>NC_042617.1:35305232-37705232 GCF_901001135.1 Rhinatrema bivittatum | reverse complement strand
TTGGATAGGACTGTTTTTCAGTACACCTTTCTCACAAACTCCTCTCTCAGTCAGAAGTTTGCATTGTAGGACGTTTTTAGTCCAAGTTCTGTAATTTAGGATTTTGCCATCCTAAAATTGAAGTTTCACTGTAAGTTAACAGCAGTAATAAAGGGGGCTGTGACATGAGACATGCAAATCCCCTTACCTGACTCATCTATTCAATGGTCATTTAAGCATCTTCACAGTCAGGGGTCTGGCAACCTTTTCAACCTCGCTCTGGCTTTCCTGGGCTGGTGGCTCATGTTTCACAGCTGCATTGCCCTTTTTTTTTTCTGTTGCAATTCACTTAAATGGTCTCATGCACTTTCTTCCCCTCCTGCTTGGTAGTTATTACAATCAAAATCAGAAGGTGACGACAATTCTGAAAACTCTTTGGAGTCCCCATTCTGGTCAGCTACTGGGCACAGTGGCGTAGGGGGAGAGCCATGAACCACACAAAATCCCCTTGACCTCCTGGGTTTCCCACACGGGGGCGGGGGGGGGGGGGGGAGTAGTAAGTAGAGTCTTTTGAAGGCCCTTAGGATTTTCTTCTTCTCACACTGGGGCTCTTCCTGCTTACCAGTACAGTAAATTAAAAAAAACAGTCGTCATACTTGTGCCGCCGTTGAAAAACTAAATCATTTAATGTATCTGATTGCAGAGTAAACAAGTTCAAACAACACCACAGTACAATGCACCAGTCAGAAATGTCAAACACAAGAAACACGGACACTTTTCCATCATGCTGCACACTGTCCCCATAAAGGTCGCCTCTCTGGGATGGGCTCCCCTTCCACCCTGGGTCCTCCCAGTACTTACTTGGTAGCTGAAATCCTCTTCCCCAAGGGTTCCTGTACTCTTCCTTCCTCTCTCTCTCGAGTCTCCAGCTGATTTTTAGTTGAAGAAGCCTTTGACTCTGGTGGACATTGCCATGCAGGATGCCTCTTCTCTGCAAGCTCCCAGTCCACCTGTCCCCAGTTTCCATGGAATCCCCAGTTTCCATGGAATCCCTTCTCTCTGAGATCTCCGCAGGTCTTCAGGACCCTTTTCTCCTTCACTCCTTCTGGATCTTCAGGACCTCCACTCTTGGAATCCTTCTCAAACTCCTGCAAGCCTCCTCTGTGAAGAGAGAGGACCCCTGGCATCATTCTGTTAAGAGACGGCCCCGGGCACAGGGAAACCCCAGATCTTGGAATCCCTGCTCCTGTTCCCTGCCCTATGGCAGTGGGTGAAGAGGGAGGTTTTTATACCCTCCTAGAAATGACTCCCAATGGGGAGTGGTACTTCTCCTTAACGCTTTGATACTATAATTGTTCCACATGAAAGCAAGGCCTAGTGAGACCTCTGTCACTGTGAGGGCTCTCAGGCCAGCCAAAGCCTCTAAATGCATCTTTCTTAGGGGCAAAAATGGGCTCCACGTTACATATTTTCCTTACATTCTCAGATGGTTCTTTTAGCAAGCCAACAAATGGGTGCACTCACGTCTCGGTAACTTCATCAAAAGGTGGCCAGGTCTGGATGCAAAGCTCCAAAATATTCCACTGTGGAGCAGAGTATAGGCTATAGTGTCACCAGTCCTGGTCTACAGCGTGGGCTGCTTTAAGAGCTTTTAATAAATGTGAAAGCAAGATTAAAGCACATTACCAAACAGGATCTCTTACTACTGCAGTAGATAGGAAAAGTGGGCAATTTAGATGGGCTGGCAGGTTTTATCTACTATCACTTACTCTGTTGTTGTGTAATCTTGTGAGTCTTCCTGAACAAGCTGGTATATAGGGTAAAAAAAAAGACATTACAAGTGAAACTTCATGCAGCCAGTGGGGAAACTGATGCAGGACCTTGTTTAGCTGGGCCACATTTATGTAGATGACTTATAGTTAATTTATTTACCCCTTAGATATCACATAAATGTTAAATGAACTCTCCAAACTATAGCTGATTGGCACTTGTCAAAAATACAAATATTGAATGGGCGTAATATGGAGGTCCTCTGGGAGGATGATGAACCCCCTCTGCCTCATTTGGTGATGATTAATATTGGGGTGACAAATGTCTCTCTATCATTCAGTGGCATGCAGTGACATTTCTAGCAGCGGATTCAGTCTCGCCTCCTCAGTCCCCTTTTGCCTCCCACCCCCACAGATTTTAAACTGAACTCTGCACTTCACCGGCAACCAATGCAGGCCATAGAGCAATGGGGAAATTGGTGTTCCCCTTTTTCAGCCCCAAACCAGCTGTGCAGCCACATTCTGGACTACTGATAGCCCACCCATCGATCTCTGGGGGAACGCCGATGAGCAGGCTATTGCGGTAGTCCAGATGCGGTGACACCAGCAACTGCACGACCAACCAAAATGATTCCGCCACAGCTTAAAATAAGCTCATTGAACCATTTGTGTCACCTGTCCCTCTAAAGCAAAGGAGGTGTTGAACTTCACACTCAAGGATTTAACCTCCAATGTCAGCAGCGGCATGTGGTCAGGGCCTTCAAAGGGATTCAGTGAATCCCCAGCCCATAGGCGTCGCTTCAGGGTGGCAAGGGCCTCCTCAAATTTATACATCGGATCGGGCAGGGATAAACCAAAACCGTGCTCGATCCGATCAACTGCATCACATCTAGCTATACCTCCCCCCCTCAGTGGGCAGCAGGAATTGTATTTATCCAAATGTCATCTACTGATGCCACGGGGCCAGTCTCACGGCTCTTAGCATGAGACCATCCTCGCGGCACCAGAAGAGGATGTTTGAATAAAAGCGACTTCTGTTGCTGCCCACCTCATGACTCAGCAGGCTGCTGCAGAGCCTGTCCCACGATGGCTGAAGAGAGAGATCTGACGTTGTGGCCACCAGCGGACCTCATCCCACTGGCAGCTGAAGAGAGAGGAGAAGAATGTGGTGGCTGCCAACAGATGTCATCTTGCTGGTGGTCAAAGAGAAGAAGAAGGTGGTGGCCGAAGCAGACCCCATCCCGCTGGAGGCTGAAGAGAGCAGAAGGACGCCGTGGCCGCCAGCAGACCTCAACCCACTGGCAGCCAAAGAGAGAAGGAGGACACAATGGCTGGCAATGGACCCTATCCCACTGGTGGCTGAAGAAGAGGCCCAGGCCCTATGTGTGTGTGTGTGTGTGTGTGTGTGTGTGTGTGTGTGTGTGTGTGTGTGTAGGAGTGACAGCCTGTGTGGGTGGATGTCATTGGGTGCGTGAGTGTGGCGTTCCTACTTTGGAATAAATTGCCACTGGATATTTCATTGGAGACAAGTTCTGAGGCTGGTGGATGGGTCTTGCATAGAAGAGAATTGTGCCTTGGAGAAAGTCAGATCAGATGGCAAAATCCTAATGTTCCCCAACACGTAAATTATACGCGGGAGATACGTCCAGGTCGGAGACTTTGAACTGGGTCAGAGGATATTTTACACTGAAAAATTACTCATATTCTTTCTCAGGCAGTGAAAGTTTCTAACCTTGGGTGTCTCTGCGGTTTTCTCTGTACCTTTTATTGTTCTCCTTCCTGCTCCTCTCTGGCATCCTCCTTCCTTCCTTCAGCAGTGACTTTTGGGATAATGCTTTCTTTTCCTGCCCTTTCTGCCCTCTTCTCCTGCTTCCTTGTCGTCTCCTCCTGGTGTCAGAGGAGCTGGCCGGTGGCTTCATGTTCCGTCCCACGTGCAGAGAGATGTCCGTAATAGACCATCACAATGTTTATTGAAAATGTCTGGGAGAAGGCCACGATACCTCTGGCTATACAGCTCTACACTGATGTTGGCCAGAGCAGCTTAGACCCTTGCCAGTCAAATTGAAGTCCAGGTCCTACAAACTGGTAGGATAGGATGACCACAGACCCGCGCTGCCTGCAGTCTGCTGGCGGGCCAGGCCAAGCCGAAGAGGCCCTCAACCTCTTCAGCTTGCCACGCTGAATAACGGCCCAGGAGTTAAGAGAAAGCTGCCTCCCTCCACTTGAGTCAAGGTTAGGGCTCAGAGTGTTGCGGTCTCCACCGCTTCCCCCCGCTTAGGGCTCAACCCTGCCTACCTCCGCTTCAGGAATCGCCGCGTTCCGCCCGCTCTGGACCCCGGGGGCTTCTCTCACTCCACTTGGCGGCCACCATTACGTGCCTGCTTCTCCTCCGTCTCGCGCGCGCAACTCCCGGAAGCCTGGCCCCGCCCGTGCTGCTGACGTCACGCCCAAGTCCCGATATAACCGGCGCTCAAACTCTCTCTCATTGCCTTGCAACGAGGTTCACAACTGCTTAGTTATTCTTAGTTGCGTTCCTGGTGATCTCCACGTTTCCTGCTTCTGACTCCGGTTTGCTTCCGACTCCACTTCAGCCTGCTGCCTGCCTCTGACCCCGGTTTGCTTCCGACTCCGCTTCAGCCTACAGCCTGCTCCAGCTCCGGTTTGCTACAGACTCCGCTTCAGCCTACAGCCTGCTCCAGCTCCGGTTTGCTACAGACTCCGCTTCAGCCTATAGCCTGCTTCAGTCTCCGGTTTGCTACAGATTCCGCTGCCGCCCGCTGCCCTGTCTTCAGCTGGCCTTCGGCCCTGTACAGCCGGTTCCCTGCTTCCCGGGTACCTTGGACTTCCTATCCTTCCTGTTTACTCTGGTCCCGGCCTAACCCCATCTCTGTCTCTGGACTCTCTGCCTATACTCCAAGTCCCGAGGTCCCAGTGCCCTACGGGCTCCTCCTGGGGGGTTCCTGGTTCCCTCCTGCCTGTGGCTCCGCCTCCCGGCCTACCCCATCACCCTAGGTAGGCTGGCCCAAGGGTCCACTACCTCGCCAGCAGTGTCCGACTGCAACACAGAGTGCTTTAAGCAAGGAGCAGAAGAGAAGTCTGTGGAGCCTCCTGCTGGAAGTGCTGCCTTGTCCAAAGGAAGCCGCCTCTGCCTCTCCAGTACAGACGCTGCCGTCCTGGTGTCCAGAGGTCCAGTCCTCGGCCTTTGACACAATGGCCTCTAAAAAGGCAGGGAATCTGTCTCATTGGTGCTCTTCAGTGAGTTGGACAGGATCATCGCTGATGTGTACACTCGACACAGGTCCATGAACTTAGACTGCACCCTCTAAACCCTCTAACATAAACCGAAATGGAGATGGACTACCCTGATTGGACAGAGGGGATCTCTTGCCTCTTTCTGTACAGTTCTCTGGAATCTCTCTGTCTGACTGATTTTCTAGCAGCCAGTTAAAGTGTATTCTTCTTTACTCTAAAATGGACTGCTTTAGGAGTGAATTCAGCCACCCTTTTTTATGTGAACCAAGACATCAAACTGACTGGGGTATGCAGAAAGATCTGTCTCATTAGTTGGGCAGGGCTTATCGCTTACTAACCCTACCCGGCACTGTGCACAAAACCGTTAAGCTTCAGTTTGCTCTGGAAATCAATTGGTTTTATTTATTGGGATGTCTGTGTATTTGGCTTGTTCTCCAAACAGCTTCCCTTCAGGCGCTGCTGTGAGCAATCTGAAACCTACCCGTCGGGCCGATACAGTAAAATCCGTGGGATTTTTTTTTTTTTTTAACTTTTTGTAACTTTCGGGACCTCTGACTTAATATCGCCATGATATTAAGTCAGAGGGTGCACAGAAAAGCAGTTTTTACTGCTTTTCTGTGCACTTTCCCGGTGCCCGGAGAAATTAACGCCTACCTTTGGGTAGGCGCTAATTAAGTAAAATGTGCGGGGTTGGACGCGCGTTTTCGACCCCTTACTGAATAAGGGGTAACGCTAGCATGTCAAAAACGTGCGTCCAATCGCGGGTTAACAGTGTGCTCCGGCGTGCACTGTACTGTATCGGCCTGAAAAGACAGTGGCAGGGCATCCTGCACTCTAACGGGCGCACCGAGCTTATTCTTTCATGCACGTTTCCTGCAGTCCTTGCTTCCTTTCACTTATGTGTCACAGCCTTGCAACTGGCGTCCCAGACCCGAGGCAGAGATCAAGGCCTGCTCAGCGTGAATTTGTCTTTTTCAGTTCATACTCTGATGGCCCCCTCACTGCCTTGAGGGCCTGGGTTGTTTTTTTTTTTTAAAGATTTGTTCTGGACTTCAGACAGGGGGGTCCTGGGGTCTGTGCACCATTCTGCCGCCTCAGATCAGAGCAGCTCAGCTCTGGAGGTGACACCACATAAATCATCTCCGTGGAGACGAGAAGTTACTGCTGGGGAGAATCTTAATAAAGGTGAGGCAGCCTTCGCGGCCTCTTATTGATCAACCCGACAGATGAGGCAATAAATCAAAAGTGGAGAAGTGAAGTGCCTCACAGTGCTGATGCGCAACAATCAGCTTTTCCCCTCATAGAGGAATTAAGGGCCGGTCCTGCAGTTTTGCTTTCCTTTTCATGGGCAGGGTAATGTTCAGACGTATGAATGATTCTCCAGGAATTCACATCACAATGCAAAGTGAGGAAGAAAAGAATCCGAAAAGGGCTCAAAGGACAGATTATTATCTTGCGAGATAACATTTCAAAAATGGACACTGAAACCTTTGCGGGTTTGATTTTCAAAGCCCTTTACGGCATAAAACCCAGTTTTATGTCTGTAAATTGTGCTTACAAAATACAGCGGGGCTCTGGCCACGTGTGGCCCCTGTCAGGGCCGTGCAAATGATCGCGTACATCGCGTGATATTGTCGCAGTAGTGCTCTGTCGTGTGATGTACGCTGCTTAACGCGCATTGAGGCACTACCGCGGCTTGATGCATCTCCTGGTTAGACAGAAAACTTACCTGGTATAACAATGGCGCTGTCCCGGCCCGCCCTCCGCCCCCCCCCCCCCCCGGCCCGCCCCTTCTAGGAAGCCCGGCACTCGTGCGTGTACATGCTTTTACACGCGTGGCCGGGCCTTGTGGAAAACTGGCTCGGCGCGCGCAGTGCCCAACCATGCACGCAAAGGCCGGAATTTACACGCGCAGTCGTGGGAAAATCTACCCAAAAGCAGATTGTGGTAAAATGCAGGAGGACTTTGCAAGACTGGAAGATTGGGCATCCATATGGGAGATAAAATACAATGTGGACAAGTGCAAGGTGATGCATATAGGGAAAAATAACCCTTGCTGTAGTTACACAATGTTAGGCTGCATATTAGGAGCTACCACCCAGGAAAAAGATCTAGGAGTCATAGTGGTGATTTGGTGTCCAGAGAGTTGGATCAAGGGAGAGTGCTAGATGTAGTATATTTGGATTTCAGCAAGACAGTGGACTAGATGAGCCACATGGTCTTTTTCTGCTGTCTCGTTTCTATGTTTCTATGCAGGTCAGTGTTAAAAGTTAGTAACCTATAAGGAATTTTTATAAATTTCTGAGAACCTGTAACTAGGAATCATTATGAAGTCTTTCTAAAGAGCACGGGACTCTTGTTTGTCTAAAGATACAGTTTCTAGAAAAATACACTTTGGGCAAGATTGCAAATAGAATCTAAAATTCATGATCGCATTACATTAACCAGAATCTTGCAGAGATTTCTTCCTTCATTTTGTGTATTAATTAACCCCCACATATTAATTAGAACCAGTTCTCCAATCTTTTAAAAGCAAAGAAGAAATCAGAAGCATTTCCTTGAATGCTGAGAAATCCAATTCTTTCTCTCTCTGGAGTTTAGCCACAAAGCACTGAGTGGTTTCTTTAATGCAGGCAGGGTTAGAGGTTGCATCAGCTTACATGATGGTGATCTTGAAGGCAGCAAAGCACTGGAGTGCTATTGGCTCCTGATACTTTGTTCCTTAAATTTGTAAAGTCTCAAAAGTGCACATGTAATATATTGTACATCTATGCATTATTATGATAGGAATTCTTTTAATTGGTTCATAACCTTGTCTTTCTTTGGGGTTAAATGCTCATTTCAAAGCTAGATGAGCACATAATCTTTGGCATTTATAAGATAAAGGAGGAGCCTTCAGGGATCAGGTCCACAAGTCATTTGTCTGTAGAAGGATTAAGTTAGAGATAAGCCGGCAGAAGACAGCTTTTACTGCTTAGCAAGCGATTCTGTCTTGACGTGTATAATAAGTCCCCCAGAATCCTTTGCTTTGCATCCGTTTCTCAGGCCTTCTGAGAACACAGGCGCTCTGGAAATGGCTGGAGAATTGTTCCTACGAACCATTCCCTTCCCACCCTGCTGGCGCCCAGGCAGCCATTGAAATCCCTCTACTATTGAAAAAAATATATGGATTTACTGTTTTCATTTTGCACCCTACTCAAGGGGGGCTTTACAACAAGAATACAAAATGTATATTCCACCTTTCAGGTACGTCAAAGCAGATTACATTCAGGTACAAAAACAGTGAGGAGAGGGAAAAAAAAGGATAGCTAATCAAGGAGAAATGATGCAGTGAGTACTAGTGTGTTTCCCTGCTTATTACGCCTGTCCTTAAAGAGGAAGAGGAGAACAAACCTGGAATGCGCAAGATGACAAAGAGATAAACACACAAACAATTAGGAGAAAACCATAGCAAAACAGTATGCAGCTTTTATAACTGGCACCAAGGGGATGGACAGGGGAGAGAGCAAAAGGAGGCGGCTGTCCTTAACTGCTGCCTTTAAAGATGGTGCGTGTGGGATTTAAAATGACATAAAAGGGGCAAACAGCGCCTGCCAGATAACCAAGGGAAATCAGATGGCCAAAGCAAAGTTCATTTGTGCATTCTTCCAGTAGGGGGGATAAACAAGTCCTGCCATGACCTCGACAAAGGATTAATGTAGCAGAAGGAGTTTTCATCTGCCTGGATAAATTCCTATTACTTTTCTCGCTCCAGACTATTGGGATTTTTTTTTTTTTCGATTCAATAAAAGCAATTTCCAAGCGTGCAATTGCTATGTTTGTCGTAGTATCCCATCACTATGTGTTAGGTCCACTCAGATATAATCATCTTTTTATGTATCTCCAGCACATATTTTTTTTTTCCATAAGTGATTGCGCTCGGTGCATCTGCTTCGGTTGACTTGCTTTTAATATGCCTGTTAGTCATGCTTCCCCGCTCTGGGGAAGAGGCCCCGGACAGACAGAATCAGGGCGGTTCTATCATTAGGCAGGGTGAGGTGGTTGTCTTAAGCAGCAAATGTTTGGGATGGCAAAAAGTGCCCCCCCCCCCCAAAAAAAAAATACCTCTGCAGCAACTGCCTCACTTCCCTGTCAGACAAAAGTCCTGATGCAAGGTGCCAGCGGGCCACATGGTTTATTGATGTGCCGGTGGGGATCCCACCCGAGTGCCCCACTGGGCAGGAGAGCAGCTAACGGGGAGGCCAGGCCCTGGCAGCCAAAGAAGAGCTGCAGCCCGTCACGTGAGGACGGAGGAGGGGCGAGTGAATGTTGGAGATAGGGTGCGAGTGGGAAAATGGAGGAGAGGGGTGAATAGAGGATGGGGCTGAGAGAGGGAAAGGAGGGGATTGTTGTGAGAAGGCAATGAATGAGAGGAAAGGGATTTAAAGAGGAAGGGGTTAAGGGAAAGGATGGAATGGGTGAGTGGGGAGGATGGAATGGGGAGGGAGCATGTGAGAGAAAGCGTGCATGAGTAGGTGGGGAAGGAGGGTGCGTGCGAGAGAGGGAACATTATGAGAGAGAGTGTATATGTGAGTTGGAGGGGGAGAGAAGGTTTGTGTGTCTCACTTACTCCCACTGCCAAGTCCATGACCAAAAGTTCCCATATATGGAGAGTGGGGAATTATTTTCCTTATTACTTTTAATGATTCAGTTGTATTTGATGTGTCTGCTGTTTTGAAATATTTTATTGGTGTTTGGAAAATTTCAAAACATTTTAATATGATTTTTTAAATTGTTAGATGTTCTATTCATCACTTGCTTTAAATTATTTAATTCTTTTATTGGTATGGTTTTACTATTATTATTGATGTTTTATATTATGATTGATGCTTTATATTTCTTGACTTTGTTTGACATGAGGAATAATGTTTCTTTTTTTCCATTATTGCATTGCATATGGAGTCTGGCTTGTTAGGATTTTCAATTTAATTTTTGTCTGCATGTTTCAATTTATATTTTATGGTCTCTTTGTTCTGTATTTGGTGAGGGTCTGTCTTTGTTCTGCATGTGTGACCGATTTGAAGTATTCTGCTAGCTTGTAGTTTCTGTGTCTATAGCAGCCTGGCTTGTTCTGTTTTCCTGATAGGAGAAGTATTAGTATTTTAGCGCCTGGTGTAATATGTGTAGTGTTGCCTTGTCATAGGTAGGAGTATTACTTTTTTGAGTGCTAGCAGTTAGCGCTGTTTTGGTATAGGAGGGTTACTATATTGTACTTGTAATTCAGTTTACTCATGGCTTTCTGTAGGCCAAGCCAACACTTGTTACAATAGGCCTAATACCACATATAAGTTCCAAGTGTCTTTTTTGCAGGGTTTTTTGGTTAGCACTACAGCAGTCATGTAAGTGATAGTTTTACCACGGAAGACTCTACTTTGAATGTCCTTTTTCTTGTAGACTCTGTTGTTAGAAATATATAACTTTTTTAATTGCATGTGTGGGAAGGCCAAGCTTTGGATAACAGTGCTGTAAGATTCATTCAGGGCACCTAATAGCTTTGCACTGGCCCTGAGAGTGTGCCACACATATACCCCCACCATTCACCCATCTTCCCCAGAGTGCAGATGCTGAGGAAGGATGGGAGGCAGGTGGTAGGATTCCTGGAAGTGTGGTAATATATATATATTTTTGTTACTTAGGACATGCAGTGTTGATTTTTTAATTTGTAATTTATTGTATCATGATTATTTATTTCTTGTAATATTTATTATGTTCTTTAGATTTGTATGTCTTTATGTTGCTTTTATGAGTGTATCTTGTTATCCGCCTAGAATTACATATAGAGCAGGCTACAAATTACAAAAGTAAATAATAAAATATTATCACTGACATTCTATCTGCCACTCCTTTGGGAGTCCTGCCTCCTCCCTTCCCCATGTCCTCACTGTGAAGGTGGGCTCTGGGTGTAGGTTTATTCCAAACAGAGGGGAGAAGATTGCATTCATCGCCCTTGAGGTTTACAGTCTTAAAATGTTTCTCTTAAGGGTAATAACTGTCTCTCTGGGTACTTATCCCCAAGCCTTATCGGCCTGAGTTTAAGTAGGGGAGAAAGTCTAAGGCTTTCCAATCCTATTTTTCTTTAAAATCCTAAGGCTGAGAACTCAGGTGTGAGAGTTTTCCAGTAGTGGGAGATAAGCCCTCACTCATCGTATTTTCACAGAGAGGGAGAAAGCCCTAACTGGGTGTCCAGAAAGGGATCTGGACCTCACATAGCAGTCCATTGTTAATCTTTGGGGAATAGGAGTTTATGCTGAGCTTCCTAGTTAGTATATTCAGATTTACAACTGATACTTCACATCTGAAAGAAGAGGGCGCTCAGCACAAACCAGTGGCAGGGAGGGGGAGACTGACCTGCTGGGCAGCAGATCACAGCCATTGTAGTTCAGATACTAGGGGCTCCCCAAAACTTGCCATTAGGATATCCTGCAGTGGAGAAGCAAGGGGATCCTGTTTGTTGGGTTTGTTAAAGTCTGAATGGAAAATGTGGATTCATCACTGAGTAAAATTAACTGTTTTCCAGATTACCACCATGTAGGAAGGTTTGTTCCCGAAAAATGCTCGGTTAGAACACAAATCTTTCTGTGCAAACTGATGTTCAAGTCAAGTGTTGCAACTGCAACATTGCTCCCCGCTTCAACAGCAGAGGAAAAGGATACAGACAACAACCGAGAGGGCCCGACGTCTGTGGTCTGGGATACTGATACACAGACATAAGGGAAAAAGCACAGGACAGCTTCTACAGTCAAGTCCATAAGCAAAGCACGTCAAGCAGCACTGTCTGAATTTTCAAGAAAGCTCATCTCTCAGTAAAAAATGTTGCTAGCTGCAATTTTTATGGTTATCATAAGGCTTGGGGATAAGTACCCAGAGAGACAGTTACTACCCTTAAGAAAAACATGAGAGTAACCTGCACAGAGTTAAGAAGCTTGCTGGGCAGGGTGGACCATTTGATCTGTTTCTATGTATATTTTAAGACTGTAAACCTCAAGGGTTATGAATGCAATCTTCTCCCCTCTGCTTGGAATAAACCTACACCCAGAGCCCCCCTTCATAGTGAGGACATAGGAGGGAGGTTACACTGCTAAAATATAATATATAAGAAGACTACAATATGCTAAGAAAAATTTCAGTATCACTTGTCAAAAGAAACAAAAGTGTTTTTGAGACATGATGATTATGATCCAGGGCAGCAGGGCATGACCTGGTTTTTTTTTTCCAAGTATATTTGTAATTATAGAATTGCAATATGTGACTGAAAGCTTTTGAGCCAAAACCTGATGAGGGATATGTATAGGGATTCAATTTTTCATAAGGAAGCACTGCAGATCACAATCCAAAAGGGAGAATGAATCCCAAAAGTCCCAGATCATGCCCCTTCCCCTTCGATAAGAAATGTCACGATGCAAACATTGGTTGATCTCTACTAATAGATGAGTTTAAAAATACATGTTCAGTACAGTGCCATGCAACATTTAAGAACTGCAATTGCTGGAGTAAGGAAAACCACAAAGGGCACGTATGTAGCAGAATTTACATAAAATGACATCAGATATCTTTTCATTCAAGTGGTTAATATTAAAGGTAGAGATGAATATACCCAGTAAACAAAATATCGTAAATATTTTCCAGGGACCGAAAATCACACTATGCATGGAAGCTAATCTAAGGTGTCAGAAATTATATTTAGAGAAGCATTCAATTGGCTGGCAGTAAATCTAAACTTGCTCACTATTTTAGTCATCTCCGCATGAACTCCTGAAAAGTATTTATTAACAAACATGATACCATGTAGGCAACGAGAGCAGCACTGGGGAGATTCTCTAAGATGGGTGGAGGAATGGGAATGCTGTTATTTTAGAAACCTAAACAAATCCTATTTTAAGAATTTAAATGGTACTAGGAGAACACGCTGGACCTCCAGTACACCGTGGACAGTGGTTTTCCGCTTTGGGAATGGAAGCACTGTTTAGTTCCCAAGGATAGAGTTGCAGTGAAATAAATTCGTGATCGCTGGTCGCCCCCTAGTGGCTGTCTCTCTACACTGCAGTACTGGATACCGGCTTTTCACTTGGCAGGATTTTCAGTCTTGGCTCCAAATCAGCTCACCTTAGCTAGGGCATGTAACTGAGACAGAAGTTATACAACCTGCATATTTCATTTCATTTTTCATTTGTTTCCTTCATCCTTCTCCATAAAAGGATTCAGGGTGGCTTACAACCTAGCAATCGGATACAAAAACATACCTTTAGGAACAGGTGGAATATCAAATGTGTTTAAATAAATTAAATAATACCTCAAAAAATATCGGTACACCTGGTCTTCTCTTAAAGCTTATTGAGAGCAAGCTATCATATATTTGTGGGACCTCTCCTCACAGGGTCATGGTATTTTTACCAGACTCTATCTTATGGTACTGGGTCCATTTTACTTTATATTTTTTAAATGTTTTTTCAATTTTCACCAATCACCTTTTTTTATAAATTAAATCTTTTTTTCAAAGCCGATGAAGCCTTCAAACATAGTCTAATATGGAAATCGTCACTTTTCAAAAATCACTGAACTCAGCATCAAAAGTACTTATCTGCACAACCCAACACGATCGCGTTTCGGACGATATCTCTTGAGGTCCTGCTTCAGGGGACAAAAACTTCCATCATTTTTCTGTGACAAAATAACCAGTAAGAAGAGTTCAATAGCTGCATTCTATCATGTATATTCTTCTGTCCGCGATCCCAGAATGGCGATTCCAATGCTGGGATCGCGGACAGAAGAATGTACATGATAGAATGCAGCTATTGAACTCTTCTTACTGGTTATTTTGTCACAGAAAAATGATGGAAGTTTTTGTCCCCTGAAGCAGGACCTCAAGAGATATGGTCCGAAACGCGATCGTGTTGGGTTTTGCAGATAAGTACTTTTGATGCTGAGTTCAGTGATTTTTGAAAAGTGACGATTTCCATATTAGACTATGTTTGAAAGCTTCATCGGCTTTGAAAAAAAGATTTAATTTATAAAAAAAGGTGATTGGTGAAAATTGAAAAATCGAAAAAACATTTAAAAAATATAAAGTAAAATGGACCCAGTACCATAAGATAGAGTCTGGTAAAAATACCATGACCCTGTGAGGAGAGGTCCCACAAATATATGATAGCTTGCTCTCAATAAGCTTTAAGAGAAGACCAGGTGTACCGATATTTTTTGAAGTATTGTTTACAATTGGGGTACCCGGAATACATATGGTATAAGAGCCAATATTGTGTGATTGATATAAATAAATTAAATAACATCCATCAAATAATAAAAGCAACAAAACATTCCCATACACATTAAGGGGCAGATTTTACAATCTAGGCGCGGGCGTAGGTTTGTTCGCGCAACATTCCTACCGCCTCCCCCCACCTTCCCCTCCCTTCCCCTATCTAACCCATCCCCCAGCCCTACCTAAATCCCTCCCCCTACCTTTATTTGAGAATTTACGCCTGCCTCTGTGCAGGTGTAACTTGTGCGCGCCGACCAGCTGCCGGCGCGCGGTCCCTCGGCACAGCAGCTGTTCCTGAGGCCTCGGCCCCGCCCCCGGAACACCCCTTTTTCGAAGCCCCAGGACATACGAGCGTCCCGGGGCTTGCGCGCGCAGGGGCAGGTTGGGGTAGTTTTTCGGGGGTTATGCGCGTATGGTACCCTTTGAAAATCTGCTCCTAAATGTATATAGACATATAGCAAAAAGTACCAAAACTGCAACAGTAAAAAAGCAAAAAATGTGCAACATATTTGCATAACAGTCAGCAGGCAGGCTAATGAAGCAAAAATAGATTTTCCCTTTTTGGAGGAATTTCAGGTGAAGATGGAGCATCCACTACGGCTTTCTCTTGCTGCAGAGGATTCTGTCAGACAGGATATCTCTGTGCTGAAGGCAGCTAAAGTAAATGTCATAATCTGGTCCTTATTAACCAGTGGGGCCACTAGATCAGAGCTCGTGCATAGATAGGAGCTTTGGTTTTTAGGGTTTCTTTTATGACTATATTCAGCACTTCACAGAAGACCTGTGCTGCCATCAGTTTCAGCTTCTTGCTGCTGCCAACAGCCGTGGACGCAGAATGGTTTCAGGGCTTTTTTGAATAATATTCTGAAAACCCTCATTTTGTGGAAGACTAAGAGAGCCATGTTGGCTTTTGGGAGAAAAGTTAAAATATATATATATATATATATATATATCAGATTGGGTTTGATTTGTTAATGCTTATTCAGACCAGATTGTTATACAATTTGCTAATCTTTTCCCGGACAGTTAAAATTCTGGACTCCTGATGGAGGATATATTCACACTGTGACTATAATTTTCCTTTTGGGATGATTGTTCGCCATTATTTCACTGGTTTGCTAGCTTAGTGTAATGACCGGTGGAAGCACATGAACTGTAGCGGACTGGTGAACCCCGGACACTCATGCCAGACTGTGCTGGGTTAAAGCATTTGGCTCAGCGCACTGCTTCTTGCAGTTCAGAGCCAGAGAGCGCTGTGTCACGGAGGCACCGGCCTGCTCATGGCCCTGCCCTGTTTCAGTGGGCATATCCCACCCTCACTTCCAGCATCTGGGATACAACAAGGTGGCAGGTGTACTCTGGGGCCAACCTAGGCAACCTGTCTTGGGACCTCCTTAAAAAGCAACTTTTACACCACCTAGAGGATACAGGCAGAGGGAGGGCCAGAAAGAGAGACTGCTAGGTGATCCCTGCTCCAGCCCTCTAGTCTGAGAGATTAAAAAAAAAACTGCTAGTAGACTCCCTCCAAGCCTGACAGAAACTGCTAGGATGCCCCACACCCCACCAGAGAAACTGCTAGAAGACCCCACCTCCTCCACCAGAGAGAAAGAGATGTAGGCAGGTAGAGCATGAGAACTGTGAGAGAGTCACAGGCAGGGAGAATGTGAGAAATGTGAGACAGATGCAGGCAACGTGAGAGACAGATAAGGGAGCTCAAAGTCTTTGAAAGAGAAAGGAGACCCCTACCACCATCACCTTCTGTACTCTGCTCCGATGTTACCGACATCTGAACTACAGAGCCTTCTTTATGCTTGCAAGCTGTTTAAGGAAGGTTTTTGGAACTGCAGGCTTCTTCTGTCTTACTGTCTAAGCTAATTTTATCTGCATTATTGGAAAGCTGTGTAGAATAAAGTGTTGGAGCTTTCTTTTGTTTGAATTGTAAAGCAGCATAAGTGCAATATTCAGAAACTTTACATGTTGGCATTATTAAAAATCAAAATGTTGCTTGTTTGTTATATGGATGTGGTATGTATTATATATGTTATGATTCATATTAAAACTAGGGAGAAAAATGCTCCGATTAGAGCAAAGAAAGTGAATATATTTGATCCTTGGCTATTTAAATAAGCACTTAAAAGGTTCAGACTAGGAAAAATGCAGTGATATTTCTTGAAGGTATAGTTAAGCTTTGAAAAGAAAGGAACTAGGATAAAATGAAAAACCACATGTGTTACCATATGAACGTCACATTTGTACATCAGAAGAACTACTGAAAAATCTTTATTCACTTCTGCCAAATAGATCCCATTGCCTCAGAGCAATTCCCTATGAAGTGCCTTATGATAAAGTGAATACACAGTCATGAACTGCAACATTTTGCAGATTTTAGCAATTGCCGTATTTATATGCTTAAAGTTGAACTCAGTTTTGTTCTTTTACTATTTATTTAGATCAAGTGTTCTGATTTGTTCCAAGATTTGTTCCATGTAAACTGCCCCCTGCGGTAGTTCTTACTGTTATTTGTAAACCGGAGTGATATGTATTGTATACAGGAACTCCCGGTATATAAAAACTAAAAATAAATAAATAAAATAAATATGAATTATTTTCTATATGTCTCATTCGAAATGTTATTGAAATTGCATTGATTGAAAAAGTATCAGTGTTAGCATGCTCCATGGAAAACATTTTCCAAATAAAAATGAGTCCTTAATTAAGGTCTTAAATATTACAAGCAAGACAACATAGAATTTTCAGCCAAGTTTGTTACAGCAAGATTCTACACACCTCATCCTCATTAATATACAACTCATGTATGAAGTGTTGCACTGGAGGTGGACCCTTGCCCTGGTGCAGGATTGGTACAGCCCTCTGGTCGGACCCGGAGAGCGCCTGCCACCAGGAGGCGGAGCACACTAGGAAACAGAGGCTAGCTGGAGCTTCACCAATAGCAATCCGGGGTTTCCGCAGGTTGAGCCCTTGCGTACCCGGACCGACTGGACTTAGGTGGGCCTCGGAGGGTCTCCCAGAGATGTAGCGGAGAGGTGTGCCCGCCACTAGCAAAGGTGTGCGGCTTATGAGGAATGGATGGACTAGACCTGGACCTGGATCACTGGAGACCTCCGGAAGAAAACAGGAAGTGAAGGTCCTCTGAGCAAGATAGGCAGCGTCTATAGGTCTAGTCGGAGGTAGGCTGCGTCCGAGCAGGCTGGTCTGGTTGTCACAGGAGCAAATAGGGTATCCGAGGGTAGCGCAAGGGTCAAAGCCAGGGTATCAGTCCGAGAGTGGTCAGCCAAAGCAAGGGTCATTTCCGAGATCAATCCATATGTGGTCAAGAGAAGCAGAGGTCAGTTCCAGGCAGCGGTCAATGTGGTCAGTAGGCAGGCAGTGGTCAGTTCCAGGCAGCGGTCATACGTAGTCAGGCAAGCAGAAGTCAGTACTGTAAATCAGTCCGAGGAGGTACGACAAGAGGAGGAACGAAGAGCAGGAATCAGGAGGGCCGCTGGAACACAAGGAGGACCACGGGAACGCAGGAGCACTGGAACACAACAGGAGCACTGGAACACAACAGGAACACTGGAATACAACAGGAACACTGGAATACAACAGGAGCACTGGAACACAACAGGAGCACTGGAACACAACAGGAACACTGGAACACAAGGAGGACCACGGGAATGCAGGAGCACTGGAACACAACAGGAACACTAGAACACAACAGGAGCACTGGAATACAACAGGAACACTGGAACACAAGGAGGACCACGGGAACGCAGGAGCACTGGAACGAGACTAGATCAGGCACAGGAACAAGGAACAGCAAACTAGCTACACAGAAGTGTTGACCCGATTGCCAAGGCGAGGTTCTGGGGACGGGACCCTGCCTTTTATGCAGGAACTATGATGTTATCATCGGGCACCGCAGACCGGGTTCCCGCGCTGGGCCCTTTAAAAGGAAGCACAGTCCGTGCGCACGTACGCCTAGGGGCGGGGCCGATGCTGTGGAGGACACCGAACCCCGGCATGAGGAGCGCTGAGAGTCGGAAGGCCTGACGGGCCTGGGGACGCCTGGGAGCGCCGTGGATGGTGGGAGCTGGTGGGATGGTGGGAGCTGGTGGAAGGGAGCTGGTGGGATGGTGGGAGCTGGTGGAAGGGAGCTGGTGGGATGGTGGGAGCTGGTGGAAGGGAGAGCGAGGTAAGCAGGCCCGGTCACGGCACCAACGCGGCCGGGACGCGCAACATGAAGATTTGAATAAATATAAAAGATGTATGAAAATTTGATAATGCTTACTTTCAGCCAATTTTCAAAACCTTTTGAAAACACTTCCTGTTTTATCATTATTAAAGTCAAAAGCATGTTTGTAACTTTTTAAATGTTGAGAGATTTTCCTAATCAGCTCAGGTGGGGATTTTATGTAACAAAGTTGCCTGAGGATATGAGGACTTTCCTGCCATGCATACTACAACTTTAAACATTGCAGTTGCTAGATTAATTGGCTGCCTTATACACAGGCTTCTGACACAGGAGATGATAAAAGGTAAATGGAATGTTAAGATTTTACATATTAAAAGATTTCTGATATTTTCTCTGTAGGCCGCGGAATACATTTGGCGTAAGTGAATACAGATTTTTCAGTAGTTCTTCCAATGTACAAATGTAATGTCCATATGGTAGCACACGTGGTTTTCACTTTTTCTTAGTTCTTTTCTTTTCAGAGCTTAATGTTACTAGATTAAATGATCTTTTTACCTGGCTGCTGAGAGAGGAAGTCAGTGCTGACAAGAGGCAGCATTTTGGGGTTTTTTGTGCTGTTGGTACTTTTAGCCGGGCTAACTGTAAAGGACCACGGGAGCTCTGATCTCTCCCAGGGCATTGGAAAGAAAGCAAGTTGTTGCATCCGCGATTGGTGACTTGTGGCTGCAGTGGGTGACTTTAAAATAGCAACAACAGCTTTGGGGAAGCTTACACTGCTGGAAGGAGGCTGAAGTCAGCATTGGGGGTCCTGGGAAAGCTCCCGGCACCTTAGAGGAAGTTGGGCCGCATGCTGGGAGGAGGTGTAACATCACTTCCTGCACTGGGAGGTGGGCTCTGCCGCAGAAAAAAATAAATGTTGAAAAATAGACAAACATGCAAATTTAAATTAAAAAAAAAAATTCAGGTCTGGGGGCCCTAAGGAGGGTACTATTACATTTTCAAAGCCGTGGAATAAAAATGGCGACTGCAACAATAAAAGTGTGTAAAATAAAACATCAAAAATGGCCAAAATTGAAGCAAAATAAACACAGGTATCATCTGGGAGGTTGCTTTAAATCCCTAGACTGTCCTCAAATGGGTTTTAAAGGAGCCAAAACATCCTCTATTCTAGTGCCCATAAAAGTGCCTAAAACCAATTTAAAATGGGAAAAAAGGATACCCCTCCCTGGCGAGAGACACTCCCAACTTGAGCCTTATTTAAGTGAAAAATGTCAGAAAACCTGGAGGTAGCGAATTGCCTGTCCACTGTGTTTTTGGGAAAATTAGGGACAATGGAAAGTGGAATGCAAAGAGAAACTTCATAAAAATCTTTAAAAGTAGTTGTTTTATATGTTTTCTTAGTGAAAATAGCATTTTTTCATTTTCTTGTTAAATTTAACTCTAATCCACTCAGTTGTTAGAATCCGGTTCAGGGTTTTGTTTTTGCTTAACTACTTGGATTCTGGTTTGCTTAGAGCTCTCATGCAAGAAACTGAAAGAGGCCAGCATAGGAACACCTTGGTTCTAAAGTGTTTGTTTTTTCTTGATTGGATTTAAGACTAATTGCCTAGTTTAAAGAGCACTGAAAATCCTTGTTCAGGATAGTTAACCAAAGCAAGAGGGTAAGGGATAGTTTATATACTTCTAAATATTACCCCCAAGGACCTCTGGGTACTATTTTTCTTTTACATAAGCAGAGGATGAATACTACTTGGTCATAAAAATGTTCTGATTTTATGGTTTTGGGTGGAGTAGCGGCTGGCATTGTGTTGCTCTAGCTCTTTCACAGGGTCTCTTCTGGTGCCTCTGAGAAGCAGAAGCTACAGAGAGAATAAGTACACATAGGTTTGAATGAAAGTTATGCATCTATGGAAGGGACTTAATTTTTTTTTTCTGTTTCCCTGAAAGTAAGAGTCAGGCGTTTAGATACTGTTAAATGTACAGCTGAAGACATGGGTTTACTGATTCAGCTTATCGAGGAGAGACTTTGTGTATAACATTGTGTGAGAGATTGAAAGCAAATATTCAATTTGGTTTAACATTGTCATTTCTGATGACCAATGCTTATCAATTGAAGTACTCTTAATGGGGTCACTTTTATCTGAGAAAAATGCTACTTAGTATAAGCCTAACTATCTCTGCTTAATGTTATTGAAATGTTTTGCCTCAGAGGCTTTGAAAATTATTATATTATCGGTTGATGGAGTCAGTGGCGTAGCCACGGGTGGGCCTGGGTGGGCAGCTGCCCACCCAATTTAGACCCAGGCCCACCCAACTGACACCGGAACTGCAAGGCTGTTGCGGGATCCCATCCCCGCGACAGTGAAGAGGAGAACCCATGCTTGGCGCGCCATCACGGCACACGTGGGGAAGCGGTCCTACAACCATATGGCCGACCGATCTTCCTGTATGCGGGGGGGGGGGGGGGAGCGGAAGCGCCGCGCACAGTTTCCGCTTCCTCCCCCCAGAGCAGGAAGATCAGCTGCCTCTCCTGCAGCCACTGGCCTCCTGCTATCTTCGGGCCGTATGGCCGACCGATCTTCCTGTTGGGGGGGGGAAGAAGAGCGGAAGCGCCGCGCACAGCTTCCGCTTCCCCCCCCAGCAGGAAGATCGGTCGGCCGTATGGCTCGAAGATAGCAGGAGGCCAGTGGCTGCAGGAGAGGCCAGCTGATCTTCCTGCTCTGGGGGGAGGAAGCGGAAGCTGTGCGCGGCGCTTCCGCTCTTCTTCCCCCCCCCCCCCCAACAGGAAGATTGGTCGGCCATACGGCCCGAAGATAGCAGGAGGCCAGCTGATCTTCCTGCTCTGGGGGGAGGAAGCGGAAACTGTGCACAGGCTTGAATGTGTATGTGAGGATGAGAATGGGAGCCTTGTGTGTGTGTGGGTGAAAATCGGACCCTGGGTGTGTATGGGAGTGAGAATGGAGTCTTGAATGTGTGTGGGTGATAATGGAAGCTTGAATATGTGGGTGAGGATGGAAGCTTGAATATGTGGGTGAGGTTGGAAGCTTGAATGTGTGTATATATGGGTGAGGATGGAAGCTTGAATGTGTGTATATATGGGTGAGAATGGGAGCCTGGGTTTGTGTGTGTGTGGGTGAGAATGGAAGCTTGAATATGTGGGTGAGGATGGAAGCTTGAATGTGTATATATATGGGTGAGAATGGGAGCCTGGGTTTGTGTGTGTGGGTGAGAATGGAAGCTTGAATATGTGGGTAAGAATGGGTGCTTGAAAGTGTGTATGTGTGGGTGAGAATGGGACCTTAAATGTGTGTATGTGTGGGTGAGAATGGGTTTGTGTGTGTGGATGAGAATGGGTGCCTGGATGTGCGTCTGTGTGTGCATAAGAATATAAGCCTGGGGAGGGGTGAGAAAGTGAGAGCTTGTATGTGTGTCTGCAGAGAATGTGAGCTGGGGGGGGGGGGGGGAAAAGAGCATATGAGAGTTAGAGCCTGAGTGTGTGAGGGAGTCTGTGAGAGAAAGCATTTATGTATATATGTGTGTGTGTGTGTGGAAGGGAAGAAGACAGTAGTAGAAAAGACACTGAAGAGGAATTAGGAAATGAGCGACAAGGGAAAAAATGGGAAAGAGAGACCAGGACCAACTGATTAGAAAAATACAAAGATCAGACAACAAAGGTAAAAAAAAAAATATATATATATATAGAGAGAGAGAGAGAGAGAGATGTTAGCAATTTAAATATGTCATCTTTGGGAATGTGCATTCTTATATTTTTGTATTTTGCTCTTTCTTAAGTATTCCACTGTTCAGACATTTTAGTTTCTCAGGCTTTCTATTTTGGCTTTATCTACATGTTTCTGTTTCTAATTTATAGTCTCTTATTTCTATATTAGGTAAGGGTCGGTCTCAGTTTTGCCTGTTTGTGACAGAAATGAGTATTTCTAGCATATAGTTTCTCTGTAGTAGTAGTCCAGCCTGTTCTGTTATTCCCGTAGGTGATGTATTAATGTTCTAGGGCCTGGTGTAGTATTTGCATTGCTGCTTTTTCATAAGGTTGCTGTTTGAATCCTGAGAGTCAGTGCTGTGATTGTTTGGCAAGGTTCCAGATGCCTCTTTCTTTGCAAGAGTTTGTTACTTCACAAAATAGCAGCGGAGGGTTATTTTTTGCTGAGATTACACCAGAATTTGAATTTTTTTTTCATGTTACTTGTAATGTGAATTGCCCTAGCTTTGTGCTGCACCTGTTCTGATGATTAATTATATTTTATTGTATTTATGAAGATTTCTGGGTTTCTGCAAAGATGGTTCATGAAAGAATACATTAATTTTTGTTTTATTATATGATTGGATTTGATTGTTTTCTATACTTGAAATAATTGAAGTAAATTATTTTAAAGTTTCATACATGACACATAATGGCTGTTGCAAACTACTTAGAAAGCCATTCTAGGGTGCAGTATATGGCATTATTTATCAGTAAGAAAACAACTAGTAGACCTGCATGCCTTGTGCCCACCTATGTTAACCTTGTGCCCACCCAAAAAATCAA
Source organism: Rhinatrema bivittatum (assembly GCF_901001135.1). Lineage (NCBI taxonomy): Eukaryota > Metazoa > Chordata > Amphibia > Gymnophiona > Rhinatrematidae > Rhinatrema > Rhinatrema bivittatum. The sequence continues at coordinate 37,682,196 of NC_042617.1, read as the reverse complement.
TTCTGGCTACGCCACTGGATGGAGTCTGCTGAACTTCACTATACCCAGTTAACCACCAAGGCTGCAGCTTTGATTACGTCAGAGATTCATCGGTCTGGAAGCTGGAACACATTTGGATTGATAGGGCCCAACCAAGAGAATTAAAATTAACAGATCCAGGTCCCTATTTTGGTACTGAGTATTCCGGTGTTTAGCAATGAGACTTTACACACACACAGTACTATTCACTGCTCTTTGACGTTTTCATAAGTTTTTATTGCTGTATACATACCGGTGTTATATGATGTTATTTACATACAAAATGTTATGTCAACATGTTCCATATTTTGTATTGATGCAAAATTGAGCAATAAAATATTTAAAACTAAAAAAAAAAAAAAAAAAAAAATTAACAGAAACAGCAGAACTGTACCCGACCCACATTTAACCTGACAGGGAAAGGAACTTTTGTACGGAGACAGAAAGTGAGAAAGTAAAAAGCAGTGCGAGTGACCGTTTCTCTATTCCCTTCTGTTACCCGGAAGAACAGAGGACACGGATTATCATTTTATTTTTACCCTATTAAATAGATATATGTTAACAAGCCTTCAACACTACACCTAGGGAACATTACATTGTTTAGTTACGTCTTTGGAAGAATTTTGCGGATAGAACAGTCGGACCTTCCCTCCTGGTTTTATTTTAATGAGAGAATAGGGAACGCACGTGAAAAGAAGGGGTTTCCAAAGACCGAGAATTCGGGGGGGGGACAGTGGAACCGGGAGAGGAAATACGCCACCCTCGCTTTGGAATCAAGGGACCAAGCCAAAGTATCCTTGCACCACAGTGTAGCTGGACCAACGTACCAGGAGAGACAAACAAAGGAGTGTGTATACCTGCATAAAGAAAGAAACAAGGAAAAGACCAAGTAAGAAAACATAGCAGTTTGACAAAGAAAAGACTGGCAAGTGTCTTGTCATCTGTCAATTCATAATCCTAAGAGCAGATATACTTACCTTCTATTTTGCTGCCTGGAAGCAGGAAGACGGGAACACCTACAGAGGAAAGTTAAAACGACGAATCAGATTCTTGGACATACTTTACTACTCGCATATTCTGGTTACTACTTGCAAAGGTTTAAGCAACTAAAAGGATAACCTAGTGTGAACAGTGTACGCAGAGTGTACTTATCTGATAGTTGTTCCTGGACAATGGTTCTTGGTTAACGGGACGTGAAAGTACTGATGTTGCAGACGTAGTCGTATCCAGAAAGTACCTAGAGAAAATTCTTATTAGTGTTAACCAAATTGTTCATGACAGATTGCATCGTAACCAATTCACTGTTTGAGTTAATACATTTTTTTTTGTTCTTCAGCAGCAGGAATCCAGTTATTTGATCCGCTCCTTTTCCTTTTACCCTGCCTCCAGGACACGATATTGGATGGGGTCCAATCCCCTTACTTGCAGCACCCAATCGGAGAGAGGACTTCCGAGCGTGTCCCCTGCCAGCTCTACCTCAGCCACCATCGACCATGTAGACACCATAGCGGGAGAGGCTTCAGCAAATCTGACATTTTTCCTAGTTTGAACCTTTCAAGTGCTTACCTAAATGGCAGAGTGTCAAATATTCATCGTTTTTGCTCTAATCTGAGCATTTTTCTCACTAGTCCATTCCTTTATTATAACCTGAAAAAACAAATTAATATCTGCAGGTGAATTTCTTGCATTTCCTAATCATAGTAGCAAAACTATTGAATTTTTTGTCCTCTTTTTGTTCAGCTTGTTCCTAGCTATATATTAGCCATTTGGCCTATATCTCATGTCATCTCCTCTCTCACAATCCCAATTCAGTTCATTTACCTGGTGGCCCCTCACGAACCCCAGTTCACTCCATCCCCCTCCTCACAAAGCTCCTACTTTCCTGAGTTCACTCACGGCCCCCTCCCTATGGTTCAGTCAGACCCCCATCCCATGATCCTCATTCTGTGTTCACTCTCCCCCAACCCCCGTGATCCCAAGTTCACTTCCTCCCTGCCCACCATATTCCCTCACTCACTGGCTCCAATGACAGCGAAAGAGGAGGAGGAAGAGGGCAGCTTTGTAGCATTTCTAGCACCTCCTCCCTTCTCCCCTGCTAACATTTGAATCTCTTGATGCACTTTGAACCACTTAAGCAATAAGTGCCTGGCCTGACTCAGATTATCTGGTCAATAGCAGATATACAGACTACAATCAACAAAAGTGAAAATGAAATATACCATTTTATTAAGTAAATTAACAGCATATAGAAATATAGAGAGAACACTCTATAAATTACATTGCCAGTATATTAGACATCTCCCATTGCTGCCCGCCACAGGAATCCCAGCCTGTAGTGGACAAAGAGGGAGAGGACCGCTGCAGACCCCATACCATATCAGATGAAGATGGGATCTAGAGGAGGCTGAAGAAGCCATGCACATGTGTGTACTGGGGAGCCTGTATGTGTGTATGTGCATCTGGGGCCACCTGCTTGTGTGTGTCTGGGTTTACATGTAGGGAAGCCTAATAGGAAATTTGAAGAAATTAATTTCAAATTCCTGTTCAAATCCTAATTCTTTATTGTGTTTATAAATGTTAAAAACACTAATAAAGATTAAATTACATGTGGGGGAGCCTGTCTATGTCTGTATGTATGCATTTGTGTGTGCGCATGTGGAGGACCCTGTGAATGTGTGTAAATCTTCAGAGGCATAGCTGTAACATAGTAGTGATGTTAGCAAAGGACCAGAAGGCCCAACCAGTCTGCCCAGCAAGCTTCTTATGGCAGAATCTGATGCTCCGTGCAGGATACCCCCATGTTTCTCTTAATGATAGGAACTGTCCTCCCTGCAGTTACCCTAAAGCCTTATGATAAGAGTAGTAACATTTACAATCAATCAAAACCAAGCAACTGTCAAACCCATAAATTACTGCTAGCAACATTTGTTCTGGGTGAGGAGCCTTCTTGATAATTCAGAGAATGCTGCTTGACATTTTTTGCTTTGGCACTTGGCCGTAGAAACCATCCTGTGCTTTTCCCCTTATGTCTGTGTGTCAGTACCTGTTAGTCTGGTGTTAACAAAAATGACAAGAGGCGGGTGGCACCTTACAGACTAAACAATTTATTGAAGCATAAGCTTTTGTTAGATGCATGAAGTATGGTATAAGAGATGGGTAAAACATATATGGGCCGATACAGTAAAGTCCGTGGGAGTGGCCTGTGCGCCCGCTCTCCCGGCGCGCGCACAGGCCACTCTCCTGTGCGCGCGATTCACTATTCAAATGAGGCCCGGCGGTAAAAACAGGCAAAAGGAAGCACTAGGGACACTAGCGCGTCCCTAGCGCCTCGTTTTGGACTGGAGCGGTGGCTGTCAGTGGGTTTGACAGCTGACGCTCAATTTTGCCGGCGTCGGTTCTTGAGCCCGCTGACAGCCACAGGCTCGGAAACCGGACGCCAGCAAAATTGAGCATCCAGTTTTCAACCCTATAGCCGCGAGCCGACTTGAAATTTTTTTTTTTTTTTACTTTTGGAAACTTTCGGGACCTCTGACTTAATATCACCATGATATTAAGTCGGAGGGTGCACAGAAAAGCAGTTTTTACTGCTTTTCTGTGCACTTTCCCGGTGCCTGAAGAAATTAGCGCCTACCTTTGGGTAGGCGCTAATTTCTGAAAGCAAAATGTGCGGCTTGGCTGCACATTTTGTTTTCTGATTCGCGCGGGAATACCTAATAAGGCCATCAACATGCATTTGCATGTTGCGGGTGCTATTAGGTTCGGGGGGTTAGACGCGCGTTTTCAGCCCCTTACTGAATAAGGGGTAACGCTAGCACGTCGAAAACGCGCATCCAATGTATTGTATTGGCCTGATAGAGAGGGTGGGGGTGTGGAGGAGAGAGACAGAACTAAAAGAAGGCATTGAATTAGGTAGGGCAGGCTATGGAAAGAGGCTGTTAATAGCATTAAAGTCTAGACTACTGTCAGATTGAGCAACGCCAGGAATTCTCCGGAGCAAACCGCCGGTATCACCACCCTCAAGGTTTCCATCTGAAAACTGGGAACCTTGAGAGCCCGGTTGACGTGTTTGAGATCCAAAATTGGACGAAAGGAGCCCTCCTTTTTAGGAACAACGAAGTAGATGGAATATTGACCAGACCCTTGGTCTTCCACTGGGACTGGGACTATGGCACCCAGGTCCAGCAGCATGCTCAGGGTCTGTTCGACTGCAGGCCTCTTTCGGCTTCCACAGGGGGATATTAGGTGAAGATCCGGTAGGTCTCAAGCAAATTCTAATGCGTAACCTTTTTCTAATCACCTCTAGGACTCACTGTTCCGTCGTTATGGTGGTCCATGCCTCGAGAAACTGGGACAGTCGTCCACCTAAGTTTCAAACGGAGGAATGAGCCAGCTCCATTTCATTGGGAGGAGGACCTGGTGGCCGAGTGTTACTGGCTACTATCCCTGAAAGGTCGGCATCCCCGAAAGGAATGAGACCGGGAAGCATTACCCCTCGGGAAAGAACCCCATGCTCTGGTGTTAAAACGACATTGCCCCCTAAATCGAGTGTGAGAGGGTAACAAAGGCTTAGACTGTTTCGGGCAGTCCTCCGGCAACCTATGAACCTTATTTTCTTCCAGGGATTTGAAAAGTTGCTCTAGGCCCTCACCAAAAAGCAACTGGCCCTTGAAGGGAAGGGTTCCCAACTGCGCTTTGGAAGAGGCGTCCACAGACCAATTTCTCAGCCAGAGGAGGTGCCTGGCCGAGACCGCAAAGACCACTGCCTTGGCTTGCACTCGCAGAAGATCGTAAAGGGTGTCCACCCCATACGCAATTGCTCCCTCCAAGCGATCCACCTGTTCCGCCTTTGCAGACGGGAGGTCTTGGGTGCTGAGTAATTGCTGAACCCACCTGAGACTTGCCCGCTGTATGAGACTGCCACAGATTGTCGACCAAACTCCCAAGGACAGGACCTCAAATATGCGTTTGAGGTAAAATTCCAACTTGCGGTCCTGGACATCCTTCAGAGCCGTAGCCCCAACTACTGGGATGGTGGTGTGTTTGGTAACTGCCATGACAGAGGAATCCATCTTGGGCATCTAGAGTAAATTCAAGCAGTCCTCAGGGAGCTTGTCCATAGCCCTCCCCACTCGGAGTCCTGCCTCCGGGGACTCCCATTCCCTAAGGAACATCAGCTTATGCAAAGGGTGAAAAGGGAAAGTACATGGAAGAGCCCTAAGTCCCGCCAGGACCGGGTCCATGTTGGCAGGCATTGCAGCTGTAACCGTATCCGCCAGGGGCAACTCAATTCCCAGTTCCTGCAAAATGAAGGGAATGAGCGGTTCTAGTTCCTCCTTTTGAAATAAGCATAGAACCAGAGGATCATCCCCTTCAAAGGGGGGGGGGGGGGGAGTTAGGAAGCAGGAGATGAATATCTGGATCTGGAGTTGGGACCGGTGGTGGCTGTGGAGGATCCGGAGGCGGCGGGACCCCCGGGACCACCCTAACCAAGCCCTGTCCCTCCGGCACCTTTAGAGGTTGCAGAGGGGAAATTTGCGGTGTTTTTGGCTGGGGGGGGGGGGGGGGGGGGAGTCCAGGGATGGATCTTCCTCCTGCTGTAAGCTGGCTAAATAGGAATTGTGCATAAGAAGCACAAACTCCGCGGAGAAACGAGACAGACTTCTGGGGGGGGGGGGGAGGGAAAGTCAGACACCCCCTCCGGGGCATGAGGGGGGCTCAAATCCGGAGGAGAAACGAAAGAATCGGGCTCACCTTCTTCCTGCACATCCGATTCTGCATTAGAGCCTGCTTCCAAGATGGTCGCCGTTCCTGTGGTTTTTTGGGCCGGGAACGGCCTGGCCACGCAGCGGGGAACTCATCCCCGGGTTGCTGGGGGTAAGGGGGCCGATGAGGGACCCTCCCTACCTGGTAGGCATCCTGAACAGAGGCCTCCGCGAGAAAGCCGCGTGGCAGGCTCTCCACAGGCTTTACAGGCGCCGGAATGCGGCATCAGCGCTGAAGAAAAAAAATTGCTAAAAAAATTAAAAACAGCTGAGCTGTGCAGGGCTGAAGCAGTCAGCTGAGGCAGCAACTGAACTCTGCAGGCTGCCGGAGCTGTCCATAGTGCTTAAAAGGTAAAAAGACAAGGAAATCACAAAAAATACAGCCCTGCCTGTACCTTTTTTTTTTTTTAGTGCTCAGCAAAGCCAGGGGAAAAACACTCCCTCCCAAGCCAAAGGGTACTGTTCTACAGTGGATAGCTAGACAATGGGGGAGTGACTGGACCACCAGTATCACCCCAGATGGTCACCGGGAAAAAAGGGGGCCTAGGATAAAAAAAAAAAGGGGGAGGGCAAGTCCCCTCCTAGGCTCCCAGCAGAGCGAAGAGACCGCACTGTCTCTGTGAGAAGAAAAAGAAGAAAACTTTCAAAGTCCTCTTTTTTTTTAAACAAGAATTAAATATTTGCTTGATCCAGACCCAAAAGGAAAGAAGATCCCCTCAGGGAAACTAAGGGAAACCGTGGGTTCAGCTGCCTGCATCTGCTGGAGACAGATGAATACTGAAGGGGTGTAGGGTAGGCTCTGTCCTGAAATAGGATACCCTCACAGTTTTGGTCTGTCTCCATCTGCTGGACAGGAGGCTCAACCAACAGTCTGGACTGATCTGGGTACGTACAGGGAACTGTTCAATATTTGTTGTTGTTTTTATATTTTTATGGAATGTTTTAATGTAAACCACCCAGAAATGTTGATAGGCGGTTTATAAATGTTTAATAAACAAACATTTCATCCCAGTAGCTCCTAATAGTACTACTGAGGAGCAATAATTTGGTCTTTATGTGGCTTCTTCTATACAAATACTTTGTGCTACTTGATACTTACATACATCTACACGCTGCCGCCCCTGGGATGGGAAGGCTGGCAGCTATTGCCAGTGTTTGGACTTCAAACGATCTATCAGGGACTCTCATTTTCACCTCTGTCTCCTAAACTCATATTATCGAAATCAGCGGTCACAATCTGGTAACTCTGCCCACAGATTAATGCCCAAACCACATAATAGAAACTTTCTGGAGGGGGCAGGGGATTAGAAAAAAAAAGGTAGAAGGAGAATGTTGTTGTTACTAATCATCTGAGAAGTGGGGAAATCCAGACCACAGGGGGAAGTGTCTCCCAGGACTCCCTAGATCAGCTCTCTTCTCTATGAGCCAATGAAACCACCAAGGAAGCCGCGCCCCTGGCTGATGACTGCAAATGTGCATCTTTACCTGCAAATAATTTGTTTACACCAATATTTTTCACGCTGTTGACAAATGAATTGACAACCTCCATGCTGCTTTCAGGGTGATGAAATAAAAAATTTAGGTTCCCAGTCTCCAAACTATCTGCAAATTTAAAAAAAAAACCAACAACCAAAAAACCCCACAACACCTAACAATGCAGTTTAAGCCTTCTAAGAAGAACAAAAAGAAAGAAAAAAAAAAGATAATGAAGGCATTTTCTCTTTTTGTGGCTGTTTGAGCTGCTGCTCCCCAATCCTGCCCCTTCCTCTGGGTTCCTTCGGCTCTGGGTGAACTGCTCATTGCGTCCAGCGGTAACACTGATCAGACACCGAGAATCTCAATTTAAAATTAGGACAGGAAAAGGAGAAGGTGCAGCCTAGTAGACAGAGCAATGGGCTACAAACCAGGGAGGACAAGGTTCAACTCCTGCTTCCACCGATATTCCGTGTGACCTTGGGCAAATCACTTTCTCTCCTGTTGCCTCAGGGACCCTTATAAGATTGTAAGCTGTTTAAGAGCAGGGAGTTATTGTACCCGAATTGAAAAAGATGCTACAAGCAGATGTGAGCAACACTTGGAAAAAAAAGGTTAACAATCATAAATTTCCCATCGCTTCCCCAAAAATCCATATAAAAGAATATTCAAGGCCGAACAAGGGCCACATCCCAAAAATGTCACATTAGGTAAAGAAAAGGCAAAATGAACAGGTAGAAGGCCAGTGGTCAAGTGGCTCCGTGAGAAGAGTAAGTCAAGGCAGTTCTTGTACTACCTGCTGATCAGGAGCAGAGAGGAGGAGTAGAGGCAGTCAGTGGAGGACCAAAAGGGTGACAAAAGTATCTTGACTGGTGTATGGGAGAATAAGCCCAAGGAGAAACAAATGTGAGAAATATGGGATAAAGGAGGCCTGGAGACTTGACAAAAGTCTCCACACAGAACCAATGGCGTGCACTTTCTGAAATATGTGCACATTTATGTAGAGCAGAAACCCCCCACACTGCCAGGATATCCTTGGACCCCCCTGACATGGACCGAAAATCTGATGGGGATCAGACACTAAACACAAAGGTGTGGATTTTCTAAGGAGTTATGTGTGTAAAAAGTAGCGTATCATAGCAATTTTCAGGTAAGACCTTTTGACAATTCTTACCTTATGGTGTGAATTTTCTAAAGGAGTTAAGCATATAAAAATAGCTAATTTTCAAAAGCTACTTTACACGTGTAAAGTCCATAAGAACATAAGAAGTTGCCATACCGGGTTAGACTGAGAGTCCATCAAGCCCAGTATCCTGTTTCCAACAGTGGCCAATCCAGGTCACAAGCACCTGGCAGGATCCCAAGGTCCATTTAAGAAAATCCTTTAAAAAAAGTTACCTCAAAACTTTATCAGGGACACATAGAGAAGAGAGTGATCTCATAAGCTTACTTTTCTTCTGCCCTAAAGTCAGTTAAGAGAGTAACCAAATAGAAAGCAAGATAAATCAGCAAAGTTAGAAACAGAGGATTCATATGAAATAAGAGACGTGGAAAAGAGAATTAACTACTGTTGAGATGAGACCTGTTGGGAATTACTGTAAAGGTGAGAGAGGAATTAAGATCTCTTGGGTTAGCTCCTGTGATCTGTTGGGGCTGAAAGAAAATGTGATCTTGGCTCCTACAAACATAACAGAATGTCCTAATGTTCTCTCTATTAATGGCTCGTAACTGGATCTTGCTTAAGTGGGTCAACAAAGCCCCTCCAGGTCACATTTTGTGGCATTTTCTTTCACTGGAGGTAGGGCCGTACATATAACAAATAATGAATGGCTGCAACGTTCAGAAAATAACTGCAGGTGTGTGGAAAGACTTTGTGAATTCACGGACTCGTTACCAGAAAAATTATGAATATGGACTGGGGGGGGAGGGGAGGGGTGACTGAGAAGAAACCACCCCCAAATGGAAACACAACTGAATGCTTAATTGTAACTTAATTAGTGAGGTATTAAATACTTTTTGGCAAGAAACAATGTAAGAAGAAAGAAAAACAATGAGCTAGTGGGAGGCATCAGGCGAGGACCAGGAGCCCGCTAACAAATAAAAGACATTAATGTGAGGTTAGGAATCTGAAAGCAAGACATTTGAGTAAGGTTGAATTTGAGCAACTGAAACAAAATAGTAATCTCTGATTGCACAGTATGGAGAAAACATGTCAGAAAAGGTGCTGAAAGGAAGGAAGAAAGCGTGGAAAATAAAGGAGGGGTTTTGCCTTGTTCAACTTGTCAGTCATGCAGGAAATAAGTAGCAGGAAGAGACAGCAGTAAGGCAAGGCGAGATGGCTGAGAGAGAAGAGGGACTTAAAGGATCCTAGGTCCTCTGGTATAAACAGTAAGAGAAGACCCGGGGATAGAGAGGAGGTCCCAAAGACCAAATAAAGACAGAAGACAAGGGTGGACAGAACAGAGCTGAAAGGAGTCCAATGAAAAGGGAAGACACACACACGGGACTCAAACACTGGTGCCAGGCCGCCCTGTGACCAGAAAGTTAGGGGGCGGTGCTTATGGGGCTGGAGGGCCAATGAGCCACGCAACGGGCAGAGGAAGTGGCGACATCACCAGTCCACACAAGCCAATGAGAGAAGCAATCAGGGATGACAGTGGGCCCATGGAGGCCAGAGATGAACAGGCAGGGTTAGAGGTCAGGACAACGGCAGAAGGAGAAAGAAACAAGATGTCAGCACCCACAGGGGCCAAAGAGGCATCGCAGTCAGCTGCTGACCCGGCAGGAGTAATTTATCATTGGACAGAAGAGAAGAACAATGGCACAGTAATGGAGAGAGAGAGAGAGGGAGGGAGATATGTGGGGGGGATTGAGACTGGTGGGGATTGGAGAAGTTCTGAGAGAGAGAGACTAGTGGGGACTAAGGCTGTGGGGACAAGTGAAACAAAGGGGCAATTGCCTCACATGTGAGTGCTCCTGCTGGAGTTTGTGATGAGTGAAGGGGGAGGTTGAGCTCCCTGCCACTAGCTTGTAAGTTTTTAGCTGGCTCCTACTGCCAAAGAAAATTTGTCAAGGCCAGATTTAGATGTGCAATGAATTAACACTATCCCTAAACAATTAGATACTTCACTTAGATGCAGCTCCAGCACTGCTAACTACATCGATGGCAGGGATGGAAGGGAAACAGAACAAAAAAATCACTTACAGATAAGTATGGGGAGGAAAAAAAAAAGGTGAAAGCTTGCTGGGCAGACTGGATGGACCAGATGGTCGTCTTCTGCTGTCATTTCTATGTAAAACTTGAGAGATCAATATTACTTAAGTGGACAATATTCAAGAGGATTTCTCCTGCAATCTCCTGAATTAAGCCAGATAAAGGAAGGTGTTAAATATGTAACCACACTGGCCAGATAAGGCATTACCAGGTTAAAACTTAAGACAGATTTATTTTTTTTTTAAAGAGCTAACATGAGTCATTCTAGGGTGGGGCTTTAATGCAGCCAGGTAGCAGTTGAATATCCGTGTTTTCCTACTAAGTATAGCTACCTCAGTCTGTTTGTGGTCAGAACACATCTAAAATGTTATTCAGATATATGTACCCAAATAACTTTAGATCGGAAGCCGATCCAAGATGGGTGTATAGCGAACAAAGATAATAAAATCGGTGTGTAAAAGAGAGCCTTTATTCTAACAATGTTTACACACCGATCTTATCTTTGTTCGCTATACACCCAAATAACTTTATCCTTTATTTAGGCATTTTACATACCGTTGTTGTAAAAGAAGATCACAATGGTTTACTGTATTAGCATTCAAATTCAAGGTCAACGGACACATGCTTTGTGTTGATGACAAGGTAGTTCTTATCTAATTCAGTTCATATTAATTCATTCTAGGGCTACATAACAGTAAAAAGATTCTAATCATATTAGATAATGAATGAGATAAAGGTTATCCTATCGATAGTTCGACTAGCGTTCGAGTCTCAGTATCATGTCAGTAATCAAATCATAAGCTTTTCTAAAAAGCCATGTTTTCAGCTCTCACTTGAAGGTCTTTTTTTCTGTATCAGAGGTAGTGGCTCTGGACATGAGTGCCACGGCTTGGGGCCAGCTATTGAAAACATTCAGTCTCTTATTTGCATTAGGTGTATGTTCTGAGCGGATGGTACCATTAGGAGACCTTTGTTTTGTGATTGGAGGTCCCTCTGTGGTGTACAGAATTGTAGTGTTATCCTAATGGGCAAGGATCTATATTGTTGAAGATGCTGAATATTAGTGACAACACTTTATAATGGATTGTGCAGGCCTATCAACAAAGGTGTGATGTGACGATTTCCTTGTAATGGTTTTAGTAGGCTTGTGGGGAGGCCTAGGAAAAGGGAGTTACAGTAGTGTAAGTTAGAGAAAATAAGAGTTGGTAAGACGGTGAGCAAGTCTTGTATCGTTAGCAGAGGTTTTAGTTGATGGAGGAGAATTCTCAACTTGGAGTATCCTGATTTGATTAATTTGTTTATATGCTTTTTCATAGTGAAGTTCTCATCGATTTGAATTGCAAGGTCTCGATCGTCATCTGATGGAGTAATGTTGGTAATTCCCAGGTTTAGGGCTAGCAGTTTGAGTATCTGTTTTGCAAGGAGAGACAACTCATTTCCATTGGGTGGAGCAGTAAAGGGAAGAATACAACAAAAAATAATTTTGAAGTTAAAGCAGGGAAAAAGAAAAAAAAAAAGACTACTACAGAGAGGATTATTAGATAAAGGAGGAAATGTTGTACCTAGAGGATGAATGCACCTAGGGAGAAGAAGCACAGGCACCCCTAGATAGGCTCTTCCTGCTGTATCGTCTGGAGAGTTGTCTGCTGCCATATAGTTTAATTCATCACCTGCTGAAGCCATACCTTAACATAAAAAAACAGCACATTCTGTGAGTTCTAGATTACTGTACTCAAACACTTTAAACCATTAACACTAGAAACTTTAAATCAAATAACTTTACAAAATGGTGAACTACTAGCAGAGCAATAGTTCTACTTTTAGCAATATTTTTATGCACATTGAAAATGCCAGCTTGGCAGCACTACCAACTAAAGCCTTAATTGTTATCCAAACAGCTACAGCAAGAGCAGAAGCATTACAAGCTTTCACTGTTCTGTAAATCTGCCCCAACCCTGTGATGAAGGGATCATCCTGTTAAGAGCATGGTCAAGATTCAAAAGGTCACTCGTCTTTGAATGCAGTGCTAGAAATGGCAACCAGTGTTCCAATTAGGGCAAGATGCAACAGTGCTTAAAGCTTGCACAGAGCACTTGTGCAAGTTCCTAATATGATTGTTCTTCAAAGTGGTAGCCTATGAGAAAAGCAGGATTCTAATCACCTATAGAAAAAACTGTAATGTTATCTTCCATTGGACAAAAATAAATTTTACGCTATAAGTTAGTTGAGCAAAAGTAACAAAGTTCCACACAGAACTAGTGGAGCCTACTTTCCTGAACACATGCACATTTATATAGATCCCTGAACTCCAACATGCACTGAACATTTAATGCCGAATTTTAAAAGGCCTGTGCGCATACAACTGGGGGTTTGTGAGCGTGGTCGGCCCTTGAGCACACCTCAAAAATTTTCAAACTGGCTCGGCCATGCACGTAAACACCGGTACGCGACAAGTGCCGGGCCTCTTCTACCTCAAATTTTATATCCCTAAACAACCCATCCCAACCAAACCTCCGTTCACACATACAACACCCCCACTCCATACATCCAAACACACAGCGCTCAATCATACCTTTTACTATCTCCCCGCTCCATACATCCTAACACACAGTGCTCAATCACACCTTTTACTATCTCCACTCCATACATCCCAACACAGTGCTCAAATGAAAATTAGTTCTTACCTGATAATTTTCGTTCCTGTAGTACCGCGGATCAGTCCAGACACCTGGGTTGTGACTCCGCACCAGCAGATGGAGACAGAGCAAAACTCGACGGGCTCCCTACATATAGTAAGGTGCCACCCACAGCCCCTCAGTCGAACGAACTGTCAAAGCTAACCAGTGCCCGACTAACTAACTAAAAACAAATTTAACCAATTCAAACACCCCCTGGCTGAAAACCGAAAACTTCAGACCAGAGGCAAGCGGCATTATGCCAAGAACTGGAACAATTGCAGTACGAATAACCAAAACGAGCGGACTCTCTCTCTCTTCATCGTATCAAACAGACGGGCGGGAGCCTGGACTGATCCGCGGTACTACAGGAACGAAAATTATCAGGTAAGAACTAATTTTCATTTCCCTGTACGTACCCGGATCAGTCCAGACACCTGGGATGTACCAGAGCAAACTACCGAGGGTGGGAAGCAGAGAGGCCCGCTCGGAGGACACTCGCTCCAAACCCCGGCGCTTCAGACGCCTGGACATCCAGCCTGTAATGCCTAGTGAAAGTATGCAAGGACTTCCACGTCGCAGCTCTACAGATCTCCTGCGTGGACACCTGAGAGACCTCGGCCCAGGACGTGGCTTGCGCCCGAGTGGAATGAGCACGAAGCCCCTTAGGTGCCACCTTGCCGTGAAGGAGATATGCGGAGCTAATAGCCTCTTTGAGCCAACGCGCAATAGTGGCCCGCGACGCAGCGGACCCCCGGCGAGGACCGGACCAGAGAACGAACAGATGGTCGGAAACCCGAAAAGGATTCGTAACCTCTAGATACCGAAGCAGAATCCTGCGAACGTCGAGCTTCCTCAACTCTTTCAGTCCCTTGTCCCTTTGATCCCCGATCTCAAAACCTGGAAGGTCCACTGACTGATTTAAGTGAAACGAGGACACCACCTTAGGCAAAAAGGACGGCACCGTCCGCAGGGAAACCCCGCCCTGCGAAAATCGCAAGAACGGTTCCCGACAGGACAAGGCCTGCAACTCTGAGACCCGACGAGCCGACGTAATGGCTACTAGAAACACGGTCTTCAAAGTAAGATCTTTCAGCGTCGCCCGCTTAATAGGCTCAAACGGTGCTCCCCCAAGCGCCGAGAGCACGCAATTCAAATTCCAAGACGGACAAGGATTCCGTACCGGAGGGCGTAAATGCTTCGCGCCGCGAAGAAAACGCACCACATCCGGATGACACGCCAAGGACACTCCACGAACCTTACCGCGCAGACAACCAAGCGCAGCTATCTGGACCTTCAGGGTACTCCAGGCCAGCCCCTTCGCGAGGCCCTCTTGCAGAAAGGCTAGGACCCCCGGCACCGGGGGACATACAGGATCCACCTCATGAGTACTACACCAGTCCTCAAAAACCGTCCACACCCTCATATAGGCTAAGGACGTAGACTGTTTTCGAGCCCTCAACAAGGTCGCAATCACAGCCTCAGAGTACCCCTTAGTCCTTAAGCGCGCCCTTTCAAAAGCCATGCCGCGAGACAAAAGTGATCCGCATCCTCCAAACAGACGGGTCCTTGTCGCAGAAGAGATGCGGCCCCGTGAAACCGAAGCGGAGGCTCCGCCGCCAGCTGAATGAGGTCCGCGAACCACGGGCGCCTTGGCCACTCTGGCGCCACCAGGATCACTGCCGCCGGATGTAATTCTATTCGGCGAAGAACCTTGCCTATCAGCGGCCACGGGGGAAACACATAAATCAACACGTCCGTGGGCCAGGGAAGTACTAGAGCATCGACTCCTTCTGCGCCCCGTTCCCTCCGACGGCTGAAGAACCGTGGGGCCTTTGCGTTGTGAGCGGTGGCCATCAGGTCCAGGCGTGGCGTTCCCCACCTGGCACAGATGAGGCGATACGCCATGTCTGGCAGTTCCCACTCGCCTGGATCCAGCCGATGCCGGCTGAGGAAATCCGCCTGCACGTTGTCCACACCTGCGATGTGAGACGCCGCCAAGCCGCTGAGGTGTTGTTCCGCCCAGATCATGAGCAACCTTGCCTCTTCCGCCACTTGCTGGCTCCTCGTGCCCCCTTGACGATTGATATACGCTACCGTGGTTGCGTTGTCCGAGAGCACCCGAACCGCCTGGCCCCGTATCCACGGGAGGAACGCTTGCAGGGCCAACGACACCGCCCTTGTCTCCAAGCGGTTGATGGACCACCGTGACTGCTGGCTCGACCACTGTCCCTGGACCGAGCGGCCTCCGCAGACCGCCCCCCAGCCAAGTAGACTGGCATCCGTCGTCACTACCGTCCAGGTGGGCATGACCAGAGACACCCCGCCGGACAGATGATCCCGGGAGAGCCACCAGTGCAGACTGGCCCTGGCACAGGGCGTGAGGGGCAACGGAAGATGGAACTCCTCCGAAACCGGCTTCCAGCGGGAAAGTAACGCTGATTGTAACGGTCGCAGATGAGCGAATGCCCAAGGGACCAGAGCGAGGGTCGACGCCATGGAACCCAAGACCCTCAGGTAATCGCAAACCAGCGGGCACCGCATGGACAAAATGTGGCGCACCTGTCGCTGGAGCTTGACCACTCTTTCCTGAGTCAGCGACACCATGGCCCTCTTGGTGTCGAACAGGGCCCCCAGATACTCCAACCGCTGCGTAGGCTGCAGATGACTCTTGGACAAGTTGACCACCCAACCGAGGGACCGCAAGAGGTGTAAGACTCTGGCAATCGCCTGCCGACACTCGGCCTCCGATTTGGCTCTGATGAGCCAATCGTCTAAGTAAGGATGCACCAGCAATCCTTCTCTCCGGAGCTGGGCAGCCACCACCACCATCACCTTGGTGAAAGTGCGTGGAGCCGTGGCGAGGCCGAAGGGAAGAGCCCTGAACTGGTAATGGCTGCCCAGGATGCAGAATCTCAGGTACCGGTGATACGCTGGCTGAATCCCGATGTGAAGGTACGCCTCCGTAAGGTCCAGAGAAGCGAGGAACTCGCCCGGACGAACCGCAGCAATTACTGAGCGGATCGTCTCCATCTTGAAACCGCGGCACCCGCAGGCACCGGTTGACGCCCTTTAGATCGAGAATGGGCCGAAAAGCTCCATCCTTCTTTGGGACCACGAAGTAAATGGAGTACCTTCCCGTGCCCTGCTGATCCTGCGGCACAGGAGTAATGGCGCCCAGGTCCTCTAGCCGCCGGAGGGTGGTCCGGACAGCGGCGCGCTTGACGAGAGCCTTGCAGGGTGAGACGAGGAACTTGTCCACCGGGAGTCGAACAAAATCTAACGCGTAACCGCCTCTTATCACAGCGAGGACCCACTGGTCGGAAGTAATTCTGGTCCATGCCTCGTAAAACAAGGTGAGCCGCGCGCCCACGTACGGCACGAGGGTGGGCGGCAACGAGGAATGGACCCGTCTCGTTTCATTGGGCCGACTTGGACCCCGAGCCGGATGAGGGTCCACCCGTCCTGTTGAACTTCTTTCCTCGAAAGGACTGCGACCAGGAGGATGATCTAGCCGATCCTGACCGATAGGACTGACCTGACCCCGTCGCCCTCTGAGGCCGCTGCCGGCGGTTAGACCGGAACCTGTTTCTTGCCGAGAAGGACGACCGAGGCCTGGGTCTATCTTCCGGCAACTTAAAAGCCTTATTCTCGCTCAGGAACTGCATCAGATCGTCCAGCTGTTTTCCAAACAGGAGCTTTCCCTTAAAGGGTAGTGAACCCAGATGAGCCTTGGAGGCCCCATCCGCAGCCCAGTTGCGAAGCCAGAGGAGACTACGCGCCGAGACCGCCGATACCATAGCTCTGGCCGATGTTCTGAGCAAATCATGCATCGCATCAGCGCTGTAGGCAATCACCGCTTCCAAGTTATCCGCCTGAGTAGCCTCCCCTGAGGAGAGGTCGGCGTTCGCTTGCAGGACTTGGGCCCACCTGAGCCCCGCTCGCAGTGCAAAAGTACTACACATGGCTGCCCGCACTCCCAGTGCGGACACTTCGAAAATCTTCTTCAACTGCACCTCCAGCTTCCTATCTTGGATATCCCGGAGGGCCGTAGCACCGGTAACGGGGATGGTGGACCTCTTCGTCACTGCTGACACCGCCGCGTCCACCCGTGGAAGGCGCAGCAGGTCCAGAGCATCCTCTGGAAGGGGATAAAGCTTGTCCATAGCCTTAGTCACCTTCAGCCCCAGTTCCGGGGTATCCCATTCCCGGAACAAGATATCTGAGACCGAGAAGTGCCAAGGGAAGGCAAGCGCAGGGCCCGCCAGGCCCAACAGCACCGGATCCATCTTGACGCCTTGCCGGGACTCCACAGGTGGAGGATCCACTCCGATCTCATCCAGGGTAGCCGGGATAAGGGGAGAAAGTTCTTCCCTACGAAACAGGCGGACGACCTTGGGGTCGTCACCCTCCGCCGCCTGCGGCCCTTTGCCGGCTCCCGGCTGGGCCTGCCCCTCGTCCTCATGGCCTTCCTGGCCTTCAGGGGCTCCCGACAACGCTTCATCGTCCGAGGAGGCGGTGGACGCCGACTCCGATTCCTGTGGGTCGCCACGCGGCTGTCGCTTTTCTCGTGGCCCACCCCGGGCGTCCCGGGTCCGCACGGCTCTCTTCCGGGGCCGGGAGGACGCTTCCTTCCCCCCGGAAGCTTTCCCAGGTTTTAGACGCGATTTTTTATATTTGGCGAGTTTCTGAAGCAACAGCGAGAAATCTTCGGAAAATGAGGCCTCCGATCCGGAGGAGCCCTCCACTGCACTCGGGCTCCCCGACCCACGGGGTCCCGGAGGCTCTCCTCCCGAAATCCTGGGCTGCGGCGACAGCGAGGGAGGCTGGGCGCCATCTTGGAGTGCCCTCCTCGTGGCTTCCCTCACGCTGGACAAAATGGCTTCCGTTCCCGCGCTAAGCGGGAACGGGTCCGAGGACGCGGGCTCCGAGCCTCCGGCCCGCGACGGCGAACGAGCACCCCGCGATCGACCCCCCCGGGCGACCGCCGACGAACCCTCGCCGCCGGAGACGCAGCTGGAGCAAACACCGTCCCTGGACAGACGCGCGCGCACAGAGCCGCACGCGCGGCACGCTGACCCTCTCGGCATCGCAGCGACGACCGGGCTCCCCACCCCGCGCCCCCCTTCCGCTATGGCGATCTCGAACGAACGGCGGAACGACGGCGAAGAGGGAGAGAGAGCCGGCGCCGCAAGGGAAAACAAAGAAACCGCTAAGTTTTTTTTTTTTTTTTTTTACTTAGGCGCTAGCCGAGGTCCTGAAGTCTTCAGCTCCGGCGGGGGTGAGTGAACCGGGCTCCCCGGTGTCACCCCCGACGCTGCTGCCAGCACAGGCCGGGTCCTCGACCCTCAGCAGCGGCCTCGACCTGGAGGGGATGGTCCTCTCAGGACCTTCCACCCTCCTGGGAGGCTCCCCCGACGGGAGACTTCTATCTTCTTTATGTCTTCTTTCTTCTTCTTTTTTTTTTTTTTTTTTTTTTGAAGACACACTGCCCTAACTACTTAGGATTAAATACAAAAAGACCCCTGACTGACTACCCCGAGCCAAAAAATCAAGGATCCCCGAGACTGTGGGTGGACCTGCCCCATCTGCTGGAGACAGAGAAAGACTGAGGGGCTGTGGGTGGCACCTTACTATATGTAGGGAGCCCGTCGAGTTTTGCTCTGTCTCCATCTGCTGGTGCGGAGTCACAACCCAGGTGTCTGGACTGATCCGGGTACGTACAGGGAATCATACCTTTTACTATCTCCCCACTCCATACATCCAAACACACAGAGCTCAATCACACCTTTTACTATCTCCACTCCATACATCCCAACACAGTGCTCAATCACACCTTTTACTATCTCCCCACTCCATACATCCCAACACAGTGCTCAATCATACCTTTTACTATCTCCCCACTCCATACATCCAAACACACAGTGCTCAATCACACCTTTTACTATCTCCCCACTCCATACATCCAAACACAGTGCTCAATCACACCTTTTACTATCTCCCCACTCCATACATCCAAACACAGTGCTCAATCACACCTTTTACTATCTCCCCACTCCATACATCCAAACACACAGTGCTCAATCACACCTTTTACTATCTCCCCACTCCATACATCCAAACACAGTGCTCAATCACACCTTTTACTATCTCCCCACTCCATACATCCAAACACACAGTGCTGAATCACACCTTTTACTAATCTCCCACTCCATACATCCAAACACAGTGCTCAATCACACCTTTTACTATCTCCCCACTCCATACATCCAAACACACAGTGCTGAATCACACCTTTTACTATCTCCCCACTCCATACATCCAAACACAGTGCTGAATCACACCTTTTACTATCTCCCCACTCCATACATCCAAACACAGTGCTCAATCACACCTTTTACTATCTCCCCACTCCATACATCCAAACACAGTGCTCAATCACACCTTTTACTATCTCCCCACTCCATACATCCAAACACAGTGCTCAATCACACCTTTTACTATCTCCCCACTCCATACATCCAAACACACAGTGCTCAATCACACCTTTTACTATCTCCCCACTCCATACATCCAAACACAGTGCTCAATCACACCTTTTACTATCTCCCCACTCCATACATCCAAACACACAGTGCTCAATCACACCTTTTACTATCTCCCCACTCCATACATCCAAACACAGTGCTCAATCACACCTTTTACTATCTCCCCACTCCATACATCCAACACACAGTGCTGAATCACACCTTTTACTATCTCCCCACTCCATACATCCAAACACAGTGCTGAATCACACCTTTTACTATCTCCCCACTCCATACATCCAAACACAGTGCTCAATCACACCTTTTACTATCTCCCCACTCCATACATCCAAACACAGTGCTCAATCACACCTTTTACTATCTCCCCACTCCATACATCCAAACACAGTGCTCAATCACACCTTTTACTATCTCCCCACTCCATACATCCAAACACACAGTGCTGAATCACACCTTTTACTATCTCCCCACTCCATACATCCAAACACAGTGCTGAATCACACCTTTTACTATCTCCCCACTCCATACATCCAAACACAGTGCTCAATCACACCTTTTACTATCTCCCCACTCCATACATCCTAACACACAGTGCTCAATCACACCTTTTACTATCTCCCCACTCCATACATCCAAACACACAGTGCTGAATCACACCTTTTACTAATCTCCACTCCATTCCAACAGCCACCCACTCACATTCTTCAGTCTCGCTGCAGGAATTGGTGCACCCCAAAAAGGTACAGAAAGAAAATAACGGCAAACTGCTCAAAATCTGAGATGTTTTTTGGGGGTATGTACTGCGGCAGTGCTGGGCAGTGAGTAGTCTTTTTCGAGGAGGAGTGTGGAGGTCGAAACTTTTTCTTTTCCCCCCCCCCCCCCCCCCCGCCGGCCCGATCAGGGCAAGGAGGAGAGCGACAAGAGAAAGAAACAGCTGCAGCAGCCGCGATCGCTGGCAGTCGGGGACCGAAGCCAGAAATAGGAGAAGAGGCCGAGAGCAGGACAGGGAGCACATCTGCAGAGGAAAAGCAGATGAGAGCTATTAAGGAAGACAACCCGGACCTACTGAGCTGCCTTAGAGGGAGCTGTGTGCACCTGATAAACGGGTCCGGCGGGAAACGGAGGTCTATTTTAAGGCTTGGGAAAGGGGGTAAAAAACAAAATTAAAAAGGAGATTCCCTTCTCCGTCGCCCTCTAGCGAGGGCACCGAAGGCAAATTACAAATAGAGGGGAGGGCTTAAACCAAAGGCCACAAGGAAACGGATGTGTCAGCAGGCGGCGCCTCATATATAGAAACCAAGGGGAGCGATTTAGGAAGCGCGCCTACAGAGGTGAGCAAAGCAGGCTCAGGCAGCAGCAGGAGGAAGCAGAGAGACAGGCGAGGCAGCAGAAGGCAGAAAGGAGGGATGGGGAGGAGCGAGGCTGCTGTCATTTCTGGGTGTAAGTAGGTCCGGTGCAAGAGAATTAAGGACCCTTACGGGTTGGACAACCCCAGTCCTAAGAATCTGAAAACGGGCCTGGTTTTCAGAATATCCACAATGAATGTTCTTATGTTCTTAATACGGCTGAGAGATTTGCCTGCACTGTATGCAAATCTATCTCATGCATTTTCATTGTGAGTATCCTGAAAAATCCAAAGTACAGTCTTCTGGGGTAAAAATATCACTTATTACATGATATCACACATTATGTTTGCATGCACTCCAGTGCTGACAACCAGAAAACACTGCAAAAAAAAAAAAGTTAAAAAGACTCTTGGAATCTACATGATATGAAACCTATTATAATGTGTGTTGAGTATCGGCTTGGCACTCAAAAAACCATGACTAAATAGAATTACAATTACAGTATACAGTAAGACACAGACTAAAACAGCTATAACTGCCACCTCTCAAACAGTAACAACTGTTTGAGAGGTGGCAGTCATAGTAACAACTATGAAAAAGCAACATTGCAAATATTGCACCAGACCCTAAAACACCAATACACCTTAAATTAGGAAAACAGAAAAAGCCAAGCTGCTACAGATCCCTAAACAGAACCTACATGCTAAATGAATATCCCACCTGGGTCACACATTCACAGCAGAGCAGACCCTCACCAAATACAGAATAAAAAGACTATAAAGTCAGTGGTGGGTCCCCAATGACATGGGCAGACATTTTATTTATTTTATTTCGCACTTTTATATACCGATTTTCCAGTAACAGAATTACTAATCAAATCGGTTTACATTCTAAACAATAACCATGACAAGAGGATGTCTTACAATAAACAGGTAGATTGAACTTGGATAAAAATAAATGGGGTTAACAACATAAAGTAAAAGTTATGGGGCCTAATGTAGGCTAGAATTAAGAACGGGTGTTGGGCATAAGGCTAGGTTTTTAATATTGCTCTCTGGGGGTTACCAATGAAAGGGATCATAGGTTGGAATTCAAATAGAAGCTGAAGTTAGGAGAATGTTTGGTTGAATAACCAGGTCTTGAGTCTTTTCTTAAATACAATAGGGCATTGCACTAGTCTGAGGTCTGATGGGAGAGAGTTCCAAAGTTTGGGACCGGCAGTGGAGAAAGCTCTTTTACTTAATGCTGTCTTCATCAGTGGTACCTGTAGGTTGTTTCTGTATGCTTGTCTCACTGGTCTGGTGGAGGTGTGAGGTTGAAGAGGGATCTTGAGCTCGAGTGGGGCGATGTTATGTATTGCCTTGTGGATTGATGAGAGTGCTTTGAAAAGTATTCTGAATTTGATAGGAAGCCAGTGTAGATTTTTCAAGATGGGTGTTATATGGTGCATAATTTACCCAACCAGGACTTCCTGGCTGGTTGCCAGATTCTACATTTAATGTATACACCTCAGGTACTTTCCTCCTTGCGCCAGGGTAAAACGTTATTGGAACATTATTGCAAAGCAATTGATACCAAGAACGGTATGATTTCTAAGTTGTATGATGACACAAAATTGTTCAGAGTAGTTAAATCACAAGCAGATTGTGATAAATTGCAGGAAGACCTTGTGAGACTGGAAAATTGGGCGTCCAAATGGCAGATGAAATTTAATGTGGATAAGTGCAAGGTGATGCATATAGGGAAAAATAACCCATGCTATAATTACACGATGTTGGGTTCCATATTAGGTGCTACAACCCAAGAAAGAGATCTAGGTGTCATAGTGGATAATAAATTGAAATCGTCGGTTCAGTGTGCTGCGGCAGTCAAAAAAGCAAACAGAATGTTGGGAATTATTAGAAAAGGAATGATGAATAAAACGGAAAATGTCATAATGCCTCTGTATCACTCCATGGTGAGACCGCACCTTGAATACTGTGTACAATTCTGGTCGCCGCATCTCAAAAAAGATATAATTGCGATGGAGAAGGTACAGAGAAGGGCTACCAAAATGATAAGGGGAATGGAACAACTCCCCTATGAGGAAAGACTAAAGAGGTTAGGACTTTTCAGCTTGGAGAAGAGACGACTGAGGGGGGATATGATAGAGGTGTTTAAAATCATGAGAGGTCTAGAACGGGTAGATGTGAATCAGTTATTTACTCTTTCGGATAGTAGAAAGACTAGGGTACACTCCATGAAGTTAGCATGGGGCACATTTAAAACTAATCGGAGAAAGTTCTTTTTTACTCAACGCACAATTAAACTCTGGAATTTGTTGCCAGAGAATATGGTTCGTGCAGTTAGTATAGCTGTGTTTAAAAAAGGATTGGATAAGTTCTTGGAGGAGAAGTCCATTACCTGCTATTAAGTTCACTTAGAGAATAGCCACTGCCATTAGCAATGGTTACATGGAATAGACTTAGTTTTTGGGTACTTGCCAGGTTCTTATGGCCTGGATTGGCCACTGTTGGAAACAGGATGCTGGGCTTGATGGACCCTTGGTCTGACCCAGTATGGCATTTTCTTATGTTCTTATGTTCTTATGTTGTTAGGCAGAGGGCTCCAACCCTTTCCTCATGTCAAACAATGGAAGGTAGACCTGGGTCGTGCAATGAGGGCGGACGAATGGGACCAGATTTATTTAACTGTATATAAGTGCTCTGTGTCTGCCTCTTTGCAAGAAAATTGCTATAAGATACTTACCCGTTGGTATCTCACCCCACACACCTTACACCAGAGATATCCTCACATGAGCCCTTTGTGTTGGAGAGGCTGCGGTCAATGTGGCACCTTTTTACATATGTGGTGGACGTGTTTACATGTGCAAACATTGTGGAGGGAGGTTGATATGTGGACTGAAAGCATTCTGGGAATCCAAGGTATACAAGATGCTGGATTCATGCTTTTTCATCTCCCTCACCGGACTAACAAAAAGGACCACACCATGTTCTGTCATCAGGTCTTCATTGCGACATGGATGACTATAGCGCAGTTCTGGAAACAGACAGAGACACCCACACTTCGTTTGGTACAAAGGAAAATACATTTTTATTGTAAAATGGCGGCAATTACAGCTGAGGTGCATGACTCGGTGCCCAGGTTTCAGGCCATATGGCACCCATTCATCAACTGGGATAAACAGCAAGTAGATATGTGACAATACTCATTCTTGGACCTTATACAAATAGTAGTCTAAAGCGAACCCGGACAATTACAATTACAATTACAATCATATTATACACTTCCTTTTGGACTTTTATGTTAGTTCTGGACTATCTCTTAGGCATAGCATAATCGAGCTCATGGATGGGGGGTGGGAAGGGGGGGATCAAGTTGAGGTTTAATGATTTGTTTGTTCGTTTGCTATATTTGCCATGCTTGCGAGAGACTATGTTATTTGGTTTATACATGCAGTATGGTTTATGTCACTGGTTCTTATATACTCAATAAAACTATAAATTGAAAAAAAAAAAAAGACTATAAAGTATAGATAGAAATGTGCCCACAAAAACTGAACTTGAAACTGCAACAAGCCAGACTATGTATGCAGTGTAACAATGGAAACATAGAAACACTGAGGCAGGTCTCCCTGATGAAGGAGACAGATTCTGAAACAGACCATGTCGGGATTACTTGCATTGAACTCACACTATTTTTCAGCTGTCGAACTTCTCTTTTGAATATTTTTACTTGCAAATTAAAAATTAAAACGAAAAGTAGACTGTGAGATAAAGGGCCTATAATTAGATTTGGGCACATGCAAGCATAATATTTGCAACCAAAGCTAGCAGGCTATTGTTGTGTGTCCCGGCTGCGTTGGTGCTGCGACCGGGCCTGCTCACCTTGCACTCCCGTCCACCAGCTCTGGCTCCCCGTCTCTAGCTGCCACAGACAGCTCCCATCGCCCGCGGTGCTCCCAGGCGACCCCAGGCCCGTCGGGGCCTCCCGGCCCTCAGAGCTCCTCATGCTGGGGGCTCGGCATCCTCCATGGTGTCGGCCCCGCCCCTAGGCACGTGCGTGCGGACCGCGGTTCCCTTTAAAGGGCCCAGCGTGAGAACCTGGTCCGCAGCACCAGGAGATGACGTCATGTAGCCCTAGTATAAAAGGCAAGCCTCTTCCCCCAGAGCCTTGCCTTGGCAATTGGGTCGACACCTCAGTGTTTCTAGTTTGCCTGTTCCTTGTTCCAGTGTCCTGCTTGTTCCAGTGTCCTGCTTGTTCCAGTGTTCCCGAGTTCCAGCATTCCTGTGTTCCAGTGTCCTGCTTGTTCCAGTGTCCTGCTTGTTCCAGTGTTCCCGAGTTCCAGCATTCCTGTGTTCCAGTGTCCTGCTTGTTCCAGTATTCCCGAGTTCCAGCATTCCTGTGTTCCAGTGTCTCCGTGTTCCTCCGTGTCTTCCAGCATCTGTCTTGTTCCTGCTCCTCGTTCCCTGGTAGTACCCTTCGGACTGATTCTCGGTTCTGACCTCTGCCTGACTACGACTGACCGCTGCCTGGACCCGACCTCTGCCTGCCTTCTGACCATGATTGACCGCTGCCTGGAAGTAACCTCTGCCTTCCTGACCACGTTGACCACCGCCTGGAACTGACCGTCGCTTGCCTTGACAATGCTCGGACTGACCTTGGAACTGACCCTTGCTTTGGCTGACCACTTCTGGATAGATATCCTGGCTTTGACCCTTGTGCTTCACCCGGACACTCTCTTCTTGTCTTCTGTGTCCACCAGACTGACCTGCTTGGACTATGCCCGCAGCCTTCATCTGACCAGACCCACAGGCGCTGCCTGTTTCGCTTGGAGAACCTTCCTGAACTGTTACCTCCCTGAAGTCTCCGTAGTCTCCAGTTCAAGTCTGGTCTATCCTCTCTGCATCAGCCGCACACCCTTTCTCGTGGTGGGCACACCTCTCCGCTACCTCTCCAGGAGACCCTCTTGAGGCCCACCTAAGTCCAGGCAGTCCAGGTACCCAAGGGCTCAACCTGCGGAAACCCTGGACTGTTATTGGCGAAGCTCCAGCTAGCCTCTGTCTCCTCGTGTGCTCCGCCTCCAGGTAGTTTTTTTTTGAGAGGTGTTTTATCAGTAGTTCAAAACAGAAACATTACCATTCCTCATAAAACATCAAACAAAATCAAGAACCATACTAATAAAAAGAATACATATTTCTAAACAGCTGATAAATAGAATAACATCCAATAATTAAAAATTCATATAAAACATTTCCAAACACTAATAAACTTTCAAGATAACAGAAACATCAAACATACAATAATTAAAACTAATAAGAATACAATTTTCCTCCCACTCTCCATACTTGGGAACTTTTGATTTCCAGATGCCTTCAGATTTTGTGGATTATCAGGGGCGGGGGGGGGGTGTTCCTCCCAGACTTTATATCTTTTTCACTCCTCCCCCCCCCCCCCCCCCCCCCGCCTATTGCTCATAGGAATATGCTCTCTCACACACATACACACATGCTCTCTCACACACACCACACATGCTCTTAAACACATACACTTACATACCTGCTCGGTGATCTCACACACACACCCATACTCTCAGAGCCAGCCCCTTGAAATTTATTTTTTTTTTGCTGCAGGCAAGGAAGGAAGCACCCAACTGGCTTATCTGTAGCCCAGCTTTCAGTTTTCCTCAGCGCAACACCTATCGCAGTTACAGCAGTCTTCCCCCTCCAGTTTCCACACACTGCTTCCTGACAGTCCACTCTCAGATGATCAATGGCCCGGGCCGAGAGTACAATTTGGGAAGCTGCGCTGCCTGCAAGCCACCTATCTTTTGGTTGGTCTTTAAATAGAGTCGGGATGTGTCAGCCTCCTTCCAACACTGCCTTACTCCTGATATCCCAGAATGTGAATGCAGCATGCACTTCTCTGTTGCATCTGCACACTTGAGGACCATCAAGCTCCCTAATGTGACATCAGTTTGGGGCAAAGAGAGGGCAGTCCGTTGGTTTTTCCCACTGTCTGTGTAAGTCTGTGTCTGCTTCTTCTCTCGGGTCAGGCTGCGATGCCCTCAAGGACTAGGGAGGTGGTTCCCAGCCCAGTCTTGCTGCCTCCTTGGGACTATGGTGTTCTTGCTGGCTGCCTTGCCCACCTAGTGCATCCACCAGCCCTGTACTGTGGCATGCACTATTGGTAAAACTGATGACTGAGCTGACTTCTTAACATTTAGGAAATCGGTGAAAGCCATGCTTTTTACATAAGCTTTTAATGAATCATCTTAGCATGAAAAGATTGATAATTTTAGTAATTCAGAATGGTTTAGACTTGAGTCATGTTTGTCGCTTTGTGTTTATTGCCTGATTAATGTCAGTGTAATAGTGTGATCTGCATTGGGAATATGAGTATGATAAATAAATAAAGAGGGCCGACTCAGCACTTACAGGAGCATTGGGAGGGGGGCACTGCCTCTCCCACCTCTCAATCTGTGCCTTCCATCCCTCTTTTTCTCCATTCCCACTCCTTCCCCTGCATTCCCCTCTTCCCCCCCCCCCCCCCACCACATTCCTTTCCCTGGGTTCACCTCTTTTTCTTCCCCTTCCCCCACAGATCGCTGTGGGCTGGGTCTCCTTCTTTCTCTCCTGATCACCACTCATCTTACATTCCCCTTTCAATCCCCCACCCACTCCTTACTATGCATCCTCCTCTTTCTCCCCTTCCATTGTACAGCAGCATCCCACTTCACTCTCCCATCCATCCCTTACTCAGCAGTAACTCCTAATACCCAACCCTTACCTAGCAGCTTCTCCCTCTCTCCTCCTCACCCCTGCCCAACAGCCTCCTCTCTCTCTCCCAACCACCTGCTCAGCAGCAGAAGTCCCCTCTCTCCACTACCAGCAGCAACAGCCCCTTCTCTCTGCTCTCCAAGCACCTGCTTCCTCACTATCCTACGTGTGTGTGTCCTTTCCATGCACATGCGTGAAATATTTTAGACAACAATTCTATTATTGAACCAATGGAGCAAGAAGAGTAATCTGCAGTGATGTTCTGACCAAGGGAGACAGCTGTGATTAGACAGGGCAGGGAATGAGAAGCGTTGATTGGAGGAGGTTCCCTGGCATGACGTTTTGTCATGTGACTTTACTTTAATAATTTCTGGAACATAGAATCCTAAGCCCATATCATGATCTTGTAGGCGGGGCTCCAGTAGTCCTGGATTTCTAATGCCCAGATAAGCGGTTGTAACGGCAGCCTGTAGATGGCAGGGTGCACCACTCCATGGCACCTGGATATTTCAGAGTACACATGTACATTACATTTAATCTCCTGAGGAACAGATGTACTAAGATTTCTTTCTCTGGGCACAAAATGAAAAAAAACCCAAAAAAAAACCCTTTAGTAAATCTAGCATTTAATCTGTGATTGAAATTTATATTTGTTGTCCTCACAGAAGCAGCACTGCAGTGCTTGGCCACAATCATATCCACACATCACCAATCTCTTATCTCACCATTATGCAGGGCACATTTAAACCTAAGGATAAAAGATTGATAAGTGCAGCACAGGACAGTATACTTCAGATAAGATGGTTCACCACAAGCATAGATGAAACTGACAAATGCAAATTCTGTAGAATAGAATTAGAAACAATTGTACATCTCCTTGCTAGGTGCGATATGCTGATGTCAGATGTCCTGTAGACAGAGAGGCCAAATGAAGTAGCAAGGTTCATCTATACCAGAAAAACACTGGGATCATGACCCTAACAGAGATGCAAAGAAGGGAGAAGGTATGATCACCTGGTACATTACAATTTCAATCAATAAAAAGCTTGAATCTAGGGGTGTGGAGAGAAGTGATGCAATATTCACACTTGGTGGTTTTGCCCTCTGGTTCATTCATTCTAATCTCAGGTAGAAGCTAAAATTGCAGAGATTCTTGAGGCCTTTGTGGGGGACACACCTGCTTTGTATTCATTGGCGTGGAGGAATATTTGTTCATTGAATATGGATTTGCATAAACTTTGTGGACAGCTGCTCCTGACAGCTAGATTCACAGTAGCCACCCTCTGGAAAATGAGTCCAGTACTTCAACATTGGAAGAAACAGGTCCACAAGGAGGCCCTAATCGAGAAGTTGACATATGAGCGAAAGAATAATAGCACTATGTATGACAAAATATGGGGAAAGTATTGAGAATTTGTCTCTAAATAATGTTTTGGTGCTTTAAAATGGTTTTTCTCTCTTTTGTCCTAGTCATCTATTTGTTGGAACATTCTGATGTACTTTTTGCCTGAGTATTGTCACTATACACTCGCTATTGTACTCCTACATTTTATGTTTATTCTGATGGCTGAAATAAAAAAGTTTAAAAAAAAATTGTGATTATAGAAAACCAAGTTAAGAAGTACAAGAATGTCATTGCTAATAGTAGTATCAGTAGAGTACCAAATGACTTTTGTACTATGTATGGAGAGACAGAAGATCTTCAAATATCAAGAGATCCAGAGACCAAGAAAAATAGAAAGATATATTAAAAATCCCACAGGCTGATGCAATAGCGGCATGTGAAAAACAGGTGCTCATGATTGAGCGCCCACTCTTCTAACATGTGCCCACCCATCTCTCCCCAGGCGCATAATGCAATAGGGCAATGAGCTGCCACGTATAAAAAGAGAAGCTAAGGGAAATTGTGCGTCCCTAGTGCCTCCTCAGCATCGGGCGCCCAGGATTTGCAGCTGTCAGTGTGGGTTAGGAAAACGGATGCTCAATACAAGCGTCCGTTTTCTCCTGCTGCCAGCACAAAAAAAGGCACAATATACATGGCCTGGACCGTATATGTTGTGCGTGTATATTGGGTGTCCAGAATTTTTATTTTTTTTCAAGATTTTATTTTTTGTGTGCTGCTGCTTTCTGTGGTTCCTCCTATTTGGGGGTTTTTTTTTGTATAGAGTCCTTGACCACGGTAAGCCTTAATGGCAGCTCCCGGGCAGGCATTAAATTTACCACATTACAATAGGCGCATTGGCCATGTGGGAATTTTTTTAATTGGTCAGTAATAGCTAATATTGTGCTCATCTACATGGAATTTACATGTGATGACAGTTATTAGCTGTGGGCTGGTTTGGACGTGCTGATCCCTGTATTGCATCGTGCGTAAGTCTAGCATGTCCAACTGCGCATTTAGCAGAGTGCTTGCCTCAGCGCCCAAAGTTGCATCTGCCTGCCAATCAGACCGATTCAGTAAAAGTCGCGGGAGAGCGGGCGAGCGCTCTCCCAGCACACACATAGGCCACCCCTTATTAGTGCGTCGAAAATGCGCATCCAACCCCCCTGAAACTAATATCGCCCGCAACACGCAAATGCATGTTGATGGCCCTATTAGTTATTCCCGTGTGATACAGAAAGTAAAATGTGCAGCCAAGCTGCACATTTTACTTTCAGAAATTAATGCCTGCCCTGCACTGTACTGTATTGGCCCGTGTATAAGGGGTAAAGCTAGCGCGTCGAAAACGCACATCCAAACCCAGGCTAACGGTGCGCTCACCGCAGTGCACTGTACTGTATTGGCCCAATTGTAAGTAGTTAGTGCTGATTTGATTTGATTAAAAAAATACCACAAAGAACTTCTAAGCACTCCTAGATAAGCATATTACACTCTATGAGCTGCAGAAGGAAGCTTTTGACACAGTGCAAGTATTAACAAGGGCACTAGCTTTAAATTTGAGAGAAACCCAACCCAATAAACGCTGGGTTATGAGTAAAATTCATGGCTGACACTTTATGTGCAAAACCAACTAATCTAGAGACCCTACCCCACAGGGAAGAAAAGCAAGAAAAGAAAGTAGAAAAGTCATTTTCACAGGTTGCTAGGGGCGGGGCAGTCACGTCCACTGTTTGCTCTTTCTCTAATCCTGGAGCACCGTTAACAGAGCTGGCACGGGTTGAGCCTTAAACCGGATATTCAGTGAAAGAGTCACGAGCGCAGCACCACTTTTAACGGGGGGGGAGGGGGTGTAAATCTGATGTGAATGCGGCAGTACCGCACACGCCTTCCCCCTTACTCCTCTCTCTGCATCCTCCTGGGGCGCGCGCCGCGCCTGCCTGCCTCGCTGTCTCCTGCTGACGTGGTCGGCTCGCGCGCGCGCACACACACACACACACACACACGGCCTGGCCGAGCCGGGCCGCTAACATGGCTGCAGCGCGAGCTGCCCTCTCTCTGCTGTCTCTCGCGCTCTGCCAGCTGGCGGGTCAGGGGCGCATGGACCGCAGGTTCGCGCCGCTGAAGCGCTGCGCGGACGAGGAGTGCAGCAGTAAGTGCGGCGCTTTCTTTCTGGGGGTGCTGGAGGGTAGGCGGGAGGCACCGTCAGGATCCTGCCGCTGGCCGGATTCTTTCTGGGGGTTTTTTTTTTTCCTTCATGCTTTCCTATCCCTTTCTTGTCTGGAAGTGACTTTGTTTGCACGGATGCTGCTGAAGCCCCGGGCACATCCAAAGCTTCCGGGCGGGGAAAGCAAAAGGCGAAGGAAAAGAAAGAGGGAGGGAAGGAAGTTTGGAAAGTAATTTGGACAGATTTCCAACTCCTGTCAGTGCCGTGGCGATTCCTCGGGGTTTTGGGATGAGCAGGAGGAAAACCAAGTTCCGGTGCGAGGCCCGGGATGAGGGAGGAATGACCGGCGGGGTCTCGTGCACGCTCGCTCCTCCCGCTCTGTAAACCGTCCCAAATCTCGGTGGGGTTGGGGGATGCGCATGGGGTGCACTGCAGGGCGAATACTCGCCAGAAGCGGGGCTCGCGCTCCAGCTACTTTCCTACCCCCACCCTAACCGGAAGGAGCCAGGACAGTCCACGTTCGTTTATGAATGATAATAATGTAACAGCTTGGATTTGTGCAACACCTTTTTCCCCCAAGCCCGATTTAAGGAAGAGTAAAGGATGCCCTGTATCAGGACTTCCTAAAGAGATCTTGCCATTGTCTATTACAGGGTAGCTCTGCTGTTCGATTTAAAGAGACTTACAGTGAAGTTGGTTAATTTTAGTATTTTCAGCGTCTCCTGATATTTATCACAGTTTTAGCGGTGTAACTCTTAGGCTTTTATCTCTGCTTTTTTAACATCAGTGCAGAGTGTTTTTCTTGATGTTTTATAATCTGTCTTTGATTCCCCTTGTTACTCATCTGAACAACATGCATAGATTTTTAGCCTGTAATATCTATACATACAACTCCTCACTTCAACTGAAACACTATTGGAAGGAAATTAGTAGAACTTAGGGATCACAAAATGGAACGGGGGGGGGAATGACCCAGAACAAACACCAGAAAATATTTCTTCACAGAGAGGGTAGTGGATGCCTGCAATGCTCTTCCTGAGGAGGTGGTGAAGACAAAAACAGTCAAAGAATTCAAAGGGGCATGGGCTAAGCAAAGGCTAGAGGATGGAGGTGAAGAAAAAGGGTGCATGGGAGGGTAACTTACTGGTGCAAGGCTTACTATACTTTGCCAATAAGCCTTGATACTTTTGACACAACCTCAACATCTCTTTCTGCTTCAGCAGGGGGTGGGTGGGGGAGGTGGAAGAGGAATTGGATTCAGGCAACAGCCAACAAGGGCCCCCGACTTTTACTGTCTGTGGTACTGATAGGCAAACTTAAAGGAAAAAGCACAGGACTGTTTCTAAGGCCCAGTCCTATACAAAATACGTCAGCACTGTCTGAATTTTCAAGGTGGCTCATCACCCAGTAAAAATGTTAGTAGTAGTAAATTTGTAATGGGTTATCATAAGGCTTGGGAATAACTGCACAGAGCATCAGTTGCTACCCTTAAGAGAATCATGGGGGTAGCCGCATGGCACTGCAGATACTACCATAAGAAGCTTGCTGGGCAGTCTGGATGGACTATTTGGTCCTTTTCTGCCATTATTACTATGTTACTATATAAATGTGTTCTTATTTCCAGTTGTATCAGTACTTTTTATCTTTGTTTTATGTCTATTTTTATTTTATATTGTTTTTATGCTCTATTTATTTTTAAATGTTTTACTATGAATGTATTTTTATCCACCTTGAATTCTAGATAAAAGCGGAATACAAGTTTTTAAAATAAATACTTAATAAGCAGACCAAGATAGAAATTCTGTATTTACATTGTTGTATATTTAATATATAACTGATTAATTTAATTTTTAATTTTCTATTCTGCTTTTTATGCCTGGGCATCCACTTCAGTGAGGTTAGGTGAACTGCTGGCAGATATGGTTAATACATGTTTTTAGGTTATGTGATGTGGAGATTATGACGAAGGCCATTTATGTGCCTGGTTGGCCTATGGGGTAGGTCTGGCGTGGGAGGGAGTTTCACAGTTCAGGTGCCACTGCACCAAAGGTCCGGTACATACATATATTCAAGAAAATATACCGCATATGTATTTTAAAAATTATTTTAAAAAATTGGCAGGAATCTCCACGACCTTTCTTTTAAAACAGGATCCAAGAATATATTGGAACTTGATTAAAATTTGTGAAAAATGATGGGGGGGGGGGAAAACAACATAGGCATTTCCGTGTGTACTGTCACTGCCCCCAGAAACACCCATTTTCTCAGCAGCAAAAGGCATTGCAGGCAGTTACACAGCATGTGTCCTTTTACCCACACAGAGGCAGGGCACTGTTCCAAATTCCATTTTATTCATTCATTTATTTATTTATTTTATTTATTGTTTTTGTTATACCGAGTTTCATGATAGGCATCACATCAACCCGGTTTACAAATAACAAGGAGTGTAAAGCATAACGTAACGTAAAAAACAATATTTTCAATAAGAACCTTGAACTTTAAATACAGTGAATCAGAAAAAGGGAGAGGGAAAGTTACAAAAAACAAGGAAAATAAACTTGGGATGGAAGGGGAGAAATTGAACAGCACAATATTTACATTTCAGCCTATTGATACATTAGAATAGCAAGTGAAAAAATAAGACTATGAAACGGTACATAGGTTCATGTAAATGCGTGCATATCTGCATGTGTGTCCTGTGAGAAAAGGGTTTCGTGTTTAACAATTTTTGGTGTGATATCTCTTATGAAATAAAATCAGCCATTAAATCTCCAAAAAGACAGCACAAATATGGTTTTTGCAGCATGACACACAAATACCATAGAAAATTATATATAGAGAGAGATGGATTCCTCTACACTGTTTAGGGCCGTGTTTAAGTGGCGTTTTAAGAAATTTTAAAGAAATAAGATCGGTGTGCAAATATCAAGCTGGCTTTCTTTATGCTCAGGAATACCCCAAGCGTCAGGCTTGTCTGCCACCCTCTCTGACTTTTGGCAGGCTTGAGGTTAACAATGTCACATGTATGCAGATGAAACATATAGAAACATAGAAATGACGGCAGAAGAAGACCAAACGGCCCATCCAGTCTGCCCAGCAAGCTTCACACATTTTTTCTCTCATACTTATCTGTTTCTCTTAGCTCTTGGTTCTATTTCCCTTTCACCCCCACCATTAACGTAGAGAGCAGTGATGGAGCTGCATCCAAGTGAAATATCAAGCTTGATTAGTTAGGGGTAGTAGGGGTAGTAACCATCGCAATAAGCAAGCTACACCCATGCTTATTTGTTTTACCCAGACTATGGGCCTCATTTTCCAAGCACTTTACCGCGTGCGATAAATTCGCAAATCGCGTTAACAGCTGTTAACGCGATTTGCGAATGCAAATTAGTCATTTGGTATTCAGGGGGCGGAGTTGGGGCGGAGCATATGTAAAGCGGGAACCTGTGTATCGTGTGCGGCGAAACAGCCGCAGTGTTAGCGCGGCTGCTATCGCGGCTAATAACTACAACTCCAACCTCGCGTTATGGACTGCGTTACGGGCCTGAAAAGGATTACCGCCATCCACGATAGTCCCAGACAGCCTGTTTCAGGAGAGAGAGAGAGAGAGAGAGAGCGAGCGAGAGAGAGCCTTACTATAGTGCCTATGCCCTACATAGGTATTTTAACCCCTATGGGAGGGCCACCTACTAACTCGGGGTGGGGATTAGGTATGAGCGTTGGGGGTTGGGGGCCACTTTCGCATTCCACATGAGACCTACGGACTGAACAGTGGTCTCTAGTGCAGATTTGCTGGCCGTCGGAGTGAGGACGCTCACTCCAAGCGGAGATTTGGCCAACATTCTCTCCACCTAGCATGTTGTTGCTCAGGTAGAGTGTCCATCAAGCTAGGTAGAGAGAACGTTGCCCAAACCACTTCTTGGAGTGAGCGTCCTCACTCCGACAGCCAGCAAATCTGCACTAGAGACCACTGTTCTGTCCGTAGGTCTCATGTGGAATGCGAAAGTGGCCCCCAACACCCGACGCTCATACCTAATCCCCACCCCGAGTTAGTAGGTGGCCCTCCCATAGGGGTTAAAATACCTATGTAGGGCATAGGCACTATAGTAAGGCTCTCAGGCTCTCTCTCTCTCTCTCTCTCTCTCTCTCTCTCTCTCTCTCTCTGCACTGCGATAAAAGACTGAAAGAATCATCGTGCGGCGCTAATGTTTTCGTGAATGGCGAAAACATCGCCGCACGTGATTTTTCCCCACTGCACGAAAGAAGCCTGATTTGCATTGGTAACGCCCCCTAATGCGTTACCAATGCGATATTGGAAAATAAGGCCCAATGTTATACAGCCCTTATTGGTTGTTTTTCTTCTCCCCTGCCATTGAAGCAGGGAGCTATGCTGGATATGCGAGAAGTATCAGTCTTTTCCCATGCTGTTGAAGCAGAGAGCCATGCTGGATATGCATCAAAAGTGAAGTATCAGGCACATTTGGTTTGGGGTAGTAACCGCCGTAACAAGCCAGCTACTCCCCGCTTTGTGAGTGCGAACCCTTTTTTCTTCTCCCCTGCCGTTGAAGCAGAGAGCTCTGCTGGATGTGTGAAGTATCAATTTTTTCTTCTCCCCTGCCGTTGAAGCAGAGAGCTCTGCTGGATGTGTGAAGTATCAATTTTTTCTTCTCCCCTGCCGTTGAAGCAGAGAACTATGCTGTATATGCATTGAAAGTGAAGTATCAGGCTTATTTGACATCCAGTTCTTCTTCCTGATTCAATTGGATTAATACTACCTTGGGTTTAACCTCTATTTAAGAACAATAAAAAGCTGGCTTTTAATCCTTTTATAAAGGCAGCAGTAAAGAGCTCATCCTTTTTTTTTTTTTTTTTTTAATTAAAGAAGCCACAAAAGTTAAAATCATTTCTGAATGCATCCGATTTCAGTTATCTCTTGCAGGCTTTGGTTCTGGGAACCTTAGCCTCCTGTAATACATTGTGATCAGATCTGCCGGCTCGCTCCATCAGAGCACTTCAAGTTATACAAAATCCAGCTGCCAGAATTTTAATTGGATCTTGCCGTTTAATGGCCGCATTGCACCCATTCTGTGTGCTCTCCATTGGCTACTGGCTGAGTTCAGAATAACTTTTAAAGCTTTTTTTTTTTTTTTTGCGCTTCTCTGCAAGGCGCTTAATGATGAAGCTCCTCAAGTTGTCAGTTGTTTGCTTAAAATTCACAGACCTGAGGGATTGTTAAGATCGGCAGGAAAATCTCTGCTTGACATTGCCTCTCTGTTTGTCAGGTAGGACTTGTTGACTCAAGGGAAAAGCTACTCCCACTGGCAGGTGCAGTGACCTGGAATAGTCTTCCAGAGGGGATACTCCGCATGGAGGTCTGTACTAAATCTTTTTTGAGAAGAAGCTGGAGATGGATGTTTTTTTATTTGAGAAGGCTTTCCTGTGTGAGACTCCCTGGTGACTTAATGAATGCGTTTTGGCAGATCAGGCTCTGTTTAGTTTGTTTTGGTCTGTTCTGTGTACTATGTGTATTATTGACTTTTTATGATATTGCGGCATATAAATGTTTTCAATAAAATAACATGGACTGGTTTGGATTTGGTTTTAGTTACAGTTCCATTCTCAAAGGAGGGGTCCTAATGTATTGCTTTATATTTTTACACTGATTTTTTTAAATTATGTGCATCTTTTTAGTACAATCATGTCATCTACTACTAAACATTTCTACAGCGCTACACGACATATATACAGCGCCATACAAAAAGACAGTCCCAGCTCGATAGAGCTTACAATCTAATAAGACAAACATACAGGACAAGAGATTTGGTTAAAAGAAAAGAAAGTTAGTCAAGACTAAAAGCACTGTTCCCAGGAAACAACACTGAAGCTGATCCAATGTAGCAACCAAAGTCTGGTGAAATGGGAATTATTTATTAGTAGAATGTGGTACAGTTAAAAACAAAAGCCTGACTCAGGCCGAGTTTCGCTCATATGACTGAGCTGCTTCAGGGGCTGTAGTGATCAGACCAGCTCATACAGATTGGTATTTTTAAAGACCACAGTAAGTATCAATGACTTCTTCTGGTAACCGGATACAATGTTGCACATTAACATTAAAAGTGTTAGTTTTGACTGCACTTGACGAATTTAAGGTTCGTGCGTCTTAACATCTCGGTGAAGTGGAAGTTTTCATTTGAACTGCACACCGGCAAAGCCGACCACTGGAAAAGTGAAAATTTTTCTTCTGATTCCATTTTAGATAATCTGGGTCAAGGGAAAAACAGTGTAATCCAGCTCTGTCCCGGTCAGAAACTCTGTGTCAATATTTTCTAACTTCCTAGAATTAGTCAATTCAGATTGAACTAAATTCGCCTGCATGTTTTGGCAAGTAGCTATTTGATTACCTACATCAGCAGTCTTTCCTCCATCTTGAGCAACCAACAATTCAGTACCTCGAAATGGGTTGTATGAAGCAGAGGTGATGCCAGCCAAGGAAGAAATAGCTCTCTCTAAAGTCATTAAGGCAAATCAAACTGAATCCAAAGTCACCGCAGCCGGGCTTATGCAGCATAGAAGAGAAAACGGGATTTGTCAAACCTTGTCCAGTGGGAGGCGATGGAAGGCCTGGAAAATTCTTCTGCTCCCCGCAGCGGCATTGAGGCTTGGATCCGTGTGATCGTTGCGGTCTCTACAGCAAGCCCGGCGTCCCCAGGCATTCACGGAGAACTCCGCAGGTCTCGCAGACGCACCCCCCAACCAACAGGCTCGCATCGGTGGGAAGAGGCTCCCCAGAAGCCACCGATCCAGGGCTCTGCCCACACAGCGGCAAGGCCAGTCCTGATGGTGATGCCAGCCGCGGAGGGGAAGAGTAATCGGCATGCTGGAACTAAGAGTAACGCTGGTGTCCGGGGAGGGGAGGGCCGCACGCTCAGCAACCGGCGATAATGGCCCAGCGGGGGGGGGGGGGGGGCTAGAAACCCGACAGTCTTCAGCTGAGAGGGGTCAGAAAAGGAGATAGCTGGGGGACACCTCCCGAACATTCACCTTTCTCTTTGTATGTGACGTCGTGGAAATCAACAGTAAGAAAAACGTAGGAGCTCCTAGCACTCCATGTCCCTGCTAGGGTGCCATCTT
This sequence comes from Rhinatrema bivittatum, assembly GCF_901001135.1. NCBI lineage: Eukaryota > Metazoa > Chordata > Amphibia > Gymnophiona > Rhinatrematidae > Rhinatrema > Rhinatrema bivittatum. The sequence goes on along the minus strand of NC_042617.1, from coordinate 37,643,705 downwards.
TTTTTTTTCTGTCTATTTTATTAACAGCATTTTACAGTCCAGAGCTTCTTATCTGCAGGCAGTTATGTTTCGTGCCACGTAATCCTCCTAGGGTGTGACTTATTCGCACATATCAGAAAAAAATCAAGCTCAGGGAGAGGCACTTGGGCCTTCAGTATTATGTACATGTTTAGTTACAGTAGAAGTATACATAGGGATTGATTCTTCCACATTGGTATTTTTTTTTACTACAGACAAAATGGGATAACAGCTTTAGTGAATCTGTCATAGTGCTGTAATTTCATTAAAAAAAAAAAATGACATAGAAGCAGTGATAGGGTATTTGGAATACAAAATAAAAGCAACCTTGCTGTCTTAATGTAAAGAGATGAGCATTCCAGAAATCCAGGAATGCATTCAAAATTCAATCCCCGTCACTTAACTATTTTGAAAAGCCAATTCTCACAAAAATATTCATATATGGGCCCTTCATACACAGAGCCAATTATCTTTTGTGTATGGTTCCTCCCATTATAATTATAATTGGATGCAGCTCCATCACTGCTCTCTACATTAAAGGTGGGGGTGGAAGGGAAATAGAACCAAGAGCTAAGAGAAACAGATAAGTATGAGAGAAAATATGTGTGAAGCTTGCTGGGCAGACTAGATGGGCCATTTGGTCTTCTTCTGCCGTCATTTCTATGTTTCTATGTTTCTATGTAATATGTTTCTATGTAATTATCAGGCCACAACTTTGCTGGTGATCACAATTTTTTTTCTTCTGCACGATAAAAATATACTTAGCTTACCTGCTTATCATGCTCGACAAGGATCCTACTTTCGAGCACAGATACTCTGCAGCAGGGATCATCTGGAATTAGTTTCTAGGGATGTGCAGCCAAAAAAAAAAAAAGACGTGTTTGTTTCATTTCATTTTTTAAATTTTTATACCCTGTTATTACTGTGCATTAATTTCCAATTAATGCACATGAAATTAAAATAGTGTGCATTAATTGAAGTGACATGAAAAAAAAAAGGCTACACATAGTAACATACTGAATGGCGGCATAAAAAGGTCCATCCAGTCTGCCCAACAATGTTTTTGTTTGTTTTTAGGATAGTAGCAGCTGCTCCATGCAGACTACCCCCAAGCCTTCTGTTAAGGGTAGTAGGATATTGATACTAACCATTGCAAAGCAGAGGGAATCCTCTTCTCTTAACATTTGTCTGCAATTGGGTTTCCTGTAGAGGCTGAACTCTTTTTCTATTTTCATACTGGCATTTGTGAGGAAAACTATTTTCTCCTGTGAATTTTTGTGTTGGTAAGTTAGTGTGGCTTTTCATCTTTCCTTTTAGTGTAGGAGTTCTTTGATCTATAAATTCAACGGCAGTGAAGCTGTGTTGCTTTCCAAAAGGTCATCGGAGGCCAGTGAACTGGAGAGTCTTAGGTTGGGAGACCTTTTAATGTACCATCGGAATCGACATTATAGAATCTGAGATTTGTGAGACCACATAGAATCACTTCTTCAGGCGAGGTCTCAAACCATTGTTGCAGCATCTTTTGGACTGGCCAATTACAAGACATTTTCTGTGAAAAATAAGTGGACAAAATATAAACTATTGTATGAGTAAAAAAAAAAATGAGTGATGAATAAAATACATTTTTGTCTTGGGGACGATAGAAGGCTTTGAGAACTGTTAATAACTATACTATAACATACCTATTAATTTCCATGCTGGCTGCTACTGGCATATATTTTGTGCCTTCAGCTATACGTTCGTGAAGGAAGGCAAAAAAAAGGATGCCAACGTGGAAGCTAATTTGGGATGACTCCGATGCATAGTGTCTGTACTCAAAACTAGGATCCTTGGGTATGCTGAGTACAGTTTTATTGTGTATAAGAAAAAATTATTATAAAATTGCAATTGCCAGTAAAGTCAGGGCTGATAATTATAAGAGGTGGAAGCATCCGTACAAGATAGTAATTGGTTACAATAAATAGTTTTGTGATATTTTCAAACTAATGAAGGCATAGGGATTGAATTTTGAGTGCATTACTGCATACAAACTGTGGGGCAGATTTTATAAATCTGCACACACGCGTACTTATGTTTGCGCACCAGGAGCGAACAAGAGTACACGGGATTTCAATAGATACGCGCGTAGCCATTAAAATCCGGGGTCGAAATCGCAGCAGCCTCGGAGGGAACTTTCCTTCGCCCTTCCCCCATCTCTATCACGAAAGTTACGCCTGCTCAAAGCAGTATATAAATAGAAGCCAATTGTTGGGAAGAGTAAAACAATAATATGCCAAAGTGTATACAAATTGCTTTCAATTAAACAATTTCAATAAGGCTAGACTTCAAAAAGTTACTTTGTAAAAAGCGAAAAACCACATAAAAGGCACCAGCATTCAAAAGGATACAACTGAACCATAATCCACAAGAAAATGATACTTTGTAAATATTGCACAGAAGTGCTGTATAGAGTCCCATGCATTTCTCTGTTACTTCATGTAGATTCCACAGCTATTTCTGTGGCCTATATTGACTCCGTCCCGATGTTTTTCCAATATCCTGTGTAATCTCGGTCCCAATTTCTCTATATCCTGATTCACTCTTTGGCAATACACACATGCTATGAATGCATAACACTGAAGAGATTTTAAAAGTGGTGTGAGTGAGGAATGATTGATTAGGGTATGCAATCATTATATGTTTCTGTTCTCATATTTTATCTTTTGATATTTTTTGATGCTTTGTAATAAAGCTTGCAATAAGTATTTTTCATATCAACTAAGGTAATGGTGGCTTACTTACCTTTCTGTAGAGTTTGTTAAATATATATATATATATATATATATATATATATATATAACTTTTTATTGGATTGACAATATAGCTAACTCAAGCTATCCAAAGTTATGCCTAGTTGCACTTGCATCTCAAAGTAAAAAGATGTCAGTTGTTTGACCTTTTTATATATCCAAGTGGACTAACATGGCAAGTGTACTACTTTATTCTTTTAACAAAACCTCAACAGATAAAACAAAACATAATATAACCCCATTCCCTTTTTGTCAAATTACTGATTTAAAAAAAAAAAATTCTTGTTACTTTTCTCTGCCTCTGTTGGCGCTGAAGGCCCACAGATATTGATTTTATGCTGCTTTTTACATCAGTGTGTGTGTGTGTGTGTGTGTGTGTGTGTGTGTGTGAAGAATATCCACGCAGGGGATAGAACCTACAATCAGGTTATTTCCACTGAAATTACAAAACAGTATTGGGCTTCTGAAACAACTGCTAGGAATTGCTCACAAAGATGCACTATGACTAGTCTTCTGCTTTTTTTTCACCATATCCAAAATCAACCAAACATATATATATATATATATTTTCTATTTCTCTAGTGGTGATGTGTCGGGGCAAAGCAATGCAAGATTTCGCAGCGCCTGACTGTCGCTTCTTAGATTTGAAGAATGGAGAAGCAGTCTATGTATATTATAAATTAGCGGGAGCCAACACAGATATCTGGGCAGGAACTGTAAGTAATTTCTTTGTTTCTCATAGTCTATTTATCAGTAAATGGTTTTACAGTTGGATGTGAAAAATACTGTGTAACTGCCAGATTTCACTTGAATTAGTCAAAAGAAACAGAACTGTGAAATTTGGGAGGATGAACAGAAAGGTCTGATCCTTTGATTATGCTCAATTTTACAAGGTTTTAAGTACTGGCAACAAATAGAAAGCTGATGGAAATTCCTTAAACTTGGCGTCAGTTTTGGAGAACATCATGCCACAGAAATATCAAAGTCCTGGCATCTGTCAGCTCTCTAAAGCAGCGATCCTTAAGCCAGTCCTCCGGGTACACTTAGCCAGTCAGGTCTTCATTGCATGCTTATCTAGCTCATGCATATTCATTGCGCACATCCTGAAAACCTGACTGGCTAGGTGTGTCTGGAGGACCGGATTGAGAACCTCCTGCTCTGAAGGGAAGTCTTGCAGGGATTGGCCAGCTCTGGGGCCTGAAAACCATAGGCTGGTGCAGTTTTTCAGGACAACCAAGATATTATAAAGTAGCTGCCTTATTTAATTGCCATGTATAAGGAATGTGCATTTCTTTTGCTTTTCTTTTAGCGCGTACTAACTCAGTTCAGTGAGCACTAAAATTAAAACGAACCGAAAAAGGAAAACGTACCACATAATAAAAATAAAATGAAAGAGAAAATTAAAAAAAAATATATTTTCTGGCTGCACATCCCTATCGTTTTATATATAATTTCAAATAAAATTATCAGGGCTAACACTCCAGTTTTATTTGGGACTGAATACAATACAGGGAAGCTGTGATTTACTTTCAACAGACCGCTGGCATAATTACTGTTGAATGGGAGGAAAGCATCACCCGGATAACACACAGTGCTCAGTGGCATGCAGTTTATGGCGTAATGAGAGGAAATGAGAATTGCTGAAACCGGATCAGACCAAAAGACCATCTAGCCTAGCATTCCATCTCCAGCAATGGCGAGCAGTGGCTACTTAGGATTTATGCAGTATTATTCATCTGCTGCAGTACACCCTAGTTTCTGTCTGTCGCGGTTTATGGATGCACTGAACCCAGGGAGGCGACCCGGAGTGTGAGGTTTAATTGTCTGTAATTGATCTATCCTCCAGGAATGTCTCAAATCCAGTTAGACTATTTGCCTCCATGATGTTCAGTGATGATCAGATCCACAAGTTAACCGTGCATTATATGAAGTGTTATAAATTTTTCTCTCTGGACCATAGATATTTCGTTTTCTTTTAAATCTGCTTCTAACTGGGTTGGAATTTCTGTGCCACAGAGATCGATAAAATTTAATTCTTTTTTTAAAAAAAGATCATTGAAATTATATTTATTTGCGATGTAACTTTCTAATTTTATTTTACAGATTTGTATGTTATAATATAACAAATCAGGCCTGTTTTTCAGGATATCCGGTATTGAGGTACTAATGTGTAACAATTTAAACGTACCCTACATTTTTTTAAATCCAAAAATAATTACAAAGGGGGAAAAAACATGCTTATGGGTTCTCAGAGAAGATTTGGGAAACCCTGCTGTAAAACATAGAAAGATGATGGCAGAAAAAGACCGTATAGCTCATTTTAGTCTGCCCCTCCACCCAATTGATTTAGCTTTATAATTCCCCAAACTCCTCTAGAGATCGCTGTATTTATCCCATGCCTCAGATACTGTTTTTGTCTCCACCACTTCTACTGGGAGAGTGTTCCTTGCATCCACCACCCTCTCTTTAAAGAAATATTTCCTATGATTACTCCTGAGTCTACCGCCTTTTACCCTCACCCCATGACCCCTCGTTTTAGAGCTTTTTTCCATTGAAAGAGCCCTGCCTCCTGTGCATGGAAACCTTTTGAGGTATTTAAATATCTGTCATATTTCCCCGATCTCACTTTTCCTCTAGAGCAGTGGTTTCTAAATCAGGTTTTGGCTAGGGATCCTCCTATCATGTTTTCAGGATATCCACAATGAATATACGTGAAAGAGAATTTGCATGCTATGGAGGTAGTACATGCAAATTTATCTCATGCATATTCATTGTGGATATCTTGAAAACTTGACTGGCTGGGGTCCTCCAGGACAGATTTGGGAACCTCTGCTCTAGAGAGTACATGTTTAAATCTTTACGTCTATCTCTATATGCTTTAGAACAAAGATCACTGACTATTTTAGCAGCCACCCTCTGGACTGACTCAGTCCTATTTATATCCTTTGAAGGTGCAGTTTCCAGAATTGTAACAGTATCTCATCAGGGACCTGTACAGCGACAATATCACTTTCCTTTTTCTACTGACCATTCCTTTCCCTATGCAGCCAAGCATCTTTTTGGCTTTTGTTGTCACTTTATCCACCTGTTTGGCCACCTTAAGATCACCAGTTACTAGGGATGTGAATCGGTACTGGACTCGTTTCCGGTATCGTGTTCGTAGAACCACCACGGGAAACCTTTGTTGCCAGCAGTTCAGAGCACTTTTGTTCGGCTGTCCTGAGCCGAAGAAAAAAAAAACCCACCCGACCCTTTAAATTTAATTACTTAGAATCCCCCACCTTCCCGACCCCCCCCCCTCCCCCAAAAAACTTTTCTAAAGTACCTTGTGGTCCAGCGGGGGTCCCGGGAGCGATCTCCCGCTCGTAGGCCATCGGCTTCCAGTAAACAAAATGGCACCGATGGTCCTTACCATGTGACAGGGGTTATCAGTGCCATTGGCCGGCCCCTGTCACATGGTAGGAGCAATGGACAGCTGGTGCCATCTTAAAAAATGGCGCGGGCCATCCATTCTCCTACCATGTGACAGGGTCCGGCCATCGGCACCATTTTATTAGTGGCAGCCGACGGCCCGAGAGTGGGAGATCGCTCCCGGGATCCCCGCTGGACCACCAGATACTTTAGAAAAGTTTTGGGGGGTCGGGAGGGTGGGGGATTCTAACTAATTTGATTTAAAGGGTCAGGGTGGGTTTGGGGGTTGTTTTTCTGTGTGCCCTTTCTTCCCGCCCCCCCCCCCCCCCCAAAACGATAAGAAAACCACATGAAAATTTTGTGGGGTTTTCCTATCGCTTTCGGGGACCCCCTGATATCCGACGGATGAGAACATATCGTACGATATTTTCATCCGTCAGAAAAATGATTCACATCCCTGTCAGTTATAATTACCCCTAGATCCCACTCTTCTTTCATGCTTAGAAGAATTTCACCTCTTACTGTTCCTTTCTCTTGGGTTTTTGCATCCTAAATGCGTTACTCTGCATGTTTTAGCATTAAATCTTAGCTGCCAGACCCTAGACCAGGGATGGTGAACTCCAGTCCTCAAGTACCACAAACAGGCCAGGTTTTCAGGTATCCACAATGAATATGCACAAAATTAGATTTGCATACAATGGAGGCAGTGCATGCAAATCTTTCTCATGCATATTCATTGTAGATATTCTGAAAACCTGGTCTGTTTGTGGACCTCAAGGACTGGAGTTCGCCATCCCTTAAGCACACTAGATCCCTTGTCATTTTTTCCATAATTTCCTGGCTGTCCAACCTGTTGCAATTGCAGTTGAAAGCAATTTTCTCGCTAACCATGGGGGGGGGGGGGGGGGGGCGCAACCTCATCTCCCTTCTACTTGCTTGGTGCTGCTCCAGCTGTCTTGCAGTTTGAACCATAAAAGGCCCTGTAGTCTCACAGCAGAAGGGAGCTGAGGTTATCAGAAGCCTTGCCTGAAAATATGCTCCCAAAATGCCTGCATCAGCAGTAAAATGGGTAGTGTAGTGTCTACTTCTTCAAACCTGTTTCTCCTCCACTTAGAAGATCGGTGCCTACCACTGCCAGGAGCATGCATTTTGTGCGAGCAGGTAGAACAGTCAATGGTATCAGTTTTTTCTTCTCTTTCCCCCAGGGGCTTGTAAAAAGTGACAACTACCTCTCTGTTTTAAGAGAGATTTTGAACAGCACTGGATATGTTGGTTTAATGTTAGGATTATTGTAAGCCTGGATTAATGAATATTTAAAGTTAGTTTTTGGGGGTTTTTTTTAAGTAGGCATATTTGTCATCCTCTTTATGGGATTGGACATTAAAATACTTTTCTGTTTCACTCGTTGTAGCATGCTCATTGACACTTCCATTAGAGTCTGCATTTGCAAACATTTTTTTCAGTTAAGCATAGCAGAAAACAATTTACATTTAGTTTTGACTGGTGAAAAAAAAACCTTACATGATAAAGACATGCAAGACAAGATCAGTAAATAGTAAAACATTCTAACCACCCACGGGTCTATTTGTATCCACTTACAGCTACAGATGGGGAAAGCTGGTCTAGGTTCAGTGTTTGCGCAATGTGTGTGTTTTTTCCTAAATTAGACACCTACATTTAGGCAGCCAATGTGCCAGATCCTTTGTCTTCATTTACCTCTCCTGTTACCCTCACAGCTTATGAGTTCAATGTGCAAAACAAGCATTTTTTTCATCACTCACGAAACTTGCAGTCTCCGCCCTCAAAGTTTGATTCACTTACCTCTCTAGCTGTTTCAAAATTAATAATTTGGGGACAAACACACACACAAATAACAGACACCCAGAACAATTTTTTTCCATTCTTCCTTTAGCTGTAGGCCTGCACTACATAGAACTGATCTGAGACAGTATTTTTTGTATCACTAGTAAAGTGCCAGATATTCATGCAATACTGTATAGTGCATTGTCTTGCAGGCTTCTACAATTTTCAGTTCATCTAGGTTGAAATGTTCCCTCATGCATGCAGGCTGTTTAAGTCCTTACAACCTGGGGAGGAAAATGAACATAGAGGAAAGGATTATTTGTCTCCATGTTTGTAGGGTTGTATGTGCCAGGAACTAACCTCGCCAAGGGCTCACTAAGTTCTTGCTGGCTCTGATGGGGGAGGGGAGGGGGGTTGCAGCACCTTGGACATTGCCAGTGAATATGGAATAAAACTGAAGTTTTTAAAAAGAACTTGCCTTTTTTTTTTGGGGGGGGGGGGGAGGTGCACAATGTTGGTAAGTAGCGCTATATGCTCGTGTGGGAGCATTTCATTGTAGGCATTTTCATAGCTCTTCCCATAAAAGAAAAACCAAGGCCATGTACAGCTAAAAGAAAAAATAGCTGACAAACAATATCTAAATATATAAAAAATAAAATTAAAAGAATAAATATTACAAGAAAGAATGAATAAACTTCAACATAAAATCATAAATTCCTCAATCTATTGAAGCTTGGCGGGTAGGCCAGCATCACCGTCGCTGGCTACGAGACAGATGTGCCCAGAAGCTGAGGAGTGCCATGCTCAGGCCACTGGTGAAGCTGGGTCTGGCAGCACCAGCTAGAAACAGCCATGAGAGCAACAGCATGTCTGACTCTTGGAGCAGAAGGGAACGACAGAGCAGGTACAGGGAGCCTCCCTAAAAATTGATCCTGCATCAGTCAGTGCAGCAAAATACGAAAATGTTTTATTTTATAATTTAGCATCCATCCAGCAATGTTCTTTGACTTTAAGACAGATTTTTTTTTTTTTTGGCTTACTTTCCAATGGGAAAGAAGGCTTATGAGGTTATATGTTTGTGTGGCCCTCCCCTTTCCCCAATAACTCTTCTGTTTGATGTGCTATTAACACAGTGTTGAGGGGTATGTCTTATTTTAGATTTTTATATTCCACTTTTTGGCACTTCATGTGTGTGTGTGTGGGGGGACGGGGACGGGAAGGGACATGAGGATTATCACCAGTGTTGATTTATTTGGATCTATGCTATGCATAGACTGTGCTTGTGCATACATCCTGGAAAATAAACTGGATTAGCTCTGCAGGAGAGGGGGTGACTTCTTGTTAATTGCATGTTCATTAAGGAAATAGTCTTTGCCTTTTTTTTTTTCCTGGAGACTTGTTCATTCTGCAGGGATTCTATTGTTTTAAGGAGATGTGTGCTCATCAGTTTTTGCTTTATTCTAATCTAATCTATGTAGCAATAGCCTGCTAATTACACAGTAAGCTAATTTAAATATTGGCCTTCTGACAGGGCTGTTGAGCCACTGAGAGAGGGTTTCTTGTCTAAGGCATATTTAGGAAGTGATAAGATAGTATTTATCTCTCACTGATAGCAGTAATGAGGACATGCCTCATGCTAATGACTTCCTAGGGATATGGAAACATACATAGAAATGACTGCAGAAGAAGACCAAAACAGCCCATCCAGTCTGCCCAGCAAGCCTTCGCACTTTTTTTTTTCTCCTCTCTCAAACTTATCTGTTACTCTTGGCCCTTAGTAACCTTTTGGTTCTGTATCCCTTCCATCCCAGCCATAATGCAGAGAGCAATGTTGGAACTGCATCTAAGTGGATATCTAGCTTAATTAATTAGGGGTAGTAACCGCCACAATAAGCAAGCTACACCCATGCTTGTTTACCCAGTCTATGTAATTCAGTCCTTGTTGGTTGTTGTCTGTATATAGATCCACTTTTCTTCATTCCCCCTGTCATTGAAACAGAGAGCTATGCTGGATATGCGTGAAGTATCAGTCTTCCTCCCTTGCCGTTGAAGCAGAGAGCTAACTTGCATTGAAAGTGAAGTATCAGACTTTCTCCCTTGCCGTTGAAGCAGAGAGCTATGCTGGATAGGCATTGAAAGTGAAGTATCAGGCTTATCTGGTTAGGAGTAGTAACCTCCGTAACCAGCAACCTACTTCCCGCATTTTTTGTGAATGGAAATCCTTTTTTTTTTTCACATTACCTCTTGCCGTTGAAGCTTAGAGCAATGTTGGTGTTGCATTAACTGTGTGTATGTTTATTGAATAAGGGTATTATCTCCAGGTAATAGCTGTCATTGGTATTATCTCCAGGTAGTAGCCATCATTGGTATTTTCTCCAGGTAGTAGTCATCATTCCTGCGAGCCACCCACTCTTCATACACATCCTCTAGACTTTATAGATCCACAGTGTTTATCCCATGCCCCTTTGAAGTCCTTCACAGTTCTGGTCTTCACCACTTCCTTCGGAAGGGCATTCCAGGCATCCACCACCCTCTCCGTGAAGAAATACTTCCTGATATTGGTTCTGAATCTTCCTCCCTGGAGCTTTAAATCGTGACCCCTGGTTCCAGGGGCGGATTGGCCTATCGGGGGATCGGGCATCCCCCGGTGGGCAGATTCCTCCAGTTACGTGGTCTGCCATGCACAGCTGTGACAGAGCCACGCTCAGCAGACCACGTGATGTGTCCTGGGCCAGTCTGGGCGGCGAATACCCGGGCCGGTCCGACATCGTGAATCCGCCACTGCCTGGTTCTGCTGATTTTTTTTCCAATGGAAAAGGTTTGTTGTTATCTTTGGGTCATTAAAACCTTTCAAGTATCTGAAAGTCTGTATCATTTCACCTCTGCTCCTCCTTTCCTCCAGGGTGTACATATTTAGATTCTTCAATCTCTCCTCGTAAGACATTTGATGAAGACCCTCCACCTTTTTGGTCGCCCTTCTCTGTACCTCTTCCATCCTGTCTCTGCCCCTTTGTAGATACAGTCTCCAAGATTGAGCACAGTACTCCAGGTGAGGCCTCACCAAGGACCTGTACAAGGGGATAATCACTTCCCTTTTCTTACTCGATATTCCTCTCTCTATGCAGCCCAGCATTCTTCTGGCTTTAGCTATCACCTTGTCACATTGTTTCGCCGACTTCAGATCATTAGACACTATCACCCCTAGGTCTCTCTCCTGCTCCGTGCACATCAGCCCTTCTCCCCCCATCGAATACATTTCTTTCGGATTTCCACACCCCATATGCATGACTTTACACTTCTTGGCATTGAATCTCAGCTGCCATATCTTCGACCACTCTTCCAGCTTCCTTAAATCCCGTCTTATTCTCTCCACTCCTTCCGGTGTGTCCACTCTGTTGCAGATCTTAGTGTCATCCGCAAACAGACAAACCTTGCCTTCTATCTCGTCTGCTATGTCGCTCACATAGATATTGAACAGGACCGGTCCCAACACCGATCCTTGCGGCACTCTGCTTAACACCGCTCTCTCTTCCGAGTAAGTTCCATTTATCATCACACATTGTCGTCTGTCCGTCAACCAGTTTGCAATCCAGGCCACCACCTCAGCACTCACTCCTAAGCTTCTCATTTTATTCACAAGCATCCTGTGCGGGACCGTATCAAAAGTCTTGCTGAAATCCAAGTAGATGACATTGAGTGCTCTTCCTTGATCCAATTCCCTAGTCACCCAGTTGAAAAAGTCAATCAGATTTGTCTGACAGGATCTTTCTCTGGTGAATCCATGCTGCCTCTGGTCCAGCAATTCCTCAGACTGTAGATAGTTCACTATTGTTTCTTTCAGCAGTGACTTCATCACTTTAGCCACCACTGAGGTGAGGCTAACCGGTCTGTAGTTACCAGCCTCCTCTCTGCTCCCACTCTTGTGAAGTGGGACCACCACCGCTCTTCTCCAATCACTCGGCACCACTCCCGTTTCTAGTGATCTATTGAACAGGTCACACAGCGGACCCGCCAGCATATCTCTGAGCTCCCTCAGTATTCTGGGATGAACTTCATCAGGCCCCCATGGCTTTGTCCACTTTCAGTTTCCCCAGCTCTTCCCATACATTCTCTTCTGTAAACGGAGTTACATCTACTCCACTCCCCTCCAGTTTCTTGTTAACTAGCGACGGTCCTTCTCCTGGGTCCTCTTTAATGAACACTGAACTGAAGTATTTGTTTAGTATTTCTGCCATTTCTTCGTCTCTCTCTACACATTCATCCTTTTCACCTTTCAATTTCACTATACCACTTGGAAACTTTTCTCCTTTCTCTGATGTATCTGAAAAATGTTTTGTCACCTCTCCTTACCACTTTGGCAATCCTTTCTTCCGCTTGACTTTTTGCCGTCTTGATTACTTTCTTAGTCTCCCTCAGTTGTACCAGATATTCTTCTTTGTGCTCCTCCCTTTGGGATCCTTTATATTTCTTGAATGCTGTTCTTTTAGCTTTTATTTTGTCAGCCACTTCCTTTGAGAACCATATAAGTTTCATTTTTCTTTTGCTTTTCTTTACTTTTCTAACATATAGTAACATCTAAAACAGGAGTGAGTAAACTTTTTGAGCTGTGGCCTCCCTTCCAGTCACCTGTTCGGTTGGGGTCCCCCAAGATGGCTTAACACACACTCCCATTCACTCTCTTTATTCACCTCTGCCAACCAGTGTTTCAAAGCCCCTATTTCGTGTCTGTTCAAGTTGCTGAATGGAGTAAACACAGACATACCTCAGACAGACACTCTGCAGCCAGGATGATAGAGAGCGAATTGAATACCCATACAGACACTCTGCAGAGAGACAGAAACTCAATACCCCGGCAGTCACAGAGACATAAACATACCACACTTACGGTCTGATTTACTAAGGTTTTTCTGCCGTTCTGTGTCTCTGGGGAAAAATGCTTAGTAAATGAGGCCCTTAGACAGAAAAACTTGCAGACACACCATCCCCAGACAGAGGACAGACCTAACACACCAAACCAAGATGCAAGCAGACACACAAAGACATAGACCACACACAGACCAAAGCACATCAGACAAACACAGAGATATACCCAGATTTTTCAAAAAAGTTAGGTGTCAGCCAAAGCTTTTTTTTAGAACTGAGAAAAACTCCATCCCACCCTGCCCAATGGATTTATTTATTTAGTTAGTTAGTTTTGCTTTTTTTTACTGCTTTTAGTAATTTTTTGTATTTTTATTAGTTTTCATCATTTTTTTATTTTTGTATTTTCTCATGTTTTAATTTGCTTATTTAACTCTTTTACAATTTTTGCTTTTATCCTCCCTTCCCTACCTCCTCCTTCTCTCCCCTCTGCTTCCTCATTCTTTCTGGCCTCTCTGCCTGTTCCCCTCCCTAACCTTACCACTTCTTCCTCCCACCGGCAGGAAAGAGCTGTGACCTTGCTCCCTGGGTAGGGACCGGGCAGCAGCAGGAACTCTTCCCAGGCTGAGACCTGAGGGTGGCAGCACTTTCTGGGGTTTTCTTCTCTGATTGGGCAACCAGTGTGTATCCCCTTTCAGGACTGCTCCAACCCCCCAATTTGCTTACCCCTCCACTAAAGTGCAGAAGGCACATCTTACACAGTGGGGAGCTACTGTGTTTTCCCTTTGGCAACTAGTTTGTTTTATTGGCTCATTAATACTTCTAAGAAGCAGACTCTCTAGATTCTAGAGCCAGGAGTAGCCAGCTCTGGTCCTCAAGAAACAAACAGACCAGGATATCTGCATGTGATAGATTTTCATACAATGGAGGCAGCGTACGCTAATCTGTCTCATGCATATTCATTGTGAATATCCTGAAAACCAGAGCTGTTTGTGGCTCTTGAGGGCAGGAATTGGCCACCCCTGAGGTGTCGGCAATATAAATACATCAGACTCCATTTCATCACAGGTATAACTTAAAGAAGCTGTCACTACATTTACATAAAATAAGTCTCTTTACATCCTTCCTAAAATGTAAATAACTAATTTAGCACTAGCTGGCATGATAGATTACCATTTTTCATTTTAATGTTGGTACTTGCAAAATCTGGAAACATGGATGAAACAGAGTTGATCAGAGGGAACTGATGCACTAAAGTTGCCAAGCTTCATCATGTGGGCAGCATGTGGTGATGAGGATGATAAAAATGTAAACTCTTTATTTGTGAAACTTTGCTTTTCCTGACAATATTAAATTTCCCATTGTATAGCAGTTTGAGCCATGGCAAATTTTCCTTGTGAGTTGAGCAGGTCATGCCTAAGCTAGTAGCTAAAGCTTTGAAGCCTGTACTTGCTTAAAGCAGCAGGTAATAGCTCCAGGCCTCAAAATACCAGGTAAGCAGGAAAGCAGAATCGTGTTAGCCTATTGAAAGTAAAATGTGTTCAGCGAAAGCAAACACAGTTGGGTAGAGACAATACATCTGTAAGGCTAATTAATCTTTTAAAGATTTGAGCTTCTGGGGCTACCAGAATCTCTTCCTTTGTTCTGAAAGTTTGGACCTTTAAACATCTTAGTTTTTTATATTGGAATCCTCTTCACCTTTTTCTTTTAAAGGGGAAATAGTTAAAATGTTTTTCTTCCATCCAATATGCTTTTAGCTTTTGTATCTTTCTTTAAGATTTTCAGAATTTTATTTTATTTTATTTTTTTAAGTTTTTCTAGTTTGGCTGGGAATTTCCTTCTCTTCCTTTTGCCATTCCAGCAGTTTTGGGAATTTGATTTCGTGAGCTTTCATTTGCAGCTACCTTGGAGGTTCCCTACCCACGTATCACCTAACCTCATTCACTGGCCAGGATCCACAGACTATGGTGCCTTCCAGACCTCAGTTACAGCCCATATTCCTGTGTTCATCAGGTGTCGTCGTGGTGAGCTCATGGGGCACCCCCCCTGCCAGGATCAGGAATCAAAAACAGGTTTCCCACATAACATCCCTCAGCACTGCCACTAAACAAATATTTCTACAGTTCTGTGCTTACTGTGCACACAGGGCTTCCAGTGAGCTCTGTGTCACTTTGTGATGTTTTGTGCCCTGGGGGATGATCACCACTGTACAAATGCAGCAGGCAGCATAAGAACATAGGGTGCCATACTGGGTCAGACGGAGGGTCCATCAAGGCCAATATCCTGTTTCCAGCAGTGACCAATTCAGTTCACAAGTACCCGGCAGGATCCCAAACAGTAAATAGATCCCATGCTGCCATTGCAGTGATAAGTATCGGCTATTTCTTAGGTCTACATATAGCACTACGTGCGCTAGGCGCCTCTGTATATTTTTCACATTCTGCTGTCTAAAATATATAACTGATAATGCATTAAAGTAGGAGTTTGTTTCACTGATCTACACAACATACTCTACACTTTCATCATGAAAAAAATAATTGTATTCCAAAAGTAGCTGAAAATAAACCAAAAAGTCTTGCATAAGTCTTCACACCCTTTATGATAGCAAACCCAAATTAGCTCTGGTTCAAAAAATGGCCTTAACAAGGCCATAAGTTAAATGGACCCCACCTGTGTCCAGTCACATTAGGTGAACAGATTTGAATACTACTGGATGAAGAGTCTTGCTGTTTGTTTTTTTTATATGAAGTGAATTTGAAGCAAAGGTCAAAACATGCTGAACATGGAGCTGCCAAAAGATTTTCAGGTACAGCGTAGGGGAAGACTATATAAAAACATTTTCATGTATTTGAATAACAAACAGATTTAAAACAAATTGAAGGAAGTTTTTTTTTTTTTCACTTGGTGCACAGTCAAGCTATGGAATCTGTTCCTGAACAATGTGGTCAAGGCAAATAACACAGTGGGGTTCGAAAGAGGATTGGACAAGTTCCTGAAGGAGAAGTCCATAAACGGTGATTAGCCAGGAAGACTTGGGGGGAAAGCCAGCACTTACCTCTGGGAGTGAGATAAAAGAAATGGATAAACTGTTGGGGATCTGCTGGGTACTTGTGACCTGGACTGGCCACTGTCTGAGACAGGATGCTGAGCTCGATGGACCTTGGTTTGACCCAGCATGGCACTTCTTATGTTCTTACATTCTTATGAATACCCCTTGGGGAACTGTCAAGTCTATCAATGTAAGGTGGAAACGGTTTGGCGCCACCAGGACACAGCCGCACCCAGGCCCTTCCCTCCAAACTCAAAAGCTGTAGGTTAAGGAAACTACTGTGGAAGGTCACCTGTGAGGCTGAAGGTTGCTTTAAAAGAACTACAGAGGTTTCTGGTTGAGACTGGGGAAAATGTTGACTGTTCAACCATTGCAAGTTTACTCCACAAACATGGCCTATATGGGAGGGAGGCAAGAGACAAGCCACTGCTGAAGAAATCCATATGACATGCCACACAATGTTTGCAAAGAAACACTTAGAGAACATTGCATGCATACGGGAGAGGGTTTTATGGTCTGGTGAGATCAAAGTGGAACGCTTTTGGTCTCAGTTCTAAGTGATTATGTGTGGCATAAAACAAACACGGCATATCACCCTGCTAACGCTATGAAAAAGCATGCTGGTGATAGCACTATGTTGTGGGGATGCTTTGCAGCAGTGGAGGGAGAAGCTTGTGAGAATTAAGGGAAAGATGGCTGGTATAAAGTACAGGCAGATCCTGGAGGAAAACCTCTTCCTCCAGTCTGCCATAGACCCTGGGGATGGGGAGAAGATTCACCTTTCAACAGGACAATGATCCTAAACACGAAACAAAAGCAGGCAATGAGAAGCTGAGCAAGAAGAAAGTGAATGTCCTCTAGTAGTAACCCCGGCAAAGCCCAGACCTAAATCCAATAGAAAATCTGTGGCAAGACTTGGAACATTACAGTCCATTGCATCCCGGTCAACTTGAAAGAGCTTGAGCTATTCTGCCAAGAAGGATGGAGAAAACTGTACCGTAAGAAATGTGAAGGTAGACAAAGACCATAGAGTACATCTTGTCTGCCCATCCATACAACTGCTTAGCTCTGCAATCCCTACCACTCCCTCAGCGATATGCTTGTCCCATACTTCCTTGAATTCAGATCCTTATTTCCATCTTCTGCTGTGCAAAGTTGATAGACATGCTAAACAGACTGATGATGACGGCCAAAGGGGTTTCCACCAAGTTTTGAAACAAGGGATGTGATGACTTAGAAAATCAAGATCGTTTTTTTTTGTTTTTTATTATTATTAATTACTTTTGGAATATTTCTATAATTTTTCTTTCATTATGAAGGTGTAAAGTAAGTTATGTAGCTCAATGAAACAAACTCATACTTTAATGCATTTAGAATTGTAAACGTATAGGGGTGTGAAGACTTTTACAAGACACTGTGTATCTTGGACATCTGTGTGCAAAGAATGGCAGAAATTCCTTTCAAGTTTTTTTTGTTTTGTTTTGGTTTTTTAATGGCCACTTCTGTATTTCTGCTTCACTGTGCATGCAGTGTACCTGGAGCCTTCGGTAACAGACAGCTCAGTGCGCTCCGACGGAGCGTGCTGTTAACCTGCCCTTGGACGCGCGTTTTCCCTTACCCCTTATTCAGTAAGGGGCGGAAAACGCGCGTCCAACCCGCGGCACCTAATAATACCCTCAACATGCAAATACATGTTGATGGCCCTATTAGGTATGCCCAAGCGATACAGAAAGTAAAATGTGCAGCCAAGACGCACATTTTACTTTAAGAAATTAGCGCCTACCCAAAGGTAGGCGCTAGTTTCTGCCGGCACCGGGAAAGTGCACAGAAAAGCAGTAAAAACTGCTTTTCTGTGCACCCTCCGACTTAATATCATGGCAATATTAAGTTGGAGGTCCCGAAGGGTAAAAAAAAAAAAAATTTTAAATGGGCCAGCGGCTGTCAGGCCGAAAACCGGACGCTCAATTTTGCCGGCATCCGGTTTCCGAGCCAATGGCTGTCAGCGGGCTTGAGAACCAACGCTGGCAAAATTGAGTGTTGGCTGTCAAACCCCCTGACAGCCGCCGCTCCAGGTCAAAAGGAGGCGCTAGGGACGCGCTTTTTCTAACCTGACCACAGGCACGCTTTTTTCTTTTTTTTAAACCTTTTGGTTCCTCCGACTTAATATCGCCACAAGATTATGTCGGAGGATGTACACTTTTTTTGGGCTTCTCATAGATTAATGCCTGCTCTGGGCAGGCGGTAATTTCTGATCATAAACATGTGCGGGTCAGGCACCCTTTTTTTTTGTATCTGGGGCGAATAGCTAATAGCCTCATCAACATGCATTTGCATGTGATGAGCGCTATCAGTTTCGCGGGTGGTTGGACACGCATTTTGGATATGCTATTCCCCTTATGGTATAAGGGGTTGTGGATGCACGTCCAAAACCCGCGTCCAACTGCGGATTAAATATTGCGCTCAGCTGAGCAGACTGTGTTGTATCAGCCTGTTGGAGGAGGTTTCTTGTGACGAGTGTGTTTAAGTGGACATTCTTCTTTTGTTAAGTGTAAAAAAAAGACAAACCTTTCCTGATAGTCCTTCTAAAATATCTATTACGAAAATGTTGAAAAGAACCAATCCAAGGATTGATCCTTGTGGCACACCTCTGGTAACACCTTTCTCCTCTGAGTGAATTCCCTTTGTCGCCTCCCACTCAACCTGTTTCTACCCCTGTCAGTCACTTCAGGGCTCATATCAAGGGTGCTCAATTTAGTTATAAGTAGCCACTGCAAGACTGTGTGCCAAAGGCCTTAATGAAATCAAGTACACTGTATTTAATGCTCTGTCTTGATCAAACTCTCTGGTCACCCAGCCAAACAAATTGATCAGATTTGTCTGATAAGACCTACTTCTAGTAAAACCGTGCTATCTCGGATCTTGTAATCCTTTGACTTCCAGAAACGGTACTATCCTCTATTCTAGCAGCGATTCAATTAATTCATTTACTACAGACGTGAAACTAACCGGCCTGTAGTTCCCAGTCTCCTCCTTACTTACCACGTTTATAATCGGGAACTAATCCACCCGTCTCCAGTCCTCTGGAACTACTCCCAACTCTAAAAAAGCATTGAAAAGATCAGTCAGCAGAGCTGCCATAACTTCTTTAATCTCCCTTTAAAATCCCTGCATGTATCCCATCTGGCCACATTGTTTTATCTACATTTAGTACTCTCTAGTGCCTCATGAACAAACTGTTTTGAAAATCATTTGAGGTTTGCCTCACTTCCAGTCCTGTTGGCGTCAGTTTTCTGTGGTCCTGCTCTAGGCCCTTCCTTCCCTCAGTCTCTACCTCAGGGGTAGGCAACTCCAGTCCTGGTTTTCAGGACATCCAAAATGATCGTGCATGATATATATCTGCATATACCTTGTGCATATTCACTGTGGATATCCTGAAAACCAGACCCGTTTGTGGTACTCCAGGACCAGAGTTTGCCTCCCTTTGCTCTATATGTTTCCTCCCCCTTCATCTCCAAGGCTCACATTGCCACTTTTGCACCTCCTCTTATCTTTAACATATCTGAAAAAAAAAAAAGTTGATTTACCCCCTCCCCATTTTACTGTTTATGCTTTTTTTTTTTTTTTCCCCCCATTTGCATCTTCGTTCCCCTAACTTCTTTCCCAGCTTCTCTTAGCTTTTCCAGATATTGTGGCCTGTCTTCCTCTTTCTGCATCTCCTGTAGTTTATGAATGCTAAACTTTTTCTCCCTTACCTTTTCGGCTACTTCTTTGGGAAACCCAATGACCTTTTATCCTCTTAACCTATATTTCCTTTCCTAAGATGAAAGGTTAGTTGCCTTTACAATATTTCCTTTTAGTTTTGCCCACTGCTCTTTACATTCCCTGGATTTTCCCATCCAGCTCATGACTCCTTGAGGTACTCCCCTATTTTAACAAAGTTAGTTTTCCTGAAGTCTAGGACCCCTCTGACCCATCACCACCTGAGCTGTAATACTGAACCCCACACCATCTGGTGAACCCTGGATCCCAGCTGCTCATCCACTATTGACGTCAGAAACACTGCCCCCATTGTTAAGCACCAGGGCCAGTATCATCTCGTTCTGATGAGTTCTGTTACCAGTTGGAGTTGTTCTCCCTGCAGAGAATCCAAGATCTCCCTGCTTCTAGAAGACACTGTAGTCAGGATGTCTCAGTCAACATCTGGAAGATTGAAATCATTTCATTTCATTTTAATATAAATGATGAATCGCCTTCCAAATTAAATCACTTGAGTGATGCACACATCTTAACACAATAACAATTACATGAAATATACAATAACTATGATAAAACAAACACCATATTTAATATATTCACTAAAATAGCATTCTAAGATGCTGCATTTCACATCGTTTTCCACATAGATAGGACATCAGTCAGGTTTTTAACTCCTTACGGAATTTCAGCAAACTTCTTTCTTCCCTTTAACAGGCTGGTGACTCATCCCAAAATTTAGGAATAATTGCAAAGAGAGCTCTATTCTGAATCTGTGCATGTCTAAAAGCCTTTGCTGATAGAAGCTGAAGCATGGATTTCTAATTCATTTTTAAATTTTGAGAACTGGTGGATTACACCGGTTCTCAAAATTTCACAGCATCTCCCTGTTCATAGCAATTTTGTGAATATCCTCTATTAAATCTCTTTCCATTTCTTCTCTCTGTGATGGAAGTCTGTATATTGCACCAATATAAATGCATCCCATTCCCTCTTTCCAGATTAACCCACAGTGCTTCCTCCTTACTGCATAAGCTCTGCAATTCTGTTGTTTTAATGTTGTTTATGTATAGTACTGCTCGTCCTGTCTCCCCTCCTACCTTGTCCTTCCTGAATAGATTGGAGCCCTTAATAGCTATACCTCTGTCATGGTCTTCCATGTACCGGGTCTCCATGTCAGCCACCACATGCAAGTCAGCCTCTTCCATGATTACTCTTGGATTTGGGATTTTATTTCTCATACATTAGTATACATAGCTTTCCAGATGTAGCTCTTTTTCTCATTTCTGTATAGTAGATTATTTCTGGCGCTGCTTGGATGCATTCTTGATGTTACTTTGAAACTGGCCAATAATAATAGTAGCTATTTACCAGGGAATGTGAGGGCCAACATGGCACATCTTGGTGGCATTGTGTTGGGTACACAGCTGCACAAACCACAGCTGCCACGCACCAGTGAAGATGAACAGGTCCTAGGCAGGACCATAGACCTTGAGAATTATTATTATTATTTTACTTCTAGTTGAGCAGAGTGAAAACTCTTGTGGCCAATATATGTGCATGTATTTTTCCAAGAGATTTAATAAAAACTGATAACATGGCCTCAAACACATGAATGAAAGTGAGCTTTGTATGCCAGAATTAGCCTTTTCCACTGACCTATAAACAGTCCTCTGTGGAGAAGTGAACAATAAGATTCTTTGGTTAAGTACAGTACACTGAAGATATTTGACCACTGTTGGAGATGTACAAATCATGCTGTTGAATATTCATTACTTGCTATCTCCAGAAAACTAAAATAAAGCATAAGGGGTTTTTTTCTTGCAGTTTTCCTTAAAAAAAACCCCAATGGTTTCTGACACCTAAGTGCATTTAGGGACGATTCTTTTTGCTGTGAAATGCATGTCTGGGGGCTTATTTTATCTCCTGACATTGATCTCTTTTTCTTTCATTTATTTTCTGCAGGTTGGCAACAAGTTTGGATATTTCCCAAAAGATCTACTTGAAGTGAATCAGGTTTACACCGAAACAGAATTAGAACTACCAACAGACGTAAGTGCTCGCCTGATGTTTTATGGAGGTAGAGGGAATGAGGTTTGACCAGGAGTTGAAGGAATTGGTTTTTTTTTTCTGTAATTTTTCAAACCATCTCAAACTGGAGAGTACTTTTGGAAAATAAAAACAGTTCAGGCTTTATGTTGGGATTTTGTCTGATTCTTTGTGGTTTGGGAGGTAACATTGAGCTTCAGAGTTCATACCAATCTACAGGATATTGAATAATGCTATCAAATATCTTCAGTACCCCCACAATACTGAGTCGAGACCAGGATCTCACATTGAGTCAAAGGATTTTTATAAAGGCAATGAAACATGCCTTTTTTTTTTTTTTAAGGTGGTGATGTTTTGCATGCTTATTAATTGGCATCTCTAAGTTGACGATATGGTCTGTGCTTTGAGAGGCACACAATCTGACTTTTTTCTACAAGATTTTGCTGTCAAATAGAAATTTGTGCTTTTGTGTTTATACTACAGGCTTGCTAGTATTGCTTTTCATAAAATCCATTAATAATTGTTAGAGATGTGCATTTGTTTTGATCCAAATGGAAAAAGTGATAAATTAATCACTTTTCTGTTGTGTTTGGAGCAATGAGCTATCTATTTATTTATTTATCTGAATTCTTTTCATTTTATTCAGTTTGGTTCCATTAAAATCGAAGGGGGAAGAAAAGCAATACAATTTTTGTACTTCAAGTCAGGCAGAATGGAGTCAGTTGGGAATGGAACAAGGAATGGCAAGACTGATCATGTTTCAGCATTTTTTTCAACAGCCTATACCAGCTGGCAGCTGTATATCAGTACTTCATTTTTTAGGTGAAAGTGAAAGTAAGAGCACTTTGAGCAGTGTCCATTTTGTTTTAGTCATCCCTTTGCTGGATTTCAGAGAGAGAGAAGACAGATTCTGAAGCTTCTTGCTTCAAACTTCAAAGCTGGAGAGGAGGAGAATTGAGGTGCGAAAGGAGGAAGAGGGCTGGAATTGATATTGGAGGTCTGAGCAGGGTGGGCTTAGAAAGGAATTAGCAGTCCAGAAGTCGCAGAAAATTTGTTGTCCCCAGATTTTTGCCACCCTACTATCAGGCTTGTGCATAAATCCAGACCTTTGTCCAGGTATATGAGGGAACTGACTCCTGACTGCAGCCCACAGGCTAGGGTGGGAGGGGCTGGGGAGAGAAGCTGAGGAGAACAGGGAAGATGGAAAGCTAAGAGAGAGGAGCTGATTGAAAGCTAGGGGGCTATGGGGAGAAGAGAAGTCTGCATTGAAATAGAGCAATGGGTGTGGAGAGCCAGGGGCCTGGGAGATAGCAGAGAGAGAATATGGAACTGGAGGAGGAGGCAAAGAGTTGTGGTAGGGAAGTAGAGGGAGGTAATAGAGAAAGCAAGTGGAATCACAAGACAACTGAGAGAGCAGGAGGGGTACGAGGGATGGGAGAGTTTAAAGAATAGGTGAGAGAGAAGGATGGAGAGCTGAAATAGGGGGTGATAAAGAGATGGAAAGGACTGGAAAAGGAGGCGAGAGGGGAGATGGCCAGAGGCTATGATCAAAGTGACTAGCATAGCGGGTTTAAAAGAGGTTTGGATAACTTCCTGGAGAAAAAAGTCTAGAACAGATTATTAGCCAGGTAGACTAAGGATAGCTATTGCTATCCCTGGAAAGTGAGTAAGAGGATATGGGATCTGCCAGGATATGCAACCTGGATTGACCACTATCGGAGACAAGATTCTGGGTTTGATGAACATTGGTCTGACCTAGCATGGCAGTTCTTAACTATCTGGAGAAAGTAAAGTGTGCTGTTAGTCACTTACTGACACCGTACCTAGCTGTGGTTTGGGCTGCTACCTATTAGCAAGAGAAAGTCTGTGATCCCTGATAGAGAGATATACAAACATAACAGAATTGGTTGTCCATTTTTTATCAAGTGTTTTGCTAGTCTGTCCACAGTTGGCTTTTGAAGAGAATACTGGCAGGCTGATGTCACTGCAGGAGTATATATATATATATGATGTCAGTTTGCTCTGTCTCCATCTGCTGGTAGAGGTGCATAACCCACTGGTTCTGGATTCATCTGTCTGTCCTAAAGAAAAGGAAATTATCAGGTAAGTAGTAATTTCTCCTTACATTGCACAGGGTTGCAAATGAGTGTGAATGTTAGATGTATATGAACCAGCAATGACAATTGCCATACGATATAAATTTAAAAAGAACTTGGTTTGGCTAGCGTAACTTAAGCATATAACCATATTTATTTTATTTTATTTATTTATTTATTTATTTTATTTTATATACCGGCAACCGTTTGCACATCGTGCCGGTTTACAAGTAACTTATAAACAAGGAATATATAGGCGAGGCCTTTACAAAGAACAATATGTAACACAGTAACAAAGCAGTTACTGTGTTACATATTGTGTGAGCCCCTTCATACTATACTCCATATAGTATGAAGGGGCTCAGTTTGTCCTTAGAGTGATTGCCAGTTCAGTGTGAATTATTCCAACTGCCCCCTTTTTTTAGAGCTTTGTCCTAATTCATACTGTAAGTGGTTGCTTCCTGGAAACAAGAATTCTCCAGTAGGGGATGAGTGGTCCTGCAGCTTGCTTCCCCCCCCCCCCCCCCTAAATCCAGGAATATATGTAACAGTTTTTTTTACAGAAATGGTTGCTGTGGGGGACTGTGGAAACATAAGAGGAGAGGCCGAGACTAGAGAGCATACAACAAAGAAGATAGCAGTTGCTCTGTTCTTTCACAGTCCCTCCCCTCCAGTTTCCTGCTGGCTGCCTGAAGGAGACGGGCCGGATCCTATCTCTCAGGCCCATGCAGCATCGTGCACTCAGCTGAGTGCATGGCTTTACACGCGTGTCCAAAACCCCTCACGCAAAGAGGGGATTAGCGCATCCAAAACGCACGTCCAAACTAGCGTGTAGCTAATAGCTCCTATTGCATGTAAATTCATGTTGAGACTGTTAGCTTATTACCCCCAGATACAAAAAATTGCTGTGTAGCCACGGCGTCCATTTTAACGCTGCAAATTTAATGCCTGCCCGGGAGCGTTGGTGCGGTGCTCAAGGGCTGACAAAAAAATAAATAAATAAATAAAATTTTAAAAAATCCTAGCGATACTAAGTAGGAGGAACCACAGAAAGCAGAATTATGTCCCACTCAAGGGCTTAACAAAAAAAAAAATCCTGTTTTCTGTGGTTCCTCATAGGGAGAACCACAGAAAGCAGCTTCCCCAAGGTCTGCCCCAATCGGAACCCCTGCCGCAGTGAGTGAAGGAGTGAATACATTAATATTAAGTGTCGGGCATTGATATTAATATATTCACTCCTCCACTTCCTGCCGATTGGTCCTTTCACTGTCACATGTCATTGAAAGGAGCCGTCCTCTTTCAGAAGGCTGTCCTGAACGGGGATTGGTCCTTTCAATGAGAAGTGTCAGTGAACAGGACCAATCGGGAACAGTCCTGCCGGTGGTGGGGAGGGAGCTCTGGCCAGGCTGTTCTAGATGCACAGCCATTTCTCCCGGGCGCCCGATGCAGAGCACTACAGACGCACAAATCACTCACTGCGCGTCCCTTTTAGCTCGGCAGCTCATTTGCCTATTGCATCGAGCGCCCAGGACAGATGGATGTGCGCGCATTCCAAAAAAAAAAGTGCGCCCATCGGCCTCTCCGTGTCTTACCGGTGTACTCTGTATCTGACCATACCAGCTTACTTGCAGCATTGGCAAGGTCATCCCCGTAATCCGTATCCTGCAGGACAAGTTTCAAGGTTTCTGGCAGGTCAGGGACTAGCACCATAGGTGTTGGTGCTTGTGGATTTGTTTGTAGATGCAGCTGCAGAATTGGCTCAAACCCCTGACCCAGCTGGATCTCCGTACATGCTGGCCACTTCTATATGACCCATTAGTGAAAGGGAGCATTGCCTTACAGTCCGGCACTGTGGTACACTGATGGTTTGGGCAGCAAGAACAGAAGTGCGAGGGGCAGTGGAGATGCAGTGAGGATTAAGCGGATTCCCCATGCATTCCTGTCACCTTCAACAGCAACATAAACGCTACTACTTTGTCTTCTACCTTTACTTGCCACCATCTTTCCTGCCCTCCTGAGGCCCATAGAGTGGGCTAACCTGCCACAGGCCGTAGTTTCAGCAGTTGGCAACATAAATCAGTATCGCCCCCCCCCCCCCCCCCCCCCACACACACACACACACACAGGTTGCAGTCATGCAGTACTTTTGAGGTCAAGGGCACAGACCCATTGGTCTGGTTGGATGTCTCCAAGGTGGTCATGAATTCCCTTTCCTGCCCACCAACCAGTGTGCCTAGCGAACGGGTATTCTCGCTGGTAGGGGGCACCGCGAACCTGCATCATTCACAGCTGGCACTGGGGGTTGGTAAGAAAAGTTGGACTTCCTTAAGATCAATCCTCCTTGTGCTGTTTCCTTGAATTTCCATGTAAGTGGCAGGAGGGCTGAATACATAAGAACATAAGAAAATGCTATACTGGGTCAGACCAAGGGTCCATCAAGCCCAGCATCCTGTTTCCAACAGTGGCCAATCCAGGTCATAAGAACCTGGCAAGTACCCAAAAACTAAGTCTATTCCATGTAACCATTGCTAATGGCAGTGGCTATTCTCTAAGTGAACTTAATAGCAGGTAATGGACTTCTCCTCCAAGAACTTATCCAATCCTTTTTTAAACACAGCTATACTAACTGCACTAACCACATCCTCTGGCAACAAATTCCAGAGTTTAATTGTGCGTTGAGTAAAAAAGAACTGTCTCCGATTAGTTTTAAATGTGCCCCATGCTAACTTCATGGAGTGCCCCCTAGTCTTTCTACTATCCGAAAGAGTAAATAACCGATTCACATCTACCCGTTCTAGAGCTGTACTGAAGCGATACCCACGCTTTTTGGTCTCCGCTGCTTCCTGTGTTGTTGCTGTTGCTGCCCAGCCTGCTCTTTCTGTCCCACCTTCTTTTTTTTTTTTTAAAGTTAGAATGTAATGGTTTTGAGTGCCCTCCTCCCACCCCCCCCCCCCAAAAAAAACAAAACAAAAAAACCCTTTAACTTAAGAAAACCTTCACCTCCCATGCCCTTCTCTGAATGCAGTGGGATTTTGGTGTTTTGCTGTTGCTGCTGCCGCCTACCGCCTGGCCTGTGCCTCGTTGCCTTCCCCTCTTCTGGCTCAGCGCCTTGTCGTGCTGATGCCATTCCTTTTGCTGCCTCGCTTGCCTTGGGACGTTCGATGCCCCTTTTCTTTGCTGCCTCGATGCCACTCCTCTCGATGCTCACCCTTCAACTCAGTTCCTTGGGATGTGGATACCACTGTGCCTGCTGCCGTGCCCCCCCCTTGCTGTATGTCTGTGAGCGTCCACGTCCTTGTTTTGCTTTCCCCTGTTTGGGTGCTTTAGGGGTCTTCATGCCAGTGTTGGGGCCCCCCACCCCCGCCTCATGGTGATTTGGGGCGCTCAAGCCACTGTTGGTGCTGCTTTGGTGTTTTCTCGGGCTGCTCGTGCCACTGTTGTTTGGTGCTCTTTGCCCCCTCTTTTGGTGCCTTGGGGTGTTCGTGGTACCGTTTGTGCTGTTTTTATCCCTCTTTTGCTGCCTTGGGGTGTTCGTGGTACCGTTTGTGCTGTTTTTAACCCTCTTTTGCTGCCTTGGGGGTGTTCGTGGTACCGTTTGTGCTGTTTTTTATCCCTCTTTTGCTGCCTTGGGGTGTTCGTGGTACCGTTTGTGCTGTTCTTATCCCTCTTTTGCTGCCTTGGGGTGTTTGTGGTACCGTTTGTGCTGTTTTTATCCCTCTTTTGCTGCCTTGGGGTGTTCGTGGTACCGTTTGTGCTGTTTTTAACCCTCTTTTGCTGCCTTGGGGTGTTCGTGGTACCGTTTGTGCTGTTTTTATCCCTCTTTTGCTGCCTTGGGGTGTTCGTGGTACCGTTTGTGCTGTTCTTATCCCTCTTTTGCTGCCTTGGGGTGTTCGTGGTACCGTTTGTGCTGTTTTTAACCCTCTTTTGCTGCCCTGGGGTGTTCGTGGTACCGTTTGTGCTGTTTTTAACCCTCTTTTGCTGCCTTGCAGTGTTTATGCCATTACTTGTGCCACCTTGCCTCTCTCATGGTGGCTTGGGATGTTCTCTCTCTCATGGTGGCTTGGGATGTTCTCTCTCTCATGGTGGCTTGGGATGTTCATGCTATTCTTGGTGGCTTGGAGTATTATTATTTCTGCTGCTAATGCCTGCCAGCAAATTTCATAAAACTTGGTTGGGAAACCTTAATGGTAGAGTCAAAAAAATAGGATACATTGCTTCTCCTCTTGATTTTAATGGAATTGATTGACATGAATGGAGTGGAGGAGTAGCCTAGTAGTTAGAGCAATGGGCTACGACCCAGGGAAACCAGGGATCAAATCCTGCTGACTGTCGCTCCTTTGTGACCTTGGGCAAGTCACTTTGCCATCCATTGCCTCAGGTTCAAAATGAGATTGTAAGCCCTGTGGGGATAGGGAAATACCTACAGTACCTGAATGTAATCCGCTTTGATGTATACTTTGAAATGCCATAAAGCAGAATATAAATAAAATGAATGAGCCTCTAATCCAAACTGAATGAAACAGGAAACAGAACCGAACCCCCCCCCCCCCCCCCCCCCCCCCCAAAAAAAAAACAAAAAAACCCAAAACCTGAAAATGTTTTCATTGCACACCTCTATTAATTATATAAACGGTTAATTGGCTGTGGTCTGATTGGTAGGACTGCATCTCACTATCAGTGTATTTCTCCATTTAAGATTTAAGGAGTAATTTTCTATGCGAATCGCATGCGAAAAGGGATTTTTCGCATTCGATAGCTAAATCGGGGCGGGTTCTGGGTGGCGTTCGCACCAGATGGGGAGAAGTCGGGGTGGCACCGGGGCGGATGCCGCGAAGACATCACTGACGGCGAAAAGGTAAGGACCCTTTTCGCCACCAGTTTCGCGCCCAATAGCATCACCTTTTACGATGGCGCTATTGGGTGTGAAAGCCAGCAGCGATTGCACTGCGGAGGTGCGATCACTGCCGGCTTTCGCAGGCCCGCCCCCCCCCCCCCCCCCCGTTACCGTCGGATTTTCTAAGGTCTGTGACCTTAGAAAATCCAGGCCTTAGGTTGCTTATAGTATAATTGGTGGCACTGCTGCCCTGTGCTAAACTGAATATGAATCTGCCCAAGGTGTATTTTCTGGCTCTCCCATTGAGAATATATAGGCCCACACTTTTACATAGATTTAATAGTTTCTTCCATTTTTGTTAACTACAGGTTAACACAACAGGTGACCCCCCCCCCCACCCCCCAAATGAATTGTGAAAACCAACAAGCTTTTGTCATATTTCCAATTGTTTCGTTTTGAGAGCAAAATAGGAAACTTCATTGTAATTTCCTGTTATGTTTCTAACACATGCACATCCCTATTTATTAGTATATGAATCTGAAACAAAGTATTTATTTATAATGTTCTGGTTACACTATTTTGCAGAGATAGTTACAAGTACTACTGTTTGATGTTAGAAGCAGAACATTACCAGTTAATCGCACTCTTATTTTTTAATTTTCAGGAAACTGATTTTGTTTGTTTTGATGGAGGAAAAGATGATTTTGATAATTATAATGTGAATGAACTTTTAAAGAAACCGGAAGAGGCTGGTGCACAAACGGCAGATCCTTCCAATGTTGAACCTAGTGTAGAACTCAAAGAAGAATCTGAAACGGAAGACGAACGTAAAATCCTAGAAGTCAAAACTCAGGAGGAAGACACCGATGACAGCTCTGAAACTTCAAAGGACAGAGGCCTTGAAAGTGAATTAGATAAGGATATCATCTCTACTGATATGAAAGCACAGGACATGACTGAACATTTGCCTTTAATAAAGGCAGAAAACACAGAGAAAACACTACACGTGAGCAGTAATGATGAGCTCGTCGTAAATCACAAATCTGAAAATTCTCAGGGAGACAAAGATGTTTCTCAGCAATCAGAAGAAGCACTGAAAAAAAGTTTACAAACCCCAGCCATTAGCCATCCCGAAAATCTCAATATTTCTCAGGATGAAGAAGCTATACAATCAGATAAAGAGACTAAAGAGGCAGACACACATACATTGTTAAACAAAGAGATGTTATCAAACTTGAAAACTCAACTAGGTTCAACGGCAGATGCTATTGTCTCCAATGATGAGACAACTGAGTGCACAACCTCTATGAATATAGACTTTGAAGATCAGACTTTACAGCAACAGGATGCAGAAACAGAGGATGAAGCTACAGAGAATTTTGAGAAAATACATTTGTTATCTTTTGAAGCAGCAGTAGATAAATCAGTGGGTGAAAAGGAGGGCATGGGAGAATCATCAGCTTTTCCCAAAACAGGTGCACAAAACAGTCCTGATGAAGAGATCAAAATAAGTAAAGAGGCTGTAGAATCACTTAAACATGGAAAAGATGACAAAAGCATCTTGACCTCTTGGGGGGACACCATTTTTGCTATTGTCAGTGGTGGTGAACAGACAGCTCAAGTCACAGACCCAAATAGATCAGTTTCTGATGAAGAGAGAGAAGATGAGGAGGCGGCAGTACCAACTGTTACTGCAAAAGAAGATGAAATTCTTTTACTTGGTATGGAGAAGACAGAAACTCAACAAGGAGACGCAGCAGATGAACATTTAAAAGAACAAATCAAAGAAAACTTTAATACTGAAAAGGAAGTCCAAGCTGCAGATATTCTCGATACATGGAACAGCCCTTCATTCGTTCAGGTGTTTGACACGGAACAGAATGAAGAGCATTTTACAGTCAGAAAGAAAACATCTGCTGAGGAACTGCAGAACACACCAACAAAAGATTCAAGTGCTGTTAATGTTCCTGGAATTAACTCTGAGTTTCAGCAATCAGTTGAAACCAAACAAGATACTTTAGCACCAGATCTTGGCAATACAGAAGGAACTGCTATCCTCAAAACTGCAGAAAAAATTGAATTCCAAAGGGGGAATGAAATGGGAGAGGAATTCCAGGGTAGTCTAGAAAACGATGCATCTAGAAACTTGTTTGACAAAATTATGGACAAGCATGAAGATAATGGCCAAAAATCTCAAGAAGAACTACAGAATGCACCCAAAATTGAATGGGAGGACACCAATTTGCCCAAAGGTGGCAAAGAACGTATAGCATCAGCTAAGGAGGACAAAGAAACAATAGAAGCAGAGGGAGAGAATTCTAGACTCACCTTGCTCGAAACTGAGCAACAGACTAATATTTTTATTTCAGAACAAAGAGAAAATCAGAGAGAGGGGGAGGAAGCTGCTTCCGAGGATGAAGACCTTTCAAAGAAACAGATAAAACTAGCTGCAGAGTTGTCTAAGCAGCAGGCTGAGGAGACCAGCAAGCACTCGGAGGAAGCTATAGGTCAAGAGCTGCCGTCAGATGATGAGGAGATAGAAGAGCAGGAAACTAGCAATAAAGATTTAATAGACGAAAAACTTTCTGAAAAAGAGACTACCGTTATTGCTAGTGTTGACAAAGAAATGGTCGTTCAAGCAGCAGCAACCGGTCATACCAGGCATAATGAGGACCAAGGTTTTGATACTGATTCAACAGGAGAAGAAACCATAGATTCAGAATCTATACTTGAAGAGGAAGTTATTATAATGATTGAAGAACTGCTCGAAGACGAAAATGCTGCACATGCCAAACTGTCAAAAGAGGCACTTGCAGAAGATAAGAGTGATTTAGATGCAGACGGCATGGCCCCCAACCTAGAAATAAGAGATGAGTCTGCAGCAGCAAACGATGCATTTGAGCAAACTAGAAGAGAAGGCAGTGTGCATGTTTCAGATGAGATAAATAACAAAGAGGGTATAAAAAATGAAGGACCAGCTGAAATTACAGAGATGCTAAAAGAGAGTGGCCCTTCTCAAAATGATTTGTTTGAAACCCCTGGATTGACTGAGACAGATAGGAGTGAACTTGGGACTCCAGGAACAGACAAAGAAACTTTGCCAAATGTTGTCGGTTCCCTAGAAAATGCAATGCAAAACATGAAGAGTGGAGAAGCCAGTATAGGTCTGGAAAGCAAATCAAATTTTAATGTAACAGAGGAGTCTGAAGGAGATGACCCAAAGGATTTAACAGCGAGAGCGCAGACAGGGGATAAACAGTCTGAAGTTGCTGCAGTGTTCATTGAGGAGCTGATACATGAAGGAAATGACAATGAGACAATTCTAGAGCCAACGTATAGTAAATCTGTGAAAGACCTCACCATTATCAGAGAATACTTGGATGAGAAGCATATAGAAAGACTTCTAAGATATATTGGGCTCCAGAATATTTTTCGAGTGGAAGCCATGTTTCATGATATGGAGTCTGAGCTGAAGCTTGCTTGGAAGGATAACCAAGATCAGGAGGACATCGAAAAAACTTTGGATCAGATACTAGAATCTTCAGAATCCAACATCCTGGACGTTGTTGAAAAGATTTTAGACTCTATAGAGGTAGCAGATGAAGATCAGATGCCTAAAGGAAAAGACAAGTTCGATGATGAATATGTCATACTGGATGATGTACAGGAAATAGTCTATCGGCTAAGACACAAACACAGGATGGATGGTGATGGTACTCTACTGGCACCAGGAGTTCAAGTACATCCAGGTAAATATAAATGAGTACATGCTGGTGCTATCTCTTACTAAATGAGTGTCACCATATGCGCGTTAGGCGTGAGGAGGGGCATGTCAGCTAGACAAGGCATGTGATTAGCTGAACACAGTATATTTAATGCTATAGAATGATAAAGCAATGGAAGGTTCACATGAGTTTCTGAGGATCACAATTGCAATTCCCATTGAACACAAAGACTGATTTATTCTAAATGCAGCTGTGGGTGTCTGTGGTATATATAGCAAAATTATGTCCATAAAAGTTGGCTAAAGCATTTGCTCATGAAAATAAGGCAGGTTGCATATTAAGCAGATTGAGCTAGTTCTTCTGCTTAGGACACATGAGTGCTGGCTACTGGATAAGGCCTGAGTTTGTGGAAGTCTTAAAATAAGATGATAAAGGCAACTGGAGCTACACGAATACCACATGTTTCCAGGAGTAGGAAGATAGGTTTTGTTTCATAACACACTTCATTTCTCCTTTCTAGCCCAGCATCTTTTGGCCTGCAAATTGAATTAATATTACCAGTGCTATTAACAGAAACATTCAAGTTTATTTTCAGTGTATTTTAAATATCAAAGGGTGTTCTCTTCAATCATATTCAGTTTTGGAGTGTAAATAATTTATTTCATCTTTCAGTTTCAAGATGTATTGTAAATCTAATCTTTTTGCTTTTAATTGTCAATAGGTATGGATTTATGTAAAGTAAGATACTATTTTCAAGATGTTAGCTAAATTCTTATCAATGGGAAACTCAATATAACCTGAAAATTAGCCCTTTTTTTTTTTTTAAATTTCCATTGGAAAGAAAATCTCAAGACCATGTGAATTTAAATGTATACAGTGTGGAATAGATGATGTAAATACATGTTCTTAAATTAGGATCAAACTCCAAAAAATTAAATTATGCTTACCTGATAATTTTCTTTCTTTGGAATCCTGCTAGACCAGTCATTGCATATATAATTTCCCTCCCTCACAGCTAAGGGAGACAGAGGGCACATCTTTTATGACATCACTCTGGCCTTTTAAGGGAGGTGTGGTTATGGTGCAATCCTAGTAGCTTACTGCCAAAACACACTAATCATATGAAATACCTCCAATACCCAAATCAGAATCTCACTACAAGGTACTGCAGTGTGCTCCAAGAGGTGAAACATAGGGAGAGCAGAGAGAGAGAATGAAGAATGCTACCAGGCTACATCACATGGTGTGCTTAGACCCAATATTCCTCATTGCCCTTGTCTTCCTGGGTAGGAACTGGACTGGTTTAGTAGGACTCAAGCAAAATTTAACCTTGCTTATCTTTCAGCTAGACCAGATATTATGTATGAGAATTACTAAAGCTTCCACTTGTTGGAGTGGGAGGAAGATTGCCTTGGCTTATAAATCCAACTTCATGAAGGTGTGTAGCAAGGACTATGGGGTGGCCCTGCAAATTTCATCTGGAGAAATTGAAGATTCTTCATTCCACAATGCTGCCTGTGCTCTTGTTGAATGGGCTGTCAGTCCTGCTGGAGCTTGTCTGCCCACGACCATGTAAGCTGAGGCTATTGTTTCCATGCTCCACCTGGCTAGGGTGGCTTTGGATGCTCCTTCCCCTTTCAGAGGACTGCTGAACAATACGAATGGTTTGTCTGTTCTCCTAAATGCATCTATCTCCCTTAAGTACTTCAACAAAATACAGCAAACATCTAGCTGATGAAGACATTAATGGCTGGTTAACGAAACAGATTGGTTAATAGATACTGGCTACAATATCATGGTCTCCGAGAAAAAGACAAGCTAAAGGTCTCTGCATGATAGGGCTTGCAGTTCTGAGAGAGAGAATTGCTACTAGTAAAATTGTCTTCAGAGTGAGGTCCTTTATCAAGGCCTGCCTTATTGGTTAAAAGAGTGGCTTGACCAAGGCCTTTAGGACTGTTGAGATTCCATTGGCAAAGTAAGGGCCTTTCACAAATTGTACAACATCAGGGTAAGCAGCCACCTGGGTGCCTCTAGCTCTGCCCTTATAGCATGCAATCAGTGCCATTTGCACCCTTGGGAAGTTAGCAGTCAGCCCTTTAGCTAGGCCCTACTGAAGATAATCTAGAATATGTGGCACACCCGTCTCCCGTGGGGAGATGCCTTGTTTGTTGCAAAACTCCTCAATCGCCAGACTCTAGTGTATGCCAATAATGTTGAGGGCTTTAGAGCTTTTAATATGGTTGAAATTATAGCTGAGGAGTAGCCTCTGCTATGCAAGCGTGTCCTTTCAAGGACCAGGCAGTAAGAAAGAATGACTCCAGATTTTCCATCAGATATGGCTCTTGCCGGATTTTCCCCTGCCTCTTAGGTAGGTGTGTGGTGGAGGTCCTATTAGCAGTCTCACTAAATCTGCATACCAAGGTCTCATCAGCCAGCCTGGGGCTATTAGTATTACTGTGGATGAGTGGCTTTTTTTTTTTGTTTTGGTTTTTTAATATCTATTTATTGAATCAACTTAGCAATGAAAGAGTAACTACAGTTTCATGAAAAATACAAAACATCTCAAAAGCACAAACAGTAAAAAGTAAACTGTATCATGTTGTGTAGAATACAAGTAGTTTTCAACAATTAGAAAAGCTTCCCCAACAAACACTGCTACCAAGTAACTCATTCGTACAACTTAACTGAACTTCTCTGTTCCGAAATAGGTTCCACAAACCATGCATCAGCCATCAAGAATGTCTGTCTGATTCCAGTCAAACAAAAATTTCAGATCTATGCTACATATGCAAATAAGCCTTGTTAAGAGTCATAGTTTTAGGATTTAACAATATGTGAACCCTCAATTTATACCCCTGCCATACCCAATGTACAAAGGACGGCAATTCATCTCCATTCCACATAGACAAAATAACTTTTTTTGCCATTACTAGAGCAATTGAAAGAAAATGCAAGCCTCCCTTGGGTTACACAATCCCTCTTTCCAATAAACCCCCAAAAAATATTTGTCAGACCATCGTGCCGTACAATTCAATACTTTCCCCGCAAAACTAAGAATGTTGTTCCAAAAAAAACTTCAGTTTATAGCAATCTGTAGACACATGACATACAGATCTCTTGTGAAAATGACATTTCAAACATAAGGCCAGATTCATTAAGGCTTGTCTCCCATTTTGTGTCTATGGGGAAAGACCCTTAGTGAATCAGGTACATAGTTAAGAATCCCAAAATATCAGTTTAGCTCTTCAACTCTGGATAAATTCTATGTACGAGTTTAAATTGAATCTCCCTCATGGAGACTGCAGTAAAATATTTATATAAAAAAGTGAATGCAGCTTTGATTTCATCCTCTGTAATTGCCATCCCTAAATCCATCTCCCAGATTAGCTAGATTGTGTAAACAGCAAGATACCTCATCATTTCACAACATACAGTACCACACAGCAATTTTGTTTCATAGTAGTATGAAAAAAAAATCCTCTGCATCTCATATCCCCTAACCTAAAGAAGTGCCAACACTCTGAAAGCAATAGTGATGTGCTTGTAAACAAGCATAGAAATGATTCTCTGGGATTTTCCAATGTTCTCTGACCTGTTGAAAAGAAAGCAGATGATCTTGCTCCTCATGAGCTAAATCACTCATTTTAGATAAACACAGTGAATCCCAAACCTGGAAGATGAATGCACCGACTCCTGCAGGAAAAATCAGGATTACTAACAAAAGTCAAATAAGGAGAAACCAAAATCTTTCTGCCTAAATGAGTTCTCCACCATCTCCATGGCTTCCTAATTGGAAGGAACCAAGAATTGGCTCTAGAAAATGGTGGGAGCTTGCTGGATGAGTGGCCGCCTATCCTCTTTATTGTCCTGCCCACCGGAGGCTATGGTGGGAAGACGTATAGCGGGGCTGCTCCGAGGCCATGGGCAGTGGAGATAATCTTTGCTGCTGAAGCCGGGCTCGGCCCTGCAACAGAAGAACACCTCAACCTTGACATTCGTCCTTGTTGCCATTAGATATGCAGCCGGGAGCCCCCAGCAATCCACAGTCAACTGGAAGGCCTCTGGACTTAGCTCCCATTCTCCCAAATATAGCCTTTTCTTGCTGAGGAAGTCAGCCTGGTGATTCGTCCTTTCCTGCTAGATGCACTGTCGAAAGTAGGAGAAGGTTCTCTTCTGCTCATTAGAACAACTGGGTTGTCTCCTGTGCTAGTATCCGGCTGTGGGTGCCCCCTTTCTTGTTTACATATGCCACTGTCATTGCATTGTCTGACATTACCATGACTGCTTCAGTAATGGAAGTATTGGGAGTACTAACGGGATAGCCCTTGTCTCTAACCTATTTGTCCATTATGACTCTTCCTGACTATTGCTTAGAACTGTCTGGTCTTGGCAGTGGGCCTCGCAGGCTGGCATCCATGGTAGCTACAATCCAGTTGGGTGACTGCATAGCTATTCCCTTTAGCAGACTGGATGGCTGTATCCACTAGTCCAGGCTCCTTTTTACCTCTGGGGGCACCTGTAGTTAGTGCTGATAGTTCAGAGAAGCGGGTGACCAGCACAACAGGAGGGACTACTGGAACCATGGAACCAAGTCCAGTACTGCTGCCATAAGGCCAAGCAACTGGAGGTAGACCCATACTCTGGGTGAGTCTTACCTCTGAAACGTTTGCACCCCCCTGGATCAGCTTGGACAGCCTATTGGAAGACTATGTGACTTTACCTTCTTTCGTATTAAAATGAGCCCCTAGAAATTCTAGGTCCTGAGTTGGTTCCAGATTTTTCTTTGCAAGATTTCTTACCCATCCAAGCTGTTGTAAGACTTGGACTACTTTTTGCAAGGACCTGCGGATCTCCTCCACCGACTTGACCCTTGAGAGCCAATCATCTAGGTAGGGGTGCACCATAATTCCATGGTAAAGATCCATTGGTAAAAATCCTGGGCTAACCCAAAGGACAGTGCCTGGAACTGAAAATGCTGTTTCAAAACACAGAGCCTTAGCAGGCTTGGATGTGTAATCCGAACGGGAATCTGAAAGCATACGTCTGCCAGATCCAGTGAAGCTAAGTACTCCCCTTGTCTCACTGAGGCCATCACTGACCTTAACATCTCCATTCAAAAGTGGGGCAAGTGTAGGCATCTGTTGACCTCCTTTAGGTATAGAACTTGCCAGAAGGATCCATCCTTCTTTTCCACCACAAAATATATTGAATAAGTGTTTGATCCCTCTCCTGTGGGAGCACTGGCCTGAAGGATTGCAGTTTGTGCGGCATTCCTTGTATGGTCTCTCTCTTTTGAACGGAGACACACAGAGGGATACCGCAGACATGTTTGGTACCTGCTTTGGGCATTCGGGGTCAAAACCCTGCCGAAGGATATCCAGGACCCATTGGACCGTTGTGATTCAGGTCCACTCTGCACCGTACCTCAAAAGTTGACCACCTACTAATACTATGGGAGGGGAGAACCCACTCTGTATCATTACAGGGGGTCCCTTGTAAAACAAACAAAAAACAACCTGTGCCTTGGAACTCCTGGTTTGCTGCGATGTATATCTGCCTGCTCAGAACCCCCTGAAATGTTGGCACCTTGAGTACTTGCTCTGTGCTTATTTTCAGGCAGCCTCTAAGGCTTAGATTCTCCTAGGTCCTTCACAAGCTTTTCCAGCTGCTTCCGAAGGGCAACTGACTAAAGTGATTTTTTTGTATGCTGTATTTGCGGCCCAGTTTTGGAGCCATAGAATCCTCCTTGTCTGAGGCCATTGCCTGGGATGTCATCTTTATCAGATTATACAGGGTGCCTGCTAAGACACTCCTGATTCTATTTTTGCTGCCTCCTCTGAGTCCGGGAGATGCTGAACCCAGCTTAACATTGTCCAGGCCCCATAAGCCCCCACAAATAGTGGCCCACAGGCATTGGTGGAGAAGGCCTGTTTCAGAATTGAATAGATTTTTCTATCCTATGCATTCCTCAAGGAAGTCCTGCCTTCAACTGGGGTGGTTGTTTTCCAGGTGATGGCCGAAACCAGATCATCAACTTTAGGGACTCTTAGGGTGCCTGCCTATTCTTTACTGGTAGGGGATAGATCCTGCTCATGCATCTTCTGCCCTGTGGCGAGTCCCCTTCTGCCAGCACCATGGCCTTCAATACCTGGGTGCAAGGGGAACATTTTTGATGGTTTCTAGATCCCCTGTAATATGAGGTGCCCTTCCATTTGATCGTCCCCTTGAGGGTCCGATATAAAGACTGATATCATATTAGTTGTATGGGCTGTTAACTCATCCTTGAGAAACAGACGTACCACTGCAGACTCCTGCTTCTCCAAGGAGCGTTCTCCCATCTTCTAGGGGCTTCAAGGGCCTAGAATGATCTCAATCAAGATCTACAAAATAATTGAACCCTCTAAGGGTAAGAATAATCAAAATGTACAGAAACAACCAATCTCGTGATCAAAGTAAAGATGTGTAGCATGATTAATTTTAATTAAGAGAATGACCATCATATTGCTCTATATGATAAATAACATTAGGACTCAGAGTGCTGCCCTTTTAAAGTTCATGAGTTTTAATCATCAGTCATTCTAAATTTTACAGTGCACAATTCAAAAAACACCAATATGCAATTTAATATTCCCCCTGTGAATAACTCCAAAAGCACTTATCTGTAAAGTTGTTTTCAAAAAGCATAAGGGATGCTGTTTGTAATTAGTTCCACCACATTAAAATTGAAATGCCCGACATTGCAGTGTTTCAGAAGATGTGATTTCTTCCTTCTTCAGGGGAAACCCAACCTAAATGTGGAATCAGCAGAGCCCCGATTTTTTTATTATTATTATTTATTTATTTAACGCTTTTATATACCGAAGTTCGTATAGAACATCACTTCGGTTTACATAAAACTGATAGAGAGGAGGAAATGATAGAGAGGACAGGATAGGCATGTTACATTAGAGGAACATGTAAAGCTCAATGCCAATAATGCTTTTGCTGATCAATTGAAGACTGGGAGATTTAATCTAATTAATCGTGCCATACATCTTTACTTTGAGCAAGTGAGACTTGGTTGTTTCTGAATCGAGATTTATTTATTTATTTATTTATTTTTAATTTTTATATACCGAAGTTCTAGTAGGGATCTGACATGGAATCCTTTCCAGATCCTTGGGTAAGAATCTGGTCTGAAGAGCCAGAGCCTCTTGCTCATCTGGGCACTTTAAAGGGAGGAGCCCTGTCATTGAGACCGTAGAGGGACAAGGCTGGGGGGGGGGGGGGCTCAGTCCTGGCCTCTAAATGGCTGAGAAGGCCTGAGACGTGAGGCAGATAAACTCCGGTCGTACTTCACTAATGGTCCACCCCCCCCCCCCCCCCGATAGGAATCCACTGGAGGGAAATGGTGGGAGTCCCCAATGCAAAACGCTGTCGTCCCCCCCCCCCCCCCCGCCCCCATATTGAGGCCTCAAGCCGAGGATCTCCTGGGGCCAAAGCAGAAGGGGGTTCAAAGGCCCCCCCACCTCCTGATCTGATGTACCCCGCCCCCCCCTCCAGCTTCAGCTGCGCTCTCAGACTGATCCCCTTCTGCTCTTTCCCTTTCTGGGTTGGAGAGGCCAGCGCCTCCTGCAGGGGCCACACCTCCTCCCGGTCACATACCCTGGGCATAAGGAGCCTGCCACGGTAGGCTCCTTTATTTTGTGCCACAGACCACGCACCTCAGGCATCTCATCATGGCCCTTTTGCTCCTTACTCTGTTTAGCTGACTGTGTTTTCTATATTTATTCGAGTGAGGGGAGTAATTCACTCAGCACTCAAGCTTCCGCCTTGCCGCGGTTTCCCTTTTTTTTTTTTTTTTTTTAAACTAATACATCATGTGAAGCATGGAAGGGGAGAGCCAGGTGCTTCCACCGACACGCCAATGAAGACCCAGCGTCGTATGGTCCGGTGAGGTCCCCTCTGAGATTTTTGCCGTGTCTCCGACTCTTAGCGTGAGCTCCTTCTCCGCTGCTGCTGCTGCCGCCCACGCACAGCTGCACTGCTCAAAACCGCGGCTTCTCTCCCTCTCCTGAGGGATCGAATAGCAGCAGACATCCTTTCAAGGCTCCTGTGACAATGGAGGTCAGGGCCCCTTCCACCGCTGCATCGTCTTCTTGCCGGGTTTTGTTTTTTTTTTTAAATTGAATTGAGCCCCTGCTGTGCCCCCAGCACAAAGCAGAGAGAAAAAGGGCGAGAACACAAGAGGGGAGAGGGAGGAGCACCCAACAGCCCTGCTACTCTCTAGGGTTCCCTGGGGTGGAAGAGCAGGAACTCCCCTACCAGGATATTCACCAGACCCCTGAGGGGACCTGAGGGAGCTCCACTGGGTGTCTCTTTTTTTTTTTTTTTTTTTTAAATCCTAGGAGCAGACTTTTCTACCAGGGGAGGGGCAGTTCTAACAGACTGGTAGCCTGGGAGTCAGAGGGCTCAACCAGGCCAAGGACGAACCACGACTCTGGGAGCTAAACGTGTCTGTCTGTCTGTCTGTCACGACTGCTGGGCAGGATATGCAGAAGAGGACCGGAAGACTCATTTGCATATCCTGCCCAGCAGCCCCTGGGAGAGGTCTCTGGAGAATCACCGCGAGCGAGCCAGGCTTCGATCTCCACAGCCCCAGTTTCCAGAGGTCCCACATCTCTTGCAGCACAAGGGGGGAACCGCAGGTACTCCTTATTGCAAATTTGCTACGGATTTTATTAAGAAGGAATTTAATTCAAAACTAGGGTTAATAAGGTGAGTACCTAGGTAGATAAAAGTATATTATTTGTAGTGTTTTGAGGGTTGTTGACAGACAAAAATATAAAAGTAAATCAGTAGACTAAAAGTACTTTTAGATTAGCTTCATATCTCTACTCCATTACAAATTTAAACTCGATAACAAATTAACAAAATTAAGATGCAGAAAGCAGACCTGCAGCAAGAGGGAGGATTTCCAGTCTTTTGCGGGGAGTGCTACATTTAAGATTATTTCCCAGCTGGTGTGCATTAAGTGCAAAGAGCTCCTGGCGCTCGGAGACTGAGTCCGATCTCTGGAGGCTAGAGTGGCAGACCTGGAGGAGCTAAGGGAGATGAGAGGTTTATATGAGACCTTCACGGGCATAGTAGAGAAGTCCCATCTTCAATCTGGCAGCCCTTGTGCTGCCTTGGAGGGGAAAGGTCACCTGGAAGATGAGCATCGCCAGGAAGGAAGAGTTAGAATGGCCATTGTAGCTGGTGATGCGATTATTAGGAAGGTAGATAGCTGGGTGGCTGATGGATGTGAGGAACACTTGGTAACTTACCTCCCTGGTGCGAAGGTGGCGGACCTTATGTGTCCCATAGGGCTGGGGAGAAGCCGCTGTCTTGGTAAATGTGGGTACTACTGACATAATAAAGAGCAGGAGGGATGTCCCCGGAAGCCAAATTTTAGGTTTTAGGTAGAAAGCTGAAATCCAGTACCTCCAGGATAGCATTCTCTGAAATGCCCCCCGTTCCACGTGCAGGCAGAGCTCCAGAGTCTCCCCAGAGGCAGGCAGAGCTCCAGAGTCTCAATGCGTGGATGAGATGATGGTGCACGGAAGAAGGTTTATAGGTTTGTTAGGATCTGAGCTTCATTTTGGGGAAGGGGGGGCCTTAACCAGAGTGGAACAAG
Organism: Rhinatrema bivittatum; assembly: GCF_901001135.1. NCBI lineage: Eukaryota > Metazoa > Chordata > Amphibia > Gymnophiona > Rhinatrematidae > Rhinatrema > Rhinatrema bivittatum. The sequence continues at coordinate 37,601,663 of NC_042617.1, read as the reverse complement.
GCTGCTGGCATTAACCTTTAAAAAGGAGGTTGTGCAGCTTTTAAACAAGATGATGGCGGAAAGCTGAAAGTCACTCAAATGCATTGTTTGGAATGATGCATTTTTGTAGGATACTAAGATGACAGTGAAATTAGGGCATTCCAGTAGAGAAGTTACAATAAATGCTAAAGTGGATCAGGTGCCTTTAAGTAATGAGCAGACAGAGCAAAAAGATCCCAAGTTAACCCTGTCAACTGATGAGCAGGTTGTTAATACAAATAAACATCCTTTTAAATGTCTGTATACAAATGCTAGAAGTCTAAAAACTAAGATGGGAGAGTTAGTGTGCATCATTGGATGAAGAGGTAAATATAATTGGCATCTCTGAGAGCTGGTGCAAGGAAGATAACAAATGGGACACTGTGATATCAGGGTAAACATTATATTGAAGTAATAGGATAGATCAAATGGATGGAAGGGTGGCACTATATATTAAAGAGGGCATTGAGTTAAACAGGAAAAATGTTCTGCAGGAATCAAAATGCAATTTTGAATCTTTGTGGATAGAAATTCCAGCTGAACAGGGGAATAAAATAGCAGTGGAGGTGTATTACCTTCCACCTGGCCAGAATGAACAGTCAATGAAATGCTAAAAGAACTTAGGGAAGCTAATAAAATCAGCAGCATGTAATAATGGGTGATTTCAATTGCCTCAGTATTGACTGGATGAATGTCACATCAGGACATTCTAGAAAGGTAAAGTTCCTAGATGAAATAAATGACTGCCTTATGGAGCAGATGGTACAAGAACAAACGAGGAGAAATTATTTTAGACCTAGTCCTTAGTGGAACACAGGATTTGGTGCAAGAGGTAACAGTGTTTGAGCCATTTGGCAATAGTGATCACAATATGATCGCATTTGACTTAATAACTGGAGGGAGGAAATCTACAGCAACAGCATTTAACTTTCAAATAGGTGACTATGATAAAATGAGGAAAATAGGAAAAAGCTGAAAGCACCTGCAAAGGTTAAGAATTAACATTGGGCATTGTTTAAAAATATCATCTTGGAAGCTCAGACCAGATGTATTCCATGCATTAAAAATGGTGGAAGGAAAGCTAAATGACTACTGGCATTGTTAAAAGGTGTGAGGTGAGAGAGGCTATAATAGCTAAAGGAACATCTTTCAAAAAATGGAAAAGGGATCCAAATGAAAAAACAGGAAACGGCATAAGCACTGGCAAGTTAGATACAAAGCATTGATTAGGAAGGCAAAAAGAGAATTTGAAAAACTTGCTGTGGAAGCAAAAACTCATAATAAAAACATTTTCAGGTACATTTTGAAGTAAAAAGCCTGTGAGGGAGTCAGTTGAGCCATTAGATAATCAAGGGTGCACTTAGGGATGACAAAGCCATAGCAGAGAGAATACATTTAATTCTTTGCTTCGGTGTTCACTGAGGAAGATGTAAGAGAGATACCCATGCAGAAATGATATTCAAAGATGATGATTCTATACAACTGAAACAAATCTCTATGAGCCTGGAAGATGTACTAGGGCAAACTGACAAACTAAAGAGCAGCAAATCACCTGGACCAGATGGTATACATCCCAGAGTGCTGAAAAAAACTGAAAAATTAAACTATGGACCTGCTATTGGAAATCTGTAAACTATCATTAAAATAGTCTATGATACCTAAAGACTGGAGGGTTGCCAATGTAACACCAATTTTTTAAAAAGGCTCAAGTGGTGATCTAGGAAACTACAGATCAGTGAGTCTGACATCTGTGCCAGGCCCAATTGGTTTCAAATGGAAATAGTCTTGATGTTGTTTTGTGATTTTTATTGTTATACTTTAAGGTGTGATCCGCTTAGCTTGATTGTTTTCATTATAATTGGACAATAAATGTTTTAAATAAACTGTCATAAAGAACAAAATTGATGAGCATATGGATAGGTGTAGTTTAATGGGACAAAGCCAACATGGATATAGCCAAGGGAATTCTTGCCTCACCAAACTGCAACATTTTTTGAGGGTGTAAATAAACGTGGATAAAGGTAGGCCAGTTGAAATAGTGTATGTGGATTGCAAGAAAGCATTGACAAAGTCCCTCCTGAGAGACGACTTAGGAAATTAAAATGTCATGGGTTAGGGGGCAGTGTCCTATTATGGATTGCTAATTGGTTAAAAGATAGAAAACAGAGAGTAGGACTAAATGGTAAATTTTCCCACGGAGAAAGGTGAATAGTGGACTGCCCCAGGGATCTGTTCTGGGACCACTGCTTTTTAATGTATTTATAAATGACCTGGAAATGGGAACAACAAGTGAGGTGATCAAATTTGCCGATGACACCAAAGTATTCAACGTTGTTGAATCACAAGAGGATTGTGAGAAATTGCAAGAGGACCATGCAAATGGAAAATCAAACTTTAATGTGGACAAATGCAAAGTGATGCACTTAGGGAAGAGTAGCCCAAATTAGTGTGGCTGTGTTTTAAAGTTTTGGTCAAGTTCCTGGAGGAAAGGGCCAATAACCATTATTAAGGTAGAGTTACAGAAATCCACTGCTTATTCTTGGGGTATGCAGCTTGGAATCTATCTATCTCTTGGGATCCTGCCAGATACTTGTGACCTGGATTGGCCACTGTTGGAAACAGGATATTGTGCTTGATGGACTTTTGCTCTGACCCAGTATGGCAAGTCTTATGTTCTTATAACCACACCTCCATTATAAACCCAGTGTGATGTAAAAAATGAGGTGTGAACTCTGTCTCCACCAGCTGTGAAGGAGGAAAGTTGCATACATAATGACTGGTCTAGCAGGAAGATAAGGAAATTATTTATGGAGAAAGTAAAAGAAAAGTCAAATCTGTTACATCACTCGTTACCACCGCATGATACTATAAATCAGTGGTTCTCAACCTTTTTCCCATCATGTCACACCTAATGGACAATGTTTACACGCATGACACACTGCTCATTACATTCATGGTGGAAATTAAAAAAAAAAAAAAAAAGGCCCCATATTACTTTTATTGTTAAGAATGACACAAGGGAAAGGTAAGTGTGTTCTCTGAACAGAAATTACATAAATAGTAAACCTCCCGTACCAGAATAGCACTAACTTCAAACAGTAACCACCTTACCTATGAAAAGGCAACACTGAGAATATTATACCAGGCCTTAAAACTTCAATACTCCTCCTATTAGGAAAACAGAACAAGCCAGGCTGCTATAGAGCCCTACACAGAAATTCATGCCAGCAGAATACCTCACCTCAGTCACATATGCAGACACTCACCTAACAAAGAATAGAGAGACTCAAGTATAAATGGAAACATGCAGACAAAAGCTGAACTGGAAACCTCAACAAGCCAGAGACTCTGTATGCAGAGCAACAGAGGAAAAAGAAAAATTGCCAGTCTTCAGAAAACAAACCAAAAAATATAAAATCAATAGCAGTAAAACCATAATAATAAAAAGAACAAATTTCAAAACAGCTAACGAATAAATACCCAATAATTAAAAACTTTTATATAAAAAATTTATAGCCACCAATAAAATATTTCAAAACAGCAGACCATGAATAATTAAAACTAATAAAGATGATTTAAAAAAATGCTCTGCTCTCCATACTTGGGAACATTGGATTTGCAGGTTCCTGAGATTATTGTGAATTAGCAGCAGGAGGAGGGGGGGCGAGGTTTGCTAGGAATCTTCTACTCTCTCTGTTACACATATTCTCTTTCACACAAACAGGTTCACAATCACACACAATGCGCTCGCTCTCCCTCATGCACACAGGCTCTCATCACACACTCGCATACATGCTGTCTCTCAAAAACACATGCTCGCTCATTCTCTAACACCCCCCCCTCCCCCACCGAATAACAACTAGCAGCGGCCTCCTCTTCCTATAATCCTCATGGTAAGAAAGGAGTCCCATCGGCTGCGGGGATGTGACGTGCTCCAGGCCGTGCTGCTCTTTTCCTTTGGGCCGGTGCTGCAGCACTTGTACCTTAGGGGCGGATTTTAAGAGCCCTGCTCGCCTAAATCCGGGCGGATTTAGGCGAGCAGGACCCTGCGCGCCGGTGTGCCTATTTTACATAGGCCTACCGGCGCGCGCAGAGCCCCGGGACTCGCGTAAGTCCCGGGGTTTTCTGAGGGGGGCGGGCCCGATCCGCGCGGCGTTTTCGGGGCGTGTCGGGAGCGTTTCGGGGGCGGGCCCGGGGACGTGGTTGCGGTCCGGGGGCGTGGCCGCGCCCTCCGGACCCGCCCCCAGGTTGCGTCCCGGCGCGCTAGCGGGCCGCTGGCGCGCGGGGATTTACATCTCCCTCCGGGAGGCGTAAATCCCCCGACAAAGGTAAGGGGGGGTGGGCAAAAGAAAGTTCCCTCCGAGGCCGCTCCGATTTCGGAGCGGCCTCGGAGGGAACGGGGGTAGGCTGTGCGGCTCGACGCGCGCCGGCTATACGGAATCGATAGCCTTGCGCGCGCCGATCCAGGATTTTAGTGGATACACGCGGCTACGCGCGTATCTACTAAAATCCCGCATACTTTTGCTTGCGCCTGATGCGCCAGCAAAAGTACGCCAAATCGCGCGGTTTGAAAATCTACCCCTTTGTGTATGGTCTCTTCTTCCCTTGTGCATGGCCGCAGGAAGAAGAGAGCATGTGGCTAGTGCCGCCGCTGACTGCAGCTCTCCTGCCACGTTCTGCCCGGGCAGAGGGAAGAGTTCACATCTTTCTGGGGCAGGGGGGAGCAACTTGGCCAGTGGGAGACTGGGAAGTGTGGCAACCCACCTGCGGGGGCTTGGCCACACACTGGATTGAGAACCGATAGTATAAAGGATGAAGATTCAAGCAGTACTGTGATGACACTTCATAGGTTCAATGAGATTTTTACAGATTCCAAACTGGAAAACAATCTCAATTTTCACCGCAATTGTGAAGGAAAAAGGAATTTTTGAAAGTCATGTCCTTCTATCCTTTAATTTTTGGAGGGTTGTTCATAATTTTTGGAAGCAGATGCCCCCACATTCTCTCTCTCATATTAATTTAAGTTCAATGATTCATTTAACCCAAAGTTTTTTGTTTTTTTTTAAATGAACCTTTCACTGTGTAGTTTTTGGTCTAAATGTTTTGAAGAACCAGATCATGAAAATCTAGTAGCTTATGTATCAGGCAGTAAACGTTTATCAACCCCCCTAGTACTAGACATAGCTGCTACTTACAGGACTGGAACTCCCCAGTCATCTTGTCGTCTTATTCAAGTTTTTGTGTCTGCTGCAGAAAGTGAAAAAGATGTGGACTTGAACAAAGAGTCATCCAGACCCAATGCAGCTGAAAGGACAGAGCCAGAGTCCTCGGACCATGAAGGAGAGAGACCTTCCTTGTATGACAAGCATATAAAAATGCCAACAGCAAAAGAGTCACAGCCAGATACCAGTGTCCTGGAAGAGTCAGACTCTATATACAGGGGTGAAATGGACACTGTACCTGCCTCAGGACAAGACGGCATGGAAGATTTTGCTGCAGGTAAGATTTTTTTTTTTTACACAGGTAAAATGGTTTTCCATGGGAGAGAGGCTTTATTGATACAGCATAATCACTTTTTTCTCTTTTTTTTTTTATACATTCATGCTTCAAAAGATCATGAAAACAGATGAGCACGGTGGTCGTGTGGGGGTATATTTTATATTATGTCATAGAACACTCTACACACAATCTGGTAGAGCAAAACTTAGTTTACTAACAGGTCAATCCAGTAAGGCCGCGGTAGAAACAGTGCGGTAGTGTCAGGAGCACCCTTCCTCCCCGCACGCACAGTTCTCTTCACTAACTCCCCGATACTCTCCTCTAATCGCATGCAAATGCATGCCGCGGCTTTAAAGCGGTAGGGAAGGGTTATGGCCGCGTAACCCATTTTACTGTATAGGCGCTTAATACAGCGCCTATACAGTAACCTGGGTGCGCTGGTACCTGTCATTTCAAATGACATTTGAAATGACAGGTACCAGGAAGTGTAAAAATCAAAATTTTTAAATACCTGTCGGAGGGCCGCGTGGGTCCAGGCGGCCGGCGGGATCCGGGGGGCCGGTGGTCGCGTGTTAAATCTAGGCCGCGGGCGGGTGGGCGCCTGTTCCGGGCGGCGGGGGGTGGACGCGCGTTAGTTTCAGACGGCCGCGTGGGTCCAGGCGGCCGGCGGCGGCGGGAGCCAGGTGGTCGCGTGTTAAATCTAGGCCGCGGGCGGGTGGGCGCCTGTTCCGGGCGGCGGCAGCGGCGGCGGGGGGACACGCGTTAGTTCGAGACGGCCGGCGGGTGGTCGCGTGTTAAATCTAGGCCGGGTCCGCACAGGCGCGCATTCATTCATTCACTGCCGGTGGGGGCTGCCGGGAGAGGCAGCCCCCACCGGCAGTGAATGCGCGCCTGTGCGGACCCGGCCTAGATTTAACATGCGACCGCCCGCCGGCCGTCTCGAACTAACGCGTGTCCCCCCGCCGCCGCTGCCGCCGCCGCCCGGAACAGGCACCCACCCGCCCGCGGCCTAGATTTAACACGCGACCACCCGGCTCCCGCCGCCTGGACCCACGTCGGCCGCCTGGACCCACGCGGCCCTCCGACAGGTATTTAAAAATTTTTATTTTTTCTTCTGACAGGTTTTATGTGTCCCACATCATTACATTTTCTCGATCATCTCTGTATCGCTTTTTTTTTAAATTGTGTTTTATTGTTTTTGAGTATCTTAAGCGGTGTCGATGGATTTATTACTAGACTCACAGTCCTAACTCCTACTAGGGGGAGGCGGTAAACTAACACGTTACGGCCGCGGCAAAACAGTGCGTTACTAATGAGAGAACCTGAGTGCCCGTTACGGTATCGGAGGGGAATAGCTAATTCCTTCATTATACAGCTAATTCGTTCATTTACATGCCGGGTGCGGGAAGGGTTACGCGTCTGTTTTAAGAAGCACTACGGATGCGCAAAATTGGAGACTGTATCGCTGGTTTGCCTTACGCGTCCGAATTGTGCGCAGCGAGCTCGTTACAGACGAGAAATCTTCAACTGAACTTTACTGGATCGAGCTGTAAATGATGTGAATACATGGATAATAAATCAGCAAAGTAATATCAACATTACATACAGCATCACAGTAAGCTGTACATAAATCAATGCAGGTAAATAGGAGACAGATGGAAATAAAGATAGAATAAAAAGAACACAAGAACAAACTCATCCCTTGTATGCTCTCCTCATATAAGCCACTATCATTGGTATGGGTTCTAGTCTTTAGCATTTGATCTTCCCAGGTGATAAAGAAATACCAAATGTCTCAGTCTTTGATGTCCCCAGAGATACCAGACGTTCCTTGGGGCCACCCCAGCTCTTTATCAGCTCATTGTTGCCAAAATGTCTCGGGAATGCAGGGAACAAATGGTGATAAGTGTCCTGCCTTTGTACAATCCCTGCACTCAAATCCCATGCAGTATATTGATTCATACTCATCAAACATTGGAACCTGTTCTGATCCGTAGCTTTCTATTCCCGGTACAAAGTCTTCCGCAGATCTAGCTAGCTGTCTAAAATTAACTTTCCACAACAGAGTACCAGCCACACTGAAGACACTCTAAAGCAAACTTGGGAGTTACTGCCCAATAAAGTGCTGGCCACAACCCTATTCCTGATACTTTTTGCTGCATGGCTATTCTTGGGCTTCTTGGCCATTATCATGAAAACCGTGCCGAGAGTTAAGGGTGTTGCATAGCTTAAACTTCCTGAGAGAGCTGTCAGGTACCCTATACTGTCTCGGTGCTGTTTCTACAATGAGGGCTGGGAAGCACTGAGAGTTCAGACATCACTCGGCTCTCGGGAGGTTTGAGCAACGCAGTATCCCATGCCCTCAGTGCTGCTCTCCTCATGAGAGCTGAGAAACCCAGGAGTGAGAGGCTGTACAGCACTGCTCAAAGTGACCCAGCCGCGTGGAGTAGGTGCATCGGAGACACTGAGCCAGTGAAAGCTGTGAGCAGCGGGGGCTGGTGGGGTGGGGGAGGGAGGTGGAGAGAGTGAGCAGCGGGGGCTGGGGGTGATAAAGTAAGAAATGGGGGCTGGAAAACTCTAATGGGATAGGAATGTTTTTGTTTTTTCCATTGGGTTCCATGGAAAAAAGTTTTAGAATCGCTGTTGTGAGACTTAAGTTTTTACAAGTGACACGACAAAAGAATCATAAAATCAACGCTTCAGGCTCCCTACTGCCTTCACACTCCCTAACTCAGACTGAGCTTTGGAAAGGGATGAAACACGCATTTGTGCAAACATAGCTACTCCCAAAGGGCAGGATGTAGAGGTGCCAGCGTGGAAAAGAGAGAGCCTGCCATGTGCTGCGCAGACGCTTCCTCCTGGGTGGGGTGGGTAGGTGCCAGCTCTGCCTGCTGGATCTTTTGAGTTTGTCTTGGATCCAATACTTGTTTTTTGTTCATTCCTTCAGAAAGGTCCAGCAGTCACTACTATTCTTCTCAGAACTAACAGGTCTATTTGTTTTCTTTGTTACTATGTTTGTTTTATTTCCACAATTTAAATTTCTGGTAAAGGAATGATGAACATTTTTCTAGAGGTTTTTTTAGTGTACCGAGTGGGAGTTAAGGGGAGAAATGTAAAAGTTTTTAACAAATTTAAGCAGCAATCTCCTGGTGAACAATAAGTTATGCTGCATGCGTTGTAAAAAAAAAAAATAATAATAAAAAAAAAAAATTCAGAGCCCTGGCCCCTTTGTACACTCATGAGAGGAAGATAGTTCCAGTTACACTGTAAAGCTTTTTCAGGAGTGGAGGTATTGCACACATGCACTCAAATTAAAAACAGTTAATAAACGAAAGGTACTACTTAAACCTGTATATCACAGAAAGTGTGCAGAATAAACCCTGCTGCCCATCCCATTATACAAATGGTTGAAGGAAGGTGTCTACACTTGGACACTAACAGGTGCCGATGCAATATCTGGTACTGAGGTCCGCGTGGTTGGATGTGCATTTTGGATGCGCTAGACTTCTGCCTGACGTAATACTGGGATTAGCACAACCAAAACGCACGTCTAAACCAGCACGTAGCTAATAGCTCTCATCACATGGAAATTCCATGTAGATGAGTACAATATTAGCTGTTACCACATGATTTTAAAAAATTCCCGCGCGGACAATGCGCCCATTCTAATGTGGTAAATTTAACACCAGCCCAGGAGCTGGCATTAAGGCTTGACGTGGTCAAGGGTTCTACAAGAAAACCCCCAAAATCCTGCTTTCTGTGGTTCCTCCTATTAGTATCGTCACGAAACAAAATAGGAGGAACCACAGAAAGCAGCATCGTGCAAAAAAAATGTAATCTTGAAAAAAAAAATTCTGGATGCCCAATATACACGGTCTAGGCCACGTATGTTGTACGTGTTTTTCGTATCGGCAGCCAGAGAAAAGGGACGCTTGTATTGAGCACCCCTTTTCCTAACCTGCACTGACAGCCATGTTTCCTGAGCACCCGATGCAGAGGAGGCGCTAGGGATGCACAAATTTCCCCTAACGCCTCCTTTTTTTTTTTATGCGGCAGCTCGTTACCCTATTGCGTCGCAAGCCTGGGAAGAGGTGGGTGGGCGCGCGTTAGGAAAGTGTGCGCTCAATCACGAGTGCCCGTTTTTCATGCTCCGATATTGTTTATTTTGTTTGGACAATAAGACAAGGAAGAGGTGCAGGTCTGTGCAAGGATCCATTCCCTGTTTGTAAGCAGTCCAATCCTGAAGCACCCACCAGCAGGACACCACTGCTAGCTCTGCACATCCTCCTGCAAAATCTAGTGCGAGAGGCTCTCTTCACGCAGTTAAAGGGAGTAACGTTTGTGTACGGCTGTGCTAAATCAGCGTTACGCGTGCCGCCCGCAGCAGGCCAGCGGCACGGCCCTCTCACCTTCTCATGCAGACTCCAGCTCCTGGTTCCTCTTAGCTGGTGGCAGTGGGCCATCAGCTCGGGTCGCCTCTGGTGCCTCCGGCTCTGCCATGGTCCCCAGTGTTACCAGCCAAGACGTCCTTGCTCGTCGGGCCTATCCGCGTGGCCTGCGGAGAGACGCCGCCATCGGCGCTGTGCCCCTCCCTAGGCGCGCGCGCATCACTAGTTCTTTTAAAGGGCCCGCGGCGGGAACCTGGCCGCAGCCCCGGATGCTGACGTCAGACTCTTCAGCGTATAAAAGCTCAGGCCTCACTCCATAGCGTTGCCTTTGCAACAGGTCTCCTCGTACTCAGAGTACTCGTTGCTGATGGAGAATCCTCTCTCATCGTGTTCCTGATTTCTGTGATTCCCGGTTCCTGTCTCATCTATGTATTGGGCTGACTCTTTGGATTTTGATGTTGCTTTGTTTGACTACCCTTCAGCTCGTATCCAGCCCCGGACCTCCGCTATGCTTGACTACGCCTGCCTTCGTCTACACCTGCCTTCTCTGTGCCCTGACCATTGCCTTGACTGACTACACCTGCCTTCTCCGTGCCCTGACCATTGCCTTGACTGACTACGCTACAGATCTTTGTGTCCAGAGTTCTACGTTGCTTGCCACGACTTCCGCTTGCTGCCGGCTCTGATCCTAGCCTGTCAGTGACGTCCCCTCTTGCCTATCCTCTGGATGTGGACCTACAAGGCTTAGGTCTTCCTTTGCTTGAGCACCTTTAGTTACTTATTGTTCCTTTGGCGCCTGAGTTCCTGTACCGAACCCAGTCCAGGGTAGGACTACGCCATCTACCGGCTGCTATCTCTGAGCTGAACCACTTCTCGCTATTCATTAACCTCGAGGCCCACCTAAGCCTTGCCAAAGGCTCAACCCGAGGGGAACGAGGGCTGGTATAGGTGAAGCTCCAGCGGCCTCTAGCTTCAGCCCACTCCACCTGCTGACGGTGGGGACCTGTAGGTTCTTACCTAAGGGTCCCGTCAACCCCACCTCAGCCCAAGGGTCCATCTCCGACGCAACAATCAGCAGCAGCAAACTTATACAAACCAAAAGAAAGGAAATGACCTATCCTGCTGATCCAGTTACTACCATTCATTTTTATAGCACTATGGGGCCAGCCTGAACCAGTTCATGATTAGTTGTTGCGAAGTATCTCTGGTCATTATAGCTGCACATCTTTGCTGCTGCATCAGGCTTCTGCATACATTGGCAGCCACTGTAGTGCAGCAAACTAAGAGGGTCATTTATCAAAATGCGTTAGGGCATTATCACGCGCGTTAGGGCCCTATCACTCACGATAACGGCATAACGCTTGCAATAAGTACCACATTGCAAAATGCATATGCAAATTTTAAAATTAGTAGTTGAGTGGGAGGAGTAAATGGCAACGAGGGCTGGTTAATATTGCGTGTGATAATGTAACGCACACTATCGCGGGACTTAACGCCGGAAATAACCACACCGTTTTTCTGTGTGTGGTGCCTGCGCTAGCTGTGCGTTACAGGATTTTTCGCAAATCCCGATTCAGGGGGAGAGAGAGAGAGCGCGCAACTGTGAAGGCTTACTTGTATTTGAATTTTTTATACCACTAGAAGAGGGGGCATTATGAACTCGGGGTGGGGTGGGTTCTGGGGGGGGGCAGTTTTACAAGTAGTCATACGAACAAACAGAACAGTTACCACCAGTGAAGATTTAATGTGATTTGGAGTGATGAAAGAAAAGGAGATTTGTACCATGTTCTTTCTACCTAGCTTGATGGTCTTTCTACCTAGCTGCAATCAAGGTAGGTAGAGAGTAAAGTGTACAAATCTACTCTTCTTTTACTTTTCATCTTTCCAAATCACATTAAATCTTTGCTGGTGGTAACTGCGCCGTTCATACGTATGACTGTGCATGTAAAACTGCCCCTCAGACCCCACCCCACAAACCTCACCCCGAGTTACTAGTGTCCCCTCTTACAGTGCTATAAATAGTTAACTTTTTGTGAGCCTCTACAGAGGCGCACTCTCTCTCTGTCTCAATTTAATACCTATGCAGCACCAGGAAAATTATCCTAACCACACCCCTTTTTTTATCACAAGTGTTATTTTTGCTATATTTATAGCAAAATGATGAATCTAGGCCTAAAACTTTCAAAATTGTAAGATAACAAACTTTAGCAAGCAGAAACATTCAGATTCCCATTTTATTGCGCTGGACGGCGTTCTTTTAATTTATGGTTTATAACTAAAAGGCAAAAATTGGTTGGAGGGGTGGGGGCAGGAAGGACAGTTTAAAAAAAAACCCAAAACTTAAAGATAGGACAAATCACTCTGAAACACCACTGGGCCGACTACTTTTCATGGTTTTTTTTTTTAATTTAAAAAATTTTTCTATACCGTCGTTAAGTTAAATACCATCACAACGGTTTACAGAAGGGCACGATAAAGAGAAACATGGGTGGTATAGATTACAAATTACTCGTGTGCCATCATAGTACGGTAACAATGTAAAATAATAAACTAGGTGTGTAAATTAAACCTGATTGTTAGGAACAAATTAGGCAGTTTGATTTTAACATTAATATGCTTATGTAGGTTACTAAAAACTTCTAGCTTGGTGCATCCTTATCGCTCAACTATTTTTCTCCTTTTCTTTATCTTTATAAAATGCTTGTTTAAAAAGCCAGGTTTTCAGATTAGATAAAAGTATTACTGTCCTTGCAGTGCAACTCCACAGTTGTGTAATTGTTAGCTATTGCTGTTTGTTCATTAGTCATGGTTGGGATTAATTTGTTTAAAAAAAAAATGGATTTCAACTTTTTTTTTTTTTTCTTTTCACCCTCCAGGGACGATAGCAGACGATACTGTGAAGGCTGAAAGGGATGAAGTTGAAACAGAAGCTTCCATGCCTTCAATTGTAACATCCTTAGACAGCACTATCCAGGTAGACACGAAAAATATGGCCCCATACACCGAGAATGTAAGTACAGTAAGTAAATCCAAAATCTACTAGAGGCGTGAAATGAATGAGTGCGGCCCCTTGAAAAAATGCGAGCACTGTGATTTCTCCTGCAAAGCGGCGCTTCTCAACCATTTAAGTAGCAAGGGTCCCTGTGCTTCTGAAAACTTGCAAAAAGTACTCGCTTTAGGAGGACCAAACCCAGCGCCGCACCAAGCACGACGTGCCAAATTTTTAACCGTAGTTTGGAGAGAGGAAGGGGGGGCAAGAGAAGGGCACAAGAGGCAGTCATAATTGTGGGGAGGAGTAAAGAATGTGGCTGCTCTTTTTCTAAAAAGGCTTTGTCTGCAGAACGACCGTGGTGGTGGTGGCGGCAACGGATGAAGGGAGTATGTGGACCCACGTTTCAGAGATAAAGGGGGACCTGGTGCACAAAGGCTTTTCTACCAGTCTGTATTTATAGGAAAAGACCTTGATGAATCAAGGCCGAAAGACACAAGGACATAGACACACGTAGGGGCGCATTGAGAGATCCGCATGCAGGCAGACATGGCGGCACACACACACAAGTACACTCAATGTAATTTTAATCTACTTTTTAGAGTTCTGTTCCACCTTTCATGGCTGGACAGCTGCTTAAAAGTGGATTACAATAAGTATACAATAATACAGAATTTTAAGATGGATTCTTATTGAATTTTCAACTATTTTTTGAAATGAAATAACATGAATCATACCAGTAGAAAGTGTAGCATTCTTATTTTGATAGCCTTGGTTTAATGTCTCGAGCATTTCTTGCAAGAAAACTTCCAACTCTGCCCCCCCACCCTGCCCTGCAAATCACTCTCCATTTATGAAAAGTGGATAAGTCGTGTGTCTTCCTCCTCAGCTCCCCAAGCACCTTCCTGCACATAGTTTGGTGTGGCTAGGTCCAGTCCTATCTACAGATGGCAAAGTTCTTCTGGATCCAGTGTTAACACAATTTTTATTACCTAAATTAGGTATCCACAACGTAGGCCTCTTACATTTAAGCTCCCAGTCATCCAAATGGGAGAAGTTGTGTGAGAGACATGCTGCTCAGCCATGTTTATTTTTTTTCATTTTCTGTCAAAAGGCGGGGATGTCACCCAGGCCTGTGCTTTGCATCCTCTGTGGAAAACTCAAAAAGATTCTCCCTTATGCTCTCTGGAACCCCTGCTTATTCAGTTTTGCTGGATTCAAAAGCCACAGTTTTTATGGCTCTTCTTGCTCTTAAACATTAGAGAAATAATGTTCAAAATTTGACTCTAGATTTACCAAGTGTTGCTTTTTTCTTTTTTTTTTTTAATACAATTTTCTTTCACACTTTTGATTTCTTCGCAGGATGTGGAGAACTGTGGATATGAGAAACAATTTCCATACATAGCTTGATTAATTTTTTTTTTCCTGAACCGCAAATTTGTTTTTTCTGAAAGCTCTTGTATTTACCTTGCATGACCAAATATTTGTGTGGTATCCCTGAAGCTGAAGGTTCAAGTCATTGATTTTATCAATAATGTCACAAAGATTGGCTGACTTGCAAATCCATGCCTTGGCAAAAAATGCTGTAAGAGTTATTTCATGTCTCTGAGAAAGACGACATCATCATGTCCAAACTCAAATAGGTGATTCAGCTACCTTCCACAAGACCACCACCAGACTTCAATGTGAAGTTACATGTTCAGATCCCATGCCATAGCACAGCGATCAGAAAAGACATGAATTCAGAGCTCTTGCTTTTATGGGCTGTTCAGCTTGGAGAAGAGACGGCTGAGGTGGGATATGATACAGGTTTATAAAATCATGAGAGGACTAGAACCGGTAAATGTGAATCTGTTATTTACTTTTTCAGATAATAGGACTAGGGGGCACTCCATGAAGTTAGCAAGTAGCACATTAAAAACAAGTCAGAGAATATTCTTTTTCACTCAACACACAGTTAAGCTCTGGAATTCATTGCCGGAAGATGTGGTTAGAGCAGTTAGTGCAGCTGGGTTTAAAAAGGGTTTTGATAAATTCCTAGAAGTCCATAAAATGCTATTAATCAAGCTGACTTAGGGAATAGCCACTGCTATTACTGGCATTAGTAGCATGGGGATCTATTTAATGTTTGGGTAGTTACCAGGTACTTGAATCCTGGATTGGCCACTGTTGGAAACAAGAAGCTAGACTTGATGGACCCTCGGTCTGACCCAGTATGACAACTTCTTATGTTCTTATGTTTTATGAAGTTTCGTTTTCACAGTCATTTCTAGCATGCTGTTTAAATCTTCATTCAGTCATTTTGCAGCCATTGCTAGTCTGTGTATAATACAATGGTTCCATTTGAGTGAAGGATTTACAGCTTTTGAAAGAGATAAAATCACTTTGTTGAGCTACCATTCCTGCTGCTCTGTCTGTGCACAGATAAAGATCACTCCATGACAATCCATTTCTTTACAGTGTGCTCATTTAAGAACTTAAAAATATCCTCTCCTGTAGGAACATAAGAAGTTGCCATACTGCATCAGACTGAGGGTCCCTCAAGCCCAGCATCCTGTTTCCAACCGTGGCCAATCCAGGTTACAATCAACTGGCAAGTACCAAAACGTTAAATAGATCCCATGCTTCTAATGCCAGAAAGAGCAGGGACTATTCCCTAAGTCAGCTTGATTAAAGGCATTTATGGACTTCTCCTCCAAGAACTTATTCAAGCCTTTTTTTAAACCCAGCTACACTTACTTCCCTAATCACATCCTCTGGCAATAAATTCCAGAGCTTAATTGGGCATTGAGTGTGAGAGAATTTTCTCTGATTTGTTTTAAATGTGCTACTTGCTAACTTCATAGAGTGTCCCCTAGTCCTATTATCTGAAAGAGTAAATAACCGATTCACATTTACCCATTCTATACCTCTCATGATTTTATAGACCTCTATGATGTCCTCTTCAGCCATTTCTTCTCCAAGCTAAACAGCCCTAACCTCTTTAGCCTCCCCTCATAGGGGGGGGGGGGGCTGTTCCATCCCTTTTATCATTTTGGTTGTCCTCTTTTTTTTTTATTTTATTTTTATTGCATTTTATATTTTTCACACAAATGAACTGTTGTGAATGGAAAATCAGATGGGTTTACATTACAATATCACACAAGAAATTGAAAATTTGCAAGTAGTAGGAAAAAAAGTAATCAGTAAACCAATCTTACAAAATAAGAAATACATGTGAGGTGGACTGAAACTCTAGCAGCGAACAACTTCAAAGTTAAACATGAAAAAGGAAAATGTAAAGCTGCCGATTACCTAAGCCTTATATTTGCCCTCTGTACTGTCTCTAAGTCACAATTCTTTGGTGGGAGTCTAGGAAAAAATGAAGTTGTGAAGGTTCGAAAAAGACATATACAGAATCTGAATATTTTACTACACACCTGCATGGGTAGCGAAGGGTAAATTTAGAACACACAGTTAACACTTCAATTCTCATCTGTATACATATTTTTCCTTCTTTCCTGAGTTGTTCTTGTAATATCAGGAAAAAGCCAAACTCTTTAACCGTAATATTCTGCTAATCTGTTATGGAAGAATAATCTTAAGACATTATTTTTTTTCAGATAGGAAAGCAAATAATACACCCCTTGTTGGGACAATGTCCTCATGAGACAGTTCCAATAATTCTGAGATATTATTTATTTAATTGCTGTTGTGGATCTTGATTTTCGTGCTCTTCTCTTTTCTTCTGAGGAAGGTAATATGCCTTAGTAATTAAAGGCAAGGCCTCCGATGGTATTTTCAAAATCAGGCTCAGATATTTCTTAAACAATTCTATCGGCGAGATTTGATTAATAACAGGGAAGTTAAGAATTCTTATATTCATACTTCGAAGGATGTTCTCAATATTTTCAATCTTTTTATTTAATTAACACTGTCTCATGTTGTATTACTTGTTGCTGAAAAGTTTCCATCACTTTGATTATTTTCTCCCATCTCTTGTATTTTCTTTTCATGTACTTCAATTCTTTTCTCATTTTCAATACTTCGTTTATTAGAATCCAAGCATGTTTTTGATAAATTGATAACAGCGGCTTCTATAGCGGCCAAGGCATCCCGAATAGCGTCCATCGTTATAACCACAGGTTTATCCAGGAATGAAGTTAAAAGCCCAGACTCACCACCTCGAGCGACATCAGTAGCAGTGTCCCGCTCAAGTTCCAGCGTTTGAGGGAGGTAAGTATGCTCCCATCTGAGATGTCCCTCCAGGATCCTCCTCCTTACAGGCTCTAGGCGTTTTCGAGGTTCTCCGGGGCACTTACAGGCACCATCTCCCGATTCTCTCCCTTTCGCTGGGGTGAGGATGGAGTCTCAGGTGGGCTGGGACTCGGCGAGATTTCCTCTGCCAAGGACTCTGCCACTCCCAGCTCTGTAGGCGTCGAGGCGAAGAAGGCAGGTATTGTTGCTTGGCTTGCATCCAAATTAATGGAAACCGGCTGGCCATCACGGAGCTGAGCCTTACGCTTCGTATGAGGCATTTTATTTTACTATTTTGTAAGATTTCTAGGAAATCTCACGGAAATCTCACGGAGCAGCCTTCTCTCAATCAGTGGCCATCTTAACTCCACCCCCCTAGTTGTCCTTCTCTGCATCTTCTCCAGTGCAATTATATCTTTTTTGAGATGCGGCGACCAGAATTGTACACAGTATTCAAGGTGGGGTCTCACCATGGAGCGATACAGAGGCATTATGACATTTTCCGTTTTATTCACCATTCCCTTTCTAATAATTCCTAACATTCTGTTTGCTTTTTTGACTGCTGCAGCACACTGAGCCGACAATTTCAATGTGTTATCCACTATGACACCTAGAACGTTTTCCTAGGTGGTAGCTCCTAACAATGTGTAACTACAGCAAGGGTTGTTATTTTTCCCTAATGCAACACCTTGCACTTGTCTACATTAAATTTCATCTGCCATTTGGATGCACAATCTTCCAGTCTACAAATAATGAACCAAGGAGTAAAAGAATAAAAAGTATATCCCACCGGAATGATCTCACTCAGAAAATGTCTTATAACTTGGAAAATATATTTTATAAAGGCCTGGCGATGCACGTAAAGCCCTGCTGCGTCTAGGTCCTGGGGCTTGCAAAAAGAGGCGGGGCGGTCTGGGGGCGGGGCCAGAGGCAGGCACAAAAGGTAAGACAAAGGACAGGGAGAGTTTAGAGTAGGGCTGGGGGGGAAAGGTTAGGGGAAGGGGTGGGAAGGTCAGGTTAGGGGGAAAGGAACGGGGAAGGCAGTGCGGCTTGGCGCGCGCAAGGTGCACAATTGTGCACCCCCTTGCCTGCACGCCGATCCCTGATTTTATAACTTGCGAGCGCCTGCACGCGCAAGTTATAAAATCGGGTGTACATGTGCGTGCGCCGGGTAGCGCGCGCACACCTTTTTAAAATCTACCCCATAGGCACTAAATTCTGAGCGCCAGTGCACATAGACAGACTTGGTCTTCCTCGGTGCAGCCCTTAACTCCAACCCGACACTGTAATGTTCCGGGAAGATATCTTTCTTCAGGAGTAATTGTTATATCTGCGTTTCCATATTAAAGTGCCTGGTTTCTGGAACAGCAAAACAGACACAAAAGATAAGTCATTAAATACCAAGATATTGTTATCTACTCCTGAGCATCGATAGCTTAAAGATGAGCATACGTGGTAGCGTGTCAGAATTGTCACCAGCTATCAAGTTGAGCAGAGACGCCGCTGTCTCGCGGGCAGCCGGCGCTATTTTTAAAGATCTTGTGGCACGAAACTCGCTGTCAATCAAAAGAAGTGAAAAAATCACAGGATGTCACAGCACTATTAAAATCAATTTATAATGAGTGCCACAATATTTTTTCATTGAGGCCAGAAGGATAAACCGCTTTTAATCTGAAAATCTAAAAACTCTCCCATCGATTTAATAATATTGAATGATCGCCTCCCTGTGGAGATGGGGGGGGGGGGGACACGACAAATTCCAACACAGTCCATAAAACAAAAAATCTGGAAAACTATGTCCCGCTTGGATTCAATGAGGGACAATAGGTGCACGCTCGTCCTTTGTGTTAACACGACTGCGATGTTCTATAAGACGTTTTCTTACCGGGAGCTTAGTGTGCCCCACACATAATTTTGTTGCAGGGAGTTAAGTTGAGAGGGTATGAAAAACAAGTACTTAGTACCCTTATAAGAAACTAAACATTGACAAGGATATTTCAATAAAAAAAAATTATCCCCAATTGTAACGCTAAAGGTCTCTTTCTGTCCCGGTGGCCCTTCTTGACTGTGTGTACTGTGCCTTGTTCTTGTCCTGGCTGGGCCTGTCTCCTGATAGTTTGGCCTGTCTCTCCTGTGTGTACCCCCTAGTCTTGTCCTTATTCTCTTTAGGTCTCTTGGTGGCCTAGCTTTTCTGTTTTGCCTTGTAGTCTTGTTCTGGGTTGTCCTGCCCATGTTTCTGCCTGAATGTTCTGACCTTCTTCTCTGCTTTACTAGGCCCCGCCCCTGCCGGTGGCCTTTGTCTTCATGTGCTAGCCTGATTAGGCCTTTAGTGCACTTCCTGGTGTGGGTGTTCTTTCCCTTGTGTTGCAGCTTGTTCCTGCCTTGTACTGTGTTTAGTTTCCCAGTTCCTGAACCCTTACCTGCCCTGTTTCCTTCCTGCCCAGACCGTAGTCTGCCTTGCTCATGCCTGCACCTCTCCTCCAGTGTCCTGCCAGCAGCTATGGGCTCAACCCAAGGGGCAGGGGGCTGGCCAGGCAGAAGAACCTGCACTGTTATACCCTTGACTCCTGTACTGCTCCTGCTGGGGAAATATCTTGCACCAGCCTGCCCAGCCCTGATCCACATTTTTCTGAGAACTCTCTCTTCACTTTATGAAGTCTTCTTTTTTTTTTTTTTTGTTTACCAAAAAGCCGTCCATTTTAACACTTCACAGTCAGCAGTGTAGACTGCCGTGGCATTGGATGCCTGGAAGAAACAGGAAGATATACTGGATGGGGGGAACCAGCATTGGACACAAACCCAGACTGACCCACAAAGTGACACTGCCGCCACACATGGACCCCAGGCTGTTAGTCTACTTCAAGGAGCTAGACTCAACAGCGTCAGGAAATATCTTTTTATGTTAGGGGGTGGTATATGACTGAAATGCCCCGATGGAGGAGGTGTTGGGAACAAAAATGGTAACTGAATTCAGGAAAGTGTGGAAGGAACACAGAGGCTCCCTAAAGCCGCTAGGATAGTGATGAAGCGCTAGGGTAACCTTGCTGAAGTAGTGGTTACAACTCTAAACAACAATGGTATAATTGCAGTGGGCATCCACGAAGGAATTCGGGCAATGTGCATGAAAGGGCCATGGTTAAATGCAAATTTCAAAGTTGAAAATTAATAATAATATAAAAAGAGCAGTGAAGATACTTGGGGGGGTGGGGTGGGGTGAGGGGTCAGCTTAAGTATTGCTATTTTGGTAGCAACGTTGAAGATGACAAGGCTTACAATGGTCTGTTAGCGGAGGTAGTGGGGGTCATCACAATGGCAGATTTTGGGCATTCTTGAGACAGATAAGGATGGCAGCGCTAGGAAAAGTGTTGCAAGGTGTAAGATAAAGATGAGAAGGAGTGGGAGCTGGTGCTGGGTTGCGAGGGGAATTTATAGGTGCATCTACCCAAAATGAAGGAATCTCAACAGGGCAGACTGCATGGGCCAAATTGGTCTTTATATGCCGTCATTTACTGCGTTACTGTTTTTCCACAGACTTGGGGGCTGATGTACGTAGACCCCCAGTATCGCACACTGACTCACACAGACTGACTCTGACACACCGATACCATTAATATAGTTTGCAAAATAAAAAGGTGTGGGTTTTTTTTTTTTTTTTATTATTATTGGTTGATGAAATACACAAAAGCCAGCATCTTCAACATATCATCTCCTAACAACTGGTGGTGGGTTTTTTTTGTAGGAGATGGGAGGCACCAAAACAGCACCTTCCTCCATACCCTTCCCCATTAACAACAGCAGCTCCTCTGTGGCTCCAAAACAAAGAATGTCTCCTACCTGTGGCCTGTCTTCCAGCCTCTCCTTCAGGTGCTAGAGGCTCCAAGAGCTATAATGGGGGAAGCAGCTTCAGTAGCAATGGTGGAGGGGAGCTCCCAGGCAGGCAGACCGGCCCTGGCTTCAGCAGCCACGGTGGTGGCAAGAGACTTCCAGGCAGGCAGGCAGGCAGCCTACAACTTCAGTGGCTGTGGTGGTGGAACTTCAAGGTAGGACCTGGCTGTAGTGACCGCAATGGTAATGCGGGGGCTCCCAGTCAGACATTCAGCAGCCCCCTGGCCTCACCAGCCACAGTGGTTGCAAGAGGCTCCTAGGCAGGCCAGCCCTGGCTGTAGGTACCACAGGGGTAGTGGAAGTGCACCAGGCAGCTGCAGTGGGGGCTTCCAAGCAGGCAAGACAGCCCTGTTTTCAGTGCCTGCGATGGGCAAATTTGTGGCTGCTGAAGCCACAGCAATGGCAGGGGGAGGAACATCCAGGAAGGTGGGTCCCCGGCTACAGAGGCCGCAGTGGAGGTGGAGTGGTCTCCCAGGCACACTGTCCCAGGTTTCATCAGCAACAGTGGTGAGGAAAACCTAGGGTTCAAATCCTGCTGCTGCTTTTTGAGACCTTGGACAAGTCACTTCACCCTCCATTGCCTCAGGTCCAACCTAGGGTACTAAAGCTTTTCTCCCATTCTGTGTCTGAGACAAATGCTTATCCAATGAGACTCTTAGATTACAGTCTCTCTGGGGATAGGGAAATTCCTACATTACTTAAATGTAATCTACTTTGAAGTGCCTGAAAAAGCAGAATATAAATTAAAAGGGGCTTCCAGATAAGGCTGTGCAGGCCTTGGCTTCAGAGTGGTGGAGGAGGAGAGCTCCTAGGCAGTAGGCACAGACCGCAGCAGCGGTGGTGGTGGCAGGGAGAGCTTCCATGCAGGGTGGTGGTGGGGGGGCTCATAGGCAGGCCAGGGCAAGGAGAGGTGGTGGTGGTGGAAGAAGCTCTCGACTCCACGGCACCGCGCAGCAGGGCCTGGTGAGATTTTTCTGCTACACCTGTAATGGCAGAGGCTCGTGGAACAGTGCCACCTCCTGCACGTGCTTCCTGCATTTTCTGCACCCCCACTACTGTGCTCCCGTGGGGAAAGATCAGCTGCTTCTGCAGCCAGAGCGTGGGGAATGCCACTACCACCCCTGCAGAGAGTGCACTGAGAGGAGGAGGTGAATGCTGCCACCAGCGAGCGCAGAGGGGGAGGGAAGAGGTATTGCCACCCCTGCCGCGTATCCCCAGGGGTACATATACTGCGGGTTTTGCAAATGGAGTGGTGGTATTTTTTTTTTCCAGCCACGGGCTTTTGTGTGTTATTTATTTAATTAATTTGATTGCCTGCTGATCGATCAAAGACATCTTAGCTGTTTACAATATCAAAAAGTGTCCTAAAACAAATACTATTTAAAAAAAAAAAAAATGTATCCCAAAGTTTAACTCTGCATTGCAAGTGTGCTGCAACATACCCATCAACTTCACTCCTCCTAAGAACATAAGCAGTGGCCTTAGAGCATCCTGTTTCCAACAGTGGCCAAACCAGGCTACAAGTACCTGGCAAGTTTCCAAACACTAAGTAGACCCCATGCTACTGATGCCAGTAATAGCAGAGGCTGTTCCCTAAAGGGCGGATTTTAAAAGCCCTACGTGCGTAAATTGCGGCGTTTGCACGCGTGGACGGGCCTTCTGTCCCCCTCGGCTTCAAGTGGGAGAGGCGGACCTGGGAGGAGGGGGAATCAGAACACAGTGACGGCTTTCACCATCCATATCTATGGAATGCTGCATCCCTGGGATATTTATACATTTATTGATATAAAATGTATAACCTTAAAATGGGATTGGTCTAGACTCGGCAATGAGAGCTGATGGTGAGGGGGGGAGGAGGCTGATCTGATGTGTAAGAGCCAGGTGGGTAGCGAGAGGACCAGTGAGGTGTTCTTCCAACTCTTTGCATGCATTTTTTGGGCCTTGCATTGTAGGCCATTTCTCTCTGCTCCTTCCTTGAATGAGGGGTTCTAGCAGTATTAGAGAAATCTGACTTCTTTGCAGATCGTTACCTTTTATTGGTGCTAAATCTAGCCCCTTGGAATAGACCCAGGAACCTAGGATTTGTATGGGGGTGACATTGTCGCTTTGTGTGTGTGTGGGTTTGTATTTGATGCTTTCTCCTCCATACAGCATAGCCATATATCTTTGTTGTAAATCCAAACGCCAGATGCCCTGGGATCGTAGCTACATGATTTATGAACCTGTGAAGATGTGTATTTTCACTACCAATGTGGGGTTTTTCAAGACATGTTCCTCTGACTCCAACCCTTGTTGCACATTTCTTTGGGAACTACTTTCTAACAGCTCGATCCAGTAAAGTGTGCTCCGTCGGAGCGCACTGTCACCCTGCTCTGGACGCGTGTTTTCCCTTACCCCTTATTCAGTAAGGGGAGGAAAACACGCGGCCCGCCCGCGGCACCTAATAGCGCCCTCAACATGCAAATGCATGTTGATGGCCCTATTAGGTATTCCCTAGCGATCCAGTAAGTAAAATGTGCAGCCAAGCCGCACATTTTACTCTAAGAAATTAGCGCCGCCCAAAGGTCGGCGCTAATTTCTTCCGGCGCCAGGGAAGTGCACAGAAAAGCAGTAAAAACTGCTTTTCTGTGCACCCTCCGACTTAATATCATAGCGATATTAAGTCGGAGGTCCCCAAAAGTAAAAAAAAGTAAATAAAAAAATAAAAAAAAATTTTGAATTCGGCCCGCGGCTGTCGGGCCGAAAACCGGACGCTCAATTTTGCCGGCGTCCGGTTTCCGAGCCCGTGGCTGTCAGCGGGCTCGAGAACCGACGCCGGCAAAATTGAGCGTCGGCTGTCAAACCCGCTGACAGCCGCCGCTCCTGACAAAAAGGAGGCGCTAGGGACGCGCTAGTGTCCCTAGCGCCTCCTTTTCCCCGTTTGCACTGCGTCGCCTCATTTAAATACTGGATAGCGCGCACCGGCGAGGGGCCGGTGCGCGCGCCGGGAGAGCGGGCGTTCGTCCGCTCTCCCGCGGACTTTACTGGATCGAGCTGTCAATACATAAATGTATACATACTAAACCTTAACAGATTTGCCAAATAATGCTCTAAAGGAGACTCAGACAAAGATTTTGAATTTTAAAAAAACTGAAACCCTGATTTTCAAGTACATCATCTGGGCACACACAGCAAAAGCACTACAATTAAAGTTTTTGCCGTTTAAATTACTTAGCTATTCTCACTGTTAGTTATTTATGTATTAGTTCATAACTATTAACTTGTTATATGTACAACGTTACTTCTTCCCTTAGTTATTTATATACTCGTTCATAATTATTACTACCTTGTTCTATGTACAACGCTCTGACGTTTTGTTTTCCTGTAAACAGACGCGATATCCTAGGATGAACGGCGGTATATAAAAACCAATAAATAAATAAATAAATAAATAAATTACAATCTCTTAACACCACAATATAATCCACTGAACTGGTAAACCAACAACTTTAATTGAAGCAAAAGGCTGGGCATGCTTTTCCCTCAAATACTAATCTGCTGCCCCTAAAGAATCAGAACTCTGCCAGTCATTCACCAAGGAGTAACCTAGTGGTTAGAGCAGTGGGCTATGAACCAGGAGACCAGGGTTCAAGTCCCACCCACTGTTGCTCCTTTATGACCTTGGGCAGGTCACTTTACCTTCCATTGCCTCAGGTACAAACTTAGGCCTGGATTTATCAGAGAGAGAGAGATATCATGGCCCATAGGTAGGTATTTGTATCTCTATGGTAGGCCCACCTAGTAACTCGAGGTGGGGATTAGGTAAGAGTGTATGGGGTTAGGGGCCACTTTGACATTGTACATGACACCTATGAACAGAACAGTGGTCTCATGAAGATTTGATGACCTTTGGAGTGAGGAAACTCACTCCAAGATGAGATTTGGGCAAGGTTCTCTCAACCTAGTTTGATGTTACCCAGGTAGAGTCCATCAAACTAGGTTGAGAGAACCTTACTGGTTTAGAAGCCGTCCTGTGCTTTTTTTCCCTCTGTGTCAGTACCCCAGACCATGAAAGTTAGAGCCACTGTGGGTTGTTGTCTGTAACTAATTCCCCTCTTTAGTCCCACCCTGCTTGAAGCAGGGAGGATGCTGCAGTTGCGTCAAAAGCATTAAGGCTATTGGTTGAGGGTAGTAATCCCCTTGCCTTCTGTTAAGGGTAGTAAGTGCTGCACTGTGCAGGTTACCCCCATGCACCCTCTTTTTCATTTCTGTCCTCTAGCCTTTAGAGATCCACAGTGTCTTTTATCTCATGCCATTTAGTTACAGGTGCCTAAATTTACTTACCCATTGTTTATACAGAGGTGAATAGTTCAGGGGCTTTGAACATGTGTCCCTGGATCTCTCTTTACTCAGTTCAGGGTTCTACTTTCTCACATTCGGGCCAATACAGTACAGTGTGCTCCGGCGGCGCCCCTTATTTCAACAGGCCAATACAGTAAAAAGCGCGGGAGAGCGCACAGGCCACTCTGCTGCGCGCGCAATTCAGTAAATTAATTTATTTAAATCAGGGCCCGTGGTAAAAAGAGGCGCTAGGGACACTAGCGCGGCCCTAGCGCCTCTTTTTTGACAGGAGCAGCGGCTGTCAGCGGGTTTGACAGCCGATGCTCAATTTTGCCGGCGTTGGTTCTCAAACCCGCTGACAGCCACGGGTTCGGAAACCGGACGCCAACAAAATTGAGCGTCCGGTTTTCAAGCCGCGGGCCGATTTCAAAAATTTTTTTAAATCTTTTTTTTTAACTTTCGGGACCTCCGACTTAATATTGCCATGATACTTTCCTGGTGCCAGGAGAAATTAATGCCAGCCTTTGGGTAGGCGCTAATTTCTGAAAGTAAAACGTGCGGGCATAACTAATAGGGCCATCAACATGCATTTGCTATTAGTTTCGGGGGGGGGGGGGGGGAAGGGGTTGGAAGCATGTTTTCTGAATAAGGGGGTAAGGGAAAACGCGCATTCAAATGCGGGTTAACAGTGCGCTCCACCAGAGCGCATTGTACTGTATCGGCCCGTTTGTGAGCAATTCCTTTAGTCTTAGGAGTGTTTCAAGTTATGGTAAGAAGTTCAGGTGCCAGTCATAATAAAACGATGGGGCTTACCATCCACAGAGAGGGAGTGTGGTCCCTTCTCTTATCATGCAGGCCCGAGCACACAGGAATTGGTAATGAATGGACTCTGCTCAAGCAGACCAGAGTATTATACCAAGCATTAAAAAAAACCGACCCTTTGAGATGTATTTATTTTGAAAAATGTTATGGCAGGCAAGGTATACATCTGGGACATTAAATGTTATTACTACATGTACCATTAGAGGTATTCATCAGAAGAAATCATTGTAGCAGTATATAAGGGGTGGGTGAGGCTACAGGGAAAAGATGTAGGACAATAACAATAGGGGATCTTGTGCTGTAGAGTACATTTGAAAAAAAAAATGGGAAGCTAGCAACTGAGACCAAATTAAATATCCCATACAGAGAAGAATAGAGAAAATGCTTTGTGAATCAGCCTGTGGCTCCTAAGCATCAGTAGGCAACATTCAGTACCCATGGACACCAGTCTGCAGAGGGTTTTCAGGATATCCACAATGAATATGCATGAGCTAGCTCTGCATACACTGGAGACTCATCATATGCAAATTTATCTGATGCATATTCACTGCATATATCCTGAAAACCCGACTGGCAGTCATACAGTATGATCAGAACAGATTTGGGAAATCCTGTCTTGAGAGAATCCAGCATTGAAGGTTCTATAAAAATTGCCTTGCAACTACTTTGTGTCTTAGGACCTGCAAATTGGGCATGAGAAGAGTCTGAAGAACAGTTAGTAGGCACTCTTAAATCCATGTCTTTCAACCCGTGGTATATGTAATCATGGGGGATCAGCAGCAATAGCAGCATTTCCTTCCCCTCCCCTTATGCACTCTCTTGTGGCAATAACCGCAGCATTCACCTTCCTGCTCAGCACGTGCCCCGTGCTCTCTTGCCCCATGAGCAGAGCACAGGTGCAGAAACATAGCTACCCCGTAGCTATTCCACGTGCCACCATACACACACAGACCCTGCCAGACTGCACCACTCCTTCTGTGTCCTTGGGAGCCTTCACTACTGATGGAGAGACTGGGAGATAGACATTTTTTCTGTCGAAGCTGCCTAATCCTTGCTTTTTTTTTTTTGGGGGGGTGGACAGTGGACAGGAGGTGTGTTGGGGGCCTATTTCCTCAAAAATACCACCACCACTAATGGTGGTAGTGTTTTTGTGCGTGAATAGGGTTTTGGTAGGTGATGTGTGACCGTCGCTAATCCACTTTAGTGGGGTGTGGGAGGAGGAGCTAGGGCTGCTGAGCCCCCAATATTGGTTTTTGAGTATTGTGTATATCTATATATAAAATAAAACTGCAAGCTTTTTGACCATTTTGACATAAACTGTCATCACCAATCAGTATGTCAGCATCAGCCTATGTGTGGCAGTCTCACTTGTGTGTGTGCGTGTGTGAGAGTCTGTCTGTGTCACATAGTAACATGCATATAAAGATCAGTTTGGTCCATGCAGTCTGCCAAGTTGAGATCTGAAGGTTTGGGTAGATGCCCATATTAATTCTCATATGCAACCAGTACCAGCTCTAACTTCTCTGGTTTTTTTGTTTTTTAAATATATCACCCCCCCCCTTTTTCCTAGCCCTGCCTCCTTCCACATATGTCTCAAGAATGCCCAATATATGCCACGGTGATGGCCTCCACCATCTTCACAAGTAGGCCATTTCAGGCCTTGCCATCTTTAACTTTGCTGCTTACAGGACCAATATTTAAGCCAAAAAAAGTTGTCTTACACTCACTGAAGTTTGGAGTTTAACTTCTTTTTTTATATTACATTAAGCTTTGAAATTTGGGCTTTAACCATGGAACCTCATGCAGATTACTCTAATACCTTCTTGGATGCCTGAAGCAATCATATCACTGCTGTTTAGGGCTGTAATGCTGCTTCGTCCAGGTTATCCTCTGTTTCATTACCATCTTCTTCTTGTCCCATGCTTTTTTTGCATTCAGTTACTGTTTTTGTCTTCACCACCTTGGACCATTTTGGTTTTTTGCTGCCATCATTTACTATGTTACCACCTCCACGAGGAAAAAATATTTCCTGACATTGACTTTGTGTCTGTGTGAAAGTGTGGTCAGTCTGGGTTTGTATTCCAATGCTTTTTCTTCCATCCAGCATAAACCTTTGTTTGTTGTAAACCGAAAACCCAGATAACTAGGATCCTAGCTACATGATTTATGAACCTGTGAAGATTTGTACTTTCACTACTGATACTGGTTTTTTTCTAAACATGTTCCTCCAACTCCACCACGTGTTGCACAATTGTTTGGGACTACTTTTTAAATACATAAATGTAATCTATAACTCAACATTTGAAATCTTTTTTACAAGACAGCGATACATTTTCACACTGCATGGTCAGCAGTGTAGGTCACATTTTGTTTATTTAGCTCACACCTTTTCATTGGCAGCTCAAGCAAGTGACATTCAGGTGCTGTAGGTAGTAGATGCCCGAGAGCAACAGGAAGATACCTCCATTAAACACTTTGCACGATTTAGGGTTAGACACTGTCTAAGCATTATATGAAGCCTTCTCTTTTGAAGAGGCACCTTCATACTCAACATTCAAATCAATGAATTTATTTCACAAGAAAATATGAAAGTTTGAAAAAGTCAAGTGCCACTTTGAAATTGTATGATCCCTATACAGCCTTCTTTGGAAAACTCGCGCATAGTGGAAAAATGAAGAAATCATGTACCATTGCTGAGAACCTTGTCGTTCCTGCCACTATCAGACTCACTGAAATCATAGTTGGCAAAACAGAAGAACATAAAATTAAAACCATTCCACATACAACTGCAATCATCTCTTCCATTGTCACTTCCCCTCAATCTATCATTTCCACTGCTACTGTTCATGCTGCCTTCAAACATCCTGTGATCACACTACTCCTCAAACGGAGTCAGATTTCAAAGCTGATGTCTCCCTATACATATCCCTACAGTGACCTCAGCCCTCCAGTATTCTCTTCAAAAGCTACTGTGGACATACTAGTGAAAAAACTTGATTTAAAAATATAATTAAAAATAGATAACCATATCTGTACTCAATCAAACACTTGGACCTCAGTAAGAATATAGGTGCCCTGATCTAGGGACTGGTTGAAGGCTTACCCGTAATCTCTTGGATTTGATGACCTTGGCACCGTTCTTGGGCAGCCGAGGGCGGGATGCTGAGTCCATCTGTCTACACTAAGGAAAACGAAATTATCAGGTAAGTAATTTCTCCATTTCCTAGCGTGTAGCCATATGGACTTAGGACCAATGGGATGTACAAAAGCTGCTCCCATTTGAGGCGGGAGGCTGCCTACAGTCTGGTTAATACCGCCCTTGCAGAGCCATTTGGGAGGAGCAACATTCTGGTGGGGGAATGGAGGAGAAAAGAAATTGAGCGGCCTTTTTGTTCATATGTTTAAAAACAAAGCAAATAGTTTTGAATTTTATCCTTGTTTCAACCGGGAGCCAGAATAGTTGTAAAACTGGCCTTTTGTGTTCAATGCAAGGTACATACAAGAGCTTTCGGGAAAAAGTAGCGATTCTGGAAAAATTGGTTTGTATGGAAATTGTTTCATTTCCACAGCTCTCAGAATTCTGTGAAGAAAATAAAATCCCTCTCAATGAAAGTATGAAAGAAAATATTAAAACACACGTGGTAAACCTGGAGTCAGATTTTGAACATTATTTCCCTAATGTTCAAGAGCAAGAAGAGCCATAAAATCTGAGGATTTTTAACCCATTTAAGGACAGCACAATTGAACATGCAGGGCTGCTAGAGAGCATGGACAATCTTTTTCAGCTTTCCACATTTGATAGGCCTAAAAAGTAAATAGGGAATTGTTTGTGCCTGGAAACTGTGGAGGGTAGATTCTTGGGAGGGCATCTCTGACTTTTCATTAGAATTGGTGTGTGTGATGTGGGTGGGGAGCAAAAGAGGGTACTAGAGTTGGCAGTTTTCTCATTAGGAATACATGTGGTTTATGTGTAAGTTTTACCCTTAGTCATGTTGTATTTCTACAGCTGAAAGTTTTTAACTGATGTGCCTAGCTCTATAAACCTGTGGAGGTAGATCCTTGGAGTAGTGTGCAAAGAGAATGGGGTATATCTGCCTATTTATTGCTGGGAGTAATTTGGGGGACAAGGTTCTCCATTTTGATTTAAAAAAATGATGATGAGTGGGGCTAAATCAAAGTTATCAAGATTAGAATGTCACTTTCTACTGGTACTCATGTTATTTTGTTTCAAAAAACTGTTGAAAATTAACATAAGTTTTGCTATGCTGGGTCAGACCAAAGGTTCATCAAGCCCAGCATCCTGTTTCTAACTGTAGCCAATCCAGGTCACAAGTACCTGGCAGGATTCCTAAATTCAATAGATTCAGTGCTGCTTAGCACAGAGACAAGCCATGGCTTTCCTCAAGTCCTTAATCATGGTTTATGGACTTTTGTTCCAGGAACTTGTCTAGACTTTTTTTTGTTTTTAAATACAGCTCCACTACCAGCTTTTACCACTTCCTCCAGCTACGCAATCCAGATTTTAATTGTGTTGAGTAAAAAAGTATTTTCTCCTATTTGTTTTAAATATATGAAAAGTTTTAAATCTTTAAAGTCTGCATTATTGTATGTCTATTGTGATCTACTTTGAGATAGTTGCATAGCCAGCAAAGAAATCGAAAAGTAAATTAAAATTATTTTTGTGTGTATCCGTGTGTGTGGATGCTGCTGCTCTTGTGTCTTAGGCCCTAATTCCTCAAAAGTCTTTTCCTATAGCCACAGATGAGGAGAATGGGTCCAAATCTTCCTTTCATCTACTACCACCACCACCACCACCGTAATCCTGCAGCCAGCCTTTTTAGCAAAGGCGCAACCACAATCTTCTCTTCGGCTAGGGGTCATCCCGGCAATGAGCGTGGCCAGCTGTCTCTCTCCTGCCTTCTTCCTCTCTCCAAAATATGAGTAAAACTGGGGCGGGCCGTGCTTTGTGCGCTTCTGAGTCTGGTCCGCCTCTGTGCCAGACAGACACTGTGCTTATCAGCCCAGTTTGGTAACACGGACTCGGCCCTTTCACGTTCCAGTGCTCTAAGGGAAGCTCTGCCACAGGCAACAGCAGCCAGGCTGCGCCTCCCTCCGCTGGCCCGGTCCTTGCTGCTGCTGCCGCCTGAGCTCTGCACGCTGCTGAGTCTTCACTTTCGTCACTAAACTGCGCCGCTCGCCCTCCTCGGCTCTCGCTCTCTGCCGCTCGCCGGCGCTGGCTGATGACGTCCGGGGTCAGCGCGGGGGGAGTTGTGTATTGTTGACGTGTTACCGCGGGCTGAGGAGCCGAAGTTCAGCTTTTGCCTTGTCAGAGAGAGGGCGGCGGGGAGGAGGAGGAGGGCTGCCGCTGCTTTCTTAATTACCAGCGCTTCTGGACATGGAGACCCCGGAGCCGGGTCAACCCTCTGCCCCCTCGCCAAGCTCCGAGGCTAACCTGCCGGGGCCTCTGCCTTTCTCCTACGCCGTCTTCCAGGCCGGCCTTCGCCAGGTGAGCGAGCGAGCGAGTGCGTGCGGCCGGGGTAAAAGGTTCAGGGCTCGCGGCTGGTACCGAGCCCCGGAGACGGACGGTGAAAGGCGGTGCGAGGGGGGGTGACGGGATGTAGCAGTGTTGGAGCCGGGTCGCAGGTGCAGAGTCTCCTGTTCCGTGGGAGCTTTATGGCATTCTCTTTTTTTTTTTGAATAAAAACACTTGTTTGACTTCTGCATTGGCTGTTCCTGTCTTCAGAGGCAGGTCGCCATCTGGCCGCCTCTGTGTTTGGACTGTTTTATTTTCTTGAGACTAATTTTACTGTCTCAGCGTTTTTTTTTTGTTTTTTTTGGTGATGGTTGAGTGATACATAAAGTTGCTTGTTTCGTGAATGCTTCAATGGTTTCTATAAGCGGTAAAACAGTGTCTTTTCGTTGTATATGGTTCTAAGCGTCTGTTATAGTCAGTTTAATAGATTTTGGTTACCTTTCATATAGCAACATGAGATCTATTTACTGTTTGGGAGCTTGCCAGGTACTTGTGACCTGGATTGGCTACTGTTGGAAACAAGATACAGGGCTTGATTGACCCTTGGTCTGACCAAGTTTGGCAAGTCTTATGGATGGCATGTTCTTCTGTATATGTTTTGATAAATTTGGAGCAAGATGTTAGATAAAAGAAGTAACATTTTTAAAGTAGGAAATTTACTGCAAAGATTAAGAAGGGTAATGAAAGTTTATAAGGATAATGAACTATAGGTTGTTCTAATGCTATATTAACTTGTGTGGGCCAAGTTATTGATTAGAGCTTTTTAGTGCCTTCTGAGAATAGTTGGTGATGTAGGCCCAAGAACGGTCAATAGTAGTGGCTGTTTATGGTTGTAGAACAATACAGATCAGTGTTCTTCACTGTGAGGTCTGGAAACCAGACCTAAATGTAGCTTCCTGAAGCTCCTCCTCCCAATTATGCACTCCTTCCTCTTTCTCAGGAGACTTGTTGCAGATGCTGCTGTTTCTTTACTTAAAAGATACTTAGTGTTCTGTATTTGTCTGGCATGATGTGGTTCTCAGTGAGTTTGAGCTGTGTAGTACCCAAACTTCTGTACTTTTTGACCCTGAGAACAGCATAGAAGTTTGGGCATTTCGTGATTCAAACTTATTGAGAGACATGTGCTGCCAGAAAAATACAGAACAATTATTCAGGTAGAAGTAACACAGCAAAAGTTGAGAGAGGGTGGGAAGAAAGTCTGTTTGGAGGAGATGAGGGTGAATAGAGAATGGTAGAATAGGCAGATGGTGTTTGAAACTGGCTGGAATGGGGTAGGGGAAGAGAGAATGTTCAGGGGAGACGTGCTGATAGAGTGTGGAAAAGCAGACATTGTTTTAGTTATGTGAGTTACTCTGGGCAGCTGGGCTGACCACATTATTGAATAGGGATTCTCCCCTTGCCTAGGGCATCGTCCACTTTGCTCTATGATGATCCTGGCTCTCATATTGAAGTTTTTTGCCAAAGCAGTCCACACTAAAAGATCACTGGCATAGATCTATCGATAAGCATGCAGTATAATGGGGCCTATGTACAAAATGGATTCTATACTAGCATACATGTTAAGGGGGTTCTCCATGTACATTGAGCAGTGCCTAATGTATCATGGCCCGACTGCTGGCCAAAAGCATGGTTTAATATACCCACATATGCAAAGCATGTAAATAGTATCGTATTGATGTCATTTGTCATTGCCATGTTATTTAGCAATGGCCCTGAACCAGGATCTAAACGTAGCATAGCCTCTTACGATGCTACATTTAGCTTCTGCTCTGAGAATGTATTTGTATTTGCTAGAGTGCCAATCTTGTATAAACATTTAACAATAGGGGAAGTATTGTTTTGGGCCTCCTCTCAGAACTCTGGCACAAGTGGGAGGCCTCCCTTTGCTATTTATTTATTTGTTTTTAACTTTTATATACCGAGGGTTCCTATATGGGATGCAGATCACTCCGGTTTACAAAAAACTACAACTTCGCTCACAGGCAGTACATAAAACAAGTAAATACAAGAACTGATACAGCTAGCACAAAAACCAAGTGAATGCAAAAACTGGTACAAGGAACTTAAAACTGAGACAGTCTATGATAAGCTGCTTAAGATATGATACTTAACTTATGATATGAATTTGATATCCTACTTTACCTTACCAGAGAGGGCACCTTGTACCCATCCTCCCCTTCCCCAGGATTGCTTGTTCTAGTAGCTCAGCCTCCAGTGTTGATCTGTGTCACACGGTCACTGAAGGCCGAGTCAGAAGGAAATAAGATTCTCCCTTCTTGCTGCAGGTCAGCCTGGGGGAAGATTCAATCTGTTATGAGAGGGTTGGAAGGAGCCCCCCTTTCCTGGGAGATAGAGGAATCTCTCTGTGGTGGGGAGGACTGGCGAGGGGTAGCTGATCAGGTTGAAGGATTCTCCTGGGCCAACCAGTCCTTTACTTGGACCAGCTAGTGCAGGGGAGCTACATGTATGGGCACACGTTCTAAGGGCCCAACCCACGTTCCAAAACTCCATAGCCAGTCGGGTTTTCAGGATAGCCACAATGAGTATGCATGAGATACATTTGCATACTATGAAGACTCAGTATATATAATTTATCTCATGCATATTCATTGTGGCTGTGGGGTCCCAGGACAGGCTTGGGAAGCCTTGCCTTAGAGTATATGAGTGCTTTGCACATGATTATCTTTGCAAATCTCATTGTACCATGCTCAGTTAAAAAGCACACCAAAATCGACAGTAGTGATTGTAGCACACTTTAAGTCAAAAGCTCTAAAGTGGCTTTTTCTTGGCACTGCTTGTTAAATTTACTAACTAAAATGTTTATTAAAAATGACAGGTTACAATGTGTTCATTAAAAATTCAATTAGTATTTTTATATTTCAATATTTTATTGGCTTACTTTTCAAAGGGAAAGAAAGCTTATGAGATTAGTAATAATGTTTGTGAGTGTTTTGTCATAATCAAAGCAAAATTTCAGGACATATCACTGATATGGACAGGGTTGGATTTTTTTCATATCCACATATTCTGTGCATGTGTGTGTTCTGGAAAGTTGGCGCCTTTAGTTCAGGGTGGAATTTCTTGAATTGCTGTTGATGTCTCACAGTAGCACGCTCGCAGCAGGCTGCTGGCGGTGAGTCTTGCACAGTGGTCTTTAGGGTTTCTCAGTGGCATGGCCTGAGAAGGGGGTAACATCAAAGCCCAGAACAGGTAAGAGAGCACCAGTCAGGCACTAGGGAGCTTCTTTTGCGTGATGCTTGCAGACTGCATAGAAAATGGGAGGGCAAGTGATATCTTGAGGGGGCTGTTATTGCTTTGCCCCTCCACTCCCAAGGGGGAGGCTGCTGGAGGGGCTGTTTTAATTGTCCTACAGTTATTTTCAGTGCCCTGTGCTCTTGTGATTTTTATGAATGTGTAAAGGACTGAATAATTAGGTTCTTCCTACGGAATTGACATGGGGAACTAACTAGGGTTTGGGTGGAAGAAATGGCAGCCACACATCTTTCTCCCTCCCCCATCTTGTGCCAGTTGATTACAGTTTTTTTAGGACGACAGTAGCAGTGCAGGATGTATGGCCCTCTGCTCTCTGGGGCAGTGTTTGCTTTGAACTGCACAGTTCAAATCGTGACACTCTGGGCCCCCGGCGATATCAGAGGATGAGAACACAGCCTAAGGTGTGCCGCATTGCTGCTATCCTTCTAACTGCAAGCTGCGATTAAAAGATTCTGGGAAAGAGAGTAAAGGGATGGGAAGAGTTAAAGGGTTTGGGACTGGGGTGCACGAAGGGTGCGAGGGAGTGGATCAGAAGGGTTGTAGCTTGTGCCAGTAAAAGCAGAGAGAAGGGGTATAAGTGGATTAATTAATTCTAGATTCTGCCTCTCTCCCTTCTTTTTCCTCTCCTTCTGCTCCCTGATTCCCCTTCTCTTCCTTCCCGCATCATGCCTCTAGTTTCTACTAGATACTGTAAGCTGTAGTTATTTTAAAATTGAACCCATGACTTAATACCTTTATACCATTGAGCATTACAGATAAAAAGACAGAGACAGAAACCAACTTTTTTGCAATTCTTGGCCGTGTTACTTCCTAGCCACCTGAGGCATCCCCAAAAGGAACCCTTATTTTTTTCCATCATTCACAGTGCTTTTGGATGCCAGAAGGGCTTTACCTTTTGTGTTTGCAAAAGGACATTTTCACCTTGCACAAACCACTGATGGATGTGAGAATAAAATTTACCCTAGCCTTCACTATGGCTTAAGAAAACACACAACCAGGAAGAGTCTCTTCCTCTTCCCTATCTTTTATACCTTATCTTCTTTAACTTATGGTTCCAAAATGGTTGTTTTTAGCAGACAAAGGTTCTATCCCTCTCTCCAGAAAGTCTAAATAAATATTAGTTTACTGAGAATTGGCCAAGTTCAACATAATCAACAAAATTTAAACTGTGCAGGTGACTGTCAGTTTGTATCATAACATTTTCAGAGTTGATCCTATAGTGTATGATATCTGAGGCTGAATTACCCTGGTAGTATTTTAATAAGTAGCAGTTGGAAAAGGTTCCCGAGGGTGCCACTCCCCTCAAATCAGTTGGCTCCAAATACATATTTGGTTTAATTATGCCTGGAACATTTCATTTTCATTTTAAAGTATCCAGCTATTACACTTTAATAAATCATAATAATGAATTACTATGTCATATTTAGAGTTAGGCATGGTTTCTGCCTGCAAGTGCAATCCAGACTTGAATCTTGATTTGGCTGTGAGCTTGTGTTGAGCAAATGGAAATTTGACTGAAGCGAAATGCAACTCCATAAGAACCTCCATTGAGTCCGGCATCCTGTCTCAGACAGTGGCCAGTCTGGGTCGCTTAGAAGTACCCAGCAGGGATCCAAGATGGCCATTGTGGCACAGGTCGCGTAAGCTCCTGTTCCTATTCACCTACCTTTTTCCTTACCAATATGTCGCATTCTGGCTGAAAAACATAGGGCTAAGGAGAGGGTTTGCCCTGCAGCTACCCTGGAGCTACCGCCTGTCGATTCTGTGGCTGCTCAAGTTGTGAGAGCAGGATCTAAATTGGGAGAGGAGCCATTGGGGATCGGGACTGAGGAATTAGGACACCGTCCCCTCTCTGGGCTCAACTACCATCTCCTGTCCCTGATTGAAAGGATAGTTCCAGCGAACCCTGCGGCTTTCCTGGGTCCTGCTGATGAAGCTGTCGCTGGCGAGTCCCATTCAGGGAGCGCGTGCTAGAGGAGATTGCTGAATCGCTGCCACAGGGTGGTCGGGAAGCAGTTTATCCTCTTCCACACCAGCTTTGGATGTCTTGGCTGTTACTAAGCACTTCATGCTGGTGAGGCTACCTGCGAGTATTTTGTACTGAATTCGGGAGGCGTTAGAGGGCCTCAATGCCTCAATATCTGTGCAGGTAAATTCTGTCTTGCTTGAATCTAAGGAAAACAAGAGTAAGATAAAATCTTTGGAAGTCT
The DNA here is from genome assembly GCF_901001135.1 of Rhinatrema bivittatum. Classification (NCBI taxonomy): domain Eukaryota; kingdom Metazoa; phylum Chordata; class Amphibia; order Gymnophiona; family Rhinatrematidae; genus Rhinatrema; species Rhinatrema bivittatum. The sequence goes on along the minus strand of NC_042617.1, from coordinate 37,564,490 downwards.
TAAGTGACGATATCATTCAGCAGCTTGATGGGACTAAACAAGATATTACTTATGTTAAAACAACTCAAGAATTTTTAATTAAGGGAAAACCAGACCTTGAATAACAAACTGGAAAATTCTGGGTGAGGCAGAAATTTGCGTTTTTATAAATTTTCCTAAAGTGCCTCATGTATCTGCAAAAGATGTTTTAGAAAAAACTAGTTGAGATCTTTAAAGTGCAGGATCAAGCGGTACCTCCATTGTCAAAATCTTTATTTACCCTCCCCCTTTTAAGAAGGACCCCCCGAGGTCGTTTCTGGGTCTCAAGTACAGTAATGGAACCGCTGGATATTTGCAGAATTTTGGAGACTTCTGATGTTGATCAAGCAGTACCCGCAACAATGATTGTGTCTCTTGCATTGGAACCAGATTGGGATTGGATTCCTAGGTTATTTTTCAGGTGTCTTCTTGACCCCTTCCTGAATTTGAATGGACGGGTTTTCCCGGATGTCTCGAGACAAACGCAGAAGAAGAGGCAACACTTTTTTTGCTTCTTAGACCCAGAGTTCTTCAGATTGGGGCTTTTTTCGTGTTAAAATTTCCATGCAAATGTTGCCAAGTATAAAGAGCATTTATACATACTATTTTTTTTTTGTTCACCTTCTCAGCTTCTCTGTTCTTGAGTGATAAGGTGGTTCTGAATATTCATGATGATCTCCCTAATCTTCCTTGACTCCCTAATAATAGGCGCTAGAACCCTTACTTATATTTTCCCTGCACTCTGTGCTATTGTCACCTAAGAATGTACGCTGTATTGTTTATATGGTAAATTCCTGGGGTTGTGAACTTGGATCCCTTTCTTGTGGACTTTATTTATTTATATATATATTTTTCTATACCGACATTCCTGTAAAGATACAAATCATATCGGTTTACAATGAAACTTCAACTTCGCTCAGGGGCGGTACAAGGAACATAGGTGCCAGTTAACAGTGGAACATGTCAAAAACTCATTTAAACATAACCTAAGAATCAAATAACTCATATTGACATGACAAAAAAATAAAATACTCTGAAATCATCTAGGAAACAGATGGCTAGAGCCAACAAAAGAACTGAGAGGTGGACTGAGGTGTCCACCTGGAGTGCTCTCTTGTGAGAGATAGGTTAAAGGTGAGGGAGATTAGGTGTCCTGAAAGGCTTGGCTAAAAAGCCATGTTTTCAGTCTCTTTTTGAAAACAGAGGGACAGGATTCTCGTCTGAGATCGGGGGGGGGGGGGGGGGGGGGGGTAACGCATTCCAATGGTGTGGTCCCGCTGTTGATAAGGCGCGTTTTCTAAGTGATGTTTTGGCTTGGGGAGCGTACAAGGTGTCTTTGCAGGCACTCCTGATTGGTCTAGAGGAGGTATGTGGTTTTAGTTGGGTGGAAGTGTGGAGGGCGGTGAGGTTATGGATAGCTTTATGGATAATCGTGAGTACTTTGAAAAGGATCCTGAATTTGATGGGGAGCCAATGTAGATTCTGAAGAATAGGGGTGATGTGTTCCCTTTTTTTGGTATTGGTAAGAAGCCTGGCTGCGGAGTTCTGAGCCATCTGAAGGGGTTTTAGGGACTTAGGGAAGACAGACTTAATTTCTGCATTTCCTTGCTTTGTTTTCTTTTTTTTTTTTTTTTGTTGTTGTAATATTTAATCTATATTCCTTGCTGAGTCAAGATTATTCTTGTATGTTTGTCTGTGGTTTCATAAATTAAAAAAAAAAAAAGTACCCAGTAAACCCCAATGGTAAGATTCATGCTTTGTTGCTGACTTCCAAAAGTAAGAGATAACAATGCTTCTCAAATCTACCTGGTTCATAATTCATGGATCTATCCTCCAGAATCTTGTTCAAAAAATCTATTTTTTTTTTTAAACTCGCTTATTCTACTAGCCTTTAACATATTATCTGGCAACAAATCCCTCAGGTTAATTTTGCATTGACTGAAAAAATAGGTTCTTGAATTTGTTTTAAATCTGCTACCAGTTCATTTTATGGAGAGTTCACTAGTCTTAGTATGATCTGAAAACATTTTTAACTGTTCCCTATTAACTTGTTCAGTTCCACTCGTGATTTTATAGAACCTTTTTTTTTTTTTTTTTTTTGATCCCTCCTTTCGATCATTTCTTCTCCATGCTAAAGAGCCCTAGCCTCAGGCCTGGATTTGTCAGTAGGCACACAATTATATTAATAAATATATAGTGTAAAACTACTTTAGTTTCATAATGTAATATAAAAGATGGAAATGTTTGCCAGTTTGTTTCAGAATTGTTAAATTTTTCCCCAGGATCTACTCCTGAGCTGCCACAGGAAACTAGGTGGGGGGGGGGGGGGGGGGGGGGAACGACTGTGCCTTACATCTTCCCCCTGTTGTCTAACCTTGGGGAGGGACGAGGGGAATGACAGGGCGAGACAGCACCGACAGTGCCTTGGGGCGCCAAATTCCTAAATCTGCCTGTTTTAGCCTTTATGTATAAAGGAACTGTTCCATCATTTATCGTTTTTGTTGCCCTTCTCTGTATTTTATCTAGTTTTGCTGTGTGTGTGTATGTATGTATGTGTATATATATATATAATTTATTTTTTTGAGATGGGGCAACGAGAACTTTACACGGTATTCACAGTGTGGTCACACCATGGATCAGTATGGAGTTGTCATTGCAATCTGTTTTATTCTCTTTTCCTTTCTGAGCAATGCCTAATATTATTTGCTTTTTTGGCTTCTGCTCCACACTGAGCTGAGGATATGAACATATTATTCATATTGATTCCAAGGTCCTTTTCCTGAGTGGTAGCTCCTAATGTGAGATCCAGCACTGTGTTACTTATGGGAGGGGGATTATTTTATCTTATGTGTTTCACTTTGCATTTGTCCACTTTAAATTCATCTGTTATTTAGATGTCCAGTTTCCTAGTCTTGCAATTCCTCTGTCTGCTTGTGTTTTAATTACTCTGAATACGTGTGATTTGTATATTTGTCCGCATTTGTCATTGCTTAGTTTTCCTTATCATTTAATGAATATGTCAAGCAGCACTGGTCCCAGTTCAGGTCCCTGACCTCTCTTTATTAGGAAAACTGACCAGTATTCTGTTGTCTGGTGCATGTCAAAATGTTCTAGGATTTCAAAGGGATTGTACTTTATTGAATGCTGCTTTCTGCTGGAATTTGGTATGCCTTACATGCAAATATCAGACTGCTGCTGAATATAATCATGCATTTGAAGTCTCTAGAATTTGGGGTCCTTTGTTACTATTATGTAATCTAGATTTTACAATTCTGATATTGCTTTATTTTTTGCTTATGGTTTATGATCAGGAGTTGTATTCCAAGTGCTTTCGCTCTATATTTTTCGGTTTTTTTTTTAAATTGTTTGAGCTTAAATAATACTTTTTTTTATTCTTGTTCACAGCCTGCTTTTGTTAGCAGTTGATTTGGGTAATTTGGAATCATCATATTTGTTTGCTTTTGTATTTAAATCCATTTGTGCTACGTCAGCTTTTACCACATCCTTTCTACTAGGATGCTGTAACTTCCCTGTTTTTAATACTATCTTTTGAAGAATCCTCACTCTGAGTCGTACGCTCCTGCGCAGCTCTCTGCTTTCCCTTATGATCTAGTTTAAAAGCTGCTCTATTAACTTTTTAATTGTTAGCACAAGCTGCTGGGTTCCTTTCTGGTAGGTGGAGTCTGTCCCTTCGGAACAGGTTCCCTCTTTCCCCCCAAAAAGTTTCTCCAGCTTTTGACGAATCTAAAGCCATCCTCTCTGAACTGTGGTCTCATGCATGGATTGAGAATTCGGAGCTCATCGTGCCTCGCTGGCCCTTGCGCGTGGAACTGACAGCGTTTCTGAGAATGCTGCCATGGAGGCGGTGACTTTCAGTCTCCTGCCCGGAGTCCTGCATTTTTACTTCTAGGACCTTCCTCCTGCACATGTACCGGGACAGCCAGCTCCTCCTCCTCATCGCTCTAAAATCCTATCTTGAAACAGATACTATTCTTTCTGATTGTGTAAACCTTTTTCACAATAAAACACTGGTGTTCTACTTCAGATCTTCACGGTGTGGGGGGGAGGGTAGAAGGAGGGAGGAGAGTGCTGTGTTGGGGAGAGGGGGAGGGCAAATGTCCGTTGAATCTTCATCAGGTGACAGCTAGTGTGATTTGATAGTGTTCTCCTTTTTTTCCTCCCAGTACTTGCAAATGCTTTGCTACCACGATTGCTTCTACTATTTAGAATTAAAACTGATGATCTAAAACATGAAATTAGAGAACATTAATATATATTGCCAGCCCTGCGCCGGTGTACTTACGACTGTCAAGCCACTGATAATTCTATTATTATATGGTATTCTCACAGGCTGGTTTGTCTTCCACTGTTTTCAATTAGATGAATAGGCGCATGACTGCATGAGCAGAGCATCATTATGTCTACAGGCTGCACACTTATTTTCTATGAAGCGAAAACTGTTTTCAAAAAGTCTTGTGTGGTATTAAAAAAAAAAACAAACAAAAAACCTTCCAGCATATGCAGTCTATGAACTAACCAAAAATTTCACTTTCATTTTTGAAATTATGCATTCTGCACCATGCAGGTCCCTTGAGTTTCTGAGAATAACTGTTGTTTTTTTTTAAAGAGAGCCATAAATTATCTCGCAGAATCAGCTCTCTGTTTAGGTCCCCCCTATACTGACTTTCTTTAAGAAAAATATATTCTGAAATGAGAGAGTGCTATACAATACAATAGCAAATACTAATATAACAAGTATATACTAAGCCATACTCCTCCTGTATAAGCCTACCATAGTGAGAAATTGAGTAATTTCCAAATCAGAAACCTCCTTAAAAAAAAAAAAAATCAGTCCATAGAAATACAAATAAGCATAGAAAATCCATTTATAATATTTTTAGCTTCTTAAGTGTGATCCTGCTAGGCATATTAACAATGTTTGTTTTCTCCAACTTGCTTTTAAGTAAAAAAACATTTGTTACCCCCATAATCTTCAGCAAGCATTTATAGAGACATTTTCAGTATAAATACAGCTCCCAATTTAATAATATTCTGCCTTGAACCAAGAAACTTCCTCCTCTTAATCAGAGTACTGCGAGCCACATCTGGGTAAATTCTTACGTTCAGGGAATATGTGGTTCCGCTTCTGTAGAAAAAGCTTCCTGACCCAGTTCCTGTCCAGCTCCAAGATAGAAAGTGACCATTGATGTGGCCTTTCCATTCCTATAGTCCTCAGGTTCTTCCACTTCTTGAGTTCAGTTTAACCCTGGGTCAGGACTAGTAAAAACTGGACAGACTATCACCTTAGATGCTCTAGTACCATTCACAGGTAAACAGTATACATTCAGCAAAGGCGGCGGAGTATCATTGGATAGATGCAAAATCTCTTGAAGATTCTGTTTAAATAAGTCTATAGAAAATACTTTATTCTTAGCACCAGAAAATCTATAGCTTTGATTTTTCAATTTAGAAGTTTTTTTTTTCCTTAAAATTCTCTGGAGCAGTGGTTCTCAACAGGTGTTTCACTGTGGTGTTGCAGGGCTAGCAGGGCTAGCAGATGGCTGCCTCCTTATTAGCCTGGTTGACTTCTCTTACATTGGGCCTGATGCAGGGCTAGCAGGGCTAGCAGATGGCTGCCTCCTTATTAGCCTGGTTGACTTCTCTTACATTGGGCCTGATGGGAGGCTCCTCTCACTTCCTTCTCTTCTCTCTGGCACAGTGGGAGGCTGTTTCCTCCTTCACCCAGATCAGAGCAGGACAGTACCAGCTCCTGCTCTTCTGGCCCCCCCCCCCACCCCCCCATGGGACACAAACGTTATCTTCCCCTGCTGAGTCTGGGAGTGATGCTTGCGCTGATCTCTTCACTCTGTGGAGGGTGGGGGAAAGGAGGTTGGGGATGCTGGGAAGATGAAGGTGGAACGCAGAGGAAGGGTGGGGGCTGCTGAGCAGGAAGGGGTGGGAAACATGGGGTTGGGGTAGCTGGGCAGGGAGAGAGATGAGATGGAGGGGGTAGGGAGAGTCAAGCAGGGAAGAGGATGTGGGGGGTCAGGAATGCTGGGCAGGGATATGAGTGTGAGCAGATGATTGAAAGGGAGTAATTGGGAAAAGTGAAGGATGATGGAGGCATGGAAGGGGAGTGATAGGGTGCAAGAGCCATATTTCAGTTTTGGGAATGTGCATTTCTTCTCTCTTTGTACTTTGCTTAGTGTAGGAAATGTATTTCTAGCTCTCCAGTTTGCACTGCATGCAGAGTGGCTTTTTGAGGTTTCCATTCCAGTTTTTGTCTCCACATTTGTAATTTGTGGTCTTTTTTTTTCTGTATTTGGTGAAGGTCAGATCTGTATGTGTGACTGAGGTGAGGTATTTTACTAGTAAGTAGGGATTTATATCAATCTTTGTTGCATTTTCTCATTCTCAATAGGACATGCATTGGTGCTGCACTGCTGCCTTTTCATAGGAAGGGCTAATGCTGTTTTGAGTTCTTGGAATTAGTGTTGCAGTGGTAGGGAAGGTTTTTGTTACACATGTGCTGAGTTTTTGTTTTTTTTTTTCTTCAGGTTTTGTATTTTACATTGCACTTAGTAGTAAGGGAGTTTGTCTTTCTGTTAACTGAGATAGAATCAGAATATCTTTTTTATATAGTGAGTTGTATTTGAAGTATCCTAGTTCTGCTCTGCATCCATTGTTTGGGGACCCGGTGGGGGGAGGGAGGGCAGGTGGGTGCGGGTTCCTGTGGATGCAGAGTATATGTTTACATTTAGCCCCGTTATGTAGTGTTTAGTGTGTCATGCCTGTAAGCATTATCTGCCAGGTTTGTCCCAATAGAGAACCACTGCTCTGGAGAATAGCACTCCCCATTATCATAGTAGCACTTGCAGCATCTTTATCTTCAAGCTGCTGGATTCTGTCAGCTTGCTGGGTTAGAGCGTTATCTTGATCTTCAGAGGATTTTTCATGTGACTTAACAAGTTTTGACTTTTTTTTTTTTAATTTGGAATGAGATGGCAGCTTCCAAGTTTACAATTGGAGACCACGCATCATAGATGGTAACCTCTTTAAGCTTAAGCGGGACACTGACAAGTTTTGGAACCATTGAAAACGATTGTTAAGAGTATGACCTAGTCCTTCTTTCAGAGCCTTAGTGTCTGCTTTGACCTCCTTTCTAGGCCATCCTCTGACTTTGCCAACTACTCCAAGAAGTCGGCAGGCAGAGTTGCCCTTTAGCAACAGATGGCAATCTGAGACATACGCGCAGGGATTAGCATACCTCCAGAGATGAGTGTCTGTTTCCAGTGTCCCCGCAACATAGTCTGACAGCCCAAGCCCTGCTCCTGATGGCAGGGAATCTCAGAGGCCTGATCAAAAATAACTTTGTCTGCTTGCAACAAGAGCTGTGCCTGAATAAATTTGCAATTTAGCTTTCCTCTTCACCATCTAAACACCAACATGAAAGTAAAATAGAAGGGTCAATGTCAAATGGTTCATGAATATACATAAGATATGCCATACTGGGTCAGACCAAGGGTCCATCAAGCCCAGCATCCTGTTTCCAACAGTGGCCAATCTAAGGCCCAAGTATAAACATTACATGAAACAGTCAGATACAGGTATATATAAGGTCATTTGTGGCTCTCTTTCAAACACGTTTGCACCCAAGAGCTTATGTAATTGTAGCTGAAGTCACTGTGTAAATAACATTGGAAAATTATAATTTACAAATGGTAAGTACTACTTCCTTTTGTCCTTTGTGTTCCTTGGAAATATTGAGCAACTAGTTGTGGATGCAGTTTCCCTGTAACATGCATTGCATTTTTATGTTTGTTTCTTATGTAAGAATTGGTCATAGTTTTGTATATTTGATTTCAGCTGGTGGCTTCATTGCCTGAGGATATGAGACCTGGGCCTGATTTTCATGGATTGCCCTGGGAGCCCATTATTGTCACTGCTTTGGTGGGAGCTGCCACCCTTGCCATCTTCTTGTGGAGAACCTGCCTTTCAGTGAGTACATGTCCACAGTTCTTTATCTTATTGGGGAGAAGGATCTCACGTTGTCCGTGAGACCAGCCTGTGCCAATGGGGGTGTACTGTGTAATGCTGAGTTTCGTTGTGCACACCAGGCCAAAGAGTGAATAAAAATGCAAAGCAACAGACCTGTAATGATGATTTTCGGTGGGGCCAGACCAATGGCTCAGTGGCAATGCCGTGCTTTGTCCTGTTGGAAACCCGTATTTAATTCCTGAGACCTCTACATCTTGTCCTTGGGATGGTCAGGACTGGGGTTGCTGCACAGGCAGCATTCACAGCTCCCTGAGGAGGAGAGGGCCTCTGCCATCGCTTGACGGCAACACATACCGGCCAGATTCAGGGGGATGTGCATCAGGTTCTGGAGGAAGGTGCAGCTGGTGGGTTTGGGCCAAGGATCATTGCTGTGGTAGCTGGGTTAGACGAGAGGGAATAAAATAAAAATGGAGAAAACCCCTTAGTAATTGCAATTGAAGGTTCATGGCCTCAAGTTTTGGCAGAGGCTAGTTCCAGTTGTGATAGAAGCCAAAAGAAGCAACAGGAAACTGCCAGGTCAAATTTAACACAACATTATTTTATTAGTCAACTAAAATGTTGCTTCCTAAAGAAAAATTACTCTGGCTCTAGTCTTATGTGATTATAACTAAACAAAAACAGTTTGAACAAGAGTGATGAGAAGAAGAGCTGTGTGTAAGTCATGGTCAAGTTAATGGACTAATCCATAGAAGTTTCCTCTTGCAGGTTCAGGTCTTGCCTATTGCAGATCAGTTTTAGACTATGGCCCCAGCACCTTGAGTGTGTTCGATTTCATCTGATCTCAGAAGCTTAGCAGGATCAGGCCTGGTTAGTACTTGGATGGGGAGACAGCCTGGGAACAACAATTGCAATAGGCGTTTTGAACCAAATCAGGTAGTTCATTGGTAGAATCCTAGGACTGCTCATCTGAATCCCAGGAAGGCTCATGTGTGAATGTAACCACCCCGCCCCCGACCAGGTACATAAAGTGATGGGATGGGACTTCCAGTATTAGTGGTGGTTGTCCCTTCCAAATTTATAGTGTGTGTTTTTTAACATGGACCTGCAGATGTTGAAGTGAACCTTTTTGGTGGCAGATTGAGTTGCCATTACTTTATTTTGCATTTGTATTGTAAGGACAGGGAGGAAAAAACCCTCTCCCCCCCCCCCCCCCCCCATGATCTCTGACTCCATCCATAGGAATAGGCTGGCAAAATAATGGAGACTGACACATGGTAACCAATTCCTAGCACATTAGCAGCTTTCAGGCCGATGCAATATCTGCGTGCGGAAACGGGCGCTCATGACTGAGCACCCGCTCTTCTAACTGGCACCCAATGCGATATGCAAATGGGCTGCCACAGTAAAAAGGAAGCGCATGGGGAAATTGTGCGCCCCTAGCTGCCTCCTTGGCAGCTAGGGGCGCCCAGGAGAGGTGGCTGTCAGCGAGTTAGGAAAACAGATGGCTCAATTTTACGAGCGTCCATCTTCCTAATCTGTGTACAGCCACGGGTTGGGAAAATGGATGGTGGTTAATTGAGCGTCCCTTTTCCTAACATGACAACCGGCACACTTTAGTATTGTGGCAGTTTTTTTTTTGTTTTTTTTTTTTAATTTGGAGGAAGTACATAAAAATATTTTCTGCTTTTCTCTACACATTTTGGGCTTCTCAAAAATTAATGCCTGCTCGGGGGCAGGTGTTAATTTATGAGGGTAAAAATTTGCGTGTCAGGCGCACTTTTTTCTTTTTTTTTTTGCATTGGGGGAAATAGCTATTAGCCTCATTTATTTATTTATTTATTTAACATTTTTATATACCGGGATTCATACAAGATATTGCATATCGTCTCGGTTTACATTGAAACTGAACACAAGCATGAGAGCATGCTAATCATTAGCGCTCATCACATGTAAATTCATGTTATTAGCTATGCAATTCTATTGAATGTGCATTTTGGACGCGCTAGCCCTCATTTTGCATCTGGACGTCCAGTCGTGTGTTGAGCATGGTATTGCATCGGCCTGTTTATTTTCTGGAATATCTTGCCAAGCAAACCTATATTACATGGATGAGAAGGTGTTTCACAAAGATACTGAACACGTCAGAAATTATTGTGCTTCCAGAAGAGTAAATAGTACAGTCTCTGATGATCCCATTGGTAAACATGTTTTCCTCATGCATTGTCTTTTCTCTTTCTCAGCCTTAAAGGAGGGCTGTTGTTTCTTTTTTTTTTCCCCCCCCCAGACATACCCATATCAAAACTTTTATCCAATCCACTTCCCATAACATTAATCTATCCTCAAAGGAAGGAACCATGCCAGATACACTAAAAGGGGCAATCGTAAAACCAATTTTAAAGAAAAAAACCAGCAACCCGCTCATGCTGAGCAATTACAGACCAGTATCAAATTTACCCCAATTGCAAAATTAATAGAAAAAACTGTACAAAATCAATTAGTGGAACACTTAGAGAGCAACCATATCCTGTACCCATCACAACATGGCTTTCGCAAACACTACAGCCCAGAGACACTACTGCTTGCCCTAACAGACAACATCATGAGAGGTTTCGACAGCGGTAAACACTACATTTTAGTGATGCTAGACCTGTCAGCGGCCTTTGATACAGTAAACCATGACATTATATTAAATAGATTAGAAGAAATAGGATTAAGTAACAAAACAATCAAATGATTCAGATCATACCTAAATAACAGATATTTCCAAGTACAGATCAAAGAGATTATGTCAGAAAAAATAAACCTTCAAACAGGAGTTCCACAGGGATCAGCCCTATCTGCCACACTATTCAACATTATACTTGTTGCCGTTACGTCACCTGCTGGCTGGTCTGGGCATCTCACATTACATATACGCTGATGATATTCAATTAGTAATACCCATCGACGACACAATTGAAAAAACATTAAACATAGCTAATATGTATCTAGATATCATCAAACAGCAGCTAAACCAGATGGAATTAGTTATTAATATAGAGAAAACAGAATTCCTACACGTAGAACGAAAAAATATAGAGATCATTCAGAACCCAATCACACTCAAAAACAACCAAAAAATAGAAGTAGCAGAGAGAGTGCGAAACCTTGGAGTGATAATTGACACGGAACTAAGCATGAAACAACATATCTTTAAAAGTAAAGGAAGGTTACGCCAAACTCATGATTCTTAGACTAAAACCATTACTAATAACCACCAACTTTCGATCAGTGTTACAAGCCTTAATTTTTGCGAGCACTGTTTATTGTAATGCCCTACTACTAGGTTTACCATACACCACGATAAGACCACTTCAGATACTACAAAACACTGCTGCAAGAATTCTGACTGGTAAAAGTAAGAGACCATATCACCGAAACCCTAGCCGAACTACACTAGTTACCCATTGAGCAAAGAATACAGTACAAAACACTATGCACCATACATAGATTAATACATAATGAAAAAGCTGTATGGCTGAACACAGCCCTTCGTGAACACGTCTCTCACAGAAGCCTGAGATCAGCAAACAAAGCACTCCTAATAATTCCTTCAGTCAAAACAGCAAGATTAACCCAAGTAAGGGAAAGGGTGCTAACCTTAGCAGGTCCCATACTATGAAACACCATGCCTTTAGAGATCAGATTACCAAGAGACATCAAAACCTTCAGAAAAAGTTTAAAAACATGGCTCTAAACAAGCGTATCACAAAGAGAATGGAGAATAGAACCCAGGGAAATGTAGGATGTGGACAGTAGAACACCCACACACATCACCCTAATCAATATGTGTGTATTTTATTTTAATTTTTCGTTCACCACCAAAGGATAAGATACAATTATTAATTTATTCTTGTATTTAAAACTGATACAGATAGGAAATGACATGATTTATCACACTCACCAAATAATATTTATTATATAACTGTTACCATAACTTGATGGCACCTGTTTAATTGATATAATTTAATACATTTAGCAACATTAATTTGTGCTGGGGCTTGGATTGGGTTGGTTTGGGACTGTGAAATTTCGGCTCTCTCTGCTGGGGCTTGGATTGGGTTGGTTTGGGACTGTGAAATTTCGGCTCTCTCTGCTGGGGCTTGGATTGGGTTGGTTTGGTTTGGGACTGGGCGGCTAAGTGCGAGAAGCATTTTTTTTCTGTGGATTGGGTTTAGGACTGGGCGGCTAAGTGCGAGAAGCATTTTTTTTTTCTGTGGATTGGGTTGGTTTGGGACTGGGCAGCTAAGTTCACCACACTAACGCAAGGGTCAGGGTAGGCGGTAAATTAGTAGGTTAAGGACGCGGCAAGATAGCAGGTTAAAAAGGCGATAGTCGGGGCGCACTTTACTGTATGGGAGGGAATAGCTAATCAGATCGTTTACATATCATATATATGCCGCGGGCGGAAAGGGATACGCATCGAGTTAAAGAAGCGGTAAGGATCGGTAAAAACAGATAGTAAATCGCGGGTTAGACTTAAGCGGCGAAATTGTGAGTACACAGCGGGTTTGAAACGGGGTAACTGCAGCCGCGCTTTACTGTATCGGCCTGATTGTTGGTACATTGTAGATCCATTCCTCAAAGTTCCTAAAATTGGGACAGAGAACTGAAGGTCATCGGTATATAGTTGCAAGTCAACACCCTGGTTTGTCAACGCTTAACAAAATGGATGGGGGAACAGTAGGAAGTAAAGGAAAGAATGAGTTTAGCGTAGGATTAAAAAAAAAAAAAAAAGCCAAAAAAGCAAATACTTTTGCTCTGTATTCATACTAGGGAAGTGTGATGGACATAAGGGATTGTGTAGGGACACATTGCAGTTTGAGGATGCAGTATTCAAGGTACTGCACAGTTGAGAACAGAGGGGGGTATATATCCCAGAATACTGAAAGAATTTAAGTATGTAATGATTGTGCAGCTCACAACTCTGTTCAGCTTATCACTGGAATCTGGCAGGTGCCAAAAGACTGGCAAAGAGCAGATGTACTACTGCTCCACAAAGGTGGTGGTAAAGAAGAAGCAGAAAATTACTGATCTGCTAGTTTGGTAATAGTGGTGGACTAAATAATGGAAACTCTACTGAAAGATAGATTAGCACAGGGTGGCCAACTCCAGTCCTCAAGAATCGCAAAAGGCCTAGTTTTCAGAATATCCGCAATTAATATGCATGAAAGAGATTTACATGCAGTACCTCCATTGTAGATAAGTCTATTTCATGCATATCCACAATGAATATCCTGTAATCCAGACCTGTTTGACTCTTTTAAAGGACTGGAATTGACCACCAATGGATTAGTGCAATACTTTGAAACCAGTCTAGGTAACAGTTTTACAAGGGGAAGGTTTTTCCAAACAAACTTGATTGAATTATTTGAGGTGACCAGCATAGTAGATCAGGGGAATGCAGTAGATGTGGTCTCTGATTTCAGTAAGGCTTTGTCACTCTTTCAAATAGATAACTGAGCAAGCTAGCTGGCCTGGGAATTTGTAAAATGTATATGAACTGATTAAGATGTTGGTTAAGCAAAAGGATTGAATGATGCTCAGTGGAGGTCCACTCTGGTGAATTGAAATTGATTAGCGGGAAATTATAAGATCAGTGGTAGACTCAATCTGTGTCATTTTGTCTTTATAAGTGAAATTGTGGAAGGGCTGAAAGGGGAAAAAGTGCCTTTTTGCAGATGATATGAACATCAGCCACAGAGTAGACACGCTGAGAGTTAGACAAGGTAGACGATGACTTTAAAAAATTGGACGAATGGTCAAGGGTTTGGCAACTGAGCTTTAATCCAAAAAGTTGCAAAATCGTACATTTGAGATGTAGAAATTTCAGGGGCAAATACAATTTTGGAAGGAAGAACTGATGACCATCTGATCTCTTTTCAGTTTGGTGACTGCTATCTCAAGGTAGCAAAGCGATTTTTAAAGCTAACAGAATGCTTGGGTGCATAAAGAGAGAAAAGTAATATTTCCTCGCTTTAGGGCTCTGGTGAGATCCCCTCCTTTGAATGCTGGCACAATTCTGTAGAAACACTTGTACAAAAGGACATGGATAAAGTAGTCCATTCAAAGAGAGCTGCCAAAATAACGTGTTAATGGTACATCTGCAAGCCATACAAAGAGAGGCTTAACAAGCTAAAGATATACTCTATGGAAGAAAGGAGGGGCAGGGATATAGGATTCAGACTGACAGAAGGTAGGAATTTTCATAGCATGAAAAACTCAAGGACATGGCGTCATAATTCTGGTTTTCTTTCCTCTGAATGTTTCTGTCTGATTTTTTTTTTCTTTTCCTGGTCATTTCTGCCATAAATATTCTCTTTCTGTTAGGTGCATCTGTAAAAACATAAATGAAGTTGGTAGATGCAGACCACTTGGTCCTACCTGTTTGCTCTTGCCTACTGTACTGTCACAGATTAATTGATTTGAGGTCTTCTCCCTCCTGGGCCCTGCCACTGAGGTCCCTTTGCATCAGTCCCATGCATGTGTGAATCCTGTCATTGTTTTGACTCCTTTCACCTCACTTGCAAATCTGTTTCAGGTGTCCATCACCTTTTTAGTAGAAAAGTATTTTCTCGAGCATCCCTCTCTTTAATTTTATAATCTATTATTGAGCGTGACGAGAAACATTTTACCAGCCCTCCATGATTTTCACTTTAGGAAGTGCTGCTGTTTTACAATCTTTTTTTTTTTTTTTTTTTTTTTTTACACATAATAGACAAACTAATAATATAAGTGAGGTTTTTTTTTAATCTGGGATACATGACGTCACAGGCAGGGACTAGCAGGCAGTGGGCATATGGACAAATGCATATAGTATATGTTCTGCAGAGATAGAGGGTGGGAGAGATACAGTTTGTGGTGGAGTCCCCCCTCCCCTTGCAGCAGAAACAAACCCCAGCTTGGGTTGCATTTCATGATCTTGGCAAGCAAGAGGCATAGCACTCAATACTATGTCAGCTTCCTTTGCTGTATGGATCCCCATAGACCTCACAGCTCAAGTGATGAGAATGGCCCTGCGCAGCAGAGAAAGCCGATGCAGTATTAAGCTTGGCTTCTGCTGCCCGGGGCGGGGAAGGGATTATTAGGGGAGGCCCAAGTTGAGGTTTGTTTGTGCTACGGTGGGGGTGTTTCAAAGTTTTATGGGGTGGAGCAAGACTTGGCTATAGATGGTACCTCTTGTCTCTCCCCTTCCTTCTTTAACAAGTTATTTATTTTGTCTACCAATTTTCCTCTTCTTCCTCCAGTTACATTTTAACATTACTTACCTTTCTCATGGGCATAGTTGCATTTAAAGAATGCTTCATAAAACTGAAAAAAAAAATCCATAGATATCAATTATTCTCTTTTTGTTAGTATGTCTTATGAAAAAGGGCCAGGTGAGGTACAAGGAGTGAGAGAGTGGAAAAGATGCAGAAGAGCCAGGGGTATAGTGTGGGTATGAAAGAGAACTGGCGGGAAGATGGTGTGAAAGAGCTGGAGGGAAGTAGGAAGATGGGGCGCGAGTGCCACTAGGAGAGGAAGGGAAGGAGTTTGGGGTGAGAGAGCCACAAGAGGAGTGGAGGAATTACAAGAGATCCACAGGAGAGAGGAGTGCAAAAGATTGAGCCGGGGGCAGGGTAGGTGGCGAAGGGGGTATGAGATAGGGGGTGTGCAGGGAAAAAAATGATTTGGCTCATTTTCAACAGGTCTTCTTCCCATGAATATCGGTTTGTGGAATGTTTCATTTGTTTCATTCATTAGAAAAAAACAAATCAAACATTTAAAAAAGAAAAAAGGACCAAATGGGTCCTCCCACCCACCCAGAAAAATGCCGGGGCCAGGATCCCGCCCGGCCCCCACTTACTCAGTCCAGTAGGGATTCGCCGGTGAGGCCTAGGCCCAGGTTGAAGCCTTGGCCTTGTGTAGGCTGAGGACGTGGTAGGTTGCCGCAACCTCGGCCTATGCAAGGCCAAGTCTGCAGCCGAGTCCCAGGCTTTGACACCTAGGCCCAGGATGGAGGCCACGGCAGGTAGTCTCGACCTACCCAACGCCGAGGCTTCGGCCTAGCCCGGAGGCAGAGTCCCGACACCAAGGCCACAACCCGGAACCAGGCCCGATACATGGGCCTCAGACTAGTCAGAAGCTGGATCCCCATCACCAGGGCCCCGGCCCGGACCCAGGCCCAATGCAACAAACCAGCCCGGAGGACAGGTCCAATGCCTGGGCCTCGGTCTAAGCCAGAGTCCGGAAGCAGGCCTGATGCCTCGGCCTAGGGTCAGGCCTGGAGCCCAAGCCTTGCAGCAACTACCATGTCGTCGTCGTCTTCTTGTGACGCTGTTCAGGGGTGAACGCACCGGAGCTTATTAACTCTGGCTCCACCCCAGCACACAGCGTCCAAAGGAAGAAGAGGATGGAGTGCGAGGAGCTGTAAGGCCTGGGCTCTGTGCTGAGGCCCAGGCGTTGGGACCTGGCCTCCAGGCTAAGCCCTGGCATCAGGCCTGGCTCTGGGCTGAAGTCCCGGCCTCAGGACCAAGCCTCCGGGCCGGGTGGCGGCATTGGGCCCAGGGCCAGGCTCGGGCTGAGGCCCAGTTGTCGGGACCCGGCATCAGGCCTGGCTCTGGGCTCTGACCCAGGCCGAGTCCCAGGCGTTGGGACCTGGTCTCCAGGTTGGATTGCAGCATCGGGCCTGGGCCTGGCATCGGGTCCTGGCCTGCAGGCCGGGCTGCAGCATTGGGCCTGCTCCTATGCTGAGGCCCAGGCATCGGGCCCCAACCTTCGTCAGATGCCCAACAGATCAGGTTAGTGCGTTTTTTTGTTTGATTTTTTTTTTTCTTTTAATTTTCTGAGGTTTCCGTCCAGGCCCCAGTGTTGGCTTGGGCCTCCGCCGAGACCCTGGCATTGCACTTGGGCCTAAGCCATGGTGCCAGCGTCATGCTTGGGCATAGGCCATGGCACCTCCTTTGGGCTTCGGCCTATGCTTTAGGCTTCGGCCTCAGCTTTGGGCCTTAGCCCAGTGCATTAGTTTAAAACAAATTGAACAAATAAGGTTTGTTTTATTTGGGGGGGGGGGGGGGGGACACAAATGAAACAAATTGGCCTTATTCATTGCATTTGGTGCTTTCATTTTAAACAAATGTACATCCCTAGTATGAGAGAGCTGGGGGGGGAGATGTAACTTTTTTTTTTTTAAATAAAATGCACTCTGTTTGCCATGCAGTTCTAGACTTGCCTTACTCATTCATGTTTATAGCTAGGTACTAGCAGGTAGTTAGGGTATTGGAAAAGAAATATGCTTAATAATCTTGAATGTTAGTGATGTGCACATGCATGACCATTTTGCATTTGTTTTTAGAAACGAGTCGACCACGTAGAACTGATATGCTTAGTGTTGCACGCTTATTGTCATCTCTCTGCTACAGACGAGTTATCGCACCAGTATGAGAACCATGCAGAGATGATGATGTACATGAGTGTTCGGGGTCACGTCAGTCAAGTCATGCTTCCTTTCTTTTCTGCTGGCTGAGTGTCCAAATAATGTAGTGAATTGCAGCGTCTTTCACACACATAATCGAAGAAAGCTGAGACTCATGTGGCCTCGAACACTCTTGCATATCCACTCTTCTCCAGGTGTGTTGTGGTTACTAGGACACAGCACTGCAGGCAAACAAAACACTTTGGTCTTTAAAGCAAAAGCTACGTGGAGTATTTTTTTTACCTCTGTTAAATGGTTGGATTATCAAACTGCCAGACAGTCGTGTTTGCTGGCTCTGAAAAGGTATTAATCTAGAAGCTTTTTTGGAACTCTGCTGAGCCTGCCGGTAGAGCATCACCAAGCCGCCCGTTGGCTGCCGCACAGATCCCACACTGGGGCAGTAGACGAGCACCTTTGTTACGGTTCTTTACCAGCCTTGTAAGCACAGGATTAATGACTTCTGTGACAGTGACCACAGCCCTTTTTTCTCTTTTACCTTAGGTCAAAAGCAGAATTTATCAAGGTAGGATTCTTCATTTTTTTTCAGTTTTATGCCTTTTATCAATGTTTGCATTACTAAGATGCAGAGCATCCATTCAATTAAATTTTTACGTTTAGAAAATGTGTACACGCACAAGCCTCCAAAACTGAATTGAACATACACACATCCTTGCCCGTTATGTGTCACGAACCCAGTTTCCTACCTTAGGATCCAGCCCCAGATTCCTATTGTATTATATTATATTCTTTTATAATACTGCCCAGGCCTTCATTGTCCTTTGAGAGGAAGAGGGGTCCCAGAAGGGAGGCAGAGATGCTTTCTAAAAGCTGACTTTGCATCAGCCCAGTGACTTAGTGGCAGGTGCCGCCTTGCGAGGATCTGGGTCCAATTCGTAGGATCTGTTCAGTTGATCTGGAAGTCCATAGGAGTAGAAAGGAAATGCTGGGCCAAAAAAATAAATTGCTAAATAAAAGCCAGACCTTCTGGATTATTGTATGAGAAGGGAGAGTGAAGAGAACTTACAGTAAGATCTGTTATAGGAGGGGAATTCATTCTACCAAGGGGTTCATTTGCTCTCCACAGAATTTTTGCCATGCTTCCTTTTTCCTTCTCCACTTAATCTGGCCACTATTTTCTTATTGGGCACAGGGAAAGCAACAGAGGACCTTGACCTTCCATAAAAGCTTTTGCTGCATTTGTCTTTTTTGTGGAAAAGGTCCCATAAATTGTGTCCTTAAATGTTATAAACTCTGAAAGCACCAGAAGTTAATTTGTAGCAAGCATCTTAAAAAAAAAAAAAAAAAAAAAAAAAAAAGTTCCACTTATCTTAATGATAGTTGTCCCCGCAATCTCTCACAGATTCTGCCTCTACTCTGATGATAATGCTGCATGTGTCAGCAACCAGATGCACAGTCAAATGAGGAACAGCTGGAAATTCCACAGGCTTTAGAGTGCTAAGCATCTGACTTGTCACACAAGCTTAGTATCAGCAGAATTATGACATCACCCTGGTTATGAGGTCAGCACTGGGCTAATATAAGCAAATAAAATTGTTCCTTATGAGAGCAGCTAATGTAGTAACATTTTTTTTTTCTTGCCAGTTATTAAATCATTAGTTCAAATGCAGTATGGAAATGCTTTTGACTGATTTGTGGCTAGCAAAAGCATAATATGCATTTGCTTGATGGAATCACCAGTGACCTCATCCTGGCAATGCAGTTGTTCTTCCGATTTAGAGCCTTTAAAGTGAATTTTAAAAGCCCGAAGCATGCATTAATTAGAGGATGTGCACACAAATAGACCTTATGTGCACTGATGAAATTTTAAAAACCGCCCAGATGCACGTGCACCTCCTGCATGCATATCTCACTTGGATTTTAAAAGGGGCATAGTCTGGGTGGACCATGTGCGGTTTGGGGCGTGCCTAAGAGATACGTGCGTAAATACTTACACGCCCAGGTCAAGTGCCATGTAACTTTACTTCTGCTATTGATGAAGTGTAGGTCTTAATAAAAGTATTTCTAGGCATTGCAGAAGGTTTTGAGGGGGTCTGGATTAAATGGGTGAGTGTAGGCTATTAAACCAGGGAGTTTGGTGGCCCTAGCTCTAAACTGCGTGAACTGGTGAATGAACTGGTGAAAATGGCTATGGCATAGACACACACCTGTTATAAAATTCCTTAACTTACGCAGGTGACACCTGATTTATGTGCGCACAAACTTAAACTTGGGCGCACGTATGCGTGCGCCCAGTCTATTTTATAATATCCGCGCAAGTTATAAAATGGCCTCGCCCCTCGGCCTGTGCTGATACACACGTGTGTGCACACACGTGCCCGTTTGAAAGATACTGTCCCTGTGTAATGTTAGATCTTGGATAGAGAGCCTGAACGTTTCCAGCTGATTTTTCATTTAGCAATGCTGCTGCTTGTGGAACAATCCATCATTACTGCAAGGGAAGAACTTACATCCTAAATGTAAGCTAATCGTTGACCAGTTTTTTTTTTCTGATTTGATTGTCACACGATTTAGATTTTTATTATTTTAACCTTTATATTAATGACTGAGTCAGGAGAGCAGTAAGGTTCAAATGGCCTCTGTGCCACCAAGGCCTTCAAAGTTCCCAGTGGGGTAAAATATTATGGAGGGGGAGATGTTTAGTTTGAAATACGCTGAAGTTCTTATCTGTATTCATATCTCACTGATTATAAAAGTTCTTCTGTCATTGTAACAGACCATGAAAAATAATTTGGCCACTGGTTTTCATGAGCAAGTTTCAGGGGTCATGTAGCAGAAATCAGTGACTGTCATTAAAAAAAAAAAAAGTATTTGCCAACCAATTTGAGTACATAGCCAAATGACCACCACCACGTTTCAAAGGGATTTATGTTTCTTTGCCCTTTTCATATAGATTAGAATTATGTAATACAGGTTAGACTTTGAAATTTATGGTTTGGTGGTACGCATTATTTTTCAAAGCAAAGTTTTGTTTTGGTTTTTTTTTTAATATGAACTCTTGAACCCTACCATGTTTGTCCCTGGAACAGGAAAAGTACCAGTGTGAGAGCATAGAGTGAAATTTCCTAGATTTTGGCCTTGAGCTTATGCACATGGATTGATGTCAAGTAACCTGCTGATTCTTCTGGCATCTTGGCTTTGGTGGATAACAAGGGCTGGTTCCCTAAAACCCCTAATAAAACCTTTGTGGAGAAAGATGATGCAGGACCCAGGCAGTCAGCCCAAATTCCAGAAACCCAAACAGTTGAAAGACACGTCCCCCTCTCCTGTTTAAAAGGCTGGAAGAACAAGGAAGGAGAACTTAGATATTCCAGTAGGGATGTGCGGGGAAAAAAATCGTTTGTATTTGGTTTGTTTTAAGGAGATTTTTTCCCATGAATTTTTGTTCGTGGATTGCTCGATTCGTTTCATTCATGTGAAAAACACGAATCAAGCAATAACACTCTCTTCCCCCCCCCCCCCCCAAAGGGGCAAAAAACTAAAGCAAAGCCTCCCTCTCACCCTCCTGGAAAAATGCCGGGGTCAGGATCCCCTCCAGCCCCTACTTACCCAGTCTGGTGGGGATCCGCCGGCTACAACTAGGCCAAAGCCTCCGTCTAGGCCTTGACACTGCAGCCGGCCAAGAGGCTGGGTCCCGGAACCAGGCCTGGCGCCGCAACCTGACCCAGAGGCTTAAGTACCCATGCCTGGGCCTAGACCCGGAGCTCGAACCCAGACCCGACGCCATGATCTAATCCGGAGACAATGTCCCCAATGCCTAGGCTGGAGCCCAGGCCCAAT
Source organism: Rhinatrema bivittatum (assembly GCF_901001135.1). Lineage (NCBI taxonomy): Eukaryota > Metazoa > Chordata > Amphibia > Gymnophiona > Rhinatrematidae > Rhinatrema > Rhinatrema bivittatum. The sequence goes on along the minus strand of NC_042617.1, from coordinate 37,543,183 downwards.
GCCGGGGCCTAGACCCAGACCCGACGCCATGATCTAATCCGGAGACAATCTCCCCAATGCCTAGGCTGGAGCCCAGGCCCAATGCCGGGGCCTAGACCGGAGCTCGAACCCAGACCCGACGCCATGATCTAATCCGGAGACAATGTCCCCAATGCCTAGGCTGGAGCCCAGGCCCAATGCCGGGGCCTAGACCGGAGCTCGAACCCAGACCTGACGCCATGATCTAATCCGGAGACAATGTCCCCAATGCCTAGGCTGGAGCCCAGGCCCAATGCCGGGGCCTAGACCCGGAGCTCGAACCCAGACCCGACGCCATGATCTAATCCGGAGACAATGTCCCCAATGCCTAGGCTGGAGCCCAGGCCCAATGCCGGGGCCTAGACCGGAGCTCGAACCCAGACCCGACGCCATGATCTAATCCGGAGACAATGTCCCCAATGCCTAGGCTGGAGCCCAGGCCCAATGCCTGGGCCTAGACCCGGAGCTCGAACCCAGACCCGACGCCATGATCTAATCCGGAGACAATGTCCCCAATGCCTAGGCTGGAGCCCAGGCCCAATGCCGGGGCCTAGACCCGGAGCTCGAACCCAGACCCGACGCCATGATCTAATCCGGAGACAATGTCCCCAATGCCTAGGCTGGAGCCCAGGCCCAATGCCGGGGCCTAGACCCAGACCCGACGCCATGATCTAATCCGGAGACAATCTCCCCAATGCCTAGGCTGGAGCCCAGGCCCAATGCCGGGGCCTAGACCGGAGCTCGAACCCAGACCCGACGCCATGATCTAATCCGGAGACAATGTCCCCAATGCCTAGGCTGGAGCCCAGGCCCAATGCCGGGGCCTAGACCGGAGCTCGAACCCAGACCTGACGCCATGATCTAATCCGGAGACAATGTCCCCAATGCCTAGGCTGGAGCCCAGGCCCAATGCCGGGGCCTAGACCCGGAGCTCGAACCCAGACCCGACGCCATGATCTAATCCGGAGACAATGTCCCCAATGCCTAGGCTGGAGCCCAGGCCCAATGCCGGGGCCTAGACCGGAGCTCGAACCCAGACCCGACGCCATGATCTAATCCGGAGACAATGTCCCCAATGCCTAGGCTGGAGCCCAGGCCCAATGCCTGGGCCTAGACCCGGAGCTCGAACCCAGACCCGACGCCATGATCTAATCCGGAGACAATGTCCCCAATGCCTAGGCTGGAGCCCAGGCCCAATGCCGGGGCCTAGACCCGGAGCTCGAACCCAGACCCGACGCCATGATCTAATCCGGAGACAATGTCCCCAATGCCTAGGCTGGAGCCCAGGCCCAATGCCGGGGCCTAGACCGGAGCTCGAACCCAGACCCGACGCCATGATCTAATCCGGAGACAATGTCCCCAATGCCTAGGCTGGAGCCCAGGCCCAATGCCTGGGCCTAGACCCGGAGCTCGAACCCAGACCCGACGCCATGATCTAATCCGGAGACAATGTCCCCAATGCCTAGGCTGGAGCCCAGGCCCAATGCCGGGGCCTAGACCCAGACCCGACGCCATGATCTAATCCGGAGACAATCTCCCCAATGCCTAGGCTGGAGCCCAGGCCCAATGCCTGGGCCTAGACCCGGAGCTCGAACCCAGACCCGACGCCATGATCTAATCCGGAGACAATGTCCCCAATGCCTAGGCTGGAGCCCAGGCCCAATGCCGGGGCCCAGACCCAGACCCGACGCCGTGATCTAATCCGGAGACAATGTCCCCAATGCCTAGGCTGGAGCCCAGGCCCAATGCCGGGGCCCAGACCCAGACCCGACGCCATGATCTAATCCGGAGACAATGTCCCCAATGCCTAGGCTGGAGCCCAGGCCCAATGCCGGGGCCTAGACCCCCAGACCTGACGCCGTGATCTAATCCGGAGACAATGTCCCCAATGCCTAGGCTGGAGCCCAGGCCCAATGCCGGGGCCCAGACCCAGACCCGACGCCATGATCTAATCCGGAGACAATGTCCCCAATGCCTAGGCTGGAGCCCAGGCCCAATGCCTGGGCCTAGACCCGGAGCTCGAACCCAGACCCGACGCCATGATCTAATCCGGAGACAATGTCCCCAATGCCTAGGCTGGAGCCCAGGCCCAATGCCGGGGCCTAGACCCGGAGCTCGAACCCAGACCCGACGCCATGATCTAATCCGGAGACAATGTCCCCAATGCCTAGGCTGGAGCCCAGGCCCAATGCCGGGGCCTAGACCGGAGCTCGAACCCAGACCCGACGCCATGATCTAATCCGGAGACAATGTCCCCAATGCCTAGGCTGGAGCCCAGGCCCAATGCCTGGGCCTAGACCCGGAGCTCGAACCCAGACCCGACGCCATGATCTAATCCGGAGACAATGTCCCCAATGCCTAGGCTGGAGCCCAGGCCCAATGCCGGGGCCTAGACCCAGACCCGACGCCATGATCTAATCCGGAGGCAATGTCCCCAATGCCTAGGCTGGAGCCCAGGCCCAATGCCGGGGCCCAGACCCAGACCCGACGCCGCAACCTGGAGGCCGGGTCCCAATGCCTGGGAGCTTCCTTTTGTGGTCCTCCTCTTTCTTCGGCTCTTCATTGCCAAATGATGGTGTCCGCCTTGCTCGCGCTGGAGTAACTCTGGGCCTGCAGGTCGGGTCGCGGCGTCAGGCCTGGGTCTTGGCCAAGGCCACAGCATCTGGGCCCGGCCTCTGGCCTGAGCTCAGGCTCCAGCCCAAGCCCCGGGCATCGGGACCCGGCCTTCATCGGATTACCGGACAGATCAGATAAAACAATTTTTTTTTTTTTTTTTTTAATATTTTCGGGGTCTCGGCCTAGGCTGTGGCCCCTGCTTTGGGCCTCGGCCTAGGCCCCAGGTGTGGCCCCAGAATGACGATGTGGGATAGGCCTTGGCCCGCTGCATTGGTTTAAAATGAAATGAAACGAATAAGATTACTTTCATTTTTTTTGGGGGGCCCAATTCAGTTCAGGGCCCCCTGAATGAAACAAATTAGCCTTATTCGTCGCATTTTGCACTTTTGTTTTAAACGAATGCACATCCCTATATTCCAGTAATAATAGATATTTTCAGAACCATAGAATTCCTTTTGCAGCTCGGTCAAATCGCCATCTGCTCGTATAAATTGGTATCCAAATCAGTTTTTATGGTTTCCCCCCCCCCCCCCCCCCCCCCCCCCCCCCCCATTATCTGCTGATTTTTATGTCACACACGATCCCAACAGATTTTGGTATTGCAAAGGGAATGACAAAAATCATTCAGTGTCTGGGGCTTAACCCTTTTCAAATGATAGGGCCTGCATGCATTGCATAAAAACCTGTTACTTACAGAATCAGCAATGATTGCCAGCACGTGCCACAATATAAGAATTCATCTTTAACCACAACATGTTGGGAGCAGACCATGGTTTGTAAATTTGGCTGCTGATACTTTTTTTTTTTTTTTTTCTCCTCACAGCAAACTATCTAGGAATGGAGGCCCATAATCAGTGCCACTTAGCGGGATAAGTCGAAACTTATCCAGCTGAATGGCGGTGCCTGACTGTGTGGGCCAGGATCAGCAGCCACCTCTTACCTGCATAACTATTTATCCAGCTGATTAGTTGGCTGTCTAAATGCCGGGTGGGATGAGGGCATAACTGGGAAGAGCTGAGTTAGCCAGATAAGTTATCTGGCTAAGTGTGGTCATCCTGTAGACCAGTCCTAAAGTTAGATAGATAGATTTATTCGGCTAACTTTAGGATAGCCAGGTATATTGTAACTAGATATACAACCTAAGTTCCCTGTACGTACCAGGATCAGTCCAGGACACCTGGGTTGTGACTCCGCACCAGTAGATGGAGACAGACTAAAACTTGTGGGCGGAGCCATATATGCCCCTGTGCCAGTCACAGCCCCTCAGTCTTACTCTGTCTCCAGTAGATGGTGCAGGTCCGGTCACAGCCCTGCCTGCCCTGGTTCTGGTATTCCGTCAGGGTCGGTTCCTTTTTTGATTTGTTTAGGCCAGTTTTAGGCTACGGATTTCTAAATTGTCCTTAGGTCCCTTTCGCCCTGCCTCCCAGGGGGGTTGTGAGGTTCTGAGGGGACCACCCCCCCCTGGTTGAGGCCGCTGCTAGGGTCGAGGACCCAGCTGGCCTAGTAGCAGCGTCAGGGGTGACACCGGGGAGCCCGGTTCACTCACCCCTGCTGGATTAGGGCTCCAGGACCGTGGACAGCGACAGGTGTTTTTCTTAAAAAAAAAAAAAAAAAAAGAGGTTTGTGTTTCTTTCTGTGCTGGCTCTCTCTTGCTTCGCGTCGCCGCTCGTAGTGGGGGCGCCGCCGACGGGGGGAGGCCGTTCGTTCGATTTTTTATTTTTTGTCGCTCCTCTTACCCCGTTTTCGCGCCTCTTCGCCGGCATGCCTCGCAGCTCGGTCTGCCGGGCCTGTGGCTCGGCGCGCGCGCGTCTGTGCGCGGCCTGCATCCCGGGCGGAGAGGGGTCGTCTGGGGCGCCTCGGGGGGCTCGTTCGCGGCCCGCGCGATCGCCTCCGCGCGGGGGGGGCGCCGGAGAAAAGCCCCAAGAGCTTTTCCCGCTTAGCGCGGGAGTGGCGGCCATTTTGGCCACGGGCCGCGAAATGGCGCGGGAACCGGCAGGGCCTTCGGCCTTGCCTCCCGCGCTTTCCCCGCAGCGGATCGCGGTCGGAGGGGGTCCCTCGGGGGACACAGGGTCCCCGGGGAGTCCCGCTGATTTTTCCTCTGATTCGAGCTCGCTTTCGGAGGACCTTGCGCTTTTGTTGCGCAAGGTCCTGAAATACAAAAAAAGCAGGCGCGGCCGGAGTGAGGCTCACAGAGCTCCGCCGCAGAAGAGGTCCCGGAAGCCCTCGGGGGTCGCGGAGGGGCCCCAGGGCGCCTTGCGGGGGAAGCGGCCTCCACGTGGCGTCCCACAGGAGGCGGACACCGATTCCTCCCCCGAGGCGGACGCTGATTCCTCTGAGGAAACCCAGAAGGGACCCGACGATGTGGGAGCGGACGGCTCCGCTACGTCCGGCGTAGCAAAAGGCTCACAGGCAGTTGAGGGGGACGATCCCAAAGTGGTCAGGCTCTTCCGTAGGGATGAATTGCCACCTCTAATTCCAGCCATTATCCAGGAACTGGGAATAAACCCCCCTCCGGCGGTGGTTCGTCAGGAAGCGAACATGGATCCGGTCCTGTTAGGCCTCACGGGTCCGGCAGTTGCCTTTCCATTCCATTTTTCTTCAACGGACATCATGTTCCGGGAATGGGACACTCCGGAGTTAGGGTTGAAGGTCAGCAAGGCCATGGACAAGCTTTACCCGCTCCCGGAGGATGCGCTGGACCTTCTCAAGTTTCCCAAGGTGGATTCGGCGGTTTCGGCGGTAACGAAGAGATCTACTATCCCGGTTACGGGTGCGACAGCCCTTCGGGACCTTCAGGACAGGAAGCTGGAAGTACAGCTCAAGAAGATTTTTGAGGTTTCAGCGCTAGGAATTCGGGCCGCCATGTGTACGAATTTCGCTTTGAGAGCTGGCTTACGCTGGGCTCAGGTCCTTCAAGCCAATGCGGATCTTTCGGCTGACGAGGCAGCGCAAGCGGATAAGTTGGAAGCGGTAATAGCATATGGCGCAGATGCACTCCACGATCTGCTGCGCACTTCCTCTAGATCCATGGTGGCGGCTGTCTCGGCGCGTCGCCTCCTGTGGCTACGCAACTGGGCGGCGGATGGCTCTTCTAAGGCTCACCTCGGGGCGCTGCCATTCAAGGGTAAATTGCTGTTTGGCAAGGAATTAGATGACTTGATGGCTTCCCTGGGGGAAAATAGGGCTTTCAGGTTGCCCGAAGATAGAGCCAGGTCACGGACTTCCTTTACAGCCAGGTCCCGCTTTCGTGGGCCCAGGAAGGCGCGACCTCAAAGGTCGTCGGGGCACTCGTACAGGTCTTCCTCCTCCCGTACCCCACAGTGGCAGCAGCAGCAGTCCTTTCGTGGGAGGCGCTTTGGTAGACCAGGGGGTGCCCTGGCCATCACGGCGCCCAAATCTTCACAATGAAAGGGGGTCGGCCCTTCTCCCGCCGCAGCCTCAGCACGCCGTTCCCAACGTCGGGGCGCGGTTGCTGTCGTTTTACGAGAGATGGGCCGGAATAACGTCGGACCAGTGGGTCCTCACCGTGATAAGACACGGCTACGCGTTAGATTTTGCTCGCATTCCAGTGGACAAGTTCCTTGTGTCACCCTGCAAGGCTCCCGAGAAGAAGACGGCGGTGCTAGACACCATCCGCCGCTTAGAGGACTTGGGAGCTATCTCCCCCGTTCCGGTCAGCCAACAAGGCAAAGGCCGTTACTCCATTTACTTCATCGTACCAAAGAAGGACGGCACGTCCCGACCAATTCTGGATCTCAAAGGGGTGAACCGATGCCTTCGCGTTCCTCGCTTCAAAATGGAGACGATCCGGTTAGTCATCGCCGCGGTCCGGCCAGGCGAGTTCCTGGCCTCCCTGGACCTCACGGAGGCGTATCTTCACATAGGCATCCAGCCGTCGTTCCAACGCTTCCTCAGATTCTGCATTCTGGGTCGGCATTACCAGTTTCGGGCGCTCCCTTTTGGGCTCGCAACGGCCCCTCGTACTTTCACGAAGGTGATGGTCGTGGTGGCGGCGCAACTGCGCCGAGAAGGTCTCCAGGTCCATCCGTATCTGGACGATTGGTTGATTCGGGCGAAGTCCGAAGATCAGTGTCGGATGGCGGTGGCCAGGGTCCTCCATCTGTTGCAGTCCCTGGGATGGGTGGTCAACTTCAGCAAGAGTCATCTGACACCCACGCAGACCTTGGAATATCTGGGAGCTCTTTTCGACACGAAGCAGGGCAAGGTGTTTCTGTCGCTCGAACGGATGGTCAAATTGCAAACTCAGGTACAACGCTTGTTGTCTCTACGCCAGCCGCAGGTCTGCGACTACCTTACGGTCCTCGGGTCTATGGCTTCCACGCTGGCGCTGGTGCCATGGGCGTTCGCTCATCTGCGACCCTTACAGTCATCCTTGCTTTCCCGCTGGAAGCCGGTCTCGGAGGATTTCCACTTACCGCTTCCTCTAGCGGGACACGCGAGGTCCAGCCTGCGTTGGTGGCTGGACCCCAGTCATCTTTCCGCCGGAGTCTCTCTCCTGGTGCCCAGTTGGACAGTGGTGACCACGGATGCCAGCCTCTCCGGTTGGGGAGCGGTCTGCCTAGGGAGCTCAGTTCAAGGCCTATGGTCAGTGTCGCAAGCCCAGTGGTCTATCAATCGCCTAGAGACCAGAGCGGTCCATCTGGCCCTACAGGCTTTTCTCCCATTGCTGCGGGGAAAGGCAGTCCGAGTGTTGTCGGACAATGCGACCACCGTGGCATACATCAACCGGCAGGGGGGGACCCGGAGCCCCCAGGTGGCAGTAGAAGCTCAGCGCTTGATGGCCTGGTCGGAGCTACATCTCAGCAACCTCGCAGCGTCTCACATTGCGGGAGTCGACAACGTGCAGGCGGACTATCTCAGCCGTCATCGTCTGGATCCCGGAGAGTGGGAGCTAGGGGACGAAGCGTTTCTTCTCATTTGCGAAACGTGGGGGGTTCCCCACATGGATCTGATGGCCACGTGGCACAACGCGAAGGCCCCGCGATTTTACAGTCGACGTCGAGAGCGGGGGGCAGAAGGCGTCGATGCGTTGGTGCTTCCCTGGCCGACGGATGTGCTGCTCTACGTGTTTCCCCCGTGGCCGATGATCGGCAAGATTCTACGGCGCATAGAGTTGCATCCGAACAACGTGATCTTGGTGGCACCGGAGTGGCCTCGCCGGCCGTGGTTCGCAGACCTCGTACAACTGGCAGTAGCGGCCCCCCTTCGGTTCCAAGGAATGGCGGCCCTTCTCCATCAGGGCCCCGTCTGTTTGGAGGATGCGGATCACTTCTGTCTCGCGGCATGGCTTTTGAGAGGAATCGACTGAAGAGGAAAGGTTATTCAGATGCGGTGGTGGCCACGCTACTGCGTTCCAGGAAGCAGTCGACGTCTTTGGCTTACGTCCGTGTCTGGGTGGTCTTTGAGGACTGGTGCGTGCAGCGAGGGGTGGACCCCATCTCGGCTTCCGTCTCTGATGTTCTAGCGTTCCTCCAGGCGGGTCTGGCCAAAGGTCTGGCGTGCAGTTCCCTACGGGTCCAAGTGGCGGCGCTGGGGTGTTTGCGAGGTAAGTCTCTGGCGCTTCACCCGGATATTGCTCGTTTTCTTCGGGGGGCTAAGCACCTTCGCCCCCCGTTACGTCTTCCTTGTCCGGCTTGGAACCTCAATTGGGTTCTCTCCGCTCTATGCACGGCGCCGTTTGAGCCCTTGAAACGCGCAACTCTTAAGGATCTCACTTTAAAAACGGCATTCTTGGTGGCGATTGCCGCGGCACGGCGTGTTTCCGAGTTGCAGGCCCTGTCCTGTAGGGAACCTTTCTTGCGTATCTCCGACTCGGGGGTTTCCTTACGGACGGTTCCTTCCTTTCTTCCGAAAGTGGTCTCGTCGTTTCACGTGAATCAATCGGTGGAGTTGCCCGCTTTTGCATGCGGAGACTCCTCTGCTACTGAAGAGAGGGAGTTATGGAAGCTTGACGTGCGGAGATCCCTTCTCCGATATCTGGAGGTCACTAATCCGTTTCGGGTCACAGATCATCTGTTTGTCCTGTTCTCTGGACCAAAGAAAGGAGCTGCAGCGTCCCGCACAACTATCGCTCGTTGGCTCAAGGAGGCCATTGGTTCGGCGTACTTGGTGCGGGGAAAACCCCTTCCCGTGGGGCTGCGGGCTCACTCGACTCGATCCCAAGCAGCGTCTTGGGCGGAAGCTTCTCAGGTGTCGCCTCAAGAGATTTGTAGGGCGGCCACCTGGAAGTCGTTGCATACTTTTGTCCGGCATTACCGGCTGGATGTCCGGGCTACCGATTCCGGGGGTTTTGGAGAGAGGGTACTCCGAGCGGGACTCTCTGCTTCCCACCCTCAGTAGGTTGCTCTGGTACATCCCAGGTGTCCTGGACTGATCCTGGTACGTACAGGGAAAGGAAAATTAGTTTCTTACCTGATAATTTTCGTTCCTGTAGTACCAAGGATCAGTCCAGGATCCCGCCCACGGTGCAGCGCTGAAGTAATGGAGAGTCCGCTCTGTGTTTTGATTTGCTCTGTTCCGCTTGTTCGCTCTCTCGGTTGGAGAGTCCGTTTCCAGAAGGGGTGTTTCTTTCCCCGTTAGTTAGCGGTATCTAGTTTTGTTTACTTCTCTGGTTGTGTTCTACTTTGACATTCCGTAAGACTGAGGGGCTGTGACTGGCACAGGGGCATATATGGCTCCGCCCACAAGTTTTAGTCTGTCTCCATCTACTGGTGCGGAGTCACAACCCAGGTGTCCTGGACTGATCCTTGGTACTACAGGAACGAAAATTATCAGGTAAGAAACTAATTTTCCTTTATCAAACTAAGTTATCAAACTTTGTGTAAATATCCTTTTGCCTCCCATTCACCTAAGCAGCACACCCCCAGAGGTGCTTGCTCCTTGTAAATTATAGCCATCTTCCTACTCCTTGTAAATTATAGCCATATTTATTTAGTTGTTTTTGTTTCCTTAATATCACAGTCACCGTTCAATGTAAAGGCTTCGCCTAAAGTTATTAAGTTACTTGTAAACTGATGCGATGTGCAAACGGATGTCGGTATAGAAAAGGTTTTAAATAAATAAATAATAAATAAAGTTAGCTGGTTAGGTTTAACCTAACCAGCTAACTTAAATAAAATTGTTTTCTATGGAATTTATAGTCTATTGTATTACTTTGAGCAAAGTATTGTGGTTGCCTTGTATTACTTTATTTAAAAAAGCTTTTTTTAAATGTCTGTACTGGAATTAGGCCAGCACTAACTGGAAGCTTGAAAAGCTTTCAGCCTTTTTTTTTTTTTAACTTTTAAAATTTATTTTTTATCTCCCTAGCAAATGAAAAACAACTTGCTGAAAGAATAAAAAATCTCATACAAGAAAAAAGTGAAGTTTTGGAAAAGATCTCGCACTATGAGCAAAAGGTATTTCAAAATTTTTTGTAGTGTTCTTTTTTTTTTGCTTTTGTTGTATAATAGTTTGTTACGTTTTCCTCCTCTTGTTAACCCAAAATCAGGGTCACTGGAAAATTGCAAGAACGGTAAAAGTCTAGTTAAGTCATATTCAACATTCTTGACTATTTGCCTTTTTTTTTTTCTGGAGTTCATTACACTTTGCCAAATATTCCCATCTGCAGCACCTTCTTGACAAGGTATATTTGATCAGGTACCAGCCAGGCCAGCTGTGCTTCATGAAGCTGAGCAGCTGTGAAGAGGCATTATGGAGCAATTCATCTCCAAAACAGACTTTCCCTGAGAAGTTCTGCAAGAATTATCCTAAACAGATAGTGGCAGATTTTATATATGTTTTCTGCCATTTCTCAGTGGCCCTGCCCATAATTATTCAAACTTTTGTTTTCGTTCCTGAGAGGATATTGTTCAGAGCAGTGCAAAATTTTAGACTTTCATTGCCCTGCTGCTTTTAATGCATTAATTTTAATACAGATAGCTGAAAAGTGAGTATGAGGCAAATGGGGGTGATTTGGTCTCCGTATAGGCTACACCTTGTATTATAAAACAATTTTAGAAAGTGAAAACATGAAATGCATTAGGAAAAAAGGAAACCTTGGAATAAGACCAAAAGGGAAGTGATAGCGCCGACAAGTGGTCAGATTGCAGTTAAGAAGAACCTAGCTCGTGGTGATGCTTTAATTTCTCTTCAGGTATAGCTCTGTCTGTGTTTTTCTCCTCATGTAGATAAAAGAAGCCAAGGAGTCTGTGAAGGAAGCCCATGAAGAGAACAGCACACTCTCAGCAGAGGCCATGGGGCTGAAGGTATAGGAATATCTTCCCCTTCCTAGCCCAAAGATACAAACCCACTGAGATGGATTGAGCCTTGCAATTAATGCCAGTTCTTCTGTGTTGCAGGACTTTATCAAGGGGCTGGAGGAGACGAATCAGCAGCTGACTGCCAGCGTGAGAGACCTGCAGGCGGCACTGGGAACTGAGAAAAAGCAGAGCACCAAGAAACAGAATACAGTAAGAGCGGGTTTTAGCCATTGCAGCAGTACTGTTTATTCCTGTACTGTAATCTGTTTTGGATTGTGACAGCTCATATAAGGTCCAGCATAAGAAATTTTCAAGTGTGATGATGTATATGAGCTTTGAAAACCTCATGGGTCTCTTTTTCTGATGTCAAATGAAGAGGGACCAGTGTGGTCTCAAATGCTCAGGTAGAATAAGAGATCTGTTTTGGAACTCTAGTGATATAGCGGAATATTAAGCCTAAATAAATAACAGAACCTGCAAGAAATCCAGATTTCTCTTTAAACAAGCAGGCATGAATTTAGCCATAACTTGTAGGTGATATCATGCGACGGCGCCAACACGGAACCAGCTCTTAAAGCTCAGTAAAGACTTTACTTAGTATAGATGCTTGCACTGCCTTGAGAGCACCTCATTCCTGTACATACCCGGATCAGTCCAGACTCCTGGATTTTGCCTCCCCTCCAGCAGATGGAGACAGAGAAAGTTTTACTGACACTGCCATATAACGTGGTATGCCACCTGCAGTCCTTCAGTATTTCTCTGTCTCCAGCAGATGGTAGAGGTGCAAATCCTGCAGTCTAAAAAGAAACATTAAAAAAAAAAAAAAAAAAGGAAAGAGAGGATTTTAGAATTGATGGATTCTTCCAGGAGGTTGCTAGGTGGACAAGCAGGGGCTTGGGGATCCTTGGTATGGCTTGGTCTTTTCGCCGCCGGGGGTGAACTGATGGTGCCAGTTCCCCCCCCCCAGGAGAACTCTTAGCTTCTGGCAGCAGTTCAGCCGCATAGGGAAGTATCCTTTTCTTGAACTCCTTTTTATATGGAAAAAAAAATGACTTTGTTTAAGAAAAAGAAAAGGGGAGAGAGTTCAGTGCAGCAGTCAGAACAACCGGGTTCTAGCAGCCGCGGAAAGCATTCTGGCCAGTTTTTCAGAGTTCTTGGGCAGCAGTGTTAAGTCACGTGGATAGGCCTGCACAAATGCCGTGGCGCAGCTTTGGGGAATGTGCATTTGGCAATGCATGTGCACGACTTTCGTGCTGTGGTCTGGTGCTTCCGATGCCTTTCAGGAGGGAGAAGGCGGTCGGGGCAGGCAACTGCAGCATCTGAGAGACAAAATATACGCACGAAGCCTCAGAAGGCTGTGAACATCCTCCTGCCAGGAGTGGGAATGGCAGCCATCTTTGTTTCGGCAGGGAATGCTTCAGAACCTGTAAGGGGTTAGAGGATTTGGCCCCATCTTTGTCCTCGGCAATACAGAGCCCCGTTGGCAGGCAGAGGCTAATTTTGACAAGGAGGGGGACCGACTGGGGGACAATTCTGAGGGTTCCTCAGTGTTTTCGTCTGTTTGTGCTGCGCATGCATAAAGCATATTTGGCCAGGAAAGCAGCAAGGAGGCAGTCAGTTCAGCCTCTTGGACCGTGGCCTGCGAAAAGACCGAGGGTTTCAAGGGAGAAAGTTCCTAGGCACTCAGAGGATCCTAGGCATGGTGGCGCATCCGGATGAAGGCTCTGGGGACTTAGAGGAAGTAGTCTCACTGGTAGCTGTCTCTCCCGATGCCGCTGCTGCTGCTGCAGATTCCAGTCTGGACGTGGCGGAGCCAGATGAAGGGTTGGATCAGGCCCCTTGTTGCGGAAGGGGACCATCCTGTGGTGCGTCTCTTCTGCAAGGAGGAAATGTAGGGATCAAGGTTCCCGAAGAGGAATCTGGAAGGGATGGATCTAGTCATAGATGGCTTGAGGGGGCCATTGAAAGTCTTTCCCTTTCACAAATCAGTAAAACAGTTAGTAGTCAGGGAGTGGGACACTGCGGAGGCTGGGGCAAAGGCAAAATTGTACCTGTTACCTGAAGACACGCTTGAGCTCTTGGATGTGGACCACAGGAATGGTGGTCACTAAGGAGACCACCATTCCTGTGGTTGATTCAGCGACGCTGAAGGGATATGCAAGACAGAAAACTGGAAATTAATCTAAAAAATATTTTTGATTTGTGTGCGTTAGGCATCCGGGCTGCTGTTTGCAATAGCTTCATGCAGAGGGCTAGCCTGCGCTGGGTTCAGCAATTGCAGGCTGTGAAGCCAATGTCTGCGTCTGAGACTAAACATGCAGACTGTCTGGTGGTGGCAGTAGTTTATGTGGCTGATGCCTTGATTGAGCTTGTTAGAACCTCTTCAAGAATTATGAGGTCAGCGGTCTCAGCCAGGCTTCTCCTTTGGATAAGGAACTGGTTGGCGGATGTCTGCTCCAAGTCATGTTCGGGAGCAGTGCCTTTAAGGGAACGCTTCTATTTGGGGAGGACTTGGAAGAGCTAGTGAAGCATCGTCGTGAGACTAAGAGGCCTACATAGCCAGAGGATAAGCCAAAAGGAGGAAAGGTTTCCTTCTTGGGGCAATTCTGGTTCCAGTCAAATAGGAGTTTTCGGCAAATTATGCCTCTGGTGGGAGCCCAAAGACAAGGAACAAGAATACAGCAATCCTGAGGCCAGTCTTTTCAAGGGGGCGGAAATCCAAACCGGGATGGCCTTAGCTAAGGCTCTGGAGCTAGGTCCTTGCAATGAAGTGAGACCAAGCCACTCTTCTATCCCTCCTATCAGAGGACATCTGACTAGATTTTTTTACGAGGAGTGGGCCAAAATCCCAATAAACCAGTGGGTCCTAAGCGGAATAAGAGACTGTTACATGTTAGAATTCTCTCAGCAGTTATGAGACTTGTTCATGTTCTCCCTTGCACCCCATTCAACAAAAGGAAGGTGGTCCAAGAAACCATGAATTGCTTACAGAGTCTGAAAGTCATTGTTCCTGTGCCTACAGGGGAGCGAAGAACAGGAAGATATTCCATATATTTCATGGTACAAAAAAAAAAAGGGTCCTTCCGTCCAATTTTGGATTTAAAAAAGGTGAATGTGGCTCTCAAGGTTCCTCGTTTTTGCATGGAAACCCTGCGCTCAGTCATCGCAGCACTGCACAAAGAAGAGATTCTGGCTTCCCTTGATTTGACAGAGATATGCCTGCACATAGCAATCCACCCAGATCACCAACGATTCCCGAGGTTCAATATTCTCGGGAGGCATGCTAGTTCACCCATATCTGGACGACTGGCTCATTCGGGCAAAGTCAGAAATCCTCTGCGGGCAAGCTGTGTTTCAGGTCCTGCAACAGTTGAGGTCACTAGGCTGGGTGGTGAATCTGGCGAAGAATCATCTCGCCCCTTCTCAAGTTTTGGAGTTCTTAGGAGCATGCTTTGATACCAGAATAGGGAAGGTTTTTCTCACCGAGGGTCGCATAGTCAAACTGCAGGCGCAAGTTTGCAGGCTGCTGAGTGCTACAGTGCCCAGGGTGTGGGACTACTTTTAGGTCCTAGGCTCTATAGCATTGACATTGGAGTTAGTTCCTTGGGCCTTTGCACACATGTAGCCTTTGCAGAAGTATTTTCTTTTCCGGTGGGATCCGTTGTTAAAACAGTTTCATCTTCTGCTGTTTCTCGAGGAGGCTACCATATCCAGTCTTTCATGGTGGTTTGGTCGGGCCCATCTGAGTCACGGAGTAGACTTGGATGTTCTAGACTGAGTGGTAGTTACCACTGATGCCAGTCTCACCGGATGGGATGTCTAGGGGCAATGGTACAAGGACGAGACATCCGGTCTATCAATCAGAAACGAGGATGGTGCATTTCACGTTGCTTGCCTTTGTGCCTCTTATGTGATCGCCTGGTGCGCTGCTTGTCGGACAACGTGACCACCGTGGCTCATATCAATCAACAAGGGGGAACCAGTAGTCGGGCGGTGGCCCAGGAATTGTTTCCCTGGGCGGAACTGCATCTGGTGATGCTAGCAGCATCCCACATAGTCGGAGTGAACAATGTTCAAACAAATTTTCTCAGTCACCAGAGGCTGGATCCCGGGACATGGAAGCTATCGGAGGAGGCAATGGCTCTTCTACATCGCAGGTGGAGAATTCCCCGCCTGTACTCGATAGCATCTCAACGGAATGCCAAGGTGCCTTGCTTTTACAGTTGCAGAAAAGAACACAGGGCAGAGGAAGTTGATGTCCTGGTTCTACCTTGGCCCCAAGGGATTCTTCTTTACATGTCCCCCCCCCCCCCCCATGGCTGCTGGTGGGCAAGATGCTACGGCGGCTAGAAAATCATCCAGGAGAGGTGATCCTGGTGGTGTCCGGAGTGGCCACGGCAGCCATGGTTTGCAGACCTGATCAATCTTGGCAATAGATGGACTGTTGTAGCTCATGCATCTACTGAAGTTTATCCATCTGAGTCCAGTATTTTCGGATCAGGTGGATCGCTTTTGTCTCATGGCTTGGCTTTTGAAAGGAAGCATTTGAGGAGGAAAGGATATTTGGAGGATGTCTTTACCACCTTGTTGCAGGCTAGAAGGCCATCCACTTCTTGTCTTATGTGAGGATCTGGTGGCCTGTGTACGGATAAGGGTGTAAGACCTACTCAGGCATCAGTAGCACATATCATAACATTTTTGCAGAAAAGGTTGATGAAAAGCTTGGCCTTTAAATCCCTCAAGGTACAGTTGGCAGCTTTGGGCTGTCTTCGTGGCAAGGTGCATGGAATGTCCTTGGCCACTCATCCAGAAACATTTGTGTCCTTCGGTGCGGAAAACATGTCCTTCCTGGAATATTAACTTGGTCCTAAGAGGGATGTGTGTGGCACCCTTTGAGCCTTTAAGGAGGGCAACTATAAAGGATCTCACTCTGAAGGTAGTTTTTCTAGTGGAGATTTGTTCGGCCCAAACGATTTTTGAGCTTCAAGCATTGTCGGATAGAGATCCCTTTTTGAAGATCTCGGACTTTGGGATCTTGTTGCTTACAATGCAGTCTTTTCTCCCAAAGGTTGTATCTGTGTTCCGGCTTCTGGCTTTTCCAAATTTGGATGCATCAACACTGCACACGAGGGATCTACAGCTTTTGGATGTAAATTGAGCTCTGTTACATTACCTCAAAATCATCATTAGCTTCCAGGTGCCCGACTATTTCTTTGCACTATGGAGTGGGGCTAAGAAGGGGCAGAAAGCCTCAAAATCCATGATTGCGTGGTGGTTGAAGAAATCTATAGGCTTGGCTTACATCTGTAAGGAGCATCCTGTCTCTGTGGGATTGACTGCTCACCCTACTCTGTCGCAGGCTTCTTGGGCTGAGTACCAGAAGGTGTCGCTGCAGGAGATTTGTTGGCCGGCCACTCGGAAGTCGTTTCACGCTTTTGCCAGGCATTATCATTTGGACATCCAGGCTCCAGAGGCCATGGGCCTTGGTGAGAGTGCTTTTTGAGCAGGACTCTCACATTCCCACCCTAGTTAGTGAAACTTGGGTACATCCCAGGAGTCTGGACTGATCCAGGTATGAATAGGAAAGGAAAATTGTTCTCTTAAAATCTTTTTGCTTTTTTGGCCTTAGTGCTGTTGCACTGCATTGTTGCTTCTTTTTTCCTCCTGCTGCCTTGGCAGCCCCTCAAACAGAACTAAGTTCTCCAAAAAGAATTAAATGAGTATGGAAAAGCTCAAGGCCAAGAAGCCCATGGTGAGACACTTCAAAGGCTGCATCTGTCGGTGCTAATCGTTCTGCTATTGCTGCCTGGGCTTGGACCATGACTTCTCCAACTACTATAGCTATGGCTGGATGTCCTCTAAAAGTACAGCAGCACAGCATCTAAGGAAGGTTAAGAACTCAAAGCCTTGGCATGAAGTGTTGTCAGATTTTCGGCATAGGAGATCAAGATGGGAATCCTCCTTTATTTGTTTCCACAAGCACCAGAAAGCTCCCTCACCATGGCACTGGTTCCCAGATCAGTCCCAGGTCAGATATTGAGCATGATATGGAAAACTGTGGCACCAGACTAGGTGCCAAGAAGAGGCCTAAGCAGCATGAAGTTCCACCTTTTGGGACTATCCCCCACTGAGCCAAAGAAAAGATAGGCACTATCAGTGCAGGGCTCTGCCAAAGTGGACCCCCTCTGTGCTGAGGTGGGAGATAGCCCATTAGTTCATGTCCCATCATCTTTCATGGTGCGGAAGATTCCATGGAAAAGAGCCATTTTATTTTACCTGGACCTGGGGCCAACCAGGGCACTGTCAATGTCATCAGCGTGGAGCTCACATTCTAGAGCACAGTTAGCACACTCAGTGCAGCACACCAAGGCACTTGTAGAGCAGAGCACTTCAGCATATAAGTCCAAGATTCTTGCTGCTACTGTGATATGGCATGGATAGAAGTGCTGCCATCCATGGACCAAGGCACCATTCAGGAGTTGTCGATGCAACTGAATCGGAACCAGCCTCTGTCACAGTAGATGCTATGACACAGAGTTCCTCCTTAGCTCTATAGACAGCCCTAGTGAGGATTAGCTGATCTGAGATTCTGAAAAGGATGTCTTTTTCCTCCAATTCTGACACAGAGAGTCCCTTAGCCAGTGGAAGCTCAGCTATCGTAACTAGTGAAGAATTTCTTTGTCTTCTTAAGCCCTGAATATCAGTGTAGGAGATCAGAACCTCTCCTGTCCAAAAAGGTGGTGCCCCCCCCCCCCCCAAAGTCCTACACCAGTGTGTAATTCTGAAGAGCTTCCAGTATAGAGTTTAAAGCCTTCTCATGAGGTGGTGGATTCTCCTTCTTCAAGGAAGTCCCTTCATGAAACTGAAGGGGAAGAAATAGGATCATTTCATTCTGAGTTCCTACCAGATGTTTCCCCTTTAGATCAGCTGATATTTCCTTCTCCTATAGCCCTCATTGTAGCTTTGTGTTCTCTCTTGGTCATGGGAGGAAGAAGAGTCAGTGGGGATTCTATCAAATCTCCTGGTGGACTTACCTCAGTATACTTCTCCTCCAGAGGATCTCTGCTTCTCATATATTTTGAGGAAGCTGGCAAAGATGCTATCCATTAGTGTCAGGAAGGAAAAGAACTTGAGAACAGATGTCTTTAGGCTTCTTTGGTTCTTCAACGGACTCTGCAGCTATCACAGTTCAGAAATTCCTCAAGAACCTACAAATGAGAATGTGTCAGATGCTGACATCATGCCTTCTAGTAGCCCAGAAGCTGGTCCTAAAGTACAGGGGCCAGGTCTCCCTAGGATTTGGAATGGTCAACTACTGCACGACTCCATGGTAGTGGAGTCAGCATTGGAATGAGCTAAATGCACTTGTGATCAATCCAGCATGCTATCTAAGAAGCAAGCATTGGACACATTTGGGAAAAAGGTCTTCCAGGGATCCATGCTGAGAGCATAAATTGTGGCTTACCACAAGAGCACGCAAAAGTTAAAGCCTTTGACTGAATTATCAGACCCCGAGCAGGCATCTCTGTCGAGCATTGGAGGAATATGAGAAGCACCTCATCTATTGTTTACAAAGCTTTTGATGCGGTAGCCAGGACTTTGGCTACTTCCATAGGATCCAAAAGGTTTTTGTGGTTGTGAGTGAATGGCCTCCGATAATATGTACAATAATTATCTTGCAGACTTAGAGGACAACTTATTTGATAGCAAAGTTTAAGAGACTATGGCTCTGATTAAGAACATCAGTCCACCTGCGATGGGGCACCAACCGGCTCCTGCCCAACACCAGTATTTTTCCTGCAAGCATCCACTCTTTTTCAGAAACTTCCCTTCAGTTCTTTTTAGCATCATCAAGTTCCTCCCACTCTTCAGGAGCAGCAACAGCTACCCACTCAAGGTTGACAAAGGGAAAGGCATCCTCCAAAGGCTTAGCAGCAGATGCAGCCTAAGCCTGGAACTAGCTTTTTTTATGACTTTGAGACTTGCCTCCCCACCTCCTCCGATGGGGGATGGGGGAGGGCAAGGGTTCAATCCTTCCTTTTGCAATGGCTTTGTTACCAAAGATCTATGGTTCCTGAAAATTTTGGCATATGTTTATCACTTTTGCTTTTTTTAACCTCCTCTGACTCAGCAGATTTCAATCTTTAACTCTGAACCTTCTCTGTCTGCCCAACTGTGGCTGAAGGTGGAGTTGCTCCTTCATCTGGATACAGTCAAGCCTATCCTTTCTTAGGTGCGAGGCTGGGATTCCTGGCATTTCATAATCTCCAGGGAGTTGGGGGATTGAGGCCTATTATGGACTTGCAGAAACTGAACAAGTTATTGGTTTAAGAGAGATTCAACATAAAACTCCCTTCAGATGATTCTGAGACAGTTGTCATCCATGGGTTGCCCCAAAAACGAGCAGCCTAGTGTCAGGAGAGTCAGATCCAGGCCGCTGATGTTAGAAAGTCTTCTGCCTGTGCCAGCCACCTTCCCTTCAGATTGAGCTCTCAAGTGCTGGTGGCCAGCAAGGCATGAGAAGTGGGGGGTAGCCCCCCAGAATGATCAAGGAGCGAGAGACCTGAAATGGAGCAAGAAACTGGAACAAACCAGGAGCATAGGAGAATGACAGGAGCTCTGATTATAGAATCTGCAGACAGTCTTCTGGATACAGGAATGGAGCCAGAATATGATGACCAAAAGGTAGGACCAAACTCTGACAATTGACTGAAACTGCCTCAGTATAAATACATCTATAGAGGAAACAAAATGGCTTCTTGTGGGAGGGTGGGATGCAAGAGGCATTGGGTTGAGAAGACTGGATAGATAATCCAAGCAATTTACAGTGCCACTTGCAGGCCGGAGGAGAATTCAGAAATGGATCCTTATAGATTCTTTCTTTTATTCTTCCAAGGGATTAGATATGTGTTCCGGATTTCAAAGATGCTTATGCACACATTCCCATTCATCCTACCATATGAACATCTCTCAGGTTCGTGGTGAAGGATGCACACTACCTTTTGGCCTCTTGGTGGTGCCGAAGATGTTCACAAAATGCCTTACAGTATTGGAGGCATAATTTTGTGATTAGGGAATCTGTGTGTTCCCATACTTAGACGATTGGTTAGTGACCAGTCCATCTCCATCAGGCATTCTGGAGTCCTTTGAAAAGACCATATGGTTCCTCCAGTCCCTGGATTTCCTGATCAACTTTACCAAGACCTGGTTCTGTCTCCAAGAATTCAGTTCATAAAAGAGCCTGGATAGATTCCCTTTAGGAAAAAACATTTCTCCCCCATCAAAATAGCTGCATTGCTGATGGGCTTGTAAAGTCTCTCCTTCTGCAAAACCGAGCTTCAGCAAGGGACTTTCTCGGTCACCAGGTTGCTGCAGTGCATGTGGGTGTTCTGATTCTTTTGCACATGCAGGACCTTTAGTTGGGCCTTCAAAGCCAATGGGATTAGCTCTATTAGCCATTATCCCACCAAATCTCTGTGACTCGTGCAATGAGAGCTTCCCTTTGGTGGTGGATGAATCCAGAAGTTCTAAAGATGGGTCTCTTTTTTGTGTGTTCCACCACAGAAAGTGACTGTCTACTGATTCCTGCACCAAGGGGTAAGAGGCACATACTAGTGGCCCCAAGGATTGTAGTCACCAGCACAGAATCCACTACAAATCAACCACTTGGAACTGTGAGTCATCTACTATGCTTTTTCTCTCACCTTTTTGGAAAGAGAATCTTGATCTAGACGGACAACCAAGTGATCATGTTCTACATAAACAATTGGCGATGTATGGGCTTCTCTGCTAGGATGCCCTCTGAATCTGGTCATGGCCAGGTCATCATAATGCCGATCTCCAGGCAACCTACCTTCCAGTAATCCAGAACACATTGGTGTACTACATCAGCAGAGCATTACAACCACTCAAGTTTTATTGAAGATATTTGCAAAGCTGCTACGGTACTTGATCATCCGTTCACACCTACATGTCCCAAGATGACAATAACTCTGGACAAGCAGTTCTGCGCAGCCTGTTCACCCAGTAGCCAACTCTCTATTTGGTGAGATTGGGTTGTCTTTAAGTAAGTGGTTCTGTGCAAACTTGAGCTTATGCGTAATGGCTAATTCATGTCTGCTTGTTGATGGAAAAAGCAAGTTTGCTTACATGTAAACAGGGCTTTCTGTAGATAGCAGGATGAATTAGCTATACTTAATACCCATCTGCCTTCCTGGAGAGTTGACGCCTGGCTAAAGTTTAAGCTGTGGAAGAGACTGAATGCTCACAAGGCAGCAGCACGCACAGGGACTTCTGTGCATGTTCAGTTAAGTTTTTACTAAGCTCTGAGAGCTGGGTCTGTGTCGGTGCCGTTGGATTTTTCATCTATGCGTTATGGCTACATTCATCCTGCGGTCTACAGAGAATTCTGTTTACAGGTAAGCATACTTGGTGTCTGTCTTCGTTTGCAGGTTTCTTTCTTTTTTTTTCTTTTCCTTTATTTCATTTAATTATTCAAGCATTCTGTTTTTAAAAGTCTTTTTTCTGGTATCCAAAAGCTCTTGCTAAAATTACCATTTCAAGTATATTTCTTTTTCATATAAGAGAGAGAGGGTAAATCAGCTCAGATAACATGATCATTTCTTGCATAGCTCAAGCTACAAAAGGATACAATTCTATGTTTACAAGGAAATGCTTATAAAAAGTTATATTTGGAATAACTGGGTCCCAAGGAAATATACATGATTTTGCTTTCAAACCCAACTTGGTGCGTTCTAGTAACTGTAGTTTTTTATTTAATGTACCAATTATCTCTGGAGGTTAAAAAGTAACACTGTCATACTGCTTTCTATTTTTATTTGTCATTGAAAACCAGTGTTTAAAAGCCCTTCCTCTTTTTAACCACACCCCTCCCATTATGGTGATAATTTTGTAACAGCCCACATACATTTCAAATCAAATGCATGCATAAGTTGCACCAAATTTAAAAAGGACTGTATGTGCAGTCTTTCTGTTCGAAAATTACCCCACCAAAACTACTTTCATACAATTACACTTGCTAATTTTCTGTGCAGATTTTTTTTCTGGAAAATATGTGCACATACAAATGCAAAACTATACACCTAAGTGCAAACCCCTCCCCAGCCCTGCCCCCAGGAATTCCTCAGCTCACTGAGGATAAACTTGCATACATGCTATATTCATGTAAGCGTTTCTGTATATTGGGTGAGCAATTTTATAATAGGCTCTTTTCATGGGTAAAGCACTATCTTAACTGCTGAAATGCCTTTGAAAATTACCCTCCCTATAACTCCAATAAATGAAGGGGCATCTCAATTATCCATCAGAAATCTGTGCTACTGTCTAAAGATGATCATAATTAAAAGGGTCATACACAACTTCCTCGTGAGCCTTTCCCCCACCTCCCCCCCCCCCCCCCAAATCCCTGTAAAGATGGTCTGAATACAGATATAAAGGAAAGATAGAAACCATACAAAAATTGGGAAAAATACAGCTAAGAAACAGGCAGGGCATTGTTTTGAAGACAAAAGGTTATGCTCCCTCTAGTTTTACTTCTTTTGAGCTCCTTTCACAGTGCAGCTAAGTAGGCAAAGAAAATCCCTATGCTACCTTAAGTCTGCTCACCACAACAGTGCCTACTAGTAGCAGTCTTCAAGGCAAATTGGGTACTGAAAATTCATTTGATAATAACATGTTAAAAGTGTTTATTTTTTTATTTGTACAGATTTTGGAAACTCAGAAGTCTGTGGAAAAACTGCAGGAGATTATTACACAGCACTCTGTTGAGCTCTCAGAGGTAAGTCTGTATTTGTATAGTCCTCAAAAGCTGAACACTCTCCTGTACTTGAATTAAAGCTTGTCAACCTAGGGGGTCAAACAAAAGCAGAGCAAAAGTACAAAAATTCTACAATTTCTTTTGCAGAATTTTGAAATGATGTCTTTCTTGCCCAAGACTTCATTCTTTCTCTCTCTCGCCCTCTCCCTCCCCCATATACAAACACTTTTGTTTCCAGCATCGTACTGATCACCATCAAGGGTTAAATCCTAAGCCACTTCAGGGTCCCAGTAAGCACTACACAGGCCTCATCTATACCTGCACATGTGCCTCTTTCCTGGCAACTATCTAGCCACTAACTGGGTTTCCATGTGCCTCTGGGCAACGACCCTGCCCACATGCTACTCTCTGAAGGTTTTTTGGGGACACTTACCCTTTTTTAAAACCAGTTACACTAACTGCTGTAGACCACATCCTCTTGCATTGAATTCCAGAGTTTAACTATGTGCTGAATGAAAAATAATTTTCTTCGATTTGTTTTAAATTTATTTATTTATTTAGTATATTTATATACCGTTTTACCAGTATAACACTGACCAAAGCGGTTTATAATAGTAGATAGTAAATAAGCTACTTGCTAATTTCATGGAGTTCTCCCTAGTCCTTTTATTGTCTGAGAGAGTAAATAACCAATTTACATTTACCTGTGATTTTGTAGACCTCTATCATATCGCCCCCTCAGCCGTCTCTTCTCCAGGCTGAACAGCTTTCCTTATAGGGCAGACATTCCATGCCCTTTATCATTTTGGTTGCCCTTCTCTGTACTTTCTCCAGTGCAGCTATATCCTTTTTGAGATGTGGTGACCAGAACTGCACAGAATATTCAAGGTGCTGTCTTACCATGGAGCAATACAGAGGCATGACATCTACCGTTTTATTCGCCATTCCCTTCCTAATAATTCCTAACACTCATGTTATCAGTTTCCCTTTTGAAAGTTTATCACTAGAGTCGTGGATTTCCTTACTGTTCCCCTTCCAGTTATTAATTCAAATGATTACTATTGCCAAGAGGCCCCACCACCATTTCCTCTCTCACCAAATCCTGCGCTCCACTGAGAATTAGATTTAAAATTGCTCCCTCTCTTGTTGGTTCCTGAACCAATTGCTCCATAAAACTGTCATTTATTGTATCTAGGAACTTTATCTGTCTAGTATGCCCTGATGTTCCACTTTCCCAGTCAATATTGGGTTAATTGAAATCTCCTGTTATTACTGCACTACCAGTTTGGTTAGCTTCCCTAATTTCTCTTATTTCACTGTCCATCTCACCATTTTCGCGAAGTGGACGGTAGTATACTCCTATCGCCATATTCTTCCCCAACACACAAGGGATTTTTACCCATAAAGATTCAATTGTGCATTTAGTCTCATGCAGGATTTTTATCTTTTGGACTCTATGCCATCCCGTACATAAAGCGCCACCCTGCCACCAAGATGCTCCTCTCTGTCATTGTGATATAATTTGAACCCCAGTATAGCACTATCCCATTGGTTATCTTCTTTCCACCATGTTTCTGAAATGCCAGTTAAGTCTATGTCATCATTCACTGCTATACATTCTAATTCTCCCATCTTACTTCTTAGACTTCAGGCACTAGCATACAAACATTTCAAAGTTTGTTTTTTGTTTGTATTTTCATTTTGGTTTTTAATTGATAGGGATAAATTTGAATCTTTTAGCTCAGGTGAGTTTTTAATTATAGGCACTTGGACTACTTTTCTTATTATTGGAACCTCTCTGTTGGGATGCCCTAATTCTAATGCATCATTAGTATCCTTTGAAGATACCTCCTTCCGAATCATGTACTGCTGTGCGACTGTCGGCTTTCCCCTTAGAGCAGCTTTTAAACTAGAACTATCTCCTTTTTAGTTAGTGCCAGCATCCTGGTTCCACCCTGGTTAAAATGGGGCCCATCCCTTCGGAAAAGGTTCCCCAGTTCCTTACAAAACTGAATCCCTCTTCCTTGCACCATCGTCTCATCCACGCATTGAGACTCCGGAGCTCTGCCTGCTTCTGGGGACCTGCCTGCAGGATTTTGCACATCTACCATCTACTGGAGACAGAAAAATACTGGGAGACTGCAGGTGGCACACAATGTTCAGTACAGCGTCAGTGAAACTTTGTCTGTCTCCATCTGCTGCCAGGGATGCAAACCCAGGAATTTTGACAGAGCTTGGTACGTACAGGGAATGCCTTACACTGGTTACTGATTAAATATAGATGTTTTGTCTATTTGTGTTAATATTATATATTCTATTTTATGTACGTTTTCTCAACCCAGGGGGTTGTGAGGTCCTGGTGGGGCCATGCCCCCCTGTTTTAAGGTGGGCGAGCAGAGGGGTTGGTGATCCTTCTTTTAACTCGTCTGGTGGTGCTGTGGGGTGGACACCTGGTGTCCAGATCCCTCATCCCCTGTGAGGTAGTGGTGGTCCTGTTGGGTGGCTTTGCTTATACTCGGCTGAACGAGCTCACTTCATGTGTTTTTCTGCCTTTGGAACAGGGGTGTCTGGTCAGAGTTTTGTCAGACAACGCAATGCTAGTGGCTTATATCAACTGACAGGAGGGTACCAAGAGTTGAGCAGTAGCTCAGGAAGCTCTGGAGTTCATGCTGTAGGCAGAGCAGCACTTGGAGCAAATAGCGGCATCTCACATTGCTGGGGTGGACAATGTTCAATGGACTTTCTCAGTCGAAAGACGTTGGACCCTAAAGAATGGGAGTTGTCGGAAAGGGCCATGAGTAATTCGCGACAGATGGGGGCTCCCCATCTGGACCTGATGGTGACAAGATGGAATGCCAAGGCCTCCCATTTCTTCAGCAGGAGAAGAGAGCACTGAGCGAAGCGGAGGGTGCCCTGGTGCTTCCTTGGCCCCAGAGAATATTGCTGTACGTGTTTCCTTCCTGAACGCTAGTGAGCAAGGTGATACAGCACATAGAGAAGCATTCAGGTGATGTGATTTTTGGTGGTTCCAGAGTGGCCTCCGCCCATGGTTCACATAAGAACATTCGTAATGAACTCACAACTACTGTTATTATCAGGCTTATAAATCCTCTCCACATAAAACTACCATTAAACACCCCAAATTTAGAGAAATCTTGCACTTAAATAATCCAAATCACAACTATTTTCTCCTCATGGGAAATTGTATCAGAAAAATAGTGTGCTCTTACAGTTGTTTGGCTCTTGCCCACAAAGGGCTGCAACCAGTTTCGTGTATATGGCACTCACAATTACCTCATTTACTCTTTCCCATTTATTTTATTTACCACTAAATTTTCTTTAAAATTATTTCACCTCCTATTCGTGTTACCCTAATTTTAAAATCGCATCCAACACTTCTCCTTCATGTGTTACACTATTTCTTCACATCCATATTCTAATCGTGCTTCCTTTGCTCTTTTATTAATCACTTGCACTTCTATACTTGCAGTTTTTCAATATCTTCTGTTATGATCTCCCACAGCTGTTTTGTTATGTAATCAATTCTCCGGTGCCATCCGCTGTTGTCGCTCGCTCCTGCATTTACTTCTTGTGCTTGAATCACACTGTTATATACCGCTGCATATACACATTATTTAAACTCCCAACATCGATGTTTCGGTGGTAACACCCACCTTCTTCAGGGGATCTGCTATTACATAAAACACAACGAGCTAACTTATCCTTTTCAAAAAACATTTTATATACTTTTTAGCTAATTTTATAAAGCCACCAAACAACCGGTATGACTTACTTTCAGTTTCTTGGCCACACCTGGCTCCGTCTCCCAACACACCGAATCACAGATAATGTTTCCACGCTCTTTCACACCCCTCCAAGATGATGTCTTATAAACGTCTCCCCCTCTCCAAATTACCACCAATCAACTTCCCTGAAGGTATACTGACCAATCCACTTCTCTATTCATGCCGTCAGGCTGAACCATTCCCAATTTGAAAATCCATTTTTGCTCCTTCTGTAACAGCTTTAAATCTACATTTCCACCCCGCTGATCCCTTTTAACAACTTCCAGTACCGTACACCTGAGCTCTTCAAAGATATGTCCTTTCTCCGTACAGTGTTGCACCAATTCTAGGCACAGACTCAGTTTGCTCTCTGCCGCCATCTGCTGGTAGGGATGCATAACCCTCTGGTCTGGACTGATTTCTGGTATGTCAGGAACGAAAATTAGCTGCTAAGAACCAATTTTCCTTTATCATTTGCCCATATTGCTCCCATGCACAGTCCTGAACCAGAGCTTTTCAATGGGAAGTATTGCTGTAAAATCAATTTAGTATGTGTGTTTACAATGTTTTGTATATCTTGCTGTGCATGTAGATTAGAAAATTGCCATTTTGATTTAAATGCCTGATGGTTGTAGGTGCAGATAGCTCTCAGTGAGGCTAAACTCAGTGAGAAGAAGCTGAAGTCTGATATCCTGAGTGTGCAGGAGGAGAATGCCAGACTCAAGCAGAGCAAGGAGCAGGTGAGTGCTTCTGAAGGCAGGTGCCTGTTATCCTTTTGTACGCTCTTCACTGGTGAGTCAATGTCGTAGTGCAACTGTGTGATGATCGTGTTGTCCGCTGATTTGTATAAGCATTAGGACTGCAAAGTTGAGTCATTCTGGCATCGACATTGGTATGGGATCACAAAGTATAACTCAAATGATACTGACTAAATTATAATAAAGCACCAATAAATGTTTTGTTTTACTTCCCATTAAAGGATAAGTATGATATCCTTTCAACAGATAACCTTAGGACCATGTTTTGAAAAGAGTTTTGCTAACGATGTAGATGGGAGAAATGTATTTAAAAAAAAAAAAATCTATGGTGTATCTCCCTTGCTGCATGGTAATCTTTAAAAATAAAAGGTAAAAACTAGCTTGTTGATAAACTGCTCCTTCGCTGCTGGGAGCATCTGTTTTGTGCTCAACAGCTTAGCTCATCCAAACCCTTCAGCAGAGTCTGTGATATATCATATCAGACTATTTCTGCTGCTCCGTCCAAGATGGATGTTCTAAGCAGTTAAGGAACAGGATACTTTGAACTGCCCAAACAAGGTAGCTGTTCAAAGACATAATGGTGATGGTGGTATGTCCCCTTTCTGGCTTCACAGTCTATCACCTGCCCTCTGTGGCATTTTCAAGTATTCTCCCATTCTTGTTCTAGCCAGGCTTGATTCTTCTTAGTTTGCAAGATCTAGCAGGGACAAATCCTCAGGGTGGTACTGGAGAAGGGACATAATAGTTGCCCTTTTAAAGGGAAGAAAATAATGTTCAAAAATAGTCTAGTGTAGCATTTTTCTTTACTATTTCCCTTTCCTAATGGCTGTCTTCTGTTTGCATTTAATGCTAACATAATGTAAAATTGATGATGACCTTGTAATACAAGTCATAGTTTGGTAAAACAGATGTTTGGGACTTGGCTATTCTATATGTAATGGGAGTGGGACTAGGTTTGATTCACCTATTTTGCTCTATATGTAGAAACATAGAAATGACGGCAGAAGAAGACCAAATGGCCCATCCAGTCTGCCCAGCAAGCTTCACACACTTTTTTCTCTCATACTTATCTGTTTCTCTTAGCTCTTGGTTCTATTTCCTTTCCACCCCCACCATTAATGTAGAAAGCAGTGATGGAGCTGCATCCAAGTGAATATCTAGCTGATAAGTTAGGGGTAGTAGGGGTAGTAACCGCCGCAATAAGCAAGCTACACCCATGCTTATTTGTTCTACTCAGACTATGTTATACAGCCCTTATTGGTTGTTTATCTTCTCCCCTGCCGTTGAAGCAGGGAGCTATGCTGGATATGCTTGAGGTATCAGTTTATTCTTCTCCCATGCTGTTGAAGCAGAGAGCCATGCTGGATATGCATCGAAAGTGAAGTATCAGGCACATTTGGTTTGGGGTAGTAACCGCCGTAACAAGCCAGCTACTCCCCGCTTTGTGAGTGTGAACCCTTTTTTCTTCTCCCCTGCCGTTGAAGCAGAGAACTATGCTGTATATGCATAGAAATAGAAGTAACAGGCTTATTTGGTTTGGGGTAGTAACCGCCGTAACAAGCCAGCTACTCCCCCCTTTGTGAGTGCAGATCCTTTATTCCACATTTCCTCTTGCTGTTGAAGCTAGAACGATGTTGGAGTCACAGTAAGCATGTGTATGTTTATTTAATAAGGGTATTGACTCCAGGCAGTAGCCGTCATTCTGGTGAGTCACCCACTCTTCATTGGCGGCCTCTTGACTTTATGGATCCACAGTGTTTATCCCACGCCCCTTTGAAGTCCTTCACAGTTCTGGTCTTCACCACAACCTCCGGAAGGGCTTTCCAGGCATCCACCACCCTCTCCGTGAAGAAATACTTCCTGACATTGGTTCTGAATCTTCCTCCCTGGAGCTTCAAATCGTGACCCCTGGTTCTGCTGATAGAGAATTCTCTGTAGAGAATGGAGGGGGCGGGGGTTCAAAGTACAATTCAGGCCAACTCAGTCCTTTGCATACTACAGGATACAGTACACACTCTGGTATCCCTAATTCTCTGAACACATCTTTTAGTATATGTGCTACTTATTGGGATGAATTTGGAATATATTTATGCACATAAATCATGGTTTTATGTTCATAAATGGGCTTTTGAAAATTGCCCAGGGGGTTGCCTGCATAGAAGCAATTCTGCGCATGCTTTTATGTGTACTGAAAAGGCATTCTGGGAGGGGGGAGATCGGACAGAGTTAGCATGTGTACACATGCATTCGATTTTTGAAAGTATATGCATAAATCTATTCACACACATTTACACCCGCTAATAAGCAAACATGCATGTATGCCACACTGTGTTTGTGTACTCGCTAATTTTTCAAAGCGGATTTATGTCCACTGTGGAAAATATGGCCTAAAGTCTGCGTACTTTTGTACACGCAAACTTTAGCCCTCTATGGACTACTGAGTTATTTTTTTGCTGGTAATATACCTTGATTTGTTGATGCCTCTTTGCCATCTGGAGCAGTGAGCATTCTAGAGATCCTCTGGCACTTTGCTTCTGTGCTGTGTTTCAGTATGAAATCCTGGTTTGTTAAACAAATTCTACTGTGTGTGGCAGGATTGTTTGCTGACCTGCTATAATTAAGAATTGTCTTGTCACTATTCCAGTTGCTGAAGGAAGCAGAGGGATGGAGTGAGAGGCACGGTGAGATCAGCGAGCAAATCAAATTCTATCAGATGTCACAGAAAGATATGGAGGAGGCCCTTGCCTATAAGGAGAATGAAATTGAGGTAAATTCTCATGTGCATTGCATTGTATGATGGAAACCGGGTAGACGCAGCTATTTGGCATCTTAGTTTTTTTTGTTTTTTTTTTTTAATTTCTTTGCAGGTTTTGACTAATTGCCTTGTGCAACTAAAACAGCTAGACACTGATTCAGAGTCTGAAAGTAGAACAGATGAAGAAGGAGGTGACTGGGACAAAGCAGGAAGAGGCGATCTAGCCAACGGAGATCTGACCGGTAAGGACATTGCAGTAACCTATGGATGAGGCACCCATTTCAGTGAATGCTCTGACTACCTAAACAAAGAATTTTGTCCCATGCATCTCCTTAGAGGTCTTATTTATTAGAGATGTGCATTCGTCTGGGACGAATTAGACCAGAGCTTTCCAAACTTTTCATGTTGGTGACACACTTTTTAGACAAACATACCGTATTTTTCGCTCCATAAGACGCACGACCATAAGACGCACCTAGGATTCAGAGGGGGAAAATTAAAAAAAAATAAATAAATTGTGCTAAACCGGCTCTGTCCCTGGGCGTCAGTGCGTCTTATGGAGCAAATTAGGGGAGTGCATAACATTTTTTTTTCTTCCCATTTTGTTTTCGGGTCTGGGGAGGGCCATTTCGGTCCATTCCCCAGATCAGAAAAGTTTTGTGTTTCTAATTCCGTGAGAACCCCCCCCCCCCCCCCCCCCCCAAAAAAAACAAACCCATTCCAACACTTTAAATTAATTAACAACCCCACCCTCCTGACCCCCCCCCCCCCAAGACCTGCCAAATTAATTAAATACAACCCCCCACCATCCTGACCCCTCCCCAAGATCTTCCAAATTAATTTACTACAGCCCCCCATCCTCCTGACCCCCCCCACCCCCCCAAGACCTGCCAAAAGTCCGCGGGGGTCCAGGAGCGGTCAGGGAGCGATCTCCTGGACTTGGGCCGTCGGCTGCCAGCAATCAAAATGGCGCCGACGGCCCTTTGCCCTTACTATGTCACAGGGGCTACCGCTGGCATTGGTCGACCCCAGTGACATAGTAAGGGCAAAGGGCAGGTCTTGGGGGGGTTCAGGAGGGTGGGGGGTTGTAGTAAATTTAATTTGGAAGGTCTGGGGGGGGGTCAGGAGGGGGCGGGGGTTTTATTAGATTTTTAATTTGTTTTTATATTCACTCTATAAGACGCACAGACATTTTCCCCCCACTTTTGGGGGAAAAAAAGTGCGTCTTATGGAGCAAAAAATACGGTAATTTCATGACACAGTAATTCAGTCTACTAGCAAACCAGAGGTTAAAGGTTGAACGAAACACATTTCGACAATTTATGTATGTTTCCTTAAATATATATATAAATAGGTTATGTCGTGAAACATTTTATCTAGTGGAAACCTTTCATTTATATTAAAAACATATAATATTCCAAGATCAATGTTATTGTTATAATTTATGAGTAACAATAATAAAACAAATAGTTATTGTGTTGTTCAGTTTTCCTCTTTAATGAGATGTTTGAGCTTGATGGGATGAACACAGGTTTTGAATATTTGGTGGAATATTTCAATGTCTTCAAATTTGTCATCATTGAAAAGGATACTTCACAAGTGTATGTAGTGGAAAACTGCAGAAGAATTTTTAACGCTTTTTTACTTATGTTTGGATGCATTTTTGAAACATGAATCCAAAAGTTGTCTAAGTCACCCTCTTCATGCATCATTAATAGGCTTCGATTATTTTTGATTTCAGCAAATTCTTCTTCAATAAGTGAAAAGTCAATCATTACAGTTGAAAGAAATGGATTTCTGATCCAATCATAATCTTGGATTTCAATATTTGGGAAGTAGTGATGAACTTTCTCTCTGAGCAATGCTAAATGGTCAACAATTAGCAAACTGTTCTCACATTTTAGCTCTCAGTCAGCAGTTTTGGAAAACATTTCAAAATTTCCTTCTGTCACTTTCCTTTTCCAAATTGCCATCTTGTCTCTCATAGTACAAATTTTATCTACCGCTGTTAAAATATTTTCTCCTTTTCCTTGCATACTGCTGTTTATTTTATTCAAGTGTTCAAATATGTCGGCAAGATATGCTAGTTTTGTGCACCATAGTTTGTTTTGAATTAGATCGCAGAATTTATGTTGCTGATTTTCCTCAATAAGTTTAAGCATCATTTCCTTCAATTCGTATATACGACCTCTTGAGAGCCACCGAACAATCTGTGTGTAGTATAAGGTTTTTAAATTTTGCTCCCATTTCTTCACAAATATGAGCAAATAATCTTGATTTAAGGTCTACTTTTAATGTAATTGGCCATTTGAACCACTTGATCCGTAACCTCTCTTAATTCTTTACCAATGCTTTGCGCGACTAGTGCTTCGTGATGTAAAAAGCAGTGAGTAATTATAATATTTTCATTCTCTTTCTTTGTTAAAGCTGTAAAATCTTTGTTTGAACCAACCATTGAAGGAATACCATCTATGCATATTCCTATACAATTTAACCATTGCAAATTATTTTCATTCATGAAGCAATCTAATGTTTTAAATATATCTTCGCCTCTAGTTCTCATTGGAAGTTCTAGACAACACAAGAATTGTTCAATAATTCTGTCAGCATGAAGAAACATATAAAAACCAGTAATTGTGCTAACCCACTGACATCTGTTGATTCATCTAACTGCAATGTAAAAAGCATATTATCTTCTTGAAAAATATCCTTCATTTGAAGCTTTATGTCAGCAGACATGTCATGAATACATCTTTCAATCGTGTTATCTGCCAAAGGGATTTTATTAACTTCTATCTCAAATTCGGGACCAAACATTGTTCGAACAATAGCAAGCAAGATTCCTTTTATAGTGGTTTCGGCAATAGTGTGTGGCTTCTTATATTTGGCAATTATTTGAGCAACCAAGTAATTTGCCTTTTGAGCTTTCTCTGATGAAGACATCCAATCATAATCTTGGATTCTTTTGTTGAACGTTGCAGACTGCTTCTTTATAGATTTTGAAAGTTCAATAAAGTATTCTACTGGCTTTTCTGACAAATGACTGTGTTTTGAGGTAAAATGGCTCTTTAATTTGTTTGGTACCATACTTTAATTTGCAAGTATCATCCGACTAACTAAACACTGGGGACAAGGATTGTTTTCATTACCAGAAAATGTGAACCCCAGTTTTATATAATCTGCGTTGTATAAACGAGGCGTGGAAAATTTTCCTTTACACTTCTTATTAATACAAACCGTTCAACAGTTGATTCTTGTGTAGTTTTCTCTATTGTCTATACATTTTGTTCATCACAAACGTCTTCTTCATATTGTCTTTTCTTAATTAGAAACTTATCCTTCCCTGTATGTACCCGGATCAGTCCAGACTCCTGGGTTTTGCGCCACCCCCCCCCCCCCCCCCGCCCCTAGCAAATAGAGACAGAGATGTTTTTAAAACAAAAACTCTGCCTTCTAGCAGATGGTGTGGAGGTGCAAAACCTATAGTCTGGATCTCATGGCAACTTTTCTGAACACCAAGGCTCTGAGGTTCTACTCTCGTCAACGAGAGACAGGAGCGGAAGGGGTAGATGCCCTGGCTCTACCCTGGCCCATCTATGTTCTTCTGTACATATTCCCGCCTTGGCCGTTGATCGGCAGAGTACTCCGATGGATAGAGCGTCATCCGGCACGAGTAATTTTAGTAGCGCCGGAATGGCAGTGGCGTCTTTGGTTTGCGGACTTCTCAATCTAGTGAATGCAGGTCTACTGTGGTTTTCAACAGATCCAGATCTATTTCACCAAGGACCTGTTTGTTTAGAAGAAGTCGATCGCTTCTGTCTAGTGGTATGGCTTTTGAACGGCACCATCTAAGTGACAAGGGTTATTCTCCTGCAGTAGTTTCTACTCTCCTCCGGTCACGTAAAACCTCAACTAATCTCGCGTACGTTAGAGTGTGGAAAGTTTTTTGAGTCCTGGTGTCTCGAATGGGACGTTTCACCAACCCGAGCTTCAGTGTCAGATATTCTGTTTTTTCTTCAAGATTGTCTGT
The DNA here is from genome assembly GCF_901001135.1 of Rhinatrema bivittatum. NCBI lineage: Eukaryota > Metazoa > Chordata > Amphibia > Gymnophiona > Rhinatrematidae > Rhinatrema > Rhinatrema bivittatum. The sequence goes on along the minus strand of NC_042617.1, from coordinate 37,509,184 downwards.
CCAAGGGCTTATCGTGCAGTTCCTTACGGGTGCAGGTAGCAGCTCTTGGTTGTTTGCTTGGGTCGGTGCAAGGCGGATCGTTGTTGGCGCATCCGGATGTAGCGCGTTTCCTCCGGGGAGCGAAGCATTTGCGTCCTCTGCTCAAACAGCCTTATCCACCTTGGAGTCTGAATTTGGTGCTTATAGCCTTGTTTGCTGCGCCCTTTGAACCTTTAAAGAGGGCGACACTGAAGGATCTTACCCTGAAGGTAATTTTTCTGGTCACCATTACTTCGGCTCGTAGAGTGTCGGAACCCCAGGCTCTTTCCTGTCGGGAACCCTTTTTGAGGATCTCAGATTCGGGGGTTTCGTTACGAACGGTTCCTTTCTTTCTTCCGAAGGTAGTGTCTTCCTTTCATGTCAATCAATCAGTGGAGCTTCTAGCCTTCGGGGATCTAGACCAGTCGGATCCTTTGTCCGGGGAGTTGCGGAAGCTGGATGTTCGCAGGGTGTTACTGCGATATTTGGAGGTTACTAATGAGTTTCGTATGTCGGACCATCTCTTTGTGCTCTGGAATGATCCTCTGCAGGGTCACATGGCCTCAAAAGCTAACATTGCTCAATGGATGAAAGAGACTATCTGCTCGGTTTATTTGTTACGGGGTAGATCTCTCCCAGTTGGACTCCGGACTCACTCCTGGGCAGAGAGTCATTTCGTTTCTCCAAAGGAGATCTGTAGAGCGGCTACCTGGAAGTCTGTGCATACTTTCGCAAGACACTATAGATTGGATGTGCAAGCTGCAGAATCAGGAGGATTTGGAGAAGGTGTGCTGAGAGCGGATCTCTCCAGATCCCATCCCAAGTAAGTGAAGCTCTGGTACATCCCAGCTTTCCTGTACGTACAGGGTACGTACAGGGAAAGGAAATTTAGTTTCTTACCTAATAATTTTCGTTCCTGTAGTACCACGGATCAGTCCAGAGTCCCACCCAAATGGAGTTATGTTAGTGGGGGAGAGAGTGGAGGACTATTAAAAAAAAAAAAAAAAAAAAAAAGTTTTCATTAACAGCTTACAAAACACTCCACACACTATCTTCCCCCCCAGCACATGTCTGGCCCCCACGCTCATGTTAAGGAACCTCTGAGCCACGTGTCCCACCCCCCAAAGTAATAACATCAAGATTAGTTATATTCGGCGGAGGCGCCAGGGCCTGGGGGCAGATGCATTCCCTTTTATCACACCCGACCGCTGGCGGAGGTAAATTATTTCCATGTGAAGCACAAACCCAGGATCCAGCTGCAGCGTCGGTGGTCCTCCTGTGGCTCTGGGTAAGAAATAAGAGTGGCCGGTCGAGGGAACACCAACAACAGGGGTGGATTGCAGGAAAATGTCAGCCCGGGGGATTTTTTTCTAAACCAGCCCCTAGATATCTGTTTGACTCCCTTGTGCATTCTCCTTGCAGCATGCGTTTCAAAAAGCACACCAAACTGACCCTTCATAGGTACCTGTGACCCGAAGCCTGGCAGAACTGAGCCAAAAAGATCTCCAACATAAATGTCACATTTTCCCTAAATAACTGTAGTAGAACACACCCTAGACTAGAGCGAGGCTGCTCATTTTAACACTTCTGCGCTAAGGCAATGAGAACCCAGCAGCCCGGGCACCGTCACCCTCTCTGGCGTGGCCTCTCTTCCGGATGTCTGCAGCAGTTCTGGGCAAACGTCTCTCTGCACAATTGCAAAGACACAATGCAGTGATTACCCAGAGCTCCCAAATATTTGTAGATATATATATCTATAAATAAAGAATGAGGTGAGTGGGCTGAGGGGATCCAGAGGGAAGGGAGTGGGGGTGAGGGAGGGATTTGTAAGGAAGGAAAGGGGAGACTGGAGGTGAGATGGGAGTTCAGAAGGGGATATGAAAGAGAAGGGGAGAATGAGTGGGAGTCCAAAAGGAGATGAGAGTCCCTTTCACATCTCCTTTTAAATCCCCACTTGTTCAGCCCTTTTCACATCCTATTTTGAGCTCCCATCTCCACTTTCCCCTTTCCTGTCACTCACACTCCCTTTCCTTCCCTTTGTCACTCACCCCATTCCCTTCCCTCTCACTAACCCTCTTTTCTTTCTCTCCCATTTGACTCAACCTCACCCCTCCCACTCACTCTTCTTTCCCTTTCCCCACTCCACCCCTTCCATTTGACTACTTAACCTCCCTGAGTCCCCCCCTCCGCCGGTGGTCGTCGCCTATCCTTTCTTCCTCCGGGTCACTCACCTCTATATTTGGGCCCAACCCACCTGTGCTTTTCTGTTGGCAAGATGTGGGAAGACACCCCCCCCCCCCCCCCAGCAGATTACTTACTAAGGAACCTGCCCCATGGCCGCGGATTCCTCTACTGCTCACTGGGAAGGGCCAGGGCCGCAGGGGAGTTTGTGGGTGGCGGAAGCTGGGGGACACATTCTGCCAGCGTCGTCTTCTAGTTTTGCACCACGCTTGGCCCCTGCCTAATTATAAAACCGCCGTGATTCTACAATTAGGCAGGGGGCGAGCGTGGTGCAAAACTGGAAAGCAGACACCAGCAGAAACTATGACTGCTCCTGCGCTCCCCCCCCCGTGAGACTGCGCAGACCCCGCGTAGCCGCAGCTCTGGCGCAGGACCGGCCCACACCTTCATTCATTAACAAAGAGCACGGCAAGAAGGAGGGGCCGGTCCTGCGCCAGAGCCGCGCCACCACGGGGTCTGCAATGAAGTACTTTTTTTTTTTTTTCTTAAGAATATAGGCCAGGCGAACCTACAGCAAATTTGCTCGGTCGCACTGGCAGCTGGAAATCTTGCTTTCGCTGCGAGGAAGTGAAGTTGGTGACGTCACTTGCTCCACCCCCTCACGTGCACCAGGCTTGCGCAACACACTAAAGTGTCGCGACACACACTTTGGAAAGCTCTGAATTAGACAAATTAAACTAAATTGTCTAATTCGTCCTGTTTCGGCAACCCTGAAAAACAAAGCAAATTGACCCTGCTACTCTCCTTGGCTTCTCTCATTGTATCCAATTGAAGCCAATCAAACCTAGTCACTCCTACCCTAGTTCCTCACTTACAGCCCCCAGCCTTAATCCCTCACACCCTGCCTGCCCTTCTAAGGCACCTCCTCATCGCCTTTCCTTTGCCCGCCCTCGTTCTGCTATTTTACAAAATTGCTCATTGTATCCGATGTAATTAATCTATTGCTAGTTGTAACTGCTGTAAATAGTCCCTTCTGTAAATAAGTTCCTCCTATTTCTTATTTTTGACGGTTGTTCCTTACTCTCTTTCACGCTACCTATCTTTCTCTCTCTTCTCCTGTCTCCCTTACCACCCTCCTTTTTTTCTGGCCTGCTCCCATCCCCTGCCCCCTGTTCATTGTAATTTCCTCCTTTAATTGAGTTACTTGTAAACCGGCGTGATGTACCATACGAACGTCGGTATATTAAAAGTTGTTAAATAAATAAATAAATAAATAAATATCCATCCCTTGTGTTACTGTACCCAGTGCATTCCTTGGCACCTGTTGCTGATTCTCTTTGTGTTACCATCCCCGTTGCATTCCTCTGCTCCTCTCGCTGTATCTGTCATATTGCTGTCCCTGATGTACTTCTTGGCTTTTGCGCTGTATCAGCCTTTTATGTTACGTTTTCCAGTGCACTTCTCAGTTCTTCTCGTTGTGTCTCGTGTTACCATCCTACTTTACTCTTTGGTCCTTGTTGCTGAATCCTCCTCTCCAGTTACGGTCCCACTGTACTTCCACCTCACAGGTTAAGGTAAATTACGGTATTGCAGAGCTGTTTATCATCAAAAAGGTGCATGGTTGTCATTCTGATGCAGTCACTTGTTATATAACTGTGTCTGAAGGAAGCCACTGCTTTTAATTGTAGTGCTTTCCTAGTTATATAATACTTTAAAACCAAAATATGCAACACACGAAGAAGAAAGTTGTTGCTACTATGCCAAAGCAAAATCAAATCCACACTTTTATATTATCATAAAATAGAATCCGGATAGTGGGCTTTAATAAAAGGAGTTTTGCTCCTGCTTCTTTTTTCTTGAAGCTCAGTCGGAGCTAGGGCTGGGATCTGGCATCATGAGCCATCATTTGCAACTACCTAGAGATTTTTCTATGTTTTATATCCCCTCTCAATTTACTTGAGTCCAGTAATTACAGTGAAAGTCCTGGGCTGGGGGCCATGCACCAAGGCTCTTTCTGGAACTCAGCAATCGGGGGCCTTAAAGCCAACCACTAAGTATCAGTACTGTGTGTCGTGTTTATGAGGCTGTGAGCATCCTCCATTCCAGCCAAACCCAGAGCTCTTAAGTACTTTGTGGCCAGCTTGCGTATGTGAAATTGTGTGGCCTCCATAACCTAAAGCAAGATTTTAAAGGAATTAAAATCCTCTAGGGCAGACCTAAGGAGGTTGATTGCATGCAAAGAAAAATTAATTTGCTACCTACCTTTGTATATTTTTGTGTTATCCTCATAGTTTTTATGTAAAATGTTTATTTCTGGTATCTTATCAAAAAACATATAAAAGAAATGCTGTTTTCTTTTCTAGATAAGCATCGAGAGAAGATGAAGGGCCAGATTAGGCAGCTGATGGATGTCTCCAGGGTATGTCACCTTATCTTGTCTTGCGATAAATACCAGGGAGTGGCACAGCACAGAGATCCTGCTCCTATTCTCTCTAACTTTCGCCTTCATATCTGTTTCCTAGTCATTATTAAACTAAAGACCCTTTGGCTTTTCTGAGGTGTCTGATCCCTGGTATACTGGGTTTCAGAGAAATAAAATCACTGTCTCAGTTGGCATTAAGGTCTTCCTCTGGGCTCCTATTTCTGTTTTGATTTATACCCTACCTTTCCAGTCCAACAAAGGACAGAGCAATGCGGCTTATAAAAAGAAAAATACAAATTACAGTATCAGCATATATATGAAATACAGTATAACCAGTGGCATAGCTACGGGTGGGCCGTGGCTCACCCACTTTGCGTTCAGGTCCACCTACTCAGAGTTGTTAGGTGCCTGAGAAGAGAAGCCTGATACAAGGCCGTTGCGGAGCTCATCCCACACGGCCTGAGAGGAGAAGCCAGATAGTTACAGGGCCATTGTGGAGCTCATCCTGCGTGGCCCAAAGAGAGAGGCCTGACTGTTGAAGGGCCATCGAGCTCATCCTGTGTGACCCGACGCCTGAGAGGAGGCCTGACCATCACAGGGCCATCGCGGAGCTCATCCTGTATGGCCCGAGAAGAGGCCTAACCGTTGCAGGGCCGTCTCGGATCTCATCCCATGCGGCCCAAGAAGAGAGGCCTGACCATCTTTGTGCAGAGCTCAACATGCATGACCAGCGAAGAGGCCTTGCAGCAAGTAGGCCTATAAGAGAGGGAGAAGCTCTGATAGAATGTGTGTGTGTTTGTATATGTATGAGAGAGAGAGACAGAATGAGAATGAGAAGAATCTATGTGTGCATGTGTGTGTGTGAGAGCATGGGAATGAGAAGGCTTGGTGTGTGTGTGTATGAGAGCATGGCAGTGAGAAGGCTGGGTGTGTATGAATGAAAAAAAGCTTGTGAGTGTGAGAGAGCTTGTGGGAGTGAAAGCCTGCATGAGGGAGAGAGCATGTAAGAGAGCCTGTGTGTGTGTTTGAGTAGAAACCTTCGTGTGCGAGTGGCAGCCTGGGTAAAAGTGTGTGGGAATGGGAGCCTGCGTGTGAGAGAGAGTATGAGAGTGGAAGCCTCTGTGTATGTGGGAGTGGCAGTGGCAGCCTGCTTGTGAGAGCCTGTGTGCTTGTGTGGGAATATGAACCTGTGTGTGAGAGAGAATGTAAGAGTGAGAGCATGTGTGTGTCTGTGAGGGAGAATGGAAGTCTGATTGTGAGAGCGTGAGCCTGTGTGTGTGTGGGGGGGGGGAGTGGGAACCTGTGAGTGAGAGCCTGCATGTGAGAGAGCATGCAAAAGTTGGGAGCCTGTGTGAGAGAGAGCATGTGTTTGAGAGAGTGCATGTGAGAGAGAATCTGTGAAGGAAGAAGGAAAGAAGAAGAGGAGAGAGCAGAAACAAAAAGAGATCCTGAAAAAGGAATTAGGAAAAGATAGCAAGGAGAACAAAGAAACTGGGACCAACTGATTAGAAATTAAGACCACACAACAAAGGTAAAAAAAATTATTTTGACTTTCAGCAATTGGAATATGCCATCTTTGGGAATGTGCATTTCTTATATATTTATATTTTGCTGTTTCTTCAGGATTCACAGAAGCTGAGGCTGGTTTCTCAGGTTTTCCATTTCAGTTTTGTCTGCATCTTTGTTTCTAATTTGTAGTGCCTTATTCTGTATTGGGTAAGAGTCTGTCTGTGTTGCACATGTGTGACAGAAGTGCAGTATTTTGGCTAGTGTGTAGTTTCTCTGTAGATATTTGTAGAGGTTTCGCTTGTTCTGTATGCCCACTACGTAGTGTATTAGTGTTCTAGGGCTTGGTGTAATGCTTTTCTTTGCTGCCTATTTGTAGATAAGGTTGCTGCTGTTTGAGTCCTGAGAGTTACTGCTGGTATGGTATGGTATTTATTTATTTATTTAACACTTTTCTATACCGACCTTCATGGACAAAAACCATATCGGATCGGTTTACATCGAACAGGGTAAACAACTGAAGTGCCAACTAACTTAACTAACTAACTTATGGCATAAGAAGGTTATAGGTGGTGTGATTTTGTTTTTGTAGGGATTTGTCTTACTTCACAAAGTGTTTGGCATTGGAGGGAGTTTGTTTAGCTGTCACTAAGTTGGCACCAGCATTTGAATATATTTTTTCTGAATGTCCTAGTTCTGTTCTGCACCTGTTGCAAATCTTAAGTTCTTATGATGATGATTTTGATTATTGCTGTTTTATTGTATTTATATTCTCTGAATTTTTGGAAAGAGGATTCATAAAAGAATACATTTATATTTATTTTATTACATAATTGGATCTGATGTTTGTTAAACTTCTGTTACTTTTTACATGATGTGTATTTATAAACTGCAATAAATATTAAATAAATTAATATAGATTAATAAGGTATTCTCACAGGACAAGCAGGATGGTAGTCCTCACATATGGGTGACATCACAGGATGAAGCCCAATCATGGAACACTTTTGTCAAAGTTTCTAGAACTTTGACTGGCACCTACTGGGCATGCTCAGCATGGCACTAACCCTGCAGCCAGCAGGGGTCCCCCTTCAGTCTTCTTTTTTCCACGCAGCAGTAGCCACGCGGTTAAGGCGCTCCGCAGAGATTCCTGACAGTAATTTTCCTCACAGAATTACTAAAAACTTTCTTATCCACAGGGGTCCCTCCTTCAACTTTTTCAAGCCGCAGTACTCCGGTAAGTTTTTTACCCGTTTTCGGTCGATTCCCGTCGAGTTTGGCCCTCGCGGCCTACTGGCCGTCGACCTTACCGCGGCTTAAATATTTCAAGGCCATAGCGTCGGGGTTCCGTCGGTGCCTGGATTGTAACCGCACCATGTCCATAACAGAGCCTCATAAGGTCTGTGTAATGTGTCTCGGATGTGAGCACAATGTCCTGACCTGCACTAAATGTGCCCTAATGACACCAAAAGGTCGCAAGGCCAGAATGGAGAAGATGGAACTTCTCTTCTGTGCTCAAACCCTGACGCCGTCAATTGCATCGACGTCGTCAGAACCGGCACCATCCACTTTGCAACAGTATCGACCACCGGCCGGTGACCGTCCAGCATCGACGACTTCTCGGCCTCCAACTCCCTCTACACCCCCTCAAGACCGAGGGGATCGTAGAGACAGACATCGCCATCGAGGGAGCGAAATCATCGACCTCGCCATCGTCTGAGCCGCCGTCGAAGAAACCCCGTCCATAAAAGGCACCGACCTTTTCTGCGACTGGGTCACCGAGGCAACCCTCACCTGGATGGGTATCGGGAGCCGCGACTCCGCCTTTAACGGTGGTCCCTCCGGCTATACCTCTGCCTCCTTCTCCCCTTCCGGAGCTGGGGCTGATTGCTCCAGGTCTCCATGAAGAACTGGACCGGATGGTTCAGGAGGCCATTGACAAGGCGATGCATTGACTACAAGTTCCTCCGGCACAGACACCAGTGCCGGTCACGGAGCCGACCACGACCCGATTCCGGCAGCATTGGCCCCGCTGCTCTCGAGGATGGAAGTGCTTATTGCCGCTTTTCCACCGATGGATCCTGGGTCACCGAAGGCTCCAGTGCCTTCCCTGCTTACTATGTCATCGGGAGGAGAAACACCGTTCTGCATCCCTCCTTCGGGAGTCTTACCGATGCCTCAACCATCGATGCCGATGCGTCCAAAACCACCGATCCATCCATCGATGCCCGCACCGGTGCCTTTAATGCCTTCATTGGTGCCTCCAGTTTTTCCTTCGGTTTCTTCAGAGCCTAGACTTGGACCTTCAAGAATTCCGCCCCGTCCCCCTCTAGTTTCTAGAGGGGCAGGTGCTGATCCCGATGATACCTGGACTGATGATTCTTCACCAGACACCGATGACTTGCCTTCACCACCTTCTCCTACTGAGAGCAGGAAGCATTCTCCTCCAGAGGACCTTTCCTTTATAAATTTTGTGAAGGAGATATCTGAATTGGTTCCCTTCCAATTGCAGACCGAACAAGATGACAGGCATCAAATGATGGAGCTATTGCAATTCCTGGATGCTCCCAAGGAAATAACCTCCATCCCTATTCACCAGGTTCTTCTGGATCTCCTCAAGAAGAACTGGGAACATCCTGGCTCTATTGCTCCAGTCAACAGGAAAGCTGACACCACTTATTTGGTACAGTCAGCCCCAGGTTTTCAAAAACCTCAGTTGGATCACCAATCTGTGGTTATAGAATCGGCCCAAAAGAGGGCAAGGAGATCGAAACACCACTCTTCCTTTCCCCCAGGCAAGGAGCAGAAATTTTCTAGATGCCATTGGTCGCCGTGTCTTCCAGGGCACAATGCTCATCTCCCGTATTGCCTCTTATCAGCTCTATAAGACCCAATACAACAGGGTCTTATTTAAGCAGATACAAGAATTGACAGACTCCCTGCCTCAACAGTTCCAAGATCAACTTCAAACCCTAGTGAACAAGGGCTTTGAGGCAGGCAAGCATGAGATAAGATCATCTTATGATATCTTTGACACTGCTACCAGGGTATCTGCAGCGGCTATTTCAGCAAGAAGATGGGCCTGGCTCAAGTCTTCGGACCTTCGCCCTGAAGTACAGGACAGATTATCCGACCTGCCCTGTGTAGGAGACAATCTGTTTGGCGAGAAGATTCAACTAACGGTGGCGGAACTCAAGGACCATCATGAGACCCTGAGACAGCTCTCTCTGATGCCTTCTGAGTATTCCTCAAAACAGCCACTCCGAAAGGACGCTAAGAAGTCATTCTTCCGTCTGAAGAAATCCTACCCACCACCATCTAGAACTTGTTCTACGAGACCTTTCCAAAAAACCCAGTCTCGTCAACTACGAAAACAAAAGCCTCAAGCAGCTCATCAGCCGGGCCCTGCTTCCAGTTTTTGACTCCTGCATAGGGAGCAGCAGCCAGCTTCCACTGCCACAGATACCAGTGGGAGGTCATTTGTGCCATTTCAACAACAGGTGGCACTCAATCACCTCAGACCAGTGGGTCCTGGCGATAATCACTGAAGGTTATCATCTGAATCTTCTCTCCATTCCACCGGACTCCACACCTCTACCGACGTGGAGAACATCCAACCACTCCATCCTCCTGGAACAGGAGGTCTCCCTCCTCCAGGCCAAAGCAATAGAACCAGTACCCTACTCTCAGCACGGCCTAGGGTTCTATTCCCGGTACTTTCTAATCCCCAAAAAATCGGGAGGCATTCTTCCATTATGGACCTTCGTACCCTCAACAAGTACCTCCATCAAGATAAGTTCAAAATGGTAACCTTGGGTTCTCTTCTTCCTCTTTTGCAAAGAGGAGACTGGCTCTGCTCTCTAGACCTCCAGGACGCATACACACATATTGCGATAACTCCATCTCATTGCAGATACCTGAGATTTCTGGTAGGCCCCAAGCACTATCAATATCGAGTGCTTCCATTCGGCCTCGCGTCTGCACCACGACTCTTCACAAAATGCCTCGTAGTAGTTGCAGCCTTCCTCAGGACTCAGTGTTCACGTCTACCCCTATCTAGACTATTGGTTGATCAGGGCTCCCACTCAGCAAACTGCTCTGTCGTCCCTACATCTTATTTTCCATACTCTGATTTCGCTAGGATTTCTCGTCCGCTATTACAAATCCTACTTAGTCCCATCTCAAACTTTATCATTCATAGGGGCAGTGCAAGCAAAAGCCTTTCTGCCTCGACAGCGAGCTCTCACTCTCGTCTCTCTCGCACACCAGCTACAGTCGCAGCACCGCACAACTGCACGCCACTTCCTCATCCTGCTGGGACACATGGTATCCTCAGTTCAGGTTACCCCAATGGCCCGCTTGGCCATGACAGTTATGCAGTGGACTCTAAGGTCACAATGGACTCAATCCATTCTGCCCCTGTCGACCATTGTCCACGTTACCGACTCACTCCGTCAGTCTCTAGCTTGGTGGAAAAATCACATCAATCTACGCCAAGGCTTGCCCTTCCAGGCTCCAGACCCACAAATAATTCTCACCACCGATGCTTCCAATCTCGGCTGGGGAGCCCATGTTGCCGAACTGCAGACACAAGGATCTTGGTCTCCAGAGGAAGCCAAACACCAAATAAATTTCCTGGAACTTCGAGCAATCAGATATGCTCTCAGAGTATTTCCGGATTGCCTATCTAATCAAGTCATCCTGATTCAAACGGACAACCAGGTGGCCATGTGGTACATCAGCAAACAGGGAGGGATGGGCTCCTACCTTCTGTGTCAGGAAGCTGCACGGATATGGGTGGAGGCCATCTCCCACTCTATGTACCTCAGGGCCACCTACTTGCCGGGAGTGGACAATGTGTTGGCAGACAAGCTGAGTCACACCTTTCAACCACACGAGTGGTCTCTCAACCCATCAGTAGCGAACTCGATCTTCCACCAGTGGGGTTATCCTCAAATAGACCTCTTTGCGCCACCTCAAAATCGCAAAGTAGACAACCTCTGCTCTCTCACTCACAGCCAACACTATCTTCCAAGAGACGCGTTCTCCCTCTCATGGGCAACCGGTCTCCTATACGCATTCCTTCCACTTCTCTCGAAGACTCTCATAGAAACATAGAAATGACGGCAGAAGAAGACCAAACGGCCCATCCAGTCTGCCCAGCAAGCTTCACATTTTTTTCTCATACTTATCTGTTTCTCTTAGCTCTTTGGTTCTATTTCTCTTCCACCCCCACCATTAATGTAGAGAGCAGTGATGGAGCTGCAACCAAGTGAAATATCAAGCTTGATTAGTTAGGGGTAGTAGGGGTAGTAACCGCCGCAATAAGCAAGCTACACCCATGTTTATTTGTTTTACCCAGACTGTGTTATTCAGCCCTTATTGGTTGTTTTTCTTCTCCCCTGCCGTTGAAGCAGGGAGCTATGCTGGATATGCGTGTAGTATCAGTTTTTCTTCTCCCCTGCCGTTGAAGCAGAGAGCTATGCTGGATATGCGTGAAGTATCAGTTTTTCTTCTCCCCTGCGGTTGAAGCAGGATATGCATTGAAAGTGAAGTATCAGGCTTATTTGGTTTGGGGTAGTAACCGCCGTAACAAGCCAGCTACTCCCCGCTTTGTGAGTGCGAATCCTTTTTTCTTCTCCCCTGCCGTTGAAGCAGAGAGCTATGCTGGATATGCGTGAAGTATCAGTTTTCTTCTCCCCTGCCGTTGAAGCAGAGAGCTATGCGTGAAGTATCAGTTTTTCTTCTCCCCTGCCGTTGAAGCAGAGAGCTATGCTGGATATGCATTGAAGTGAAGTATCAGGCTTATTTGGTTTGGGGTAGTAACCGCCGTAACAAGCCAGCTACTCCCCACTTTGTGAGTGCGAATCCTTTTTTCCACATTTCCTCTTGCTGTTGTAGCTTAGAGTGATGTTGGAGTCACAGTAACCATGTGTATGTTTATTGAATAAGGGTATTATCTCCAGGCAGTAGCCGTCATTCTGGCGAGCCACCCACTCTTTATTGACGGCCTCTTGATTTTATGGATCCACAGTGTTTATCCCACGCCCCTTTGAAGTCCTTCACAGTTCTGGTCTTCACCACTTCCTTCGGAAGGGCATTCCAGGCATCCACCACCCTCTCCGTGAAGAAATACTTCCTGACATTGGTTCTGAATCTTCCTCCCTGGAGCTTCAAATCGTGACCCCTGGTTCTGCTGATTTTTTTCCTATGGAAAAGGTTTGTCGTTGTCATTGGATCATTAAAACCTTTCAAGTATCTGAAAGTCTGTATCATATCACCTCTGCTCCTCCTTTCCTCCAGGGTGTACATATTTAGATTCTTCAATCTCTCCTCATAAGTCATTTGATGAAGACCTTCCACCTTTTTGGTCACCCTTCTCTGGACCGCCTCCATCTTGTCTCTGTCTCTTCGGAGATACGGTCTCCAGAACTGAACACAATACTCCAGGTGAGGTCTCACCAAGGACCTGTACAAGGGGATAATCACTTCCCTTTTCTTACTCGATATTCCTCTCTCTATGCAGCCCAGCATTCTTCTGGCTTTAGCTATCGCCTTGTCACATTGTTTCGCCGACGTGAAGTTACGTCAGGACAAGGGAACCATGATCCTGATAGCTCCTTACTGGCCATGCCAAATGTGGGCTCCAATACTTCAGGATCTCTCCATTCGCAGGCACATTCCCTTAGGAAAGGACCCGCTTCTGATCACTCAAAACGACGGGTGCCTACACCATTCAATCTTCAAGCCTTGTCCCTGACGGCCTGGATGTTGAAAGGTTAATTCTTCAGCCAATTAACCTTTCGGAACCAGTTTCCAGTGTCCTGATTGCTTCACGGAAGCCTTCCACGAGAAAATCCTACCTTTACAAATGGAACAGGTTTAACTCATGGTGCTCTTCTCAATCCATTGACCCCTTTACCTGTCCCACCACGAAGTTTCTAGACTATATCTGGCACTTGTCAGAATCAGGTCTAAAAACTTCCTCCATCAGAATGCATGTCAGTGTGGTAGCCGCCTTCCATAAAGGTATCGGGGACATTCCTATTTCAGTACAGCCCCTCGTAACAAGTTTTCTGAAGGGCTTGCTTCACCTCAAGCCTCCAATACACCCTCCGGCCCCTTCTTGATACTCAACCTGGTTTTGGGTCGGCTCATGAAACCACCATTCGAGCCTCTCCATTCCTGTGATCTTCGCTATCTCACATGGAAAGTGATTTTCCTTTTGGCAATCACTTCTGCTCGCAGAGTTAGTGAGTTACAGGCTCTAGTTACCTATCCGCCTTACACTAAACTTCTGCAGGACCGGGCAGTACGCCGCACTCACCCTAAGTTCTTACCTAAGGTAGTATCGGAGTTTCATCTCATTCAATCCATTATACTACCTACCTTTTTTCCCAGGCCCCATTCCAATCCAGGAGAGCAGGCTCTGCATACCCTTGACTGTAAACGGGCTCTAGCATTCTACCTAGACCGTACAGTTGCCCACAGGAAAAGCACTCAATTGTTTGTCTCTTTCCATTCCAACAAATTGGGGCAGCCTTTGGGTAAGCAGACTCTCTCCTCCTGGTTAGCGGACTGCATATCCTTTTGCTATCAGCAAGCAGGCATTCCACTTCAAGACCGTGTTAAAGCATACTCTGTGAGGGCCATGGTGACTTCAGTAGTGCACCTACGCTCGGTGCCGCTTCCTGACATTTGCAGGGCTGCCACCTGGAGTTCTCTCCATACCTTTACAGCCCATTATTGCTTAGACAAGGCCGGAAGACAAGATTCCATCTTCGGCCAGTCTGTCTTGCGCAACCTATTTACAACTTGATGTACCAACACCCTTCCGCCTGCCCGTTGGGGTTCAGGATGCCCTCCGCTAAATTCCACCCCAGTCCTACTGCCTTTGCACAACTGGGTACATTTGGTGCATATTCGGACATCCTCAGCTCGGTACTCACCCATATGTGAGGACTACCATCCTGCTTGTCCTGTGAGAAAGCAAATGTTGCTTACCTGTAACAGGTGTTCTCACAGGACAGCAGGATGTTAGTCCTCACGAAACCTGTCCGCCACCCCGCAGTGTTGGGTTCGTTACGTTTCTTATTTTATTTTTCGGCACTTCCTGTATATTTTAAACAAGACTGAAGGGGGACCCCTGCTGGCTGCAGGGTTAGTGCCATGCTGGGCATGCCCAGTAGGTGCCAGTCAAAGTTCTAGAAACTTTGACAAAAGTGTTCCGTGATTGGGCTCCATCCTGTGATGTCACCCTTATATGAGGACTAACATCCTGCTGTCCTGTGAGAACACCTGTTACAGGTAAGCAACATTTGCTTTTATAATGCTGGTGAGTGCTTGAAATAATAGAATTAAAATATTTTAAAGCATCATTCATGATAAACTACTCAGAAATCCATTGTCAGAAGCACTCTAAGGCATTATTTATTGATAAGAGTACAAATAGTAGGGCCTAGACATGTATGTCAACTGCCCACCCATGTTAACCTTGGGCCCCCCCAAAAAGTTCATTTCTGGCTATACCACTGAGTATAACATATGGAAAAAAACATAAATGTAATACAAAATTATACATACTACAGTACATTTTAAATACTAAAACAAATCCAATAAAAACATCACATTTCCTAGCGTGTAGCCAGATGGACTCAGGACCAGTGGGTTATGTGCTCTTCTGCTAGCAGATGGGAGACTGAGTCAAATTTCAAAGCTGACGTCACCCTAGATATACCCCTGCAGTGACCTCTCGTCTCCTAGCAGATGTGGACACTATCCCACACACTAGCACAGTGTTAGGAAATTACAGCAAGAAGACAAAATTTACCTTAAGACGAACCCCGCTCTCCTGCGGTGATACCTAAGGGTCCCTCCCCCAGTTGAGAAGTCCTAAGGTGACTTCAATATCCCTCAGAGGTGAGCCTTGGTCCGGTAGCCAGTAACCCCGGCGTGGACTTACCCCCTAGAGCGGCTGAAAGGCAGCTGGTGCACATCCAAGCACGGCGGTGAAGGTAAAGCCCTCTCCCCCATAGCTGGAGACCATCCCGGCATGCGATCGGTAAGCGCCGAGACCAGGTAAGAGGAAAACTTAAACTAAGGTCTCCGGTCCCGATTCTGAATTTCACCCTAG
This sequence comes from Rhinatrema bivittatum, assembly GCF_901001135.1. Lineage (NCBI taxonomy): Eukaryota > Metazoa > Chordata > Amphibia > Gymnophiona > Rhinatrematidae > Rhinatrema > Rhinatrema bivittatum. The sequence goes on along the minus strand of NC_042617.1, from coordinate 37,493,924 downwards.
AGGTAAAAGGGAGCACCGATCGGGTTGAGCAGCCTTGGTTGGACTAGGCCCCGGTCTGGTGCAGGGGCGTGGAGACCATCGGGCGGGCGCTATCTTACGCATGGGGGCGTCGGCGCCATCTTCCCTTCTCGTCCGGTGGTACTCGCGGGGCAGGCTGGTCGGTCAGTGTGCCCAACTTGTGCGCCTTCAAGGTAGACGCGCACACAACCACGCGCACAGCCATGCTTAAGCTACACGCGCGCATTGTGCTCACGCGCATAACTATGCGCACATTGAAGTACATTACCTGTGCGCCTAGACATAGAGGCAATGGCACTGGCGTCCAAGAAACCCAGAAGGCACTCTCTTTGCACAGCCTCCCACATCAGAGTCGCACAGCCGGAACTGGAATCCTGCCTGTGTCATCATTGCGAAGAATCCCAGGGGGGTACCAAAGCCTTGTCCCTCTCTATTTGAGGATGGGTCCGGAGCTACTACAGATGATAGCACCCTGGATCTATGCAACTTCAAAATGGCTTCTCCACAAGAGGGCACCTCAGGGGCTCCTACTCAGACTCCCCCGGGGACTAACATGGACCCAGGGACCTTCTCCTGGTTAGAGTTTTTCCAAGGGCTGCAAGCCTTCGTTCAGGCGCAATCAGTCCCGGCTGCAACCCGGGTTCAACCCCTGTTGGAAGCACATGATCCTCCCGGTCCAGCTCGGATGCCTCGAGATATGCCTCGCCTATCCAAGAATTTCCCTGACAGGGACCCAAACACCTCAGATGATGATGGCGGCTCCTTGGAAGAAGAAGAAATCCCTCCAAGCCTGGAACCATACAGAACCATACTTCGCGTCTTCCACAAGGATGAATTACCAGCTCTTATTTCCCAGACTCTGAAGACTCTGGGTATTCCATACACGGACCCTATGGTGGAACCAAAGAAGAATCCCATCTTGGTGTCCCTTCGTAAAGCCTCATGCTACTTCCCAATGATGGAAGCCATCCAGGAACTGATTGACCTGAAGTGGGATGCCCCGGAGGCCAGCTTTAAAGGAGGTTGGGCCTTGGAAGCCTTGTACCCTCTGGAACCAGCGACCAAGGAACGCCTGCGTTTTCTGAAAGTGGACGCCATGGTCTGTGCCGTCTCAAAGCGAACAACCATTCCCGTTGAGGGAGGGGTTGCATTGAAGGATACTCAGAATAGACTATTAGAATCCATCCTTAAGCAGGCCTTTGTCGCAACAGCAGTGACACTGCAGATTGCTTCCTGCTTTGCATTGGTGGCACGTTCCTGTTGGTTCCTCTCGAGAGAGGCAAACAACTCAGGAATGTATACCGGTGAAACGATTGAACCTGCAGCAGCCTTTCTGACGGCGCAAGCTCAGATCTGGTGCATATCTCAGCCAGAGGAGTAGCCTCTGTAGTGGCGGCCAGAAGACAGTTATGGTTGTGGAATTGGTCTGCAGACGCGACCTCTAAAGCGAATCTCACAAGGGTGGCCTTTAAAGGATCTCTCTTATTTGGAAGCAAATTGGAGAAGTTAGCAAGTGGGGCAAATCTTCTCCTGTGCCTTGGCTACCAGAGGACAGGGTATAAGATCCCAGTGCCCCTCCCCCAGAAGAACTAGGGGCAGAGGCTCTCAACGCTTTCGCCCCTACAGCAACTCACAGTTCCAGGCACCTCGACCCTCAGGAAGGTCTCAGCCGTTTCAGAACTGACAAACCAAGAGAGGAGCAGGCCTGGGGGCAGGCTCCAGCTGTATTCTACAATGAGAATGGGACGACCCATCTACAGGAAGAGGAAATAGGGGGTCGACTTTCCCTCTTCTATCAACGATGGGTCGAGATCACATCTGACAAATGGGTACTAAACAACATTCGAGAAGGTTACTCTCTGGAGTTCCGCAGCATACCTCAGGACAAATTTGTGACGTCACCTTGTCACTCCCACACCAAGAGACTGGCAGTGGAAGCCACTCTGACAAGACTACTAGGTCTGAAGGCAATAACTCCGGTTCCTACGCCCCAACAAAATACAGGGCGTTATTCCATCTATTTTATCTTCCCCAAGAAAGAAGGTTCATTTCGACCCATCTTGGATCTCAAAAACGTCAACCATCATCTGCGGATACTACACTTTGACATGGAGACTCTTCACTCCGTAAAAATGGCAGTACAACCTGGAGAGCTCTGGACCTCTCTGAAGCCTACCTTCACATTCCAATCCATCAAAATCACCAGCGTTTTCTACGCTTTGCGATACTGGGTCACCATTACCAGTTCCGAGCACTACTCTTCGGCCTAGCAACCGCTCCCAGAACATTCTCCAAAATTAAGGTGGTCGTGGTGGCAACACTGAGAAAGGAAGGGATCTTGGTACACCCTTACTTGGAAGACTGGCTGATCAGGGCAAAGTCTTTGGAAGAGAGCCAGCAGGTGACCAGCAGAGTCAAGAACCTATTGCAGGAACTCGGTTGGGTCGTGAACACGGTCAAAAGCAGTTTGCAGCCCTCTCAGTCTCTAGAATACCTGGAGGCCTGTTTCGACACCAAACAGAACAAAGTCTTTCTCCCTCCCCCGAGGAGAAAGAAGCTGATGGAACAATTACGACGATTGGTCACCAATGCATGCTCCAAGGTATGGGACTATCTTCAAGTCCTTGGGCTCATGGCATCAATCCTGGAGGTCGTTCCGTGGGCAAGGGCACACATATGACCACTCCAGTGCTCCTTACTGTCACGCTGGAACCCACTGTCCCAGGACTACTCAATTCGCTTCCAACTACCAGAAGAGGTGCGTTCTCAGCTTCAGTGGTGGCTACAGGAAGACCACCTAAGCAGAGGAGTAAGCCTATCCCCACTGAACTGGATCGTGCTCACCACGGATACAAGACTACGATGGTGGGGAGCCCACTGTCAGGAACTGACAGCCCAGGGACAATGGAGCAAGGAAGAGGCGGGATGATACATAAACCACCTGGAACGCCGGACACTAAATAGATATTTGTTACAATTTCTGTGGTCAAGGAAAAAGCGAGGATCCCTCTGCATAGATTGAAACAGCCAAGGATGCAGGGGGGAATGGATCTCCCTGATTTAGCCGAATATAATCTGGCCTGCTTCTTGTGCATAATTAGGGACTGGTTATATGACTGACACACATTTACACATATTGAATGCGATCAGATGGTCTTTGGCAATTTAGATCTACGTTATCTTTTACAAGCCACACCATCAATGCTGCCTGCAGGGTTGGCTAGCCATTGGTTATCATCTCCTTTACGCAAGACCTGGAGAGCTTTACTGAAAAGGTTACACTTATCTGATACGTGCTCCCCCTTTCTACCAGTACAAGGGAACTCTGCCTTCAGTCCAGGTTCTCATACTAAAAACTTTAAGATATGGCAGACTCAGGAGGTCACACAACTACAGCACATACTAGCGCCCGATGGTACTATTCTCTCCTTTAGTCACTTGCAAACACAATATGGCCTCAGTGCACAGGATGTGTTTCCTTATCTCCAGCTGGCCCATTATGTTAAATCGCTTCCTACTAGAGACCACACTTCGCAGGTGACCCAAAAAATAGAAGACTTTTTCCATGTAGAGAGTAGGAAACTCCCTCTCACAATATAAAAGGGAACTACAACGTCTGGGGCCTGTGATGGCAATGGAGACCCTTGCCACTAAATGGTTTGAAGATGGAGGGGTTCGCCTCACTCATCGGCTGCTATTGTCTTGCTTTGGGGAGATAAATATGGTGTCCCCTAATAGTTATCTCCGAGAAATGCATTTAAAATTTTTAAATCGAGCATTTGTTTCCCAGGCTATAGATTATAGGGCTCAGCTGATCACCACGCTGCTTTGCTGTAAATGCACTACAGCTAAAGGGACCATTCTGCACTCTTTTTGTTATTGTCCAAAAATTCTCCCTTTTTGGCAGCGAGTGAGATGCTACATCAACTTGTTATTACATTGTTCTATCCCCTTAGGGCCGGCAGCCCTACTGTTCTACCAAGGTCTTCAAACCTACCTCTGTTTCCATAGCTACCGGCACCTGACCAGGAAAATGCTGGCGCAAGCGAAGCAGTCCATACTTCTAGTATGGAGAGACACGGTATCCCCCTCCTTTTGGCAGTGGCGCAATGCGGTGCATAGTATGATGTCCATGGAATCACTGGCTGCCCGCTTTTTACCCAAAGCGAGGTCTAACTTCTTGAAATTGTGGGAACCATACTTATACAGTATATCACATAGATATAGATTCTAAAAAAACTATATAGATAGATTTAAAACACTATATAGGTTTTCATTCTTTTTCTTTCAATTATTGCTTTGTTACATCTAGGAACTGATGAAGTCTGTGGTGGGGGGGGGGGAGCTGGGCAGCATCCTTATATGTACAGAGGGGATTGATGTATCGGAGTACAACGTCAGCCCCACTATGAATATAAGTTCTTTCTTTCTTTTTCTGGCAATATTTAGTTTCTTCGTTTCTTGGAGGGAAGGTTGGGGGAAAATGATTGTACATCAATGTTGCTGTGATATGTTTTGGTTCTGCAATTATTAAACATATTATACTAAAATAAACCGCCTGGAAGCTCGAGCAGTCAGACCTGCGATTCAGCCACAGACTCCGAGGCAAAGCGATTCGAGTAATGTTAGACAGCGCTACAACGGTTGCCTACATCAACCGCCAGGGAGGAACCAGGAGCCAGCAGGTGTCTCTGGAGATAGACCCTCTCATGGCTTGGGGGGAGGTAAACCTACAAGGGATCTCGGCCTCCCACATCGCAGGAAAAGACATCGTCTCAGCAGACTTCCTCAGCAGAGAGAGCCTGGACCCAAGGGAATGGACGCTGTCAACCAACTGATAGTAAATCGCTGGGGCCTCCCAGCCATGGACCTACTGGCCACCTCTCTGTGCCCAAGTCCCCAAGTTCTTCAGCTGTAGACGAGAGCCACACTCCCAAGGGATCGATGCTCTCATCCAGACCTGGCCAGAGGAAGACTTACTGTATGCCTTCCCCCCATGGCCACTACTGGGTAGGGTCATCCGCAAGATAGAACACCATAGGGGACTAGTTCTACTAGTGACCCTGGATTAGCCATGACGCCCATGGTATGCAGACATGCAAAGACTCCTTGCAGGGAGACCTCTGTGCCTACCTCCACACAGGGACCTTCTCCAGCAGGGCCTGATTCTTCTCGAAGATCCATCTCTATTCTCTCTTACGGTCTGGCCCTTGAGAGGTCTTGCCTGAAGAAGCGCGGTTACTTGAAGGCCTTGGTTGACACCCTGCTCCGTGCGCGCAAGTTCTCAACATCTCTGGCATACATACGGATCTGAAGAATATTCGAAGCCTGGTGCGAGGACTGCAGGATACTCCTGTGGAAGGCTAAGATCCCCATGATTCTGGAGTTCCTACAGGACGGTATGAAGAAGGGGTTGTCACTCAACTCCCTCAAGGTCCAAGTAGCAGCCCTCTCCTGCTTCAGAGCCAAAGTGAACGGAATCAGTCTATCAGCTCATCCGGATTTGACCCGTTTCCTAAAAGAGGTTAAGCAACTTTGGCCACCCCTAAAGTGGCCGGTGCCCTTATGGAACCTCAATCTGGTATTAAACTTCCTAGCAGGGGCTTCCTTCAGACCAACGCGCGATCTGTCACTACGCCTCTTAACATTGAAGACTGTATTCCTGGTGGCAGTATTTCACCTTGTCGCATCGCCGAACTACAGGCACTATCCTGTCGGGAACCGTTCCTTAGGTTCACTCCTGGAACCATATAGCTGCGCACCGTCCCCTCCTTCCTACCGAAAGTGGTTTCAGAGTTTCATTTGAACCAGGTCAACTCCCTACCATCTCTGGATGAACATAAGGACTCTGAAGACTCGCGCCTTCTTCGCCATCTAAATATCAGTAGACTCCTGGTGCGATACCTGGAAAGATCAGAACAGGTGTGCAGAACGGATCGCTTGTTCATTCACCACAGCGGGAAGAATTGAGGAGAAGCGGCCTCGCGGTTGACCATAGCTTGCTGGATCAAGGAAATAATCAAGGCGGCCTGCATAGAGGCAGGAAAGTCCTTATCCCTACAGGTTAAGGCTCATTCTACTTGGGCCCAGGCAGTATCTTGGGCAGAAACCAAGCTGCTGTCACCCGCCGAGATCTGTTGGGCGGCGACTTGGTCCTCCCTACACACCTCCTCCAAATTCTACCATCTGGATGTTCAAGCCCGAGAAGTCACAGCCTTTGCAAGGGCAGTACTAAGTGGGCCATGGGCAGCCTCCCGCCCTGTCCAGGAGTAGCTTTTGCACATCCCACTGGTCCTGAGTCCATCTGGCTACACGCTAGGAAATGGAAAAATTACTTACCTGATAATTTCGTTTTACTTAGTGTAGCCAGATGGACTCGGCATCCTGCCCACGGCTGCCCCAGAGAAGGAGAACCTCGGGAAGAGAACATCGAGATTAAGCAAATACTGGTAAGCCATTGCCTAGCACTAGTTCAAGACACCCGTAGTTTGTCCGTTGTCAACGTTAATTGGTTGAGTGCACTGGCGATCTCCAGTTTTTGAAATCAGTTCAGTCAAGTTAATCAGTTTTAATCAAGTTATTTAAGCAAATATATATCCACAATGGCTTTTCGAAGAGAATACTGAAGAGCTGAGGTCACTGCAGGGGTATATCTAGGGTGCCGTCAGCTTTGAAATCTGACTCTGTCTCCCATCTGCTAGCAGAAGAGCACATAACCCACTGGTCCTGAGTCCATCTGTCTACACTAAGGAAAACGAAATTATCAGGTAACCCTTACCAGTGTAAGGGTTGTGGCGGGAGGGAGGGGTAGGGGTGGAGAAGAGCATGAATTTGAATGGATTTGGTAACCAAGTTTGCCTCATGGCCCTGTAAGTGAGTCCCTCTAGAGCAGGGCACTAGGGCGTTGGTGTCACAGTGCCAAAGCCTGCACTGCCCATGCCATACATCTTGACTTCAGTTTTCAGTGCTTCCCATTCAGTTTGAGTAAAAAGATAATGCACTCGCAACTAATTGAAATCTTTTTCCACCATAGGTAAAAACAACGTTGGCAATAATTGAAGAAGATCGAGACCTCTTGCAGACCAAGCTTGGTGACGAGATATCTGCGAGACACGAACTAGAGGGTAGGCTCAACAAAGGATGAACAGTAAAGAAAGTTTTGCAGTGCTTACAGTACATATGTATAACTGCCTCACTAGCAGCTATAAATGTTACTTCCCTGTACGTACCGGATCAGTCCAGACACCTGGGTTGTAACTCCGCACCAGCAGGTGGAGACAGAGTAAAACTTGTCGGGCTCCCTACATATAGTAAGGTGCCACCCACAGCCCCTCAGTCTTTCTCTGTCTCCAGCAGATGGGGCAGTTCCACCCACAGTCTCTGGGATCCCTGGGGTTGGAGTTAGCCAGTCAGGGATAGATAGGAAAAAAAAAAAAAAAAAAGAGGATAGCGGATTCCCTTTTTTATTTTATTTCATAGTAAAAAAAAAAAAAAATAAGAAAATTGATTAGAAAGTTTGGCCAGGAAGCTCCCGGTGGAAGTGTCTCCCAGGGGGGTTGTCAGATCCTGAGGGGATCATCCTCCCCTGGTAGAGGCCGCTGCTGGGGTCGTGGACCCGGCCCCTCTGGCAGCAGCGTTGGGGGTGACACCGGGGAGCCCGGTTCACTCACCCCCAGTGGAGCCCGGAGGTTTTCAGCACCCTGGTCAGCGATCGAAGTAAAAAAAAAAAAAAAAAAGTTTCTTTTATTTTTGCGCCGGCTCTCTCTCTCTCTCGCGCTCTCCCCGCGCGACGGTTTCGTTCGGGGGGGGGGGGGGGGCGTTTTTTTCCTTAGGGCGGCGGCGTTTTCGTTGGCTTAGTTCTCGGCCGGAATGCCCGTCGGGGCCGCCTGCCGCTCGTGCGGTTCCGCGCGCACGCGAGTCTCGAGGGACAGCATGTGCTCTAGTTGCCTCGCCGGAGGCGATCGGGGGGATCGGACCCGGGCGTCTCGTTCGCCGCCGCGCGTTGTTTCAGTTCAGGAGGGGGGGCCGGATCCGTTCCCGCTTAGCGCGGGAGCGGCGGCCATTTTGTCGTCCGTCCACGAGGCGACTAGGAGAGCCATGGAACATGGCTCCCAGCCCCCTCCGCTCTCTCCCCAGCCTCGGGCCGCGTCGGGGGCGCCTCGGGGTGCCTCCGATGCGGCTGACTGGGGTTCGGGGGAGGGGCACTCGGACTCGGAGGAGTCCTTTTCGGAGGATTTTAATTTTTTATTAAAAAAGTTGGCGAAGTATCAGAGGGAGCGGCGCAGGCACGGGAAGGTGCCAGGAGATGCAGATGGACGGTCTCGCTCCCGGAAGAGGTCGGCCCGCCCTAGAGACATGTCGGTGCCCCCGAAGGACAAGCGGCTGGCGCGTGGCGCGCCCCAGGACGCGGATTCAGAATCCACTTCCTCGGAGGAGGAACGGTCGATCTCGGGGGCGCCTGGAGGGCCTGAGGGGCCCGATGAGCAAGGTCAGGCGCAGGCAAGGGCGCGCAGACGGGGGATGGTGACGACCCCAAGGTCGTCCGCCTGTTTAAGAGGGAGGAGCTTTTCCCTCTCATTCCAGCGATCCTCGACGAAATTGGAGTGGAGGCCCCGCCGGTGGAAACCCGTCAAGGGCCTAAGATGGATCCGGTACTCCTGGGACTCGCGGGTCCTACGGTGGCGTTCCCGTTCCATTTTTCTGCGTCCGACATTCTTTTCCGAGAATGGGACACCCCGGAGCTGGGCCTCAAGGTAAGTAAGGCCATGGATAAGCTATATCCTCTGCCGGAGGATGCTTTGGAGCTCCTGCGGCTCCCTCGCGTGGATGCCGCTGTGTCGGCGGTCACCAAAAGGTCGACCATTCCCGTCACAGGCGCTACGGCGCTGCGGGATGTCCAGGATCGGAAGCTGGAGGTGCAGCTCAAGAAGGTTTTCGAGGTGTCAGCCCTGGGAGCCAGGGCAGCTATTTGCAGCAATTTTGCGTTGCGGGCGGGGCTCCGCTGGGCCCAGACCTTACAAGCGAATGCGGGTCTCTCAGAAGGGGAGGCTGCTCAGGCGGACCTTCTGGAGGCAGTAATCGCTTACAGCGCTGATGCCATGCACGATTTGCTGCGCACCTCGGCCCGGGCCATGGTGTCTGCGGTTTCAGCGCGCCGTCTTCTCTGGCTCCGAAACTGGGCGGCGGACGGTATGTCTAAGGCTCATCTCGGCGCCTTGCCGTTTAAGGGGAAGTTGCTGTTTGGGAAGCAGCTGGATGATATCATGCAGTTCCTGAGTGAGAACAAGGCTTTTAAGCTACCGGAGGACAGGCCAAGGCCTAGACCCAATTTCTCTGCACGGAACCGTTTCCGAAACAACCGTCGCCAGAGGCCGCAGAGGTCAGCGGGGGCGGGCCAATCCTTCCGAGGAGGCGCTGCCAGGGCCTTGACCTGGCCTCAGTCCTTTCGGGGGAAGAGATTCAACAGGTCAGGGGGATCCTCGGCGGGATCCGGGGCCAAGTCGGCCCAATGATACGCGATTGGTTCGTTTCTCGGCGAGGGCTCAAGAGGCCGTTCCACTGGTGGGAGCGCGCCTCGAGCGTTTTTACGAGGAATGGACCAAAATCACTTCGGACCAGTGGGTGTTAGACGTGATAAGACACGGTTACGCGTTAGAATTTGCACGTCTACCCTGGGACAAGTTTCTCGTCTCCCCCTGCAAGGCCGTAGCCAAGAGAGCCGCCGTACGGGCAACCCTCCAGCGTCTGGAGGCTCTAGGCGCCATCACTACCGTTCCGCTGACGCAACGGGGCATGGGCAGGTACTCCATTTATTTCGTGGTTCCAAAGAAGGACGGAGCGTATCGTCCGATCCTCGATCTAAAGGGAGTAAACCGGTGCCTCCGTGTTCCCCGGTTCAAGATGGAAACCATTCGCTCGGTAGTGGCTGCGGTTCGCCCAGGCGAGTTCCTAGCGTCCCTGGATCTGACGGAGGCGTATCTCCACATAGGGATCCAGCCAGCCTACCATCAGTATTTGCGATTTTGCATCCTGGGCAAGCATTTCCAGTTCAGGGCTCTTCCCTTCGGTCTAGCCAAGGCTCCACGCACATTCACCAAGGTTATGGTGGTGGTGGCTGCTCAGCTCCGACGGGAAGGGCTCTTCGTTCACCCTTACCTGGACGATTGGCTCATTCGGGCCAAATCCGAAATGGAGTGCCGACAAGCGGTGGCCAGGGTTCTGCAGCTCCTGCGGTCGCTTGGTTGGGTGGTCAATCTAGCCAAGAGTCACCTTCAGCCCACCCAGAGGTTGGAATATCTGGGGGCCTTGTTCGACACCAAGGAGGCCACGGTATCCCTGACTCAGGACAGGGTCCTCAAGCTTCAGGGACAGGTGAGGCGTTTGCTAGCCCTACGATGCCCTTTGGTCCGCGATTACCTGATGGTCTTGGGTTCCATGGCGTCGACACTCGCCTTGGTGCCCTGGGCTTTTGCTCATCTGCGACCGTTACAATCAGCGTTACTTTCCCACTGGAGGCCGGTCTCGGAGGAGTTCCTGCGCCCGCTGCCTCTCACGGACCGCGCCAGGGCCAGCCTGCAGTGGTGGCTCTGCCCCAACCACCTGACGTGCGGCATTTCTCTGATCCTGCCCAACTGGACGGTGGTCACGACGGATGCCAGTCTCTCGGGTTGGGGAGCGGTCTGTGGGGGGCGCTCGGTGCAGGGTCTCTGGTCAGCCCAGCAATCGCAGTGGCCCATCAATCGGTTGGAGACCAGGGCGGTGGCGCTGGCGTTGCAAGCTTTTCTGCCATGGATACGGGGCCGGGCGGTACGAGTCCTGTCGGACAACGCCACCACAGTAGCCTATATCAACCGTCAAGGCGGGACAAGGAGTCAGCAAGTGGCGGAGGAAGCGTCTCAGTTGATGTGCTGGGCGGAACGGCACCTCAGCAGCATTGCGGCGTCACACATCGCCGGCGTCGACAACGTACAAGCGGACTTCCTCAGCCGGCACCGGCTAGATCCAGGGGAGTGGGAGCTCCCGGAGGTAGCATATCGTCTCATCTGTGCCAGGTGGGGTCAGCCACGTCTGGATCTGATGGCCACCGCGCAAAACGCAAAAGCTCCGAGGTTCTTCAGCCGTCGGAGGGAGCGGGGCGCGGAAGGGGTCGATGTACTCGTGCTTCCTTGGCCCACGGACGTGCTGCTCTACGTGTTTCCCCCGTGGCCTCTGATAGGCAAGGTGCTCCGACGGATCGAGCTACATCCGGCGGAGGTGATCTTGGTGGCGCCGGAGTGGCCACGGCGTCCGTGGTTCGCGGATCTACTGCGGTTGGCGGTGGAATCTCCGCTCCGTTTGCGGGGCGACGCAACCATTCTGCGGCAGGGACCCGTTTGTTTGGAGGACGCGGATCACTTTTGTCTCGCGGTTTGGCTTTTGAGAGGGCGCGTCTGAGGTCCACGGGGTACTCCGAGGCAGTGATCACCACGTTGTTGAGGGCTAGAAAACAGTCCACGTCTTTCACCTATATGAGGGTCTGGACGGTCTTTGAGGACTGGTGTAGTGCTCACGAGGTGAACCCCATTCGGCCGGACGTGCCGGAGATTCTCTCTTTCCTTCAAGAGGGCCTCTCGAAGGGACTGTCCTGGAGTACCCTGAAAGTTCAAGTGGCAGCCCTTGGCTGCCTTCGAGGTAAGGTCCGGGGAGTGTCCTTGGCGGGCCATCCAGATGTGACACGGTTTCTGCGGGGGGCAAAGCATCTCCGTCCGCCGGTCCGGAATCCGTGTCCCTCCTGGAACTTAAACTGCGTGCTTTCGGCTCTTTGTGGGTCGCCTTTTGAACCGGTCAAGCGTGCGACGTTGAAGGATTTAACATTGAAAACAGTGTTTCTGGTCGCTATTACGTCCGCGCGTCGGGTCTCGGAGTTACAAGCTCTTTCTTGTAGAGAACCGTTTTTGCGTTTTACAGAGACAGGTGTCTCTCTGCGGACTGTCCCCTCCTTTTTACCTAAGGTGGTGTCGTCTTTTCACTTAAATCAGTCAGTTGATCTTCCCGGTTTTTCGGCCATGGATCCTCAGGCCAGGGGATCGAGGGAACTGAGGAAACTTGATGTCCGTAGGATTCTACTTCGTTATCTGGAAGTTACGAATCCTTTCCGGGTTTCCGATCACTTGTTTGTTCTCTGGTCGGGGGTTCGTAGAGGATCGGCGGCTTCACGGGCCACGATTGCGCGTTGGCTCAAGGAGGCGATTGGTTCGGCGTATCTTCTGCAGGGCAAGTTGGCACCCAGGGAGCTTCGTGCCCATTCGACGCGGGCGTAGGCCACGTCTTGGGCCGAGGTTTCTAGTGTGTCCACACAGGAGATCTGCAGGGCGGCAACGTGGAAATCGTTGCACACTTTTACTAGACATTACAGACTTGATGTCCAGGCGGCTGAGTCTCAGGGTTTTGGAGCGAGTGTTCTCCGAGCGGGACTCTCTGCTTCCCACCCTGGGTAAATTGGCTCTGGTACATCCCAGGTGTCTGGACTGATCCGGTACGTACAGGGAAAGGAAAATTAGTTCTTACCTGATAATTTTCGTTCCTGTAGTACACGGATCAGTCCAGACTCCCGCCCGTCTGTGTCTTGTAGTTTATGTCAGAAGAAAGAGAGAGAGTCTGCTCGGTTGCTTATTTGGCCATTGTAGTTTTGCAGTTTTGCACGTTGTGTTCATGGTTCTGAAGGTTTTCGGCTCCAGCTCAGGGGCTGTTCTGAATTGGCCTCATGTTTGGGGTTTTTTTCTAGTTAGCTAGTTTTGGCTTTATCTGGCTTTGACATTACGTGCGACTGAGGGGCTGTGGGTGGCACCTTACTATATGTAGGGAGCCCGACAAGTTTTACTCTGTCTCCACCTGCTGGTGCGGAGTCACAACCCAGGTGTCTGGACTGATCCGTGTACTACAGGAACGAAAATTATCAGGTAAGAACTAATTTTCCTTTCCTTGTGTGTCTCTTTCCTAGAGAAAATTGAGAAACTGGAACATGATCGTGGCTCACTGCAGACCTCCAAGACTCGCCTGGAAAGTGAGTGCAGAACTCTGCAGCAGAAGGTGGAGATTCTGACTGAGCTTTATCAGCAGAAGGAGATGGCTCTGCAGAAGTAAGTATAAACGACAGTCTAGTCTCCCAAGGTCCTCTTGAGCTGTACTGTTTGGCCATGTAACCAGACTTCAGCAGGCTTCATTATTAAATAACCATGCTGACTGAGTTGGGGCCTTGAGCACATAATGGAGAAGTGGTAGGGTTAGTCAGAGTCTAGGTATTTCAGGACTGGCTCTTTAAAAAAAAAAAAAAAAAAAAGCCATCTTCACTGCCTCCAAGGAGGTTGCCAGGTCCTGAGGGGACTATCCCCCCCTAGTTCTCGAGGCCACCGGAGTTGGGGAGGTTGAGGACCCTATATCCACTCCTGGCCCACGTGCTCGGGTGATACCGGAGAGCCTGGCTCATTCACCCTGAAAGGCGCAGGACCTGCGGAGCAACCGGATACAGGAAAATAAAATAAAGGCAAGTGACTGTGAAGACAGTGCACAGGTTGGCTCTGTTTTTACCTCCAAAGGGGGGGGACCTTTTGCCGCACGTTGTCCAGGCTTCTACCCGTGTTCCTCTGGGCCGACGATGCCGCGTGGTGCGGCCTATGCTCCGAATGCCTCCCTGGGGGGGGGGGCACGTTGGATGGAGCTGCAGAGGCCGCGATTCGGCCATGCTGAGTGTCGGGGAGGAGCCAGCGCTCGAGGTCTCCCTCACCAGACCCGTACCCGCTTAGCGCAGGAACAGACACCATTTTGAGGAGTTTTCATGCGGCGGCACAGCTTGCAAAGCAGGGAGGGTCGGATCCCCCTCCCATGTCCCCGCTACAGGCAACCTCCGGGAGGGGGGGGCGAGCCATTGTCAGAAGCATCAGGCACCGAGGAGGACGGTCTTGAGGAGGCCTCAGACTCCTCCTCCTTCTCATCTGATTTTATTATGCTTCTGCATAAAGCTTTTAAGGCAAGAAAAGCACATAAGAGACACCCGGGTGGGGGGGGGGGGGGTTCCACTGCGCTTCCTGGTACCCACATCTTCAAACGGTCTAGACCCCTGGAGCAGAGGTTGGGACCACGGAGTAAGTGTCCCCTTAGGTCCGGCTCGACTCATTCTAAAGATGACGCTACCTCAGAGGAGTCCAATCCGGAGAACCAGGTACCCCGAGACAAACCCCTGCCGGGGGCAGACCTCGGGTATGATCAGGATCATGAGTGCCGTCCTAATCCTCACGTGGCAGATGGGGATGATCCCAAAGTGGTCCACAAGGGAGAGTTCCTCGCGTCGCTGGATTTGACCGAGGCATACTTGCACATCAGCATCCGGTTCCCTAGGTTCTGCATCCTGGGACAGCATTTTCAGTTTCGAGCACTACCATTCGGACTTGCCACGGCTCCCAGGACCTTTACCAAGGTGATGATTGTGGTAGCGGCACAGCTCTAGAAGGAGGGTCTTTTAGTCCACCCGTATCTGGACGACTGGCTAATTCGGGCAAAGTCAGAGTCTCTTTGCCATTCGACAGCACACAGAGTGCTTTATCTCTTGCAATCACTGGGTTGGGTGGTCAACCTTGACAAGAGCCATCTGACTCCCTCCCAGTTGCTGGAGTTCCTGGGGGCCCTGTTCGATCCGCGTCAGGGGAGGGTGTTTCTTACCAAGGACCGCATTCTCAAGCTGCAGGGACAGGTTCAAGAATTATTGTCCAATCATAGTCCAAGAGTATGGGATTATTTGCGGGTCCTCTGCTTGATGACTTCCACCCTGGAGTTGGTTCCTTGGGCCTTTGCTCATATGAGACCGTTACAGTCAGCGTTACTTTCCCGCTGAATCCCGGTTTCCGAACAATATCACCTTCCCCTTCCTCTTACGGATGTGGCTCTGTTCAGTCTGGATTGGTGGCTACTTTCGGACAATTTGAGACGTGGTGTGACTGTGGAGGTTCCCAACTGGACGATGGTCACCACGGACTCCAGTCTCTTTGGCTGGGGAGCAGTTTGTCAGGGAACATCGGTTCAAGGTCAGTGGTTCATGTTAGAGTCCCAGTGGTTGATCAGTCGCCTGGAGACCAGAGCTGTGCATTTGACGTTGCAGGCTCTCCGGCCCCTCCTGCTGGGTAAGTTGGTTCGGATTCTGTCCGACAATATGACCGCAGTGGCTTATATCAATCGACAGGGAGGAAACAAAAGCCAACTGGTGGCACTCGAGGCTCAGCAGCTGATACTCTGGGCGGAGCAGCATCTAGTCAGCATAGCAGCCTCTCACATTGCCATAGTCAACAACATTCAGACCGACTTTCTCAGTCGTCACAGTCTCGACCCCAGAGAATGGGAGCTCTCTGAAGAAGCCTTTCAGCGGATATGCGACAAGTGGTCCAAGCCGACTGTGGACCTTATGGCAATGTTTCAGAATGCCAAGGCCCCTCGCTTTTTCAGTCAATGGCGAGAATGGGAAGCGGAAGGAGTGGATGCCCTAGTGCTTCCCTGGCCAAAGGATGTTCTTCTATACGTTTTTCCGCCTTGGCTTCTGATCGGCAGAGTGCTGAGACGAATAGAGGCTCACCCGATGGAGGTGATTCTGGTGGCGCCGGAGTGGCCAAGACATCCATGGTTTGCGGATCTGTTCCCTCTGGCTGTGAACGACCCCTTGAGGTTTTGGGATCTCCCAAACCTCCTCCGTTAGGGCCCTGTTTGTTTGGAAGAGGTAGATCGCTTTTGTCTAGTGGCATGGCTTCTGAGAGGCGCCATCTAAAGAACAAAGGTTATTCAGACGCTGTAGTAGCTATTGTTTTGCGTTCGCGTAAGACTTCTACCTCCCTGGCCTATGTCAGGGTGTGGGGAATTTTTGAGTCTTGTTGCGTGGAGCATAAGGTAGACCCTACCCGAGTCTTAGTGTCGGATATTTTGTCCTTTTTGCAAGCCGGTCTAGCTAAAGGGTTGTCGTGCAGTTCCCTACGGGTGCAGGCAGAAGCCCTTGGTTGTTTCCATGGTAAGTTACGGGGCGTATCATTAGCACATCCGGACGTGGCACATTTTCTCTGGGGAGCAAAACATTTGCATCCCCCACTCAGGAATCCTTGTCCTTCGTGGAGTCTGAATTTCGGTTCTCAAAGCTCTATGTGCTGCGCCCTTTGAGCCTCTGAAGAGGGCGACTCTGAAGGATCTCACGTTAAAGGTGGTATTCCTCGTGGCTATTTCTTCTGCGTGCCAAGTGTCGGAGCTTCAAGCATTATCCTGCAGGGAACCCTTTTTAAGGATTACAGAAGCGGGAGTCTCTTTGAGGACTGTTCCTTCTTTTCTTCCAAAGGTAGTCTCCTCTTCATTTGAATCAGTCAGTGGAGCTTCCGGCATTTCCAGATTTGGACTGCTCTGATCCCTGCTCTAGGGAGCTAAGGAAACTAGACATATGCTGCGTTCTCACAGGACAAGCAGGATGGTAGTCCTCACATATGGGTGACATCATCAGGATGGAGCCCAATCACGGAAAACTTCTGTCAAAGTTTCCAGAACTTTGACTGGCCCCTACTGGGCATGCCCAGCATGGCACTAACCCTGCAGCCAGCAGGGGTCCCCCTTCAGTCTTCTTTTTTCCGCGCAGCCTCGCAGTTTAGGAGCTCTGAACACATTCTTGACAGGAATTTTCCTCACGGAGTTAATTAAATTTAAACTGCCCCACAGGGGTCCCTCCTCTAACTTTTCTCAGGCCGCGGTACTCCGGTAAGTTTTTCACCGTTTTTCGTCGATTACCATCTGGTTTGGCACTCGCGGCCTACTGGCCGTCGACTGTACCGCGGCTCAATTTTTTTCTATGGCCATGGAGACGGGGTTTCATCGGTGCCCGGACTGTACTCGCACCATGTCTATCACAGACCCTCATGGAGTCTGAGTAATGTGTTTAGGCCGTGAGCATGATGTCCTGACTTGCACCAAATGTGCCCTCATGACACCAAAAGGTCGCAAAGCCAGAATGGAGAAGATGGGACTCGTTTTCCATGCTCACACCCAGACGCCGTCCATCGCATCGACATCATCGGAACCGGCACCGTCTAAGTCGCACCAGCATCGACCACCATCCGGTGACCGCCCGCCATCGACATCTTCACAGCCATTGACTCCCGTCTCTCCCCCTCAAGATCGAGGGGATCGTAGGGGGAAACATCGCCATCGGCATCGTAAGTCTCGGACCGTCGAGGGAGCAAAATCATCGACCGAGCCACCGTCCGAGCCACCATCGAAGAAGCCCCGTCCAGTAATGGCACATACCATTCCTGCGACCGGGACATCGAGGCCACCCTCACCCGATCGGGGTTTGGGAGTCGCGATTCCGCCTGTAAAGATGGTCCCTCCGACTGTGCCTCAGCCTCCCTCTTCCGTCACGGAGCCGGGGCTGCTTGCCCCAGGTCTCCGGGAAGAACTGGACTGGCTGGTGCCGGAAATAGAGAGAGAACATCTATGGGAAGCATGTGCTGATCCTAGCCAGTGTTAAGTTAGCCTACCTATATATCATGCTAGTATCTCACTGACCAATCAGCATGAGCAGCCATCTAGTGCTCATGCCAATTGGTTAGTGAAATTTTATACACAAAAAATAAGTGCAGAATGAATTTATTGGTCCACATATAGAATTTCATTAATAAGTTTTAAATATTTCATAAGGCGGCAACTCCACTGTATACAAATGTCTTAAAAGGGTCCCCCGACACGGACCCTGTGTTTCGCTGAAAGGCTGCGTCGGGAGGGACAGCAATTTCAACAACAAATATAAAGATGAGTTGCATTAGAATGAGACCAAACAGATAGGGCAAGCCGATGAAATACATACAGAGAAACATACCAGTATCCATAGTTGTGAAGATTCACAGGGAGCGTACCGGTAAAGGGTCCGTGTCAGGGGACCCTTTAAAGACGTATTTGTATACAACAAACACTTTCTAACTGGCTAGCAGACTGTATAGACTTCTGCTATGAAAAAACAGGCCTTTCTCTCCAAGGATGAGTAAAGGCACACTCAGTTAGGGCAATGGCAACCCTCAGTAGCACACTATTGCTGACATCTGCAAGGCTGCAACATGGAGCTCTCTTCACACATTTACAGCTCATTACTGCCTGGACAAGGAAGGACGACAGGATTCAGCCTTTGGACAGTCTGTCTTAAAGAACTTATTTCCAGTATAATCCCAACTCCTTCCGTATCCAACCTGCTTGATTTCAGGCTGCCTCATTTTTCCAACAGTACACCAGTTGTTGTGCCCGTTGCACAAGTTGTTCACTGTTGGTCCAACACAAAGATGACTCAGCCTGTAGCTTGCTAATCACCCATATGTGAGGACTGTCATCCTGCTTGTCCTGGGATAAAGCTTACCTGTAATAGGTGTTATCCCAGGAAGCAGGATGTAATCCTCACGAAACCCACCCGCCACCCTGCGGAGTTGGGTCCGAAATGTTTTATTATTTTATTTTTGCTAACGCTTATTGCTACAAACGAGACTGAAGTGAGACCCCTGTAGCTTGAGGGATCATGGCATGCTGGGCATGCTCAGTGGGCTCGGTGTGCCAGTCAAAAGTTTCTAGAAACTTTGACAGAAAGTTTTCCGTGATAGGGCTCCATCCAGTGACGTCACCCAGATGTGAGGACTACATTCTGCTGTCCTGGGATAATACCTATTGCAGGTAAACAACTCTGCTTTTCCGTAGATAGGACGAATTAACGATACTTGTTCAGGGAGGGGGGGACTTCCTCACAGTTGGCACCTAAAGATCTATTGGTCACCGGACAGATAAACCATGTAATTTTCCAGGCCATTTGTCCTTCGCTTCCACCCTTGGCTTCTGTGACGGTTCAGTTGATGACTAAGGGTGCTGGTTTCTGGTAAAAGTTTGGTTGGGTATTCCTTTGGCTGTAATTATAACATCAAGCAGGCAGATAATTCCCAGACAAACCCCATCTTCTCTGTTAAATACAGCTGAAGAGAATGGAGGCAGCTTTATCTTGCAACTGTTTAAATTGAGGTGCTACGGTAGCTGCTGTTCTCTTGGTTATGTTTTGTTTTGTTTTTTATTTTTTTTTTTCATCTCAGAAAGCTGACCCAAGAGGAGTATGAGCGGCAGGAGAAGGAGCAGAAACTCTCTGTAGCAGATGAGAAGGCGGTGCTGGCCATCGAAGAAGTGAAAATTTATAAGTCAGTTCAATCTTCCAAATAATTTATAGAGCTGTGATTAGCAAATAGATTGCAATTTAAAAAATAAATAAATAAATAAAGCAAGCTAATTTGAATTTTTGGGGATTTGATCTTTCCAATGCCACAGGCAAAGAATTCAAGAAATGGAAGAAGAACTAGAGAAAACAGAAAGATCTTTCAAGAACCAGGTACTGGGCCTTTGGTAGTTCTGATGAACATTTTTTGTTAGTATTTGCTAGAAAGAAAAAACTTTGTAACATGCCCCTTTCCTGGTATAAACATGCTGGGTTTCTTGTTTGCTCATTCCAGATTGCCAGCCATGAGAAGAAGGCTCACGATAACTGGGTAAGGTCTAATGTTTCCTATTTATCATTTCACTCCAAGCATTTATTCATAAGTACCTAGCATGCAACCAGCAACTGATTTCTGCTGTAAAACTAATTGTGGAAAAAAATGTATCAAACAGCTGTAGAGAAGAGAGATGAAAATCTCATTTAAAAAGTAAACCAAGTTAAACTTTTAAATGTTAAGGGAAGACTTCTGCTGAGCCCTGCTCCCCATTTCCTAGTTTACCCATATGCTGCATGGGCTGTTCAATATTGGCCCAGACTGAGCCAACCGGGGGCAGCCACAGGAACCATATAGCCTCCTGGAGGAAGCATCAACGTCATCTGCAGTGGATTCATTCACTACTTCCTTTTCCAATTGCTAATATTAAATGGTTAAATAGACTAAACTGCTTACGGCTGTTGGGAGCCATCGTCCCCATACCCATGGAGGAATGGGGGACGGGAAGGTATTCCATATATTTTGTGGTCCCAAAGAAGGAAAGACCTTCCATCTGATCCTGGATCTAAAAATGCTGAACGTGGCTCTCAAAGTTTCTCGTTATCGGATGGAAACCTTGGGTTCGGTGATTGCAGCGGTGCGCAAAGGAGAGTTTTTGGCGCTTCTAGATTTGGCCGAAGCATACATATAGTGATCCAACTGGATCATCAGAGATTCCTGAGGTTCATGATTCTCGGGACACATTTTCAATTTTGCGCCCTTCCCGATAGGTTGGCGATGGCTCCGAGGACCTTCACCAAGGTGATGGTTGTGGTAGCAGTGGCTCTCAGGAAGAAGGGCATTCTAGGTCACCTGTATATGGATGATTGACTTATTCAAGCACAGTCAGAGTCAGATATAATTGCGATGGAGACAGTACAGAGAAGGGCGACCAAAATGATAAGGGGAATGGAACAGCCCCCCTATGAGGAAAGACTAAAGAGGTTTGGACTTTTCAGCCTGGAGAAGAGACGGCTGAGGGGGGATATAATAGAGGTGTTTAAAATCATGAGAAGTCTAGAACGGGTAGATGTGAATCAGTTATTTACTCTTTCAGATAATAGAAAGACTAGGGAGCGCTCCATGAAGTTAGCATGGGGCACATTTAAAACTAATCGGAGAAAGTTCTTTTTTTACTCAACGCACATTTAAACTCTGGAATTTGTTGCCAGCGGATGTGGTTAGTGCAGTTAGTATAGCTGTGTTTAAAAAAGGATTGGATAAGTTCTTGGAGGAGAAGTCCATTACCTGCTATTAAGTTGACAGCCACTGCTACTACTAGCAACAGTAACATGGAATAGACTTAGTTTTTGGGTACTTGCCAGGTCCTTATGGCCTGGATAGGCCACTTGGAAACAGGATGCTGGGCTTGATGGACCCTTGGTCTGACCCAGTATGAAATGTTCTTAAGTGGTGGTGTTGGTACTGCAGCACTTAAGGTCCCTGGGTTGGGTTGTGAATCTGTCGAAAAGTCAGCTAACCCCTTCTCGGGCGTTGGAGTTCCTGGGGGCATGTTTCTCACCAGGGAATGCATCAGCAGACTGCAGAGGCACGTTTGCAGCTTGTGGGAGAGTGCAGTTCTCAAGGAGTGAGATTACCTGCAGGTTCTCGGCTCTGACTTTCACGATGGAATTGGTTCCTTGGGCGTTTGCTCATATGAGACCTCTGCAGAACGTGTTGCTTTTCCGGTGGGATATGTTGTTGGAGCAGTTTCATCTACCATTACCTCTTACGGAAATGGCCAGGTCCAGTCTCTCATGGTGACATGATCAGGCCCACTTAAGTCTGAGTGTACCCTTGGAGATTCCTAATTGGATAGTATTTACAACTGATGCCAGCCTCTCTGGTTGGGGAGCTGTGTGTCAGAATCAGTTGGTGGAGGAGGCGTCGTGGTCTATCAGTCGCTTAGAGACGAGAGTGGTGTGGTTTGCGTTGTATGCCTTTCTATCTCTTATGCGGGTGGCCGGAAAGAATTTTGTTGGACAATGTGACAGTGGTGGCTTACATCAACTGACAGGGTGGTATGAAGAGTCAGGTGGTGGTTCAGGAAGCCCAGGAGTTAATATGCTGGGCAGAGCAACATCTGGAATTATTGGCAGCTTCTCACAAATCCGGGATAGACAATGTACAAGCAGATTTTCTCATCCTCAGCTGGATCCCAGGGAGTGGGAGTTGTCGGAGGAAGCAATGTGGCTTATCCATTGCAAGTGGGGCATCTTCTGCATGGACTTGATGGCAATTCAAAGGAATGCCAAGGCTCCACGCTGCTTCAGTCACAGATGAGAATGCGAAGTGGAATGAGCCCCATGGCCACAAGGCCATGGCCGCTGGTGGGCAAAGTATTATGGCGACTAATGATTCATCCGGGAAAGGTGATTTAAGTGGTGCTGGAGTGGCCTCTGCGGCTTGGTTTGTGGATTCGATCAATCTAGCAGTGAACAGGCTGCTGTGCCTCACTAATCTCCCCACCTTGCTGCACCAAGGTCCCATATTTTCAGATTAGGCGTCTTGCTTCTGTCTCGCAGCTTGACTTTTGAGAGGAAGCATCTGAGGTGCAAAGAATATCCCGATGATGCCATTTCCATTCTGCTACAAGCTAGGAAGACCTCAACATCCTTAGCCTATGTGAGGGTGTGGAGAGTTTTTGAGATTTGGTGCGTAAAACAGGGGGTTGAACCTACTCTGGTATCCGTGGTGCACATTTTGACCTTCTTACAAAGGGAGTTGGTAAAGGGTTTGGCCTTTAACTCTCTCAGAGGTGGTGGCATTGGGCTGTCTTAGAGGCAAGGTGCAGGGAGTCACCCTAGCTGCGCATCCAGATGTGGTGTGTTTTCTCCGTAGGGTGAAGCATTTGTGGCCTCCAGTACAGAAGTTGTGTCCCCCTTAGAGCCTTAACTTGCTCCTCAAGAGGATGTGTATGGCTCTGTTTGAGCCGCTTAGAAGGGCAACTATGAAGGATCTTACCTTAAAAGTTGTTTTTTTTGGTGGCAATTTGTTCCACTAGGAGAATTTTGAAACTACAAGCTCTGTCATGTAGGGATCCTTTTCTGAAGATTATGGAGTCTCTTTGCGTATGATTCCTTTCTTTCTTTTGAAGGTGGTATTGTCTTTTCATTTGAATCAATCATTAGAGTTTCTGGCCTTCCCAAATCTGGATGCGGCAGCACCTCACTCGAGAGAGTTGCAGCTCTTGGATGTGAAACCAGCCTTGTTAGGGTATCTCAAAGTCACTAATAGCTTTCGACTATAGGATCATCTTTTTGTGCTATGGAGTGGCACAAAAAAGGGACAAAGCTTCAGTCCACCATAGCGCAGTGGTTTTAACTGCACTAACCACATCCTCTGGCAACAAACTCCAGAGTTTAATTGTGCATTGAGTAAAAAAGAACTTTCTCCGATTAGTTTTAAATGTGCCACATGCTAACTTCATGGAGTGCCCCCTAGTCTTTCTACTATCCGAAATAGTAAATAACCGATTCACATCTACCCATTCTAGACCTCTCATGATTTTAAACATCTCTATCATATCCCCCCTCAGCCGTCTCTTCTCCAAGCTGAAAAGTCCTAACCTCTTTAGTCTTTCCTCATAGGGGAGCTGTTCCATTCTCCTAATCATTTTGGTAGCCCTTCTCTGTACCTTCTCCATCTCAATTATATCTTTTTTGAGATGCGGCGAACAGAATTGTACACAGTATTCAAGGTGCGGTCTCACCATGGAGCGATACAGAGGCATTATGACATTTTCCGTTTTATTCACCATTCCCTTTCCTTTTTTTTTTTTTTATTTATTCTTTATTCAGTTTTACAAATTTAGTTCAAGCATACTTGAATTTGAAATATATATACTTCACTCATTAAGATTCAAACAAAAATAATCAATTCCTTAACTACAAAGAACAAAATATATGTCTATTTAACAATAAAATAATACACATTGTAACCTATTTTTTGAAAAACAGTGAAGTATAAATTTTTAGCCCACAAAATTAGATCCAAGATTTCCACAACCTTAAGGAAATATATTTAAACAGTAAATTCAACTATAGGGGAGTCACATTTTATTTTATAGACCTTTTGAAATTGCCTTTAGAAATATACATCAACTCACAGGGGAGGAGGACACCAAGGGGTCCCTTCTAGTAGAAATAAAAGATGTTAGTTGCGAGGGGAGAAAAAACAGAAACGAATTTCCTTGAAATTTAACCAAACACTTGCATGGGAACTTAAGCATAAACATCCCTCCCAATTCTAACACTTGTGGTTTTAGCAAAAGAAATTGTTGACGACGCTTCTGCGTCGTTCTCGCGAGGTCAGGGAATATCTGAACTTTAATACCCAAAAAGTTTTCATGACGATGAGAAAAGTACTTTTTGAACACCCATTCTCTGTCTGATTGTAATAAGAAGACCACTATAAGTGTAGATGGAATCACTGTATTTTCTTCCGACTGCTCCAGCAGCTCTGAAATATTCATAGTTGGTGTTGTTGTTTCCCTTGGGGCTAATATCTGAAAATTGTCCAAATTGCTTTCAATAATTCTTTTTGGTGGTATATAAAAAACCTTAGATATTATTGGCAAAGTCTCCTCAGTAATCTTTAAATTTTCTATCATATATTTCCTCCAGAGATCTTTAGCAGTCATATATGGTAATTTAGGAAAATTAATACATCTCAAATGTCTAGCGCGTATCTGGTTATCCAAATTTTCCACTTTTTGTTGTAAAATCTGATTTTCTTTAATTAAATTGCTTTGAAGATTATTTAAATTGTCCGTTTTTACTTCCATTAAATGCACCTTTTCCATATTTTCCCCAAGGTCTTTTTCAACAGTCAACATTCTAGTTTCTAAATTTTCTACTGCTTTTACTGTTGAAAGAATCTGTCTCTGAATGTTGTTATTAGTGTCTTTTATTGCTTCCCATATCGTTTGCAGCGTAAAGTGTTTGTGGTCTTACCAGCTGACATACTTGGGCCACATTTTCAGAACTTTCCCCTTCGTTTAATAGTGGTATTCCTCCTCTTAAGTCTCGTGAGGGTCGCTCTGGCGTCTCTCCACTCCCTGCTTGCTGCGGCTCAGCTTCAGGCATTCCTCCCGTCCCAGGACCCGGATGTAGTGACATAGAAAGACTGACCTCCGTCAGCGTGGGCTCTAGAGAGGGTTCCCCTGAGGCACCTATGCCCTGTACCTCTGGTTCCTCTCGGCACAGACCGGCGTGTCTTTCAGCAGGGTTCCCGGGTGGGCGTCTATCCTCCGGCGAAGATGGATAAAATTGCTCTGGGCTGCCCTCGGACACTTCTTCCCTCCGAGACTCGGCCAGCGAGCTCATGCCGGGGGTTTCAACTCCCCGACGAATGTGAGCGTCCATAGGTCCTAGGACCGCATGGGTCGAGGGGGGCTCTAGAGCTAGCCGCTCCCTCGCTCTCTTCTTGCGGCCCGAATGCGGCATCAGACTATGGTAAGGAAATTTTGGAGAGAGACGCTCACACACGTCTTACCTCTCCGCCATCTTGGATCCACCATTCCCTTTCTAATAATTCCCAACATTGTTTGCTTTTTTGACTGCTGCAGCACACTGAACCGATGATTTCAATGTGTTATCCACTGTGACGCCTAGATCTCTTTCTTGGGTTGTAGCACCTAATATGGAACCTAACATAGTGTAATTATAGCATGGGTTAATTTTTCCCTATATGCATCACCTTGCACTTATCCACATTTAAATTTCATCTGCCATTTGGATGCCCAATTTTCCAGTCTCACAAGGTCTTCCTGCAATTTATCACAATCTGCTTGTGATTTAACTACTCTGAACAATTTTTTGTGTCATCTGCAAATTTGATTATCTCACTCGTCATATTTCATTTATAAATATATTGAAAGGTAAATGCTTGTCAAATCCAAGAGCCTTTTGTACACAGTACATAAAGTCCACCTTCCTGTTAACAGAGCTCACAAGGATGGAGGGAATTTCCTACATTTTCATCTGTACTTACCTAAAAATATCATTAGTGGGCCCTGCCATGACATCCTTATGGGGGAATCAAGAAACTGGAGGATATCTAACATCTTTACTGTGTTCTTTTCCAAAGTTGGGCCTATTTATTTGCCTAGATTTAGGCTCCTAAATTAGGTGCCTAGTTCTGAAAATCTGTGCTGAGCTCCATTTCGCCGCCTTAACTCCACCCCTGTAGTCGCCCACTTTTTAGGCTCCTAAATTTAGGGAAATTTTCAAAAGGGCTAATTTAGGAACCTTAACTCTTTGAAAATTGGCCCTATCTAGGTCCGTCTGTCTCATCTCATAAATCTTTTGGTGCAGAACCCACAACATTTTGGTGGCATTAACTAGGCTGCTTTCATCCTGTCTCTAACCTTTTTTGAGTTTATGGTCTCCAGAACTGAGCACAGTATTCCAGGTGAGTCCTCACCAGTACCCTGTACAGGGGCATTATCGCCTCCTTTTTCCTGCTGGTTATGCCTCTCTGTGCAGCCCTGTATCCATCCCTCTGGCATTAGCCACCGCTTTGTCGCGTTGCTGCGCCGCCTTCAGATCATCAGACACTATCACGCCGAGGTCTCTCTCCTGGTCCGTGCACATCAGTCTTTCACCCCACCCCCCCTATCACAGAGAGCTCCTCTAGCTTTCTTGGATCTCTCTTCATTCTCTCCACTCTGTTGCAGATCTTAGGGTCGCCCACAGAAAGGTAAACTTTTCCTTCCAACCCTTCCACTATGTCACTCACAAAGATATTGAACAGAATCAGTCCCAGAACCAAACCTTGAAGCACTTCACTTATTTCTCTTCCCTCCTCAGAGTAGGTTCTAAATACCACCACTTGCTATCGTCTGGTGGGGCTCATTTTTATTATTTCTATGTTACCCTTATATATTTAAAAAATAAAATACAAAAATGCAGAAAGGGTTTGTTGCTGCCCCAAACAGTTCTTTGCCTGTTGGCATTATTTTTCCTTGTTTTTTTTTTTTTCTCAGTTTTGTTTAGGGCAACTTGGCTATGGATTCCCCACCTACAAGGACTGCATATCCTTCTTGAATTCAGAGAAAGCAAATGTTGCTTATCTATAATAAAGCCTTTTCTAAAGACACTTAACCCACTGGCTTCCCCTAGGAGTTGACTTCTCCTTATTTAGTTGTATACCAAACCCTACATGCTAGAAGCTCTGAAGTCATCACACCAACCCAGGCTTCATTGATTGAAGTCACCCACCTATCAGGTCTGATACCCTGCTGTCCTCAAATAACCTGTTCCCTGTACGTACCGGATCAGTCCAGACTCCTGGGTTGTGCCTCCGCACCAGCAGATGGAGACAGAGCCAAACTTGTCAGGCTCCCCCTATATATACCAGGGTGCCACCCACAGCCTGCCAGTATAACTCTGTCTCCAGCAGATGGTCAGATGCCTACCCACAGTCTTGCCTGATTCATTTAGGTGTTAGTGGATAGGTGTAAGAGGGCTAGTTCTAGTTTTCGTTTATTACCTTTCCTTGCAGTAAAGTTAAAAAAAAAAAAAAAGGGAGATATTTGTTGTTTCCTTGCAGGTTCTCCAGAGGACCGGGCCTGAGCCTCACCGGGGGGTTGCTAGGTCCCGAGGGAGCCATCCCCCCCTGGTAGTAGGCTGCTGTGGCCAAGGGTCGAGGACCCTGCAGGTGAGAACCGGCCCAGCCGAGGTGATACCGGGGAGCCCGGCTCACTCACCTCACCCAGGCCACTTCAGCACCCGCCGAGGGACAGCGTCGTTTAAAAAAAAAAAAAAAATGAGGTAAGTTTCTCGCGGCGACGGCTCGGCGGCGCGGTTTTATTTCTTTCGGCTCCTTCCTCCCTGATCGTCGCATTTCCCGGGCAGTGGATTAAAAAAAAAAAAAATTTTTTTTCTTCATTTCTCGGGGGCGCGGACCGACCCGGCCTGCCGCGTGGTGCGGCCGGGACGGCCTGCGGGTCGGCGCGCATGCTGCTCTCGGGGGAGAGTTCGTGTTCTCTCGGCGGCGCGGATCGACTTGGACTGCCTCGTGCTGCGGCCTGCGGGTTGGCGCGCGGCTCACAGGGGTGAGTTTTTGGTCGCTGGGCGGCGCGGACCGACCCGGCCTGCCTCGCGGTGCGGCCTGGGTGGCGCGGACCGACCCGGCCTGCCACGCGGTGCGGCCTGGGTGGCGCGGACCGACCCGGCCAGCCTCGCGGTGCGGCCGGGGTGGCGCGGACCGACCCGACCGGCATCGTGGTGCGGCCTGCGGGTCGGCGCGCGTGGCTCACAGGGGTGAATTTTTGGGTGCTCGGCGGCGCGGATCGACCCGGCCTGCCTCGTGGTGCGGCCTGCGGGTCGGCGCGCGCGGCTCACAGGCGGACCGACCCGGTCTGCCTCGTGGTGCGGCCTGTGCGGCCTGCGGGTCGGCGCGCGCGGCTCACAGGGGTGAGTTTTTTGGTCGCTGCGCGGCACGGCCCAACCCGGCCTGCCTCGCGGTGCGGCCTGGGCGGCCTGTGGGTCGGCGTGCGCGTGGCTCACAGGGGTGAGTTTTTGGTTGCTGGGCGGCGCGGACCGACCCGGCCTGCCTCGTGGTGCGGCCTAGTCAGCCTGGGGGTTGGCGCGCACGTGGGTCTCAGGAGTTGAGCTGGGTCCAGCCTACATCCCCGGCGAGGCAGGGACTTCGGGGGACGCGCGAACGGGTGCTCAGTAGGACCGATCGGGATACCAGTCGCATGGGGGCCCCGCCCGCGGCGTTGCCGAAATGGCTGCAGGCTGATGCAGCAAAGGTCGCCATCTTAGCCAGTGGCCCTGGTTACCTGGCTCTCTCTCTCTTCCTAGCGCACGAGACGGGGCCACGGCCTCTTCAGGGGAGGGAGCAAGGGGCAACTCAGAATCCACAAGGAGCAGCCCGGTGGCTCAGTGCTAGGGCTGCAGCCTTGCATGCAGAAGGTATCCGGCTCAATCCTTGGGGAGACTACCAAAGTCGGATACCTCCCGCTTTATTTTGCCCATACTGCGTAGGGCTGGTGGGGGCCGTAGGTCTCGCAGGCGTACAGCAGGAGAGTCCTGGGGGCCACTGCGGGATGTTTGCGGGCAAAGCAGGCCACGTGACGCCTCGGCTTCTTCAGAGGACGCTTCGGTTCAGGAGGATTGGAGAGCCTGTCCCCACCCCCGAGGGGGGTAGTGGTAGACGGAGCCACGCTGCCAGGGTCTAAGAAGCGGGGCCGGTTTCCGGAGAGCGAAGATCCCGGGGTCCTCCCTCTCTTCTATAGGGACGATCTGGGACCCTCATACCATAGGCTCACTCCCATGGATCTGGAGGTTGTCATGGAAATCCTGCGAGCTCCCAAGGTGGACGCAGACGTTTCAGCGGTCAAAAGTCGGAGATCCAAATTGAAGAAGATCCCTGAGATCTCGACCCTAGGGGTCTGGACGGCAATTGGCAGTAATTTCACACAGTCTGGCTAGGCTAGGCCCCATGACTTCTGGCCAATGAGACCCAGTTGGAAGAGGAGGCTTGCCAGGCCGGACATAGAGAGCCAATAGTGGTCTGCAGTGTGGATTCGTCTGCGGGGCTCGGCACGCTCCGTGACTGCTACGGGCTCTACGAGCCAGCTGCTGTGGTGGCAGGTCTGGTCGGCGGATGGTGCGTCCGAGTCCATGCCAGAGTCCTTCAAGAGGATGCTGCGGTTTGGGAAGGAGTTGGATGGTTGAGCTCCTTTGGAGAATGTGGTGGAGCTCCTATGGAAGATAGTCATGCCTCAGGTCATTCTTCCCATCCAGCTCTCTTTTTCAGGGAAGACCGGTGGGCTCGCGCTCAGGAGCTCCTTTCCCTCCATCTTCCCTTTGTTCGGGAGACTCCCGGTTTTTCGGGACAGGCGTTTTTTTGCCGACCGCGTTAAGGGGGCACTGTGGCTCTCTTCTACGAGGAATGGGCCACGATCACTTCAGTTCGAGGAGTGCTGCCGGTAGTCAAACACTGTGCAGGGACGCGGACAAGCACCAAGCGGTCCAGCATAAAAGGAAGGAACCTTCTGGCCCATACCAGATCGCAGGTGGGTCAACAGATGGCGGCGTATCCCATTCGTATGGGGGCGCCACGGCCCGCCATTGCGTCAATATGGCCGGGCGGAATCTCGGAGGCTTCTCTTAGCGGGCTCAGGGCGGAGCTCCAGAAACATCTTCGGTGATCGGTCGGGGAGGACAGGTGTGCAGTTGTCCAGCCTGGCGGACCATTACCAAAGGCTTGGTGGTCATAGTGGCAAAGCCGCAGGGGTAGGACTACTGTTACCCTTGTGCCTGGCCGGTTGGCTCTTCGGCCGCAGTCGGAGCACCTCGGCTGGGTCGCCATCACTAGCGAATGCGGTGGCCTCTCGTTTCCTCTCAATCCCGGGAGTTTTTCTAAGAGCATGGCTCTTTACTACCCAGGGAACAGTATTCCTTTCATCGGAGCAGGGCCACTCTTGATCCATTACAATCCGCTTTGCTCTCTGATGGGGCCCAGTGTCGGTGCAGTCTTCTCCCGTCACCATTGAAGAACCCAGAAGGGACGGGGATCGCCACGGTTCCGAGTCCCGTTGCTCTGGGGTTAGAGGTCGGTTCAGGACCGTTGGCCCACGTCCGAGTCACATCGGCCGACCTATGATCCCAGGAGAGTCGGTCTGGGTCCTCTCAGACAACACGACAATGGTGACCTACAGCTTTAGGCACGAGTTGCCCAGAAGTCAGGTGGTGGTCCTCGAGGCTAGTAGCCTGCAGCAGTGCATGGAGCGTCACCTGCTAAGCATAACGGCATCTCGCATAACAAGGGTCGATGACGTTCATGCGGATTTGAGACGCCAGTATGTCGGCCTAGGAGAATGAGATCTGACAGCAGGGCCTCCCATCTCATCTGCGTCGGATGGGACACGCCAGCTAGGGGCCTGAGGGTGACGCTCCAGAAGACCAAGGCTCCCTGGTTCTTGGACCGCCGGAGAGAAACGGGGGCAGGAGGAGCAGATGTCCTGACGTTGCCGTGGTCCACGAGGACGTCTCTCTCCTTGGCCTCTGATCAGCGGGATCCTTCGGCGCATGAAGACCCATCCATCCAAGGCTGTTAGGATGGCTCCAGGATGGCCATGAAGGCCCTGGTTGCCTATTTCCTCGACCTGACGGTGGAGGGACCGGGGTGGTTGCCGTGTCTTCCGGATCTCCTCCACCAGGGTCCTATGTGTTTTCAATCAGGTAGATCGCTTTGGCGGGCGGCATGGTTTTCGAAAGGCGTCGTCTAAGGGGCAAAGGCTACTTGACGCGATGGTGTCGCCTTGCTGAGATCACGGAAGACGTCCGCTTGCTTAGCGGTGGTGTGAGTTTGCCGTATCTTTGATTCATGGTACGTTGAACAGTCAATCCCCGTTACGCGGGCTTCCGTTTTCAGCTATTTCACTTCTACAGGATGGTTTGGCTCTCGGTCTATCCTGTGGCTGTCCTGTGGTTACCTAAGGGGTCAGGTAGCGTTTCTCGGTCGTGTTCGAGAGTTTTATTGAAGAAGGTTTTTTAGCGGCACGTCCGGATTGAACCCGGGTCCCGAAGGGACGGATCAGTTGCGGACACCTTGAAGGTTCAGTTTCCTTCCTGGTATTGGAGTGTGGTCCTCGAAGCCCTATGTGCTCCTCCCTTCGCACTATTTCAACCAGGCCATTCTTAAGGGCCTTAAGTTGAAGACAGTGTTCTAGGTGACGGTTGCGTCTGCCAGAGGAGTGTCAGGGTAACTTCTTGCGAATGCTGGAAGCCGGGGAGGCGCTGTGGGGGGACGCTCCGCATGGTTCCCTTATTTCTCCCACAGGTGGTATTCTCCTTGCACCGGGATGTGGACCTTCCTTCCTTCAGGATCTCCGGGGGTCGGACCCATTGGCAAGCGATCTGAGGACGGTGGACGTGTGCGGATTTCCGCGGTAGTTGGGGGTGTCAAATGATATCAAATTTCGACTCTCCTCCTTTATGGTTTCTCAGGGCCAAAGGTGGAGTAATAGGGCCTCCACGGCTACCGTGGCTTGCTGGGTCAAGGACATTTTAGGGTCCGCACATTTCCTTTTGCGGTGCTTTGTTTCCGCGAGGGCCCAAGGGCCGTTCGACAAGGTCCCAAGCGGATTCCTGGGAATAGTGTAGGTGTCTCTCTATACAGGGAATCAGGGCTGTTTCTTAGATTCCTGATATGCTTTGGCGCGGCATTATCTTTTGGATGTTCGGGGTGCAAGGGATGGCAACTTCGGAGCAGGTGGTTGAAGAGCAGGCCTCTCCGGATCCCATCCCGAGTAATCTCAGCTCTGGTACATCCCAGGAGTCTGGACTGATCCGGTACGTACAGGGAAAGGAAAATTAGGGCTTACCTCCGATAATTTTCGTTCCTGTAGTACCAAGGATCAGTCCAGAGTCCCGCCCTCTGTGTTTTTTTCTCTGTTTCGGAGAGTCCGCTCTGTTTGGTTCTGTTATGCTATTTTCTCTTTCCGGGGCCAGTCTCGTGTTGGGGACTGTGGGCCCGGAGTTCCTCCGGTTCCTAGGCCGGGGGTTTTTAGTTAGTATTTAGTTGTCAGAGTTCTGCTTTGACATTGCGTTATACTGACAGGCTGTGGGTGGCACCCTGGTATATATAGGGGGAGCCTGACAAGTTTGGCTCTGTCTCCATCTGCTGGTGCAGAGGCACAACCCAGGAGTCTGGACTGATCCTTGGTACTACAGGAACGAAAATTATCGGAGGTAAGCCCTAATTTTCCTTTACAGGCAAGCAACTTTTCCTTTACTGCTCTACCACTGGTTCATCTGGTCCGGTGAACAATATTTAAGAATTTTTTTTTCAACAGTATTTGAATTGTTTAAAACTAGAGGTGAGCTACTTTTTGTATTCCTACAAAGAGACCAGGCCCCATTTGGGTACATTTTCCTATTGGCGGACTCATTTTGGAATTCAATCTGTGTTCAGATTTTAATGATATGATACAGCTGGGATAAAAATAGCAAAGTCTCCCATCCGATCAGGCAGCTACAGGCTGGTCCACCCTTGCTTTTTATGGTTAGTGTTTTACATGGAATCTAATCTTATGCTTCCTCATGTGTGTATTGTTTTTTTTCTCCTCACAGCTAATTGCACGTTCAGCAGAAAGGACTCTGGCTGAAGAAAAGCGTGAATCTGCCAACCTGAGACAGAAGTGAGTACTAGGGATGTGAATCGGATCCGATATCGGATCCGATTCTGGTTCCGATTCACATCTCTATAGATGTGAATCGGATCCGATATCGGATGTGAATCGGATCCAATATCGGATCCGATTCACATCCCTAGTGAGTACATAGTCTGGGCTGTGTCCAGTGATTCGTTTATTCACCAGGTTTAAAACTGTGCCCTAATGTGTCCTGTGTGTCACAATACTGGAGAAATGCTGCATTATTCTTAAGGCAGCAGCACTGTCCAAAACATTTTCGTGGTGATTTTCAGTAACTCACTTAAGTGCAAAGTTGGCCTAGGACCTAGTAGATTTTCTTCACTATTCAAAAGAAATCCCATAGTGAATTACAAAGCAGTAAAATACAGCAAACAAAATAATCATACATTATGAAATAAAATGCAAAGCAGAAAAGAGTTCTGAAAAATACATGAGTACAATATTAAGTCTCCTGTAACATAAAATCTAAAAAGACAAGTACCCCCAGGAGTAGATATTCAAAGATGAACAGCTAAGTAAGTTAGCCAGTTATCTGCCCAACTTGCATGGGATATTCAGCAGCAAGGCTATGCCGCTGAGTATCCCTGAATAAATTGCTAGTTAGCTGCATAAGTCTTATCCAGCTAACTTTAGACCTGCTGTTGAGCAAGTCTAACTTATCTGGTTAGCTTAACCGGATAATTTTAGATATTGCTACTTATCCGGCTAATTTAGCTGGATAAGTAGCTCCTCCCTAGAATGCCCATATCCTGCTCAAAACGTATCCAACTAAATGGCAGCCACTGAATGGGACCGGATATTCAGCCGCCGCCACTTAGCCGGATAAGTCCATATTTATCTGGCTAAGTAGTGTTGAATATCAACTTCACAATGGCATCCACTAACACTGTGATTCTCAGCAGGGGTCTGGGATATAATGGTATATCACTAGGTCAGTGGAGGTGTATTACAGGGCCAGCAGAAGGCTGCTTTCTCCTCCTCGGCCTGGGTAGGAGTTTGTTGACGTCTCCTTTATTGGGCCTGATAGGTGGTTAACTCTCGCTTCCTTCTCCTGTTTCTTGTCCAGTGCGAGGCTCTTTCCTCCAATATCCAGATCAGAGCAAGACATTGCTAACTCCTGCTCTTCTGGCCCGGTAGGACACCAAATGTTATCTCCCCCCACTGGGCCTGGAAGTGATGCTTCTGTTGCTCTTTTCACCCTGTGGGATTAGGGTTAGGAGGTTGGGGATGCTGGGGCAGGGAAAGGTGGAAAAGGCGAAGTGTTGTGGAGGTAGTTGAGCAGGAAGGGATGGAAAATAGGTCCAGGATAGCTGAGAAAGGGAGCAGGGAGAGTCGAGTAGGGGGGAGAGGAAGCACAGAAAAGGGTGGGGGGGTGGGGGGCTGTAAGTATGAGGGGATGATTGAAAGGGAATAAATGGGAGAAGTGAGGGATGATAGCGATATGGAGGGGGAGTGACGGGGTGCAAGAGCCTTATGATGTCAGTTTGGGGAATGTGCATTTCTTCTCTCTTTGTATTTTGCTTACTGTAAGAAGAAATGTATTTGTTTCTAGCTCTCCAGTTTTGTGCTGCATGCAAAGGGGCTTTTTGGAGTTTCCATTCCAGTTTTTGCCTCCACATTTATAATTTGTGGACTGTTCTATACTTGGTGAAGGTGTGACTGAGGTGAGGTATTTTATTAGCATGTAGGCAGTCTTATTTGTTGTGTTTACTCAATAGGATATGCATTGGGGGGTGCATTGCTACCTTTTCATAGGTAGGGCTATTGCTGTTTGAGTTCTCGGAGTTAGTGCTACTGTGGTATGGCAGGTTTGCTACATACGTGCTGAGCATTTTTTCAGGTTTTGTATTTTACAATGCGCCTGGTAGTAGAGGGAGTTTGTGATGCTGTTACTGAGATGACACCAGAATCAGAATATCTTTTTTTGAATGGGGAGAAATACAGGGAAATATCCCAGTTCCGCTCTGTACCCCTTTTTTGGGGGTTTGTGTGGATGCCAGATTATATGTTTACTTTTAGCGCTGTGACTGTCACATGTTCAATGTGTCGTGCATGTGAGCATCGTCTTGTCAGGTGCGACCCGGCAGAAAAAAGATTGAGAATCACCGCAGTAAGTGAGCACATTATACAGTAATACACAGTGCAGATAAATACACCATAAAATCCCATCAGCATACAATAGATACATAAAAGCAAAAAGATGTAAACCAACGACATAAAAACAAAACTATGCAAAAAGACATATTAAAGAACAGATAAATAAAATGCGACAATTTGGTATAAAGTGCATAAATTAATCTAAAACCAATCAGTTGGGGCATAAAGTGTATTGATGAATCTAAAACAGATCTGTTGCTTATACACAGATCCACTGTCAACCTAAAAATTGGCAGCAGAAGGCTGGAATAGAAGGCCATGACTTAAGATTGTGTCTGAACTTCTTTGGAATCTATTCTTGTGCTGTGTTTGTACCTTACATGTATTTGTACAAGTCCTGCCTGGGGTTCTGGTCAGCTGCTGCAAAGCATGATTGTGTCTAAATACAAATTATAATTTCCTTGCCCTGTTGTGGGTTTAGTCCCCCTACTAATAGATGGAGACAGAGGACATGCCTTTTTCTGTGACATCACTGGTCGTTATCAGGGTGTGGATGCAGGAAAAAAACCAGTATCCTTGGTCTCCAGCAGAGGGCAGCACATACTGTTTTGGTGCAGCAGGATATTTGTCTCCTACCTCTGGGTTTTAGGGATGTGAATCGTGTCCTCGATCGTCTTAACGATCGATTTCGGCTGGGAGGGGGAGGGAATCGTATTGTTGCCGTTTGGGGGGGTAAAATATCGTGAAAAATCGTGAAAAATCGAAAAAACGTAAAATCGCAAAACCGGCACATTAAAACCCCCTAAAACCCACCCCCGACCCTTTAAATTAAATCCCCCACCCTCCCGAACCCCCCCCCCAAATGACTTAACCTGCGGGTCCAGCGGCGGTCCGGAACGGCAGCGGTCCGGAACGGGCTCCTGCTACTGAATCTTGTTGTCTTCAGCCGGCGCCATTTTCCAAAATGGCGCCGAAAAATGGCAGCGGCCATAGACGAACACGATTGGACGGCAGGAGGTCCTTCCGGACCCCCGCTGGACTTTTGGCAAGTCTTGTGGGGGTCAGGAGGCCCCCCCCCAAGCTGGCCAAAAGTTCCTGGAGGTCCAGCGGGGGTCAGGGAGCGATTTCCCGCCGCGAATCGTTTTTGTTCGGAAAATGGCGCCGGCAGGAGATCGACTGCAGGAGGTTGTTCAGCGAGAGTTCCGGCGCCTCGCTGAACGACCTCCTGCAGTCGATCTCCTGCCGGCGCCATTTTCCGTACGAAAACGATTTGCGGCGGGAAATCGCTCCCTGACCCCCGCTGGACCTCCAGGAAATTTTGGCCAGCTTGGGGGGGGCCTCCTGACCCCCACAAGACTTGCCAAAAGTCCAGCGGGGGTCCGGAAGGACCTCCTGCCGTCCAATCGTGTTCGTCTATGGCCGCCGCCATTTTTCGGCGCCATTTTGGAAAATGGCGCCGGCTGAAGACAACAAGATTCAGTAGCAGGAGCCCGTTCCGGACCGCTGCCGTTCCGGACCGCCGCTGGACCCGCAGGTTATTTAAGTCATTGGGGGGGGGGGGGTTCGGGAGGGTGGGGGATTTAATTTAAAGGGTCGGGGGTGGGTTTTAGGGAGTTTTAGTGTGCCGGCTCACGATTCTAACGATTTATAACGATAAATCGTTAGAATCTCTATTGTATTGTGTTCCATAACGGTTTAAGACGATATTAAAATTATCGGACGATAATTTTAATCGTCCTAAAACGATTCACATCCCTACTGGGTTTATTCTCTTCCTGGTTGAGTATTTAGAGTCTTTTTTGTTTGTTTACTGCTTTGTGGACCAGGCTGCTGGCTTTTGTTACCAGTTCAGTGAGCCCTTCCAGGAGCCTCCCAACACCAGAGGGGAGTTGGGTAGAGTTGAAAGGGTGAGGTATCTTTTTACACCTTTGGAGGGTTCCTCTGTGAAGAAAACATTTTTCCCTCCTCGCCTCTAACTTTAATCTTTCTCTTGAAGTAAAAAAAAAAAAAAAGAGAGAGAGAATTTAATAGTGTGCTGGGCAGTTTTTATTGGCAACTGCTGATTTAGCCCACTGGAAAGGGGTAAGATTTTCTGAGGAGAGGGATTGGGCAATTTAGGGCTGTTTGAAATCCTTTCCAGCCTTTGTTCTTCTGTGCCAGTTTACGTTAATTTAGGAAGCCTATTTAGCAGGAACAGCTGCCATTTTGAAATCCAGCATTTCTTGTCTGCTGCAGTCTTCTCCCACTCTGCATACTGAGGAGGGCTCTGGTTCTAACTCCTATGGGTCAAAATATGATCATTAGGATCTTTAGACCCTAATGTGGATGTTATATTGCACGGGCGCTTTTTCGCTGGGTACAAAAGCTCACTGAAGGGCCAGGAAGTGACCTGTTTGGGTAAGAGGCTGCTTTCCTAGCTGATTCTCTTTGTGACCTGATTAGAGCTTCTTCAAGATCTGTGGTATCTTCTGTGGCTGCTAAGAGATTTTTATGGCTTTGACCTTGCTCAGCTGATGCATCATCCAAAGCCTGTGTGAATAAACTTCCTTTTAAAGTAAATTTTTATGGGTGATGATTTAGACAGCTTGGTGAAATTAAACCACAGAGAATTCCAGATGATAAAGTTCAACCTTATTATAAGGCGAACAGAGGCTGTGATCAATTTGGGGACTCCAAGAAGTATAGACCAGGGAAGCAGTCACAGTCTCAAAGGAAGTTATCAGTCCTTTCAGTGAGCCAGAAAGACTAAAGGAGAGTCATCTGGTTCCACAAGTATCTCTAGTTCTTCCCAATGAAAGCCAGCAGGTCCTCTCCTTGCAAATACTTATGAGCGGTTGCCTTGAGCTTTTTTTTTTTTACCAGGAATAACCTGCATAACTTCTGATCAATGGATTTTTGGATGTGATTCAAATGCCTGTGCATTATAATTCACTACTCCAGTTTTGTTTCTTTAACTCTTTATTTATAACTTTTCTAAACTGAACAAGTCATGATTACAAAAAGATGAGACTCATCACAGGTTCCAAGACAAGCAGTACAAAGAAAAAACATCCACTCCTTGGTACATAAAAGTAGATTCCAAAGAAACCTAACTATCCACTCTCCTGCCACCTCCAATATGGCCCCCAAATGTCTTGATATTTCTCTAACTGTTTTGTTTTTTTTTTAAAGAAAAAGTAAGCTTTTCCAGGAGAGCGGTATCCAATAACTTAGCTTCCCATCAAAGAGTAGTAGGGGAGCTCTTCCATTGATGGGCCTCCATCAGATGCGCTGCGTTGAGCATATGACCCATCAACTTCCTACAACCATGCATTTTCCACCTAGTAACTAATCGCCTCATCAAAAAAAGAACAGGATCCACCCACAGCCCCTGTCCACAGATAGCAGAAATATCCGCCACTCGACCCCAGAACTCTTGCACAGCAGGGCACTCCCACCACATATGATAGAATGGTACCTGGGAACAACAAACAGCACTGACATTTCTAAACTTTAGCATAAAAAACTGGGGAATGATAAAGTCTATTCAACAGTTTATATTAGAGATGTGCTTCGGGTTAGAATTTCGTGTCGGGCTTCGTTTCGGGGGCCCCCACGGGAATTTCGTTTTTCCCGCGGTTCGGGGTTTTTTATTTCGGGGGCACCGATTTTCGTGCACACTAACCCAAAAATTAATTTTTCCCGAAATATCAGAAAAAATTCAATCATTTTTTGGTTCTCCTGAACTATTTCGAATCAGACAATTTCGTTGAAATTTCATTGAAATTGCCTAATTCGGAAAAAACAATTGCACATCCCTAGTTTATATTGCATCTCCTGCCCCTTATAACAGAGTTATTTGCTGGGAACCTTTCCAAGTAGAATTCTAGTCCCTACTGTCCAGAACAACATTCATATCCTCATTCCATAACCGAATAAGCTTTAGTATAGTACCTTTTTCACAAAGAGTAGCTCAGATAGTTTTATATAGAACAGCAATAAGATGTTCCAGCTGCTTGCTACAACTTAGGAGGCCTTCAACACCAATGCCCTCCTCAGTCTCCAGATTGTTTCTAATTATAGCTGAGACATCTCTACATAAACAAAAATATAAACAATGGGTCGAAGGTGGGATACGGAAATCCTCTACCAATTCCATTAAGGATTTTACATGGCCCTCATCCGCCAATTGGCCAAGAAACCTCAACACCCCCCCCTGCTACCCAAGTATCTGTATCAGGACAGAACGTGTGCAATGATAGATGTGGGTTAGCGGCCTGAGGACAAAGAGAACTATTAACCACCCTCCAAATTTTAAGTGTGTGGGCTATTATACGATTCCCATGAACTGCCCGCCTATAGCAACTGGCCGAGGTCAGCATATGCAGCAATGAGGCCAAACTACACCCATTCATCCCATCTTCCTCCAGCGATAATCAGGCCTGCGCCTTATCCATTCCCAGCCAAATCTGAAGTCGAGACAATCAACAAGTCCAGTAATACCACTCAAAATTTGGGAGCCTAAGCCCTCCAGCCTCCCAAGGCTTCACCAAAAGATCATATTTCAATTGAGGCAGCTTCCACTGCCAAATGAAACTTGAGAGGTCTTCCCTTAGAGTCTGTAAAACTCGCATTGGTACATCACAAGGGAGATGCATAAAAAGATAAATCAATCTCGGCAAAATCGCCATCTTAATCAGATTAACTCTCCCCAATAGAGAGAGCGGAAGAGAGGACCATCTTCTCAGATCCAGCCCTATTTTTTTAAATATTAGAACATAATTATCCCCATATAAACTAGAGAATTCTCTTGAAATCCAAATACCTAGGTACCAAAAACCCGAGTCAACCTGCTTAAAGAGGTTGACCTCCAGAACCGTCCGACATGCTGGCCCCAAAAACCTCAGTTCAGACTTTTGAAAGTTAATTAAATAACCAGAGAGTTCCTCAAACCTTTTAATCAATATCATCAAGGCTGGGAGGGAATGGGATAAATTGGTCACGTATTTTAGGAGTGACAGCCTGACATGTTACGCCCTCTATCTCCCGTGACTGACTGATGGCTTGTGGCAATGTCTCCACAACAAAATCAAAGAGCCCTTTTTATGTATTAGAATTACATTTGCCTTCCGGTCTTCGGGTACAATAAACTATTTTAATGTTAGGTTACAAATTACCAGTAATAGATCTGAAATTTCATTTTTGAGTTCTTTCAGAACCCTGGGGTGTATACTATCTGGTCCAGGCAATTTGCTATTCTTCAGTAGCAACTGTGCACATGATTTAAAATGTCAGCATATGTCCACTTGTGTGCCCATATGTGTGTATCCACACGTTCATTTTAAAGTTACCATCCCTAAGTACATGCAAAGGAAGATGCAGCATTTGGTGCTGCTGTTCTCAGGTTAGCCTTAACTTCTTCCCTCCCAGATTAATTGGGCTTGGGTATTTCCAACATGTCTGGACTGGTGTAGCAGGATGATAAGGAAGGAGAAATGTAATTTAACTGACAACTTCCTTTTCTTGAATCCTCCTACATCATTCCAGAAACTTCCCAGGATGTTGCAGTTTATTTTGGATTACAGAAATTGATCTTGTTTAGAAGACTACAAGAGGTTCACTTGTTCTTTTAGATTTCTTGATACTCTTCATTAACCAAAAGAATTTTGGATGGTATTTTCTTGAAGGAGGATCCTTTTTAGGTGGTGTATTTTGTTATTTATTGTTTTTTTGAGTTGTTAGTTTTTTATTCTTCATGGCTTTGACATAAGAATACTGGCTTTTGCTGGATCTGACCCTTCTAACAACCAAAGTATGTCCTCTGTCTCCAACTGCTAGTAGGGGGAGTAAACCCAAGCATCTGGATTGGTGTAGCAGATCAAGGAAAGGGAATTATCAGGTAAGTTAAATTTCTCTTTAGAAGAAAAAAGAGAGTATATTAATCTGCTTAACAGGCAGTTTATTTTCCTAAATATTATTTGTTACTCTTGTTACTTTAAGGCTAAAAATAGATAAAGCTTAGTTTTCTAAATATTAATCTTTTCACAGTTATAAAATGTGATTTGAAAAAAATGTAAGGATTTTGCTGCTTGGGGGTAGAATGGCAGCTGCTACTACCCTTAACAGACGGCTTGGGGGTAGCCTGCATGGAGCAGCAGTTCTACCCTTAACAGATGGCTTGGGGGTAGCCTGCATGGAGCAGCAGTTCTACCCTTTACAGAGGCTTGGGGGTAGCCTGCATGGAGTGGCAGCTGTTACTACCCCTCCCCCCCCCCCCCCCCCCCCCCCCCCCCCAAAAAAAAAACAAAAAACAACTTGCTAGGCAAGCTGGAAGGAACATTTTGGTCTTTATCTGCTGTCATTCACTGTGTTACTAACATAACCATCGGGGGTCTGATATTCAGAGCTTCTTAACTGAATAAGTAGGGACTTATTTGACTAGATGGCGGCGGTTGAATATCTGATCCCATTCAGCAGCCAGCACGTAG
The DNA here is from genome assembly GCF_901001135.1 of Rhinatrema bivittatum. Classification (NCBI taxonomy): domain Eukaryota; kingdom Metazoa; phylum Chordata; class Amphibia; order Gymnophiona; family Rhinatrematidae; genus Rhinatrema; species Rhinatrema bivittatum. The sequence continues at coordinate 37,452,627 of NC_042617.1, read as the reverse complement.
CCAGATAAGTATTTATAAGTGGTAAGTGGTGGGCAAGATATGGGTGATCCGGTGAGGAGCTACTTATCTGGCTGACTTAGCCAGACTTAGCCAGATAAGTACTGATATTAAGACTTAACCGTTAACTTAACCGGATAAGTTAGACCTCAATAGCAGGTCTAAAGTTAGCTGGATAAGACGTACCAGGCTAACTAGCGATTTTTATGAGGAAATTCAGCAATACGGCTAACTTGACCGGTTATCTTTGAATAGCTACCCCTTGGTCTCTAATATTAGCTTATAATTTAGATTGCCCACTTAATCACCTGCAACTATTTTATCTTTCAGATTAATTGAAGTGAACCAAAAAATTGCAATGCTTCAGAGACCATCCATAGTGAAACCGACTCCAGGCAGGCCTGACCATCAACTCCAAGGTCGGCGAGGTACAAAGATAATAATCACCTCTGCCACTATTTACTTTCTGTAATGCAGCTTATCCTTGGTTCCACTTTTCTTTATTCTACTATTTCCCTACTGAACTATTGGCACCATTTGTTCTTCTTGCAACAAAATAATGATGTGCCCCAGAATCCATAGGGTGACTACTCTCATCACGCAGCTTATGTTAAAGAACCATTGAATTCCAGCTTTTGCTGTTAATGAGATGTGTGTTTATGGTGAAGGGGAAATCTGTTGCTTTAAATGGCTAGCATGTTGCTTCCCTTTCCTTTGTAAATGTACTTCATCATAGCCTCTGTAAATGAGATTACAGATTCTCAGCTGTTTCTTGATTTAACCTTGCAATATATGCTGCAGGTGCTGCACAAAAGTGTTTTTAAAAATTGTTCCTGTTCATACCCTGCTCAGTCCAGACTCCTGGGATTATGTCTCCCTTCCAGCAGATAGAGACAGAGAAAGTTGCACTGGCATATAACACGGAGTGCCACCTGCAGTCGCTCAGTATTTCTCTGTCTGTCTCCAGCAGATGGTAAAGGTGCAATCCCTGCAGTCTGGAAAAAAAAAACCCCAAAACAAAACAGATAGTATTAGAGGGAGAAAAGAATGAACATTAAGGTTCTGGTGGAGCAAAGCCCTCACAATGAAACAATGCCGGTCCACTCCTCTCTCCCTCGTGTGGGAGGACATCTGACATTGTTTTACGAGGAGTGGGTGAAAATCACAATAGACCAGTGAGTCCTCAGAGTGATAAGAGACGGCTATGCGTTAGAGTTCTCTTGTCCGCTCCGGGACTTATTCATGGTTTCCCCTTGCACTCTAGGCTGCAAGAGAAAGGTGGTTCAAGGAACCGTGGATCGATTACAAGAGCTGGGGGCCATAGTTCCCATTCCTATGGGGGAACAAAGGATGGGAAAGTATTCCATTTATTTCGTGGTTCTGAAGAAGGAAGGGTCCTTCCATCCAATTTTGGATTTGAAAAAGGTGAATCTGGCTCTCAGGGTTCCTCGTTTCTGAATGAAGACTCTGCGGTCAGTAATTGCAGCGATGCGCAAGGGAGAATTCCTGGCTTCCCTAGACTTGACAGAGGCGTATCTGCACATTCCAGTCCACCCAGATCACCAGTGGTTCCTGCACTTCATGGTCTTTGGGAAACATTTTAAGTTTTGTGCCCTTCCATTTGGTCTGGCCACAGCGCCATGGACATTTACCAAGGTGATGGCTGTGGTGGCAGCAATGTTCAGGAAGAAGGATATCTTGGTTCACTTATATCTGGACAAACTGGCTCATTCGAGCGAAGTTGGAAGCCCTGGGGACTCAGGCAGTGTCTCAGGACTTGAAGCAGCTGCGATCTCTGGGCTGGGTGGTGAATTTGGCGAAGAGCCATCTCACTCCGTCTCAAGTTCTGGAGTTCTTGGGAGCACGCTTCAACACAAAAATGGGAAAGGTGTTCCTTACGGATGCTCTATTTTCAAACTGCAGATGCAAGTGCGCGAGTTGTTGGACGCTGCGATTCCCAGAGTCTGGGATTACCTTCAGCTGTTGCGCTCTATGGCCTCGACGTTGGAACTGGTCCCTTGGGCCTTTGCTCATATGCGGCCTCTGCAACGGTCTCTCCTCTCACGTTGGAATCTGTGTCGGAGCAGTTCGACCTTCCTTTGTTGCTTGAGCAGCCTGCCAGGTCCAGTCTTTTGTGGTGGTTTGGTCAGGAACATCTCAGCCGCAGAGTGGACTTGGAGGTTCTGGACTGGGTGGTAGTTACCACCGATGCCAGCCTTTCTTGAGTGGCCACTCAGTGTGCATATTGTTGAACAACATGACCACAGTGGCTTACATCAACCGACAAGGGGGAACCAGGAGTTGGGCGGTAGCCCAGGAAGCTCACGACTTGTTTCTCTGGGCGGAGCAGCATCTGGCGATGCTCGCAGCATCGTACATTGCCGGAGTGGACAATGTGCAGGCAGATTTTCTCAGTTGGCAGAAACTAGATCCTGAGGAGTGGGAGCTGTCAGAAGAAATGATGGCTCTGATATGTTGCCGGTGGGTACTCCCAGCTTGGATCTGATCGCGTTGCGAAAGAACACCATGGCACCCCAGTTTTTTTAGTCACAAAAGAGAGCATGGAGCAGTGGGCATAAATGCTCTAGTTTTACCGTGGCCCTGGGGAATTCTACTGTATGTGTTTCCTCTATAGTCCTTGGTGGGGAATTTGATTAGGCTAATATAAAACTACCCCAGAGAAGTGATTCTGGCCGAGGCACCCTTGGTTCACGGATCTGGTCAACCTAGCGGTCGACGGTCCACTGCAGCTCGATCATTTGCCGAACCTTCTGTGGCAGGGCCCGATATTTTCGGATCGGGCGGATCACTTTTGTCTCACGGCCTGTCTTTTGAGAGGCAGCATTTGAGAGAAAAAGGTTATCCAGAGGATGTCATTTCCACTTTGATGCAGGCTAGGAAGACTTTCACTTCTTCTTTATCATATGTCAGAGTCTGGAAGGTTTTTGAGTCCTGGTGCACCTCAATATCTCATGTTTTGGCTTTCTTGCAAGAGAGTTTGAAGAAAGGTTTGGCTTTTAGTTCTCTTAAGGTGCAGGTGGCGGCCTTGGGCTGTCTTTGAGGCAAGGTGCACGGAATATTGTCAGCTGCTCACCCGGATGTGGTTCGCTTTCTTCGTGGGACGAAGCATCTACGTCCCCTGTTGCAAAGAATATGTCCCTCATGGAACCTAAATTTGGTCCTCCGGGATGTGTGGGGCTGCCTTTAAACTTTTGAGAGAGGCAACAGTGAAGGACCTCACGTTAAAGGTGGTGTTTCTTGTGGCCATTTGTTCTGCCTGCAGGATTTTGGAACTGCAAGCGCTGTTATGTAGAGAGCCTTTCCTGAGGATTTCGGATTCCAGCATTTCTTTGAGGATGGTGCCCTCTTTTCTCCCGAAGGTAGTGTCAGCGTTTCATTTGAACCAGCCCATGGAACTTCCGGCCTTTCCAGATTTGGATGTGTCTGCTCCGCATGCTAAAGATCTGCGATGCTTGGATGTGAAATGAGGTTTGTTGGGTTACCTCAAAGTTACTAATAACTTCAGGGTGTCTGACCATCTTTTTGTGTTGTGGAGTGGTTCTAATAAGGGGCAGAAGGCTTCCAAGTCTACGATAGCACGATGGTTAAGAAGGCAGTAAGCTCAGCTTACCTTTTGTAAATGGCGCCCTGTCCCGTGGGGATTGAGGGCTCAATCAGTTTGGTCTCAGGCGACTTCTTGGGTTGAAGGCACCACAGAAAATTTATCAGCTACTTGAAAGTCGTTGTACCCTTTCGCCAGACATTATCGTTTGGATGTCCAGGCTCCAGAGGCCATGAGCTTTGGTAAGAGGGTTCTTTGAGCAGGACTCTCCCAGTCCCACCCTAATTAGGGAAGTTTGGGAACATCCCAGAAGTCTGGAATGATCCAGGTATGAACAGAAAAGGAAAATTGGTTCTTAACTGCTAATTTTTGTTCCTGACTACCACAGATCAGTCCAGAGTCCTGCCCGGTGTGGGGGAGAGTATGCTCATAATTCTGTCATGGTTCTATTGTATGTAGGCTGCAGAGCTACTTCAGATTTCAAGTGTGTTCTCCTAGTTGGGAGTTATGAAGTAAAGCGTTTTCTTTCAAGGCGGGGTTTATCGTCTTTCCCCTTGCGCGTTTTGTGGTAAATAGTTTTATAGGCATTGTTGTAGGAATAATCTTGGCTTGGGTACAGGTCGTTACTGAATGACTGCAGGTGGCACTCCGGGTTATATACCAGTGCCAGTGAAACTTTCTCTGTCTCCATCTGCTGGAAGGGAGGCATAATCTCAGGAGTCTGGTCTGATCCGTGGTATTCCAGGAATGAAAATTAGCAAGTAAGAACCAATTTTCCTTTATTACAATACTCCCAGCTCCAATATCTTGATGCAAAAGTAGTGGTAAAAATCCAATGACCAGGAGAAGAGAAGTGAATGCTGAGCCTGGATCATGTATCCAAACTCACAGCTATCTAATCATGAGGCCAGAGGACCTGCTGCTTGTTTACCTGTCTCCTTTCTAAGCATCGTCAAATCCAGAATGTATATTCTCCTCCACCTGCCTCATATTTCTTCTATCACCTCCCCTCATACCAGTTCACATTCACCACCATCATCCCAGTCAGTGTGTCTAGGTGACATTAGAATCCTTACTGGCCTTTCGGTAGTCTTCTTTGGGACTATTCCTTACTGTTGCTTTATGGTTGGCAAGGGTCACCACTGTAGTGGCAGCTATCTTCTATCACATCACCTCCGCATCTTGAGCCACAGGGCCAGGCCCAGGGATTGCATTATGGAACAGATGTCTCCTTATATCACTACATAGAATGAGTGTGTTCTTATTTTTCTGCAGGTCCTCTCAGCAGAGATGGTTCTTTTGGTCCATCTCCAGTGAGTGGTGGTGCGCCCTCTCCTCCTTTGATGATGGAGCCACCTGGTCGACCTGCATCCACAAATCTGACTCGAAGGGAAATCCCAAGAGGGGAATATGGTAAGCACTGCAGTGAAGATTTCCATTTAGGTCCATATTTTTAGTTCTGCTCGCAATTTGTGGCGATCTTAATATCTTGATCAGATTATTAGTTGGACAGATAGTGACCAAAGTATCTCCAGTTAGTGAAGTTAATGTCCTGCACTTGGCTACTGTAAACAATTAATCAAGGATTTTTAAGATCACCCCTTCTGAATTTCCAAAGCTTTTGTGACTTTTTAAGCATTTTAGAACTGGTTGGTGGTTGCAGCTTGTCCAGGCTGGTGACAGCAACAGAATTTACAACTTCTGTACCCCTTCATGGGTTGTTGTCTGCATCTTCTCCTCTCCCTCTGGGTGGCTGCTCCGGTATGGAAAGATTAGGCTTTAACTGCCATGTTTCTCATCATTTACTCCTAGAAAGGCTTTGTCTTCAGGTTAGGGTCAACTTCAGAATGGGCATGCGACCAATGCCTGGCTCTGGAATTGACAGAATGGCAGCTGCCATTTGTGTATGTTTATTTTACGAACATGAATGGATATTGCAGGTTATAAATATTCAAAGAAAGAAAGAAAGACTAGAGTCAGTGGGCATGCAGATTAATGTGGCTTAGTGCTAGCAGAGGAAAGTCATGACTTAGAACTCTTTGGAGGTGTGAATAAGCATGTGGATTTGGGTGAGATGGTTATTGTATCTATCTGGATTTTGAGAAGGCATTCAATAAACCTACTCATGAGATCTTTCGGGGGAATTAAAAAGTCTTGTGGTAGGAGGCAATATTCTGCTTTGGACCGGTAACTAGAGGATAGGAAATGGAGTAGGACTAAATGGTCAGTTTCCCATTGGAGAGAGGTAAATAAATGGTGTGCCCCATGGATCTGTTCTAGAACCAATATTTTATCATACTAATGTTCTGGAAGAGGGAGTAAAGAGTGAGATGATCAGATCTGCAGATGTCACAAAGTTATTCAGAATAATTAAAACACAAGTAAGCTGAGGAATTGCATGATTAGGGAACTTGGCATCTAAACAGCAGATGAAATTTAGTTTGTTTATTGGACTGGCTCGGGGTGGAGAATAGATTAAACATTAAAATACAGTAATCAGAATTATAATATATTACTATAAAATAGACAAAAACACCATCACAACTGATAAAAATTAAATAGACAAACTCAGCATAATGTGGACAAGTACAAAGTGGTATATGTAGGGAAAAATCCGAACCATATGTACACAATGCTAGGTTCCATGTACCTCTCAGGAAAAGCACCTCAGAGTCGTCATGGACGATACATTGAAATCCTCAGCTCAGAATACAGCAGTGGTAAGAAAGAGAAAAGAATGTGCACAATTCTGGTTGCCCCATTTCAAAATAAGATAAAGGAGAACTAGAAGAGGTACAGAGAAGAACAACAAAAATGATAAAAAAGGGATGTGACGACTTCCTTATGAAGAAATGTTGAACAGGTTAGGACTCTACAACTTGAAGAAAGAGGTGACTGAGATTAGATATGATTGAGATTTTATAAAATTATGAGTGGGGAGGAATAGTTTATTAGGAAATGGTTATTTACTCTTTCACATGGTATTAGAACTAGGAAACGCTCCATGAAACTATTAGCAAATTAAAAAAAAAAAAGTATTGAAAAGCTTTTTTTTTTTTTCCAGTCAAAGAAAGAATGAGACTGGCAAATTTGTTGCTAGAGGATATGATCAAGGCCAGTAATGTAGCTGGGTTAAAAAAAAAAAAAAGGTTTGGACAGGTCTGTTAATGGCCATTAGCCATCTAGGACGTGAACAGCAGGGAATGGATCTTGTGTACATCTTCCAAGAGACTAGGATTGTCTGCCTTTGGAGACAGGATATTGGGCTTGATCTGATCCAGTATGGCAGTTCTCAGATTGCTGTGAATTTGGTAGAAAATAACTGTGCTTATTTTGTGCAGGTGCGATGGATGGGCCATCTGCTGCAAAGCGGCCGCCTCCTGAGGTTTCTGGAAGAGTTTCTGCTCCAGGTGAGTAGGATGGGTGGAGCCTCCTAACAACCTAGATGAATCATGCACTATTTTCTTGGGTGAGTAAATCAGTTGGCCTTTACTTCATTTTTCTGTCGGCCAGAACAAAGCCATCATTCACGTGGTGGTTCCTTCAGAATCTCAGCTTGGGGCAGAAAAAGAAAATGGTTTTACTATTTTTGGATCGATTAAATAGCCAACAAAAGTGGGAGTGGTTACATTCCTACCCTCTCATCTAATTTCATAAATTAAGTGCTTCAGAAAGGCACTAAAGCGGTCTAGCCAGCACTCTTAGGATTTCAGAATTACCCAGCTGCGTTTGTCTGAAGAATGTATGTGAACCTGAGACCAGGAAAAAGCAGGATGACAGGACAAGCCAACGATGTAGAGAGCAAACCAAGGCAAAGGAAATAATAGGTAGCTGGAGAAGTTACAATTCAGCAGTAAGACATTATACTTTTTGTTCCAGTGGCCATCATTCTTATTTAAAGATAAATTTAGTCCTGTGAAATCTGAGACACCTTATTTGAAAAATGCAGTGACTCTCGGGCTTTTGACATTTGTATACTTCCAACTTTGTATGTTCGTTTGAATTTCTTTCTCACTTCCATCTAAGTGAATTGCTCAGAGTGAGTGACAATTTAAAATACATTGAATGGGGGGGGGGGGGGGGTGCTCTTTCGCCGGCAGGGAAGATGGCCGCATAGAGGAAGTGCTCCGCTCCCGGGGCGACATCCAAAGCAGCACCAAACCCTTAAAAGTAAGCGAAACTGCAAAAAAAAAACCCGGCGATTCTGCTCTCGCAAGCGGCCAGGCACACATAGCTATGGCTGCAAAGAAAACGCCTGATCTTAAGCAGTTTCAATTTAGCAAACTGCCGCCGGACGTAGGCTGCGATCACGAGGCAGGGCCCGAGCAGACCATGGACATCGAGGGCGAACTGCAATTACAGGGAGCTGAAACCCGAGCCGGGTGAAGCCCAGAGTGGGCGGAGGCTTCTGCCCAGATCAAAAAAGACATACGGGGCTGGTTTATTGAGTTCAGGGCTGACTTACAAGCACATAAACAGGAGCTGCTGGTTTCTATGTCAGACATCCGAGACAACATAGCAAGCCTGGATAACAAGAGTTGATGAGCTGGAGGGGAGAACTGATGCACACGGGATCGTTTTAAATAAAGTTGCAGAGCAGCAAGAAGCTCAAGATGGTGAAATAATGCTTATCCAGGAAAAGCTTCAAGACCTGGAGAACCGCTCTCAGCGGTGTAATATTAGGATTCGGGTAGCCCTGAGGCCCCAGAATACAACAATGCCCTGGAAGTGGCAGAATTAATCTGCAAATCAATCCTTCAACCAAATCAGGAGCAGGGAGAAACAGCTGAGGGGCCTCCCACTGAGACTCATGATAGAAAGGGCGCCCAGGGCCCTGTGTCCTAGGACGGACTCTAAGCCCAGGGACATTATCATCTGCTGCCACAGTTTTCTTCAAAAAACTAAGGTAATGGACACAGCTTGCAAGAAACCCTCGGCTCTGGGAAGGACATATATTGAATATATACCAGGATTTAGCTCCAACTACGCTGCGCAAAAGAACATAACATAAGAAAATGCCATACTGGGTCAGACCAAGGGTCCATCAAGCCCAGCATCCTGCTTCCAACAGTGGCCAATCCAGGCCACAAGAACCTGGCAAGTACCCAAAAACTAAATCTATTCCATGTAACCATTGCTAATGGCAGTGGCTATTCTCTCGGTGAACTTAATAGCAGGTAATGGACTTCTCCTCCAAGAACTTATCCAAACCTTTTTTAAACACAGCTATACTTTTGTGCTAGCTGCAAGGTATTGATGAGGGTAAAAGGAAGATGACAATACTCTTTCATGTCGTTTTTTCAAATGAGTCTCCTGGATTAGTGCAATAGAAACATGATGTGTGCGTAAATCCTGAAACAAAAACCTTTTGCGATAATGATTAAGGCCTTTGACGTTAAGGGACATAACACACTCTCCCAGATTCATTCCCCTAGATGATGTAGCCATAAGGGACAGAATAATAGGTACGCTTCAACACAACAGGAATCAAGCCCCACCAGACAATGCGAACTCTTGAGTCCCCTGGATAAAATAAACCCTCAGCCCCCCCAATCCACAACATCACCCACTGCTTCTCGTGGGTGAAAAAACACCACTCCAGGGAGTCACTCCCCACCAGCATGGCCCGCAATCTCCCGCCCCCCTCCCTTTACTGAAAAAAAACACAACAAAGAACCCCGTACATCACCCCTCTCAAAATGTACCAAAAAACAGTCTCACAGCATGATGAAGTCCCAGTAGGCTCCCGTGGCCCACAGATAGAGCCCACGGTGTACTTTGGTAGTAGAGAAGCAGTGTAATATAGAATAAGAAAGTAGCGCTTGTGCATTTGGTCCCCTGTTTCCGCCAATGAACCCGCCGCTCATTACAGGAAAATCAGCCTTGATCAGATAACGCAGCACGTGAGTCCTCAGAATGGCGGCGCAGTCCACTTTCTCCTTTCCCGACTCTGCGCCATTTTGGATGATCATCCAGTTTCGTAGGACGAGTAGGCTTCTTCGGTGCCTCAATACTGGGTTGGTAGCCAGCTTTATTAAGTGCCCCCAGAGCATCCGCAGGTGTTTTAACCCGAGATGTCACACCGTTGAGCGTAAATTGGAGCCCAAACGGGAAGGTCCACCGGTATCGAATGTTCTCAGCCCACAAATACAAGGTAATTTCCTTCAGTTCAAACCTTTTGCGCAAAGTCGAGGGCGCCAGATCTTGAAAGAGTGACAGAGAGTGACCTTCCCAGGACCAGGTATTACGCTTGCTCGCAATCTCCATGATTTTAGATTTTAGCAAAAAGCTATGACTCAAATAACAATATCCCTCGGCCTGGTGTCTGTGCAGGGGCCAAGAGCCCTGTGTGCTCTCTCTAACCTGACAGGTTCAGTTAGTAGTCCCTCCGGCTGACCTTCAGAATCCTGGCGTTGAGTAAGAATATAAGCACAGATAGCGCTGGCAGTTTTCATAGGATCCCCATATTTAGGCGCTTCCGGGACCCCCCGTATTCTAATATTGCAGCGCCTGGAGCGGTTTTCCAAGTCCTCCAATTTGTCCTGAATGGAGCCAATATCAGCTTCCATAGCATTCTGCTGTACAATGATTGTATTCATGGAAGTCCCGTGGGCATCCACTCGGGTCTCGAGCTCATCTACTCTAATGCCCAGGCCTGCTATATCTTCGCGGATATCCGCCATGGAGGCCATAAGCTCTTGTTTATGAGTCTTTAAATCTGCCCGAAATTCAATAAACCACCCTCTGATATCATTTTTAAGTTGGGCCGTCGTCTCAGCCCATTCCGCGGTCTTTCCCATCGGGGAGTCGGGTACCTGCGTCAGTGCTGTGCTCGCGGTGTCCGCGGCCTGCGCCGGCCCTGCCTCATGGTCATCGCCGAGATCCGGGGGGAGTTTACTAAACTGAAAATGCTTGAGATCTACCGGGTTTTTTTTTCGCCGCCATAGCTGCCTGCATCAGGGGACTTTCAGCTGACGGATCGCACTCTTTTGAGGGGTGCAGTGTGATTTAAGCAGGGGTTCGCCGCGAAGCTTGCCACATCGGGAGCAGAGCAAGGTCTTTACGCGGCCATCTTGTTCGCCGGCGGAAGAGCGCCCCCTAAACACAGCTATACTAACTGCACTAACCACATCCTCTGGCAACAAGATTCAAAGATTTGAAATGAAGGAAGTCACAGCCTACTTACGTGCCGAAAATATACGATATCGCTGGATTTTTCCATTTGGACTTCAATTCACAATAAATGGGAGACCTGCCCTTGCAGACCATTACGGAAGACCAGCAGGTGTTTTTAGATGGCCCTATTCTACTATCCGAGGTACAACAGGCGATTAAAGCCCTAAAACCGGGCAAATCTCCGGGATTAGATGGCCTGACCGGAAGCTACTACAAAAAGCTTTCCCATATCGTGGAGATACCGCTTACTGAGATGCTTAATTCCCTTAGGGGCACGGATTCCCTAGCTAACCATGCTAATGTAGCGGGTATTACAGTTCTGGCTAAGTCGGGCAGGGATCCAATTCACTGTGGGTCTTCTCGCCCGATATCGCTCATCAACTTGGATCTTAAGATCTTGGCGTGAATATTGGCTGAGCAGTTAAAGGGCATTATCCCCTTATTAGTGTATAATGACCAAGTAGGATTTATACTCTCCAGAATGGCAAGCGATAATATCAGAAAAGTAGTAGATCTGATAGATTGGGTCCATCATCGACAGGTACCTGCTGCACTCCTCGCCATTGAGGCAAAGAACGCCTTTGACCTTGTGCACTGGCCTTTTCTGTTTCAGGTACTAAATAAAATGAACTTTGGTTCACATTTTCAAAACTGGATTCAAAAGTGTTATGAGCGGCCCCAGGCTAGAGTGAAAGTAAATGGGGGATATGGCCCGCTGCTTGATATCCAACGGGGCACTCGTCAGGGCTGCCCCCTTTCGCCCATGTTATTTGCACTTTTTTTTAGAACCTTTTGCATTGACGGTCAGGCGGACGGAAACCATTACTGGAGTGCAACTTGAGCGCTTGCATTTCAAACTTTCCTTATTTGCAGATGACATCCTTTTCACATTGACTGATCCGGAGGTGTCATTACAGGGGGTTATGACTGCTTTGGAGAATTTCCATCGGGTGTCTGGCTTTAAAGTGAACCTAGAAAAGTCGGAACTATTAAATCTAAATTTGCCTAGTCCAATTGTTGGGAGCATCACAAAAATATTTCCCTATAGATGGGCAAGAACCTCTATTAAATACTTGGGTGTTCAAATTGGCTCGCATACTTCTCAATTGTATACTAGGGAGTATTTTTCATGGATGGGGAGATTAGCGATTATTAAAATGGTTATCTTACCTCGCTTGCTTTATTTCTTCTCTACTATACCAATTTTTATATCTCCCGCCATATTAAAACAATGGCAAATAAAAATCTATGGCTTTATATGGCGTAAGAGACCATCTAGGGTGGTTAGAACTACTTTATTTTTGCACAAACTTGCAGGGGGCTTGGGAGCACCGAATATCATTTGGTACTACGCTGTAGCGCAATTGCTCTCTCTGGTAGATTTCTATCATAAGGTTGATATTAAACAATGGGCTCAATTGGAACAGGTGCAGGTGGGTCCTATGCCTCTCCAGGCACTTCCGTGGCAACCCAAATCTACTTGGAGACCATTAACATATTTGATGCCAGCCTTACGAACTACCTTACGATTGTTGAAGTACTGGAAAGCTAAATTAGTGGGGAATTCTGCCTATCACCAACTATCTCGCCTATTTCATAACATTACCTTTCAGGGGGCGTAGATAATCCCCAATATACCACTTGGGAGTCGCAGGGGATTTTCACCTTTGGACATGTTATCCTGGGTACCACTATCCATACATATGAGACTATGAATATACCGGGGCCACATGGGCTCGGACAGGTACTCGCTTTTGCTCAGGTTCGACATTTTTTGCTTATGCTCATACAAGCTAACAGAGTACATCCAGTGAAAACACTTTTCGAGAATTATTGTGAACACTCAGGTAAAATGAAGGGTGTTATTTCCAAAATATTCAAATTGTTGAACAACCATTCTTCCTATTCTGCAGCTCATATAAAAGCATGGCAAAGGGAACTGGGAGAGGAGCTAGACCATGAACTGTGGGACTTAATATTCTTCCGGATATCCAAAGTGTCGATTGCTGCCCATATACAGGAGCAGTGTTATAAAATTTTGTATAGGTGGCATTTGACTCCAGACAAATTACACAGAATGATTCCTGCGATTCCCAATGTGTGTTGGAGGGGATGTGGACATATCGCTACCTATTTTCACGTGTGGTGGCAGTGCCCAAAGGCAGTTTTGTTTTGGAAAGGAGTTTAGGACTGGTTAGCCAGTATGATTATGGGACTAGGTGAAATGGACCCTAAATGAGTCTTACTTAATGTACCTATGGAGGGACCCACCAAACAAGCAAATGAATTCTGCACTCAAGTTTTTGTGGCAGCTAAAGGGGAACTAGCCAGGGCTTCGAAGTTGCCTGATTTTCCCTCTCTGGCAGTACTTCTTCATAGTTTACACAGTCACTTTCGAATGGCTTGCCTCACGGCAGGAAACATGACACTTTGAAGGCATTTAAGATTACTTGGGAGCCTATGATCCTGTGGTTACAAGCCCAGGAGGATCCCTCACATGGGACATAGGGTTCGCCCTTGAATTGTGGCTCCTATCCAGTATAATACGGACATGTCATATTATTATTATCGTTAGCATCAGATAAACACAAGGAATGCAGAGACTGAGGATGTTGTATACTATATTTTAATTTTTCAGCTTAGCTTACATTCTTTCTTTTAAATGTATGAAGTGGTTCCCTGGAGGGAGGGGGGGTGGGGAACTCTATACAATCTACTACGTGCAAAAACCGTACATATTTAGATGTTACAGCACTATACTCTAATTGTACATGGCATTGACTTCTGGATTTATCGTGTTTTCAACATTTGGGACTTGCTGTACTAGATTTATATTTACTCTAATTGTTGCCAGTAGCAGGTGGGTCCAACTACCTGTAACTTTCATGTTCCACCATGATTTGTATGTAATTAATGTTATGTTTAATGCAATATATGTACTACAAATAAAAAAAAATTACATTGATTAATACATAAGTTTGAAACACTTAGACAAGTTACAAAAATAATATAGTTTCATTATAATGTTTTTTATGTCTCTCTTCAATTATTTGCCTTGTTTATCTTTGTACTTTAATAAACAAGTTTATTTTTATGCACATCCCTTAGGTCTGCTAAGTTTTGGTTTTTTTTTTGTTTTTTTTGTTTGTTTTCTCCAAGGGCAAGCAGGATGGTAGTCCTCACACATGGGTGACATCATCAGATGGAGCTTGACACGGAAAACTTTTGACACACACACTGAGCATGCCCAGCATGCCACTAACCATGTGTCCACGCGGGGTCCCTCTTCAGTCTCTTTTTCCGTGAAGCTAAAGTTGAAGCCTCGCGGTTGTGGAGCTTGTGCTTTTTCTCTGGAAATTCACGATTTTTTCTTCCTTTCAGTATTGCGTTGGGTCCCTCTGCTTTTCGCGTTTTTTTCCTCATCATTTTCAGTAAATTTCTCTGGTACTTGTGGTCGATTGCTGACTGTGTCGTCCCCCCCCCCCCAGTGGCCACTGGCCATTGACCACACGCCACGTACTTTTTGAGATGGTGTCGTCCGGCTTTTGCCGGTGCCCCCAGACCATGTCCATCACAGACCCCCACGAGGTCAGTGTCCTCTGCCTGGGGGCATCGCATGATGTCCATGGTTGCAATCTTTGCGTCCAGATGACCCCTAAGGGCCGTCAGGCGCGGTTAGACAAAATGGAAAAGCTGTTCGGCTCTAAGAAATCGGATCCATCATCAGGGAAAGGATTCTTGCATCGACCCCACCTCGGTGTCTCCTCTGCAACTGCTCCTCTGTCCCGAGATGGGGACGGGGGACCAAGCGAGATCCATATCCTCTCGATCCAGGTCGGGTTCCTTGACGTCGCTGTCTGTCCCAGGGAAGGACCAAGGTGAGCGCCGAGAGAAGTCAAGAAAACACAGACACCGCTCATCTTCTTTGAAGTCAGTCCATGGAAAGGCATCGACTGCATCGGTGCCTCCCCCAAAGCGGTCTCATGCGGAGGAAGTGATTCCATCTGGTCCTTCCAAGGACTCTCGGCAATCCCCACCGGTGCCGGTGGAGGTTTCGGTTCCACCCCGTGACTCTGGGGTTAATCCGATTCCACTGCTGCTGCCTCCTCCAAGACATTCTATCTTCAGCAGCTTTTGAGAAGGAGTTAGAGAGGCGCATGTAGTTGGTGGTCAGCCGGGCCCTGCAGGGCATCGAGCCTCCAGTTCCACCGGCACTGCCACCGCTGCAAGAGCCGACTCCATTGGTGTTTGGACCTGCTGTTCTGTGTCTTACCGACACAGCCAGCTCCAATGCCCCAAACCCCTTTGCGGTCAAGGGGAGCATCGCTGCTGCTGCCGCCACCGGTTCCCATTCCGGTGAGCGACTCTTTGGATGAAGAAGATCCATCAGGGTCAACAGTTCCTCGATTGCGCACGGCACTCCGACAACTTCTGGGTCTCCTGAAACTGATGCCCTCGGTGCCATCAATGCCACTGACGTTCCCGAAGCTGGGGGATCCATCGGCACCCATGTGACCCAGGATCCTGCCGGTGCCCTCTGTTCCACCGGTGCCTCCGCAGGCCTCTGGCTTGAGGCTTAAGACGCAGGTAGGTTCACATCGAAGGGGAAGCCCCTTATGATCCCTGGGAGGGTGAGGCATCTTTTTTTCTCTATGGAGGGAATTGGAGGACTTGCCTTCAGAACCCTCTCCACCAGAAAAGAGGCGGAAATCCCCTCCAGAGAATCTTTTTCGCTGCATTTGTTAAGGCCATGGCGGAATCAGTGCCTTTCCAGCTATTGACAGAGCAGGATTCTCGTCACAAGATGTTGGAGATCCTGCAATTTCTTGATGCTCCTAAGGAGGTGGTGGCTGTACCAGTCCATTACATCTTTAAGGAACTAGTCGCCTGACTCTGGGAACACCCAGTCTCTGTTCCTCCTGTGAACCGGAAGATGGACACAGTCTATCTGGTCTAAACCACCATGTGGTTTGAGCTCAGTCAGCTTCCTCACCAGTCAGTGGTGATGGAATTGGCCCTAAAGAAGGCGAAAAGACTTTGGATTCATGCCTCGGTACCCCCAGGCTGTGAGCACAGAGCTCTGGACACTTTTGGATGCCGGGTATTCCAGGGTTCAATGTTTAGCAGCTAGGATTGCTTGTTATCAGCCTTTTATGGGGCAGTACGTTTTATGGGGGAGAATGCCTCCTGCAACAATTTCAGGAGGACTTTTCAGAAACTAGTTCAGCAGGGCCTGGAATGTGATAAACATGAGGTCCGTTCTGCGTACGATATGTTTGAGACAGCTATGAGAGTTGCCACCGCAGGCATTGGGGCTCACTGTATGGCTTGGCTGCATGCCTCCAACCTGCGCCCCGAGGTCCAGGACCATCTGGCAGATCGGCCCTGTACGGGCAAAAACCTTTTCGAGGACAAGATTAAAAAGGCGGTGGCCCAACTGAAGGGCTATCATGAAACCCTTCAACAGTTGTCAGCCAGCACTTCAGATACCTAGCCTTCTGGCAAAAAGTCTCCCAGGCAATGTCCAAGACGGCCTTTTTACTGGCCATGCAAGTATTAACCGCCAGCCTCTAGGTCGAGACCCCAGCGGACTCTGACAAGACTTAGGGCACAGCAACCTTGTATGCCCCACCAATCTGGAGCAAGGGATGCCCTTCTGGGGACCACAGCCCCAGATTGTCCTCACCACAGACACGCCTCACACTGGTTGGGGTGCTCATGTTGCAGACCTCCACACGCAGGGTCTTTGGTCTTTGCAGGAGAAGCAGTCCCAGATAAATCTCCTGGAGTTACGCGCGATCCGTTACACCCTGAGGGCGTTCAGAGAGCACCTGCACAACAAAGTGTTCTTGGTACAGACAGGTGGTGATGTGGAATCTGAACAAGCAGGGAGGACCAGGGTTGTACATCCTTTGTCAGGAAGCAGTCCAGATCTGGTCGAGGGCCCTTGAGAATGGCATCTTCCTCCAGGCTGTGTATCTACCCGGGATGGACAACGTCCTAGCAGATTCCTTAAGTCGGACCTTCCGATCCCAGGAGTGGTCCCTGAATCAAGAGGTAGCGAACTACATCTTTTGCTTGTGGGGATCCCCAGACATGGACCTGATTGCTTCCCCAGAAAACAAGAAAGTGGATCGATTCTACTCATTGGGACAGGCGAGCAGGGGATTGATGTCGGATGATTTTTCACTTCACTGGGGCACTGGTCTGCTGTTCGCTTATCTTCCCCTTCTGCTGATCTTGAAAACATCCAAAAGCTCAAACAGGACCGAGGCACCATGATCCTGGTCACACCTTTTTGGCCTCGCCAGGTCTGGTTCCCGCTTCTGTGGGAGCTGGCCTTGCGCCCTCCGATCTGGTTGGAGACTGCTCCAGATCTGATCTCTCAGGACTAGAGCAGGCTTTGCCAATCCAACCTCCAAGCCCTGTCTCTCACGGCTTGGAAGTTGACTGGATGACTGTACAGGCTCTGGGCCTTTCGGAAGGAGTATCTCGAGTCCTCTTGGAGTCCAGGAAAACCTCCACGAGAAAATCTTACAATCTCAAGTGGAAGAAGTTTTTGGCTTGGTGTGTTGGACATGGTCTGGATCCCTTCTCTTGTTCCCCATCGGAGCTTTTGGTCTACCTATTGCACCTCTCAGAGTCTGGTCTACAGACCACTTCGGTGAGAGTTCACCTTAGTGCCATCGGAGCATACCATCATGGGAGAGATGGTGCTTCCATTTCCACCCATCCACTCATGGGAAGGTTCAGGCATGGCTTGTTGCAACTTAAGCCTCCTACTCGGCTTCCAGCAGTCTCCTGGGACCTCAATTAGTCCTGTCCCTGCTCATGAAGGCTTCATTTGAGCCCTTGTGATTTAAAGTACCTATCCTGGAAGGTCATCTTCTTGGTAGAGGTAACTTCAGTGCGCAGGGTCAGTGAGCTGCAGGCTCTGGTGTCATACCTCCCTTGTACCAAATTTTGTCATGATAAAGTGGTTTTACATACACACCCGAAGTTCTTTCCTATGGTGGTCTCGGAGTTCCATCTCATTCAGTCAATTCTGTTGCCTTCCTTTTTTTCAAGACCACACGCTCACCAGGGTGAATGGACACTGCATACTCTGGATTGTAAAGGGCTCTGACCTTTTACCTGGAGCGGACAGCACCTTCACCGCCTGTCCACTCAGCTTTTGGTCTCCTTCGACAAAAACAGGTTGGGAGTTGCAGTGTCTAAGCAGACCATATCACGTTAGCTAGCTGACTGTATTTCCTTTTGCTACGCTCAAGCGGGCCTGCAGCTTGAAAGTCACATCAAGGCTCATTCTGTTTGGGCTGTGTCAATTTCGGTGGCTTACTTGCGTGCCATCCCCATTCATGAGATATGCAGGGCGGTGACCTGGAGTTCCCTCCACACGTTCGCCTGTTGTTATTGTCTGGATAAGGATGGACGACGTGACAGTCAGTCCTCCATAACCTTTTTTTTCAGCCATGAAAACCCAACTCTTCCTGCCTTGGGCCCTTCCTTGGTTGCAGACTTGTTCCCCTGGTTCTAGCAGCTCTAGTTCTGTGCCTCTTGGCACCTGTTCTATGCTGCCCATGTTGGGAGCAGCTGGAGCTACATAATCACCCTTGTGAGAGGACTACCATCCTGCTTGTCCTTAGAGAAAGCAGAGTTGCTTACCTGTAACAGGTGTTCTCCAAGGACAACAGGATGTTATTCCTCACAAAACCCACCCACCATCCCACGGAGTTGGGTGTCTCTCGGTTTGTTTTATTTTTCCTGAACTCTGTTATAAGACTAAAGAGGGATCCAGCATGGATGCGTGGTTAGTGGCAGGCTGGGCATGCTCAGTGTGTCTGTCAACATTTCTAGAAACTTTGACAAATGTTTTCCGTGTCGGTCTCCATCTGATAATGTCACCCATGTGTGAGGACTAACATCCTGCTGTCCTTGGAGAACACCTGTTACAGGTAAGCAACTCTGCTTTTTTCACACTACTAGTTTTATTCTGTTTGACAACCCTGTACTTTTGCTTGTCCCCTTGTAGTCGTGCCCCGGTTACAGCATAGTTTAAAGCAGGGATGGGAAATTCTAGTCCTTAAGGGCCACAAACCAGTCTGGTTTTCAGGATACCCCTAATGAATACGCATGAAATAGATTTGCATACAGCCGAGGCAGAGTGCATGCAAATCTCTCTCATACTAATTCATTAGGGATATCCTGAAAACCTGTCTGGTTTGCAGCCTTCGACCAGAATTCCCATCCCCAGTTTAAAGCATGGCTAGGAGTAGAGTAGTAGTTAGAGCAGTGGGATACAAACCAGGGAAGCCAGATTTCAAATTCTACTGCCACTCCTTGTGACCTTGTGCAAGTCACTTCACTTCACCCTTCATTGCCTCAGGTACAAACTTAGATTGTGAGCCCTCTGGGGATAGGGAAATACCTACAAGTACCTGAATATAATCCACTTTGAAGTGGCTGAAAAGCGGAATATAATTATAAAATAAAAAATAAGCAAACCTAGATGGTCATTAAGGGATAGAGAATATACTCCAAAAAATCTGGTTCTCTCTCTCTACAGTAAGAGTACCTGAATATTTCTATTTTGAGAGGCTCCATGTTGACATCTCAGAGCATTTAAGGCTTGATTTAAGACACATTTTCCCCATGGATACAGAATGGGAGAGAGGTCCATATTCAAAGGGGTCTTTTTGTATAACTTTGAGTTTTCAGGACAAACCCTGAGGTTTAAATTTTCGGCGCCTGCTAACATATAAATTATATCTGGGTAAGTTATCCCCTCCCTACAACCTTTGCATAATTGCTGGCCCTTTCCTCTCCCCAACCCCCTTCCACCCTCCACATAATCACTGTTTTTCTTCTTCCCCCAACCTGGCCTCCTCCCGGCATACTCACCACCTCTTCCCTTTCCTCTTTTCCCCACTCTTCTAGCATAATTACCTTCCCTTCCCCCTAAGAACATAAGAACATGCCATGCTGGGTCAGACCAAGGGACCATCAAGCCCAGCATCCTGTTTCCCAACAGTGACCAATCCAGGCCATAAGAACCTGGCAAGTACCCAAAAACTAAGTCTATTCCATGTTACTGTTGCTAGTAATAGCAGTGGCTATTTTCTAAGTCAACTTAATCAAAATATTTTAATAAGTATTGTAATAAATTACTAAATCAAATTGTGGCAGTAAGGAAAGACAGGCTGCTGAAGGAGAAAATAAGGACCTCTGAGAAGTCTACCTGATCAGCTCCTCAACTCAAGATATTATAAGTATTAAAAATGTTATTTTAACTGGGGAGGTGATCAGGTAGACATCTCAAGTATGTCCTTCATTTATCTTTCAGTAGCCTGTCTTCCCTTCCTGCTACAATCTGATTTAATAACTAGGCTTTATTTACCTTCTCCTCAAGTAACTGCCTCCATTGGGCCTAAGCAGGCTGAATCACAGTACCCTGTTGGCCTGTACAGGCTGATGTCATACACAAAAAAAAAAAAAAAAAACCCTGGAAAAAAAATGCTATTCCTTTTTATACATAGCCCAGAACAGTCCAGACTCCTGGACTTTGCCTCCCTGCCAGCAGATGGAGACAGAGAAAAAAGTTTCATTGACATTGCTATATAACCTAGTGTGCTACCTGCACTCCCTTAGTATTTCTCTGTCTCCAGCAGATCATAGAGGTACAAATTCCTGCAGCTGGCACTTAGCCGGACAAACCCTGGTAGTTTTAAAAATCCTGTTGTTTCCTTGGTACTTAGCCAGATAACTCGGGAGCATTCCATGGTGGAATAAAGTTATCTGGCTAACTTTCCAATAGCTGAGTATATTTAGGGGTGTCCCCATGCTGCTATTTTATTTAGATTTGTTTATTTTTTTAGATTTTTATATTCCGCTTTTCGTCACTTCAAAGCGGATTACATTCAGGTACTGTAGGTACTAAATATCCAGTGTAAGTTAGTTGGATGCCCCGCCACTGAATATTGCCCCTAAGTGTTTAGCCACATGTCCATGCGCTCAGCATTTTCGTTTTATGGATAGTGTCTGTAAAATCTTGTGGAAAGATTTTTTTTTTTCTCACAGGACAAGCAGGATGGTTGTCCTCACAAATGGGTGACATCGAGGATGGAGCCCACCACGGAAAACTTCTGTCAAAGTTTAAACAGAACTTTGACTGGCCCCTACTGGGCATGCCCAGCAAGGCACTGACCCTGCAGCCAGCAGGGGTCTCCCTTCAGTCTTCTTTTTTCCGCGCAGCAGTTGCCACGCGGTGAAAGGAGCTCTCTTACCACGTTCCTGACAGGAATTCGTTTTTTTTTCTTTCCGAAGAAAATTTGCCCCTCAGGGGTCTCCCTTCGACAAATTTTTGTCACCTCCGCAAAAGCCGGTAAGTTTTTTGCCGATTTTCATCGACTGCCGTCGATTTTGGCCCTAGAGGCCTGTTGGCACTTACCAATCCCGCGGCTAAATTTGGCCCTAGGCCATGGCGACGGGGTTCCGTCGTTGTCCGGATTGCACCCGGACTATGTCAATCACAGATCCCCATCGGGTCTGTGTTCTATGTTTGGGAAGTGAGCATGATGTCCTGACTTGCACTAAATGTGCCCTAATGACACCTAAGGGTCGTAAAGCCAGGATGGAGAAGATGGGGCTCCTCTTCCATGCACCCACCCCAACGCCATCGATAGCATCGACGTCATCGGAACCGGCACCGTCGAAGTTGCACCACCATCGTCAACCCTCCGGTGACCGTCCTCCACCGATGACTTCTCGGCCGTCGACTCCTGTCCCCTCCCCGGATGGGCGAGGAGATCGGAAGGATAAGCATCGCCATCGACGGCACAAGTCTCGGCCCGTCGAGGATCCACAACCATCGACCTCTGAACAGGCCGAGCCACCGACGAAAAAGCCTCGGTCAGACCTGGCACCGTCCACGTCTCGTTCGCAGGCACCGAGGAAACCCTCACCCTCCCGGGGTGCGGGGGCCGTGATCCCACCGGTTACGGTGGTACTTCCGGCCCTGCCTCAGCCTCCCTCTCCCGTCGAGCCGGGTATGGTTACCCCTGGTCTCCGGGCAGAACTGGACCGGCTGGTCCAGGAGGCCATCGAGAATGCAATGCGAAGATTCCAGCCTCCACCGGCACCGCCTCCGGCACCGATTCCGGCACCGCCTCAGGCACCGACCTCAGCACCGACTCTGCCACCGAGGAGGGAACCGACCACCGAGCCTCTAGTGGAAGCGTTGGCACCGATACTAAATCGTATGGAGGCACTCATGCGCGCCCTTCCATCGGTGATTCCAGTAGCACCGACTACACCATCATCTCCGGAAGGACATTCATCGACAGGAGAAACACCGTTCCGGATTCCCCCGTCCGGTGTCGTTCCATCGGTGCCTTCACATACCTTTCCACCGATTTATCCTTCGGCTCCATCGATTCCAAGATCGGCACCTATTCCATCGGTACCCCCGAAGCCCTCGATGCCGTTCACAGTTCCGCTTGCAGCACCGATTCCATCGATGCCTTTGGATCCTCTACCAGGTCCTTCAGGACTGCAAGCCCTACATGATCCTTATGATACCTGGGGTGATGATACATCTTCAGATACAGATTTACCATCCCCACCATCTCCTACAGAGAGTAGAAAACGATCTCCTCCTGAAGATCTCTCCTTTATAAATTTTGTAAAGGAGATGTCAGAAATTGTGCCTTTTCAGCTGCAATCTGAGACCGATGACAGGCACCAAATGATGGAGCTGCTCCAATTTCTGGATGCCCCAAAAATCATCGCTTCCATCCCCATTCACCAGGTATTTCTGGATCTTTTAAAGAAAAACTGGGAATCACCTTCATCTGTGTCACCAGTTAATAAAAAAGCTGACTCAACATACCTCGTTCAGTCAGCACCAGGATTTCAGAAGTCTCAACTGGATCATCGCTCTGTTGTAGTTGAGTCTGCGCAAAAGAAGGCCAAGCGCCTAAAACCACACTCTTCCACTCCCCCTATCAAGGACAACAAATTCCTTGATAGTGTGGGCAGGAAAGTGTATCATGGGGCTATGTTGATATCTCGCATAGCTTCATACCAACTTTATATGACTCAATACAACAGAGCTATCCTTAAACAGATGCAGGACTACGCTGACACATTACCGGACCAATACCAGCCACAGCTTCAAGCCCTCCTTCACAAAGGATTTGAAGCTGGGAAGCACGAGATCAGAACGGCCTACGATATCTTCGATGCTTCCACGAAAGTCTCAGCTACTGCCATCTCAGCCAGACGTTGGGCTTGGTTAAAATCATCCAACCTTCGCCCAGAGGTCCAGGATCGTCTAGCCGATTTACCCTGCTTGGGGGACAATCTGTTCGGAGAACAGATTCAACAGATTGTGGCGGAATTGAAGGATCACCACGAGACGTTGAAACAACTTTCGTCTGTTCCATCTGAGGTATCCTCCAAACCACCACCTAAGAAGGACTCTAAAAAGTCATTCTTTCGGCCACGTCGTTATTACCCTCCGTCGACTAGGCCTCGTCCGGCTCGATCCTCCACCAGACCTCAGCTACGCCAACCTCGGAAACAAAGACCTGCTGTAGCCCCACCTCCCGGGCCTGCGGCAGGCCTTTGACTTCCCGATACGGAGCACATGCCATATCCCACTCCCCCACATCCCTGTAGGGGGTCGTCTGTGCCACTTTTTGCAGCATTGGATACGGATTACCTCAGACCAGTGGGTGCTGGCAATTATCGCACAGGGTTACCACCTCAATTTCATAACTCTTCCGACAGACTCCCCGCCTCTTCAAGCATGGAGTCTATCCAGCCACTTGACTCAATTACAACAGGAAGTATCCCTTCTTTTGCAATCAAATGCTATAGAACCTGTCCCTCCCTCTCAACGAGGCAAGGGATTTTACTCCAGGTACTTCCTAATTCCAAAAAAGTCAGGAGGGCTACGTCCAATTTTGGACCTTCGGGCCCTCAACAAGTACCTTCAAAAAGAAAAGTTCAAGATGGTAACCCTGGGCACGTTACTCCCTCTGCTGCAAAGAGGGGATTGGCTATGCTCCCTCGACCTCAAGGAAGCTTATACCCATATTGCGATAACACAATCCCATCGCAAATATCTGCGGTTTCTAGTAGGCCGCGACCATTATCAATACCGAGTACTACCTTTCGGTCTGGCATCTGCTCCACGAGTCTTCACCAAATGCCTCGTAGTTGTAGCAGCATTCCTCAGGAAGGAAGGTGTCCACGTATACCCCTATCTGGACGATTGGCTAATCAGGGCCTCCACCCCTCAGATTGCCCGGTCCTCCCTACAATTGACAATCAACACACTCCTTTCCTTAGGGTTTCTTGTCAATTACGAGAAATCTTGCTTCGTCCCATCTCAAACCTTATCTTTCATTGGGGCAGACTTGGACACCTTACAGGCAAAGGCCTACCTTCCGCTTCAACGGGTCCAAACTCTCATGTCCCTAGCTCACCAGCTCCAGTCTCAAGATACGGCCACGGCTCGCCAGTTCCTCATTCTCCTAGGACACATGGCATCCTCGGTTCAAGTCACTCCCATGACCCGACTAGCCATGAGAGTAACACAATGGACTCTACGACACCAATGGATTCAAGCTTTTCAGCCTCTGTCCTCCATAGTCACAGTCACACAAGCGCTGCGCCTATCCTTAACCTGGTGGACGACTCAGGTCAACCTCCTTCAGGGCTTACCCTTTCTTCCACCGGATCCGCAAGTAATTCTAACCACCGACGCTTCTCACATCGGTTGGGGAGCCCATGTGGACAACTTTCAAACCCAAGGGTTATGGTCCAACGAGGAAGCCGAACACCAGATCAATTTCCTGGAACTTCGAGCAATCCGCTATGCGCTCCGCACTTTCAAAGATCATCTCTTTCATCAGATAATCTTAATCCAGACGGACAACCAAGTGGCCATGTGATACATAAACAAGCAGGGAGGCACAGGCTCCTTCCTTCTGTGTCAGGAAGCTGCGCAGATCTGGGCGGAAGCCCTCTCCCACTCCATGTACCTCAGGGCCACTTACCTGCCGGGAGTAGACAATGTATTGGCAGACCGGCTGAGCCGTGTCTTCCGACCGCACGAGTGGTCACTCGATCCTCTGATAGCGACCTCTCTGTTTCACAAGTGGGGTTCTCCCCGCATAGACCTCTTTGCGTCCCCTCAGAACCACAAAGTGGACGATTACTGCTCTCTCATTCGGAGCCAGCACTCTCGGCCGAGGGATGCATTCTCCCTCAAGTGGACAACCGGTCTGCTCTACGCATTCCCTCCACTTCCTCTTGTGTCAAAGACTCTCGTGAAGCTACGCCAGGACGGAGGAACCATGATCCTGATAGCACCTTACTGGCCACGCCAAGTATGGTTTCCAATACTCCAGGATCTCTCCATCCGCAGGCACATTCCTCTGGGAAAGGACCCGCATCTGCTCACTCAAAACGACGGATGCCTCCTCCATCCCAACCTCCAAGCCTTGTCCCTGACGGCATGGATGTTGAAAGGTTAGTCCTTCAGCCTTTCAACCTTTCAGATTCCGTTTCTCGAGTCCTGATAGCTTCACGAAAGCCTTCCACAAGAAAGTCTTACTCATACAAATGGAAAAGGTACACATCATGGTGCACTTCTCAGTCCCTTGATCCCCTTTCCTGTCCAATCTCCAAATTCTTGGACTATTTATGGCATCTCTCTGAATCAGGTCTTAAAACCTCTTCCATTAGGATGCATGTCAGTGCGGTAGCCGCCTTCCATAAAGGTGTACAGGGTGTCCCTATTTCAGTACAACCCCTAGTAACACGTTTTCTTAAAGGCTTGCTCCATCTGAAGCCACCCTTACGGCCTCCGGCCCCATCCTGGGACCTTAATCTGGTTCTTGGTCGTCTAATGAAACCTCCTTTCGAACCTCTGCACGCCTGTGAGTTAAAGTATCTCACATGGAAAGTGTTATTCCTTTTGGCTATCACTTCAGCTCGCAGGGTTAGTGAATTACAGGCCCTAGTTACCTATCCGCCTTACACTAAGCTCCTGCAGGACCGGGCGGTACTCCGCACTCACCCTAAATTTTTACCTAAGGTAGTTTCTGAGTTTCATATTAATCAATCCATCATACTACCTATCTTTTTTCCCAGGCCCCACTCCAACTCTGGAGAACAGACCCTGCATACCCTAGACTGTAAACGGGCTCTAGCCTTTTACCTAGACCGTACAGTTTCTCACAGGAAGAGCACTCAATTATTCGTCTCTTTCCATCCTAACAAGTTAGGTCAACCTGTGGGTAAGCAGGCTCTTTCCTCCTGGTTGGCGGACTGCATTGCTTTCTGCTATGAGCAAGCGGGCATCCCTTTTCAAGACCGTGTCAAAGCACACTCTGTGAGGGCCATGGCTACGTCAGTGGCACACCTTCGATCGGTGCCGCTTCCTGACATCTGCAAGGCTGCAACCTGGAGTTCTCTCCATACCTTTGCAGCCCACTATTGTTTGGACAAAGCTGGAAGACAGGACTCCATCTTCGGCCAATCTGTCTTGCGTAACCTTTTTCCAACGTGATGTACCAACACCCTTCCACCTTCCCGGTAGGGTGCGGATGCCCTTTACCAAATTCCACCCCAGTTGTAGTGCCTGTTGCACGTCGTTGGGTGCATTTGGTGCAAGTCAGGACATCCTCAGCTCGGTACTCACCCATTTGTGAGGACAACCATCCTGCTTGTCCTGTGAGAAAGCAAATGTTGCTTACCTGATGTAACAGGTGTTCTCACAGGACAGCAGGATGTTAGTCCTCACGAAACCCGCCCGCCACCCCGCGGTGTTGGGTTTGTTTTGTTTTTACTTTCTAGGCACTGCCTGTAGCTTTGAACATCAGACTGAAGGGAGACCCCTGCTGGCTGCAGGGTCAGTGCCTTACTGGGCATGCCCAGTAGGGGCCAGTCAAAGTTCTGTTTAAACTTTGACAGAAGTTTTCCGTGGTGGGCTCCATCCTCGATGTCACCCATTTGTGAGGACTAACATCCTGCTGTCCTGTGAGAACACCTGTTACATCAGGTAAGCAACATTTGCTTTCTCCCTTTTTGAATTTCTTGCTCTTTAACCATGTTAGATTGACTGCACTGGAGACCGATATCTTCCATTTATCCCTAGAAAGTTGCATTACAGGCAGCAGCTATGGGAGTGTTCCTCACACTTCTCTGTTACTGCGTACTTGAGCCTTGCTCTGAAGGTAAAACCTCAAACAATGGAGAACGTAATTCACTCTCGGTGCCTGTGTAATCTTTGACCTCTACTGAAGAGAGACTTAGAGATGTAACATTGTGCCAGTCCTCCAGCCATCTTGTCTCCCAGCATGTGCTTCATTGCACGATACTCTGTGATACTGATGACTGCTTACCTGTTTTGTTTCTTAGATCTTGGACGTTCTGTTGCAGCTGTGTTTAACAGTGGCCCTCGAACGTCTTCCCCCTCAACCATGGTGGATGGATTGGTAAGCTAAGCGTGCTTTTCATGAAAGATGAAGTGTTCTTTTTTTTAAAGACAATATTTGAATTGTTTTTTGGGGGTTTTTTTATAACTCTTGCATTTCACCACATCTTATTTTTATTTGTATTGTGTTTATTTTCTTTTTTTTTAATAATTTTTTTTTGAAAAAAAAAAAATTAAACCAAAGCAAAGCCCTTCCAAAGAGTCTGAGCCCCCCAGTGTAGTTGCTGTACCACCTCCATCTGATGAGCCAGATGCTGTGAGTATTTTGAGGTTGCTGGCTGAGCTGGGTTCTCCCTTACTGCTGTGGTGCAGAAGTTAGGATTAGTTGTCTAATCCATTGTTGCATGGCAAAGCGCTCTGTATACTAACTCCACCTTCTAACCATCTGATTCCCTTTCTTAATCAGTTTCAGGCACAAGCTTTTCTTTGTTTTCAGTCTAATTATGGAATGACTGGTTGCCCTACGGACTTAAGTTGCTTTTACTGCACATCTTCGCAAGTCCTCCAACTTTAACATATTTTGCACACAGGCAGTAATTTTACATGTAGGGAAGAATTAATTACAGAGGGAAATATAACCATCTGACTGATATATGGCTCTGTTTGGATGTACAAACTTAAATAAAGATGCAACAAACTGATAACTGATGCCTACTGGATGTCAGAAAGCTCTGTTGCTAACCTACATCTTGCTGAAAATCCATCCTGGTTTACTGTGCTGCCCTTTGACCAACCATGTGGTTTTATAAGTTGTGACAGGTATTCATTGTCCTGGTGATCTCCATCAAGGTTTGGGGCTAGGGAACACTGAAATGTGCCTTTGCTTTTGCTATTAACTTTTAGTAAGTTTCTAATAGTTTGTTAGGGCAGCAATGTAGTATTAGGCGATGGCACAGTTTCAGCGTTGCTTGAATGTTGTGCCTAAAAAAGTTATTTCTTTTGTCCTTTTTGTGCTGGAAATGGGGTTTTCTGGAGCTATGCCAAATGCATGATTAGCCTGGTGGAAATGCTGTTCATTGTGGCATGTGAGACCTTCAGGAACTCTAGGCCTTATTGCTTTCGTGGGTGATCAATATCCATGAAGCAGAATGGATAACTGTACAGGTGATGCAAATTTACCCAATTGCCTTCTTCAGAGTGGCTTAAAAAAGTATGTGAAGGGTTTGTAAGGACATCATTTTATCTCCATAAAAAGGGGACATTACTTTTGCCGTTGTAAGTCAGGGAAGTAAAACAGCTTGCAAGCTTAGTATTTTCAACAGTGCGTCTGCTGTTTTATCCCCTCTCTGCTATCTGCACAAGCAGCAAGTGCAAAGTACACTGCTGCTTTTAATGCACACACTTTGCATTTGCTAATTTTCAAAGGAGAATAGCATACATTGTTTTTCTTTGAAAATTGCCTGTGTTGTACATGGGCTAAAAGTGCCCATATACATTGCAAACAAGCAGGCTCTTCAAAATTCCCTCACTGTCTGTACCTTATTGGTGAATTATGGAATGACATCAAAGGTGTGGGATATTAGATACCTTCCAGGAAGAAATGGTTCTTAACATGGGGCAGTGTTTGAACAAGGGGGGTAACTTGATAGTGATTCTTCTCATAGCCCAGCAGACCAGTTTCATGTCTCCTGATTGGCGGTGCTGCTAGCTTGCTACCAAAATGATATGCTCAGGTGCCAAGAGGAAGAAGGCTGATTGTCCACTTGCTCTCAAAAAGTGCAGCCCTGTGATAACAAAAGAATTTGAATCAACTGGACTGAGAGGGTTGTCAACAAGATGGTAAAAAAAAATTGTGCAATAAAAAAAATAAATCAAAATAGGTGGAAACTACTTAGGAGGAGATCATGCATGTGAAAGTGATCCTTGAGGCCTCATGTGGTTGGGATTATTCCTAGGTGGATGCATGATTGCCTGTGGGTAGGGAAATGCTGGAGGGTAACCTTTTGTCAAAATATTGAAAGGTATTCCACACTGTTAATTTTGGCACAACTAGCGAGGTGGGTACAAGGAGCATGGGATAGTAAGGGAAGATGAGACATAGCCCTTAAAACCACCTTGTTCACAAGAGATCTGACTGAGCTGCCTGGGCTCAGCTGTTATATCCAGTTGTTTCTAGACACCCAACATTGTAATTATTTGTTATTACTTGCATAAAGTTACTGACTGGCACATTGTAATTAATTTCCTCTTTCTGAAGGACAGGTGCAAGGAATGTAATTTATCCTAAGTCTGTGAAAATAGCAGTGCTGTTTTCTCTTCTATTTCCGTTTTACAGGATGATCTAAGCAGGCTATTTTTGTGATTATCTTTATAGTTACATTGCGTGGCCATGAAAATGTTGAAATTGTACAGCCAAACTCCATCCTTGACTAAGTGTACAGATTCATAACTGGTACAGCTTGTCCTTTCAAATTGTTAATAAAATGATCACTATACAAATTAGAATTCTACTATATTTATAAGCTTGTTCCTTTCTTACTGTAGATAAACATATAACTACAAAATATTAAGTCATTATCAAAGTTAAAAACTTCTGGTGTGGAATACCTTTAAACAGTGTTTATGGCAAAATAATTTATATTATCCTAGTTTTTAAACCTCTAAAACTAAGTGGCCAAGAACACTGAGATGTTTGTGTCAAGTTCTGCTTTATTTATTTAAACTATCTCAAGTCTTTCTGGGGTTTGTAGTCCAGCATGTCCTAGTAGGACATTGCGAATCCCAGAATATTTGGGAAGAAAATACCTGGATTGGTTAAGATACCTATGATGTGCATGTAGTTATCTGGTCACCTTCATCTGGAAGAAATGGAAGCCAACCGTGGTAAATACCTTTATCTGTGTTGTATTCTTGTGTAGATATTTGTTTCTTTTCTACATATCAATCCTCTGACTGAATAAGCTGTTGCCTGCATTTATTCACTGTCCTGATACAGTGGATGACCAGATTCAGTTGCATAAATCTGGATATGTATATTGGAGTACTCAGCCTCAAGGCAAGTTATTTATTGCATCCTGTTGATATATGTTTTGGGAAAATGGGAGCGCTATCTCTTGTACTACTTTCACAGTGGACCAGATATACTAATCATTTTACCCACAGGCACAAAGTGGGGAAAATCTTTTTTTGTAAACATGGCCCTATATAACAAGGTATATTGATGCTTTTGTTCTTTGTGTTGTATTGATATGATTTAAAACAAGATTTGTCATTTAGGTTATGCCCAGTTCCAGGGGCCCACCTTCATTTCCTGGGACCCCTTTAATGAGCTCACCAGCAGCAGGACCTCTGCCACAACCACCTATTCGGTATGGACCTCCACTGCCAAGAGGACACTATGGACCTCGGCCTCCTCCACCCCTAAGTAAGGCTTCAGCCCTTTAACACTATTGGAATGAGGGCTTTCATTTTTCTCTGTCAACAAGCTGGCATGAATTAGCCTATAAGTAATGTCATCCAATGATAGTGATATTGACACAGCTCTCAGAGCTCAGTAAAGACTTACTGAACATGTGTGGGAATTTTCACACACAGGCACACTGCTGCATGAGCCCATCAGTCTTTCTTTATTCAAGTTACTGCACCCACATGTCCCAGTCTCTCTCAAAAAAAATTTTTTTTTAACTTTTGGCCTTGTGCTTTCTTTTACTAGCCTCATTGCTTCTCTAAGTTTTTGCCACTGCCTCAGCAGCCCTTCAAATCAAACTTTAGAGTTCTATGTGGGGGGGAAAAAAAGGGAGAAATATGAATATGGAAAATTCTAAGGCCAAGAAGTCTGCAGTTAGCGGCTTCAAGGCCTGTATCTATGAGCATTGGATGTTCCCAGAATCGCATGCAGTCTGGTATTGCTGCCTAGGCTTGGGCATGACTGCTCCCACTGTTACAGCTGTGATCAGATGTCCCCCAGGGCATAGCAACACTGCATTTAGAAGATGGAAGCCATAAGGAAGGCACCAGAGGAAAAAGCCCAAAGCCTTAGCATGAGGCTGGGTAGTGAAGCCACTCCTTTTTAGGAACCAGTGTCATTGGACTCAACATAGAAGAAACCTATTTTTGATTTCCTACTTCCCGATGTTCCAAACACAGGAGAGCACCCGCTTTTGGCACCAGTCTGGAAGCAGCTTCAGATCAGGGGATGATTGTGGCATGGAAGCTTGTGATGCCTGATGAAGCACAAAGAAGAGTACCCAAACTACAAGAGGGACCCCTTATGGGGCTATCCTTTTCAGAGCCAAAAAGGTGATAAGTTCAGGGCTCCACCAGAGCAGACCCCTCATTAATGCTGACATTAAGATAGTCTCATTGGTGTAGTTTCCATCATTCTTCATGGCATGGAAGATTCCCATGATGCTAAGCTACTTGTTCTTGTGATCTGGATTGACTGCTGTCAAAGACAGGATGCTGAGCTTGATGAACCATTGGTCTGACCCAGTATGGCATTTCTTATGTCCTCTGACCTGGTTCTGGCGGTGTCCTCAGTATGGAGCTTGCATTCTAAGGCACAATCCATCCCATTTGGCATGGCATACTGGGGTAGTACCGTTGGGTGTATTAAAGTGGAGTGCTTTGGCACATAAGCTCAGGAATCCTGCTGCTGAAGTTAGATTGTATCAGGCGATATGACTGGAGCTGGTCATGGTCTAAGACACCATTCAGTGGGAAGCATTGATGCAAGTGGCATGGAGTACCTTGGGGCTATGGCACAGAGTTCCTCCACAGAGATACTGAAAAGGATGACTCTCCAACTCCAGCATAAAGGGTTCTTCCAACCCACGGGCTTGACAGCGCTAGTGAAGAATTTCTTTGCCTCTGTGGGCCTTGAAGACCAGAGAGGGAAATTTGAAGAAAGAAATCTTCCTACACAACGGGGCTACCCAAAATCCTAACCAGTGCATGCCTCTGCTCAGTAGCTTCCAGAGTTGGGAACAAGTCCTCACTATAAGGTTGTAAATTCTCCTCCTTCAGGATTGTCCCCTCATGAGTCAGAAGGGGATGAAGTGGATATTGCTCTTTCTGAGTTCTTATCAGATATTTTCCCCTCAGACCAGCAGACGTTTCCTCATCAGTTACTGTCATCATCTTCGGGATAGTGGCTCAGTGTTTCCCCATGGTCGGGAGAAGAGAAACATTCTACAGGTTTCCTTCAGATCCCCTGCCAGGTCTACCCTAGTTTCTCCAAGGACAAACAGTATGGTAGTCCTTACATATGAGTGACGACATCAGATGGAGCCCAGAATCAGAAAACTTATGTCAAAGTTTCTAGAAGTTTGACTAGGCACACTGTCCTATACCATGCGTCCACATGGGGTTTTCCCCTCCAGTCTCTTCCTCCCCCCCACCCCCCCAACAGGGCTTTAAGCCTTTTGGTCTGAGTGAGCTTATTTTGGCTGTTTTGGCCTTGTGGAAAACTTTGTTTTTCTTGCATTTTCACAGGTTTTTTCTTGGTCCATCGCCAGATCCCCCTCGATGCCCTCTCATTGTGTCTCCTAGTCAGGGTTTGTGGCGATTTGGGTAAGTTTCCTTTCGCGGTCAATTCCCCCGTGGCGACGGTGCATTGGTGCCCGCCGGCCATTGACGCCCTGCTGGCATTGTCTTCCGTTGGTGCCCCTTGTTTCGTCCATCATGGTCAAATTCGACCATGACCATTACGGATCCTCATGAGACATGTGTCCTTTGCCTAGGATCATGGCATGAAGTCCAGGGTTGCCACTTATGTGCCCAGATGACCCTGAAGGGATGACAATTTCAACTCGACAAGATGGAGCTTGGCATCAAAGGACAAAGGAGCCACACTGATGGACATAGAAACATGGAAATCGGTGGGACTGTCTTGTTATCCCAGGACAAGCAGGATGCTAGACCTCACATATGGGTGACGTCACTGGACGGAGCCCTATCACGGAAAACTTTCTGTCAAAGTTTCTAGAAACTTTTGACTGGCACACTAAGCCCACTGAGCATGCCCAGCATGCCATGATCCCTCGAGCCACAGGGGTCTCCCTTCAGTCTTCTTTTTTCTGCGCTGCAGTTAGCCTCGCAGTTAAGGAGCCTTGTATGTTTTCACACAACTTTTCCTCATGGAAAAACTAATAATTTTTCTCAGAAAAAATTTTTCCTCGATGGGTGACAAAATCTATATTTGCAGTCAATACCGTTCCTTTATTTTTTTCGGTGACCACAGGCCGTCAACAGCAGTCCGACCTTTTGCAATGGCAACCGGCTTCAAAAAATGCCCTAATTGCCCCCATACCATGTCCATCACCGATCCACATATTGAGTGAATTCTATGTCTCGGCCCCAGACACAACGTTTTATCATGTCCCCAGTGTGCCAAGATGACTTCCAAAGATAGACGGGCCCTTCTAGATAAAATGGAACATCTTTTCAGTTTCCAGCTAGTTCCATCATCATCGACGCAGACATCACCGGCAGGAGTTACAAAAAAGGTAATCCTTAAAACTCGCCGGGTGCATGGGGGTAGTGGGGACCCGCTATACCCAACTCCATCAAAGGCATCTGTACTTGAAAAGAGAGAACACCATGAGAAATACAGTCATCGGCATCGATGGGAACCTCCCGGTGCTGATTCCAATCCGGGTGCGAGTTCAGTTCCTATCGACCCACTCGCTAAAAAGCCCATGATCGAAGACGCTTCGATGCCATCGATTCCGGAACCAAGGCATTCCCCACCTACATCGGTGCCGGTTACTGAGCCCCCACAGGGACCTGTGGTGCAGCCAGTTTTGCCTCCTCTGCCACCTCCTATAGCTGTTCTGTCCGCATCAGGTATCAGGGAGGAACTGGACGGTTTCATCCGCCAAGCAGAAGTCGATGCCCGCCGTGACTTCCATCCACCGGTGCCGGTTCCCATACCTCCACAGACTCCAGAGGCATTGATGCTTCAGCCGTTACTGTCTCAGCTCAGTTCCTTGCTCTGTGCCTTGCTGACTCAACCGGTGCTATCGAGGCCAAAGACACCGATTAAGCATCCGGATGTACTGGTGCCGATTCTGTACTCTTCAGAAGCTGACTCCTCCGATTCCGATCAGCCAATTCCAGGACCGTCGGGTCTATCGGGATCGAGCCGCCTGATTCCAGCACCGATTCCATCGATGCCTATTCCAATACCATCGATGCCAGGTAAAAAGAAACAAAAATCGATTGAAGCATAGAAAATCAAGTCTCCATAGATACCAATTTCCATTCCTCCTGCTAGTCCACGTCCACACAAGTTCTCGGACACCTGGGAGGATGTAGACTCCAATTCCTCCACTGAAGACATCTTGTCGGACCCGTCACCACCGGACGAAAGGAGAAAATCACCTCTGGAAGATCTCTCCTTCTCCAACTTTGTAAAAGATGTCTGAAATGATTCCTTTCCAGCTGGCTACTGAAGAGGACACTAGACATAAAACTTTAGAAGTCCTACAATTTGTTGAAGCACCTAAAGAGATTGTTGCTATACCTGTGCATGAGGTTTTGGTTGATCTCCAAAGACGCCTTTGGGAGCATCCATGCACAGTGCCAGCTGTAAATAAACGAATAGATGCCACCTATTCAGTGCAACATATCCTTGGATTTCAGAAGCCGCAACTTCCAGATCAGTCAGTAGTGGTAGAGTCGGCGCAGAAGAGATCAAAAAGGATTAAACCACACTCTTCCACGCCTCCTGAAAAGGAACAAAAATTCCTAGATACCTTAGGTCGCAAAATGTTCCATGCCCTTTTATTGTCCCATATTACAGCATATCAACTATATATGACACAATACCAGCGGAATTTGTGGAAGCAAATGCTGGACTTTTCAGAAGCCCTTCCACAACAGCATCAGGACTCTTTCAACTCCATCATTCATAAGGGTCTAGAAGCTGGAAAACATGAAGTCTGTGCAGCCTATGATTCATTTGAAACTTCATCTAGAATGGTAGCAACGGGTATCAGCATTCATAGATGGGCATGGCTCAAAGCTTCTGACCTCAGGTCTGAGGTTCAGGAAAAATTGGCAGACCTACCCTGCACAGGGGAAAACCTGTTTGGTGCTAAGGTGCAAGCAGCAGTTGCACAGCTGAAAGATCACAGCGAAACTTTACGCCAACTCTCCATGATACCAGCGGAAACTCCATCTTCTATACTGCGACCTTCCAGAAAGGATTCAAGGAAACCTTTCTACAGACCATGTAGATATTATCCACCACCTACTAGTGGTAGACCATCAAGACCATCACAAAGAGGTCAATCAAGACAAAGCAAAACATCCAGACCTCAGCCTCCCCCCTCAGAAAGGCCAGGCATCTGGTTTTTGAAGTGATCCCAAGGAACAGCAGCCTCTCCAGGAACCCAAATCCAAACTTGCCAGTCGGAGGCCGGGTTTCCTCTTTTTTACCCAACTGGTCAGACATAACCACAGATCAATGGATTCTGTCCATTATAGCACATGATTTCCATCTGGATTTTCTCACACAGCCAAAAGATTCTCCTCCAAAGTCTCTTTGGGTACACAGAGATCATACCACTCTTCTACAAGCAGAATTATCCACCCTACTGAGAGCCAGGGCCGTGGAACCAGTTCCCCGACCTCAGCAGGGCAGAGGATTCTACTCCCGCTATTTTCTCATTCCAAAGAAAACAGGAGGCCTACGTTCCAACTTAGACCTCCGAAATCTCAACACCATGCTTCCCCCTTCTTCAAACAGGAGATTGGCTCTATTCTCTGGATCTTCAAGACGCTTAAGCTCACATCCCAATATTTCCTCATCGCAAGTTCCTGCGCTTCTTGGTGGGTCGTCAACACTTTCAATACCGAGTCCTGCCATTCGGACTTGCCTCTGCACCCCGAGTATTCACACACTGCCTGGCGGTGGTAGCGGCCCATTTACGCAAGGAAAGCATACACATTTTTCCTTATCTAGATGACTGGCTCATCAAAAGCCAATCAAGACAAGGAGCTCTCTCTTCTCTCAAGCTTACAATCAATCTGCTTCACTCGCTGGGATTTCTTATCAACTACCAAAAATCATACTTCTACTATCTCATCTTCTACAATTCATCGGAGCAGAATTGAACACCACCGTGTCAAAAGCTTTCCTACCAAAAGATCGCGTAGCCATGCTGTCCAAGTTAGCAAAATCTCTGCGCACAAAGCAAACAGCTACAGCCCATCAGTTCCTTACTCTGTTAGGCCACATGACTTCCACAGTCCGCTTCACTCCTATGGCCAGATTAGCAATGAGAATGATGCAGTGGACATTGAGATCACAGTGGATCCAAGCCATTCAACCACTGTCATCTCTAATTCAGATAACTTACCAGTTGCGTTCATCTCTCCTCTGGTGGACATAAGAACATGCCATACTGGGTCAGACCAAGGGTCCATCAAGTCCAGCATCCTGTTTCCAACAGTGGCCAATCCAGGCCATAAGAACCTGGCAGGTA
This sequence comes from Rhinatrema bivittatum, assembly GCF_901001135.1. NCBI lineage: Eukaryota > Metazoa > Chordata > Amphibia > Gymnophiona > Rhinatrematidae > Rhinatrema > Rhinatrema bivittatum. The sequence continues at coordinate 37,415,954 of NC_042617.1, read as the reverse complement.
CCCAAAAACTAAGTCTATTCCATGTTACCATTGCTAGTAATAGCATGTTACCATTGCTAGTAATAGCAATGGCTAATTTCTAAGACAACTTAATTAATAGCAGGTAATGGACTTCTCCTCCAAGAACTTATCCAATCCACAAACACAAACAATTTGCTCACTGGTCTACCTTTCCAGCAAACAGTTCCTCAAATAACCTTGACTACAGGTTGGGGAGCGCATATCAACAATCTTCAAACTCAAGGTACTTGGACGAGTCTCGAAGCAACCTTCCAAATCAACTTCCTAGAGCTTCGAGCTATACGTTATGCTCTCTATGCATTCAAGGACTGCCTTTCACACAAGACTGTTCTAATACAGACAACATGGTTGCAATGTGGTACCTGAACAAACAGGGAGGTATGGGTTCTTATCTCCTTTGCCAAGAAGCCACACAGATTTGGGACTGGGCCCTGTCACATTCCATGTTTCTCCAGGCCACCTATCTGGCAGGCATACACAATGTAGTTGCAGACCGCCTCAGTCATCAGTTCCAACCCCAAGAGTGGTCCCTGGATCCTTTAGTAGCGACAAGGATATTCCAATGTTGAAATCAGTCAACAATGGACCTCTTTGCATCCGAGCTGAATCACAAAGTGGACAGATTCTGCTCTCTGCACAAACAGAGAAACCAATTAGCCAAGGATGCCTTTGCTCGCCCCTGGAACTCAGGTCTTCTATACGCGTATCCCCCGATACCGCTGATACCAAAACACTAGTGAAGCTACAAGAGGACAAAGGGTCAATGATACTCATAGCCCCCTATTGGCCTCGACAAGTATGGTTTCCCATACTTCTCGACCTCTCGAGCAGAGAACCAATTCGCCTGGGAACAGCACCCACTCTCATAACTCAGGACCAGGGCAGGTTGCTCCATCCCAACCTTCCAACCCTATCCCTCACAGCATGGATGTTGAAGGCTTGATCCTGCAACCACTCAGTCTTTCAACTAATGTCTCTCAAGTGCTTGTAGCTTCACGAAAACCTTCCACACAAAAATCCTATCTTTGTAAGTGAAAAAGGTTCACCACGTGGTGCACGCAGAAAAGTATTGACCCCTTTTCCTGCCCCACATCAACTTTATTAGACTATCTCTGGCATCTTTCAGACTCTGGTCTACAGACTTCGTCAGTAAGGGTACACCTGAGTGTGATCTCAGCTTACCACAAGGGACATGGGGATGCCCCGATATCAGCGCAACCCCTTGTCAGTAGGTTTAGGAGAGGTTTAATCCAACTTAAACCCCCCTTGCGGCCACCAGTCACAGAATGGGACCTTAATGTAGTAATAGCAAGGCTCATGCATTCTCCTTTTGAGCCCATAGATTCATGCAATGTTAAATTTCTTACATGGAAGGTTCTCTTCCTAGTAGCTATTACATCTGCTAGAAGAGTTAGTGAGTTACAAGCACTTGTACATACTCACCCTATACCAGGTTCCTACATGACCAAGTAGTCCTCTATACTCACCATAAATTCCTTCCCAAGGTGGTTACAGATTTCCACTTGAATCAGTCTATAAATTTGCCCACATTCTTTCCAAGACCTCACTCTCACCAAGGCGAAAGAGTTTTACACACCTTGGACTGTAAACGCATGCTAGCGTATTATCTAGACTGCAGTAGAGTCCATGGGAAATCCACCCAACTCTTTATTTCATTTGACAAAAACAAAGTGGGTATGGCAGTGGGCAAACAAACTCTCTCCAACTGGCTAGCAGATTGTATAGACTTCTGCTATGAGAAAGCAGGCCTTTCTCTCCAGGGACGAGTAAAGATGCACACAGAGCAATGGCAACCTCAGTAGCACACTATCATTCAGTGCCAATTGCTGACATCTGCAAAGCTGCAACATGGAGCTCTCTTCACACATTTGCAGCTTATTACTGCCTGGACAAGGAAGGATGACAAGATTCAGCCTTTGGACAATCTGTCTTAAAGAACTTATTTCCTGTATAATTCCAGCTCCTTCCACATCCAACCTGCTGGATTTCAGGCTGCCTCATTTTTTTACCAACAGTTCACCAGTTGTTGTGCCTGTTGCACAAGTTGTACGCGTTGGTCCAAAACAAAGATGACTCAGCCTGTAGCTTGCTAATCACCCATATGTGAGGACTATCATCCTGCTTGTCCTGGGATAAAGCAAAATTGCTTACCTGTAATAGGTGTTATCCCAGGAAGCAGGATGTAGTCCTCACTAAACCCACCCGCCACCCGCAAAGTTGGGTACGAAATGTTTTATTTTATTTTTTTTTTTTAATGCTTATTGCTACAAACGAGACTGAAGGGAGACTCCTGTGGCTCGAGGGATAATGGCATGCTGGGCATGCTTAGTGTGCCAGTCAAAAATTTCTAGAAACTTTGACAAAGTTTTCCGTGATAGGGCTCCGTCCAGTGACATCACCCATATGTGAGGACTACATCCTGCTGTCCTGGGGTAACATCTATTACAGGTAAGCAATTTTGCTTTCCATCAATGTTGCTGGCGGACAGAGGCACCGGACACCGACCATCATTAATTTCCTCCAGGTCGAGGACGTTGGGTTCCTTGTCATCAGCCATGGCACTGGAGAAAGACCAGGCTCAGCATTGAGGGAAGCCAAAGAAGCATCAGTTCCAGTCCCCTTCGATGCACAGTGCCAGGCATGGGGATGCGCTGGCTTTTGCTGTGATGCTCCCGAAGTGATCACATGGCGAGGAGTGCCAATCCTCCATTGGTGCCAGAGATCCGCGACGGTCTCCACCGGTCCTGTTGCCAGTCACTGATCCTCCTCGAGGGTCAGAAGATCTGGCTACCACTCCTTCCTCCCAGTTAGTCTTGGCATTGGCAACATTCAAGAAGGAGCTGGAGCACGGAGTCCAGCTATCAGTGGACTGGGCGCTGCAGGGTTTTGTTTCTGTGGCACTGATGGCACCAGACATGGTGCCGCCCATCCTTGTATCACTTCTGGAGAAGCTCAACGTGCTCATCAGTGCATTACTGACCCAGCTAGTGTCTGTTCTGAGATGGCATCAGTGCTCAGTGGAGCACCAAACACCTTCCCCTACCGATTAAGGTGGTCATCGCCAGTCCCTCCGAGGAGGAAGCTCCATAGAGACCGACAGACACACCAAGGTCTGCTGCCCATCCAGTTCTACCGGTGCCTGTGCCTCTGGACATAGGCCAAGCACTTAGGGACCCATCCCCTGTTGCCTTCAGTGAGGATGAGGAACCCTCTGACCCCTGGGGAGATGTTTCAGAGTCTGGCTCAGAGGGCCTCCCTTCAGCCCCTTCTCCTCTAGAGGAGGAGGTTTGTGAGGGGATGGCGGAAGCCATCTCTTTTCAGTTATTGACAGAGGAAGATGTCAGGCACAAAATGCTTGAGATCCTCCAGTTCATTGAGCCTCTTAAGGAGATTGTGGCTGTCCCGGTGCACGAGATTCTTAAGGAGTAATTTTGGCATTTCATCTAAATCCAGCCATTTAATTGCCCACGTTCTTTGCTAGGCCTCATGCACATGAAGGAAAGAAGGCCCTCCATTTGCTGGAATGTAAAAGGGCCTTGGCTTATTTGAAGGGAATTGTTAGGCTTTTCATCTCTTATGATCCTAACAGAATAGGAATTAATGGTTGCCAAGCGCACGCTGTCCATCTGGCTGTAGACTCTTGGAAACTTTGAGTTTATGGAATCTCAATATGGCCTTCTCTTATTTATTTATTTAGAATTTTTATATACCGACATTCTTAACAAAAAATATCAAATCATATCAGTTTCCATAGTAACTGAACAATCGCGGCTAAGGCATTACATTGAAACAAGTCGTCAGATAACAAATAAGGCGTTAAGGTGTTACATTTAAACAAGTCGTCAGATAACGAATAACATTGTAAGTAGAACAGTCTTCAAAAAACAAACAAATAGCAAATATAAATAGGTCTTCAAAAAAACAAACAAATAGCAAATATAGATAAGAAGAAATAGCGAATATAAATAGAGCAGCAAAGCAGTGGTAATAGGCGTTGCATAAAATAAGACGTCTAAGGATGGCGGGGAGTAATGGGAGGAGGAAGGATAGATGGCATTAACTCATGTTAAGAGGAACATACAAAGGTGTTTGAGGACGATAAGATGTCTCCCTGATGTCCAGTAAAGTCCTTTGACCAGTGTCCGAGTGATCTTGATACTCCGGGAAGGCTTGTCTGAAAAGCCATGTTTTGAGGTGTTTCTTGAATGTTTGAAGACAGGGTTCTTGGCGGAGCTCCGGGGGTAGGGAGTTCCATAGGGTGGGCCCAGCTGTGGAAATAGCGCGTTTTCTTAATGTGGTTTTGACCAGAGGTGCGTATAGAGAACCTTTATAAGCTATCTGATTGGTCTGTTAGATGTGTGTGTGCGGAGTTGAGAGCTTAGTTTGAGATGGGCGATGCCGTGAATGTCCTTGTGAATCATCATCAATATTTTGAAGGTGATCCTGGATTTTATAGGAAGCCAGTGAAGGCCTTGTAATATGGGTGTGATGAGAGCTCTTTTGTTTGAATTAGTGAGTAACCTGGCTGCACCATTCTGGACCATCTGTAAGGGTTTAGTAGTTATCGCAGGGAGGCCTAGGAGAAGAGCATTGCAGTAGTCTAATTTAGTGAGGATGATAGACTGAACTACTAGCCGGAAGTCGCTGAAATGCAGGAGAGGTTTAAGATTTTTGAGAACTTGAAGTTTAAAGAAACATTCTTTAGTTGTGTTGAGGACGAACGATTTTAGGTTAAAGAGGTTATCGAGCCGAACCCCTAGATCTCGGACCGATGAGGAGTGGTTGATGAAAGTTTTAGCGAATTGGGATGCGCTTTGTGAATTGAGGAGATTGTGGTTGTCATCTGGGGAGATGATGAGGATTTCGGTCTTATTTTAGTTGAGGATTAGGTTCAGGCTGGTAAGCAGGCTATTAATGGATTGTAGACAGCAGTTCCAATGTGCCCATGTTTTTTGCAGGGATTCAGTGATTGGAAGAAGAATTTGAACGTCATCAGCGAAAATGTAGAATTTTAGTTTGAGGTTGGAAAGTAGATGGCAGAGAGGTAGCAGATAGATGTTGAAAAGCGTGGGGGAGAGAGATGAACCTTGTGGGACTCCCAGGTTAGATTTGATTGGGAGTGATTCTTTATTATTAATTCTAACCTTGTAGAATCTATTCTCAAGGAATGATTTAATCCAACCATGTGCTTCACCTTGGATGCCAATCTCTGATAAGCGCTCAAGTAAAATGGCATGATTGACCGTATCGAATGCGGCGGATAGGTCAAGAAGGCGAGAAGGTAAGGTTGTTTTCTTTCCAGGTTGAGTAGGATGGTGTCTGATAGAGAAGGAGAGTAAAGCTTCCATATTTTGAGATTTTCTGAATCCGAACTGGAAGGGGGGAGAGTATGTTGTTCTCCTCAAGGTAATCGGACAGTTGTTTGTTTACTATTCTTTCCATCACTCTGGAGATCAGGGGAAGATTGGCTATTGGCTATCTTGAAATCGACTCTCCTGAAGTCCAAAATCCTAGTTTTAGAATGGTTCAGTTCCAGTTAAATATTGAACACACGGATCACTAGATCCTAAATTTTCTTTTAATATGAGATCGGTGACAGTGTCTCCATTTTGATTAGTATGTTTGCCATGCTTGTTCACTTGGATGCACGGAAATAAAAATATTTTATTCCTTCCAACCATTTTTTGCTTGTGGGGAAGAGCAGTTTATGCCTATCTCAGCCTCTTGCCTAGTTTAAATGCCAGGTTACATAGGATTTGAAATGAAGAATACGTAAATACTGTAGCTCCCTTCTTGGACGGATATAAAGGATTCCTTATCCTCCCAGGTACATCCCTAGTCACCTATGTATCCAAAATCATCTTCCCTGCACTAAGTTTTCAGGCATGACTTAGTTATTTGTGAGAACAGCTCCTTATTTTCTTCTGTTGTAAGTAAGCAGCATTTCTGAAAAGTTTATGGATTCAACTGTCTGTCCCACATTCCTCCCCCAGCACCTTAAACTGCTGTTGAATTTTTACTAAATGAACATTTGCCAAGTCCTTGACCTAGGTGTCCAGTGACTTCCAGGTCACCAGCCTTTCGCATTTCTCTAGCTGAGACTCTTGGTCTTTCTGTCCATTTCTGCAGGCTGAGGACCCTGGAAGGCAAATGCCTTGCCCCTCAATGCTTATTTCTCAGTTCTATGGAGTCCCCAGTCAGAATTAATGTTTCTTTTGGGTGCCTCTGCAGCTGCCATCTCTTGTAAGGTCCTTACTGCAGTGGACTCCCTCCTTGTCTTCAATTCCTGTTCCTGATGCCCCTTTAGGTTGCTTCTGTAACACAAGTGTGATTAACTCCTTGTAGAAGGAGCCCAGCATAGCAGGACTCTTCTCCTTTTTGGAGGGTTCTGTGCTAATGGTGCTGTGGCTTGTTCTTCCAATGAACTTCTTAGCCTGGTATAATTTCCCAGACAACTGAGCACAAATGAGGCAACTTTGAAGCTTGTACAGTTTGTCTGAATATTGTAAACCCACAGATATTACCATATACTGTTTCCCCTCATTCCCCAGTCATTTATATGTCAATTATGGAAAAATAAAAAATATACTAAGGCCTGTTTTGTCTAAATAAGCAGACAGAGCTGAAATTTCCATTGCCAGTTAGAGGTTGGTCACTATATAAAACGCAGAAGCAGGATGGGCCAGAAGGCCTGTGTCCTTACAAAGCTTCAGCCGCAGGCTCCCTGCGATGCTAGCAGTAAAACAATTCAGCTACTCAATAAAACACCGAACATAAAAAGCAACCAATTTATCCTAATTCTAGTGGAGTTTTCTTCAGAAATCCGCAAAATAGGAGTGCCACTCTCCTCCCAGAAATAAAAAAAAAATTGAGCACAGGTACCACATTATACAATTAGAAATTCTGCAGGAAAGGAAAGTGCCTGCTTCAGTAGGGAAGTGGTGTGAGAGGGCGTGTGGAAGGATGTGTAAGAATATAAACGTTACTATCTCAAAGCAGATTTTAAAAAAGCCACAACGCAGATTAAAATAACCAAAGACTGGAGAGTTCAGGTTTTCCTCTGGGATATAGGAGGCAACTAAATGATAGCTGAGTTAAAATTTTCTTTAAAATCCAAGAGTCTGGAAACACAGAATGTAATCAAATTTTTCTTCATGACCTTTTTTTTTTTTTTTTCTTTTAAGTTTTACTTGACTTGTCCATAATTTGAAAATTCTACATTAGTAACTTTTGTATTTCATTGGGTCTAACTATAATGAACTGCCTTTTTTTTTTTGTTATAGCTTATTTTATATATATTTTTTTTTTATTTGGATTTTTTTATACACCGAAGTATAGCTTCTGCCTTCACTCCGGTTTACAAGATAACAACATAATACATACATATAACTTAGAACCATATTTAACATTCAAAACGTAGGACCTTATTTAACATATTAATTGAAAATGTATCTGAATCAATAATATATTCCTTAAAGGAGCTAGTAAATCAGTTCATGTAATAACATATAGACCAAAAATAACAATGAAAGTGTTAAACAGGAGAGATGATTTATCGGTGATAGGGTCTGAAGAGGATATCGGAGTGTGTCGGGTGATGCAGGTAATGTCTTGGGAAAGGTTGGAGGTGGGACGAGGGAAAGGGGGGGTGGGGGGTGGCGGGGAGGGGAGAGGGGAAGGTGTGTTAAAAGGGTGGGATCGTCGAAGTGTGATGGTTCAAGATGAGCGTGTGTTTCTTATCCCACGCCATCTCTGAAGGTTTGGCTGAATAACCAAGTCTTTAGTTCTTTTTTGAAGGATTTGATGTCGTTAATTGAGCTTAAATGTTGTGGTATGTTGTTCCATAAATTTGGGCCTGCTATGGAGAACACTCTGTTCCTGGTGTTGGTGAGTTTGGCTAGAGGAAGTGAGGGAATTTCAAGGTGTAGTTTATTGGCGGATCTGGTCATTCTTTGAGGCTTGTGTGGTTGGATTATTTCTTTGAGAGCGGTGTTGTCTGTTGTATGTAGAGCATTATGAACTATTGTTAATGCTTTGAATTTGATTCTTTGGTCGATTGGGAGCCAGTGAAGTGATTTAAGGACAGGGGTGGTATGGTCTGATTTTTTTTTTCCCGGTTAGAATTCTTGCTGCGGCGTTTTGTAGTAGTTGCAGAGGTTTTAGGGTGGATTTTGGTAGGCCAATCAGGAGGGAGTTGCAGTAGTCGAGGCTGTTGAAGATGAGTGATTGGAGAACTGTTCAGAACTCATGTTGGTGGAGTAGCGGTTTTAGATGTTTGAGGACGTGAAGTTTGTGAAAGCCTTCTTTGGTTTTGATCGCGATGTTCTTTTTTAAGTTGAGTTCGTTGTCGATCCAGATGCCGAGGTCTCTTGTTGCATTTTTTAGTTGAATGTTGATGTTTTCTATTTGTAGAGAGAGGGATGTGGAGGATAGTATTGGGTTGTTTCTTCCTATGAGTATGCATTCTGTTTTATTCATGTTGAGGCATAACTTTAGGTGGTTCAGCATGTCTCTGATGGTGCTTAGGTGTTTGGCTGCGGTGCTTAATGTGTCTTCTATTGTGGATGTTATTGGGAAGAGGAGTTGGATGTCATCGGCGTACATATAGAAAGTAACTCCGATGGTTGATAAGAGGTGGCAGAGAGGGAGTAGATATATGTTAAAGAGTGTCGCCGAGAGTGCAGATCCCTGTGGTACGCCAGTTTCAAGTGGGAGGGGATTTGAGGATTGGTTATTAATGGTAACCTTGAAGAATCTGTCATTCAGGAACGATTTGAACCAGTTGAGGGTTTTGCCTGTGAGACCAATGCTGGCTAGTCTTGAAAGTAGACATGTGTGGTCCACGATATCGAAGGCTGCAGATAGATCAAGTAGGATGAGGATGTGGCTTAGGTTGTTGTCTAATCCCCTAATTATCTTGTTAGGTTGACAAGGAGAGTTTCCGTACTGCGGTTTTTCCTAAATCCGTGTTGGGCGTCGTGGAGAATGTTGTTGTACTCAAGGTGTTCGTTGAGTTGTGTAAGAGCTGCTTTCTCGGTCATTTTTGCGAGTAGGGGGAGGTTTGAGATTGGTCTGTAGTTGTTTAGATCTGTGGGATCTAGGTTCTTCTTTTTTAGTATAGGGGTGATAGTTGCGGTTTTTAATTCTGCTGGTAGTTCTCCTTCTTCTAGCGATTTGTTAATGATGGCAGCAATTGTTGGTGCGATGATGTGTGCTATTTCTTTCAGATTGCGTGTTGGGATAGTATCGAGGTCGTGGCGTGCAGGGTTGGTTTTTTTTAGCATTTTTTCAGTTTCTAAGTTTGATATGGGCTTGAATTCTGACCAAGGGGTTATGGAGTTAGTTCAGAGTTTGTCATCTGTGGATGTATTGCTTTGATATATGTGCGTTAAAATACTTTTTCCCTCTTTTAAGTATATGCAGTTAGCAGCAGGTACCTTTTCTTGGTGCCAGATCCTAAAACAGAATGGCTCCACTTTGTTTCATTGTCCTAAACATTCCAGAATCTCCAAGAGCCAAAGACTGACAAGTAGAAAAAGGATTCTCTTACTGACCCTAGAAAAAAAAAAGGCGTAAGAGAATTTACCATTCAGAAGCTTAAAAAATCAAGTCAGATGATGCATTTCCAATTCCTAACAAAATCACATAGAACTAGATTTAGGATGTTGACTTAACTTTTCAGAAAGTCATGCATGGAACAGATGGACTACGATACATCATAGGATTTACTTACAGAAGTTTCTTCATGATTAAGTTGAACATGTTTACATTGAAAACACCATGCATATGCTTCCAAAGTTTTTTGACATGTTTAAAAAAGCAAAAGATTAATTTTAAAAAGGTTGTGTGATTGAGGCAGTAGTTGCCTTTCCCTTCTGACAGTGCAATTCATGAGCAGGAAAATATGTACAGGGTATTGACTGGTGTGGTTATAAAGGCACTGAAGAAGAAATGCAGTCATCTTTTTTACATAAAACCACAGAAGCACACAAGGAACCGGTGTTTACGGATGTTGTTTGCACTTTGTGCCAAGGGCACAAGTGGCACACTCTCTATTATATAACTAGAACGTGTATTAACTCATTATTAAAGTGAAGTTCACTTGACTTTCCAAGCTTTAAAACATTTTGTGCTCATTTACTGACCTGCTCTCCTTTGTCTTCTTTAGTTCGTGGTCCTCCATTGCCCCCAGGAGCAAGAGACTATTTACCAGGCCCTCTACCAGGGATGAGAGAGCTGCCACCAGGCCCACTGCCAGGCATGAGAGGTCTCCTACCAGGAATGCGAGGTCTGCCACCAGGCCCCCTGCCAGAGATGCGAGGTCTGCCACCGGGCCCTCCGCCGGAGATGCGAGGTCTGCCACCGGGCCCTCCGCCGGAGATGCGAGGTCTTCCACCGGGCCCTCCGCCGGAGATGCGAGGTCTGCCACCGGGCCCTCCGCCGGAGATGCGAGGTCTGCCACCGGGCCCTCCGCCGGAGATGCGAGATTTGCCACCTGGTGTACTATTGCCTCCTGGTCCATCTACAAATCCAAGAGAATATATACATACACCCCGACCTTATGGACCTTTGGGCTTTAGAGAGCATCTTTCTGGTCCACATGGCCAAAGGGACTATCCTCCTCCTGCTATAGACTTGCTTCCTCTAAGTACTAGAAACCACCCATCAGCCTCTCCCCCAGCTTCAGGCCAAATAGACCATACAAATGTTCCAGAACATAGACAGTAACTGCAGGTCTATGACAGGGACAGCAGTTAGAAGGATATCATATAGTTAAAAGGATATCAATGGCTGCATTATACAAAAGTAAATCTGTTTTAAACTCAATCTTCCATTTTTGAGTCTGTTTACGTTTCTGCAGGATTAGGTTTTCCCCCTGAATCTCCCTGGAAATGTGTGTTGTCACTGATCAGCTAGAAAAGGAAAACAAGCCAGTTTTGGAGTGCAGGAATTAATTTTGGTGGTGGACTGGAGATGGTGTCTTAGAGCTGCAGATGTTTAAAAAAAAAAAAAAAAAGTGCAATATGGAAGTACCTGTGTGTTTTTATTTTAAGTTAATACAGCTAACACAAGCAGTATGTGTGAATGATTTGTAATATCATGATAATATAATCATAACATTTCCTGTGGAAATGCCTTTCCTGAAGTAGAATGCAATCTCACCTTCCCTCCTACAGCCCATCTTACGATTTTGTGGTTTATAGGCTGAAGAACTTGCAAATATTTAGCCACCTGGTACTACAGACTAGAAGCACAAATTACAGTGTATTTGGGGAACATTTTTTTCTTTAAATACAGTAATTTTTTCCCCCATATATATATTTTTTTTTGCTTCACCAAGTGCAGATGCACATCAATCACTTTAGAACAGCACCTATGCTTGATTAAGTTTCATAATGACACTGATCCTTTCAAATAAATAAATGAATTAGTTTACGTGCATCTGTTTGTTTAGCATACTTTCTTTGAGCAAGATTTAGTCACAGATCCCTAGAAGGAAATTTAGTAATTTCGTATTGCCTTCCAGAACTGCTCTAACAATGATCTTCCTCTGATAAAAACCATGCCGCCTTAGATCTTGTAATATGCCAGATACAAAATACTCCACTGTCCTTTCCCATAGTAATGATACCATTGATTTTCCCACCACGGCGGTCTGACTAACTCAGGGTTAAGCAAAGTTTTTAAGCCACACCTCCCCCCCCCCCCCCCTCCCTTAGATGGATTACTGTGTATATTCAGTGCATTCAGAAAATATTCAGACCTGTTCACTTTTTCTAGATTTTGTTATATTACAGCCTTATTCTAAAATGGATAATATGCATTTTTCCCCTCTTCAATCTACACACAATACCCCATAATGACAAAGAAAAATCAGGTTTGTAGAAATTTGTGCATATTAATTTAAAAAAAAAAAAAAAAAAAAAGAAATATTACATTTCCTCTACCTTCTGCTCCACCAGTCCTGAATCTATGGATATATCCTCTCATCTAGCACATATGGAGGCCTAGTTCTAAAAATTTTTTTTTAAATGACATCACTAGAATAGGAAAATTTGGTTCTTACCTGCTAATTTTCATTCCTGTAGTACCACAGATTGTTCTAGATTCCTGAGTTTTGCCTCCCAGCAGATGGAGACAAATTTCCACAGCCACTGGCATATAACCTAGCACAGCACCTGCAGTCCTTCAGTATTACTATGTACCCAAGCTAAGACAGCAATACCTTCAACAAATTTAAGCAAACAATATCCCCCAAACGAGCAGGGGAAAGAGAAAACAACTTACAACCGTAGATCGTAATAAAAACTTCAATGAGCGATCAGAAACCTGTGCTATTCTGTAGATAATAAAGACAAAAAGGACAGATTGAGCAGACTCTCCTATTCACCCTACCCTAATGGGTGGGACTCTGGACTGATCTGTGGTACTACAGGAATGAAAATTAGCAGGTAAGAACCAGTTTTCCTTTCCCTGTATGTACCCAGATCAGTCCAGACTCCTGGGATGTACCAAGCTTCCCTAACCAAGCTTGCACCGAAACTGCCAGCGTCCAAGACCTGGACATCCAATCAGTAGTGTCTGGCAAAGGTATGTAAAGACTTCCATGTAGCCACCCTGCAAATCTCTTGCGGCGACACTAGCCAAGGAGGCCACCTGCGACCGGGTAGAATGAGCCCTTAACCCCTCTGGGATAGGATACCCTTGAAAGATGTATGCGGAACCAATAGCCTCCTTCAACCAACACACAATTGTGACTTTTGAAGCCTTTTGACCCCTTTTTTTGCACCACTCCATAGTACAAAAGGTGATCCGACAATCTGAAACTGTTAGTGACCTCTAAATACCGCAAAAAAGCCCTTCTGACATCCAGATGTCTTAATTCTTATGCATGAGGCGCACCTACTTCCAGATTGGAAAAGCCGGAAGCTCCATTGATTGACTTAAGTGGAACGCCGAAACCATCTTCCGCACAAAAGACGGAACCGTCCTTGGCGATACACCCAAATCTAAGATGCTTAAGAAGGGCTCCCTGCATGACCAGACTTGAAGTTCAGAAACCCTTCTGGCCAAACATATAGCCACCAAGAATACCACCTTCAAAGTGAAATCCTTTATGGTAGCTCTCTTAAGATGCTCAAATGGTGCCGCATACATGTCCTTGAGGACCAAATTAAGGCTCCAAGACAGACACACCAGATGAACAGGAGGGCATAAATGCTTAACCCATTTGAGAAAATGCAGAACATCTGGATGTACTGCTAGGGACTTTCCTTGAATCTTGCCTCGAAACCACGCAGGGCCGAGACCTGCACACTCAAGGAGCTAAATGACGAACCTTTCATCAGCCCTTTCTGCAGAAAGGTTAGAATCTGCACCACTGACGCCCACCGAGGATCGATCCTTTGGTCAGTGCACCAAGATTTGAAAACCCTCCACACACTGACATATGTCAAAGAAGTGGAAGTCTTTCGAGCCTGCAATAGGGTAGTAATAACATCCTCCAGATGTCCCTTCTTTTTTTAGACGCCCCCTTTCAAAAGCCAAGTCACTAGACAAAAGCGAGCCACCCAATCGGAAATTATGGACCCCTGACATAGTAGGTTTGGAAGATGCCACAGCCGTAATGCTCTGTCCACCACTAGATTGACCAGATCCGCAAAGCAAGGCCTCTGGGGCCACTCTGAGCCACCAGGATCACCTGTCCTGGATGAGTCTCTATTCTCCTCAGCACCTTGCCCACCAGAGCCCCTGCCAAAGAAGAATCAGGGCATCTACCCCTTCTGTTGTTCGCTCTCTTCTGCGACTTAAGAAACAAGCTTTGGCATTCTGCTGAGTTGCCATGAGATCTATATGAGGAATGTCCCACCTACAAGTAATGAGACAAATTGCCTCTTCCGACAATTCCCATTCTCTGGGGTCCAACTGCTGACAGCTGAGAAAATCGGCTGGCTCATTCTTTGATCCCCGCTATATGAGAGGCTGCTATCAAGGAGAGATGCTGCTCTACCCATGACAGCATCTCTGCCTCCTGAGTGACCACTCGACTCTTTGTATCCCCCCTGACTGTTGATGAAAGCCACTGTCGTGGCATTGTCAGACAGGATCCAAACTAGGCTATTATGCAGAAGGGGTAAGAGTGCCTGGAGGGCTAACTGTACCACTCTCATCTCCAGACAATTGATGTACCATGACGCCTACTCCAATGACCATTGCCCTTGTACCGACTGGGACTGACACACCACTCCCCAACCAGAGAGACTGGCATTGATAGTGACCACTATACATTGCGGCACCTCAAAGTCCATTCTACGGCTCAAATGGTGAGGAGACCACCACCATGACAGATTGGATCTGGTCAAGTCGGTAAGCAGAAGAGGTAGATGAAACACCTCTGACACCAGGTCCCATCATGACAACAATGCCTACTGCAGAGATCTCAAATGAGCAAATGCCCAAGGGATGAGTTCCAATGTAAATGCCATGAAGCCGAGGACCTGTAGGTAATCCCAGACCCTGGGCACCTGGGCCTGCAAAAGACTCCAAACTTGGTACTGTAACCTGATCATCCGCTTCACCTTCCCCACGTGGGTATCAAAGTGCGCGCCCAAAAAACTCAAGACTTGTGAGGGGAGGAGATGGCTCCTGGAAAAGTTCGCTATCCATCCCAAAGAAGTCAAGCGGTGGACCATCAACTCCACCGCTTGCTTGCATAGGTCTTGCGACTTTGCTCGTATCAGCCAGTCGTCCAAAAAAGGGTGCACTAGCATGCCCTCCCTCCTGGGGGCTGCTGGCACCATCACCATTACCTTGGTGAAGGTCCACGTAAACCAAACGGGAGGGTGCAAAATTGAAAATGCTCTCCTAGGACCATGAACCATAGAAACCTTTGATGGTCTGGGTGGATCCCGATATGCAGAAACACCTCTGTCAGATCCAAGGAAGCCAAGAACTCCCTTCTTCGCACTGCTGCGATGACGGAATGTAAAGTTTCCATCTGAAAACAAGGAATCTTGAGAGCCCAATTCAGCTTTTTCAGGTTGAGGACTGGCCGGAACGTCCCTTCTTTTTTGGGAACTACAAAATAAATGGAATAATGACCCTTACTTCACTCATGCTGAAGAACAAGAACTATGGCTCCTAATATTAGCAGGCGGTCGAGAGTTTGAGGCACAACCTGCTTATTTTTTCCCCGAGGCACAGGGAGACACCATAAAGAGGCTTCAGAGGGGCCACGTAAACTCTAAAGTGTAACCTTGTTCTATCACACTTAGAACCTACCAGTCCGACGAGATCTTGGCCCGCTCCTCGTAAAATTGGGCAAGACTATCCCCTATTACTGGGACTGAAGAGTGAGCCTGCCTCCATTGTGAAGGCTTAGCTCCACCAGGATCCCTGGCTGGAGCTTTCCCTGCCTGACCTACAGGTTCAAAAGGACTGGTTCCAGGACTGCGAACTCCCTGAGGCTTGCCTCTGCCCAGCCGCTGGAGCCCTGCTCTGACAAAAATGCCTCTGGGTCCGATACCGAGAGCAGCCTGGGAAAGATCCCTTAGGCCCCTTGGGCTTGTCTTCCAGCAACTTGTGCACCTTATTGTCACCCAAAAGCTTTATAAGCTGCTCCAGATCTCCAAAAAGGAGTTTGCCCTTAAAAGGCAAAGCTCCAAGCTGAGCTTTGGAGGAAACGTCGGCTGACCAATTCTGCAGCTATAAAAGCATCCTGGCTGAGACTGTGGACATCATTGTTCTGGAAGAAGTACGAATGAAATCATACAGGACATCTGTGACATAAGTGGCCGAGGCCTCCAGATGCTCTGCCTGCTGAGACTCCGAGGGTTTTCCTGTAAGTGCACCCATCGCAGCGACGCATGAACCATAAAACTGCTGCAAACAGCAGCCCGGATGCCCAGCGCCACCACCTCAAAAATCTTTAAGGTGCACCTCCAGCTTCTTATCTTACAAATGCTTCAGTGCCGCAGCCCCCACCACTGGAATGGTCATTCTCTTTGTGACCACTGAGACAAAGGCAACATAAGAACATAAGAAATTGCCATGCTGGGTCAGACCAAGGGTCCATCAAGCCCAACATCCTGTTTCCAACAGAGGCCAAAAACCAGGCCACAAGAACCTGGCAATTACCCAAACAGTAAGAAGAACCCATGCTACTGATGCAATTAATAGCAGTGGCTATTCCCTAAGTAAACTCGATTAATAGCCATTAATGGACTTCTCCTCCAAGAACTTATCCAATCCTTTTTTGAACCCAGCTACACTAACTGCACTAACCACCTCCTCTGGCAACAAATTCCAGAGCTTTATTGTGCGTTGAGTGAAAAAGAATTTTCTCTGATTAGTCTTAAATGTGTTACTTGCTAACTTCATGGAATGCCCCCTAGTCCTTCTATTATTCGAAAGTGTAAATAACCGAGTCACATCTACTCGTTCAAGACCTCTCATGATCTTAAAGACCTCTATCATATCCCCCCTCAGCCGTCTCTTCTCCAAGCTGAACAGCCCTAACCTCTTCAGCCTTTCCTCATAGGGGAGCTGTTCCATCCCCTTTATCATTTTGGTCGCCCTTCTCTGTACCTTCTCCATCGCAACTATATCTTTTTTGAGATGCGGCGACCAGAATTGTACACAGTATTCAAGGTGCAGTCTCACCATGGAGCGATACAGAGGCATTATGACATTTTCCGTTCTATTAACCATTCCCTTCCTAATAATTCCCAACATTCTATTTGCTTTTTTTGACTGCTGCAGCACACTGAACCGACGATTTTAAAGTATTGTCCACTATGATGCCTAGATCTTTCTCCTGGGTGGTAGCTCCCAATATGGAACCTAACATCGTGTAACTACAGCAAGGGTTATTTTTCCCTATATGCAACACCTTGCATTTGTCCACATTAAATTTCATCTGCCATTTGGATGCCCAATCCTCCAGTCTTGCAAGGTCCTCCTGTAATGAATCACAGTCTGCCTGTGATTTAACTACTCTGAATACTTTTGTATCATCCGCAAATTTGATAACCTCACTCGTCGTATTCCTTTCCAGATCATTTATATATATATTGAAAAGCACCAGTCCAAGTACAGATCCCTGAAGCACTCCACTGTTTACCCTTTTCCACTGAGAAAATTGACCATTTAATCCTACTCTCTGTTTCCTGTCTTTTAACCAGTTTGTAATCCACGAAAGGATATCGCCTCCTATCCCATGACTTTTTAGTTTTCGTAGAAGCCTCTCATGAGGGACTTTGTCAAACGCCTTCTGAAAATCCAAATACACTACATCTACCGGTTCACCTTTATCCACATGTTTATTAACCCCTTCAAAAAAAATGAAGCAGATTTGTTAGGCAAGACTTCCCTTGGGTAAATCCATGTTGACTGTGTCCCATTAAATCATGTCTTTCTATGTGCTCTACGATTTTGATCTTGAGAATAGTTTCCACTATTTTTCCCAGCACTGAAGTCAGGCTCACTGTTCTATAGTTACCCGGATTGCCCCTGGAGCCTTTTTTAAATATTGGGGTTACATTGGCCGTCCTCCAAGAGCTCCGGAGTGTCCTCAGACACCGGATATAGCTTGTCCATAGCTATACTCACCTTAAGGCCAGTCTCCAGAGTATCCCACTCCCTGACCACCAAATGCTTCACTGAGCTATGAAAAGGAAAAGTCTTGGCCAGACCCCATAAGCCTGCCAAAACGGGTCCACTTCCTCCTGGTCCGAATTCCCCTGTGGGACCACTGTGCCTAGCTCTGCCAGGACATGTGGAATCAGGGGTCCAAGCTCTTCCTTCTGAAAGAGGCAAATCACCTTGGGATCGTCACCTTCTAATGCTGGGCAGGCCTCAGCTCCTCAACTGGACCCTGTTGATCTAGATCCTTGACTGGAGAGCCAGTCCCCGGGGCAACCCCCTCTCAGAATCCTCTAAGGAAGCATCACCAATGGCCACCACAGATTGCCCACAGACCCTCTGAATCCTTGTGGCTCCTGAAGCCCCGGACACCTTAGCTCTTTTCTTGGGCAGAGGACCCGCTGCCTTACGTTTGCGAAAGGGCTGGCCCTCAGCCTTGCAAGCCAAAAATGCCTTGTGCATTAAAACAACAAACTCCAGAGAAAAAGGAGTAAAACTCTCAGAATCCTTTGCCAGAGGATCTGAGTCCTCCTCCGACTGCCCTGCACGGGCCCCCCCGGGACTCATTGGGGCTGAGATCGGCCAGCAAAAGTGCAGGTGGGAGCTTCCCTCCCCCCACTGCATGCTGGGTTTGCCCCACGAAAGTCTGCAAAATGGCTGTTGCTCCCATGCTCAGCGGGAACGGATCAACAGCCTCATGCAGCACAGTTTTCAGCCTACCAGACCGGCACTGCAAAGAGGACGCCGCCACAGCCCCTCCCAACATGCACTCCACTCCGGGGAGGCATTGAGAACAGCGGCCAGCACAGGAGAGGCGAGTGGAGCTTTCATTGCATTTGAAGCAACAGACCTCCCTAGGCATAGTGAAAATGCCATGTCGCCTGCGCAGCAAACACTCATGTGAGGGAACAAACAACCTCAGGGAGAGCCGGAGAGAAAAATGAATCTACCTCCCAACACTGCCTCCCTGCACCACTGGCACTGGGGAGAACATAGAAAAGGCTGCTCACTGCCTGCTTCATCTTCCGTAACCAACTTTTTTTTTTTTTTCTAAACTTCAACTTTATAAAGAACAAGAAGAATAGAAAAGGAGCAGTCTTATCTGTAAAATAGTCAAGGCTTCTCCCAGAGCTCCAAGAGATGAGAGAACTGGAACACCAGCTTTCACCTCTAATCTAGTCCAAGAGCAAGTTGGGGTCCCCAACATCTGCTTGTCCATCTCTACAACTGGGAGGGATGCTCCCATCAGGACCTGCCAGCCTCCCAGGAGAGGAAGTCCTGTCAAAGAACAAAAATCTTCTGCCTGAATCTTTTTTTTTTTTTTTTTTTTTTTTATATAAAGGTTCAGAACTGCAGGTTTTGTACCTCCATCTGCTGGAGACAAAGAAATACCGAAGGACTGCAGGTGCTGTGCCAGGTTATATACCAGTGGCTGTGAAAATTTCTGTCTCCATCTGCTGATTCACTCTTCCTTGAAATACATAAATAGTATGACGCAAAAACACGATGACCCCTTGAAAGTCACTTTTTGACTCCATACAAACTTGATATTCTTCAAGAAAAACTACAATTTGAATTAGCAAATTTAGATGTCTCAAATAGTGAAAATGCTACAAAGTCATGGTTTGACGTTAACAATTCTATTGCAGACACTTAAACCCCATGATCTCAAAAACCATAAAAGGTTCCCATCACCATAATCAATGGTACAACACTGACATTAGAAAGGCCAAACGTGACCTTAGAAAAAAGGAAAAACAGTGGCGATCACACAAAACCATACCCAACCTAGCGACCTACAGATGACAATTAACCCACTATTAAAAAAACTCGTTAATAAGGCAAAAAAAGAATTATACTCAAAATTCAAAAATTCCAACACAATCCAAGGACCTTATTTTGCATTGTACAGAAATTAATCAAATCCACCAATGATAAAAAAAAATTCCATCCAGAAATCAGATGCAATGAAATTGCACATTTTTTTAATGATAAAATCACAAATTTAATTACCAATAACTTCAATAGCAACTCCCAACCCATTAACATGGGGAAAAAAAGAAATCCCCCAATGGACCGATTTTGAATTAATTTCTTCTCTTGAAATCCAAACCATAATCAGTAACATGAACCCCATTAGACATCCTCTGGATAGCATCCCCACGCACACATTGAAGTCATTAAAAATCACAATTACTAACACTATTACAGAAATTGTTAACCTGTCCCTGTCAGAAAGTAATTACCCAAACAAGCTAAAATCAGCAGTAATAAACTATTTTAAAGAAAAACAATATTGACCCAGACATTTTGAATAATTACCATCCTATCTCCAACCTACCGTTCCTCGCTAAAATTATAGAAAAATTTGTTCACACACAACTCACCGAACAATTGGGAAAAAAACATTTTGTTCCCTTCACAATTTGGTTTCTGAAAGCATCTCAGTACTGAAACTCTCCTTCTCTCCCTCAATGATACAGTTCTGAGAGGCTTTGATAATGGCCAAAGTTACTTGTTGGTTCTGCTTGACTTATCAGCCGCCTTTGACACCGTAAACCACGACATACTCCTGGACTGTCTACAGAAACTGGGCTCACAGAAAAAACACACCAATGGTTTTCATCCTACTTAGCAAATAAGAACTATCAAGTAAAAATAAACAACTCCCTTTCCGACAAAATTCTTCACAAAACCGGTATTGTATTTTTTATTCTGATGTGTAAAATGTTTAATAATTTTTAATATTTAATATTTTATTTTAATTACTTAATGAATTTATACTGATTGATGCACTGTTCTGTCAACCATTGTGATGGCAATGCTGAACGACGATATATAAAAACCAATAATAATATAATATAAATAAATAAGGAAGGCAAAACCCAGGAGTCTGAAATGATCTGGGTACATACAGGTATATATGTGATGTTCAGAACCAATTCAACCAGAGTTTTCTGCCTCTAATCACTGGATGGGAGTTTAGAGTTTTGCTTTGCAGCTACATAAAAGAAGAGAATTTGTTTTTAGATTCAGCCCTTTTACTATTGTCAAAGTGGCTTGATTTGTGGCCATGCTTTTGTGGATGGTGCTCCTGCAGTGAAGCAAGCCTTAGAGACCATACTTTTTGTTTGCTTCTTTACTGTTTGCGGTAAGGAGGAGGAGTCTCTGCTCTCTATTTTCAGCTGGTATATGGCGATTTAGAGTGAGTTACCTGCTTTTTGCATCGAGTTTAAGGCCTGCCACAGCTGGGAGCTGAGTTTTAATTACACTGGTAAAGTTTTTGTTTCCTTCAGGCTTGTTGGTGTTCCAAAAGATTTTTTGATGCTGATCACAGATATTACTTCGAAATGTGTACATCACTTAAGGGTTTTGAGAAACAGCCAATTTTGTGTTACAATAATTGTGAAATTTTAAAACATAATCTTGTGTACATATATTTTCATGCTGGACAGTAGATTTTATGATTTTTAAAATTCATGTCATATTTTAGATGGCCATAAGCAACGTAATGTAACAGACTAGCTTTTTTTTAAAATACACCAAGAAACTTTGCCTGATCATGCCAGAACTTGCTTGGGCAAGCCCCAGCTTGGCTGCAAGATTCCGACTTGTTTCCATGACTACACAGCCTTATATAAGCAGCCGCAATGAGTAGTCTCCTATGCAACATCTGTGTGAATGAGCGAATCATATTTCTAAAACTGTTGAGTTTAAGGCTTGTGGATTTAATTTCATATACTTTATGGAATGTCACACCAATGTTATAATAGCTGTGACACGTTTTGTTACATCTGTGGTGAGTTTACTCTGAAAGCACAGAAAAGGAGTATGACTGCACTCATTAAGAAGGCATACGAGTTATACTTTTTGGGTGCAAAGTTGTTGACCAGAACATGTTGCACATCTTGCGCTAGTAGTCTGCGAGCTTGGCTGAAAGGTGTGCGACCATCCATGCTGTTTGCCATCCCAATGATACGGAGGGAACAGAAAGATCATATAACTGACTGTTACTTCTGCATGACGGATGTGTCAGGATACTCATCAAAGAACAGGAGGTTTGAGTACCCTAACCTTGCATCGGCAATGAGACTAGTGCTGCAATGCAGTCTTTCTGTTCCAAAACCGCCAGAGGTGTGGACACTGAGGATGAGAAGGTAGGTGATGATGGTGAGCCGTCGTAGATGGAAGCTGCGGCTGAACCTGACTTTGTGCCATCAACATCCAGCGAACCTCATTTAATATCTGTCAGAGCTGAACGATCTGGTCAGAGATTTGGCTTTATTGAAGAGTCAGGTGGAGCTGCTTGGGTCAAGGCTGCAAGGATGGAATCTTTTGTCATCTGATATGAAAATTTCAGTATTTCGCAGCCATCATGAAGATTTGACAAAATATTTCAACCAAGTAGACAGTCTGACTTTTTGCTGTGACATCAATGGATTGTTTTGTGCTCTCGGATGTGACCATGACCCAATAGAATGGCGACTGTTTATTGATTCATCTATCTTAAGTTTGAAGGTTGTTTTGCTGCACAACGGCAATATCTACCCATCAATACCTGTTGGACATGCCGTTCATATGAAAGAAACGTATGAGAACATGCAGCTACTGCTGAATCACATTGAGTACTCAAGGTATAACTGGAATTTGTGTGGTGATCTGCAGCTTGGTTACCAAGTATTGTTGCTTCCTTTGTGAGTGGGACAGTTGAGCAAGAGATTTGCATTACGTCTGAAAAGTCTGGCCTCTCCGCAAGAAGTTAGTTCCAGGGCAGAAGAATGTTGCGCACAACCCATTGGTGGATCCAAGTAAGATATTTCTTCCACCTTTGCACATCAAACTTGGGCTGATGAAAAACTTTGTTAAGGCAATGAACAAGCAAAGTAAAGCCTTTGATTATTTGCGGCAAATGTTTCCACGCATAAGTGACACCAAGATAAAAGGTGTTTTCGTTGGCCCACAAATCCGAGCTGTGATGAAGTACAGCCACTTTGATGGTCTTCTGCAAGGTACAGAACATGCTGAATGGACAGCCTTCAAGAATGTCGTTTGTAACTTTCTAGGCAACTATAAGGCAGCAGACTATGTCGAACAGGTTGAACATCTGCTTCAGGCGTACAAATTGATGAAGTGCAACATGTCATTGAAGATACATTTTCTTCATTCCCACTTGGACTTCTTCCCAGACAACCTTGGCGCTGTGAGTGACGAACATCAAGACATTGTCAAAATGGAGATACAGTATCAAGGCAAGTGGAACCCTTCCATGTTGGGTGACTATTATTGGACTGTCATCCGCAAAGCGTCAGACAGTGATTACAAATGAAAATCTGCGGCAAAACATTTTTAGTTTTGTTTTCTGGTGCCAACATTGCCATTTTAGCTTATGCCGTTACAGACACGTAACAATGCTTAATGTATATCGCACTTTTCTGGCAAACGGTACGAGATACAGACATAATAAATGCATATTTGTGTTCAGCTTGTTAACATCTACTTGTTTCACCGAAGATTGTGGAGGAAACAAAATGGTCCCAGAAATTTGTTTACCAGTGTTATCTCAATGTCTGAAAAGGTTCGTCGCTGCAGCAGTTGCGGTGCAAAGCACAATTCCTCTGAAGAAACCTTATGTTCCCTTTGCTGCAGTAAAGCTGAATCACCTGAATTGCTAAAAGCTTCAGCAACAGCAAAGAAGGTACTTGAAGTAAGTAAGCAGAAGCCCTTGTCTAGGGTAGCTTTGGTTACCGGAGAGCTGTCAGCGGCAGCCGTTCTAACAGCTGATTCAATAGCGACAGCCATTTTGACATGCCAGGAGCATTATCGTCGATGGGAGGTCCTAATTTAAGCCAGGGACCAGGGACCTCCCAAATTAGTTCAGGGGCTTGATTATCTGAATCGAAACAGGAAGACCCTGGAAGCAACTCTGGAGTGTTTTCACCAGAGTTTTTCAAATTTTTACATCAGGCATTTCATGCCTTACAAGAAGGGTGTGATGATACAAAGCATGTTCAAAGTGATTTTTCTGCTTAAGTTTTTAGATCACAAAAGAGAGAGAGGATGGATGCAGATGAGGCAGAATCTTTTTCTCTGGATTTGGTTTCTCCACCATATTTAAGGATGGAGAATGAGAAAGGAGGAAGTGTTAATGAATCTTTGGAAGAAGGTGAGATTCAGCAGAGGATGAGGAGGAACAGATCAGGCTGTTCCATAAGGAGAAGATGTCTACATTAATATTGCAGGTATCTGCTGCACTGGGCCTTCAGGAGTAAAAATAAGAGGTTCCAGGTTGGGATCCAGTTCTGAGGGGCACGCGTAAAACAGCTTCTAGTTTTCCTCTCCATTCAGAGACAGGCTATTTTGGCTGAGTGGAAATTTCCTGAGGCAGCATGTAGACGTCTTAGAATTTTTAATAGATTGTATCCTTTGCCTTCTATTTATTTATTTATTTATCAGTTTTATATACTGCAGTTCAGGTAACAAAGTTACTAATCACTTCGGTTCACATTTCAACAAATACAATGACAAAATAAAGACTAGTTTATAATGTCTTAATGTTTAATTAATTAATGTCTTAATTCTAAGGTACTGGATCATCTTTTTCAACAGCCTAAGGTTGATGTGACAGTTGCAGTGGTTGCTAGGAAGACTACTATTCCTGAGGAAGGAAGTGCCTTCCTTCGTGATGCTCAGGATAGGAGGTTAGAGGCAATGCTTCAGAATCTTGTTTTCTGCATGTTTGTTTGTTCTACAGGGAGTGTTTGTGTAAGTTATGTTGCTAGACCTCTGCTCCGTTGGATTCATCAATTATCTGAGGTAGCTAGCTCAGGGAAGATAGAATGGGCTACAGTCTATATTTCTGATGCCTTATATTACATTATCAGAATTTCGGCTAGAACTTTGGCTCTTTTGGTGGGAGCCAGATGGCTTCTTTGGTTAAGAAATTGGTCTGCTGACTCTTTATCAAAGTCTAGACTTTCTCATTTACCTTTCAGGGGTAAATTCCTGTTTGGGAAGAATTGGATCATTTAATGAGGAATCTAAGAGATTCAAAGGTTCAGAGAGTACTTTGAGGATAAGGTTAAACCCAGTTTTTGTCTTTATAGAAGCCGTAATCAGTTTATGGAAGCTAAGAGATATAGACTGGGCAAGCGAGTAATGCCTCAATCTTCTAAAGGTAAAAGTAGATCTCAGTCATTTCATGGGGCAAGAAGACCAAGGGGAAAGGTTGCCCACTCCACTGGTGGTCCAAATAATACACAATGAAGTCAGGGGGATTCATTTTCTAGGAGAGCCTGTAGGGGGCAAGCTACAGGCTTTTCTTGGAGAATAGATCCACATTACTTCAGATCAATGGGCTTTGGACATAATCCAATATGATTATACCCCAGAATTAAGAAAAATGGTAAAGGATCATTTTGTAATCTCTCCAGCTCATTCACCAGTCAAGGTTGCTGCAGCTCATGGGATGTTGAACAAGTTGATTCAGTTGCAGGCAATTTGTCCAGTTTCAGTATCGGAACATCAAAAGGGATGATATTCAATTTATTTTGTGATTCCAAAAAAGGATGGTTCATTCAGACCTATTTTGGATCTAAAAGGGGTAAATCACTATATATATATATATATATATATATATATATATATATATATATATATATATTGTGATCTTGAAAGAGGCTTATTTTCATATCCCAATGAAGCAAGAATTTCAGGGGCCTCGGGAAGGGATTTCTTAATCGCGGAGTCTCCGTCAAAAATGTACTGGCGTCCTGATATTTTTGTAATTCATTCATCAATGTGAGCGGCGCCTTCACGCTTCTATCTTCCTTTTGGATTGACAACGATGCCAAGATCCTTTACAAAAGTGATGGCTGTAGCTGCCTTTTTAAGAAGGAAAGGAATATTAATTCATCCTTATTTAGACAATTGGTTAATAAGGGCCAAATCATTCTCTGAAGGGGTAATATAGACAGAGAAGGTAGTCTCAGTACTTCAGCATTTAGGTTGGGTAATCAATTTTACAATGCTATTTACAACCCTCCCAGAAGATAGAACATCTATTGATGGTATTCAGTTCTGTAGCTGGTATGGTATACCTTCCGCAGAAGAGAATTGTAAAGCTTTCTGCCCAAGGGAAGAGGTTTTCAGTGCACTGAGCTCAGACTGCTTGGCATTACCTTCAGCTTTTAGGTTTGATGGCTTCGATTCTAGAGTTAGTGCCTTGGGCAAGAGCTCACATGAGACCTCTGCAGATTTTGCTCCTTTCAAGATGGAATCCACAGATTTAGGGTTACCAGGTGCATCTTCCATTATCCAATGAGATTCGAGAGTTTCTAAAATGGTAGATTCATTCACCAAATTTAAAGACTATGGATGCCAGTCCCAGTTAGGCTGGGGATCTCATTACAAGGATCTTTTTACTCAGAGACTCTGGGGTCAAAGCAAGACACAATGGCCAATCAATTGCTTAGAGACCAAGGCTATCAGACTGGCTCTATTGCATTTTCAACCTCAGCTTCAAGGAAAGGCAGTTAAAGTTTTATGCGACAATGCAACAGCAGTTGCATATATAAACAAGCAGAGAGGAACACGTTGTTATGATGTTCTGGAAGAGACAGACCTCTTGTTTGTTTGGGCTGAGAATCATCTGCTTCCGTTGACAGCTCAACACACAGGTCAAGTCAATGTTCAAGCAGATTATCTAAGTCGAAACTTAATAGATCCTAGAGAATGTGAATTATGCCAGGAGGCCTATTACAGATAGTGCGGAAATGGGGGCCACATCAATTAGATCTAATGACTTCCAATCAAAACAAAAAAGTAAAGGTTTTTCAGTTGCTGCAGATAATTGAACAGTGAAGGAATAGATGCTTTTCAACAGAGTTGGAAGGGTTATAGTCTTCTGTATCTTTTCCTCCCATGGCCTCTAATAGCTTGAGTGTTAAGAAAGAGAAAAAGTGTTGGTGCTGGTAGCTCCCGATTTGGCCAAGAAGACCATAGTATGCGGACCTAAAGAGATTATTAGCAGATCAACCCCTTCTCCTGCCACAGGTCAAAGGTCTTCTATTTCAAGGTCCTGTAGAGATGGAGGATCCATGTCCATTCTTGCTTACAGCTTGGCTATTGAAAGGGGAAGGTTAGCAAAGAGAGGTTACTCTCCCTTGGTGATTAGTACACTGTTACACTCTAGAAAGAATTCCACTTCTGTTTTATATAAGTATTTGGTGCATATCTGAGGAATTTTGTAGGAAAAGGAACTTATCTCCATGGAAGGCACAAATAAAGGGATATTCTAATGTTTTTGCAGTGTGGTTTGGATAATGTTTGGCTTTAAACACATTGAAAATTTAGAAAAATTAATGGTAGTTTGATTTCTTTCCATACGGATGTTTCCCGTTTTCTAAGTGGGGTTAAACATTTACGTCCTCCAGTTGGATCTGTTTTTCCTCATTGGAGCTTAAATTTAGTTTTGTAAGCATTAACTAAAGCCCCTTTTGAGTCTTTAGGCGAATCTTTAATTAAGGACTTAACCCTTAAACAGTCTTTTTAGTTGCTATTACTTCTGCAAGGTGAATTTCAGAATTGCAAGCCTTGTCATGTCAATCCCCTTTTTTTGAAGTTTACAAAGAATTCAGTTATTCTGAGGCCAGTTCCTTCCTTTTTACCTAATGGATAAATTTTAAATCCCCTGAACGCGGGGAAAACAGGCGTAATGCATGTGGCCTGGCCTTATGAGCACCACGCGCATCTTCAAAGAGACTCGGCCACACGCGTAACTCCCATTACGTGCAGAAGTGCCAGGCCCAAGAAAAGGGGCGGTCCGGGGGTGGGGAGAGGAGGGGCTGGAGGCGGCCAGTACAGAACCATTTGTCACTGTCCCGGGGAAGGGAATCCTGGCGCTCCGTTGGAGCAGTAAGCAACGAAATAAGATTACAAAATCTGGCGTGCATGTGCACGCAGCCCAACGATTTTATAACATGCGCACGCATGTTATAAAATCACGTCCATGTGTGCATGCCGGGAAGCATACGCACATACTAAAATCTACAACTAAGGTGTTATTTTTTTTTTTTCATATGAATCAATGCCTTGTTCTGCTTTTAATTAGAGGGACTATAAGGAAGATTTAAATTCATTAAGATTTCTGGATGTCAGGAGATGCTTAAGATTTTATCTTGAGGCAAAACAGAGTTTTTCGAAAGTCTGAGAGATTATTTGTTCTTTTTTGTGGTCCATGGAAGGGAGAATCGGCTTCAAAGACTTTTATTGCTAGATGGCTGAAGAATACTATTTCTTTGGCTTACTTGTTACAAGGTAAAATGGTACTAAGATGATTAAGGCCCATGCAACATTGAGTACAAGCTTCATTGTGGGCTGAAAGATGTTCAGTAAATCCTCTGGAGATATGTAGAGCTGCAACTTGGACTTCTTTAGGAACATTTCCAAAGAAGTTTGGAACTTCTTGCTAAACAAGATGCCATTTTTAGTTCTTCTGTCTTAAAAGTGGGATTGTCGTCCACCTACCCTTAAATGGGCTTTGGTATGTTCCTTAGGTTCGGGACCAGTGCAGCAGAAGGTAGAGGAAGGAGAAAATTGTCTTACCTGTTAATTTCCTTTCCTTTACTTCTCCTACACTGGTCCAGAACCCCGCCCTTTATATTTGAATATAAGATTTTCTAGTCAAAATTATTTTGAGTATTTTCAGATTTTCTGTATGTTGCAGTTGGACTTGGCTTCCTTCCTTTATTGTATTATTTTCAGCTTTTAGGCTGTGGCACTACAAGATAAATATTTAGAAACTTATTTTTTCTGTTAGATTTTTAATCACTAATTTTAGCTTTGACAGTAGTAAACTGGTTGAATTGATTCTGAACATCACATATATTCTAGTGATGTCATTTAAAAAAAAAAAAATTTTAGAACCCTGCCTCCATATGTGCTAGACTGGCCTGGTGTAGCAGAAGTAAAGGAAAGGAAATTAACAGGTAAGAAATAATTTCTCCTTACTTAAGTATTCCTACCCTTTACTCAATACTTTGTTGAGGCACCTTTTTTCAGCGATTACAGCCTCAAGTCTGCTGCAGAGATGGTTGTCCTGGAAGGTTCTCTCATTTCCACAGTGGAGCTCTGTCAGCGTGACCATTGGATTCTTGGTCACCTCCCTGCCCAGGGCCTTTTCCCCCAGTTGCTCATTTTGGGCAGGTGGCCAACCCTAGGAAGAGTTCTGATGGTTCTGAACTTCTTCCATTTAAGAATGATGGAGGCCACTGTGTTCTTTGGGATCTTTAATACTGCAGCAATTTTTTTTGTGCCCTTCCCAAGATCTGTGCGTTGACATCCTGTCCCACAGTCTACAGACAGTTCCTTCACCATCGTGGCTTTTATATTGCTTTGATATGCACTGTCAACGATGGGACTTTATATAGACAGGTGTGTGCCTTTCCAAATCATGTCCAATTAACTGAATTTACTACAGATGCACTCCAGGCAAGTTGGAGAAACATCTCAAGAATGATCAATGGAAACTGGATGCCCCTCAGCTCAACTTTTGAATGTTATAGCAAAGGGTCTGAATACACTAAATGTGATATGTGTGCTTGTCCCCAATATGGCCAATAATGAAATCTTTATTGTAAGGAAAATGTCTTTGGTTTATAAGGTATTGGTGGAAGGAAAGAGAACAGTTACACAGAGTGCAGTGTCTGACTGCTCTCCAAACTCTGAGCGCTAACTATTACATCTTTCTTATATACAGTATTCTTGCTATAGGCTCCATATCCCTCAGTTTCCCCCTCCTCCATCATGTTACCCAGACCTCTTGTAACTTGTCATGTACCATGCACCAAAAAAGAGCACTGAGATACACTTCCTAACTCCAGTATAGATTCCCCCTTCTGACCACAAATGTCCCACCACTGGTTCTGCATTTCACCTTGGCGCCTGGGCAAACTGCTTCATGCTCTCTGTTGTCAGGCTGGCACACACTGGTTCCTCTTGTGTACATGCTGCTGCTGTGCTGTTTGTCAGTGTCTCTGTAAAGATGCAACTCTCCCTTTGGCTGGATCTTTGGACACATGAGTATCTTGCCTGAGCTTTGGTGCTTGTTGTCAGGCAGATTTATTTAGATATTTGTTGCATTTTTTTTTTTTTTTAATTTGCACAAATTTCTACAAACCTGATTTTGCTTTGTCATTACAATTGAAGAGGGAAAAAATGCATATTCATTTCAGAATAAAGCTGTAATATAACAAAATATGGAAAAAGTAAAGGGTCTGAATACTTTCTCAATGCCTTGTTTTGGGGGTGGGGGGAGTGTGTATATATATATCTTACAAGATGGGCCAATGGAATAGAGCATTGATGATATTCATTAAAAAATGTTGGCTTTATTAACAATATACACACAAAATAATAGAACACTTCAGTTGTAGCAACCGGCTGTTCATGTGACAGTGTACATCATAGTATAATATGCAGTATTCCACAATTTACATATACAACTTTTTTAAAATACATTCTCATAGATTCATGAAATATACATTATGGTATAATTTAAACAAAACAAATATACAAACTTGATACAGCCCCCAAAAAACTAATATGGGGAACCCTGCTGTGGGTTCTAAAACATGGGTGTGAGTTTCTATTGGATACAGAACAAACGTCTATGACAAAATATGTTGTATTGCTTTAAATACTGCTTTCCTCACATGAATCCACATCTGTTATGAAGGCATGGTTTGAAAGCAAGTAAGCAGTTGATGCTACTTCTGCAGCTGGGAAATGAAATACCCAGTTACAGTACCTGTACAGAAGTATGTGTTTCTGCATTCAATTTGAGACGTTTCTGTATAAACACAAGGACTCTCAGCTATGTGTTAGTGCGTCTACTTGCAGTTTTTCCTCTGCTCTTCAAGGATCATCAACATTGGGGATTCCTCTGGTCTGACTGGGGTTCTCTCCATGTCAGTAGTCCAGGTACAACTTAATGGAGGTAGCAGTGGGGGAAACCAGCTAAGGGCTGCGCCGATCTACCTTGACTCGTTCATCCGTTGGTCAGCTTTCAACCCGGCATACAACCTATAGAACTTGGTATGCACTTACCTTGAAGGTTCAGTTTTTCTCTTGATACAGGAACGTTTCTTTTGAGGAGTTATAGCCTCTGGAGTTGCTCTCATTTCTCCTTCTTACTGGTTGCCCCCTGAGGAAGCCGGCAATGGTAAACAAGGACCTTGTCTGGGATTTAACATCATACCAGAGAGATATAGTGCACCAACTGGGTTAAAAGGAAATGAGTATTTAAAGCAATACAATGTATTTTGTCATAGACATTTGTTCAGTATTCAATAGAAACTCACACCCATGTTTTAGAACCCACAGGCGGCGATTCCCCAATTGGTTTTATATTTGTTTTGTTTAAATTATTATCCCAGGACAAGCAGGATGCTAGTCCTCACATATGGGTGACGTCACTAACGGAGCCCTAATACGGGAAAACTTCTGGCAAAGTTTCTAGAAGCTTTTGTCTGGCAGCCTGGGGCTACTGAGCATGCCCGGCATGCCATGATATTCCCTGCCACAGGGGTCTCACTTCAGGCTTCGTTTTTCCGCACTGCCATTGACATCGCGGTCACAGGAGCCCTGTGAGGTTTTCCTCACAAGTTGACTAAAAAAGTCAATCTTTCATATTTTTGCCCCATTTGGGGTCTCTCAGTGATTGTCACCGGATGGTGACAAAGAAATTCGTTTCCGCTATAAAAATTTAGCATTTTCCATCGACGGCCATCGATTCACTATGGCATCAGGCTTCAAAAAGTGCCCAGCCTGTAACCGAACGATGTCCATAACGGACCCCCATATAGAATGCGTTCGGTGCCTCTGAGGACAGCATGACATCGCTTCCTCACCAGAATGCCAGGAGATGACTGCAAAAGGCAGAAAACTCCGCCAAGAAAAAATGGCACAGATTTTTCAAATTCAATCGGGGCCTTCCCCGACAACTTCCACAAAATCATCTCCGGTGGGGCTTACGAAGAAGATTCTTCTCAAAAAACGACTTCCAGAGGGTTCGGGCGATGCCTCTTCACCAACACCCTCTACTTCATCGACAAGGTCGGTATCTGAACCGAGATCGAAGCATAAGCACCGACGGCATTGTTCTATCCCGCCGCTTCCACCACCGGACGAACCGATCGCTAAGAAGCATAAATCGTCTTCACCTACGGTGACTTCCGTTCCCTCGGTTCCGGCATCGATACCGTCGACCTTACCGTAGTCATCGACTTCGATTCCTGACTTGACTACGTTAATCAAGCAAATTGTCACCGATGCCTTAAAACAACAAATTCCGGCGCCATCACCGATGCCGACACCCATGTCGATGCCGGCGGGATCGCCGATGACAGAAGTTTCTTCAGTGGCGGCATCGCCGATGATAGAAGTTTCATCGATACCGGCTTCACAGCCGATGCCGGCGTATACGCCGATGCCAGCGGTATCTTCGATGCCTTCGATTCCGCTGATGTCTACCTCAATACAGATGACAACAACGATGACTGAGCCTGTTCAGGCATTAATTCCATTGATACCATCGGTGCCTTTACCTTTCTCGATGCCTTCGATGCCAACCCGGCCTATAACATCGATGATTCCTATCTCGATGTTTTCCTTTATGACATCAACGATGCCATCTGCTACACAATCGATGTCTCTTTATACAATAGCACCATCCATACCTCCTTTACAAAGGAAAACCACTTCCATGCAAAAGTCATCGGGAAAATTCAAACATTCTTTACCAAAACCTTCCACTGCAGCTTCAGAAACTTCTAGCTCTGAAGCAGCATTGCACAGCCTTCTCACAAAAAGATATCAAGACCTTCTGGCTTCCTTGCCTATTATGCCAGGGCAAGAAGAGGAGGAACAGGAAACTTCACCTGACCCACAAGACCCATTACAGGGCCCTTCTGGGATACCTCCACCTCAAAAGCCTACACCTGCTCCATATCAAACACCAACTTCTGATACCTGGTCGGACACCGCATCTGAGCCCTCATCAGAAGACTTTGTCTGACCCCTCTCCACCTCAGTCCAAGAAACAGTCACCTCCAGAGGACCTTTCATTTTCCTCCTTCATCCAGGAGATGTCAGAGTCTATACCTTTTCAACTACAAGCTGAAAAAGATGAGAGGCAACAGACACTGGAAATTCTACAGTTTGTAGATCCCCCCCCCAAGCACAATCTGGCCATCCCTATCCATGAAGTGCTACTACAACTTCAGCAGAGGATTTGGGAACACCCCTGCACAACTCCTGCTGTTAATAAAAGGGTAGATTCTACCTATCTCGTACAATATGCACCAGGATATGAAAAAATTAACTTCCTCACAATTCCCTTGTAGTGGAATCTGCACAAAAGAAATCTCGCAGGACCAGAACCCATGCCTCAATCCCTCCAGGGAAGGACAATAGGTTTTTAGATCAGATGGGTAGAAAAATCTATCAAGGAGCCATGCTAAACTCAAAGATTTCAGCATACCAACTTTACATGACTCAACACCAGAGAAATCTCTGGAAACAGATTGAAGAATTTGTAGCTTCTCTGCCTCAACAACACCAAGAGGCAGCACAAAACATAATTCAAAAAGGCTTAGACGCAGGAAAGCATGAGGTCAGAGCCGCCTATGATGCTTTTGAAACATCTTCAAGAACAGCAGCATCAGGCATTAGTGCCAGAAGATGGGCCTGGCTAAAGGCCTCTGATCTAAGGCCAGAAGTCCAGGACAAACTGGTGGACCTTCCCTGTCAGGGAGATAATCTGTTTGGCACCAAAGTTCAGGACGCCGTGGCTCAGCTTCGAGAGCACTCGGATACTCTAAAGCAACTCTCCATGCTACCTCATGACCCTGCAACGCACACAAGTCGGAGACCACCACGTAGGGAGACAAAACGTCCTTTCTACAGACCAAAAAGATACTATCCTCCCACTTCTAAACCAAGACCTCCAAGGTCTCAACAAAGACAACAGCAGTCTGTGAGGCCCCAACCAGCTCCTCAAACAGGACCTGCCTCAGGTTTTTGAAATGAAATTCAGACAACAAGGCCTATATTCCAATCCCCAAACCACCTTGCCAGTTGGAGGAAGAATATCCCATTTCTACAAGGAGTGGACCTCAATAACATCCGATCATTGGGTCCTTTCGATAATCCATCAAGGCTACCGCCTCGACTTCACATCACTCCCTCAGGAGTTTCCACCACATTATTCCCATCTCAATCACAATCACATACTTCAATTACAACAGAATTATCCACTCTTCTGCAATCAAGAGCTGTGGAACAAGTACCACACAGTCAGAAGGGCAGAGGATTCTATTCCCGGTATTTCCTCATTCCAAAGAAAACCGGAGGCCTACGTCCCATTCTAGATCTCAGAAATCTCAACAAATTCTTAGAAAAAGAAAAGTTCAGGATGGTTTCTCCTGGCACCATGCTTCCACTTCTACACAAGGGAGATTGGCTTTGTTCTCTGGATCTTCAAGATGCTTATACACACATTCCTATATTCCCACCTCATCGCAAGTATCTGCGATTCACAGTAGGCCATCAGCATTTCCAATACAGAGTGTTACCATTCGGCCTGGCTTCAGCTCCCAGAGTATTCACCAAATGCCTGGCAGTGATAGCAGCACACTTACACAAACAAGGTGTTAATGTCTTTCCTTATCTCGACGATTGGCTCATCAAAAGTCAATCACAACAAGGAGCAATAACTTCACTGAATTGCACAATAGCTATACTTCACAGAATGGGATTCCTCATCAATTGTCAGAAATCCCACATGACTCCTTCTCATCTACTCCAATTCATAGGAGCAGAATTAAACACAGACACTGCACAGGCTTTTCTACTAGAAGATCGTGCAGACACACTGGCCCTGTTGGCACACTCAATTTCCTTACAACAACAAGCGACAGCCCATCAGTTTCTTACCTTACTAGGCCACATGGCCACATGTCACTCCTATGGCACGACTTGCCATGAGAATAACCCAATGGACTCTATGATCACAATGGATCCAAGCCATTCAACCATTACACTATCCAATCCAAGTAACCCACCAACTACGCTCATCACTATGATGGTGGACAACCAAGGACAATTTACGCAAGGGCCTACCCTTCCAGAAACCAGTCCCTCAGATAACATTAACTACAGATGCATCCACCTTGGGTTGGGGAGCTCACATAAACTCTCTTCAAACTCAAGGAACTTGGACAAAACTCGAAGCCACATATCAAATCAATTTTCTGGAACTTCGAGCTATACGTTATGCGCTTCATGCGTTCAAGGACTGCCTTTCACACAAGACTGTTCTGATCCAAACAGACAATACAGTAGCTATGTGGTACATCAACAAACAGGGAGGTACGGGCTCGTATCTCCTTTGTCAAGAAGCTGCACAAATTTGGGGCTGGGCCTTGAACCACTCAATGTTCCTACAGGCCACTTATCTAGCAGGAATTCAAAATGTACTAGCAGATCGACTCAGTCGTCAGTTCCAACCACACGAGTGGTCCCTGAATCCCTCAGTAGCAACCAAGATATTCCAACTTTGGGGACAACCAACAACAAACCTCTTTGCGTCGCATCTGAATCACAAAGTAGACAACTTCTGTTCTCTACACAAGCAGCAGAACCAGCTGGCCAAGGATGCTTTTGCTCGCCCTTGGAACTCAGGCCTACTATATGCGTATCCTCCAATACCGCTTATAACGAAAACTCTAGTGAAGCTACAGCAAGACAAGGGGACCATGATACTCATAGCCCCATACTGGCCTCGACAAGTATGGTTTCCCACACTGCTAGACCTTTCAGTCAGGGATCCAATACACCTGGGAGTAGCTCCCAATCTCATAACTCAGGATCAGGGTCGGTTGCGTCATCCCAACCTTCAATCCCTATCCCTGACGGCATGGATGTTGAAAGCTTAATCTTACAACCACTCAATCTGTCAACAAATGTTTCTCAAGTGCTTATAGCTTCACGCAAACCTTCCACTAGAAAGAATTATTCTTTCAAATGGAAAAGGTTCACTCTGTGGTGCAGACAGAACCATATTGATCCTTTCACTTGCCCCACTACTTCTCTTTTAGACTATTTCTACCATCTTTCAGACTCTGGTCTTCAGACTTCATCAATCAGAGTACACTTGAGTGCAATCTCAGCTTATCATAAGTTGGGAGATGCACCTATATCCACACAACCTCTTGTCAGTAGGTTTATGAGAGGTCTAACTCACTTTAACCCACCAATTCGGCCTCCAGTCACAGAATGGGATCTGAATCTGGTTTTAACAGCATTAATGCGTTCTCCTTTCGAACCCATACATTCTTGTGATCTCAAATTTCTCACATGGAAGACTATCTTCCTCATAGCCATTACATCAGCTAGAAGAGTTAGTGAGTTACAAGCACTTGTCACATATGAACCTTATACAAAGTTTCTACATGACAGAGTGGTTCTCCGTACCCACCCAAAATTCCTTCCTAAGGTAGTTACGGAATTCCACTTAAATCAAACCATAGTTCTACCCACATTCTTTCCAAGGCCTCACTCTCACCAAGGGGAAAGAGCTTTACATACTTTGGACTGTAAACGTGCATTGTCTTTTTATTTAAATCGCACTACATCCCTCAGAAAATCCAATCAGCTTTTTGTTTCTTATGATCCAAATAAGCCAGGTAAAGCAGTGGGCAAACATACTCTATCCAACTGGTTAGCAGATTGCATACAATTTTGCTATGAAGAAGCAGGCCTTCCTCTTCAAGGGCGAGTAAAAGCACATTCAGTACGAGCAATGTCAACTTCAGTAGCACATTTTCGTTCAGTGCCAATCATTGACATATGTAAATCAGCAACATGGAGTTCTCTTCACACCTTTGCAGCTCATTACTGTCTGGACAAAGAAGGACGACAAGATTCAGCCTATGGACAATCTGTCTTAAAGAACTTGTTTCCAGTTTAATCCCAACTCCTTCTACAACCATTCTGCTGTGATCTTCGGCTGACTCATTTCCTCAATAACACATCACTGCTAACTTCATGGACAATGACTTAGCCTCTAGCTTGCTAATCACCCATATGTGAGGACTAGCATCCTGCTTGTCCTGGGATAAAGCAAAATTGCTTACCTGTAATAGGTGTTATCCCAGGAAGCAGGATGTAGTCCTCACAGAACCCACCCACCACCCCGCGGAGTTGGTCATTCACACCTTTATTATTTTATTTTGCTAACGCTTATTGCTACATACAAGACTAAAGTGAGACCCCTGTGGCAGGGAATATCATGGCACGCCGGGCATGCTCAGTAGCCCCAGGCTGCCAGTCAAAAGCTGCTAGAAACTTTGCCAGAAGTTTTCCCGCATTAGGGCTCCGTTAGTGACATCTCCCATATGTGAGGACTACATCCTGCTGTCCTGGGATAACACCTATTACAAGGTAAGCAATTTTGCTTTATATTATAATAAACTGCTTATATGATGTAACCACTTAATACTGTATCAAAAACAACACCATATATATGTGGAAACTTTGATGTAAAGATTTTTTAATTTGGGGGGGGGGGAGTAAGAGCCTCATATATGATAAAAGAGAGTTATGATATAATATACTCTCGCAAATCTCTGAGAAATGGTTCCTGCTTAATGGACCCCACAATTTCACTGGTACCTTACTAAACTGGTGAGATTTAGAGACCAATGATTATAAAATGGAAGTGTGGTAACTTAATGTACCAGTGAAATTGTGGGGGCCATTAAGCAGGAACCATTTCTCAGAGATTTTGCGAGACTATATTATATCATAACTCTTATATCATATATGAGGTCTCTTACTCTCCCCAAAAAATTAAAAAATCTTTACATCAAAGTTTCCACATCTATGGTGTTATTTTTGATACAATACATAACTGCCTGACACAAAGCTTTTTTTATTTTAATCCATACCTATAAAAATATAGAACATGCCATGCTGGGTCAGACCAAAAGTCCATCAAGCCCAGCATCCTGTTTCCAACAGTGGCCAATCCAGGCCATAAGAACCTGGCAAGTACCCAAAAACTAAATAGATCTCAAGCTACTGTTCCTTATTGATTAATAGCAGTTTAAGGACTTCTCCTCTAGGAACTTATCCAAACCTTTTTTAAACCCAGTTACATTAATTGCCATAACCACATCTTCTGGCAATGAATTCCAGATCTTAATTACCCATTTGAGGGTGGCTCATGATATTCTGAGAATGTTATTGTTTAGGGGTGTTACAAGTAATAAAACTTACATTAAAAAATGTCATGCATGCAAACATTTGTCTAATGCAGGATAAAAATGATTTTATTTTTAAATTATTGTTGAGCTTTTGTTTTCACAGTGAAAAGGTGGCATGGGATCCAGGTTGCCTTCACAAACTATAGGGCCAATTCAAAATTTTGTGAAAACAAACTATCCTGCCCCAACATCTATCTTCAGAAACTATCTAAAATAAGGTTTCAGTAACTGAAGACTATTCTTTCCCCCCCATTAGGTAAAACATAAATAACTTAACCATTCCCCCCGCCTCCCCCTCCCAGTGTAGGAGTAGCCAACTGACATCTTGCAATCCATGTGTGGCCTTTTGGCGCACAAACTGTTGCTCCCACTTTGTCTGCCTACCATGGCTGACCGCGGATGATCTCAGGCCAGATACAAATGTACGAGTATTTACCTCCTGCAGTCACAGCTCCTGCACACAGTGATATTCCCAAAACTCAGCAATCAACATGCGGAAATTGTACCTGCAACCTCCACCCACACACTGGTGGCCGATAAGGAAGAACAGCACTGGGATCGCCAGAGCTGATCCCACCCAAACTCTTTAAGGAGTGGGACCCCGGAGGCACTGTTGGTGGTACAGTACAACCTTCGGGGCCAGATCTGGGAGTTGCCGTAGTCACCGCAGGACTGCCCTTAAAGCAGAGCCTGAAAGAACTTCCTCCTCGCTCTGAAATTGCCACAGATAGGAGAGGGTTTAAAAGTGGGATCCGTTGAGGGGAATGACAGAGGAAAGAGGAAGACACTGGGCAGACTATGGCAGAGGGGGAAAGAGATGATGCTGAGCAGAGTGTGGGGAATACTAGTGGGGCTAGGGTGGAAAGATTGAGAGACTGGTGGGAACAGGGTAGGGGGTCCTGGTGTCCCCTGGTGGGGGACAGTGTGGGGATAAGGGAGAAGATGAGAGTGTTTGAAAGCAATGGTCCCTCCCCTCCATCTCTGGTCCTGTGCATTCTGGTTCCTTGGTCTCAGGACACGAACCTTTGGCTACCTCTGAGTTGGTGTATTGCCACTTGTATTCCAGGCCAAACAGCATTATGGGTAAGGAAACAGTGGGCAGGAAAACATTTCATGTTTTTGAAATGTATATTTATGTAGTTTGAGAAACTATACAGGCTTGGCTGACATTGCAGCGATGCCGAGTTCACAGAGAAGAGATGGTATGTAATAGACTGCATTGAGGTTTTCTGCTAGCTATTGCCTATTGCTTCACAAAAGGTATTCTATCACAAGTTATAGCTTTTGGAACTAGACAAAACAAGGGCTTCAGGAATTATAATTTTCTCCTTGCAAGTCGATGCTGCCTAAAATTACCTTTAAACTGGAGAATCTTTAAACACTGCAGCTTCTTCTCATTTGTTTTCATAAATATTTTGTATTCCCAAAGTTTCATAAGAGCAAAGGAATTATATTTTATAAAACTACACTATGGCAGAAAACTGTGTGCATCAGTAATTTTATGTACATTAACTTATTACAAAGAATAAAGAAAGACACAAGTCAGCAATCCTGATTTAAAGCTTTAACAAATTACTCTTTTGCACGACACAAGCAGCCCATAAGAAATGGAAACCATGTACAAATTTAGAAATGCAAACTGAAGTGTAAACAATTTTAAGAAACAGGCTGTAGAAAAATTACAAACAGGTACACAGCATCTAGGAACCGTAACGAAATCATTGGTTGCATTCTACTTGATAATCTTAAAATACCAGTTCTCATAACAGAGGTCAGTTGCCTCTAGTCCTGTCAGTATTTCTTTCATGCTGTTATTTATTCAGTGATTATATTCTCCATAATTAAAGTTCATGTAATACTGGTAATTAAACATTCAATCCGGTTTTGGTTCATGAAAAGTAGTAGCAAAGAATAATTTGTAAGTAGCCAGATCCATAAAATAGAACCAGGTTTAAAAGCTTAGGGTGGGTTGTTTTTTTGTTTTGTTTTTTTAACTCTTTCATTCCTGATGTACATTATTTAAAAAAAACAAAACAAATTACATGATCCATACAGCTGTACAAAGAAATACACAACTACTGAATATGTACAAAAATTGTCCTCCGTGCTACATGCTGTTGTAGTGCAATGATCTGAAATAACAGAATATGTTTAGAAGAAAAAAAAACAAATCAAATCCAGGCACTTCAAAATACACTTCACAAGCATTTCACACTGCAGGATTTACAAAACATGTGCACACTTAAGATGCAAAGCACACAGATTTCACTTCTCAGTATTAAACACTGTCTATATGAAAAGTCTGGAACAAGGTAGTAAATGATGGATTCCAAAAAAATCGGTACCTGGTCCTAACAGACAAAATGCCAGTTATTTTTAACAGCGCAGGCATCTGCCCACAGATCCAGCCTCCTGCTCTAAGGAATTAAAGACACTTTTAGCAACAGCTGGGAGTTCCCATGTTTATAAACTTTCAATACGCTGCCCAGAAATGAACAAAATATTTATTTTATTTATTTTTAACTTTTATATACCGATGTTCCTGTATAGGATACATATCGCACCAGTTTACATAGAACTGAACTGTCGCCGTGGGGCAGATGCAATGAAAAATATGAAGTTGCTTAAGATTCTTCCATTAAAAATGAGTCCAAAATGTTCTTACTTGGATGCCTTGAAACTTGAACATATCTGAAATGTTTTATATGTTGGTGGCTGTGCATATTGATCTTTCTTCTCAGATGTGTTTATATGTTCTTCTTTTTGGTTTATGCTTTTCCCTGTGAACCCTTTTTCATTTATTATATCGGAAATAATGCATATGGTTGCATGCCTACAAACCTTGTTAAATAATGAGCTATAAAAAAAACAGGAATCCAAAAATATAGAATTCTTGATTTGTTTTCAAATAGAAGTCTATGATGACATGATTTAAGATTTCATCATAAGGATAATTTGAATGCAGCAGTTTCCATGATATCTATATAAGCCCTAAGAGCAAGCCCATTAAACCCATTCCACATACAAAAGCAAAAAAAAAAAAAAAAAAGAGTAAATACAGTTCTCGCCAAGGGTATATGGTGCTAGTTGTTTGCCCGCGGGGAGTGTATAAAGCAGTAGTATAGGATAATACAATCCTAGGAGCGAGCAGACCACACTGAAATGCCTCTATAGTATTCTCCTAGTATCAGATAGTGTAACCATTTATTACATACTTCCATATATAAAAACATACATGAATATACATAATGCAGATAGATTTATAGAAATACAAATACCGTATGTATGCGTAGGCATTCTTTCTTTCATCAGTTCAAGATCACTTTTATGCTAGGAAGTGTGCATTCTAACAGCTGTGTGCATAAACCACTGACAACACAAGTCAGTTACAATTTAATTACAATTTTTAAATTTCAGAAATCAAGCTGAGAACAATTTCCAGTTGGGCAGTGTAACTGGTTTGCATTTATACTTGTCAAAATCTTTTACCTGCTGACGAAGGCAGCCTTGCTCTTGAAAGCAGCACATTTCTGAGTAATCAGTCCAATAAAAAGAAATTGGCTACACCTTCTCTGACCTTTATTTCTCTAAAGCTCTCAGCAATGAAATGAAATTGTCTTTTTCAAAGGTTGTTTGAATGGATGACCTACTTATATTGGAGTCATCTCACAGTGAATCCTGGAAAACCTGGACTGTCACGATAGTACTGACAGCCATGGCCCATGGTTTAGCTTGATTTTAAGAAAAATAAAAGTGCCATTTTTTCAGCTGGCAGAATCACAAAAGACCTTCCTAGGTTTCAGGTCACAGCTTCAAATCCATTTGGCTTTGGTGCTGCAGTGCTTCTATCGAAAGACTCAGATGCAGCACGAGCTAGATTTCTCTTTCTCAACTTACCTGTTGCTTGGTTCTGTTGCTTCCTCTTTGAGTTTTATTTCTAGGTTTCTTTTTCCCCAATAATTAAAGTTTTTACAATTTTGGAGTACAAGGTGTGCTTCTTTCATTATCACTGCACCTGTTTTTTTCTTTGAGCTAAACTCATATTTGTGCCATACAGATAAGAGTGCATTGCC
This sequence comes from Rhinatrema bivittatum, assembly GCF_901001135.1. Lineage (NCBI taxonomy): Eukaryota > Metazoa > Chordata > Amphibia > Gymnophiona > Rhinatrematidae > Rhinatrema > Rhinatrema bivittatum. The sequence continues at coordinate 37,373,872 of NC_042617.1, read as the reverse complement.
TGCATAGGATGCCCATCAGAACAGCACCAAGACTTAAAAAAATGGGCTTAGCAGGAGGAACTTTAACACAAGCTTTTAAGAAAAGTCAAATTTGCAAATATGGAAATTTTAAAGTCACTGACAATGGCTTATAACTGTCACATCAGTATAAAAATACACAAATTAAAGTGACCTGGTATGCCTCAGACACATCAACTTGCATAGGTTACTCCTCCTGAACAGAAAAATGCCATTCATTATAGTCTAATTTATAGCTCTACAACCTTTAAACTCATTACAATTTAAAAATTAAAATATGCTGTAACTAACTTGGGGGCCTATGTAATGAGTCTATCACAAGTGAAAAGAGTGTTCAGCATGTGATAAACACAGCAGCCTAGATTTTAAGACATTTTGCAATAAATGCAATAAATAAATACAATAAAAAAAAAGGTCACATGGCAATATAGAAATCTCCACTCTACTGACAAGTAGTTGTCCAAGTAAGTATTCATGTGGTAGGTTGCATACTGCACCAAAAATATTACTATCTTTTGCTCATCACCTGAAAGAATGTGTAACATACCTCTAGGAACTAGGGCAGAGAAATGTTGAATCATCATTGTGACATGAAAAGACTGACAATAGAGTGCTGTCTCTTTAAGAGCTGGGGGGGGAAAGGAGATTCAAAATTGGATTGTCTGAGCATGTGCAAACAGATCACTGCTCAGCTTGAACAGAGTTCCTGCCCTGCTCTGAATTAATAAATATTATCTGTACTGATTAAGGTGAGCAGCCCTCTATAATTGTATTCATGTGTAATGTATTTATGTTAGTTAGCATTGTTTTGAGATGTATTGAAGTTGTTTTTACTTTATCTAAAGAGATTTATAAAAATTGGATTGTCTGAGCATGTGCAAACAGATCACTGCTCAGCTTGAACAGAGTTCCTGCCCTGCTCTGAATTAATAAATATTATCTGTACTGATTAAGGTTCTCTTTTCTGGAACCCTGCTGTGGACGACTTGGGAGTAGTTGAACTGTGCCCTGTCAGGATTTGAAACTCTTCTTTCGGATAGAGGCTGCTGTATTGTGGATTTGGCAGTTGAAGCAGCAGTACTGACGCCCTCTTCAGTTCTATATTCAAATGGACACACAGTAGGATACAATCTGGGACTTTGCTTGTTCAGAGACTGCTTAAGGTCGGGTGCTATATCACATGCTGATTCTGGTTGAAATACTTAACATGAGTTTATGACAAAGTTGAGTTTTCTCTTGCACTATATACATGTGTTTATATGACAAATGCAGATGCTTAGGAAGTGAACAGATTTATTTCAGTCATTCATTCCAGTAAAGATAAAACTGTTACTCACTAAAGAGCGTGTGGATTCATTTCTGATACTGGGTTGGGAATCAAAGTGCAGGTTTCAGACACAAGAAGTCATAAAGAAAATTGAACTTCAAGGGTTACAAATGCACAAATTGCATTTCCCAGTAACTATAAAAGCCCACAACTGACACTCAGTTTTCTTGTCCAATCTATATGCTGTTCATGCCACAGAACAGCAACAATTAAGTTTTTATTCAGAGGTCAAATAAGAGAAAAACAAGAGGAAACCCAGACAGTATAAGCCCATGGAAGAAAACAATGCTGCTTTGACGTCCTGAGAACCGATAGGGCCGTGCGCTGACATGCACGGCGGGCCCGCCTATAACAGCAAGACCCGGCTGGTTCCTCATTCCAGACCACGGAAGCGAAGGGGGAGGGTGACTCATGCCACGCGCCCGACCCCCGCTGCACATCAGAGTGACTGCACGTCATTGGCTGGGGTCGGGGCACCCGGCGATGACGTCACCAGCCTGATAAAATCGTCCGGCCCATGCACAGAGGCCCTTTTTCCCTCCCCGGCCGGTGTGATCCCCCCCCCCACTCCCACTCCTGTACCATTGAAACCAAACCTCCAGCTGTTTATCTTTTGCCAAATTTAATGTTTTCTGACTTAGGTTATACAAGGTAGTTAGATGAGTTGTGTTAGTGTTGTTGTGAATACTGTGTGCATCATGATTTAAAACTGTTGCAGCTACAGGCGGGCGCACGAGCCAGTAGGGGCGACTTTCTCGGCCCCCTTGCTCTGTGGTCACGGAGGGTGGCCGGGCATTATGGGCTGCTTTGCTAGGCAAAAAGGCAGGCAGTCAGGGGCACTGGTCTGGTGCTGGGAGTGAATTCACCTTTATATTGTGAACAATAAAGCTGCGGCCTTTTTCAGCCACTTCGTTTGGTGTTGTCTTGTGTTGCGGGTGCGACCGGATCTCGATGTTACAGTACATGTTAAGCTGAGTAAGCCAGAGGGCTTTAAATAAGGAAATTAAAGAGGACATTGATCCTCTGACAATTAGATCTTGTACCATACCTGCGAAGCATCAGACTTTTCAGCTCATTACATTTTCTAGCCTCCGAGTCTTCTCAAACTACTGTGGCTTAGGTAAAACGGAGCAGGCTTACCTCAGTCAAGTGCAACGTCTTGAAAAGATGCACCCATGAGAGGACTGCACAGCAGGCCACAGAGCCTACCCACCATGCTGGGTACTACTAATCGCACATTGTGCTGGTGCCACCTCATGACAGGGAAATGGTGCACCACACCTGGAAACACTCTCATTCCCTAAATGAGCGAGTGGTTTATGAGGAAGAATGGAGTGTACACGCATCCTGGGTTCTGCTGTATTCCTTACCTTGAGCAATTCAAGGAGGGCATACATTAAGGATGGCTGGTGGGTAAGTAAAGTCTTAGTTCCTCAGTTTATTCAATGTAAAAAGATTAAATGATAGAATGGCACTAGCTTACACATAGGAGTCATTACAAATCCATCCTTTGCACGGATTCATTAACACCAACTCCAGATCCTTCTTATAGTACTGCATATATTATGTCAATGTTGAGTTCATGGATGTGGTGGGTAGCCTGGATGTTTGCATTTTCATGTACTGAACATTTCACTCCCTTTCTGCTGTCCCACCACTGACACAAGATAACAGTGTCTAGCCAGCCCCTAGCTCTCACCTCTAATAGTGTCCTGCAGCACCGAGGTATGAAGCACACTCATCCACCCCCTGTGTCATGGGGCAGATGGTTGGACCGTTAAAGTACACACCAATGTCAGGGAAAATCCAGAGGGATTTTACAAACCGTAACTGGCAATGGTGGCAGAAACAGTGATGATTTGTAGCTTTCTTCCTAACGGAGAGAAGAATCTGAAACATCTTCAGTGAGGAAGTCAGCAAAAGCAGGCAGAGTTAGTATGAGGCCAGCTCACAACCCATTACAGAGTCCTGCAGCTGTGAGTATATAGTCCCACAATGCCTCTGTCTAATGCCACGTATTCACATTTATTTTTATACAAACATATTTGTTTCATTATAGTATAGGATGGATCGTGTGGCCTTTCTGCTCAGAGTCCTGCATACCAATTTCATCTTCATGAAATGATAGAATAGCAGCACCTAAAGGCAGACAGGACATGCATGTGTATCATATATCTCTTCCATGAAGATGAAAGCAATATGAACTACTTACTTTACTGCAGTAACTCCACTCAGGAAGAGGCCTGAAAAAGTTCTTAAAAAAGTAATTTTGTATTCACAATCCAAAATCTAGTCTATCTGTAAATCGTGTATAAATTATTTTAATCACTTTTTATACCATTTCCATTACAAAGCCACCCAAAGCAGTGTAGAATAGGAAAAAAAAATTAAATACAATTTCAGCCTAAACTACCTTAAAATGATAGAACAGACTATAGAAAAAAAAAAGTAAGATACAAAATGTGCATTAAATAGAAACTGTTGGCTATCAGCCTGGCCTGGTGACTCAGTGTCCGTGCGGTGCACTGCCAGGGGGGAGGCTGGTTTCAATTCCCGGGTCAGGTCTTCTGCTCTCTGCATCAGCCTCCCCAGCCAGGGGGAGGCTGCAGAGGAAGCATTCAAAGTAGGAGAGGAAGGAGCCACACGTCACATCGTAGTGATTACTTAGTGGCCAGATTTAAGGCCCATGATTGTATGGCTCTGAGAAGAGGCTGGTGGGTGACCCCTCAACCAAGGACTATCGCTACAATGACTGGACAATCAGAACGTGAAAGGAATATAAATTCCCAGGGAGTTACGAACGAAGGCTCATGGTGCTAGAGCCCAGCCCAGGTTCCAATTGAGTTGGACACCCAGAGGAGCTGGGAGGAAATTGCCAGGTCAAAAAAACAAGAAAGAAGAAATGAATACAAAATGGGTGGCTATCATTACAAAAGCTATCACAAATGCAATTAGCTTTACATGGAAATGAATACAAAATGAGGAAAAAATACACACTGGGAAAAAAAAACCCCACTCAGACAGATGATTGTCAAATTCTGAGTGAGAAACAATCTCTGGTTAAGGTACATCATATACCTAATGATTCAAAGTAGCTGCCAGTATCTACAGCCAGTTAAGGCTACCACAGCTTGGACAAATACAGTGAAAAATCAAGACATTTTATGACAGAAGAACAAGCATTTCCTTATACCTGTTTAAAGTGAATGGGGCCTCTTCCAATCCAAAGTGGCACAATCACAATACAGCCACCCCTCTCACCCTTGACTTGTGATCCATGTCTTCTGGGAGTTCTCTGTAAAATAAGTTAAAGACTCCAGCTAGGTCCTTGTGGACTCTGTCCCACGATAATGTGTTGACCAGCTCTAACACAGATGTTTGCATTGAAGGGCCTACACGCATTACTGTAGTCTGCACCACGGTGTTATGCATGTCATCCTCTTGTTCACCTCATCCAGACATCCAATACAACTTTGACCACAGTGCTGAGTCCTGGAAATGGTAGGGAAAACTTGTGGGAATGGGCCACCAACTGACGTCTCTAGCACAAGATGGAATGGGGTGCTGAAGTGTTTGCAGGACCTGGGGAGGACTGATGTTCAGAGAAGACTTTCTGGTACTGTTTCTCTTCCTTGTGCTGCTGCATCAGCACCTGAAGCTGAAGCATTGGCTCTACCACATCCTCTTCAAGTTCCATGTCCTTTGGTTCCTCGATAATGAGGATTCTCCTCTGGGATGTTCTTCGACCCAGCTGATTCAGATGGAGCGCTAGTCCTCCTTGTGCATTTTGAAAGACCTTGTGCTGATCTAGATGGTATGTAATGTAGAACTATGAAGTCTCAATTCCGCAACCCCTTACTGTAAGCAAAGTTGCTTACCTTTAACAGATGTTCTCTCCTAGACAGCAGGATAAGTCAGCCACACAAGTGGTGACATCATGGGATAGTGCTGATGTGTTCTCAGAGCCTTTCTGAGCATGTGCAGGTGCTCCCATATAGAAGCTGCCATGCAAGTCTCCTCAGTCATTTAACAAGCTTCAACTCTACAGGGAGGAAGGTGGGATTGTGTGGCTGATTTATCTTGCTGTCTAATGAAAAATGCTTGTTCGAGATAGGTAACTCTTCTCCATGGACAAGCAAGACATTCAGCCACACAAGTGGGGATTCCCAAGCTGAAGGTTACAGAAAAGTTTTTCTTTATTGCTAATGGAGATATTGCACCCTGTTAAGAGGAGGAGTGTAACGTTTGCCAGTTGCAGGGTCGGCCCGCAACTGGCAATATTTACTCAGTCTACTGACGTGGCATGGATGCCAACAGATGCCACAGCCATTCTGCTCTTGCTGCACCTAAGGTGCGTGTGCACAAACCCATGCTTTAAAGGCCCCACGGCAGGCCCCACGGCAGGAACCTCTGATGTTAGCTCCCCTTCATACTTAAGCCAAGCTCTCCCCTGGATCTTTGCCTCAGCAACAGGTCTCCCTGTGTGTCCCCGATCCTGATCCTGCTGTGTTCCTGTGCCTTGCCTCTCCCTCATCCAGCCCACCCTGCCTCTGCATGCCCTAGCTTACCTTGCCATGGTTTTCTTACTTGGATTTGACCATTGCTTGCACCTGGACTACTCTCTTGCCTGCTTGCCCTGACTCTCGGCCTGTACCCAGAGATTGCCTGACTGCAGCCTGCCCTGACCTCTGCTTGGCCTCAGACTCACTCTTACAGTTTGCCCTCTGGGACCATCAAATAAGTCCTGCCAGCACCTGGAACCCAAGGGCTCAACCTATGGGGGAACAGGGTTGGTACAGGTGAAGCTCCAGCTCTGTCCCAGCCCAGGGCCTGTTTGCCAGGTGTCAGCGTGGGCCTAGTGGATTCTCCTACCAGACTGTGCCAATCATGCTGCAGCACACGGGTCCACTCTCCTTACAAGGAAGAGTTGAATTTTCTAATTAAACAAATGTTTTAGAAATACTTTGCCTAAGCTATTCTCTTTGCAAGAGCTTCCTTCCAGATAGTAATGTTTGATATGGCCAACTTAGCAATCTCTTCAACTGATGCTGAGCAAAGATGAGCTACAGCAGTTAAAGTTGCTTGTATCTGATGAGATTTTACTTTACAAGAAAGTTGAAATCCTTAACTTTAACTTTCATAGCAGTAGGAAATACAGTCAGAGCCAGGTTGAAATAGTGAGTTTAACGAGTAGGCCTTATTTATTCAGGTCATATGAAATGAATAGCTGGGAAGATTTTCGTAAGGTCTGGATGAGTAAAGCAGTAGAACACTTTTGCAGTCAAAGGTATGGTGTGCTTGCTCAGCTTTGCTAAAATAAGGTTTTGGAAAAAAACACAGTACAATGGACTGATTTAAATGAAGCAGAGAAACTACTTCAGGCAGAAACAATAGTATTAAACTCATTCTCTTTTTTAAAATTTGAGTAAATGGTGCATGCATTACTAAGGCCTGAAGTTTGCTTACTCTGAGCTGAAGTAACTGCTATTAAAAAATAATACAATCCAAGTTAATTTTAGATCAACTGATGCTAATGGTTCAAAAGGAGGATGCAATAGAGAGTACAACATTGAGGTCCCATTAAGTAGGGGAAGCTCTTATAGGAAGTCAAATAATTTTACCACTATAAGAAGGTGAGAGACAAAGACCTGAATAGTAGCGATATATTACAATAGCACTCAAGTGAACTATGGCAGAACTGGTTTTTAATCTCATTTCTGAGAGACTCAATAGATACAAAGTAGTGTTGAAGTTAGTTGAGCATTCAAAGATTCTTTTTGAGTTGCACTCTAAACAGAGAATCTTTGCCATTTAAAATTGTAGAAACATCTGGTAGAAGTCTTCTTTCTGCCAAAATTACTTTTTACTTCAGATGGAAAGGCCATCACTTGTACTACTTTGCTTTCAATATCCATGCTGCGGGCATTAGAAACTGAAGGTAAGGCTGAAAAAGTGACCTACTGCATTTTGTTAGTAGATCTGGAAATATTTCCATATGAACTAATTGAGCAATAGCTGGTATCCGGAGCCATGGAAACTATATATGATGTGGCCAAAAGAAGACTCATTCTTCCTCCCTTTTTTTTTTACTTGATTATTGTTCTGGCAATGAGAGGTATTCGTGGGTATGCATGAGATCCATGTCCCATAGAACTGAGAAGGTGTCCTACGCCAGAGTGAGTAGCTTGGTCTTTTGGAACAGTATAGAGGGAGTCTGTGGTTTACCAGCATTGCAAGAGCTCGTAATGTGATCTATATAACAGCATTAAGGAGATCTAGTAGAAGTAATTACTGGTATGTGATAATAGTAGCTGGCAATTGGTATAGAAATGTATTTTAATGTAATATTGTATTTTGTTCTATAATTGTACATCGCTTTGGGCATTATCAAAAGTAAGGCAATTAATACATGTAATAAATACATGCATGGAGTTCTATCTTCAGTATTCTCCTGAGCTGAAAAATAAATTGTACTGTATTGGGATAGAGGTTGAAGCTAGGACATTGTCTTTGCCTATAAGATGTATTTGCCTTGGAATTGCCCAGTTCTAAACTCTTCTTCCTTGCTTGATTTGTAGTGCATTGCTATTGTACTGTCTGTCTATCTGGTGCTGAACCACCATTTCCTTAAACCATATTTTGAAGTGTAAGAGAGCTTTGAAAATGGATCTTAAGTTCCAGAAGGTGTATGTGGAGATTTTTCTCCTGAATGGATCAAGTTCCTTGAGAAGGGATCCCCACCTCTAGATGGAGACACCCAAAGGCAGTACTTGTTGAAGCGGGGGGAGGGGGGGGGGGGGGAAGTGTTGACCACAGAGCAGACAACTGTTGAATCCACCATCTCAAGGCACAAGAGAGAGTTTGATAAAAGGTAGTCTCTTGGATAGTAGCTGTAAATGCTGATTCCACTGATGTCTCAGACACTACTGTGCTTCTCTCATCCATAGAAAGGAAAAAGGGTTTTTTTTATCCTTTGAAGAGGTAGAAACGTTTTTCCCTTCTGCATGTCCAAACTTGCTCCTATGAATTTCAGTTGATGAGTTGGTGCGAGATGGAGACTTGTCAGTTTTCTACGAATCCCAGTGAAAGAAGGGTATGTATTCTACAGGCTGTGAGTCTTCTGAGGATTTGCTCGATATTAGCTAATTGTCTAAATTAGGAAAAATAAGACAGTGTTCTTTCTGACATGGACAGCTACTATTGTTTAGCATTTGGGTGAATATTCTTGGAGCTGCTGCCAGACCAAACGGGAATACTCTGTATTGGTAATGTTCTTCTGCCACAGAGAAAAATAGATATTACCTGTGGTCTGTGTGAATAAGAATGTACATATAAGCATCTTTGAGATCTAGAGTGGTTAGCCAATTGCTGACTTCCAGGTGAGAAAGGATAGTGCTGAAGAAATTCATTTTAAACTTGAGTTATTTGTTTAGGCTTCTTGGATCCAGGATTGGGTGTAGTCCTCCTGATTTCTTTGGGATCAGGAAATATGGTCAATAAAACCTCTTTCTGAAGCCGGAGCTAGCTCTATTGCATGAGCCGACAGTAGAACAGTTAGCTTCTCCTTCAAAATACAGTTAGTCCGAAATGGCTGGGTGAGAACAAGACATAGTATGAAAAGGTACAGCTTGAAAGTTTAGCTGATTACCCTTGTGAATTATTTTGAGAACCCAGGGGTCTGTCTGTAGGGGGTGGAAAAACTGAAGCCTTCTCTCCACCTTCATCTGGAAGACCTTAGAGCAGGGGTCGGGAACCTTTTTGGCTGAGAGAGCCATGAACGCCACATATTTTAAAATGTAATTCCGTGAGAGCCATACTAACTACAACCCCCTACTCTCCTGATGCCCCCAAGACCTGCCAAATTAATTTACTACAACCCCCCATCCTCCTAACCCCCCCCCCCCCAAAGACCTGCCAAAAGTCCCTGGTGATCCAGCGGGGGTCCAGGGCTCGCAGACAAATCTTTAATAAAAAAGTAAAAATCTAACAAAAACCCCCACCCTCCTGACGCCCCCCCAAGACCTCCCAAATTAATTTACTACAACCCCCCACCCTCCTGACCCCCCCCCCCCCCCCCACAAGACCTGCCAAAAGTCCCTGGTGGTCCAGCGGGGGTCCGGGAGCGATCTCCTGGACTTGGGCTGTCGGCTGCCAGAAGTCAAAATGGCACCAACGGCCCTTTGCCCTCACTATGTCACTGGGGGTCGACCAATGGTGGCGGTAGCCCCTGTGACATAGTAAGGGCAAAGGGCCGTCGGCGCCATTTTGACTACTGGAAGCCGATAGCCCAAGTCCAGGAGATCGCTCCTGGACCGCTCCTGGACCCCCGCTGGACCATCAGGGACTTTTGGCAGGTCTTGGGGGCGGTCAGGAGGGTGGGGGTTGTAGTAAATTAATTTTGGAGGTCTTGAGGGGCGTCAGGAGGGTGGGGGATTTTGTTAGATTTTTACTTTTTTATTAAAGATTTGTCTGCGAGCCAGATGCAGCCATCAAAAGAGCCATATCTGGCTCCCGAGCCATAGGTTCCTGACCCCTGCCTTAGAGCTAACTGAAGACATGAAAAATCTCATACATTAAATATGAGGAGCTGGCTTTTACAGAATTGCTGGGTAGATTTCAGCTCAGTTCTGTTTCTTGCACAAGGTCGGGGTTGGTACTGCTGTTGCTGAGATTTTTGTTGTTCAGGACACTGTCTCTGATATTCGTAAGGCTGATATCTTCTATGAGAGTAATAATATTGGCTCCTGTGAGATTAAGACAGATATCTCCTTTGAGAAGAATGTTGATCTGAAGCTGCTGCCGTTAAGGCTTTGTAAAATAGAACTGTGATCTTTTATGACATTGACAGTTTCCCTTAACTTTGACCCTGGACAGGTTATCTCCAAAGACGAGGCATTTGCTAACATATAAATATTTTCTCTAAGACCTGACACCTTAAGTCAAGCTAGCCTTCTTGTCCCCATGACTATGGCTGGTGATCTGGAAGTTGATTTTTTTTTTAAGTGCTTTGCATTCATCTGTTTCAGTGAGCTGAGAAGTAATTTTTTCCTGGTAAACTGCATGCAACTGGGAGATTCTTCTTTTGCTTTTTTGTAAAGATCGTATTAGTATTGTACCTTTGAAACGGATATCTTGCTTATGAACATAGCTGACTAGAGAAAACGTTTACCAGCAGGATCCAGCAATTTAGCTTCTTTTCCAGGTGGCATACTGGAATGTACTTTTGTTTTTTTTAAATCTTTTTAAAGCAAAATATCACCACAGCTTCATAAGGAAGCTGGACCTTTAGACATGGACACAGACGATGGACTTAGTATTTAAATATATCTTCCTTGCAACAGGTAGTGTGGAAAGTAGTGTGTACTGTGTGTACTGCTATTGCCAGAGGTTTTTATGCTTGCATATTCTTAGGGATCTTTGTTTTCATTTTCTATTTTATTTTGCCTGCGATTTTTAATGTTATAACAAAAAAGGTCAGTGGAAAAATGACTAATATAACACAGGAGAAGAGCAGTGAAAAAGTTATTTTTCTGCTAATTTTTTCTTCTAATATTGAAATTCCCAGGCAAAATAAAGTCAAAATGAAAGGTCCCTACCTATAGCCCTGGGAATTCTTTTGCCTCTGCTTCTTCCTGCATTTCCAAAAGGAAGAGACTTGCACCTTTTGTAAGAATGCCTAATATGTCATCTCTTCTGGAGGGGTTATATTTCCAGTTGGTTCTGGAAAAGGATCAGAGAGTAGCTTGACTGATATCTTTTGGGCTTTATTACTACGTTTAAAAAAAAAAGAAAAAAAAAAAAGTTACTGACGACTCAATTAGAAGGGTGTCCAAACTTTTGCATATGCCATATTCACTGTTTATTATTTTCAATATGTTACAATCATAGTAATTTGGCATTAAAAACTGCAGAAAGATGTCATCTTTAACCAGGGCCAGTGAAAAATTGCTGTGCTGCCCGCCCCCCAGTTCTGTTTGTTTTTTTTTTAACACAAAATTTTTGTTGTTTTCCCCAAAAACCAACACACAATGCATCTGATGAAGTGGACTTTCCTCGGAAGCTCATGCTTTAATAAATTGATTAGTTTGTAAGGTGCCACTCAACTCCTCTCATTTCAACACACAATAGGAACAGTCAGTCTCACTCTCCGTCCCAATCCCCCTTCCACCACTGTAAAAAGCCCTGCTCCCTCCGGCAATCAAAACTATGAAAATTAACACACTCCCTCGAACCTATTTCACCCCAACCACAGGTCTAAAATTTCTAAATTGTGCAGGAATGATCCCCAGGTGCTCCTTCCCCGCCTACCAGTACATAAAATTGATGCCCGCTGGGCCCTGTAGCCAGTACCAGTTTATTGTACAGAAAAACATGCACTGCTGTGGTGCCAACCAGAAAATCCTGCAAAAAGAGACACTTGGACCCTACATAGTATTAGGTCTATTGTAATGAATGTTAGGTGTGGGTTTGGCCCTTGGACAGCCAACAATATGGTAAAAAATCCCACACCAAAACAGTACTAACTGCAAGCACTCAAACAGGAACAACCCTATCTATGAAAAGGCAAATATTATACCAGGCTCTAATACACCTCCTATTAGGAAAGCAGAACAAACCAGTCTGCTCTAAATTCCTGCTTAGAAACTACATGCTAACAGAATACCTCACCTCGCTTACACATGAACACCACACACAGACCCTCACCAAATACAGAATACAGAGACCATAAAGTATAAATAGAAACGTGTAGATAGAAAGTGAACTGCAAACTGCAACAAGCCAGACTCTGCATGCCATAAAGCAAGGGAAAAACAGAAACATCACCAATCCTCATAAATCAAACAAAATCAAGAAATATAAATCTTAATAAACCATACTAATACAAAGAATACTGCAAAAAAGATGACAAATAGAACATCCAATTATTAAGAACTCATAACATTTTAAAACTTTCCAAACGGCAATAAAATATTTCAAAATAGCAGACACATCAAAACACCCAATACTTTAAACAAGGGAAAAATGCCTCGCTTCCCATACCTGAAAACGTTTGATTTCCAGTCACCTTGAGCTTGTCGTGTATTAGTGGGGGTGCAAAAATGTTTTCACCCCCACCCCCAAGGCAGACTCCCATTCACACCAGCCACCCTCCCACCATAGGCAGGCTCCCATTCCCAACCACTCATCCCTGGCAGGCTCCCATTCTTTCTCTCTCTCACACATACACACACCGATCTCCCCAGGCAGGCTTCATTCACATATACACACCCATCCCCCCTCAAGGCAGCTTTCATTCACACACATACACACAAATGTCTACGCACAGGTCTCTCTTGCTCCTGCCACCCAGTACCTCGTTCCTTGGAAAAGCGCAAGGATTTGCAGAACTGTAAACATCCTTTCTGTGGCTCCTCCTCATGTGCAGGCCGGCCTGCGGTACGCAACACTCACACTGCTAGCACTTCCTGAAGGCTCATTTCGTGCATCGCGAGATGACCATAAAAGGAAGTGCTAGCACCGCCAGCATTGAGTACCGCAGGGCTGGCAGCACACAAGGAGGAATCACAGAACAAGCTCCCATGTCTTCTAACTACTGCTGCTGACTGCAAGGGCCTCTGTATGTTTCCTGCCACCGGTGAGATGAGGTCCATTGGCAGCCTCTCACTGCTCCCTGTCCTGGGTCCCCTCCCAGGTATGCCAGCCCGTGCAATTGCATGGTTTGCACACAATAGCGCCGGGCCTGTCTAACTTTGTACCATGTAAAAGTTGTGTCAGTTTCTATTCTCTTACATCGAAACGTATCAGGGATGCCTAATCTTTTGCACAAAACTGAATATATTGATAAGGAGGAAAGGAAGATACAGACTATTTGGGTGGCCAACTTTTCCAGTATAGGCTTCACAGTAGGAGTAGTAGATGTAATATTCTTCATGCAGTTATGAATGAACTCCAGCCATAGTTTCTGTATAAAATGGATAACAACCTGATGTAGGAGGCTGAAGGGTTACAGATGAGGTTCCCAATTCTGGGACTAATATTAAAAGAGTATATCCAGGTGATATTTTTTGAGGAGTCAATGAAGAGTCAGTGCAGTGACGTGTTGGCATTATCTTCAGCATCAAAATGTTTGATGTAGATGGCATGGAGGCGCCAAGGTGGTTTATGCTGATGGCACCAGAGATGGATGGCACCAAACTCTTCTGTGCCCTAGAAGTTTCAGCAGAGCGAGGGAAGTCTTGGAGAGGACATGCATATTTTCTTCAGGAGGGGAAGAGAACCCCTGTTTTGAGTTTTCTGAAGGTGATGGTCCATGGGTACAGTCTGCCATATGTTGCACAATTCCTCACACAGCAGATACAAATGCTGTGTAGATCCAAACTGAATATTTTATGTTTACATTTGGAGCTGGATTTGAAGGGTTTCTCTGACATAATAAAAATTGGAAAAAAATTCTAACTCCTAATTGGGATTTTTATTTATTTATTTTTTTTAAGGAGACTCCTGGAAAAATAAAAAGAAGAAACGAAAGAAACAATATGCAAAACAATTGGCTGCATGTGGCTAGAGAGAACAAGATGTCCTTTTTCCTCCAGTGGACAAAAATGTGACTGAGGAGACACACAGTGGCAGCTACACGGGCATACCTGTCTTTTTCTGAGCTTAGAGAGCATGTCCCCCCATTGGTACCATCTGAAGACGTCACCCACTTATCCCCAGAGAACCCTGGAAACTACTTCATCATCAAGCTGTGTTTGTATGCGCACTCTCACTTGCTCCCTCCTTAGGCAGGACTGCAGCAGTACGTAGGTCCTTGGGTAGACCCTGAACCTGCTCTGGTTCAAGGACTGTCCGCAGCTGCATTCAGGCATATGAAATGTGGTAGCCTTCCCTCCTGTGCATGAAACCTGTATGCTTACCTAACCAGTTACTTCACGTTACCTACCAACCTCCAGGTCATCCCCACACAATGGAAATCCCTCCAGCAGGCATCTTTACATTCTACGGATTTTTTTTTTATTTTATTTATTTATTTTTTTATTTATTTTTTTAGAGAATCTCATGTTCATGTGAAAACTTTATTGTAGATCTTCTGCCTGGACTGACCAAATGTACAACAGCTTTCCTGCTCTTTCATTTCTCCTCTGTCCTCTTCTACCTATCCCTTCCCTCCTTTTCTCTCTCTCTTATCTTTTCAATGCTTATTCCCACTTGTTTGACTTCACATTCCATTCTTTCCAATCCAGCACCATTCATCGTACACAGAAACTGAGAACAAATCTGCCACTAAGATGAAAGCATACGCAAACTCTTTGTCCAACAGACAATGAAGACAAGTAGACAAAAAGAATGGAAAGAAAAAGGGGAGGAAAGGCCAAAATGCAGCAGTCAATCTTAACAGAATAAGCCAAATACTATCTGGGTCTCTGCTGGGGTGAGGAAGGGGATAGGTGGGAAGCTGACAAATGACAAAAATCAATGCACTGTGCAGAGTCTAAATAAGGCGCAATATGTATTGGACCTTATTCAAAGTGTGACATTTGAGTACGGTATTTTATTCTTGCTCAAATACGCAATAACATGTCATCATCAGAAAGGCCTCCTGTTCCGCTCTCCCCGATCGGGCTCCCTCGCCGATAGCCGGCCTGTCTATCCAGCACTCTCCTACCGGTGAGGCCGCGATTCTCCTCCTCCAGCCGGCCACGAGCGGAGCCAAGATCCGGCGCGTCGACCCGGCCTCGGACCACGAGCCCTCGCACCCAGTAGGCCCCGAGCCGAGACGCGAGCCTTCGCCCCGAACCGCCCACGAAAACGTCGCGGCGGTGACGTCAGAGGCGCGACCGGCGGGCTATTTAAATCGCTGCTCTCCTTGGCGTCGCGCGCCGGGCGTCGCGCGCACGAAGGAGCGCAACAAAGGGGCCTGCCCCTTTGTTTCGCCCCTTCGGTTCGCCCCTCGCTCTCCCTGAGCTTTACCCCATCGGTCCCATGACAGTGCTAACCCAGCGTTCACCCTGCAACTTCCATCTAGCGCTCATCCTGCAACAACCACCCAGCGCTCATCCTGCAACAACCACCCAGCGCTCATCCTGCAACAACCACCCAGCGCTTAACCTGCAACAACCATCATCCTGCAACAACCATCCTGCAACAACCACCCAGCAACATCCTGCAACAACCACCCAGCGCTCATCCTGCAACAACCACCCAGCGCTCATCCTGCAACAACCACCCAGCGCTTAACCTGCAACAACCATCATCCTGCAACAACCATCCTGCAACATCCTGCAACAATCATCCTGCAACAACCATCATCCTGCAAGCAACCATCCAGCGTTCCTCCGACAACCTTCCAACCAGTTAACCTTCCAAAATGTCTCCAGCTCTTCCAATCCCAATTTTGCAACACCACCTCCTACCTAAAAGACCATCTGCAAGACAAGCCCTTCACTACAACTTAAAGGCACTCACCCCTATTCTGACTGCACCTACCACCCAGCTTTTAGGCCTCACCCTCTTTTCACTCTCACTTTTCAATGCACAATCCCTAACAAAAAAACCTTAATTTTCAATGATTACCTCACCGACGCCAATCCAGATATTTGCGCAGTAACTGAAACATGGCTCAAGCCCTCAGACACAGCTCTAATAAATCAACTCCCTACGCAGACCTATGACTTCTTTTCACTCCCAAGACTGAAAAAAAGAGGAGGTGGAATCCTTTTGGCTACCAAAAAAAGCCTTAACTTTACCCAACACCCATTCAGTTCTAACTCAAAATTGGAAGTTGGTTTCTTCACATCACAACATCTTCAAATCCTTCTTGTCTACGCCCCCCCAGGGCTCCTAGAATCCGATGTCTCCCCCTTCCTTGAAATCACCACCACTCTCATCAACCTGGATTCCCCAGCAATCATCTTAGGAGATTTCAATCTGCACATAGACAATCCTTCACCATCTAACAGTTGCGTATCCCTCCTCACAGCCCTGTCAGCAATGGGTTTCCAACAATTAGTCAATGAACCCACACACAAAGCGGGTCACACCCTGGACTTGATTTTCATCAACAAAGGCATTACGAATACATCCAATTTGAATAATAAAAAGGTTCCATGGTCGGACCACACTCTCATCTCCACCTCTTTCGCTCTGAAAGAAACCAATACTGCTAATATCCCCTCACCCTCATTTCAATACAGGAGGCGATGCTCCCCAGAAGACCTTAACAACCAGTTGGATTCACAGCTCCCTCTATTAGATCTCACCGACCCGAACACTGCCATTCGTTCATGGAACAACATAACAGAAAATATAGCTAACAAGCTCTGCCCTTCAACTACAAAAAAAGCTCACACCAATGCCTCCAACAGACAACCATGGTTCACCAAAGAACTTAGAAAACTAAAACAAAGCTTAAGAAAGAAAGAAGTGACTTGGCGTAAAACCCCTTGTGACATTACCATTTCTTCATACAAATCCACTCTATATCAGTACAAAGCCCTCACCTCAAAATCAAAAAAAGATTATTTTGCATCTAAGATTCACAACCTGGTCTTTGATGCAAAAGCTCTTTTCGCTTATGTCTCCAGCCTCACTCAAACCATACCGCGAGAAATCCCCGGCGACATGGCACAGTCTAAAGCTGATGAACTCGCTCAGTTTTTCCAAGATAAAATCAACAATCTTTTAACTCAACTGCCTTCCAATACTGCTGAGGCCCTTCCAACATGTCAACATTCGACCTTCAAAAACTCCAGCCTAAACACTTTTGAACCCGTCTCTTCCACCGAGATACAATCCATCTTGAGAAGAATGAAACCTTCGTCTCATCCTGCAGACCACATCCCTACCAAACTTCTTCTATCTATTCCAGACACAATAACCACATCATTGACTAACATCATCAACTGCTCTCTAGCCCAAGGATCCTTCCCAGATGATCTCAAAATGGCTTCAATCTCACCCCTCCTAAAGAAGCCTAACCTTGATCCGAAAGACCCCAACAATTTCCGCCCCATAGCTAACCTTCCATTCATCGCCAAGATCATGGAAAAACTAGTCAACACTCAACTCTCAAACTACATCGAAGACAACAATCTCCTCTTCGCCCCACAACACGGATTCCGAAAAAATCGAGGCACAGAATCCCTCCTTATCTCTTTGACAGACCATATCTTACTGGGCCTTGACAAAGGAAATTCATACCTGTTGATCTTGCTAGACCTTTCCGCAGCGTTCGACACGGTCAACCACGCCATCCTCCTAAACCAGTTGTCATCCATAGGAATCAGCGGCACCGTCCTTTCCTGGTTTAAAACCTCTCTCAACAATAGAGGTTACAAAGTTAAACTCCAAAATAAGGAATCCTCTAGATTTAACTCTACCTTAGGAGTCCCACAAGGTTCGTCTTTATCGCCGACTCTTTTCAATATTTACCTACTTCCTCTCTGCCAACTTCTCACCGACCTCAATCTAAAGTTTTTCCTATACGCAGATGACATTCAAATCATCATCCCTATCAAAGACACATACTCTAACACTCTTGACTACTGGGAATCATGCCACAAAAAAAATCAAACAACTACTCAACAGTCTACATCTCATCTTAAACTCCTCTAAGACTGAAATCCTACTCATCTCTCCGGAGAACACCTCCAACAGTACTCTTCCCACAAATCTGCCTACCACTCAAGCTAGAGACCTAGGAGTAATAATTGACAACCGGCTTAACTTCAAGGCACACATTAACAAAACAACCAAAGACTGCTTCTTTAAACTCCAGGTTTTGAAAAGGATAAGACCTCTGTTCCACGCTCAAGACTTCAGAACGATCATCCAAGCAGTTATCTTTTCGAAACTGGACTACTGCAATTCCCTACTGCTAGGTCTACCTTCATCATACTCCAAACCCCTACAGATGGTTCAAAATTCTGCAGCCCGAATTTTGTCAAGCGCAAGGAAAAGAGACCACATATCCCCCGTCCTGAAAGAGCTTCACTGGTTACCCGTATACTTCCGCATCATGTATAAAGCCATAACTACCACCTACAAAACTATACATCAACTCACCACTCTCGATCTTCAATTCCCCCTCCTAGTACATAATTCTACTAGACCTACTAGAGATGCTTATAGAGGCTCCCTCCAAGTTCCCCCAGCGAAAACGACCAGACACATTACCACAAGAGATCGCGTCACCTCCACAGCTGGCCCTCTTCTGTGGAATTCCATTCCCACAGACCTCAGACAGGAGCCCTGCCTCCTAACTTTTAGGAAAAAACTCAAGACTTGGTTATTCAAGCAAGCTTTTCCGGACACAACCCAATGACACAATCCAATGACTCCAAAAACACCATTCTCTTGTATTTAACATCTATTTTGTATATTAGTTTGTACACTATATTTAATTTGTATATTGTTTAACTATTTCTCTTCTCTCCTTTCTCTTCCTTCTCCAAGTTCGGCTTCCCTTGTTAAATGTAACTGTACCTTCCGTCACCACAGTTCTAGTTTTTGTATATAATGCACTCCTGTTCTATGTAAACCAGCAAGATATGTCTTCATGATTGCCGGTATATAAAAATCCTAAATAAATCATTTTTACCTGTTAATTTTCTTTCCACGAGTCCTGTTACACTCGTCCAGTCCTGACAAGTGGGTCATGCCCCTTACCAGCAGACTGAGGCAGAGCACAGTTTTCTGTTGTGACATTATCACTGCTACTCAGGGGTGGTACAACACAAGGAAAAAAAAAACCCACCAGCATTCCTATGGCAAAGTACTGAACACACCACAAACATTCAAATTAAAAAAATAACAAAAAAAAATGTAAACCTGACCGCTTTGGCGGGAAGATCTCCTTAGAACACTACCTGTCCACATCCTGTGGAGAAACAGAAACAGGACAGGAGAAAAAAACCCCCCCCCAGCAAAGGCTGAAGAGGAAGATCTTCTCTGAATTACATACGTACATGACAGGCACTTGCCAATCACATTTTCTACTTTTTAACACAGTACAACATCACAAATCCACTGCTCAATGTCGAAGCCAGAGAAGTCTTTCAGCGGTTACAGCTGGAGCCAGAAATCTAGTGAAAATCCAGGTAAGGTCATAGAAGGAATCAGCTAAGAGCACGGTGGAATGCAGCCTGCACACCTTCAAGGAGTTACTGAGACCACATCACTACAGACAGCTGCCTGCACTCATTGGGCCACTGAGGAAAAAAATCCGCTTTTTCAGAGTGGATACAGCTTAGACAAGCTGAAGACTCCTTTGAGACCTGTCCGATGGGACTCCAGTTCCTTAGAATGAAGTGCAAAGCCTTAAAAGATTAGCAAATTAATGGTGCCCCAGTCAGCTGTCACTTCTAGTTTAAAACCAGCGATTTTAATAGAGGAGATCACTTGTACCTGTGATAAAGGTGAATAATACAGACATCTTTCTTTCTCTGGGGGGAACTCAGGAACTTCATGAGCCAGCTGGGGTAGCGGAAAAGCTCTCTAGCCCACCTAGCATGCTTACCAGGCACTTAATCTCCAGTCGAAGGCTGAGAACAATATCCAGAAAAAGTGTTCATAGGTTTCTCCCCCTTAACAGGCCTGTAAATTGCACAGGAGGCTTGGTGAAGAAAATGAAAAGTCCAGGCAAAAACCCCTGAGAAAGAGACACAGGCTTGGCAGGGCACTCAGTCACTTCTCTCTCCAGAGAGAGATCTCCAAATCTGGCTGCTGGTGAGTTAAGAGACTGACCCCGGGGAGGCTGAAACAAAATGACAAATGTCCCCCCCCCTGAATCTGCGGCCTAGTTGGGCACTTCAGGCCTGTGCACAGATGATGCAGCTGAAGCCCTGACTGCATCTCTGAAGCTGAAGAGGGATGAGCAGATAGCTACGAGGCCTGCAAAAAACCTCCCCGGGAACCATTTCCATCTTACAACACTAACCAAGCTCTGCGTGACTCTGGAGCACCTGCAGCCGCAGGCCCTGCAGAGATTGCTCGTCTCAGAATGGAAGAGCTCAGCGAGGGAGAGAGAAGACTCAAGCTGGCTAATTCCCCCTATAAAAAAAAAAAAACAAAACAAACCCTTACCTCCAACACCAGCAGTCCACTCTGCGCCACAGAATCCGTGTGAGGGAGAAAACTGCTCCTGCATGCTTGGCTATGCCTGTCCCTTTCTGTTTTTCTAAACAATTCTTATAAAAGAGGAAGAGGTAAGTAGTGGGGGGGGGGGGGGAAGAGGAAGGGGGTGAATCACAGAAGTCATCGAGGACCCTTTCCCTTTGAAAAAGTCTTCCCCCCCCCCCCAAGAACTCTGCCAACTGAAAAATCCCCTGGGCTCTAGCAAAACGGCTTCTGGGGCTGGAAACCTCTGCTGTGGGCTTGCTAACCTGGGCGAAGCAAGTGCCTGACCCTCTTAACACTGGGAAAATGACAAATTAGTACCAAGAACCCACAAAGGGAGGCAGGCCCAGGGAGAAATCCTACCATCTTGCCGGAGGCAGAGAATATTGCTCTCTCTCTCTCTCTACACTGCACCACCCCTAAGTAGTGGCGCTGATGTCACTGCCTCCCATCTGCTGATAGGGGGCCATAACCCACTCGTCAAGGCTGGACTGGTGGAACAGGATGAAATGGAATCTCAGCTTTTATTGCATCTTATTGCCTACCACACCACTCATTTTAAAATATAAAACAAATCACGTGCTCTTTTCTGTTCTACTTACCACCCTTAGTACACAGAGCCCCTGGTGGCAGCAAAGACTTGGATAACATTTAGCTCGTAGAGATTTTTAAATTCATATTTTGCCAATATCCGGTGTCCATTCAAAGCATGAGGATATCCTCAGAAATAAAACAAAACCTAAAAGGAAATCTAAATTTAAACTAAAAACTAAATTTAAAAGACACTAGTAATGCTTTTTTTTTTATCTTAACAAAAAGGTTACTTGATTAACAGACTCAGACATATGTAAACTGTCAACAAAATGTCACTTAGCATTAGATAGTATTTATTTAAACAAGATTGCAATTCATAACCTAAGATTACTATTATAGTTAATAAAGTAATAGCACAACTTCATTTTCAGTATTTTTCCCTTTCACCTCAGCTTATGGTATGCACACAGCCACAAGTTATTTAACTGGAATGAAAAACTTCCTTTGAAATTCTGAAGGACCTTTCACTTAACTGATGATTACCAAAGTCAGATCACCCAGCTACCCATCTCTGAGCATCAACCTTTGGAAGGCCACCTCCCCTGAACATTAGGTACGGAGCAGCACATAGCACTTCAAAACTGTCAGCTACAATACAGAAGTATTAACATGCAGTACTACCATCAGACCAGCATAAGAATTCACCTCTATTAAAAGCAGGTATGTTCCCAGTAAACTGTATGTGATTTTATTACGTGTGAAATCTACAATGTCCTTGCACCAGTAAATTCACTTTTTCAAGGATCATTTCTATGATTATACCGATATTTCAATGACCAACATTTTTTTTAGGTTATAATTATACAGGCTAGAAAAATTACATTTATAAACAAACTAGAAATGTTATATGTTGCATGTTTCTCAAGCAAACATTCAAAAAGAGAAAATGAATTTTATGTAGGACGAATGTAAGCATATAAGACCAATTCGGTGCTGTGCACGTTCACACCTATTTATATACAACAGTATTCTGCCATGCCCAACTCCCAGCCACGAGTTTGCATTAAAGAAAAGTACAATAATTCTATTTGAGCTGACAGCTGCAAAGATTAAATAAGGTCTTTTCTAATTTGTAAAGGAAGCACACAACTCATTCTTGAGCATCTGTAGAGTTCCATTACTGCTGCTCACAATTTATTCAAAACAGCATTTTTCATATATGCCACATAAGCTTCCTGTAATCACTGCCACTGGACTATCTTTGGCAGTACTTATAAGCATTGTTTAATGTATATAGTAGCCATTTGTATACCAATTGCACAAGAAATCTGTAGTAAAGAACATCTCCATAAGAAAATGATGCAGACCTTCATTTATCTCACGTTAGGGAAAGAAAGACTGTAGAAATTAAAACCATTTTAAGTTTGACACTGCACTCACTTTGCTGTTTGAAACAGTGAACACAAACATAAGCACATTCTCTAAAATACGCAACACACCACCAGATATCACAACTGTACTAAATATTTAATACAAAAAGCTTAACATTAGTTTGTCATCTCTTGATTAACCATTGCGAGGTTATATAAAATTTAGCTGACAATAGGTTACTGACCAAAACCTTATGTATTAGTGGAATCCATATACATTGAAAATGAATGTAGTGACAAATGAAGCCTTTGATAACCTCCTTTAGAGGAATAAAAGATATTTCAGAATCCACAAGTAGTTTTCCCAGGACTGAAACTCAAGACATACAAGGTAAATCTTCATTGAAAAGCCACAGCAGGACAATCTTCTTTTAGCTAGGATGTTAGAATTTTACATCCAAATACTAACTTTCCCGGTATTCAAATCCAAAACAGAAAATGTTCCAACGAAACATTTTGATGAAGTTGCTCCTTTTTCCAGCATAACCAAGATATTGATGTGATGAACAGGAAAAAAAAGTCTGAAACAAGAAGTATAAAGCAAGCATAGAGCAGAAAAGTGTCCCCTTGAACATACACAATGGTGATTTGTACAGAAGCAGTGGGAATTATGGCACGTTTACAAAACATGAGCCACAGGATAAGTTTCAACCCAAGTCTTTTACACTTGGTGTAACTGCTAGAGATTACAAAAAGCTGAAAATACCAAGGCAACATAGATTCTCCTTTACACACACATTAGTTGTAAATGGTAGGATAAAAATGAATCAGATGTACTACTGCATGTAAACAAAAATGCTACTTGCAGCAGCCTAAAAAGCATCTTAGGTTTGAAAAATAGTTGCCTCAGGCATCTGCACATACTGTCCAAGCCAATGTATGCCTCTTTTACACATATTCTCCCTTTCCCCCCAGAAAAATCACAACAAAACAAATCTATTTAGACTACACATTTGAGGGAAAGTACTATTGTAAGAAAAAAAGTCAAGGCACCAGGCAATTCCTTCTTATTGCAGCTGTTAGCTTTTTGACATGAGCACCGCTCACAATAACAAGTGTTCTTAATGGAAGGACAGAAATAGTGGTAAATTACAACAACAAAAAAGTTTCACCAACGTATTAAATGTCTTGTAAATTTACAGTATCACCAGTCTTGTAATATAAACTGTATCCACTGTAGCTGCTGAGGATCTTGCATTTCAGGAGGGCAGCCTCAACACCTAAGCTCATGGGTATTGCTCTGCAACTGATGGCCATATATGTATTTGAGCTACTTGTGTCATTCCAGCCATGTGCCCAACCTGGTAACGGAGAAATGTGCTACACAAAGCTGGTAGGATTAATAATGAGTGGTTCAGTTCACAGAAGTTGTAAGATGTGGCCAAAGGTCATTCTTTGTGCAATATTTGATGAAGATGAAGATAAAGTGGTTTCTTTGTCAGCAACTGCAGCTTCCTCCTTTTAAAATCAGTGGGTTTCTTGTACCTGCATTCACAAAATGACAACTTTAGAACTGGCAGCACACACTCATGTAGTCCCTATTCTTTAACCTCTGGCTACCACTTTCTCATTCCCCAGCTCCCTTAGATGAATGCACAAGACAAATCAAATCCCTATACCGGCTAAAGGCTAGGAAGACAACCTCTTCAAAAAGGTAGATTTTCGCTATGGCTTATGAGGCAGCAGGAACTGCTCCTGCAGCACATCGTCTTATCCAGGCACATGAATTACTCTGAAGCCCTACATCTCCTGCATAGTAGTGCAGAGCAAGGAAGCACAGAAAACTGATGCACTCACCATTTCTATCAAGTAGTAAGCACACACTCCAACAGTAATGGCAAAGCCAAACAGCCTTTGTTTACAGAGGCCAATTTAATTTGCTCATGACATCTTTTTGTAATTCACTTTGAGGCTGATGCAATTTAGTGCGCTCGGCTTGCTTGGATGTGAGTTTTGGACGCGTATCTAAAACCCTTCATGCAATAAAGGGATTATGGCATCCAAACCAGCATGTAGCTAATAGTACTCATCATATGTAAATTCATGTTGATGAGGCTATTAGCTATTACCCTGTTGCAAAAAATCGCCACACGGCCATGGTGCCCATTTTAACGCTGCAAATTTAACAAACTGCTTGGGAGCAGGTATTAAAGCATGAGCGTTCAAAGGCTGAGGGAAAACAATCCTGAAAAATCCTGTTTTCTGTGATTCCTCCTATTAGTATCCCGAGGAACCACAGAAAGCAGAATTATGTCCCACTCAAAAGCTTAACAAAAAGAAAATCCTGCTCTGTGGTTCCTCATAGGGAGAACCACAGAAAGCAGCTTCCCCAAGGTCTGCCCCAATCGGAACCCCTGCAGGCAATGAGTGAAGGAGTGAAAACATTAATATTAAGTGTCGGGCACTTGATATTAATTTATTCACTCCTCCACTTCCTGTCAATTGGTCCATTCACTGTCACATGTCATTGAAAGGACCAATCCCCTTCCAAAAGGCTGTCCTGAAAGGGGATTGGTTCTTTCACTGACAAGTGTCAGTGATTGTGTGTGCCTTTTAGCTCAGCAGCTCACTTGCCCATTGCATCGCGCGCCCAGGACAGGTGGATGTGCGCGCGTTCAAAAAGGTGCGCCCAGTTTGAAACCATGTTTTTTACGCGCTGACACTGCATCGGCCTGTTTAAGTTTTTCTCTATCACAGCTTATTTGTCGGCAGAAAAGGCCCTTCTGGGTCCACTCAGTCTTGCCCAGTTGCCCCTGCCTCCTGTGCTGCTGCAGACCGTACTCAAGTTTTAGTCTTCTTCCTTTATCATTACCATTGTCCCCTGTATGTGTCCGCAACAGGCTTCAATTCTGTCACTGTTTTACTACCACCAGTGCTAAAAGTTTATTCTAGAAAAACCTACTCCTCTCTCACTAAAGTAAAAGTTTGTTATTATTGTGGTTTTTTTTTTTTCTTAAGTAAAATACCTTTCTGGACTTTATTTAACCTCTCAAGACATGAAGGTGGCTATGGAAGAAAGCAGTCATTCAGGGAGTTCAGAGTGCAATATCACCAAAGTATACAGTTAAAACAAGTAAAGAAGAATGCTGATAGACAGGATGAGGAAAACACCAAGGTAGCTTATGTGGATTTAAATGAAGAGCAGACAAATATGAAATTACCTGAATCAACTGCTAATAAGCAGGCTGTGAATAGGAATAAAAAGGAATATATTGAGGTATGTCTATGTAAACGCCAGAAGTCTAGAAAATAAGATTGGACAGACTAAATGGCACTAAATGAAGATTCTGTCAGGCAGGCCATGATTATGGGCCAAGGATGCACAACGTGGCTACTGCACCTTGGCCCCAGGAGTGATAGGCGGAGGCAAAGCAGCTGTCAGGCAAGACTAAGAACTTGAGAGAGTAGTAAGGGGTAGGTGGGATCAAAACTCGGGAAGGGCAAAAGTGGCAAGAGTAAAGATTAACAAAGGAAGCTAAGCAGGAGCAAGTTAGTGGGAGTGGGCAGAGTCTGCTCCAGAAGGGAATCACAGAAGTAGTTAGATGAATACAAGGCAAGGAATGAGCTAGGGAGAGAACATATCACATCTCCAGCCAGAAGCAGCAGGGATAAAGAAGCAGAAATAACACCCCCAACCGCAAGGGCGAGTGTTTATCAAGGAGCAGCAGAGTCCCTTGCCACAATACAAAAGGTCAGAAGATGTTTGGCATGTCTGTCCCAGACAGCAGAGGCAGTGTGATGTCAGTGCTCACTCACACTTCATATTCTAGGCTAACAGTGGCATGCCAAGCAAGGTCAGCAGAATGCTAGAAAACTGGCCCAGAAAAATCATTACAGATGCAGCAATAGGACCTATTACCCTGCAGTCCTTACTCCCATGCTGCAACCTTTACATTGCCTGAATCACAGCACTCAAACTTTCATAGGCTCTTGCAATAATCTGAGTGCTGTACTGGTGCTTCCTTCCTCACAGCAACCATTTTGAATAATCCCAGTCTTGCAAACCTCGACATGGACAACCAATGCTTATGTAGCCAGGAAAATCAAACTTATGGGGGCTAGCAAATGCCTGAAAAAGCAAAAAGGCATAGCAAACACAGCAGCCAGCACAATCATCATGGCAGAATCAAGAAGGACAGGGTCAGAGAAAAGAGAAGCAAGCAGGCAGAAAGTCTCCGATAGGAAAAAGTTGACGTCACTTTAAATAACAGAGAAGAAACCAGAAAAGCAGCAATGATACAGCAAGTCGCAGGGCTCATATCAACAGGACAGATACTATGGAAAGAGACCAGCAACACAGAAGAAGAGGACCCATTAAAACACACCTGCAAAATCAGTGGTGGACATATGGTAGACATTAATGGAACACAGTGGCTTCAAGGGAGCAAGCAGGGAACCAAAAGGGCATGAAAGACCAAGAAATTTCTGACAATCAGGTGGAGAGCTGCAACACAGCAGTTGATGACACGGGATTGGCCGTAAGGCCTCATCAAAAGCCTACATAACACGAGATGCAGCTTCGCAATACTGCAAGACAGTGCAGTTGCTTACCTGAAAGAGGTGTTCTCCTTGGACAGCAGTATGTTAGTCCTCACATGTGGGTGACATCATCCAATGGAGCCCGGCATGGAAAACTTTTGTCAAAGTTTCTAGAAGCTTTGACCAGCACACTGAGCAAGCCCAGCATGCCACTATCCACATGTCCACGCGAGGTCCCCCTTCAGTCTCGTAACATAGAAAAATACAAGCGAAAAAATAGAACAAACCGGAAGGAGAATCCAACTCCATGGGGAGGCAGGCGGGATTCCTAAGGACGAACATCCTGCTGTCCTAGGAGAACACCTGTTACATGTAAGCAACTGCACTTTCTCCTATGACAAGCAGGATAGTAGTCCTCACATGTGGGTGAATACCAAGCTCCAGGCTGCCCCTGTTCGCAGGTGAGACCAACAGTTACTGAACAAAATGCTAACGGCCACAACAACAACTGCGGTGCTGTTGGTCGGCAGGGGACAGTCTGGCTCCCACCAGGGGCACAAGGCAGGAAGAGTTGGGTTCAGGTCTGGAACAGATTGCGCAGGATGGATTGACTAAAGGCACTGTCCTGTCGCCCATCCTTGTCCAAGCAATAGTGAGCCGCAAATGTGTGAAGAGAACTCCATGTTGTGGCCTGGCAAATTTCGATGATGGGTTGAACTGGCTTGAAGCCCAGACTCGGAAAGGTGCCACAAGTAGTCCAATAGTTGAGGAAGGGGGCATGTGAATGGGTCCAAGCCCTGCCCCGCACACTGGAAGAGAATCAGTAGGACTTCCTGGTGGAAGGTTTCCTAGAAGCCACCAGCACCTGGGAGACACTGTCCTAGAGGGCCAAGGGCTGAAGGACTAAGCGCTCAACATCCAAACCATTAGGGCTAATGCCTGGAGGTTCGGATGGCACAGGGTGCCCTGGTTCTGCATAATCAGATCAGGCACGGTCCCCAGCCGAATGGGGGTCCTGACTGACAGGTCTCGCAGGAGAGGGAACCAGACCTATCGGGGCCAAAAGGGTGCTATGAGAATCATGCTCCCTCTGTCCTGTTGAAGCTTCAGCAGGGTCTTCAGGAGGAGTGGGAGGGGAGAGTACACATACAGTAGACCTCTCCCCCAGTGGAGGGTGAAGGCATCACAAGCCAGATGTCCGCCCCCCCCCCCCCTGAAAGGGAGCAGAACTTGCTCACCTTGTGATTGTGGGGGGAGGTGAAAAGGTCCACATCTGGTGCACCCCACTGATGAAACAGTTGGGCCGCTACCTCCAGGTTGAGGGACCATTTGTGTGGCTGGAAGGAGTGACTCAGCTGGTCCACCAGCATGTTCAGGGCCCCAGGCAGGTACGGCGCTCGTAGTGACATTCCCTGCGACAGGGCCCAGGTCCACACCTGCACCACCTCGTGAGAGGAGTAACAAGCTTGAGTCTCCCTGTTTGTTGATATACCACATCGCCATCTGGTTGTCTGTCCAGATCAGGATTTCCTGTGTGACAACCGGACTCTGAACACCCCCATAAGGCATATCGGATCGCACGAAGCTCCATAAAGTTTGTGAGTGGTCCAGAGACCCTGCGTGTGGATGCCGTCCACATGGGCAACCCAGCCCTGAGGAAAGGCATTGGTAGTGAGGATTACTTGAGACGGAGCAGATTGGAAGGGAATCCCCTGGTCCAAATAGGAGAGATTTTCCCACCGGGACAGGGACGCCCGCAGAGGTTCTGTGACTGCAGTGCAAGTCTCAAGGTCCTGAGAGGCCTGTCGCCACTATGACCACAAGGTTCATTGAGCCCTCCGCATGCACTAAAGGGCAATTTTGTAAGGGTAGCCTTAGAGGTTGCATCTGCTGTCCAATTTTTCAGCCATTACAGACACCTGGCCGCTATTACCAAAGCCACCTCTCTGGCTAAGGTGCAAACCAAATCGCAGCCCGCATCTGCCAAAAAGGTGGCTGCTGGTTCCATCACTGCCCTGGAATTCACACCAGATTCAATGACTACCTGAGAGAGAAGTAAACAGGAGCGAGTCACCATGGAACAACAAGAAGCTATCTGCAGTCATTGCTTCTGCTTCAAATGCTTGCTTAAGGATGGCCTCAATTCTCCTATCGTGAGCATCCTTCAAAGCCGCTCCTTGCACTACAGGAATAGTCATCCACTTGGTGACGGCACATACAAGTGCATCCATTTTTGGAAAACTTAATTGTTCTCTCACAGCTGGATCCAGGAGGTACAGTCCTTCCAAGACTCATCCCCTCATCACTCAAGATCAATTCTTGAATGGCCTCCATAATAAGGAAAAAACGTGAGGCTTTATGCAAAGAAATCAAAATGGGATCTTTCTTTGGCTCAGAGGCACTCCCAGTATCTTTAATGTCTGGGAAATCAGAGCCAGTAATTCATCCCTATGAAAGAACAGCAACATAGATCTATATGGCCCCAATCCTGGAGGAATTTCCCCATCCTCTAGAGAGTAAGGATCAGCTTAAGAACATAAGAAATTACCATGCTGGGTCAGACCAAGGGTCCATCAAGCCCAGCATCCTGTTTCCAACAGAGGCCAAACCAGGCCACAAGAACCTGGCAATTACCCAAACACTAAGAAGATCCCATGCTACTGATGCAATTAATAGCAATGGCTATTCCCTAAGTAAACTTGATTAATAGTCATTAATGGATTTCTCCTCCAAGAACTTATCCAACCTTTTTTGAATCCAGCTACACTAACTGCACTAACCACATCCTCTGACAACAAATTCCAGAGTTTCATTGTGCGTTGAGTGAAAAAGAAATTTCTCCGATTAGTCTTAAATGTGTTACTTGCTAACTTCATGGAATGCCCCCTAGTCCTTCTATTATTCGAAAGTGTAAATAACCAATTCACATCTACTCGTTCAAGACCTCTCATGATCTTAAAGAGCTCTATCATATTCCCCCTCAGCCATCTCTTCTCCAAGCCATCCGGGTCCCTATCAGGAAGACCAGCTGCCAATCTAGGCATACTTCAACGCTTAGCTGCAGCACCAGGCATGCAAGAGTTCACCACCTGCAACTATGACCTAGCAAGATTGGTCGGGGCAGAGGATGCTGCCTGAAGAAAAGACTGCAATCCTTGAAAAAATTCCACCCAGGAGGCACTTTTCCTGCACTCACTGAACTTCCTTCCCCTGCTGATAAACCAATTAGGGGAGCTCCAAAGTCAGGCGCCCCTTCTGACACGTCTTTACCCAGACCCGCATCAGGCTGGGAAGAACCAGACTTAGTAAAATCAGACGAAGGCAATTCCCCCTGAGCTTCCAAGCAGCACTGACAGAAGTTAGAGGGAATGCCAGGCTAATATGCCCGAACATGACAAGCAGCTCAGAGGGTAAGGTGCTTTGTTTTCTTTGCTATAGGCATCATCAGTCTGTTAGTACTCACTAACAGGCAACTGAAAACTGTGTGTCCAGCTGTATTCGCGCTGCAAAAAAATAGGTGTCCAAAATTTAGGCGTATAGCAAATGTTGCTTACCTGTAACAGGTGTTCTCACAGGACAGCAGGATGTTAGTCCTCACAGATGGGTGACGTCACAGGCTGGAGCCCAATCACGGAACACTTTTGTCAAAGATTCTAGAACTTTGACTGGAATCTACTGGGCATGCCCAGCATGGCACTAACCCTGCAGCCAGCAGGGGTCCCTCTTCAGTCTTGTTTAAAAGCTACAGGAAGTACCGAAAAATAAAATAAGAAACGTAACGAACCCAACACCGTGGGGTGGCGGGTGGGTTTCAGGAGGGCTAACATCCTGCTGTCCTGTGAGAACACCTGTTACAGGTAAGCAACATTTGCTTTCTCACAGGACAAGCAGGATGGTAGTCCTCACATATGGGTGAGTACCAAGCTGAGGATGTCTGAATATTCACCAAATGTACCCAGTTGTGCAAAGGCACTAGGACTGGGGTGGAATTTGGCGGAGGGCATCCTGAACCCTAACAGGCAGGCAGAAGGGTGTTGGTACGTCAAGTTGTAAATAGGTTGCGCAAGACAGACTGGCCGAAGATGGAATCTTGTCTTCTGGCCTTGTCTAAGCAATAATGGGCTGTAAAGGTATGGAGAGAACTCCAGGCAGCAGCCCTGCAAATATCAGAAAGCGGTACCAAGCGTAGGTGCGCTACTGAAGTCGCCATGGCCCTCACAGAGTGTGCTTTAACATGGTCTTGAAGTGGAATGCCCGCTTGCTGATAGCAAAAGGATATGCAGTCCGCTAACCAGGAGGAGAGAGTCTGCTTACCCACAGGCTGCCCTAATTTGATGGAATGGAAAGAGACAAACAATTGAATGCTTTTGCTGTGGGCAGCTGTACGGTCTAGGTAGAACGCTAGAGGCCGTTTACACTCAAGGGTATGCAGAGCCTGCTGTCCTGGATTGGAATGGGGCCTGGGAAAAAAGGTAGGTAGTATAATGGATTGAATGAGATGAAACTCCAATACTACCTTAGATAAGAACTTAGGGTGAGTGCGGAGTACTGCCCAGTCATGCAGACGTTTAGTGTAAGGCGAATAGGTAACTAGAGCCTGTAACTCACTAACTCTGCGAGCAGAAGTGATTGCCAAAAGGAAAATCACTTTCCATGTGAGATAGCAACGATCACAGGAATGGAGAAGCTCGAATGGTGGTTTCATGAGCTGACCCAAAACCCGGTTGAGGTCCCAAGAAGGAGCCGGGGGACGCAGTGGAGGCTTGAGGTGGAGCAAGCCCTTCAGAAAATGTGTTACGAGGGGCTGTACTGAAATAGGAATGTCCCCGATACCTTTATGGAAGGCGGCTACCACACTGACATGCATTCTGATGGAGGAAGTTTTTAGACCTGATTCTGACAAGTGCCAGAGATAGTTTAGAAACTTCGTGGTGGACAGGTAAAGGGGTCAAGGGATTGAGAAGAGCACCATGACTTAAACCTGTTCCATTTGTAAAGGAAGGATTTTCTTGTGAAAGGCTTCCACGAAGCAATCAGGACACGGGAAACTGGTTCCGAAAGGTTAAGTGGCTGAAGAATTAACCTTTCAACATCCAGGCTGTCAGGGACAAGGCTTGAAGATTGGGGTGGCATAGGCACCCGTTGTTTTGAGTGATCAGAAGCGGGTCCTTTCCCAAGAGAATGTGCCTGCGAATGGAGAGATCCTGAAGTATTGGAAACCACATTTGGCGTGGCCAGTGAGATGCTTTCAGGATCATGGTTCCCTTGTCCTGACATAACTTCACGAGAGTCTTCGAGAGAAGTGGAAGTGGAGGGAATGCATTTAGGAGACCTGTTGCCCATGAGAGGGAGAACGCATCTCTTGGCTGAGAGTGTTGGCTGCGAGTGAGAGAGCAAAAGTTCTCTACTTTGCGGTTTAGAAATGTTGCAAAGAGATCTATCTGAGGGTAACCCCATTGTTGGAAGATCGAGTTCACCACTGAGGGGTTGAGAGACCACTCGTGCGGCTGAAAGGTGCGACTCAGCTTTGTCTGCCAACACGTTGTCCACTCCCGGCAAGTAGGTGGCCCTGAGGTACATTGAGTGGGAGAGGGCTTCCGCTCATATCCGTGCAGCTTCCTGATACAGAAGGTAGGAGCCCGTCCCTCCCTGTTTGTTGATGTACCACATGGCCACCTGGTTGTCCATCTGAATTAGGATGACTTGATTGGACAGGCGATCCTGAAATACCCTGAGAGCATATCTGATTGCTTGAAGTTCCAGGAAATTTATTTGGTGTTTGGCTTCCTCTGGAGACCAAGATCCTTGTGTCTGCAGTTCGGCCACATGGGCTCCCCAGCCGAGGTTGGAAGCATCGGTGGTGAGAATTATTTGAGGGTCTGGAGCCTGGAAGGGCAAGCCTTGGCGTAGATTGATGTGATTTTTCCACCAAGCTAGAGACTGACGGAGTGAGTCGGTGACGTGGACAATGGTCGACAGGGGCTGAATGGATTGAGTCCATTGTGACCTTAGAGTCCACTGCATGACTCTCATGGCCAAGCGGGCCATTGGGGTAACCTGAACTGAGGACGCCATGTTTCCCAGCAGGATGAGGAAGTGGCGTGCAGTCGTGCGGTGCTGCGACTGTAGCTGGTGTGCGAGAAAGACGAGAGTGAGAGCTAGCTGTCGAGGCAGAAAAGCTAGTAAGGTGTCCAAGTCTGCCCCTATTTATTTATTTATTTATTTATTTAAAACCTTTTATATACCGACATCCGTTTGCACATAGTTGACGAGAAATCCTAGCAAAATCAGAGTATGTAGGGTAAGATGTAGGGACGACAGAGCAGTTTGCTGAGTGGGAGACCTGATCAACCAATCGTCTAGATAGGGGTAGACATGAACACCTTGAGTCCTGAGGAAGGCTGCAACTAGTACGAGGCATTTTGAGAAGACTTGTGATGCAGACGCGATGCCGAATGGAAGCACTCTGTATTGATAGTGCTTGGGGCCTACCAGAAATCTCAGGTATCTGCGATGAGATGGAGTTATCGCAATATGTGTGTATGCGTCCTGGAGGTCTAGAGAGCAGAGCCAGTCTCCTCTTTGCAAAAGAGGAAGAAGAGAACCCAAGATTACCATTTTGAACTTTTCTTGATGGAGGTACTTGTTGAGGGCACATAGGTCCAGAATTGGACGAACGCCTCCCGATTTTTTGGGGATTAGAAAGTACCGGGAATAGAACCCTAGGTCGTGCTGAGAGTAGGGTACGGGTTCTATTGCTTTGGCCTGGAGGAGGAGGGAGTGGTCGGATGTTCTCCACACACACACACACACTCCCCCCACCCTTTATCTTATTTTATTACATCTTTCTCCCCTAAAGGATATCTCATTATCTTGTTTTATTTTCCCTCTCCTAGCTAGTAATTATAAAACTCCTACTTTTACAATCCTCATACTTATTTTATGTTATACTACAATAAGTTAGTTGCAAATATTACCCGATACTATTTATTTCCGTTTTGTTACAATGTGTTATTTGTAAATGTTACCAGAGATAATTTATTTACGTTATATTTCAATATGTTAATTGTAAATGTTACCTGTTCCATGTAAACCGATATGATGTGCAAACTTATCGGTATATAAAAGCCTTAAATAAATAAATAAATAAATATGTAACTCGCCTTGATATCTTTTCATTTACAAAGGAGTAATTAAAGTACATAAACACATGTGCCATATGACATGAATGGGCAGAACCTTTATTAGGAGGCTGGTGCACGCAATAGCAGGTGAACATAGAGGTTATCATTTTATCAGAGTTATATGCAGCATAAGGGAAGATCAAGCAGTTTGGGAACATTTTTTTTTGTCAAATTAAAATGGCAGAAAGCTGATAAAGTGGACAGAAATTTCTAATAGAGATGCAGCTATTCAGATGAAGCTTGGAGAAAATATTTTAGGGTTTATCTTAGCAGAAATGGGTGTTAAGAGGAGTGGCCAAAGGAATGGTGAGACAACATCCAAAACCTCAATAACTTTTTCATTCTTTAAGTCAGCTTTCAGTTTTCCCACCTCTTTCAGTATATCTACTCTTGTGTTATTTACAAGCAAGCTTATTTTTTCTTGTCCTTCTTCAAAGTCACTAAGAAAGATATGCTACAATTCCAGTCAGTGAAAATTATTATATGTAAGATTACCTCTGGCTCATGTCAACAATTCAGAGAGGACGTTAAAAATCAAGAGAAATTCATGAAAAGTTGAGGATACAAAAGGAACAAACGTGAGAAACTCATCTCCTGTCCCTCCCTTCATCAGTCAGAGAAGATTTCCCCTTTTTGTGAATACAGAAAGTATTAAACAATGAAACCTGTGCTGCAAGCAATAGTTAAGTTCATTATTTTGACAGCTGAAAGTCTATTTTATCACAATTACAAAATACTGTATTTTTGTCTTTTTAACTTAATAGTTGGGCAGAGATAACTATTAGGCTAACAAGTGTTTTGAGAATCATATTTTTGGGACCTCTAAGGTCTAGAATTCTTGAGGAATGGATCTTAATAGTCCTTATATCGCAAAACATTTGTTAAACTCTTACCTGCTTTGCTAGCACTCATGGCTCACTAGCATATCTATTGTCAGGCTTATTTCTGGAGAATTCTAGTATCAGAATAGCCCCAAAATCAAATACTGCCCCCTCCCCACCAAAGATAAACCCCCAAACTTCCTGCTAAATGTGCATTTTCTTAAGAGTCACTAAAATATGTCAAAATGCAATTTTCTTCACAGTTTGATAAGTGTGTGAGACAGTTTTCAGTTTGTGTGTGCAAACCAATTATCTATTTCTAACGCTGATAGGAATGTTAAAATGTTTTGAGTGGTAAATGATTTGATATGTGCTTTAATATGAGATTGTCTAAAAGCCTATTGTGGGCAAAAGACAGTGGATTCCTTCTAAAGCACTTCAATTGGCTGATACCACCTGTAAGTGGTTCTAAAGTAATTGTGCCTTTTACCCCTTTCTGGAGAAAAAGCAGTAGCTCCCATCTGTGCTCCAATTCTATATTTTGAGTGCTACGTGATACTCCTTTGCTTCACTTACAATTCTATAACAATTTGCCCAGGTTTAATTTCATCCATTTCCATGAAAGCAAAACATTTGGTACTAGTAAACCTCTTCTTAGGCTTGTAGTGTTTGAATTCGAAAAAAATAGCTGCACCTGCAAGAAGACAACAAAACAATTGACAAAGATAATAAAACAGCAGCCAATCAGTAGACTCAGTACTATACTTAAAGGTGACCATTAAGTTATTTTCTGGCTTAATACAAACTGCAACATAGAAATTTGTATGCCACATTAATTTTGTTTCATTTGCTAAGAGGCTTGAGGAATAGTTTATCCAGCTAAGGAATTTGAATATACTAGCTAAACTTGAGGTTCTTGGATTCAAATTTCAATATTTCAAACGATTCATCCTTTAATGCCTCCGAGGTAGACAAAATAAGGGTCAAATGAAATGGATTATTTGTGTACTATGTCTACATATATTCTGTAATGCTATAATCAACACTGATTCATGGACAAATCAATCTAATATTCTTCTGTGACAGCATAATATGCCTTGTAAGTACTAGGTGTATATCTTGATTTCATAAAGTCAATACTTCTCACATAATATTCTTAAAATCAGCTAAGAATAAAAAATATAATTTAGATCGTGCTCCTGTGAGAAAGAAGAGATAATTGTTCTGTGGGAATGCAGTAGGGTGGATGTTGTCTCTCTTGATGAGCAGTAATAGGGAAATGGGAAGTTACAAGCTGATCAGCCTCACTTCAGTGGTAGATAAATTAATGGTAACTCTTCTAAAAGAAGATAAGAGAATTCAATGGGATGCAGGATCCA
The DNA here is from genome assembly GCF_901001135.1 of Rhinatrema bivittatum. Classification (NCBI taxonomy): domain Eukaryota; kingdom Metazoa; phylum Chordata; class Amphibia; order Gymnophiona; family Rhinatrematidae; genus Rhinatrema; species Rhinatrema bivittatum. Next base: position 37,337,584 of record NC_042617.1, on the reverse strand, counting down.
GGGCAGCTTTGTTTTACCAAAATGGTTGTGTCAGGCATATCTGGCCTTATAGTCCTTTTCGCTGTCTTATTCAGTATTTTTATATTGGGTATATGTGAAACTAATTAGAAAAATGAACTTAAAGAGTGGAAGTCATTAATAGGAATCTTCCTTACCAATTTCCTTTCAATTAGCTCCAACAGTCAGGATCAGGGAGCCAGCAGCATGAAGAAAGTCAGAAAAATTACTTCTGACATAGGACCCATCTCCTCTTATCAGCCTGAACAGTTAGTCTGAACATTCCCTGGCAAAGGAATGTTAGACACTTTCTGAAATGACCAACAATATCTGAATTGAACTTGGTAAATGTGAGTGATAATCCAGACTACTAAGAGCTGATAAAAAGGCAATTGCCTGTAAGGAAAATTCCTATCACCGTGTCTGTACCCTATGCTCATTATAATCCTCCCATCTTCATTACCTCCATGAAATTTTCACAGATTTACATTACTTCCTACTATCGACCTTCTCCATCTAACATGTTCTGAACTCAACTGCTGGAAGAACGTGAAACAAATCAATATGATATTCCCAATAGGCTCATGCGAGAAAAATTATTTTTATCATTATAGCTGTAACTCATGGGAATGGGATTCACTGCAGCCTAGAGTAAGTGAGTCATAAATGTTTCTAAATAAGTAAATAATCCTATGTTACTGCCTTGCACATTTCCTCCATGGAGGCTAAAGCCTTCTCAGCAAAGGACACAACTCTTGTGGAATAAAGCCAAAGGAAGCTTAGCATCTTATGAGATCTTTTGATAAGGCTAAAAAATGTAAGACCCAATCCAATAGGAAATCCTCTCTCATCTGCTCCACAACGAATGACCAACTGCTTGGACTTTCTGAAAAACTCAGTCTCTTCCAAATAAGCTGTTAAAGTTCTCATAAGAATAAAGTTCTACTTCCTTTAAGAGATGTTTTTTTTTAGCAAAAGCAAGCGGCCTATGCTTAGTTGACAATTGTTCTGAGAATTGTATTTGGAAAGAAATAAGAAAGGGGCACTGAAGGCAGTGCCTTTAACTCACTTATGTTTCTTGCAATACAAGGCATAACTAAAAAGACTGGAAAATAAAGAAATGCCAAACTCATAGGCTCAAAGGAAGGATTCATCAGAGCATTGAGCACCAAATAAAAATTCCATGTAGGTAGTAGCCTATGAAACGTAGGCCTTCTGAACTTGGCACCAATGAAAACCTTCACCACATCTGGATAGGCTGATAACACTTTGCATTCAATATCAACTTGAAAACTGGAAATAGTCATCAAGCATATGCTAATCATGCTAACACCCAGTCCTAAACCTAGGTCCTGAAACAAAAAACTCCAATCTGTTTCTTCATGAACTAGTAAGCAAACTAAGGGGCCTAAGCAAAAATAGCGCACTCAGCCGAGCGCACTGTTTAACCCATAGTTGGACGCAGGTTGTGCAGGCGATAAGGGGATTAGCACCTCCACAACACGTGTCCAACTCACCGGGAAACTAATAGCGCTCATCATATGCAAATGCATGTGAATGAGGCTGTTATTCACTCCCAATGCAAAAATATAAAATAAAAAAGTGCATTCAATATGCACATTTTTGTGCTCAGAAATTGCCTGCCCAGAGCAGGCATTAATTTCTGAACATCCTTAAAAAAGTTGTACAGAAAAGCAGAAAATACTGCTTTTCTGTACTTCCTCTGACTTAATATCATGATGATATTAAGTTGGAGGAACAAAAAGGAGTTAGGTAAAAAAAAAAAACCCACAACATTTTTTTAAATGGTCTGATCACCTCCAAGGACTGGCCTGATGGGCCAAGCGGTCCGGGTGAGATCCGGTGGTTCAGAACCTGAATGAAGGTCCTTAGGAAAACCCTTTGAAAAGTTCAAATCTTCTCCCTCCGGTGGGCCAGAACCCCTGCCGGAGAATCTCCTCCGGCAGGGTTGTTCCCGATTGGTCCTTTTCAGTAACATCAGCAATAAGCGAAGGAGTGAATAAATCAATATTAAAGTGTCGGGCACTTAATTTATTTTTTCCACTTATTACCGATTGGTCCTTTCACTGTCACATGTCAGTGAAAGGACCAATCACTTTTCAGAAGGCTGTCCTGAAAGGGGATTGGTCCTTTCACTGTCACGTCAGTGAAAAGGACCAAATCGGGAACAGCCCTGACAGAGTAGGTTCTCCGGCAGGGGTTCTCAGCTTGTGGGAGGGAGAAGCTTTGAAGTTTTCAAAGGGCTTTCCTAAGGACCTCCATTCAGGTACAGACCCCCCCTGGATCTCACCCGGACTGCTTGACCTTTCAGGCCAGACCTTGGGGGGAGGGAGCTTAGGGCAGGTCAGACATCGGGTGCCCAGCCATGTTTCCCAGGCACCCGATGTCAAGGACACGCTAGGGGCTCACAATTTTCCCTAGCGCGGCCTTTTCAGCGCGGCAGGTCATTTAAATATGATACCGAATCCCCGGGAGTGGTGGCCGGGTGCGCGTTAAAGTGGGCACAAAGCGTCCAGTGCCCGTTTTGTTTCTGTTTCTGCCATTACTTATACTACTATACAATAACAGACCCCTTTGGTGGAGACTTTCCAGAAATCTGTCTCAGTAACTGTTAAATTAAAGGGTTTTCCTTTCAATCTCCAAGTTATCAGTTTCCAATATTCAGAGATCTTCATTTTCAAATTCTATTTTATTCTCCCTGGGAATTTATCAGTGTTTATTATAACAAACAAATGGGAGAAAATCGGTGGAGAATAATTTACTGTGATTTTTTTCTCGTTTTTGTTCGTTATAATAAACACTGAAATTCCAAGGAAAATTAAAATAAAATCTGAAATTAAAAGGTCACTACTGATATTGCATGGCTGGGTATCTTATCAGGCCTTGACCTATGTTGTCTGTCAGGCTGGATGGTTCTGACACTCAGATCCAATAGGTCAAAGAACAAAGCAGAGGCTATTCTGATGATTCCTTTCTGCTTTGCTCTTTTGATTTTTGTTATAAATTGTCTCAGAACCACCCACAGAGGAAAAATACATAGCTATGAAGAAGCATATCTGCTGCTAGAGTCCTGCCGTCCTTGTTAGAACTGTGGAACCTTGAGAGCTTGGTGCTTTTTTACCCATTGCGATATCAAGGCCATAAGCAGTCCCTAATCCAGAGTATAACTAACTAGCTCTTTTTGGATAAATTGTTACAACATATAGCTATATCTCAATTGACTGCATTTTTTTAGGAAATGGCGGGTAGGATAAACAAGATATACTCCAGATTTAGAGCCAGACATAGCACAGTTTCTTTACTAGTGTTTTATTTATTTATTTATAACTATTTAACAAGTGGTACACTTGAGGATAGCCGCTCAGCCCAGTGCTTTTCAGTACAGTATCTCATAACTCAAATGGTAAAACAGTAACAAAAGACCTCCAGACCCCCGGTTACAAATGCAGAAACTGGAAGAACGATTTACCCCACAAGCAGTAGTACAGAACCCCAGTAGTCTGTTACCCCAATACTCCCAAAACCAGTTCCATATTTTGTCATACATCATCATATTGTGTTTCAGCATATAGATGAATTTCTCAATATGATGACATGGATTTGCTTATCCCATATCTCAAAAGAAGGCACAGACTTCCATAATAGCACAATCATATAGAGTCTCACATATATCAAATGATCAGCTAGGATTCTTTTTGCTATAAATAAGGACTGATCTCCCCAGCTACCTAACAAACATAACTCAGGCTTCAGAGAAAGGGCCTTACCCATAATTGCAGCTATTCTTTCCTCAATAATGGCTCAGAAAGAGGCTATAAGGGGGCAGGATCACCACATATGGAGATACATACCCTCCCCATTCCACATCTTCCCCCACATAATCTAGAGGACACCAGAGGAAAAAAAACAGCATAGAGAAGAAGATAACTAAGTGTGATGTAACAGATATAACAGTAATTCCATCCTCCTTTGACAGACTGAAATTTTGTGAGCCTTTTTCCAAAGCTGCCTTCGGGAGGTGATATACAAGCCAGGGAGGGTCCTTAGCAATCATGCTCCCAAGAATAGCTCTGTAAAACTTAGAAATAGCTTGGTGGGGAATATCCTCCTAGAAGAACATCTTCTCAAATATAAAAGGGGTTATAAGTGGCCATCAATTCATTGTGAATCTCCTGTCTCTCAAACATCCGGGCACGGAAGCCCACTGAATCTGCAGTAAGCACATATTCAGAGCCGAGATCGGAAAACAATTTTGTACTGGATGCTTTCCTCTTCCCAAAGCTGTCCCACTCTCCAGCAGTTCACAGCTTTCCTGCAAAAGGTGTGAGGAGAAAGGGAAGGGTTCCCAGTTAGTGGAGATAATGAGGACACTACCCCCCATAGCTATATCCGTGTTTTTGCACACTGCCCTCTATATCATCAACATATGAGAATCATAGGGGAAGATCCACTAGCTCTTCTCACCTATGCAGATGTGGAGGGCTGCAACAATAAGCAGGATAAGCCTGCTCCCGCAGTAAATCTAGATGCTATAAAGAATATCAAGGGGTCTGAAGCTCCCTGTGCAGCCACACCAAAGCGCCCTGCATCCTCACAGAACAACAGTACACCTGCAAATTGGGGGAGGTCCATTCCATCCATTTCCTTCGGTCTCCACAGAGTTCTCAGTTTTATGCGTGGGCGTTTATTATGCCAAATAAATTGATCTCGCAATTAATTGAGCTTAACAAAAAAACATCAGGTAAATAACAGGGGACATACTGAAACACATACATAAGCCAGAGCAGCACGTTCATCTTCAACACGGCTATTCTTCCCGCCCAAGACACATGTGAACATTCCATCCCCTCAATTCCCTTTCAACCCTGTTGAGCACAGGTGTGACATTGGCTCTATAGAGAATATTAAAGTACCATGGCACATGGCTACTCAAGTAGGCGATTCCCTCCTTGGTCTCTTTAAAATGAGAAAAGCAAGAGGGTATGTCTCTGTTGCCATATCTATGGGGAACACTTCAGATTTGTTAAAAATAACCTTGTACCCAGAGAGCCTGCCATACTCTGCAAGGATCTGTAACAGTCTGGAGCCCAATGTTTTGGGGTTAGGCAGGAAGAGAAGAATATCATCTGCATATAAAATCAACATGCTCAGAACCTTTCTGCCATAAATCCTGCTACAGTATGGCATGTGCAGATCATTTGAGCCAATATCTTGATTGCTAGGTCAAATGAGAGAGAAGACAATGGGCAACCCCGCCTTCTGCCATTAGAAATAAGGGATGGGTGGGAGCTACGTCCATTAGTGAGTACACTGGCTATGGGACAATAGTATAAGGCCTTCACCCACGTGCAGAATTTATTAGAGACCCCAAATTTCTCTAGTATGGAGAAATGAAAGGACCAACAAGTCCTGTCGAAAGCCTTCTGAGTCAAGTGCAACCACTAGTCCAGCCGCTTTGTCCCTCTTAGCCAGAGCCAATATATTAAACAGCCTGTGTGTGTTGACTGTGGACAGCCTTCCTTTAAAGCCGGTCTGGTCAGGTTTGAGCAGACATACCAGCATCAACTCCAGTCTCAACTGAAGAATCTTAGCGAGAATTTTCACATCAGCATTCAGAAGTGATATTGGACGGTAGGAACCCGGCTCTAATTTGTCCTTTCCCTTTTTATGTACGAATACTATAGTAGCCTCTAACAATGCACTCTCTGTTTCTAGTGCTTGCAAGAAGTATGTAAACACTTCAAGGAGAGCAGGAGACATTTTAGGGGAGAAGAGCTTATAGAAATCTAGAGGAAACTCCTCTGGACCTGGGCATTTCCCATTTAGGAGTTCCATTATAGCCTTGAAAATATCAGCTGTTGTGATGGAAGCAGCCAGTCTGTCTAGTTGTTTCTCTGAGAGAGCGGGCACTGTGATCCCATCTAAATAGTCCTTTCATCCACTCTGCACTCTTCCAGAGCAGAATACATCTCTTCATAGAACTGCCTAAAAATAATGTTAGTCTCAGAAAGCTGGTGTGTCACCACCCCATGCTGTCCCTGGATGCCCCTTATGTGGTTTTTTTTTTTTTTTTTTATAATTTGTTTATTGAGTAATATTGCAGAGGTTCATATACACAGATAACTGGACATAGCATTTTGCATAATGTACACAATACACTCATAGGAAAACCGTAACATGTATAGCTGTGCAAAGGCTATAAGCTGAATACAGAGAAAAAAAAAAGACCAACACATTCTGCCCGCTGTGGTTCTGCCAGCCAGCAAGAACATAAAGAATGCCTGAGTACAGACTAATAAAACCAGAACATTGCATACAATCCCACCCTCCCTCCCACCCCAGAGCAGCAAGACCACCACAAATCATTATAAAGAAACATTAGAGGTATCACAGTACATACAATTATAGAGTTACACTGTAGAGATGAAGAACAAGATAGAGGAGGCTCAGTGGAATGTCCGAAAGAAAGCAGTCATACGGAAGACAGATTATTTAGAACAAGGCTCCGCGCCCTAGGTGACAAAGTAGAAAGATATAACTCCCAGCGATCGTAAAAAATGCGTCTGGGGAGAAACCACTCTGTGGTAATAATATATTTGCACAAAAGACAAGTCTGATGTATCAAGTTCCGCAATTGGGTTATGGTAGGCGGATCTGGAGAAATCCACTTCTGTAATATACATTTTTTAGCAAGCACAATCACCAATCGAAACCACCATTTGACATGTTTAGATCGAAAAGGGATACCCCGACTATCATCCCATAAGAAAATATTGAGATGAAAAGCAAAGGGGATCCCGCAAAGGGACACTAAATACCGGTGGACTGCATGCCAAAACAATTGAATAGTAGGACAAGACCAAAATTGATGCCCCAGTGTGCTACGTGGGGCGGCACACTTAGGACAACAGCCCGTTCCGACATGTCCTAATTTACTGGCCTGTGCGGCCGCCATATAGAACCGGTATAAAAATTTGAGTTGAAGCTCCTGAAGAGGGGTCGGTAGGGACAAGGACTGGGCACGCCCAAAACATCGCCGATAATATGCAGGAGTTAACAAGGTGCCCAGCTCCCTATTCCAACCATCAACCTGTACCTGCCAATCAGGAAGAGAGTGGAACTTCCCCAGAAGACGGTACCAAAAGGAAAGATGGTGGCGAGTCGGATCATCCATATCCAAGAAATCAGAGAGGAGTTCCCAAGCCTGGTCATGGGGGTCCGGTAGGTGCAACGAGTGTATATAATGCCGAATTTGCAAATAAGCGTACAAATGATGGGAAGGGAGATTATATTGGTCCCGTAGGTGCGTAAAAGAATGCACCCGATTGAAGTCATCCACCAGATGCACTAATGCCCTAATTCCACGTATATCCCAGGATGCAAAAATTCGGTCCCGAAGACCAGGCGGGAAATCCCTATTGCCCACTAACGGTAAAAAATGAGTTGTATGACGGGAAAACTGCAATCGTCGACAGGCCCAGCGCCACGCTATATATGTCGGTTTTATCAGTACACTATGCCGAAGAGGAGCAGGAAGCACACTAGGCATTTTATGCAAAATGTAGGCTAATCGAAGCGGCTGTGTCTGCAAGGTTTCGACCTGCAGAGGGGTATAATAAGAGGTATTCATAAGCCAGTCAGCAGCATGGCGAAGCTGATACGCAACATTATAAGACCTAAAGTCTGGAAGCCCCCACCCTCCCTGCCCCCGGGGGAGACAGAGGAGCTTGAGAGCAATACGGGGCTTCTTACCCTGCCAAAGATGTTTGCGCATCTGAGCCTCTAAAAGCTGTAGTTCCCCCGGAGACCAATAGACAGGGAGCAGCTGCATAGCATATAACCATAGAGGAAAAACCATCATTTTGTACAGCGCTATCCTGCCCATCAGTGTCAAAGGTAGAGACTGCCAACGTCGTAGCAGGGTATTTGTTTTTTGCAAAATAGCCTTAAAGTTTAACGATTGCGTTAAAGTTGGGGTCCTGGGAATAAGGACGCCTAAATATGTAATACAATGAGAAGCCTGTGGAATGGGAAAGTCATTAGGCAACCAAGGATGAGCAGTAGGTTTGATAAGCATTACTACAGACTTCCCCAAATTCAATTTAAAGCCCGCTAGGGAACCGTAAAGGGAAATCTCAGACATAAGTGCGTCCCATGCGGATTGTGAGGAGGCAATATGTACGAGGAGATCATCCGCAAAGGCCACTAGTTTATATGGGGCTTGTTCACTAGGCCGAGGGGGAATACCCTGGATCAGAGAGTTGCCACGAATATGGTTGAGCAAAGGCTCTAGAGTAAGGACAAAAAGAAGGGGGGAAAGAGGACAGCCTTGACGGGTGCCCCTAGTGATAGAAAAAGATGGAGTCAAATGACCATTAAGCAAAATCGAGGCCACCGGCTGAGTATATAAGGCCTGAACAGCGTCTTGAAAAAACCCCGATAGCCCCAATTTATTCAGTACAGCAAACATAAAGGGCCACCCCACCCTGTCGAATGCCTTTTTGGCATCGAAACTGATAAGAAGAGAGGGAAGGTCCTGCCAATGACAAGTCTCAAGGGAGGATATAACTTTCCGTACATTAGTAGAAGAGCTCCTGTCCTTGACAAAACCGACCTGGTCAGCATGTACAAGTGCTGGGAGATATCGAGAGAGGCGGTTGGCCATTATCTTCGCCAACAATTTAAGGTCAAAATTTAACAAAGATATAGGCCTATAAGACTCAGGTACGGTCGGATCCTTATTGGCCTTGGGCAGGACAGTAATATAAGCCTGATTACGATAAAGAGAAGAATGTGGGTGAGCAATGAGATCATTGAGCATATCTAACAATGGGGATACAATATGAGGGAGAAGAATCTTATAAAATTCAGCGGGGTAACCGTCAGGGCCGGGGGCCTTCAAGGTTTTAGCCTGAGTAATCACCATCTGAATTTCCTGCAGTTGGATCGGGCGATTAAGAATATCCAGCTGCGTGGCAGACAAAGTAGGCAGCCCAGCTTGAAGGAGGTATTCGTCCAACAACACCGAGTCAACCAGGTCTGCCTGGTAAAGTGTCTGATAATATTGACAAAAAATGGCCCCCATTTTACTAGGAGTATTAACAATCTGTCCCTGTGCATCACGCATCGCCACTATATGGGTCTTAGCCCCCCAACTCTTTGTCATATTCGCCAAAAGTTTCCCGGGTTTATTACCATAATGATAGTAACGGGCCTTAAAATAAAATGCCGACTTTCATGCTCTCAGATGTAACAGGGAGTTAAGTTCAAACATAATGGCATGCATAGAGGATTTAGTGGCTGCGGAGGGGGAATGCTCATACCTATGTTTAGCAGCCCGTAATTGAGTTTCCAATTGGCGAATCTGCAGCAACGAGGCTTTTTTCCGATGGGCTGCATAGGCTATGAGATCCCCCCGAAGGACAACCTTTGCCGTTTCCCAAAATAACAAAGGTTGGGACACATGTTGAGCATTATTGGCAGCATAATCCTCCCAGCGCTTCGCCAGAAAGGAGCGAAACGACGTGTCCCCATAGAGACTACGTGGGAAGCGCCATAAGCGGGGGGAGTCAATCGGGGCACCCACCAAAAAATCCACAGACACCATAGTATGGTCCGTAATCTCAAGGGGGCCCAGATCAGCTCGAAGTACCTGAGCAAAGTCACCATCATATGTCAAGATGTAATCAATCCGGGACCCAGTTCCATGGGATCGAGAGATATGTGAATACTCCAAGTCATTGGGGTGGAGCGTCCTCCAGGCATCCAACAGACCAAGAGCATGGCATACCACAGAGACTCCTTTCGTGGGAGCATCCCCAGGACCCCCCCTTTTAGTAGTTCTGTCCTGAATGGGATCCAGTACACAATTAAAATCCCCTCCAAGGATAAGAGATCCTTTAACATTAGCCGCTATCAGCTTGACCAAATTGACAAAAAAGCCATGACTATAAACGTTAGGAGCATAGATGTTGCAAATAGTGAAGTCACGGCCCTGGATTTGTCCAATTAACAGAATATACCGACCCTCTGTGTCAGCTATGACTCGGTCCATTGCAAAAGGACACTGCTTTCCAATCAAAACAGAGACACCGGCCGAGCCAGAGGAGCTTTGCGCAGAATACACCTGGCTAACCCACATGCGTCTAAGTTTTTGATGCTCCAGTGCATCCAGCTTAGTTTCCTGGAGGAGAGCAATATGAATCTTGTGTCGCTGCAGAGATTGCAAAATTTTATATCGTTTCACAACGGAACCAATGCCCGAGACATTCCAGGAGCCAAATCTAATTACTGACTGTGACATCATTCTCCCATATACAAAAAGTTAAGAAAACCCAATATACACCAATGTACAAAGACCCGGATCTCCCAGCCTAGATCCAAGCCTAGGAAGACAGCGATACCTATTATAGAAACGACCCCCAAGTTACAGTGAAAAATAACAAAAAGCTTGATGCCTTGCGCCCCATTCCCCTCCCCCCTCCCCCCCTCCCAGCCCCATCCCCACAATCATCAACCCATTCTCTTCCCATAGAGAATGTACTTCCCCTAGCATGGGGCTCCCCCTCCCTCCAAGAGAATAGCAAGAAACCGAAAAAACTAAACAAAAAGAAAAGGAAAAATAAGAGAAAAGGGAAGAAAAAAGAAAAAAGAGAGAGAAAACAAAAAAAAAAAAAAGAGAAAAAACTAAACAAAAAATCCAACTCAAAAACACTGCAGTTTAATGCAGCTGGGGTCCTGAGGTCCCTTCACCCAGTCCGGGCAGAGTAAAAGTACCAAAAAGAAGGTGAACGTCCCGCAGCAACAAAAATCTGTACGCAGGGAAACAGAAGCCAGGACAGCCTTCTCCCAGGCCAATAAAACGAACAAAAAACAATACCTGTCAGCGCAATGCAAGTGCCAAAGAAAATGTCAAAATCGCTGACAAGCAATATACCGGCCAGTAATGAGGCCCGTAGAAACAGTGAACAAAAATGAAGCAGAGCACCGTCAAAATACGAAAAAAGAAAAAACTGCATACTGCGTTAGTCCAGCCAGGCGGGCGGTGAGGAGAGTCGCGGAAAATTAAATCCAAAAGGCGCTCTCACCCGTTATGTGTTGTTTTTAAGGCACATTTCCTCAGGGATCTAACCAAGACAACCCCTGGTTTGTCCCCGTGCTCGTAGACGTTTAGCCTAGCATATTTAAAGGCTTTTTTGATACCACATACATGACGCTGAGGTTCTTCTCTAGCAGCCAACAGTTATTTATAAACCCTGGGGGAGCAAGTTGCCTTGTGTGAGTTCAAGCGGACACATCCTTCCCTCCAGTAATTTCTCCTGTTGGCATCTTTGTTTGTTGAGATAACTAGCAAAGCTAATGGTTTTAATTAATGTGAACTGGTTCGAAGGAATTCCTGTCTACTCATACTCCTCAATCTGTCTGTGATCACTAACATATTAGACCACCTACTTGTCTTAAAAGAGGCTTGTCTCAACAGACTGAGCAGACCAGTGTAGGTGACTGGTTTAATTCCTTTAAGTGGAAGATGACAGAAGGTTATGATTAATGATCAATCATCTAGTACATGGGTACTAAGATTATGGGGTGCCCCAGGGATATTCCCTATCTTCACTTTTATTCAACATCTACCTTCGGCCTCTGGGAAACAGTATTAGAGGGTGTGATCTACTGTGTCATCTGTATACAGATGACATTTAGGTCTACCTCAATTTGGGAGATTACCCTGAAGAGTCCATAACCTTAATGAATGATTGTTTAATAATATGAAAATATGATAAAAGCCTTACTGCTATCACATTTAGATTATACAATGTTACCAATGAGGATTACTAAGAAGCTGAAAGTTGTGCAGAATGCTGCTACCCAGACTATTTGTGGGTAAAACAAGTCCCTTCTTATGGGAGATACACTGGCTATCATTAGCTGAAATAATTAAATGTAAATTAATGACATTAAAAGTTAAGGCACCAAGAGGTAGGGATCTATCCTATTTGGTATGTACCAAGTAGGAAGCCAAGGTCTTCCCAAGTAGCAATAATAAGCACCCCATCTCTGAATGACATGAGACTTATAAAGATGAGACTAGATCATTTGCTGAGGTAGACCTCTACTTTTGAAATACCCTCCCCCTAGAGACTTTTGTTGGAATCTAAACTATATTTCATTTAGACAATTAAATTGTCCCATGAAGTCTCTTATGATCATCCTTTTATTTTACTGGTTTGGATACTATTTCAAATACTTAAGATATTACTGAGAGTTTTAAGGAACTTATAGAAGTTCTGGCATCTCCGCTGGCTGATCTTTTCAATGCTTCTTTAGAGTTGGGAGTAGTTCCTGAAGACTGAAGACGTACAGATGTAGTTCCGTTTCACAAAAATGGAAGTAAGGAGAAGGCTGGGAAATACAGGACTGTTAGTGAGTAAATTAATATAATCACTGCTAAAACAGAGGATAGTGCAGTATCTGAGAACCCAGTGAATCACAAGATCCAAGGCAGCATGGTTTTACCAGAGTAGGTTGTTAGGGGCGGTAGCCCTCCAGCCTAGAGTTGGTGATGTGGACTTCTGTGGGGTGAGGCAGCAAGCCGACCACCAGTGAGCCTGACCATGGATGGAAGTGCCAACAAGGAACCTGAAAAGGCTTAACCTACATCAACCATCATTCCCTCAGCTTGAGCCCTTGGTGCAGACAGCCAGTAGGACATAGGTGGATCCCAAGGCATGATCAGAGACAAACAGAATCCAGTAGGTGGTCCCAGGTTGAGGCAGGCGGTGGGCAGGTAGAATCCAGTAAACGGTCCAGCGTCAAGGCAGGCAACAGGCAAGCAGAATCCAGTAACCACGCCAGTAGTCAAGTAGAGTCCAGTAGGATGCCCAAGGTCAAAGCCAGGAGAACAATAAGCAGAGAAGAACTCAAGGAGAATGAAAAACAAGGAATAGGAGGGCAGAAATCAGGCGGGATACAGGCAAGGAGAGTAGAAGCACAGCAAATCAGACAGGAGAGACCAGGAAGCAGAGCAACACACACTGAGGCAAACAACTCACAAGACCTATTGCCGAGGCAGGGAATGCTGGCCTGGACACCGTTAAGTAGGGACGGTCAGTGACGTCATCAGGGTGGGCTATCCGGGTTTCCTGCTGTAGGGCGCATAACCTGAGTGTGCATACGCACATACGTACCAAGATACCCATCACCAGTTTATGGAACATCCGATGATGCGTGATGGTGGATTCTAGTGGAGTGGCAGGAGTCTGTTGCCGGTAGGTCGGAGGAGTGGGTGGCAGTCTAAAATAGATCTTATCAGACAAATCTGATCAATTTGACTGGGTGACCAGAGAGTTGGGTCAGGGAAGCATGCTAGATGTAGCATGCTTGAATTTCAGTAAGGCCTTTGACATATTTCTGCACAGGAGATTTATAAATATATTGAGCATCCCTGGTATGGGGCCTGAAGTGACCAACTGGGTTAGAAACTGGTTGAATAGGAGGCAACAAAGAGCAGTGATAAATGGAGCTTATGCCTAGGAGAGGGGTAACCACTAGTGTGCCTCAGGGATCGATCCTTAGGAAAATGTTGAAAGGAACTGGTCTATGTGAGATTGCAGGACTATTGGCAAAGATTTGTCTTTTTACAGATATAGCAAAATCTTAACAAGGTAGACACCCAGGAAGGTCTGGAAATCATGAGGCGGGATCCAGTAAAACTTAAGGAATGGTCTAGAGTCTGGCAGCTAAGATTTAATGCTATAAAATGCAGAGTCGTGCATTTGGGCTGCAAAAACCCAAGGAAGTGGTCCAAGGGTTGAAATTATGCTATGCAAAAATCAGTGTGATCTAATGGTGATCATATCTAATGCTGGTGCCCTGCTCTGTGAATTGTGGAGAATCTAGCCACATTGGTCATCATGGGAGAGCACTGGTGTTAGTTTAAGTATTGAACTTTATGTACTCATCTTTCCAAGAAGATAGAGAACCAGAGAAGACAACTGGACAGACTAGATGGGACAACTGCTCCATATCTGCAGTCATCTACTATGTTATTATGATGGGGTAATTTCTTGTAACATTTACATAAGACCTGCCATGCTGGGTCAGACCAAGGGTCCAACAAGCCCAGTATCCTGCTTCCAACAGTGGCCAATCCAGGTCACAAGTACCTGGCAGGATCCAGAGAAGCAGATAGATTCTAAGCTGCTTATCCCCAAGAATAAGCAGTGGATATTTGCAACTCCACCTTAATAATGGTTTATGGACTTTTCCTCCAGGAACCTGTCCAAGCACTTTTTAAATGCAGCCTCACTAATTGCTTTCACCATATTCTCTGGCACAAATTCCAGAGCTTAATTATGTTTTGAGTAAAAAAATATTTTATTAGTTTTACATGTATTACCTAGTAACTTCATTGTGTGATTCCTGGATCCTTTTCCTGAATGGCGGCTCCTAATTTGACTTAAGAAGAAACCTACACAGATATATAAAACTATTGAAAAATAGTAATATTTCCAATGCAAGTAATCTCAACTAGAAGAACAGATACTAATCCATCCATCTGTTGGTACCTTCTACATACTATCTAAACTTCACAAACCTTGATGTCCTGGCAGATCAATTATATCTGATATTAATACATTCTCAAAGGAAATATCTGTTAACAGAGAACATAATGGCAGATAAAAATCATGAGAACCCATCCTGTCTGCCTGTACACATCTCCTGTTCAGCTTTATAGCCCTTGCCTCTCCCTCAAAAATCCTCTGTGCTTGTCCTAAGCTTTCCTGAATTCTGACACTGCTCTCATCTCCATCTCCACAGAGGTTGTTCCATGCAGCCACCACTCTTTCTGTAGATTGCTCCAGAGGCCACTCCTTTCACCTTCATCATGACGCCTTGTTCCAGAGTCTTCTTTCCATTGAAAGGACCATGTCCTATGGAAGTCTTCCTTGAAGGTATTTAAATGTTTCCATCTTACCATAATAAAAAACAAACAACTTCACACAATACACCACAGAACTACACAGTTAAAGAACATCAAGCAGTCACTACCAATCTTGCCTTATCTCAATGGATATAGAATCACTATACAAGCAACTTTCCCCCAGGCAGAAGGCCTAACAGCATGTTACAAATTTCTTTAAAGAATTCCACAGTGACCACCAATACATACTGGAAAATATTACAAATCAAAAATTCATACTGACCCATAAATACTTCAGCTTTAATAATGGCATCTATCTATAGCACATGAGTAACAGAATGTAAACTTTTAAATGGCAGAACTTGAGGATAATTTTGAATGTATGTTAAACTAGATTTTTCAAATATCAGTATACTGATGACATTTTATGATTTGGAATAGGGAGAAGAAACTCTAAATTTTACAAGTCTTATAACTGATTCCTTCAATTAGATTCAAAATACTACTCAAAAGAAAGAAAGCGATAAGAATGTACTATCCAAAATGTTAACAATAGCTATCTACAAACATGTACACAAAGATAACTAAAAGATGCAGTTTCTTTAACTATTTCTACCCATCACTTATTACAAAGTAGTCCATTATGCATAGCCAAGTGACAATATATCACTGTATATACTCTGACCCAAAAGACAGGGCCATCATCTCAAAGTTCTATATGAATGCTTCAAAAAGGCTATGAACCTTAATTCATATCCAGATAAATTATATTTTCAATTAATACGCCCAGGGCAACCCTACTGCAATAAAAAGGAATAAAAACAGACTAGGTTGTCCCCTTGGCTGCAAAAACTGAGAAAAACCATAAAAAGGAAGGTGAATCAAGGCAAGAAATATTCCCTGTTCCTCCAGTACTAGCTTAACAGCAGCCATATAATCAAACAAACGTGTAAGTAGAAAGCTCCAAAACAAACTCATAAAAAAAAATGGCTAAACACCTGTAGGAAGCCATGCTGAAAACTATGCCAACACATTTCACAGGATCCCACAGTGACCCACATTGGTAAGACTTTTTTTTTGTTCTGTTTCTGTTCAGACATTCAGTCAACGCAATCTCACTCTTTAATTGTTATGCCATATCACATTACATTTTAAAGTTCAAGTTACAAGTTTGAAAGTTCCCTTCATGTACAGATCTTTTACTTAGTATTTCATTTATTACTGCAGTTTTAAATAGTTCATTCAGTAGGTAGCATTTCAGTACATTCTTATGTCTTCTTTTATTCTCTAATATTTGCCTTTTTCCTTCATAGAAGATTTTCCATCCAACTGGGACCTGTAGTGAACATCTAATGCCTTTTTTGTAAAGTTGAGTACAATAAAGGTGCAGTCTCTCTCCTACTTACTTATACCTTAGGAGAGAAATCTGGAAACAACCAATATTTCTGCCCTTCAGAATTCTCTCTTTATGCCATTAGTTTAATATGCAGCATTTAAAACATTAAGAATGACCTGCCTTTATTCTTCCTGTCTATGAGCTCTTTTTATTAGAATCGTTTCTCTTTTGTCAGACGGTCCCAGCCAGCTCCAACAAAACTCCAGAACAGTTTTTGGCTTCTTCTGTTACACCTACAATTTTATGTTATTTCTGCTGCTTCTATTTGCAAGATCTCCCAAATTGATGACATTTTATTCTGCTTTTTCTTCCCAGTGCACTCAGCTGACAACTCATGGTTATGGATTGGTCTTGCTCAGAAAACCTTTGTTCTACTTTTGCCAGTTGATTATTGTTGGTTTTTCTATCAGTGCATCTACTAAGATCTGAAATGTTTGTGCTTCTTCAAGGGCTGAGACACTCCCTTTGTGATTGCTGTTATTTCCACCATTGTGCTTGGCACTCCCATTCTGGCTCCAACACCGTTTTCTCTTGTAGTTTTGTTTTCTCTACAGCAATTTTCTTCCTTTGTTTTGCTATCGTTAGTGTTTCTTTTATTATAAACCTGTCCATACACCGAGCTGGCACAGTATTCTAAACCAGTTTTGAAAAGCTGATTTGTTTTACCCTAGGGTTCCACACCAACCCACCCATCTTCTTTTCTTGTATAGTTTTTTTTTTTTTAGACAAATGGAGGCCTGCTTTCTTCCACACAATATTCCCTTTCTATCTTTTGAGACTTTTAAATTTTAAATCCCAATTCTTGGACAGAATAAGCTTTTGCATCATACTTATACTACTTTGGCAAAAAACAGATGGACAAGAAAAGCCCATACAGATTTGAGGGGGAAACTTTTTTTGGAACTAGACTACAGCATTAATTATCTTATAATAGGAGTACCAAAAGGGACAAGGGCTCTTACTCACTACCAGCCTACAGTTACCTTATCACACCCACTTCTCATAACCACCATAATGCAATCTGTGATTCACTTACAGTATGCCTGCTTTTTTTGGGGGGGGGGGGGGGGGCATTGCCAACAATTTTATCCAGATCATTTCCCTGGGAATTTCAAGCAGAGAACTTTTAGAGGAAGAACCTGCTGACCATTTCTTTCATCCTCAGGTTCCTCCTGAACACAACACTGCAGGCCATGGGCTTTAGACAACAAATTGGGAGTCACAGGCCGCATCCACGATAAATCTTGTTGCCAGGATTATTTAACAGATGGAAGAATTTAAAAAAACCTCAAGACATGGGGTTGCCAGCTGTTTGAGATCCACTATGCAATGCCAGAAGCATTTGATAAGGACGAGTACACGGCTATTGACTTCACGGGCCTTTTACAAAGGCAGACTCCATGCACTTTTCTGTGACACGTTTTAAAGACATTATTGTCCTCTATCAGAATGGTAATCCTCACCTATCCCAGTACTGGCCAGATCCACAGCAAGGGTGTTCAGTTATGACTGAAAAACTTCATTTAGGAGTTCATTTAATTTGGCCACTGTATGTGGGACTAAACTTTTATTTGAGCTGGTGCACTGGGAATTATCTGCTTTGCTCAGCAGTGCTCTAAAAAGGGCTGTCTGGGGTGGGGGTTTGGACCCCTCCATCAGTACAAACATGCCAACTCCATGCGATGTGCAAATGTTGCAAAATTTTATTTGCAAGAACTATATTCAGTCAAGTATGGAGCTCACTGTTTTTTTGCAAATATCCTTTTGAAATTTCATTTGCATGTCACAACTCAGAGTGCATTCTGCTGTTCTGTGTACATGCCCAGGAAATTAAAACAAAAAAACAAAAACAGATCCTAGGTTGAATGCACAGCAACTAAAGGAATAACTAATGAACAGTAAATACATGAGAACATTTTAATTTGCTTTCAGAGAAACTTGAATAGTCTGTTGTGAGTTTGTATAGTATTCTAGACTGGTTTTGAAAAGTTGAATTGTTTTATTTATGGCTCTGTACTAACGCACCCCACTTCTTTTCTTGTATAGACTTTTTAGAAGGATGGATGACTGCTTTCTTCCATATAGCATTCCCTTTCCTCAGTTACATGACAACTAAAAGTCCATCCTTCAGGCTGCTTCTAAATCTTGATACTTGACCTCACAATCACAGCTTTGCTGATTTCACCGCAATGTCGCTATTTGCTTTGTCTGGGTATTTTCACTAAATATAAGACAGATACATAGCAGGCACACAAAGCAAGGTCATCTGTACAGCAGTATGTACATCTGGTAGTGCTGTAGAAACAATCAATAGCAGCACTAGTAGTATTAATCTGTTCTCACTGGATCTGACAGAGCATTAGGCAGGGCAGGAAAACAATGTGTGACGCTGAGATGTAACAGGAAACAGAACTAGAAGAAAGTTAAAGAGAAGCAGTGTCTTAGAGAAGGAGACAACAAAATTAACCCTTTGTATAAAGCTGATAGCACTGACACATGAAAATAATGTTCCAAGTTTGTTTAATAGCACAAACCTTGTGTTAGTTTTTCAGTGTGTTTCTGGATTTCAATGTCTACATTGAAATGAACATACGTGTCCTCTTTTCTTGACGCCACGGGAGTATCTTGTACAGGAGTCAAATCTATGCCATTTAAATCTATATGAGAGAAATATATTATTATTAAACAATTACAGCAAAATCACTAAACATCACAGTTTTTATTCAAAGAACTTCCAAAATATGAAGAAACTTCAGGCAACTTACTGCTTTCCTATACTGCACAGTTAGTGGCACCATTGCTAAAGTACCTCAGTTTTCTATTGGATTTTGCCTTATAGGAAACTAACATTTTTTTTTAAAAATAATCATAGCATCTCTCTTTAGTTGTAGCATCTCTCTTTTTCGGAACCCTTTTGTTAAATTAGAGAAAAAATAGGGGCCCAGGGAATGCTTTTGCAATTTTTTTCGGACTTCACTGCACCCCTCTCATTAGTTGCATTATAAATGCACAGACAAAAATATAACAACCCTCAAAACAATCAGCTAAGATGACTTTCAATGGAAAAAAAATTCACTAATTCTAGAATTATGCAGGTGTGTTTTTTGTTAACTTAGTAAAATAGTAATGATGGCAGAAAAGGATCAAATATCCAACCAGTCTGCCCAGTAAGTTTCTTATGGTAGTATCTGCCGCTCTGGGTAGGATACTCCTATGTTTCTCTTAAGGGTAGCAACTGCTGCCCCGTGCAGTTATTCCCAAGCCTTATGACAACCCATAAAAAACATACTGCTAGCAACATTTTCTTTTACTGGGTGATGAGCCTAAACAAACAAGTATGCTTGTAGTACAAAAAAAAAAAAAAAGAAAGAACACACAAAAGTAGCTAATCTATAAGATATTTTCTGAAGACACAAGTACAGTCACACACACATGTGCTTAGTGCAAAACAGATATCCATTCTAGAGTTTTCTGGAAAGAATTTAAAGGCCTTTACATGCATGAGTGGGAGTTCCCATGCTGCTGTGGCCCTACTGCTACCTTCAGGTCTGATAACGGCTTTGACTGGAGGAGAACAAATGCAAAGGACAGGTGGAAGGGGTTCTGAGACTTGTGAACTTCTGTCTTCAGAGAACACTTGTAACAGATAAACAAGCTTGCTGTCTCTAAAGACAATCAGTTCACTGCAATCACACAAGTGGGTTTAGCTAAAGGTAGTCTTCAACGAAAAAGGCGAAAATGAAAAAAAAAACACAAAACTATCAGACAGGAAAAGCTTGTTTGTTGGAGAAAGCAGAGTTGCTTACTTGTAACAGGTGTTCTTTGAGGTCAGCAGGATGTTAGTCCTCACACATGGGTGACATCATCAGATGGAGCCCCAACACAGAAAACTTATGTCAAAGTTTCTAGAACTTTGATTTGCCACACTGAGCATGCACGGCATGCCCTATACCACACATCCACGTGGAGTCCCTCTTCAGTCTTATAACATAGAATTAGACACAAATAAAAAAAAACAGGAGAAACCCAATTCAGCGGGGTGGCGTGCGGTTTTCGTGAGGACTAACATCTTGCTGTTCTCTGAATACCTGTTACAGGTAAGCAACTCTGCTTTCTCCAAGGACAAGCAGGATGACAGTCCTCACACATGGGTGAATCCTTAGCTACAGTTTGTCCCCCCAACATAAAAGGGGACCCAACAAACATCCAACCAGGTGCCAACGAGCACAACAATGGTGGTGTTGGTAAGAGGGGGAGAGACAAACTGAACCCAAGCAACAGGCTCTAGGTGGGAGAGAGTTGATTTTTACACTCAAACAAAACCCAAAGGACAGATTGGCCAAACTTACTATTGCATCGGCCATGCCTATCCAAGCAATAGCGAGGTGTGAATGTGTGGAGAGAACTCCATGTTGCAGCTTTGCAGATTTCCTCCACAGGAACTGCTTGCAAGTGGGCTACTGATTAAGCCATGGCTCAGACAGAATGAGCCTTGACATGACCCCAAGATGTAGTCCCACCTGGGACCTAAGACGAGGAGATGCAATCTGTTAGCCAATTTGATAGTGTGTTTGGCAATGCCCAACCTATTTCTATCAAAAGAAACAAAGTTGGGTGGACTGTCTATGGACTTTTGATTGCTTCAGATAGAAGGCTAAGGCTTGCTTGCAGTCCAAATTGTGCAGGGCTCGTTCACCTTGGTGCGAATGGGGTCTGGGAAAGAATGTTGGCAGGACCATGGACTGGTTAAGATGGAAGTCTGTCATCACGTTAGGCAGGAACTACCCTGTCATGATAAAACTTAGTATAAGGTGGGTAAGTCACTAAGGCCTGGAGTTTGCTGACTGCCACCAAAAATATGACCTTCCAGGTCAGGTACTTCAGGTCACAGGTGTACAGCGGCTCAAAAGGAGCTTTCATCAGCACAGCTAACACTACATTAAGGTCCCAAGGCACAGTGGAAGGCTTCACTTGAAGCAGGCCCCATATGAAAAATACAACTATAGCCTGTACAGAGTTGGGCATACTATCTACACAATGGTGGTATGAGCCAACTGCACTCAGATGAACTAACGGAGTTGGTTTTCAAGCCAGCTTCTGACAGGTGTACATAAGAAATTGCCATGCTGGATCAGACCAAGGGCCCATCAAGCCCAGCATCCTGTTACCAAAAGAGGCCAAACCAGGCCACAAGAACCTGGCAATTACCCAAACACTAAGAAGATCCCATGCTACTGATGCAATTAATAGCAGTGGCTATTCCCTAACTAAACTTGATAAATAGCTGTTAATGGACTTCTCCTCCAAGAACTTATCCAAACCTTTTTTGAACCCAGCTACACTAACTGCACTAACCACCATCCTCTGGCAACAAATTCCAGAGCTTTATTGTGCATTGAGTGAAAAAGAATTTTCTCTGATTAGTCTTATACTTGCTAACTTCATGGAATGCCCCCTAGTCCTATTATTTGAAAGTGTAAATAACTGATTCACATCTACTCATTCAAGACCTCTCATGATTTTAAAGACCTCTATCACATCCCCCCTCAGCCATCTGTTCTCCAAGCTGAGCAGCCCTAACCTCTTCAGCCTTTCCTCATAGGGGAGCTGTTCCATCCCCTTTATCATTTTGGTTGCCCTTCTCTGTATCTTTGCCTTCGCAACTATATCTTTCTTGAGATGCAGCGACCAGAATTGTACACAGTATTCAAGGTGCGGTCTCACCATGGAGTGATATAGAGGCATTATGACATTTTCTGTTTTATTACCCATTCCCTTCCTAATAATTCCTAACATTCTGTTTGCGTTTTTGACTGCTGCAGCACACTGAGCCAACAATTTTAAAGTATTATCCACTATGATGCCTAGATCTTTTTCCTGGGTGGTAGCTCCTAATATGGAACCTAACATCATGTAACTACAGCAAAGGTTATTTTTCCCTATATGCAACCCCTTGCACTTGTCCACATTAAATTTCATCTGCCATTTGGATGCCCAATCTTCCAGTCTTGCAAGGTCCTCCTGTAATGTATCGCAATCCGCTTGTGATTTAACTACTCTGAATAATTTTGTATCATCCGCAAATTTGATAACCTCCCTAGTCTTATTCCTTTCCAGATCATTTATAATATTGAAAAGCACCGGTCCAAGTACAGATCGCTGAGGCACTCCACTGTTTACCCTTTTCCACTGAGAAAATTGACCATTTAATTCTACTCTCTGTTTCCTGTCTTTTAACCAGTTTATAATCCACAAAAGGACATCGCCTCCTATCCCATGACTTTTTAGTTTTCTTAGAAGCCTCTCAAGCAGTTTTTGTGTGGGGCAGGAGAACAGATCCAGGGCCTTCTGCTCACCACACACGGAAAACCTCCTCCACTTCAGTCCACAGGACTTTCTATTGGAAGGCTTTCTAAAAGCCACCAGGACTGCTAGTTCGGGGGGGAGAGAGTGAGTGAATGAGCAAGCATGTGTATTTGAGATCCTGTGTGTGTGTGTGTGTGTGTGTGAGATAGCATGTATGTGAATGATTGAGAGCCTGTATATGTGAAAGAGAGTATGTGTGTGATTGACAGCCTGTGTGTGAGAGATATCATGAATGTAAGTTTGTGATTGAAAACCTGTTTGGTGAAAAAGTATATGTGTGTGAGAGAGATCATGTGTATGTATGATTAAGAGCCTGTGTGTATAAATAAGAGAGAAAGCATGTGTCTGTGTGTGATTGAGAGCTGATTTAGGTGAAGGAGCATGTGAGTATGTGATTGAGAGCCTGTATGTAAATGAGAGAGAGAGCATGTGTGTCTGTGTGTGAAAATCTGTAATTAAGAGCCTATATAAGAGAGAAAGAAAAGGCATGTGTATATGTGAGCGATTGATAGCCAGTGTGAGAGAAAAAGGAGGAAGTTGCAAGCAAACCATCCCTCCCTCCTGCTAATTCAAAACAATCTCAGGGTACCTGGATATCAAACATTCCCAGGTATACAGAGCAAACATTTTTTTGTATCCATATTATTTTTCATTACTGGGTCTGTCTGCTATTTTGAAATATTTTATTGGTATCTAGAAATTTTTTATATGAATTTTAATTATTGGATATTCCATTCATTAGCTGTTTTGAAATAATCTGTTCTTTTTGTTAATACAGTTTTACTGCTGATGATGATTTTATATTTCTTGATTTGTTTTATAAGGACTGGTGACATTTCTTTTTTTCCTTTATTATACTGCAAACAGAGACTCTAGCTTGTTGCGGTTTCCAATTCAGTTTTTGCCTGCATGCTTCTAGTTATGCGTTTTGGTCTCTTTATTCTTTGTTAGGTGAGGGTCAGCACATGTGATTCAGGTGAGGTTTTCTGCTGGCGTGTAGTTTCAGTGTAGGGCTCTACAGCAGCCTGACTTGGTCCATTTTCCTAATAAGAGATATATTGGTGTCTTAAGACCTGGTGTAATATTTTCAGTGTTGCCTTTTCTTAGATAAGGTGGTTACTGTTTAAGTGCTTGAAATTGGTGCTGTTTTCGTGTGGGCTGTTTACTATTTATGCAATTTCTGTTCAGACAGAATACGTATCTTTCCCTTGTGTCGTTCTTAACAATAAAAATAATACTGGGCCTTTAGTTTTTATTTCTGTCGTGAATTGTAATGAGCAGTGTATCACACATGTGAACGTGGTCTGTCAGGTGTGTCACGATGGGAAAAAGGTTGAGAACCACTGGCCTATAGAATATGTCATCAGCATCTCTTTCTGCCCCACAGCACCAGCAGTGGAACATGTGTGCCGATATGCTTCACTCCAGTACAATCACGGTGCCTTGTTTTGCTGTGCCGAGTGTCGCAACTGTGCCCTAAATACAAGCTCCATGCTAATGTCATGGATGACACCCTGGTTGGCCCTGGGACTGTGTACAATAAATGGCTGAGCACCAAGGGGGATCTTCCATGCTATAAAGTCAATGGGATCTGCACCAATGAGGCTATCTCCAGCCTCAGCATCAAAAAGGGACAGCTCCAGCACAGTTCCTTCACTGACCTTTTCTTCAGCTCCTAGGGGGGATGACCCCAAAGAGCAGGGGTGGGCAATTCCAGTCCTCGAGGGCCACAAACCTGTCGAGGTTTTAGGATATCCTAATGAATATGCATGACATAGATTTGCATACAACTGAGGCAGAGTGCATGCAAATCTCTCTCATGCATATTCATTAGGGATATCCTGAAAACCAGACTGGTTTGTGGCCCTCGAGGACTGGAAGTGCCCACCCCTGCCAAAGAAGGTCCCTCACATCTTTTAGAAGCTCTTGAACACTTCACCCATTGCCACAGGCTTCTTTCCACGCTAAACCTCTCACCTGAGATGGATCTGGGAAGCAGCAACATGGGGTGGGAGCTGTCCCTTGTGAGTATATACCATATTTGTGGGAACGAGAGAAGCAAGACTCTGGTCTCTATTTTCTTCACCAGACATCTGAAACCTCACTCCTTGATGAGGAGAATCTCTGCTGCTCAGCTTCCTGCCAAGGCCTGAGATGGTTACCTGCCAAGGCCTTCCTTAGGGCCTCCATCCTCCAAGAATGGTACTGCTATGCCCTAGGGGACATCCGACCCCAGCTGTAGCAGTTGAAGGAGTCATGATCTGGGCACAGGCAGCAATTGCGAATGGACAGACCTGAAACTGCGGCTTCTTTGCTATTGATGTTTTCTTACTCATTTAATGCTTTTTTCTTTTTTTATAGAACTTAAAATGTTATGCTTGTGGGGCTGCTGAGAAAGCGGTAAGAAAAACAGAAGGCGCAACAATGCAATAACAGTACAAAGGCCAAAAATCCCCCAAAAATATTAAGAGTGACTGGGACATATGTCTGTGTGATAGCTGGGAAGAAGAAAGACTGAGGGGCTCATGAGGCAACGTGCACATGCAGGAACTCCTGCACATGCTCAGTAAAGTCTTTAATAAGCTCAGAGAACTGGGTCTGTGTTTGCGCTGTCGAATGAATTCACCCACGTTATATATACACACATGCACACACTGATTTCTAATCACTTTCCCGGTAACAATAAAAAATGTCTGAACAGAAGGCCCTTGTAGATATCAATAAAACAAAGTGTAGTTATCCAAGCTTAAGAGGTTGCCCCAAGAGAGCATGAATATCGGAAATACAGTATGTGTGTCTCTTATGATACATAGTACTATTCTCACTTTAAATGCTTCTAAACAGCCATTTTAATGGCTCTGAATGAGGATGTGCTTGGGGGAAATGAATCAAGTGAAAATGTCTTTTAGTAAAACAAATACTTGCCCTTTACACTAACTGTTATATATGGATCAATGCACTGCCCAGCATCTTTCAGACCAATTTTCTCAATTTTGATGGTGAGCAAAGTCATTCCTGGCTCAGATGGCAATCTTGGTAACAGAGTACCTGAAAACAGAAAATGCACAAAATCATGCCAAGCCTCTCTTTTAATATTCATGTGGCAAAGCAACATTTGCACAATTATCTTCAAATCTGAAGGCCCTTGGTTTCTTTCAGGAAGAGGTGAGAGAATAAAGCAGTGTAGGATTCTCCTCAGTCACAGTGCAAGTTATGAGACATTGATATGACAAAGGCAGAAGCCTCATTACAAGACATCTCTGGCCCTCCCTACATATAAGAATTGAAAAATGTAATGGCTAAGTGTACTCAAATATTAATTTTGATAGGGCCAGCCTGGTGGCTGAGTGGCAAGTGTTATGCATGACAATACGGAACATGTGGCTTCAGTTCCCATGTTTAAGTCCTCAGTTCTCCAGGTTAGCCCAGACTGGGGATACTATGGAGAAGGACTTTCTAAACTTTGGCAAGGTAAAAGTATACAGAAGGTACAGAAAACTTCCCTCAAAGTGTACACACACAAACAAAATGGTTTTATGAAAGGCCTGTGCGAATATGAGGAAGTGTGAGTGATGGGGGCTGTATGAGTGATGGGGGCTGTATGAGTGATGGGGGCTGTATGAGTGATGGGGGCTGTGTGATTCCAAACAGGTGGGTTTTTGAAAATATTTAATATTTAAAAAAGTGTTAGTCAAATAACGTTTTGTACCCTGTGTGTACCTGTGTTGTACATTTTGTATACTTTCCACACTTTATGATAAATATATCAAAATTTGTATAAGAATGCTTTGATATGGTTCACTTAATTCCCATCTACATATTTGTGCGACCCTAAACTTTGAGCCAATGTGACCCCATTTTAGCACTTGACAATTCACATGACCCAAAGGACGACTAAAATAAGTTAGCAGGGGTGAAGTCCCATTCCATCACTCACTCCACTCTCAATCTTCCCGCACTCCAGCAGATCCCCTCTCTCTCAACTTCCACCCTCTCCAGTCAATCCTCTTTTTCAACTGCCACCCCTCCAAAAAGCCTCCTCTCAACCTCCTTCCCTTCAGCGGACCCCTTCCACAGCCAATCCCTCACCACCTAATCCAACTCTCAAACCCCTCCTGTATCTGATCCCTCCTTCCAAACATCCCCCTGACCAGGGTCAGCAGCAACATTTTCTTTTGAGCCCTGAACCAAAGGTGGATGACTTTTGGTGGGATAAAAAGAGCAGGCTAATGATATCCAAGAGAAAAATGTTGCCAAGTTCAGCAATGGTGATAAGAAAGGGGCAATGGCAGCCCTCTCCTTACCTCCCCTCATAGCTGACCCAAGCCCAATGGCGATCCGCAAGCGGCAGCAACATTAATAATGAAAGTCAACATGAAGCCTGTGAGCCAGTGCAAGCTCGTAGGTCTCCAACAGCCCTGATTTCTCCTTGCGCAGGCCTTCCTGCTACTGCAAAAATTCATACATGGGCAGTGCCACTGCAGAGCCCAGGGTAGACTTCCGCTGCTAATGCTGCTGCTGGTGCCTGAAGAAAGCTGACATTTGAGGCGTGTGTGACCCCAGCTGAATGTCTTTTGACCCCCATTTGGGGTCCCAACCCACAGTCTAGGAAGCCCTGCTGTAGAGAGAGAGTTCACAACCCTTGAGGGAAAGGAATTTTCACCACTATTCAATGACAACACCTATTCACTATGACAATGACAACACCGATTCACTATTCAATGACAACACCTATTCACTATTCAATGACAACACTATCCACTATTCAATGACAACACCTATTCAATGACAACACCTATTCACTATGACAATGACAACACCTATTCAATGACAACACCTATTCACTATGACAATGACAACACCTATTCACTATTCAATGACAACACCTATCCACTATTCAATGACAACACCTATCCACTATGACAATGACAACACCTATCCACTATTCAATGACAACACCTATCCACTATTCAATGACAACACCTATTCAATGACAACACCTATTCACTATTCAATGACAACACCTATTCACTATTCAATGACAACACCTATTCAATGACAACACCTATTCACTATGACAATGACAACACCTATTCAATGACAACACCTATTCACTATGACAATGACAACACCTATTCACTATTCAATGACAACACCTATCCACTATTCAATGACAACACCTATCCACTATGACAATGACAACACCTATCCACTATGACAATGACAACACCTATCCACTATTCAATGACAACACCTATTCAATGACAACACCTATTCACTATGACAATGACAACACCTATTCACTATGACAATGATAACACCTATTCACTATTCAATGACAACACCTATTCAATGACAACACCTATTCAATGACAACACCTATTCACTATGACAATGACAACACCTATTCACTATCAACACCTATTCACTATGACAATGACAACACCTATTCACTATCAACACCTATTCACTATGACAATGACAACACCTATCCACTATGACAATGACAACACCTATCCACTATGACAATGACAACACCTATTCACTATCAACACCTATTCACTATGACAATGACAACACCTATTCACTATGACAATGACAACACCTATCCACTATGACAATGACAACACCTATTCACTATTCAATGACAACACCTATTCACTATTCAATGACAACACCTATTCAATGACAAATACCTTTATACCCGCGAACCCCTCCCAACCTTTAAACCTACCGGCACAACCGGCTGAGCCCACTACATCCAATTACTATTTCACACTTGTAAAATATACTCAATACGAAGCATCACCTCGCTGTAAAAGCCCTAAAACCAGATCATGTAATTACCAAACCATACCCACTTCAGTACTAATGTACATAGTATGACTTAATATAAACCCTTGTGACACCCCCTCCCACAGTTATTAATATAATCCGTTTGACTGTTCATGTAAACCTATGTTTCTATTTGTATTTAGGAGTGAGGGCCTGCGCCGCCTCCCACAGTTATTAATGTAAACCGTTGATTTTCATGTAAACTGGAGTGAAGGCCACCGCTAAACTTCGGTATATAAAAACATACAAATAAATAAATAGACTTAGGGACCATGTTAGCTGGGTTCCAGAGGGAACCATGGTTTGGCCAAGAATTGTTGCTGCAACGGCTAGGCCAAGTTAGGAAGGGGATATCAAAATAGGGGGAAAAACTTCGGTAAGTTAGTTATACATGATTGGTGCTAGTGCAATAAAGGCCAGGTCCTACTGAGCTGGAAGCCCAAAGGAGCACTAGGAAACTGTCAAGCAAAAATAAATAAACTGATGATTAATACCAGCAAGTAAATTCAAGCACAGCATCTGAAGGCAAGCTGAAGATGTTTTTAAATAAATGGAGTTCTGTATTCATACATGCCAACGGGGAAGAAAGATTTACAAGGATGCAAACCAATAAACTACTACAGCTGCCTTATGCAATGTTTAAACTTGGGGGAGAGGGGGGTGATTTAATAATGTATAAGGAATACATTTCGGTTACTAAATTGTCCTTAAAATGCCCCAAAAGGTGTGAAGTTCTTTTAATTCCAATGGATTTCTGAGTTTTCCGTTTATGGTATGCCCTCCTGTGCCATCTACAAGCACTGTGAATTCTATTTCAGCAACGTTATCTAGGTTATTTTTACAATATAAAGAAATTAACTGTTTTAGGGGGATTTTAATTTGCATCATGATGACGACTCATTGTTTAGAGATTCTAAAAATGTTATTCCTGCAATGGATTTATATCGAATGGTGCAATTGCCAACATATCAACACGGTCATTTTTAGACTTGATTATTGTTACAGACTAGATTTGGGTCTAAGAGATCTATATCTGTTGTGGAAAATTTGTATTATTGTCAGAGCGCTTGTAGAAATTTAAGTTCTTTAATAACCAATTAAGTTCTAGAAAGGAATAAACTGGTAAAATAAAATCAGAAAATAGGAGACATTGATTTGATTTTAGATTTATGGGATAAGTCTAGGGATAATATTGTATTAAATTCTCCATAAGAAGCAGTAGATTGGTGGAATGCCACCACTGAAAAGATTTATGACGTACTCGCTCCTGAGAAAACTGTTAGAAGGAGAACGCATATGCATAACATGCCACGGTATACCAAGGAACTATTAATGCACAGAAAAGTTATCTGGAGGCTTGAAACAAAATGGCATAAGAACAAAGTTCTCCCAGGACAAATTGGATCATGATACTACATTGGCTGCTTACTGGAATGTATATTGTTTTGCTAAAAAGGATTTTTTTTCTAGTTTGCTGGATAATTCTTTGAACAAACCTTTGGAATTATTTGCATTGATTAAGGATGCTTTAAAACAGCCTTTGTGTGACAATGTTAATAGACCATGGAGTGAGGCTGAGGCCAAATATTTTTAAGAAATGGTTGAGAAGTTACAAAGTCAGTTAACCCTTGGATTGTCTAAAAGGGGAGTAACGGAGGATCATGTGGATTTTAGTATTCTACACTGTCGGGATAGTTTCACTATGATTAATCCAACTGGTTTAAAAGATTATGAACCAGATTAGGATAACAATGTATTAGAGCTTTGTCCCTTTTTAACTATTAATAATAAATTGGCAGCATTTGAAAGCTATTTGACTCAAATTTTAAATCTTTATTTGGAAATCGTCCCATTGTATTTAAAGCAAGTTATTGTGAAACTAAATACAGGATCTCACGATATTTTATGAACTGGCAACTAACTACTGACCAACATGAAATGTAAGTATTTTGAGCATAATTCTTGAAAAATGGTTTCTGAAACAATTGGATGAATATTTATTAGAAAATGAGATATTAGATAAAAGGACAATTTGGGATCCGAAAAAATTATAGCTTTGAAACTATTGCTATCCTTGTCTGATGACACTGCAATCACTGTGTTGTGGAGAAGAAAAAGACTGGAATTTTAGTTAGATTTCGCTGTTGCCTTTGATACTATAGAAACCCAACACGAATGCTGGAATGAAGTAATACAGTCCCAGATATTTCAAAAGGGTATATAATTGCAAAGTTTTTTTATTCAAAAATCGGCAACTCCATTGTTAAATGAACAGTCTTGTATGCACGCAGGGTCCCCCGACACGGACCCGTGTTTCGCCAGCGGCTGCGTCGGGAGGGATGCCCACAGTGTTAAACAGGAAAATCTAAAAACAAATTATAAGGACTGTGTAAACAATGGTAGCGGTACAGAGTGAATACAAATAAATGCACGTATAAGTTATTACCTTTAGACGGGACTGTATTACTTCATTCCAGCATTCGTGTTGGGTTTCTACAATTACTGTTTGAATGCTGGCCGCAGCTCGGTTGCTTGTGGTTGGTTCTCCTTCTCTTAATGAGCGTTTAAATGGCTACCGGTACAGATGACCAGACCTTTAGCTACTCTGATGAATCTCTTCAGGCTGTCCTAGCCGATGCTCCATTTTTTACAGACCCAGACACTGAGGAATTACCTATTGTTTCATGGACAGACGCCATTAATTCACAGAAACGCCTGACCCGGGCAGAATTACACGCTTCCACTCTTATTGAGTATTGTCGGGTTAGGAGGATACCTCGAGGACTGAGGGTACAGAAAGCTCCTAGACTTCACATGGACAATCCGGTCTTTATTACACGCTGGAATCAGATTCTGAATAAGTGCTCTCTTGATCTCATGATATTGATCATTGAGACCACTAAAGAAGTCATTATTCCACTGAAGAGTGAAGTAGATACAAACATACAAGCTATCCGTTCGAGTGCAGCTTCGCTAGAGGAATTTGAGTTACAACATTCTGAATTCATTGAGAACTTAGCGAAGTTTAAGAAGGATTTAAAAATCCAGAAATATAAAAAATTTCAACGTGATAGCACGGATTATAAGTCAGGTTACGTTTACCAATGGATGAACCCTTCCAGACCTCCAAAAAAGACTGTGACCTTTGCTCAATCATCAGACGACTCGTCCGGCGAAGAATCTGTGGTCCCGCCACAGCGAATTACTCAACCCAATGTTGGCCCATCATCATCCTCCTCTATTGCTGCTGCTTTTTTAGATCCAGCACCGGTTCCCCGCAACCACCGCGGTTCGAGACCACGAGGACGCCCACCGATGAACTCACGATCCACTCGCACCACACGACAACAACAGGACCCTTGGCAATGAACTCAGATATAGTGTTTAACCTCTCCTCAAGAACGCTATCACATGATGAGTTAAACTTACTGGCAAAAGGATTATCGTTTGTTCCTACAGTTAAAGTGGATATTTTTGATGTTCAAGTCCATTTACATCGCTTTTTTAGACTGCTTAAACTGAAACTATTTTTTTCAGATAACCTCTCTCCACAAGATGAGTCATTGGTCACCCCGAAATCCAGATTCTAGATTGGTGGTTCGGGTGCTGGTGCTTAGTCACTTAAGACTATTGCACTTCGATTTATTTAGGTGTTTCAAATTTACTTGTTGAAAGTGTTTAGGTTACCTTGGGGCACTCATCTTCAGATTTATATGAAAAACAGTTTCACTGGTTACCTATTGATTACTGAATACAGTTTAAGATACTTGCAATTGTACAGGTACAGGAAACAATAACTGCACGTCATCAGCATAAATAAATCCTTCAAATCCCTCCTCTAGAATCCGTGCACCTAGTGGCTGCAAAAAAATAACAAACAGAGGAGACAGGGAAGATCCCTGCGAAACCCCACAATCTGGTCTGCAAGCCTCTGACATAACCCCCCTCAAACGGATCACGGATGATCTACCTGTCAAAAAAAAGAGGATAACTAATCTCACACCTGACCACCAAAACCTAACTGTTTACATCGTTCCAACAACAATCCATGGTCCACCAAATCAAAGGCCCTTGACAGATCCAACAATATCACAACCACTGATGCTCCCCTGTCTTGCAAGGAAGTTATCACTGAGGGGAAAAGGGGGAGTTGTGGCTGAGTGGTAGGGTTATATGTCACAAAATACACAACACAATTAAATACAAGTATAGAAGCTTTACTTATAAATCAGAGAATAAGCAATAGAAAGCATACAAGATTAAAGTTGCATTATAGGATATCTACACAAAATACTTCCCCTCACAGTTTCTGATGTGAGATATTTTGGAAAATCTGGAAACACAACGTGTTGGGAAATCAGCAGCAACTCATTGGTCACTTCATTAACCACTGATAATGTCCAGATCAGAGAGAAGGACATGAGAAGAGAAACCTCTACTAACCCTAGGAAGGGAACCCTCCCTACTCACGCCTTCTGGCTATCACATATTGGCCTGGACACCAGGACTGAAATAAACACCAAACTCACTTACAGATCGATACTCTAAGGCCGTGGTAGAAACAGTGCGGCAGTGTCAGGCGCACCCTCGTTCCCCGCACGCACAGTTCTCTTCACCTACTGCTCGATACTCTCTTCAAATTGCATGCAAATGCATGCCGCGGCTGCGAAGCCTTAGGCAAGCGTTAGGCCCGCGCAACCCATTTTACTGTATAGAGCGCCTATACAGTATCCTGGGTTCGCGGGCCTAACGCTTCACGGCTGCGCTGGTATCTGTCATTTCAAAATGACATTTGAAATGACAGGTACCAGGAAGTGGACAGTTATGTTCCCCGATGCCTGGCAAACTTTCCCCCAGCCCCCGCTCACCTGCCCTGGCCCCGTCCGGTCTCCGGTGCAGCCCCAGTCCTGTCCCCTCCTCCCGAAGCAAAAAAAAAAAAAACCGAAAAAGTAGCAAGGCTCGGGCCTGCTATGGTAGTCCCTTCTCCC
The DNA here is from genome assembly GCF_901001135.1 of Rhinatrema bivittatum. Classification (NCBI taxonomy): domain Eukaryota; kingdom Metazoa; phylum Chordata; class Amphibia; order Gymnophiona; family Rhinatrematidae; genus Rhinatrema; species Rhinatrema bivittatum. The sequence continues at coordinate 37,304,061 of NC_042617.1, read as the reverse complement.
TTCTCCTCTCCTCCCGATTTCGGCGCTCAAGGCGGCCGGGTGGGCCGTGCATTCATCCAGGCAGAGGGAGCCGGCGGCGAAAGCGGCCTCCAGCTCCCTCTGCCTGGATGAATGCACGGCCCCCGCCGGCAGTGAATGAATGCCCGTGCGATTTCGGTGCTCAAGGCGTGACGTCACAACATGTGACTGCCTTGAGCGCCGAAATATTCATTCACTGCCGGCGGGGGCCGTGCATTCATCCAGGCAGAGGGAGCCGGTGGCGAAAGCGGCCTCCGGAGGCCGCTTTCGCCGCCGGCTCCCTCTGCCTGGATGAATGCACGCCCACCCGGCCGCCTTGAGCGCCGAAATATTCATTCACTGCCGGCGGGGGCCGTGCATTCATCCAGGCAGAGGGAGCTGGAGGCCGCTTTCGCCGCCGGCTCCCTCTGCCTGGATGAATGCACGGCCCACCCGGCCACGGCCTGGATCGAACACGCGCCCGCCGGCTCCTGCCGCCACCGCCTGGATGAACGGGCGCCCATCCGCCCGGCTCCCGCCGCTGCCTCGATGACCGCACGCCTGGGGGATTCGGAAAGTGACAGGTATTTATACATATATATAAACAACTTACGCTGCAATGTTTTTTACACTTTACTCCCTTTGGTTTTACGCCCATTTTTTACACTTTATTCCCGTTTTAATTTTCGAACACCACACTAACACCAAGTAGAGGGTAGGCGGTAAACTAACAGGTTAAGGACGCGGCAAAATAGCGGGTTACAAAGGAGATAATCTGAGCGCGCGTCACAGTATCGGAGGGGAATAGCTAATTCCTTCATTATACAGCTAATTCGTTCATTTACATATCATATACATGCTGGGTGCGGAAAGGGTTATGCGTCTGTTTTAAGAAGCGCTAAGGACGCGCGAAACTGGAGACTGTATCGCTGGATCGCCCTACGCGTCCGAATTGTGCGCTCCCAGCACGTTACAGACGGGAAATCTTCAACCGCACGTTACATTATCGACCTGTTAGTGAGGACCCTATGTGGTTGCTGTTTTTGACTTTTGAGCTTGACCTGCAACAACTGGAAGTTACAAGTGCTGATGCTACAGTTGCAGAAAAGAAATAAAACTCCCATTACTGAAGAAGTACATATCTTGGCATTGTTAAACTTTCAAAGACAAGCCCATCAATCAGCAGTATCAAAATGACATTATGGTCTTTTTATATATGCAGAATCTCTCTCTATACTACATCAGCATGGCAATCTGTGGGGTTTCTTCTCCTTTATTAAATGAAAAGCACCTCACTTTTGACGACTTGCCATCGAAACCCAGTTTACATTTCACGTGTTTTGACCTATAAACAAGTTGCGCTATTTTAATGCTATTCTTAATCTGCTCAGGGACTGTGTCATAAGCTGAAAAGTCTCAGGGTGCTGCACACCTAGACTACTAAGAAACAGAATCAGAAAATCACAGAATGGAGGAACCGCTTAAGTGGTTAGAGCAGTGGGGACTGCAAGTTATGTAAACTGGGCTTGAAATCCTGCTGACATTCCCTGCGACCTCGAGTGAGTCAGTTCACCCTCCAGTGCCTGCTCACTTACGAAACGTTTTCCCCAATCGACACAGAATGGGAGAAAAGCCTTAGTAAGTCAGGCCCTTAGATTGTGAGCCCTCTGGTGACAGGGAAATACCTACAAGTGCCTGAATGGAATCCGCTTTGAAGTATCCAAAAGGCAGAAAATAAATCAAATACGTAAGCGCTTATTTTCAAGAATATGAACATTTTTGAGAGAAAAAGCATTTCTGAGTAAAAAAAAAAAAAAAAAAGCGCCTTTGTGTTCAGAACCCACCGGCCCCCAGTGATAAACAGTACACCACACAGAGAATTGTGCCTTTTTGTGTGTAAATTATAAAGATTAAATCCAACTCTTTACCTGGAACACGCACAGTAAAGGAATCTGGAGATCCTGCTCCAGCTCCACCCTCCTCTTCCTCTTCTTCAAATTCCAAATTCTCCTCCTCTCCTGGCGCTAAAATCTTTCTAGAAAGAGGAAACAAGATATTAGTTTGCTTAATCTTCCACATAAAAGTTAAAGTAAAAGGACAACAAATATCCTTTCCAAAGAAGCACATGTACTTCAGTCTTCAACAATAAGTTTACAGGGTTTAAAAGTTTTATCCTTGTCTTAGAGAAAATAAAGTTTCATTTATTATATTTATATATATATAGAGAAAAAGTTCTCATTTTATTTCATTTTTTTTACCTGAGAGGAACAGGCTGAACAGCAAAGGGGAATTCTTTGTTATAAGTAAGAATGTTCTTTATTACTGAAAAGAAAGACAAGTAACAGTTTATTCTGAGAGAGCGCAAGAGCAATCACATAATGGCTGTCTGTAAAGTGAAGGTTTTATTCTCTGTGATCATGAGGGAAGAAAGGGTTTTCCATAACTTAAGAGCTGCAAAGGTACAACAGAGTTGTGAGACGTCCTTATTAAAGATAGACCGTGGACCAACATTACATTACTAATTTGTTATATAACAAACAATTGAGGTACACACCAATTCCTAACCCATGTATCAAACATATACAAAAGGAATCGTCCATTTCAATAATTAAATTACAAGTTACACATAATTATAACACATTTACATTTTATTAGAAACATATGCACTTATGTGATCACCATACACCAAACTTTGCTAAAACGGGTGAGTATCTCAAGTAGTCATTAGCTGGATGGGAAAATCTACATTTTTTTTTTTTTTTAATTTTTTAAAACATTTCTTACCCACGTCTTTCAATGTTAGGGGCAGATTACATCACAACATATACAACAGCTTTAAAAACAATACATCGTAATCTTTAAAAAAAAAAAAAAAAAAAGACAAAAACAAAAGGACAGTGGGCAAAACTAAAAGGAGATATTGTAAGGGCATCTAACCTATTAGGAAAGAGGCCACTATGGTTTTCTAAACATGTAGCTGGAAAAGTTAGCATTAAGATCTACAAGAGATCATAGAAAGAGGAAGACAGGCTTCGCACAGCTTATTACATTGGCCTCATTTGTCGCCTAACATGGGTTTTACTTATGTTTTAACACAGAGTTTTTGCTACTAACCTTACCCCCACATGTAATAAGGCTTTTAGCAGTGGAAAACCTGTGCTAAAAAACCCATGGTAGGATTGATGTAGCTCATGTAAGGAGGCACGCTAGTGGGGAAGCTGCCTACACCACCTCCTTTTACTGCAGGAAATTTAAGACCTAGTCAGAGGTGAGAGTTAAAAGTTCCTGTGGTAACAGAAGGCCATCAAATCTACTTAGCAGGAGCCTAGTCAGCTAGGTGAGGCCCCCTCCTAAGCAGGCTGAACCTCTTAACTAGGCCGGAGTGGAGCACCCCTCTCTCCCGAACCCTCTGCTACCCTCCCCTTCTCAGTAAAATAAATAAATAAAAGTCAGGCCATCAAGGAAACCACCCCCTCTTCCCAAACCACTCTCTCACATTTAACAAATCAGAAGACCAGCTGGAACAGAAACACCTCCCCCCCCCCCCCCCAAACACACACACTTCCAAACCTCCTGCTACCTTAAAGTTAGCTAGGCCAGAGTGGAACTCTCCCTGAGCCCTTCTAAACCTCCTGGAATACTGAAAGGGGACTGGGTCCTTTCACTGACAGGTGACAGTGAAGGGACTAATTGTCATACCTGGGAACTTTTGACTTCCAGTCATCCTGAGATTACCATGGATTAACAGGTGGGGGGGGGGGGGGGGGCTGGATGCTCAGAAATTTGCTCTCATAAACACTCTTACATGTTCACACTTACTTTCACTGCTCATTCTCTCACATGTCCATTTACACCTTTACTTCTGCCATTCTCCCACCAACACACACACACACTCACGTCTCTCCCTCTTCCATACACACATGCCCACTCACTTTCACACAACTCTCTCAGATCTCTTCTTCCTAAACAAATACTCTCTCACTCACTCTCACAGACGTGCTCATTCATTCTCTCTCTCCCTCCTTTCAAAACACACTCGCAACAGACGACTCTAACTTGGGCTCCTGGAGCTGCAGCAGCCTCTGCCTTCTCTTCTTGTGCTGCGGAAGTGGACGCTGCCTGTTTCTTACTCTTCGTTTGATGCACGGGCAGGAAATCGCAATGTCGATTGGCCAAGGCAAACAGGATGGGGCGGGCAAGTGGCTGGATACAGGAAACAGGCTGTGCAGGAGCAGGTGGTGTCACGAGGAAGCGAAGGTAAGAGTTAAAAAGGTCCGGAGATGGTAGAAATCACTGTCAAGTTCCTCCTTTTTCAGCCATGCAAGACCAGTGACGTTCATTTCTTTATTCCAGGTCCAAGCAGATTGGTTTTGCTGCAGCACCCGGAGATTTCCGGTATTGGCCCGGAGACCCGGTAATATTTTTAGAATTCCGGAGCCTCCGGGCCAAATCCGGAGAGTTCCCAGGTATGCTAACCCCTGCCTGATCCTCGGCTCTCCAGTCCTTTTCCTATATCTTCCCTAGCAATGCTCCCCATTCACTTGTGCCACATTGACCAAGAGCTTTGATCCAGCTTTTCCCCACAGTTGCCATCCCCAACCTGTGCACTCGCTCATAGAAAAGGCATTGATCCAGGCCCCTCCCCAGGCCATTTATCACCATCATTAATTATCATTCATATATTCATAATCATTGTTTTAATCACCAATTCATCACTATTACTCAATTCATATAATCAGTATCAATATTTAATATTAATCATCAACTCATCAGGCAGACCAATGATTCCCTGCCCAACCCACCCACCCTGAGTTGAAGGTGTGCTCTTACTGTGGTGTATATACAGTCATCATGTTTGCCTTCTTATAGTGTTCGCTCTCTCGAGTGTGAGCGTGCGATCGGCAACGCGCGTGCATGGAAATACTGTGGCTCCAGCATGTGTGCCACGAGAGGTGCGGAAATAGCGGCGGCCCAGAGATTTTTGTTGTCCTGCCCGGAGACTCCGGAAATGGACCCTTGGTCTGTCCCAGCATGGCAATTTCTTATGTTCTTATGTTCTAAATTTGTCTAAATTTCCGGAGTCTCCGGGCTAAATCCGGAAAGTTCCCGGGTATGCTAATTGGCTGCCAAGCTGAAGGAGCAAACCAGCCGCAGGAGAAGTAAATAGGGTCTTCTCTGGCTGGGGTTGCATCTGAAGAATTCTGGGAGGTCTGGATGGGTTCAAGGCAGGGTTCCACTCCGGCCCAACTAACTTTTATTTAAGGGCAGCAGGGAGAGTTGTGGGGAAGCTTTTGCTACTCCAGACAAGCTTATGTTTTGTTAAATGCGAGAGAACGGTTCGAAAAGGGGGAGGGGGGAGGGGGAAGGATTCCTATTCCAGCTCAATTTTTTTTTTTTTATGCGTGAGGGAAGGTGGTTTTCCGTTCTGGCCCGGCTAGTTTCTGTTTAAGGTGAGAGGGTAGCGGGGAGAGGGTGTCCCAACTCCAGCCAGGCTTACATTTTGTTAAATGTGAGAGAATGATTCAGGAAAGGGGAGGAAGTTTCCACTCTGGCCTTTGTTTTTTTTTTTTTAATTTTAGAGGGAGGGTCTGGGAACTTGGTAGGGTTTTTTTTTAGTGCACTTTTACAGATAATGGCGTTCAAAATGGCCAATCAAAAAAAGCTGTTTAGCGTGCTTTTTTCTTTACTCCTGGTCTATATGCAGGTCATTAGCTTCCTGCATCCTGTGGGGACCACATTTTTTAAGGTGCACATTAAATTAAACCCATAATAAAATGTAACTGATTTTAACACAGGTTTTATTACATCAGCCCCGATATTTGGAAAAGTTAAGAGAAGCTGGTAAAATAGGCATACAAAAATTCAAATGGCTGAAAAATTTGCAAATACGCTAAAATTGGGGTAATATCATTAACATATTTTTTTAATATGTTGTTAATGATAGAAGTGCTGAAGTGGCACTGTAAAACTCAGGTGAAGGGAAGGGGTAAGTAAAAGCTGATGAGGAAAAATGAAAATTGCTTAAATATTTCTGTTTGGTGTTCACTGTGGGAGGGCCAGGACCACATAAAACAAACAGGATAAGACTTGAAATGAGGTAAACCTTAAACTGAACTTCAGAAAAGTGTGTTAGCGAGATGCTAACTAAGCTTTAAGTAGATAAGGCGATGGGGCCAGATGGGATACATCCGAGGATAGTAGAACTTAGAGAAGCTCTGGCACTCCGCTGGCTGACCTTTTCAATGCTTTAGAGTCAGGAGACGCTCCAGAGGACTAGAGATGGAATGAAAAGTGGAAGGAGAAGACTGAACCATAGGCCAGTTAGTCTGACTTCTGTGGTGAGCAAATTATTGGAATTTCTACTAAAGTAGAGTTAGTACAGTTTCTGGAATGCAATGGATTACAAGATCTGAGGCAGCATGGTTTTACCAGAAGTAGATCATATCAAAATTTATTTATTTATTTTATTTATATTCTGCTTTTCACAATTTTTTTTTCAGTGCTTCAAAGCGGATTACATTCAGGTACTGTAGGTATTTCACTATCCCCAGAGGGCTTACAGTCTAAGTTTGTATCTGATCAATTTCTTTGTTTGGATGACCAGGGGCGACCTGGATTTCAGTGAGGCCTTTGACACAGTTCTGCCTAGGCAAGTTGTAGAGCTCCCTTGTTATGGGCCCTGAAGTGACTGGCTGGGTTTAGAAACTGGCTGAGTTGGGGGGAGACTAAAGCTAGTGGTAAATGGCGTATTTCCTGAGAAGGGGGATGTTACTGAAGGTGTGCCTCAGGGATCAGTCTTTGGACCATTTCTTTTCAATATTTTTGTGAGCAACATTGTGTCAAGAAAGGTTTGTCCTTTTTGCAGATACCACCAAAATCTGAAACAGGGTAGACAGGCAGGAAAGTGTGGAAAATATGAGGAGGGATCCATCAAAGCTCAAAGAATGGTCTAGGATCTGGCAGGTAAGATTTAATGTAAAAAATGCAGTTATGCATTTAGGTTACAAAATCCCAAGAGAGAGGTACAGTATGGGAGGTGAAATTCTTCTAAGCACAAAAGAGTGAAATTTGGAGGTGATCTCAAGGTGGCCAAACAGGGGGATAAAGTGATGAGCAAAAGCCTGAAAGATGCTTGGTTGCATAAGGGGAGGAATGGTCAGCAGAAAAAAGGGAGGTGATATTATCTTGTACCAGCCCTGATGAGACTTCATTTGGAATACAGCGTACAATTCTGGAGACTGTACCTTCAAAAAAGGATGTAAACTGTTTGAAGTTGGTCCAGAGGGTGGCTTCTAAATGGTCAGTGGTCTTCATGCTAAAGCATATAGGGATAGACAAAGATCTAAACATGCATATCCTAGAGGAAAGGTGGGATAGGGGAGATATGATAGAGTTATTTAAACATCACTGAAGGCGAGCCTCTCATCAGAAAGAAGACAGCATAATGAAGGGTCATGGGATATGGGTGAAAAAGGGTAGAGACTATGGAATAATCTTAGATAATGTTTCTTTATAGAGAGGGTAGTGGATGCATGAAACAACCTCCCAGTGGAGGTGGTAGAAGCAAAAATATCTCTGAATTCAAGAAAGCATAGAATAAAGGGGGATCTCTGAGGGAGTGATGGGAACTGTAAACCTAAATTAGTTGGACGGATGAAAAATATGACAGCAGAAAAAGACCATATGGCTTTATGTTTATAGGATCAAATATCTATATCCTATTTGAAATGAGAGACAGGGGGAATATGATAGAAACATTCAAATAACTCAAAAAGGTATCAAGGTACAAACTGCAAATCTTTTTCAGAAGAAAGAATGGTGTGAGTCTCAAAAGGAGGTAGATTCATGAGTATCAGAAAATATTTCTTCATGGAAAAAAGGTGGTAAATGCATAGAATGGCTTCCCAAGGGAGGTGGGAGACTAAAATGGTAATGGAATTTGACAAAAGTATGGGACAAGCACAGAGGATCCCTAGATGCAAAGTAGTTAGAGGTAAGACAGATCAACTGGGATCAACGGCAATCCACCAGGCAAGGAAAATGGGCAGAGCAAATAGGCCTTGTGATCCTTAGAAACCTAGACTAGAATGGTAGATATCTCAAATACCAAGACTTACTGATATGAAATACCAAGTCTTATTGATATGAAATATCAAGACTTATGAAAACTTGCATTTTTGAGACATTTTCTTTGCCATTTGGCCAATTAGCAAAACTTGACTTTGGAAGGGCAACAATTTATTCAATCTTATTTTTTACCTTCTGTTTTTCTCTTCTCATTCTTCCAATCACATATCACTTTATTAGTTACTGTTTCTGCATTGTGTCTTGCTTTCACCTAGAGTATCCTTCCCTTCTAGAGCCAAAATATTTCAACATCAGAATTCCCACTCGTTTTGTCACCTTTTCACCTTCTCCTCACTCCCTTTGGCACTGGAGTTCATCCTTTTAAATAATTTAATTTTATTAGATTCTGTTGCATCTTTGTTCGATTCCAACTCTGATTTACTCCTTTCCATGGCATCCTTGCACTCAGTTCTGGTCTGAACAGCGCGATATTGAACTAAAAACCCCCACCCCTCCCCAATATCTCTTCAGATTCAGTCTTCTGTCATTCCTCTCTCTCTAACTATTGCTGACTTTGCACAGCATTTTGTGCAATAGGTCAGTAACGTTCATGAAAACTGCATCCTTTTAACTTCCCTTCTTTCACTCCATATTTCTTGTCCTTTTCTGTCTAAAGAAGTTTTTATTCCTTTGTATAAAGAGGTTAGGACTTTTCAGCTTGGAGAAGAGATGGCTGAGGGGGGATATGATAGAGGTGTTTAAAATCATGAGAGGTCTAGAACGGAATCTGTTATTTACTCTTTCGGATAACAGAAAGACTAGGGGGCACTCCATGAAGTTAGCATGTGGCACATTTAACACTAATCGGAGAAAGTTCTTTTTTATTCAATGCACAATTAAATTCTGGAGTTTGTTGCCAGAGGATGTGGTTAGTGCAGTTAGTATGTGTTTAAAAAAGGATTGGATAAGTTCTTGGAGGAGAAGTCCATTACTTGCTACTAATTAAGTTGACTTAGAAAATAGCCACTGCTATTACTAGCAACGGTAACATGGAATAGATTTAGTTTTTGGGTACTTGCCAGGTTCTTATGGCCTGGATTGGCCACCGTTGGAAACAGGATGCTGGGCTTGATGGACCCTTGGTCTGACCCAGTATGGCATGTTCTTATGTTCTTATTTCCTTGGCTAATTTCCAAGCTCTTATTTCTAAGACAGACCCCTAACACTTGTAATTATAGGCCCCTTTTACCCGAAATACTCTCTCTCGGGGTTCTTTTCCAATGATTTCCCTCTTTCCCATCCCTCAAATTGGGTCTCTTTTCCCTACAACCACAATGAAATTATTGTGTCTTCCTTCCTTCACATCTCTCACCAGAAAATAGTCATGCAATTGCCAACCCTCATATTCCCCCCCCCCCCATAAACAAAACACACAAATGCAATAATACACAATACAATCTATTTCAGTAGTCAATGTTAAACTACACAAATTTTTCTCTGACTGACATAAGTACAGTTGTGAGCAAACGTTTAAGCACCCCCTGGTCAAATTGTATGTTTCAATGACTAAGTGTACAGAAGCTAAAACAACCTCTACATTTTACAAAGTTAAACATGACATCTTTCTGCTATATTTAATGCAAATGTACTATTTGATGATTTGAAAAGACTGAAAATAATAAAACAGTCAATACGGTATGTACAAAAATGGGGATACCTTTCCAGTTGAATCGTTACTACTTTGTTAAAAAAAATTGTTAAGGCCCAAAAAGGAAAATTAGTTTCTTACCTGATAATTTTCGTTCCTGTAGTACCAAGGATCAGTCCAGGACACCTGGGTTGTGACTCCGCACCTTGTGACTCCGCACCAGTAGATGGAGACAGACTAAAACTTGTGGGCGGAGCCATATATGCTCCTGTGCCAGTCACAGCCCCTCAGTCATACGTAATGTCAAAGTAGAAAATTCCATAAGGTAACCATAGCTAACCAAACAAACTTGCTATTTAAACGGAAAAAAATTCCAACACCCCTACAGGAACCAGACGCCCCAACCGGGAGAGAGACTAAATAAGGGGTCAGCGTACTGAAACACAACAATGAGCGGACTCTTCGTTACTGCAGCGTAGCACTGCGGGTGGGATCCTGGACTGATCCTTGGTACTACAGGAACGAAAATTATCAGGTAAGAAACTAATTTTCCTTTCCCTGTACGTACCAGGATCAGTCCAGGACACCTGGGATGTACCAGAGCTAAATTACCGAGGGTGGGAAGCAGAGAGTCCCGCTCGGAGCACCTACTTTCCAAAACTCCCGGAATCAGTAGCCTGAACCTCCAACCGGTAATGACTAATGAAGGTATGTAAGGACCTCCAGGTAGCCGCCCTGCAAATCACTGGAGGCGACACCTGCGAAGACGCCACCCAAGACGTCGCTAGAGACCATGTCGAGTGAGCCCGGAGGCCCCCAGGAATCGGTTTTCCCCACACGAGGTATGCCGAACCAATGGTTTCTTCTAGCCAACGGGCAATCGTCGTGTGGGATGCTGCGGTCCCGTTCTTTGGACCCGAAAAGGAAAACAAATGATCCGCTATCGGAAAGGAATTCGTGACCTCCAGGTAGCGTAGAAGGGATCTTCGCACAGCAAGCCTCTTTAAGTCTCTCGCTTAAGGAACAGAGGAGCTCCCGGCCGCAAAGCGGACAGCTCAACTGACTGATGCCGATGAAAAAACGAAATGACCTTAGGTAGAGAGGAAGGAATCGTCCGCAAGAATACCCCGAGGCGGATCTCTACAGGAAAGAGCCCGCAACTCTGAGAAGGGCCGCGCCGAGACAATCGCCACCAGGGATACAGTCTTTAATGCGAAGACCTTAAGAGTTGTACGCTTCAAGGGTCAAACGGTGCCGTGCCCAGGGTGGGAAGAACCCAATAAGGTTCCAGGATGGGCAGAGGAAAACGCAACGGAGAACGGAAAAGCTTAGCCCCCCCGGAGAAAACGGGAGACATCAGGACCCGCCAGCAACCAAGCGCCGCCACTTGGACCCGCAGGAACTGCATGCCAAGCCTTTGGCCAGACCAGCCTGGAGAAAACCAGAAGACCAGATACCGAAACGGCAGTGGGAGCCACACTCCGCTGCACACACCATTCCCCAAAGACTACCCAGACCCGGCCGTACGCCAAGGACATAGACTGCTTACTGGACCGCCGCAGCATAGCCACCATCGAGTCAGAGTAACCTGTCCTCTGGAGCCGAGTCCACTCAAAACGCCATGCCGCGAGACAGGAGGGATCCGCATCCTGCAACCAGACGGGGCCCTGACAGAAGGGCCCCCGCGACCCCCTGGAGACGCATGGGACGCATGGTAGCCGCCCCCGACAAACTGAAAGAGGTCTGCGAATCAGGGACGGCGAGGCCATTCCGGAGCCACCATGACCATGTTGAACGGGTGCAATACTAAGCGGCGCAGAATCTCGCCGAACATCGGCCACGGAGGAAATACGTACAGCAGGATATCCGTCGGCCAGGGAAGCACCAATGCGTCGACTGCTTCTGCTCCCTTTTCCCAAAACCAATTGAAAAATCACGGAGCCTTCGCAGCGCAGCCTGCGGCCATCCAGTCCATGTGGGAATACCCCACGTCTTGTCGATGAGGCGAAACGCTTCGTCCGCCAGCTCCCATTCCCCGGGGTCCCGACGATGCCGGCTGAGAAAATCCGCCTGGACGTCGCCGATCCCGGCGGTGTGAGAGACTGTGATGTTGTCGAGATTTATTTCCGACCAAGCCATCAAGAGCCTCGCCTCCTCTGCTACCTGTGGGCTTCTCGTCCCTCCTTGGCGATGGATGTGGGCTTCTCGTCCCTCCTTGGCGAGTGATATAGGCCACTGTGGTTGCATTGTCCGACAAAACACAGACTGCCCGTCCCCTCAGCAGAGGTAGGACCGATTGCAGCGCCGGACCGCTCTGGTCTCCTGTCTGTTGATAGCCCCTCGGGCTGGAGACGCTGACCATAGGCCTTGAACTGACTGTCCTAGACAGACTGCTCCCCATCCGGAGAGACTGGCATCCGTGGTCACCACTGTCCAGGTGGGCACGAAGAGTGACACTCCAGAGATCAGAAGACTGGAATCGAGCCACCAAGCCAGGCTGGATCTCGCCCGGCCTACGAGTGGAAGTGGACGGTAGAATTCCCCCGAAATCGGCTTCCAGCGGGATAGTAAGGACGACTGCAATGGCCGTAGATCAGTGAACGCCCCGGGGACCAACGCGAGAGTGGAGGCCATAGGACCCAGGACCATCAGGTAATTGCCGACTCGTGGTAGGCGTAGCGACAGCAAGCGCCTCACTTGAGACTGCAGTCCGCACCTTCGGTCCTGCGAGAGGAACACGCAGCACCGTGTCGTCGAAGGTATTCCAAGGTCTGCGTGGGTACCACTTGACTCTTGTTGAAAATGACTATCCAGCCTAGAGACTGCAAGAGTTGTAGGCCCCTGGCCACCGCCAGCCGACACTGATCCTCGGACCTCGCCCGAATCAACCAATCGTCCAGGTAAGGATGAATCAGCACCCTCCCGGCGTCGCTGCGCCGCAACCACGACCATTACCATCGTGAACGTACGAGGCGCCGTTGCCAGCCCCAAGCGGGAGAGCCCTGAATTGATAAAGCCGTCATAGGAAGCAGAACCTTAGGGATCGCTGAAACGACAGTTGAATGCCTACGTGAAGGTACGCCGCCGTGAGATCTAGTGAGGCCAGGAACTCTCCTGTACGCCCCGAGGCGATCCCCGACCAAATAAACTCCATTTTGAAGTGAGGCACACGCCGGCTTCCGTTCACCCCTTTTAGATCCAGGATTGGTCTAGAAGAGCAGTCTTTCTTTGGAACAAAAAAATAAATGGAGTAACGCCCCTTGCCGTGCTGACTGATCGGAACGGGGGAAAAAATGGCTCCCAAACTTTCCAAGCGCCGGATGGTGTCTAGCACTGCTGCCTTCTGTTCGGGAGCCTTGCACGGCGAGACCAGGAATTTGAGTGCTGGGGAACGAACAACTCTAATGCGTAGCCGTGCGTTATCACATTGAGGACCGCTTGGCCCGAAGTTATACTGGCCCATTCCTCGACAAACAAGGGTAACCACGCCCCTACCTTGGAAACGACGTGCTGGGGCTGAGGTGAGGGATGGGCCGGCCGCGTATCACAGTGAAGACTTGGGCTCCTCCCTGTCTACCGAAGCGTGTACTCCGAAAAAACTGCTGCCATTGAGGGATTCGGGAGGAAGGTGACCTATAGGAAGGACCGGTAGACCTTTGAGCACGCGAATTCCTGGGCCCTTGGAAACGGGATCTGGCCGAAAAAGGAGGAGCGCGCCCTGAAATTTGTCCTCGGGCAGCCGCTTTGGACGAACCATCTGCAGCTCAGTTACGTAGCCACAGCAGGCGACGCACCGATACAGCCTCCACCCCGGACTTAGTGGATGTACGCCGCAACCCGTGGAGAGCATCTGCCCCATACGCAATTGCTGCCTCCACCTATCTGCCTGTGATGCCTCTGCCGCCGACAGACCTGGGTTCGACTGAAAAACTTGGGCCCAGCGCAGACTCGCGCGTATAGCGAAGTTGGTACAGATGGCAGCCCGCACCCCAGGACAGACACCTCCAAACTCTTCTTGAGTTGCACTTCCCGCTTCCTATCCTGTATATCCCGGAGAGCCGTGGCTCCTGTAACCGGAATGGTCGACCTCTTCGTCACCACAGCGACTGCGGAATCCACCTTCGGCAGTCGAAGGAGTTCCAGCGCATCCTTGGGTAGCGGGTAAATCTTGTCCATGGCCTTACTGACCTGCAAGCATAACTCCGGCGTATCCCATTCACCGAACAGGATATCTGTCGATGAAAAGTGAAAAGGGAAATGCTACTGCCGGCCCCAAGAGACCTAAGAGCACCGGATCCATGTTTGCCTCTGGACGGGCCACCACAGGTGGAGCCTCTAATGCCAGTTCCTGAAGAATTGCTGGAATTAGCGGGGACATTGCCTCCCTGCGAAAAAGCCGCACCACTTTGGGGACCTCCCCTTCCACGGCTAGTGTCCCTTTGCCCGCGCTGGGCTGGATGGGACCGTCCGCAGCCGCTTCCTCGGCCCCCATCAGGGGCTCCTCTGGAGACTCTGAGTGAACTGGAGATGAAGATTCCTTCTCCGACTTCTGAGGTAAGCCACGCGGCGGATGCGTCCACCGCGAGGGCTCCCGAGAGCCCTCCACAACAGCCATAGTGTTCTTCTTCCTTGGAGCGGACCTACGGGTGGCCCTCCCCCGCGACGCCCCTCCAGCTGCGCATACTATGCTTACAATTGAAAAGAAAAGAATCCTGCGCCACAAAATCAGATGACAAGAACCCGAATCTGAAGAAGAAGCCTCCGCGGTAGCCACCGGGGAACGAGGCCCCCCCGTGGGGGACCCCCCCCCCGCCGGACCCCGCTACGGAAAAAGCGCGGGGGGGCAGAGCTGAATGTCCTGCTGTGAACCGAGCAACTTCGCGGCTGGGAATTAAAATGGCCGCCGTACTCGTACAGAGCGGGAAATAAAACAAAAACCTTGGGGCCTATCAGCCGAGCCCCCCCCCCCCCCCCCCCGCGCAGCGGCGATCGCGCGGTTCAGGACCGGACCCCCAGGAGGCGATCCGGGCACTCCTCCTCCGCCCGTGAGACAGGAGCTGCAGAGACCTTGCCGCGATAAGCATGCGCGAGCCGAGCCCGACCCTCACGGCAGGCCGGCGATCGCGGCGAAAAACGGGCGGGAAACGCAGCGAAACAAAAAAAATAAATAAATTTCAAAGTCGGCGACTTCCCTCCTGCTACCGGCGCCCCCCCCGAAACGGAGTGGAGACGCGAGGAAACGGAGAGCCGACACAACAAAAACAAAAACCCTTTTTTTTTTTTTTCCCACACAGCTTGCAGCTGTCCTTGGTTCTGGAGCCCTTTTCCTGCAGGGGTGAGTGAACCGGGCTCCCCGGTGTCACCCCTGACGCTGCCACTAGCTCAGCCGGGTCCTCGACCCTGGCAGCGGCCTCAACCGGGGGAGGGTAGTCCCTTCAGGACCTCTCAACCCCCCTGGGAGGCAGGGCACCCAACTAAGAATTAAAAACAAAACCCAATTTAGTATACAAACCATTAGGCCTAACAAAAAACTAACCCAAAAAACCAAACCTGACTAACCACCAGACTCAGGTCAGGCAGGGCTGTGACTGGACCTGCACCATCTACTGGAGACAGAGTAAGACTGAGGGGCTGTGACTGGCACAGGAGCATATATGGCTCCGCCCACAAGTTTTAGTCTGTCTCCATCTACTGGTGCGGAGTCACAAGGTGCGGAGTCACAACCCAGGTGTCCTGGACTGATCCTGGTACGTACAGGGAACGTTGATTAACTTGTTAGGCTTTCAATTGGTCATGTGACTCCAAGTGCAAAGTTGAGCAAACGCTCTGGGGTAGATTTTATAAATTTGCACACATGTGAACTTTTGTTCGCGCACCAGGCGCAAACAAGAGTATGCGGGATTTCAATAAATACGTGCCTAGCCGCGCGTATCCATTAAAATCCGGGGTTGGCGCGCACAAGGCTGCCCAAAATCGGCAGCCTGCGCGCGCCGAGCAGCGCATCCTGCCTCCGTTCCCTCCGAGGCCGCTCCGAAATCGGAGCGGCCTCGGAGGGAACTTTCCTTCGGCCTCCCCCCACCTTCCCCTCCCTATCCCCCCCCCCCCGGCCCTATCTAAACCCCCCCCTACCTTTGTTGTATAAGTTACGCCTGCTTGAAGCAGGCACAAGTTGCGAGCATTGGACCGCCAGTGCGTCAGGGTCCAGTCCGGGGGCTGGTCCGGAGGCCGCGGCCACGCCCCTGGAACGCCCCCGATGACGCACCGGCCATGACATGCTCCCCCCGTGACACGCCCTCCCCCGAAACGCCCCGGGACTTATGTGCGTCTTGGGGCTTGCGCACGCCGCCGAGCCTACTCAACATAGGCTCGGCATGTGCAGGGGGAGTTTGGGCCAGGTTTTCGGGGGGGTACGCGCGTATCTGACACACGTACCCCTTTGAAAATCTGGCCCTCTAAGCTCTGATCCTTATAACTTCTCGGGTGGCAAATGTGCTATTTCAAAACTATGGGCTCCTCCAAGCAGTTACACCAAGATGTTAAAGTCAAGTCAAATTCTGAAAGACCAAGAAAAATCTGACAGAACTGCCCAAAAAACTAGTCATATATGCAAAACAGAATACACAGGGCACTTCTAATAACCCGCAGCTGATCACAAATACACAATACAGCATTGCTTAATATATAACAACAATCTGCATGGGAGAGTTGTCAGAAGGAAACTTTCTACATCAAAGTCATCTCTAAAGTATGCAAAACAAAAACCTTGATAAAACATGAAATCTTTGGAAATAAAGTGCTTTGAAATGATGAAATGAAAATTGAACCGAACTGTTCGCCCACAGCCACACAATATACATTTGGAGAGAAAGAAGAAAAAAAAAAAGGTGAAACATTTGAAAAAAAAAAAGAACACTGACAACCATAAGCCTGGATGGATTTTTAATGCTTTGGAGTGTGTGGCAGCCAGTGGCACAGGAAATATTGTGCAGGTGGAAGAAAGAACAGATTTAACTAAATATCCAATTATCTGAGAAGCTAATGTCCCACAGCCAATGAAAAAAAAAATTGAAGCTGAAAAGAGGTTGGATGTTTCAGCAAGACAGTGATCTGAAACATACCTCAAAAGCAGCCATGAAGTACTTATAAGAGATAGATGAAGGTTTTGGAATGGTCTTCACGATCTCCAAACTTGAATATTACTGAAAATCTGTGGAAAGATATCAAACATGCAGTGTATGCATAGAGACCGAAGAATATTTGAGTTCGACGAGTACTGCAAGAAACAGCAGGAAAAAAAATTCCAAAAGTAAAACTAAAACGATTCTGTATGAAATGTTTGAAGCTGTTATTTCTGCCAAAGGAGATGTTGCACAGTACTGACTGAAAGAGTATCCCAACTTTTGTACATGTCAAATTTACCTTTTTTTTTTTTTTTTTTTAAAGTGTTAAAATTACAAAATAGTAATTTTGCATTGAAAATTGCAGAAAACTCATGTTAACTTTGTAACATACAGAAGATGTCAGCTTCTGTTCAGTTAGAGATTCATTGAAACATGCAATTTGACCAAGAGTGCCTAAACTTTGCCCACAAGTGTACAAAAAATAAATAAATAAATAAAAGAGTTACAGCACAGAACCTCTCTCTCACACTCGGCCATCTAGAAGCAGAGAGAGCCATTGCATAGCCAGGAAAATTAATTTTGGTAGACAGCAAAATCATGCACTCTATTGTCCCTAAGGCAACAAAATACCACAACATATTTAGGAGAAACTACAGGAATCCTGCAATCTGAAATGAACTTTACATTCTGGAAGAGTTTACTTTTGACATCTGCTTTACTAACCAAAATCACTTATCCTGTCTATGCAATACTAAATGTCATCCATTTATAATTTGGTGCTTTCCTTGCTATTTCCACTTTGCCTTTCACTACTCAAGTGAGGTAGGCAACTCGTGTGCCACAAGCCAGTCGCGTTTTCAGGATATCCACAATGAC
This sequence comes from Rhinatrema bivittatum, assembly GCF_901001135.1. Lineage (NCBI taxonomy): Eukaryota > Metazoa > Chordata > Amphibia > Gymnophiona > Rhinatrematidae > Rhinatrema > Rhinatrema bivittatum. The sequence continues at coordinate 37,286,352 of NC_042617.1, read as the reverse complement.
TAAGCATGAGATATATCTGCAAGCAATGGGACAAATATCTCATGAATAGTCACAGCAGGGATACTTTGAAAACCTGACTGGCTTGTGGTACTTGAGGATCAGAGTCACCTACCCTGCACCAGTGACTTCTGTTCTATTTCTCTGGAAACTGCACTTCTTCCATCAACGTCTTAATGCACAAAAGATAAAGGTTAGAGTGCCACACTTGAATACTGTTGCCCATGGTATGTTGTCGCATCATCCTTCCTCACACTTCAGTAAACATCCATTGACCCCTAATCATGCATAGTTAAAAAAACAAAAACCCCATAAGGGATACATCTTACTTGGTTCTAACTTCTTCAAATCCTCCAGTTTGAAGTCTTCTTGACTTTGCGTGGACTGTATCGTTAAAACAAAGACATTAAATTCTTGTTTTTAAATTAATTATATACCACTCATTAGAAAAAGATATCCGATAGCCCAGTGGTTCCCCAGTCCCCTGATCAGTCAGGTTTTCAAGATGTCCATAATGAATATGCATGAAAGATTTGCATACAGTGCCTCCATTGTATGCAAATCTTTTATATGCACATTCATTGTGGATATCCTGAAAAGCCAACTGCCCAAGCAGTCACTAAAGACTGGGCTGAGAACCACTGCGCTATCCAAATCAGTGGTGAGATCCAGTGAGCACATCAGTTATTCACATCAGCATGCAGTTGATGAAATGGTTTAAAAAAAAAAAACAAACCAAAGCAAAACACTTTTCAAAATGTTTCAAAACATAAAATTAAATGTTCTAATGGCAACAGTGCCCCCTAACCTTCTACTCTAGAACCAGCTAATTGCCCCTACCTATTAATTAGATCCTTACTCCTCTGGCTTCTAACTTCAAAACTAGACAATTATCTGGGGCCACAGCCTGCAGCAACAGAAATACCTATTTAAGTACCATGCTTTTCGAGCAGAACAAATACCAGTCTTGTCTAAAAATGTAATTTCTCTCAGTTCTCTTACATTGTTTTCCGTTTAATAAGGAAATCACTACAGAGCTGTTCTAATGAAGTGCAAGGAAAAACAAGCAAGTCCTATTTTTTTTTTTTAACTTTAAAGCTTAAAAAATAAATAAAAAATGAATTATACCAGCGGTTCTCAGCCCAGTCTGGTTTTCAGACATTCACGATGAATCTGTACGATACATTTACATACAGTGGAGGTGGCTGAGGCAGATATCATCTCATCATGTGCATTCATTGTGGATATCCTGAAAATCTGATTTGCCAGGTGGGTTCCCAAGGACTGGGCTGAGAAACATTGGTTTATACAGCATCATGCAAAAGCATTGACTAGGCAGGAGAGGGTAACCTTTTTAAAACAGGCATGACAAGCTCTTTATATATTTTAGAAAATGGAACACCTCCACAGGGACAATGTTTGTTTTTAAACTGCCAGGCCACTTATGGATTTCCAGGTTGTTCTGTCTGATAATAAGTGGTGCAATGAAACTACAGAAAAAGGTAACAGTTTAAATATAAAATTAAAAACACTTTATGAAATTAAAATTTCTAGGTGATAATATCCACTATTAAGAAAAGCCACCTTTAAAAAATTGCCCTTATTTTAGATCTCCTTAGCCATAGGTCTCCAACTTGGGCTGTGGCCAATTATCCAGCAAAATGTGATAATGTGTGTATTTTACTTCAATAGTTTAATCAATTGTTATCTTGTTAAATGTAAAATAGGGCAGATCTCGCCCTATTCAACCTGTTACCTGGAAACCGATGTGATATCTCGATCGAATGTCGGTATACAAAAGAAATAAATAAATAATAAATAAATAGTCCTCTTGTAGACATAATTAAAACCCCACCTGCACACCTCTGACATACCACCATCATTACCTACAGCGCTACCTGCACACCTCTGACATACCACCATCATTACCTACAGCGCTACCTGCACACCTCTGACATACCACCATCATTACCTACAGCGCTACCTGCACACCTCTGACATACCACCATCATTACCTACAGCGCTACCTGCACACCTCTGACATACCACCATCATTACCTACAGCGCTACCTGCACACCTCTGACATACCACCATCATTACCTACAGTGCTACCTGCAAGTATCCAGAAGATTGAAGTGAAAGTTGTGCATTATTCCCCAGGTGATTTCTACATATTTCAGCAGACCACACATTAGGAAGGATCCCAAGTATCACAAATGCAATTCTAGGTTATCACCACTTAAATATCTGTTCCTTAGCAGGAATTACTTACCTGCAATTGGTTTTCTCTGAGGACAGGAGGATACATAGTCCTCACAGATGGAGGCTAAGGTTGGAACTTGTCTCAAGCTCAACACTTCTTAAAATGCTCTTCTTAAACCAACCCAAACTATGCAAGGTTTATTCACCTTTGAGGACATGGGACTTAGAAAAATAATGGAAGGATGATTGATTAAAGGTAGAAATCCAACACTGTCTTAGGTAGGAATTTTGGTTCTGTGTTTACAACCTATTACTGAAAAAAATAAAGTAAGACAGAAGCCATTAGGGCCTGGAGCTCACTGACTGCATACCAAAGTGACTGCCACTAAAAATATGACTTTCCAGGTCAACAGGAGTCTAATGACTTAGAGGGACCTTTCATCAAATGGATCAGTAACAAGCTGAGGCCCCATGTTACAGCGAGAGGCTTGACGTGAAGCTTCAACAGAAGCAGGCTCCACATAAATTGAACTGAAGGCTGTAGAGAGATGGTTTACCTTCTAGATAGTGATTATAAGCACTAACTGCACTAAGGTTTCCAGAGGATGTGGTTAGTGCAGTTAGTATAACTGTGTTTAAAAAAGGATTGGATAAGTTCTTGGAGGAGAAGTCCATTACCTGCTATTAATTAAGATGACTTAGAAAATAGCCACTGCAATCACTAGCAAAGGTAACATGGAATAGACTTGGTTTTTGGGTACTTGCCAGGTTCTTATGGCCTGGATTGGCCATTGTTGGTAACAGGATGCTGGGCTTGATGAACCCTCGGTCTGACCCAGTATGGCATGTTCTTATGTAAGGTGAACCCTTACATAATTAGTTTTCAGGTTTTGTGTAAGATAAAAGAAAATATCTAGGGCTTTTCCCTTATTCCATAAGGTAGATCACCTCTATCTAAAACAATAAGCCTTCTGGTGGAAGCCTTTCTAGACGCTAGAGGAATACAAGATACATTCTCTGATAGTTTAGGGAATTCAATACTATCCTCTCAACATCCAGGCTGGGATGTCTAGGGACCTGATGTTGAGGTATAGTAATGTTCCCTGGTTCTGTCTGATGAGGGCTCCTGATGGACATCTCCCAAAGGAGTAGGAACCAAATCAGTCTTGGCCAATAAAAGGCTATGGGAATCAGTCCCTTGGCCTCTTCTGAGATTTAGCAAGATCTTTGTTGGAATCTGAGGAGGTGTGAACAGAAGACCATCTCCCCAATATAGGAAGAAAGCATCAGAGACTAGTTTGCCCTCTGATCTTCTCCTGGAACAGAGTTGAGGAATCCTTGTTCAGTGGGGAAACAGAGATCCATTACAGGTGTTTTCCACTTGCAGAATATCTGAATTGCTATTCCCATGTCCAGGAACCATTTGTCTGCTAGGGTATTGTCCTTTCCTATCAGATAGGTAGTTCTCAGGGTCATTTCCTGCAAAAAAAAAAAGTCCAAGACCACATTCTAACAAACTCTCGACACAAAAGAGAGGATCCTATACCTCCCTGCTTGCTAATATAAAACATGGCCATTTATTTGTCTGAATTAGAATACTGCTGACTGATTTCCGAAAGCCTTTAGAGCATTCCAGATCGCCAGTAGCTCTAGGAGATTCATGTTGCAACCATATGCCCTCGGTGCAGAACCCACTACAAATGCTCCTCAGCCCAAGTTGGACGCAGCAATTGTTATGGTAATTTGGGAAGGAGAAATTTTGAAATATACCCACTGAAACTCAACTGATCTAGCCATCAGGATAAGTAGTCCATGAGATGCTGAGCGATTTGAATACTGTCTCAAAGATCTTGTGTAGCCTGAGACCACTGATATCTTAGGGTCCACTAGGCTTCTCTCATGTGGATACATGCCAAGAGTTGACATGTACTGTTGATGCCATAAGGCCCAACATGTCCTATGCTAATGTCTGCCACTGTCGACACCAAGTTGGTTATATCCTTTCTTGTGGAATGAAGGCTTTTGCCAGAGTTGCGTTTAACAGAGCTCCTATGAACTCAGATGATGGATTTACTTAGATTTTGGGTACTTGATGATGAAACCTAGTAACTAACACCCAAATGGTTTTGGTATTCAGTTCTATGGTACCTTCTTGATATGTACGCTTGGTCAACCAATTGTCCAGATAAGAAACACATGTACTCCTAATATGTGAAGCAGTACAGCTCAGTATTTCATGAATAAGTGTGGTGCAGTACACAGTATTGGAAGTGGTCTTTATTACAAATGTGAGATATTGCCCATGACCTGGAAATATCCCTATATAGGTATAGGCATCCTTTAAAACCAGTGAATATATCCAGTCTCCTTTATCCAGGAAAGCATTAAAATGCCTAGCAAAACCATCTTGAAATTTTACTTTATTAGAAACAGGTTCAAAACCCTCAGGATCTAGAATGGGACCAACTCTTCCTTCCCACAGTGGAATGGGTTCAACCACTTTGGCTTCTAAGAGGGAGCAGCATTCCTTTAAATGCAGTTCCTGACGCTGAGGTCGACCATGAGTCTGTGAATAATCAAATTTCCAATAGATGCAATGTGTTTCTATTCTGAATTAGCTACACTGGAGCAATGTTTTCTGTAAAACCTCAGCCTTCCTACCACAGACAGAATTTCCAGGATGGGATACTGGCTATGTTTTCCTGGATCAAGTAAAACCCCCTTCCCAGTTTTTAACTAGGATGCTAGCTGGGAGACTTAGGAACCCTCTGCCGTCAGGAGTATGTCATTAAGGAGAACTTGATGCTCTGATCTCCATGTACACATTGCTGAGGTTGCTGTTGTGCCAGATCGATGGTTACGCAAAAAGGGTGAATCTTGGGCCTCCTTGCAGATCCTGGATTGGGGGATTTGCCAAGCCTATGCACATAGTGAGATCTCCCTTACCAGAGCATTGTCCTTGGAGGGGCTGCTGATCCAAAGAGTGGTGGTGGTCTCCCCAAATTTGCTTGTGACTCTAAGCCTGGAAATGGATGTCGGTCCTACAGTGCCAGCTGCAAGAGATCTTCCAGCAATTCATTAGATGCGGCACCTTTGGATGATGTCAGATGCCGTGCAGGAGCAGGGCCCAAGCTAGCTGAATCAAGTAGAGTTGAATGCTGCTATTGCGAATGGCTGTAGAAAGGAAGTCTGGCACTAAGGGGCAATGTGGAGAGATTCCCAAGAAAGTCTGCTAGAGGGGCCTCTTTCAAAGTCTACTACTGAGAACTTGTTGGTCTGGGTAAGATCCAAGACTGTCAGTTTGGAGTGGACCGGGAAGCCTTAGCTATGTTTGAGAAGTCCTTCTCAGACCAGTTTCAGTCATTTCCTTCTCAGTTTCAAGAGTTTCTGCCAGGGTTAAAGAATTAGAAACTGCAATAAATCAAAAGAAAACTGGGGAGATGAAATCTGAATTGAGGAAAATTTAGAATTTGCATTCTTTGGTTAAAGATAATTTGGTGATTAACAGTAAAATGGAGCGATTAGACAATATAACCAAAAACCTGACTCTGCATTTTACAAACTTCCCTAAACTAGTCACATCTCTTGTAGCTTTGCTCAAGTGCTATTTTATGGAAATTCTAAAAAGATTCCTGAGAATGCCTGTCCACCTATTTCCAGAGCATATTATATTCCTTCTTTTGTTAAGAAGGTGGTCATCATATTTCCCAACAATCATTTGATTTCCTTGATGCAAAGGGTCCACTGTAAAAGGTAGCAACAGCAGATATATTTTTGTCTTGATCTGAATTTTTAAATTTGTTCTCAAACTTGACAGGGACTTGGTTTTAAAGCTTTTCACACAGGGATTTTTTTTTTTTTTTGAATACTAGAATTCGTGCTTTTCCAAATGTGGCTAAAGCCACACAATGGAAAAAATTAATTTCTTCGTATGCAGCCCTAGGTGCTACTACTTAAGAGTAATGTTTTAGCTAAACTATCTTTGCAAGTGTCTCAAATATCAAGCAGTAAGTTGGTTTTTTTTTAATCTTCCTCAACTCACAGCCATTTTAAGCACTAAAATGAGATCTTCGGGAGATGACCCCCCCACTTTGTATCCTTGTCTGTGTTAAAAAAGATCAAGCTAGATGGAAGTTGTTAATACCAGATTTCACAATTAGTGATTAAGGTTTCCTAGCCTCACTTGTTTTCCTTGCAGTGTTTGCATTGTTCATAATTTTTTGGATATATATTGACATGTCCTAGTAATGGACTGAGTATTGTATTAAGATAGCAAATGTTGCTTACCTGATGTAACAGGTGTTCTCACAGGACAGCAGGATGTTAGTCCTCACAAATGGGTGACATCGAGGATGGAGCCCACCATGGAAAACTTCTGTCAAAGTTTAAACAGAACTTTGACTGGCCCCTACTGGGCATGCCCAGCAAGGCACTGACCCTGCAGCCAGCAGGGGTCTCCCTTCAGTCTGATGTTCAAAGCTACAGGCAGTGCCTAGAAAGTAAAAACAAAACAAACCCAACACCGCGGGGTGGCGGGCGGGTTTCGTGAGGACTAACATCCTGCTGTCCTGTGAGAACACCTGTTACATCAGGTAAGCAACATTTGCTTTCTCACAGGACAAGCAGGATGGTTGTCCTCACAAATGGGTGAGTACCGAGCTGAGGATGTCCTGACTTGCACCAAATGCACCCAACGACGTGCAACAGGCACTACAACTGGGGTGGAATTTGGTAAAGGGCATCCGCACCCTACCGGGAAGGTGGAAGGGTGTTGGTACATCACGTTGGAAAAAGGTTACGCAAGACAGATTGGCCGAAGATGGAGTCCTGTCTTCCAGCTTTGTCCAAACAATAGTGGGCTGCAAAGGTATGGAGAGAACTCCAGGTTGCAGCCTTGCAGATGTCAGGAAGCGGCACCGATCGAAGGTGTGCCACTGACGTAGCCATGGCCCTCACAGAGTGTGCTTTGACACGGTCTTGAAAAGGGATGCCCGCTTGCTCATAGCAGAAAGCAATGCAGTCCGCCAACCAGGAGGAAAGAGCCTGCTTACCCACAGGTTGTCCTAACTTGTTAGGATGGAAAGAGACGAATAATTGAGTGCTCTTCCTGTAAGAAACTGTACGGTCTAGGTAAAAGGCTAGAGCCCGTTTACAGTCTAGGGCAGGGGTCGGGAACCCATGGCTCGCGAGCCAGATATGGCTCTTTTGAGGGCTGCATCTGGCTCGCAGACAAGTGTCGCCATACTTCGCGGTTCCCCGCTGACCCAGCTGCTCCCCGGTCCTCCGCCGCCCGGGCTTAAAATGCTGTCAGCCCGGGCGGAACGCGGCAGGACAGCTGGAGTCAGCGGCACCGGCGTGCTCTCTTTCCCCCCCCCCCCCGCGGCCCGGAAGAGGAAGTGGAGAGCATCGGGTGCCTGCGCGGAAGAAGAGACCACACTAGCGTGGTCTCTTCTTCCGCGCAGGCACCCGATGCTCACCACTTCCTCTTCCGGGCCGCGGGGGGGAGGAGAAGAGAGCACGCCGACTGGAGTCATCCGGGTGCCTGCGCGGGAGTCATCGGGTGTCAGCCGGGTGCCAGCGCTGGAGTCATCGGGTGCCTGCGCGGGTCTTCCCGCGCAGGCACCCGATGCTCTCCACTTCCTCTTCCGGGCCGCGGGAAGAAGAGAGCACGCCGGTGCTCTCTTCTTCCCGCGGCCCAGAAGAGGAAGTGGAGAGCATCGGGTGCCTGCGCGGGAAGACCCGCGCAGGCACGCTAGTGTCCGACGGGAAGAAGATTGCAGCGCGGCTCGGAGGAAAATGAAAATCTTCAACCGCGGCCGATGGGACTCCGCCTTCGCCTCCGCGAGGGCTGAAAATGAAGGAGGTTGGCGTTGGGAGGTGGCTGCTGCTGCCGCGAGTTCCGGGGGGGGAAGGGGGAGAGAGAGAGTGAATGAATGAGCGAGCAAGCATGAGTGTTTGAGATCCTGTGTGTGTGAGTGAGAGATTGCATGTATGTGAATGATTGAGAGCCTGTACATGTGAAAGAGAGTATGTCTGTGATTGAGATCCTGCCTGTGAGAGAGAGAGCATGAATGTAAGTTTACCATTGGGAACCTGTATGTGTAAGTTTGTAATTGAAAACCTGTTTGTTTGAAAGAGTATGTGTGTATGATTGAGATCCTTTGTGTGTGAGAGAGATCATGTGTATGTATGATTAAGAGCCTGTGTGTATAAGTAAGAGAGAGATCATGTGTGTCTGTGTCTGATTGACAGCTGGTTTAGGTGAGGGAGCATGTGAGTATGTGATTGAGAGCCTGTGTTTAAATGAGAGAGAGAGACCATGTGTGTCTGTGTGTGATTGAGAGCTGATTTAGGTGAGGGAGCATGTGAGTATGTGATTGAGAGCCTGTGTGTAAATGAGAGAAAGAGAGGACATGTTTGTAAGCATGTGAATGAGAGTCTGTGTGTGAGAGAAAAAGACAGCATGTATTTATGTGATTGAAAGCCTGTGTGTGTGTAAGCGTGAAAAGATAGACAGCATGTGTGTAAATGTGTAATTAAGAGCCTATATAAGTGAGAGAGAAAAAACATTTGTATATGTGAGTGACTGAGAGCATGTGTGTATAGGTGTGTCATTGAGAGCCAGTGTGAGAGAGAGCGCTGGTATGTGACTGAGAGAGGAGAAAGTTCCAAGCAAACCACCCCACCTCCTGCTAATTCAGAACAATCTCAGGACACCTGGATATCAAACGTTCCCAGGTATGCAGAGCAAAAAAATGTTTGTATCCTTATTATTTTTCATTACTGGATCTTTGTGTCTGCTATTTTGAAATATTTTGTTGGTATCTGGAAATGTTTTATATGAGTTTTTAATTATTGGATATTCCACTCATCAGCTGTTTCGAAATATGTTCTTTTTGTTAGTACAGTTTTACTGCTGATGATTTTATATTTCTTGATTTGTTTTATAAGGATGTGTGATGTTTCTTTTTTCCTTTGTTACACTGCATACAGAGACTCTGGCTTGTTGCAGTTTCCAATTCAGTTTTTGTCTGCATGCTTCTTGTTATGCGTTTTGGTCTCTTTATTCTATGTTAGGTGAGGGACAGCACGTGATTCAGGTGAGGTTTTCTGCTGGCGTGTAGTTTCTGTGTAGGACTCTATAGCAGCCTGACTTGGTCCGTTTTCCTAATAGGAGATGTATTGGTGTCTTAAGGCCTGGTGTAATATTTTCAGAGACTTATTGTACTTTAAAAGTGTGATCTTACATAAAATGCACACATTTACTTGTATTTAGTTTTAAACATATTGTATGGCTCTCATGGAATTACATTTTAAAATATGTGGCGTTTATGGCTCTCTCAGCCAAAAAGGTTCCTGACCCCTGGTCTAGGGTATGCAGGGTCTGTTCTCCAGAGTTGGAGTGGGGCCTGGGAAAAAAGATAGGTAGTATGATGGATTGATTAATATGAAACTCAGAAACTACCTTAGGTAAAAATTTAGGGTGAGTGCGGAGTACCGCCCGGTCCTGCAGGAGCTTAGTGTAAGGCGGATAGGTAACTAGGGCCTGTAATTCACTAACCCTGCGAGCTGAAGTGATAGCCAAAAGGAATAACACTTTCCATGTGAGATACTTTAACTCACAGGAGTGCAGAGGTTCGAAAGGAGGTTTCATTAGACGACCAAGAACCAGATTAAGGTCCCAGGATGGGGCCGGAGGCCGTAAGGGTGGCTTCAGATGGAGCAAGCCTTTAAGAAAACGTGTTACTAGGGGTTGTACTGAAATAGGGACACCCTGTACACCTTTATGGAAGGCGGCTACCGCACTGACATGCATCCTAATGGAAGAGGTTTTAAGACCTGATTCAGAGAGATGCCATAAATAGTCCAAGAATTTGGAGATTGGACAGGAAAGGGGATCAAGGGACTGAGAAGTGCACCATGATGTGTACCTTTTCCATTTGTATGAGTAAGACTTTCTTGTGGAAGGCTTTCGTGAAGCTATCAGGACTCGAGAAACGGAATCTGAAAGGTTGAAAGGCTGAAGGACTAACCTTTCAACATCCATGCCGTCAGGGACAAGGCTTGGAGGTTGGGATGGAGGAGGCATCCGTCGTTTTGAGTGAGCAGATGCGGGTCCTTTCCCAGAGGAATGTGCCTGCGGATGGAGAGATCCTGGAGTATTGGAAACCATACTTGGCGTGGCCAGTAAGGTGCTATCAGGATCATGGTTCCTCCGTCCTGGCGTAGCTTCACGAGAGTCTTTGACACAAGAGGAAGTGGAGGGAATGCGTAGAGTAGACCGGTTGTCCACTTGAGGGAGAATGCATCCCTCGGCCGAGAGTGCTGGCTCCGAATGAGAGAGCAGTAATCGTCCACTTTGTGGTTCTGAGGGGACGCAAAGAGGTCTATGCGGGGAGAACCCCACTTGTGAAACAGAGAGGTCGCTATCAGAGGATCGAGTGACCACTCGTGGGGTCGGAAGACACGGCTCAGTCGGTCTGCCAATACATTGTCTACTCCCGGCAGGTAAGTGGCCCTGAGGTACATGGAGTGGGAGAGGGCTTCCGCCCAGATCTGCGCAGCTTCCTGACACAGAAGGAAGGAGCCTGTGCCTCCCTGCTTGTTTATGTACCACATGGCCACTTGGTTGTCCGTCTGGATTAAGATTATCTGATGAAAGAGATGATCTTTGAAAGTGCGGAGCGCATAGCAGATTGCTCGAAGTTCCAGGAAATTGATCTGGTGTTCGGCTTCCTCGTTGGACCATAACCCTTGGGTTTGAAAGTTGTCCACATGGGCTCCCCAACCGATGTGAGAAGCGTCGGTGGTTAGGATTACTTGCGGATCCGGTGGAAGAAAGGGTAAGCCCTGAAGGAGGTTGACCTGAGTCGTCCACCAGGTTAAGGATAGGCGCAGCGCTTGTGTGACTGTGACTATGGAGGACAGAGGCTGAAAAGCTTGAATCCATTGGTGTCGTAGAGTCCATTGTGTTACTCTCATGGCTAGTCGGGTCATGGGAGTGACTTGAACCGAGGATGCCATGTGTCCTAGGAGAATGAGGAACTGGCGAGCCGTGGCCGTATCTTGAGACTGGAGCTGGTGAGCTAGGGACATGAGAGTTTGGACCCGTTGAAGCGGAAGGTAGGCCTTTGCCTGTAAGGTGTCCAAGTCTGCCCCAATGAAAGATAAGGTTTGAGATGGGACGAAGCAAGATTTCTCGTAATTGACAAGAAACCCTAAGGAAAGGAGTGTGTTGATTGTCAATTGTAGGGAGGACCGGGCAATCTGAGGGGTGGAGGCCCTGATTAGCCAATCGTCCAGATAGGGGTATACGTGGACACCTTCCTTCCTGAGGAATGCTGCTACAACTACGAGGCATTTGGTGAAGACTCGTGGAGCAGATGCCAGACCGAAAGGTAGTACTCGATATTGATAATGGTCGCGGCCTACTAGGAACCGCAGATATTTGCGATGGGATTGTGTTATCGCAATATGGGTATAAGCTTCCTTGAGGTCGAGGGAGCATAGCCAATCCCCTCTTTGCAGCAGAGGGAGTAACGTGCCCAGGGTTACCATCTTGAACTTTTCTTTTTGAAGGTACTTGTTGAGGGCCCGAAGGTCCAAAATTGGACGTAGCCCTCCTGACTTTTTTGGAATTAGGAAGTACCTGGAGTAAAATCCCTTGCCTCGTTGAGAGGGAGGGACAGGTTCTATAGCATTTGATTGCAAAAGAAGGGATACTTCCTGTTGTAATTGAGTCAAGTGGCTGGATAGACTCCATGCTTGAAGAGGCGGGGAGTCTGTCGGAAGAGTTATGAAATTGAGGTGGTAACCCTGTGCGATAATTGCCAGCACCCACTGGTCTGAGGTAATCCGTATCCAATGCTGCAAAAAGTGGCACAGACGACCCCCTACAGGGATGTGGGGGAGTGGGATATGGCATGTGCTCCGTATCGGGAAGTCAAAGGCCTGCCGCAGGCCCGGGAGGTGGGGCTACAGCAGGTCTTTGTTTCCGAGGTTGGCGTAGCTGAGGTCTGGTGGAGGATCGAGCCGGACGAGGCCTAGTCGACGGAGGGTAATAACGACGTGGCCGAAAGAATGACTTTTTAGAGTCCTTCTTAGGTGGTGGTTTGGAGGATACCTCAGATGGAACAGACGAAAGTTGTTTCAACGTCTCGTGGTGATCCTTCAATTCCGCCACAATCTGTTGAATCTGTTCTCCGAACAGATTGTCCCCCAAGCAGGGTAAATCGGCTAGACGATCCTGGACCTCTGGGCGAAGGTTGGATGATTTTAACCAAGCCCAACGTCTGGCTGAGATGGCAGTAGCTGAGACTTTCGTGGAAGCATCAAAGATATCGTAGGCCGTTCTGATCTCGTGCTTCCCAGCTTCAAATCCTTTGTGAAGGAGGGCTTGAAGCTGTGGCTGGTATTGGTCCGGTAATGTGTCAGCGTAGTCCTGCATCTGTTTAAGGATAGCTCTGTTGTATTGAGTCATATAAAGTTGGTATGAAGCTATGCGAGATATCAACATAGCCTCATGATACACTTTCCTGCCCACACTATCAAGGAATTTGTTGTCCTTGATAGGGGGAGTGGAAGAGTGTGGTTTTAGGCGCTTGGCCTTCTTTTGCGCAGACTCAACTACAACAGAGCGATGATCCAGTTGAGACTTCTGAAATCCTGGTGCTGACTGAACGAGGTATGTTGAGTCAGCTTTTTTATTAACTGGTGACACAGATGAAGGTGATTCCCAGTTTTTCTTTAAAAGATCCAGAAATACCTGGTGAATGGGGATGGAAGCGATGATTTTTGGGGCATCCAGAAATTGGAGCAGCTCCATCATTTGGTGCCTGTCATCGGTCTCAGATTGCAGCTGAAAAGGCACAATTTCTGACATCTCCTTTACAAAATTTATAAAGGAGAGATCTTCAGGAGGAGATCGTTTTCTACTCTCTGTAGGAGATGGTGGGGATGGTAAATCTGTATCTGAAGATGTATCATCACCCCAGGTATCATAAGGATCATGTAGGGCTTGCAGTCCTGAAGGACCTGGTAGAGGATCCAAAGGCATCGATGGAATCGGTGCTGCAAGCGGAACTGTGAACGGCATCGAGGGCTTCGGGGGTACCGATGGAATCGGTGCCGATCTTGGAATCGATGGAGCCGAAGGATAAATCGGTGGAAAGGTATGTGAAGGCACCGATGGAACGACACCGGACGGAGGAATCCGGAATGGTGTTTCTCCTGTCGATGAATGTCCTTCCGGAGATGATGGTGTAGTCGGTGCTACTGGAATCACCGATGGAAGGGCGCGCATGAGTGCCTCCATACGATTTAGTATCGGTGCCAACGCTTCCACTAGAGGCTCGGTGGTCAGTTCCCTCCTCGGTGGCAGAGTCGGTGCTGAGGTCGGTGCCTGAGGCGGTGCCGGAATCGGTGCCGGAGGCGGTGCCGGTGGAGGCTGGAATCTTCGCATCGCATTCTCGATGGCCTCCTGGACCAGCCGGTCCAGTTCTGCCCGGAGACCAGGGGTAACCATACCCGGCTCGACGGGAGAGGGAGGCTGAGGCAGGGCCGGAAGTACCACCGTAACCGGTGGGATCACGGCCCCCGCACCCCGGGAGGGTGAGGGTTTCCTCGGTGCCTGCGAACGAGACGTGGACGGTGCCAGGTCTGACCGAGGCTTTTTCGTCGGTGGCTCGGCCTGTTCAGAGGTCGATGGTTGTGGATCCTCGACGGGCCGAGACTTGTGCCGTCGATGGCGATGCTTATCCTTCCGATCTCCTCGCCCATCCGGGGAGGGGACAGGAGTCGACGGCCGAGAAGTCATCGGTGGAGGACGGTCACCGGAAGGTTGACGATGGTGGTGCAACTTCGACGGTGCCGGTTCCGATGACGTCGATGCTATCGATGGCGTTGGGGTGGGTGCATGGAAGAGGAGCCCCATCTTCTCCATCCTGGCTTTACGACCCTTAGGTGTCATTAGGGCACATTTAGTGCAAGTCAGGACATCATGCTCACTTCCCAAACATAGAACACAGACCCGATGGGGATCTGTGATTGACATAGTCCGGGTGCAATCCGGACAACGACGGAACCCCGTCGCCATGGCCTAGGGCCAAATTTAGCCGCGGGATTGGTAAGTGCCAACAGGCCTCTAGGGCCAAAATCGACGGCAGTCGATGAAAATCGGCAAAAAACTTACCGGCTTTCGCGGAGGTGACAAAAATTTGTCGAAGGGAGACCCCTGAGGGGCAAATTTTCTTCGGAAAGAAAAAAACCGAATTCCTGTCAGGAACGTGGTAAGAGAGCTCCTTTCACCGCGTGGCAACTGCTGCGCGGAAAAAAGAAGACTGAAGGGAGACCCCTGCTGGCTGCAGGGTCAGTGCCTTACTGGGCATGCCCAGTAGGGGCCAGTCAAAGTTCTGTTTAAACTTTGACAGAAGTTTTCCGTGGTGGGCTCCATCCTCGATGTCACCCATTTGTGAGGACAACCATCCTGCTTGTCCTGTGAGAAATTGTATATCCTCTTTTTTATAATTTTTTTTTCTGTTTTGTAGCATGATGCTGTTTTCTATGGAAGACATTCTGTACTTATCAAATAAAAATTAAAGAAAAAAAAGAAAAAGAAAAAGAAAAAAAAAGTTCTGTTGTCTAGGTCGAGAGCATGGGCCTGGTTGACAAAGATGTGTAATGTTTGCTAGTTGCGGGATCATACCACAACCAGCAGCACTCATCTCTGTACAGGCCTTACCCCTCCCCCTGACGCAGCATGAGTCTAGCCCTGACGCACTGTGCACCAGTCCCAGCTGTAGCCCTGTAGACCCCATGATGGGAATACAGCTGCCAACGCCTCCTGATGTCAGTGCCTTCCACTATTTAACCCAAGCTCTTCCCCTGGAACTTCACTTCAGCAATGGGTCTCCTGCCTTGCAGTATGTGTTGCTTTGTGTTCCTGTTTTTTGCCTCGTCCTTGCCTTGTCCAGCCTGCCCTGTCCTTCCTCCCGACTCTGTCCTCGTTGCCTTCATCCTACCTCTGCCCAACTTCTCGGATTTGACCTCTGCTTGGAGCTGGACTACCCTTCTGCTTGCTGTTTGCCTCTGACCATTGCTACGTAAATTGGACTATACTTTGCTCATCGCTTGCCCTGACCCTTGGCCTGTACCTGATGTCCCACTGATTGCTGCCTACCCTTACCTCAGCTTGGCCCCAGAATCTTACTCCTTGTCCTGTGGGACCATTGCCTAAAGTCCTGCCGACCTCCGGAACCCAAAGGCTCAACTTGCTGGCAACGGAGCTGGTAATAGGTGAAGCTCCAGTCTAGTCCCAGTCCAGAGCACATTCGCCAACTGCCAGCAAGGGCCTAGTAGGTTAGTCTACTAGGCTGTGTTAACCACGCTGAAGCACAAGGGTCCACTATTCTTACAGGACAATGCCTTCTCTGACGACAGAAGTGCCTCCTCAGCATCCCACTTGAATAACTATTTTATATGAAAAGAGGGTCAAAAGTGGCTGCAGAAAGTCTGAAATGTAGCACAGTAGTTTATTTGATCCACGCTTCTTTGACTATCTCCAAAGTGTTTTCTTTCACTGCAGAGCAAATCAACAAGCCTGTCTTGCATGTCTTATTTACATAGAAACATAGAAATGACGGCAGAAGAAGACCAAATGGCCCATCTAGTCTGCCCAGCAAGCTTCACACATATTTTCTCTCATACTTATCTGTTTCTCTTAGCTCTTGGTTCTATTTCCCTTCCACCCCCGCCTTTAATGTAGAGAGCAGTGATGGAGCTGCATCCAAGTGAAATATCCAGCTTGATTCGTTAGGGGTAGTAGCTGCCGCAATAAGCAAGCTGCACCCATGCTTATTTGTTTTACCCAGACTATGTTATTAGCCCTTATTGGTTGTTTTTCTTCTCCCCTGCCGTTGAAGCAGGGAGCTATGCTGGATATGCGTGACGTATAAGTCTTCTCCCATGCCGTTGAAGCAGAGAGCCATGCTGGATGTGCATCGAAAGTGAAGTATCAGGCACATTTGGTTTGGGGTAGTAACCGCTGTAACAAGCCAGCTACTCCCCGCTTTGTGAGTGCGAACCCTCTTTTCTTCTCCCCTGCCGTTGAAGCAGAGAGCTCTGCTGGATGTGTGAAGTATCAGTTTTTCTTCTCCCCTGCCGTTGAATCAGAGAACTTTGCTGTATATGCATTGATTTATTTATTAACATAGATAAGAAGTTTGTAGCCATAAGATTGTTTCTTCCAACCCCATTGGTAGAGGCTCTCAACTGATGTACTGGTTAGCCAGGTTATGGTTCACCATTTGCTGGATCCTTTTATTCAAATCCTTAGAAGTTGCTGATGCCAATACTGCATGGGAAGCAGGAGAGGTGCATCATGAGTCCTTGGAGACCACCTCATATCCCCCAAGTGTCTCAAAGGTGAGCGGCCTGTAAGTTTAAGGGTGCAGGGAACTGTCTGCTACAAAACACTACCAGCTGCCTTCCCACCTTACTTGTGATCCTAAGTCAGGAAACGACAACGTGTATTCTCCTCAGAAATAGACTTATTTAACAGATTTGGCAGGATATAGCATCTAGAAAATAACAACAATTCCTATCTCTAACATCCTGGCCCCTAAGCACCAGTTTTCGCTAAAGAAAGTTCTGTATCATGGGTAGTATCAGATATGCCATAAGCCTTAGTCTGCTTAGTATATTAACACTTATGGCTAACTTTTACTTATCCTTGGTCTAGGCTTCAGGCCATATTTCTGGCTTTAATTGGAGAGCTGGAGAATGAGGGCAGGGGAGAGGCTTGCTTCCTGGGCTTGGTACTGGCAGAGCGGGCCGGCTGTCCAGGAAGGAGACTTGCTTCTGGCTCTGGTACTGGTCGGCTGACTGGGCTTGCTCTTGCCCCTCACCATCTCAGACTTCGTCCTACTCTCCACACCGAAGCAGGCACCTAGTCTTCTCCCTTCTTGATAGCAGGGAATACTGGTCTGCTTCTGAACCCCCTCTTTCACTTTCAGGGATGCTCTCCGGATTCGTTCCCCTCAGGGTTTGCTTCCTCAAGAGGGTCCTTGGCTCTTTCCTTCTCTGGTTTCAGGGTCTGTGCTCTTGGATCCGCTCTCCGGGTTTTTCCTTATTTTTTTCCTCTTAGGGTTTGTGCTTTCCCTTTCTTCTTTGCCCCCCAGATAAATATGCATAACCTTAGGCATAACCACATGGTAGGTGGAGGGTCCTGTGCCCCATTGCAGGTTTTTCCCCCTCCCTATTACTTCAGGAGGGGCTCTGCCACGTTGCAGCTCTTGTGCCCCCCTCCCCATTTCTTCAGGAGGGGAGAATTGCCACATCTATATACCAGGCTTTCTGCCAGTGTCAGCATTTCTCCGTCTCCAACCGCCCCCTCTAAGGGTGAGGGTCTTTCTGATCTTTGCTTGCCTTGGCTCGTCCATGGGCTTAAGCTGTTGTCTCTGTCTGCTTTTTTTGTTTTGACAGACGTTTACAAACAGGCAGATCTGATAAGGTATTCTTTGGTATCAGGGCAAAAATTTCTTTACTTTTCCACTGAGACAGTGCTGTTTAAAGTTCACCTGGGTAAAGTCTCTTGCTGTGACAGTGCCTGGGGCCTGCCAGTTTCTTGGCTCTTATGATTCATATTTGATGATTCAGTAGTAAACATGAGATATCTCCCTACAGGTCCTCCCCTATGGGGTTGCTTGGGAAGATGTAGGGCTGCAGCTGGTATCTCCCTGCTCCCAGCATCATACATCAACAGGATCAATGTTGATGCTTCTTCACTTTTACTCAATGCTGAATCCCCTGATGCTGGCACTGATGAAACACAATTTCTAGTTTTTATCAGGTCGGAGAAGCTAGACGTTGGTCTGTTTCCTTGGCCCATAATGGTGCTTGACTTTGATGAAGGGCTATGCTCCCTCGATTTCAATGTATCACCAATGCCAGGTACAGCTCTGGGGCTTCGATGGACTGATCCTACTTAATTTAAGAAGCTTCTCCATAAGCTCTTCATTGGTTCAATAGCCTTTGGGAGTTAACTTAAGACAATAGCTTAAGCTTGAGAAGCTGTGTCCATTCCCTGGGAAACCACACTGACATGTGGATCCATGATGGACATAGTGCAGCTGGTACTGGGGGTACTTGCTGAAGTCAATGGTCTTTGGTTCCTTTTGGAACATCAGATGAAAAATAGCTGCAATGACATCAAAGGAATTAATCATAGCAAAAAATAAAAAGGTTGACTGAGCTCCTTGGGCCATTAGGTCTTAAGAATAGAATAGAGTGGCCCTGTGCATGCTCTACTGACAAGGAAGTGCTGCACATGCTCAATAGAGCATTTTAAGAAGTAATGAGTTTGAAAAAAGCTCCGACCTGGGCTCTGTCCACTGATGTCATCCATCTGTAAAGGCTGATGCATATTGCTTGTCCTCAGAGAAATGCAGGATCTATCAGTTTGCTGCCCAAAAAATGTAAGATGTCTGCAAGTCTATATAATACACTAGGTTCTACATCTTGGGGGCTTAGATGCTGTATGAAATTAAAATACATTTTCTGCTAAAAATTTAAAATTGCAGAAATAATTATCAAATAAAGTAACATGATTGTGTATCCACTAGAATACGTACAAATGTCAATAAATAAATCGTACGCAATACCTTTTACTGGACTAGTTTATTAAGTTTATGATTAGCTTTGAGAGTTATGCTTTATCAGATCAGGATACTAAAAATGAATTTCAAACAATCAAAAACAAATTAAAAGAATAAAAAAACCTAAGATATAAACACAAAATGGACTTTTAAAAAGGGATGATGATGGTTGCCTCATTAAATTATTAGACAGAACTCCTACAGTTGTAAATTCTGCATTTTCTCTCCCTCATCTTTCTTCCCATTCTGCAAACATTCCCTGTCCCCTATCCTTTTTTCAATTTCTCCATTCAGTTGCAGTGTGGTGCTCATCTCATAACTATGCACAAGACATGTAAGAGGCAGAACAACAATCTTGATACAGATTGGTCTTGGTGGACTGTGTGAACTGTTAATATCCACAGTGAATAATAGATTCATTACTACCAGAGAGTTCTGCATATAACAGGGACATATCTTATATGAACACAGGATGATTTATATTCAAAACTCAGGGCTGTATAACTGAGATGACTGGTGTAGGTTGGCCTTATATGTGATACATTTTAATTGATGGTAATCATATTTTGCAGTATTTATTTGATTTATATTCCACTTTTCTTGCACTTCAAAGCAGATTACATTCAAGTACTGTAGGTACTTCCCTATCCCCAGATGGCTCATAATCTAAGTACTTGAAGCAATGGAGGTTGAAGGGACTTGCTCAAGGTCACAGGAAGCTGCAGCGGGATTTGAACTTTGGCTTCCCTGGCTCATAGTCTGCTGCTCTAACCACTAGGGTAGGTGCATATGGTATCATCTACCATAAGGAAAGATGAAGTCAATCAGGTGCATTTTTGTTAATGGAGGCTTGTTGGGGGATTATTGTAGAATACCACGGAAGCCAATTGTTTATTTTTTTTCACTTTCTTCTGGATTACCATGAAGAAAGTGCTGTTAGGCAATCAGAAGAAGGATGGACTCTACAGCCATCTAGACTTCTTTTAAAGTAACCAGCTGTATAACTTAAGTTTCCTTTAACATGAGGCATGGAGCTCCTTATATTTATGGATAAATACTAAGTGTACCTTCCCCTTGATATCTAATGCAGGTCAAAACATAGCATCATATGCTTTGCATATTGTTTGCTAGATGTTTATTTGAATGCCATGGATCAAATGTTTAACAGCATTTTACCAGTATGCTAATTTTCTACTTCAGTTGAAGAAAGCATGGAATTTTCTTTGTAGGTACAAGTCTAGTCATCTGGAATTTGTCAGTGACTAGTTTTGCTAACCAGAAAATTCTTATTTATACAAGGTTCTATATCCCTCATTTGGCTGCAGAAGCCAACACACTAATTCTGAGCTTGTAGCAAAGCAATTCTTCTAAGAAAATAAAATAAATTAAAACACCAGAGATATTTACCTGCAAGGCTGCGCTCCGTAATTCAAGGCATGTTGCAAGTTTTCCTATTATTTTCTGTGTGTTCAGGAGAACAAAAAAGAGAAATATAGTTTATCATTTATTACACAAAGTACTGAATTATAATTAAAAATAAAATGCTAGTCTTAGATTCTATCAGCAGCACATCAGTCTTTAGCTTATAAAAAGCTTAAAAGAATTGTATATATACATTTCTACATTGGTTTAAGAGTGATTAGGTATAATACCTGGAAATGTTTTTCCTTTACACATTTTATTTCTATACCTAATCTGGAAAAAAAAAAAAAAAAAGCAAGTTTGCTTTCAGTAAATGGTGTTTTCCATAGATAGGATGATTTAGCCATCCTGTCTGGGTGACATCGTCTGGGCATTATATGAGCAGAGCTGTCACTCTAAGCTCTCAGAGTTTTCCTCTATGCGTCTCTTCCCTCACATATCATGCAAGTCTCTTCAGCTGATGGATGATTAAGCTGATCCACAGAGTAAAATCAGATGGCTGTCCAGGGAGGTGGGTTTACATAGCTAAATCATCCTGCTATCTACGGAAAACACCGTTTATGGTAAGCAAACTTGCTTTATTCCGTCGATATACAGGCTTATTTAGCCATACTGTCTGGGAGTCCCAAGCTGAGGATTGCCTGTGCTAACAAGTTACTATTAATCTTGATTGGCAACCCGAGCATCTTGTGGACAGCTCTTAAGTTCTTTGGATGTGATGCAAAACTGCCGATCCCAATGCACCGTCAGCAGCTGACTGTTGATTGAGACAGGAGTGAGATGTGACAGTATGAATTGCTGACCATGTTGCTGCTCTACGAATATCCTGAATTGGGATGTTATACAGATGAGCTAATGAAGTCGCTGTCGCTCTGACCTGATGTGCTTTAATCATATTATTCATTTTTTTGTTTAAGATTTTTATATGTCGACAATCGTTAGGAACATCTTATCGGTTTACAAAAAACAAAGCAGTCAACAGGCTTTACAAGGAACACGGAAAACAGGGTAATAATACTAGAGGGAATCCAATATTAGTTAGCTCAATCGAGTGTTATGTGTAACAGAACTGAATACATTGTATTAACCAGTTGGATAGTGTTCTTTTCATTTCTGCTTTCCATGGATCATTTAGCTTAAAGGTAATGAAGAGTTGAGACGTAGCCTAATTGCGCGAGGGATCTCTTGCAGTCCAGTGTGTAAAGTACCCTCTCCCTCTTTTTCGCATGTGATTTAGGGAAGAAGGTAGGTAATGAAATGGTCTGATTTAACAGGAATACAGATACTACCTTTGGCAAGGTGGTCAGGTTGTATGTAGTAAGACTTTGTCATGATGGAATTGCAAGTATGAAGGATAAGTCACTAGTGCTTGAAATTCACTTGCTCTCCTTGCCGTAGTCACTGCAACAAGAAAAAGTACTTTCCAGGTAAAATATGTTTCAAAGATGTGGATTCCATAGGTTCGAAGGGAGCACCCATAAGGCTCTCTAAGACAATGTTTATATCCCACGGTACAGGTTTCCGCATTGGTGTGTGAATATCTAATAGACCCTCCATAAAGCACGAGATCAGGGGATGAGATGAAATGAAGAGGATTTCTCCCACTTTATGGTAGGCTGCTATTGCACTTGGATATACACGTACGGATGTTACCACTAAACCTGAAATGGAAAGCGTGTGTAAGTACCGCAGTAAGCATTCTGGGGAGCAAGTGAAAAGGATCAATCCTCCCCCTTGAGGCACCATTCAGAATATCTTCTCCATTTGAAAGCAAACTTTTTTCTAGTGGAAGGATTTCTAGCCACTATTAAAATGTCAGTGATGTGGGATGGGAGTTGGAAATGATCTAGGACCTCTCGTTCAATCTCAATGCTATCAGTTGGAGGGAGGAATGCATTGGGTGAATGAGCGTCCCGTTTTCCTGTATCAGTTGCTGTATGCTGTCCCCCAGGAATACTGGTGGATGGAAAGTTGTACTAGATAAGCATACTAAGGCCGTCTTGGCCTCGCTGGAGCAAGACGAGACATGCTCACCTTGTCTGATATATATTTCTGTACAGTCCGAGATATTAGAGGAATTGGAGATACCTGTACAGGAGGCCCATTGACCAAGGGATCAGAAAAGCATCTTGAGATATTTTTCATTTACTAGGAAGAATCAAGCAAAAAGGTGTTCAGTTTTGTGTTGTGTTCTGAGGCAAACAGATCTATGCATGGCGTTCCCCAGCTGTTGAAAAGATCCCCCGCTACAGTTTGGTCTAGGGGCAATTTGTCACGTGGAAGATTCTGCTGAGTCTGTCTGCTTCTGTATTTGCCAGTCCTGAAAGAAAGGATGCCTGTAGGATTGTCCTGTTTTTCTCTGCCCATTCCCAAATCTGTACTGCCTCCTTACACACAGTCCTGTATGTTTATATAGAACATGGCCACCTGATTGTCCGTGTGGATCATTATACACTTGCCCTGAAGCATTGGCGCGAATGTATGCATTTCATTCTTTATTGCTCTCAATTCCAACAGATTTATTTGCCACTGCTTTCTGCTGGGGTCCATAGGATCTAAGTTTTCAGATAAAAAAAAGATGGACTCCCCAACCTTTTGTTGAGGCATCCATTGTGAGTATTAACTGGTGAGTAGGATTCCTGAATGGCACCCCTTGCAAATACTGAGGGCATCAGCCACCAGAATATGTCTCTCATCCTTGAGGCTGTACCATGAATTCTCTTTGACATGGGCTGCCTGCATTGATTCCATTATGAGACTTTAAGCCCCATTGTAATCGTCTTATTTGAAGACAGGTGCGAGGGACCACATGTATTGCGCCTTTGCCAAGTGTCCTAGTAAAATTAAAACTCTACCGCTGAAGAAATAGGCACAGAGATTGTAGAGAGTTTGAGCTCTGTCATCGGGTAGGAACACCCCACAGAGAGGCATGTGAATCCTTGTTCCTCTGAACTGAAGAATCTGACAAGGGTCAAGGTGGAAATTTTCGTAATTTATAATAAATTCCAGGCCTTTCAGGCATTGAATTGTCTTGATCAAATGATTCTGTAGAATCTGCTGATTCAGACAAACAATGAGCCAATCGTCAAGATACAAGAAAATCCAGATTCCCGTTTCTGTAAATGCGCCACCACTACCACAAGACATTTTGTGAAAACTGTCTGGGTAGAAGAGAATCCAAAGGGGAGGACTTTGTTTCCAAGTGGGAAATCAGCATTACCAGTACAAAGGTAGCGCCAATATGAACTATGGATGCATCCTTCAGATCCAGAGTATACGCATCCTTCAGATCCAGAGAACATATCCAATCGTTGGGTTGTAGAAATGGCAGGATTGATTTCAGGGAAGTCATTTTGAACTTGTGTCTCTTGATAAACTTGAGAGAACACAGATCCAAAAAATGGGCAAAGACCTCCCAAGTTTTTGGGGACAAGAACTATTGGGAATACTAGCCCTTGCTGGTATGAGGGCGCAGGAGAGCACAGATTGCTTGTTGATGTAACAGAATGTGCACTCCTGCTGTAACAATAGAATTTGGGAAAAGTCCTTCATGGATGCCACTAGATGAGGAGTCAGTGGTAGTTGAGTGAAGTCCAGTTTGTAACCCTGAGAAATGACATTGAGAACCCATTGATCCGTTGCTATCGTGGACCAGGCTTGGTAAAAAAAAACAAAAAAACGCTATTCAGCCCCCAATCTGCGACAGTGCTATGACTGATCATGTCTCAAAAACCCTTCTGTGTCCTCTGGAGTTGTGTTTGTTGTGGTTTTTGAGTTCTTTGAGCTCTTTGCAAGCTCCTCTGTTGAGGCTGTTGGATTTAAAGTCTTGGTTGTTGATATTGCCAATATGGCTTGCGCTGGTGAAAGGACCTTTTATAGGGGAAATAATATTTTGTGGAGGTAGACTGGTTATCTGCAGATGAGGTTAATGACTGTACTGCCACACTTTGTTCCTGTTTCTCTTAGTTTCTCTCCAAAGAGGTTATCCCTTTCACAAGTCAATTTGGCTAGCTTGTTGTGGACGTTCTTGCGAATTGCACTGGAGTGCAACCAAGCTAAACATCTGGCTACAATGGAAGCCACTGAGGTCTTAGCAGATGTGCCAAAGGCCTCATAGATGGTTTTCAGGAGATGACATAAGCCTTGATCCCCCTGTCCCATCAAGACAAAGGTACGCATTCATAAAGAAACCGAGAAATATAAAACTGGTGTTTCTGGATGTGCGCATTCAGCGTGGAACTCTGGAATATCTTGCACCCAAACTCAGCCAATACCTTGTCTTTGCCTTGGGTGGGGGGCATACTGGTGCGTAACCTCATCTTTTTTTCCCTTTTCATGGCAGATTCAACTACTAGAGGCATGTGGAATTTGAACCATGCCATAATGAGTTGATTTCTGCATTCTGAATTTGAGATCCAGTTTTCTGGATGTTGTGACCATGGTATGAAGGGATTCCCATGCTTTATTCATGACAGCATTCAGTAGCACATGTGAGAGTAGAGCTGTTTGTTCTGATGGGACCTCTAGAATTTTCAAAATGCCCATAGTCTCTGCTCTAAGATCGGCAATTTTGCGGTTCTACACCTTTAGGAGTGTGCCCACTTTCTCCACAAACTTGAGTATATGAGATCTTCAGGTGGTGAAGAAGTTTTGCAGAATTGCTTACCTGTAACAGGTGTTCTCCTAGGACAGCAGGATGTTAGTTCTGACATCTTGGATGGAGCCCAGCACTGAAAACATTTGTCAACGTTTCTAGAACTCTGACTGGCACACTGAGCATGCCCAGTATCCCATAATCCACACACCCACGTGGGTCCCTCTTCAGTCTCAAAATATAGAATTTATGAGTGAAAAAATAAAACAACAAATTGAAAGGAGAACCCAACTCTGCGAAGTGGCTGGCGGGTTTCTTGAGGACTAACTTCCTGCTGACCTAGGAGAACACCTGTTACAGGTAAGCAACTCTGCTTTCTCCTTGGTCAAGCAGAATGGTAATCCTCACATGTGGGTAAATACCAACCTACATGCTGCTTCTGGATACAACAATGACCAATAGCCCCTAACTGGGTGGCAACAGGCACAATAAACTATGGTGCTGTTGGTGACAGAGGGAGGCAGCCTGAACCCTAACAATGGGTCCTAGGCAGGGAGAGCTGGGTTTAAACCTGGAAAAGGTTGCAAAGGACAGATTGGCCAAAGTTACTATCCTGACAACCATCCTTGTCCAGGCAACAATGGGCAGTGAACATGTGTAGAGATCTCCAGGTCGCAGCCCTGCAGATTTCGGCAAAGGGGACTGCCCACAAGTGAGCCACCAACGCTGCCATAGTCCTCAGAGTAAGCTTTGACTCGACCTCCCAGCTAAAAGGTCCACTTGTGTGTAGCAGAAAGAAATAGAACCTGCTAGCCAGTTGGATAGAGTTTGTTTACCCACTACAATTCCTAATCTGTTCTTATTGAAAGATAAGAAGAACTGAGTGAATTGTCTATGGCCTGCTGTGTGTTCTAAGTAGAAGGCTAGGGCCCTCTTACAATCCAAGGTATGTAAGTCCCATTCACCCTGGTGAGAATGGGACCTCGGAAAAAAGGTGGGCAGAATGATGGACTGATTAAGGTAAAAATCAGTCACCTCCTTAGGCGAGAATTTAGCATGCATACAGAGCACCACCCTATCATAAAATAATTTTGTGTAGGGCGATATGTAACTAATGCCTAAAGCAATCACTGTGCACCAAAGTGATTGCCACCAAGAATAAAACTTTCCAGGTGAGGAACTTCAGATCGAGGGAGTGCATAGGCTCAAAGGGATGGCGTCCCAGGACACATCAGGAGGCCAAAGGGGGCATTTCAATTGAAGTAAGCCTTGCATAAAGCAACCTACTCTAGTCTGAACAGAGATGGATGTGCCCGCAACACCTTGATGGTAAGAACTAACCACATTCAGGTGGACCCTGACCGAGGTGGTTTTAAGTCCAGCCTAGGAAAGGTGCCACAAACAGTCCCAAGAATCTCGGTATGGGGCAAGTGAATAGATCTAAGCCATGTTCCTCACACCAGATAGAAAATCTCCTCCACTTCAGTTGGCAAGACTTCCTGGTGGAAGGCTTCCTGGAAGCTACCAGCACCTGAAACACATCATCAGAGGTCCAGGGGTTGCAGGACTAGGTGCTCAACATCCAGGCCATCAGGGCTAATGTTCAGAGTTTTGGATGCCGTAGACTGCCCTGATCTTGTCTTATTAGATTAGGGGAGGTTCCCAGATGGATGGGCTTCCGGACCGACAGCCTTGAAAGAGGGGAAACCAGACTTGTCTGGGCCAGTATGGGGCCATGAGAATCATGGTCCTCCATTCTTGCTGGAGCTTCAAGAGAGTCTTCTTGACCAGCAGAAGAGGAGGATATGCATACAGGAGACCTTTGCACCAATGTTGGGCAAAGGCGTCTGACACTGGAAATCCGTCCATCCTGGATAAGGAGCAGAAGTTGCTCACCTTGCGGTTGTAGGGAAAGGCAAAGATATCCACATCCGGAGTTCCCCAGTGATGAAATATCCAGGCCGCCACTGCCGGATTCAGGGACCACTCATGTGGCCAAAATGTATGGCTCAGGCAGTCTGCCAGTATGTTCATTTCTCAGGCTAGGTACATCGCTCTCAGGGACATGCCCTGCAACAGAGCCCAGGACCAAATTTGTACTGTCACCTGACAGAGGAAGAATGAACCTGTGCCTCCCCGTTTGTTGATGTACCACATTGCTACCTGGTTGTTTGTCCAAATCAGGACCGATTTGTGAGATAGGTAGTCCCAAAACTCCCAAAGAGCGCAACAAATTGCCCAAAGCTCCACGAAGTTTATCTGGCAGAGAGATTCCTGAGCCGTCCACTGACCCTGCGTGTACAGAGGTGGTAAGTACTACGTGAGGTGAGGCCACCCACTCCAGATTGAAGAGATTCTCCCACCAGGAGAGGGAGACCCGCAGAGGTGCCGTGACAGAAACACGTGCCTCGAGGTCCTGGGACACTTGTAGCCATTGCAATCATAATGTCCACTGTGCTCTGCACATGCAGAGGCAGGCCAACAGAGTGACATGGACAGAGGCAGCCATGAGTCCCAAGAGATGAAGCAGCAGATAGATGGGAACCTGATGACTGCTGCGCACCAAGCCAGCCAGAGATGATATGGCAAGAGCCCGATCTTGGGGCAGAAACACTGACTTGAACCGTGTCCAGTCTGGCTCCTATGACATTGAGATGGTGCGACGGGCAGAGGTGGGATTTGAGGTAATTGATAACAAACCCCAGGGATTGCAGCACTTGGATAGCCAGAAGTGGAGAGCTTAGTGCCCCCTGTTGTGAGGTGCTCTTGATCAGCCAGTCGTCCAGGTAGGGGAACACATGCACCCCCTGATGCCTGAGGTGCACCCCCACTACTGCCAAGCAATTGGTGAAAACATGAGGGGTTGAAACCAGGCCAAAACAGCAGTACTCTATACTGGTAGTGAACCTTCCCTGCCACAAAGCGAAGATACTACCTGTGACTCAGGAAGATTGCGATGTGGGTGTAGGTCTCTTTCAAGTCGAGGAAGCAGAGCCACTCTCCTCTGCTGAGGAGAGAGATCAGGGTGCCCAGAGAGACCATTTTGAACTTTTCCCTCTGCAGGAAAATGTTCAATGCTCTGAGATCGAGAATGGGATGCAGTCCCCGAGTTCTCTTTGGTATCAGGAAATACCTTGAATAGAACCCTCAACCCTGTTGGCGGAGGGGAACGGATTCTACCACTCCTGCCATTATAATGGCGGAGAGCTCTGTAAAAAGTATTTCCTGCTGAGCGGATGAACCCCACGATGTTCGGGGCCCTTGCCACCCTCAAGGCGACAGTTGTGAGATCTTTTCGTGCATCAATTGCTGCAGCGTTCTTCAATGTTCTGCTGCCTGCGATGCAGCCCCCTTATCTGGCTCCTTTTGAGGTGTACTGCCTTTTTTCCTAGTGGTAGCACACAGGGCGTTTTCTCCATCTGGCTACTTTTGGCATCTATAGATCCCATCGACGACAAACGCCTTACTGGATCTGGTTGTTGGAATTTCAGGCCCAGAGACGATTGAGTAGATCTGCTCCCATGTGGTGAAGAAGGGGCCAAAGGACCCTGAAGACTGCTTATGGAGCCTCAAAATCTTTGCGACCTTCTGGCATTGTGTTCAGGAGGAGGGGGGTATCCTACCTCAGTCCCTGAAGGCCACTTGATAATGTTCACGACAGAGGCACACATAGAAATAATTGTGCGTCTTGGTCACAGACGATCTTGCCACACTGGCAATATTTAAAACCAGGAGGCTTTAGGCATTATAGCACTTAATTGCATTTTGTTCAGAAAAAATTGAAAAAAAATCTATTCTGAGGAGAAAAATGAGAAACTTGAGGCCGCATGTCTGTGAAGAATGCAGAAAAAGTTAACTGAGGAGGCTCGCACATAATGCATGGGATAAGCTGCACAGAGGAAAACTCTGAGCTTAGAGAGACAGCTCTGCCGCTGTGACCCAGATGACGTCACCCAGATAGCATGGCTAAATAAGCATGCTTATTGATGGAAAAAAAAAAAAAGTGTGCTCGATCTCAAATTCTATTTTCTTATAGATGCAGAATAAAAAGGGAGATAATGTAACAAGCAAGTAATTTCTTCCTCTCCTCTTTTGTAACAGTCATGAAGGGTAAACCTTTTTACTCTGTTTTACAGCCAGAAGCTAATGGACCTCAATGCCCAAAAGGTCAGATAAGATTCCTGTCCTTTGGACAGCAACTTAGAGTTTTCACTGTTTTAGAAAATAAAGCTAAATATAACTTGTAGCAAAACTAGACTCCCATGGCCTTTAATCATAGGTATGTGAATAATTGATAAGGATGATGTACTATGGTTGTCTTTGCCATCTATTATGAGAAAGGGTATCATAGTATACTACATAAAACTAAATGAACAGGGCTTATATTCATTACCAGGACACTCTCCCCTTTCTAGGTACTCCTCTGTCATTGGTACCATACCTAGAGTTCTACAGCTCAAAGGGAAAAAAAGTGTCTAAAATCTACCAACACAACTGCAAAATATTTCATCTAACAAAGGTACAATGGAAATAAAGCAGCATGGGAACACAAATTGAGACGATAACTGCACTTGGAATAAGGTGCATCTGAAGAAAAGTGGAGCCAAAGCTATTAGGGATGTGAATCGGGCTTCGGCCGATTGAAAATATCGTCGAGGACTTCCGGCGATGACGTTGGGAGACGGAAGTGAAAGGGGAAAGCTCCAAGGCTCCGCTCCCCTGTATCTGAAAAATTAACCTTTAAAAACTTGCCGTTTCGCCGCCCTGACTACGAGTTCGGCTGCTGGAAGTGCTGCCGCACAGCTGAGAGACCGGGGGGACCCGCGGGTGATGCGAAGATCGAGTGCCCGGGGCAAGCTTGAGCGCCGACTGCACCGACCGCGTGTAGCCAAGATGGCCGCGGCAGCCCAACCTGGAGAGCCCCTGCTTGCTACGATCACCGAGGAGGCCCTGCAAAAAATTTCGCAGCAAGTCACAGAAGCGCTGGATGGCCGCCTCTACAAATTACAGACGGCGATGGAAGATATAAAATCGGCGGTGGAGGGCCATGCGAAGCAACTGGACACCGCGGAGGGCCTTATTTCAGACCTGGGGGACCGATTGGCTACGACGGAGCAGCGTCTGGTGGGTCTGCAGGGCAGACAGCAAGAGCTCTTGGCTAAGATGGAGGAACAAGAGGACAGGGGACGCAGGAACAATTTGAAAATAATAGGCCTCCCGGAGGAAGTGAAGGAAGGGGACCTAAAAGAAATCGTCGAGCAGTGGCTCCCACAGCAGGTAGGCCTCCTACTGCCTGGGGACAGGATCCAGTGTGAGGAGGTACACCGCGTGGGACCCATGCGGGATGGCCTGGGGCGCCCGAGACCGGTAATGGCCAGGATCCTTAATTGGAATCATAAGACTCGCCTTTTAAGGTCCTATCGCCAAAAGAAGGAGGTGGACTATAAGGGCCACAGACTGTTGTTATTTAATGACTTTTCAGCCACCACGGCAGCGCAGAGGAAGGAGATGGCTCTGGCCTGCACGGCGCTATATCAGCGTGGGATTCGCTTTGCCCTGCTCTACCCGGCTAAACTGCGGGTCCAGCATGAAAATAAAACCCTTTATTTCAACTCTAAGGAGGAGACTGAAGGATTTGTGGCGAGCCTTCCCTCTGCGGCTGGAGAGTGAGGAGCCTAGCTTTTGAGGCCTGCAACACAATTGGGATGGCCTTTTACTTGTTTTTTACCAGATCAATCTGACATGCAAGAGGGTAGGCCACATTGTACAGGGCACCAGCCAAGGAGATTAGTTCCCTGGAATGTGGGGAGGATGTGCTCTCCTCCCCATGGGAACATCTCCTCCTTGGTATAAGCCTCCATCAATGCCCAGCAGTTGGACAAAATTTCCTGGAACTCTTGCCTGGGAAGGAACTCAGGCAATTCCCCAGGCCAGAGGCCTATACAGAACCACACACATGCTGACATGTGTAACTTTTCGCACTTTGCCACAACTGCTGTAATTCCTACCTATAACTACTGGGGGGGAGGGGAAGAGAGAGAGAGAGACACTAGCTATATGGCCCTCATACTAGGTAGGTATTTATACCTCTATATGAGGCCCACCTAGTTACTCGAGGTGAGGTTTAGGTATTAGTGTAGGGGTTAGGGGCCACTTTGACATTCAGAGTGAGACTTACGAATAGAACTGCACTCTTGTGATGATTTGATGTCCTTCGGAGTGAGAAAACTCACCCAAAGATGAGATTTGTACAGTGTTCTCTCAAGCTAGCTTGATAGACTCTCTACCTGGGTAACCTGGGAAATCGCTGCTCTGTCAGAGGATCACGTACCAGCAGGCTGCCGGCGCGCGCGCAACTTTCGCCTGCCCGGAGGCAGGTGCAAACGGTAAGATGAGTCGGGGGGGGGTTAGAGTAGGGCTAGAGGGGAAAGGTTAGGGGAAGGGGTGGGAAGGTTAGGTTGGGAGAAGGGAACGGAGGAAGGCATGCGGCTCGGCGCAAGGTGCACAATTGTGCACCTCCTTGTGCGCACCGACCCCGGATTTTATAACATGCGCACGCACATGTAGGCCGCGCGCGCTTCTTTTAAAATCTACCCCCATGCAGGCAAAAAACGTGCATCCAACCTGGACGCATGTTTTTTGAATGCGTGCCCATCACCTTGTTCAATGTAAACCAATACGATATGATAAATAAATCACCTTTCTTGGGCGCTCGATGTAATACTCAAAATGAGCTGGCACACTAAAAGGGACACACAATGGATAAATTGTGTGTCCCTACTGCATCCATGGCATCGAGCGCCCAGGAGAAGTGGCTGTGCACAGGTAAGGAAAATGAACATTCAATTTTCAGAGCGTCCGTTTTCCTAACCCATGCATATCCACGTGTTAGGAAAACCGACACACATAAATTGAGCTTCCCTTTTGCTAACTTGACTGCTGACAAGATTTTTTTTTTCACGTTGCAGCTTTGGGCTGGCTTTAGTTTCTGAGGGTTAAAATGTGTACATTGGGCACACTTTATTTTTTAATACATCGGGGGGGGGGAGGATACTAGCTAATAGCCTCGTCAACATGGCATTTGCATGTGATGAGCGTGGCTACAAGCTGGTATAGACGCGCGTTTTGGACCCATTAAGCCCAATATTGCATTGGGCATATGTCTAGCGTGTCCAAGACACACATCCAACCGCACGTTTAGCGGCATGCTGAGCTCAGCATCCGATATTGCATCGGCCCCAAAATCACTTACAAGATGGGCAAATAAACACACACAGTGATTCAAAGAATGGCCAATAAAAACTGAGAAAGTAAATTTAAAGAACTAGTTAAAAATTATCTCAGTGGCTGTCCACCAGTCAGATAGAGCATATAGTCATTGAATCAGGCCATTCGGATGCTTTTTACAAAGGCTGATCCTGAATTGTACCGTGTGTTGGAAATACACTCACTAAAATCCTGCCTCTCTGATTCATCTGCTGTCATGTATACTGAACGCTCACCTTGCATAATACTTCCAATCTTCTGTCAGCGGGAATGTCAAGGGCGCCCCAACAGATCATGTAGTTCAACTAACAGAACACCTGCATAGTGCTGGTGTGACATGCACTGAAAGATCTTACGAATATGCTGCTCTATGAGCCCCTTCAGACTAAAGCCATCATTGGCTACAGTAAGAATCAGTAAGTGTCTGTTGTAACTCTTACTCAGAACTACTCAGTTTCCCAACAAGGCATCCAAGATGAAGAAGCTGTGATCATACTCTATGGGGTAACAGGCATGGAAATATAACTTCAGTGTGCATATCTTGATGTAAGCATATAACTTGCCCAGGTTGGTCACATTTCTGCACCTCAAACAGAAGGATGTTTTTAGGCTGCCGTAGCCCAGACGGACATAAACAAAGACCACACATATAAACGACTCTAAACTGCCATACCATTTACTAATAAGCAGGTTGTAAATACAAAGAGAAATAAAAGTACTAAAAAAAACATTTAAAAATGTTTGTATGCAAATGCCAGAAGTCTAAACAGTAAGACTGGTGAGTAAGAATGTATGGCATTATAGAAGGATTAGACATTATAGGAAATTCAGAGACGTAGTGGAAGGAGGATAACCAATGGGACACTGACCAGAGTAAAAATCATTAACATAGGACAAATTAAATTGGTGGATGGGTGGCACTGTATATAAAAGATAGCATAGTCAAGCATGACTGCAAAAAACAAAACGCATCTTGGAATCCTTATGGATAGAAATGCCAAGTGTGACAGGTAAGAGTTCAATTACCCCATTATTAATTGGGTCAATGTCTCATCGAGAAAGCTAGAGATGTTAAGTTTCTAGATACAACAAAAGGACCAATGAGAGGGCAGCTACTTTAACTTTTGTCCTCAGTGGAGTGCACAACCTGGTGCGAGAGATTATTGTGGTGGGACTGAATAAGCAATAGCATTCATAATGCAATCAAATTAGACAATCACTGGAGAGATGACATTAGCTATAATTACTACAGTAGCAAATTACTTTAAAAAGAGAGACTATGATAGAATGAGAAAATTAGTTAGAAAAAAAAAAGTGACAGCAAGAGTTAAAAGTTTGCATGAGATATGGACATTGTTTAAAAATACTATTTTGGAAGCCCAGATAAAATATTTAATGCATTAAAAAAAGGTCAAAGGAAGACCAAACAACTGCCAACTTGGTTTAAAGGTAAGATAAAGGAAGCAGTTAAAAGGGCATCATTCAGAAAATGAAAAGCAGCCCAAATGATGAAAAAAATAGGCAACAGTACTGGCATGTTAGATATAAAACAGTACCTAGATAGGCCATGAGAGACTGAGAAAAGCTTACCAGTGATGCAAAAACTAAAAACTTTTTCAAGTACATTCGAAGCAAAAAACCTGTGAGGGAGTCTGTTTGGCCGCTAGATGACAGAGGAGCATAAGACATGCTCAGAGAGGATAAGGAAATAACAGAAAAACTGAATAAATTCTTTGCTTCAGTCTCTACGAAAAGAAATGATGGTAACATACCCATACCTGAAACATTCTTTACTGTGGAGATTCTGAGCAACTAAGACATATCTGTAACAGTGGAGGATGTAATACATCAGAATGACAAACTAAAGAACAAATCACCCGGTCCAGATGGCTTCCACCCCACAGTACTCAAGGTTTGGTCTCAACATGGAATGATAAAGAGGCACTATGACATTTTCCATTTTGTTCACCATTCCCTTCCTAATAATTCCTAACATTATTTGCTTTTTTGACTGCTGCAGCACACTGAGCCATCAATTTCAATGTATTATCCACTATGCCACAGAGATTTGTTTCTTGGTTGGTAGCTCCTAATATGGAACCTAACATTGTATAACTAAAGCATGGATTATTTTTCCCTATATGCATCACCTTGCAGTTGTCCACATGAAATTTCATCTGCCATCTGGATGCCCAATCTTTCAGTCTTGCAAGGTCCTCCTGCGATTTATAACAATCCGCTTGTAATTTAACTACTCTGAATAATTTTGTATCATCTGCAAATTTGATTACCTCACTCGTAGTATTATAAATATATTGAAAAGCACTGGTCCAAGTACAGATCCCTGAAGCACTTCATGGCTTACCCTTTTCCACTCAGAAAATTGACCATTTAATCCTACTCTGTTTCCTGTCTTTTAACCAGTTTGAAATCCATGAAAGAACTCCGCCTCCTATCCCATGACTATTTAGGTTTTCTTAGAAGCCTCTCATGAAGGACTTTGTAAAACGCCTTCTGAAAATCCAAATACACTACATCTACCGGTTCACCTTTATCCACATGTTTATTAACCCTTTTAAAAAAATGAAGCAGATTTGTGAGGCAAGACTAGCCTTGGGTAAATCCATGCTGTGTTCCATTAAACCATGTCTTTCTATATGCTCTGATTTTGATTATTTAGAATAGTTTCCACTATTTTTCCCGGCACTGAAGTCAGGCTCACTAGTCTATAGTTTCCCAGATCGCCCCTGGAGCTCTTTTTAAATATTGGGGTTACATTGGCCACCCTCCAGTCTTCGGGTACAATGGATGATTTTAATAGGTTACAAATTTTAACTAATAGATCTGAAATTTCATTTTTTTAGCTATTTCAGAACCCTGGGGGTCATACCATCCAGTCCAAGTGATTTGCTACTCTTTAGTTTGTCAATCTGGCCTACTACATATTCCAGGGTCACAGTGATTTGGTTCAATTCATCTGACTTATCACCCTTGAAAACCATTTCCGGAAGCAGTATCTCCCCAACATCCTCATTAGTAAACACAGAAGCAAAGATTAATTTAGTCTTTCTGCAATTGCCTTTTCTTCCCTAAGAGCCCCTTTAACCCCTTGGTCATCTAACAGTCCAACTGTTGAAGGTCTTAGGAACATTGTTTCTAGACATATGCCTTCCTTTGCCCAACTGCTGCAAATGAAAAATTACTACTTATCTGATAATTTCCTTTTCTTTAATATATACAGATGATTCCAGAACCAATGGGTTATGTACCTCTACCAGCAGATAGAGACTGAGCAAAGCTGACATCACAGTATATATATCCCTGCAGTGACATCAGCCTGCCAGTATTCTCTACAAAAGCCAACTGTGGACAGACTAACAAACTTGATTAACAACAATCAATCATTCTTATGCTCAGTCAACAGGAAACACTGAGCTCAGACAAAGAATGTATTAACACTAGTCTAGGGACTGGAATAACACTTACCAGTAACCCCAGGAACATGCAGCCATACAGGACAACCATAGCACAATTATTCGGCAGCCAAGGGCGGGATTCATCTGTCTATCTTAAAGTAAAGGAAACTATCATCAGGTAAGTAGTAATTTCTCATTTCTTAGTATCTAGACAGATAAATCCAGAACCAGTGGGATAACCCCAAGCCACTCCCAAATAAGACGGGAGGCTGCCCGCAGCCCAGTCAAAACCACACATGCAAAGGCTGCGTCTTCCCGGGCCTGCACATCCAGATGATAATACCTTGAAAAGGGGTGTAAGGAGGACCACGTCGCAGCTCGGCAAATGTCAACGAAAGACAATAATCTAACCTTTGCCCATGACACTGACTGAGCCCTAACCTAACCAGGCAATGGCTATTAGTCATGACCGCATACATGGATGCTGATCTCCTTAATCCAGTGAGCTATTGTAGCCAGCGCGCCTTGTTTACTACCACCATGGAGAACAAACAGGCGATCCATCTTCCTGAGAGGTTTAGAAACCTCCGGTTACCTCACGATATGTCTCTTAACATCCAAGGGCTGCAACAGGTGATATTCTTCCACATCTCTCTCCCTATCCAGAGAAGGCAGGGAAATGGACCAATTAAAATGAAACTGTGAGACCACTTTTGGCAAAAAGGAAGGAACAGCACACAGCTGATTCGCCCCTGTATTCACTTGGAGAAATGGCTCCCGGCAAAACAAGGCCTACAGCTTAGATATTCTACACGTCTAACAAATTGCCACAAAAAACCACTGTTTTCAAGGTCAGTAACTGCAAGGAGAGGTTACGCATCAGATGAAATGTAGGGCCTGCTAAGAAATCCAAAACCAGGTTAAGACTCCAAAAGGGCACTGGTAACCGTGAGAGAGGACGATGATGATTCTTTCACTCCTTTCAAAAAGCGGGCCACATCTGAATAAGCTAAGAGTCCACCATTCACCTAATCCCCGAAACAGGCCAAGAGCCACTACCTGCACATTTAAGGAATTAAGGGCAAACCCTTTATTCAACCCATCCTGCAAAAATTCCAAAATGAGCGGGATCTTAAACCAAACGAGGAAGAACCTCTCAATCTTCACACCAAGCCTCAAACACTCGCCAAATCCACACATAGGCTAAGGAAGTGGAGAACTATCTTGCTCTTAGCAAGGTGGCAATCACTGCAGTAGAACACCAGACTGAGATACCCAAATATGACAGGCAGCACAGAGGGAGAGGTGCTTAGGTTTCTTAACTATAGGCGCCAATGCTGGGGGGTTAAGGAATTAATCCTCTGTTTGTTGTATTGTTATTGAAAATTAATAATAAAAACAGTTTAAATATAACTATAGGCGCCAGTCTATCAGTATACTTAATAGGCGACTGAAAGATGTACATCCAGCTTAAATCACATAGTAAAATATATGCGTCCCAAACTTAGGCGCACAACCCTGTGCTTGAGTGCCCTTAATGCAGCCCAATTTGTGCATACATGTAAGCACTACCACCTGGATGCTCAAGCAAGCGTCCAACTAAACTTCCAAAAACTGGATGCACAACCTGGATGCACAGCCAGACGCACTTGCATGAACCAACGATCCTGAAGAGGTTAGCCTAACACACAGGAAAAACGTACAAAAACGTTGCCATGGCCTACCACGTGGTGCACAGAGAAAAGCCTAAGAGCAGACCTAGCCCAAAAGTGCTGCTCAACATCTCAATCTCCCACAGGAACAGAAACGAATGTTGAATCGGCATGCTGAACACTGAGACCGGAGGAAGCCCTACAAAAATAACTCTCCTTCTCTGTTCCTTGTCTTATTTTTTTTAAGCTTTACCTGAGCTCAGCCCATCCTAGCCGAGTACAGAGACAGTTTCCAGCTTTTTGGGAAGAGGGCATACATCGTCACTGCCACGCTCAGCTTCCTGCATCTACTGCCTTTCAGCTGTTTTAAGAGCCAAGACCAAGCAGGCTAAAAAACCAAGGCACTCATCTGAGGGACCAAAGAAATTACCTCAGGAATTCTCAATTGGGGAGGGACTATTTGGTATCACCACAGGAGAGTGGGGGAAATTTATTTTCCTTCTTTCTTTCTCCTTCTAAAAAACTTGAAGCAATCCCCAGTAGGGAGATGCACGTCCACCATCTGCTGGAGATGGAGAATACTGGTAGGTTGATGTCACTGCAGGGGTATATATACTGTGATGTCAGCTCCATCTGCTGGTAGAAGTGCATAACCCATTGGTTCTTGATTCATCTGTCTGGATGCTAAGAATTGTGCGATACTACTATCTAGCTACAAAAAGAAATCTACATGCTATGTCTGATGGTAGCCTAAAATAAATTTCATGCCCAGGATCTACTGGCAACACATAATAGAAGGCATATACTGCTTTCTCCCTTCTAAGCCACCCATACCACTTTTTGGGTCTGCCCGTAGGCACTCCTTAACTGGAGCAGACAGCTGCCGGCAGCAGTGGACCAGCTGTCGATGGTGCGTTCTGGGCAGCAGCAAGACTATGGTGACTGAATGAGAATCACCTTAGGCCTTCCCGTTCCTCACTACTACTCCCTCCACATCGCAACACAAAAACCTCACAAAAAAAAAAGTAATCCTTCCACAACATTAAAGCAGAAAAACCCCCTCATTCTTTTTCCTGCCTCTCTCTAGCTCCTATAAGAAGGGCAATTTTCAAAGTAATTTCCATCAGTAAAACAGTATTGTTTGGGAAATCAGTCTATTGAAAGCCCTAAGGCATTTTTAATACGTTAATGTCAAACAAAAGGCAAAAACTGGGGTGTTTTAAGTTTCAAAAAAATATCTGAGAAAAACTAGTCTACTAAAACATTTTTTCTAACGGGTTTGCGAATCTCTAATGAAAATTATACAGAGAAGCCCTGTGGCTTGTGCACCATTTCCAGAACTTTTGCAGTGATCCTATATCTCTTGCAAGTTATTTCAGAATGAGTTTCTCATCAAAATTTTAATTTTTCTCTTTGCCTTGTAATTTACGTATGTAATTGTTAAGCACCACAACTGTCCTTTATTGTTCTTTATAATCCAATAAAATATATTAAAAAGGGAGTTACTGTGTTTGGGCCGCCATGAGAAGAACCAACATGGACCAAAATAAAGACATACAGGAGTTACACAAGTCTGGAAAACCACAGACCTCGTGGACGATGTCCAAAAATGAGTATCAAAACATTAAGCATATACAGTGTCATTTTGGTTAAGGGTAATCTCTCAAAACTTATTTTGATTCCAAAATCAACATCCAGTATGCATATAAGATTATGATCTAATATTTATATCTGAAAACAATTACAGTAGAAATTATAGCATAAAATAGACTTCCACCAATGTAACCAATATGTTTTTCCAACAGCTCATTATGCTTGGCCATGCGTAAAGCAGAGTTCATTTGGAGGGGGAGGAAAAAAAACCCAAGGTTTTCAAATGAGGAAATATGATTTCATTGCTAAAAAAAGAAATACATGGGACTACTGTGGTTGAAAAGATAGAAAAGTGTTTGGCTTACTTTTCGATTTAGAATGGGTGTGGTTCCCAAAAAAATAGCTATGAATAATTCCAGCTGGGTTTCTTCTATTATTGAACACAGCTTCCATATAAAACCTATTCTAGTCTATCATTTTTAAGAAAGAAGTTTTAAGTCTTAATTCTTTTAGGAGGTGGAGGTTTGGTCAGCAGTTTCCCCCCATTCCTTTTCACTTCCAACTCAAATTGGAACTGGCCCTACTGGGGGGAGGGGGGGTATGGCACCAACAGCCTTTATCTGCAATTATTTGGGGAGTTTCCCTAACTTACTACTACTCTTGCCATCTAACCCAGTACCAGTAGTGACAAGCCTCTGGCCAGGGACCACACACCACAACTCCCTCTAGAACCCAGGATGATTCACTCTGAATAACCATTAAGTATCACCTGTGCAGACAGCTCAGACTCCCTCTCTCCCCAGGGCAGTGAATGCTCTCAGCAGGCCATGGCATACCCAGGCCAAGGAACAGAAGCCAGACTATGGAATATAACCTTGATCTCTCTTCCTTCTCTCAGCTATCACTGGTGAGAAAATAAAAAAAAATAAAAAAAAACCCAATTCACAAGAAGAAAATCCAAAATTTGAATCTTAATAAAACAATGTCATGCCACTGGGACTTTACATACACTTTTGTAATTTGTAAAATCTGGCTCTATGAAGGCACCTGTAGGTCACCATTGCATAGTCTGTCTGCTGAGAAGGTAGCCATGTAGAACCCACACATGAACACCCCTCTTACAATGCTTGTCACAAGAGTGACCTTTCAAATTCAGACAAACCTTCAAATTCAGAATAGAAACGTGCCAACAAAAAACTGTTCTGGAAACAAGCTCGACTGTATTATGAGGTGCAACAATGGAAAAACAAACATTATCATTCCTCTCAAAACATTAAACAATAAAATCAAGAGCTGTAAAACATCATTCATAATATTAAAACCATGCTAATAAAAAGAACAAACATCCAGTTTAAAAAATTTGCATGAATGTGTTCTAATATTTCCCAACATCAATAAAATATTTCAAAACATCTGATGAATAAAACATCCACTAATTAAAAAATGTTTAATATTTTCCAAAAAACAAAATTTCAAAACAATAGAAACATCAAATTACACTCAATAATTAAAACTAATAAGGATTCAAAAAAATCTCCTGCTTTCTTTACTTGGGATCTTT
Organism: Rhinatrema bivittatum; assembly: GCF_901001135.1. NCBI lineage: Eukaryota > Metazoa > Chordata > Amphibia > Gymnophiona > Rhinatrematidae > Rhinatrema > Rhinatrema bivittatum. The sequence goes on along the minus strand of NC_042617.1, from coordinate 37,245,996 downwards.
TGATTTCCGGTCACACATACATACTAATACACTCATTCTTTTGCACACTCCCTCTCTCATATACATGCCAATGCTTTTACACACCCTTTCTCTCTCACACATTGTGTTTGTCTGCAGGCCTGTGCCTGTGAGAATCCGTGTGACACGTAGGCTCTCACAGGCACATGCTCACCCATGCATGCACACAGACACTCATACAGAGATATACATACACACACAGGCACATACGTTCTCAAACAGGTACACACAAACACATAGCCTCTTCTTTGCTTTGGGCCATGATGGGATGGGCTCCACCCTGGTCCCTCCAGGCTTCCTGCACTAGGAGGAGGGGGAAGCTGTACATGTCCATGTGCAGCTAAGAGGGAACAACAGTAATGAGAGGCATTTCTTAGCATTCCGGGATGGGGGGTTGGGTGGAGCCATAGCTTCCAATTTGGTGGTGCACAGCACATCCCACTTTAAAGTTGGTGATACCTGTGTACCACTTTGCATTATGAATGCTACACCCATGATGTGATCTCATTCAGACCTTTATCAAGTGTCACTTGCTCGCTGATGATACCCAACTTTGTGTCAGCATTGAAACTGACCAGAATTCACCTATCATGAATCTCAACAACCATCTCTAAGCAGTAGCCCAATGGCTCAGCACACAAACTCAGACTCAACCCCTCTAAATTGGAACTTCTCTGACTGAGTCCACAGGGTCACCCCCAACATTCCTTACTGTCCCTAGCAAATACCCCCCTCCAACCAAAAGAATCAGTCTGGAGAATGGGGATCCAACTTAACACATCTATTGATGACTTCACAAATGTAGGGAAAGCCTCCTTCATACACATCCATTGAATTAGACAACTACCCCATTACCTCAACTGCAATAATTTAGCTTCAATAAATCCATGCTCTAATCACCAGCCAACTATTGATTATCACAATATCCTACTTAATGGTATCTCCAAGACCAACATTGAATATCTGCATCTCATGCAAAACACCGCTGCCAGACTCTTGGTAAAAACCAAATCTTCCAACCAATTAAGACCCATCCTTTATGATCTATGCTGGCTCCCTGTGGAAACCAAGATAAAATTCAAAATTCTCTGCCTCAACTTCAAATGTGAACAGATTTATTTATTTAGAACTTTTATATACCAAAGTTCGTTTGTACATCACATCAGTTTACATTAGATTGGCCCAGAATACCTCTTGCAGCTCCTGACACTCTGCACCCCTTCTAGAGAACTCCGTTCTTCACAAAATGACCCTTGTCTCTCCTCCCTTGACTGCTGCAAAACTATTTTGCACAAGACTTGAGAGCCTTTGGCTATGTGCCCAGACTCTGAAATGAGGTTCCACAGCCCATTTATCTTGAATCTATCGCACCTTCCAGAAGAGAGCCAAGGCATGGTTGTTCAAGCAGACCTACCTTCAGTCCAAGCCTACAATCTTACCAGCTCTAACCCTGAACTGCCCATCCAGTCCTTCCCAAATTCTACCATAGATTAACACCAATCTTACTAGCTATGACCCTCATCATATGAAATTAGTCTCTTTGCTCTTCACTACCAGCAACTTTATTCACCAGGAAGGCATCTAGCCCCATGATTGGTCTGTCATTGCTACTTCAATTAGCCTCCTGTGGCAGTCTATCCCAGGTGGATGAAATATCAAATATCTGAAAATATAAATAAAAGGTTTCAGAATTTAGGTGTCCTTCCACTCTGTCACTGTCACCATTGTCCAGCTGTTACACATAATGCAATTAAATCAGTCGTGAAGTATGTTCCTGGTTCTAACTCATGGCTTAGTTTAAATAGCTCTGGTTCGATACCCAAGTATTTCTGTTTAATATATATTGCTTTGAGAGATTTACTTAACCTGTAAGGCGATTATTAAGTGCTCCTAAATAAATAAAAGTTATATCAAAAATGGGTTCTCCATCTGCATTCTAGGGCCACTCTATATTGTAGAAATTCTGCAAGGGGTTAGGAGATTCCCTCTACGGTATGGGTCACTGCACTATCCTTTTACTATCTATGTCAGAAAAAAATTTAAATAAATTCTATTATTTTTATGACAAGAGCCACTTGATTTCCGGCTGAAAACAGTACCATGCTGCTGGGCCAAAGCATTATACTATAAAAAGTAACTCACGTTCCTATTGAGTAAAGACATTCCAAAAGAGTTAGGTAGCATTTCTAAACAGTTCACAAATCTGACTGAGGATGCACCAAATCAAAGCATTCACAATTAGCTACATCATATCACAAAGGACTGGATGTTCCAGTTCAGCAGTCTTCATAGTAACTGATTGCTCTGAGTCAAGAATCTCACATAAGCTCATATTCTCAGAAAACTCTGGTTTCTTGTTTTACACACATTTCTATACAAGCACTATCTTGTGATTATTATTATTTTTTTTTTTTATAAGAGCAGACCTGATCCATCCAATATGCAGTATATGGCAGTGCTGATACCAGAGACGCAGGATTTTTCCTACAAGGAATTAGAAACATGGGGTTCGGTTTATTAAGAGTTCTCTGTGCAGATTGGAAAACCCTTTAGTAAAGTCAGATCTATTGAGGGGCAGTTTCTAGGTAAACCATACAGGAAGTTAGTGTAAATTCCAATGAAGAAACGTTTGCAGCTTTCCCTCCCCAAATTCTAAGAGACTAGTAAAAAAAACCCTATCAGAAATAACGGATATCACTGCTAGTCCCCTCCTCTCTCCGATGATATTCAAAAGCCTTATCCCTCCAACCAATTTTCAAACAGCTCAGGCCTCCCGTGAATTTATATCTATGTATCTGTAAATATGGCAGCCATCTGTCCTGTCACGTGCTAGAGGTGAATAGCACAAGCTGAGATTAGGGAGTTGCAGTTTAGGTGGTGCCATGTTGAGTGGCGTGGCTGGAAGAAGGTATTGCTCCTGTTACTGAACCTCTGCTTGCTTTGAGCTGTCTGAAAATTGGTTTACACACACACACATACACAAAATGGGAATACTGTGTGAACTTACAGGAAATTAAGGTAAAATCTTTATTAATTTATACAAAACTTGAATTGCAAAAAGAAAAACGTTAGGAACAAATATTGTCACTGCATGATGAGTGCTTAAACATCCATATTGGAAATGGTTATCCATGTAAAGCCCTTATGAAGCGTCCCAATGAAAGCTCTATAGAAAATGAGTACCTGCTTCTGCAAATTTAAAAGAATAGTTGCTTGTTGGAAAGTTCAATGGTTATTTTTAAAGCTGACAATTTCAGCAGGAATCTGTGGTTTTAGACTTTTTCCATCTACAAACACAGGTATGTTGGTAAGATGATTCACAGCTAAATACACCCTGCAAAAGGCCTCAAGAAGTTTCACAATACTGGCTTCTTCAGGGGGAAATAATGTCTTAAGTGCTTAACGAAAGTGGTGAATGGCTTCACTAGGAAAACTGATCGGTACTAGCGCGGCATTGCCAAACATGTCAGAACTGGGTTTTTCAACATAGTTTACTTGTATTTCAAACCATCTCAGCGTTCGGGCCTTCAGAGAAATGTCATAGCGGAAGCCGAAAATATAGGAATTCCATGTCAAACTGAGTAGGAAAATAAAAACCGAACAGTGAAGAGTACAAAGTATCAACATAAAATGCATACAATGAGCGCTCAGAAAAATGCACTACCAATAATTTACTGTTATTAAAAGATTAACCTTTTATAACTTTTTAATAATTCCATTCCTCCCAAGATAAACAGACTATAACAAAATGCACACTGATTTTAGAGCTCAACTTTCTAATATATGCTATGATTTTTGGTACCCTGGAAAAAAGTATTTTAAAATCTATTGCGATGGCTAGAGGTGTGAGAAGTATGCCTGAACACAGAAGACCAAAATGGAGAAATCCCCAGAACCCTCTGCGTGTCTTTGGCTTGCCTGGGCTGAATGGACTCTGAGTGACTTACAGAATGTCCCTGGATATCTGTGGAGGCAAGCTGGCACCAGACAAGTGATGTCTATTCATAGAGTCACAAAGAAGAAACCACAGGGGAGCTTCAGGCACTATTCTCAGGAGTTTGTAATCCACACAGTTACAGATGTGTTGATTGTCTTGACCAGCAAGAGTTTACCAGAACAAAGAAAGTCATGGGAAATGGGCTACACATCCTGGGAAGCCAATCAGGATAGTTAGTGATGATTTAATCATGCAGTTGACATCACAACTTATGTAAATGATCCTTTGGGCAGTCATGCAAGTCTCTGGAACCTTCTACCCTGTATTTGAATGTAATCTATAAAACAAGGATCATTTTCTGTATACGGGGAGATGCTAGACAGTTCGAAAGCATCTCCCGAGAACACTCATATTGACTAATAAATATCCATTATACTTTTACTGAGTTTCAGTGTTCTTGTGTCCCTGGCCATAAGCATAGAGTAAGCTTAACATTTTATAGAGTGGCATCTGACTCTATGCCAGTATGAATGTGTGGTCAGGGTTGTCAGGACTCCCCTTTTCTTTAACTTCTAGCAACAGTGTACTTTGACTTTTTGCTGTATCTATAAGGGTGCAATACTTCCTTATCTGTGCCCCTTTCTAATGAGACGGGCTTACTATAATTATGGCTAAAACCCCCTTCTGGTCTCGCAGGGTAGTCCCCTTACTCTGACTATCCTGCCTCCTTTAGGGTTCCATCTTCAATTACCTCTCCTACTATGCTGGTCTCAGCTTCCTCTCAAGAAAAAGAAAAAAAAAAAAAAAAACAACCCTGAAATCCCTTGGTTTTACCTTCTTATTTAACCCTTTAAAGCGTTTGATATATTCCACACTATTCTTATCAATAACTTTCCACTCACTAAACTTTCCACAATTAAGGATTTATTAACCTTAGAACAGTTTGAATTTTTCATAGAGTCCCTGCGTTTTCGCAAACATATGCATCAGTCTTAACATTGCAAACATAAAGCACTCAATAGCTTTGCTTAATTGCTCGATGGTTCTTACTTCTCTGTGGTTTCCATGTAACATTCTCCACTTCTAATCATCAATTAGACAAGAGCAAGATTTCTAAGTTTATCCCCCCCTTCAACCACATTTGCACAAGAATATCTGCACAGAAATAAAAAAAAAAAAACCCCAACCATAGTCCCTAATTTAGTAATAGGTCTTCAGCTTTTCCTATTCCTATCAATTAATGAAAGGAATACTCTTTCAACAGTGCTGTCCACTCTGTTTAACTTAACCCTCAGATCTTTATGACACAAAAAGGTAGCTTTTATATACCACCCAACTTTCATAGCCCCTAGAAATCACAATATTGCCCAAATCAGTATAAACCCGAAACTTTTACTTTGGTTCCTTGCCCTGCTCTATATGGAATCCATTTCTCTATCCCACATTCTGTGCCAAAGCACTCCGATTCAGTAAAAGAATAAAGTCTCCGTTAATGGCAATCAAAGCGGATTTAGCTTATAGAAACATAGAAATGACGGCAGAAGAAGACCAAATGGCCCATCCAGTCTGCCCAGCAAGCTTCCCTCATTTTTTCTCTCATACTTATCTGTTTCTCTTAGCTCTTTGGTTCTATTTCCCTTCCACCCCCGCCATTAATGTAGAGAGCAGTGATGGAGCTGCATCCAAGTGAAATATCAAGCTTGATTAGTTAGGGGTAGTAGGGGTAGTAGCCGCCACAATAAGCAAGCTACACCCATGCTTATTTGTTTTACCCAGACTATGTTATACAGCCCTTATTGGTTGTTTTTCTTCTCCCCTGCTGTTGAAGCAGAGAGCTATGCTGGATATGCGTGAAGTATCAGTTTTTCTTCTCCCCTGCCGTTGAAGCAGAGAGCCATGCTGGATATGCATTGAAAGTGAAGTATCAGGCTTATTTGGTTTGGGGTAGTAACCGCCGTAACAAGCCAGCTACTCCCCGCTTTGTGAGTGCAGATCCTTTATTCCTTCTCCCCTGCCTGAGCAGAGCCCATGCGGATATGCATTGAAAGTGAAGTATCAGGCTTATTGGTTGGGGTAGTAACCGCCGTAACAAGCCAGCTACTCCCCGCTTTGTGAGTGCAGATCCTTTATTCCACATTTCCTCTTGCTGTTGAAGCTAGAACGATGTTGGAGTCACAGTAAGCATGTGTACGTTTATTGAATAAGGGTATTATCTCCAGGCAGTAGCCGTCATTCCCGTGAGCCACCCACTCTTCATTGACGGCCTCTTGACTTTATGGATCCACAGTGTTTATCCCACGCCCCTTTGAAGTCCTTCACAGTTCTGGTCTTCACCACTTCCTCTGGAAGGGCATTCCAGGCATCCAGGCTGAGAATGTTCCTAAATCAGGTTCTAGCTTATCTCCTCAGCAGAGGGTTCTTCCATAGTGGGGCTGGAGCTGCTCTTCCCTCCTCTTTTGCCTTTTTTGGCAGTAATTCCCTATAGCAGTAAAACTACTGAGTCATCATGCTTCAGCTGATTGGGTTTGTTTGCCAGATGCTAGCTCTCAGGGATTCTGGGCAATGCAGTTCCACTGACAGCCATTGAAGCTTTTTCTCCAGTCTGCTTTTCCCCCCCCCAATAGGTCGTAGCTACCCTATTTATCCTTCTTCTGCACAGGGACTAACCAAGATTCTAGCGAATCCATTACACTTTTCTTTTAAACTGCTGCAGATTTCTAAACACTAGTTCATTATTTCAGTTTAGTGGATTATAAATCTACACGCCAACTTTAGTACTTTAATTTTAGAATCCATCTGCTGAAATAACACTGCTAGAAACAGCAGCTTTGCAAGAAATGTCCTTTCAAATTACTTAATTTACAATTATTCATAAAATAATGCGGTTGTCACTTGAATACCAGTTATTCATATAGAACTCATTTCATCTTTTAATTGTTCTCCTTATAGAAGTCTGAAAGAGAAAATATCCACTACCCAATGATGCAGGGCCAATTCTATAATGTTTCCTTCCCAGTGGTAGAACTGTAAACAAATTCATAACAGGAGATGGCAGAACTTGTCGGTGCAACAAATCTTTTTAAATGTCATATCTTAAAAACAAAAACAAAAATGCCCTCCAAGGCAAGTGGTGTTGCCAGAGACCAAATGCAGCTGTCTTTGCACTAGCTCATGAGACCCTGTACCTTTAAGGGGCGGGTCAGATGACAAACTCCCATCATTAAAGATTGAAGAATAGGCCGAGCAGATAACCAAGAATTCCCAGATGCCTTTGCGGTATTGTAGCCTGTCAAAGGTGAATGAACTTTGAGTGTTTTTCTGAGCATGACTTGCAGAATATCCCTGAGATCGACCTACTGGCAGGCTCTGCAAAGCCTATAATTACAGGCCAGGAAGGCATCAATGACAATATCTGCACCACAATACATGGAAACTTATTTTGCAGGAAATCAGGATGCAAGCTTTTGTCTTGCAGATGCCTCTTTCAAAGAACAGAAATCAGTTGAAAAGAAGATCCTGTGAGGTTACAGTTTTCAAGTAAACCCTGGTGCCAAGAAATGGAATTCATGCTGAGCTTCTATTCAAACACCAGACTTGTTACCTGTTTATACAACAAAGAATATCAAGAGAAGAACAGAAGAACAAAGCCAGCAAAGTCATTGATAAAGGAACTTTTATCATGGGAGGAGGAACAGGGTTAGAAGAATTCTTAGTTGAGGGAGGTCCTCACAAGCATTTCCTATACAGGATAGATTGTCATGACAACAGTATCATGTGTTTGTGGGCGGATACACCTTTCTGGAAGCTTCGGGAATGTTGTAGTTTGATTATATAAGTCAGGGCATGTCAGAGATTCACTGAGATGCAAGTTACTACAGATAGAGGGCATAGTGCATCTCACAAGAACACTTGTCTTTTAAGAAGCCAAATAAATTTGATTAAAAAAAACCTCTTGCTGATTTTGAGTGTTCTTGTGCCCTAAGCTTTAAGTCCAGAAAAAATTAGACAAAGATGCAGGAAACTCATGGACAGCTCTGAGTTTGCACTGCATCTTCACACACTTGAGGGGGCCCAAACCCCAAATCAAATAAGCATCCAATGATGCCTGCCTCAAACCCTTCTTATGCTCACTTTTCTCTACTTTTGAGGGGGGCATGGGCAACAAACTGTACTAGAGATGGCATCTCTCATTCACCTTTAAAATGTTTCAAAGCTTTCTACTAACTTACCACTCCAATAAGTTCAAGAACAAACGAGGTAATGGCAGATAAAAAAAAAAAAAAAAAGGGGGTCACTATAAATGATAACTATAGATCCTAATACAAGGTTGATTATCTCTGCACCATCAAATACTGCACCTCAACAGCAACTCTCTCTGTGGGATCCGTTTCAAAACAAAGATAACTACTCCTGCTGGAGACTCTAGTCAGGTTGATTGGTTTTGATCACCTAACGAATAAGTTATATAATTCAAGTGTTTTACATGCAATAATAAAGCCAACATAAAAGATAAACTGATGATGAAAGGGTTTCCCCATGGCAAGAGCTGCTGTTGAGGAGCGATATTTGATGACCTCTCATAACATAAGTACTGAGAAATCTATAGATCTTAATACAAGGTTATTATTTATAGAGTGCTAAAAAAAGGGTTACATACCTTTTGATCTTCTGTGAATTCTGAAGAGTTAGGCTGGGTCTGGGCCTCCTTCTGTAACTGCCTTGCTAATCTGGTTGGGGAAAGAGGATCCTTTTAGGAATTGTTTATTTTGCATGCAAATAGGACATGTGTAGTAATAGTGTTCGGTTATACATATCTGTTTTAAAAGATAGCTAACAGAAACAATGTGGTTCACTATACAGCTAAACACCCTCAGACACCTCACCCACGGGCCAATACAGTAAGAGTCGCGGGAGAGCGCAGGCCACTCTCCTGTGCGCGCGATTTAGTATCGACCCGCATGCAAATGAGGCACTAGGGACACTAGCGCGTCCCTAGCGCCACTTTTTTTTGACAGGAGCAGTGGCTGTCAGGGAGTTTCACAGCCGACGCTCAATTTTGCCGGCGTCTGTTCTCAAACCCGCTGAGAGCTATGGGTTCGGAAACCGGACGCCGGCAAAACTGAGCATCCGGTTTTCAGCCCGCGAGCTGTGTGGCTGATTTTTAATTTTTATTTTATTTTTTTTTTTTTATTATTTTTAACTTTTGGGACCTCTGACTTAATATCGCCATGATATTAAGTCAGTGGGTGTACAGAAAAGCAGTTTTTACTGCTTTTCTGTGCACTTTCCCGGTGCCGGCAAAAATTAACGCCTACTTTTGGTAGGCGCTAATTTCTGAAAGTAAAACGTGTGGCCTGGCTGCACATTTTACTTACTGAATCGTGCGGGAATAACTAATAGGGCCATCAACATGCATTTGCATGTTGCGGGAGCTATTAGTTTTGGGGGGGTTGGACGCGCGTTTTCACTAAGTGGTAAAGCTAGCACGTCGAAAATGCACGTCCAAGCGCGGGTTAACAATGCGCTCCGCCGGAGCGCACTGTACTGTATCAGCCTGCCAATAAGATAAAAAGACCTGTCAGTCCTGTTAATTAGCAGGTTGATTAGTCATAATGTCACTACTGTGGAGATCAATAAATTTCATGGTTCTAGTACAAGTTCTGGGTCGCCCCAGTTCAGCATAGGCTTTTATAACACAACTGAATCAATGTGATTATGTGCTAACTAGTACATGAATACCAAAAGTATCTGATGTAGCAGACAGTATAAAAAGCCAAATGAACACTCCACAGACAAAAAATACAAGCAAAAGGAAAGTAGGAAAGCAAGATCATTAAAGTTTATAACTAATAACTGTCAATATTCAAGAAAGGAGAGGAAAAATTGTTCCTTCAAGCTGGGTAGCAATAGACTTTGTATTAATCAAGTAGGCATCATGAAAGCCATAATACCAATTCTATTTAATAATTGATCCTTATATGTTTTTATACTGAATGTCCCAAAGCATTCATGTGAGGAACCCAAAATCTATGTGCAAGATGGTGCAGTTGCTTATCTATAACAGGTGTTCTCCTAGGACAGCAGAATGTTAGTCCTCACATGTGGGTGGCATCATCCGATGGAGCCCAGCATGGAAAACTTGTGTCAAAGTTTCTAGAAGCTTTGACAACACACTGAGCATGCCCAGCATACCACTATTCGCACGTCCACGCGAGGTCCCCCTTCAGTCTCGTAACATAGAAAAAATAAGAGTGAAAAAAAATAAAACAAACTGGAAGGAAAACCCAACTCCGTGGGGAGGCTGGCGGGATTCCTGAGGACTAAAGTCTTGCTGTCCTAGGAGAACATCTGTTACAGGTAAGCAACTGTGCTTTCTCCTAGGACAAGCAGGATGGTACTCCTCACATGTGGGTGAGTACCAAGCTCCAGGCTGTCCCCGTTAGCAGGTGAGGCCAACAGTTACCGAACAAAGTGCCAAAGGGCACAACAACAACTGCGGTGCGGTTGGTCAGCAGTGGACTGCCTGGCTCCCACCAGGGGTACTAGGCAGGAATAGTTGGGTTCAGATTTGGAACAGATTGCGCAGGACTGACTGACCAAAGGCACTGTCCTGACACCCAACCTTGTCCAGGCAGTAGTGAGCCGCAAACATGTGAAGAGAACTCCACATTAAGGCCTGGCAAATTTCGATGATAGGGACTGCTTGCAGATGAGCCACAGACGTCGCCATGAACCGCAGAGTGAGCTTTAACTCTGCCGGCCAGCGGAAGGCCTGTTTGCGCATAGCAGAAGGTGATGCAATCCGCCAGCCAGTTGGATAAAGTCTGTTTACCCACTGCAGCTCCAAGCCTGTTTGTACCAAAGGACACAAAAGCGCTGAGTGGACTGCCTGTGACTGGCTTTGCGATCTAAATAGAAAGCCAAGGCCCTCTTGTAGTCCAGAGTATGAAGAGCCCGTTCCCCTGGGTGGAAATGAGGCCTAGGAAAGAAGGTGGGTAAAATGATGGACTGATTAAGGTGGAAATCAGTCACAACCTTAGGGTGCATATGCAAGACCACACGATCATGAAAAAAACCTCATGTATGGCAGGTATGCAACCAAGGCCTGAAGCTCACTGACCCTACGAGCTGAAGTAACTGTCACCAGGAATATAACTTTCCAATTGAGGAACTTCGTGTCACAGGAACGCAGCAGCTCAAAGGGATGATGCATGAGCCACACCAGGACAATGTTGAGGTCCCAGGTTATAACAGGAGGCCAAAGAGGAGGATTCAGCTGGAGCAGGCCCCTCATAAAACGACCTATTAAAGGCTGCACAGATATGGGTGTACCAGAGACACCTTGATAGTATGCACTCACAGTGCTGAGATGGACCCTGACTGAGCTGGTATGAAGCCCAGACATGGAAAGATGCCACAAGTAGTCCAACAGCTGGGGAAGGGCATGTGAATGGGAGCCAAGCCCAGTCCTGCACACCAGTTGGATAATCTTCTCCACTTCAAGCTGTAGGCTTTCTGGTGGAAGGTTTCCTAGAAGCCATCAACACCTGGGAGACACTGTCCGAGAGGGCCAAGGGTTGAAGGACTAGGTGCTCAACATCCAAGCCATCAGAGCCAACACCCAGAGGTTCAGAAGGCGCAGGGTACCCTAATTCTGAGTGAGCAGATCTGGCGCAGTCCCCAGGCAGATGGGGAGTCTGATTGACAGGTCCCACAGGAGAGGGAACCAGGCCTGTTGGGGCCAAAAAGGCACCATGAGGATCATGGTCCCTCTGTCCTGTTGAAGCTTCAGCGGGGTCTTCAGGAGAAGCGGGAGAGGAGGTTATGCATACAGCAGATCTCTCCCCCAGTGGAGGGAGAAGGCATCACAGGCAAGATGTCTGCCTTCCAACGACAGGGAGGAGAACCTGTTCACCTTGTTATTGTGCGGGGAGGCGAATAGGTCCAAATCTGGTGTATCCCCACCAATGAAACAATTTGGCCACTACCTCCGGGTTGAGGGATATTCGTGTGGCTGGAAGGAGCGACTCAGCCAGTCCGCCAGCACGTTCAGAGTCCCAGCCAGGTACATTGTACGCAACAACACCCCCTGCGACAGGAGCCAGGTCCACACCTGCACCACCTCGTCACAGAAGAGGAACAAGCCCTGTGCCTCCCTGTTTGTTGATATACCATATTGCCATCTGGTTATCAGTCTGGATCAAGACTGCTTTGTGCGACAACCGGTCTCTAAATGCCCATAGGGCGTAATGGATCATCCGAAGCTCTAGACAATTTATTTGACAGCGGGCTTTGCAAGTGGTCCAGAGACCCTGCATGTGGACGCCATCCACATGGGATCCTCAGCCCTAAGGAAAGGCATTGTGAGTGAGGATTACTTGAGGCAGAGCAGTTTGGAAGGGAATTTCCCACTCCAAATTGGAGAGGTCTTCCCACCAGGACAGACACCTGCAGAGATTCTGAGACTGCAAGGCAAATCTCGAGATCCTGAGAGGCCTGTCGCCACTGTGACTGCAAGGTCCATTGAGCCCTCCGCATGCACAAATGGGCGAGGGGGGTAACATGAACAGAAGCCACCATGGGGCCCAGCAAAAGGCAGGCAGTCACCTGCCGGCTGCTGCGGACGGAGGCTGCCAGAGAGGCGAGGGCAAACTCGCCTTTGCCTGCACCATGTCCAGTCTGGCACCTACGAAGTCCAGCTGAGGAGATGGGCAGAGGTGAGATTTTGGGTAGTTGATCATGAACCCTAAGGCTTGTAGAACCCGCATTGTCAGGGCTAAAACTCTCAGCGCCCCTGAACAGGAATTGCTCGATTAACTAGTCACCTAGGTACGGGAAGACATGCACCTCACGATGCCTGAGATACGCAGCAACCACTGCCAGGCATTTGGTGAAGACGCGAAGGGCTGAGGCCAACCCAAAAGGCAGTACCTTGTAATGATAGTGAGCCTTCCCCATCATGAAGCAAAGGTATTTTCTGTGGCTGAGGAAAATGGCTATGTGAAAGTAAGCTTTCTTGAGTTCGAGGGAGCAGAGCCAGTCTCCTCTTTTGAGGAGGGGAATCAGTGTACCCAGGAGACCATTTTGAACTTTTCTCTGTAGGTCTGTGGGCAGGAGGGTAGATGCCGGAAGCTGAGATTGTTGCAGGGAGAGGGGGGTATGCGTGCATGTACAGGCAATTTCCTGGAAGTTATATAGCGCTACCGTTGTCTGTGAAGTTAAACCACAGCTCCTTCAGGCTGGTTGAAAAGATGCAGACGCCAAAAGCTGGTGCACTAGAATGGAGGGCTAAAACCCGGCCAATTTCTGGATATTTTCTCTCTCCAACCAGCTTCTGCACAGTACCTTAAAATTCTGTACTGCCTGGAGAAAATCCAGTCAGTTGACAACCCTAGGCCTGAGCCAGGCCAAAAATGTAACTCAGACACAAATCCAAAACTTTCCTTCTGAACTGCAAACTTAGGCTGCCCCTAGAGCCCTTGGCGGAGCTCTGTTATAAAACCTCTGAGTGGAATATCCATTACAGCACCCTAAATGGGAGGGGCTGCACACAAATGGATCCTCCCCTAATTACTTCTCTCACTAACTGCACTACCATGAAATGTCCCAGGGCTTACTGGTAATCCAAAAGGATGCCCAGGTTACAAATACATCCAGTCTGAGCATCCAAGATGAAGTTTTTAAATATATATGCCACATCAAATGTTTAACTTTTGCAAGTGTTTGTTTTAGTTTTTTTCCCCCCAACTAGTTTCCGCATATCATAATCTCCCTTTTTTAAAATTAAATGCTACTGCTCTAGTTTTCCTTCATGGTCTCCCTTCAGTTAAGTTAAATTTGATGATGTTATGATCACTACTGCCAAATGGTCCCACCACAGTTACCTCTTGCACCAGATCTTGCATCATGGGCCATGGGGGAGAACTGTGTCAAGCCCAGCAAAGGGCCTCCAGCTTGGGTTGAAGCTGTATGTCTGTACTCACCCCATCAGCAGTGGCCAGGCCCCACAAGTGTTGCACACTCTTCTCTCTGAGAACTGCTGCTTCCAGTAAACCACCTCTCTCTTTTTTTTTCAATTAACTTTATGGACAACTTTGCCAGGCAAGAGTGGGAGAAAACAGGGAAGAGGGAACTGACAGAGGTGGTCTTTCTGTCAACCAGGCCAAAGATCCTGTGAGGTACTTAAAAGGGGCAATTCGGGAGGAAGTGACACCACCGATGGTGGCAGCAGTCTAATTGCGAAGCTCCTCAACCTCCTGGCGAATCTACCAGCATCAAAGCTTCCAAACCTTAATTATACACTCTTTTTTTTAAGCTGAGCGGTATAAAACGAGATTATGGCTGCAAAGCGAAAATCAGTTGATTTTCGCCACTTCTCCTGCCGACAAAATGATACACTGGATGACGAGGTTGGCAGCGAGGACAGGCCTGGAGAGGACGAACCAGGCCTAGCCCCTACAGAGACAACATCTACAGGGCTACAGAGCTGCCAACTAGAGAGGAGTTTAGAGACTGGTTCTGCAAATTACATAAAGATATTAAAAATAGCAAGCAAGAGCTGCTGCAAAGCATGGCAGAAATTAAAGAGGAAATCTCCTCATTAGGCCACCGCCTAGATGAGCTTGATATGCGGCTGGACTGCCAAGAACAGGTGAACAAGAACTTGCAAGAAATATGTGCTTTGCTGCAAGATAATGCCTTCCTAAAAGAAAAACTTGCAGACCTGGAAAACAGGACTTGCTGAAAAAAACTTGTGTTTCCGAGATATCCAGGAAACGCTGGAGAACGCAGATTGTGCTGAGACCATGAGGAGGCTTTGTCATTTTGTTCTAGGCGCCCATAACACTGAGGCTGCGAACGATATACCTGAAATTAAAATCGATAGAGCATACCGAGTGCTTGGGCAGACTATCAACAACCACCCGAGAGATGTAGTCATTTGTTATCACGACTAGGTCATAAAAGAAAAAATCGCGACCGCTTCCAGACAGCAACAAGTATGGACCTGGGAAAACCAAGAAATTTCCATCTACGCAGACCTCTCCAGAGCAACCCTACAGAGCCGCTTTGAACTCAAGGAAATCACCGCATATCTCCGCAAGGAAAATATAAAATATTGCTGGCTACACCCTTTCAGCCTCTTATTCACCTGTGTCGGGACCTCTTCCAAAATCCACACTGCCGCTGAAGCGATTGCTATCTTAAAACCATGAGGCTTCGTCTCAGCCATGCAACCTGAGCCAATGGATAAGAGTCGACTCCCTAGAAACATGCTCCCGATATGGCAGCGAGTTGGCAAAAGAAATAGTTGCCTTCGGAGACAAAATGGAGAATCAGCCCTGCCTAGCTAACTTGAGCAAAAATGCTTTATTCAAACAGGAAGGTTTATTCTCATACGTTGCGTATCATCCTCCACTGTGTGAACCACAGTGAAGAAAGCTAAATATGGTACATTTTGAAAAATGGGTTTCATGATCCTTATGCCCATTGTGGAATTATAGAATTATGCACAAATAGAACTGGTTAGGCTGGTATCACTGTGATAGCATTTTTATCATTTAAATCTTTTTATATTGATTCGCCGGGTGGGTTAGGGAAACTTCCTTTGGGTGTGGCCATACTTCCTCCCAAGAGATGAGGTATAGTCTGCAAGGAGATTTAAGCAGGCCCGTGGGGAGTAGCTCTCAATTTCTGTTTAAAGATAAACACAATGTGGCTTCGCTTCATATGTGCTAACACTGAAATTAAGCATGAGGATATTACCTCAGTCTTTAAAATGGCCAACTTTCGCAAATTCTCTATAAACGCAAAAGGGTTCAATTCCCCTTTTAAGTGTCACTTACTATACAAGGATCTTGCACACAACAAGGTGGATGTAGCCCTAGTACAAGACCATCTTAAACATCTTTTGAAACATCCCCATTTTACCCCTTCTGACAAAGGATCTAAATATTCTGGAGTTTATATCTTATTTTCCTAGAACTTCATATTTGACCTTAAAGCTATAATCAAAGATCCAAAGGGAAGGTACTTACCGTAATTCTACAATTACTAGTTAATGGAATCGGTACACCTTAGTCAATCTGCATGCCCCTAACCATGGTCAAGGGAGCTTCCTCCTGGAACTTCACGGAGTGCCATCTTCAACTATTATGGATATTTTGATAATTGGGGAGGACTTTAACATAGCACGAGTACCTGCCCTAGATACCTCCACTGGAATATCCGCCCTGTCCCCATCTCATAAGGCCCAGTTGGGCAGTTTTATGGAAGATTGGAATTTGATATTTGGAGATCCTTTTTTCCATCTTCATGCGCCTATACATTCTACTCACCCATACACAATAACTATTCAAGAATCGATTACTTTTTGATAGACAAGAGATTTTGCACTAATGTGTGCAAAGTTGAGGTAGATGCAATTTTATGGTCCGACCATGCCCCTGAGTGGTTTGATGCAACATTTGCAAATTCGGACCCAGGGCTTAAATTTTGGCACCTCAATGACTCTTTGCTCTTAGATCCTGAATTTAATAGGACACTTCAAAAAGATATCAAATCCTTTTTTTCCTTAAATGATACTGGAGAACTTCATCCCACGGTAGTATGGGACAGTTTCAAAGCCTATGTATATGGGGTGTTTTATTTCCAGAGCAGCCTAATGTTAAGAAATGTAAAGCAAGGAAATGCGAAGAAATAAGGTGCTCCATACAGTCCCTCGCTCACCAGCATGCATTGAAATGGACTCCTGGTACCCTGACTCAGTTGACTAAGGCTAGGGAGGAATTGAAACGGGAAGAAGTGTCCAATCTAGCACACTCATTTAGTGAGGCAGGAACACTTTGAATCAACTAATAAAGCAGAGAAACTATTGGCACGAAAACTGAAGCAAATAATGTCCTAAAATTTAGTGCTTAAAATCAAAGATGAGAAAGGAGACATGCTGTTCAATCCAGCTGAAATTAGAAGCAGATTTCTGAAATTCTATGAGAACCTATGTAGCTCGGATACCAATATTTCCCTTGAAGCTATCTCAGAATTTCTCAAGGATATTAGTCTCCCATTACTTTCACAAGAAACCCAAGATGAACTAGACAGGGAAATTACCATGCCTGAGATATTGTTGGCTGTCAAGGACTTACGGTTAGGAAAGGCCCTGAGCCCAGACGGGCTAACAACTCGCTTTTATAAGAAGCTTGTCCCCTATATAGTGGCACCCTTGCAGAAAATGTACAATTTTCTAAGAACGGGGGGATCCCCAATACCAAAGCCCAATTTGGCAGGCATTATGGTTAATGCCAAACCCGGCAGAGACTCCACACTATGCAGGTCCTATAGGCCCATATGGCTAATTAATGTGGATCTCAAAATATTAGCTAAAATACTAGCTGCCCAGCTCAATGTCCACATAGCTAAGCTAATACAACAAGATCAAGTGGGATTTATCACAGGCCGGATGGCATGGGTTTTGGAGCAGGTTTTAGAACCTGGATAGACAAACTCTATGACTGCCTTGTAGCTTGTGTGAGCGTCAATGGGGGGTATTGTGGGCCGGGATACTAGGCAAGGATGCCCTCTATCACCACTACTCTTTGCCATATTTCTTGAACCCCTTGCAATTAAAATTAGGAATAATGATATTTCAGGCATCCAAGTGTGAAACAGGTCACTCAAATTGTCCCTATTTGCAGATAATATTATATTCACAGTGTCACTGCTTACTATTGAAACAGAGCTGGATAAGTTTAGCAGAGTGTCTGGATTTAAGGTTAATTGTGAGAAATCTGAGATATTGAACGTGTCGTGTGACTCTAAAATGGTAGACTCATTGAAATCCCACTACCCATTCCGGTGGACTAAACAAAAGCTAAAATACTTGGGGGATTTACCTAGGGCAAGATCCATCCTCCTTGTACGATTTAAATTACCGCACCCTGTTGACCAGCATCTGGAGGGACCTAGAAAAGTGGGAACGATTAACTGTATCCTGGCTGGACAGAATCGCATTAATTAAAATGATTGTTCTCCCGTGCCTCCTTTCTCTCTTTCACATACCCAACCTCTTGCTGAAAAGGTGGCAACGTAAAATCTTTAGCTTTATCTGGAATAGGCGACCCCCAAGGATGAAGCGCTCCACCCAGTACACCTCTAAACTTGATGGCGGCTTGGGAGTTCCCAATCTAGAGTTGTATTATGCAGCGGCGAGTCTTAGTCAAGTAATTGATTGGCATAAGCTTGACCAACCAAAATTGTGGGTAACACTGGAACAAGCCCGGGCTGCCCCGATGCCACGTGCCGCTATGTTATGGCAGCCTAGCAGAACATGGAGGAATAGTTTATATATTTTACCTACAACATGCCATTCACTTAACTTATGGAAGAAGTGGCATTGTAGATTAATAGGTAACAGAGAATACTCTCTACTCACCCACCTTTTTCATAATAATACTTTAGAACCATGTCTTCAACCAAAAGTCTTCAAACTCTGGTTAGAGAAAGGGGTATATATGTTAAGCACCTTTGGGTAGATGGCCGCTTGTGGACTTTTGGGCAGTTATGTGCTCGCTTTGGACTGCCCCAATCAGCAAATAGCCCATTTCTTACATAAAATTTGTATTAAAACCTCTCTCAAACCAGGCCAATCCCTGTTTGAGGGATACTGCTCTGCAGAGGGAAAAATTAAAGGTCCGGTCTCTTAAACACTTGCCCCAGGGAAAAGATCTTGCCTGGGAAAACTACACTCAGAAGAGGAGTGGGATGCTGTACAACACTCTTTGCATAGGTGATCAATATGTACATTAATCTTGGAGAAGTGTCTTAAGTTTATGTATAGATGGCACTGTTCGCCAGATAGGTTACATATGATGTATCCTGTGAGCAATTCATGCTGGCAGAGCTGCAGCAAGGAGGGCACCTTCTTCCATATCCGGTGGGAGTGTCCTGTTATCTTAAGTGTTTTGGAAGGGCTTGAGAATTTTCCTATCTTCCCTCTTACAGACCCCCTCTCACACTACAGGCTGAGCAGGCATTATGGCACTTCCCAGTCCCTATGCTGGATACTAATCAAAACTGTTTGGTACAGCAGGTCTGTGTCGCAGCTGGAATCGAAACTACAGCTCTTTGGAGAAAAAAAAAAGCAGGCACCTGCAATTAACAAAGTTTTATTAAGGTTGGATAGAGTATGTACAATGAGTAAATTGACAGCCACTAAAACGACACAACTTGCAGAAGTTTTGCCACATCTGGAATTCTTATTTTCTTAAACAAGCTAATATATAACTACGCACTCAGGCACTCTCACCAGCACGCACCCAGACAAGGGGTAATATAATCTTATCTTCTCCCACCCAGCACCCTACACTGTTTAGCTATAAGCCGCACTGTTGATAAGACATTTATGTGTGCTTGTTTCCTTTCTCTATTGACATTGAGAGCAAAGGGTTCTACCTTGTATAAACTGAACTGACTTCTTTCACTTTCTATCTGTTGGAGTGCCTTTATACTTTGTTGTTCGGAAGTCAATAAAAAGATAATCATAAAAGGGGCAATCAACAGAGACTGCTAAGGAACCTGGAATAAGCCAAGAGGCTTACTCCACCAGGGAAACAAAAAGATGCTGGGAGGGAATGCTGCTCAAAAGGGGGAACTGAGCCTAGAGAAGGGCTGTTGTCCAAAAAGCAGTCCAGCCCCTGTGAGCCAGGAATCAAGCTGTAATAATCCACATGTCCACCATCTGCTGGAGATAAAGACTACTGGCAAGTGCAGAGTCTGAATCTCATGTTATCCAGCAATGTCACACAAGAACATGAGGTTTGCCATATTGAGTTAGGCCAAAGGTTCACCAAGCCCAGCAGTGGACAATCAGGATCTGATAGATTTCATGCTGCTAAAGCCAGGGATTGGGTGGATTTCCCCAAGTCCACCTTAATGGACTTTTCTTCCAGGAACTTGTCCAAACCTTTTTTAAAACCCAGCTACACTTGCATCTTTTACCATATCCTTTGGCAATGAATTCCAGAGTTAAATATGCGCTAAGATACATTTTAAGACATAGGAAAAATTATTACCTCACTGTGTCCCCTAGTCTTTGTACTTTTCCGAAAAGAGTAAACAAATTCACATTTTACACATTCCACTTATTTTATACCCTGCTATCAAATCTCCTCCCAGCCATCTCTTTTCCAAGCTGAAGAGCCCTACCTCTTTAGTCTGAGGTATCATGCCATCATTTTGGTCACCCTTTTCTATACCTTTTCTAATTCCACTATATCTTTTTTAAAATGTAATGACCAGAATTGCACACAATCACGGAGAAAAAGAAGCATCTTCTGTCTCCAACAGCTGGGAACTGGAATAAAACCCACTTGTCTGGAATGGTCTAGCAACATAAGGAATTATTTTGGATCCCTAGACAATATGACTATGAGCACAGCATCAGTAAATCAAAATAAAATGTCTAAAAATAAATTATGCAAGAATGGCTGAGATAAAAAAACCCAAATAATTTGATTCATCAAACAGAATTAAGTGCCTACTGGACAAAAATCCTATGATACAGAGGCGTCACCATAAACCAATAAAAAGGCAACTTTAACGTCCGATGAAGCCCACGAACTAGGACTTACTAAACAATTAAAAGTAAAAAACAATTAATAATTAATTTTAATAGTAACATCTTCAAGTGTTTTAATTTTGATCACAGGTAATTTCATACATGCAATAACACACAGAGGGTGCATTTAAGAACTTCAAATACACTTGTCTATTCTTCAAAAGCACCCACAGACACAAATTGGGGGAAAAACCTATTAGCATGCATTTAATCCATGAGGAATACAAGTAATCAAAAAAAAAAAAAAAAAAAGGTGTCAGCTCCAATTACCAATAACGGATGGCATAATAAATACTTTCTGGAAACAAATTTGAAAAAGACTTAAGAAAACCTTTTGAAAAAAAATGTAAAGAATATACAGAAATGTAAAGAGGAGTATCAGAAAACAGTTTCCTCTAGGAAACAAGTCACATTTATAATCCTTTAACCCCAAAATTATACTGTTTCATTTTGAAATGTTAGCAAGTGTCACAAAATAAATGAATCATATTCAAAAATGCTTGTGCAACAAACTGATTATTTAAGTAGGGGCCTGACGGGCCGCATGAATACTGTCAGAAGTAGTGACAGTTGTCCTTGAATGGATAAATGCTTTCCGAAAAATGTCTCCCCTGAAGCCGGTGGTAATGCCACAAACAGTGCATCTTGTCAGGACTTTCCAACAGTAGTGTCTGCAGATCTGAAAACTCAGGGTATTGACATTTTTCCTGAGGAGTAAATTAGGATACTTTTGGATAATCTTTTGTTATACAATGATTTAGCAAGAGACCTATTTTGAGCATTTCATGCTTTATTGTGCCGCATAAGAATTTTTGGTTTTGTTTAACTTTTATTTATTTGTGACACTTAATAGCATTTCAAAACAAAAAACTGGGGGTACATTATTATAACTATGATCTGTTTCCTGAGATCATTATAATAAAACTATGATCCGTTTCCTGAGATCATTTTCTGATACTTCATTTACATTTCTATGCTATCTAAAAAATATTTAATTTTTTTTTTCAAAGCTGTCCCTAAAAATGTTAAGGACTCTTTTTAAAAAGGATGTAACGCTTAGCCAGCTGAAGGATGGCCCTATAACCAAGCGTACTCATCCCAAATGCCACTGAAGCGGTCGGAAGCCGCCAGGACCTCCCACACCAAGAACACACCATGACACCGCACCTCCTTGACCTTTGTTCTGTCTTTAGGCGTGTGTGCCAAAGTTAAAGGCCCTGTGGCAGGAAAACACAGATGGCATCGGGTGATGTCAGTGCGGCTGGGTACTTAAGGCCCATCTATGATTCCTTTCAATGCCTCAGAAACAGGTCCCCTGCCTGGTGTTGCAGTGCGTGTTGCTTTCCTTGTGCCTCCTTGTCTTACTCACCTGTCTTACTGTGCCCTGCCTTGCCTGTCTGCGTATTCGTGCTATTTTCCTTACCTGCCTCTTTTGCCCGCTCCTGCCTTGTCCTATCCATCCTGCCTATTCTTGGTCCCCTTTGTCCGTCCCAGTCCTGTCTCTTGGTACTGACCTCTGCTACAGACTCAGACCATTCTCGTTTGCCGCCTGGTACCAGCCTCTGCTATGGATCCCAACTACTTTATTCGCTACCAGCCCTGACCACTGCCTGTACCTGGACTCTCTTCAACAGTTCATTTGGGGTCTCTCGCCTAAGCCCTGCCGGCCCCTAGAACCCAAGGGCTCAACTTGCGGGGGGAACAGGCTACTATAGATGAAGCTCCTGCTCTAGTTCCCACAAGGGCATGTCCACCAGCTGTCGGCGTGGGCCTGGTAGTTTCGCCTACGAGGCTGTGTCAACCATAGCCTAAGGGCTCACAACTATGTCAAAAGATTTATGCTGTTACAATTTGGGAGACCATACTTAAATGGATCTGAAAGATGTAATTGATCCAGAGGATAGCAATGGTAAATGGTCTGTGTTACAAAGCATATTTATTGCTTTTGTATACCGTCATTCTATATTCGATTACAACGAGGCATCCTAGGGGGCACTGCCGCCAGAAGAATGTTTGAATCAGAGCCTCAGGGGGCTGGACTGGCACACGCTCTGTCAAAGCAGATGGCTTGTGACGT
The DNA here is from genome assembly GCF_901001135.1 of Rhinatrema bivittatum. Taxonomy (NCBI): domain Eukaryota; kingdom Metazoa; phylum Chordata; class Amphibia; order Gymnophiona; family Rhinatrematidae; genus Rhinatrema; species Rhinatrema bivittatum. The sequence goes on along the minus strand of NC_042617.1, from coordinate 37,223,352 downwards.
TTATGAAGAGGCTCTTGTAGGCGCTGGGCCAATCTCTTGTGTCTGGAAACAGACCAAGTCTATTCAGACCTGTCGTCTCAGGAGTGAGAAGAGCTCATACACCCTACAACCAACACTGGATCCTCATTGGAGAACACAAGATTTAATTCAGGGATGTTGGTTCCTTGTGGCTCTTTTGGTGGCGCCAGATCCTTAGAGGACCCTCCCAATGATGCGTCAACGCGTCTTGCGTTGAGTCACGTCATGCTGGTATCGATGATCCAGCCGAGTCCGTCGGCTTACTGCGCCGACTCAACTCTATGCTTCGGCTTTGACTCATGCGTGGCATGCCCTTTATGCGCGTGGCAATTGGTGCCAGGTGACTCATCAGAGCAGCGTGACGCATCAGACAAGTGCTTTGATGGTTCCACGCCGGGCAGCGCCGTGCGCCTGACGGATGCGTCAGTGCATTTCCCGCCACTTTTTGAGCCAATGGCAGGCGTTATGGGTCAGGTTTCTTACTCCCTGGGCCTCATCGCTGTTCCAGGAGTCCCACGGAGAAGCTCTTTTTGATTTCTTGGGGCGATCCAGCCAGGGCCCCAGCGAAGAATGGGCTGACCCACATTCGGGGGTGGGGGTATAGGACCAGAGTTACCTTCTTTGAGTCTGGCGATTTTTGTGGCGCCTTGCCGCTGGGCCTGGGGAAACATGTGGCTGTAGTCCCAGCACTAGGACTGATTGCGATCTGGGCCAAGGCACACAGATAGCAATAATTGTGCCCATCTGTCACTGACATTTTGCTATGCTGGCAAAACTTGAACCCCGGTGGCTGCGGAGGCATGGTCAGAAGCAAAAGGGACAACTTTGAAGGAAAAAACCTTCAATCACTGAGGAGTCAGCGAGCTCCGCGTGCAGTGTGGAAGAAAACGGCTGAGAAGATGGTGCCGCGCGGGAAAGGATATGCAGCAAAACGCTTAGTTAAGCTCCAACCGGCCATCCTGGAAGACATCCCCTAGACAGCATGGCTAATTCAACCTGTTTATCTGCGGGAAAATGCGTTCTTCAGTAAAATTATTTAACTTCCTTTCCATGATAATATTGAATTAATCAGTTCCTTCAAATGCTTTAAAAAAAAAAAAAAAAAGAAGCCACGTTTTTAGATTTTTTTTTCTAAAAATCATAAAACCTCTGCAGCCTTACATCAACAGGTAAAGAGTTTCATAATTTAGGTCCTGCTATTGAAATGGCTCCCTCACCTCACTCAAATGTGCAGTTTGTATAGGAGGGGACATCCAGAAGGCCTTTATTTGCCAATCTTAAATTTCTCCGTGGGGTATAAAGATGTAAAGCCACTTTGAGCTATTCTGTTTTATCACTGTTAATAAATTTGTGAAACAGACAAAGAACTTTAAAATCAACTCTGTATTTTACTGGCCACCAATGCAAAGAAATTAAAATTGGTTTAATGTGATCAAACTTTCTACATCTGGTTAAGATCCTAGCTGTAACATTCTGTAGAAGCTGCAAAGGTCTTATTGTACTTGCCGGGAGGGCAAACAAAAGGGCATTACAATAACCTAAGTTACAAAATATTAGCATCTGGAGTACTGTACAAAAGTTTTCATGAATGGAGGAGAGGTTTTAAATGTTTTAATGTATGAAGTTTGATATATCCATCTCTAATTTTCAAACTAATATGTAGTCCATTTGAAAATGGAGAGGGTTATTTAATGTCTATTTAATGTCTCAATTTTTGTTTAGGTTCAGGACCAATTTCATATGAACTAATAGTTTTTGAGTTGCTGAAATATAACACTGACTAATTTCAGAGTATTTTCTATTGAGTCAATAACAGGCACCATGAATTTAATGTCATCTGCATGTAAATAATGAGTAATGTCTACTCCGGCTGGTAGTCGGCAAAGAGGTAACAAATATTAAAAAGGGTAGCAGATAAGGAAGATCCTTGTGGCACTCCTGAAATCAAACTGAATTTCTCTGATATGGAGTCACCAATTCTCACCTCAAAAGAGCGAGTCAGTAAAAGAACTAAGCATGTATTCCCATAAAAAAGGCGGGATAGGGAAGATATAGAAACATGACAGAAAGAGAATATGGCCCGTCTAATCTGCCCATTTGTCCAATTTACCTAGCCTTATAATTCACATCACTCCCTCAGATATCCCTTTTATTTATCCCTTGCTTTCTTGAATTCAGATACCATTTTTATCTCTGCCACCTCCAATGGGAAGCCATTTCATGCATTCACTACTCTCTCTGTAAAGAAATATTTCACCCATGTCTACCCCCTTTCACACTCATCCTATGAACCCTCGTTCTAAAGCCTCCTTTCCATTGAAAGAGGTTAGCCTCCTGTGGCTAGAAACCTTTGGAGATATTTAAAGCCCTTTCTAAATCTAATTGCAAAAATACTGATGTTAACACTTGTCTAGTCTCAATTAAGTACAACAAGTTCTTATCCTGAAAGAATAAGATCACAAAATTATGTTTAGTTTTTCCCTCTACTACAGATGACATCATCAAAATTAGACATAAATCTGATAAATTGGGAGTGTTTCTCTTTACTATCCGAAAGTGATATAGAATCTCTTATGGCTAAAACAAATTGTTCCTATTGGCCGCTAAAGCTGATTTCAGTCAACTCTGTAAAAATGTATTGGGAAAGATCTAGCTCCATGTATAACAAAAATAATAAATGTCTCTCTAAATGAAGGAAAAGTACCTGAAGTGCTTAAAATTGCTTCTATATCCACTGTGCAAGCAACGTTCATTTAACATTTCGAAATCTGAAAATTATTGGCTTATTTCTTCTTTGCCCTTCCTTGATAAAGTTTTGGAAAAAGCAGCTAATAAACAGAGTATCTTGAAGAAAATCATCTACTGAATTGCAACTGATGTGGGTTCAGAAAAAAAGCATTCCACTGAAACACTACTTCTCTCAATAATGGATTAACTTTGGCGAGGTTTTGATAGGGGTCAAGTTGTCGACTGGTCTTATTAGAGTTTGGCAGCCATGTTTGACAGGGTAGACCATTCTATTCTTGCATCCCGAATGGAAGAATTCGGATTATCAGGGTTAGTATTGAGTTGGTTCCTTTCCTATTTCTCCAATCACTCAATTCAAATTAAGAAAGTAAATACGTATACTAATTGGACAATACTGAAGACAGGGTGCCGCAGGAATCCTCAACATCAGCCTCATTTAACATATACATGGCTTCTCTGTGTAAATTACTGGGGAGCTGAGGGCTAAATTTTAGAATATTTGCAAATATACAATTTTTTATTCCCATCAATAATTCAATAGAGAACTCATTTAAATACTTAGAAATCTACCTATCTGTAATAAAGAAATGGTTATTCTGCAATAAACTTTTGTTGAACATATCTAAGACTGAGATTACTGTTTTATCAAGAAAAACTGATATAGACAAGTATCCCGCTTTCTTCTTGGAAGGACAAAATATTCCAATTTCGGAACACGTAAGTAACTTGGGTGTCATGTTAGGAAACTGGATATAAAAAAAACATCTCTTCCTTAGTTAAATCTGGCTTTTACAAGTTGAGAGAGTTAAGGACTAAGTGAAACCTTTACTCAAGCCAGACAATTTCAGAACAGTTCTCCAAGCAATTGTACTCGCAGGATTAAACTACTGTAACTCTTACTGGGAAGTCCAGCAAATGCTTTAAGAGCTATACAACATTTATAGAGTTTCACAGCATTAATACTAACAGGCTCATCTAAACACAACAATATAACATCAATCCTATTGGCACTACATTGACTTCCAATTAAACACCGGATAAATTACAATATACTAACTATGAGCCATAAGATATTCAATAGATAGTGAAGATACCCTATGATTAGGTGCAGCATTACATGTCTCTATCCCACAGCATTCTCTAAGATCAAATTAAAGGCTCTTGGTAGTTCCAAGTATTCTCCAAGCACATTTAGGAGAAGAAACTGCACAAAATCAGTTGCAGGCCCAATACTATGGAATAAGATGCCTGAACACCTACATTTAATAACAGACAAAATATTTAAAGTTGTTAAAAGCATAGCTTTTAAAAGTAGCATTTGAAGAAGCTATGACATAATATCTCCAGGACAGATATTTTACCTGAAGCAGCTTAGTCTAAGTTTTTTTTTTTTTCAATTATTTTATTGCTTATGTAATTTACAGCTTTTCTCAGTTTGTTTATTTTACTACAGTTTCTTGTTTTTGGAATTATTAGTTTTAATTCTCTATTTTATCAGCTTTTACTTTAGAATACTTTATTATATATTTAGGTAATGCAGTAGTGTATTGCTTATATTTTATTGCCTTGTATTGCTAAACTGCTGCTGTTAGTGTATTGCTTGTTGTTTTATTTTGATACCGTAAACTGCCCAGCATGGAACCCCAATATGGGTGGCATATAAGGACCTATAAATAAATATCGTGATGTTAATGATTGCTTTAAATTATGAATGTTTTAACTGTACACTGCTGTGAACTTTGGAACAGTGGTCGATAAATATTTTATAAATAAATCTTGCCTTTCTTCTAGAGTATACAAGTTTAGATCTTCAAGCCTTTCCCCATGTTTTAAAACAAAGATTTTAGTAGCCACCCTCCAGACGGACTCCAACCGGTTTATATCCTTTTGATGGTACGGTCTCCAGCATTGTACACAGTATTCCAAGTAAGGTATCACCAGGGACTTATACAGGGGCAATATGGCCTCCCTTTTTCTGCTGACCATTCCTTTCCCTATGCAGCAAAGTATCTTGCTGGCTTTTTTCACCACTTTATCCACCTGTTTGGCCACCTTAAGATCATCAAATACAAACACAATTACCCCTAAATCCCGCTCTTCTTTCATGCTTAGAAGAATTTCACTTCCAATACTGAACCTCTCCCTTGGGTTTTTGCAGCCTAAATGCATTACTCAGTTGTTGGTTTTTTTAGCATTAACTCTTAGGTACTTATCTGGTTAAATTCTAGCCAGATAACTGTCTGCCAAGAATTTGGCTGTATAAAGAAGGAACGTTCCAGGGGTGATCCAGAGGCGTTCTGGGGAAGAGATGAGAGTTAGCCAGATAAATCTGGTTGTCCTGTTCAGCTGTCCTAAAGTTAGCCAGATAAACTTATCTGCCTAATTAGTACTATATAAACCTATCCGGCTGCGCTGCTGTATATCTGGCTAACTAGCAGAGCCACACAGCGGCTGAATATGGACCTCTTAATTGATAAATTTACGAATTCCTTGGAGGTTTTCTTTTGGAGTCTGTTTCCAAAAATCACAGAATACATTCATCAGTGTTACAGACACTGTCACATGATTTCTTAAACATATTTTGTAAAATAAAGTTCAATATTTAAGAGTATGATGTCCAGTTATATGATCTTACTGGGTAGTTCTGGAAAGGGTTGTGGTGGGGACATAATGATAGTTGAGTTTAATTATAAAACATTCAGGAGGGGCCTATGAGTCTGAAAACTGAGGAAGCTGAAGGACCTAGAAAAGTAGTTCCCAAATCTGTTCTGGGGGACCCTCAGCCACTCATGCTTTCAGGATACTGCAATGAATAAGCTTGAGTAGGAGAAAGATACCTCCTATCAAGGTTCACTGGCCCTGTGTTGTTTCTTCAACCTTTTTGAGATCGTGGACCCTTTTCAACCTTCAAAATTTTCATGGACCCCAAGTGTTTCTTTTTCATTTTTACATGCAGTGTAATAAAGAAATGATATACACACCAGAATCATTCATATATACAACTTAAATAATGCTTATTGATATAAACAATATAATTTCAGCGCATAACAGTAAATGTGCAAAAATGTACTAATATTGAGTATCATTCAAGTACAGTCTTCTGAGGTAAAAATATCACTTCAACAACATGTAGTACTGTGATGCCAACCAGAAAACCCTGCAAAATTACAAAAAGACACTCGGAAGCCATACAGTATTAGGCCTATTCTAATGTATGTTGAGCGTGGGCTTGATCCTCAGAAAGCCATGAGTACAAGCAGTTACAATATAGTCAACTTCCCATACCAAAACACATGAACTACCACTATTCAAACAGGAGAAATCCTACCTATGAAAAAGGCAACACTAAAATATTATACCAGGCCCTAACAGCAACACACCTCCTACTAGAAAAACCAAAACAAACCAGGTTGCTATAGATCCCTATACAAACTACACACTACCTAGCAGAATACCTTATCTTGATAATACATGCAGAATACATAGAATCTCACCAAATACAGAAAAAGAAGGCAAGAAAGTACAAAAAGATACATGTGGACAAACACCAAAATGGGAACCCGCAACAAGCCCGAGTCGGAATGCAGTGCAACAATGGAAAAATAATCAAACAAGAAAATCAAGAAATATAAATCATAAAAGAAAATCCACACTTGTAATAACAGTATTTCAGAACAGATGATGAACACAATGGGCCGGATTTTAAAAAGGTTGGGCGCGCCGGGCCTATTTAAAAAAAAGGCCCGGCGATGCACGTAAAGCCCCGGGACACGTGTAAGTCCCTGGGCAGGGTCAGGCTCCCGGCACAGCGGCCATATTTGCTGCTGTGCCGGGGATCAACTTGCACCTGCCCAGAGGCAGGCGCAAAAGGTAAAACAAAATTTTTGAGGGTGGTTAGAGTAGGGCTGGGGGGGGGGGGGGGGGGGAAGGTCAGGTTAGGGGGAAGGGAACGGGGGAAGGCAGCGTGGCTCGGCGTGCACCGACCCCTGATTTTATAACTGGCGTGCGCCTGCAAGTTATAATATTGAGTGTACATGTGCTTGCTCCAGGTAGCGTGCGCACATGGACAACTTTTTTAATCTACCCCAAAATCTTTAAAGACTGGACAATTTAAAAGAATGTTTATAACACCAGCAAAATATTTTCTAACAGCAGACGCCATCAACCACCACTAAACAGTTAAAACTAATTAAGAATATACAAATTCCCCCACTCTGCATACTTTGCAATTTTCGATTGTCACTCTCAGCCCCCACTTCCCCCAAGCCCCCAGAAGTCTCATTCTCAGTCTCTTCCCCCAAGTCTTCTGGAGACGGGTTGAGAGTGAGTCCGAGGACTTGGGGGGAAAAGGAAGCCTGGGTTGAGCTCTCAATTCCCTCTCTTCCCCACCATTCCCCAGCTGTCTCACTACAAACCAGGCCTCCCCCTACCCAAATTAGCCAGTAACAGCTGCAGCAAGACCTTCTGCTCAACTGATGAGAAGATGCCGATCCTGCCTAATGTCCCAGGTGGACTAACGCTGACCCTGCTGCTGCTGCACCGCTGCCATCGATCCTCCCTAACAGCCCGGGAGGACAGGCACTGGTTCCTCTCGCTGCTGCTGTGCCATCACCACCGACCCTCCTTAACAGCCCGGGAGGACAGGCACTGGTTCCTTCTTCTGCTGCCATTTCACCAGTACCAATCCTCCTCTGTAATGGCTTAGGAGGACAGAGGCTGGGCTTTTCCTGAGCTGCTGCATCCTCTCCCCTTCTGTCCACTTGGGCCTTCTCCTGCATGAGCTGCCAGTCTCAACCCAGCACGGCAGAAGACGAGACCAAAGCAAAGTCTGGCCTTCTGCCACGCACTGTACCTGCTGCTGATGGGCATGAGAAATTTGCCCCCCCCCCCCCCCCATTGGCTCCTGCTGAGAAAAACAAATGCTGCAAAAAAAGATTGCATAGAGGACAGGGGATTCACTGAATTGCTTGAAGGTCCTGACTGCATGCCACTGTTCTCACCCCTCTTCCCAACTTGGTACTTTTTTTTTTCCCCCAAAAGAAAGCCATACCATCTCCTGCCTGCTTCCCATGGCCCCTTTCCAAATGCAGCTCCCTCCCTTGGCCGAGTACCTTCCCTTCTATCCTCTGCCCCATGTCCCCCTTCCCTGTCTCTTTCCCTTCTGCCATGGTTCATTTCTTCTACCTTTCCCGGTCGTGTCCCCCATCCTCTCCCTCCTGTCTCCCATGGCTCTTTCCCTTCTGCCCAGCTTCTCCTCACTTATTGCCACTTACTGAATACTCCCCCCCCCCTTGGTCCCCTCTTGTTCTCTGACCCATCCTCTCCCCATGGCCTCCTTTCTGTCTGCTTCCCCTTAGCCATGGCCCCTTCCTGAGTGTTACCCTCTCCCCAATTTCAACAATACCTTTCCACCTGCCCTTTGCCCCTTCACATGGTCTATAATACTCCCCCCCCTCCCCCAATAGCCCCTTCTCCAGGGCCGGCCCTCTTCCTCCATATTCCAGTGGTAAAATACAGGTACTCATAGCTACAACCTCTTCCTCCTCCTCCTCCATGTCCTGCTATTTTCACAAAGGGACTGAGCTTCTGGCTCTTCCAGGCCTCTCAATGTGGCAGGATCTGGCTCTCCGCAGCAGCCCTGCTCCTCACTCTTCCAGCGGCCCATCCTTTTCTTTGATATCAAGCACAGGAATGGGATTCTGGGCAGTAGGTGCTCCTTTTCACCGCTGGCAATTCTAATCACACTTGTCCGTGCTCCTGCTGCAGCACTTCTCCTCCATCGAAGGATCACCCCTTCTATGAGCATGGGAGAAGAACTTTAGTGGCAACAGGCTTCTAATCTAGACCTCGCCTCATGGCAGGCGCCAGCTCCCAGTGGTGCTCCTCTTCTTAATACTTCTCTTCCTGTCTTTTGCAAGATTTCCTGCTCCTCTCTGCGAGAATAGACATGGCACTCCTATCTCTGGACTCCTTGGCACACCACCTCCAGCTATCCTGTGCAGACTCCTCGCTCCTCTCTACAGCAGCAGCGCGGGACTGCAGACCACAGGCTGGGAACCACTGATCTACATTATTGCAGCCTCAGGAGCATAGGAGGCAGGAGGGGACAGAAAGAGAAGGAGCTGCTACTGATGGGGAGAATGGTGGAGAAGAGACTCCTGCTACTGGGCAGGGGACTGCGGCTGCTGCTGCAAGATAAGTAGTTGTGTTGGGGGGAGGAGAAAGAGGAAGGCCTAGAGAAATTGATGGGGATGCAGGGCAAGGAATGGGAGTAGAGAAAGAAGGGGATGCAAGATAGGAGAGGGGAGAGTGAGAGAGAGGGGTTCTCTGCTGAAGCTGCTACCAATATAAGGACAGTTGTGCCGCTGCTGAAGGAGAAAGCACTGTGTCAAGAGTAGACACTGGCAAGTGAAGAGGGGGGGTAGGGAGGGTGCACTTAATTCTGTATATCTGCCTTGGGCGCATAATAAACTGGTCCCAGCTCTGTAGCATTCTGTTGGCTTTGTTAAAAAAGAGTATATACAATACATAACCCTTTTTTGGAGTCTTAGTACTTTCAGCCCCTAAATTCACTTAGGTGCCGATGCAATAAAATTTGCGGAAAGTGGGCGCTGACTTTGCAGCGCCCACTTTCTTAGCGCACGCATGGCACCTGCAAGGGGGGGCGCCAGGTAATAAACAAGTTAGGGGGTCACGCTAGCAAGAAGGCGCTAGGGTCGCTAGCGCGACCTTAGCGCCTCCTTGCTAACGCGACCCCACGGTTACCGGAGGTCTGTCGGTTATGAATACCGATGCCGATAAACTCGGCGTCTGTTTTCATTCCTGCAGCCGGCCGGTTATGAAAACCAACGCCGAGCATATTGGCATCTGTCTTCAAAGCGGCCGGCAGGTTTTTTTTTTTTTACTTAAATACAGAAAAGCAGTGTTTTCTGCTTTTCTGTACTTTTTTCAGTGCGCTCAGCTATTAACGCCTGCTCCAGGCAGGCGTTAATATCTGAGCGATAAATGTGCGTGAGACGCACATTTATTTTTTTGCATTTGGAGTGAATGAGTAATAGCCTCATTCACATGCATTTGATGAGCGCTAACTCATCAAATGCATGTTGGATGCACATTGAATATGTGCTAATCCCCCTATTGCATTAGGAGGTGGATTAGCGCCTATTTAACCCCTGTCCGACAGCGGGTTAAACAGTGCGCTCTGCAGAGCGCACTGTATTGCATCAGTCTCTTTGTGCATCCAAACTTTCAGCAAAGTTCCTGGGGAAAAAATATTCTAACTGCATTCCGAAGCCCTTGGAGTGCATGTGGGGATCCACAGAGAACATTTTTCTTTATACTCAGCTTGAGAAGATTCCACCCCCCCTGCAGTTGGAGCCTACCCCTTCCCTCCCAACCCAAGACTATTTATTTATTTTATTTAGAGGTCTTGTATACTGTCGGTCCACGTGAAAGTCACTGGCTCACCAAGGCTCATGGCATTTAACATTCAAAAGTATTAGAGAACACCGAGTACATCAAGAACATACACCATGATTAGTTACCGGGCAATGGGTAAAAATATTCGGGTGCTAGCGTCCCTCGCACCCCTCACTTTAGTGCTTGTGCTCGCCCAGGAGCAGAAGTAATTTATAGGCACCGCCCCGCCCAAAACAGAGGGAAAAAAAAATGCCTGGGGCTCGGCCGAGATCTGAGCTCATGATCATCACATCCTGTGCTGAAGCTCCACCCAAAAACATCAAGAGGGTGTGGGTGGGAACCGGAGTGAATAACAGCCCCGAAAGAAAGCGAAAGCGGAGGACTTTCATTTAAAAGAATCCGTGGAAAACGCTTAGGCAGAGTCCACAGATACTGAACAGCCAGAGCGAGAAAACCCCGGGGACTGTGCACTTCCCACCTCAGCTCCAGCCCTGCAGCAAAGGGAGAGGAATAAACACACACACACCCCACACGTCCATTTATCCAGAGTCCCACAGCACCGCCTCGGGAAAAGGCTGACAGGAACCGTAGCCTAAAGGAAGGGGAAAAAAAAAAAATAAAGATTTACAAACGCCCGCCTCATTCACGTTCCCACAGGGAGCCCCAGCCCGGGCAGCGTCCGCCTCCCGCTGCCCATCAGGCACTTACATTTGATACTCGTCTATTGCCTCCACTAACTGTCCCCAGGAGTCAAAGTCCGTGCCTTTGCGAAAGCTGGCGTGCCATTTCTGCAACAACTTAGTCTGCTCAGTCATGGCCAGAGAAGTTGTAACAAACCGGGGGAAAAAAAAAAAAACAACAGGGGCAGACGTAAGGTATCCGTTTATGACTTCTACTCTTTTTTTTTTTTTTAAGTTAGCATCCTCCCAGTTTGTTGCCTCGTTGCTATTATTGCCGTTGTCAGAGGGAGCTGCCCGTCATGAAGGTGCCTGTAAGATATTCCTCAACCGGTTCTGCTGCTGCTGCTGCCGACCAAGCCCATTTCCATGCAACCTCCCCAACAGCCTGGGCAGGAAATCCCGCCCCTCTTTCCCTCTCAGGCCCGCCCTGCCTACGCTGCTGCGATTCAGAGAAATAGAATTAGGAGGCGGCGGCAGCCTCGCGCGCCCGCCTTTCAGTTTTTCCCCCATTGGATTCAGTCGCGCGCCCCACCCAGTTAAAGGTCCCGGTCTCTCCCTCTCTTTCTTATCCCCGCCCTTGGAAGCTGCCGCTGTATGAACCCGACGAGTGAAGGCGTCTGCGGAAGCTGCAGGCCTGTATTTCAGCTCTCCGGGTTCCTGTCTCTTTCCTCCATGGATAGCCCTGTACGCAGCTAGGGGAGGACGAGGAGCCGGAGCTGGAGACACTGCTCCTTGTGTCTTTCTCCAGCCTTGGGATAAACCAGCTTCGAAAAGGTGAAACCTGCCCATCTGTTGTGGATTTAGGAGCCAGGGTTTTGTTTTTCCCCCTTCTCTTGAACTTGACCCGGAAGTCAGGAAGGGGCCCCTGGACACTCAGGCCCCTTCTATAACACCAAAGTCCTCTGGGGGCAACCCCAAGTTGTAACCCTCGGGTCCTTCAGCCCCTGGGGCTCAGTCCTCTGGCACTGCCACAGAACTGGAGACAAAGCCCTACCGGGGAACTTGAGTCCTCGCATGAGAGAAACAGCAGGAACAGAAGCCTCTTCAGCAGGCTGGAATAGCTCCTAGCAGCAGCTGAAGCCCCACTTAATCTTTCTACTGCTGCTTACCCCAGCACTTTCATCCCGCCCCCCATATTCACACACAGACAGTACTACAGCCCCCTCCCACTCCACTCTTTTCTATTAGGGCTTTTTCTCTTCTCCCCTCCCCCCCCCCCCCCTCCCCCCTTTTTTTTTTCTTTACAGCCTCACTGGCAACACCAAAGGCATAGGAGGGGGACAATTTAAGGAAGTCCCTGAGGCCTGTTCTCTGCTGGGCCTTTCCTCACTCCCTCCCACCATTCACTGGCCTGCATTTTGTGATGGTTTTATTGCTGGCTCACTGCTTTAAGTTGATTTGTTTCCTTGCACTCCCTTCCCAGGGTTTACAGGACAGGAAATCAGCTATTTATCAGTTCCTCAGCTGAGTTGATCCACCCTTTCCCCCTACCTTTAGTTTAGTTTTGAGGAGTGGTTTTTTGCCTGTTTTGACTGGCTCAGCCTCTGAAGTAAAGAGGGTTCACGTTTGGTTCCTTAAGGATTAAATGTAACCTATTCCTTTTTTTTCCGGAGAAGTAGTAAGGTGAGGCAACCTTCCCACTTTTCCCTCCCTCTTTATTAATTTAAATTGTCCCATTTTTCTGTTCCAGTGTCCGCACAGCCAGTAGCCACAAAGAAAAGCCTGGAACAGGCCATGGTGACAGGCAAGGAGGAGAAGACTTTTCCCTACACCTAGATCCACCAAGGCCAGTGAGGCACGAGGGGAGGAACTGAGGTGGGAAGCCCCCCCTAAGGCTTGGAGGGCCTGGTGGAGAAAAAGATGGGTTGGGAGGAAGGGGCCTTACTGCCAGCAGGGGAATCCCTAACTCCACCAACCCCCCTGACCTTGACCCTTCCCATCCTGGCTTCAGTGTAAGGTAGGGTACCTGACCCCTCCCCCCCCCCATTACCTCAAAGCTTTTTCATTACAGGCACAGCAGCACCTTCCGCCACAGCTATGGGGAAGAGGAGGAAGAAGTTGAAAATCAGACTCCCTTCCGACTAGACTCCCTGGCACCTCTCACTGGGGGCATCCTCAGAGAGGGGGAAGGTGTTTCCATTGTTACACCTTTTCCCTCCCTTCCTTTACCAGAGGAAAAGAGAACCCACTAAGTGGACAAGTGATGCCATCTGGGGCACTCCTGCCCCCCCCCCCCCCCCAGCTGTGTGCAAGACCACCTAAGCAGCCATTGTGGTGGCCACGGTGCAGGCTGGAGGATCCAACCAGATAATGGATTTGTAGCTCTTGGCAGCCGGGTCCTCCAGCCTCACTCTCGAGCATGGCATCCACTGCCAGATGATGGCCTCACTTGACCCCCTCAGGTATAGCGCAGCCCTGGCCAAGCTTGTGGGGCCCGGGCAGGTTGTAGCTGTGGGGAGAATGTAGTGCAAGGCTATACTTTTTTGTCAGGTGTTCCAAGTGGTCCCTAAGGCCGTCGGAGGGTCTTGTGGTGTTTCACCAAGTGGAGTCAATCATGGGGCAGGGGGCCCAGGTGGTGGTCTCTTATGTCCACCCCATCTCACAGATGCCCTAATCAAACACCATCTTGGTGACCTGTGGGAATTTTACCACTCCTGTTGCCGCTCCCCTGCCTATCTAGGCCTCATTTTGGAGCATGGGACATGCCCTCCTACCATCTGCTGACGACAGAATAGTGCAGAGAAAAACACATATTCATCGAAAATAACACTATATATTATTTTGTTTTATGGGACCATCATATAAACTCCAACTGTTGATATCTTTTAGAGCATTAATTGTGCTCCATCTAACTCACAGGGGTACAGTTTTAATCATAGGTCCAATTTTTTAGGATTTTTTTTAAAGCATTTCAAAAAAATGTTTTAAAGAGTCCCTTAGTCATAGAAATAAGTTCATGCCCAAACGGTACCATGTCTTGCAAAGCTGCTGCTTCAGGGGCTGGAATCAAAATGTTTGAGTCCACTAATATATCTTTTCTTTTCAGTCCCATAATTATTCTTCTGTGAACACAATAAATGAAATATGCAATGTCTCAAAAATGAAAAAGAAAAAGACAGTGGCAGGCTAGGTCAACCTGGGAGCCTATGTAAGGAGACATCAGCAAGCCTGTTAATCTCTGCCTCCAGCTGCTGGTTGATGGACATAACCAATGCATTTGGACTGGTCTGGGTGGATGAAGAGGTAATTGCATTTTTGCAAGTGCCTTTACAGTCCTTGAACGCACACTCCAGATCTAAACTGACTCAACAAGGAGGAATCTGCACTGCAAAGTAAATTCTGATCCAATGCAGATGTGCTTCATACGCAATCCCAGAGCCACAGTACCTCTCTTCTTCCTTCTCCAAGGAATATACAGAGTGGCTGTGAATGGAACATGTCATTTTCTCCTGCAGGACAGCCCTACGCCATGTAGTAACTGAAAGCTTTTCTTTGCAATAGCCCAGTTCCTCCCTAACTAACAGGTCAATACAGTAAACTGCAGCCGCGGTTACCCTGCTCCTAACCCGCTTTCTACTCACTTTTCGGCCACGTTAGTCCAACCCGCGATACACTATCCCCTTTAACCCACTCTTACCGCCTCTTTAAATCACCGGGTAACCCCTTCCGCCCGCGGCATGTATATGAGATGTAAACGATCGAATTAGCTATTCCCTCCCATACAGTAACGCGTGCCCCGACTATCGCTTTTTTAACCTGCCGTTTTGCCGCGCGTTTAACCTGCTAACTTACCGCCTACCCTTAGAGGCAGGGGTAAGGGTAGGCGGCAAACTTTCCCCCAGCCCCCCTCACCTGCCCTGGCCGCGTCCGTGGGTACCTTTCTTGCAGCCCCCCTCCGGAGACGGACATCGGCGAAGACGGACCGCGGCTCCCCTGCCTCCCGGAGGCAGCTGCCCGCGAAGATGGATGCCTGCACGGGCGAAAGCGGCCCCTGTGCGTGCAATTGGGCCGCTCATGCCGTGACGCCAAACTTCGTGTCGTCACGCCTTGAGCGGCCCAATTGCACGCACAGGGGCCGCTTTCGCCCGTGCAGGCATCCATCTTCGCGGGCAGCTGCCTCCGGGAGGCAGGGGAGCCGCGGTCAGTCTTCACCAATGTCCGTCTCCGGAGGGGGGCTGCAAGAAAAGTAAGTCGCTTCGTTGCTTTACACTGCCAGTCCTCTCTCCCCTCCTCCCGCAGCAAGGCTGCTTTACGCGCCTTGCTTCGGGAGGAGGGGAGAGAGGACTGGCAATCCTGAGCTTCCTGGTACCTGTCATTTCCTGGTACCTGTCATTTCAAATGACAGATACCAGCGTGTCCGTGAAGCGTTAGGCCAGCGCACCCAGGATAATGTATAGCGCTCTATACAGTAAAATGGGTTGCGCGGGCCTAACGCTTCTTGGACGCAGCTTGCATTTGCAAGCTATTTACATACAGTATCGAGCGGTAGGTGAGCCGGACTGTGTGCAGCAACCGCAGGTGCGCCCGGCACTAACGCAGCTCTTCCTACCGCTCCTTACTGTATCGGCCTGTAAGAGAAATAATAGTTAAACATTTAGACATTCAGTACTTTATTTCTATCTGTATCTATTGTGATGTTATGTTTACTGTAAATCAGTATGACTGTCTTATTTCCAAACACTGGTATAGAAAAATTTAACAAATAAAAATAAATAACTTACCAAAAAAGGCAGCAGCTGCTTCTGTATAGAAAGGCACAAGCTTTTATAGGTCAGTTATATCTACACTTCACAACTGTTTTAGAATTACACCAAAACTGGTCAGAAAAAAATATTAACAAAACAATACTTTTACAGGGCAGCCAACACACATCAGTTACTGTTATCTCTTGTACAAAAACTTCTGGAAGCTCCATTAGTGCAATCCATGCTCCCCTATCCTCAAGTCCTCCATCTGCTAGTCACCGATGATAGTGCCAGGCAGAGCCAAGCAGCTCTTTAGTTGATTTCAAGGGCTGCAGTCATTAGGTAAAGAAGAAGGTTGAGATAATAGGAGTCTGATCTTGTTCTTGCTACCACTAAGGATGTCAAGACCTGAAGGTGATGGAGGATGTCATTTTGGAGAGACAGTGCCAGGAAGACACCAATGATAAAGAGCCAATTTATTAGAGAAATGTGCTGCTTTGCATCAAGCACTGAAGGAAAGGTTCTCCAGTTTAATAAGTTCATGTGCTGGGCTCCTCATTGTCTGCCATCTCAGATTGCACCTGTATGTCAGAGTTTCTGCGTCCCTTCCCTGCACCCACAGCTTTTTTCTTCTCTTTTTGCTCCTGGTTATTGGATGCAAGTTCCTCAGTTTTCTTGGTGATGTATGTTAGCTAAAAAACAAAGTTTTAATATGGCACATGCATCGTGATGTCTTTATAAAGCAGGTTCAAGTATTTTCAGCATGCTTATTTGTATGCAGTGTCTGTACTGCTGCAATAATCACTGAAAACAAATGTCAGGTGAAGCAATAAATACATCAGAGAGCTCAGAGCAACTTAATCAGAACTCTTATGGTTCTTGAAATATCAAACTTAAGGGCCTGTTCCACTAACGCATTTCTGCCATTCTGTGTCTATGGGAAAATGCCCTGATAAATCAGGCCCTAAGAATCTAAAACAGAGCTGGAAATAGACCACCTTATCCTATGTCTGACACAAAAGAATTTAAAATGGTGTTTGGCAAAACACACATCAGGACACACTTAAGGTCTTGCTCAACCTGATCAGAGCAGGTGAAGCAGGCAAGGTAAACAGTTAAACTAGGTGTGCAGGAGTAAGAAGGTTCCAGAGTGACCTGTGCCCTAGCTGCAAAGTGGATGGAAGTGAATTCAAAGAGCTTTCTTTTATGGAAAATTAAAGTTGAAGATATTTCAGAATTAAATAAAACCTTTACAAAGGAGGATAAAGATCACAAGACTTAAGCCTTCACAGCACCAGAACCTTCCTGGCCCTTGTAAAGTGCCAAGCAGCAAGGGGAAAGGCAGAGACTAGAGTTAGGCATTCAGAGGTGAGGGATAGGAGGAGCAATCCTTTTTTTTTTTAAATAAGAAGAATCTCTTACCAGAGACTGACTTCTTCGAGCCAAGAGCTTCACATCATCTGTGTTAACTGTACTCCGTTTTGCATGTCTGAAAGACAGAATAACACACAACCAACCTCCTGAAACCTGGTTTTTGGCTTGGCGGTATCATCCCACTCCAAATCAGATCTGGGGCTGGGATTTCCCCCATCTAGATAGTTGCGAATGAAGGGTCACAGTACCAGATCCCAGCTTTGGTTCCAAACTGAAGCCGGGCCGGGGCTGTGCACTGCCATATGCAAGGTCCCCGTTCAATCCATTCTCGGGTCTTCTGCAACCACAAGATGCTGCGGAGGTAGTGTTTATAGTCCCTGGGAGCAAAAGGGAACCAAGGTCATTAAGGGCAAAATCTGGTAAGCAGATTTAGAACCCCTAATACAGGGTTCTGAAAGAGCCCTGGGTCCTCAGGCCTGCCACTTTCAGTGACCAGACTAGGAATAATGAAGAGTAGCTCATGCCACTAGAATCCCAGCACAGATTCTGGACTGAGCTGCAATTACAAACAAGAGAAAAGAGGGACTACTGGGCCAAAAAAGGTCTTTTTATAGTTTTGCGTTTTATTAAATGTGATTCAAATGAAGGAAAAAAAAACAAAACATAACCTGCCTGCTTTCAATCTGGCTCTTAACAGTCTTTCCATGTCTTACATTCCGTTTAAGAAAAACCTTTGCACTTTGCACACCATACAGATTTGGCACATAGCAGTACTGGCTAGCTTAGGAAGACTGCTTCTAAACTTGGCTCCCTACCTTCTTGAACAAGAAAACAGAAAGGCAGTCGGATGAAGAGAGGCACATACCCATGCCAAGCGAGCCATTCACAGAGAGCGATCCCAGTTCTTCTTCACTCTTGTGAAAAGAAACTCCCAACAAGTCAGAAGAATTACTAGTAAGGTTCATGTCCCCACTGGTGAGCCACAAGCTACCAAGTGCCCAGTATCAGCAACAACACATACAAAACAAAGTTTAAATGGGGGGGGGGAATCCAAGATGCGCTTTTCCTCCTGCGCTCAGGTACCTGTTTCCCCGACTGATTTCCTTGAATAATATGCCTGATAATATGCCTGATGAATTCTGTGTGCGGCTCCACACAGATTTCGGCATCTTGCTGGCTAGAGGTCCTTCTTGTTCTGAATCCTCGCGTGAAGAACAGCCCGCGGAGGAAGGTGCTGTTGGGGGGGGGGGGGGGGGGGGCGGCGCTCTGCCCCTGGATTTTCCGGTGGGGAATATGTCCGAGACTGGGTCCCCATCGCACTAGGTTAGCGTTTTGCTCCTCAGCCCTCTTCAGTGATTATCAAAGCAGTGGTAGTTACCTTAGAATCACTCTGGGATTTGATTGATTGCCGGATTGTCCCAGACATTTCAGGTTCAGTCCCTGTGACTAGACTGTTTCTTTGAAATGGGACCCCCCGTCGCTCAAGATCATCATCAACTTCTCCAGGAGCATTCCATTTCCATTCAAGCCATGGGAAATGAAATTAAACTACAAGCTGTGAATGCTTCCATGATTCGTGAGTGAATCCATGGAAAATTATTTAAGGCATTTAAATTTGAGAATTACAAATTTTCTTAAAGTTCTTGGTGAACTTCCATTTGTTACACAGATTTTTTTTTTGGAAATTCTGAAAATCCCATCTGAAAAAAATCCCTGTTCGTAGTAAAATAGAAGCCCAACCAATCACATCCTCCTCAGAATGCAGTGGAACTTTCTAATCTTTCTGCTTTTTTGGCAGTTGCAGCTGTGGAAGTGACAAGAGGGCTACATTTGCTTTCCTTTTTTACCAGAATACGTCTTGCTTTAAAAATTTTAATGTTTCCTTTCATGGGGGCTTCGTCAGGACTTTTCCTGACTTAGCCCAAGCTGCACAAGAATGGCGTAAAGCTATTTTGGGGATGTGCCTCCAAGCCCAGGCTTTCAATTACTCTATGTAAATGTATTAATTAAATTGAAGGCCACTACATTTTTTTTCAGTCCAGGTCAATTGCAGGACTTCCTAAATGCCAGCATGATTAATTGGGCCATCTAAAGCGGAGACTTAAGGTTATGCGATATTTTATAGGGGTATGTTTTATGCCATTTATAGTTTGAATATGCATAATTTTTGCTGTTATGTTCTTGTTTCCATTCTCCCCTTTCTTATGTTTCAAATTAGAGAGAATGGACTGTGTATTTTCTACAGATTTCTGTTTCTGTTACTTATGTTTCTCTTATATTACTGTGCAAAGTTTCTTTTTTTTACTTTGAATACTTAAAACAGAAAGTTTCTATTAATTTTAAAGTTTAAATATGATTTAAGGAATGTTAAAATTAAACCTAAACCTCATTCACCAGTTACCATTACTGTACATTAAATCCTAGGAGATTAAGAATCAGACCGAGCTGCAGTCACTCAACTTCCCTTAGCTTCGTCTGGACAATATATTTTGGGTGCCTGAAACATCTTGAACAAAAGCCTCCTGTGGAACAGAGGTAAGAGTTTTGTGTTACTTTCTGTCTTTGATACAGACAAACATTGTTGAAACATGGCCATGTCAATTATTCTGTCGTGGACTCTATTGGACTGTTTCTATGAAGACTTTTTTGGTGCTCAAGCAGCACATTTTTCACTTTGGATGGTTGCTTGTAGCTCAATTAATGATTACTTCACTTTCGGGCCAATGTAACATTGGTGTGCATTAAACGGGTGCTCATGACAGAGCACCCGCTTTCTTAGCATGCACTAATCCACCTCTCCCAGACGCCCGATTTAATATTTAAATGGGCTGCCGTGGTAAAAAGGAGGCGCTAGGGAAAAGTTGTGCATCCCTAGTGCCTCCTTGACATCGGGCACTCAGGAGACGTGGCTGTCAGAGGGTTAGGAAAGTGATGCTTAATGTTACAAACGTTCATTTTCCTAACCTGTGCACAGCCATGGCTTTAGGAAAATGGACACGTTAATTGAGCGTCCGTTTTTCTAACCTGACCACCGATGACTGTTTTTACATTATTTTTATTCCTCCAACTTAACATCACCACAATATTAAGTTGGGGGAAGTACAGAAAAGCAGTATTTTCTGCTTACTTTTGGTGTTCCTCAAGGATTAACGCCTGCTCGGGGCAGGCATTGATTTTTGCGAGTAGAAGTGTGTGCGTCGGGCATTTTTTTTTTTTTTACACACACACACACACACACCGGGAGGTAATAGCCTCATCAACATGAATTTATATGTGATGAGCGCTATTAGCTATGTGCTGGTCTGGACGCGCATAACGGATATGCTAATCCTCAAGCATGAGGGTTTTGAACGCGCATCTAAAAACGTGCATCGAAATATGTGTAAAGCTGTGCACTTGGCCGAATGCATTATATTGCATTGGCATGATTAAGTCATGGGGGATTAAGCAAATACATGAGATTTGGATTCTCAACCAGTCCCAAGTTAAGAACATAACATACAACTTGCCAAATTGGGTCAGACCAAGGGTCCATCAAGCCCAGTATCCTGTTTTAAACCGTGGCCAAGCCAGGTCACAAGTACCTGGCAGGACCCCAAGGGGGTAGATAAATTCCAAGCTGCTTATCCCAAGAATAAGCAGTGGATTTCTGCAACTCTCCCTTAATAATGGTTAATGGACTTTCCATCCAGGAACTTGTTGAAAAAAAAAAAAAAAAAAGTGTTTGAACATAGCTATACCAATAGCTTTCATCACATCCCCTGGCGATGAATTCTAGAGCTTAATTATGCATGGAGTAAAAACATTTTCTCTTATTAGTTTTAAGTGTATCACCAGTAACTTCATTGTGTGCCCCCCTGGTCTTTGTACTTTTCAAAAGAGTAAACTGATTAACGTTTACTCGTTCCAGTCCACTCAATTTTATAGACCTCTATCATATCTCCCTTCAGCCGTCTTCAAGCTGAAGAGTCCTAACCTTTTTAGCCTTTCATAGAGCAATTGTTCCAACCTCTTTATCATGTATCGCCTTTTTCTGTATCTTTTCTAATTCTGCTATATTTTCTTGAAATGTGGTGACCAGAACTGAACACAATACTCAGTCACATCATGGAGCGATACAGAGGGATGATATTCTATTTTATTCTCCATTCCTTTCCTAATAATCCCTAGCATTCTGTTTGCTTTCCTGGCTGCTGCTGCACACCGAGCAGAGGATTTCAATGTATTTTCAATGATGACACCTAGATCCTTTACCTGAGTGGTAACTCCTAATGTAGAACCTTGCATTTTGTAGCTATAATTTGGGTTACTCTTCCCTAACTGCATCCCTTTGCATATCCACATTAAATTTCGTTTGCCATATGCATTCCCAGTCTCCCAGTTTTGCAAAATCCTTTTGTGATTTGACAACTTTAAATAATTTTGTGTCATTGGCAAATTTGATCATCTCACTTGTTCCCATTTCCAGGTCATTTATAAATACATCAAAAAGCATCGGGCCCAGAACAGATCCCTGGGACACTCCACTATTCACCTTTTTCTATTGGGAAAATTTACCATTTAGCCCTGCTCTCGGTTTTCTATCTTTTAATCAGTTGGCAGTCCACAATAGGGGACTGCCCCCTACCTCATGACTTTCTAATTTCCTAAGTATCTCATGAAGAACTTTGTCAAATGCTTTCTGGAAATCCAGATACACTAAAATCAAATGGCTCACCTTTATCCACATGTTTATTTATGCTCTCAAAAAAGCATAGCAAATATGTGAGGCAAGACTTCCTTTGGGTAAATCCATGTTTGCTTTGTCCCATTAAACTATGCTTTTGTACATGTTCAGTAATTTTGTTCTTTATGATATATTTCTACCATTTTGTCTGGCACAGACTTCAGACTTACTGGTCTGCAATTTCCTGGATCACCCTTGATCTCTTTTTAAAAACTGGCGTTACATTGGCAACCTTCCAGTCTTTAGGTACCATTGATAGTTTACAAATTTACAATAGCAGGCCCACAATTTCATTTCACAATTCTTTCAGCACTTGAGGATGTATACCATCTGGTTTGCAACTCTTTAGATTTGTCAATTTGTCCTAGTACATCTTCAAAATTCACGAGATTTGTTTCAGTTCCTCTGAATCATCACCTTTGAATATCATTTCCTCATCTTCCTCGGTGAATACTGAAGCAAAGAATTAATTTAGTCTCTCTGCTATGGCTTTGTCATCCCTAAGTGCTCCTTTTACCCCTTGATCATCTAATGGTCCAACTGACTCCCTTGCAGGCTTTTTACCTCTAATGTACTTGAAAAAGTTGAGTTTTTGCTTCCATGGCAAGCATCTTTTCAAAATTCTCTTTGCCCTCATTATCAATGCTATGCATCTGACTTGCCAGTGCTTATGCCGTTTCCTCTTTTCGTCATTCAGATCCCTTTTCCATTTCTTGAAAGATATTCTTTTAGATATTATAGCCTCTCTCCCCTCACCTTTCAACCATGCCAGTAGTCTTAACCTTCTTTCTACTTTTTCTAATGCGTGGAATACATCTGTTCTGGGCTTCCAAAATGGTATTTTTAAACTCAACCTTTGCAATTGCTCATTTCAGTTTTTCCTAACCATTTTCCTTATTTTATCAGTCACCTTTTTGAAAGTTAAATGCTGTCATGGTAGATTTCTTTTTTGCACTCCCCTCCATTATTAAGTCAAATTTGATAATAATGTGATCACTATTGCCAAGTAGCTCCAACACTGTTACCTCTCGCACCAAATCCTGTGTCCCACTATGGAGTAGGTCTAAAATAGTTTCCCCTCTTGATGGTTCATGTTCCAGGTGCACCATGAAGCAGTCATTTATTTCATCTAGGAACTTTACTTCTCTAGAATGTCCTGATGTAACATTCATCCAGTTAATACTGGGGTAATTGAAATCTCCCATTATTGCTGTGCTGCTGATTTTGTTAGCTTCCTAATTTCCTTTTAGCATTTCATTGTCTGTTAGTTCATTCTGGCCAGGTGGACAGTAATACATCCCCCATTATTATTTTATTCCCTTTTTCACCTGGAATTTCTATCCATTAAGATTCAACATTGCATTTTGTTTCTATAGAACATTTTATCCTGTTTGACTCAATGCTCTCTAACAAACAGTGCCAGCCCTCCATCAGTTTGATCTATCCTAACATTTCGATATAATTTATACCCTGGTATTAGTGTCCCATTGATTATCCTCCTTCCACCAGGTCTCTGAGTCACCAATTATATCTACCTCTTCATCCAGTGCTGTACACTAACTCTCCCATCTTATTTTTTAGACTTCTAGCATTTGTATGCAAACATCTGAACGTATGTTTTGCTGCAAAAGCTCTTCAGAATATAATCTAACAGCTACTGATATCAGGCAAACATTCAGTAATTTGTGGAGAAAGTTGGGGGCGCACGAAATTCAACAGATTAAGCAGGATGAAAAGCACCCAATGCGCAGAATCAGCCACCTCAGGAAAGCTTTAGAAGAAAGCATCTGCTCCTGTACTTTTCATAAATGTGTTGGAAGAGCAGTCCACACTCACCTTGCAAACATTTCAAGGTCTCTCGCAAAATTCTCTGAAAGAAAAACACAAAAAAACCCTTTAATTTTGCTGTTTCAGATATATCCCAGTGTTGAATAAGGACAATATAGGTTTCCACAATAAACAGATACTTTGCTGGCTCACAAATTTTTACTGAAGATAACTGTACAAACAGGGTTGATTTTAAGACCTGCACATGCACACACGGACACGCTGATTTTTATAACATGCATGTGTTGGCGCGCGATTATAAAATACGGGTCCTGCGTGCACCAGATTTTCATGTCCATGCATGCACGTGTGGGTGGGATTTTACAAAAAAAATGTGCGCGGCGATGCATTCAGGCCTCCCCCAGTTCGCTTCAATTAAGGAGTGACTGGGAGGGAGCTTTCCTACCCCTCTTCCCTTCACCCCCTAAATCTACACTAACTATTCCCAAACTTTATTTTGCTAGTTACTGTTCCTCCGGAGCAGAAGTAATCTCCTGCCGGTGCGCACTTCCCCACCCCCACCCCCACTTTTGAGAAGCTCGGCACTTTGGCGCATTACGGGGTTTCACATGTAACCGGGCCCTTCCGAAAAAGCGCGCAGCACATGCAAGATCCAGCTATGCGTGTAACTCTTAAAATGTACGCACGCAGGCCTTTTAAAATTTGGTAGATAGTGTATAGAAATCACATTTCTCATGAAAGCATCTATTTTAATCAAGCTTGTTAAACTGCCCAAGCACAAAGGCTAAACGTTTAATGCATAGGAGGTGACAGAGAGAGAAGAAACTGAGGGGTTTTGGCAGCCTTACCGATGGTGCAGCAGTCAGCCGGCCCCGGAGGCACAGCTGAGTCCAATCTACTGACATCATCGCTGTGGGACGAATGGGTCTTTGAAAAGCTGCCTCGCTTCACCTAGTGATCGAGGTGCCATAGAGAGAGAAAACAGAGGGGTTTCGGCGGCCTTACCGGGGGTGCAGCAGTCGGCCGGCCCGGGAAGCACAGCTGAGCCCAATCTATTTGTGATTTTTCTTGACCAACCAGAGATATCATGCCGGTTTACACTGACGTCATCACTGTGGGACTAACGGGGCTTTGAAAAAGCTGCCCCTGTGCGGCGCACAGCTGCCGCCGGTGCGCTGCCTAAGCCGGGCGTGCGCAGCTTTTTCAGCTTTCATCAGTTTTGTCAATTTAAGAGTCTTTTTGAATCCTATATATAATTTCCCCCCCAGCTGTGAGGAAATAAAGATTCACTCTGAATATCTCCAATCTTGAGTTGGATCCAAGGTAAGTCAGCAAACTAGCCCATACTGCAGCCTTAAAGAATAATTCTTGATGCCGCATTCTGCACGGAAGAGAAGGGCTAGGGAGCGCCAGGCCTCGGACGCAACCAAAGCAGTCTCCAAAGTAGGACCAATGGATGCTCATGTACGGCGTGGGATGTATATAGGGAATGAGTGTTCGCTAAGTGTTAGGAGGGGAGAAGAAGAGCCTTCCG
The DNA here is from genome assembly GCF_901001135.1 of Rhinatrema bivittatum. Classification (NCBI taxonomy): domain Eukaryota; kingdom Metazoa; phylum Chordata; class Amphibia; order Gymnophiona; family Rhinatrematidae; genus Rhinatrema; species Rhinatrema bivittatum. The sequence continues at coordinate 37,198,380 of NC_042617.1, read as the reverse complement.
GTGTTAGAACTTTTATCATCACTCTCCCCATGGGAGAGGTCTCCTCCAGTTAACCCAGCTGAGAAATTTCTGCAAACCCTAGACTTGACCCCAACCGAAGTGGTTGGAGGCCAGTCTCCCTCGAGGCAAGGTAGGTTGCAAGAAGAATCCTCAGCACTTACTTGGTCAAACTTCCATCGGGGCTACAGAAGTGGGACTTGGGGGTAAGAGAAGTGGGACTTTTTACCATTAAATTTAAACCTCTAGTTAGACCACAGACATTTTCTTTGGAACTAATATGAGATGCTATAATGATGTAAATAAAAACGTGGGTGACCAATTGGTAGCAATATCAAACATTGTTGGTGTAACTAAGAAGAATGTAGAATTGATAGAAACTGAAAATAAAAATATGAATAATGAATTAAGGTAAAAGAGGAATTGGGTAAGGTAAGAGGTACAAACTGATAAAGGAAAACTCCATATTTGTTACAAGTGCGGCCTCCGGCAGCTGTTACAAACTGAGGGCTTGGAGGCCTTCGGCTATTGTTACGGGCACGGAGGCGCGGTCATTTCTAAAGCAGGTGATGTGAGCCCTTGGGCCACGGCATGACTCAGGGAGGAGCCCCAAGAGACACCGCGGGAGGTGAGCTGGTGCGAGCACTGGTAGCAAGGAGCAGGATAAGGCTGAAGCGAAGACGAGGATACAAAGTCTGATCCTCTACCGGACCTGCACGCCGCAGGATGACCAACAACGCAATATTGATCGATGAACAGTCCTCTGACCGTTCCAAGCCCTTTTGGACCTGCCAAAGAACTCCAGGAGGAATAGTGGAAGCTGATACCAGAATATGACGAAGATACTGAAGAGGCCTGCACCGGGGCACAACCTACACTGTCCACCCGCGGGACTGGTCGCGGACCATGCTAGTGGGGAGCAGATTCGAACAGAGTACGGCAAAAGGCGGCAGGCCAGACAAAGGATGAGGGCAGACGGAGTCCTTAGAACACGGAACACAGGCGAGGACCGAAGTGAGGACACTGTAGACAAAGGCAAGGATCAAAACGCTGGGTCGAGACTGCGACCCAGCGCGCCGTACAGTCCACCCGCGGGACTGGTCGCGGACCTCGCTGGGCTCGAAGCAGACTCCAGGAGGAATAGTGGAAGCTGATACTGGAATATGACAAAGATACTGAAGAGGCCTGCACTGGGGCACAACCTACACTGTCCACCCGCGGGACTGGTCGCGGACCATGCTAGTGGGGAGCAGGTTCGAACAGAGTCTCGACATGGACGGACGTGACATGCAATAGGCTCCGAAGACCGGGACAAGATTCAAGCACAGGATTCACGATTCTCAAGGATTAAAAATGTAGGACTGAAGCAGAAGTCTTCTGGAGGGTTGCACTGCGGAGATGAAGATGGCCTTTGTACTGTGAGGCGCCCTACACAGCCCCTTGTCGTGGACCACGACAACAGCATGCCAGGAAAGTGGAAATCAAAGAACCAAGGCATGGAGACAGAGGTAAAGGCAAAGGACATCAGGAACATGAAGACGCCTTCAGAGCAGAAGACCACGGAGGACCTGGACCGGTCAGAAGACACAGACAACTGTGGAACCCGACCCGAAGGCTGCAGTAACTGAAGAGGAACCCTTATAAATGGCTGAAGCAGGAAGTTGTCATCAGGGTGGGCCCAGGGCATATCTGGCCGCGGGCCCTTTAAATACAATGAAGAGGTGCGCACTGGTGCCTAGAAGCAAGCAGGAACAGCACCAGGGACAGCGGCTTCTGCGTGCACGCAGATGCGAAGGAGCAGGCAGGCTTCGGGGTGGCAACCAGGCCTCGAGCTGACGTCTGAGCGGCAGCGGCTTTCCCCTGCCGCTCGAAGAAGAGGCTGACTCACGGCTCCCTGCTGCGAGAGGAGCTGGCTTGTGTGGCCTCTAGGCCGCATGAAGATGGCGTCGGCGGCAGCCCCACCGCGGAGGTCCCGGCATCGGCAGCAGCGGCACTAGCAGGGCGTGAAGACTGAGGCAGGGCCCGGCAGCGCTGCGAACCAGGCCACATGAGCTTCGGCAGCTTCCCAGCCGGGTGAGGCCTGCTCGTGGAGAGTAGGTGATGTATTACTATACGTACCGCGGTATAGAAGAACCTATAAATAAATAAATAAATAGGCAAAAATAGAAAAATTGGAAAAATGTAGCTAGAATAAGAAAAATACTCTGTATAAATTTTCCTAAAATCCCTACCTTGACGCCAGTGCAATTATGGAGGAGGTATTTGATGGAAAATTTAAATATCCCGGAGGCTACTTTGCCCATAATTTCAAAGATATTCTACCTACCTCCAATGGAAAAATCTTTAGAAATAAGGGAAGAGGGAAATTTACAGCTAGTTGAATTATAACAAAAACAATTAACCCAAGAGAAAAAAAAAAAAACTTTAAATGTTATAGAACCTCTTGAGCAAACAGACAGATTTAGTTGAATCATCTACATTGATAGTTTCACTCAATTTAGAATGTGATAGAGACTGGGTTTTTAAGACATTTTTTGCAAATAGAATTAAAGAGTTTTTGGGATGCAAGGTACAGCTTTTTCCGGATTTAACGCCATTAATCCAAAAACGTAGAAAACAATTTCTCTTGCTAAAATCTCAAAATTCTACAAATGGGAATGTATTTTATACTGAAATATCTCTGCAAATGTTTGATAAAAAGTGAGGGTAGTACTTATGTATTTTTACAACCAAAACATTTAGCCCAGTTTATAGAGAATAGAATAGAACGAAACCCACTACTAGCTCTACCCTGAAGCCCACATAATATGGCTCTAAGGATGAGAAGTGTCCTCTCAATTTAAATTATCATTCCTGAGTTAGGTGAGAATTTAATGTTTGTATAGTAGTATTGTTTGGAATTGTGTACCTTGGACCCATATTAGTGGGCTAAGCGCGCACACACACACACAATATATATATATATATATGTATATATATATATATATATATATATATGTATATATGTAGTGGGTTTCTTGTTGATGATAATTAGGATCTGTTCCCAAAAGGAACTAAAAATGTTATCTAACAGTTTTAGATTAAGTAAGTGTCTTTTCTGATAATTTGTATCTGAGAAAGATTCAAGATGTTATTGCTTGAATTGTAATATATGCAAAATGCTATAAATAAAACCAAAATAAAAATTTAATGCAAAAAAACACTTTTCTGTGTCCTATTCCAAATAGGTAGAGGATCCCTTCAAAAAAAAAAAAAAGGGGGAACCATCCTGCTATGGAGACAGGTGCTGAGCCTTGGCACCAATTTACAGAAACAGCAGTTTCAGAAAAAAAAAGGTGCATTGTAATAATATAAAAATAGCAGTCATGTTGAACTGCTTCAATCCTTTAAATCTTAATGACCCATAATAAAAACCCCTGAAACAGAGGAAGCTGGCTACCATCTATTGTGAATGCTGAAAAGCTTGAAGAAAAAGATATGTTTAAAAAAAAAACCAAACTAAAACACATCATGGGACACTATGGTATATATTGATCTGGACTTGAACTCCAGAGAGAGGATCCAGCAGATCCCAATAATATAAAACAGTTAAGTTCTGCCATCAGGTTTTGAATGATACAATCACTGCGTCCCATGAAACCATAGATTTTCCTTGATAAGCAAGGACATCACACAACAAATTCAAATCAATTTCAGCTTAGAATAGATTGAAATGTGTCAAAAATCATGGCCACACAAAGTTAACTATCAGCTTTGAAAATCTAAATTAAACTTTTCTGGTTGGTAAGTACAGAGTTCAGGCATTCCGAACTGTCTCATTCTCAGCAGAGACGTCAACAATAAGCGGATTATAATTGAGTTTCAGAAATCATATCCTGGTATCTGGTGAATACATCATGTGTGATTTTCTTTGCAGGTACACTTGCACACTTTTTTTTTCTTTTTTTAAAATACACAGCTTAAAATAACTGCATACCACACTGGCTGAAGGTGATCTCTGAAATAGCGGCAATGGTCTGTTTGCTGAACTCAATGGCTTTATCTTCAGCGACTTCTTGGCACAAACAGCCAACGGTGTAATGAACCACAGCTTTCAGTCTCTGCAGGAATACAAAACAATTTCACAGAAGAGGAAACCCAATAGAAGTAGCACTTAAGTAATTTGATGCTTTATAAATTATAAGTTACTTTGCTTTCCAGGCTGCTCACATATTACAGAACCTCTGCTGGACCATCAAAGAAAAGCGCTAGCATAGCAGCATTCTGGATAAAAACTGTCTTAGGCTCAGAAAGTAACATCTATAAACAGAATGATGGCATAAAAGAGACCACAAAGCCTTATCTAGTCTGTCCAATTTCTTTCGGCAATGCCACAAACCATCACTTGATCTCTGGTTATACAGGGTGGCCCATGGAAAGAGTAGCCTGCCTGCATGGCACTGGTATTGGAAGCGGGCTACTTTTCCCCATGGGCCACCCTGTACTTTCACTTTCTCCGAGGACAGCAGGATGTTAGTCCTCACATGGAGTGACAGCATCAGATGGAGCCCCGATGCGGAAAACTCAGTCAAAACGTTTCTAGAACTTTGTCTAGGCACACTGAGCATGTCCAGCATGCCTTACTTATATCATGCGTCCATGCGCGGTCCCTCTCCAGTCTTCTTTTCCACGGAGATGTAAGCCTCGCAGTGTGATTGAGCTCACTTTGGCTGTTTTTGCCTTGTGGAAAACTTTTTGCTCTACCTATTTTCGCAGTTTTTTTTCCTTTGATTTGTCGCCGGGTCCCTCTCGGTGCCTCCCCTAGTGTCCCTAGTCAGGGTTTTCGGCATTTCGGGTAAGTTTCCTTTAGCAGTCTATTCCACACACCCCCCCCCCCTCCCCCATGGGGGTGGTGCCTCAGTGCCCACCGGTCATAGATGCCTGCTGCCATTGCTTTTGACTTTGCGGCCCTTTTATTTTGCCGTAATCGTGGCCACATCCGGTTTCACCAATACCCCCAGTGCCCGAGGGCCAAGTCTATCACTGATACTTCATGAGATATGTAGCCTCTGCCTGGGGGCATCATATGTCTGGGATTGCCACTTGTGCGCCCAGATGACCCCAAAGGGATGTTGGCTTTGACTCAACAAGATGGATCAGCTCTTCAGGTCGAGGAAGTCCAAGCCATTGGCATCAAAGGCCCTTGGAGCCACACCAATGGGACACCACGCCAATCGATATCAGCGAGACCACCGGTTCCGATGCTGTCGGTGGAGAGGGGCGCCAGAGACAGACTGTTGTCGATCTCCTCCAGGCCGAGAACATCGGGTTCGTCGTCTTCAATCTCGGCACCGGGGAAAGACCGGGCCTAATATTGAGGGAAGTCTAAGAAGCATCGGCACAGGTCCCCATCTATGCAAAATACTGGGCGTGGGGTTGCACCAGCTTTTGCCATGATGCACCTGAAACGACCTTACAGCAAAGAAAGCCCACCCTCCTTCGATGATCGCGGTTCGCTATGGTCTCCACCAGTAATGGTGCCACTCGCCAATTCCCCTCACCGGTCCGAAGAAGATCTGGCCACCCCTCCTTCCTCCCAGTCAGTGTTAGCATCAACAATGGCACCGGTGCCGTCTGCCCTCATACTGCTTCTGTAGAAGCTCAGTGTGCTCATCAGTGCATTACCGACCCAGCTGGCATCTGTTCCCAGGACAGCTTTAGTGCCCAACAGGTACAGAGGCCTCCTCCTGATTCAGTGATTGTTGCCGGTTCCTCTGAAGAGAAAGCTCCACTGAGACTGGCAACAACACTGAGGCCTATAGTCCCAATCTAGTTCTACTGGTGCCTGCACCTCTGGACATAAGCAGAGCACCTAGGCCTCCATCCCCTGTAGCATACAGTGAGGATGAGGGTCCCTATGATCCTTGGGGGGATTATCCGAATGAGTCTTCCTGAGAATTCTGATGGTCTCCCATCAGAAATTCTGCTCCAGATGAACGAAGGATGTCTCAACCTTCGTAGGGTTTGAGAGGGTGATGGACACATCCCTTTTCAACTTTTGATAAGAGGACTTCAGGCACAAAATGCTTGAGATCTTCCAGTTCACGGAACCTCCTAAGGAAATCATGGCAGTCCCAATGCACAAGATCTTTAAGGAGTTGCTGAGAATATGGGAACACCCCCTTACAGCTCCTCCCGTTACCAAGGCGGCAGATGCGGTCTACCTTGTCCAGAATGCTGCAGGATTCGATAAGTGTCACCTGCCTCACCAGTCGGTGGTGGTTGAATCCACTCTCAAGAGGGCCAAGCACTCTTGGACCTATTCCTCTGTGCCTTGGGGAAAGATCACAGAGCAATGGATGGAAGGTGTTGCAGGGCACCATGCTTATTGCCTGCATCGCTGCCTACCAGCTCTACATGAGCCAGTACTCACAGATACCTGGAAGCAGGTGCAGGAGGTGGCCAAGCAACTGCCTCAACAGCAGCAAGACACTCAGGTCACTGGTGCACAAAGGTCTGGAATGCAGGGAACACTAGGTCCATGCGACCTATGATGTTTTCAAGAGAGCATCGAGAGTTTCTGCAGTGGGAATCTGTGCCTGAAGAATGGCATTTCTGCAAGCCTTGGATCTCCAACCGGAGGTACAGGATAGACTTGCTGACGTGCCATACACTAGAGAGAATCTCTTTGGAGATGGGCCACAGCATCCCTAACCCTAACTTCGGGACCACCAACTCCACTAGTACTCCGAACCGGTCCTCCTCATCTGGGACGCATTGAGGCCAGGGCTAAGGAAGACTTTCTTTCGTCAAAGAAAGTACTATCCTCTGCCTCCGCAAGCCAGTCAACACCATCAGAGCTCTCACAGCTATTCCAGGCAGCAGACAGCCCCCAAACACCAGCCAGCTCCTTAGTCAACTCTGGGGATGGGGTTTTGACTGGGCCATAGGAAGCATAAGCCTGTTGCCCATACCTGGGGAGAAGGACCCTCTGGTCGGGGACAGGTTGCGGTTACCTGCGAACCAGTGGCCCAGTGAACTTCAGACCAATGGGTTCCATCCATCATCTGTCAGGGGTGTCAAATCTACTGGGTGTCCTGCTAAATTGCCCTCCATGCCCACATTGAGGCCAGTAGTGCATCAGGAGGTACTGCAAGCAGAGCTCTCCTCCCTCTTATCAACCAGAGCGGTCAAGCCCATATTACCAGCGCAAAGAGGGCAGGGATCTTCCTCCAGGTATTTCCCAATTGCAAAGACAACAGGAAGACTGCGTCCCATCCTAGACCTGAGGGTCTTGAACATGTTTCTAAAAAGAAAAAGTTCAAGATGGTTTCCATGGTCACCTTGATGCCCCTTTTGCAAAAAGGGGACTGGCTATGCTCCCTCGACCTAAAGGATGCATATGCTCAGGTTGAGATCTTCCCTAGTGACAGAAGTATCTCTGTTTTGTCACCACTTCCAGTACCAGATGTTGCTGTGCAGGCTTGTGTCCTCCCCATATGTCTTCACAAAATGCCTAGCCGTAGTGGCGGCCAACCTCCCTAGACTGGGAGTGCATGTCTTCCAGTCTCTGGATGATTGGCTGGTCAAGAGCACATCTCAGGGAGGGACGATCAGGTCCATGCACGTGACCATTCAATGTGTTGGAGTCACTGAGGCTCATTCTCAATTATCCAAAGTCCCATCTCAGTCCGACACCTCAATTGGATTTCACAGGAGCCTTGCTAGACACGGCTCGGGCCTAGGTCATTCTGCCCTGCCAGAGGGCCTACACCATGGCGACCATTGCAGCAGAGGTTCAACAGAGTCAGCAAGTATCCCCCTGGCACATGTTGAGGCTGTGGGCCATATTACTCCATGTTACTCCCTTGGCACGTTTACACACATGCAAAGCCCAATGGACCCAGAGGTCACAGTGGCACCAGGCCCCTCAGAGCCTCCAGGATTGAATCAGAGTCACCCTGTCTCTCAGGTACTCATTGGAAAGTACCTGCCACCAGGACAATCGAGAACAGAGGATTTCCTTTCAGAGTCTCCCCACTTAAATTATGCTAACCATGGATGCATCTACCCAGGGGTGGGGAGCTCGTGTAGATGGGCTTGGTACCCAAGGCCTCAAGAATGTTCTTGTCAAATCAACTTCTTGGAGCTCAGGGTGATCAGGTACGTACAATGGGCTTTCATAGATCGGTGTTCAACAACTTGTCCTAATCCAGACAACCAGGTAGCCATGTGGTATGTCAACAACAAGGGAGGCATGGGATCGTACCTCCTGCATCAGGAAATGGTCTAGATCTGGTTGTGGGCCCTGTCCCATAGGATGGTGCTCAGAGCCATGTACCTGGCTGGGACTGAGAATGTGGAGGCAGACACGCTGAGTCAAGCCTTCAGACCCCATGAGTGGTCCCTGGACTGGGGATAGCGAATCAGATATTCCGCCTCTGGGGAAACCCAGATGCAGGGGAAACAAACATATCTACAACAGGGAGGTGCCTCAGTTCTGCTCCCTGTCCAAGTCAGACAGCAAATCAGCCTTAGACACCCATGCCTGTAACCTGGGGAAAGGGCCTTCTGTAAGCATATCCTCCAATAACCTTAGGGGTGAAGACTCTCTTGAAGCTTCGCGAGGACAGAGGGACTGTGATCCTCATAGCCCCTCATTGGCTAAAACAGGTCTGGTTTCTACTTCTGTAGGAGTTGTCCATCCAGAAACCAATCAGTCTGAGGACTTCCCCAGATCTCATCATGCAAGATCAGGGCAGGCTGTGGCATCCCAACTTCCAGGCTCTTTTGCCCACAGCCTGGAGGCCGAGAGGTCAATTCTTCAGCCTCTTGATCTCTCAGATCCTGGTGGCTTCTAGAAAGCCTTCCACTAGAAAGTCCTACGGACTGAAGTGGAGGTGGTTTTCCGTGTGGTGTGAGCAGAAGGCCCTAGATCTGTTCTTCTGCCCCACACAAAAAACTGCTCAATTACCTTCTACACCTATCGGAGGCTGGCTTAAAAACCAACTCCCATTAGAGTTCATCTGAGTGCAATTGGTGCATACCACCATGGCGTGGAAGGTACGTCCATCTCTGTACAGCCTATAGTTGTATGTTTCATGCAGGGCCTGCTTCAGTTGAAGCCTCCCACTGTGTCTTTGGACCTCAACGTGGTGTTAGCTCAGCTGATGAAAGCTCCCTTTGAGTCACTGCACACCTGTGACCTAAGTACCTGACCTGGCAGGTCATATTTATGGTGGCAGTCACTTCAGCACTCAGGGTCAGAGAGCTCCAGGCCTTAGTGACTTATCCACCTTGCACTAAATTTTATCACGACAGGGTGTTCTTGCATATGCATCCTAAGCTCCTTCCTAAAATGGTGACATATTTTCATCTTAACCAATCGATTGTCCTGCCAATATTCTTCCCCAGATTTCTTTTACACCAAGGCAAATGAGTACTGCAGTTTGTAGTACAAGCAAGCCTTACCCTTCTGTCTGCAACAGACAGACGCCCATAGACAGTCCAACTTTTTCTTTCTTTTGATAATAATAGGGTGCATTGCCGTTGCAAAGTACATAATATCCAATTGGCTGGCAGATTACATCTCCTTCTGTTATGCCCAGGCGGGACTGCATCTTCAGGGTCCTGTCAAGGCTCATTCTATCGGAGCCATGGCAGCATCAGTAGCCCACTTGTGACCAGTTTTAGAAAATAGCCACTGTTATTACCAACATCAGTAGCATGGGATAGACAATTTTTGGGTACTTGCCAGGTTCTTATGTCCTGGATTGGCCACTATTAGAAACAGGATGCTGGACTTGATGGGCCTTTGGTCTGACCCAGTATGGCATGTTTTTTGTTCTTACGAGATTTGCAAGGCTGCGATGTGGAGTTCTCACCACACTTTCGCATCCTATTACTGTCTGGATGGGGATGACCAAAGCGATAGTAGGTTCAGCCAGGCTGTCCTTGGGAACCTGTTTGAGGTGTAGAACCCAACTATCCCAACCTAGGGCCCATTGTTTGGGTTCAGGCTGTCTCCCCCTCTGTTACCAATAGCATCAGTGCTCTTGTGCCCTTTGCACCTGGGTAGGTGTTTGTTGGTCCCCTTTTGTGTCAAAACAACCTGTAGGTTGGTATTCACTCATGTGTGAGTACTAACATCCTGCTTGTCCTCTGAGAAAGCAGAGTTGCTTACCTATAACAGGTGTTCTCCTAGAACAGCAGGATGTCAGTCCTCACAAAACCCGCCCGCCACCTCGAGGAGTTGGGTTTCTCCAATTGTAGTTCTATGTTACGAGACTGGTGGTATAGAGCATGGTGGGCATGCTCAGTGTGCTTAATCAAAGTTCTAGAAACTCTGACATGTGTTCTGCATTGGGGCGCCATCTGATGATGTCACCCATGTGTGAGGACTAGCATCCTGCTGTCCTTAGAGAACACTGCTTCCTGACAACTTATAATCTTCTATAGTTATCCCAAACCTTACTGAGTTTTACTACTGTATTTTTTATTTTACCACTTAAGACCTTGTCTATTTTCCTAAGTCAATATGCTGGGGAATTGATTGCTTATTTACTAGCTTCAGTCTACACTCCTGATTCTCACGAGGTAGATGCAAATATTTTATCACCAAGAGTCCTACTTTATGTATTTGGTGGCTAGCCAGGGCCTGTCCAAGCCACACTCACCTTGGCACAGAGACACCCCCGGCTACACGAGGTGATCAGGACTGCAGGAGGCCCCGCAGTGTTCATGCAGAACTCCAGGCCTAGTCTGGCAGGACAATAACGCCTCAGGTCCTCCCTGCAAGCTAAGCCCTAGCCCGCTTCCCTTCTCTCACATCCCTGATTAAAAAAAAAACCCAAAACATAAGAACATGCCATTCTAGGTCAGACCAAGGGTCCATCAAGCCCAGCATCCTGTTTCCAACAGTGGCCAATCCAGGCCATAAGAACCTGGCAAGTACCCAAACACTAAGTCTATTCCATGTTTACCGTATAGTAGTGGCGCCAGCTCTTACAGGACCCATTCTCCGGGGAGGGGGGGGGGTGTCACTGCTCCCACTCTAAAAGGACAGAGCATCCCCGCACCTCCCTAACTAAGCGTTTACTTCCCGCTCCGTTGTACCACAAGGAGCCAACACCATTCACCTTCCGTGAAATGCCCGCCCACCTCGCTTCCGCAGAGAGCAGCACCAACCTGTACACAGGCGGCATCAGAGCCCGGCTTCGCTCCTCGCTCCATAGCTTCCACCGTCACTTTCTATTTCCCTCTCCTTTACGTCGGCGTGCAGACCCCGCCCTCACTGCGCGGGAGACGTCCAGTCCCATCACAGCGGACCCCTAGCTCCTCGAACCGTCCAATCACCGTCCAATCACCTCCAATAGCAGTTGGGCCGAGCTCCACACACTGCGTGCTCTCGTCAAGCGAGGGACGGCGGCGGCGGCGCGAGTCTTTCCCCCACCCGTTTGTAAGCGCAGGCGGGGGGGGTGTGGCCTTACTGCAGAGGAAGAGCTGCTTCCGTAAGTGTACGGCTTTCTTACTACTCAGAGTCTTACTCCCGGGGGAATTCTGCGCGACTGCGAAACGCGGAATCCCATCCCCCCCCCCCGCGTAGAAAATAGAGAAGACCCCGGCGTCCCGCGGCGAAGATGAAGTCCCGGCGCGCCGTTCGTGGCGAAAATGGAAGAAAGACCCCCATGTGCCGCGAACGGCGCGCCGGGCCTTCATTTTCGCCGCGAACCGGAGCGCGTTCCGTGGCATGCCGGTGAGTGAAAGTGTGTGTCAGGGAGGGGAGGGTGTGAGAGAGCATGGGAGGTAAGAGAGGGTGGGTGGGGGATGCTTGAGTGTGGTTTTCAGAGAGAGGGAGCCTATATGAGGGGAGGGGGATGCTGGTGAGAGAGAATGTGTGACAGAGGAGAGGGGGTGTGGGGGAGGGTGAGAGACAGCTTAGTTGGTAAGAGGGGGAGTGGGGGATGCTTGAGTGTGGTTTTCAGAGAGAGGGAGCCTATATGAGGGGAGGGGGATGCTGGTGAGAGAGAATGTGTGACAGAGGAGAGGGGGTGTGGGGGAGGGTGAGAGACAGCTTGGTTGGTAAGAGGGGGAGTGGGGGATGCTTGAGTGTGGGTTTCAGAGAGAGGGAGCCTATATGAGGAGAGGGTGTGGAGTAGGGTGAGACATCTTGGTTGGTAAGAGGGGGAGTGGGGGATGCTTGAGTGTGGGTTTCAGAGAGAGAGCTTGTATGAGGGGGAGGGTGACAGCAGGAGGGTGTGAGAGCATAGGAGGTAAGAGAGGGGGGCTGCTTGAGTGAGTTAGAGAGGGAGCCTATATGAGGAAATTGTGAAGGAGTGTGTATGTGTATGAGAGATTGGGAGCTCGTGTGTATGTGAGGGTGCTAGCCTGTGTGAATGGATTGTGAATGTGTGAGACGGAGCCTGTGTGAAGGGCTGCATGAGAGAGAGACATAGGTAGCCTGCTTGAGGATGTATGTGTGAAAGAGAAAGGGAACTTGTGTGGGTGTGTATTCAGGAGAGAGGGCCCTGTATGAGGGGATGTGTGTGTGTGCAAGAGAGAGTGAGGGAGCCTTTGAGGCTGTGTGTATGTGGAAGGGACACTCTTACAGTGAATTTCTAGGGAAATTCTGCTCAAAATATTTAAAATTCTGCAACTTTAATGGTTTTCTGTAATAATTTAAAATGTAATTACTTAGACTGTCATAAATTGTTGTTTAACCAATATAAAGTTTGCAGAATTTTAAAAATTTTTGCGCAGAATTCCCCCAGGAGTACTCTTGTGGCCTTCGGCTCTGGGATGGGACCCTTTATGCCTGTGCGCTAGAAATGCGTGGAGCAGGTAGAGAGGCCTGAGGCCATCCCCCCCCCCCCCCCCCCCCCCCCATAATAACACAGCACACACACCGAGAGACATTTGTACTTTATTACTGCTGCTGGGCGGGGGGGCATTCATATAACCAGTGGCGTAGCCAGAATTGATTTTTTGGGTGGGCACAATATTAACATGGGTGGGCAGTAGGCATGCAGGTCTGAGACCTACTAGTTGTATTCTTATTGATAAATATTGCCATATACTGCACCCTACAATGGCTATATAAGTAAGTAGTTTGCAACAGCCATTATGCATCATGCATGAAACTTTAAAATTTACTTCAATTATTTCAAGCACTTACCAGAATTAAACTTCCTTATTAATCTGAATTTATTTTATATTTATTGCAGTTTATATATGCACAAGTATATTGTGTAAAAAGCAAAGAAAACACTCAGATCCAATAATGTAATAAAACAAATTAATGTGTTTTTTCATGAATCCTCTTTTCAGAAAGCCAGAAATCATCATAACTACAATAAAATATAATTAATCATCAGAACAGGTGCAGAGCTAGGACAATTCACATTACAACTAACATGAAAAACAAAATTCAAATTCTGGTGCCACCTCAGCAAAAAAATATCCCTCCACTGCTATTTTGTGAAGTAACACAAACTCCCGCAAAGAAAGACTTCTAGAACCTTGCCATACCATACAGTCACAGCATTGACTCAGGATTCAAATAACAGCAACCTTACGAAAAAGCAGCAATGCAAATACTACACCAGGCTCTAGAACATTAATACACCACCTACTGGAATAACAGAACAAGCTGGACTGCAACAGAGAAATACTCCTACAAAAGAAAACAGTTTAAATTCAAATTTGTTTTAATGTTAAAAGAACTTTTTTAATACGCCACTCGGGAAAAACTTACATCTTAGCTGATCCCAGCATAATCCAGCATCTCACATAGGTGAAAAGATGGCACCCAAACGCTTACCTTCACCTTAACCGGAAGTTTACTATATACGTTCGTCAGGAATATCAAGTTGTCCAATCAGCTTACATCTACATATACACGGACCAATCAACTTCCTTGTTCAACCCCGCCGGGATAACTGTGTCTAATTTAAAAATCCATCTTTGCTCACACTGTAACAACCTCAAGTTTAAATCCTCTCCCCATTCATCCTGCTCCACACTTTCCAGGACAGTACAGCGCAAACTCTCAAAGGGATGAACTAATTCAATGCAGTGTTGTACTAGTGCAGACTCCAACTTATTGCGTTTCAGCGCACTTTTGTGCTCAATGAGACACGTTTTCAATAACCTCGTGGTCTTCCCTACATATAGCAATTTGCAAGGGCACCATATTACATAGACTACATTTTTTGATGTGCAAGATGTTTTCATCATTGGTTTATATTTTTTCAATTTGCTCAAAGGTAAATCAATGTTCAAATGAGCTAGCGAGCACATCACACAGGAATCACATGGAAAGTGCCCTACTTCTTCATTAACTTTCCTAGTCCTTTCCTTAAAATGCGAATGTACAACTTGATCTTTAATGTTGGTCCCCCTTTTGAATGCTATCAGAGGTTGCTCTTCAAACACTGCATGAACCTGCAATACATTCCAATGTCGCCTAATACTGTGGACAACTTCATTTACTTCCGTAGAGAATGGTAATACACATGTTAACCTCTTAGTAGACTCTTTCTGTTTCGATGTTAACAGATGTTCCCTGTGATTCCATCTCGCCCGCTTGCTTGCCTTTCTTACAACACTTTCTGGATAACTTCTATCAACAAACTTCTGACTCATTTCTCTAGCTTTCACTTTGTATTCCGCTACCGTCGAACACAATTTTCTCAGCCTTAGAAATTGCCCAAAAGGGATACTATTCCTTAGGTTCAATGGGTGACAACTTTTTTATATTGTAATATGGTGTTTCGATCAGTTGGCTTTTGGTAAATCGTGAAAGAAAAATTCTCTGCTATTATTGATATTTGAATATCTAGAAATGAGACAGTTGAATGCCCAAAAGTGTGAGTAAACTGTAGCGCTGGGTCACAGGTATTCAACCATTCCATAAAATCCAGGAAAATTCTTTCATTCCCACGCCACATAATAATGTCATCGATGAAACGGCACCATACTACTATATTTTTCTTATATGGAGACTGCTCAATCCACTGCACCTCAAATTGGCCAACATAAAGACTAGCTACACTGGGGGCCATTGTGGCCCCCATTGCTGTACCCCTTACCTATTGGTAGAAGATGTTATCAAACAAGAAAAAATTCTTTTTAAGTGCTAGCTTAGCTAATTCCACTATAAAAGCAATAGGTGGCCGAAACAGTATTTCACTAGCTTTTAATTGGTTCTGAATCGCCTCCAAAGCCGCATCTTGCGGTATATTCGTATACAATGATATATCAATTGTGGCTAGCGCTACTCCTTCCAAAGAAATGTCTGAAGTTTCCAAAAACTGTATCTGTTCTCCCGAATCACATATATATGATGGTAACCTTGGTACTAGTGGTCGCAAAAAAGTATCCACATACTGGGAGAGCGGCTCCAGCAAAGATCCTCGGGAAGAAATAATAGGATGCCCCGGAGGGTTCTCCATATTTTTATGTATTTTTGGAAGATGGTATAAGACTGGCGCCTTCGGGTAATCAACCTTCAAAAAACGATACTCTCACCGTAAGTCATTCTTTCAACAAAGCTTCTTCGAATAAAGTATCTATATATTCCTTTAGATCATTGGTAGGATCGACATCCAGTCTGTGATAACGTTTATCTGCCAGTTGTCTCAATGCCTCTTCTTGTATACATCCCAATTCATTACCACAACCACTCCCCCTTTATCCGCATCCTTCACTACTACACTGGAATCATTTCTCAATTCTTGTAGAGCCGCATGTTCTTGAAACGACAAATTCCATGAACCACGTTTTACTTTTCTTTGCACTCCATCTATATCCCTTTGTACCAATTTTGAAAACGTATGAATTACGGGGTCTACATTTCCGGGAGGACACCAGGTAGAATGTGGAAATACCACCGAATCATCTACAGCAGTACTGGGTGGCTGTATGTCAAAAAAATAACCTTAAACGTAGGTTCCTCAAAAATCTCTGAAAAAATGTACACATTTCAAAATGATCGAATTCTACAGTAGGTACATATGTCAAAACTTTTTCAAGGACCTGAATTTGTGCCTTCATCAGAGATTTTGTTGATAAATTTATTACTGTGGATTGAGGCTCTGCCCTGTCAGTGGATCTTGAGTGTGCTGTTGAAACCTGACCCTGCGATCTTGTTTGGGGTCTAAAAAAGGACCAGTTTGGTGTCCACTATTTCCAGACAATTTTGAGGGCACTCGCATTGTCTCTTCTCCTGAAGAATCCTCAGAACTAGATTCAAATGTGTTTTTTTGTATATATACCTTTTTTAACTGTGGATTCATCCAGAAGTAAATGGACCCTTTCTTATAATCCTGTTCGTCCCTGACAAACATTTCTACTTTAACTTGTTTAACCTCCTCCATAAATTCCTCAATAGTGTCTTGGAAATCCTTCCATTTGGTATCAAAACTTTCCAGGTTCTGTGTCTTAATTCTTTCTACGAGATGCTCATACTCTTTCTATAAGATCTCCGCTGTCATTTTAGCTCTTTCTATTACCAGCAGCATTAAATCTAAAGAGCATTTATTTAGAATTTGATTCCATTTAACCAAAAAGTCTTCATGCTCGGCATACAATTTTGGTTCCTTCATTATTCTTAATCCTCGAGGGATACGCTGGACTCTACAATATTCAATGAGGGTCCCATAATGTAAGTTGGTTCTTACTAGCCGTTTATCGAATCAGATTCTCCCAACTTTCTCCTTCGTACCCCGCACCTGGCATAAACACTACTGGGGCTGATAAAACTTCCATTAAATGAGACTGTGTAAAGCTGAATGTGTCATCCCATTGAGTGGCCATCTTACTCTAAGTCAAATAAATATAATTATTAGTCTTCAAGAATATATGCCAAAACCTATACAAAACAATGGCTACACCCCTCAATGTATCATATGAGGGAAAACTGTATGCTACAGTAATACCTATATTCACACACTCTTAAAACCCTGGGAATCGGTATCAGAATGCTCAGTGCTGCAGTCTCGTGGGCTCTTGCCCGCAAAGGGCTACAACCCCTACATTGAGGGGTGTAGCCATTGTTTTGTATATATTTAAATTGTTAACATCTCAAAATAATTTATTTTTTTTGTTTTACCTTTTGTTGTCTGAACTTTGTATTTTTCTAATCAGTTGGTCCTGGTCTCTCTCTCTTATTTTTTCCCTTGTCGCACATTTCCTAATTTCTTTTCAGTGTGTCTCTTCTACTACTGCATTCTTCCCTTCCACACAGACACACACACATGCTTTCTCTCACACACTCAAACTCTCACTCTCATATATTCTCCCACACACAAGTTCACATTCTCTGCAGACACACAAGCTCTCACTTTCTTACCCCTCCCCGGGCTCTAATTCTTATGCACACACAGGTACCCATTCTCACCCACACACGCACACAAACCCAGGCACCCATTCTCACCCACACATACACACTTCCTGAACATACCCAGATCAGTCCAAACCAGTGGGTTATGCACTCCCACCAGCAGATGGAGGCAGAGAACAAACTTTGAGGACACTGCCTTATCCCAAGTGTGCCACCTGCAGCAATTCAGTATTTCTCTGTCTCCAGCAGATGGTGGTTGTGCATCCTGCAGCTCTTGCTTGAGTTGGAATATGCTCCCCAAGGTGCTAGGTTCCAATCGCAGGCCATCCCTTGGGTGGAGCCGGGGGGGGGGGGGTGGATACCCCTGACTGTAAGAGCCTGTGGATTCCGGGGTGTTGATAGCCAGGGGACTGGCTCCCTCCACATCCCGAAGCCCCCCCTCCAGTGCCTCAGAAAGGGAAGTACACCTGTGGGGAGCTTTGTTTCCTTGTTGTTCTAGTTTAAAAAAAGTTAATCTTTAGGGTTTTTTTCCTTCAGGTTTTGTTCTCTGCTTCAGGGCTTCCCAGAGGTCTGTTGGTTGCAGGCAGTGCTGAGCCCGGCTGGCTTGCCGGTGAGACTGTCTCTTCAGCAGGGAGGGAGGGGCATCCAATCCTGCTGAGACTTCCTCTGGTTGAGGGAGCAATGTTCCTGCCCTTCCTAGCCGTTTTTGGGGCTTTCTGAGGCAGGGCAGGAGTGTTCTGAGCTAGCAGAGGGGTTTTCTGCTATTTCTTCTTCCTCTGCGGAACGTGAGGCCCTGGATATTTTTGGCATGGGCGCCATTTTGTTTTTTCGCGGCTCCTGTGCGATTGCCCAGCGCTGCTTTTTTTTTTTTTTTCTTTTTTCCCCTGGGACTTCAGGGGAAGAGTTTAAACTGTGGAGAATGGCTGAAATGGCTGTTTTAAAGCCCTGTAAGGCCTGTGGTCTTGGTTTTGACCAGCTGGATGCCCTACTGTTGTGTTCCTCCTGTGCAGTGCGGGGGGAGGTGGCCTCTTCCAAGGCTCTGAAGGCTAGTTAGCCTAAGAGAAGAGCTAGTATCAGATCTGGGGGGAAAGACAGATCCCCAGGGGCGAGACCTCATTCCGTAGCCCAGGAAGGCCCCCCCCCCCCTCCACTATTCCCCATTCTCTCAGAACTAGGCCCAAGAGACCAAAGGACACTACTTCCGATTCTTGTGGGAACGAGTTTGGGCCCGGGGGATTTTCCCTGGATGTTGTTTCTTATGCCCCAGGCTTTTTCTGGCTAGGAAAGCATCCAAGAGAAGACCCCAGGGGGATGCTGGGGGTCCAGCTAATTGTCCAAGGACCTGAGATCCTTCCCCTCTGGTACCCGGGAAGTCCAGGGGCCGGGATAATGAGGGGAGAGCAGTGGACTCCCTGGCTGGGAGTCTCCCTGCGCCTCAAGGGGACCCTGTTACTGACCAGGATCCAGATATGGGGGAGGACATGCTGGACACCACTGGGGAGGGAGACTTCCTCCGGGTGGTTCGTCTGTTCAAGCAGGAGGAATTGCGTCCTTTGACTCCATAGGTCCTGGACGAACTGGGCCTCAAATTGTCCCAGGAGGATTCTGAAAGAGGGTGATCAACCCTGTTTTGGAGGGACTTCGAGTGCCACCCACGGTTTTTTCCTATTCCAAAGAAGATTTGGAAGCTGATTAGCCAAGAATGGGATTCCCCGGAGGTTGGTCTTCAGGTGGGTCGGGCCATATCCAAACTCTATCCACTGCTGGAGGAGCACTTTCAGCCCTTACGAGCACTGAAGGTGGACGTGGCGGTTGCCGCCGTCACCCGAATAACGACCATTCCCATGGCTGGGCCAGACGCGCTAGAGGACGTGCAAAATCGCAAGTTAGTGAGCATGCCTTTGTTGGATCCAACAGGCCCAGGACCCAGCCCCCTCAGGGGTAATAACCCAGACTCCAGCAGCCTGGCTAGAGGCAGGAGTGGCGTATGCCCTGTACAATCTTTGGTGTGATCCATGGTCTCGGCAGCACGGCGCTTGTGGAGGCTCGGAAACTGGTCGGCAGATCCTTCCTCCAAAGTCCACTTGTGTAATCTAACCTGCTGAGGGAAGCTCCTTTTGGAAAGAAGCTGGACCAGCTGGTTAAGTCCCTGGACGACTCAAAGGAGCCAAATTTCCTCCCGATGAATTGAGGGGCACCCTCTCCTCGGCCACCGCAGTGGGAAGACGGCTGTCCCAGTATTTCGAGGAGTGGGCCAAGATCACATCAGCTCATTGGGTGCTTCCAATGATCCACGTCATCTACGCCTTAGATTTTTCTCAGCCACCCAGGGATGCCTTTCTGGTGTCGCGCGGCGCTTCCCCAAGCAAGCGAGTGGCGGTTGAGGGCACTCTACGCGGATTGCTCAGTATGCAGGCCATCATTCTGGCACCGCTGGAGAAACATGGGACCGGTCGTTACCCCATCTATTTTGTGGTACCAATGAAGGAGGGAACATATCGACCCATTGTGGACCTTCAGCACGTAAACCGCAGCCGGAAGATAGCACGTTTTTGTATGGAGACTCTGCGCACCATTATAGTGGCTGCATGCAAGGGAGAGTTCCTCGCCTCCTTGGACCTCACCGAGGCTTACCTCCATATGCCGATCCGAGCTGATCACTAACGCTTTCTACAATTCAAGATCCTGGAACAGCATTTCTAGTCTCTAGCATTTCCCTTTGGTCTGGCAATGGCTCCCCGCACCTTCACCATGCTGATGGTGGTGGTGGCGGCGGCTCTCAGAAGGGAAGCTTTACTGGTACACCCGTGCCTAGACGGCTGGCTGCTCCGAGCGCAGTCGGAGGAAGATTGCCTGTGCAAGATTCTTCACGTGACATACTTGCTCCAGTCGTTGGGAGGGGTGATCAATGGCGTGGAAGGCCTTCTGACCCCTTCCCAGTCCCTGGAATACCTAAGGGCGAGATTCGACACCCGGAGGGGCAGGGTGATCTGGACCATAGACAGGATGAGAAAGATGCAACCTCATGTCGTTGGTTTCCTGAGCGCACAGTGTCTCTCAGTCTGGGACTACCTTCAGATCTCGAGGACCATGGCCTCGACGCTGAAACTGGTCCCGTAGGCTTTCGCACTTATCAGGCCTCTGCAGAGGGCCCTTCTGTGGCGTTGGTGTCTGATATCGGAACAATATCAGGTGCGGTGGTCCCTGCCTCCTCAGATAAGATCCAGCCTGGAGTGGTGGTTGATAGACTCCAGTCTTCAGCGAGGGATGGCTCTCGACACACCGGACTGGGTAGTAGTATCTACTCACGCCAGCCTTTGCGGATGGGGTGCGGTGTACTCGGGCAGAACGGCGCAAGGCAGGTGGTCTGAGGCAGAACGTGCCTGGTCCATCAACCGTCCAGAAACAAGACCGGTTCGCAGAGCATTGGAGGTCATCTTGTCTCTAGTCAGTGGTCGGATGGTTCGGGTGGTTTTGGACATCGCCCCCACGGTGGCGTACCTGTTGTGTCCGTCTCTGCTCCGTCCACCTTACCTCGTTGGCGACTCCCTTCGGGGTTGATGGAAGGCTAGCTGCTGCGGTATCTCTTGGCCGTCCTCCGGCATTCCTGGTCCGGCTCGACGCTGCAAGCCGCCATGTTGACTAGATGCCTAAGGGCGCGCGCGGCCCGACTGATGTACCGGCGTTGGCGCGAACCTCAGGGGCGTCCCCCTGATATGACATCATCAGCTCCAGATATTTAAGGTCTCAGTTTTCGCTAACAAGACGAGTTAGCAAGGGATTGGTTTACCTAGCTTCCTCCAGGTCGCTGCGGATGGGATTCGCTCTCCGCAAACCTAGTAACTCTGCCTCCTCGGACTTCACTAGAGGTACCCACTCCTTGGGGACCTCGCCTTCTCTTTTTTTCATTTCAGGTTGCAGTCCGGAACTGGTACTCGCTCCGAGGGCCCACGTCCCGGACCAGCTCCTGAATACCACTACTGCTAAGAAGTCATCGCTGCTTATAATATTAGTGAGTTTCCATCTATCTCTCAGAGCTTTCCCTGGGACCAGGTACTCGCTCCTCGAGGGCCTACTACATTCCAACTCCTGGGCTGCCTCAAGAGACTATGATGTGAGTGTTATCTTCAAGGACTTGTTCCAGAACTCTGCATATCCTATCTACTCACTTTCTTAGTTTCTCTACAGCTCAGCCACCTTGGGATCACTGTTCCAATACCTGAGGGACTACAGCCCAGCTGGGCACTTCCAGCTCACTACTGCCACCTCTGGTGGTTTAATATATTGTCTAATAAAAGAACTAGTGTGTCTGTCTCCTACACTAAGCCTGACCAGTGGTCCCTCTCGGGATTTCCCCCGAGGGCATGGTCACCTGCAACTGGTCCAAGGATCCACCCACAACTATTCTAATAACAGATTGCTATATCCAGCAACTCCGTTAATAACAGATTGCAAATTTCCAGCTTTAATAACAGATTGCTATCTCCTTGCAACAGATTACTAACAGTACCTCAGCTAATCTCCTCTTTGCCTTGGCCGAACGCAATCTGGAGGGTCTAGCCGCCTCTCACGTGGCAGGAGTGGACATTTAGGCTGACTACCTGGGCAGGCAACAACTGGATCCGGTAGAGTGGGAGCTGTCCTGGGAGGCCTGGAACCTCTTTTGGGCCAGATGGGGGACGCCCCAGCTGGACCTCATGGCGACCAGAAGCAGTACAAAGACGGCAAGATATTTCAGCCGACGGAAGGACGTCAGGTCGGTCGGCCTGGAAGCCCTGGTATCCTTATGACAAGCAGTGATTCTCCAGTACATCTTTACTCCCTGGCCACTAATAGGGCAGGTCCTGAGACGAGTGGAACTGCATCGGGGACCAGTAGCTCTAGTGGCACCGGAGTGGCGTCGGCGCCCTTACTTCACAGACTTGGTACGGTTGGCCACGGTCGGACCTCTGTGTCTGGCACGTCTTCCAGATCTGCTCAGACAGGGCACCATGCTTTTGGTCAGGGAGGATCGCTTCTCTCTTGTGGCCTGGCCTTTGAGAGGCGACGTTTACAGCTAGAGCGCTGTTTGGAAGCCGGGGATTTCTACCCTGCTACAGGCTCAGCGACCATCCATCTCTATAGTCTATGTCCGGGTCTGGAAGGCTTTTCTGTTCTGGTGTACACAGTAGTGGATTGGACTATCTACGGCATCCATGTCCCCTATTCTAGCCATCCTTCAGGGCTTTTTCCAAGGGCTTAGCATACAATTCCCTTTGGGTTCAAGTGCCGCTTTCGGATGCTCCAGGGCACGAATAAATGGCAGTTTCCTAGCTTGTCACTCGGATGTGGCTCGCTTCCTGATGGGGGTTGAAACTTTTAAGGTCGCCTGTTCGGAAACTGTGTCCAGAGTGGAACCTGAAGCTGGTCCTGCACGCCTTGTGCGCACCGCTCTGTGAGCCTATGGGTCCAGTCCCCCTCAAGGTTTTGATCCTGAAGACGACTTTCTTGGTGGCCATTTTTTTCGGCTAGGTGAGTTTCAGAATTACAGGCTCTCTCCTGTCTGGATCCTCTGTTTACGTATCTCGGCGGATAGCGTGTCCTTGTGCATGGGGCCGCCCTTCCTATCCAAAGTAGCTTTGGACTTTCATATCAGTCAATCGGTGGAACTTCCAGATTGGGCTCGAGACTTTACGTCGGGAAGAGAACTCCACCTCTTGGATGTTCGCAGGATCATACGGCGGTATTTGAAAGTCTCCACTTTCTTTCGCGAGTTGGGCCATTTCTTTGTCCGGTTGGCGGTTCCAAGAAAGGGGACAAGGCATCCAAAGCATTGCTATCCGGATGGCTGGAGGAAACTAGTTCAGCCTACATGAGCAAGGGTTGACAAATACCAGTGGGTTTGGAAAGCTCCCTCTTAAAGGGCACAAGTGACTTCTTGAACGGGAGGTCAGCTTCTTTCTCCAGCGGAGATTTGCAAGGCGGCGGTATGGTTGTCCTTATATGCCTTTACCAGGCATTACCGCTTGGATGTGCGGGCACCGGAAGACTCCAATTTAGAGGAACGGGTTTTCAGAGTGGGTCTTTCAGGATCCCACCCAGATTAGTGTGGCTTTGGTACATCCCACTGGTCTGGACTGATCTGGGTATGTTCAGGAAAGGAAAATTGGTTCTTACCTGCTAATTTTCGTTCCTGTAATACCACAGATCAGTCCAGAGGCCCGTCCCATTTTTTGCTGTCGAAAGCCTGACTGACCTTTGAATGCTAGTTGTGTAGAAGAGATCTGGAGGAAGTAATCTATCTCTCTGGTAAGATTTGGGGCTATAGTTCGGGTCTGGGTTTCCAGTTTTAGGGGAATCCAGCCCTTCAGTTGTTTTGTTGGTGTTCGCTTTGTTTCGGCATAGTTAGTGGTTATAGAAGTTTTGGGAGACATCAAGCTTGGGTATTGATCAATACTGAGGAGCTGCAGGTGGCACCCTTGGGATAAGGCAGTGCCTCAAAGTTTGTTCTCTGCCGCCATCTGCTGGTGGGAGTGCATAACCCACTGGTCTGGACTGATCTGTGGTATTACAGGAACGAAAATTAGCAGGTAAGAACCAATTTTCCATTCAAGCTCCCATTCTCACCCACACACACACCCAGGCTCCCATTCTTATCCACACATACACATTCAAGTCCGCGCACAGCTCCCCCCCCCCAAAAGCAGGAAGATCAATTGACCTCTCCTGCTGCTGTCCTCTTGCTATCTTCGGGCTGCATAGCCCACCGATCTTCCTGTTTGGGGAGGAGGGAGTGAAAGCTGTGCGCAGTGCTCCCACCCCCACCCAAACAAGAAGATCGATGGGCCGTACGGCAGCAGGAGAAGCCATGGGCCACTGGCAGAGCCTATACAGCCACCGAACCACCTCTCCTGCTGTCACCGGCTCGCCACTTCCCCATGTGTGCTGCTCCATTACCGTGCAAATGCATGAAATGGCACACCTGGTCGCGCCGGGCCCGGGTCCTTCTCTTTGCACTTATGGGGATGGGATCCTGTGATGGCCTTGCATTTCCAGTGCTTCTCTTCAAATTCTAGTTGGGTGGGCCTGGGTCCAAATTGGGTGGGCAACTGCCCACCCAGGCCCACCCGTGTCTACGCCACTGCATACAACATAGCGCGAAAGAGCTGCGCTAATGCCTCCATTACACATTGTAGGAAGAGGACGACACACTACCCCCGTGACCGGTCCAGTTGGTGTGGATGAACTGGCCTGGCTTGGAGAGCAGGTCATAGGTGTGAACACCAAAGTAGTCACGCTGAGCCTAGACGTCAACCTCACAAGGAGAGAAAAAAAGAATGGATAGGAAAAAGCAAGAGGGAAGGTAGAAGCTTAGCAAGATAAGCTTAAATTCTGTTCTAGCCTTGCCTCCCCCCTTTCCCATAACAAAAACCAAAACAGACTCCCTTCCGACTAGACTCCAGTGGCACCACCCACTGGTGCTCAACCCCCTCCACCCTCCCTTCATACCTCCCACTGGGGCTATCATCAGAGACGGGAAGGTGTTTCCATTGCTACACTTTTCCCTCCCTTCCTTTACCAGAAGAAAAGAGAACCCGCTAAGTGGACAAGTGATGCCATCTGGGGCACTCCTGCCAGCATAACTGGGGATGCGACCATTGGGTTTACTTCTGGTGCCACCGCCAGTGCCTCTAATACTAGGGGGGATGATACCACCAGGACCTGACAACGCCCTGGGAGGCTTGCACACTATCTGCTACCTACTTCAAACATTTTTTTTTTAATTGAAAAGCCGTAGAAGAAAAAAACCTAAGAATAAAACAGCCAACAAATCTAATAGCTAATTCCAAAAAGGTAAAGACCAAGCTAGGTAGCTGACTAAAGGTATTTGCACCTCCACCATCTGCTGGAGACAGAGAAATACTGACAAACTCTAGGTGGCACCTCAGGGGTATAGGACGGAGTCCGTTAAAACTTTTCTGTCTCCATCTGCTGGAGGGGAGGCAAAACCCAGGAGTCTGGACTGATCCATGGCACTACAGAAACGAAAATTAGCAGGTAAGAACCAATTTTACTTTCATCACCACTTCTCCCCACCCCCCCCCCCCCCACTCTTGTTGGCCCTTCCTCACCTTGACCCCAGGTGACACGGTACCTCTGTCCTGGAGGACTCACTCCCAAGAGGGCAGGAGCAGGGCCCTGATCCCTAAGACCTGATGAGGCAAAGGAGATGGGAGAGAAAGTATAGCCGAGGAAAGAGGGCCGCAGGCTGGCACGAAACCCAGCAGTCTCTCGGCCCCCACCTCCCTCTGTGAGCCATAATCATGGAGATGACCACAGCAGCATGGAACCGGTTAGGGAGATAAGTAAGTGGCTGTAAGGCTGCCTCCCATCCTGGCGGGTAGAATGGTCACAAGCACTGTGGGAAGCTCCGTGACTGGGCAGACTGTGCATACCCAAATGCTACTTGACAGAGAATGGCTTTAATATTCTGTACTCTTAACACAAACTGCCATGGGACTGGGTTCTGCAGGCTCCTAGTGCTCTCTGCCCTCAAGCGCAGCAGGTACTCTGTGACCTTTTTACAGGAAGCCCACACCATTCCGGATGCCGAAGCAGTCTGGTGTCTGGAGTAGGACGGAGAGATGGCTTTCAGTCAAGCCTCAGGAGTGGCTGGTGGGGTGGTGCCTTAGTTTTGCAGGCAGAGATGTTGAGCGTCGGGGTCGTCGTGCTGGGCAGGATGCTGCACATGAGGTTGCGGGTCGAGGGCTGCACAGTGAACTGCGTCAACGTGTACTGCCCCGCGACCGAGCAGGTGCTATTCTTTCACCAGTTGTCCAACCTCTTGCGCTCGCTGGACCCCCGACGAGGAAGTGGCGCTCGGGGGTGATTTCAACGTCTCCCCTGGCCCATTTGATCGTGGCGCCGTGAGTTCAGGGCGCTTCGGGAGGTCATCCTGCGGAGCGGACTGATGGACGTCTGGTGTGCAGTCCATGAGAGAGGGGGTGCCACCATGGCCATTTGGCTAGGGCCTACTTTTGTTGGGCAAAATTTTAAAAAAAGCTAAATATTTATTTCTAACATATATAAATAAGGTGAATAAATTTTTTATTGTACTAACTTTTTTATGCAAAAGAAGGATTCAGTCATTTTGTTCTTTAAATTTAAATATGACTTATTTTATAGAGGTGAGCAAGCTAACAAACTTAGCAGCATGTAAGGCTGACCTTGGTGGTACTGAAAAGTATCTGGACAGTTTTGAATGTGTTTTAATGGCTTCAATTTGATTAAAGTGCTAACAATGATCCATGAGGTAAATCTACTACTAGAATGTCGTGATGCAACATTGGACGCAGAGACAATATAAATCAATTACAAGAAGATCTTCTGAAGCTTAGAGACAAGTGGGATGAAATACTTCAAGAAGCCAGAACAGTGTCAAGTAAAATAGATATATTGACTAACTTAAATTTGCGTCATGGTTCCACACCCTCAACAACATGTAGAAAATTACTTCATGGTGAATATCTTCCATCACGTACTTAATGGGCTTAAGCGTCGATTTTCTGCAAAGAAATATGCAACCATTTTGATTTCTTATGGGACTTTAAGAACTTGAGTGAAGACAATTTAAAAAAGTAAACAGATTTGTGAGCCAATAGGCAAATAAAGTTTGTTGAACTCCTCGATGAATAGCTTTGCTTAAGAGAGTGTTTGACAAATTTTAAAATGGGTGATATGTCACCGAAAACATTTTACAGCCAAATATTGTTTGAAGTTATGTAATTTTTCCAAATGTCCTTATTGCACTAAGAATTTTCTTGACCCTTCCAGCAACGGTGGCATCAGATGAAAGAAGCTTTAGTGTCCTAAAATTAATTAAATCTTCTTTGTGATCGACAATGGGACAAGAATGACTAAATGGATTGGCTATATTGAATATGAATAGTGATATAGCAAAGTTACTTTACTTTTCAAGTGTAATTGAAGAATTTGCTAACATAAAAGCTCGTAAAGCCTTCTTAAATAAAAATTATTTGGAGAATTTAGAAAATGATTTCTCTTATTAAGTATCACATCAAAACCTTACAGAGGGGCCTACTTTTCTTATGTGGCACGGGCCTAATTCCTGCTATCTCCGGCCCTGCTGGCGTGAGCAACATCCGGACACACGCTCCGGCTTCACCTACGTACGGGTGGAGGGCGAGTGCATGCATCTGTCCCGCTGGCTGATGCACTGGGCCACGGGGTGCACGGTGGAGCTGGCCGCCCGCTCGGACCACAACCTGGTGGTCCTGAGGGTCGTGCTCAGCCCCGCGCAGCCCAGGTTGACCCACTGGCACTTCAACAACTCGCTTCTGGCAGACGAAGAGTTGGCAGTGCAGGAGTTCTGGGTGGACTGGCGCCGCCGGGAGGCGGACTTCCCTTCCTTTGTTCAGGGGTGGGATGTGGGCAAAGTCCGCCTCCGGGTCACGCCTCTGTCAAGAATGCACCAGAGGCGTGAACGCCGAGCAGCGCCTGATGCTCCAGTGCCTCTCGGGGGAGGTGATGTAGTTGAAGGAGCGCCTCGGTGACCCCCCCCCAGGGATCAGGAGGCGAGCCGGCTCTGCTTCTCGAGTACAAGGAGAAGAAGCAGGCCCTAAGGCTCCTTGAAGAGCAGCGAGGGCACAGTTTTTTGCCTACTTTTGTTTCTGGAGGAGTGGATCACGGCACACCCTTCTTCTATGGGCTGGAGAGGCAACCGGAAGCAGATAGTGTGCCTGCTGGCTGCCGACGGGACCCCCTTCGCTGAACCAGGTAAGATCAGGGCAGTGGTCTGCAATCTCGACGCGGCTCTCTTCTTGCTGGACCCAGTAGATCCGAATGCCTGTCAAATCCTGTGGGAGGGGCTGCCGGTGGTGAGCGAGGTCGGCTCAACCTCGCCTTGGGGGAGACCTCATCAAGGCTCTGGGCCGGATGCCAAGAGCGAAGTCCCCGGGCATCGATGGGCTCACCTCTGAATTTGTCGACATCCTAGGGCCCGATCTCCTGCGGGTCCTAAATGAAGCCCTCGGGACGGGGTGCCTGCCCCTCTCCTGGAGGCAAGCGGTGCTCACCCTCCTGCCCAAGGCAGGGGACCTGCGCTGCCTCAGGAACTGGCACCACATCTCCCTGCTATGCATGGACTATAAGATCCTGGCCAAGGTGCTCTCCCTGCGTCTGGCGTCTGTGCTGGTGGAGGTGGTCTACCCCGACCAGCCCTACACGATCCCCGGACACCCTATTTTTGATAACATCTTTTTGGTCAGGGATCTCATCCATCTAGCCTGTAGGTCTGGTCTGTTGATGGCCTTTTTGTCCCTCGATCAGGAGAAGATCTTCGACAGGGTGGACCATACATATCTCATGGGAACTTTGCAGGTGTTCGGCTTCGGACCCAGGTTCGTGGGGCTCCTCCGCCTCTTGTACTCGAGGGCAGAGTGCCTCATAAAGGTCAACTGGTCTCTGGCAGTGCCTCTGGCTTTCAGGCGCAGGGTGTGTCAAGGGTGTCCCCTCTCGGGTGGGTCAGCTGTACGCGCTGGCCATCGAGCTGTTCTTGTCTCTTTTACGCAGGTGGCTCACCGGTCTGGTGCTGCGTGAGCTCGAGGTGCTTATGCCGACGACGTGCTCCTGGTGGTTCAGGATCTGGAGAGGGTGCGGGATTGCCAGCAAGTCTATTCGGCGGCGTCCTCTGCCAAGGTCAACTGGGCCAAGAGCTCCGGCCTTCTCGTAGGTCCGCAGAGGGTGGATGCTCTCCCTGACTTGTCGTGGGGCAGGAAAACCCTTAGGTACCTGGGAGTCCACCTTTCCGTCACGGAAACCATGACCCTGTCAGCTGGAGCGAGCTCGGAGAGAAGGTGGAAGCTCGCCTCGGGGGTGTGGAGGGGTCTGCTGCGCTGGTGTCCTTCAGTGGTCGAGCCCTGGTGGTGAACTAGCTGGTGGCCAGCATGCTCTGGCACCGCCTCACCACCCTGTGCCTGACCCAATAGTTCCTCGCCCACAGCCAGAAGAAGCTGCTTGACTTCTTTGGGGGGGGGGGGGCAGGAAGCACTGGGTCTCCGCAGAGGTCCTGGCTCTCCGGTTTGGGAGAGGGTGGGCACGGAATCGTGTGCCTGAGGAGTCAGGTGCACACCTTCCTGCTACAGGCCCTGCAGAGATATCTGTACACAGACTCCGCTCCGTGATGGTGTCCGCTGGCGACGCATTTTTTCCGCCAAATGAGCAACCTGCGGTACGACTGGCAGCTGTTGGTCCTAGACCCGAGGAGCCTCACCTCCCGGCACCTCTTGCAGCTGCCGGGATTCTACAGAAAAGTGCTGAAAGCTTGGACAGTTCTGGCTCTTTAAGGGGGTGGGGAGGCCTTAAAAAATAGGCTCCACCCAAAAACATTGAGTGTGTGGGTGGGACCCGGAGTGAATAGCAGCCCCGAAAGCGGAGGACTTTCATTTAAAAGAATCCGTGGAAGAGTCCACAGATACTGTACAGCTAGAGCGAGAAACCCGGGGATTGTGCACTTCCCACCTCAGCTCCAGCCCTGCAGCAAAGGGAGAGGAATAAACACACACACACCCCACACGTCCATTTATCCAGAGTCCCACAGCACCGCCTCGGGAAAAGGCTGACAGGAACCGTAGCCTAAAGGTAGAAAAAGGAAGGAAAAAAAAATAAAGATTTACAAACGCCCGTCTCATTCACGTTCCCACAGGGAGCCACAGCCCGGGCAGCATCCGCCTCCCGCTGCCCATCAGGCACTTACATTTGATACTCGTCTATTGCCTCCACTAACTGTCCCCAGGAGTCAAAGTCCGTGCCTTTGCGAAAGCTGGCGTGCCATTTCTGCAACAACTTAGTCTGCTCAGTCATGGCCAGAGAAGTTGTAACAAACCGGGGGAAAAAAAAAAGGGGCAGACGTAAGGAAAGCCCGGAAAAGGTATCCGTTTATGACTTCTACTCTTTTTTTTTTAAGTTAGCATCCTCCCAGTTTGTTGCTATTATTGCTGTTGTCAGAGGGAGCTGCCCGTCATGAAGGTGCCTGTAAGATATTCCTCAACCGGTTCTGCTGCTGCTGCCGACCAAGCCCATTTCCATGCAACCTCCCCAACGGCCTGGGCAGGAAATCCCGCCCCTCTTTCCCTCTCAGGCCCGCCCTGCCTACGCTGCTGCGATTCAGAGAAATAGAATTAGGAGGCGGCAGCCTCGCGCGCCCGCCTTTCAGTTTTCCCCCATTGGATTCAGTCGCGCGCCCCACCCAGTTAAAGGTCCCGGTCTCTCCCTCTCTTTCTTATCCCCGCCCTTGGAAGCTGCCGCTGTATGAACCCGACGAGTGAAGGCGTCTGCGGAAGCTGCAGGCCTGTATTTCAGCTCTCCGGGTTCCTGTCTCTTTCCTCCATGGATAGCCCTGTACGCAGCTAGGGGAGGACGAGGAGCCGGAGCCACTGCTCCTTGTGTCTTTCTCCAGCCTTGGGATAAACCAGCTTCGAAAAGGTGAAACCTGCCCATCTGTTGTGGATTTAGGAGCCAGGGTTTTGTTTTTCCCCCTTCTCTTGAACTTGACCCGGAAGTCAGGATGGGGCCCCTGGACACTCAGGCCCCTTCTATAACACCAAAGTCCTCTGGGGGCAACCCCAAGTTGTAACCCTCGGGTCCTTCACCCCCTGGGGCTCAGTCCTCTGGCACTGCCACAGAACTGGAGACAAAGCCCTACCGGGGAACTTGAGTCCTCGCATGAGAAAAACAGCAGGAACAGAAGCCTCTTCAGCAGGCTGGAATAGCTCCTAGCAGCAGCTGAAGCCCCACTTAATCTTTCTACTGCTGCTTACCCCAGCACTTTCATCCCGCCCCCCATATTCACACACGGACAGTACTACAGCCCCCTCCCACTCCACTCTTTTCTATTAGGGCTTTTTCTCTTCCCTCACATTACCCCCCTCCCCTTTTTTTTTTCTTTACAGCCTTACCAAAGGCATAGGAGGGGGACAATTTAAGGAAGTCCCCGAGGCCTGTGACCTAGAGGTAAGGGGGGGGGGGGTAAGATACCTGTTCCCTGCTGGGCCTTTCCTCACCCCCTCCCACCATTCACTGGCCTGCATTTTGTGATGGTTTTATTGCTGGCTCACTGCTTTAAGTTGATTTGTTTCCTTGCACTCCCTTCCCAGGGTTTACAGGACAGGAAATCAGCTATTTATCAGTTCCTCAGCCGAGTTGATCAACCCTTTCCCCCTACCTTTAGTTTAGTTTTGAGGAGTGTTTTTTATGCCTGTTTTGACTACATCAACCTCTCTTTGGTTCCTTAAGGACTAAAAGTAACCTGTTCTTTTTTTCAGATAGGTAGTAAGGTGAGGCAACCTTCCCACTTTTCCCTCCCTCTTTTTATTAATTTAAATTGGCCCATTTTTCTGTTCCAGTGTCTGCACAGCCAGTAGCCGCAAAGAAAAGCCTGGAACAGGCCATGGTGACAGGCAAGGAGACCTTTCCCTACACCTAGATCCACCAAGGCCAGTGAGGCACGAGGGGAGGAACTGAGGTGTGAAGCCCCCCCCCCTAAGGCTTGGAGGGCCTGGTGGAGAAAAAGATGGGTGGGGAGGAGGGGGCCTTACTGCCAGCAGGGGAATCCCTAACTCCACCAAACCCTTGACCTTGACCCCTCCCATCCTGGCTTCAGTGTAAGGTAGGGTACCTGACCCCCCCCCCATTACCTCAAAGCTTTTTCATTACAGGCACAGCAGTACCTTCTGCCGCGGCTATGGAGAAGAGGAGGAAGAAGTTGAAACACACAGACTCCCTTCTGATTAGACTCCGTGGCACCACTAACTGGTGCTCAACCCCTGCACCCTCCCTTCACAGCTCCCACTGGGGGCATCCTCAGAGAGGGGAAGGTGTTTCCATGGTTACATCTTTTCCCTCCCTTTCTTTACCAGAGGAAAAGAGAACCCACTAAGTGGACAAGTGATGCCATCTGGGGCACTCCTGCCAGCACCACTGGGGATGCCACCATTGGGTTTACTTCTGGTGCCACTGCCAGGACCACCCATGCAGCCATTGCGGTGGCCACGGTGCAGGCTGGAGGATCCAACCATTTAATGGATTTGTAGCTCTTGGCAGCCGGGTCCTCCAGCCTCACTCTCGAGCATGGCATCCACTGCCAGATGATGGCCTCACTTGACCCCCTCAGATATAGCCAAGCTTGTGGGGCCCGGGCAGGCTGTAGCTGTGGGGAGAATGTAGTGCAAGGCTATACTTTTTTGTCAGGTGTTCCAAGTGGTCCCTAAGGCCGTCGAGGAGGGTCTTGTGGTGTTTCCACCAAGTGGAGCCAATCATGGGGCAGGGGGTCTGGGTGGTGGTCTGTTATGCCCACCCCATCTCCCAGAAGCTCTAATCAAACACCATCTTGGTGACCTGTGGGAATTTCACCACTCCTTTCGTTGCTCCCCTGGCACATCACTGAGAGGGGGAGGGGAGAGCCCCGAGGTGGAGGACGATCCTTTTCCAGGAGGGGACTTTCAAGCTCTACTGCTTCACGGAGGAGGCTCAGTGCGTCCATTGCCGCAAGCTGGGGTGCACACTCAGGCTGTGCCCCAGACCATCAGGGAGAGGGCAGCAAGCTCTTCCAGGTAATACCTGCCCCCACCAGCCCGGGCCACAAAGGAGCAGCCTCAGCTCCCTCAAGGTGGGCATTGTCTCCTCTCTCGGAGTCTGGAAGCTACCTGACTCCCGCCCCATGGGAGAAACGCCACACTCCTCTCCCTCCACTGCAGAGGCCAAAGATGCCCTGCGGGAGCCTGCTAACCTCCCACTGGTGCCACAGAATGCCAGGGAGAGGTGAGGCAGGAAGCCAGGACAGCTAATGTGGCAGGCCAGCCCCCTGTTACCCTCCCCCTCCCCCCCAAGCCCTCTGAAAACGGCACTGGAGATGCAGCAGGTGCTGTATCAAAGCCTGGTACAACGCCCTCAATTGGAAGCCCTGAGATCAAGGACGGAGGCAGGTGAGGGTGTTGGACCCTTTAGTCAAGAAATTAGGGCCACCCCCTCCTCCGTCCCACTGCTCCTCTCCAGTCTCCAGCTGTGGAGAGGGAGAGAGCACCATCCTTGTCCGCAGGTGCGTCCGCTGCACAGGTGGGGGAGGAGATGGAGGTGCAAGCCGCAGCTCCCCTCGCTCCACTGGCATAGTTCACTAGCCCTCTCGGGCCTCTTAAAAATAAATAAAAAAAATAAGTTGTGAGCAGGAGTCCTGCTTCTCCTTCTCCCCTCCACCTGCTGTTAGCTAGTGATAGGGACTCCCACCTTCCCCAAGAGGCTGCCGAAGCACCACCAGCCAATAAAATGGCAGGCGCCATGGCGGTCATGATCAGGGGACATAGTCCTTCGGAGCCTCAGTCCAGTGATCAGGGTGGGGAGCCCGGCTTGACCCCAGAGAGTAGCTCTAGGATCCATGTAGGGCACCTCTCCAAGGGCGGTAGTGGGACCCATGGATGAGGAACAAATAACTGCATCCTCTGGGGTAAGAACTTTCCTGCTTAGCGACAGCTTCTTCCCCCTTCTGGGGAAGTCGCGCTCCCCCCAAATCTCAACTACTCCCCATCTGGGGAGGGGGGGACTTGCCCAGCAGGAAGTGGGCTGTCATCAGCTTCCTCTGGCCAAAGAAATGACCCTTCCCACTCTATCCAGTAACACCATCTGGCCTCGATTGGAGTCTGGTGCAGAAGATGCACTGGAGGTCCATCAGGCTGAGCCTCGATTGCTGGAGAGATCTTGCTTAGAAGGGAGACTGCTCCTGTTGGGGAATCCCTCCTTTGACTTGGAGGAGGGTGGAGATCCTGGACACATGCTGTTCATCACCTCTTCTCCCTCCCCCCTCTTTTGTTGGCCCTTTCTCACCTTGACCCCAGGTGACACGGTACCTCTGACCTGGAGGACTCACTCCCAAGAGGACAGGAGCAGGGCCTGGTCCCCAAGACCCAATGAGGCAAAGGAGATGGGAGAGAAAGTATAGCGGAGGAAAGAGGGTCGTGGGCTGGCACGAAACCCAGCAGTCTCTCTGGCTCCCTCCTCCCTCTGTGAGCCATAATCATGGAGATGACCAAAACAGCATAGAACCAGGTAGGGAGATAAGCAAGTGGCTGCAAGGCCACCCAAGAGCTGCCGCCCACCCTGGCAGATAGAACAGTCACAAGCACTCCTGGAGGCTCTGTGACTGGGCAGACTGTGCATACCCAAATGCTCCTTGACAGAGAATGGCTTTGATGTTCTGCACGCTTAACACAAACTGCCATGGGACTGGGTTCTGCAGGCACTGAGTGCTCTCCGTCCTTGGATTGTGTGGGTCTTGGCACCTGGGGTAGAATGGGGAGATGGCTTTCAGCCACAAGTTGGGAGTGGCTGGTGGGATGGCCATCTTGATTTTGCAAGTCTCACAGGGGGAGATGAGCACCAAGGCTGTCACGCTGGGCAGGATGCTGCATGTGAAACTTCCACCCGGGGTGCTGCACCATTAATTGCGTCAACATGCACGCCCCCAAACAGAGGCCAAACAGGTGGTATTTTTTCGCCAGTTGTCAGATTAACCGGAGGACCTGTACCCCAAGAGCGAAGTGGTGCTTGGGGTGATTTTAATAGTGTCCTTGACCCACTGGACTACGGCACCCTGAAGTACGCAGTTGCATCTGGATGCCTCAGAAAGGCCATCCAATATCTTTCTCTGGTAGACGTCTGGTGTGCCCAGCACCCTGGTGCCCATTCCAGTTTCACCTTTGTGGGGAAGGGAAGGGT
This sequence comes from Rhinatrema bivittatum, assembly GCF_901001135.1. Lineage (NCBI taxonomy): Eukaryota > Metazoa > Chordata > Amphibia > Gymnophiona > Rhinatrematidae > Rhinatrema > Rhinatrema bivittatum. The sequence continues at coordinate 37,163,300 of NC_042617.1, read as the reverse complement.
GTCCCACACTGGGCTTGACCGGTGGTATTTTTCCTGTTGGTTGATGAACAGGGCCACAAAGTGCACTGTGGAACCAGTCCTGTCGGACCAGAATCTTGTGGCCCTGAGACTGGTGCTCAGCCCCACGCAGCCCAAGTCGACCCACTGGCGCTTCAACAGCTGCAGTTCCCTCAGGGCAGACGCCAGAAACACCCACCACCGTGGGAGAAATGCTCCGCACCTTCCCCTCCAGCAGCCAACCCCACCATAGAAGCCAACAAGGCCCTGTGAGAGCCTACTGCCTTCCCATCAATGCAAGGGAAAGGCGTGCAGTGTGGAGGCAGGAAACCAGGGCTGGCATGCAGGATGTTCAGCAAGTGGTCACTGACCACCACCACCCCCCCCCCCCCCACCCCCACCCCCTTTCCTTTCTCTTCCCCTGTACCCTCGGAAGACCCAGTGGCTGCAGCAGCAGTGAGTGCTGTGCCAGAGCTTGGATGCAAGGCTCCCCCGATGGAGGCCACGAGATAAAGCAGGGACAGAGTCTGGCGAGGAGACGGACCCTTTAGATAAGGTATTATTGCTGTCCCCCTCTCCCTCCTGTCCCTCTCCTCCTCCATTCTGCTGCTCCTTTTCTCTCTCCAGTCTCCAGCTGTGGAGAGAGGGCACCACCCTCGCCTGAGAGAGAGCCGTACAAGCGGGTGAAAAGATGGAGGTACAAAGCACCCGCCAGTGGCGTTTACCCCTCCCTCCTGGCTCTGCCAAGAGGAGGAAGCTCCTGAAAGGGAGGGAGCAAGGGACATAACCCTAGACCACCTCCTCTGAACAAGAGGGGAGAGTCGGGGATCCTGTCTTCTCTCTTTCCCTGCCCCATTTGAAGGATAGCAGAGGCCACCCCTTCCCAGAGTCCACTGCTGATTGAGGAAGCAGCTAGCCCTGCGGAGATCGGGAAGGACAGGGCCCCGGGACTTCAGCCTGGCGACTAGAGGGAGGAGCCGGGCCTAGCTCCGGGGTGGGAAATATAAGGGTCTGCCAGGAGAGATGGCAGAGGGATCCGACAGAGGGACAGGTAGGGATTTCTGCACCTCCCTCCTCCCCCCTTCTTTCTAGGGGAGCTTTGTTCCCTCTTCCTTCTGCCAGAAGGTCAGACCCAGCAGAAGGTGGGCCAGCCCCCCGCCCCTTCTGACTATAGAGGTGCCCCTCCCCATTCCCTAAGTCACTGTCCCACCCCAAAGGAGCCCGACGCATCCCCCAGCCTGAAAAATATTCTGCCTTTTCAGGATCTTGACCATGGAGAGGGCCTGATGGATCAACTCCTGTCTGGGTAGCCTATCTCTGACCTGGGGGAGGGAGAGATCCCTGGGGATCAGACTCTCCCTCCCTTTCTGATGGCTGCCTGCTGTCCGTCCCTTCTTCCCCTCCCTCCCTCTCTCTCTGGTTATTCCTTGATTACCTGCTAATCTGCCCCAATGTGGCCTGGCACCAGGTGTGGGCCAGAGCCCAAGGGGGGTTGGGGGAAGGGAGGAGGCCCCAGAAGAGCTGTCAGTCCTGGAGGGCCCTTTCCAAGGAGGGCAGGAACATAATGTGGTCTCTGTCCCCAAGACACAAGTCCCTGGACCTGATGGGGTGGGGGTGGGGAGAGAAGGCCGTGACCTGGTACAGAGCTCGATGGCCTCTCAGCCCCCTGCCTCCTCCTTCAGCCGAGGCCATGAAGAAGATGGCTATAGCAGAGCAGATCTGGGAGGAGGAATGAGGAGCGAGCAGCCATGAAGCTGCACTGGACCTGCCCCACCCTGCTTTTTTCCCTAACTAGAAGCACACTCTTCCTCTCCTTCCCCCTGCTAGGCACTCTCCAATTCCATCTCCCACTCAGTTTCTTTCCTTGCCTCCAAGAACTCTCCCATGCCCTGTCTTCCTTCACCTCTCTCTCCTCAGCCCTGAAATAAGACCCTGCCACCAGCAGCTATCCAGCCTGGGCTGCAATAGCAGCATCTGTCACATCTCTTCCAGTGAGCAGCAAGCCCTGATTTTAAGTGACTGTGTGATTTGGCGCCCTGGATTTTTCCAGCCCTGGGTCACAAGCCCACAGATAAGCGGAAGACATAACTAGAAAATTCATAGGAATGGGGCATTGTACAGAAAGTGATGTACTAGCATCTAGATACACCGAAGCAGTAGCAAATGAGAAATACAATAAAATACTGGATTGAAACTGGAAGATTGCAGATTAAGGGGAGAGCAGAGGTAGGTCAGGATTGGTGTAATTCCTATGTTCTCAATGGAGTTTGCGATCCAGGTAGAAAGTGCTCCCTAAAGTGCTCTCTTTGAAAGTAGTGTGAAGTGTTCAGGGTAAGAGCTTTTTTTGTGGCGTAAGCTACCTGTCGAAATGGGGCAAGAAAGGAAATATTGTATGATCTGGTAAAAGATGAAGACCTGGCTCTTTCCTGAAATGGAAACATCTTAGGCTTGGGGACTCTGGTAATGGGGCTGAAGGCTTGGCTTTGGTTCAGTTATGACATGTGTTTTATAGAGTGAATGTGGTCAATTTTGTTCTATTTTTAAGTTTTATTTTGTTGTATTTTTATTAGTGATTGTATACTGCTTTCATTTGGTCTATAAAGCAGTAGATTTATTTTTTTTTTTTTAAATATGAAGACACAAATAGGTCGCAAAGCAACCTGAAAAGACACGTACGTATACAAATGCTCATAGTCTAAGAAAATCATTGACTTAGAACAGGGATAGGCAATACTGCTCCTAGAGTACCACAAATAGGCCTAGTTTTCAGTATATCCACAGTGAATATGTATGAGGTATACTTGCATGTACTGCCTTTTTAGCAAATCTCTCTCGTGCATCTTCATTGTGGATATCCTGAAAACCAGACCTGTTTGTGGCACTCCAGGACTAGAGTTGCCCATGCATGACTTAGAAGCTGCCATGGCAGAAGAAAATATTTTGCAAACAGGAAATCAAGGCTTAGTGATAATTTCCCGTTGATAGCACAGCTGAATTAGACAGTTCCCATGACAGCATGGCTATCAGGGCCCGGGAGGTGGAGCTGTCCAAAGACTAAGTCAGAGCTTTTGCTCTATGCAGCTGCGCGCGTGTTCCCGCGCAGGAAACAATCTCGTCAGTCTTTCTTTACGTGTGTGTGATCGCACGCGGAGTTGACTTCTCAGTTTTTCTTCACTCGAAACAGAATGTCTCAAAAAGCAAATCCGAGGCTGTCGGGGTTCAAACCTTGCCGCTGTGGTAAGATCATGTCCATTATTGATGGACATGATCATTGCAACCACTGCCTAGAAGCCGACCACATCCAGGCTGAGTGCATACATTGCGGCCGCATGTCACCTCGAGCCCGAAGACAGCGGGCACAGAAGATGGAGGACTTGAAAAATCGCCCCGGTGGGTCATATGCCCCTCCTTCCGAAACTCACTCCTCACCGGGCCCAGCAAAACCTCAGGGCCTACCGTCGCAAAGGGCCTCATTGATGGAACCATCAACCTCCAGGCCTGGAGGCACAGGAGAGCCCAAGCAGGTTCAGAGGGGTCGAGACCCCCATAAAACTCCATCTAAAGGTAATCGGGACAGGGCGCATTCAATGCACTGCTCGCACCTGGAACACGTGGTGCAAGACAGGAAACATGGCACCGAGGATCCTTTGAGCCAAGAACTGCGTCGACCACTGCAGCCGAAGCCGATGCACCATCCATCGGCACCGACACACAAGACATTGGCGCATGCGTCAGATCATGCGTCTACATCGAAGCACGGCGCTGATGAGAAGCATAAGTTGAAGCCATCGATGCACAAAGCTGCAAAATTGCTGCAAAAGGCGTCCCACACGACGAAGGATGTCAAAAAGCCGAAGCATTCCACTCACAGTGCGTCTAGCCACTTGACAGAAGGAAAATCAATAGGGACTGGGACCAGTCTTCCTCAAAGGCATAAGATAGCCGCCTCAAAACATCTAATTACCAAGCCTTCGTCCAGAGAGCCTCCTGTGCAAAAGACTGGACATGATTCCCGGCGATCTCGCTCACCCAATGTTCGAGGCTATCCACCTCATCCGGTGGACAACTGAATCTGGAAGATCACTCTGCCTCAGAAGATGACTGGGTTAGGGTCCTTTCTCATTCCTTTTCTTCGTCCTTGGCATCACAAGTATTTTCTGACCTTTCATCCATCGCGGGACGACGTACGTGGGACCAAACCCTCCAGGAACCACTTTCAAAAAAAGCGGAAAGTAGAGGATGAACGGGGATGGCATCGCACTCAAGGTGAGACAACTGACTCTGAGATAGTTCGAGCAGCCGTACTCCCAAGGCAGCGGTGAGAGAGTTCCTTTATAAATCGCGATACTAAGGGATGCAATGAAATTGGTTGGCCACGATGTGGTCGATGGTACGCCGCTATGGCACTGAGATGAACCCCGACCGAAGAAGTTGCGAGACCTCCCTTGTATAGTGTGTGAAGGTAGCCTAGCAGGAATTCAGGTGAACAGTCTAAGTAGCACATTTAAGATTAATCAGAGAAAATTCTTTTTCACTCAACGCACAATAAAGCTCTGGAATTTGTTGCCAGAGGATGTGGTTAGTGCAGTTAGTGTAGCTGGGTTCAAAAAAGGTTTGGATAAGTTCTTGGGGGAGAAGTCCATTAATGGCTATTAATCAATTTTACTTAGGAAATAGCCACTGCTATTAATTGCATCAGTAGCATGGGATCTTCTTAGTGTTTGGGTAATTGCCAGGTTCTCAGGGGCAGCAGTGATGGTATCTCCTACAGGGAGGAGCCCCATAGGGAACTGAAGCCCCCTCGAGGAGAGAGTACCTGTATAGAGGATAGGCACCTGGAAATAAGCAAAGGGCCTCTGAGGAGCAGGACCCCAGGTTAGTAGAACCCTGGAGGGTGAAGGTGGCTTCCAGCAGGGTAGAAGCGGCAGAGCAGCTTCAGACCAGAGCGAATCCAATCTGTTGCTAACTCGGCGAGAGTCAGCAAATGGGCAACCTTTTGAATGCGGAAGCAGTGACGTCACTCGAGGGGGATGCCCCTGAGGTTCATGCCAACACTGCTACAAGATGTGAGGCATGTGCGCGCACCCTAGGAGGCCTCAGGTCAACATGGCGGGACGCCGTGCCAGAGCCGCTCCAGGGAAGCCGGAGGGTGCGGCAAGGAGACGCTACGGACACCATTCTCCCGAGGCTGGTGGAGAAGGCTGAAAAAGAGATGAGGCATGTCGGGCGAAGCCATCTGAGACCTGCCGCAACAGAGCCCATCCCTGCAGCGAAGGAAGAAGTTTGGCGGTGAGGCCTGGTGCATGCATGTGAGAATGGGTGCCTGGGTGAGTGCTGGTGGGTGTGAATGGGTGCCTGGGTGAGGGCTGGTGGGTGTGAATTTTGAGCGCGTGTGTGGTTGAGAGAGAGATTGGTCAGGGAGGTGGTGTGTTTCTGGGTGAGAGAGATTGGTCAGGAAGATGACTGGTGTGTGTGTGTGAGAGACCAAGACTGGTAATGGGGTCTAATTTGGGTGGGCGGGGTGGAGTGTGTGTGAGGACAGAGCTTCAGCAGCCGCTGCTGCTTCTGGTGAGTGCTTTTGGCCTGCAATCTTGCTTCTCCCACTGACACTCCTTGTGACTTTAGGCAAGCCACTTTATCCTCTGTTGTCTCAGGCACCTACTTAGATTTATAAGCTCTTTGGGGAAGATACATATCATACCTGAATACCTATTGCCATTGTGTAGTGCTGCATATATCACTATTACAAATGTGTTCTTTTTTTAAGTGCCAAACTTCAGCGTATTTCTGCTTTGGGAGATTGATAGTGGTATTTTGCAAATTGCAATTTTAGGCTGTGGTTTCTTCTGCATAGTAGCATGCTGAGGAGTTGGAATGTGGTTTTTTTTGTCGTCCTCTAAACCCTATTCCTGGATGACTCCAGAAACCCTCACCAGCCTGATAAATGGAGAGGTCACTGCTCCTCCAAGGTGTACCCTTAGCACTGTTTGTTAGCCAGCAGGGAATACTACTGCCTTTCCCTCTTCACCCTGGGCCTCCATAAACCACCCAACGGAGAAGAAATGTGATCCATGTCACATGACAAAGTTTGGCCTTTGAGTACATGAGAATTTCTTAGCATCCATTCAGATTAATCCAGAACAAGTGGGTTATGCACCTCTACTAGAAGATGGAGTCAGAGCAAACTGACATCACAGTTTATATACCCCTGCAGTGACAACAGCCTGTCAGTATTCTCCATCTCCAGCAGATGGGGACGTGTATCTCCCTATTGGGAATTGCTTCATTTTGAGAGAGGAGAAGAATATTCGCTCTGCTCTCCTGTGGTAATACAAATGGTCCCTCCCCCCAGTTGAGAATTCCTGAGGTGATTTCCGTGGGCTCTCAGATGAGTTCCTTGGTCTGGTAGCTGCTTTTCAGCCGGCGTGGACTTAGCTGCAGGAAGCCAAGCACAGCAGTGACAGCACATGCGCTCTGTTCCTCCCCCCACGCAACCGGAGATGGTCTCTGTACTCAGCCAGGTAAGACTGAGCTCCAGTAAGTTTAACAAAAAAAAAATTGTAATATACAGAGACTTAGAAGGAGGCTTTTGTTGTGTAGGGCTTCCTCCCCCTCCCAGTCTCCATGCTCTGCACGATGATACGACATTCGTTCCACTCCGTGGGAGGTCGAGGGATATGAGCAGCCTGGTGGGTTGAGCAGCCTCCTTAGGCTAGGCCGCACTCCAAGGCTCTTCCGCTGCATAGTAGTCTGCAACAGCATTTCATGCACTTTCCCAGGCACCACTCTACAGTGGTGTTGGTTCAGCGTGTGCATCTAGCTGTACACCCAGTATTTGGCCACAAAGCTAGATTCATGCCCCCAGCCACCGCTCAGCGCACTTTTGGCTATAATGGCACCTATACCTAAGAAGCCTTTTCCTTTGCATTGCCTGTCATATCGGGGCATCTCAGCCAGGAGTGCCCGTTAATTTGTGCCAGCACTGTTTGGAGGCGCAGGGAGAACTATCTTCCTCTGATTTCACTAAACCTGGTTCTTTCCAGCTGTATGTAGGTCTATTTAAAGACAACTCAGGTGCAGTATCTGAATTTGGACCTCCCCTAACTGGTTCCTTAGCAGGGAACAGTAGCTTAGTAAGTATGCCTCTGGTGCCTCCTGGTTTGGATACTTCTTTCAAGGGTTGCAATCTTTTGTTCAGGTGCAGCCTTCAGCTCTGTCCAATGCTCTCAGAGCAGAGGCGCAGGTAGGAACCTTGCCTGGACCTTCTGTTAAGCGCTGGAGTACTCTTAGAATGGCAGTGGGATTTCCCGATAGAGATCCGGATGGCATGGATGATGGTGAAATTCTTCCAGAATTAGAACAATGCTAAGGTTCGTTCATAGATATGAGCTGCCAGCTCTGATCTCCCAGACCTTGGAAATGCTCTAGGTTTGTTGTGCCTGACGCCCTCTCTCTGCCCTCCTTACCTCTATGGCGCCTCCCTCTCCGTCCACGGGAAGACTGGCTACCGCGGCATTCTCCTGCCACTTGTCCTTGGGCGTTCCCGGACTGGCTCGATGCTGTAATCGCCATGTTTCCTGGAGGCCTAGGGGCGCGCATGTGGCACGGCCCCGATTGAAGTACCGGCATTGGCGTGAACCTCGGGGGCGTCCCCCTAAGATGACGTCACCCGCGACGGATATTTAAGATCTTGGAATTTGCTAACACATGGAGTTAGCAGGGGGTTTCGCTACCTAAGCAACTCTGCCTCCTCGGACTTACCAGAGGTACCCGCTCCTCGGGGGCCCCTCGCTTTGTTTTTTCAGGTGACAGTCTGGAACTGGTACTCGCTCCTCGAGGGCCCTGATCCCAGACTCGCTTCGTATACTCTTCTGCCTGGAAGTCTTCACTACCAACTATATCAGCTACTTCAGTGAGTTACCTTCGTTCTCTCTGAGCTTTCCCTGGAACCAGGTACTCTCTCCTCGAGGTCCTATTTTTTCATTTCAATTTGCACATTTTTGATAAAGTGAATGTCTTTGTTCAAAAATACACTATCATGCCATAAATTTATGTGAATCAGCACTGTTAATAGCCACTTATTAGAGCATGGCATTGACACTTAGCTTTAACGTTGTTAGAGGAAATGCTTGAGACTTGGTGGTGGAAGTTTTATGCGGTACAAGCCTGACATGGATCGCGTTTCGGCATGTGACAGCCTTCAAGGGGCCAATTGTATCTATAAATTTAGAGAAGTTGGATCGACTGTTTGTCCTTCATGGTGGTACTAGACAGGGAGAGCCAGCCTTGTGGGCTACCAATAGCTCACTGGATTAAGGAAGTAGTCATGGCCACATACATGGGTGCTGGGAAGCAGTTACCTAGTCAGGTTAGGGCTCATTACACTAGGATTCAGGCAGTGTCCTGGGCAGAAGTTAGATTGTCTCCTGTCTACGTTGCCGAGCTATGACTTGGTCCTCCTTGCATACCTTTTCCTGTTATCTGGATGTTCAGGCCCAGGGGGACGCGGCCTTTGCACGACCGGTTTTGACTGCACTGCAGGCAGCCTCCTGCCCTATTTGGGAGTAGCTTGGGTACATCCCACTTTTTCTGGATTCATCTGACTGGATGCTAAGAAATGAGAAATTACTACTTACCTGATGATTTCAATTTCTTTAGGACAAACAGATGAATCCGTCTTCCCTCCCTTGGCTGCCAAATGATTGCATAATGATCCTCCTGTGAGCCTACATGTTACAGGGATTACTGGTAAGTATTACTCCAGTCCCTAGACCAGTGTTACATTCTTGTCTGAGCACAATGTTGGCTGAGTGTTGCAATGGTTATCCATTTTCAATCACGTTTTGTTGCTAGTCTGTCCACAGTTGCTTTTGAAGAAAATACCAGCAGGCTGATGTTGCTGCAGGGGGTATATATACTGTGACATCAGTTTGCTCAGTCTCCATCTGCTGATAGTTACATAACCCACTTGTTTTGGATTTATTTATTTATCGAGTTTTATATACCGTCATTCGGGTTTGCCATCACAACGGTTTACAATTGTCGATGGGAGGGGGTATGTTAGCAGGTTAGCAATTCAACATGTTTATACTCAGATTACAATATACATTTACAGGATTAAGATTCAAATTACAATATACAATTACTGCAAGAAGTTCGTTTGTAGAAGCTATTGAGTATTTGTCTCTTTTGGTTTGATTGTGTAACCAGATGGATGGTTTTCATTGAGTATCTAAGTAGGGTTTGGTAGATGGTTTTCACTTAGTGTCTGAGTGGGCTTAGGTGGATGGATTATCATTGAGTGCTTAAGTAGGCTTTGGTGAAAAGCCAGATTTTTAGGTTGGGTTGTGTCCTCATTTTGAATGGAAGGGAGTTCCATAATTTGGGGCTTCCAATGGAAATGGCTCTTTCTCGGGTTGTGTTGAGTTGCGTGGTTCATGTGAGAGGAATTTTTAGGAGACCTTTGTTTTGAGCGTAAGTCTCTCGTTTTGGGGTGTGGAGTTCGATTGTTTTAGTTAACCAGCTGGTTTGTTGACCTATGATAGTTTTGTGTAGTATTGTTAGTATTTTGTAGTCTATTCGATAGTGTAGGGATATGAGGGATGGAGCGATATGGTCGTGTTTTTTTTTTTTTTTGTTCCAGGTAGTATTCCAGCGGCTGCATTCTGTAGGATTTGGAGTGGACGGATTGTGGTGAGAGGTAGGCCGAATAGTAAGGAGTTGCAGTAGTCTAGGTTGGAGAAAATGAGTAGCTGTAAAATTGTTCTGAAGTCATCTTGAGAAAGGAAGGGCTTGAGTCGTCTTAGGGTTAGTAATTTGTGGTATCCTTCCTTTATTCATTCTGACTGTCCTAAAGAAAAGGAAATTATCAGGTAAGTAATAATTTCTCAATTAAAAATATATAGGTATGCAGAAATACAGGACTGGAAAAACTCAGGTGTCTAAAAGTTGTCCAACTTTCCAGTTTAAGACACAGTGGGGCATGAGTGGTGGAGTGCTGCAGCAGCTTCTTTGAGCAGGGCCCAGCCCATGGAGAATTTGTGGCTGCAATAGGAGGGAGAAGAAACAAAAGAAAGAGGAGGGCTAGAAGACCTTAAGTATCTGGAAAGGAAAGCAGAAAGTCAAAGAAGGAACTCAAAACAATTACATAAAAAAAAAAAGCAAAATAGGCACATACAAAGCGCAAAAAAAGTTTATCAGCTCCTAAATATTTCTTAATTCTTATATAAATACTTAGTCCAATCTCCTGTTGGACCTCCTTGTTTGTGGATATATCTGCTCGGGGGAGGGGGGGATTTTAAAATGTATGTTAAAGGTTTGGTGTCTGGGCAGCCAATTATCTAAAAGCAATCTCATAATGCACATGCTGAGGACCTGAAGTCAATGTAAGAAAGTGGGCTGAGGAAGCAGCATTCGCAGCTCCTAGAAGGAGAAAACTGCAGCCATTGTTTAACAGTGATGATAGGTAGTGGCCAGGCTCCATGTGCACACTTGACTGGATTTCATAGGGAACTGTGGTCTCTGGCCCCTGACCAAGAACTGTCGCTGGGCGTGTGTTCTCTGAAATAGGGGAAATATCTTTCCTAAACTAGGATGAAACATGGTTTTAAATCTTTTTTTTTCTCAGTTGGTTTAAAAATCTTATTTAAAATCAAGTGGTAGAAATAAAGAATATATTTGGTGGTAATGGGGTTGATTCATCGCAGTTTGAAACGCAGAAAAGTTTTTGTTCTCGGCACAGGCTAAAAAACATTTTATCATGTTTTTTAAAAATGCTGCCAAGAGGTCCTGTGAGCCTTGGCAATCCCTATTAGACTGCCTTTATGCGAGGCTTTGCACCTGCCTCTCTGCACTACAGTGACTTCATTACAGTCTGCATGAAGCTTATCTCACACCCCATTTGCATACATTTATTTGTATTTGTGTGTTCTGACTTCAGGTGTTTTCAAAGCAACTGTTGCCGAGAACATTCCTAAGACATGACCCACTGGTTTCATCGCAACCCTTTGAAGGCAACGGCTCCTGTGCCATTCAATTTTTATGGCGTTGCTTCAACCCCTGCTGCTTCAAAGATTTGTAGGTAAGTGTGGAACGTTCCAGACTGACAGCAAACCCCAATTCTATAGCTTTGCTTTTCTCATGAAGCCAAGCGGATAAGCTTAGGTATATTGCTTTTACTTTTTTTAAAGCCTCGTTCTCGTCTGAGTACAAATACTTATCAAGTGCCATACAGTTGTTAGTACAAGAGGTGGGCAAAGGCACCAGCAGATGCTTGTCTGTCTAATTTAATTTAAAAACAAGTTCTTCAGAAACTCTTTAATTAAAATGTTCTTGGCAGTTTGGGTATATGTAAGTTCTTTAATTTTGCAGTTGGCATGAGGTAGTGTTCTTTTTTAGCATTTACTTCTATTTTGTGTGCATTGCAAACTTTTTTTTCTGGGAAGAGAAGTCATAGGGGCCCCTAAGCTTAAAATTTGAAAACTAAAACAGCTTTTGTTATAGAGTGTGTTTTCAGGTGTTAACTTACTATAACTTATACATGTCTACAGAGCTGGCTCAAGGTTGAATGGTGCCCCAGGCAAAAATTGTTGCTGGTGCCCCTCTTCCCCTTTGCTGCTTCTCTCTCTCTCTCTCTCTTCCCCCCATCCCTCCTTATGGCATTAGTCCCTTTTTCTCCCTCTTTGCATGCACACTCTCTCCCCCTTCCTTCCTACATTCTCTCGCTATTCTCTACTCCTACTCCTTCCCCATCCATGCTGCTAGACCAGGCTGCTCCACACTCCATGGCAGGCACTCATCCTGTCCTGGATCCATAGCTGCTTTAAACACTTAAATGATGGAAAAAAAAACCTTCTGTGGATGGGCCCTCTTATTTTTTTTTTCAGATTGTCCACCCACTCATACCTTTATCCAACTAACACTTCCCACCTGATTGCTAAGTCTCCCCCTACCTTAATCTTTACTCCCTCTCCAAATTCTTATTTTCCTCACCCATCCCTAAATTCAAGCTCTACTCCCTACCTCTGTTAAAACCTTGAAACTTACCCCGCCTGGTTTCCTCCCCAGAGATAGCCAGTGATGAATCAGACTTTCCGTTTCAAAACATAACATTTATTAAGTAGCTTAGAGATCTTATAAGAGCTGGCAGGATTTGTTTATTTTATGCATGCATACAAAGTTAAGATAGCAGAAACTATAAGGAAAATCAAGATTGTGTTTTCCTTATGGGAGTAAATGGAGCGAGGTCTCACAGAATTTAACTGTTCACCAGGCAGAGCCAATATACTCATCGTTTTAAATTTGTCTTAGTCTTTTATATCCTGTTAAACATGGTGCGCATATGCTTCCCACCCTCCACTCTCATCCTCTGTTTGCTGGTAATTTTCCTTCATGTGCCTCTGACATCACATATTCTTCTTACTCAATGCTTCCTTTATTTCTTGTAACTTTCTTGGCACCTTTCTTATCAGGAATTCACTCTGCACTCTCATGCCGTTCTCAGCCTCAGTTGTTCTGTCTCTGGGCTGAATTTTTTTTTTTCTCTTCAGGCCTTTTTATTCCAGTTACTAGTCAACATGGGGCAGTTTTCTTTTAAAGCAGCAATTTAACAACTAACTTAAATCCTCACCTCCCACATCTCCCCATAATCCAAAAACTATTCTCCACCTGTCCAGTTACTACTACCCTTAGTTTTCAAAAGGTTGATATTCAAAAGCCATTTAGAAGAATAACATACGTTTATCTAAATGGCTTCCCTGGCTATAATCAGCTCTTATCTAGTTAAAGTCTAGCTGGGTAATAAGTTAGGAGGCTAGAATCATGGAAACTGTTATAAAGAATAAAATCACAAAACGTTTGGACATGGTTTAATGGCACACAGCCAGCATGGGTTTACCCAAGGGAAGTCTTGCCTCACAAATCTCCTTCATTTTTTTTGAAGGGGTTAATAAACATGTGGATTAAGGTGAACTGGTAGATGTGATGTAATTAAGTGCCTTGTGAAAATCCAAAGTCCCTCATGAGAGGCTTCTAAGAAAACAACTAAAAAGGCATGGGATAGGAGGCGATGTCCTTTTTGTGGATTGTAAACTCGTTAAACGACAGGAAACAGCGTAGGATTAAATGGTCTGTTATCACAGTGGAGTGCCTCAGGGATCTGTACTTGGACCGGTGCTTTTTTAATATATTTATAAATGATCTGGAAAGGGATACGATGAGTGAGGTAATCAAATGACACACAATTATGCAGAGTAGTTAAATCTCAAGCGGATTGTGATAAATTGCAGGAGGACCTTGTGAGACTAGAAGATTGAGCTTCCAAATGGCAGACGAAATTTAATGTGGACAGGTGCAAGGTGAAGCATATAGGGAAAAATAACCCTTGCTGTAATAACACAGTTAGGTTCTGTCTTAGGAGTTACCAGGAAAGAGATCTAGGCATCATGATGGATAATAGGGGCGTGCATTCGTTCTGGTTCATGGAGCCTGAAATTTTGGGAAAAATTCATTTTCGGAGTTAGCGTGCGCTAACCCGAAATTCTGGTGTCGTCCCCCCCCCCCCCCTTCCGAATTTAAAGGGTCTGAACCATGGGAAATACAAAATTTCCCACAGCGGGCTTTGCACATCTCTAATGGATAATACATTGAAATTGTTAGCTCAGTATGCTGTGGTGGTCAAAAAAGCAAACAATGTTAGGAATTATTAGGAAGGGAATGGCAAAATAGTGAATGTGGTCATGCTTCTGTATCTCTCCATGATGAGACCATACCTTGAATACTGTGTGCAATTCTGGTTGCCACATCTCAGATATAGTTGCACTGGAGCGTGCAGAGAAGGGCGACCAAAAAAAGAAGCATGGAATGGCTGCCCTATGAGGAAAGGCTAAGGAAGTTAGGGCTGTTCAGTTTGGAGAAGAGATGGCTGAGGGGGGATATGATATGACTCGAACATGTTAATTTAAATCTGTTATTTTTCTCTTTCAGATAATAGGATTAAGGGGCACTCCATGAATTTAGCAAGTAGCTCACAAATTGAAGAAAATTCTTTTTCACTCGGTGCATAGTTAAGCTCTGGAATTCATTGCCAGAGGACGCTGTTATGGCAGTTAGTGTAACTGTTTTTAAAAAAGGTTCGGATAAATTCTTAGAGGAAAAAATCCATAAACTGCTATTAATAAGGAACAGTAGCTTGAGATCTATTTAATGTTTGCGTGCTTGCCAGATACTTGTGACCTGTTTCCAACAGTGGTCAATACAAGATGCGGGGTTTGGTCCCTTGATCTGACCCAGTATGGCGCATCTTATGTTCTAATTTAGCCGGATAAGTTAGGGTAGTCCAAGGCCATAACTGGCAGGAGTTATATTAACTAGTTAACTCCAATTTTCAGAGTTAGCCGGATGGCTTATTCAAAGACCTAAAGAGCTGACCTAAAGTTAGCTGGCTATAGTTAGCCGGCTGACTATATTAAATAGTGTGGCTGCACTATTGAATGTCTCCAAAGTTATCCAGATTTAGTTTATCCAGCTAACTTTGCTATCTGGACTGTCTGAATATAGATCTTCAAGTCTACATGCTTTTCTCCCCCCCACCCTTCCTACACTATTTACAAATAAAAATTTTTTAAAAAGCAATAATTCTGCATAACATAAATATTGTTAAGATTTCACTTATGTGGAGATTTTCTTTTTAAAGAATGTATCTCACTTGTAAAATATGAAGGACTGTATGACTGAAGTCAAAATTTAAATGGTTGTCTGGCTAACTTTTGGAGATAATGTAGAAAAAGCCTTAGTAGATGATACGAGAGAATAAACTACAAGAAACACGTATTCATAAAAAATAACACATAAGTAAATATTTTTCTATGGGACCATCATATAAACCCCAACAGTTGATATCTTTTAGAGCATTAATTGTGCTCCGTGCCCTAAAAGATATCAACTGTTGGGGTTTTTATGATGGTCCCATAGAAAAATATTCTTATGTGTTTTTATTTTTGATGAATACGTTTTTCTTGTAGTAACTTTTGGAGATAGCCAGACAAATCCCCAGGTATAAATTTTTCCCTTACTGCCTAGCTAAATTTTGTCTGGGAAGATTGTCTCCTGGACAAAATTTACCTGTCAAAAAAAAATGTCAGTACAGGGGATGTTCCCAGGGCATGTTTTCACTTTTTCTGGGCCGTGCTGCCTGGACAACATTACCGGAGTAACTCTGGGTAAATAGTAGTCCCCAGGATACCTGGACAACGTTAGATCAGTCATACAGCAGACTTGGCTTTGGACTGAATAATATCCAAATAAAGGTACTCAGAATTAGTCGGGTAAATCTTACCTGGGCACGGCCAGCTGAATATTGACATTTATGAAATTGTGCACACACACTCCTACTAGAGCTACCCAGCACACTCTTTTTGCAGCTAACTTGGACCCAGCAGCATGTCCGTGGGTTATCCCTTCTTCTGCTGTTTATGTAGAGCCCAAGGTACATTGTGTTGTACAGAACCTGCAGGTAGTCAGACTTGCAATGATTTGGAAGACACTACCCCACTTTTGAGCCCTAGTTATTGCTTCAAGTGCTCCTTCCTCTGTGCTGCCATCTTCTTTTTTTTTTTTTTTTTTTGTTCTGTGCCCATGCAGTTTAAATAGATCATACTTGCACAGTTTGCTGGATAGAGAGGAGAGGTGCCAGGAGGAATATCTAAGTCTGCCTATTTAAAGGTGCAGGGTTGCATCGGTTGGCAGCGATTTCAGTACAGCTTGACTGGGAACACCTGTATCTATCTAACATTTACCTAAGTTGCCTCTCCTGGGCCTTTCCTAGCCAGTGCCAATGCTGTTTAGCCCATGGCTGACCATACCAACAGGTGATGCGGTGGCTCCCCTTGTTACTCTGCATTCTGGGCAACCACCCAACTTGCCTTATCCAAAGGCTGACCCTGGATGTCCACCTAGTTAAAGAATTGTCTATACTGTAGAGAAAAAGGTCAATGTTTTCATGGTCCGCAATTACACCCCCAATGCTCAACCCCCAAGCTCAACTCCCCCTCAGGTCCTCCCACTATGCTCCACCTCCTCCTCCCCCCCCCCCTCCCCACCTTATGCCAGCATCTTAGCTGCCTCTGCTACTTGTAAATAATACCAGCAATGCTCGATCTCAAGCTCTGCTTCCCCCCCCCCCCACCAGTCGCATTCTCCCTCCCAATGCTCTTTCTTAACACAAGTTATGTGTAATCCCATACGATGTTCCCATGAACTCCACCCCCCCCCCTTATGCCAGCAACCATAGCTGCCTCTACTATTTGTAAATATTAACTGCAATTTTTGGTATTAAGCTCTGCTTCTCCCTGTTCAATGTACAATGTTCAATGTTAAAATGTAATTTTCCTAACTTAACTTGTTGACTGTAAACTTGTAACAGAGTATTTTTACTCTCCTGTTACAAGTTATTTGTAAACAGATATGATGTTCCCACGAATACCGGTATAAAAAAAAATGCTAAATAAATGGTCCATTAGACATTAATTTTAGCACAGTTGAGTAAATTGTCATGTCACTGATCCTTGACCACTACTCCATGCCTCTGGAAAAGTGAACTACTGTCTTTTGAAATCTTATGCTGCAATAAATCTGAGCCTATAAGTATCACTAGTTTCTGTTTTATCTACATTTAAATTTTCCAAATTAAATGGGAAGTCTGTTTTTCTTATTACTATGTTATATTAATACTATATTTATTTATCGAGTTTTAAATACTGTCATTCAGTTTCGCCATCACAACGGTTTACAAAGTTTCGATGTTTAACAGTGTTCAAAGTTCTTACGCTTGTTAGCATAGTTATCTGTCGTTATAAACATAGTTTGGTAGTAACTTGTATAGGTTAATTTATGTGTATTGGATTGGATCTGCATGTTTATATGGGCTGGTAGGGAGGGAAGTTGAAGCATGGGTTATAGGGTATTTTGGTAGGCTTTGGTGAACATCCAAGTTTTTAGTTTTCTTTTTTGAAGGTTTTTAGATTTTCTTGTGTTCTCAGTTCGGTTGGGAGGGTGTTCCATAGCTCTGGGCTTCCTAGGAGATCCTAGAGCCAGTTGTGTTTTCATGATATCCACAGTGAATATGCATGAGGTAAATTTGCATATCATGGATACTTGGTATATGCAAATTTATTTCATGCATATTCATTGTGGATATCTTGAAAACACAACTGGCTGTGGAATCCCCAGGACAGTTTTGGGAAACCCTGACTTAGATTAATTAGAACCAGTGAATATGAGATGATATAACATCTTTTTTTTTTTTTTATTGAATTTAATGTTTATTTTCAAGAAATTTTACATCTTGAATTGAAATTGGAGATACAAATTCACATGCACACTTTAATACAAAATTAAAAAGAAAACAAAACAATATCTCTGTTCTAAACTTTAAGTTCACAATGGATTCCAAGAACTCAACCTCAGGTATAATTATATTCTAATAATGCTAGAAAGAGAAATAAAGGCTGCCGTATGGAGTACTAAATCATACATTTTACGGATTTATATGCCATACCTATCACTCACTCAGCTGTAATTGGAGAAGAGCTGGTAACAGGAGTAATTTTATCTGAAAGAAAAGCGGAAAGCTGGTTTGGCTGAAAAAAAAAATGTAAGACCTTGATATTTTACAATACATTTGCAGGGAAATTTTAAAAGGTGTTTTATTTCTATCTCAGTGACCCTAGGTCTTAAAAGAAGCTGTTTCTTTTTTTGAGTTCTAGACAAATCTGGAAAAATATTGGCTTTATGGTCCATGAAAGTTTCTGTACAATGGCGAAAATAAATACATTTTTAATGTCCATTCCTTATCGGCCTCGAAGAAACCAAACTACTAATGCAGCAGGAATAATAGAATCCTTCTGAGTGGTTTCAAGGATATCTGTTAGATTTAACTGTGAAGGCACAATTGATGTCAAAACTTGAAACCCCTTTCTGATTCAAAGAGTTCTTTCTCTTGAAAGAAGGGATGTAATAAAAGCTTGAGGTTAAGGGGAGTGCTTGTTCAGGAACTTTAAGAACTTCCAGCATGTACTTCTTCCACGTGTCCTTTGGTGAAATCAACTGATCTCTGGGAAAACTTATAAAACGGAGATTTTTTTCCCCTTAATCAAATTTTCCATGTTTTCCAATCTAACAGAAAGCAACTGATTTTCCTCCTTCAAAGATGCTTGAAGTAGCAATTTGCTACTTAGATATAACGTTAATCTCTTCTCCAAATTAGTTTCCCAGTGATCTAATACTTGTTTTTATTTACATAAATGGGAGAAAATTGTCAGACCTGAATACATGTTCAGTATTACCAATCATAGGTCTGAAAAAAACTAAATATTTTATATCTTTTGGAATTGTGTAATTATTAAATTATGGAGCGTTTCATTTATATACAGTTGTGCTCATAAGTTTACATACCTCTAGCAGAATTTGTAAGAGGTGTACCATTTTAAGAAAACATGAATGATCAGACAAAACACATGTTTTTAATGTTTCAAATTAAACTGTGCTACTCTGTGATTCATAATCATTAAACCAGAGAAATAAGGGAAATTATAAAATGGTCCTGTTCAGAAGTTGTATACCCTTAATTCTTAATATCATGTATTGCCCTCTCTTGCATCAATGGTGGCTTGCAGTCTTACGTGATAGTTGTGAATGAGGCCCTTTATTTTCTCATGTGGTAAAGCTGCTCATTCCTCTTGGTAAAAAGCCTCCAAATCCTGTAAAATCTCTGGCTGTCTAGCATGAACTGCATCTTTGCGTTATCCCCAAAGTGACTCAATGAGGTTGAGCTTAGGAGAATCTGATAACCACTCCAGAATCTTCACTTTCTTCTGCTGCTGCAACCACTGAAGGGTAAACTTGGCCTTATGTTTTGGATCATTGACATGTTGGAAATTCCAAGTGTGCCCCATGCACAGCTTCCTGGCTGATGAAGGCAAATTTTCCTCTATTTTCTGATAAAATTCTGCATTCATCCTGCCGGAAATACTTGAAGAAACAATTAAAAAGAAAATAAATGAATTTGACCACAGTAATGCCTCCTCATTCTTTTCCCTCACTTCCCCTGCCATCTCCAATTCAGCAGGAAATCAGCAGGTTTCTCCTTTCTCCTGCTTCAAATGAAGCAAAGTCCAAAGACTCTGATGTGCCACTCATCCAGGGAGGGATGAGTGTGCCTACAGACGAGGCCTCGCTGAGCCCAAACATCGCCATACCCCCTGCACAAAGACCAGCAGAGACAAGCCCTGGAGGGGCTATTGTAGAATCTATCGTCGAGGGAGCCTCTGCTACTTTGGACACAATTTCAAGAAGTGGAGGAGAGGGAGACTTGAAATTAGAAACTCCTTTGAGAGGAAATTTAGATCAAATAGTCCAAGATAACAGTATAGGCCTACCTTCCCGCCCTGCAGTGGTTACGCTTGACTCACTTTGGGGAATGATGGAAGGGATGTTTGTTAATATTAAGGGGCTAGAAAGGAAAGTGGATAGTTTAATAATAGGAACTCAACAAGACAAACTGCAAACACAGAAACAAATTAAAGAACTAGATGACAGGACAAAAGAATTAGAGAAATCCCAAAAGAAGAATATGGAATTTCATGTGGCTGTCGTTAAAGATAGAGATGCTATTTCAAGAAGATTGGAATCACTAGAGAACACAGCCAAGAAGTATAATTTAAGAATTCTTAATTTTCCTAGAGTGATTGGGGAATTACCCTATATCACTCTTAAAACTTTACTTGTGGAGATTCTTGGCTCTGTCTCTAGTGAAAAAATAACTATAGTAAATTGTTATTTTATACCGAAGAAAAGAAACTTAAGTGACAGACTAGAACAGCCTTTTCAAGGAGATTTGACAAACTTTCTCGAATCTAGCGCCCAAATAATTGATTGGGGAACTCTTTTGGTAAATTTCTCTTTATTTGAGGACATAAATTTAATAATGAAAAACTATTTCCAAAAATATCCTGTCAATTTCATGGGTAAGCAGATTAAGATATTTCCCGATCTAGCTCTTTCAACACAATTACGGAGGAAAGCCTTTTTGGCTTTACGCCAAGGGGTAATTGATGCGGGTTATACTTTCACCTTGAGATTTCCGTGTAAGTGTGTCTTAAAAAAAGAATGATCTATACATTTTCTTCTCGCCCGAACAACTTAAGGATTTTTAAGAACAGAGGAAAATCCCAGCCTCATCCCCAATTTTGAGTTAAGTAAATAAAGTAAATAAGTAAGTAAGCAAGTTAATATGAGCCCCTTCTTAACAAATTTCTTGTTGTAATAAACTCCCTATGAGTTTCATCACTGTGCAATGACCCCTCACTTATGCTTAATACTAATGAGACTGGAAGTGTTTAAATGTTTCTTATTTGTAAGCTTAACTTCACAGAGGTGAAAGTATAGTTTGTTTTGTTTTGTTTTTGTAAATCACATCCAGATCATGTATTTCATATACAAACTTTATTTAAATTTGTTTGTATTTTACATTTGAAAATTGAGAAATAAAGAATTAAAAAAAGAAAAGAAAAGAAATGAATTTGACCACAGTAATGCCTCCTCATTCTTTGACTCCTGGGATAAAATCATCCATGAAATAGCAGACACCTTATGCCCAATCCAGGAAAAAATGTTCCAAAATGAATGCAACACAACTAAACAAAAGAAACCTTGGTACAACAAAGAGCTAAGACATTCTAAACAGACCCTGAGAAATTATGAAAAGCAATGGTGGAAATGCTAATCTACAGTTTCACTGGAAAAATACAAATCTCTATTAACAAAATACCTTGAACAAATCAATAAAGCAAAAAAAGAACACTGTGCAAAACTGATCCATGGCGTAATATTTAATTCCAAATTACTCTTTGAAATAGTTAAAAACCTAATCAAGGACCCATCTTCCTCTGTTTCTGAGTTTTCAAAGAACTCATGCAATGAATATGCCAAATCACTGCTAAACAAAATCAATAATCTAAAAACACAATTCTCTACCAACTCATCAATAGAGCCTGAAGAACAATCCGGTCAAGCAAAATGGAACTCATTTGACCCAGTATCGAAATTTTGAAATAAACCAAATCCATCACTAAAATGAAGCCTGCCACCCACCCTTTGGACCCTATCCTTGCAAGTGCTCTGAAAACAGTAAACAGCATAATAACTCTGATATTCGCAACCATAATAAACCACTTGCTAGCAGAAGGATTGGTCCCCAATAGAGCAAAACAAGCTGTAATTAAACCAATTCTAAAAAATAAAACTGGCAGAATAGACAATTGGGACAACTACTGACCTATATCAGACCTGCCTTTCATCGCTAAAGTCCTAGAAAAAGTAGTGTTACTACAATCACCTTGAAGATAATATACTATACCCTAACCGATTCTGATTCAGGAAAAAACACTCAACAAACTCTACTCATTTCCTTTGCTCACATTGTACTCCAGGGATTTGACAACAATGAATCTTATATCCTGGAACTAATTGATCTTACAGCAGCATTTGACACAGTTGACCACTGCCTGCTATACCACCAACTGAAAGAAATTGGAATAGATGGAAATGTCAACAAATGGTTCTCCTCCTTCCTAAAAGATAAGACATTTCAAGTCAAACTTGAGACAAATATCTAACATCTTCCCAGTTGATACAGATGTCCCCCCAAGGTTCAGCTGTCTCAGCCAATCTATTCAACATTTGCTGCCTATATGCACACTACTGGCAAATCTAGGAATCAACTTCTTCCTAAACGCAGATAACAATCAATTCTACATCCCTTTTGACAAAACATTTGAAAAAACTGTCTTCCCTATCAACATACATGAAAGAAAAACAACTTTCCCAACTGAAACAAATAAAAAAACCCCTGAAATTGTGTGGTTAAGAAGAGTCAACGATAATCAAACAATACTAGACCTAGGAATTATTAATATTATTCCCTCAGATCAAGTACGAGACCTAAGAATACAAATCGATTGAGAACTTCACCATGAAAAAGCATTTAAGCAAATTTAATAAAAACAGGATACACCAAGCTGAAAATATTACACTGGCTGAAACCTCTACTAACAATACAAGATTTCTTCACTTATTACAAACATATTTTCAAACTTAAACTACTGCAACTCCCTAATACTAGGCCTACCTTCAAGTTTACTAAAACCACTACAGTTACTCCAAAATGCCTCTGCTAGACTATTACTAGCAACAAGGAAATTTTGACCTCATCACACCCCCTCACTGATGGCACTCCATGGGCTTCCTGTGCAATCCAGAATTCACTATAAAGTATTAACTCTAATATTCAGTATCATCAACAATACTGACCATTGCTTATTAGGCATGACACTTCAACACTACGCACCACAGAAAACCCTAAGATCACAAAACAAAGGACTTCTAACGGTGCCTTGTACTCAGAACACACATCTAATGCAAATAAGGGACCAAATGTTTTCCAAGGCAGGTTTCAAGTTGTGGAACTCCCTTCCAGAGTCATTACGCCAGATAACTGAAAAAAAGAATTTCAAACATGAACTGAAAACATGGCTCTTTAGAAAAGTTTACGATTTAACATAAAATACCAATATACTGAAAACCTCAACGTCAATACAAGAGACATTCGGTTCGATCCAGTAAGGCCGCGGTAAAAACAGTGAGGTAGTGTCAGGCGCACCCTTCCTCCCCGCACGCACAGTTCTCTTCACTAACTCCCCGATACTCTCCTCTAATCGCATGCAAATGCATGCCGCGGCTGTGAAGCGTTAGGGAAGGGTTATGCCCGCGCAACCCATTTTACTGTATAGGCGCTGTAACAGCGCCTATACAGTAACCTGGGTGCGCTGGTACCTGTCATTTCAAATGACATTTGAAATGACAGGCACCAGGAAGTGTAAAAAAGTTTAAAAAGTGAAAAAAACAAAAAACCTGTGTGTTATATAAAAAAATAAAACAATTTTAAATACTTGTCGGAGGGCCGTGGGTCCAGGCGGCCGGTGGGCGGCGGGCAGCCATCAGCGGCATCCGGTAGTCCCTTCTCCCTTCCTCCCTCCCTCCCCTGCCTGGATGAGCACCAAAATCGCACGGGCGGGTCGGCAGCAGGATCCGGGAGCGGCGGGTAGGCAGCAGCGGGGTCCGGGGGGGCAGGGGCAGTGGCAGCGGGGGGGGGGGGGGGGGGGCAGCAGCAGGGGGGCGGCAGCAGGATCCGGGAGCGGCGGGTAGGCAGCAGCGGGGTCCGGGGGTGGCAGCGAGATCCGGGGAGCCAGCAGCGGCAGCATGTTCGATCGCGCAGGCAGGTAGGTGGCAAAGTAAAGATGGCCGCCAGCACGGGAAAATCGTGCAATTGGCCGCTGAAGACGTGATGTCACACCCCGTGACGCCAAACGTCGTGACGTCACGTCTTCAGCGGCCAATTGCACGATTTTCCCGTGCAGGCGGCCATCTTTACTTTGCCACCTACCTGCCTGCGCGATCGAACATGCTGCCGCTGCTGGCTCCCCGGATCTCGCTGCCACCCCCGGACCCCGCTGCTGCCTACCCGCCGCTCCCGGATCCTGCTGCCGCCCCCCCGCTGCCGCTGCCCCGGACCCCCCGGACCCCGCTGCTGCCTACCCGCCGCTCCCGGATCCTGCTGCCGCCCCCCCCCCCCCCCGCTGCCGACCCGCCCGTGCGATTGTGGCGCTCATCCAGGCAGGGGAGGGAGGGAGGAAGGGAGAAGGGACTACCGGATGCCGCTGATGGCCGCCCACCGGCCGCCTGGACCCACGGCCCTCCGACAGGTATTTAAAATTGTTTTATTTTTTTATATAACACACAGGTTTTTTGTTTTTTTACACTTTTTACACTTACCATAGCAGGCCCGAGCCTTGCTACTTTTTCGTTTGTTTTTTTTTGCCCTGGTCCCGTCCGGTCTCCTGCAGCCCCGTCCGGTCCGGTCCGGTCCGGTCCGGACGGGGCTGCAGGAGACCGGACGGGACCAGGGCGGGTAAGCAATGTTTTTACCCTACACTACACTACACTACACTACACTACACTACACTAACTCCTACTAGGGGGAGGCGGTAAACTAGCAGGTTAAGGCCGCGGCAGAACAGCGGGTTACGGAGGAGATAATATCAGCGCCCGTTACAGTATCGCAGGGGAATAGCTAATTCCTTCATTATACAGCTTTTTCGTTCATTTACATGCCGGGTGCGGAAAGGCTTATGCGTCTGTTTTCAGAAGCGATACGGACGCGTGAAACTGGACACTGTATCGCCGAACTGCCTTGCGCGCCCGAATTGTGCGCTACGAGCACGTTACAGACGGGCAATCCTCGAGCGGACGATACTGGATCGAGCTGATTGGTAGTGAAGTGAACAATAAGTAATGACTGAAGTAAATTATATAGGAGGTCAAATTTGAACCTGCATTTGCTGTAATGCTGACTTTGAAAATGTATGAATATGAAGACTATAAATCTGTCATGTTGACTAAGAATATATAATCTGTAAGAACATATATCTGCTGTGATTTTTGACCTAGATTATGAATACTGGCTCAGAATGTGATTGTTAAACATTAACAATGATCTTGTAAACCATTGTGATCTTGTTCTGGAATATATAAAACACCTAAATAAATTCCCTGTGCCGCTGAGGCTCATATACCTTCAAAACAGCAGACATCCATCTCCATGCTTCATGGTATGGATGGAGTACTTCTCTTCATAGCACCTATGGTTATGACCATAAAGTTCAGTTTTGGTCTCATCGTTCCAAATTATTTTCTTCCAGAAGTTTTGAAACTTCTCTAGGTGCTGTTTGGCATATTGTAAATGGGCTGTTTTGTGGCATTGGTGCAGCATTGCTTTTTTCTGAGAGCTCTACCACACAGCCCATTTTTGTTCAAATATCTCCTTATTGTGCAAGTTGAAACACCCACACCACTTTTTTCAGAGAAGCCTTTATTTCAGTAGAAGTTGGTTGTGGTTTTTCTTTGCATCCTGACAAATTTTCCTTGCAGTTGGGTCTGAAATCTTTCTTGGTCTACCTTGGCATTAACAGAACCCATAATTTTTTTTTGTTTATTGATCAGAGTTTGAACCGTACTGACTGGCATTTTCAAATCTTCTTATATCCTTTTCCTGATTTTATAAAGTTGAACTACTTTTCCTCACAGATCCTTTGACAGTTCTTTTGCTTTCCCTATGCTTCAGTAACCACCAAAGTCCGTGCAGCCCTGGATGAAATGTACAAAGATTTCTCAAGAGCTAAGAAACTCTTTGACTATTTATACACATACTAATTACAGTCAAAGGCACAGGTGTGTGGATACATACCCTTCACTGACATCTCAAACTGTGTGTGTCAACTTGAGTGTATATGTTATCAGCCCAAACATTGAAGGATATGTACACTTTTGAAAAGGACCATTTTGTTTCCCTTATTGTTGTGGTTTGCTTAATGATTATGCCATTATGTAATAGTTTTTAATTTGAAACACTTTAAAAATAGATGTTTTGTCTGATAACTCTAGTTTTCTTAAAATGCTACACGTCTTACAAATTTTGCCAGGGGTATGTACATTTATGAGCACAACTCATAAAAAATTGTGAGCACAACTCAAAAAAAAATTGTGAAAACCTATAATCTGGTTGAATGTGTCTTGTTCTTTAAAGTTCTATTCATATGACTTTTTTTTTTTTTATTCTAAAGCTCATCACACTTTAAGTCATAACAGGCTGTTTCAACCAGCTGATCACAAAAATGATCTTTCTTGCAGTATATGACTCATCTTAAATACCAGGGGAACTAGACATTGTTCTGTCAATGAGCTTGAAATTTGACAAACTTTTCAATGAGACAAAAATTGCCTTCCGTTCAATAAAATAGACTTCTCACACAAAGTTTTCCTTATGGCATGATCTGCAAGTTCTTTTAAATGTGCATGAAAACACAGAGCTCTTCGACATGGTAAAAACGCCGATGTGACCGTTTTTCTTCTGAGGCTGCATCAGGGTTTATTCTGTAACCAAAAGGGAAAATCAATTGTCTAACAGTTATCACGTGTTGGGGTAGATTTTAAAAAATTGCGCGATTGCGTACTTTTGTTCGTGCACCAGGCGTGAACAAAAGTACGCTGGATTTTATAAGATCTTATATCCGGGGTCAGCGCGCGCAAGGAGGTGTACATTTGTGCAACCTGCGCCCGCCAAGCCCAGCGCACGCTGCCTGTTCCCTCCGAGGCCGCTCTGATTTCGGAGTGGCCTTGGAGGGAACTTTCCTTCGCCCTCCCCCCACCTTCCCCTACCTAACCCACCCCCCCTTAACTTTGCGTCGCCGGCTGGCAGCCCCACTCCGTGTTCTGGTCCCGGGGGCTGGTCCGGAGGCCGCGGCCACGCCCCCGGAACACCCCGGGCCGAAACCACGCCCCCGTTGCCGCTCCGGACACGCCCCTTTTAGAAAGCCCCGTCGGCGGCCTATGCAAAATAGGTGCGCTGGCGCGCGAGTGCCCTGCACACATAAATCTGGAAGGATTTACACGCGCAGGGTTTATAAAATCCGCCCCAATATGTTTAGTCAAAAATTTTAAAGGCCATAAATCTTATCTTATTGGACAGTTTGGGGTTTTTTTGTTTGTTTTTCATATAAGATCTACACTGCATCAGTTTGTGTCTGAGTATACCAGACCATTTTAAGCTGAAACATTTCTCTTGGGAGCATGTTCCCAATATAAAATATTATTTGAAATAAGTGTCCAACAAATGATTTTCTCTTTAGCTTACAGAATGAGCTCTGATGCAGCTTCAGAGTAAAACGTTGGCTACATCAACATACAAAAAATTTCAAAGAGCTCTGATTCACAGTTTGTTTTGATGTGCATTTAAAAGAACTTGCAGATCATGACAAAGAAGAATTTGTGAGACGTCTTCTATTTTATTGAACGGAAGATAGTTTTTGTCTTATTGAAGAGTTTTTGGATCTTTGTCAGACTTCAAGCTTGTTGGCAATACAATGTATAGTTCCACTGGTATTTTAAAACCAGTCATTTACTGCAGGATAGGTCAACGTTTTTATGATCAGCTGGTTCAAAATAAAAAAGCAAGACACGTATGAATGGAATTTTTCAAAAGCAAAATACATTCAACCAGATTATAGGGTTTCATAATTGTTTTAAAGAATTACAAAAGAAAGATGTTGTATGTGTGTGAATGGAACTCCAAAGAGTAAGATACATTTAATCAGATTTTAGGGCTTCATAATTAACATTTCTTCTAACATGATTGCTTCCAGAGGAATGTGTCTACTGAAAAAAAAATTCACAAGTAATCACTTAGTTTGTGTAAGTATTTCTTGATAGAAGAGTAAGTATTTACCATGTGTACTTTTGGTACACTATACTAGTACACAGAGGATACTTATATATAGACTTCTTTAATGAGGTAGATAATTTTAGTTGTGCTGGGGGGCATTTATTTGCCAAATATCATCATTAAATACAGTTTCTATAATATAATGGTAACTTTGACTCCACTCCAGTTGCTTGCAAACTCAAGTATTGGTTTCATCTTTCACTTTCTTATATTCCAATTGGCTAATAGCCTGATAAATGCCTAAATCTTCATTTAACTAACTCAGAAGTTATCCGGCTAAATGCTTTTGAATATGGACCTCTTTAACACTAATATGTATGCCTACATGACATGAAAAGATGATCCATTTCATTGTGAAGTTACAATAGCATGAAAATTACATTGATAGAAAAAAACTGCATTTTATAGAAGTCATATTTTGCCATTTCTTTTTTTTCTCAGTGAATTAAGAACATCAAGGGCACGACTTCTGGAACTGTTCACTGATGCCAGCTGTAATGTAGAAATGATGAAAAATGCCACAGATTCATACCTTTCATTGCTGCAAGGTAGGGGGTCTTAAAATCTGTGCAGTAAAATTTGAAAATTTATTTTTAGTAATTCTGTTTGTATATTGTAAACGTTTTCTGAATGGGGTAAGCTTAGTGAGTTAAGCAACTCTGGAGGAAATGACTGACATTAAGAAAATTAAAATCTATAGTGGGTATGTGCCAGACAGTCACCATGGTTGTTTTATATACCTGAGCTTTATGACAAGATAGTGTAGTCAAAGCTATTCTATTGCAGTCACATGTCTGTCTGTCTGTCTGCATGGACTTTTCATAGGATTGTTTAGCAAATTCAATTTTAAAGAAAGCAAAGATCTACCCCTCTGATAGGGGACATTTCCATGTGCACTGCTCATGTTTGATAATTAAACCTCTGTTCATCTTTATGCCACGCGTTGCAGTGGCAGAGTCAGGTTCTTTCCCCCCTCCCCTTTCCCCTTGCTCATATACCTCAGTCACACATCGTCCCCTGTCCCACTCCAACTCTCTCCCCTCACACTCACCCCCCCCTTCACTCCCCTGTCCCCACTCCAACTCTCTCCCCTCACACTCACCCCCCCCTTCACTCCCCTGTCCCCACTCCAAGACTCACCTCTCCCCTCTGTGTCTCTCCCCTGACACTCACCCCGCCCCCTTAATTCTCCCTCCCCTCACTGTCACCTCTCCCCACCTACTCCCTACCCTTTTGCAGTGACAGCACACCCTCTCTAAATCTCCTTTCCTGACTCTGATTTCCCCCCGTCCCTCGCCCTCTTGTGCGGTTCTGCGCGGCCCGCTCCCGAAGACGTGAGGTCAGCAAGGATCCCTCCCTGTCGTGCACGTGAGCCGTACCAGATCGCTGCCGCAGCTCCTCCCAGGTGTCGAAGTTCGGCTGGCCGACACCACCACGCCCGATATCGCCACCAGTCCGCAGCTGCTGCTCCTCCCAGCACCATGTTGGTCCCGCTGTGCCCGACGTGCACCGCTGCTGCTCCTCCCAGCGCCATGTTGGTCCCGCTGTGCCCGACGTGTGCTCCCGCCCGCGCATGCACAGTACAGCAGCTTCATTTCCCAAGTTAGATAGCGTGTATTGCATGTCTGTCCACCAGATGTCGCTGTTTTCCCCACACACATGTAAAAACATGTTTTTATCTGTAACCATGTGACATCTATAGATAGAGAAGAACCTTGCCGAAAGTGAAAGCAAGGTTGTGTCCAAATTTGAAAGCAATTGGTGCAGTAGTTTCTGAGATTATCGATTACGTCCAAACTATTTTACATTTTTATTTATATAGATTATAGAGTTGTTTTCAAATTCATGCTGTATCTTGCAGGTTTCATAACATCATTGGATGGCAGTACTCAAGACAACAAGCTACGGTATATTCAGAACTTTAAGTGGACCGATACGTTACAAGGAAATGTTCCAAGGTATACAATGCTAGAAGTAGTTTTCTCCAGCTGTTTCCTGTGCTGTAGCTTATACTGCAGCACATGTATGTTTAATCTAGGCTGCTTGGGATCTTAAGTGAACATTAAAAGGAAATAATTGAATTGCTGTTTTTGGAGGCATCCAGCTCTCAGAATCTGGGCTTGGATCTGGCACCATAAGCCTTGATTCACATCTACCAGAGAATATTTTTTCCCTAGTTTTATATCCTCTCCCAACTCATCTAGTCAGTCATTGCAGTGACCGTGAATGGCTAGAGGCCATGCACCAGACGTAGTTCTAGAATCCTACAATCATGGGTCCAAAATCAAACATTAGATATCACTATTTCATGATGATTGGGACTCCCTCCCCAGGTGCTGTGAAGACTATCTCCACAACATCCCCAGACTGCCCAGGAAACAGAAGACCTATCCCAGGTCCTCTGCAAAATGTACTGAGCCTCTGGGCCAGCCTTGGAGTAATTCTTTTTCCATCGATAAGCAGGCTAAATAAGCCATTACATGTGTGGGAGTGACGTCATCCAGCAGCACTGAACGGACTTGTCTCTACTAACTTGTAGAACTTTAAGCTCTACTGAATGTGTGGGAATTGCCTTGTGAGCTTCCTTGGTCACTTTTTGTCTGGATATGTACTCCAGATATTTTTTCTCTAATTTTTAAACTTCAATATTTTTCTTTGTATTTTCTACAGCTTTTGTCTTTCAGTTGCCTTGCTGCTTCTGCAGCACCCAAAACACTTTTTTTAGTGCTTTAAAAAAAAATTCACAAACTTGTTATGGTTTTGAGGTGTTGGAGTGGATTCTTGGGTACTGCGGTGATGGTCACTCCCTCGGGGAGGAGCCCCGGAGGAACCGCAGTACTAGGCTAGACTCTATACACGCAGACACAGAAAATTTGTATTTATTATACAGCTTGGTGGTACTGCCCAGGGGTGGCAGCAGTGAGGTAACCCAGTAGAAGTAGTCCAGGGTCCTCAGCAGAGGAGACCAGTCCCATGCTCAGCTAGATGGTAGGCTGCACAAGGTAGTGGAGAAGTCCCGGATGCAGACTCGCAGCACTGAAGGTGAGACAGACTGACAAGGTTAGTTACTCACTGAAGTAGATAGCTGTATTAATGAAGATCCTGGCAGGCAGAAGTAGTTGAACTGTAGGCACCAAGGTAGGGAGAGCAGGCCCTCGGAGCGAGTACCCGGTATCCCAGATAGGTACCTGAAAGAAAGCATAAGGGCCCCCGAGGAGCGGGTACCCAGGTTAGAAATGAATGACCCCGAAGGGCAGAGAGAGCTTCCAGAGGCAGCAAGGAAGCAGCAGAGTAGCTTAGACTGGAGGTGTTCCAATCCTTTCTTTATCCTTGCTAACTCAGTTTCTGACTCCAGCCTTACTAGGTCCTCCATCGGAATACATCTCAGCACCATAGCAACTTAGACAATAATCCCATCAAAATTAATGAAAGGTTGAGCAGAGAGTCCTGCGCTGGCACAATTGCAATAAATGGTTCTTGACCTCTGGCAAAAAAAAAAAAAAAAAAATTAATGAAAGGTTTATGGCATATGAAGCCTCTGGTGCAGAAACCCCTACTTGCCTGAAGGTAGTCTATTGACTACCATATCATTTAGTCCATCGTGTTACCTTCTTTCTGTGACTGCATGCTCATGAAGGTAAGAGATTACAAAAGAGCTCTGGCCTACTACAAGTAAAGAACTGTCATATTGTAAAACTTCACAACTTTTGTTTCATACAACCCAAACAGGCTTGCCGTAGCAGTCCCCAAATGTATATTGTCCAACTGCAAGTGGAATCTATTCAGTACTGCTACGCTTCAGCAGCCTTGCAAATCACAGGCTGTAGAAGATCATTCAGGGAGAGCTATGGCCTGTTCCGTTGCCTATTTGTAAGAAGTATCCCTTGAAGACCTCTGCAAAGCTGCAGTGTGGCTACCTGTTCACATCTTTATATCCCACTACTGTCTGGACAATCTCTTGGTAGCTGACAGTAAATTTGGGACGGAGTAATAGTGGACCAAGGAATAGACCCTTAACCTTGCTAATAATAATAATAATAGGATCAGTTAGAAAGGTAAGATAATCAGTTGTAGATAAGACCAAAGAAACCCAGAACAGAGATGAAAAGAAGAGGAATAGTCAACTGTATCAGATGCAGCGGAAAGAAGTAGAATAAGGCTAATAGAGGAGCACAAGAGAATAGCCCTACGGAGGAGGTTGAGCAATAAAGAGAGATTTGGTGGTGCAAGGCCAGAAACCAGATTTAGAAGGAATCCATTGCCATATCGGATGAAAGGAAGACCATGGAGAAAAAGGGAAATAGAAAGATGGGCCCTTTTACGTAAAAACAGAATCAAACTCAAGGGAGTTTCTTTAGAACAAGACAGATGATAGTTTGAAGTGTTTACAGACAACAGCTGAAGAAAGGGAAAAGATTTTAGAGAAGAACATACAGGAATAAAAAGTCTATTTTTTTTTAAGAATTCAGATTGAAACAGGTTTCAAAGGGAATATGGAAGGCTGGAACATGGACATAAGATTAAAAGCATCTTGAAGGATGATAGAGGACTAGAAAACAATTTTAAGTTGCCAGCAGGGTGACTTAAGAGGCAGGAATAGCAGAACACATGGGGTCTAATTTAAAAAAAATAAATAAAAATTGAAGGATGAAGAAAGCTGAAGTGAGAACAAGGGGGATGAAGAACGGAGTTGAAAATGGAGATAACACTAAGGTTTGTTTCCTTCTGCTAATCATCAGGCATCAATTATAATGTTGCTTGGCAAAGGCCAGAGTAGAATTAAAGGACCTGTAGAAGGAGCTATAAACTCGAAGTACTTCCATTTCTTCCAGAGAGATTCTTTCTGATGAAGTTACTGCCAGTGCTAGTCAGAGTACTTTCTCCAGGTTGAGGGTTGAGATAAGAATGGCTGGAAGTAATAGAAAGAAAGATGCTGAATTAAAGGGCAGCAAAATTGGTCAAGTGACTGGAAAGCAGAAAGCGATGAGAGAGAAGATGCTGAAATTGTCCAAGTCCTAAGTGAAACCATTTGACTTTGATAAGAGGCAGGCAGTGATACAGGCAAAACTCGCAACACAAAGCAGATGAGAAACTGGCTAGATAGCAAAACTGAAAAATTCTTGATTATGCAGATTGAGTATGATTTAATATAGAAAAAAATTCAATTTGATGGCCAGCAGAAATGAGTAGGAAAATTAAAAAAAAAAAAGTACAATAGCATCGGAGGAATCCAGGTAAAAACTGAAGTCACCCAAGATGATAGCAGGGACTACAGGGCCCAAAAGAGATAAGCCAAATATCCATGCCTGAGAGAAGTTTGCTAGCAGAGCAGTAGATCACATTTGCTAACTTGGGAAGGGTAAAGAAAAGACAAATTATTGGTTTTCTATGGATAGAAGGGGAGACATCTGGAGGGGAAGGACCACGTGGAAGACAATAGTCCAATCCCCCAACTGTATCCTGCAGGGTAGCAAGTGTGCGTGAAAACAGAGGGGAGCCAAAAATAGTAGCTGCAACATAGTCCAGGGAAGAGAGAGACGAAGAAATGGCAGAAATATTAAACGAATACTTCAGCTCTGTGTTCACTAAAGAAGACCCTGGAGAAGGACCATCTCTACACAACAAGAAACTGGAGGGAAGTGGAATGGATGAAAATCCTTTTACAGTAGAAAATGTGTGGGAAGAGCTAAAGAACCTGAAAGTGGACAAAGCCATGGGGCCTGATGGGATTCATCCAAGGATATTGAGGGAGCTCAGAGATGTTCTGGCAGCTCCGCTGTGTGACCTGTTCAATAGATCCCTAGAAACGGGAGTGGTGCCGAGTGATTGGAGAAGAGCGGTGGTGGTCCCGCTTCACAAGAGTGGGAACAGGGAGGAAGCTGGCAACTACAGACCGGTTAGCCTCACTTCGGTGGTGGGAAAAGTAATGGAGTCACTGCTGAAAGAGAGAATAGTGAACTATCTACAGTCCGGAGAATTGATGGACCAGAGGCAACATGGATTCACCAGGGGAAGATCCTGTCAGACAAATCTGATTAACTTTTTTGACTGGGTAACCAAGGAATTGGATCGAGGAAGAGCGCTTGATATCATATACTTGGATTTCAGCAAAGCTTTTGATACGGTTCCGCACAGGAGACTGGTGAATAAAACGAGAAGCTTAGGAGTGAGGGCCGAGGTGGTGACCTGGATTGCAAATTGGCTGACGGACAGAAGACAATGTGTGATGGTAAATGGAACCTTCTCTGAAGAGAGAGCGGTTTTAAGTGGTGTACCGCAAGGATCGGTGTTGGGACCGGTCCTGTTCAATATCTTTGTGAGCGACATTGCGGACGGGATAGAAGGTAAGGTTTGTCTTTTTGCGGATGACACAAAGATCAGCAACAGAGTGGACACGCCGGAAGGAGTGGAGAGAATGAGACGGGATCTAAGGAAACTGGAAGAGTGGTCGAAGATATGGCAGCTCAGATTCAATGCCAAGAAGTGCAAAGTCATGCATATGGGGAGTGGAAATCCGAATGAACTGTATTCGATGGGGGGGGAAAAGCTGATGTGCACGGAGCAGGAGAGGGACCTTGGGGTGATAGTGTCTAATGATATGAAGTCTGCGAAACAATGCGACAAGGCGATAGCAAAAGCCAGACGAATGCTGGGCTGCATAGAGAGAGGAATATCGAGTAAGAAAAGGGAAGTGATTATTCCCTTGTACAGGTCCTTGGTGAGGCCTCACCTGGAGTACTGTGTTCAGTTCTGGAGACCGTATCTACAAAAGGACAAAGACAAGATGGAGGCGGTGCAGAGAAGGGCGACCAAGAAGGTGGAGGATCTTCATCGCATGACGTACGAGGAGAGATTGAAGAATCTAAATATGTACACCCTGGAGGAAAGGAGGAGCAGAGGTGATATGATACAGACTTTCAGATACTTGAAAGGTTTTAATGATCCAAAGACAACGACAAACCTGTTCCATAGGAAAAAAATCAGCAGAACCAGGGGTCACGATTTGAAGCTCCAGGGAGGAAGATTCAGAACCAATGTCAGGAAGTATTTCTTCACGGAGAGGGTGGTGGACGCCTGGAATGCCCTTCCGGAGGATGTGGTGAAGAACAGAACTGTGAAGGACTTCAAAGGGGCGTGGGATAAACACTGTGGATCCATAAAGTCAAGAGGCCGCCAATGAAGAGTGGGTGACTCGCCAGAATGACGGCTACTGCCTGGAGACAATACCCTTATTCAATAAGCATACACATGCTTACTGTGACTCCAACATCGCTCTAAGCTTCAACAGCAAGAGGAAATGTGGAAAAATGGATTTACACTCACAAAGAGGGGAGTAGCTGGCTTGTTACGGCGGTTACTACCCCAAACCAAATAAGCCTGATGCTTCACCTTCAATGCATATACAGCATAGTTCTCTGCTTCAACGGCAGGGGAGAAGAAAAAAGGGTTCGCACTCACAAAGTGGGGAGTAGCTGGCTTGTTACGGCGGTTACTACCCCAAACCAATTGTGTCCGATACTTCACTTTCGATGCATATCCAGCATGGCTCTCTGCTTCAACAGCATGGGAGAAGACTGATACATCACGCATTTCCAGCATAGCTCCCTGCTTCAACAGCAGGGGAGAAGAAAAACAACCAATAAGGACTGTATAACATAGTCTGGGTAAAACAAATAAGCATGGGTGTAGCTTGCTTATTGCGGCGGTTACTACCCCTACTACCCCTAACTAATCAAGCTAGATATTTCAATGGTGGGGGTGGAAGGGAAATAGAACCAAGAGCTAAGAGAAACAGATAAGTATGAGAGAAAAAAACATGTGAGGCTTGCTGGGCAGACTGGATGGGCCGTTTGGTCTTCTTCTGCCGTCATTTCTATGTTTCTATGGAAGAGTCATTTTTCTGCAGTGCAAGGAAGGATATTTTCTTAAGAGGACAAGAATAGCAACAATAACCTTTGTGCTGCAGAGGAGGACTAGAACAGCTTTTCCTTTCATCTCTCAACCAGCAGATCAGTCAAAGGGAAAGAAGAAAATAGAGAAATTTGAACAAAGGAAACTAATCTTTAGGTGCTGTTGAAAAGGGAAAGCTTTTCACATGAAGTTTATATACGGGAAAGAGCTGTTTCCAATTCTAGTTAAAACTAGATGAAAATTTCTGAAGCCCAGACAAAGTTTGACTAAGGGGCTAATGTTTATACTAGTAATAAGTCATAACAAAAGCCATGCTGGTTCAGACCAGTGGTCCATCAAGCCCAGTATCCTTTCACTGACAGTGGCCAATCCAGGTTGCCTGGAAGCACTCGGCAAATCCAAGTATGATGGTCTGTGTAGTTTTCAAAGTCTTTGTATAGCATTATTAGGTACATGTGCAGTAATATACCTGTTCACCAAATTAATCTCCTGCGTGTTTATTTCCAATTTACATATGATAGTACTGTGCTATTTAAATTTTAAAATTATATATGGGGGTGCCAAAGGAAGTATCTGCCCAGGATGCCAAATACTTTAGGTACGCCACTACAAATGAGAGCCATGACACCTTCAGTGGCTCATCTCAGGGCCACTTTCATTGAAGACATATGCAAAATTGCTACTTGGTCATCAGTTCACACCTTTTACATCCCACTCCAGCGTGAGGGGCAATATAAGTGCTTTCACCCTGCAGTCTACTCTCCAAGCCTGTATCAGAAGCTGCTCCACAATGAAACCCTAGTCGTGGGACTCCCAACACATACAGGCCGATACAGTACGGACTCGCTAAAAAAGCACGTCCGTTTTCAGCACCCGCTCTTTCAAAACGCGCATGGCCCCCTCTCCTGGGCGCGCAATACAGCATGCAAATGAGGGGTCGCCTTAAAAGGAAGTACTAGGGATAGTTGCGTGCCCCTAGCACCTCCTTAGCCCAGGAGAGGTGGCTGTCAGCAGGTTAGGAAAATAAACGCTGAATTTTACGAGCGTCCATTTTTCCTAACCTGTGCACAGCCACAGGTTAGAATAACAGCTGTTCATAAAATTGAGCATCCGTTTTCCTAACCTGACCTACCAGCACACTTCTTTTTTTTTTTTTAACCTTTTGGTTCCTCCAACTTAATATTGCCATGATATTAAGTTGGAGGATGTACAGAAAAGCAGTATTTTCTACTTTTCTGTACACTCTTTCAGGTATTAATTCCTGAGCGTAAAATATGCAGATCAGGTGCTTTTTTTTTTTCCCAGTATTTGGGGTGAATGACTAATAGCCTCATCAACATGCATTTGCATGTGATAAGTGCTATTGGTTGTTTTTTTTGTTTTTTTGGGGGGGGGGGGTTGGATGTGCTTTATTGACAAGCTAAACCCCTTACTGTATAAAGGGTTGTGGATGTGTGTCCAACCCTAGTTAAACAGCTAGAGATGTGAATCGGAACCAGAATCGGATCCGATTTCAGTTCCGATTCACATCTCTATAGATGTGAATCGGAACCAGAATCGGATCCGATTTCAGTTCCGATTCACATCTCTATAGATGTGAATCGGAACCAGAATCGGATCCGATTTCAGTTCCGATTCACATCTCTATTAAACACTGCTCTTAGTTGGGCGCACTTTACAGTATGGGCTTGATTTATGGCTAATTCATGTCTGCTTGTTAATGGAGGAAGCAAGGTTCTTTGTAGACAGATTGAAGTTGCCATAGTTAATATCCACTTGCCTTTGTGGAGAACTGACTACCAGAGACTGAGGCTCACAATGCATTGGGCATGCGAGGGCTCCCTCACACATTCTGTA
The DNA here is from genome assembly GCF_901001135.1 of Rhinatrema bivittatum. NCBI lineage: Eukaryota > Metazoa > Chordata > Amphibia > Gymnophiona > Rhinatrematidae > Rhinatrema > Rhinatrema bivittatum. The sequence goes on along the minus strand of NC_042617.1, from coordinate 37,126,144 downwards.
AGACTTTAACTGAGCTCTGAAGCTGGGTTCTAGTTTGTGCCATCGGATTTTATCACCCATATGTTATGGCTAATACACCCTGGTGTCTGCAGAGAACCCAGTTTATAGACAATACAAAAACAAAAGCAAGTTTGCTTAACATATGCATTAACATGCAAAATTTGATGCAACAAAATTAACTCAAGTAATTTTGCATGTTAAATGGACCATTAACGTGCTAATTAACTCGTGTTAATGGCCAGTGTTAACATATTTTAGTACACTTTTAAAATGATTAAAATAGAGTGAGAGATTATTAATATGGATAGAAGTGAGATTGTTAGAAATGGGTTGCCAGAGATTATCTGGGAGCTCAAAGCATTGTTTAATTTTAATCTTTCTACAACCCCTATTTTTACTGTCAGTTGTGCTGTCATACATAAGATTAATCCACATTAGAAATTGGAATAGAATCTTAAAATACCCTTCTGTATATAAATCATTAGAAACTACTGTAAAAAAAACAAAACATTGGAACTCAGTTTTGGAGAAATTTAGCCCTGATGGTTTCATGGTGGTATATCCCATTAGCTTAGGAGTTGGCAAATTTATTGGGGGCCATATTGGGGGCTTAGTCTGGGGGTGTGGGCCAGTGGGAGTCCAAGAAAAGTTGGTCCTCTCTAAGCAGAAAGGGTGTTTCCCAAAAGTCCCATGTCGTCAAGCTTAGATTGGGTCTCCTTTTCGAGGGCCAGTAGGCTGGTGGCAGTATTACTTTCAGCCAGGAATGTTGTGTCCCATGGGCTGTAATTTGCACATCTATGAGTTAGGTGGATAAAATGTTTCCCAGAGAATGATGCAAATCTGGCTTTTTACCGAATCTCAATCAGGTGACTTATTTCAATGCGAGATACTTATATTAGATATAAAGCTAGTTGAGACTGCCATGTGTTACATAAAGGATCTGTTTTTCTCCAGGACCAGTATGGCCACTAGAACATTACACTACAGCAGGGGTCCCCAAACTTTTCAAAAGAAGGGTCATATCAGACATTTCAAATCACTGTAAGGCCTAGGGGTGGAGGGAGGGGAAGAGCCCTTCTGAGTCTGCTGTGAGAGGGGTTTGAGAAGAGGACCATGCTGGTGATTTGAAATGCTGGGGAAAAGGGATGCAGCAGGGGGGGCAAGGTTCCCAGGGGTGTAGAGGTGTGGCAGACAGTGTCAGTAATATTTCTAGATTTCTCCAAGCTGGCAACCCAGCCACATTCCCACCAAACGTTCCGCCTGCCTCTCCCATTCCCCCAATATGTGTCTACCCAGAGAAATGTGGAGGTTGGACGGATGGCAGGATGGGATGTTTTGTGTGGTGTGCACTCTCACTTGCTTCCTCCATGCACTCTTGCTCCATTTCTACTTCCTTCCCTTTTCTCATCCTTTTCCCCTCTCACTCCTCTTTTACAATATGATAGATTTGTGTTATGAGCAAAAAAAAGACCCCCTTAGAGACCCTAATCCAGGGAGAGATACTTAGAATTGGTATCTAGTTTATAACTAGGATTTCTGCTCTGTGCCTTCGGAGCCTGCATCCTTTGGGGTAATGTCCATGCCCTCTCTCCTAGAGGTCTGAAGAGATGGTGTTCTAGGAACCACTATTTTTGCCCGGATTTCTCTGGCAGGCTTGCAGAAGCCCACAACGCAGCCGAAAACTCCTTATGGCAGTGCTGCAGCATCTTTCCCAGCCTTTGCCACAAGGAGCAGTAAAGCTAACGATGCATAATGCAGCCAATCGGCGGTGGCCTTGCATCGGCATACTCCACCCATGCTGCTCTGAGGTGGTGCTGCTGCTGCTTGCACTTCGGACTTTAAATATCTGAGCAGGTGGTAGTGGTGGAATGTGCTGCCGCTGCAGGCCAAATCATGCTCCTGCTGCTGCTGCTACGGGCTGGATCAAGCTCTTTCTGCTTTTGTGGCCAGGGGCTGCATTTGGTCCTCAAGCCCATACATTACAGTATAAAAGATCTGAATATTTTAGCAGCTGTCATTTTTTAAGCAGAATCGCCATCAGTTTAAGAATATGTACAAAAGATGGACACTGCATCACTTAGGAATCTGTGGCTTAGATTTTATTGCTCTGTATTTTCGCCCTACCAATGCACTTGACTAACTTCTTATTGAACAGCTTTCTGCAGTTCTCTTCTACTTGCACACTTTTGTTCCCATAAAATATTATAACGAGCCCGGGGGTCCTCACCTTCTGCCCGCAAAGCCCATCATTTCTGTTGCTAATTTGTCCTTTTCTATAATGTGTTCAGGATCTTGTTACATTTATAAATGTCCAGTAGTGAGTCTCTCAGAATCCCTTTGTATGCAAGAACATAAGTTCCTTTTTCCTTATAAATATGATTGAAAAAGGAAAAAAAAGCCTGAAAGACCTTCCAGTTGCTTTTAGCTCAGAGGGAGTGTTATCTGTCCCCACCCAAAGCTCAACAATGCTTATTTTAATATGATGATAACTTCCATTCATAAAAATCCTGCTACAGAAGGAGGCTTGTATACTAGAACATTGTGTAAAATTCAGTCATATGATTTCTGACCAACAAAAGACTAATTCATAGAAAGGTCTTTATAAGCAGGAAGGGAGATGAAATAGACACATCAGAATTAATGAAAGACAAATTAAGGCCTGGATTTATCAAAATGCACTAAATATCGCATGTGATACGAAAAGGGGTGTGTTTTATGGTAAGTGCACTTTGCGATAAACTCCCTATCTTAGCGCTTCACATAAGTATTAGCGCAAACTGCAAAAACATTTTTGCACTTTGCAATGTGCCAGAATTGTATTTCTTACGTACAACCACTAGGGGGACCATTTTAAGTTGCTGGAGATTCAGCCTAGCTATCAGGGCTCTCCTACAACCACGGGGGGGGGGGGGGGGGGGAGGAGGAGAGAGAGCCAGAGAGCCTAGTCGTAATGCCCTCATACTAGGTAGGTATTTATACCTCTATATGAGGCCCGCCTAGTTACTCGAAGTGAGGTTTTAGGTATTAGTGTAGGGGTTAGGGACCACTTTGACATTCAAAGTGAGACGTACGAACAGAACAGTGCTCTCCTGTGAAGATTTGATGATCTTCGGAGTACTCCGAAGATCATCAAATCTTCACAGGAGAGCACTGTTCTGTTCGTACGTCTCACTTTGAATGTCAAAGTGGTCCCTAACCCCTACACTAATACCTAAAACCTCACTTCGAGTGACTAGGCGGGCCTCCCATAGAGATATAAATACCTACCTAGTATGAGGGCATTATGGCTAGTCTCTCGCTCCGTGGTTGTAGGAGGGCCCTGATAGCTAGGCTGGTTCTCCAGGACAGTGGCGTAGCCAGAATTGATTTTTTGGGTGGGCACAAGGTTAACATGGGTGGGCTGTAGGCATGCAGGTCTACTAGTTGTTTTTTTACTGATAAATAATGCCAAATTATGCAGCATAGCATTCACATCTACGCCTAAGTATGAGGTTTACTTAATGATACAAACATAATTCACGGTGATTTGTGGTACTTTAGCCTTCTTATTATTACGATTTTATACACGGCTCCTACCTGTCCATAAATTTTGAGAGAGCGGTTGTGTTGCTTATATTTAAATTGCTAACATCTCAAAATATAGATATATATTTTTACCTTTGTTGTCTGATCTTTGTATTTTTCTAATCAGTTGGTCCTGGTCTCTTTTTCCCATTTTTTCCCTTATAGCTCATTTCCTAATTCCTTTTCAGTGTCTTTCTTCTATTACTGTCTTCTTCCCTTCCACACACACACACACACACACACACACACACACACATATACACGCTTTCTCTCACAGACTCCCTCTCACACACTCAAGCTCTCACTCTCATATGCTCTCCCCCCCCCCCCCCCCCACAAGCTCACATTCAAGTTCTCACTTTCTCACCCCTCCCCAGGCTTATATTCTTATGCACACACAGACGCACATCCAGGCACCCATTCTCACCCACACACATAAACCCAGGCTCCCATGCTCCCAGTCTCACCCACACATATTCAAGCTCCCATTCTCATCCATACATATACACATTTAAGGTACTATTCTCACCCACACATACACACATTCAAGCACCCATTCTTATCCACATATTCAAGCTTCCATTCTCACCCACCCACACAAACCCAGGCTCTCATTCTCACCCATATATACACACATTCAAGCTCCCATTCTCACCCACCCACAAACCCAGGCTCCCATTCTCAACCACACATACACACATTCGAGCTCCCATTCACCCACATATTCAAGCTTCCATTCTCACCCACATACACACCCAGGCTCCAGTTTTCACCCACACACATTCCCATTCTCATCCACAAATACACATTCAAGCACGTGCACAGCTTCCGCTTTCTCCTCCAGAGCAGGAAGATCAGCTGCCTCTCCTGCTGCCACCGGACTCCTGCTATCTTCGGGCGTCGACCGTACTGCCCGCCGAACTTCCTGTCGGGGGGGGGGGGAGCGGAAGCGCAGCGCACAACGTCCGCTTCCTCCCTCCCCCCCCAAGCAGGAAGATCGGCCCGACGCCCGAAGATAGCAGGAGGCCGGTGGCAGCAGGAGAGGCAGCTGATCTTCCTGCTCTGGGGGAGAAAGCGGAAGCTGTGCGGGGCGCTTCCACTCCCACAAACAGGAAGTTCGGCGGGCCGTTTGGTCCGAAGATAGCAGGAGAACGGGTGGCAGCAGGAGAGGCAGCTGATCTTCCTGCATTGGGGGGAGGAAGTGGAAGCTGTGCGCGGCGCTTCCGCTCCCCCAAACAGGAAGTTCGGCGGGCCGTTTGACCCGAAGATAGCAGGAGAACGGGTGGCAGCAGGAGAGGCAGCTGATCTTCCTGCATTGGGGGGAGGAAGCGGAAGCTGCGCGCGGCGCTTCCGCTCACCCCCCCCCCCCCGAACAGGAAGACCGGTTGGCCATACGGCCGCAGCAGCGCTTCCCCACGTGTGCCGTGGGTTCTCTTGTTCGCTGTCGCGGGGATGGGATCCCGCGACAGCTTTGCAGTTCTGGTGCCAGTTGGGTGGGCCTGGGTCTAAGTTGGGTGGGCACCTGCCCACCCAGGCCCACCCGTGGCTACGCCACTGCTCCAGGAGCTTAAAACTACTAAAAATGGCATTTGCAAAAACATCACTAAGCACAATAAAGCCTTATCGCATGGCTTTACGCAAATGAAAACAGTGTAGTATTAAAGCCGTGCAATAGGGCTTCGCAAATTATGAAGCCAGCCCACTTGGCCACAAATCCTGCCCCAAACTCCTCCCCTTTTTCTAATTTGCATCGCACTATGCGTTGTGGTGTTTTCGCATGCGTTAAAGGCGTTTTTGTATGAGAAAACGCCATATAGCACTTTGATAAATGACCCCCTTAGTTTGTTGGACCCATCCAATCTGCCCATTTTTTCTATCTTCAGTAATACTATTGACTCTACTTCATCTTTGGCATGTCCATTTGTTTCCCACCTGTATGGGTCCTCCATACCTGTCCCATGATTTTTTTTTTTTTAATTCCAATGCCATTTTTACCCTTGCCACCTTTGTTTGGGAGGCTTTTCCAAGCATCTATATCTGTTTCTGTGAACCAGACATTTATTACCTGTACTCCTGAGTCTATACCCTCCAACTTTATAGAATGATCTTTCACCCTTGAACCTCTTCTACCAGAAAATACCTCTGAGCTACAGTATTTGAATATTTGTTAGTCATCTTAATCTGTAAATTTTTTTTTCAAAATAGGAAAACAAATTACATTTACAATCTAAGCTGTTTTTTCTATGAAACATTTTTTTTTAATACCCTAAAACAGAGGTGGCCAACTCTAGTCCTCAAGTCTGGTTTTCAGGATAAATTAATATGTATGAGAGTTCTCTTAGGACAAGCAGTATGGTAGTCCTCACAAGTGGGTGACATCAGGTGGAGCCCAGCACAGAAAACTTGTCAGTTTCTAGAACTTTGACTGGTATGCTGAGCATGCCACTATCCACATGTTCATGCGGGGTCTCTACAGTCTCTTTTCCGCAGAGTGATCGTCTTGCAGATGTGGAGCTCGTACTGTTTTGTTTTTTTTCTTTGGAAAACTGCCACAGTCGATTACCGATGGTGCAGTCTCCCGGTGGCTGCTGGCCATCAAGCATGTGTCAGTTTTTGGGTTTTTTTTTGTTTTGTTTTTGTTTCTATGGCATCTGGCTTCAGCTGGTGCCCCAGTGCCCCTGGACTATATCTGTTGCAGACTCCCCACTAGGCCGGTATTCTGTGCCTGGGGGCATTGCACGATGTCCAGGGGTGTTCGTTCTGTGCCCAGTTGACCACCCCCCAAGGGACACCACGCATGCCTCTACAAAATGGAGAAGTTGTTTGGCCCCAGGAAGTCTGAGCACTCTACCTCCAGTATCAGGGGCATTGACACCTCGGCAAGGAGGATCCGGTAGTCAGAACGGGACCGGTTTCTTCTCCTCTTCCGGTTCCGCAGCTCGTTAGGTGCTGGGGATCGACCTCTTTCCGTTTCTTCCCATTCTAGGTCCGGGTCGTCTCCTTCTCCCTCGGCGTCTGGGGAAGACCAGGCCGAGCATCGTGGGAAGTCGAAGCATCAGCATCGGTCACCATCTTCTCATGACTCCAAGCTCAGGAAGGCACCGGCATCAGTCAAGATGCCCCCAAAGCAGCCCCGTGCCAAAGAGGATGTCGCCCTCCATCGGGCCCAAGGTGGTCCCCACCAATTCTAGGGCTGGGCACCAGTCTCCCTCAGAGCTCTGAGGGGGACCCGGTCATGCCGCCACCTCAAGCTTTTCTGTCATCGGCAGCATTTGAGAAGGAGTTTGAGTGCAGAGTGCAGTTGGCGGTCAACCGAGCCCTACAAGGTATTGAGCTTCTGGCCCCCTTGGGGTCACCACTGGAGCCTGCACCATTGATGCTGGTACTGTTGCTGGAGCAGTTGGACTTGCTCCTCAGTGCGCTGCCGACACAACCTTTGCTAGTACCCCTAGGGCTCTTGCTGATACTGAGGACACAGATGCAGCTTCGATCAGAGACCATTCCCATCGCTGATTCCTCAGATGAGGGAGGGCAGTCAGTGCCGGTGGTCCCTCTTCCATAACCAACCCTGCGGCCGGCGTTGCCCAAGCTGCCAGATCATCAACGCTTCTAGTGCCCCAGGCTAAGGGCACAGTAAGGGCTCCCCCCACCGGTGTGTCCGGGTGATCTGAGCAATGATGACACCCCTTATAACTCATGGGGGGAACGAGGCTGCCGTATCCTCCTCGGATGAGTCTGAGCTATCTTCTCTGGAGGAGAGACAAAAATCCCCTCCAGAGGATCTGACACTCAAGGCTTTGCTAGGCCATGGTGGAATCTGTTCCCTTATAGCTCCTGACTGAAGAAGACTCCAGGCACAAAACGCTGGAGATACTCCAGTTCATGAATGCACCCAAGGAAATAGTTGCAGTTCCGGTCCATGACATATTTAAGGAATTGTTTGTCCTGCTCTGGGAGCATTCCATCTCTATTCCTCCAGTAAACTGGAAAACTGATGCAGTGTACCTAATGCAGCTGACCACAGATTTTGAAGAGGTCTCTCATCCATGCTTCGGCTCCCCCAGGCCAAGAGCACAGGGCCCTGGACACCCTGGGGAGAAAAGTCTTCCAAAGCTCCATGTTGGCGACTCGCATTGCCAGTTACCAATTTATATATGAGCCAGTATTCCAGGAACCTCTGGAAGCAGGTTCAGGTCTTCGTAGACTGTCTCCCTCAACAGCTCCAGGAGGACTTCATGAAGGTTGTTCAGCAGGGTTTGGAATGCAACAAACATGAAGTTTGGTCTGCATATGATATCTTCGAGACAGCGGCAAGAGTAGCTGCAGCAGACATTGGTGCTCACTGCATGGTTTGGCTGCACACCTCTGACCTCCGCCCGGAGGTGCAAGACCGTATAGCGGACTTTCCTTGTACCGGGGAGAATATCTTTGGAGATAAAATTAAGGAGGCAGTGGCACAGCTGAAAGATCATCATGAGGACCCTCCAGCATTTTTCAGGCAGCCCCTCGGACCAGCAGTCCTCTAGCAATAAATCTTCACGTCAGGGGCCCAGATGCCCTTTTTACTACCAGAGGAAGTACTACCTTCTGGCAGGTAGGGCACGATCTCAGCGGGCTGGGGCCAGGGCTCACCCTAGATAGCCACATACCCCTAGGACTCAGCCAGCACCTCAAAGTGCTGCCATGGGATTTTAACTGGCTGTGAGGGAGCCTGAGCCAGCCACCCATACCCTCGACGGTAGACCATCTGGTCAGAGGCCAGCTGCGGTTCTTTGTGGACCATTGGCTGGCCATCACCTCAAATCGTTGGGTCTTGTCCATTATTCAGGGGTATAGGTTGAATTTCCAAGAGGTCCTTCCAGACTCTCCCCTCTTGGGGGTTCTCGATGAATCAGGAAATACTGTTGAAGGAGCTCTCCGCCCTCACAGTGGCCAGAGCAGTCGAACCCATTCCACCCAGACAGCAGGGAAACAGCTTCTGCTCCAGATATTTCCTCATTCCAAAGAGAACAGGGGCCTTTCATGTGATTCTGGACTTGAGGGCCTTGAACAAATTCCTCAAATGGGAAAAGTTCAAGATGATCTCTCTGGGTGCCTAGATTCCTATCCTGCAGCGAGGAGACTGGCTTTTCTCCCTCAATCTAAAAGACATTCTCATATCGAAATTTCCCACATTCACCAGAAATACCTCCAGTTTGAGGTGGCAACGGTCACTTTCAATACCAGGTGCTGCCCTTCGGACTGGCAAATGCACCCCGTGTCTTCACAAAGTGCCTGATGGCAGTGGGGGCTTATCTGAAGAGGCTACAAGTGCAGGTTTTTCCCTACCTTGACGACTGGCTCATCAAGAGCACCTCCAGTCCCTACACTTTACCATTTGGATCTTGGAGACTTTGGGCTTTTTGGTCAACTACCCGAAGTCCCAACTGGTCCCGACACTGCCACTGAACTTCATTGGTGCCAAGTTCAACATGGCTCAGGCGTTCTGACCCCTGGATCAAGCGCTCACCTTTAGTGTCCCTTGCAGGAGCGATCTGATTTGCCAGGTCTCTGTACACCACATGTTGCACCTGTTGGGACACATTGCTGCTATTTAAAGAAACATGGCTAAGTGGCTCTCATGATTGGGATGTGGCCAACCCGAGCTATAACTTTTTAAGGAAGGACAGGAGGAATAGTTAGTCAAAAACAATACCCAAGCAACTGAAATGCAAGGGATGTGGGGTAGGGAAGAAGCATTATGGGCTCTCCTTAAACTAAAGAGGATGCTGCTTCCATTTACATTGATGTAGTCTATAGGTCTCAGATTCTGACAGAAGATCTGGACAAAGATCTGGTCAAACACATAAAGGATGGGAAAGAAGGGAGAAGTGTTGCTCATTGAAGATTTTAATCTGCCAGATGTGGATTGGAGTATCCCTTCTATAGAATCTGCAAGAAGTAGAGAGATAGTGGATGCCCTTCAAGGAGTTGTGATCAAACAAATGGTAATGGAGCCCTTGAGGGAGGGTGTGATACTTGATCTAGTGCTGACAAATGGGGAAAATATGTCTAATACCCAGGTAGTTGCTTCCCTGAGCACCAGTGATTATCAAACAGTATGATTTTATATCACAAATAAGATACAGAGAAGTCACACAAAGATCTGAGTTTTGAATTTCAAAAATATGGGTGAGGTGGAACAGTGGGCCAAATTAAAAGGAGCAAAGGCAACAAATCTGTTAGGAAAGTAAACCAAAGTAAGAGGAAAGAAAGCGATTTGATTCACAAAAGAAGTGGTTGAAAAAATACAGGCAAAAAGGATGGTATTCAAGAAGTATAAAGGATCCGAAAAAGAAGAACCTAGGGAAGAATACCTGGTGAAAGTGAGGGAGACAGAAATCCAGGAAAGCAAAAGGTCAAGCGGAAGAGAGGATTGCCAAAGAGAGAAAGCGAGATGACAAAACAATTTTTAGATATATCAGAGAGAGAAGGGAGGCCCGAAGTGGTATCGTGAGGAGCAAGGTGTGGAGAGAGATGAAAAAAAATAGCAGAAATATTAAACAAATACTTCTGTTCAGCGTTCCTTGGAGAAAGACCATTGCTGTTTGACAAACCCATAGATGGGGTTTCGTCTACCCCACTCCCATTTACAGAAGAAAATGAATGGGAATAACTAGGAAAACTGAAAGTGGACAAGAGCATGGGCTGGATGAGGAACATTCCAGGATACTAAGGGAGCTCCGAGATGTGCTGGCGGGTCCGCTGAAGAAACCTGGTCAATAGACCTCTGGAAACAGGAATGGTGGTTTTGTTTCCGCTTCACAAGAGTGGTAGTTAGTGAGGAGGCTGGTTAGCCTCACCTTGGTGGTGGTAAGATTTAATGGAGAAGTTGCTGAAGGAAAGGATAGTGAACTATCTACAATCCAGTGGGTTACTGGACCCGAGGCAGCATAAATTCACTAGGTAAAGATCCTGGGGAGACACTTTTTTTTTTTTTTTTTGACTGACTAAAGAATTGGAACAAGGAAGAGTGCTTGATGTGATTTACTTGGATTTCAGCAGCTTTTGATCAGTCCTGCATAGGAGGCTCATGAATAAAATAAGAAGTTTGGGAGTGGATGCCAAGGTGATGGAGTGGATTACAAACTGGTTGTCTGACAGACAGAGTGTAATGGTAAATGAAACCTACTTTGAGCAGAGAACAGTGCTTAAGGGATTTGTTTTGGGACCTGTTTTGTTCAATATCTTTCTGAGTGATATTGCAGAAGGGCTAGAAGGTAATGTTTGTCTGTTTGCAGATAATACTAAGATCTGCAACAGAGTGGACACACTTGAAAGGAACAGAGAATGAAAAGTGACTTAAAGCTTGAAGAGTTGTCAACAATTTGGCAGCTGGGATTCAGTGCCAAGAAGTGCAGAGTCATGCATCTGGGGTGCGGCAATCCAGAAGTGCTGTATGTGATGGGGGGTGAAAGACTGATGTGCACGGACTGGGAGAGGGATCTTGGGGTGACAATGTCTGTTTCACCATCTTCAGATCTCCAATGTGACAAAGCCATAGCTAAAGCCAATCTGGGCTGCATAGAGAAGAAGAATAACCAGTAAGAGAGAAAGTTTTAATGCCTTTTGTACAGGCCCTTGCGGAGGCCTCATCTGGAGTACAGGGTTCAGATCTGGAGACTGTATCTCAAAAAAGATAGAGATAGGATGGAGGCGGTCCAGAGAAGGGTGTCCAAAATGATGTGTGGTTATTAGAAGGCTTATGAGGATAGGCAGAAGGATCTGAACATGTGCATCCTGGAAGAGGAGAGGTGCAGGGGGGGGAGATATGATACAGACCTTCAGATACCTGAAAGGTTAATGATGCACAAACTTCAAACCTTTTCTGTTGGAAAGCAGACAGGTCACAAAAAAATGCCAGAAAATATTTCACAGAGAAGGGTAGTGGATGCCTGGAATGCCCTTCCGGAAGAGGTGGTGAGGACGAAAACAGTAAACAAATTGAAAAAGGGGCATGAGAGAAACATTGCAAATCCCTAAAGGCTAGAGCATGGAAATGGGGGTAACTTGCCTGGAGTGACAGTTACGGCTCGGCCAATTAGCTTTCATGATTTTGATGCAATTGCAACTTCACTCTCTGCTTCAATGACTGGGGTAAAAGAGGAACTGGATTTAGACTGCAGCCAATGCTGGACCCTGACTTTTATGGTCCAGTGAACTGATAACGCAGACGTCAGGGGGGAAAAAGCACAGGACTACGGCCAATTCCAAAATCAAAGCATGTTCAAGCAGCGTGGTCTGGATTTTCAAAAAGGCTCATCACCCCGTAAAAATGTCACTGGCAGTAATTTTGCTATGGGTTTGACAGTTGGCTTGGTTTTGATTGTAAATATTACTATCCTTAACAGAAACATGGGGGTAACCAGAGAGCCATTACTACCGAAAGAAACTTGCTGGGCAGGCTGGATGGACTGTTTGGTCTTTTCTCCTGTCATGTGGGTTCCGATTTGAGCTGGAAGGCCAAACAAGTGGGAAAAACTGCTGGGTGAAAAAATGCTCAGTTTAAACGCTTGCTCTCCCCATCCCCGAGCTTTTATGATGGCCTTTCTGAGCTCTGTTAGGTTATTACATGTAGTTCAGAAGTGAGCTCATTGGAACATTTTGTTTCTGGGAATATGAGTTTTGGAACCTCGATACAACCATTCCTCCCGGCTACCAAAGTGGCTTCATTTTGATTTGAAAGCAGGGAACTTTTTTTTTTCCTTTTTTTCCCTCTCCTTAGAATCGGGGATAAGAAAAATGGCCTTAGGTGCAGCAGAGTGTGCTAGTGGATTGGAATCACCAGACCTTTGGTTGTGGAGGAAAGCTCCTCTGCTGGTGTGAATCTGTTGCACTTCAGTGGGTGCAGGAACATTTATCGCACACCTCCCATGCAATGGAAAGCAGAAACTATTTTATGGGCCGGATTGTTTGATAAGGGGAATGGAACAGCTCCCCTATGAGGAAAGACTAAAGAGGTTAGGACTTTTCAGCTTGGAGACAAGACGGCTGAGAAGGGATATGATAGAGATGTTTAAAATCATGAGAGGTCTAGAACGGGTAGATGTGAATTGGTTATTTACTCTTTCGGATAATAGACTAGGGGGCACATTTGAAACTAATCGGAGAAAGTTCTTTTTCACTCAACACACAATTAAACTCTGGAATTTGTTGCCAGAGGATGTGGTTCGTGCAGTTAGTATAGCTGTGTTTAAAAAAAGGATTGGATAAGTTCTTGGAGGAGAAGTCCATTACCTGCTATTAAGTTCACTTAGAGAATAGCCACTGCCATTAGCAATGGTTACATGGAATAGACTTAGTTTTCGGGTACTTGCCAGGTTCTTATGGCCTGGATTGGCCACTGTTGGACCAGGATCCAGGGCAGGGTGTTTGGCATTTGACCTGAAGATTGTTTTTCTATACTGGAAGGGGACCCCTGACATAGGAATCCCAGGTAAGTCACTGGGAGAGCTTTTAGTACACATTTTACACAACAATGGGAAGTTCTACCAGTTTGCTGAAGAAAAGGACACCTACCCAAGATGAGAAACCCTAACTTTAATAAAATGAACTGTGACTGCAAACTTATTTAAAGATGGATTTTAAGTTAACTTTAACCAGTCAGTAAATTTTTTTTTTTTTTTTTTAACACCCAGTGCTTGGTCCTACCTGTCTCTTCACAGCATCTCCCTGCAGGGGATGCCATAGCTTCAACATACACAGGATGTCCACACCACTATCTGGGCCATAGGCAAGTCTTCCCCCCCATAAAAAGACCCCCCTTCTGGGACAGAGAGCACAAGACATGGGAGAACTGCTAGCTGGAGCAGCCCTGAAGTATTATAAATTAGATGTGTGCCCTGAAAGAACAATCTACTTTGAAAAAAGGGGTTTCATAACCTATAGTTAAAACTTTACGTGCATGGCATTGGCTCTTTAAACAGAGTACTCCTTTGACTATTCTAATACAGTCTAAGAGCATATTACTAAAGGTTTTCTCCCATTCTGTGTCTAAGAGAAAAATGCTTTATAAATAGGGCCCTAAGTTGGATGGAAACCACAGACTAGTATAAAACTTATTCAGTCCTACCTCTTGAATGACAATCTACCTTTGACTGTAACTTTTTTTTATATTTAAACTGTTTATTATAATATTTTGTATTCAGTTATTTCTTAATACTAAATCTAGTATATAGATTCAACTTGCTGCCATTAATATTGTGCACAGAGTTCCAGGGTAGCTGTTATTGGTTGGACAATTGTTTTTAGCCCAAGGTAATTTGAACTACTATGTCACGTCAGGCTTTCTGATTTTGTTGAATGTATATGTTGTATTTGCAGCAGAAGAGCATTAAATAATGCAACCATATCCCTATTTCCCATACTGAGAAGGGGGTTCTGGAATTTATAGTGTTCTGTCTTTATTTTTATTTATTGTAGATTTGGTTTTGGAGAAAACCGGATTCTTTACAGGCTTTAATTAATTTTTACTAGACTAACATAAATGAATGCAAAAATATTGTTGTACATGAACTTTTTAGACCATTTAGGAATAAACCAGGGAAGCTTAGGTTCAAATCCTACTGATCCTCCTTGTGACCATGGGCAAGTCATGTTGCCCTCCATTGTCTCAGGTACAACCTTAGATGATAAACCCTCCTGGGATAAGGAAGTATCCACAGTACCTGAATGTAATCAGTTTTGAAATGACAAAAGACAGAATATAAAGACATTTTATTAACTAATATTAATTGGGTACAATAAGGGGCGGGTTCACCTGCAAAGAATCCCATGCCTAGCACAAATTGGATATCTAATACAAGATAAGGTGAATCCACTTTTAGATCTGTTTTACGGGAGAGTAAGGTATATCTTCTTCACTAGACAAGCTGAAGAGCATGAATTCTTTAACAAGTACAAACAGCAGACATAGGATTATTGTGTGGGAATTTGGTGCCTTCAGATTTTTATATTGGGGGAGTAATGGAAATTTATTTTTCTTTTTAGCTCCCAGCAAGATGCTGTGTTTGAACTTGTTTCCATGGGGTTTAATGTGGCTCTGTGGCACACAAAATTTGCCTCAAGATTGGCTGGAAAGGAAGAGTAAGTGTACATTAAAGCACTTGTTTTTGTAGGGTGAGTGTGTGCGTGCTAATTATATTAAGATAACTCTTTTTGAATAACTTTTTAGTATAACGGAAGATGAAGCAAAAGATGTTCACAGAAGCCTGAAATTTGCAGCTGGAATTTTTAAACATTTAAAGGTAAAAAAAAAATAAATATATATATATATATATATATATATATATATATATATATATATATATATATATATATATATATATATATATATATAACCTCCTGGACTAAATTTGTCTATTTCCAAGCAATTTGAAGCTATTGTGTCTTTATATATTATATATATTTTCTTTTTTTCAATTCAGGAAAGTCATATACCAAAACTGATTACACCTGCTGAAAAAGGAAGAGATCTGGAAGCCAGAGTTATAGATGCTTATATTATCCAGTGTCAGGCTGAAGCCCAGGAAGGTACAGTATTTCCCAGCTCACACACTTCTTAGGCCATTTATGGTTTCCTGTATATTTTTATATAGATTTCAGCCAACAAAGAATACTCTACTGCATGCATCATTTATCCAGATGTTTGGCTTCATGTAAACTTAATAGTATGTGTTACAGTTATAAATTATAATATTTATTCTCCTAGCTCAAGCAGGTGGTAGTCCTCATATGTGGGTGATATTCAATGGAGCCTGACACGGAAAACGTTTTTCAAAGTTTCTAGAAGCTTTGACCAGCAGACTGAGCATGCCCAGCCTGCTACTATCCGTACGTCCACGCGAGGTCCCCCTTCAGTCTCTTCTCTTCCGTAGTGCAGTTGCCCCTTGGTCTGAAGAGCTCTTTTTTTTTTTTCCTCAATATCCTCTAGCTTTTTTCTCAGTTCCTCATGGGTCCTCCTTTGCGGTCGGTGATGCCTTGGTACGGTAGGTTTTTTCCTGCCATTTTTTGAGTTTGCGGTCTGTCCCAGACTCCTTGCCTTATGGTGTTCGTCAGTCATCGCCGGGTGTTTTTTCATGGCGTCGACCGGCTTTCATCTGTGCCCCCAGTGCCCGTGGACCATGTCCATCACGGTTGGTTTATTTATTTAAAATCTTTTCTATACCGTCGTTAAGCTAGTTGCCGTCACAACGGTTCACAATGAGGCACATAATTTAAAACTTAAATGAGTTGAGTTATATTAAACAGGTGCCATCAAATACTGTAACATAGTTTCATATTAAATAGTATTCAGTGGTTGTGATAAGTCATGTCTACTTTAAGTATATCAGCTGTAGGATAAATTAACACTTAAGTCTGGTCCTCTGTTGTTGCAGTCTAATAGAGGTAAAGTAAAATAAAAATATACAAAAATAAAAATATAAAAATATAAAATGTCCATCACGGTTCCGCACGAGGTTTGCATCCTCTGCCTAGGGGCCTCGCACTATGTCCGGGGGGTGCTGTTTGTGTAACCAAATGACACCCAAAGGGTGTTGGGTGCGCCTCGACAAAATGGAGACACTTTTTGGGACCCTGAAGCCTTCTATGCCAGCGTCGGTCCCTTTGGCGCCTAGAGATCATGGGAAGCCGTCCGACCCGCTTCCCCTCATGGTTTCTCTAGCCAGTACCTCCAAGGATCAAGGAGAGGGGGATCTATCCTCGATCTCCCCGCTCTCCAGGTCATCTGGATCATTGACTTTCTTGGCTCCGGGGAAAGACCGGGCTGAGCACCGGAAAAGATCCCACAAGCATTGACACTGGTCACCGTCTGTGGCACCGGTGGCCGGTGCCGCTTTTATGGCGGCATCGGCAGCTGCCGAGCTGCCATCGAAATGGCACCGGCCACCGGAGGCCCCATCCTCCGGGGCCGCCGGTAGCTCAAAGCATTCCCCACTGACACTGGTGCAGGGCACCGTGCCACCTCGGAGACCTAAGGAAGAGCCGGTGATGCCTCGTCCCCATCCATCCGTCCTGGCCACCCCAGACTTTCAGAAGGAGTTAGACCACAGGGTGCAGTTGGCAGAGCTCAAAGCGCTGCAAAGCATTGAGCTTCTGGTGCCACCGGCCCACATACCAGTGCCTGAGCCTCCGCCATCTATGTTGGCACCCCTTCTGAAGAATCTGGCCATCCTCCTGGGTGCCCTACCGATGCAGCCGGTGCCCAAGGGGCCTTCGATGCACCATCAGCCACAAATGCCCTCCACCGGAGTGATCCCGATTCTTGGGTCCTCCGAGGAGGAAGATACGGCCGGCACGTTCCCTCTCCCACGGTTTCCTGAGCTTTTGTCAGATCCCTCAGGCTTGCCATGGCCTATGATCCCCTCCATGCCGGGGAACCCATCGATGCTGTTGGTGCCCTCGAGGCCTTCGGAGCCCTGGGCTAATGCCCCTCACAGACCTCGCCCACGGCACGCTGGTCCCAGTGAGGAGGAGGGTGACGACTCAGACTAGTCCTTGGAATACTCCGACCCTTTCGGAGCCCTCTCCTCTGGAGGAGCTTTGCCGATCACCACCCGACGACTTGTCCTTCGCGGAGTTTGTCAGGGCTATGGCTGAGGCCTTTCCCTTTCAGCTGCTCATGGAGGAGGACATGCATCATAAGATGCTGGAAATGCTCCAGTTCATTGACGCTCCCAAAGAAATCATGGCGGTTCCAATCCACGATATCTTTAATGAACTCCTCCTTTGCATGTGGGAGCACCCCATTTCTGTTTCCACCGTTAATAGGAAGGCCGATGCCACCTACCTAGTGCAACAGCCCATGGGGTTTGACAGGAGTCATCTCCCCCCACCATTTGGTGGTCATGGAATTTGCCTTTAAAAAGGCCCGGTGCTCCCGTACCCATGCCTCCGCTCCTCCAGGTCATGAGCATAGGGAGCTTGATGCTCTGGGTCGTGAAATCTTCCAAGGTGCCATGCTGGTTGCCTGCATTGCCACCTATCAACTCTATGTGACCCAGTACAACTGCAATCTCTGGAAGCAAATCCATGATTTTGTTGAGGCCCTCCACCTGCAAAAGCAGGAAGCTCTTTCCACCATTATCTCGCTGGGTCTAGAGGCGGGAAAACATGAGATGCATTCCACCTACAACGTGTTTGAGATGGCAGCCCACTTAGTCGCCATGGGCATTGGTACCAGACGAATGCCGTTTCTCTGGGTCTCTGATCTTCGACCGGGAGTCCAGGACAGGCTAGCCGACCTCCCCTGCACAGGTGAAAATCTCTTCAGGGACAAGGTTCGGGATGTGGTGGCACAATTGAAGGACTATCATGATACCCTTCAGCAGCTGCCACTAGTGCCTTGGAGGGCCCGTCCTCTGCCAGGAAATCCTCCAGGCAGGGTTCTTGGAAACCCTTCTATCGGCAGAGGAAATATTATCCTCCAGCCGCCCGGACTCATCTGCCTCGCACCGGTTCCAGGGGTTGTTTGAGCCAACAGCGGGGGCCTAGACACCAACCAGCCCCCCAGCAAGCCCCAGCCATGGGCTTTTGACTGATAGCGAGGTAGCATGAGTCAGCTGGCCGTACCCCTGACATCAGATCCCCCAGTCGGCGGCAGGCTTTTAAGCTTCGCCCCTCACTGGGACGAGAACATCGGACCGCTGGGTCCTCTCTATCATTCACCAGAAGTACCATCTGCATTTCAGCCAGCTCCTAGAGACCTCTCCCCCATGTCCATCATGGGGTTCATCCGCCCATTTGGTCCTCCTTCAAACGGAACTTTCTGCCTTCCTCGCAGCGAGTGTGGTAGAACTGGTCCCTCGCCATTAGTAGGGCCAAGGTTTCTATACGAGGTATTTCCTCATTCCGAAGAGGAAAGGCAGCTTGCGCCCCATTCTCGACCTCAGGGCGATGAACAAGTTTTTCTCGTAAGAGAAATGTTTAAGATGGTCTCTCTGGGCACACTGATCCCGCTCCTCAGAAGAAGAGATTGGCTTTGCTCCCTCAATCTCATAGGCTGATGCGCACATTGTGATGGTCCCCAACCACCGGAAGTACCTCCGCTTCATGGTGGGGAATGCACATTATCAGTAGAGTGCTACCCTTAGGACTGGCATCGCCCACTCCCACGTCTTCACCAAATGCTTAGTGGTGGCTACCTACCTCAGGCGTCGCTCAGTCCATTGATTCCCAAACCTGGATGACTGGCTGGTCAGGAGCCAATCTCGCTCCAGAGCCTTGCAAGCTCTAGCCTTGACGGTGCAGACCCTTCAGATGGTGGGTTTTGTTATAAACTTCACCAAGTAGCACCTCTGTCCGTCCCTTCAGTTGGACTTCATAGACGCCAGGCTGGACACAGCACAAGCGAAAGCTTTTCTGCCCAGGGACTGGGCGATTGTCCTTTCCTCACTGGTTATCCTTGTCCACAACAATCAAAGGGTTCCAGCCTGCCTTCTGCTCGGCCTACTGGTCACATGGTGGCCTCCGTCCAAGTGACTCCTTTGGCCCACCTCTGCATGAAGAGGCCCCAATGGACTCTGCAATCCCAGTGGCAGCAGGCACCTCAGGACCTCGAGGCTCCGGTCACAATTATGGACCCTCTGAGAGCATCTCTGTCCTGGTGGGAAGATCTTTCCAACCTGGAAGGAGGACTTCCCTTCCAGCCCGTCCGCCCGAGGTGACCCTTACCACGATGCTTCCCCCCAGGGCTTTGGAGCCCATACGAACGGTCTCCACACGCAGGGCCTCTGGACCACCGTTGAAGCCCGCTGTCAGATAAACATTCTGGAACTTTGGGCAATGCGGTATGCCTTGTGGGCGTTCAGAGATCATTTGTCGTCCAAGGAAGACCTGATCCGGATGGACAACCAGGTCACGATGTGGTACATCAACAAACAGGGCGGCACAGGCTCGCTCCTCCTCTGCCAAGAAGCAGTGCAAGTATGGACCTGGGCCTTGTCTCAGGTCGCTCGCAGAGACATCCTTTACCTGCCAGGTCACCTCAATGTGCTGGCGGACTACCTAAGCCGGTCCTTCCAACCACACTAGTGGTCCCTCAACCCTGCGGTAGCGGCCAGTCTGTTCTGCCGTTGGGGTACACTGGATGTGGATCTGTTTGCCTCACCTCACAACCACAAGGAGAGCAGGTTCTGCTCTCTGGTAGCAGGGAATGACCATCCGGCCAGCGATGCCTTCTCCCTTCATTGGGGGAAGGGCTTGCTGTATGTGTACCCCCCTCTACCACTCCTCTCAAAGACTCTACTGAAGCTTCAGCAGGACAAAGGGATGATACTCGTGGTGCCTTCTTGGCCTTAGCAGGTCTGGTTCCCGCTTCTGCAGGACCTGTCAGTGCAAGTGCCCATCCATCTGGGTATGACGCCCAACCTTATCTCACAGAACCAGGGCACCCTGCGCCATCCGAACATCCGGGCACTGGCCCTCATGGCTTGGATGTTGAGCGTGAAGTCCTCCAACCCTTGTAGCTCTCGGACTGTGTTTCCTGGGTCCTGGTGGAGTCCTGGAAACTTTCGACCAGGAAGTCCTACAGCTCAAAGTGGAAACTCTTTTCCATCTGGTGCGGGGGTCATGGTTTAGACCCTTTCTTTTGCTGCCTCCCCCAGCTGCTGGATTACCTGTTGCACCTGTCTGAGTCTGGGCTCCAGACCAGTTCTGTCAGGGCGCACCTTGGTACTGTTGGTGTGTACCATCAAGGTGTCGCTGGCATGCCCGTTTCAGTCCAACCTTTAGTGGGCCATTTCATGCAGGGTCTCCTCCAGCTGAAGCTCCTCCTTCAGCCCCTGGTTACATACTGGGACCTCAGCTTTGACCTGGCAAGACTCATGCAGCCTCCCTTTGAGCCGCTGCAGTCCTGCGACCTGAAGTTCCTCACCTGGAAAGTAATATTCCTGGTGGCGATGACTTCAGCTCATAGGGTCAGTGAGCTTCATGCCCTGGTCACGTACGCACCATATAAGAAGTTCTTCCATGATCATGTGTTTTTGCATACGCATCCCGTTTCTGCCCAAGGTCATGACTAATTTCCACCTCAATCAGTCCATCGATCTGCCCACCTTTTTTCCGAAGCCTCATTCCCACCCAGGGAAACAGGAACTTCACACTTTGGACTGTAAACGGGCTTTGGCGTTCTACTTGGATCGCACGGCAAACCACAGACAGTCTACCCAGCTTTTCGTGTCCTTTGACTCCAACAGGCTGGGAGTGGCAGTGGGTAAGCGACCTTGTCCAACTGGCTGGCAGATTGCATTGCCTTTTGCTACACACAGGCAGGCCTTCAGCTGGCCGGCAGAGTAAAAGCTCACTCTGTGCGGGCTGTGGCGACGTCGGTGGCTCACTTGCGTGCAGTCCCCGTGGTTGAAATTTGCCGAGCCGCAACCTGGAGTTCTCTTCACACGTTTGCAGGCCATTACTGCCTAGACAGGGACGGCCGTTAGGACAGTGCCTTTGGTCAGTCCGTTCTGCATAATCTGTTCCAGTCCTGAAATACCTCTTCTTGCTTCATGCTCTTGTGGGACCCAGCCCGCCCCTGTTTCCCTATAGCATCGCAGTTGTGTTGTTGTGTTGTGCCCATTGGCACCTTGTTCAGTTGCTGTTGGGCTCTATAGTCAAGGGGGGCAGTCTGCAGCTTTGTACTCTCCCACATGTGAGGACTACCATCCTGCTTGTCCTAGGAGAAAGCGCAACTGCTTATCTGTAACAGGTGTTCTCCTAGTATAGCAGGATTTTACTCTTCAGGAATCCCGCCCGCCTCCCCCTCCGATGTTAGGTTCTCCTTCGGTTTATTGTGTTATTTTTCTTGCTCGTATTTTTGCTATGTTACGAGACTGAAGGGGGACCTCACATGCAGTGGCGTAGCTAGACAATTTGGCGCCCGGGGCAAGAGACTTCTTCGGCGCCCCCTCCATCAATGATTTGCATTGAAATTGGTGCTATTTTTCTGCACTCATTTTTATGAGCGCGCATGCGGCAAGAACAGGCGGCTCCGCGGGATGTATTTTATTTCTGAATCTGAAACCACTCCTCCACTTCAGTGACTTCCGTTTAGTAGTTCAGTCTATTATTCTATCCAAGTTAGACTACTGCAATTCTCTTCTGCTAGGTCTTCCGTTATCAGCCATAAAACCCTTACAGATGGTACAAAATGCTGCGGCGAGGTTACTCACCAACACCAACAAAAGAGCCCACATCACTCCAATTCTGCTCTACCTCCACTGGCTTCCCATAAAAGCTAGAATCACTTTCAAGACATTATCAATGATCCACAAGGATATTATGGGCAGCGCCCACTTAAATCTTACCTCGCAACTCCGCCTTCACACATCAAAAAGACCCATCAGATATAATTATAAAGGTTCTTTATATGCTCCCCCGATTAAAACTTCGCTAGCTAAAAGGGCACTCTCCACAGCCGGACCCACCCTTTGGAACTCATTACCTCCTGATCTGCGACTTGAAACCTGCCATCTAACATTCAAGAAAAACCTAAAAACATGGCTATTCCGGCAAGCCTACCCGGAATCGCAGGAACACTTCGACTCCGATCAAAGAGCAAAATAGCCCAATACAAAGCCCAATACCGACCTTTTACCTATCATTTATTCATGTTATTTGACAATATTATTGTCATATATTGTATATATCTATCACATCTAATTTTTAATATTTATTGATTTTCGTTCTTTTGTTCAATATGTGGATTGTTTAATGTAATGACGACAATAGGAATCGGATAAAAACAAGCCCTTTATTGAAACGCCCGACTCTGGCCGAGTTTCGCTCTTTGCACAGAGCTGCCTCAGGGGCAATTAATGAAACCAGGACTTGGGATTGTCAATGTAGAAAGTAGCACATAAGTTGTCAGCATGGATGAGTTCATGCTTGACAATTTGTGACATTGCTCGTCAGTTTGGCTCTTACACACATCGAATGTGTTTGACATTACAGTTGCTATTTGTAGCTCTGCTATGTGGATAAGAAAAATCAATTGTTTTCGCATGAACTCATCCATGCTGACAACTTATGTGCTACTTTCTACATTGACAATCCCAAGTCCTGGTTTCATTAATTGCCCCTGAGGCAGCTCTGTGCAAAGAGCAAAACTCGGCCAGAGTCGGGCGTTTCAATAAAGGGCTTGTTTTTATCCGATTCCTATTGTCGTCACTGCTATACAGCTCACTGGATCGGCTACCGATTTGTTTTTTGTTTAATGTAATGCCGCACATTACCTGTTTAATACTATATCTATTGTTTAATGTAACGCCTTACGGCGAAAGTTTTGTTCTTTGGAAACCGTCTTGATTTGATTTGTATATCGAGAAAGTCGGTATATAAAAACCCTAAATAAATAAATAAATAAATAAATTTTCCAGCAGAGGGATTCTTAAAATTTAGTAATTTCATCTTTCATCCAACTTTTCAACAAAATCAGCACAAAAGTTGAGGTAAATGTATTATCACACTTCATTTTTTTAAACTGGCAGATTCCTTTCTCACATACACTCACACACAAGCTCCATTCCTTTCTTACATATACATCATACACACATACATACATCACACTCACACACACACACATACATCACACACACACACACACACACATACATCACACACACACACACACACACACACACATACATCACACACTCACACACACACACATACATATATACACACACACACACAGAAAGAAGATTGGCGCAGCCGGTCTAGCTGATCATGTGGCCGAAGAAAGGAAGATCGGTGCAGCCGGAGACGAGCCGCCGAGACTTAAGGGGGCGCCGCGGCAGGCAGCCAGCCCCCCCTGGTGATCCAGCGGAGGGCCCGGGAGCGATCTGCAGCTCCCGGGGCCTCCGCTGCCACTAAGTGCCACTGTCACATGGTAGGGGCTAAAGGTCACCGGCGCCATTTTGCTTAGTAGCAGCGGAGGCCCCGGGAGCGGCAGATCGCTCCCGGGCCCTCCGCTGGACCACTAGGGGGGTGTCGGGAGGGTGGCACTGGGGGGGCGGCAGGGCGAGTCGGGAGCTGGCTGCCTGCCGCGGCACCCCCTAAATCTCAACGCTTGGTCTCCATCTAGGCGAGTCGAAGGCTGGCAGAATTTTGAAAGGGCACTTTTTGCCCTTTCAAAATTCTGCTGCCTGCCGCGGCGCCCCCTTAGTCTCGGCGCCCTAGGCACAGGCCTAGCTCGCCTAGTGGTTCCGCCGGCCCTGAGGCAGAGCCAGGCGTTTTGGCGCCCCCTTAGACCCGGCGCCCGGGGCGGCTGCCCACCCCTCGCTACGCCACTGCTCACATAGACGTGTGAATAGCAGCAGGCTCAGTGTGCTGATCAAAGCTCCTAGAAACTTTGACAAAGGTTTTCCGTGCTGGGCTCCATCAGATGATGTCACCCACATGTGAGTACTAACATCCTGCTGACCTAGGAACTGTTACAGGTAAGCAACTGTGCTATACTGTATAATCATTAATACAGTAAATTTAAATTCAACTTGCATGTATTTTCTAAGCATAGAAGGAAGTATCCTTTTATTCAAGAAGAGGAAGTACATCTTAATTAAGAGTGTGAGAGTTTAGGGCTGTTCAGCTTGGAGAAGAGACGGCTGAGGGGGGATATGATAGAGGTCTTTAAGATCATGAGAGGTCTTGACTCGGTTATTTTCAACTTCATCATGGACAGTGTTTCCCAAGCAGTGCACCATTAGGCCTAATTAGGTGTGCCACGGAAAAGTCCTTGTTGCTGATGCTCAGAACACAGCCTGCACCTGGGCTCTGCTCTTAGCACTTTGTAGTAACAAGAGACACCAGCAGTGGCTCTTCTTCGTGTAGGAGTTCTTTCTGGGGACATGCGTAATCATGCATGTTTCTTCCTATCTACAGCATGAGCCCTGGAGTGTGGTAAGAAATGGGCATCACACAGGGCACAAAAAGCTAGACCCTGTTATCTGCTGCATACTCATTGCACACAGCACCTACTACTCTTCCCCATTCCTGAGCCTCCTTGTTTTAGTCCTTCCAGCCTCTGTCCTATCCCTAGGGACCTTCATTTTTTGTTTTTATCATACTGTATTTTTTCTGGAATATTTTCAGGGTTTATTATGATAACAAAAACAGGAGAAATTAGTTGAAAAAAATGGCTCACTATTTTTCCCTAATGAATCAATACCCAAAAAATAGCATGAAAAAAATGAGCCATACATTCAATTAAAAATTCAGCTATGAAGAGAAGAGCTTATATCATATACAGTGACCATCATATAGTGCCACTTGCTGCTTGTGGCTTTTGTAAATAAAGCCCTGTAAAGTGCTAGGACTTTATAATCATTGGTCACTTGTATGTAAAGTTCATAGATTCTTCATATAGAAGCTATCAGGTGCACTTATCTGAGAAACCATCCACAATACAATGAAGTCTCTTGTAGTCTGTAGTCCGTTCGACACTATAATGTTTTGGAGTAAACCACTCCTTCAGGGTAACTCTGGTTTTAATATATAAACTTGTGGTGGATTAATCTGTGTAACAAAATGAAAAAGTGCCCTTTAAAGTGCAATGAAGCATATAGATTGAATATGACATCAAACGTGGAAAGAACACTTACTTTGTCTTAATAGTACGGTCAGTTTGCTAACGGGTTCAAACAACTGTATGTGCTGCAATATAAGCCGTTGAGAATATTATAAACAAAGGATTTTATAAATTTTAAGAATGTCCAACCAGCAGGAGAGGCATTGTACTTACTTATGCGGTGCTGCGAACTGCCTGCTAGAACGTGTACCCTTACTGACAAATGACCGCTCTCTGGCCGCCATTTTTAAAGGCGAATTCCACCGGCTGAAGCTATCAGAAAAGCACTGCAGGGATTCCAGCCTCCATCGACACCGGTGTCCGAACCAGTCACTGATCCGATTGCAGGGGCACTCGCATCGCTACTGGGTAAACTGGATGCGTTGATCGGTGCCCTTCCACCGCTAGAATCAAGGGCACCGGTATGTCCTCTTCCTTCGACGCCGATACCTTTGTCGTCGGATGGCGAGGAAACACAGATACCCATACCGCCGTCTGCAATCCTGCCACCGTCGACGCCTCTCCCGATGCCATCAATGCCCAAGCCTGGTCCTTCGGGAATAATGCCATTTCTTCCCTCAGAAGATCCTCAGGGAGCTGGTGATCAACCATATGATCCTTGGACTGATGATTCGTCCCAGGATACAGCTGATCTACCTTCATAGCCCTCTCCCCCTGAAGAGAGAAGGTGTTCTCCACAGAGGATCTCTTTTATTAACTTCATAAAAAAAAAATGTCTGAGACAATTCCTTTTCAGCTTCAGACTGAAGAGGATTCAAGGCACAAGATGCTGGAAGTACTCCAGTTCCTTGATGCCCCTAAGGAAATCATGTCTATTCCTATTCATGAAATCCTAATTGATCTTCTAAAGAGAAACTGAGAACACCCAGGTTCAGTTCCACTTGTCAACTGTAAGACAGATGCCACCTATCTTGTGCAGTCAGCTCCTGGATGTCGGAGATCACAACTGGATCATTACTCAGTGGTTGTGGAATCAGCCCAGAAAAAGGCACGGCATTCCAAACCTCATTCCTCCAGGGAAGGAGCAAAAATCCCTGGATGCTTTTGGCAGACGGGTTTTTCAAGGCTCAATGCTTATATCTCGCATTGCTTCTTACCAGTTATACATGACTCAGTATAACAAACCTTTTAAGAAGATCCAGGATTTCTCTGAGTCTTTACCTGATCAGTTCCAGGATGACCTGAATGCTCTGGCTCAAAAAGGCCTGGATGCGGGCAAGCATGAGGTCCTTGCTGCGTACGACATATTTGACACTGCCTCTAGGGTATCCACAGCGGGTATTAGTTCACGAAGGTGCGCCTGGTTGAAATCTTCAGACCTAAGACCAGAGGTACAGGACAGGTTGGCTGACCTGCCCTGTACTGGTGTTAATCTCTTTGGAAACAAGATCCAGGACACTGTGGCGCAGCTAAAAGACCACCATGAAACGCTGCGTCAACTTTCTTCAGTGCCTGCTGATTTCTCATCCACCTCTAAGAAGATATTCAGACAAGATTCTAAGAGGCCAGTTTATAAGCCAAGAAGGTGGTATCCTCTGGCTTCCCGAGGTCACCCTTCCAAGCCTTATCAAAAAGTTCAGTCCAGGCAATCCCGACCTCAGAAGACCCAACCTGCTCCTCAGCCAGGACCAGCGTCAGGGTTTTGACTCTTTCCTGGAGAGCATAGGCCAACCTTCTCTACCATCTGTACCAGTCGGAGGCCGATTGTGCCACTTCACCAACATTTGGCACACGGTCACCACCGATCAGTGGGTACTTGCAGTGGTCACCCACGGTTACCATCTCAGTTTCCTGACTGTACCAGCGGACTCCCCATCTCGACTGAATTGGGGATCATCCGACCACTCTCTCTCCTTCTGGAACAGGAGGTTTCAACCCTCTTCCACTTACAGGCAATAGAACAAGTGCCCCTCTCCCAACAGGGGCAGGGGTTCTATTCCCAGTACTTCCTAATCCCAAAAAAGTCAGGTGGCTTATGTCCAATTCTGGACCTTCGCGCCCTAAACAAGTATCTACAAAAAGAAGGTCAAGATGGTAACCTTGGGTTCGCTACTTCCTCTTCTGCAAAAAGGAGATTGGCTATGCTCGCTAGATCTCCAGGACACATACACACACATCTCAATTGTTTCATCTCATCACAAATTCCTGTGATTCTTGGTCGGCCCTCATCACTTTCAGTATCGTGTCCTACCATTTGGCCTAGCGTCTGCTCCATGACTATTCGCTAAGTGCCTCGTAGTAGTCGCCGCCTTTCTCAGAAGTCAGGGTGTCCATGTCTACCCTTATCTCGACAGTTGGTTGATAAGGGCTCAGACTCAACCAGCCGCATTGGCGTCCTTGCGTCTCACTCTCCATACCCTGATCCAAGATTGTTCCATCTCAAACCCTATCCTTTATAGGGGCCGACCTAAACACAATACAGGTGAAAGCCTTCCTCCCTCAGGATAGGGCTTTCACCCTAGTCTCTCTGGCACATCATTTACAGACCCGAGTATCCTCAACTGCTCATCACTTCCTCATACTGTTGGGCCACATGGCGTCTGCGGTGCATGTCACTCTGATGGCCCACCTAGCCATGAGAGTTATGCAATGGACCTTAAAATCCCAGTAGGTTCAGGCTTGTCAACCAATGTCCAGCATTGTTCACATCACCACACAGCTCCAACTATCGCTGGCCTCGTAGATGCAACACTCCAATTTACTTCAAGGCCTTCCATTTCACGCTATGGAACCTCAAATTACCTTGACAACAGACGCCTCCAACCTAGGGTGGTGTGCTCATGTCTGCGATCTGCAGACTCAGGGAATCTGTTCTCCAGATAAATTTCTTGGAACTTCAAGCAATCGGATATGCCCCCAGAGCCTTTCAGGATTGCCTTTCAAACAAGGCCATCCTGATTCAAATCAACAATCAGGTGGCGATGTGGTACATCAACAAGCAAGGGGGAATGGGCTCCTACCTCATGTGTCAGGAAACTGCACAGATATGGGCGTGGGCCCTTTCCCACTCTATGTACCTCACAGCCACCTACTGGCCGGGCGTGGACAATGTGTTGGACAAGTTGAGCCGCATGTTTCTTCCGCACGAGTGGTCTCTCAACCCCATGGTAGCGGACACAATAGTCCAACGTTGGGGCTACCCTCACATAGACCTCTTTGCATCAGTCCACAATCGCAAAGTAGAAAACTTCTGCTCTATAACTCGCAGCCACCATTCGCAACTGAGAGATGCTTTCGCCCTCTCGTGAGCCAGCGGTCTCCTCTATGCATATCCTCCACTTCCACTAAAATCGAAGATTCTCGTGAAGTTACGGAAGGACAAGGGCATCATGATTCTGATAGCCCCTCATTGGCCACACCAGGTGCGGTTTCCAATCCTCCAGGACTTATCAGTACGCAGTCACATTCCTCTGGGGAAGGATCCGCTTCTAATAACTCAGAACAACGAATGCCTCCATCACCCCAACCTCCAGGCCCTATCTCTGACTGCCTGGATGTTGAAAGGTTAATACTTCAACCTCTTAACCTTTCAGAGTCTGTGTCTCGAGACCTGGTAGCTTCACGAAAGCCTTCCACGAGAAGGTCTTATCGTTCTAAATGGAAGAGGTTTACAGTATGGTGCACTTCTCTGTCTTTAGACCCCTTCACTTGCTCCACGGCGAAGTTTCTGGACTATCTCTGGCACCTGTCGAAGGCAGGCCTAAAAACATCTTCCATCAGGGTGCATGTCAGCGTGGTGGCTGCATTTCATAAGGGCGTGGGGAATGTTCCCAAGTCAACACAAGGAAATCTGCGGGAACTGAGGTGAGAGAAGAAATCTGTGCGAAGGAGGAATTCTGCATTCCGCAGTAGCGCAGAATTTCCCCAGGAGTACCCGGAGGCTATCGGGCAAGCGTTAAATTTACAACTTTTTTTTTCTTCAATTTTTGCTTTCCCTGGACTCTTCCTTACCTCACGGTCGAGTTGAGTCCCTCTATTTGATTTTTTGCCGCAGTTTTCGTATATTTTTAGCAGTGGGAATCTTGATTTTCTGAGGTAAAAATATGCCGCGGAGGTTAGCTTGCCGGGCTTGTGGGGCCGTGCGCGCACGTCTATCGACGGACGGCCTTTGTTCTAACTGTGTTTCTGGGGGAGAGGGAGCCTCCACGACCCCTAGGAGGGTCGTTTTACGGGTCCAGTTTGTCTCTGATGATTTTGAGGACTTCCAGTCTCCTTCTGTCAGCCCGTTCCCGCTGAGCGCGGGAACGGGCGCCATTTTGAATTTGCTTGAATTAGCGAGCTTGGCGGCCCTGTCAGCAGCGGGGGAGTGGAATCTCCCGCCGCCTTTATCTCCTCAAACAATGGTCCCTGAGGGGAACAAATCAGGAGGGTTGGGTTCAAAAGTCAGCACAGATATCCCCGAGGGAATACAGATGCTTCTTCTGACTCTTTTTCATCGGATTTTGTACTGCTCCCCCACAGGTCTTTTAAGGCACGGAAAGAAGGGAAAAAGAGGGCACTGGATAAATCTATCTGATCCTCCCGCCAGGCCTAAGAAACAGGCTAAGCCTGCTGATGGCCTTGAACCCTCTAAGTCAAGGCGGCCTTTGAGGTTAGTGTCACCTCAGCCTGATTCCAATACTTCTACAGATTCTGACAGCCAGGAGGAAGTGGATGAACCCTCGCAGCCTCCGCGGGGGGGGGGGGGGGGGCCTGATGGGGACGCAGACCAGCCACAGGGGTTCCCCGAGGGGTCCCATGTTGTGGAAGGGAATGACCCGAAGGTAGTCTGACTTTTTAGAAAGGAAGAGTTGGGACCTCTCATTCCTGCTATTTTAGGAGAATTGGGTATTGAGGCTCCCGAGGGACAGACATGCGAGGAGCAGCAGGAGAATGAGTTCCTTCCCCTTCTTGGCAACTGGCAGCCTCCCAGGCCTGCTTTTCTTCTCGGCCGCTAGCAGCCTTCCAGACCCAATGGGGAGCCTGTCTGTGTTTTGTCTTTGTGTATGTGAGTGAAAGGGAACCTGCCTGGGTTTGAGGTGTGTGTGTGTGTGTGTGTGTGTATGTATGGGTGTGAGTCGGTATGTGTATGTCAGAGAAGAGAGCAAGTGGGAGTGAGAGCCTGTATGTGAGAGAGCATGTGTGTTTATGTGGAAATATGAAGCTGTGTGTGAGAGAATGTCTATGGGGGGGGGGTGGGTAATGGGAGCCTGTGTGTGAGAGAGTGTATGTGAGAGTGAGAGCCTTCGTGTGAGAGAGCGTGTGTGTGTGTAAGGAGGAAGGAAAGAAGACTCGGGGTGAGTAGAAATCAAAAGATCCCAGGTATGGAGAGAAGGACATTTTGTAATCCTTATTTTTAATAATTGGGTATAATTTGATGTTTCTATTGTTTTGAAACATTTGGGGGGGTTTCTGGGAAATATTAGAACAATTTGTAATTATTGGATGTTTTATTCATCAGATGTTTTGAAATATTTTTTTGATGTTTCAGAAATATTAGAACGAGTTTTTTTTTAAATTATTGGATGTTCGGCTGTGTTGACATTTATTCTTTTTATTATCATGATTTTATATCTCTTGATTTTATTGCTTGATGTTTTCTGAGGAATAGTACAATTGGGCTTCTGGTTTCCGGTACAGTTTTTAGTAGCCCATCTCTATTTTGTATTTAGTGAGGGTTTGTCTGCATTTTAAAGGTCCAGTTCTTGTATAACTTGAATTTTTGCTGTAAAAATTATGGTACTTATCACTTCCTTTTATGACATTATGGTCCCCTTTATCATTTCTATTTTAAACAGAAGTTTGCTCTCTATTCATTTCATTTGCATGCAGAAAAATAGTTTTGAATGTTCTTGCAGAAAATATCTTTTTTTTCATTCACATTTTATTGTAACTTATATTAGTAGTTAGGGGAAAAATTAGCTAAAGCCATCTCTTACAATAATCGCCTAAGGATTGGGTTGCTGTAAGCATAAAATTTATAGGCTTTTTGCATCAAAGAGAAAGTAGTGCTCACTTAAGGGCCGATTCAGTAAAGTCCGCGGGAGAGCAGGCGAATGCCCGCTCTCCCGGCGCGCACACAGGCCCACTCGCCTGTGCGCGCAATACAGTATTTAAATGAGGCCTGGTGGTAGAAACGGGCAAAAGGAGGCGCCGGAGCGGCGGCTGTCAGCAGATTTGACAGCCAATGCTCAATTTTTCCGGCGTCTGTTCTCGAGCCCGCTGACGGCCACGGGCTCGGAAACCAGATGCCGGCAAAATTGAGCGTCTGGTTTTTGACCCGACAGCTGCCGGCCGACTTCAAATTTTTTTTTTCTTTTTTTACTCTTTGGGACCTCTGAATTGATATCGCCATGATATTAAGTCAGAGGGTGCACAGAAAAGCAGTTTTTACTGCTTTTCTGTGCACTTTCCCGGTGCCTGAGGAAATTAGCGCCTACCTTTGGGTAGGCGCAAATTTCTGAAAGTAAAATGTGCGGCTTGGCTTCACATTTTACTTACTGAATCGTGCAGTAATACCTAATAGGGCCATCAAGATGCATTTGCATGTTGAGGGCGCTATTAGGTTCGGCGGGTTGGACGCGCGTTTTCCGCCCCTTACTGAATAAAGGGGTAAGGGAAAACGCGTGTCCAATGGCGGGTTAACAGTCCGGAGCGCACTGTACTGTATCGGCCCGAAGGTAATGTAGGAGGGTGGACTATGTTCTAGGGCACCTGACCACAGCAAATTTTCTGATGCACCACCAACTTCAGAAGTTACCCTACACCCCTGCCTATCCCCAAGCTAGAGAGCATGCACTGAGCAGTGGATGCAACTTTGTGCATTGGGATCAGCAGTAATGGAAGAGATGGCAGCCACATGCAGCAGTGAAGGTAACTGAGCTGGCTGCCAGCACTGTACCGACCTTCCCCTTTTCCTGCACTTATATATAGAGGGAGTTGGTTCATGCGTTAATGTGTATCTCCACTCCCTCACTCCCTTTGTTTTAAAATTTGGAAGAGACTAGTGGGACTTCAGTACTTCCCTAGTTCTTCGTTTGATCATATGAGTCCTCTCTATGTCCACACTGCATTATTTCATAGTCATTTGCATAGCTTTTTCAGACTGACAATTTCCACCCATTGCATTAGCTTTCTAGTTATTTGTGATTAGTCCTACTCTGATATATCACCATATACATTAATAGTCCAAATGCTTATCATAACCAGATAGTTTTCAGTGCCAGATCTGAGAGTATTGTTTGTTTGTTTTTTTTAATCGATTTGTAGTGACAATTGCTCGAGCAATTGAACTCAAGCACAATCCTGGTCTAATAGCAGCTCTGGCCAATGAAACAGCCAATTACTATCAAAAAGTTGGTAAGTAAATAATTTTTTGACATTTTAAATCACATGAGCACTAAAATCTTTAGCTAATCTATGAATATTATATATATTATTCCTTATACTGCTAGAGCAGTCTAGATGCAATGTTTTGTTCTCCCTATTAGCAGATGAGATGAGGACATGCCTTTTTCTGTGACATCACTGGTTGTTTTGGTGCAGATGCAGGACAAGCCAGTATTCTTGGTCTCCAGCAGAGGGCAGCACATACTGTTTTGGTGCAGCAGGATATTTGTCTCCTACCTTTGGGTTTATTCTCTTCCTGGTTAAGTATTTAGAGCTTTTTTTTTTTTTATTGCTCTGTGAACCTGGCTGCTGGCTTTGGTTACCAGTTCAGTGAGCCCTTCCAAGAGATTCCCAGCCACAGAGGGGTTTCAGTAGAGTGGGTCAGGTGTATATATATATATATTTTTTTTTAAATACCTTTTAAAGGATCCTATTATTAAACTAATACACATTCTCCATGAGGTTTGCGAGGGCTGTTTTTCTCCACTTTAAGATGTTTCATTAAAGCTGACCTGTCTAAATAGACTATTGTCTACATGAGAATTGCACAGACAAAAGTGATTACTGATGTTTTGTGTTAATATTTTGAATTTTAGACCATACCTTATCCAGTCTGGAGCCAGTCTATATAGCCAAATGGAGAAAATACACAGAGTTGAAGATGTGTTTCTACATGGCTTATGTAAGTAGTTTCATGGCTGTGATCCATTCAAAAACATTTACTGTCAATCTTTTGTTAGTGTTTGTGCTCTGCACAGAGTTAACCTGCAGATTCCTTGAGATATCAGCAAATAATACCTAGTAGCATGGACTGGGATAGAATGCCCTTTGTGAAAACTTGGTTCCATCCTCTTCTTGCTGAATAAGTGGGTTGCAGTACAAAGCATTTCAGCCCTGGAAAAAGAATCCTGCAGCATTCCTAGGCAACTTTAAAAAAAAAATATATATATATATCACAGGTGAACAGTCTTTGGGGCCTTTCCACACAACAGAGAGAAGAAAGGAGGAACGTACAGTCAAACGTTCAAACAAATTTGAAGTTTATAAATATGAAACCTCACGAGTCATTTGGTGTGGTGGGCCTGATCAGACGTGTCTGAGCGGAGCTGTGTGGTCATATCCCAACAATCAACAAATATCTGCACGTTCCGTGGTTCCCAAGGCATAAAAAACGATTTTATTACAAGATCCTACGTCCATTGACCAATACATGCAAAGGTCACATAGTGTTATGTCAGCAAAACTTGCTTAAAAAAAAAAAAAAGATCAAGCTGGCGGATAACAAGATGGCGGCCAGAAAAGAAAAAAAAATGTGCAAGGCCCTTTGGAAGATGCGGTGGTGAGCGAAATTACCTCTGTGGTATCCGCAGTCACAGCAGGGCATCTAGAAGCAATTGCAGAACAAATCGCCGATCTTAAAAATTAATTACAAGAATTTGGCCTGCGTTTTTAGATGCAGTTGAAAATAGAATATCGTTGGTGGAAGACGACGCTCTTGCAGTGGCGAAAAAAATGGATAAAAATGCAGGGCAAAAAAATTAGACTATCTGGAGAACAGATCTAGATGCAATAATTTTGCATTTTGTTGGTTTTGGCGAAGCACTGGAAGAGCATAAACTGGCAGATACAATAGTGTAATGGTTTCCAGAGGCACATGGCCTTGCAGAAATGGTGAGATGGCTACAATCGAGAGGGTGCACAGGATCGGAGCCCAGAAAGACGCAGATAAGTGACCCAGAGTAATAATCTCTGATTTACTGAATTTCTCCCAAAAATAATTTTGCAAGCATATGGAAGCGCTAGTCGCTAACTTAACCAAAATCAGGAGATAAAGCTGTTCCAAGACTATCCTGTGAAAGTTGCCAATCAACGGAGATAGTGCTGCTATGCTCAGTTCTGGTAGCTAAGCAAGTAAGATTCGCTTTGCAGTTCCCTGTACGATTATGAGTCTGGCATGGAGGAAAGGTGCAGATTTTTGATCACGTCAACACAGCGAAAGCTTTTGTGGCCTCCTTGAAGGGCTAATCTAGCTGATCACATGGCGAGGATCTGGTAAACAAGAGAGACATCGAATAGTCGTCTCAGATGGGAAAGAAGGCTTATAAGAGTTGGCGATTATATTTTGATTGATCTGGATTTTTTCATGGCCTGGAGGCTAGGGTGATTTTGTTAACTTGGAGAGGGCCGGTCTTGAATGTTTTAAGCTTGTAATTGCAGTTTGTTCTGGGAGTATAGTAATGTGATGTAGCAGGGGCTTGCTGGTGTCACTGAAACATGTTAATGGTTAGATATGAGGGCCAGGCTGTGCTAGGTTGAGGGATGGCTACCACTCACAATTAAATGTGTCTCAGGCCTTAAATAGAAAATGTTCACAGGTTTATGGGATTGATTGGGGGAAAACGAAGGTTATGGGAGAATTGGGGGGAGGGGCAAGGGGGATTGCTATGCAGTACAATGCAAATAGGCAAAATGGAAAATATATATATTTAAGAGTAGGATAGTTCAACTATACTGTAGGAGAAATAAGTCACTGATTTCTGTCTTGAGAGACTCATTATGCAGGCTGGGGCATGGTGGGCTTTTGTGCGCTTTGATCTGTTTAGTATCAAATAGAGGGAACATGGATGTTTAATTTGGGAGGGCCTGTGAAATGTTTGTCCTGGAATGAGGTGGGTTTGGGATCCCTGGTCAAGAGAGAGAGAGTTTAATATCATATTAATAGGTTGAATAGTAATGTGATCTGCCTTCAAGAAACCCGTCAGAAGAGGAGCACAAGAAATTGAAGAAACAATGGTGCAGTCATGTGTTTGCGGCTCCAGGCAAATCCAAAAGAAACGAGTAGCTATATTGATACACAAAAATATACCATTTATTATGGATATGATATGTACTGATGAGGAAGGTTGGTTTGTTATTGTGAAGGGGAGCCTCTATGGAAAGTGGATTGTTTTTTTGCATCTATAGGCACTCTAAATCAATATGATCATTCTTCTTTCACTGAAATTGTAACTTAAATAACAGACCTGGTACCAGTGCCCATCATTATGGGTGGTGATTTTAATTGTGTTGTGGATGCCTCTTAAGATAAATGCACAGTATCTGATACTCCAGTTAGGGAAAGGGGTACAATTTCTTTGTGAATCCCCATGTCTCTTGGATATTTAGATAGTTCTGCACCCCAAGGAGCTGGATTATACTCATTATGCAAGGACCACTCCTCCAAATTGAGAACAGATTATTTTTTTTGTCTCAGAGGAGTTATTCCATTATGTTGAAAAGGCAGATATAGGGAACCTAGTGATTTCAGACAATTGCCCAGTAACATGTATACTTCAAAATCAAAATAGAATTTAATGCTCCACTGAACTGGCGGATGCCACATTGGGTAAGTATGCAAATTTTCAGTTGTTCTTGGAATCAAGAAGGAATTTATTTGACTACATTGTGGACAAGATATGTTCTGCTTTAGATGTGATCTACCCCAATTGTGATCGTCTCTACTTACTACAGTTATGTTTTGGACATGCTGAGGGGTTTGGGAGTGGGGGATGAGATTTGGAAGATACAGATGTGTTGCTATTTTTAATGTTTGACAATTTTCTCATTGAAAATGGTTAATAAAATATTATATTTAAAAAGTATGAAACATCACAAGGATTCTTTGTCACCAGAGTAGACATTAAAATAGCATTGCCTGCAGGATATGCATTGAGAAAGCTGTTGACATGTCTGTCTTCAACCCTGAAATGTTTCCTGTATTTCTTTCTTCT
The DNA here is from genome assembly GCF_901001135.1 of Rhinatrema bivittatum. Taxonomy (NCBI): domain Eukaryota; kingdom Metazoa; phylum Chordata; class Amphibia; order Gymnophiona; family Rhinatrematidae; genus Rhinatrema; species Rhinatrema bivittatum. The sequence goes on along the minus strand of NC_042617.1, from coordinate 37,089,823 downwards.
GAATTTTTTTAAACATGTTTTTTTCCCAGTTTGGTCCTATGAGGATCTGAAGTGCCATCCTTCTTTCTCTGTTCTACTCATGCCACCTACAATATCCTCATTTTAGCTGCTCAAACACTAATTTGCATTGTAAAAGATTTGAGTGTGAATAGAAAGTCCTCTTCAAATTGGCTCTTTGCAGTATTCTAAATTCTCCTATTCTTTCAGTTCTGAAAAACATGGAAGTGAAAGAATTGACTGAGTCACTGAGCCAGGGAAGTAGAAAATCAGTGTTTGCATTGATCAGATTTGACCAGATTAGGGCAAGTTGGAAGAACTTTCACTTTAAACTTAAACTGGAGACTTTTTAGGAGGAAAATAGTGTGGATGGGGGAGAACTTAGGCGATAAGTCTGCAGGCCCCCACTCTTTTTCAGATTTTTCTGCACTAAAATCACCCATGCAGCATGCAACTATGCAGGCTCTTTGAAATATGCACCCATAAATGTAATTAACCTTTACATTCAAACAGCTGCTAATGAAAGAAAATCCCCAACATACAGACTCCCTAGTGAAGACATCCTTTCTTCCCATGGCAGTGGAGATAAAGTAAGTCATGCAGGCATCTAAGAATTGCTTTCCAAACCCTGTTGCTGCTTACTAACCGTGTCTGACAGAAGGAGCTATGTCAGACACATGCAGTCATTTGCTGCCCTCCTGTAATTAGGCATCCAATAGACAAGTGAAATGGTAATGAGGAAAAATATACTGTCTGATCTCTTGAACATTACTTCTGGATTATTCCAAGTACTGTCACTTTTCCCTTCCTAGTCATTCTGCTACCATGGACAGACTTTACTTGCAAGTGACAAATGCGGAGAAGCAATCAGGTCTTTGCAAGAAGCAGAAAAATGTGAGTGTGAAATGTCTAAATCTCTAGTGTATAAACTAGTAATGAAACTGTAACTTTGATCATGGTTTATTTTTCCATATTTGAAAAAAGTAGCATTTACAGTGGAAAGTTCCCTTGTTCTTAGACACTCCCACCACTACACAGACAAGTAAACTGAGATGCCACCGCCCTTCTTCAGAGCCTCATGCAGACTTCTGGCGCATGTACAGCACGAGGAGAGCACAGATAGCTGAAGAGTAGAAGGGCGACTTGGGAGAAAGTTCCCAAAATGGGGCATGTTCATAATAACTGTCTACATATATATTTTTTAATTCCAAACTTGGTGTAAAAACACAAATTAAAGAAGAGCAAAGCCCTGCCCTAAAGGATCTTTCGCTGCCTTTGCTGTCAGGCTGCCATACTGTAGGACTTCACAACAGACGAAAAACACCACACCAGAAGTGAGGCAAAATCTCTCTTCACTCAGGTTTGTCTTAAACCAGTCTTGGCCAGCAGACCAGGACTATAAAAAAAAAAAAAATCCAATGTATGTTCCCTGTACGTACCCGGATCAGTCCAGACTCCTGGGTTTTGCCCCCCCCCCCCCCCCCCCCAGCAGATGGAGACAGATGTTTTCAAAACAAAACTCCGCCTTATATAGGATGTGCCACCTTACAGTCCGGTGGTGGAGGTTCAAGGCCTCCAGTCTGTGCTGATTGCTTAGTGAAGTTAGTGAGAGTAGTGAGTTCTGTGAGTTTTAGAGAGTTTTCGGTTGGTAAAACTTTTTTACTTTGTTTAAAAAAAAAAAAAAAAAAAAAAAACAACAAAAAAAGGAGGAGCAGTTTCTGTCCTGAGCCTCCAAGGGGGGGAGGGGGGGGGGTTGTAAGGTCCTGAGGGGACCATCCCCCACTGGTTGTTGAGGCAGCTGCATTACAGGGTCGAGGGCCCTCTTGTTCCAAGCTAGCAGCTCTGGGTGCAACACTGGGGAGCCTGGTTCACTCCACCTCGCCGGACCAGGACCGTGGACCACTGCTGGCCAAGTCTTTTAAAAAAAAAAACCCAAAGTTTAGATTTTCTTTCACTTTCTGTCAGTGTCACGGGCTCTGCGGCTCTTCCCTCCCTGACTTGGCGCTTGGGCGAACCGCGATTATTTTTCTATTTATTTATTTATTTATTTTTAACAGAATTGAATTTTAGCTTTCTCAGGCCTGCTGCCCGATGCCGCGCTCATTTTAGTGCCTCACATGTGGCTCGACCCGCGCGCATCTTTCTCGGGAGGGGCTGTGCTCAGCGTGTCTTCCCGGGGGGAGGGATCCTCCGGGGCCGTGAAAATGGTTAAAGGCAAGGCTGCCTGAGCTCCTTCAGTGTTAGCTGCACCGAGATCAGCTGAAGCAGATCCGTTCCCGCTGAGCGCGGGAACGGAGGCCATTTTGAAGTCTTTTAGATCAGCGACTCGTGCAGCTATGGGGGAGGGGATTCTCCCACCTCCTCTCTCTCCTCAGCCAGGGTTTCCTTGAGGGAGCGAACCTTTACAGCCTCTCTCACCTGCAACGGAGGATAGCCCCGAGGGGGCTTCTGACTCCTCCTCCTCCTCTTCCTCCTCAGAGTTTATTTTATTTCTTCATAAGACTTTTAAAGCCAGGAGGGAAGGGAAGCTGCAGGCTAGGGGTAAAACATCCTCTAGTGGTCATAAGTCTCTGTTGAAAGAAGTCTAAGGGAGTCTTTGGGTCCTCCAAAGCTAAGCGCCCTTTGCATACAGGGGCTCATCAGACAGATACTGATTCCACAGGTCAGGATACGGACCCAGGGGACCAGGACCCGCTGGTCTAGCCTCCGATGGGGGGTGGATACAGACCCTGATCAACATCCACAGGATCCAGCACGAGGCTCTCACATTGTGGAAGGAGACGACCCTAAGGTGGTCCATCTGTTTAGGAGGGTGGAGTTGGCTCCGCTTATCCCTACCATACTCGGAGAGCTAGGCATAGATGGGCCGCCAGGAGCCCAGTGTTGTTGGGTCTGAGGGGCCCGGCTACTTCCTTTCCTTTTCATTTTTCTGCCACGGACTTGCTATATAGAGAATGGGATACCCCGGATCTGGGATTGAAAGTTAGCAAGGCTATGGATAAGCTATATCCTCTTCCAGAGGAAGCAATTGACATACTGCGGGTTCAGTATGGCATTTTCTTATGTTCTTATGTTCCCAAGATGGACGCGGCGGTGTCTACAGTCACCAAAAAGACCACAATCCTGGTTACGGGTGCTACAGCCCTGAGGGACCTGCAGGATAGAAAGTTGGAGCTGCAGCTCAAGAAAAGTTTTGAAGTCTCGGCACTGGGAGTGCGGGCTGCTATGTACAGCAATTTTGCCTTGTGAGTGGGCCTTCATGGGTTCAGCAGTTACAGGCTAATGCTGGTCTTTCCAATACAGAAGCACAGCAAGCAGGGCGTCTGGAAGCTTCGATCGCTTATAGTGCGGATACACTTTATGATCTGTTACGGACTTCGGCCAGATCCATGGTATCTGCAGTCTCGGGTCGATGGCTCCTGTGGTTAAGAAACTGGTCTGCGGATATTTCCTCCAAGGCTCAGCTGGGGTCGTTGCCTTTAAAGGGTAAATTGCTTTTTGGCAAGGAACTCGAAGATATGATTCAATCCCTGGGGGAGAACAAGGTTCACCAACTGCCAGAGGATAGGCCCAAGTTGAGGGGCTCCTTTTCTTCACGGTCTTAATTCAGAGGGAATCGGAGATTTCGTCCGTCCAGAACTCCAGCTTCTTCCTTTTGGCAAGCGTCCGGTCGCCAAAAGTCCTGGTCTCAGCCCTTTCATGTCCGACGCTTTGGCAGAACCAGGGCTACCCAGTCCGCATCTGGGGCCAAGTCTTCCCAATGAAGGGGCACCGATCCATTCCTCAGTTCCAGCTGTCGGGGGCAGATTGTCCCTGTTTTACGAGGAATGGGTCAAGGTGACGTCAGACTTAGTGGGTCCTTACTGTGATACATCAAGGCTATGCTTTAGACTTTGCACACCACCTTCTGGAGCAGTTTCTGGTCTCCCCATGTGGTTACGAAGAGAAACAGGCAGTACAAGATACCTTGCAACGCCTTGTGTAACTCTGCGCCATCACCCCGGTTCCTCAGGCGGAGCAGTGAAAAGGGCATTGTTCCATTTAATTCGTAGTCTCCAAAAAAGAGGGGTCCTTCCGACCCATTCTGGATTTGAAGTGCATAATCCACTGCCTCAGGGTGCCACGTCTTCACATGGAGACGTTACGGTCAGTCATTGCCTCTGTAAGAGAGTTTCTGGCGTCACTGGACCTAACGGAAGTGTATCTTCATATAGACATTCGGGCCGACCACCAGAAGTTTCTGAGGTTCTTGGTGATGGTTCGCCATTTTCAGTTTTGAGCTTTGGTCTTGCCACCACGCCCAGAACGTTTACCAAGGTAATGATTGTGGTGGTGGCTCATCTGCGTGGAGAGGGGTTCCTGGTACATCCATACCTGGACGACTGGCTAATTCGGGCAAAGTCGGAGTCGCTTGGCCAGTTGGCAATTTGCAAAGTGCTCCAACTCCTGCGATCACTGAGTTGGATGATCAACTTAGCCAAGAGCCAAGTGGTGCCCACCCAGCCTTTGGAATTTTTAGGAGCTCTATTCGACACTGAACAGGGGAGAGTGTTCCCTACCTCGGACCGAATTGTCAAGCTACAAGGACAACGGTATAGAAGAATCTATAAATAAATAAATAAATAAATAAAGTGTGGGACTTATTGGCCAACCGTCTCCCCAGAGTGCGGGATTATTTGCGGGTTCTCTGCTTCATGAGCTGGAGCTGGTGCCCTGGGCCTTTGCTCATATGCATCCTTTATAGTCGGCGTTGCTTTCGAGTTGGAATCCAGTCTCCGAACAGTTTCATTTACCTCTCCCTCTTACGGATACGGCACGCTCCAGTCTCGATTAGACAACTTATCCCAAGCAGTTCCCCTGGAGGCGCCTGAATGAACAGTGGTGACCACGGATGCCAGCCTCTCCGGTTGGATTGCCTGAGGAAGTCTGTGCAGGGTCAGTGGTCCCAGGAAGAATCTGTGGTCGATCAATTGTCTGGAAACCAGGGCAGTGTGGTTAGCGTTGCAAGCATTCCGCTTTCTCCTCCAGGGGTAGTCAGTCAGTCAATTATTTCCAACAATGCGACCACTGTGGCTTATATCAATTGCCAAGGGGGAACCAAGAGCCAGCCAGTGGCCATGGAAGCCGGGCAGCTGATCAGCTGGGCAAGCATTTAGTAAGTATTGCAGCGTCTCCCATAGCAGGAGTCAACAACGTTCAGGCGGACTTTCTCAGTTGGCACCTCCCTCAATCCCGGGGAATGGGAGCTTGCAGATGAAGCTTTCCGCCTGGATCTCATGGCAACGTTTCAGAACGCCAAGACTCCACGCTTCTTCAGTCACCTTAGAGAAACAGGAACAGATTGGGTAGATGCCCTGGTGCTGCCCTGGCCGACCGACGTGCTGCTGTATGTCTTCCCTCCTTGGCCGCTGATAGGCAAAGTGCTCAGGAAAGTGGAGATACACCCAGCAGAAGTCATCCTCGAGGCTCCAGAGTGGCCGAGACGGCCTTGGTTTGTGGACCTGGTCAATCTGGCAGTGGCGGGTCCCCTGCTGTTGCCACTGCTCCTGGACCTTCTCCATCAAGGGCCCGTGTGTTTGGAAGAGGTCAATCGCTTTTGTCTAGCGGCATGGCTTTTGAGAGGCGCCGCCTGAAGAGCAAAGGGTATTCGAATGCTGTGGTGGCAACACTTCTCCGGTCGCACAAAACATCCACCAACCTCGCGAACGTGCGCGTGTGGAGAATGTTTGAATCTTGGTGCAGGGACCGGGCGATTGTTGCTATTCCGTCTTCGGTGTCGGATATTTTAGGTTTCTTACAATCCGGACTCGCCAAGGGCTTATTGTGTAGTTCCCTGAGGGTTCAGGTGGCAGCTCTTGGTTGTTTGCATGGTTCTATTCAAGGCGTGGCGTTGGCTGCTCACACCAATGTGGCTTGTTTCCTAAAGGGGGCAAAGCATTTACGTCACCGGATCAAGCACCCTTGTCCTTCTTGGAATCTGAACTTGGTTCTCTCAGCTCTGTGTACGGCGCCCTTTAAGCCTCTGAAAACGGCTACACTAAAGGATCTCACATTAAAGGTGACTTTCCTTATCACTATCACATCTGCTCGCAGGGTATCTGAGCTCCAGGCTCTATCCTGTAGGTAGCCGTTTCTGAGAATTTTCGGATTCTGTGTCGTCCTTGCGGACGGTTCCTTCCTTTCTTCCGAAGGTGGTGTCTGCTTTTCATGTGAATCAGTCAGTGGAGCTTCCGTCGTTTCCCATTTTGGACCGGTCAGACCCTATGTCTAAAGACTTATGGAAGCTGTATGTTCAGGCGTTGTTGTGTTATCTGGAAGTTACTAACGCGTTTCGTGTGACAGACCATCTTTTTGTGCTGTGGGCTGGTCTGAAATGAGGAAATATGGCATCTAAAGCTACGATTTCGCGCTGGTTGAAAGAGGCTATAGGCTTGGCATATTTGCTGCATGGTAAGCCTGTACCATTTGGTCTTCGGGTTCATTCTACCCGTTTACAGGCGGCTTCTTGGGCGGAGTGTCAAATGGTCTCACCACAGGAGATCTGCAGGGCAGCAACTTGGAAGTCTTTGCATACCTTTGCCAGACACTATAGACTGGATGTTCAGGCATCGGGTGAAGAAGGTTTTGGAGAAGCAGTGCTTAGAGCGGGCCTCTCCAGATCCCATGCCAGGTAAGAAAGCTCTGGTACATCCCAGGAGTCTAGACTGATCCAGGTACGTACAGGGAAAGGAAAATTAGTTTCTTACCTGATAATTTTCGTTCCTGTAGTACCACGGATCAGTCCAGAGTCCCGTCCGGGGAACGCATGGAAGTAAGGGAGAGTCCACTCAGTTATTGACTGATTTGTTTTCAAATCTGCAGAAATTGTATTGACTGTCCTCAAGTGGTTCTACAGGTTCAGTTCCTAGGAGGGTTAAGTGAATCTGTTATTTCTTTTGGCCCCCCCCCCCCTAGCAGATGGAGACAGAAGTTTTCAAAGCAGTTTTGCTTTGAAAACTTCTGTCTCCATCTGCTAGGGGGGGGGGCCAAAACCCAGGAGTCTGGCCTGATCCGTGGTACTATAGGAACAAAAATTATCAGGTAGGAAACTAATTTTCCTTTTTGCAAAACAATTCCTCTGATAAGCCAGAATTGAAAGATTTTACTTTGTTTGGTATGCTGGGGGGGTTCGGTCTATTAGAAAAGTCATCAGGAAAAAAGAGGAAATGGATGAAATCAAGAGGAAGCAAGATGAAGAAGAGGCCAGTCGATATTTTGAATGATCCAGTGGAAACGCCTGCTTTAAAAGGAAGAGATTCTGAGGCAGTAAATGGATTGTACAGTGCTGTTTGCTCTTCGAGACACAAAAAAAAAAGGGCCTTGACTACGTTCTATATGCTTTTCAAAAGTGTTTCTCAACCTGTAAAAACTAATTATTGCAAAATAGCATGCAAGAAACAAGTGTGCATGGTGTGTGTGTGTGTGGGGGGGGGGGGGGGGGGCTCCTCTCAGGATGCCTTGACTTTAGAGTGCAGATGTTTACCATGACTGCTTTGGTCTTTGAGCAACAATCCAGATTTATTTTCCACATATTGAAAATTCATTTACGTTTACAAATTGCCATTTATCCGTGAGAGTCACAAGGTGCTTTTGGGCCCAATATTAAAAGCGCGTTCAGCACTCGATAGCCAGTTAAGTAGGACTTATCCAGCTATCTAGCAGTCTGCTGAAAATCAGCAGCCACTAGATAACTGGATAAGTCACTTATCTAGCTATCTTTTATCCAGTCAGTTTGGTGGACAGTGGGTAGATAAGGGCAGTGCTAGTTATCCAGTTAACTTAACCGGATAAGTAGTGAAATTAGCTCTTATCCAGTTAAGTTAATCGGATAAGTTAGACCAGCCGTAGAGCTGGTCTAACTTAGCTGGATATAACTTATCCAGCTAAGTAGTGAGATATACGTGGATATAACTTAGCTGGATAAGTCATATCTGGCTAAGTTACTTAATTCGCCAGCACTATCGGGCCCTTTTTTTGTTTTTAGGTAATTAATAAACATGCAGTCTCCTCTGGGTTGAATATTGGCTTTCAGTGAAGATTTAAAATAAGAGAGAATATGTTTTTACGCAATGCATAATTAAGCTCTGGAATTCGTTGCCAGAGGATGTGGTGAAAGATATTAGTATAGCATTTAAAAAAAGGTTTGGACGAGTTCCTGGAAGAAAAGTCTATTAACCATTATTAAGATGGATTTGCAGATATCCACAAATTATTCTTGGGATAAGCAGCTTGGAATCTCTCTACCCCTTGAGATCCTGCCAGGTACTTGTGACCTGGCTTGGCCAGTGTTGGAAACAGGATAGTGGGCTTGATGGACTTTTGGTCGGACCCAGTATGGCATGTTCTTAAGATAGAGAACAATACTGTTATGGTCATCCTAGAGCTTCTCCTAGCTTGAGCTCTGTTTTGACCACCATTACACCATCTCCTCAAGGACTATGGAAATACATTTTGTGTTCTGGTTTGCATTTTTTTCTTCACTGTAGAAACGAAATAAAATGGTTATTGTGGAAGAATACCAAAGGTGAAAGATTTACTATTGCACACCTGTTTATACTGCCCAGCAGCAAAAGTGAAAAGACTCCCTTGAATGAAAAATAGTGTCAACCCAATATCCCAAGCTGAAAATCAATTGCAAAACAGCAAAATGCAGGGTTTCTAGTCTTCCTGTCTAGTAGTGAGGTAAAATTTAAGATGTACTGGCCAATACTTTTGACTTGAAATAGGGATTTATTGCACCTGTCTCTGGTTAAATAATTTTCATTTCTGATTTCTCTTACAGTTTATAGCAAAGCAGAAGCATTGTGCAAAGAATATGGTGAGACAAAGGGGCCTGGAACCACAGCAAAGCCGTCTGGTCACCTCTTCTTTAGAAAACTAGGAAGCCTAGTTAAAAATACCCTGGACAAATGTCAGAGAGAAAATGGATTTATGTGAGTATCTGATATTCTGGTGGGATTTTTTTCTCCTAGGAATAGTAGGATGGTAGTCCTCACATGTGGGTGACTACATCCGATGGAGCCCGGCATGGAAAACTTTTGACTGGAAGATTGAGCATACCCAACCTGCTGCTGTCCATGCGAGGTCCCCCTTCAGTCTCTTCTTTTCCGTGGTGCAGTAGTCTTGCGGTGTGGTGGAGCGCCAACTCCTTGAAATTGATTTCTAACTTTTTTTGGGGGAGGGGGGTTTCTGCGTTGGGGCCTCATTCACGTTCAATTTCTCCATTCAGTAGGTACCCGTGCTTTTTTGCCTTCGCTCTTTGCGGTCGATTCCCCACTTCTGCATTGCGGTGCCTGATGGTCATCGACCATGCACCAGCCTCTTTTTTTTTTTGATGGCGTTGTCAGGTTTTCGACAGTGCCCCCATTGCCTGCGGACCATGTCCATCGCAGATCCACATGAGATGTGTATCCTCTGGCTGGGGGGCCTTGTATGACATCAGAGGGTGTCGTTTGTGTGACCAAATGACCCCCAAAGGGTGTCTAGCATGCCTGGACAAAATGGAGAAGCTCTTCAGATTTCCAAAACCCTCCACTTTGGCTACGGTATCCTCGACGCCCAAGGACCATGGTTCCTTCCCCTGGTGTTCCCACCCTCTTGCAGCCATTGCCAAGCTGGGCTTGAGGAGGGTAGACACGAGGTCAGGTCTACCTATGACGTGTTAGAGACCGCAGCCCACCTAGCCGCCGGGGGCATCGGTGCCAGATGACTGGCTTGGTTCTGGGCCTCAGGTCTCCGACCAGAGGTTCAGGACAGGCTTGCGGATCTTCCTGTACAGACGAAAACCTGTTTGGGAATAAGGTGAAAGAGGTCATGGCGCAGCTGAAAGATCAGCATGATACTCTTCAGCCATTCTCCGCCATCCTTTCTGACGGCCCTTCCTCCACCAGGAAGTCCTCCAGGCTGGGCTCTCGCATGCCCTTCTACCAGCCGAGGAAATACTTTCCTCCAGCTACCCGCCTGCCTCTGTCCAGCCCGAGGTCATGGCAGACAGCAGCGGGTTTCGAGGACCTAACCAGCCCCCCAGCAGGCCCACCTCCACTGGCTTTTGACTATCAGCGAGGGGGCACAAGTCAAATGCTGGTTTCCCTGGCTGTTGATCCTCTGGTCGGTGGCAGGCTCCTTTGCTTCGCCCGCCGCTGGAAAGTGATCACTTCAGACCATTGGGTCCTCTCCATTGTCCACCAGGGTTACTGCCTGAATTTCAGCAGGCTCCCAGAAACCACTCGCCCGCCCGCCCATCAGGTCTTCCTTCAATCGGAATTATCTGCCCTTTTAGTGGCAGGAGTAGTGGAATCGGTTCCCCGCGAGCAGCGTGGCCACGACTTCTACTCGAGGTACTTCCTCACTCTGAAGAGAAATGGCGGCTTGCGCCCCATTCTTGACCTCAGGGCATTAAACCAATTTCTCGTAAGAGAGAAATTCAAAATGATCTCTCTGGGCACACTGATCCCACTCCTCCAAAGAGGAGACTGGCTGAGGCATAGGCCCATATTGCAATTGCTCCTAAACACAGGAAGTACCTCTGCTTACTGGTGGGAATGGCACATTTTCAGTACAAAGTGCTTCCCTTTGGGCTGGCATCAGCCCCACGCGTCTTCACAAAATGTTTGGCGGTGGCGGCTTCCTAACTCAGGCGTCATTCGGTTCATGTCTTTCCATACCTGGATGATTGACTGATCCGGAGTGACTCCCACTCCGGGGCCTTGAACGCATTGGCCCTGACGGTTCAGACCTTGCAGACTTGGGGAAGTTATTGACAAATTCCAAAGTCTCATCTTGGTCCGTCTCCACGGCTAGACTTTATTGGCGCCAGGTTGGACACTGCACCATCAAAGGCTTTTCTGCCCAAGGATCAGGCAGTTGCCCTCTCCTCGCTGGCCTCCCTCGTTCGCAACAGAAAGAGGGTGGCATCCCGTCTGCTGCTGGGCCACATGGCAGCCTCTGTCCAAGTGACCCCTTTGGCCTGCCTCCGCATGAGGAACCTTCAGTGGGCTTTGTAGCAACAGGCATCCCAGGATCTGGAGGTGCTGGTGGCTGTCACGGACTCTCTCCGCCTCTCTCTGATCTGGTGGGAACCCTTCTCAATCTGGAAACCTGGCTCCCATTTCAGCCCGCACTGCCCCAGATGACCCTTACCCCACCGATGCCTCATCTCAGGGGTGGGGGGGGGGCCCACACGGACCTGCATACCCAAGGCCTTTGGATTGCGGTCGAAGCCTGCTGCCAGATAAACTTCCTGGAGCTTCAGGCGATCCGGTACACCTTGTGGTCCTTCCTGGACAGGCTGTCCTCCAAAGTTGTCCTCATCAGAACGGACAACCAGGTAGCGATGTGGTACATCAACAAGCAGGGTGGCACAGACTCCTTCCTTCTCCACCACGAAGCAATACAGGTCTGGGATTGGGCCCTTTCCAGAGGGATGTGTCTACGGGCCACCTACCTGCCGGGTCACCTGAACACACTGGTGGACAGTCTCAGCCTGTCCGTACAGCCACACGAGTGGTCCCTGAACCCTGCAGTGGCAGCCGATTTGTTTCATTGCTGGGGCACACCGGACCTGGACTTGTCCGCCTCTCCCCACAATCACAAAGTGGGTATGTTCTGCTCCCTGATTCCGGGGAAGGACCATCCGGCCTGCAGCACCTTCTCCCTTCACTGGGGACGGGGTCTATGTAATGCGTATCCCCCTATCCCGCTCCTCTGGAGGACTCTGACAAAACTGCAAGAGGACGGGGGGACCATGATCCTGGTGGCACCCTCCTTGCCAAGGCAGATGTTTCCTCAGATCCAAGATTTGTCAGTGAGCGCACCAGTCCCGCTAGGGATGGCTCCCGACCTCATATCGCAGAACCAGGACACCCTGTGCCACCCGAACCTCTGGGCCCTGGCCCTCACAGTGTGGATGTTGAGCGCAAGATCCTCTAGCCCTTGCAGCTCTTGGAGGGTGTCTCCAGGGTCTTGATTGAGTCCCGGAAACCTTCCACCCAGAAGTCTTACAGCTCGAAGTGGAAGCATTTCTCCATCTGGTGCGGTGGTCACGGACTGGGCCCTTTCTCCTGTCCGCTCCCCTGCTTGATGGATTACCTCTGGCACCTGTCCGAGTCTGACCTCCAAACAGTCTCAGTCTGAGTACACCTCAGCTCCTACAACCAGGGTGTTGCCGGTGTGCCTGTTTCAGTCCAGCCACTGGTCGGGCGCTTCATGCGGGCCTAGTTCAGCTGAAGCTGCCGACTGTCAGCAACATCGTGGGATCTCAATGTTGTCCTGGCAAGGCTAGTGCGGCATCCGTTTGAGCTTCTCCAGTCCTGTGACCTGAAGTTCCACCCCTGGAAAGTCATGTTCCTGGTGGAGATCACTTCAGCTCACATGATCCGTGAGATCCAGGTCCTGGTCACATACGCTCCCTACACAAAATTCTTCCAAGATCATGTGGTGCTACGTACACGTCCGAAATTTCTGCCCAAGGTGGTGACTGTTTTCCACATCAACCAGTCAATCATCCTTCCCACCACCTCATTCCCACCCAGGGGAACATGCTCTCCACACACTGGACTGCAAGCGGGTGCTTGCTTTCTACTTGGATTGTACAGCGGCCCATAGGCAGTCCACCCAGCTCTTTGAGTCCTTTGACCCCAATAGACAGGGGGCAGCATTGGAGAAGCAGACCTTGTCAAACTGGCTAGCGGATTGCATTGCCTTCTGCTACGAGCAGGCAGGCCTTCAGCTGGCTGGCAGGATGAAAGCTCACTCTGTGCAGGCTATGGCAACGTCAGTGGCCCATCTGCTTGTGGTACCTGTCGCTGAGATTTGTAGGACCGTGACCTGAGTTCTCTCCACACTTTCGTGGCTCACTACTGCCTTGACAGGGATAGTTGCCAGGACATTGCTTTTGGCCAGTCTGTTCTGTGCAGTTTCTTCCAGTCCTGAATCCAATTGTCTCTCATCGTGCTCTCTGTGGGACCAGACCACCCCTGCTTTTCCCACAGCGCCGCAGTTGTGTTGTGCCCATTGACACCTTGTTCAGCTACTGTGGATCTCTCTGGTCAAATGGGGCAGTCTGGAGCTCTGTAATCACCCACTTGTGAGGACTACCAGCCTGCTTGTCTTAGAAGAAAGCGCAGTTGCTTACCTGTAACAGGTGTTCTCCTAGAACAGCAGACTGTTAGTCCTCAGAAATCCCGCCTGCCTTCCCCACGATTTTGAGTTCATCTTCGGTTTGTTATACTTTTTCTCGCTCGTATTTTTGCTATGTTAAGAGACTGAAGGGGGAACCATGTGTAGATAGCAGTAGGCTGGGCATGCTCAGTCTGCCAGTCAGATTTCCGTGCGGGGCTCAATCAGATGATGTCACCAACATGTGAGGACTAACATCCTGCTGTCCTAGGAGAATACCTGTTGCATGTAAGCAACTGCGCTTTTCCAGTAATCTATTGATGGGATTAAAATGTTCCCTGGGTTGGTCTAATAGCCAGTGAAGTGCTACCTATTTTTAATCAAGTGGTTCTCACCAGTTCTTCTACACTTGGTGAGTCACATGCTGTTTTCATAAAATAATTTAGAAAAAAGTTACCTTGGGAACCTCCCTTTAGCATGGTCAAAAAAACTGGTTTAGCTCCCAGAGCCATTTCCTTCTCCTCAGGATAGATGGAGTTGAGGATGCTGCAGAATAATTCACATCTCTTCCCCTTTGGAATGGAATCCTAATCACCTCCTCCTAACTGGCTCAACGGTACACTTATGCCAGGTTCTGGAATATGTTATGGTCTGCGCACCTCAGAGGATTGTTACTGTGATTACTGAGTGAGACAGGCGGAGAATCCCAAAAACTATGAATGAAGGTTCTTGGTGGCCATCAGCCCTAGCTGGGAAGGTTCTGCTTGGACAGGAAGCCCAGAGAATGATGAGGTTGGTTGGTTGTGTCTGATGTCCTACACAATAGCAGCACTCTGACATTGCCAGATAAATTCAGAGACTTCACTTAGGAAGAAACACAGGCTAGGACAGTAGATCAGCGCAATGGAGCTCATCTAGTCTGCCCTATTATTTCCTGTAGCAGTCTCATAGACTCTAGTTCAGAAGCATGTAACACTGATCCTTGAGAGCCCCTAACCAATTGGGTTTTCAGGATATCCCTATTGAATACACATGAGAGATTTGAATGTACACTGCCACAATTGTGTATAAATCTGTTTCAGTTTAGCCTGCAAATCTGACCAGTTAGGGGCCTAGCCCTGCCATGGTCAATCTCTGGATTTTCCTTCACAACCTTGTGGCTAAAGATCCTCTGTGCATATCCCATGCTTTCATAAACTCAGTCACTGTTTTTGCCTCAACCACTCACCGGGGAGGCTGTTGCATTCATCCTTTTTGCGAAGTAGTGTTTTCTGATGTGTTCCTAAACCTACCTTCTTGAAGTCTCATATCGTGATCTCTGTCTAGAGCAGTGATTCTCAACTTAGTCCTTTGGACACACCCAGTTGGTTTTCAGTATATTCAAAATGAATATACATGAGAGAAATTTGCATACACTATCTCCATTATATGCAAATCTTATTGCATGCCATATTCCTTTTGATTTTGTACACTGCTTTGAGCAGCATTTATTTTTAGAGGCTAGGAAAGTGGTATGCGTGTGTTAAGGATTGGGTTGAGAACCACTGTTCTAGAGCATCCTTTCCACTGATAGTTTGCTTCTTGTACCTTATTTTATACCCTTGAGGTATTTGAATGTCTTTCTCATACCCCTGCTCTTTCCCATCCTCCAGGTTATGCATATTTAGGTCTCACTTGATGCAAAGACTGCACCTTTCAGATAGCCTCTCTAGACTGCCTCCACTGTGTCCATATCCCTTTGAAGGTACAGCATCCCAAAATTAGTCATAGTACTCCAGATGGAATCTTAGCAGTATCTGGAACCAGGGCACAGTCGCCTCAATTTTCTACTGGCTATGCCTTTCCCTATGTGTTCTAGCATGCCACTGGTTCTGGCCACAGCCCTGTCACACTGTCAGGCTATCTTGACGTCAAACATAATCACTGCGAGGTATCTCTTCTGATTGTTGTATAACAATATCAAACGAAAATTGGTTCTTATCTGCTAATTTTTGTTCCTGTAGTACCACGGATTAGTCCAGACTCCTAGGTTTTGCCTCCCCTCCAGCAAAGGGTCATGCCCTACAGTGTTTCCTTTTTAACTGTAATGTATGCTTGTACCTACATTCTTTGCACCTGGTTTGAAGCAAATACAAAGTACATATAGGGATTTAAAAACAAAATCCCTGCACATGCTTTCCGTCCTCAATCCTAATCCTGCCTACTTTTACTGACACTAAGGCTCTTCCCCCCCCCCCCCCCCAGGGGAAGGGGCAGTATTAAAACTGTTTTATATATGGGTAAGCACACTTTTTAATATCTTTATTTAAAATTGAATTTTAATACTGAAGCTTGTCACAGAACAAGCAGGATGGTAGTCCTCACATATGGGTGCCATCACAGGATGGAGCCCAATCACAGACACCTTTGTCAAAGTTTCTAGAACTTTGACTGGCACCTACTGGGCATGCCCAGCATGGCACTAAACCTGCAGCCAGCAGGGGTCCCCCTTCAGTTTCTTTTTTCCGCGCAGTAGTAACCACGCGGGTTAAGGAGCTCCACAGAGGTTCCTGACAGGAATTTTCCTCACGGAATTACTAAAAACTTTCATACCCCACAGGGGTCCCTCCTTCGAATTTTTGACTCCGCGGTACTCCGGTAAGTTTTTACCTGTTTTCGGTCAATTCCTGTCGAGTTTGGCCCTCGCGGCATACTGGCCGTCGACCGTACCGCGGCTCAATTTTTTCAGAGGCCATGGTGTCAGGGTTCCATCAGTGCCCGGACTGTACTCGCACCATATCCATAACAGACCCTCATAATGTCTGTGTAATGTGTCTTGGGTGCGAGCATGATGTCTTGACCTGCACCAAATGTGCCTTAATGACACCTAAAGGTTGCAAGGCCAGAATGGAGAAAATGGAACTTCTCCTCCATTCTCAAATCCCGACGCCGTCTATTGCATCAACGTCGTCTGAACCGGCACTGTCCACTTCGTGCCAGTATCGGCGACCGGCCAGTGACCACCCGGCGTCGACGACTTCTCGGCCTTCGATTACCTCTAACCCCCCCCCTCAGGACAGAGGGGATCGTAGAGAGAATCATCTGCATCGACACCAGAAGTCTCGGATTATCGAGGAAGGAAAATCATCGACCTCGCCATCGTCCGAGCCGCCATCGAAGAAACCCCATCCAGAAAAGGCATCGACCCTTTCAGCAACCGGTCACTGAGGCAACCCTCACCCGGATGGGTATCGGGAGCCGCGACTCTGCCTTTAACGGTGGTCCCTCCGGCTATGCCTCTGCCTCCTTCTTCCCTTTCGGAGCCAAGGCTGCTTGCTCCAGGTCTCCATGAAGAACTGGACTGCATGGTTCAGGAAGCCATTGATAAGGCGATGCACAGCTCCAAGTTCCCCCGGCGCCAAAATCAGTGCCAGTCGCGTAACAGATCATAGATCCCATTCCAGCAGCATTGGCACCACTGCTCTCTAAGATGGAAGCGCTTATAGCCACTTTTCCACCAATGGCTCCGGTGCCTTCCCCGCTTACTCTGTCAACAGGAGGAGAAACACCGTTCTGCATTCCGCCATCAGGAGTCCTGTCGATGCCTCAACCATCGATGCCGATGCGCCCATTGGTGCCACCGATCCATCCATCGATACCCTTGATGTCTTCTTCGGTGCCTCCAGTACTTCCCTCGATGCCTTCGGAGCCTAGACTGGGACCTTCAGGAATACCATTGTCCCATCCTTCTCAGGTTCCTAGAGGGGCAGGTGCTGATCCCAATGACACCTGGACCAACTATTCTTCTCAAGACACTGATGACTTGCCATCGCCACCTTCTCCTACTGAAAGCAGGAAGCGTTCTCCTCCAGAGGACCTATCCTTCATAACTTTTGTGAAGGAAATGTCTGAATTGGTTCCCTTCCAGTTGCAGACTGAACAAGATGACAGGCATCAAATGATGGAGCTGTTACAATTCCTGGATGCTCCCAAGGAAATAACCTCCATCCCTATTCACCAGGTTCTTTTGGATCTCCTCAAAAAGAACTGGGAACACCCTGGTTCTGTTGCTCAAGTCAACAAAAAAGCTGATACCACTTATTTGGTCCAGTCAGCCCCAGGATTCCAGAAACCTCAGCTGGATCACCAATCTGTGGTTGTAGAATCTGCCCAAAAAAGAGCAAAAAGATCAAAACCCCACTCTTCCTTTCCCCCAGGTAAGGAACAGAAATTCCTGGATGCCTTTGGCCGGCGTGTCTTCCAGGGATCAATGCTCATCTCTCGGATCGCCTCTTACCAGCTGTATATGACCCAGTACAACAGGGTCTTATTCAAGCAGATACAGGACATTGCAGAGTCCCTGCCTCAACAATTCCAGGAACAACTTCAAACCCTGGTACACAAGGGTTTTGAGGCAGGGAAGCATGAAATAAGATCCTCTTATGATATCTTCGACACCGCTTCCAGGGTATCTGCAACTGCTATTTCGGCAAGAAGGTGGGCCTGGCTTAAGTCTTCCGACTTGCGCTCTGAGATACAGGACAGATTATCTGATCTGCCCTGCATAGGAGACAATGTGTTTGGCGAACAGATTCAGCGGACGGTGGCGGAACTCAAGGAGCATCATGAGACCCTTCGCCAGCTCTCTCTGATGCCCTCTGAGTATTCCTCCAAACAACCATTCAGGAAGAATACTAAAAAGTCATTCTTCCGTCCAAAGAAATCCTATCCACCACCGTCTAGAACTCGTTCCATGAGACCTTTCCAAAAGGCCCAGTCTCATCAACCTCATAAACAAAAGCCACAAGCAGCTCCTCAGCCGGGCCCTGCTTCCGGCTTTTGACTCCTGCATAGAGAGCAGCAGCCAGTTTCCACTGCCTCAGATACCAGTGGGAGGTTGATTGTGCCATTTCAACAACAGGTGGCACACAATCACCTCAGACCAGTGGGTCCTTGCCATAATCTCTCAAGGTTACCGCCTGAACTTTCTCTCCAACCCACCGGACTCCCCATCTCTACCGATGTGGAGAACATCCGACCACTCACTACTCCTGAAGCAGGAGGTCTTCCTCCTCCTCCAGTCCAGAGCAATTGAGCCAGTGCCCTACTCCTAAAAAGACCTAGGATTCTATTCCCGGTACTTTCTAATCCCCAAAAAGTCAGGTGGCATTCATCCAATTCTGGACCTACGTGCCCTCAACAAGTACCTCCACCGAGAAAAGTTCAAGATGGTAACCTTGGGTTCCCTCCTTCCTCTTCTGCAAAGAGGAGACTGGGTCTTCTCTCTCGATCTCCAAGACGCATACACACACATTGCAATAAATCCATCTCATCTCAGTTTCCTGAGATTTCTGGTAGGCCTTAAGCACTATCAATACCAAGTGCTATCATTCGGCCTGGCATCTGCACCACGAGTCTTCACCAAGTGCCTCGTAGTAGTAGCAGCCTTCCTCAGGACTCAAGGTGTTCACATCTACCCCTATCTAGATGATTGGTTGATCAGGGCTCCCACTCAGCAAGCTGCTCTGTCCTCCCTATATCTTACATTTCTTATTTATTTTTTGGCACTTCCTGTAGCTTTTTAAACAAGACTGAAGGGGGACCCCTGCTGGCTGCAGGGTTAGTGCCATGCTGGGCATGCCCAGTAGGTGCCAGTCAAAGTTCTAGAAACTTTGACAAAAGTGTTCGGTGATTGGGCTCCATCCTATGATGTCACCCATATGTGAGGACTAACATCCTGCTGTCCTGTGAGAACACCTGTTACAGGTAAGCTATATATATATAATGTGTCACAGCACAAGCTTACTGTGCTGGAGAGCACTATGTTCATTTTTTAAAATCTTACATTAGTGTAGATCTTTATAGGCCTTATGTGGAAATATTTAAATGATCTTTGATTCCCACGCCACTCTGTTCAACATTATAAGACTGAAAAAAAACACATCACCCAGTTTACTGTTGAATAATTCTGTTGGCGAGGCTGGACCTGTGACTTGGCTGTAACACTTCCAGTGCTGCGGCACAGAATACTTGAATAGTGTGATGCACTTGGGCTCTGGGAAGGGAGAAAAGGTGCCTAGGAATGCAGGAGAGGCACTTCAAAGCCCCAAATTGTAACAAATGGTAAAGAGAGGTGTGTGATTGCCTTGATACTAAAACTTAAACTTCTTTTCCAGCTATTTTCAGAAAGTCCCACCAGAGGCTCCACAACTGGAACTAAAAGCTAATTATGGCCTCGTAGAGCCCATACCTTTCGAATTTCCTTCTGTGAATCCACAGTGGACTCCGGAAACTCTGGCTGCATTTGATCTCACCAAGAGGCCAAAGGATGATAGTGTAAGAGATAAGTTTCAAATCTCCAGCTTACTCATTTATACCTATAGGTTTTGTTTTCTAAGTGTGGGCACTGTCTTGCTATGAAAAAGTTAAAAGAAAATGTAAATCTGTAGGAAATACATATTCTCCGAAGACAAGTAATTTACCATTTCCTAGTGTGTAGCCAGATGGACTCAGGGCCAGTGGGTTATGTGCTCTTCTGCTAGCAGATGGGAGACGGAGTCAGATTTCAAAGCTGACGTCACCATAGATATACCCCTGCAGTGACCTCAGATCCTCAGTATCTCTCCATCCCCTAGCAGATGCGGACACTATCCCACACACTGGCACAGTGTTAAGAAAATTACAGCAAGAAGACAAAATTACCTTAAAGAAGATCGAGCCCCACTCTCCTGCGGTGATACTTAAGGGTCCCTCCCCCTGTTGAGAATTCCTGAGGTGATTTCCGAGAACCCTCAGAAGTGTGCCTTGGTCCAATAGCCGGTTCCCAGCGTGGACGTAGCCCCCAGAGGTGCATAACCGAGCGTGGTAGTGAAGGTAAAACCCTCCCCCCCCCCCCCATTGAGACCGTCTGGCACACAATCGGTAAGCACCGAGACCATGTAAGCAGAAAATTTTAAATTCAGGTCTCCAGTCTTCTGAGCTCGGATTGCCGTACCGATTCCTCCTTTCCCTGTACGTACCGGGATCAGTCCAGACAATGGGTTGAGCCTCCTGTCCAGCAGATGGAGACAGAGAAAAACTGAAAGGGTATCCTATATCAGGACAGAGCCTACCCTGCATCCCTTCAGTATTTCTCTGTCTCCAGCAGATGCAGGCAGCTGAACCTGTGGTTCTCTTTCCTAGTCAATTTCTCTTTTCCTGTGAGGTTTTCTTATCATAATTTTCCAAGATCAAGCAAGTATTACTTATCCTTTTATACATTTAAACAAAAAAGATTCAAATTTTTTGAGCAGAACTTCATTCAAAACATCTGCTTTGACGGAGACAGTTCTGTCTCCTCACTCTTACAGGGCTTGCCCCTTGATTCTTCAGCCTAGGCTCCCCTTCCCGGTGACCTGCTTGTCTCTTGGGGCGATACTGGTGATCCAGTCACTCCCCCTCTCTGGCTGCTCTGACCCTGAGACGCTCCATATCTCAGGTAGCCTAGCAGGGAAGCTTCATTCCCCTGCAGTTACTCAATTTAAAAAAAAAATTTATTTTTTTTTAAGTATAAAAGACAAGCTTGTGTTTTCCCCTGCTCTACTTCAGGGAAGATAGCGTGCAGGGTTCATTCGCCTGCTTTCGCTTACCGGTGCAGCCCAGCTCTGCTGATTTCCTTCTTGGCGGCAGCTCTCTTCTTTAATCATGCCGCGTTCTTCTGTCTGTTTAGCCTGCGGGGAGCCTGCTTCGTGACTTTGCTCCTGGTATCTGCCAGGTGGGGAGGGTCCCTCCACGGCGGCGACAAGACTGAACCTGGGTCGGGCACCCCAGCGCGTGGCCAAGACCATTCCTGTTGCGAAAAACCGCAGGAACGGTGGCCATTTTGGGAGCAGCTTTTTCTACGGATTCAGGGTTGGAGGAAGGGGAAGAGCCCGATTTTTGCTATCTCTCCCCCAGATTTAAGTCCCATTCACTCCCCGGTGGGGATCCCTGACCCTGCATCCTTACCTCCCCCTCCCCCCCCCCCCTACCCGGGAAGTCTCTGCCTTGCTTTTCAGCAGAATTTGTGCTTTTAATGCAGAAATCCTATCTGACTAGCCTACAGGAAGAGGATGATCCCTCCCCAGGTGCTTCCCCCCCAGCAAAAATCCCTCGGGTGCCTGCTCCGCAGCCCCCTGCTGTCCCGGATGGACAGGATTCCTTCAGGCTGGTGCCAGGAGTACCAGATCCCCCCCAGCCTCCTGCAGTCCCTGATCCTGATCCAGACTGATTTACTGCTTCCAGGTCCTTCTGTCGAGGGTGATGATCCATGTGTTCTCAGTCTGCTCCAAAGGGAAGAGCTGGATCCACTCATTCCCTTTATTTTAAAGGAGCTGGGAATTGAAGTGCCACCTGAGGATACCGCTTAGGCTTCTATGCCAGCTAACGTGGACCCGGTCCTGGCGGGATTTAGGGCCCCTCCATGTACGTTCCCGTTTCATCCTATGCACAGACAGCTCCTTTTCCAGGAATGGGAGTCTCCCGAGCAGGGCTCCGAGTGGCTGCTTAAAGTGGATGCTTAAAGTTCCCAAGGTGGACGCTTCCGTCTCCGCTGTCAAACACACCACCATCCCGGTGGTAGGAGCCACAATGTTGAAGGATATTCAAGACCGCAAACTCGAGCTTTACCTTAAGCGTATATTTGAAGTCTTGGCCTTAGGAGTCCTGGTGATAATCTGCAGCAGTCTCATGCAGTGAACAAGCCTCAGGTGGGTTCAACAATTGTTCAGCACCCAGGACCTCCTGTCTGCAGAGGCAGAGCAGGCAGAACAGCTGGAGGCGGCGGTCGCGTATGGGGCTGATGGCCTATACGATTTGCTCCACGTGCAGGCCCGGGCCATGGTCTCAGCTGTGTCGGCCAGACGTCTCCTCTGCTGCGCAATTGGTCTGCGGATTCCTCCTCCAAGTCGCAGTTGGGCACACTTCCTTTCAAGGGTAAGTTGCTTTTTGGTGAGGACCTTGAACAGCTTATTAAATCACTGGGAGAGAACAAGATTCATAAGCTGCCAGAGGACCGCCAGAAACAGTGTAAGTCCTTCTTTCCTTCACACTCTCGCCTTAGAGGTCAGCACCGGTATAATAGCAGAGCGTGGGGGTCCTTCCTGAGAGGTACCTCCTCCAGATCCCAGTCCTGGTCTCATTCCTTTCGTGGCCATCGTTCCTTCTGAGATGTTAACCCACTCGGCCACCAAGTCCTCTCCTCAAACAGATACAGCTGGCTCATTCCTCCGTTCCAAACTTAGGTGGGTGTCTGTCCCTGTTTCTCGAGGAATGGGTCAAAATTACGTCGGATCAGTGGGTTCTGGAGGTGATAGAGAGGTTACGCATTAGAGTTTGCTCAGGATCTACCGGATCTTTACATAATCTCTCCCTGCAGCAGCCAGCGGTCTGTCAGACACTTGGCAGGCTACAAGAGCTCGGCACCATAGTCCCAGACCCGGTGGAGGAACAAGGCTCCAGCCAGTATTCCATTTACTTCGTCGTTCCCAAAAAGGACAGTTTCTTCTGTCCAATCTTGGATCTCAAGAGAGTCAACTGGGCCCTCAAGGTTCCCCATTTTCGAATGGAGATCCTGAGGGCAGTGATAGCGGCGGTTCACGCAGGTGTATATCTGGCCTCGCTCAACTTAATGGAAGCTTACCTGCACATACCGATATGCCACGACCATCAGAAGTATCTCAAGTTCAACATTCTGGGACAACACTTCCAGTTCTGGGCTCTCCTGTTCAGCCTCGCCACAGCGCCACGCACTTTTACCAAGGTAATGGTGGTGGCGGCCGCTCTCCGCCTGGAAGGAGTCCTAGTCCATCCTTATATGGATTATTGGCTCATTCGAGCCAAGTCAGAGACTCTCTGTAAGTTGGCAGTCGACAGGGTCTTGGCTCTCCTGACCTCCCTCGGGTGGATAGTCAACTTTTCCAAAAGCAATTTTTAGCCCTCCCAGGTTCTGGAATTCCTGGGAGCACGCTTCGACACCCGGGTCGGCAAGGTGTTCAGATTCTCGGGCGCTCAAACTTATGGATCGAGTGCGCAATTTTCTCTCTCTCTCTCTCGCTACCCATGGCCTGGGATTACCTTCAGGTCCTGGGGTCAATGGCTTCCACTATCGATCTGGTTCCTTGGCTGTTTGCGTATATGCATCCATTACAGAAAGTTTTGCTGTCCCACGGAAGCCGGAGTCGGAACAGTTTCGGGCGCTCCTCCCACTCTCCAACTCTACCATCGCCGACATGCAATTGTGGCTCGCTCTCGCTCGCTCACTCACCTCCTGAAGGGGATGCCCCTACAGACTCCTCAGTGGATCATTGTTACGACGGACACCAGCCTTTCAGGCTGGGGAGCAGTGTGTCAAACTCAGTCTACGCAGGGATACTGGTCCCCAGTTCAATCCCGCTGGCACATCAATCATCTAGAGGCCCAAGCAGGCCGACTTTCACTCAAGGTCTTTCTTCCTCTGTTCAGTTGCAAGGCGGTGCGGGTGCTCTCGGACAATGCCACCACAGTAGCCTATATCAATTGTCAGGGGGGCACCACAAATTGCCTGGTGGCTCTGGAAGCCAGCAAGCTGTTTGCCTGGGCAGAGCATCACCTGGATCGCTTGGCAGCTTCCCACATTGCGAGGAAGGAGAATGTTCAAGCCGATTTCTTCAGTCATCAGCGTCTAGACCCCAGAGAGTGGGAGTTGTCCGGAGTGATGGATCTGATCGTCCACAGGTGGGGTTCCCCCCACTTAGACCTGATGGCCACTCTGAACAATGCAAAAGCTCCCAGATTCTTCAGCCGCAGAAGGGAGCACTGCTCAGAAGGAGTGGATGCCCTGGTTCTTCCCTGGCCTCACGAAATTCTCCTGTACATGTTCCCCCCTTTGGCCTGTGGTGGGAAAGATACTTAGAAGAATAGAACTTCATCGGGGACCTGTCATTCTCGTGGCACCCGAGTGGCCCTGCAGACCGTGGTACGCGGATCAGGTGAACCTCGCGACGGACGGTCCTCTTCGCCTCGGCCATCTTCCTCACGTTCTCTCGCAGGGTCCAGTATTTTTTGATCAGGCGGATAGCTTTTGTCTAGCTGCCTGGCTTTTGAATGGCGGCAACTAAGAAAGAAAGGATATAAAGAAGTTATATTCACCCTGTTGCGGGCCCGTAAGCCTTTTACCTCTCTCACTTTCGTCTGAGTTTGGAGAGTTTGTGAGAATGTGTGTGCTGAGTCTGGAGTGCCGGCACGCAAGGCTTCGGTGTCCCAGGTCCATTCCTTCCTCAAATGGCCTTTCCAAAGGTTTGTCTTTCAACTTCTTAGGCCGATGCGCCTAACTTGTGCGCATCCGATACAGATGCGCGTACAGCACCGCGCATAACCATGCGCACACCACTCGCATAACCACACTCACAGCTGCGCTTACAACTACATGCGAGCATTGAAGCTCATTACCTGTGCGCATAGACATAGAGGCAATGGTACCGGCATCCAAGAAGGCCAGAAGGCACTCTCTTTGCCTCCATATGTTGTCGTCGATGAAGAGGTTGAGGTCAGCCCAGAGACAGCAGGAGAGAGATGGTACAGTCTCGTACTGGACAGGGTAGTGTCCCGGAGACCCAGGCGCCAAAGGAACCAATGCAGACGAGGGCGCCTGAGCAAAAGCAGGCTGAAGCCTGAATAGGCCAAGTCCAGGACATAGGCTGAAGAGGCATCATGGAACAAGCTTGAGTCGGGGCTGGCAGCAATCTGGAAGCAGTGGCAAGCAGGGCTGAGGTCTGATCACGAAGCTAGAACTGCCTCAGGGATCTGTACTGGGACCCTTACTTTTCAATATATTTATAAATGATCTGGAAAGAAATACGACGAGTGAGGTAATCAAATTTGCATATGATACAAAATTGTTCAGAGTAGTTAAATCACAAGCAGATTGTGATAAATTGCAGGAAGACCTTGTGAGGCTGGAAAATTGGGCATCTAAATAACAGATGAAATTTAATGTGGTCAAGTGCAATGTGATGCATATAGGGAAAAATAACCCATGCTATAGTTACACAATGTTAGGTTCCATATTAGGTGCTACTACCCAAGAAAGAGATCTAGGCATCATAGTGGATAACACATTGAAATCGTTGGTTCAGTGCTGCGGCAGTCAAAAAAGCAAACAATGTTGGGAATTATTAGAAAGGGAATGGTGAATAAAACGGAAAATGTCATAATGTCTCTGTATCGCTCCATGGTGAGACTGCACCTTGAATACTATGTAAATTCTGGTCACCGCATCTCAAAAAAGATATAGTTGCGATGGAGAAGGTACAGAGAAGGGCTACCAAAATGAAAAAGGGAATGGAACAGCTCCCCTATGAGGAAAGACTAAAGAGGTTAGGACTTTTCAGCTTGGAGAAGAGACGGCTGAGGGGGGATATGATAGAGGTGTTTAAAATCATGAGAAGTCTAGAACGGGTAGATGTGAAGCTGTTTTTTACTCTTTCAAATAATAGAAAGACTAGGGGGCACTCCATGAAGTCAGCATGTGGCACATTTAAAACTAATCGGAGAAAGTTCTTTTTCACTCAACGCAGAATTAAACTCTGGAATTTGTTGCCAGAGGATGTGGTTAGTGCAGTTAGTATAGCGGTGTTTAAAAAAGGATTGGATAAGTTCTTGGACGAGAAGTCCATTACCTGCTATTAATTAAGTTGACTTTAGATAATAACCACCGCTATTACTAGCAACGGTAACATGGAATAGACTTAGTTTTTGGGTACTTGCCAGGTTCTTATGGCCTGGATTGGCAACTGTTGGAAACAGGATGCTGGGCTTGATGGACCCTTGGTCTGACCCAGTATGGCATGTTCTTATGGTATCAGGATAGCCTGATACTCAAAGAATTAAGAATCAGTGGTGTTTACCGGTTCTTTTTTCTTGGTTGCTACTGTAATATTGGACCGGTATCCGGTTTGCTTTTTTGGACCTTATGTTCTTATCTTCTTATAGTCAAACATAGGCAGGCAGAGGTCAGGGCTGGAGAGAGGCAACTGAGTAGTCCAGCAATGCAGAGGTCTGGGTCTGGAGAGAGGCAGCGACATAGTCAGGCAAAGCAGAGGTCCGGGCTTGGAGTGAGTCAACGGTGTGGTCAGGCAAAACAGAGTCAAGGTCCGTGTAGTCAATCCGAGGAAAGGTGAAGAGCAGGAACGAGGGAGCAAAGGAATCAGGAACCAGGATCAGCGAGGAACAGGAACACGGGAGTGAGACAAATCTCTCAGGAGGCAACGAGTACTTGACCAGTGAGGAGACTTGTTGCAAAGGCAAAGCTAGGGAGTGGAGCCAGAGCTTAAGTACCGGTGCTCCGCTGACGACGTCATCCAGGGCCATGACTCTGTTCCCACCACAGGCCCTACTTAAGCTTCAGTGATGCGCGCTCGCCTAGGGAGGGGCGCAGAGCCGAGTAGTAGCTTCTGTCCGCGGGCCACGCAGAAAGGCCCAACATGGAGCAATGGAAGTGGTAGCTGGACTGGGAACACCAGGGTCTGTAGTTGAGCCGGAGGCACCAGGGGTGGCCCGAGGACGGAGCTGGCGGTCTACCACCGCCAGGGACGAGGAACTAGGCACTGGAGTTACTGCAGAGACGTGAGGGGGCCGTGCCATGGGTCTGCTGCAGACGGCACACGTAACACTCACCAGGGACCTGTACAAGGGGATTATCACCTCCTTTTGCTTACTGGTTATTCCGCTCTCTATGCAGCCCAGCATTCTTTTGGCTTTAGCTATTGCCTTGTCACATTGCTTCGCCATCTTCAGATCGCTAGACACTATCACCGCAAGGTCCCTCTTGCTCCATGCCCAACAGCCCTTCACACACCCCCCCTCCCCCCAATCACATATAGCTCCTTTGGATTACCACACCCCAGATGCATGACTCTGCATTTCTTTACACTGAATCCCAGCTGTCATACCTTCGACCACCTTCAAGCTTCCTTAAATCACATCTCATTCACTGTACACTTTCTGGTGTGTCCACTCTGCAGATCTTAGTATCATTTGCAAATAGACAAACTTTACCTTCTATCCCTTCCGCAATGTCGCTCACAAAGATATTGAACAGAACTGGTCCCAACACCGATCCCTGTGGCACTCTAACACCGCTTTCTCTTCAGAGTAGGTTCCATTTACCATCACACACTGTCCTTTTGTCCGTCAATCAGTTTGTAATCCAGGTCACCACCTTGGAACTAACTCCCAAGCTTCTCATTTTATTCACAAGCCTCCTATGTGGGCCCATATGAAAAGCTTTGCTGAAATCCAAGTAGATGTCATCGAGCACTCTTCCTTGATCCAATTCCTTAGTTACCCAATCAAAGTCAATCAGATTTGTTGACAGGACCTTCCTCTGGTAAATCCATGCTGCCTCTGGTCCAGCAATTCTTCCGAATGTAGATAGTTCACTATTCTTTCCTTCAATAGTGTCTCCATTTCTTTTCCCACCACAGAGGTGAGGCTAACTGACCTGTAGTTTCCATCCTCCACTCTGCTCCCACTCTTGTGAAGCAGGTCCACCACAGCTCTTCTCCAATCACTTGGCACCACTCCCATTTCCAGGGATCTATTGAACAGGTTGTGCAGTGGACCCACCAGCACATCTGAGTTCCCTCAGTATCCTGGGATGAACCTCATCAGGCCCCATGGCTTTGTTCACTTTGTTTTCCTAGCTCTTCTCATACATTCTCTTCTATAAATGGAGTTTTGTCTACTCCACGCCCCTCCATTTTCTTGTTAACTAGAGTAATGTAAAAAGTTATACCAAGGACACAACAACAGACTATATGTTTCTCAGAATTAAAAGTTTTTATTCTTATATGCATAAGGAAGTCAGCTCTTAAAGTTACAGAGTCCGACTTAATCAGTTATCCAATTGACGTCACTTAAATACACTTTTGCCCAGGATGTTATTACAAACACTTCTTTGATTTAAGATTACAAGGTGAAGACATTTGCTAACATTAGCATCCTAAATGGCCTGGGAATCCTAACTAACCTGGAAGAAATGCATTTTTTTTGACAGTTCATGTGATACCTCAACATGTCTCCTTAGCATGAGCTAATGCCAATTATCACTTACCTTTTCCTCCCCCTACCCCCCTCCTTCCCTTATCTCCCTTACCCCCCTCCTTCCCTAGACTCCCCTTACCTCTCTCCTTCCCTAGACGCCTCTTCCGCAACGCCTTTTTTCGCAACTCTGTATTTATATTTCCACATCCAACATAGGTCTGTTTGGATTTGTTTATGAAGACGTACTCTACTTATAATGCTATTTGTTATTTGTTAATGGTTATTGGTTATTGGTTATTTGTTACCTGTCATCTAACTTCTTGTTCTCAATGTAACGCCACTACAGCGATTATTTCCACGTATAAGACGTGTTCCACTTACAATGTTATTTGTTATCGGACGAATTTGTTTCAATGTAACGCCACAGCTGCGATTGTTCAGTTTCAATGGAAACCGATATGATTTTATATCTTCTTTCAAGAATGTCGGTATACAAAAATTCTAAATAAATAAATATCTAAAACTACAAAGAGATACATTTTGTCTTTTCGTTATCTAAATGTGAGACAGTTTCAAGACCTAGCAATGCCTCCTGGGGCTCTCTCTGGTACTTTTCCATTGAACAGATGCCTCTAACAAATTTTATCTCACTGGCGACTGTCCTTCTCCAGGGTTGTCTTTAGTGGTTACCGAACTGAAGTATTTGTTTAATATTTCTGCCATTTCTTCATCTCTCGCCACACATTGATCCTTTTCACCTTTCAATTTCACTATACAAATTCATTTTTGGGCAATTATACCAACTAATATTTTTTATTCTTCATCCACACCGTATTTTCATGATAGGTGAGAGAGGACATGAGTGTTCTGACAGGATTATTGTTTTTTGGATCTATGTATGCCACAAATGCATGCATACAGTTATACTATCTAAGAACTTTTTCATTTTGCATCCGATCCTTAGGGAAACTTCAGGATGTGTTAGGTCCATAGAGCTCATGAAGGCACATAGTTTGGGAGAGCCACAATTCCAGGAATATATGCACACAATTGAGAACTGAATAACTTTCTTTTTTTTTTTTTTTTATTGTAGAACATAAGAAATGCCTTGCTGGGTCAGACCAAAGCCCATCAAGCCCAGCATCCTCTCTCTGAATATAGTCTGTCTTGGTTGCATGTATCTGGCAGATCCCATAAAACAGGCTTATTTCCTGTTTTTTTTTTAATACTTTATTATATTTAACAATTCTACAAAGCACAAATATTTTGCATTATAGGAACACAATGGGAAAGAACTAACAATATTAGTCTCTCGCAGAATAGCATAAAAAGTAACCTGGAAAGGCACAAGTTTCCCATTTCTTGGTAATTCAGTGAATGAGGGGGGAGAATAAGAAATCAAGAAAACCTAAAGACAAGTAATAGAAATAGCTATAGCATGAAAAAATCCTGTAGTTTATAGATCCTAACACCTAAGCTACTTGGGAGCTGGAGACAATGTTAACAATCTTCTGAAGTCCAAAAATGACTTAGGTTGCTCAAGGGCAAAAAAGATGTAACAATCATATTTAAAAACATATTTACAGGGATATCTTAAAAGAAAAGAAGCACCCAGAACAATAACCGCCTGTAAGAGAAACTTTCCTCCTCTCCTGAGTTATTTTAGACAAATCAAGGTAAATCTTTCCAACTTGACCAAAGAAACAATTCATATTTTTGAAATATAATCTCATTACATTACTAAGATCTTTTTTTCTTACAAAAGAAACGAACAGGGTACATAGTTTGATACTCAGGACTTGATTTTTCCAAAAAATTCATCAGATTGAACAGCTCTGTAGAAGATTGAAAATCCAGATTCTGTTGAAGATTAGAACGGGCTTTAGTGGGCAAGAAATGCACTCTGTTTAAAGGAAGGATAGCAACAATTTCATGTGTAAGACTTCCACAAAATATTTCTTTAGGGTCATGAACGCAATTCACTCATAACTTTAGGAAAGCTTTTTAACATAAAGAAGATTCAAACGTCTCAAATGATTTTCCAGAAATTATATTCTCCTAGAAAGGATGCCCCACTCTGTTCATGTAGTTATTGCTACTATGGTAGCATTTTTAATCTCACTCTCCAGAGATTGAATCTTTTATGTTCCAATTGCGCTTCAGAGCAAGCGTCTCTGTGCTTAAATAACAAATGATCTATCTTAGTAGCACGGTCATGTAAGAAATTCCTGAAGCCAGTCATAAGCTCCGAAAGAGATTCCAGCGCTACCACCGCTGGCTTCGCTGGCATTTGAAAGGGCTCGCCAAGGAGAACACACTGCCCCAGCTGCAACAACCTTGAAAAAAAAAAAAGGTCCTGAGGCAACCTCCAGGATCTATTTCCTGTTACTGCTTCCCTGGGATAACAATAGTTTGTTTTAATCTATCTGACTGCTAAATGGCTTATGGATTTTAACTCTAGGAACTTGTCCAAACCTCTCTTAACCCCTGCTATGTTAGTCACCTTGATCATTTCTTTTGCGCTGAATAAAAAAGTACACTCTATGATGTTTTAAATCTGCTGTTTTTTACTTTCAGAGTGTGTCCACCCCACTCATGATTTTATAAACTTCTATCATGTCTCCTCTCAGCCATCTTATAAGCTCAAGAGACCAAACCTGTATAACCTCTCATTGTAGTAAAGCTGTTCCATTCCCCCTCATTTTTTTTTGCCCTTATCAGCACCTTTTCTGGTTCAGATATGTCTTGAGATGAGGCAATCAGAACTGCATACAGTACTCAAGGTACAGTTGCACCATAGCTTGATACAAAAGCAATATATTTTCTGTTTTCATTCTCTATTCCTTTTTGGATCATTTCTAACATTCTATTTGCAGTTTTGATTGCCACCACACACTGAGCTAAGGATGTCTAAATATAGTCCACAAGAATTCCAAACTTCTTTTTCTGGTTGGTGTCTGGCAATACAGAACGTGGCATTGTGTACATGTACTTGGGATTATTTTTCCCTATGTGCATCACTGTATTTTTCCATATAAAATGTAATTTGCCATTAAGATGTCCAGTCCCCTAGTCTTGCAAGGTCCTTCTGTAGTTCTTCACAATCCACTGCTCTTTTAACAACTTTGGATAACTGTCATCTGCAAATTTTATCACCTTGTTCCATTTTCAAGATCACTAATACATGTTAAACAGCACAGGTTCCAGTGCCAGTCCCTGTGATACCCCACTAGTGGTCTTTCTCCTTTCTCCAATCTGCAGTTACGCCATCTATTTATTTATTTATTTAACATTTTTATATACCGCAATTCATGTAGCAAAGTTATATATCATTTCGGTTTACATTATAACAATAACAGGCATGTAAGAATGCAATTACATTAAAACAGGGGAATGAACTGGGATAAGAGTGAACAGGGTAAAAACCATAGCTTATAAAATCATAGTTATATTGTGTATATCTAGTAAATATTGTGTATATCTAGTAAATAATTCATGTTCTATCTGATCCATACCACATTGTTGGGTTCCATATTAGGTGCTACAACCCAAGAAAGAGATCTAGGCCTCATAGTGGATAACACATTGAAATCGTCAGTTTGGTGTGCTGCGGCAGTCAAAAAAACAAACAATGTTGGGAATTATTAGAAAGGGAATGGTGAATAAAACAGAAAATATCATAATGCCTCTATCGCTCCATGGTAAAGACCACACCTTGAATACTGTGTACAATTCTGGTCACCACATCTCATAAAAGATATAATTGCGATGGAGAAGGTACAGAGAAGGGCTACCAAAAAGATAAGGGGAATGGAACAGCTCCCCTATGAGGAAAGACTAAAGAGGTTAGGACTTTTCAGCTTGGAGAAGAGACGGCTGAGGGGGGATATGATAAAGATGTTTAAAATCATGAGAGGTCTAGAACGGGTAATAGACTAGGGGGCACTCCATGAAGTTAGCATGGGGCACATTTAAAACTAATCGGAGAAAGTTCTTTTTTACTCAACGCACAATTAAACTCTGGAATTTGTTGCCAGAGGATGTGGTTAGTGCAGCTAGTATAGCTGTGTTTAAAAAAGGATTGGATAAGTTCTTGGAGGAAAAGTCCATTACCTGCTATTAAGTTCACTTAGGGGTAGATTTTAAAAAATTGTGCGATCGCGTACTTTTGTTCGTGCACCAGGCACGAACAAAAGTACGCTGCATTTTATAAGATACGCGCATATCTTATAAAATCCGGGGTCAGTGCGCGCAAGGGGGTGCACATTTGTGCAACCTGCGCGCACCGAGCCCAGCACGCGCTGCCTGTTCCCTCCGAGGCCGCTCCGATTTCTTGGTATGCAGTATAGAAATAGTCACATAAGGAAGCAACAACTTGAGAGATCAGTTTAAAAAAAAAAACTGTGAGAATAAGTATTTGAGGTATACAGATTACATAGTGCCAAAGGACCTTAGAGAGAGTGTTCTACAACTAAATATCTTCCCTCAGGGTCTCTTATGTCTTGACTTCTTTAAAAGGTACCCTTTTCCCTATCAAAATGGCCACCCCACCTCTACTTGGTCCAGAGAAAGTAAAAAAAAAAAAAAAAAAAAAAAGTTGCCTACCAAATGGCAGTGTTTGGTGCTCCATGTCTCTCAGCTTGACTTCTTGAAACATTACTGTATTAATCTTATGTTTGCTTAAATATTGAAGGATTTTACATCTTTTTCCCCACCCGAACCAATACCAGAAACATTTCAAAGGCAAAGTTTTCACTAAATTATGCTTAATAGTACAAACCATTCATATAACTTGAAAGAACAGATGTAAAATTAAGTAACCTTTTTAGAGGCTTCCCACCCTAAGCCCCCGATCACATTACAAGAGTCAAAAACATGAAGATAAGTAGACACAATAGAAGAGAGAACATTTTGCTGAAGTAGTACCCATTTGCATCCCCTCCATAGACAACTAAGTTCAATATGTTTAAATTCCACCCATCTCTATTTGAGTCTGATTCCTCCCATACCAACACTAACCCTTAAAAACAAAAACAGCCACCAATGATGGCACTTAACTAGGTGCTATTGGACCTCCCCTCCCTTTGATCAAACTGTAATAAAGAACTGTCTTGTCATTAGACACTGAATCGTTTAGAGTTATTACAAGCCCTAGAAAATGGTACTGTATAAATCTGCAAATATAATGGAGATCTTTAGCCAAAAATAAAACCGAAGTCTTGTCCTGAAGTCCCGAGATGCTCAAAAACAGAAAAACATTATACAACCCATGAAACGGAGAAAAGAAAAATAAAGTTCACACAAGCAGTAATAAATGTAAAAAGTAAAATTAGGGGGAGGGGAAGCAAATTCTCAGTACAGGAAAGTCTTGCAGTTCCCTGCTATGCTAGTTCCTAAAGAAAAAAGTTCCTTGGCAATCTTGAGAGTTTTCAATTGAAAAGATTGCTTAGACAATATGTGCACTCTAGTGTGCGAAAGACATGGCATATCTTAGTCTTAATCTGAAACACTCGGCTATCCCAAGCTTGGCAGTGAGCAACACCCCAGAAAGAACACGGAATGGCGTAACCAAGGTCCTGGAGTCACTGCCATTGTTTGTGTTTTTGTAAAAATAATGTAACAGCACCAACTGTGTCAAAAGTAAGTATTTCCCTTGGGTGCAGCACTTAAAGTTTTGTTGGGAATGGCAATGTTTCTTCACCAATTGCAAGCAAACAGACAAATTCCCTTCTTCTCACCTACACTGCACCTGAGTAATTTTGAAAAATGTAAATTTTATATCCCATGTAGGACAGTCCTGCAGATTGCCTGTAAGCCCAAAGTATTTCTGTTTTGTTGGCCAAATTGAGCCCTAATCATGGCTGATTTAGTCTGAGGACCGCAAGCCAAGCCCATGGGCTTTTTTTAAGCCTCGGCAACCCATGTTTGCTTGATAAGGCAAGTGCCGTGGATAGCCAGTTTTCTAAAGACACGAAGGGCAACATCTGCAAAGGAGTCAGGAATACCTACTATACGGAGATTGTTCTGCCTGGAATGGCAGGCAAGTGGTGCCTTAGACTAACCTACTTATTAAAGCATGAGCTTTCAAAGGAGTCTGCTTTTTCAGATGCATGAAGTGATGTACAAGAGATGGGTAAAATATATACAGAACAGAGAGAAGGCATTGGATTAGGGTAGGACATGGAGTGGAGCGTGTTAATAGCATTATAGTATAACCTACTGACAACCGAGGTAAGTGTGAAAAGACAGAATGCTTTTGCCCCTAACTTACTGTAAATGCTTTTTATCTTCTCTCCAGGCCAAGCCCCACAAAGAGGAAGAGGTGAAGCCCATGAAAGAAGCAGATATTAAACCCCAGAAGGACAGTGGATGTCAGATCTCCTAAGCAAGAGTACTTTCCTTTCCGCCATGTGTTGAACTGACCTGTGCCAGAAGCTTCATTTTAGTGCTCTTCTCTTTCAAAACCAAACTAAAAATGAAAATCACTGAATTGTGTTTGATATGAATCTGTCCTGAGAGAAACAGCCTTTGATATGGTTTCTAAGCAAGATTCTTCAATATGCCCATGATGTACTTTGCATTCTATGCCCCTTTAGCTTAGACCTAAAGAAATGAAATGCTCCATGTTAGGGATGAAGGGCCGATGTAACAAGGCGCAGTTGTGTCCACATATTTTGTTTGAAAACTTTAATACAGCAAGGAGTTTTCACACCCTCCCATGCAAATCTAATGGTAATGAAGGTATTGGCTGTTAACCCCCAAGGGCAGAGAGCGGCGCTAGCTTACCTCGTGTTTTTATAGTGCTGGAATCTTAACTCCTAGTCTGAGGTAGAGTAAAGTTTCCAGCTCTAGTGTCAGTCTGTGGGCAGAAGCTGGAGTTCTGGTGCCAGGACCTGTACTGTTTTATGCATAGAAAATGTCTTTTGTGCACACAAACCATGATTTATGCACTCAAAATGCTTTTTGTTGCACAAATCATATTTTATGCATAGGAATTTTTTGTATGCACAAAAGCCATATTTTCAATGTACCAAGCAGTTTTTTTAATGTCCATTTTCGGGTTTGTGTGCTTTTTTTTTTTTTTTTTAACTCCCAATGCATTAACATACCAATAGCTTACTACAGCGGGAGTTACAATTTTTTAGCTTCTGCATTAAAAAAACCAGCTTATTATATTGGCTCCAGAATGAGCAAGACAATTTAATCCGACCTCTGATGGGTTTATT
Organism: Rhinatrema bivittatum; assembly: GCF_901001135.1. Taxonomy (NCBI): domain Eukaryota; kingdom Metazoa; phylum Chordata; class Amphibia; order Gymnophiona; family Rhinatrematidae; genus Rhinatrema; species Rhinatrema bivittatum. The sequence goes on along the minus strand of NC_042617.1, from coordinate 37,054,427 downwards.
TGCTAAAAGGTGATAACTGGCTTTTAGACATGTAAAACGTTAATGCCTTGTTTGAGGATTTGGCTTGACTATTTATCATTCAAAAATCCAGGTATGAAAAACGTTGATTCACGATGGTAGGAAGATATGTTAATGTGTAAGAAAATAAGAAATGTATTTAAAATTAATCGTTTAGCTGATATTCGTTAAACTGATTTATTTGAGCACCATAAATTATTGTAAATTGTGGATGGGTTTTCTCTGCTTTGAGAGTAGGGGGAACAGAAACTTGGATGGTCTCTGTCAGTGGGAAGAGAGAGGATTACTTAATTTTACCAAACTGCGGTCTCTTACTTTTTCAATCATTTAATTGTAAATGTATTTGGGGGGGGGGATTCGGTCATTTCCCCCTGCTCCTTTGGGCGTCCAGCTTGGGAATTTTATATTTGCCTCCCAACTCACCTAGCTCAGTGACTGCAGCAACCACCCTGGGCCACATCACAGGGCTCCTTTCAGAACCCTGCGGTCTTGCGCCCTAAATCTGACCCACTAGGTGTTGACCATTGCGTGAGGACTGGGGTTATATATTTTATTTTTAACCTGTTCTGACATTGTGCGCGTGAGTAAAAAGTTCAGTAGTTACGTAATGTTAAAATGATCTGAAGAAAAGACAAATGTTTTCTGGTTTTAAAGAAACGTATTTAAATGGATGGGGTTTTTTGGTCATGCACACATACCAATGTGTTAAATGTTACATGCAGCTTTTTTTCTTATCTGCAGGAAAAAGTCAAAATGTCATAACTCACTTTCAGTTCCCTCCTTTATTGCCCTTTCTAATGAACAGACCCCCCTCCTTTACTCAGTTTAGATTCCATAAATTTGTTCAAATGTATGTTACCTTATTTTTGCATACTTAATTTTAGTAAATATTTTTTTAAAATGCTGAAGATCTAAGGCTCAACAGGGGTAATGTTCAATCACAGGCTAGATCGCGAAGTTAGCAAAACTTAATCTGCCAACTTTGCAGAGTCAGTTGTGCAGTCGCACTAGTCAACAGATGGCTATTCTAACGATAACCTGATAACTTTATCTGGCTAACTTTGGGACAGCTCTTTGGTGCCACCAGAGTTTAACTGGATAAGTTATCTAGCTAAATCACGGGCTGATACAGTACAGTGCGCTCCTTTGGAGCGCACTGTTAACTCTTGATTGGACGCGCGTTTTCGACGCGCTAGCATTACCTCTTATTCAGTAAGGGGTCGAAAACACGCATTCAAACCCCCCCCGAACCTAATAGCGCCCGCAACATGCAGATGCATGTTGATGGCCCTATTAGGTATTCCCGCGCGATTTCAGTAACTAAAATGTGCAGCCAAGCCGCACATTTTACTTTAAGAAATTAGCGCCTACCCAAAGGTAGGCATTAATTTCTGCCGGCACCAGGAAAGTGTACAGAAAAGCAGCAAAAACTGCTTTTCTGTACACTTTCCCGAAAGTTTAAAAAAAAAAAAAAAAAAAAAGTAAAACAAAAAAAAAATTCACAATAGGCCCGCAGCTCGCAGGTTGAAAACCGGATGCTCAATTTTGCCGGTGTCTGGTTTCCGAACCCGTGGCTGTCAGTGGGCTTGAGAACCGACGCCAGCAAAATTGAGCTCCTGTCCCTAAAGAGGCGCTAGGGATGCGCTAGTGTCCCTAGCTCCTCTTTTTACCTGTTTCTACTGCCAAACCTAATTTGCATACTGTATCGGCCTGTCAGTTAGCCAGGTAACTGAGCCAGTTCACTCAACCCCTCTCAGAAACACCCCCGGAATGTCCTATGTTAGCCAGATAAGTGCCCAAAATATTCAAAAGTCTGTATTGAGCTGAATAACTTGTGAGTTATCTGACTAAATGCCTCTAATATGAGCCCCATAAGTTTAGGCAATGAGACACCATATTAGAACAAACCTATCACCTTTTAGTAAATAGACCCCTTCTTCATAATAGGCGTGAACTGATTGAGGATGCTAAATTCAATACAAATTTCCTCTTTGTCCAGTGAAGGGGTTCGCTCAATACTGAGAGTGCTCATGCACCCACAGAGTTGGCACCTATGCCCTTCTTTGACTTTTTTTGCCTTGAGGAAATGAAATATGGAATTATTTTGGTTTCTTGTAGGCTGTACCCATATTGTCCAGCTTTTGAATTTAAGCAAGATTATCTTCAAGTCTGAAACACAAATTTTACTGTGCAGCCCAGTTTTGTTGCCAAATTTTCATTACATTTTTAAATACTGAATCTATGGGAAAATCATTTCCAACATTGAAAGATCAGGAAAGCCTAGTGAGTAGATGTGACATACTCTAAAACTATGGGCAGATCTCACATGGCTCACTCCACCCCCAAGGAGGCGGCACCATAGGTACAGAGGAAATTCTACTTATGCTAGACCTTCTAGTGAATGATTTTCAGACTTGCTGCAACGGTGAAGCATGAAATCTGCAGTAATTTTAAACAGGACCATCATGGATGGTCCCATCTGTGGCCTTGGACATCTCTACAACAATAGTAGTACCTACTGAGAGGGAATGATGATTCATTGTATGTAGGGGCTGGGCCAAATGCTCCATGAGGAAAAGCATCAGCCTGTCTTTTTTGCTTTGTATATTGTCCAAGATGATAAAACTTCCATGGGGTAGCTAGGTTAGTCTGTAGTACCATCTACGAGACTAACCGATTTATTGAGAAATAAGCTTTCAGGGACCAGAATCCATTTGGACAAATGTGCAAGATGACGAATCTGTTTTCCCAGATCTGGTTCTTGGCTTCCTGGGTAAATAGGAATATACTGCACTGCAAAGAATTATTGTTGCCTCTGTTTTGCTTAATATTTTAAATTGGTGTTGGCTGAGCTTGAGATCTTTCACGTAGCTCAAAAATTCCACAGTGCTTGGAAGGCAAAATCTCAAGTTATCACTTTTTTGGGGAAAGATGGGCTGATCTGGTAATTTATGAAGACATTTTTAACTCTTAATACTAATAAGAATATACCCAGACTCCTATTAACCTGGAAATACGGCGAAGTCAACCATTTATGATATGAAGTAATGGAAACATAAAAGTAGAAACCTATTTTGGTGTTTTGTGGTGGCTTGGACTACAGGGAAAATCATTTGTTATACATTTTATTTACCTCCCTAACTTCATGCTGTAACTAGTGAACATTTTTATTTAGCGATTAGAATATATTTATTTTAGGGCTGGCTGCTGCAATTTTAGGAATAGCAAAGCCAGACATAGGAAAAGTTTTTTATTTTTCTAACTTTTTTTTTTTTTTTTTGTCATGGTGGGAAATCACTGACTTATTTAAAAATTCCATGTACTGCAGCCATGTTCTGATGATTTCTCTCAGCTGTAGTGGCTGTCTGTTTCCCCTATTCCCGTTCATTTTCTCAGCTACTTGCTTCTGCAATATCCCGCTCCCTCTCCTCCTAAAAATGTAATCTGAGCGATTACTCTTCTGTATTAAAGTCTAGACCGAAAGCCTGTTTGTATATCTCTGCATATAAACCCATTGTTTTCTGCTCTGAATCTCCATTATGTTTTTTATCCTCTGTTCGGTTGTACACATGTTGGAAAAGGGCTCCAAGTATCAAAATAATTCTGTGTGCTCTAACACAAATGCACAAGAACAGTATCTTTACTAAAGCCTGCATGCTATTCTGACTGTATTGCACATGAGCTGAGCTACCTTCATACAACTGAGTTCATACTCTCATTTATCTGGTATAGTAAATTGTGTTCTCTTTGATTTCTATTTGTTCATGTTGTGTAAATGCTTCTACCCATAAAGAGTTTAAAAAAAAATACATAGCACAGGATTAAAGTAGTTAATTTACATTTCACCAAATGGAAGTGTATGAAGGCATACAATTTTACAAAAAACCTAAAATCTATTACAGGAGAATAACTGAAACGTTAGAATAATTTGTTGGGTCACACCAAAATGAATGATCTTCTGTAAGACGGTTCAGAGGATTGTGTCCTGTGCAGCTAAGTTATGTATGTGAATAGTTTACTGCTGTCATGCTAGTTCTGTTGCTTGATGGATGTAGTAGGAGAGGATTTCTTTATTTGCTTAGATAATCTAGGCTTGGGCGTTCTTGTGCTGTGACTTGGAACTGATTAGCAGCTACAGGAAGTTCTATACTTTTTGATTCAGATTTGAGTGGGATTCATATGGAAAGTCAGGAGAATTACTGCTCCAGTTAATGTGTAATGAGGTATTATCTCTGTATACAGTACAGTGTTTCAGAAATGTACATGGAAAATGCTCGTGGTATAAAGAGAACTTTGTGCTCAGGACTTCACTTTCTCCCCTCCCTTGCTACCACCGCTGCATCCTTTTGCTTTGTCACATGGCCAGTCTTGGACCTGGTGGCAGTAGCAGGCAGTGAGTACAAGGCCTCTGAGCCATTACATTCTGATGGTCTCTTCCCCCCCCCCCACACACATACATACATATACACACACACACACACATACCTGCTTTAAGAATGCCAAGAAAAGGGGAGGCAGTGGCGAGGAGAGAGCTGGAGCTCTGTGCCTGGGATAGTTGCCCCCGCCCCTACCCTTGTGACACCACTAGACGGTAGTGTTTATACAGTGGAGTATATTAATATTAAATTTTTTTTCAAAATTATTTTGATTGAAAGAATATGCATTTACAGATAAGTAACAAGTACAAGGTTACAAGAATTAACTTCCAAGTATAAGTATCCAAGCAAAAGCATTTCAGTACTTTGATTTTGCAAAATCAATCATTTTAGGGGAAAAAAAAAGAAATAAAAAAACAAAGTGCCAACACTACATCAAATCACTACAACTATTAACACTAAAGAGATTCAGAACATCACATCTATTCCAACATTCATGCACACATCACGGTGGAGAGAGGCCACGTACCCCATCACTTACACTACTGAGGAAAATAGCTCAAATCCTTTATGCTTTTCTGTACGTCTGTACAGAGATGGTTCAAGAAGGATCCCCAACCAATTCCATACTCATCACCTTTTCTTTGACTACGTAGCTTCCAGAGGCTTTAAGCTGCAGAGGTTCCCTCACCTTTGCCTGCCACACTGGTACGGTGCATGGTGTAGAATCTAGGGTGGTAACCATGATGCAGGCACACGTGTGTTTGCGAATGCCGACTTGCGCCAAAGGATGCATGGTATAAAATAGGCTGTACGTGCATACACGTGTGCACAATTTGATATGGACGTGCGCAAATCCTGTCTCAACTGCGTGAATGGGGGGATTTTAGTAGACACATGTGCTGACGCAATTACCAGTTTCCCCAGTTTGCCCAGCTGAGGGATAGGAATTCCTAACCCCCTTAGTTAAATAGCCTCCCTTTTTACACTGTTAGCACCAATCCTTAAAATCCCCCTGACTAGCCTAGATTTTTTTTAATTTTATTACTTGCACGTCATCTGTGGCAGGAGCTCCCGGCACACGCCTGTGCATGTAAATATGTGCGCATTTCATGTTAAAGTCCCGGAATGCCCACATGCCCCACCCCGTTTTTTCTACGTATTTGTGCGTGTACTGGGAGATATGTGGGTACCCAAGTGGCTTTTAAAATCTGCTCGGTGTGCACCATCCAAACATACTCTGGTTGTGCACAACAATACAATAAACCTTTTTACTGCTTTACCAGCCCCCTGGATACCCGGCACGCCCTTTAATAAGACAAGTTCACCCCGTTGAGGAATCTGCACTCCAGTGCAGTTTTGAATGTGAGTACTCTGAACCAAAAAGGAGTAATAACAGTTAAATGTAAGAAATGTATAAACTATACTGCCCCTGCCAACTCCACATTTATTATTCAAAGGTGACTGCGCTATCCCCATTCCATCTCTCTACATTATCTATAAAAGCATGATGCAGTTATTTGAACTTCATTTCCACCAGAATGATGTTGATCTTGTCCAAAAACTGAAATCGTTGTATTTAATCTACAACCACAGGAAAGGACAACTTTCTCCCAATAACTACATAAAGTTGTTAAATCATTTTAATACCTAAAATGTAATTTGATTCTTTCACATAACTTTTTCCAAGAGAGCAGAACAAATGCAAGAAAGTACCTTAAATTAAAAAAAAAAAAATTGTTTTTTCATACACTTGCTCCCAGGACAAGCAGGCTGGTAGTCCTCACATGTGGGTGACATCATCAGGATGGAGCCCAATCACGGAAAACGTCTGTCAAAGTTTCTAGAACTTTTGACAGGCACTCTGAGCATGCCCAGCATGCCCCTAACTCTGCATCCAGCAGGGGTCTCCCTTCGATCTCTTTTTTTTCTGCGCAGCAGATTCTGGAGCTCTGTGAGAACACCTCACAATTTTTCCTCACGGAAATTAAACTTTAAAATTTAAAAATGTTCCCCCATCGACCACCGACCTCCATTGACTCTGGTTAGTAACCCCGTCTTTTGCGGATGGTTCCCGGCGGTGTTTTCTCATCGGTGCCTGACTGTCACCGACCGCACGCCGCCTATATTTTTTTCGAAAATCATGGCCACCGGGTTCGGTGAGTGCCCTAGAACCATGGCCATTACGGACCTGCACGATGTGTGCGTTTTGTGCTTAGGCCCTGTTCACGACGTCCAACAGTGCACCAGCTGTGCCCAAATGCCGCCGAAAGGCCACAGGGCTCGCTTGGAGAAGATGGAACTCCTTTTTAAAGTATCTCCATCGACTTCAGCCAAGGCTCCACAGAGTCCGGAAGCCTTTATCTCAGCGCCAAAAGGTCACCAGTGAACTTGCTTCACCATCTTCTTCTCGCTCGAAAGCATCAACGTCATCCTCATCGGTGCCTGAGAAGGAAAGGACTGAGCATCAGGAAAAGCACCGTCATCAGCATCAACGGAGCACTTCCTCAGATGTCCCGGGGAGAAGGGGCCCCCCATCCCCCTCTGAAACCGGGACACCGAGGCATTTCCCCACCGATACCAATGCTGGGAGCTGAGACTCCACTAATACATGTGGACCCTCCGGCAATGCCCTCAGAGCCTCCACCCCCAGTGGCTGAGCTACCAACGCCAGCCTTCCGGGAGGAATGGGACCAGATGGTCCAAGAGACAGTACTCAAGGCCCTTCGGGGATTCCAGTCTCCACCGGCACCGACCCACTTCCCCCCCCCCCCCCCCCCATACCAGCACCCGACTCGAAGCCTATCATGCTACCATCCAACTGCACGTTTAGTGGCTCGCTGATCTGAGCGCACGATATTGCGTCGGCCCAGTAATGAGAGAGAGAAAAGCGACAGAATAGCCCTCATCGGGGGGGGGGGGGGCAGCTCTTCATCTTTTAATTCAGATTAGAAGATGAGCAACAGGCGGCCCACCCATCCCATTTAAAAGGAATTGAAACAAGCAGATTCTTTTTTTACCAAATTTTATACTTTGTTACTTGTAAACCATTTTAAATAAACAGTAGCAAAAATCCAAATTGGCCTGTTCATTCTGCCCAGCTGCGATTCTTCCCGTTTGGTATATAATAAAAGGGTGTGTGTTGGGGGGGGGGGGTGGTTTGGCAGAATTTTGTTTTATATTTATAATTTAATCAAAGCCACTGACATTCAGGTAATGTAGGTATTTCCTGATCTCCAGAGGGTTTACAATCTAAGAGCCTTATTTAGTAGATATTTTCCCCATAGAGGCAGATTGAGAAAAAAGTCTTAGTAAACCAAGGTGCAAAGTTTGTACCCGAGGCAATGGAAGGTGAATTGACTTGCAGACATAAGAAAATGCCATACTGGGTCAGACTAAGGGTCCATCAAGCCCAGCATCCTGTTTCCAACAGTGGCCAAACCAGGCCATAAGAACCTGGCAAGAACCCAAAAACTAAGTCTATTCCATGTAACCATTGCTAATGGCAGTGGCTATTCTCCACGTCAACTGAATAGCAGGTAATGGACTTCTCTAAGAACTTATCCAATCCTTTTTTAAACACAGCTACACTAACTGCACTAACCACATCCTCTGGCAACAAATTCCAGAGTTTAATTGTGCGTTGAGTAAAAAAGAACTTTCTCCGATTAGTTTTAAATGTGCCCCATGCTAACTTCATGGAGTGCCTCCTAGTCTTTCTATTATCCGAAAGAGTAAAAAACAGATTCACATCTACCTGTTCTACACCTCTCATGATTTTAAACATCTCTATCATATCCCCCCTCAGTCGTCTCTTCTCCAAGCTGAATAGTCCTAACCTCTTTAGTCTTTCCTCATAGGGGAGTTGTTCCATTCCCCTTATCATTTTGGTCGCCCTTCTCGGTACCTTCTCCATCGCAATTATATCTTTTTTGAGATGCAGCGACCAGAATTGTACACAGTATTCAAGGTGCGGTCTCTCCATGGAGCGATACAGAGGCATTATGACATTTTTCCGTTTTATTCACCATTCCCTTTCTAATAATTCCCAACATTGTTTGCTTTTTTGACTGCCGCAGCACACTGAACCGACGATTTCAATGTGTTATCCACTATGACGCCTAGATCTCTTTCTTGGGTGGTAGCTTCTAATATGGAGCTTAACATCGTGTACCTTCTGCATGGGTTATTTTTCCCCTATATGCATCACCTTGCACTTGTCCACATAAATTTCATCTGCCACTTGGAGCCCAATTTTCCAGTCTCAGAAGGTCTGAGGAATGCTGATAAGCTGTAGGGTAGCTTACTTTGCTAACTGGAGAATATTATTTTTACAAAGAAACTAATTGCTGTAGGATTTCTATAAGTACTGGTGTAATTAATGTTCTGATAACTGAGGCTCCGATTTAATAAGGTGCACTTGGCTGTGCACACAGGCTAGTGCAATGTTGTGTGTACAGTTTTAATCCTGACATAACAAGAAGTATAGCGCACTGACGTATCCAGTTTTACTGACAATTTGGTGCTTTTCCCTGCAAATCCCATGTTAACCAAGGCATTAGCTATAACTCCCCAATGGGCAGAGATGCATCAGCTTAAACTCCTGTTTTCTTCACACTGGAAATGTATCTCCTTGCAGAGGTGAAGTAAAGTTTCTGGGACTGAATCTGGAGTTCATGGTGCTGGGGTCCTGCATTTGGCATTTACGCACAAAATATCCCCCCATGCTTTGCACGCCCTGTGCTTTTCCGCACGTAAAACATGGCTTGCGCGCATAAACAGGCAAATTTTAAAAGCCCCGTGTGTGCCAAAGCTGGAAGATATGTGCACAAGTTAGGCCAACGCGCGCTAAGCAGATTTTACAAGCTGTCCATAAACGTACGCAACTCCCACTATACGCACAAGTCAGAAGTTTTGAAAAAGGGACAGGGTGTGGCCTTTGCAAGGCATGGGGATGTCAAAGTAAGGCCAAGAGATGTGCACGTAAATATTTACTTGTACAGGTGTGCGCTGGGGTCCCCTGCCCTGTAACTTTCCTACTGCTATGGATTGCATGCAAGTAAGAAAAATGTCTAAGCTCATCAGCGGGAAAAGGAGGCTATTAAACTAGGGGGTCTGAAAATCTTATCTCTGGGCGAACTGGGAAAATTGGTAATTGAGTCAGCTTGCCTGTCTACTAAAATACCCCCATTTATGTGGCAGAAGCGGTGCTTGTGCACACCCACTTAAAATTGTGCAAGCGTGTGCGTGTTAAACACGTATGTTATAAAATGGCTGTGTCTCTGGATGCGAGCCGGCATATGTGCGTCCATGTAGCTGTTTCAAAGTTACTGTCAAAGGTTTGGTGCACAAACCATGAAAAGCACAAACGTGCTCAAATAGAAATTGTGTTCAGAAAACATGAGTTAGGAGCTTAAACGTCCATGCTTGTTAAAGTTAGGGGCACAGAACATGAGCTGAGAGCACGGCGATACCCCCAACTCATGTTTTCTGTGCTCCTCTTTTTATGAGAACAAATCATGTTTTATTTAAACAAAACACAATGGGCCGGATTTTCAAAAGGTTACGCGTGTAAATGGCCTTACGTGCACCAGGCCTATTTTCAAAAGGCCCGGTGGCGTGTATAAAGCCCTGGGTCTGCTGGGCTGGGGATCGCGCACCAGCCGACTGCCGGCACGCGCAACTTACTTCAGCCCCAGGACTGAAGTAAGTTTTAAAACAAAAAAAAGAAAGTAACAAAGGTAGGGGGGAAAGGGTGGGGAGGTAGGGGAGGGGGGGGAAAGGAAGTTCCCTCCAAGGCCGCTCCGAACAGGGGAAGGCAGCGGGGTTCGGATAGGGTTCGGCGTGCACAATTGTGCACTCCCTTGCAGTGCCGACTCCGGATTTTATAAGATGCGCATGTTATAAAATTGGGTGTACATGTGCGCGTGCATGTTTTAAAATCTGGCCCAATGTGTGTGCATAACTCGTTTTCTTTTCAGAATGTGTTTTATGCACGCTAAGCATTTGCACATTTTTGGGTTATTTTACTGCATTTTTTTTTTAACTCCAACTCATTAGCATAATTAACTGTGCTTCACTGCACATTTTCTTTAATCATCTTTGTATATGGGGCCTGAGGTATTCAGAAACATCAATTATAAATATTTTAATTTTGAAAACTGTTGCCATTAATTTTTTATTTCATTTTAAGACTCTTGTCAATGACTGAAGAACATAAGAAATTGCCATGCTGGGTCAGACCAAGGGTCCATCACGCCCAGCATCCTGTTTCCAACACAAGAACCTGGCAATTACCCAAGGACCTCCTGAAGTAAATGGAGTGTTATAAATCAGAATGCAAGAGTCCCAGGCCATGTGCGCACCTTCCCGTGTACTGATAGGCAAATGAGTGAATTTTGTCTTTTTATATAGATACGGTTGTGCTCATAGGTTTACATACCCCTGGCAGAATTTGTAAAATTTGTAGCATTTTAAGAAAATGAGTGATCAGACAAAACCTGTTATTTTTAATGTGTTTCAAATTAAACTATTGTGCTTCATCGAATAGAACAATCATTAAATAAACCACAGCAATAAGGGAAATAATAAAATGGTCCTCTTCAAAAGTTTGCATACCCTTAGTTCTTAATATCGTGTATTTTCACCTTTCCATCAGTGACGGCTTGCAGTGTTTTGTGATAGTTGTGAGTGAGGGTCCCATTTTCTCATGTGGTAAAGCTGCCCATTCCTCTTAGCCTCCAGATCCTATAAATTCTTGGGTTATCTAGCATGAACTGCATGTTTGAGGTCTCCCCAAAGTGGCTCAGGAGACTGTGCTGGCCACTCCCGAACCTTCGCTTTCTTCTGCTGCAGCCACTGAAGGACTGACTTGTCCTTATAGTTTTGTATCATTGTCATGTTGGAATTTCCAAGAGTGTCCCATGCATAGCGTCCTGGCTGATGAATGCAAATTCTGCTCCAATATTTTCTGATAAGATGCTGCATTCATCCTGCCATCAATTTGGTTTAACTGCCCTTTGGCGCTGTAACTCACACACCTCCAAAGCAGCAGAGATCACTGCTTCACTGTAGGGATGGTGTGCTTCTCTTCATAGGATTTATAGTTGTGGCCATAAGTTCAAATTTGGTCCTGTAGCTCCAAATTATTTTGTCCCAGAAGATTTGAGGCTTATCTAAGTGCTGTCTGGCATATTATAAGCAGACTATTTTGTAGCGTTAGTGAAGTAATGGCTTTTTTCTGGTAACTCTAGCAAGCAGCCCATTTTTGTTCAAGTATCTCCTTATTGTGCATGCTGAAGCACCCACACTACTTTGTTTCAGAGAAGCCTGTATTTCAGTAGAAGTTGCTTGTGCATTTTTCTTTGCATCCTGACAAATTTTCCTGGCAGTTGGGTCTGAAATCTTTCTTAGCCTACCTTGGTATTAACAGAACCCATAATCTTCCACTTCTTGATCAGAGTTTGAACAGTAATGATTTTCCTGATTTATAAAGTTGAACTACTTTTGCTCGCATATACCAAAATCAGTGCAGCCCTGCATGAAATGCGTAAGGGTTTCTCAAGAGCTAAGAAACTCATTGACTATTTATACACAGACAGTAATTACAATCAAACATGGCACAGGTATGGGTACCTACCCTTCACTACCACTCACACTGTGTGTGTCAACTTGTGTATCTTATCAGCCCAAACAATCATGGGTATGTACATTTTTTAACAGGAGCATTTTATTATTTCCCTTATTGCTATTCTGTAATGCATAATGGTTTTAATTTGAAATACATTAAAAATAACACGTGTTTTGTCTGATCACTCATGTTTTCTTACAAATTCTGCCAGGGGTATGTAAGCACAACTGTATATATATATAAAGACAAAACTTAGAGGCTGATGTACTAAAATCCAAAACTTTTCACAAAAGGGATTTTCAAGCAAAAATAGTGCAAAATGTCACCAACATACTAAAACAGTGTGGGCATTTTGAATTAAATTTGTCTCAAACACTGCTTTAAAAATAAAATAAACAAAAGTCAGCTTTGCGCAAACATTATTCAAATTCCCCAGTAATAAGCTACTGAGATGCAAAATCATGCAAAGCACTCATAAGTGGGGAATTTAGCAAAAAATGGGACACGCAAAATGTATATATCATTCCTCTTTGAGGTGTAATTTTTTTTTTCCAGCCAGCCCAGGGAAGCCATGCATTGTATGAAGTGGCACGTCCTTAAAGTGGCTGTCCAGCCTCTCATCCCCTTCCCCCCTCCTCCCCCAGCAGTAAAGCATCCATGATGATGCTAATAGGCCCCGCCTCTAGTGAGACAAAAAGGTTTCAAAGCCATGGGATTTGATAAGCTCTGTCCCATGTCCCTCCCTGCTGCCCTAAAATTTAAAAAAGTTATAGTAGCGATTGTGGTAAGCTTGGGAGGGTCCCTTCCACGCTTACCCCAGAGTTTGCTGGCTAACCCAATACACTTTGCAAGGAGTTAGGCTACCAATGGAGTAGGGGCAAGTGAGCCTTGCTCCTGCCCACAGAAGAAACCCATACTATGGGGTAAGCTTGGAGGGTCCCAAAGAGAGGCAGGTGCTGGGCTTTACGAGCCCTTTGGTTGTGAAACATTTTTTCACCATTTGGTTGGGGTGGGAGGCCACTAGCACCATCCTAGTTTTTTTTTTTTTTTTACCCCTGCAACAAGGTTGGCCCTGTCTGGGCTACCAACCTGAAACATGTTGTCTTGCATTGTGTTGCCATGGCTGGGAACATACAAAACATTTCGTGCAAGAGTTTTCTATGGCTGCAAATGAGCTCATTTTGCATTTGTAGCAAAATTTCATTAAATACCTGCTTACTTATGGTAAATAATGCAGGTTAGTACATCAGCCTGTGGGTGGAGGTGTTGTCCTTAAGATGAGGTTGTTTGGGTCTCCATGAAGTTTACAATACTGCCATCTGTGCTTTGAAATGTACATTATACAGTGGGTAAAGATTTTTTTTAATTAATAAAAATGCCTGCTCAGCATTTACAAGCTAACTGTGTTCTGTTAAAACAGTGTTTTAAGAAGTAATCAGTACTGTGTAAACATTTCAAAGTATATGGCTGTCACTGATTAGTTCTTTGGGCCGGAGAGAAGAACTGAAAGAATTTGCTCTAATAACTTATTACTAAGGGCTCTTTTTTTTTTTTTCCAACATATCTACACTCAAAATTGTGTATAAAATTAATTTAATGAATATATTAGTTACATTTTGATAAGATCAGTTGCTTACTTGTTATATCTTGCCCACATCCTCCTATCTTTATAAATAATATCAAACTTTGCACTTTATAAACTTAATGGTTAATTTCCCTGCACTTCAAAAAGTTGTAGAACTGTTTGTATATTCCTTTAGTGATTAAGTTATTCTATCTGTAGTAATGTCTAATATTAGAAACAATTATTGGAAAATAAAAGTGAAACTTTTTCACTGCCTATGCATATCATAAACCTTGATTAACTAACTTTTCTGTTTTGTTTTTTTTTTAATATAAGATTGATGAGCAGCCTCAAAAACATTCTTTGATTCAGGAGGTGTAAGCTGGGTCAGTAGCGTGACACCTGGTCATTTTGCTGCTTTATGGATTGTCTTCCTTCTGCCTGAGGGCCCTGTCGAATGACCCTGGTACTCCACAAAAGTCCATAATGTTGCCAAGAAGAGGTAGAAATTGGAAAAGGAAGGATCTGCTGCAGGCTGTGGGAGGGCTGAGAGTAAGCAATAACTTTACATAATGTGCCAGTACTGGAGCAGGTGAATCACCGAGTAGAAGAGCAGCAGCAGAACAGTGTGTGTATGTGTGTGTGTGTGTGTGTGTCTTTGTTTCTGTGTCTGGGAGTGTGCGCACACATGTTTGAGAGAATGTGTGCAAGAGTCCATCTGTGAGTGCATGCACATTTGCACGTGAGAGTGTGTGTGCAAATACATGCATGGTGGAGTTGGGGGGCATAATTCTCAATAGCTGCCCTGGGTGTAGAAAAAGCTGGTTCCGGCCTCTTGGGACAACTTGGTAGCTCAAATATCAGAAGTGGAGGTTCTTCAGGCATTTAAATCATTATCCTGTAGGGAAAAAAGCTCAGGACCAGATGGGTATCAATTAGAATTCTATAAGCATTTTCAATTGTGTTTGCATCTATTTTTGAAGGATTGTTCTAGAAAATGCTTATGTCAGGACAAGGGAACCACGATCCTGATAGCACCTCACTGGCCACGCCAAGTGTGGTTTCAAATACTTCAGGATCTCTCCATCCGCAGGCACATTCCCTTGGGAAAGGACTCGCTTCTGATCACTCAAAACGACGGGTGCCTACGCCATCCCAATGTATAGGCCTTGTCCCTGACGGCATGGATGTTGAAAGGTTAATCCTTCAGCCACTTAACCTTTCTGAGCCAGTTTCCCGTGTCTTGATTGCTTCACGGAAGCCTTCCACGAGAAAATCTTACTCTTACAAATGGAAAAGTTTCAAGTCATGTTGCTCTTCTCAGTCCCTCGACCCCTTTTCCTGTCCAATCCCGAAGTTTCTGGACTGTTTCTGGCATCTATCAGAGTCAGGTCTTAAGACTTCTTCCATCAGACTGCATGTCAGTGTGGTAGCCGCCTTCCATAAAGGTATCGGGGATGTCCCTATATCAGTACAACCCCTTGTAACACGTTTTTTGAAGGGCTTGCTCCACATCAAGCCTCCACTACGTCCTCCGGCCCCTTCTTGGGACCTTAATCTGGTTTTGGGTCGGCTCATGAAACCACCATTCGAGCCTCTTCACTTTTGTGAACTTCGATATCTCACCTGGAAAGTGATTTTCCTTTTGGCTATCACTTCAGCTCGCAGAGTTAGTGAATTACAGACCCTAGTTACCTATCTGCATTACACTAAACTTCTGCAGGACCGGGCGGTACTCCACACTCACCCTAAATTCTTACCTAAGATAGTTTTGGATTTTCATCTCAATCAATCCATCATACTATCTACCTTTTTTCCCAGGCCCCATGCCAATCCAGGAGAACAGGCTCTGCATACCCTTGACTGTAAACGGGCTCTAGCATTCCACCTAGACCATACAGCTGCCCACAGGAAAAGCACTCAGTTATTCATCTCTTTCCATCCTAACAAATTAGGGCAGCCTGTGGGTAAGCAGACTCTCTCCTCTTGGTTAACGGACTGCATATCTTTTTGCTACCAGCAAGCAGGCATTCCATTTCAAGACAGTGTTAAAGCACACTCTGTGTGGGCCATGACGACTTCAGTAGCACACCTACGATTGGTGCCGCTTTCCGACATTTGCAGGGCTGCCACCTGGAGTTCTCTCCACACCTTTGCAGCCCACTATTGCTTAGACAAAGCCAGAAGACAAGATTCCATCTTTGGCCAGTCTGTCCTTCGTAACCTGTTTCCAACATGACGTACCAACACCCTTCCGCCTGCCTGTTAGGTTTCAGGATGCTCTCGGTCAAATTTTATCCTGGTCCTAGTGCCTTGCACACCTGGAAAAATTTGGTGCATTTCTCGGACATCCTCAACTCGGTACTCACCCATATGTGAAGGCTACCATCCTGCTTGTCCTGTGAGAAAGCAAATGTTGCTTACCTGTAACAGGTGTTCTCACAGGACAGCAGGATGTTATTCCTCACAAAACCCACCCGCCGCCCTGCGGTGTTGGGTTCGTTACGTTTTCTTATTTTATTTTTCGGCACTGCCTGTAGCACTGCCTGCTGGCTGCAGGGTTGAAAACCCTGCAGCCAGCAGGCACTAACCCTGCTGGCTGCAGGGTTAGTGCCATGCTGCGCATGCCCAGTAGGGGCCAGTCAAAGTTCTAGAAACTTTGACAGAAGTTTTCTGTGATGTGATGTCACCCATATGTGAGGACTAACATCCTGCTGTCCTGTGAGAACACCTGTTACAGGTAAGCAACATTTGCTTTCCATAAACACCAATAAAATAAGTCAAAACAGTGGACACATCAAATAACACCCAAAATTAAAATAAGTAAAGATTAAAATATTTCCTGCCCTTAGTTCCTGAGATCTTCTGATGGCTAGTCTCTCTGAGATTGTTGTGGGATGGGGAACTACGCAAACTTTATGCGCTCTCTCCCACAAGTTAATTCTCTCAAACATTCCCCATATGCTCTCGGATATATAGGCAGGCACTCTCCCTCACTCTCTCGCACATACACAGGCATTCCCTCATATACACGCATGCACATATGCAGGCACTCTCATTCGTACACACACTCTCGCGCAGGAATGCTTTCATTCAAGCAGGCAGCCAGCCAGGTACACACACACAGATGCAGGCAGATTCATATATACACTTAGGAAGTCACTCATTCTCTCATACTCCTAGGTTGGCACTCTCTCACACTCACATAGGCAGGCACTATCTCAAGACCTTGTCCTCAGCCATCCACAGTGGCCTAGGCTTCTCCGGACACCGCAACAGACTAGCGGGTTTTTGTTTTCAGCTGTTATTTTGGGGGTGTGGGAAGGATGTGAAAGCAGGGAGGAGAAGCAGAGGGGGAGAGGAGAGAGGAGCTGCTGCGCTTTCAATTGCAAACTAACTTTTACAGGAAGATTTTTCAATCACTAACCCAGGTACCTTGGCTTGGCTGTAGAACAACAAACAGTGACCGACCATCTGCTCAGCCATTCAAAAGGGATCTACAGGTCCATTCCAGGTCTGGCAGCAGCGGCAGTCCTGCGTCCCGGCGGTGGCACATGATCTAGGTGGCAGGTCAGAAAGGGCGCACAAGAACATCTATGAGCAAAACGGGTCTACACGTGTTCTAGGCCCCTTTTTAAACTTGTGGCCAAGGCTACATCTTTAAGATGCAACTTCCCCGGCAAGCAAGCTGTAGCTAAGTTTACAGTTTATTAAAATTTCTTAATCTCCAGGCGTACAAGACTCTAGGCGATGTACAATATAACATACAGAATTATAACCGTAAAATAAAACTTCATTTCACCAGCTCTAAAGGTTTTATAAGGAACAACCAGATTAGCTATAAACTAAATTAAACAGATAAGTTTTGAGTCCTCCTCTGAAGGTCTTATTGTCTGCCTCAAGCCTAAGCTCCACAGGTAAGGAACTCCAGAACTGTGGAGCGGCGATGGAGAAGGTTCTCTCTCTCTCTCGTCTTGTGAAGCCGTGCTTGTTTACAGGATGGAACGTCAAGTAGACCTCTATGCCAAGATCTTCATTTATGAGTCGGAATATAAACCTTCAGCAAGGCATTAACCCAAGGGAATGAATTAATTTGGAGTAAATGATGGACCATAACAGACACCTTATAATTCACTCTCCGCTGAAAGGGAAGCCCGTGTAGATGGAAAAGGACTGGTGAGATGCGCTCACTAATGCGTATACCAGAGATCAGGCTGGCAGCCACATTTGGTAAAAGCTGGAGAGGTTTCAAAGCAACAGCTGGAAGACCCTAGTAAACCAATTTATAGTAATCAAGTGGGGGGGGGGGGGGGGTGGAGAATCAAAGTCTGAACTACTGAGCAAAGATCACAAGCATTCAGCAAAGGCTTTAAGCCATGAAGAAGGCATAATTTAAAAAAGCCAGATTTAATGGCTGCCCTCGTTTGATCTCGGGAGCGGGGGAGTGGAGAAGGAGTTGCTACCCTTTGATTGCGAGCATAGGAGGGGCGCAGAAGAAACGGGGCAGAGTCGTTGCCCATGGCAGACAGAATTTTTTTTTTGGGGGGGGCTGTGGCCCCTGTAGTCTCCCCTGTTCTGTCGTGTATGTGCTGCTGCGCTGCCTGACCCAGAGAGACACCCGGGGCAGTCACCCCGTTTGCCCTCCTCCCCAGTCTCGGCACTGATTCAAATAGCAATTCAGGAAGATTTGTTGAATCTAAAAAGCTTTTCTTTAATTGTTTGTTTGCAGCCCTGGGCTTAATATATAAAGTTTGAAAATGTTCCTGAAAAGCTTCACTATTTTTGTTATGGATAATGCTTTACATGTCCATTACTATCTTTAGTATTTGTTATAACTGTAGCACAGGTATAGGCTTTGACCAAATGTGCCAACAATAAACCAAGCTTATTCCCTTTTTTCATAAAATGTTTGCCCATTGATTTTTTTAATTTAGTCATTTTGTAAAGTTCTTAATTCACCTCTAGCTAATGCCTAGTGCAGGGCTTCCTAAACCTGTCCTGGGGACCCTATAGCCAGCCGGGTTTGCAGTATATCCACAATGAATATGCATGAGGTAAATTTGCCACTGTTCATGAGGGCTGCTTGGTTGGTTTGTTTTTAATTCTCTGCTTATTCATATAACGAAAGAAAGCAATTATATGGCTCTCAAGATTACTTTTAATGTTTCCCATCTGAGTAGTGGATCCTATACGTCTGCTAGATGATGGGTATTAAAATCAACAATAACTTCCTGGATCAATTTTTCTAAATCATGGTTTTTCAAAAAGGAAAGGTTAAGCCTCCATCTATTTCCAATCTCACCTTTGAGTGAAATGCAATTGGTCAGGTAGGTCAACATGACATTTTGCAAACTTTAACCCTATTCATCCATTTCTGACTGCATAAAAAATGTTACATGCCTAGGAGAAAAATAGGTGTAGTCCCAACTGCTAGTGTACCACTCCCTCCATATATCTTTGAGAATAAACAACTTAATTCCATTTTGAAAACTGCTACGTATAGTATTGCAGGAAACTTGAGAACATGACCTATCCAATCTATCTTTCAAGTTCAGATTCTAGTCTCTTCCATTTAACAGGTCTAAGAACATAAGAATATAAGACTTGCCATACTGGGTCAGACCGAGGGTAAATCAAGCCCAGTATCCTGTTTCCAACAGTGGCCAATCCTAGTCATAAGTACCTGGCAGGATCCCAAGGGGTAGATAGATTTCAAACTGCTTATCCCAGAGATAAGCAGTGGATTTCTGCAACTCCACCTTCATAATGGTTTATGTACTTTCCTCCAGGAACTGGTTCAAAACATATTTAAACACAACTTCACTAATAGCATTCACTACATCCTCTGACAATGAATTTCAGAGCTTAATTATGCATTGAATAAAAAAAAATATTTTCTCCTATTAGTTTTAAATGTATTACCAAGTAACTTCAATATGTGTCCCCTAGTCTTTGTACATTTTGAAAGAGTAACCTAATTAACATTTACTTGTTCCATTCCACACTATTTTATAAACCTCTATCATATCTCCCCTCAGCTGTCTCTTCTCCTAACTGAAACGTCCTACTCTCTTTAGCCTTTCCTCATAGGGGAATTATTCCATCCCCTTTATCATTTTGGTTGCTCTTCTCTGTACCTTTTCTAATTCTGCTTTATCTTTCTTGAGATGTGGTGACCAGAACTGCACACAGTACTGAAATTGAGGTCACACTGTAGAGCAATACAGAGGCATTATGATATTCTCTGTTTTATTATCCATTCCTTTTCTAATAATCCCTAGCATTCTGTTTACTTTCTTGGCTGCTGCTGCTGCACAATGAGCAGATTTCAACATATCAACGATGATGCCTAGATCATTTTCCTGAATGGTGACGCCTAATGTGGAATCGTGCATTGTGTAGCTATAGTTTGGGTTACTCTTTCCTAAGTGCATCAGTTTGCACTTGTTTACATTAAATTTCATTTTCTGGGGAAAACAAGATGGCCGCCAACTGATCCACATGCTGAAAGAGGGTTCTCTCTCTGCCCTTTTTCTTGTTATTTGTTTTTCCTGAAATAACGCCGCATACAAAGAGAAAAACTCAACTGAGGGAAGTATCAAGCTCTTCCCCCATGCCTGAGTGTTTACAACCACAGATTGAAATCTTTTTCGCAGCACCTCTAATATCGACACCGGAGGGGAGAGCCGCTGTGCAGATCAACGTTGAGCATTCGCCGTCTACTGTGGCTGAGGCAATATCATTAAGCCCCGGCAAACCGAACATACCTCCGTTTCCTGCAGCCTTACTATCGAAGACTTTGGATGTGGGTAACATTTCTACAACTATAGCCCCGAGAAGGGAAACTTTTGCGGTTTTACCTTCTGAGAATCCATTTGAGACCGATTCCAAGGGCCTATCTCACATAATAAAGCCGCCTGAAAATGCCGGAAATAGAGGCAGTACTATGGGAGAAGGAGACGAGAAGTCTCAGGTATTCGCGAAGACAATTTCTTTGTTAATTGCAGTGGAAAAAAACCTATATCATCTTTAACTGATGTAATTATGGAAAATAATCTAGTGCAAGTAACAGAAAACAAAGCTGAGCAACAGGATATTAAAGTTGTGGCATTGGAAGTAAGAATTACTAAAGTTGAAATGATTCAACGAAAGTTAGCTCAATCAGATGTTGTTGTGACAAAGAAAATGGAAAATCTAGAAAATTCTTTACGAAGCTTCAATTTAAGGATTTTAAATTTTCCTTATATTAAACTTCTACCTCCAAAGGAAGTATTCAAGAGCTGTTTAACACAAATCTTTACATTTCTGTCTGAAGCCGTACCCATGATAACAAAAGCCATTTTTCTATTTAAATCAGAAGGAGATATACCTAAGAATCCGGAATCTATTTCATCTACAAATATTTCTAAGCTGCCAGAAATGTCTCAAGAGACAGTTATTCAGAATAAAGCATCTTTATTTATTTCTTATTTTTTATATACTGACATTCGATCTGAGATATCACATCGGTTTACATTCAGGTACTGTACGTATTAATAATAATACTTTAATCTTTAAAACTGTAATAATAAATAATAATAATAAAATGTAAAACTTTAATAATCACATTTGCATTTATATCTGAAAGAAATTCTGTGTTAAGATTTTTTTCTACAGAATCATCATTTGCTCATCCATGGGCAAAACGTTTGGGCTTTTCCAGACATAACTAGAGCTAAGCAAGGTTGGAGGAGGAAATTTCTTATTTGAAAATGGAGGCTATAAATAAAGGGGCAAAACTAGATTTGAGATTTCCCTGTAAACGTTTACTTAGTTATCAAAACTCTAAGAGGTAGATCTTAAAAAAGTACGCGCAACCGGCGCAAACAAAAGTACGCCGGATTTTATAAGATACGCGTAGCCGCGTGTATCTTATAAAATCCAGGGTCGGCGCGTGCAAGGCTGCGCAAAATTGGCAGCCTGCGGGCACCGAGCCGCGCAGCCTGCCTCCGTTCCCTCCGAGGCCGCTCAGAAATCAGAGCGTCTTCAGAGGGAACTTTCCTTCCGTGTCGTCCCCCCCCACCACCTTTGTTGTGCAAGTTACGCCTGCTTGAGGCAGGCGTAACTAGCGCACGCCACCTCGGCATCCCCCAGCACAGGCCGCAGTGCCGGGGGACTCGGGACCGCCCTCTCGGCCCGCCCCCGAACCGTAATTTTTCACCAAATAAGATTCCTTCAGTAATAACAAATCGATCCTCTGAGTTCCTATACATTTTAGAAATATTCAAAGGATGTTATCTATGAATTAATATACAAACTTCTCTGCTTTTAAAATTATAAGAATTGATACCAATATTTTATAGCCTAACAATCATGGTTTAGACCTTAATTGCTCTTAATGACATCAACTACCTGAGTTTCTCTTAGCGAGATCAAGATGAGAATAGCTGAAAGTTTGGATGCAATTCTCATATCTATTGATGTAAGTTCGGCCTTCGATACAATTGATCATAAATTATTTCTAGATTAGCAGAAACTGGACTGGCTGATTGTGGTGGTGTTTGAATCCTATCTGAGTGATCAAACTTTTCAAGTGAAATAGAACTGTTATGTGGTGTGCCTCAGGGATCTTTTTAATATTTTTATGGTCCCCATTGGCAATAATTCAAATCTTAGGATTTTTTTTGTGATATCTAGATTGCTGCTTGTGGTGAATCTGATTCACATGAGAATTTAACTAAGGTCAATCAATGTCTGAACCAAGTGGAGGGATGGTTTATTCCTCATAAAATTTAAAGTTAATCCTCTTAAACCTGAGGCATTATGGATCTCGATGAGAGGTAATTGTCTGATGCTGGCCCTCACATGACTAGTTTTAAGATCCCATTGAGGGACAAAGTCAAGCTTTTGAGTGTTATACTAGATAACGCAGATTGTGAGCCCTCTGGGCACAGAGAAATAACTACAGCACCTGAATGTAATCCACTTTGAAGAGCTGAAAAGCGGAAAATAAATAAATAGATGACATTGGCTCTGCCTACTCATAGAGCAGCATTAGTTTGAACACCTTATTATTATTTACATTCTGTTACACATTCTTTTTTGAAGAGATGCGATTTACAAACTATTCTTCTCTCTAATTTTTAGTCACTTAGGGGTTAATTTTAAAAGGAATTACACGTGCAAATGTAACATACTATAAAAAGCCACTTATGCGCATAAAAGGTCTGATTTTAAAAGGCAATTACTCCAGTAAGTGGGCTTTTGAAAATTGCTACATTATATACCATTTAATTGTCCTTAGGATTTAACTCTCGCAAGTGCACTTGAGTAAATGTTTTTTGAAAATTGCTGCAATAATAGTTACATTTACACGCATAACTCCTTTGGAAAATTACCCCCAAAGTGTTCTTGCATGTGAACATCCTATGTTCAATTCAATGGAATATATTATAGCAATTTTACAAAGCTCGCTTCCAAAAGTAAAGTGCATTTACATGAGTAAAGCCAGACTATTGAAACGAATGTTAGTTGGTGTTGCGCTCGGGGGTGGACCCTTGTCCTGGGGCAGAGATGGAACACCTCCTGAAAGGGAACAGGAGGTAACTGCCCCTAGGGGGCGGAGCACGGGAGGAGACAGAGGCGAGGATGAGCTTCACCACTGGAAGTCCGAGGTCCCCCGGGAGGAGCCCGTAGGGGCCCGGACCGCTTGGACTTAAGATGGGCCTCGCAGGGTCTCCTAGGAGAGTGAAAGTCCAGCATGCCCACGGAGGCTCTGCGTGTCACCCCCGCATAGGGGCATCTTACCCCTGCAATGCACCATGCTGCAGGCTCTGCGTGTCACCCCCGCATAGGGGCATCTTACTCTTGTTTCTTCTTTAATTTAGAATAATTTGCCCTCTCCGACGTAGCACTTTGACTTGTATTTAATAAGGAGCACACCCTCTCTGTGCCCTTAGGTGAATTTGCCATCGGTTAGTCTTTCCATTAATTTCTTATCATCTGGTTTTATTGTTTGATGATTTATTGTTCACCACCCTGGGCGGCCTTTGTTAAGGCCAAGACGGCGGTTTATAAAATTTATGAAATAAATAAATCTATTCTATAGAGTTTTCTTATTGTGACTTTTTTTTTAATTGAAAAGGTTGATGCACATTTCCATATTATTTCTGATTACTGTTAATGTTTGCTTTTTGTGTGTGTGTGTGTGTGTGGGGGGGGGGGGGGGTGTTAATTACAATTGTCATTGTAAAATTGTTGCACGCCCCATCTGCGTCCGGCCCGTGCACGGGCCTGCTCACCTCTCTGGCTCCTCTGCAGGTCCCGGGTCGGCCTCCCCAGTTGCAGCCACAAGCTCTTCCAGGCCTTGGCGTCCCGCGGCGGTCGCCGGGCCTTCCTCTGTGCACCAGGCCTCACGCCGGAGTTCGGCATCTCCCGTGGCGTTGGCCACGCCCCTATGCTATACTAAAATATAAATCATAACAAATCAAATACAATAATAAAAAAAGCCATTCACAGAATCTAGATCAGTGATGGCGAACTCCAGTCCTCGAATGCCACAAACAGGCCAGACATGCAAATCTTTCTCATGCATATTCATTGTAGATATCCTGAAAACCTGGCCTGCTTGTGGCATTCGAGGACTGGAGTTCACCATCACTAATCTAGATAAATGTTTGCTCAAAGAAATAAGTCTTTCTAGCCTTTCGAAATTTGGCATAATTCTTTTTACTAATTTCCATAGTTAAAGCATTACAAAGGAGAAGACCTTGGTAGCTGAAAGTGAATTGTCTTATGCATTTCTAGCCTCATTCTATTTGGCCCAGACACACTTAAAAGATGTAACTGTGCTGATCATAATGCTCTAGCAGGACAATATAGAACTAAAGATCTGCCAAGTAGCTGGGTGAACTCTTATGAATGGCTTTAAAGACCAAACACAAAATTTTAAAATGAAATCAGTACACATTTGGGAGCCAATGTAACTCAATCAAGCAAGGCATCACATGATCATATTTCTTAAAACTAAAAATAATTTTAGTTGCAGTGTTCTGAACTATCTGAAGCCTTCTAATGTCCAAAATGGTAATCCAACTGTTTCGCGCCCCACCAGTGGCCAGCCCGCACGCAGACCTGCTCACCTTCATGGTCCCATAGTAGGCCCTGGGACGACCTCCTTCGCGGTAGTTGCCAGTCCTGCCAGGCCCCGGTGACCCGCGGCGGCGGACACCAGGCCTTCCACTGCGCGCCTGGCCTCACGCCGAGGTTCGGCGTCCTTGGCCATGTCCATACGCACTCGCATGCGTGGACTGCCCGGACTCATGTAGGGCCAAGGGCGGGTCTTAGCTCCGTGGCGCGCCCTGATTGATCCCCCGACATAAGGAAGTTCCTGTCTTCACTTCCTTGCCTTGGCAATCGGGTCAGTTTGTTCTGAGATTGCCTCTGCACTTTTACTTGTTCCTGCTCTCGCCTGTTCCTAGTCCTGTTCCAGGATCCTTCTGTTCCTGACTCGTTCCTGCATCCTAGTTCCTGTACCCTACTTGTTCCTGTGTTTGTCTGTCTACCCAGGTAGTACCCTCAGACTATCTTACTGGTACTGACCTCAGCCTGTTCCTGACCTACCTGCCTGCCACCTGCCTCAAGACCTCAGCCTGCCTTTGACTTCGTCTGACCTCCGGTGCCTGACCACTGCTTTGCCTGACCACTCTCAGACTGACCTCTGGACACTGACCTTTCTCTTGTCTGACCTCGTCTCCAGATTCTGGCTCTGGTCCTCGCCTTGTCATCACCAACTCTGTTCTGGTTCTCCCTGCTCCAACCAGTTACCATCCTTGAACCCAATTGTTGGCCACGCCCCACAGCTATACTAAAAAAGGATTGGATAAGTCCATTACCTGCTATTAATTAAGTTGACTTAGAAAATAGCCACTGCTATTACTAGCAACGGTAACATGGAATAGACTTAGTTTTTGGGTACTTGCCAGGTTCTTATGGCCTGGATTGGCCACTGTTGGAAACAGGATGCTGGGCTTAATGGACCCTTGGTCTGACCCAGTATGGCATGTTCTTATGAGACAGACAGATGAACACTGGAACAGAAGGACGCTGGAACAGTAGGATCCTGGAATAAGGCTTAGACGCGCAGTGACAATCTAGCACAGGTAGTACCGTTGGACTATCTCTCTGATACTGACCTCGGCCTGTTCCTTGACCACTCTACCTGCCTTGTGACCTCGTCTGACCTCCAGAATCTGACCTCTGCATTGTTGATCAGTCCTCGGAGTCTGACCTCTGCCTGATTGACCACATTTCCTGATTCTGGCTCCGTCCCTTGCCTTGTCATTGCCTACGCTGTTCTGGTCTTCTTTGCTCCATCAGACCTTCGGTCTCAAGTCCGACCGCGCTCCCTTGCTGCTCGTGGGCACGCCTGTCTACTACCTCTCTGGGAGACCCTGCCAGGCCCACCTAAGTCCAAGCGGCCCGGGTTCCTATGGGCTCCACCCGGGGGGGACCGCGGGCTTCCAGTGGTGAAGCTCATCCTAGCCTCTGTCTCCTCCTGTGCTCCGACCCCCTGGGGGCAGGTGCTTCCTGGTCCCTACCAGGGAGCCGTTCTCCACTGCTCCAGGACAAGGGTCCACCCCCGAGCGCAACAAAAATCTGTGATGCACTTGCTATTCCTTCAGTGAAGCAAGGATGCCCTCAGGCGGTTTACTTTTTCCATGGTCCTTACAGACTTTGTTTTTCTTCCACAACCTTCTCTGATAATTTCTACAGAATAGAGCTTTTGGAGACCAAGAATCCTCTTGCTTAAATCAAAGTTTACTAATGAACCTTTAGCCCAGTGCTTCTCAGTCTTTTTTTTTTCTCTCTTTTTTCTTAATTCCGTGGCACAATTTTGAATGTACGCATGCCACACCAAACCAAATTTTGCATGACCCTCACCCGCACTCCCTCCCACCAGCGGGAAAGCAGCAATTTTTATCTTATCTGCTTCATTCCGCCAGCTTCAGTCTGATGTCTGAACGTACACGGCCCCCTGCATTCAGAGGTCAGAATGAAGCTGGCAGGGGCGTTCTCTTGTCACGGGAAGGAGAGAGGGAGGGGAAGGTTCCTAGTGGGTGAATCTGAGCAGCTGTTCCCTCTCGTGTGAGTGGTAGGAGGGAGAAGTCCAGTGGATTGTGCCCATGAAAACTTGCAGTAAGTTCCTCTCCAAATATACTATGCCTTAACTTTTCTTACCATTTAAATATTTTACAGCCCAATACAAAAGCCTTAGGGCGGGTGGGAATGCCCCACATAGAAATTATGCCCCAGAAAAGTCACATTAGCCAATGAAATCTAGCCATTCCCAACATGTTAATTCTATGCAGGAGATACATCCAAGATCAGACACTTTGAAAGGGTCCCAGGCTGTTTTACACTAATGAGTTAATGTTCTCTATCCGGCAAACGTTTCCAAACTTTGTAGCCTCTGGCTTGCTTTCCTGGCTCAGCATGTCCTTCTCATTCTCTGATCTTCTTTGTTCTTTTGTTCTCCTCCTCTGGTATTGTCCTTCCTTGTTTTCTGTTTCAGTCCCCTTATTTGCCTTTCATACAGCATGGATTATGAGACGAAGCTCCAAGGGGATAGGGCTCAGAAGCAACAGCAGAGAATATTTTTCGTGGAAGGGATAGAGACTAAAATGGTAAATGGCATTCAAAATAAGCTTAAGAGGTAAAATGCTGAGAATGATGCACTAGGGGTAACCTACAGGTACAGCCCACAACACTGTGCTTCCACGAAGGCATTGGGTGACCTGCACGGAGCAGCATTTACAGCCCAAAAGCAGCATTGGTAGGGCCTTGTGCTTCTAGAAGGCATGAGGGTAACCTGCAAGCTGCAGGAGTTACAATCCTATAGAGCGGTGGTATAACTGAATTGGGTCTCCAGGAAGGCTGGGGAACCTGCATGGAGGAATTGTGGACAAACTCGGACTGTTTAATGAGCATAGGAGGCTGGATTTTAAGATGGAAGGGAGCCTACTAGCAGAGATGGTGGCGGCCATCGCTGTAACAGACTTTGGGAGTGCTTGGGAGGATATTGAGTGGTAGGAAAAGGGTGGGGAGGCCAGTTAAAAGATGTGGGGAGAGGGAGTTGGTGTTGAGTTCCCATATGCATGCAAATCAAATGGGCAGACGAGATGGGCGATATTAAGTTTTTATCTGCCGTTCTCTTTCTTCAGTCTTTCTGGTCTCTTCTTCTTTTCCTGCCTGCTCTTCTGAACTAGGAGGACATGTTAACTACAAATGTATAATGCTAACGTGCACCTCCTCTCCAAGCAAATATTAACCCTTCCTCATG
Organism: Rhinatrema bivittatum; assembly: GCF_901001135.1. Lineage (NCBI taxonomy): Eukaryota > Metazoa > Chordata > Amphibia > Gymnophiona > Rhinatrematidae > Rhinatrema > Rhinatrema bivittatum. The sequence goes on along the minus strand of NC_042617.1, from coordinate 37,026,519 downwards.
CTCCATTAGGCTTCCAGCTTAATTGGGACTGGCCTCTGCTGGGCTATGAGCCTTTATTTGCAAGCACGCATGAATTTTTATCCTATTTTATTTCCCGCAGCAACTAGGGTGGCCAACTGGCTCCATCTGTTTTCAGAATAGGTTGATCCAGCCCTGCTTTTACCCCCACTACATGCATGGAGTTGTAGTTCAGGTGTTCCTACTGATGTCCCTAAAGAAAGCAGGATGCCAAATCTGTGCAAGGCAGTGGTGTACAAGCAGGACCAGACTGGCCTATCCTGAAAATCTGGAGCCTGTTGGTAGCCCTGTTCCTGGCTCCCTTGGCCCAGTCATTGCAGTTGTATTCCTCAGCTGGGGTTCATGCCCTAGGGCTCCTTTCGGAGGCCTGCAATCATAGTTCCTAAATCTGGCCACTGGGTGTCGCCATTGCAATATGACAGAGTTATACCAGCCCCAGGACCTGGACAACCCAGGGACAGGAAGAGCTGATCCGCGAATCAACTCCAGCGTTGCCACTGGGCCACCGGACCAGCCCCAGAAAATAACTTAGTTACATTCTCTAAAATTCTGGCTGCTGCGCGTGTTAACCAGAAATGTTTCTTCCTTGGCCAGTGGTGCTCCCAGGCCTTGAAAGAGCCTTTGATAACTTTCGTGGGAGTTAAGGGGCACTCAGATGCATGAGACCTGGGACGGAGCTCTGCACTTGAAGGGAAAAAAAAGATTTTTTTTGGCAGGGCAGGCGGGCGCCGTGCCCGCATGCGCGAGCCTAACGTGGCATCAGGCTCTCTCCCGGCGCGAACGCCGTGTCGGGGGGGGGGGGGGGCGGGAGGCTCCCTGGGCGGAGCGCTGTGATGCGCTCGGCCCATAGCCAGGTTCCCCTGGTGACCCCGCGCGTGTCTTTTTAAATGTCAGGGCTCTTCAGCCCCGTTGGCCGGCAGGGAATCAGTCGGCGCAGGGCGGGGAGGAGCTGCCTCCGTGAGCGGGAGGTCCTGCTCTCTCACTCCTTCCTTTTTCACCCTGCCCTTCGGTCGCCGTTCCCTCCCGCCCTATTTCTTGTTGTGTTTGTACGGGAGGAAGTTCTTGTCGCAGCTGGGTGTGGCGCGGGTGGCCCGAGCCTGCTTAGGGGGGGGGGGGGGCAGCGTCGTGCTGATTGATCGTAAGGCTTGGCAGGTGCCAAGTTCCATTTGCCAGAAGGGCCGAACTGGGTGCAGTTGTCCCTGCAGGACTCTTTGCTGTGCAGTGGTGGCTGGGGTCGAGCGAGTTACCATGGCTGAAGGGCTAGGCGGATGCCCTAGCGGAGACCATCTTTGCTGGGAGGCGGCGGATGGTCATCATCAATTCATCGGAGGGGTCATATTCATAAAGCTAAACACAACCTCACATCCATCGACACCACCGTTCAATTCACACCTCACACCTCATCCAGACCCATTAGAAGCGCCTATAAAGACACCCTGTTTGCCCCACAAGCAAAATCAGCCCTAAGAAAGAGGGCCCTCTCGACAGCAGGACCTCATCAATGGAACGCATTGCCACCAGACCTCAGGCAAGAACAGTGTCCATCTTCCTTCAAAAAAAAAAACTTAAAACATGGCTACTCAGCCTAGCCTTCCCGGACTCCTAATGCTATTCTTCCCATACTCCAGATTACAGCCTTTATAGTCTCCTTTTTCTTGCAACCTCCGACTGTTTATTCCCCCTCTCTTTCTACCGTAATTGGCTTACACATTGTTTCCCACCCACCTTTCCACCGATACATATTCACGAGAAGTTAATTGATATGATAGGATATATAGTAAGCAGCACATATATTAAGTTAAAATTCATTTCATATTTTTATGCCTTCTTTGTTATTTGTTATATGTAACGCTCCTAAGCGAACTTTGTTGTTATTATGTAAACCGGTGCGATCTGTATTCGTACAGGAACTTCGGCATAGAAAAATAAAAAATAAATAAATAAATAAATATTCGGCTTGAGCACTGCTGTTTGTTAAATAAAGCTGTGGCCTTGTTGACTCCAATTGTTGTCCTGTATTGTTTGAGTGGTCACTTTGTAAAGGGCGTTGGCGGAGGGAGGAGATAGTCCTGGCTGCCTACATTATAGCATTGTATCCAAGCCCTAGAACAGGGGAAGAGGATTTCATGCCAGCCAAATTGTAAAAGTGGTAGTGCCGGTTGACGAGGACCACCCCAAGCCCCTCCTCGTGCAGCTCTTGCACTATTCACAGAATGCAAGGAACGAAGCTGTCTCGTTTCGTTTTGTGATCGCACGCCCCTTCACCTGCATTCTTGGTACTAGGCCTGCTGCGAGGAACCTTCATTCGTGGGTTTGCAAGCCTCGGGTAAACAGCAGCATTGCCAGACTTCCTTCACACATACAGGGAAATGGAGAGATGAAAAACAGTGAGGAAATGATCCTAGCCACCCAGTTTAGGGAAAAAAAAAGTTAATTAATTTTGAGTCCAACATTAATAGTTGCTTGAGAAATTATTATAATGTTTTTCATTTCAATTTTCCCCAGTAAGATCATTAAAAATATATATATATATATACTACACTGTTGATTTTTTCAACAATGTTGTTTTGAGATAGGAGATTATCTCTCTGGCTTGAGTCCATGTGAGCACTCCCAAATGTTGTGTCGAACTAACTTGTACCTTTGTAAGTGTAGCTGGTTCTTTAACAAAGGTCTGATGTGGCTACCTGAGTGCTTTAGGTCAGTGGTTTTCAAACTGTAGTTTGTGACCCCCTAAATGGGGGCAAAAAAATCAGTGGATGGGAGTAACAGGAACAAGGCCGCTCCCATTTTCATCCACCCTGCCTGGATCGTCACTCTGCATCCCTCCAGACCACCACTCCAACCTGCAACCAGCATTGGCAATCCACGTAGAGTCTACGAGCCACTGTGAACTTTCAGCCCCCCCCATCTCTTCCTCCTGCGTGGGCTTTCCGTAAGGCTGGAAATCTATGCAGAGGGCACATGACTCATGTCCTATGCTGATCGCTGCTGCCACTTTGGGTAAGTCCTAGAGGTCTGCTAGTTTGTTTTGATCCTAGGCTGGACTCCGGTGGATTTTCAAGTGTTAAAATGTGGTCATACTGAGAAAAAGTTTGGGAAGTGCTGCTTTAGGTATTAGGTTGCTCAGACGCTGAGGTGGACCTCAGGTAACCAGGCGCTTTACACAGGGATAAGCTGCATGTGTAACTTGTTAAATTCCTCCATTGGTTCATTTAGGATTTTACCACCCTCAGGAGCCACCACCCACCTTTTCATTCCTGGGGAGATCATAAGTGGCCAGGGATGGGAACCCCCTGGCAGCATTTTGGTAGCCTGGCTCTTCTGATGTAGACTTTGACGAGCAGGAAAAGCTGCAGAGGCAGTGGCTGGGGCCATCTCCAAGAACCTCCCTGATCTTACCCAGCGTACCGAAGGTGAAAATCTGCTTCATGCGGTGGGAGCAGGACACATAACTGTATCATCTAAGAGGGGCAGCAATGGAGTGGTAGGGCCTAGCATTGCCGCCCCCAGAATTTTGCCACCCTAGGTGCATGCCCAGTCGGCTTGCGTTGAAATGCAGACTTGCCTGCGAGGGGTAAAGAAATGTGCTGCCATTCTATTATGCTGTACCTTGCTTTATGTGAATTACTTCGGCATGGAAGCAGGTAAGAAATCCAAATGATAGCAATAAAGGAAATGGCCAAGTTTGATCAAGTTATATGGGGAACACTATAAAAAAAAAAAGTATTAAAATTATAGCAATTTTAGTGGCTGTTACCAAGAAAGTGTTAAAATGAACTTGAGGCCGTTACTAAATGCCAGTGGCAGATGTAACAATCTGCAAGCCCGGTATAGATGAGCTGAAATAATCCTTTGTGCAGGGAGCACTGCTGTACCTGTTTTTATTTTTTTCCTCACGTCTGAGAAGGTGAAACGAAAGTACGAGGCACAACCCTGAAGTCAAACAAAGGCGCTGGTTTGAGCGCGCGCCCCGGGCCACCCGGCCGGGCGCGTCGGGCCTGCCCGCTTTCCCCGCCTCCTCCTCCTCCTCCTCTGCCAGGGCGGCCCCGCCGCTCCATCCCTCCCGGCTCAGCGAGGCCAGGGCGGCCCCCGTCGCTGCGGGGAATGGAGGAGCCCGGGGAAGCCGTGCAGGTGAGTCCGGTCGGCGTTTGCGGGGGAAAGCCCTGCCCTGCAGCCTTATTAAAGCGGCAGCGCCTCGCGTGGAGGAGGAGGCCAGCCCTGCCCCTCCCTGCAGCACTCAGGGGTCAGGAAAGAAAATGAGCTTCTCTTCCTCTTTGGCCGTTTTACCTTCTTCCCTTTCGGAAGCAGCCGCTTGGCTATGAAAAGCATCAGGAGGATGGGAGATTTTATTTATTCTGTTATGATACATTCCCCCCTCTTGAAATGGTGACTTTTAAGGGATAAAACATCTGGGCCAGGGGTTCCCAAAGTGTGGGTCGGGATCCCAGATGGGGGTCACAAGAGCCTCCAGTGGCAGCGCTCTTTGGGCACCAGCCTGTGGGCCAGCAGGCACTCCCAGGCCCTGCAGCCGCCCTGTTCATGCATGAGTTTCTGTGGTAACAGGAGGGCATCAAGGCCACTGCAGGGCCTGTGAGCTTGCACTATTCTACATGCCCTGTGCTGACTTTTATTAGTAATGCTGCTGCTGCTGTCCGTTGCAGATCACTGTTGGGCTTGGGATCAGCCATGAGGGGGGATGAGTGTTAGGGGCTGCTTTTACCTAGAAGAAAATGGGGTAACATAACAAGGGGCCCATAGGACTCTGGCAGGAAAAGCCATAGTGCCATGAGATGATGTGCTGGTGGGGTTCCCACTCAGCACCAGCAATAGCAAGGCCTCAGGGTGGCACACAATAGAGACCTGCTACCAGGATTCCCATTCCCTGCCAGTAATAGGACAACCTGTGGCCGAAATAGAGGTAGAGATCCAAAGTGTTTGTGAGTAAGAGACTGCCTGTGTGTGAAAGAGAGAATACCTATGTGTGTGAGAAAGAGTGCCTGTATGTGTGAAAGATGGTATCTGCCTGCATGTGTGTGTGAGTGCATGACTGCATGTATATGTGTGTGAGAGAGTGCCTGTGTGTGTATGTGTGAGAAACTGCCTTCCTCCATGTGTTTGTATAAGAGAGAGCCTGCTTACAAGTTGCATCGGTGTGTGTAAGAGAGGCTGAAGTTTGCACACCTATCTATGGCAATTACAGGGTGCCTGGAAATTTGAAGTTCCCAGGTAAGGAGAGTGGGAGATTTTTTTTATCCTTGCTAGTTTTAATCATTGGATGTGATGAATCTGTTGTTTTGGAAATTTTTAGGTGGTTGGTAATTTTTTAAAAATATTTTTGTAAATGTTTTTAATTATTGGATGTTGCTCTATTCAGTTTATTTGATGTTCTTTTTATTGGCATGGTTGATGTTTTATAATTTTGTTATTGTATTTGATGTTTGCATTGCATACAGAGTCTGGCTTCTTGCGGTTTCCAGTCCATTTATATTTTATGGTCTCTTTATTCTGTATTTGGTTAGAGTCTGTCTGTGTTCTGCATGTGAAACTGAGGCCAGGTTTGTAGTGATTGGCATACATCAACTTTGGGAATGTGCAGGTCTTATGATTTTTGTATTTTGATCAGTATAGGACATGAATTTCTGTTTTTCTTTCTCTGTGTTCTGCTGCATGAGTCTGGCTTCTCATTTTTCTAATTTGTGGCCCCTTATTCTATATTAGGTAAGGGTCCTCTGCATGTGTGAGAAAGGGGAGGGATTCTTCTGCGTGTAGTTGCTGGTTAGGGATCTCCAGGAGGCTGAATTGTTCTGCTTTTCCAATAAGAGTGTTAACACCAAGTTAACAGTGCTGTCCTCGTAAGTAGCGTTGCTGTTTGGGTCCTGGGATTTAGTATTGTGATGGCATGGTGAGTTTGTTGTATGGCTTCTCAGTGTCTCTTTTGCAGGGTTTTGTTACTTCATGAATGTCTGGCAGTGGAGGGATGCTGTGTTGCTGTTATGCGGTGACAGCATAGTTTGGATATATATTTTGTATGATGAAGGGGAAATATCCTAAGTTCTGCTTTGCACCCTTTGTTGGGTGGGGATAGTGGGGAATTCAGCTGAGGGGAGAGTGGGGACATAAGGATGGAGGGAATTAGTCCACCCTTTATTCCATGTCTTAGGCTGGAAGTGCTCAGTTTTGATAGCAGAAAATATCACAAAATGCAACAATTAATGCATTAACAATCTTTTGTAAGTAGTCATTCATACATGTAAAGCATAGCTTTAAAATAAATCATGTAACAATATGATGTTTCTCCGTTCCTTACATGGGGGTGGGATCCAATCTGGGGAAAAACACAAGGGGGCTCGTGCACAAAAGAGTGCCTGGGGTCCCACAAATGTTTAAAGCGGCCCTGATGAGTGTGCATGAATTGGAGATTACTACTGCTCCTTTCTCCTACCCAAGAGAAAATTGTTGCCTCTGTTATCAGCAACCCAAAGGAAAATGTTGCTGCTGACCCTGGCCAGGGGATGTTTGGAGCAGGTACTTGCAGGAGGGGATGACTGAAGATCAATTGGCGGATGTGAGAGGAACAGGGGCGAGAGGGCATCAGCTGGGGGAATGTGAGAGGAACAGGGGCGAGAGGGCATCAGCTGGGGGGAATGTGAGAGGAACAGGGGCGAGAGGGCATCAGCTGGGGGGAATGTGAGAGGAACAGGGGCGAGAGGGCATCAGCTGGGGGGAATGTGAGAGGAACAGGGGCGAGAGGGCATCAGCTGGGGGGAATGTGAGAGGAACAGGGGCGAGAGGGCATCAGCTGGGGGGAATGTGAGAGGAACAGGGGCGAGAGGGTATCAGCTGGGGGGAATGTGAGAGGAACAGGGGAGAGAAGGCAGCTGGGGGGAATGTGAGAGGAACAGGGGCGAGAGGGCATCAGCTGGGGGGAATGTGAGAGGAACAGGGGCGAGAGGGCATCAGCTGGGGGGAATGTGAGAGGAACAGGGGCGAGAGGGCATCAGCTGGGGGAATGTGAGAGGAACAGGGGCGAGAAGGCATCAGCTGGGGGGATATGAGAGGAACAGGGGCGAGAGGGCATCAGCTGGGGGAATGTGAGAGGAACAGGGGAGAGAAGGCATCAGCTGGGGGGATATGAGAGGAACAGGGGCGAGAGGGCATCAGCTGGGGGAATGTGAGAGGAACAGGGGCGAGAGGGCATCAGCTGGGGGAATGTGAGAGGAACAGGGGCGAGAGGGCATCAGCTGGGGGGAATGTGAGAGGAACAGGGGCGAGAGGGCATCAGCTGGGGGAATGTGAGAGGGAGTGAGGAGGAGCAGGGATAGGATGAAAGGAACACCTGGTAATTCGGTATGACCATGCCATGCAGAGCTTTTCTTCTCCCCTAATCCTAGATGTTTTGGTTTGTTTAGTTTTTGTTTTGAGATCTTTTTTTTTATTATTTTTTTTTACAAGTGCGATGCTCCTAGTTTGGCCAGAGTATAAATAATTTCTTGTTCTTAGTGGGACTGGGTGGCAGTCAAAAGGCCAAGAAGGGACCATCCTGGGCTCACAGCTCAGAACCTAACAGTTGATCTTCCCCCAAAATGCTGATGAGTGATCCTGACCTAAGACTGCACTATAGTTATTGCTGTGTTTAAAAAGTACTGTGTTCTCGGCAGAATAAGCTGGAGGAGATAGATCTGGGGAAACGGAAGCACCCGAGGAGGATCATTCACTTTGTGAGTGGGGACACCATGGAAGAATACAGCACGGAGGAGGAGGAGGAGGAAGAAGATGACAACAAGCAGAAGGGAGTACAGAATGTAGACACAGTAAGCTCAAGTATCCTTGGGGTCATCGAGCAATTAATGCAGTAGCACAAAAACTGGATTCTTCTTTGCTCTGCTGTGCGTGCCAGCCTCGCATTTCCATCCAGTCAGATGGAAAGAGGGAACAAGAATGGGATGGGGCTGGAAGAGGAAACAGGTTGGCTATTCTTTGCCCTGCAGTGTCTCCCCCAGGCTCATCCCCTTCACGTCTGTCCCTGAATGAACATGGGTGGGCAATTATAATGGAATATTATTACACAATCTGTCTGCTGTGAGGTTTATTTTAACTGGTAATCTGTGGATTCTAATTTTGTATTATAATTATTTCCAAAGTGTTATCAGTGTTTAATGCTGTACAAAGCACAGAGATGATATTTTAAGCACCCAATACTGTACATTTTAATACATTGATTTTTTTTTTTTGTCTTTAAGTCTACCCTTTCCTGGGGACCCTATCTCCAGTTCTGGGTAATGAGAATTGCAACATCATCATTTTTTAGTAAGTAAAGATATGATACAATTATTTTTAATATGCTATCTAAAATGTGTAGTTAGGCAAACTTCAGTTCTCCAGTGCCACAAACAGGCCAGGTTTTCAGGATATCCACAATGAATATGCATGAGATATATCTGCATGCACTGCCTCTATTGTATAAAATGTCATTATAAAACATGACCTGCCTGCAGCACTCGGGGAATGGAGTTGGCCAACCCTGAGTTAGACTATTCTCTTATGACATAGAGAAAAATGCTTTAAAGTAGTACAGATCAAGAGTCTAGAAAAACAAATCTTTTCCTGGAGATGATGCAGACATTTTAACAATGCTTTCTCTTCTCCTGAAGAGAAATAACACTGGGGCTTATGGCATTAGCCAAGCGTTAACATTGTGGGCTTGCGCTTCTCCGCCGGGGACGGGAATGGCTGCTTAAGAACTGAGCTCTCCTTCCCGGAACACAAATAAGCCAGATTTTCCTTGCTGTTTGAAAGAGAACCCAGCAATTTGCATCCTCCAGGCGCTGCTGATACCGCCCTGATGGCGACGAAGAGGAAAACTGCAGATTGAAAGCAGTTTTCGTTTAGCAAGTTGCCGCCGGAGATCGCGGACGACAGTGGAGAGGCCTGAGCAGGCCGCAGCGAGCGGCAATGCGGCAAACATACAAGACGGCACCGGAGAGCCCGTGCAGGTGGGGAACGAAACGACCTCGATAACACCACAACTGAGAGAGGAAATTAGGGGATGATTCCTAGAAATCAGGCCAGATCTTAAAATTCATAAAAAGGAACTTTTAGCCTCAATTACTGAATTGAGAGAAGATCTAATAACTTTGGGACACCGTGTTGATGATATTGACGTGTGCACAGAAAGTCATGGTGTAGCTTTAAACAAACTGTCAGCGCCACACAGCTCTCTAGAAACCGATTTTGCCGCCCTTCAGGATAAAATAGAAGATCTTGAAAATCGGTCTAGGAGGTGCAACATCACAATAAGGGGAGTTCCAGATTCTGCAGAATACGCAAAGCGCTGGAGGAGGCTGAAAAAGTGTGCAGATTCCCTCTTCTGCAAGAGGGACGTGAGCAAGATGAAGCTATGGAAGAAACCTCCCAAGATATTAAAATAGAAAGAGCGCACAGAACATTGGGCCTCCGATCAGACTCTAGACCGTGTGACATCATCATCATCTGTTTCCATAGCTTTGTGCAAAAGTCACAAATTCTAGAAGCTTCAAAGATACAAAAATAACTGGATATGGGATGGCCATTCCTTACATATTTATTTATTTATTTATTTAACAGCTTTTAATATACCGGTGTTCGTGCAAGCACATCACGCCGGTTTACAATACAACTCGAGAAAGGAGGAAATTACATAAAACATATCTACCAAGACCTGGCGCCCTCCACGCTGCGCAAGAGGAAAGAACTACGAGAGGCCACGACCTTCCTAAGGGCAGAGAACACCTGCTATCATTGGACTTTTCCATTTGGCCTCCAGTTCACCGCAAAAGGAACTACCCACCAAGTTAAATCACTGGCCGAGGCAGCAGAGGCCCTTGAGAAGGCCGGATTCCAGCCGAACATCATCACTGCTAAGAAACGGCCTAAATCGCAGAAAATCAACGACCATGCTCGCTGGCACAGAGTTGGGAAAGGAGGGAGGCGTCTGCATAGACCCTCTGGAGGACTCTAGGTCAGCTCTGTCAGACCAAGGCTGACTATCTGGGAATTAACCATGAACTTAATCTACAGTATCACTTTTAATGGCAACACTGGAAGCCAAAAGGACAGGCTAGTGGGATTGATCATGGGCTACTTCTATCCCTATAATGATGACTGCGGGGTTTTTCTAATTGTTTTATGCTATTCTTCGACAGCCACCATAACACGGAAATTCCCCTTTCGCTGGCCAAAAAAAGTCGATTAAATATCTGGGCGTGCAGGTTGGACCCTGTAATTCGAACGTTTTTGCTTTTAATTATGCCCCCCTTTGGAGAAATATTGAGAGACTTAAACAAATGGAGTAGAGAACACTTTTTTCCTGGTTGGGCCAAATAGCGGTCATCAAGATGAATATTTTACCCTGTCTATTGTATTTCTTTTCCACAATTCCCACCCATATATCCACTACCACCCTAAAGTTGTGGCAGAAGAAGATTTATGGTTTCATTTGGAAGAAGAGGCCCCCCGCCCCCAAGGATTGCACGAGCCGTATTGTTCCTACCAAAAACTAATGGTGGAGTGGGAGCCCCTAATCTTTTATGGTACTTTGCAGCAGCGCAACTTAGGGCCTTAGTGGATATTTACAACAAGGTTGAAATTAAAGAGTGGGTGCAGCTAGAAGCAACATTGATTGGTGGGAGCAATGCCCTTACAAGCACTTCCATGGCAGCCCAAGCGCACCTGGAGACCTTTGGTTTTTCTACCGCTGGCCTTAGGGAATACATTAAGAATATGGGCTCAATGGAAAACTAAATTGGTGGGATCCATTATTTACTTCCTTCTTTCTCACTAATTCTACAATACCAACTTTTCTGTAGGTATGGGGTCTCATACTTTTACAGAGTGGGCCAGCCAGGGTATTGCTTGTATTGGGCATCTTCTGAATGAGAGTACGATCCTAAAGTTAGAAGCCCTGGAGGGAAAATACCAGCTGAGTCCTGGAAATTTTCTAGCCTACGCACAAGTTCGTCATTTTTTTAAAACTCTGAGAGCCAGATCTCTGCGCTTATCTAAGTCTCTGTTTGAGAATTATTGTGAACGTTCTGATAAGGTGAGAGGTATCACATACAAGATACACGCTATCCTTAACACGCATTCTCCTTACACTTTCCCACATATCAAGGCTTGGAGCAAGGATCTTGGGGAAGTAATGGATGACGATGACTGGGACCTAGTATTCTATAAGACAGTGAAGTGCTCTATATCTGCTGCTATACAGGAACACTGCAATAAAATACTATATCGATGGCATTTGACCCCAGTTAGACTACATGGAATGTTTCCTTCTATCTCGGATAAGAGCTGGAGAAACCGTGACCAGTCAGGCATTTATATGCATATTTGATGGCATTGCCCAAAGGTGGTACCTTTCTGGGAAAAGGTTCATATGTGGCTAGCTAATATAGTGGAGGGAGGAGGGGTTATGGATCCACGATATGCTTTGTTAAATATACCAGTAGAGGAGCTAAATAAATATGCTCAAAATGTTTGTCGTCTAGTATATATAGTGGCCAGATGCGAATTAGCTAAGGCCTGGAAGCAACCTGAACCTCCATCACTTCCAGTGGTTATCCACTGACTGCATAATCATTATCGACTGGCATATCTTAATGCTGTGAAACAAGACAAACTCCCACCGTTTCACTCTGTGTGGAAACCATTGGTGACATGGTTGAAAAACCAAGACCAAAATATGGCCTAGGGAGGTGAGCCCCCTCCTCTACTGATCCTCTGCATCGTTTGCTCCCGGGGGTACAGATCTGTTTTGGGAAGAATGGATGGGTTCATTATAGCTTTGATTAGAAATGGGATCATCTTCTTCTCCTCTCCCTCTCTCTCTCTCTCTCTGTGTTTTCCTTTTATTTATTTATTTATTTATTTTGTGTGGATTAATATTCTAGATGCAGGACGAGTAGCTCCTGGATTTACCCATGCATGAATGCGGCACATGATTGTTATATTACGTCCTATTGTTTTCAACCTGCAGAGACGGGGAGGGTGGGTTGGGATAGATGTTAAATTCAGAACATGTTCATTTCAAAACACTTTGACCACTGTTGTATGCTATGCTTTGTGAGTATTGTGAGCATGTGGAATACTTACCCTAAATGGTCAATAAAAGTTTATATTAAAAAAAAAAAACCAAAACTGTGTGCTGCAATTCAGTGCACAGTTTCTTAAGGCACAAGCTAATTTTCTTTTTAACTCCCAATGCAGTAAGCTAAGGGTATGCTAATGCATCAGGAATTAAAAGTACGCACAAACCAGAAAACGTACACAAAGGAAAGGCTCAGGGCGTACAACCACATGATTTATGTGTATAGCGCATGTTCACTGTGCATAAAATACTGACTACGGGTCCTGGCATCAGAACCCCAGCTTCGGCTCATAGACTGACATTAGAGCTGGAAACTTTACTCCGCCGCTTCAAGCCTAGAATAACATTTTCAGCGCTAAGAAAATTAAGTGAAGCCAGCACACAGCTCTGCATGGGGGGGGGGGGGGAGGGGTTATAGCCAAGAGCTTCATTTGCATGGGATTTCCGTGCGAGGGCGTACAGCTCTGTGTGCAGAACTCCTTGCTGCACGAGGAGTAAAGTTTGTGCACCGGGCCGAGCACACGTTATTACGTCAGGCGCGTTGTTAAAGAGAGCACTGCACCTGATGCTGTAAAGTATTAAAGCCCCTTATGGTGCTAATTTTAGTGCTTTTTGGAGGTCTGGGAGGATGCATTGACTTCTCTTGGTATCTGTCAGTACAACTAGGTAAAACGATAAATGAAGGCAAGGACTCCTGGGTCCCAATCTAGTAAGTTACATAAAACGACTGTCGTTCTTCTGTTTAAGAAGCAGTCAGATCATATTTAAGATACACTTTTTATCCTCCTCTTCTTTGCTTTTTCATGGTCATGCTTCCAGCTGTGCTTTCTCGTGTGCTCTCCCTTAGGTTGTGATAACCTCGGTGGCAAACTTGCAGCTCTGTTTGGACTCAATCTGCCCAAGTATCAGTACGCAATAGATGAGCACTACAGAACAGAAAGGAAGGTAAGGGGATTCCATGCTCAGGGTTCAAATAAAAGGCAAGAAGACAGTTTTACAACTGCAGCCATTCTCAGGGAGCCCGGGCTCGACAATGTGGTGTTGCATCGAATCGGGTACCAAGGCCAACAACAGGGATAACTGTGCTACGGTCACACCAGGGGTTTGATACTTTCAAAAAATGTGAAATCTCTGCTCTCCCTTACCCTGAATGTATACTGATAATGAACTGTGGCTATTGCTATACCAGGCTGGAATTCAGGTGCATTGCGGAGACAACAAACTCTGTTTTGGTGGCAAGTGGGTAATAGTTGGGGGGGAGACCTGTTTTCTCCTTAGTAGATGCTTGTTATGCCACTGGAATCTGTTGCCTCTCTTCACATGATGGCTGACGGCTCATCGGCCGTAGCTAGACTGGTCTTTGGATCGTTGTGTCAAGGCTGACTCCATGTCACTGGAGGGCGCTGAGGCATGTGAGCTGCTAACAAAGGCGGAGATCTTTTTACTGAGTCTCCCTGGATAGTCAGAATTTCTATTCCTGAGGAACCGGGTTGAGCCTCGGGACTAGAAAATAGGTTTCTGGGAAGAGGAAGGGAGGGCTGCTTAGCTGTGCCGCAGAGCCTGGATATGGAGCAGACCTGCCAAGTCTCCCGTGTTGGAGTCCACCTCCTGCTGTCCTGCGCGAGAGCAGGCAACTGGGAGGCAGAGACTTGGGATGTGGGTGGTAAGCAGCTCCAGGGGTGCGGCATCACGCTGCTGAGCTGGGGAGGAGGGGCAGCACCAGGGGCTTGTCACACAGCAGCCCACTGCTTGGTTTCTTCTCCACCGGCACCAGGATGAGCAACTTCAGTCTCGTAAGATCAGCAGAATTGAAGTTGCTTGTCATGGTGCCAGAATTGAGGAAACTGAGCGGTGACCTGCCACCCAATGGGCTCAGTTAACTGCTGCAGGGTAGTGGATGGAGGAGATAATCGGGACAGGAGGCCAAAGGGGGAAGCAGATGCTGGGCAAGCAACAGGGGACTGCCGATGCTGGGGAGGGGCAGGTAAGCAGCAAAGGGAACAGATTCTGGGGAAAGGGGAACAAGCAGCAGGAGAGAGTGAATGCTGGGAATGGAGGAGCAAGCAACAGCGGAGAGTGAGTGCTGGAGAAGGTGGGAGCAAGAGTCAGGGGGACAGATGGTGGCAAAGGGAGGGGAAGAGGCAGGGGCCAGACGGTGGCGAAGAAGAATGGGGAGATGCAGGGGGCAAATGGGAGAAAAGGAGGAGATACAAGGAGCAAATGATGGTGGGGAAGGGAAGGAGGTAAGAGGCAGGGGGCAGATACTGGGGAAGAAGGTTGAGGCAGGCAGTAGATGCTGGGGCAAGAGACGGGGAGATGGATGCTGAGGGGACGGAGGAAGGATGGGTGCTAGGGAAGAGAGAAATGAAGGGTTGGTGGAGGCAGGCGGTATGAATGAGAAATGAAACACGGATGGAGTGGAGGGGATGGGAGACAGAATGGAAGGGTAGGAGAGAGAAAAATGAAGTGAAGAGAGAAGTAAGGGGAAGAGGAAAGGATCAGATACTGGGGGAGAGAATAAGAAATGGTTGTTGGAGAGATGGGAATGGAGATATTAACAGGATGATGTGAAGATGGAGGAACAGAAAGAGGTGGAGTGGAAGGGAGATAAGGAATGAACATAAAAATTGTCATACTGGGTCAGACCAAGGATCCATCAAGCCCGGTATCTTATTTCCAACAGTGACCAATCCAGGTCCCAAGTACCTAGCAGGATCCCAAATAGTAGATATATTCCAAGTTGCTTAGGCCTAGCGATAAGCAGTGGCTTTCGCCAAGTCTACCTGGTTAACAATGATTTATGGACTTCTCCAGGAAATTGTCCAAACCTGGCTTTACCACATTTTCCAGCAATGAATTCCAGTGCTTAATTGTGCTTTGAGTAAATAAACATTTTTTCTGATGTTTTAAATGTGCAATTTAGTAACTTCACGGTGTGTCCCTTATTTTTTTTTTTAAGTGTAAACTGATTTTATTTATTATTTTTATATACCGACATTTGATCTCAATCGAGATATCACACCGGTTTACATTCAGGTACTGTAGGTATTTCCCTATCCCCAGAGGGCTTACAATCAAAGTTTGTACCTGAGGCAGTGGAGGGTAAAGTGACTTGCCCAAGGTCACAAGGAGTGACAGCAGGACTCAAACCCTGGTCTCCTGGTTCATAGTCCACTGCTCTAACCACTAGGCTATTTCTCCTCCCTTTTGCATTTACCCTTTCTACTCCACTCGTGATTTTATAGACCTCTATCCTGTTCCCCCTTCTCTTCTCCAAGCTGAAGAGCCTTTTCTCTTAGACAACTGTTCCAGCCCCTTTATCATTTGGTTTTCCTTCTCTGTGAAGGCGAGAGGAAGAGGTGGAGCAGATGAGAGAGCCAAAAGATGTGAGAATAGCTACAAAGTAAGAAGAGAAGAAATGGAAATGAAGGGAAGAAAGATGGAAACTAAGAGGAGATATGAGAGCAGAGAGTATCAGGACTGAATCCAAAATAGAGAGAGAAAGAGGAAGGAACCATGATGGGGCAGAGGAGTGGAGATAGCAGGTGAGAAAGAGAAGAGCCTTGGTGTGGTGGTGGTGGGGGGGAGGGAGGAATCCAGGGAGATAATGGAGGAGGAAGGACATGAGAAGGAAAGTGGGTAGGGAAAAGAGGAGGAGGAAGGGAGAAAGAAGAGGAAGTGTTAAATCTTCACTCAGAGACAAAGAAGGAAGAGAGAGAACTGCAACAGAAAAGAAATAGGGAGAAGGACACCAGAAAGGAGAGGAGGCAGAGATGAAGCTAAGAGAAGCTGGAGAACGAGCAGAGATAAGAGGAAAGAAATAAAACTGCAGACATACAGGTTGGAAAATGTCTCTTAATTTTAGATTCCTTGCCTTTTTTTCTGTGTTAGGTAGGTAGTCTAAGGCAAAGGGCTCCCAGAATTGTCCTCCTCATTTAGCCCTGCTGTCACTGGTCTAATTATGGTTATTTTCTGGAAGGACCGAGGAACTGGAGGCTGTGCCATGCTGTGCTAGGCCACAGCCTGAAATCTCGCTCTGCAGCTCTGACAGAGATCCATGAGAACTGAAGCTGACCCAATGATGATATGAATTATCTGAGATTAGATACTTGAGTGTAAGTGTTTAAATAAAGTTTCCTAGCGTGTAGCAGATGGACTCAGGACCAATGGGTATAGTGTACTCCTGATAGCAGTTGGAGACGGATCAGATTTCAATCTGACGTCAGCCCTAGTACATATACCCCTGCAGGAAGTGCAGCGCTTCAGTATTTTCCGTCTCCATAGCAGTTAGGGACTATCTGCATGCTCTCACAGCGTTAGAGTAAATTCACTGGAGAAAACCCAAAATAAGAAGAAATCTTACCTCTACAGACGAGCCCCGCTCTCCTGCAGTGACACCCTCGGGTCCCTCCCCCAGTTGAGAATTCCCGAGGTGATTTCCGCGATCCCTCGGAGGTAAGCCTCGGGCCGGTGGCCGACCCTCGGCGGGGACCTAGCCTCCGACATCGGGTGAGGCTGAGAGGCAGTTGGTGCAACTTCAGGCGCGGCGGTGAAGGTATTTTCCCTCTCCCCCCCACAGCCGGAGACCGCCCGGAACGAGACCGGGAAGCGCCGAGACAAGGTAAGATAGAAATCTATTTAAAAGTCTCCGGTCTCCGAAGCTTGAGGAGACGCACAGGTCGTCAGCCAGCACCAGTGCCACCGGGTTGATCTGCCCTAGCAGGGCTAGACCCCGGTCAGATCCGAGGGTCCTCCCACGTGGAGACCCTCCGAGGTGGTCACCATTTTGATATGTTCGCCGCCCTGTCCGCCGTTCCGATCTGTGCGCACAGAGGCGAGCCGTGTGCACAAATACCTTGTGTGCACAATGTCACACGCCCAAGTACCATGCGCACAAGCGACGCGCATAGCCACACGCTTACTATGCCAGGTGCATAACTTTGATCTGTGCACACAACAGCGCGCACATCTCCCTGAGCGTGCACCATACCTGAGCGCACAACTGTATTTTACGTGCACAAGCCATGGCACCACCGGAAAAGAAACTCAAGGCTCAGGGCCTTTGCCCAGCATGCCACATTAGAGCTGCACAGCATGGGAAGGCCACGGCCCTGTGTATACAGTGCGAAGAGGCCCTAGGGGATCCAACTCATGGCCCTCCCCAGCCGGTACCGGGTTCCAGCCTCTCGAACAGTACGCCGGACCTAGCATTGCACAGCGGGACCCCCCCCCCCCCCCCCAAATGGGGTTCCCCAGGGACACGGCACCCCTTAGTCTAGACCCAGCATCTATCTCCTGGGTAGAATTCTTCAAAGGTCTGCATACCTTCATCCACATGCAACCAGGGCCTCCTATAATACAGCCACAGGCTCCACCAGAGGACCTCAACATCCCAGGACCCTCTATGCTAAGGGAAGTGATCCCACCGCCCAGAAGCCCCATCTTCGGGGACACGGACAACTCGGATGAGGATTCAGAACCCCTGGAGGAAGGGGAACTCCCTCCGGGGACGGAGCTCCACCAAGCCATGAGACGCTTCTTCACCAAGGACGAGCTTCCAGACCTGGTCACCCACAGCGTAAAAGAGCTTGCTATCCCGGGCACAAGTGCCTCGGGGAAACCTAAGATGAACCCCCTACTAGAGGGACTCCGTCAGACCTCCCATTATTTCCCACTATTACAAGCCATCCAGCAACTAATTGACCTGGAAAGGGATGCCTCGGAAACTACATTCAAAGGGGAGTGGGCTCTGGCAGCCATGTACCCTTTGGACCCAGCCGCCAAAGATCTCCTGGCATGTCCGAAAGTGGATGCCATGGTCTGCGCGGTCTCGAAGTGCACTACTATCCCAGTGGAGAGAGGAGCAGCACTCAAGGTTGCTCAAGACAGACGTCTGGAATCTATCCTCAAACAGTCCTTTGTCGTCTCCGCTATATCTTTACAGTTCATGGCCTGCTGTGCCGTGGTGACATGCACCTGCTTATCACAGACCAGGAACAACACTCCTGGGGAGGCCCTGGAACCAGCAGTATCATTCCTTGCGGACGCTGCTTCTGATCTGGTGCGCACCGCAGCTAGAGGAGTGTCATCTGCCGTGGCAGCCAGAAAACAACTCTGGCTCCGAAACTGGTCGGCCGACACATCCTCCAAAACGAGATTCACAAGGATGCCTTTCAAGGGAACACTCCTGTTCGGAAGCGAACTAAAGAAACTAGCCAACAAATGGGGCGAGTCCCCACTGCCGCGGCTACCGGAAGAGAAACCAGCGATCCTTCCCCCGAACCTCCAGGGGCAGAGGATCATAGCACTTCAACCCATATAGAAGCACATATCAAGCGGCCTGCCCCGCAGGCTGAAGCCAGTCCTTTCGGAACAAGCACAACAAAAGGGGAACCAGCTCGGGCCCAGGCCCCAGCTGCACCCCATAATCAAAATCAGCCGACCCATCCAAAGGAAGAATCCATAGGGGGCAGACTTGCCCTATTCTACCAAAGATGGGTCGAGATAACTTCGGACAAGTGGGTCCTATCCATCATCCTAGAGGGATATTACCTGGATTTCTACCACCTCCCTCCGGAAAAGTTTGTGGAATCCCCCTGCCACGACCCTTCCAAGAGGATGGCAGTGGAAGCTACACTGACCAGATTGCTAGCCTTAGAGGCTATAACACCGGTGCCTCCACAACAAATAAATACTGGACATTATTCCATCTATTTTATCGTCCCCACGAAAGAAGGAATGTTCAGACCCATCCTGGACCTCAAGGCGGTCAACAGTCACCGGAAGATTCCTCGCTTCCGCATGGAAACCCTACGCTCGGTAATAAGGGCGATGCAACTGGGAGAGTTCTTTACATCCCTGGATCTGTTGGAAGCCTACCTACACATTCAACTGCTCCCTTTCACAAGGAGTCTTCCCGGACACTCTCAAATTGGCCAGCCTAAAACCCATACTCAAAAAATTGAACCTGGACCTGAATGATCCCAACAACTACCGTCCTATATCAAACCTGCTGTTTGTAGCCAAGATTATGGAGAAAATCGTAAATAATCAACTTTTGAATTACCTGGAGGAACATAATATTCTACACCAGTCACAATATGGATTCCGAAAAGAACACAACACAGAAACTCTCCTCATCTCGCTCCTAGATCAGGTATACATTGGCATTGGCAAAGGACAGTCCTTCCTCCTAGCACTTCTCGATATCTCGGCGGCTTTCGACACCATAAATCATACTACCCTTATAAACCGGTTATCAGACATAGGAATTGCAGGACCCGCCCTCAGATGGTTCATAATTTATTCAAGAAACTTCACAGTATAATGTATATAATGTAAATAAGGTAATCCTTACAGTTCTACTCTCTTATTCTTATCTCTCCTCTAAGTTTAAGACCCTTGTTGTAATGTAACTTTTTGATCTCCTTGCACTTGTTTATGTTCTGTTCTTTGTTCTCACCCCTTGTTACATGTAAACCGGCATGATGTGGTTTCTAACCATGAATGCCGGTATAGAAAAAACGCAAATAAATAAAATAAATAAAATCTCTTTTCTTAACAACATAGCCTACAATGTTAAAATCAATAACAGAGAATCCCTTCGCACTAACTCCCCATTTGGAGTACCCCAGGGCTCTTCATTATCGCCCACCCTGTTCAACATTTACCTTCTCCCTCTCTGCCATTTACTCTCAAAATTAAAACTGAAGTTTTACATATATGCAGACGACGTTCAAATCTTAAACCCCATATCTAATTCGTGGGATTCACACTTGCAAACAATCAACCTCCACCTCGCAAGCCTTAACCTGGTCCTTAACACTACCAAGACAGAACTCCTCATCACCCCAGAAGGCAGTCCCTTTCATCAACAGCTGCACACTAACACACAAATCTCCCATGCAAGAGACCTTGGAGTCATAATAGATAGCCACCTGAGTCTAAAGAAATTCATAAACCACACTACGAAGGAATGCTTCTACAAGCTGCAAGTACTCAAAAAACTCAAGCCGCTCCTTTTCCATAACTATTTCAGATCGGTCCTCCGAGCCATCCTGTTCTCAAAGGTCGATTACTGCAACTCCATCTTGCAAGGTCTTCCTGCTACAATAAAACCCCTCCAGCTGCTTCAAAACGCGGCTGCAGGAATCCTGACGAATACCAATCGGAGAGAGCACATCTCTCCTATACTAAAAGATCTACATTGGCTCCCAGTAAACTTTAGGATTCTCCATAAATCACTTACAATTATTCACAAAAGCATACACCATCAGACCCCTCTTGACCTGCTACACCCTCTCAGACTTCAGTCTACGACCAGACCCTTAAGGGAAGCTTACAAAGGATCCTTAAACATTCCTCCAATCAATGCGGTGCACCAATCAAACATCAGAGATCGGGCATTCTCAACAATAGGTCCCTCCATGTGGAACACCATGCCACCGGACCTCAGGCAGGAAACCTGTCTCATAACTTTTAAGAAGAAATTCAAGACATGGCTTTTCTGTCGAGCCTTTCCCTGTTCCTAAGCCAATAGCTTGACTTAGAATTGTTCCCAACTCTACTGTGATTAAACAAATTCTAAGTACTCATATATGTTATAATGTGGTGGGCTCCTTTTGCCTCCCTCCCACACCATCTCCTGTAAAAAGTTAATTATCGCTGTTCTCCCCTCTTTATTTCCTATCCCCAGTTTTTGCGCCCCTGTTACAATGTAACTTTTTGCTTCTTCAATCTATGTCTCTTGTTATTTGGTTATGGTTAACCGCTTTGTTCGATGTAAACCGAGTTGATTTGATTTGTATCAAGAAAGTCTGTA
Source organism: Rhinatrema bivittatum (assembly GCF_901001135.1). NCBI lineage: Eukaryota > Metazoa > Chordata > Amphibia > Gymnophiona > Rhinatrematidae > Rhinatrema > Rhinatrema bivittatum. The sequence goes on along the minus strand of NC_042617.1, from coordinate 37,005,553 downwards.
TATTTATTTATTTATTTATAACTTTTTTTTATACCGAAGTTCAGGTAACAGAATTACTTATCACTCCGGTTTACATTATAACAAGTAGAAAACAATGACAACATATGTCTTACAATGAACAAGGGAGTGAACAACTTGGATAATATAACATAACATAACTAGGAACAGTAGCAGTATGCACTATTAGAGCGAAACTAGCGCATGGGGAGGGAGGTTTGCTAATGGGGGGGGGAGGGGGAAGGAAGGTTGTTCGTGGAAGGGGGGAGGAGGGAGAAATTTCTTATTGATGAGTAAAAACATGAGCATAGGTTCTGGATATATAAAAGGTTCTGGATATATAAAAGCCTTAAATAAATAAATTCTGATCCAACAAGAGCACCAGCGTTTTCTACGCTTCTTGATCCTGGACCGCCACTACCAGTTCCGGGCACTACCATTCGGGTTAGCCACTGCACCCCGGATGTTCACCAAGATCATAGTGGTGGTGGCAGCAACACTGAGGAAGGAAGGAATCCGCGTGCACCCTTATCTAGACGATTGGCTGATGAGGGCGAAATCCTCCGAGGAAAGCCACCAGGCAACCAACAGAGTCAAAAACTCTACTAGAGAGCCTTGGGTGGGTGCTCAACACAAACAAGAACTGCCTGCTGGCCTCCCAATCTCTAGAATACTTGGGAGTCCAGTTCAACACCAAACAAGACAAGGTCATCCTGACAACGACAAGGAGATCAAAACTGATGACCCAGTTACAAACCCTGTTGAGCGAACTTCGCCCCACAGCATGGGATTACCTACAAGTCCTCAGCCTCATGGCATCCACACTGGAAGTAGTGCCATGGGCACGAGCTCACAGGAGATCCCTACAACGCTCACTACTATCACGATGGAATCCACTGTCCCAGAACTATGGTGGCTACAAGAAAGCCATCTCAGCCAGGGAACGAGACTATCCTCACCAACCTGGATCCTGCTCACCACGGATGCGGAGCACACTGCCAGGAGCTAACCGCCTAAGGGCAATGGAACAAAGAAGAGTCAGGATGGAACATCAATCGCCTAGAAGCCCAGGCAGTCAGACTAGCCTGCCTACGGTTCTGTCACAGACTCCAAGACAAAGCGGTCAGAGTAATGTCAGACAACGCCACAACAGTGGCCTACATCAACCGTCAGGGAGGAACCAGAAGCTAACAGGTGTCTCTGGAAATAGACCTCCTAATGTCATGAGCGGAAGCGAATCTTCAAGAGATCTCGGCCGTCCACATCGCTGGGAAAGACAGCGTTGCTGCGGATTACCTCAGCAGAGAAAGTCTAGACCCAGGAGAATGGAAACTGTCGAGCACAGCATTCCAAATGATAGTAAACCGTTGGGGAACACCAACCATGGACCTCTTGGCAAACCGGTCCAACGCCCAAGTGTCCAGTTTCTTCAGCCGCAGGCAGGAACTCCAGTCCCAGGGAATTGATACCCTAGTACAGACCTGGCCACAGGATACTCTGTTATACGCCTTCCCGCCATGGCCCCTATTGGGCGCAATCATTCACAAGAGAATGCCACAGGGGACCAGTACTTCTAGTGGCCCCGGACTGGCCAAGAAGACCGTGGTATGCAGACATGCGAAGACTGCTGACAAGGGAGCCCCCTTCCGCTACCTCCACACAGAGACCTGCTCCAACAGGGACCGATCCTCCACGAGGATCCAGCTCTATTCTCTCTTATGGTCTGGCCATTGAGAGGACTCGTCTGAGGAAGAGCGGATACTCGGGGGCAGTAATTGACACCCTACTCCGAGCATGCAATTTCTCCACATCCCTAACATACATAAGGATTTGGAGAGTATTAGAAGCCTGGTGCAAGGACCGCGAAATCATACCACGCTCAGTCAAAATTCCTGCGATTTTGGAATTCCTACAGAATGGTCTACAGAAGGGATTGTCTCTCAACTCCATCAAGGTACAGGTGGCCGCATTGTCATGCTACAGAATCAAGAGTGAGAGCGGCACCATAGCCTCTTACCCAGATGTCTCCCGCTTTCTGAAAGGAGTCAAGCAGATCCGACCACCCCTAAAGAGGCCGGTGCCTCTTTGGAACCTCAACCTGGGCCTAGATTTCCTAGCAGGAACCTCCTTCAGACCTCTCCGCGGCCTGTCTCTCCGACTATTAACATTGAAGACAGCCTTCCTGATGGCAGTCTGTTTGGCCCGTCGTATATCCGAGCTACAAGCACTGTCCTGCCGAGAACCGTTCCTCAGATTCACCCCGGGAACCATCCAGGTACGCACAGTTTCGTCGTTCCTTCCCAAAGTGATGTCTCACTTCCATCTCAACCAAACCATCTCGCTACCATCGCCAAATGAGCATAAGAATTCGGAAGAGGCTCGAAGTCTACGCCATCTCAATGTTGGCAGACTTCTAGTCTGATACCTGGAAAGGTCGGAATCTGTACGAAAGACGGATCATCTATTCATCCTTCACAGCGGGAAGAAGCAAGGGGAAGTGGCCTCGTGAGCAACCATAGCCCGCTGGATCAAAGAAGTCATCAAGGCGGCCTACGTAGAAGCAGGCAAGCCACCGCCTTTACAAGTCAAGGTCCATTCTCCTAGAGCCCAGGCAGTGTCCTGGGTGGAAACCAAGATGCTGTCACCCGCCGAGATCTGCAGGGCAGCGACATTGTCCTCCATCCACACCTTCTCCAGGTTTTACCGCCTGGATGTTCAGGCTCGGGAGGACACAGCATTTGCAAGGGTCACGGGCAGCCTCCCACCTGGTTCGGGAGTAGCTGTTATACATCCCATTGGTCCTGAGACCATCTGCTACACGCTAGGAAATGGAGAAATTACTTACCTGATAATTTCATTTTCCTTAATGTAGACAGATGGACTCAGTATCCCACCCACGGCTGCCGTTACTCATGGAATTCTCGGGTGACATCTCCGAGAGCGAATGATTCACGGGTAAGCCATGCTTTCCTTCATCTAGGACACCCATCCTACCGGGTGTCGACGTTTCTCGGTTGAGGGCACTGGCGGTCTCCAGCTAAAGCCAATTCAACCAGTTCAAATTAATTAAGTTACCAAGTTATAAAGTTAATCAAGTTATTCAAATTATTCAGTCATATATATATATATATATATATATATATATCCACAATGCTTTTCGAGGAGAATACTGAAGAGCTGCACTTCCTGCAGGGGTATATGTACTAGGGCTGACGTCGGATTGAAATCTGATCCGTCTCCAACTGCTAACAGGAGTACACTATACCCATTGGCCCTGAGTCCATCTGTCTACACTAAGGAAAACAAAATTATCAGGTTAGTAATTTCTCCATTTTAAGTTTAGAACCTGAGACAGCATCAAGCGCAGCTCAGCCCAACCTATCCTTAAACACGTAGGTCCCCACTGGGAAAGACAAGTATTTCAAACAGAACTGAGCATGACAGTCCACCAATTCAGTTCTTCATGCTATAATTAGGTATTATACTTCAGAAAAGCTACTTTTTAATTGAAGATTAATATTATTGCCAAGGCCTAGCAAATGCAAACAATTTTATGAATGATTATGAAAAACATGAATTTCATCTAAAAGAAGAATTTAGGAGCAACACTAAGGTATAGTTTTGCTTCACTGCTTTGTTTTTATTAGGGGATGAAGAAGAAAGTTTATATTTATTTTGTTAATTATTTCAATGATTTAAGTACTACTATTCAATTAACTAGTGTCAAAAAGTGGCCCTTATATGTCTTCGTGGATTCCTAGCTAAGAGGTCAGTAAAGAGGTGGTTGGTTATTAATGGTCGGACTCCCCCCATTGGAAGGGGCCTTGTATGGAGATTAGTTTTTCTGTAGAGCTAGAGAGCCCAGAAGGTTCCCTGTTTTTCATCGTCTAGCTCTCTCCGCCAGCGAAGGTGACTGGGGTTCCAGAGCAGAATGCCCAGGCCTTCAGGAGGATCCTGAATGAAAGACTCAGGAAGTGATGCTTAAGGAAAGAGAATACATCATCTGCTCCTGGTTTCCAGGGGAGACCACCCAACCCGTGCTTGAGAGGTGGAATTACAGCATGGAGCAGAAGGAGGCCGCCAGCTGTGTCAGATCAGCACTAAGAAGTGGTAGTGGGGGCCGATCAACGGTTCTTCGGATGATGGTGAGAGGAGGAGCCGTCTGAAACACAAAGGAAAGTTCACTTTCAGACAGGAGCAGAACCAGGTTCCTGCTTGGTCCAAGGAGAATCTCAGTGTGGGAGCGTCTCCAACGCCTATCCTCCTACGTGGGTCGTGGAAGTAAAATTTCCATAGTGTTGCAGGTTCAGGGATTGTAAACTTTTACACTATGTATTGCATTTTGTTCTGCCATCCGGATACCACTGGAAGGACATGCACGCATTGTCAGATTCTTTACCCCTCATAAAATACTTCTGTAAACTTTACTTTTTGGAACAACCCTAACCCGTGTGGCTGTGTGATTGGTAGAGCAAGTTCCTGAAAAATGTTACAGCCTAAGGATCTAGAAAGCTTGTCTTCCCCCCCCCCCCCCCCCCAGTTAGAAAGGACCCAGGAGCCTCATTGGTGTGCTTGATGCTCTCTCAACTCCCTGATGTGCCCCCAGGTCAGAAGAAGTAGACAAGGGAGTAAATCATAGTCATGAAAACATTAATTAGCTGAATGTTAAAAGTCCGAACTATTAATTCAAAATGTGAAACAACTATCCACGTACTAGAGACAAATAGCAATGCTATTTTATAGAAGCTGATAGTTTCCAATAATAATCCTTACAAAATCTGCCTGCCTTTATCAAAGCTGTATATGATTACAATTTGGAATTTGTTGCCAGAGGATGTGGTTAGTGCAGTTAGTATAGCTGTGTTTAAAAAAGGATTGGATAAGTTCTTGGAGGAGAAGTCCATTACCTGCTATTAAGTTCACTTAGAGAATAGCCACTGCCATTAGCAATGGTTACATGGAATAGACTTAGTTTTTTGGGTACTTGCCAGGTTCTTATGGCCTGGATTGGCCACTGTTGGAAACAGGATGCTGGGCTTGATGGACCCTTGGTCTGACCCAGTATGGCATTTTCTTATGTTCTTAATGAAATTCAGAGATAGAGGACATTGTAAAAAATGGTTAAATAAAATGAACTGTTAAATAAAAGAAGAGATGTAAAAGAAAAATATTTACTCACAAAAAAGTAAATCTATCAAACTACATCTTCAAAAAGAACCAAGAAATATGATAGGAAACTGGAAGATTTAACCTCTAATGTTGAAAACCACTGCTATGAAATGCTTGTGCTTGCAAGTAAGGGAGCTAAGGATTGGCTCCTGGATTCCTTTTAGCCATATCGGACCATAATCGGTCATAGGCCCACGCATGTCTTTGTTGTTATTTATTATGTTTTAAATTGCAAATAAAAACTCCAGCTTCCCTTTAGAAGCTTCTAAGGGAAAGTACTATTTTTTTTTTATTCTTAATGGGAGTGTTCTAAGCGGAAGCCAGATTTTTTTAAAATTGCAATTAAAAAAAAATATTGAATAAACAGCAAAAACATTTATGGACCTGTCATTATTCATATCCAGTTTATTTCAAGGAAGCCTTGAACAAATCCTTAACACAGGGGTTACGAAGATCCTCATCTACACTACGAGTATGATCTGATTGTTCTAAGAAATATGAGGTGCAATGAGATGCTTTTTTTGACTTAATTTTTATTTATTTATTTAGCATTTTTCTATACCGAACTTCATGGTTAAATACCATATCAGATCGGTTTACATCGAACGGGGGATAGAGAAAAACTTGTAACAGAAATGGAACAGTACAAAATACTCAGAAGAGAGCAGTAAGTTACATTAAACAAGGACTATAAACTTGGAGGCTTTACAGCTTAGAAGTAAGAAGAATAGAAGGCCCAATAGAATGCACCCAACTTAATTGTTGGGTGCATTCAGATAACTGACTCTCTGTTGTTAAATGACAGTACTGGTGGGGGCAGAAGCATCCAGAGGTCACTCCTACCATACGAAGTGGAGTAGCCTAGTGGTTAGAGCAGCAGCTTCTCTGAATGACGACGGAAGGCAGGGTTCACAGCCTGTGCTACTGCTTGTTGTAATCTCGAGCGAGTTGTGTCACCCTCGGGTACAAACAAATTGGCGACAGGGGAATACTTACAGTACCTCAATAGGATCCATGCTGAAAAGGTGGAATATATTAAAAAAAATTATCAGTGGGGCAAGAATATTTGGAAGGGAGGGCCAGGAAGTGTGTGTGGGGAGGGAATTTAGTAGCATACTTTTTTAAAAGAAATGAAAATGTGCATTCATTTGGAACAAAAAAATGTTCATACTTGTTGTTTACAATAATCCATTTCCTAGCGTGTAGCCAGATGGACTCAGGACGAATGGGTATTGTGCTCTCCTGATAGTAGATAGATGCATAGCCATGGTACTTAAAATAAAAGTCACTGAAGTCCTCAGATTTTAGCTGGTAAGCTTAAAAAAGAATAACTGCACTATGAAACATGATGTTAGAAAGTACCACATAAGTATACAGCGTGACAGGTGTGCGTGGCTCACATCGCGCATGCTGTTAGATTCTCCTACAAGAAGATGGAATGTGCACATTTTGTGTCCCTAAGCTGAACCATTTCTCTCTTTCTTTCCAGCGAAGCGTAGAGGATGATGAAGGAATGGCAGAATCGCAGGAAGCTGACGCCCTGAGAGAGAGACAGCACTTTCCGACGCAGAGCGTAGAGTACGGGGCTGTTTCTTCATCTACCAACCCGGTCTCGTGTGCCGGTGAAACCACGGAACATGGTTTAGGCAATTCAACCTCTTCAACAAACGATATACAATAAACGTAATGTTTTGTGGGGGGGTTTTCCCCTGCAAATTCACAAGGAATTTGGTAAGGAACTAGGGAGGACTCTCCTGACTGCAAACAGTGGGGCTACTTTAAGATGTGGAAATGATTGCACAGGAGAGCCCCCGCCCTGGCTGCTTTGGCTAGAATTTACACCACTCACTGGCAGAGTTTTGGGGATTATGTTATGGTTGTGGGGTAGCGATTAGGTAACCACCCCCGCGCGAGGAGTATCTCAAGAGACTGCTGCCTATGTCCTACTATTGATCAGTGGCAGGAGAGCAGAGACTTCCACGGGCTTGATGAATATTTACAATGTTCATGATTTTTTTTTGTTTTAATAAGGAAATAACCCCCGTTGTAAAGCACATACAATGGATGAGGTGGAAGATAAAATTCCTCTTTAACTTTTATGGCTTAGCCTGGTGCCACTGGTAGTACCGTTGCAATACTGAGTCCCCCTACCCTTGGTTCCTGTGCCATACAGTGACACTCAGTGTCTGATTTCTGTAAGTCCAAACCTGACAAAATATGGAATATCAAATGTTTGTAAATAAACAAAACTCTAAGGGCTTGGATTTACTAAGCTTTTTCGCCCATCGATGCACTATGGGGAAAAAGCTTTAACAAATTAGGCCTTAAATGACTGCAAGATTTTAGAGGAAGGTGTTTTAGTGTGAAAGCCAAACAAGAATTCCCACTGTCAGTAAAGTGAAAGCCTACAGGAAACAGCAAAGCTCACTGCAACCTTCATAAGCATATTTATGTGACTAAGTATTCATCTGTGTTTCACTTTTTCCAATGCTAATAAAAAAATAATTAAAGCAATTATGTAGAAGAACGATCTGATTCATTCACTAGTGCAGTCTACCATGTTCACAGAAACATTGAGATTGTATTTTTTTTAGCGCCTGCTCAGGACAGTAAATCATAAGAAGATAAGAAAATGCCATACTGGGTCAGACCAAGGGTCCATCAAGCCCAGCATCCTGTTTCCAACAGTGGCCAATCCAGGCCATAAGAACCTGGCAAGTACCCAAAAACTAAGTCAACTTAATTAATAGCAGGTAATGGACTTCTCCTCCAAGAACTTATCCAATCCTTTTTTAAACCCAGCTATACTAACTGCACTAACCACATCCTCTGGCAACAAATTCCAGAGTTTAATTGTGCATTGAGTGAAAAAGAACTTTCTCCGATTAGTTTTAAATGTGCCCCATGCTAACTTCATGGAATGCCCCCTAGTCTTTCTATTATCTGAAAGAGTAAATAACCGATTCACATCTACCCGTTCTAGACCTCTCATGATTTTAAACACCTCTATCATATCCCCCCTCAGCCGTCTCTTCTCCAAGCTGAAAAGTCCTAACCTCTTTAGTCTTTCCTCATAGGGGAGCTGTTCCATTCCCCTTATCATTTTGGTAGCCCTTCTCTGTACCTTCTCCATCACAATTATATCTTTTTTGAGATGCGGCGACCAGAATTGTACACAGTATTCAAGGTGGGGGTCTCACCATGGAGCAATACAGAGGCATTATGACATTTTCCGTTTTATTCACCATTTCCTTTCTAATAATTCCCAACATTCTGTTTGCTTTTTTGACTGCCGCAGCACACTGAACCGACGATTTCAATGTGTTATCCACTATGACACCTAGATCTCTTTCTTGGGTTGTAGCACCTAATATGGAACCTAACATTCCGGCCGATACAGTACAGTGCACTCTGACGGAGCGCACTGTTAACCCGCCACTGGACGCGCGTTTTCCCTTACTCCTTATTCAGTAAGGGGTGGAAAACGCACGTCCAATCCGCCGAACCTAATAGGGCCCTCAACATGCAAATGCATGTTGAGGGCCCTATTAGTCATTCCCGCACGATTCACTAAGTAAAATGTGCAGCCAAGCCGCACATTTTACTTTAAGAAATTAGCGCCTACCCAAAGGTAGGTGCTAATTTCTTCGGGCACCGGGAAAGTGCACAGAAAAGCATTAAAAACTGCTTTTCTGTGCACCCTCCGACTTAATATCATGGCGATATTAAGTCGGCTGTCGGGTCGAAAACCGGACGCTCAATTTTGCCGGCGTTGGTTCTCAAGCCCGCTGACAGACATGGGCTCAGAAACCGGACGCCGGCAAAATTGAGCGTCGGCTGTCAAACCCGCTGACAGCCGCCGCTCCTTTTGCCCATTTTTACCGCCAGGCCTAATTTAAATACTGAATTGCATGCACCGGCGAGTGGTCAGTTCGCCCGCGGACTTTACTGTATCGGCCTGATTGTGTAACTACAGCATGGGTTATTTTTCCCTATATGCATCACCTTGCCCTTGTCCACATTAAATTTCATCTGCCATTTGGATGCCCAATTTTCCAGTCTCACAAGGTCTTCCTGCAATTTATCACAATCTGCTTGTGATTTAACTACTCTGAACAATTTTGTGTCATCTGCAAATTTGATAACCTCGCTCGTGGTATTTCTTTCCAGATCATTTATAAATATATTGAAAAGTAAGGATCCCAATACAGATCCCTGAGGCACTCAGGGGAAGGGGAAAGCCGGCAGTCCCGCCTGAGCCTCTCCAAGGGCCACGGCGAGGCGGCTGCCGAGCGCTCGCCTCCTGGCTGCCTGCCTCCTTTATTTCCCCAGGCACGGATGTAAATCAGGATGCAGACTTGATGCTCGGCCAGGAGGGCGCAGGCTAGGATTTCCGTGTTCAGCAGGCAAAACTAAAATGCAACAGAGCGGAACTGAAAACCCGCCCTGCTCCGTGCTGAATGGAGATCCTAAAGCAGGGGTTTCCCCATGTCCCGAGCCAGAATCACCAGAAAGCACGCGGGAAGGAAGGTGTGGGCGATGTGACAAAAGGAACCTAAAATATGAATAAACGCCATCGTCGAGTTTACATAATCGACGCGTGGAAACAAGAGCATGGCATCAAGCATGCGGCGAGTCAGTTTGATATAAAACAAACCTGATGAAAGAGATGCGGGGACGTGAAGCTTGTTCGCAATGCAAGAAGAAACTGAAACAATTTGCAAACACTACAAAAACTGGAACGCGATCAATACGTTTTAGAAATAAATAGCTGTCCGCTTTGAAGCATGCTCCCCTTTTTACCTGAGCACAACCTCGCTGTAACGCTCCAGTCGCTCAGTCTCTGAAATATATACTACAAAAAGACTTTTTTTTTTTTTTTTAAATCGGAGCCCTTTTTATTTGTTAGGGACATCCTGAGGGCTCACCGATCACGTGCGCTGTGCACGCTTTCAGGATGTGCTTTGTTTCGGTTTCAGTTGCTTCTGCCGGCCTGGGATATAATGGGGGGAGGGGGGTGCACTTTGAGCCATAGGAATAGGGCAGTGCATTCTCTGCACTGCGTTAGCAGGTCAGAAAGTAATCACCGAAAGGGGAGCTGGGGGAGGGGACTACCTAAACCCTGCACAGCTATAAGAGAGCAGGCGCCCGGCTTTCCCTGCGGGCGAAAGCGCAACCGTCAGCTGACGAAGCGGGAGCAAAATGGGACTGGAACAGCAAACGGCAAGGAGAGCTGTCTTGGAGTTTATGGTCTTATTTGTAAATTCTCAGTAAAATTAAAAATAAGAATGAAAAATGTTGCGACGAGGGTGGGATTCGAACCCACGCGTGCAGAGCACAATGGATTAGCAGTCCATCGCCTTAACCACTCGGCCACCTCGTCCTGTTGTGAAAGCCTACTTTCCTGATCAGTGATAAGGAATTCTGCCTGCTTATCACTCCACATTCCTAGATTACATATTTGGGAATCCTGCCAACATGAACAAATACACAAGGCAAATTATAGGCCAATACTATGAAGCTGGACACGCGGTTGGATGCATGTTTTCAACGTGCATCCAATACCCCTTATACCGTAAGTGGTTTAGCACATCGAAAACTTGTGTCCAACCTCCCCCTCCCCCCCCCCCCCCAAAAAAAACAAACAAACTAATGCAAATGCATGTTGATGAGGCTATTATGAACCTAGAATACTGACAGTAAAATGTGCGGCGGTGGCTTGGGCAGGCATTAATTTCTGAGCAGCCAGAAAAAGTGTACAGAAAAGTATTAGTACACCCTCCGACTTAATATCCTAGTGATATTAAGTATATATTCACCATCAGACCTCTCTTGATCTGCTACACCCTCTCAAATTGCACTCGACGTCCAGACCCTTAAGGGATGCCTACAAGGGATCCTTACATGTTCCTCCTATCAAAGTTGTACACCACTCAAACATCAGAGACAGGAGACGTTCTCTATCACAGGTCCCTCCATCTGGAACGCCATACCTCCGGACCTCAGGCAGGAAACTTGTCTACTATCTTTTAAAAAGAAACTAAAGACATGGCTGTTCTGCCGAGCCTTCCCCGCCACTAGCCCAACAGCCTGACTTAGAATTGTTCCAGCAATTATGTAAATAAACAATTATGTAAATAATAAACGCTAAATCACGCTCACAAGTTATCATGAGGACGGCTCCTTGCCTCCCTCCCATACTCTCTTGTATATAGTACTTTATCTTTGTTCTCCCTCTCTTTTTTTCCTACTCCAAGTTAACACATCCTTGTTATAATGTAACTTTATACTCCTTCAAATTGTCTCTTGTTGATTGGTTGGTTATAGTTACTGCTTAGTTCGATGTAAACCGAGTTGATTTGATTTGTATCAAGAAAGTCGGTATATAAAAGCCTTTAATAAATAAATAAAATAAATATTAAGTCGGAGGAACCAAAAATATTAAAAAAATAAATAAAAATAATAATAATAATAAAAAACTTGCCAGCTGGTAAGGTTAGGAAAACGGACACTCAGTTTTACCGGCGTCCGTTTTCTTAACCCATGGCTGTCGGCGGGTTCAGGAAACTGACGCTCGTAAAAAGTGTCGGTTTCCTGAACCCGCTGACAGCCACCTCTCCTGGGTTTCCGCTGATAAGGAGGCGCTAGGAACGTGCTATTGCCCCTAGCGCCTCCTTATTAGCGCGACCCCCTCATTTAAATACAGGATCTTGCGTCCAGGAGAGGTGGCTGGGCGCGTGTTGGGAGAGAGGGCGCTCACCACTGAGTGCCCCTTTTTCCCGCACTCTTATTGTATCGGCCTGTCACTGCTTTACCACAGCCAGCACTAATCATCCACCTCCGATTGTGGCTGCGTATTTGCCTCAACAGCACACGACTTGATTTTTGTTCATTATTCATATACTGGAAGTTTCTTTGTGCTATTTAGAGACAGATTTATTCCAAAAAGTATTTAAACTACGTGTAAATATTGGTTATAGGGACCTTTGTTTTAGGTTTTCCTTTCCATTTTTCATGGGGATTTCAATGTGATGAGGAAAAAAAAATCATTGAAAAAAAGGACTTTTTTCATTGCTATTTTTCTTTGTTTATTATAACAAAGTCATTTGTTTCCCTCTGGTTTCTTTTGTTATTACATTGCCACCAGTTAGGAGCCACTTCAGAAGCAGTGGTCAGGGAAGTGATGAAAAGAGGGCAAGGTGGGGAGCGATGCCATAAACCCGCTCGCCAGTTTCCTGGGTTCAAGTTAATTTTATTTAATTTACATATTTATTTACATTACATATTTTGCTAGTACAACTAGAACAAAGTGGATCCCAGACACCCAATAAAAGTAACATGCAATATACATTAGGATCATTTAAGAAAAGAATGCCCCGGCAGCACTTCACCAATGCTACAGGAGAGATTTGCCTCCCTCTTGTGGCAAACTTTAAGTTTGCTGCCAAAAGAAGACAATACTTCATCTTGGGGATATTTTGTCGCGCAAAATTGAAGATTATTACGCGGAGCCTTTTGAAGTCTGCCTTAGCGCCAGCATTGCGATGTATTTATTTATTTATTTTTCTGGACTTGGCAGTTTTATTTTAACCCCCCTTGGCTTTCCAGCTAAATTAGAAACGGGTTTCCCAGCCAGTGTGCCCTCAGACCTGACCAGGTGTACCGTGGAAAAGTCAGCATTGCCCCGATACTCAGGACCCGATCAGTGCCCTGGGCTTGGCTCTCAACCACTCCAGTGCATCTTTCTGAGCATATGTGTAGCCATGCATGCCTTGCCTTTCCAGCTGCAGCACGAGCCCCGGAGGGTGGCGCTTTAACAGGCAGCATGCAGGGCAGAGACAGCTAGGCCCCCCCGGCTTTCTGCTGCACATAACACATTGCACACAGCACCTCCTCCTCTTATATCTCCCATGCCTGCTCTTGGAGTCCCACCCTCCCCTCTCTTATCCCCAGACCAGGCAAGATGGGGAGAATGTTCACTGAGCACCAGATGCAACCCACTCTGAGTGTGGTTGGGAGCAGCGACAGCATTAGTGGCAGAGCTCTGGAGCCACATGTGCCACCTGCAGCGGCAGCGAAGTTAGAAGCCAAGCCAGCTGCACCCGCTGCACAGATTTCTGCGTTCCCCTGCACGTACAGTATATGTATTATTATTTGTGTTTAGTGTCCGCCCTTTTGAACTATCGCTCATTCAAAGTGGGCTACAGTGGCTAAAACCCATAGGAGGGCTACAAACTGGAGAAGGAAGCAGGCGTCCAGGAGTGAAAGAGATCTGCACCTGGCAGGGAATTGAGAGGATGGGAGGGAGGAAGAAAGAGTCCAAGTGTGGTAAGGAGCAGAGGGCAGGAAAAGAGCAGGAGTCCAGAGGCAGTGAGGAGTGGAGGGAGCAGGAATGTCTGCGGGAGGGGGGGGGGGAAGAGCTAAGATAGGCGGCTGATGGGTCCAGGTTAAAAGACAGCTGAGAGCGAAGCAGAGAGCAGGAGAAGAAGGAGAGTGGAGGAGGCCATAAGGTATGAGCGGGACAAAATTGTGGCTGAAGCCCAAGGCAGTGTTACCGAAAAAAATGTGCTGAAGCTGGAGTAACCCACAAATGCAACTTGTACTGCATGCTGTGTGTATGCATGTCTACCCTCATTTTTCATGCAATCACTGGCACTGCCACATAGTGGGGTAGATTTTCAAACCGCGCGATTTGGCCTACTTTTGCTGGCGCATCAGGCGCAAGCAAAAGTACGCTGGATTTTAGTAGATACGCGCGGAGCCGCGCGTATCCGCTAAAATCCGGGATTGTCGCGCGCAAGGCTATCGATTCTGTATAGCCGGTGCGCGCCGAGCCGCGCAGCCTACCCCTGTTCCCTTCGAGGCCGCTCCTCTAACGCCCTCCCCTCACCTTCCCCTCCCTTCCTCTACCTAACCCACCTGCCCGGCCCTGTCTAAACCCCATCCTTACCTTTGTCGGGGGATTTACGCCTCCCGGAGGGAGAAGTAAATCCTCGCACGCCAGCGGGCCGCTAGCGCGCCGGGACGCGACCTGGGGGTGGGTCCGGAGGGCGCGGCCACGCCCCCGGAACGCTCCCGACACGCCCCGAAAACGCTGCTGCGCTCGGTCCCGCCCCGACACGCCCCCGACACGCCCCCCTCCAAAAACCCCGGGACTTACGCGAGTCCCGGGGCTCTGCGCGCGCCGGTAGGCCTATGTAAAATAGGCTCACCGGCGCGCAGGGCCCTGCTCGCCTAAATCCGCCCGGTTTTGGCCGGATTTAAGCGAGCAGGGCTCTGAAAATCCGCCCCAAAGCGAGCAGTGTGGGGGAGCTAATAATTAGAGCCTCCTCCCATGACGTAGGCATGTCATTTCATTTCAAAAGCCACTGGAACGCTGCTCCATTGTGCCAGGCCCATACGTGACTCTGTCCCTTTTTTTTTATTATTATTACTTTGGAAGAGAACCTGATGGGGATTTCGGGGCTACCCGCTCTATTTTTGCCCATATTTACGTATTTTATTACTTGGATTTTTCACCCACCTTTTTTAATATGGGATTCACTCAAACAGGCTGATCCAATAAACGTGCACAGAAAACGGGCGCTCAGTGTTGAGTGCCCGTTTTCCTAACACGCGCCCAACCACCTCTCCTGGGAGCGCGATTCAATATTTAAATGAGGGGTCGCGCTAAAAAGGGAGGTGCTAGGGACAAATGTGTGTCTTGAGTGCCTCCTTGGCATCGGGCACACAGGAGAGGTGGCTGTCAAGCGGGTTGGGAATATGGAAGCTCAATCTACGAGCGTCCGCTTCCTCCTGCTACCGGCATGTACACTCACATGTTACATGGCCTGGACCGTGTATTTTGTGTGTGCATTGGATGCCCAAAATCTTTTTTTTTTCAAATAAATCACTGCTTTATTTGGTTCCTCCCTACTTAGGATCGCTACAATACTATTAGGAGGAATCACAGAAAGCAGGATTTTTCTTTCTTTTTTTTTCAAGGCGCCCTTGAGTGTGGCACACAGGGCTGGCGTAAAATTTGCCGCGTTGCAAGGGTGTATTGGCCGCGGGGAAAATGTATTGGATCGCGGGGGATTAGCTAATAGCCTCCTCTACATGGATTTCCATGCGATGAGTGCTATTAGCTATGCGGTGATTTGGATGCACGTTTTGGCCGCGCTGATCCCCGTATTGGGTTGGGGGCTATGGCCGCGCGTCCAAAACGTGTGTCCCATCGCCTGTTAAGCCGTGCGCAGCGGCTAGCACAGGGTATTGGATCGGCCTGAAAGTGGGTCACAGCATATTAGGATGTTAGCTTACAAACAGGTCCTTTGTAGCTTCACATTAAAAAAAGGTGTAAACAATTATAAATAACAGCAAAATCACAATACAGTTTGTCAAAATAAGGCACACCTTAAGACCTAAAATAAATTAAAAAAAACCTGACTAGACACTCTAAGAATAAATAGCAAAACTCTGGCTTATAGCCGCATGCTTAAGGCAATCAAGGTGCATGCCAGACAGTTTTCTGTAATTCGTTTAGCACTTAGGGTTTTGGGTTTAGCATTCATGACGTGAGAATAGCCATATATTTACAGGAGGGAGTTCCATAGGGCAGGTGCTGCTCCTGTGAAGGATTGATTGTGCGCTTCTGTTCGTTTGAAGTCCTCTCCATGTTTGCATTGCTTGCTCCCTGGAGGCAGGTGTGCCACACATTTTTATTAACGTAAATACTCTTTGGGCTGGAAAAGATTGGGAAAACACTGACTTAGAGCCTCTCAGGCCTCTGTAATTATTCCTACAACCTATACTAGGGCCACGATGCCAGATGCCTTCATTTGCAATTATCCAGGGTCCTTGTCCCTCTTTGTAATCTTCTCGTGGCCAGGGCTGCTCACAGACTGCAATTCTCTCCAGAATGGCCACTGGCTGTCACTGTTGTTTGTTGAAAAGCATAAAAATAAAAAAAATGGGGAGAGGGTGGGAGCCGTCACCCTGGCAAAGGGGCTTGAGGGCTGTCATCTTACACTTTTTTTTAATTGACTTCTCTTTCCAAGCATTCAAGTGGATTAGCATGGCAAACATACTGCTTTATCAGAATTCCTAGAAAAGTATGAAAGTTTATTTGAAATCCCGCTTCTCCCTCAAATGTCAGCTTGTTTTATAGAGGCACAGGTTCACAAACACTTAATGGACCATGCCAAAGCTTCGTGGGCCTGCTTTGCCCTGCTGTGTGCCTCTGAGCTGAGCTTTTATAATTCAGGCCCTCTGACTTCTGAAGTCTGTGCTTGACTGGGCCTTGAAACGGTCTCTCGAGATCTGCAAGCCTGAAAATGTGCACCTGCTGGACAGCTTCAGTTGGGAAGAATGCATCCTTCAGGGAATCCGCCTGGAGGGTCACGAGTTTCTTCTCTGACTCTTTTTATCATGGATTTAGACATCCACTTGGGTGTTTTGATTTCACATTCAGCACCATACCAGAAAGAATATGGGTGAACAAAAATACCTAATCACACACTGGTATCTCTATCATGTAATATTAAGTACCTGCTGTATTGCTTTATCAGCACCTCTTAGCTGTATTTTTTCAGCAGCTGAGACAATATTCTAGATTTTGTCACTGGATGGCACTGTTTAGCAACATATATCAATTGACATCTATTTTTAGTGATCCATTTTAAGTTTCCAAAACTTCAGCATTGCATGTGTCTCAATATTATAGCTGGCACAGGAAAATATTTTAATGCCAACAGTATGGCTCGGTGAATACATATTCCTTGTCTAGGCGCATTCTTGTGTCTCACTGGTCCTTTCACTGAATATTTGTACTGTGTTTTTGCAAAGACAGACATGCAGTGATCATGGCTTACCCTGGACCCTCCTGCATCTCTGGGACTGCTGGACTTCTGGCCATGTAAACAAGCTCGTCTATAGCAAAGATCTGTGTGAACTTAACCATTCATGTACAACATGTTTGTGCAGTTGTCATGTGACATGTAGATCCAACAAAAAGAATCCAGGTTTTCTCCTGGATTACTGCAGTGCCTAGAAGGCAGCACCAGAAGAAGAGTAAAGATGTCTTCAAGAAAGTGTGGGAGAAAAGAAGGATGGATGGAAGCCGCTACACCTGCGCGATCGGCACGGTCCTATCGGGGACAGGGTGCCCATCGACGGCCTGCACTGCGCCCGAGACCGCGGCCTACTCCAACGCCGGATCCCACCCCCAGAACGACGTCATCAGACGAGGACCGAGCTCAGATTTTAAAAGTAGGAGACCCACCCTGTGCTCTCTCTTTCGCGCCTTGCCTTCGAAACGCCGCTACACCCGCGCGATTGGCGCGGTCCTATCGGGGACAGGGTGTCCATCGACGGCCTGCTCTGCGCCGGAGACCGCGGCCTACTCCAACGCCGGATCCCAGCCCCAGAACGACGTCATCAGACGAGTACCGAGCTCCGATTTAAAAAGTAGGAGACTCACCCTGTGCTCTCTCTTTCGCCGCCTCGCCATCGAAACGCTGCTACACCCGCGCGATCGGCGCGGTCCTATCGGGGACACTGCGCCCGAGACCGCGGCCTGCTCCGACGCCGGATCCCACCCCCAGAACAACGTCATCAGATGAGGACTGAACTCCGATTTAAAAGTGAACTCCCTCTCCTGGCGTCGCACGCCAGGCGTCGCGCACCTAAAGAGCGCAACTAAGGAGCCTGCCCCTTGGCACGCCCCTTAGCGTTGACCCTGGCCCTCTCCCCACCTTCCTTTCGCCCTCACAGCTCCACACTGTCCTCGCCCACAGCACCACTCCAACTCTCAATGCCCTCCCCAACCTCCACATCGCCCACTCCTCACCTTATCTCTAATCTCCCCGCTCGCACCCACAACAACAGTCACAAACATGCGGACATACCCAATTCCGTCTATCAAACATTATTCAACCAAACCCTCCATACCTCGCATCCCACACCATAATACCATTTAATCCACCATGTACCACTCTGCTGCACAACTCACATGTAGATACTATGTCGCATAATAAACCTTTGCCATGTTCAATTTCTAATGCAGAACACACATGCAGATACCAGATTCGCAAATTAGGATTCTCAAATACTGGACTCTCAAATCTTGCTGTAATTATTAACCTTGTACTTTGTATTCCTGATACTAATTTATGATGCTATATTTTTAAATTGCTGCTGCATTATTAACGCTCAAGCTACCCCCCATGTTAAATATAGAATTATTCTCCTGTAAATAGGTCCACTGTCTGTTAACAACATTTGTTACGGTTACCGCACGTAACCACACAGCAGCTATTTTCAGCTGTTGTGTAGCTATGTCGGCCGTTGTATATCTTTATCTGTACCCAAGTATTAAATGCATCTATCCTCTTGCCTGCTACTATCCCTCCCGTGCGCCTCTTTGCTCGCACCCCCAGTTTTATGACTCCTGTTTTTTGTAACTGATTTCTTCCCACTTCTTTTTCCCTAGTTAATTGTAAACCGGCATGATATCTCTGATTATGGTCGGTATAGAAAAACCTGCAAATAAATAAATAAATCACTACTTACTTCCAATCATGCCCACACCACGCACTCACTTAATCAGTCTCACTACTATCACCCTCTTCCTTCTCAATGCTCAATCCATTGTCAACAAAGCCCCTATTCTCGATGATCTTCTACTTGTCAATCAACCTGACATATGTGCCATAACCGAAACATGGCTTAAAGAGTCCGACACAGTATTTTTGAACCAACTCCCACTAAACACCTATGACATATTCTCAATCCCGAGGCCCAAAAGAAAAGATGGTGGTCTTTTTCTTGCTGCAAAGAAAGCCCTCAAATTGACTCCACTAGCCTTTATGCCCACCCCCAAATACAAAATTGGGCTCTTCAAATCTCAACGCCTGCAAATATGCCTAGTATACACGCCCCCCTGGCCTCCTAGAATCAAACCCTCCCCACTCATCGAGTGCATTGCCGAAAACATTTCATTGAATTCTCCAGCCATCATCCTTGGAGACTTCAACCTACATGTCGACTCCACACCCCTCTCCCCCCCCATGCGATGCCTTTCTGACCTCACTCCAGGCGATGGGTTTTAAACAACTATTAAATGGTCCCACACACAGAGCAGGGCATACCCTTGATCTTATCTTCACAAACAATTTTATCCTCCCAGATCAGACTCCTGCACCCTGATTCCCTGGTCTGACCATTCCTTAATCAAAGCAAGCTTCAATATAAACATAACGGCAAGCCCTTCCTCTAAAAACAACCACAATACAATCACTTTTCACAAATCCTGTACTAGGGATGACCTCGTCTCGGCCCTCACCGATGATAGAGACAAACTAGACTTGACTGACGCAGACTCAGCTCTCTCATCATGGAACCAACTTACCAATAATATTGCCAACAACCTCTGCCCTCTGCAACATAAAAAACTCAATCCCACCACTAACAGTAAAAGATCATGGTACACCCCAGAGTTGAAAACCCTAAAGCACAACCTTAGAAAACAAGAAAAGAGTTGGCGCAAAGACTCCTCTCCCACCCAACTCGCCAAATACAAACATTTCTTATACTTATACCGAGCAAACATTCTCAAAACCAAGCGAGACTTCCATGCTCAATTCCATGCATTCACAGCTACTATTTCAACCCCAAAGCTTTATTCAATTGTGTGTCGGATCTTACAAAAATTTTCCCCCTACCCATGCCAGATGAACAAGCAGCAACGAAGTGTCAGGACTTAGCCCAATTCTTCCACGACAAAATTAAAAGTATCATGACCCGCTTTCCTAATACCTCATCCTACTCCAAAACTCTCATGTCACCCCCCATTGCCTCCTTAAATACTTTCGAAAACACTGCACCCTCCGAAATTGAATCCATCCTAAAAAAAAATGAAACCCTCATCTCACCCTACTGACACCATCCCCACAAACCTCCTCCTCTCTGTCCCTAACGCCATTGCCCAACCACTAAGTCACAACATAAACTGATCCATTACCCTGGGTCATGTCCTCTCCTCACTAAAACAGGCAATAGTTAAACCCATCTTAAAGAAACCAAAACTTGACCCCACTGATTTGACCAATTACCGTCCCATCTCCAACCTGCCTTTCATTTCAGAAGTCCTGGAAAAAGTCGTCAACACTCAACTCACCGACTACTTGGCAATAACATCCTACAACAATCCCAATTCGGCTTCCGCAAATATTTCAACACGGAAACCCTCTTCCTCTCCCTCACAGACCACTTACTCAAAGGACTAGATAAAGCCAATCATACATCCTTGCTCTACTTGACATCTCTGTGGCCTTTGACACCATAAGTCATGAAATACTACTGGACCGCCTCGCAGAAATTGGCATATCAGGCATCCCTTTTCAATGGTTCACCTCCTACCTAAATGGCCGCAATTTCAAAGTCAGAATAGGGAACCACGACTCCAATGCTTTTAGCCTCGCCCAAGGAGTCCCCCAAGGCTCCTCACTCTCCTCTACACTCTTTAACATATACCTCTTGCCCCTTTGCCATCTCCGCTCCAAACTCAACCTGGTCTCGTATTAATTTTCGCACCACTGAGGTGATGCTAACCGGCAGTTTCCAGCCTCCTCTCTGCTACCACTCTTGTGAAGCGGGACCACCATCGTTGTTCTCCAATCTTACAGCACCTCTCCCATTTCCAGGGATCTATTGAAGAGGTCCTTCAGCTGACCCGCCCGCACATCTATGAACTTCCTCAGTATCCTGGGATGTACCTCATCTGGCTCCATGGCCTTGTTCTCTTTGTTTTCCTAGCTTCACTGTGGCTGCTTGTAGCTCCAGATGCAAGGACCCTTACCTATTCCAGCTGTAGTTGAGCATAAAAAGTAGGCATCTCACAGCACGGTCCTCACAACAGATAAATGTTTAATTCTATTCTTATGGAAATGGTTATTTTCCTGTTGCGTGATGCCTGCTTTTTAGTTCTGCAATAACATTATTCTCAGCATTTTTAACAGGCCTGGCGCCACTGAGTGTGCAAACTGTGCAATTGCACAGGGCAGCACACCTGGTGGGGCAGCGTCAGGAGCAGGGAAAAGCCTGTGGTGCCACTGGTGGACCTGATCCCATCAGTGGCGGAAGAAGAGGAGGCCAGTGCTGCTGCTAGTGGACCTCATCCCACCAGCGGCGGAAGGAGGCGGCCTGTGTTGCTGCCAGTGGACCCGATCCTACCGGTGGCAGAAGAAAAGGAGGCCCATGGTGCCGCCAGTGGATCCGATCCTACTGGCAGCAGAAGAGGAAGCTACAGCAGAAGAAGCCCTTCTGCAACTCCTCGTCCAGTGCTGTCCCTGTGGTACTGAACACTTACATGCTACAACTTCCTGTATTCTTGTGAGATGAAATTTCAGGAAGTGCTAGCACCGTGAGTGTTGAATTACCGCGGTGCCAGCACAGGAGAAGGAGCTGTAGAAGAGCTGCTCTCCACAAAGTAAAAGGGATAGGTAGGCAGCAGCAGCAGAGGAGGAGGAATGAATGTATGTGTGTCTGTGTGAATGGGAGGCTGCCTGGGATAGGCGTGTGTGTGTGTGTGTAAGTATGGGAGGCTGCCTGGGATGGGCGTGTATGTGTGTGAATGGGAGGCTGCCTGGGATGGGCGTGTGTGAATGGGAGGCTGCCGGGGATGGATGTGTGTGTGTGAATGGGAGGCTGCCTGGGATGGGCGTGTGTGTGTGTGTGTGTGAATGGGAGGCTGCCTGGGATAGGCGTGTGTGTGTGTGTAAGAATGGGAGGCTGCTTGGGATGGGTGTGTGTGTATGTGTGTGAATGGGAGGCTGCCGGGGTTGGGTGTGTGTGAATGGGAGGCTGCCTGGGAAGTGTGTGCATGTGTGTGTGTGTATGAATAGGAGAATGTCTAGGGTGGATGTGTGTGTGTGAATGGGAGGCTGCCTGGGATGGGCGTGTGTGTGTATGTGTGTGTGTGAATGGGAGGCTGCCTGGGATAGGCGTGTGTGTATGTAAGAATGGGAGGCTGCCTGGGATGGGCGTGTGTGTGAATGGGAGGCTGCTTCTGATGGGTGTGTGTGTGTGAATGGGAGGCTGCTGGGGTTGGGTATGTGTGAATGGGAGGCTGCCTGGGGAGTGTGTGTGTGTGTGTGTATGAATGGGAGGCTGCCTGGGATGGATGTGTGTGTGTGAATGGGAGGCTGCCTGGGATAGGCGTGTGTGTGTAAGAATGGGAGGCTGCCTGGGATAGGCATGTGTGTATGTGTGTGAATGGAAGGCTGCTTGTGTTGTGTGTGTGTGAATGGGAGGCTGCTTCTGATGGGTGTGTTTGTGAATGGGAGGCTGCCTGGAAAGTGTGTGTGAGTGTGTATGAATGGGAGGCTGCCTGGGATGGGTGAGTATGTGAGAGAAAGAGAAAATGGGGGCTGCGGGTGGATTCCAACCAAAGAAGAGCTGGAGACGCCTGCAGTTTTGTCTGAGTGTATGTATGTATGAGCTTGGGTGCGTGTATGTATATAAGAGAGGAGAAAGGTTGTGCATCCCACTCCCAGTACTCCATGAGAATCCCAGGGTGATTGGAAATCAAAGGTTCCCAGGTATGGAGAGCATGAATTTTTAAAATCCTTTTTAGCTTTATTTTTCAGGTGTTATTTGCTGTGTCTGCTGTTTTGAAATAGTGTATTGGTGTTTGGGACATTTAATAAAACTTGTATATGAGTTTTTAATTATTGAGCTTTTATTTATCAGCTTTTTATGAAATATTATTAGTATGTTTTTAGTATTATGATTATGATTTATTTTATTTCTTGATTTTATTGTTTGATGTTTGAGGAATGGTAATGGCTCTGTTTTTGCCTTGTTGCACTGTATAGAGAGTCTGGCTTTTTGTGATTTCCAGTTCAGTTTTTGTCTGCACGTTTGTATTTCTAGTTTATGGTTGCTCTATTCTGTATTTGGTGAGGGTCTGTTTATGTTCTGCATGTGTGACTGAGGTGAAGCATTCTCTAATAGGAAGTGTATTAGTGTATTCGGGCTTTCAGAGAGTCAAGCCCACACCCAACACACATCACAATAGGCCTAATAGCAAATGTGTTCCATGTGGTTTTTTTGCAGGGATTTCTGGTTGGCATCACAGCAGTGCATGTAAATATAATGCAATATAATGTAAGTGATATTTTTTTCCCTCAGAATACAGTACTTTGATATCTTTCATGTAAAATATAAATACATAACTCTTAATTGTGTGGTGTGGAATGGGTTTGGGGGGCACGTATTGTGCAAGGCTATAACGTTCACCTGGGGCACCTATTACCCTTGCACTAGCCATTGGTATGGGGGGGGGGGGAGTTTTTAAATTCATATCACTAAAGGGTGCTGGGCCTTTTTTTTAGGGGGGCCCAGGACAGAGAATGAATGAATGGAGGGAGGGGCTTGCAGCACAGTAATTGTTCACACAGGGCAGCAAAAAACCTAGCACCGGCCCTGATTTCTATTCCTCCTTTTTCTCTCCTCTCCCTCTGTTGCTGAATCTTTACTGCCTGCCAGACCAGGATTTAGGGATAGGCAACATAGGCAATCGTCTAGGGTGCCAGATTTTGATGGAGCCAAAGAGAAGCCTGTTTCTGCTTGCTATGGGGCCACGAGCTGGCAAAGCTTCAAAGGGGTTGCCGCCACGACACTCTGCTTCTTGCTTAGGAGCGCCAGAATCTTAATTCCAGCCCTGGAGCTCGTCCAGGGAGCCTTGTTTGAAGGCTGGAACTGAACTATCCTGCTGGCTTCTTATGCAGCTGGAGGAACCACAACTGTGCGGGGCTGCCCACTAAGGGTGCGCACACACATTTTTTTGTCTCGTTCATTAGAAACGAAATAAAAAGGAATGAAAAGCAAAAGAAAAGAAAAGAAATGTCGGGACACCCCCGTTGCATAACAAACAAACAAACAAACAAAAAACAAACCCCTCTGGATCTTCCCTGGATTTCCCCTTCTCCCCCCCCCCCCCCCAACCTTACCCCACATCTGCTTTCTTCATGGAGCAGGAGGGATTCCCGGTTGCTCCTGCCTCGCCAGAGTTACAGTAGGAAACGGTTCTCAGACTGAGGCTGGCACCATAATCGCTTTCATCCACAAGCGAAAACAGCGCCAGCCTCAAGGGGATTAGACCTTCCCTATGAAGAAGGAAAACTTGAGGTAAGCAGGCCTGGGGAGGATTGAGGGAGGGCTTTTTCATTGTGTTTTGCAGTGGGAGTGACCCCAAATAAAATAAATGCAACTGTTAAAATGTCCAGTTTCACTTCCAATGAATGCGCATCCCTATTGCCCACCTCCCTCAGATGCCAAATACATCAGCCCGGCATTATGTCTGGATGGATCTACGTTCCATTTCACCAGGTGAGGAGGGCAAGGAACAAGGTACTGCCTGCAGTGCTGTCCTCCTGCCAGCAGGGGCTCTCCGTGGTCCATGGTCCCAGCTGCTCAGTCCTCCAAGCCCCATGAGCCCAGCACTGACTCAGCAGTTAAACTTGCCCCACCCTGAGCTCCTTGTCCTACTTTGGAGCCAACTCTGCTGCTAGCTGTGGCCGCTGTTGGTCCTAGTTCTTGTATGCTAGTACTTGCTCTGTGTATATCGGCCCAAGTTTGTGGCCTTCTCTTTGTCTGCATTTGTTCTTGCTTTTTATTACGTATGCTTCATTTGTTTGTCCTGCGTTTGTTCCTATTATTGTGGCCTTTTGTTCTGTCTGTGTTTGCTCTATTTTGCCTTGTTTCTTGTCCCTGTCCTGCCTCATTTGAGGTGCACTTTCTGTTCTGAATTTTGTTTCTGGGGCACCTTTCTACTCCTTGCTCGTTTTCTGCAGGCCTGCCCTGTTCTGGTGAGTGCCCTCCTGTACCTCTGTTTTTTTTCAGTGCACTGTCAGTTTGTCCTGCCGGCCACAAAATCTAAGGGCAGAAGACCCTGATGCCTGGCCAGCTTGTCCTGAGTTCAGCCTGCTGCTGCCTGGGAGTTACCCATAATTGGCTGTAGTGCCCTGATACAAGGTGCCGGGGGGATGAGACGGGCAGGTCTCCAAAGCTTTAAATGACCAATATTTCTGCAGTTTCCTTTCCAGAGGAAAAGACTTGTTTCTGCAATATTAATACCGTTACAGGTATTTTTTTTAAAACACTTTATTTATTTATTTATTTATTTATTTAACTTCTTTTACTATACCGATACTCAAGACCAGGTCTTATCGTACCGGTTTACAATAAAACTGAGGGGAAACCAATTAACATCTAGGTAGAAAATAAAGTTACATTAAACAGGGAGCGAAAACATGGAGATGGAAAATAGGACAGGTTTTAAATTATAACAACTGGAGAGTGATAAATATAATCAACAACAACAATATCTACAAAACAATATGTTAGAAGATACATAAGTGGAGATTTCTTTTTTTTTTTATAACATGCGCGCGGCAGCGCGCGCATGTTATAAAATCGGGTGTACATTTGTGCGCACCGGGTAGTGCGCACAAATGTACCCCGCACGCGCAAACTTTAAAATCGGCCCCTCTATGTAGTAACTGTTCAGGTATTTGAAGGTCATAGAAACATAGAAATGACGGCAGAAGAAGACCAAACGGCCCATCCAGTTTGCCCAGCAAGCTTTCACTTATTTATTTATTTTTTTTTTAATCATTCTTATCTGTTACTCTTGGCCCTTATTAGTAACTTTTTGGTTCTAGTTATCTTCCACCCCTGCCATTGATGTAGAGAGCAGTGCTGGAGCTGCATCTAAGTGAAGTATCTAGCTTAGGCCTCATTTTCCAAGCCACTCGCATGCGAAAAGTCCCTTATCGCGTGCGATACCAGGATGGGGGAGGAGTCGGCCCCTGAAGAGGAGTCGGGGCGTCACCGGGGCCGACTCTGCGCCGACGCCACGGACAGCGAAAAGGTAGGTGCGTTTTCGCTGCCTATTTCACTCCCAATAGCTACACCTCCTATGGTGGCGCTATTGGGTGCGAAACCGGCAGCGATCGCACCTCGATGGTGCGATTGCTGCCGGCTAGCGCAGGCCTGCCCCCCCGTTTCGGCCCCCCGCCCCTCATCTTCTAAAGTATCGTAGGCCTGCGATACTTTAGAAAATGAGGCCCTTAATTGGTTAGGGGTAGTAGCTGCCGCAATAAGCAAGCTACTCCCACGCTTATTTGTTTACCCAGCCTGTGCCATTCAGTCCTTGTTGGTTGTTGTCTGAATATAAATCCTCTTTTCTTTATTCCCCCCTGCTGTTGAAGCAGTGAGCTGCACTGGATATGTATTCCAAGTGAAGTATCAGGTTTAATTGATTCGGGGTAGTAACCGCCATATCAAGCAAGCTACACCCATGCTTGTTTACCCAGTCTATGTAATTCAGTCCTTGTTGGTTGTTGCCTATATCATATGTTCCCTGCACGTCCTCCAGGATATATATTTATTCAGGTCCTTCAGTCTCATCTCATATGGATTTTGTTGTAGAACCCACACCAATTTTGTCGCCTTTCTCTGAACTGCTTCCATCCTGTCCTTATCCTTTTCGAGATAAGTCTACAGAACTGAACATAGTATTCCAGAAAGGCCTCACCAAAGACCTGTACAAGGGCATTATCACCTTTTCCTGCTGGTTATTCCTCTTTCTATGCAGCCCTGTACACCTCTGACTTTTGCCACCGTCTTGTCACATTGTTTCATTGCCTTCAGATTGCCAGACAATATCACCCCAAGGTCCCTCTCCCATTCCATGCACATTAGTCTCATCCCCAATCTCATACCGCTCTTTTGGATTACCTCATCCCAGATGCATGACTCTGAACTTCTTGGCACTGAATCCCAACTACCAAACCTTCGACCATTCTTCAGGTTTTCTTAAATCACCTTTCGTTCTCTCTTCTTCTTTAAGCGTGTCCACTCTATTGCAGATCTTAGTGTCATCTAAAAAAGACAAACATTTCCTTCTATCCCCTCTGCAATGTCACTTACAAAGACATTGAACAGAATCGGTCCCAAAACTGATCCTAGAGGCACCCCACTTAACACTGTTCTCTCTTTAGAGTAAGTTCCTTTTGCATTACACGCTGTCTCCAGTCAGTGAACCAATTTGTCATCCACTCCCAGGCTTCTAATTTTATTCATGAGTTTCCTTTGTGGGCCCGTATTAAAAGCTTTGCAGAAATCCAAGTAGATCACATTGAGCATTCTTCCTTGATCTAATTCTCTAGTCACCCATTCTGACTGAGAAAGAAAAGGTTAAGATTCTGTAGTGCCATAACTATCTATGACCAATATGGCTACTACAGCCATAGGTGCCAGTGCAGTAAAGGTGCCATGGCACTGCTGCAGAGGCCAGCAGTGCAGGAGGATCACATGCTCACCATCAATCAATTGTAGAGCTCCAGAACAGTCACACATAAGACCTTAAGATATGCCATGCTGGCTCAGACTAAGGTCCATCAAGCTCAGCTAGCATCTGGTCTCAACAGGAGCCAATTCTTGTCACAATTACCCAGAAGATCCTAAAAAGTAAATCTATTTTGTGTTACTCATAACAAAGGATAGCAATGGTTTGCCCTAGTCTATCTGGCTAATAATGTTTTATGGACTTTTCCTCTGTAAGGATTGGCATGGGAGTGAGCCCTTTATGCTGTGGCATAATTGACGCAGCCTCACAGGCGAACCTACAAGGCCTACGCTGACAGCAGGCGAATGTGCCCTGTAACTGGACAGGCTGGAGCTTCACCAATACCAGCCACATCAAGGGCTCTGGAAGCCGGCAGGACGTAGGTGGATCCCTATGGTGTTAGAGAAAGCAAGAGTCCAAGAGCATGCTGGGGTCAGGACAGGCAGCAAGCTGGAGGTACTGGGACAGGCCAAGGGTCGGGGCAGGTGAAAGCAAATGTGGTCAGGTCCAAAGCAAGAAGTCAGGTCCAGGCGGCAGGCGCGCGTGGTCAGGTCCAAAGCAAAAGGTCAGTATCTGGAAGTCAGGCCAAGGATACACAAAGACACACAGGAGACACTGGACAAGACAGGCTGGGCAGGGCTGACTGTGACAAGGAAAATAACAGGAACGCAGGAAATCAGGAACATAGGAGCAACACGTACTGCATGATGCAGGAGACCCGTTGCCGGGGGAAAGCTTCTGAGCACAGCTAAGGGAGCCCGCGAGGGAGGAGAGCATGGCATCACGCTGACGGTGTTTTGCCGCGGGAGGGAAGCACGGCAGCCTCCAGGCCAAAGTAGCAGTGAGTACTGCCAGTCACGGGTGGGTCTCACGACCAGCGAACGTAACATCCTCCAGGAACTTGTCCAAATCCTGTCCCTTATTTACCTGTTCCATCCCACTCATGATTTTATAAACTTCTATCCTGTCTCCTCTCAGCCGTCTCTTTTCCAAGATGAAGAGCCCTAACCTGTGTAGCTTCTCATCTTTTTTTTTTTTATCATTTTTGTTGCCCTTCTCTGCACCTTGTCTAGTTTCACTTCGATTTTTTTGAGATGAGGCAATCAGAACTGCACACAATAATCAAAGTGTGGTCCCACTACAGCTCAATACAGATATTCTCCACTTTATTCTCTATTCTTTTTGGATCATTCGTAACATTCTATTTGGGTTTTTTTTTGGATCACCACTGCACACAGCTGAGAATTTCAATGTGCTGTTCACAAGATCTCCAAGGTCATTTTCCTGGGTGGTAAATCCTAATATGGAACCTGGCATCTTGTACCTATAGTTGGGATTATTTTTCCCTATGTGCATCACTTTGCACTTTTCCACATTAAAACATCATCTGCAATTCAGATGCCTAGTCTCCTAGTCTTGCAAGGTCCTTCTGCAGTTCAAATAATTTTTGGTATCTTCAAATTTCACCACCTTGTTCCCTTTTGCAGATCATTGAATAATATGTTAAACAGCACAAGTCCCAGTACAGATACTTGGGGAACTCTACTATTATGGCTGTATTTAGGGCAAAAGGTGCCCTGGGCGAAAAGCACCCTTCCTCCCCAGTCCTCTCTTTGACTGCGGTGGGATGAGATCTGCCATGGCCTCAATGTTTCCCCCTCTTTGGCCGTGGCAGGATGGGTTCCGCTGAGGCCAGGCTGGGCCTCTCTTTCATTGCTGTGGTGTTCAGTGCCTTCCTCAGCTGTCAGTGCCCTGGGCGACTGCCCAGCTCACCCACCCCAAAACCTGGCCCTGCCACTATTGATCTTTCTCCGTTTGGAAAACTGACCATTTAGTCCTACTGGGTTTCCTGCCTTTTAACCAGTTACCAATCCACAACAGGACACTGCCTCCTGTTTTAGAACTTTGTAGTTTCCTGAGCAATCTCTCATGAAGGACTTTGTCAAATGCCTTCTGAAAATCCAAATACACCTTCAGACAAATACAGAAAACCCAGCGGGAGAGCCGGTGAGCGCCCACTCTCCCGACGCGCACCCAGGCCACTCTCCTGGGCGCGCGATTCAGAAAAAAAAATATTCAAATGAGAGCCCGCGGTAAAAGGAGGCGCTAGGGATACTAGCGCATCCCTAGCGTCTCTTACTGTATAAGGGGTAAAAATAGCGCGTGGAAAACGCGCGTCCAACCGGAGGCTAATTTATTTATTTATTTAAGGGCTTTTAAAATATACCGACATTCATAGAACATATCATGCCGGTTTACAATCAACTTTGTAGCAAGGAAAGAGAAATTACAAATAACAGGGAGGGGGGGAAAGGGGAGCAGGGATGGAAAGAGGAGAGAATGGGGGGGGGGGGGGCGGGTGCAAAGCAAGCGTATAAGTAGCGTGAAGAACATAGGTTGTAAAGTGTAAGGGAGAATGAAAAACAAAGGAACTGCATTAAAGGCCTTAATATATACATATCAAAAATGACATAGTCAATATTTCCATAAGATGCATCCTTGATTGGTGGGTAGCAGAGCACAGGCAGAATAGGGAGGAGGCAATAGAAGGGGTTTAGGTTTGATTGGCATCTGGGTAGGCCTGTAGGAAAAGCCAGGTAGTTCGAGAGGGAGAGGGTCAGTGTGCGGTAATAAGGTACAGGGTTGGAGTAGAGAAAAGGGGGCAGTAGGGGTGGTGGAGAGTAGGCCCTAAGGATGGCCCGAAGTGGACGCACGAAGGGGCAGGCCCCTTAGAAGCGCTCCTTTGGCGCGAGATGCTGGCGCGAGACGCCAGTGAAAGAGTGTTCAAGATAAAAGGTCCTCCCGGACCGGATGTGACATGCACCGGATGGGGCAGGCCTCGGTTCGTCTCTGGCCGTGTTCAGGAGGTAGGCTGCGGCGTGGCAGGGCTCGGACCCCGATGGGTCACCCCGCCGATTGCGTTGAGCCGGTCGAGCTAATAGTGTGCTCCGCTGGAACGCATTTTACTGTATCGACCTGTATATCAACCAGCTCACCTTTATCTACATGTTTATTTACATTTTCAAAAAATTCTAAAAGATTGGTAAGGCAAGATTTCCCTTTGCTAAAACCATAAGAACATAAGAAAATGCCATACTGGGTCAGACCAAGGGTCCATCAAGCCCAGCATCCTGTTTCCAACAGTGGCCAATCCAGGCCATAAGAACCTGGCAAGTACCCATTAAGCCATGTCTGTTTACAGTAGCGGATTGGCATATCAGGGCTTCGGGCATGCCCTGGTGGGCTGGTTACATTGGTCAAAGAATGAAAGGTGGCAGCATGACTGCTGCATTGGTTGCTTGCTGTGCTGTGTCCCCATGCTCTGGTGCGTCTTGCGTGAAGCAGGACATCTAACCACAAACCGGATACTTTTTCCAGTTGTTCTTCCAGAACCCCTCTCGCAGACCAGTGTAAGTACCCGCGCCGGCTGCGCTTGAAAGAAAACCCAGTGGCGATGCCCATCCTACCCACTCCGTGCCACACTGAAGATGGCGCCCTGCGCGTGCCGTTTCTCCACCCTCCCCCCGCTAACGTCACTTCCGGAAAGAAGAAGGCGCTGGCGCTTGTCCCATGGTAACTGCGCTACGATGTGGACGCTGCCGGAGTCTACTTCCTGTTTGATCCCACGGGCCAGGCAAGCGAGTTGGTGGGAGGGTGAGGAGTGAAGGCCGCTGTCGCCGTCAGCCCAGCAAGCAGGTAAGGAGGGCGCCGTTCCCGAGGCCTCCGGTGGGCTTTGCGTTAGTAAGGGAGAGAGCGGAACGCGGGCCTTCTCTTCCCCCCCCCCTCCTGCTGGAGCTCCGCACACCCGGGACACCGGGCCATGGAAGTGAAGGGCTGTCCCTTCTTCCTTTCTCGCAGGGCTGTTTTGCTGTGTCCTGGGGGAAGGTTGCTGCTGGTGCGGAGGATGTGCAGTGCTGCACAAAGGCAATTGCTGTCCTTTTCGTTTCTGTGGGAGGATTTTTCTGCTTGCAGTTTGCTTTTTGTGCAACTCCGCATTTTGGCTTGCTGGGAGATACGAATGTTTTCTGCAAGCCAAAATGCAAGTACAATAAATTGAAAGACTCATTGGCACATAGGAGCAAATGGCAGAAGAGCACTAAAGTTCCCTCCCCACCTTCCAAAAGTGGATGAAGGAGAAAGTGCAGTGAAAGCGAAGACCCGAGTCACACAGCCCCCGCGGAGTTGCACAAAAATCAAACTGCAAGCAGAAAAATCCTCCCCCTAAATGTTTTATTCTTTGTAAGTTGATTCTCTATTATTTTTTGTTGTATACAGTTTTTATACCTTATGATGGTAATATTGCACTAAATTCTTGTTAGCTATAAATGTGTGGTTTACAAAAATGGATATTGTTCTGGCAGAACCTATATAGAGTAATTATGGTTAACTGGCCAAATGTTTTGGTGGCTGTTTAGATTATTATAAATCTTGGTGGTAAGTCATGGGAGAGGACTGGGTTTTGGATTAAGTATGGAGCTTGTAAGAATCAAATTGGAAGACAAGACCTGGAATAGCTTAGCCAACTCTATATCTTGATATCATGTGTTTAGCAAAGAAGTTGTGTTGGTCTATATACCGTATTTGAATTTTTAGAAAGTATTTAAACTAGAACAAAGGGGAAAGCCGACAGTCGCTCAGTAGCGCATGGTTCGGAGAGAGGTATCTTCAAAGGATACTAATGATGCATTAGAATTAGGGCAACCGACAGTGAGGTTCCAATAATTAATTAGAAAAGTAGTCCAAGTGCCTGTAACTAAAAACTCATCTGAGCTAAAAAATTCTAACTTATCCCTATCAATTAAAAAGCAGAATGAAAATACAAACAAAAAACAAACTTTGAAATGTTTGTATGCTAATGCCAGAAGTCTAAGAAGTAAGATGGGAGAATTAGAATGTATAGCAGTGAATGAAGACATAGACTTAATTGGCATCTCAGAGACCTGGTGGAAAGAGGATAACCAATGGGAAAGTGCTATACCGGGGTACAAATTATATCGCAATGACAGAGAGGAGCACCCGGGAGGAGGTGTGGCGCTTTATGTCCAGGATGGCATAGAGTCCAACAGGATAAACATCCTGCATGAGACTAAATAGAAAATTGAATCTATATGGGTAGAAATCCCTTGTATGTCGGGGAAGACTACAGTAATAGGAGTATACTACCGTCCACCTGGTCAAGATGGTGAGACGGACAGTGAAATGCTAAGAGAAATTAGGGAAGCTAACCAAATTGGTAGTGCGGTAATAATGGGAGACTTCAATTACCCCAATATTGACTGGGTAAATATCATCAGGACACGCTAGAGAGATAACGCTCCTGGGTGGAATAAATAATAGCTTTATGGAGCAATTGGTTCAGGAACTGACGAGAGAGGGAGCAATTTTAGATCTAATTCTCAGTGGAGCACAGAACGTGGTGGGACCGCTTGGCAATTGTGATCACAATATGATCAAATTTGATTTAATGACTGGAAGAGGAATAGTGTGCAAATCCACGGCTCTCGTGCTAAACTTTCAAAAGGGAAACTTTGATAAAATGAGAAAAATTGTTAGAAAAAAAACTGAAAGGAGCAGCTACAAAAGTAAAAAAAATGTCCAAGAGGCGTGGTCATTGTTAAAAAATACCATTCTAGAAGCACTGTCCAGATGTATTCCACACATTAAGAAAGGTGGAAAGAAGGCAAAACGATTACCGGCATGTTTGAAAGGGGAGGTGAAAGAAGCTATTTTAACCAAAAGATCTTCATTCAAAAATTGGAAGAAGGATCCAACAGAAGAAAATAGGATAAAGCATAAACGTTGTCAAGTTAAATGTAAGACATTGATAAGACAGGCTAAGAGAGAATTTGAAAAGAAGTTGGCTGTAGAGGCAAAAACTCACAGTAAAAACTTTTTAAAATATATCCGAAGCAGAAAGCCTGTGAGGGAGTCAGTTGGACCTTTAGATGATCGAGGGGTTAAAGGGGCACTTAGAGACGATAAGGCCATAGCGGAAAGATTAAATGATTTCTTTGCTTCGGTGTTTACTGAAGAGGATGTTGGGGAGGTACCCGTAATGGAGAAGGTTTACATGGGCAATGATTCAGATGGACTGAATCAAATCACGGTGAACCTAGAAGATGTGGTAGACCTGATTGACAAACTGAAGAGTATTAAATCACCTGGACCAATGGTATACACCCCAGAGTTCTGAAGGAACTAAAAAATGAAATTTCAGACCTATTAGTAAAAATTTGTAACCTATCATTAAAATCATCCATTGTACCTGAAGACTGGAGGATAGCAAATGTAACCCCAATATTTAAAAAGGGCTCCAGGGGCGATCCGGGAAACTACAGACCGGTTAGCCTGACTTCAGTGCCAGGAAAAATAGTGGAAAGTGTTCTAAACATCAAAATCACAGAACATATAGAAAGACATGGTTTAATGGACCAAAGTCTGCATGGCTTTACCCAAGGCAAGTCTTGCTTCACAAATCTGCTTCACTTTTTTGAAGGAGTTGTTAAACATGTGGATAAAGGTGAACCGGTAGATGTAGTATACTTGGATTTTCAGAAGGCGTTTGACAAAGTTCCTCATAAGAGGCTTCTAGGAAAAGTAAAAAATCATGGGCTAGGTGGCGATGTCCTTTCGTGGATTGCAAACTGGCTAAAAGACAGGAAACAGAGAGTAGGATTAAACGGACAATTTTCTCAGTGGAAGGGAGTGGACAGTGGAGTGCCTCAGGGATCTGTATTGGGACCTTTACTTTTCAATCAACCTAATAAATGAAGGTTGACCGTGCCGCAAATGCGCAGTAGAGAGCAGCTCTACCGCGCATGCGAGCACGTCGGGCACAGTGTGCCTCTTAAAAATAAAAATGGCGCGCTGTAGGAGCGGCGGTGGCACCGGCCCGAAGAGCTGGAGCGGCCGGAGCGGCAGGGGCGGCGGCCCGACGACCTGGAGCGGCAGGGGCGGCGGCCGACGACCCGGAGCGGCGGGGCGGCTGGCTGCGACGGGGAGGGACAGACGGACGGAAGGACACACCCGGAGATCTACTGAGGGGAGGAGGGAGGGAGGAGTGACTTCGGGGGGGGGGGGGGGGGGAGGAGAGATGGAGTGACTCGGGGGGGGGGGGGGGGGGAGGGGAGAGAGGGAGTGACTCGGGGGGGGGGGAGGGACGAGAGGAGTGAATCTCGGGGGGGGGGGGGGGGGGGGGGGAGGGAGAGAGGAGTGACCTCGGGGGGAGGGGGGAGGAGGGGAGAGGAGTGACTGAGGGAGGGGGGGGGTGAAGAGAGGAGTGACTGAGGGGAGGAGGGAGAGAGAGTGACTGAGGGGAGGGGGGAGAGAGAGGAGTGACTGGGGGAGAGGAGAGAGGAGTGACTGAGGGAGGAGGGAGGGGGGGAGAGAGAGGAGTGACTGAGGGGAGAGAGTGGGGGGAGGTGGGAGGGAGAATGAGGGGGAAGGAAATGATCCAAAAAAATGTTAATGTAGCCCGTTTTAACGGGCTTAATGGCTTGTATATTTATAAATGATCTGGAAAGAAATACGACGAGTGAGGTAATCAAATTTGCAGATGACACAAAATTGTTCAGAGTAGTTAAATCACAAGCAGATTGTGATAAATTGCAGGAAGACCTTGTGAGACTGGAAAATTGGGCATCCAAATGGCAGATGAAATTTAATGTGGATAAGTGCAAGGTGATGCATATAGGGAAAAATTAACCCATGCTATAATTACACAATGTTGGGTTCCATATTAGGTGCTACAACCAAGAAAGAGATCTAGGCATCATAGTGGATAACACATTGAAATCGTCGGTTCAGTGTGCTGCGGCAGTCAAAAAAGCAAACAGAATGTTGGGAATTATTAGAAAGGGAATGGTGAATAAAACGGAAAATATCATAATGCCTCTGTATTGCTCCATGGTGAGACTGCACCTTGAATACTGTGTACAATTCTGGTCGCCGCATCTCAAAAAAGATATAATTGCGATGGAGAAGTTTCAGAGAAGGGCTACCAAAATAAGGGGAATGGAACAGCTCCCCTATGAGGAAAGACTAAAGAGGTTAGGACTTTTCAGCTTGGAGAAGAGACGGCTGAGGGGGATATGATAGAGGTGTTTTAAAATCATGAGAGGTGGGTAGAACGGGTAGATGTGAATCTATTATTTACTCTTTCGGATAATAGAAAGACTAGGGGGCACTCCATGAAGTTAGCATGGGGCACATTTAAAACTAATCGGAGAAAGTTCTTTTTTACTCAACGCACAATTAAACTCTGGAATTTGTTGCCAGAGGATGTGGTTAGTGCAGTTAGTATAGCTGTGTTTAAAAAAGCATTGGATAAGTTCTTGGAGGAGAAGTCCATTACCTGCTATTAATTAAGTTGACTTGGAAAATAGCCACTGCTATTATTAGCAACAGTAACATGGAATAGACTTAGTTTTTGGGTTCTTGCCAGGTTTTTATGGCCTGGATTGGCCACTGTTGGAAACAGGATGCTGGGCTTGATGGACCCTTGGTCTGACCCAGTATGGCATTTTCTTATGTTCTTATGTTTCTTATGTTCTTATTTGATAAAGTCCCTCTTTAAAAACTCAGAAAATGTAAGTCAATGGGATAGGAGCTAGTGGCCTCAGATAGGAAACAAAATGGTAATTTTTCCCAATGGAGTGAGGTGAATAGTGAGTCCGTGTTGTTTAACATATTCCTTAATGGAGTGGATGAGCCTAATGCAGTGGTTTTCAACCTGGGATATCCATGTCTATCAGGGAGTACACAGTCAGGCCACCACTGCTGCGTGGGGGAAGGGAGGCCATACTACCGGAGACATTCATCTACCACTGCCACAGGGAGTATGTGTGTTGAGGGGGAGAGTGACAGCTAGAGCAGTGTTTCTCAACAACTGTTCCCTAGCACCATTTCTGCTGGTCTATGTAGTAACAAGGATTTCAGGAGGATGAGGAGGAAACAAAACATCTCCTGCAGCTGCATTGCACCGTGCACCCCACCCAACAGAGGCTTTTTCCAGCTCTCGTTCCCTGTGGATCTTTTTTTACCAGTTAGGGCTTGTCCTGAGGCCCATCTCTGGGAGATGAACAACTGCACTTGAATGTCAACCAGTGTGCATGAGACTGAGTCAGGGTCTGCTCCACTCTCAGGCTGTGCCTCCTGTAGAGAAGCTGGAAGGGGATGGGGCCACTGTGGGACTTGAGAGCGGAGCAGATGCTGATTCTATTGTGTGCTGGCTGATTAATATTTAGCTGCAGTTGCTCACCTCC
Organism: Rhinatrema bivittatum; assembly: GCF_901001135.1. Taxonomy (NCBI): domain Eukaryota; kingdom Metazoa; phylum Chordata; class Amphibia; order Gymnophiona; family Rhinatrematidae; genus Rhinatrema; species Rhinatrema bivittatum. The sequence continues at coordinate 36,968,731 of NC_042617.1, read as the reverse complement.
TAGAGATGGGGCCTCGGGATCAGCCTCAACTGGAAAAAAATGATTTGCAGGGCAGGGAATGAGAGTTAGGAAAAGTCTTGGCTAGGGTGCACAGCTGTAGAGCAGGTTTTACTTCCTCCTCATTCTCCAGCAATCACTGTTGCTCCATGGACCAGCAAACATGATGCATCTCTCCCAGAGATTAGGCTTCAGGATTGACCTCAACTGGGGGAAAAAGTCTGTCGGGGGCTGTAGTAGTGTTGCTGGCTTGCAAGGGGGGGGGGGGGGGGGAAGGATTTCTTATTTCTCTCAACACACTCTCACACTCTGAGAGGGGTTGGGGCCAGACATGAGCGATCTAGCTCCCAAGCACCCATACTTGAACATGCTCTTCACACTCTTTTTCTCTTTATCCCAGTGATCCTCCATTTCCTGCCCTCACCAATGCTCAACCTTCAGCTGTTCATTTGATGGGCAAAGGATGTCTAGGGTTTGAGCACTGCAGGATTACTGGGAGGAGGGAAAGGGTTGAGGGAATGTGGCTTTTTCTCTCTACCTTTCTCTTCCACTCTGCCCTGTGGAATCTGATCTTCCATTCCCAACTTCACCGCTCCCCCATGAATCCCTTAGTGGTCCTAGTGACCCAGGTCTCACCTTTAATACCTGGTAGTCCTTAACCCCTCCTCTCCAGGAGCATTCAGGCAGACCAATCCCCACTAATGGGTTATGCACTTCTGCCAGCAGATGGAAACTGAGTAAGAAGCTGACGTGCGTCCCGAAAGTGATTCGGGATTGCTGTGCTCTATAATTTCTTTGCATTCCTCCAGATGCCTTTATAATATCTGCATGCAGCTCCCTTCAGAAGAGGGTAGCAGTGGACACTTCATTGAGAAGACTGTTAGCCCTGAGGGCCATGATTCCTGTTCCCGAATTGCAACAAAATACGGGCCGCTATTCTATCTATTTTGTCATACCCAAAAAATAGGGGTCCTTTCGAACCATCCTGGATCTCAAGGGAGTCAATTATTTGCAGGTTGCTCATTTCTGAATGGAAATTGTACGCTCCGTCATAATGGCAGTATAATCAGGGGAATACCTTGTATCTCTGTATCTGATGGAGGCATATCTGCATATTCCCATTCACCGGGAACATCAACAGTTCCTATGGTTTGCCATTCTGGGTCGCCATTACCAGTTTCAGGCCTTGCTCTTCTGGCTGGTCACTTCTTCAAGGTCATCGTGGTGGTAGTGGCGTTCTTCCGCAAGGACAGCATTCTGGTGCACCCGTATCTGGATGACTGGTTGATTTGCGCCAAGAGCATGGATGAACGTCTCTGGGCTTCTCAAAGGTAGTCTCCTTACTACAGGATACAGGCTGGGTGGTGAACCTAGCCAAGAGCAGCTTACAGCCATCTCAGACGCTGGAGTATCTCAGTGTTTGCTTTGATTCAAAGCAGACTGCAAAAAGCTACAAAGTGAGTACAAGCAACTGTAAACAAGGAATGTATAGAAAAAGCCCTCACTGCATTGAGACAGTTTTAAAGAATAATACAAAAAATGTAAAAAAAACAATTTATAAAGATGGATGGTGAGGGTTTCATACAAATATCGCTCATTAGACCTCCCACCAACCACCTCGTAAGCTGAAATCCTCCAAACACTGTGAATATTTTTCTTATTATTTTGTCACTATCCATTAAGTGCTCATATTTTCCCCATAAAAAATGCAATTGATTGCACAGAAAAGTGATACTTAGCTTAAATTGTATGTCCAAACATAATTGCCGAGATTCATTCACAAAACTCGCTTCCAAAAGATGTTGTATAGAAAAATGTTCCCAATCGAGTTATGCTCCCTCGCTTGCAAAAGGTGTTTCCAATCAAATTATGCTCCCGACATGGGCAAGTTTTGGATATCAAATCCTTCGTCAGGGGACATATAAATAGAAATATGTTTTTGAAGATTCAAAAAAATGACTTAATCTCTCGCTCAATGTTTTAACAGCATACAGGGAAAAAAACTTCTTCCATAGAACTTCCCTTGAAACCCTCACCATCCACCTTTTTAAATTTAAAAAAAAATTATTTAGTATTTTTTCTTTAAAACTTTGTCCTAATGCAGTAAGGGCTTTTTCTATACATTCCTTGATTCAGAGCAGAGTATTTCTGCCGGAGAGTTTGTTCACACCCTGATAAGCGATGCTCACCTGACATTGTGGTCTTATATAAACGCTGCAGCAAGATTACTGACTAACACCAGCCGAGGAAATCACATCTCTCCCATACTCAGAAACCTACATTGGCTACCAGTAAATTTTAGAATCCTTTATAAAGCAATCACTTTAATACATAAGTCCATCCATCATCAACTCCAACTCGACCTTGAAATCCCCTTCAAAATTCATTCCTCCAATAGGCCAATTAGAGATAATCATAAAGGTACTTTGAATTACCCCCCAACTAAAGCCTCACGACTTTCCTCGACCAAAGACCGAGCTTTTTCTATAGCAGGTCCTTCTATTTGGAACAACATTCCTTCAAGCCTCCGACTAGAACCCTGTCTCATTACGTTCAAAAAAAAACTTAAGACGTGGCTATTCCACCAAGCCTTTGAGCCTCCAGACAACCCTTAGTCTTCTTTTTCCTCACTTGGATTTAGAAGATTAAAATCCTACAACCTTCAAACGAAGAACTCTGGCACTTACTGAGGAAAGCATCTTTTTGCTCTAATCCAAATTCCTTTTGGATTATGCTTCTTCTATTATTTTTGACCTTTATCTTCCTTCCAGCTCTTAAGCTTCCCAAGTTTTTACTCCTTGTTAAATGTAACTTTATCTTACTCTCTTCTCTTGTTAATTACTTTTATTTATTGCTTCTGTTATACCCTTGTTTTATGTAAACCGATCCGATATGGTTTAATTTACTATGAAGGTCGGTATAAAAAAACTGTTAAATAAATAAATAAATAAATATAAAGGTCCTGGGTTTGATGGCAGCCACATTGAAGTAGTTCCCAGGGCAAGAGCTCATATGTGACCTCTTAAACGCCTGTTGCTTTCCTCCTGGAGTCCACAGTTGCATGACTATGTGGTGAGACTTCTCCTGCCATTGGAGGTGAGTGCCTAGTTGCATTGGTGGTTCCAGGTAGATCATCTCAGGAAGGGAGTTTCCTTGGAGATGCTGGATTGGTTAGTGCTCACAACAGATCCAAGCCTTCTGGGTTGGGGGGCTCACTGTCGGAAGTTGATGGCGCAAGATCACTAGAATGCCATGGAGTGGCAGTGGAGCTCCATGGCATTCTTTTAGCATGCTTGTAGTTCGCCACGTATCTAGAGGCTCGGGCGGTCCGGATAAAGTTAGTCAATGTGACAATGGTGGCCTACATCAATCAGGGTGGAACCAAGAGTCACTGGGTGTCGGAGGAGATAGAAGCACTCATGGTATGGGTGGAACAACATCTGCTAGGCATATCCACCTCTCACATTGCAGGAAAGGACAATGTCAGAGCAGAATTTCTCAGTAGGAGGAAGCTGGACTCAGGAGAGTTGGAGCTAGCAGCCTTAAGCCTTTCAGCTCTTTGTGGAGCACTGGGGCTGCTTGTAACTAGACTTGCTGGAGATCTCCAACAATGCGAAAGTTCCGCAGTTTTTTGTTTTTTTTAGCCACAGACGGGACCTGAAAGCTCTGGGCATTGATGCTCTTGTTCAGGTGTGGCCGAGGGCAGCCTGTTGTATGCCTTCCCGCTCTGGCCTCTGATATCAGGATCATTCAGAAGATTGCAAGTCAGGCTGATATTGGCCCTGGAGGCCATGGTTTGCTGATCTGCAGAGAATGCTGGTGGGCAATCCCCTCAGGCTACCGCCTCAGAAGGATCTGTTGCGGCAGAGACCCACTCTACACGAGCTGGGTCGATTTTGTCTTATGGTTTGGACATTGAGAGGGCTAGGTTGTTGAAATGTGGTTATTCGCCTGCTGTGATTTCCACTTTGCTTCGGGAGTTTGGAGTGTTTTCAAGGCCTGATGTACTGAGCCTCTCAAGGTGGATATTCCCTTAATTTTGGAATTCTTACAGGATAAATTTGGTAAAGGACTGGCCCTTACACCTTGAAGGGTCAAGTGGCAGCCTTCGCTAGTTATAAGGGGCGAGTCAATGGTGGTCCTTTGTCTTCCCATTCCGATGTGTCCCGGTTCTTGAAGGGAGTTAAGCATCTTCATCCTTTGTGGCTTCTGGTGCCTCTGTGGAACCTTAATGTGGTCATGGAATTTTTGGCAGGTCCGACCTTTCGGCCTCTGCCTTGAAAACAGTTTTTCTGGTGGCAGTCTGTTCTGTATGTCAGGTTTCTGAACTGCAAGCTCTTTCTTGCCATAAGCCTTTTCTGCATAAGACTCCGGGAGTGGTACAGCTTTGGACTGTGCTCTGATTTTTGCCAAATGTGGTTTTGGAGTTTCATTTGAATCAATCTATTGCCCTGCCTACCTTCGACAGGGGCAGAGATGAAAGTGAGTATCATCTTTTGCATACCTGGAACGTCAAGTGACATTTGCTGTGGTACTTGAAGATTACTAAATCTGGCCGGAGGTCTGATCGCCTGTTTGTGCTCCAAGGTGGAGCAACTGTAGCCCGTTGGGTTAAGGAGGTCATTACGGCCATCTATGTGGCTGCAGAGATTCATTTGCTGAAGCAGATTAGACCGCATTCTATGAGGCAGTATTGTGGGCAGAACTTCGATTATTGCCTGTTGAGATTTGTAGAGTGGCAACATGGCCATCATTGCACACCTTTTCTAAGCATTACCGCTTGGATGTTTGGGCTTGGGAGGATGCTGTGTTTGTGTGGGCGATGTTAACTGGATCATGGGCAGCCTCCCACCCTGTTCAGGAGTAGTTCTGGTACATCCCACTGGTGGGGCTTGGCCTGACTAAGTGTGGAGGAAGGAGAAATTTATTACTTAGCTGATAATTTCCTTTCCTCTAATGAGGGAGGCCAATCACCGACCTGCCCTCGGCTGCTGCATTTTTACCTTTAGTTCACCTTTCAGTGCAGACATTGCAGAGTGTTGTTCCTGCTATTTGTTTGAAGACTGTAAGTGGCTGATCACCCTGGAGCAGGGGTGATATGATACAGACCTTTAGATACTTGAAAGGTTATAATGATCCATGGTCATCAACAAACCTTTTCCATTGGAAACAATTTAGTAGAACTAGGGGGTCACGATTTGAAACTCCAGGGAGGAAGACTTTGAACCAATATCATGAAATATTTCTTCACTGAGAGGGTGGTGCATGTCTGGAATGCCCTTCAGGAGGAAGTGGTGAAGACAAACTGTGAAGGATTTCAAAGGGGCATAGGATAAACACTGTGGATCCCTGAAAGGCTAGAGGATGGGAATAAATAAAAAAAGCTAAACCGGCACAGAGCGGCAGTTGCTACCCTTAAGAGAAACAAGGGGGTAACCTGCACGGAGCGGCAGGTACTACCTTGGGAAGCTTGCTGGGCAGACTAGATGGACCATCTTGGTCTTTTTCTGCCGTCATTACTTTGTTACTATGTTATCCAGTCCCTAAGTTTAGTGAATAAGTTTATTCTTTTGGCTGAACTCAGTGTTCCGTATTGGTTGGAAGCATGAGTGGTTGATTGTTAATAATCATTTTTGAGTTTAATCTGTTTGTCCACAGAGGATACTGCAGGTTGATGGCAAGACAGGATTAAATATCTGTGATGTCAGCTTTTTACTTACGGGCCGATACAGTAAAGTGCACTCCAGCGGAGCGCACTGTTAGCCTGCGTTTGGTCGCGCGTTTTTGATGCGCTATTATGAAAACGCGCGGCCAACCCCCCCCGAAACTAATAGCGCCCGCAACATGCAAATGCATGTTGATGGGCCTATTAGTCATTCCCGTGTGATCCAGAAAATAAAATGTGCAGCCAAGCCGCACATTTTACTCTCTGGTGTTAATTTCGGCCGGCACTGGGAAAGTGTACAGAAAAGCAGAAAAAATTGCTTTTCTCTACACCCTCCGACGTAATATCATGGCGATATTAAGTCGGAGGCCCCAAAAGTTAAAAACAAAAAAAATTAAAAATCTGTTTGCGGCCCGCGAGTTGGAAGACGAATGCTCCATTATGCCGGCGTCTGTTTTCCGAACCCGTGGCTGTCAGCGGGCTCGAGAACTGATGCCGGAAAAATTGAGCGTCGATTGCCAAATCCGCTGACAGCCGCCGCCACTTCTGACAAAAAGGAGGCGCTAGGGACGCGCTAGTGTCCCTAGCGCCTCCTTTTACCGCGGGCCCTCATTTGTATGCCTCTGTTTAGTGAATCGCGTGCCCAGGAGAGTGGCCTGGGTGCTCGTCGGGAGAGCGGGCGCTTGCCAGCTCTCCCGCGGGTTTTTCTGTATCGGCCTGATAGTGTCCATCTGTTGGCAGAGGTGCATAAGCCACTGGTGGGGATTAGCTTGCCCTCATTAGAGGAAAGGAAATTATCAGGCCATCTCCAGCAATTCTGTTCCTCTCTCTTAGCCAGTTATGCACAAATCTCCTCTTTGAATCAGCTGGCTCTCCTCTTCTTTGGGGGTGTGAACAGACTAGTGTGTTGTGCCTGCTCTTTTAGGCCTCTTCAGACTGTAGTGGGAGGGGGGGGGGAAAGAGGGACTAAAATTCAAAACTGTGGCCTGCTCTTTGCCTCCTCGGGAGGAAGGAAGGAAGGGAGCAGCATCTCGTGCTCACTCACCCTCTTCTGTCGTCTCCCCTCATTCATTCTTTTCCTGACCCTTCACTCACATACTGGCCCCTTTCAACTCTGATCAGCTCACTCATACTTCAGTCCCTCTAATCTCACTCTCACCCCACAGCACCTTTTGATCCCCTCACTCACTCTCGCCGCTTGTCCTCCAAAGAACCCAAGGCCTTACTGATCTACTCATTCACTTTTTTTGCCATTCCACATTCCTCACTCACCAGCCCTCACTCATTTTCTTGCCTTCCCCTATATCCCCTCACTTGCTTTTCCCCCCACCCAAAATTCACTTTCCCTTCCTTCCCTTTGATCATTAATTTCCCCCTCCCAGTCCCTTTTCACTTCCCCAGTGTGGTGACCTTGGCCATTCTTCCTCACAGCATCCTCATCTGCGCTGGGAAATTGCAAAATAATCAAGGCCTCGTGGCTTCCCCGTCTCAGGAAAAGCAGCTCCCAACATTTTCTGCTCTGCTGTTTTTTTTCCCAGGGGCTAGGAGGCCAGACATGAACCTTGTTGCTACTGGCTCTGCTCCATTTCTGTGGGGGTCCAGAACCGATGATATACACTGCCAGCTCTACTTTGCTTTCTTGAGTTCAGGAAGAAGGGTGGCAGAATGTAGTTCTGGATCATTCCACCATGAATTATGAGGTAAAGGCACAAAAAAGGTTTGAATTAATTTAGCACGTTTGAAACTTTATGAGCAGTAGTGTCATTCATCAAGGCCAGGGCTAAAGTCTTGATAGTTGGCACTATTTCTCAGCAGTTTCAAACTTGTGCTAAGTCACCCTCTTTTTGTCTATTCTTTGCTCTGCAGTATCTGCTTCTGGATCATCCCCTACAGAACAGGAGGGGAGGAGGAACAGGGGTGGGGAGCTGGATTAAGGAGCAGAGTGGCTGTTCTCTGTCTGCTCTGGTTTCACCCCCTTTTCTCCTCTTCCCTAGAGGCTGCCTGAGTGGGAGGAGCTAATGCAGAACAGCCCTACTGCTCTGCTTGTTTTAAGTCAGAAAAGTGCCAGAAATGTACTCCAGGGTATTCCCCCACAAATGAAGATATATATATTTATTTAACCTCTCAACTCTACCCACAACTACAATGAGGACAAATGTATTAGCATTTCCACCTACCTACAGGGGAGGGGTTGTATATTTTGCAGGTCTATAAATCAGAGTTTTTAAATGCATGATAGAGAGAAAAAAATGGAGGAGGAATCTCTAGCAGCAGAGGAGGAGGAGCAGTCATCAGAAAAAGGGAGGTGATATTGTCTTTGCGTACGTCCCTGGTGAGACCTCACTTGGAATACTGTGTACAAGTCTGGAGACCGCACCTTCAAAAGGACATAAACTGGTTGGAGTTGATCCAGAAGGTGGCGACTAAACTGGTCAATGATCTTTGTTCTAAATCATATGGGGATAGACTTAATGATTTAAACATGTATACACTAGAGGAAAGATGAGACGGGAGATATAATAGAGACATTCAAATACCTTGGAGGCTTCCATGCACAGGAGAATCTAGAACGAGGGGTCATGAAATGAGGTTGAAAGGGGGTAGACTCAGGAGTAATTTAGGAAATATTTCTTTACAGAGAAGTGGTGGATACATGGAACAGCCTCCTATTGGAAGTGGTGGAAACAAAAAAAAAGGTATCTGAATTCAGGAAAGCAAGGGGTAATTACAGGTGTTCTCCGAGGGAGTGATGGGAATTGTAAAGCTAAATTAGTTGGGTGAATGAGTAGACTAGGCCATCACTTTCTGTGAATGAAATCCCATTTTGAAGTGTCTGAAAGGTGGAATATAAATAAAATATCAAAATCCTCTTTGATAAGGGTTTAAGAGATCTTTGAGAGAGCAGACATTCTGACTATTTTCTCTAGCCACTTCAACTTCAGTTTCACATTCCCCCTTTCACTTCAGGATGGGAGGAAGGTGGATGGGGGGAACAATTGAAGAAGGTTCTCTGCAGACTGTGAGAAGAGGAGCAGGAGCAGAGAGAGAGAGAGATGTGAGACTGAAGGCAGGCAGGTATCCTGCAATCTTCTTCAAAAGATTAAATCAAGAGGTGTGGCAGCTTTCAGAAATGTCGATTCTGTGGAAGGTTGTCAGATATGGGGGTAGCAAGCGATTTCTCCCTGACTGCACAATCTTAGGAGGCTAGGGGCACTGCTGTTGAAGCTTTCCCTAGCTGCTGGCTACTTGTTGTTGCAAAGGGCAGCCCTGACTGCCTGCCTTATTTAAACTTTTCTGCAGCCCTTGCTCCCTGCTGGTGCAGCTAGCTCTGTGGACCTGTTTCCTGAGGCTTTGTTCCTGCTTGGTTCATACATTTGTTCCTGAATTCTAGTCTGTCTGTCTGCCTGCCTGCCTGGACTCTTGCCTTATTCTTGCATTTGTTCTTGCCTGATTATTTCTTGGACTGATCTTCTGAAGTCTGACCTCTGTCTGGACCTGCCTCCAATAATCAATCTGAAGTATTTAGCTACTAAGGACCTTGACTCTTTTTAGTAACCTATGGACTGACTTGCATCTGAGAGGGGTAGCTCCTGGAGGCTTTTGGTGGACCTTCATTTTCAGTTTTATTGTCCTTTTCTTCCAGGAATTTATCAGGGTTTATTATGATAAGAACAAAAACAGGAGAAAATCAGTTGGGGAAAAAAAAAAGACTCATTATTTTTCTGGGTAAATATTGTAGTTTTATTTTGGTGAACAGAAGCCAGGATAATAAAACATCCGATTCTCCCACCCACACACACTCGGCAGCATCCCCATCTTCTGCCTGACATGTGCCTCTATCTCTCCTCCCACCCTACAGAGAATCTCCCTCCCACACACATTGCCACCTGGAGCTACCTTACCAGTGGTGGCTCCAGGTTTCTCCTCTCTTCCTCAGCAGCAGGCTTGCTTTGGCTCCCTCTCTCTGCAACACTGCACGTCTGCTTTTGTGCAGGGCCAGGGAGCCTGCTGGTGGACAGGCTCTGCTTGAAATGCATTCACAGCACCAGACTGCAGGCATTTTGTCCGCAGGGTGGGTGAGAAATTGGGACTTGAAAAACAGCATGGGCAGCACTGGAGTGTGAATGCTTTCACTGGTGGAGCGGTGGGACTTGAAACACAGCGTGCACTTTGTCCCGCAGTGGCTGGAGGCTTTAAACTGTTATATCTGCATCTGTCGAACAGCTTTTTAATCATCCTATTCGAATCTAATCATTCGAATATCGGTTCGAATCGAGTGTCACCTTTAGAAAAATCCAGGAATTTGAGTTTAACTGAAAACGAAGGACCCTACAAATGGAGAAAGAAATTAACAGCAAAAATCCTTTGATTATACAATTGATAGCATATCCATGGATTGAAATATAAAGGGGCCGATGCAAAACAGTGCGCTCAGCTGAGCGCACTGTTTTGCGGGTTGAGTAGGCGCTACCTATTCCGATAAGTGCCTACACAATGCGCGTCCAACGTGCGGCGAAACTAATAGCACTCATCACATGCAAATGCCTGATGAGGAGGCTATTAGTGAATCACCTGCAATGCAAAAAAAAATGTGTGTCTAAAATGCACATTTTTACGCTCAAAAATTAACATAGAAACATAGAAATAATGGCAGAAGACCAAACGGCCCATCCAGTCTGCCCAGCAAGCTTTCACACTTTTTTTTTCTCTCATACTTATCTGTTACTCTTGCCTTTATTAGTAACCTTTTGGTTCTAGTTACCTTCCACCCCCTCCATTGATGTAGAGAGCAGTGCTGGAGCTGCATCTAAGTGAAGTTTTCCTAGCGTGTAGCAGATGGATTCAGGACCAATGGGTATAGTGTGCTCCTGATAGCAGTTGGAGACGGAGTCAGTTTTCAATCTGACGTCAGCACTACATATACCCCTGCAGGAAGCTCTGCTCTTCAGTATTTTCTGTCTCCATAGCAGTTCGGGACTCTATACACGCTTGCTCAGCGTTAGAGTATTCAAAACAAAGAAGAAACCGTACCTCTCCAGACGAGTCCTGCTCTCCTGCGGTGATACCTAAGGTCCCTCCCCCAGTTGAGATTTCCTGAGGTGATTTCCGAGATCCCTCAGAGGTAGGCCTCGGTCCGGTAGCCGGTTCCCGGCATGGACTTGGCCCCCGGCAACGGGAGCGGCTGAGAGGTAGCGGGTGTAATACAGAGCGTGGTGGTGAAGGTACTTCCCTCTCCCCCCGCAGCCGGAGACCGCCCGGAACGAAACTGGGAAACGCCGAGACAAGGTAAGGTAGAAAACCTTTTTTTTTTCTAAGTCTCCGAGGCTCAGATAGCCGCACAGATCGCCTACTGGCGTCTGTACCATCGGGTTGACCAGCCCAGGCTGGGCTAGATCCCGATCGGATATGAGGGTCCTCCCACTTGGAGACCCTCAGAGGTGGTCGCCATCTTGCTCGCGTGGTTGCCGACGCCATTTCGCCGCTCTGTCCGCCTAACTGAATCGTGTGCACAGGGACGAGACGGGCGCACAAATTACTTGTGCTCACAGCGGCGCGTGCATAGGTGCCGTAAGCACAGCTACGCGCACAACCGTGCTAGGCGCACAAGTTAAGGCCGTGCGCATAGCGGCGTGCGCATCTCAGTGAGCACACATCCCGGCCTACACGCACATCTTGGGCACATCCGGAGCGCATAGCTAAACCTCCCAGCGCGCACATTAAACGGGGTTTCAACGACCTACGCGCCCAAAACCATGGCACCACCAGCCAAGAAAACCAAGGCACAAGCCCTCTGCCCAGCCTGCCACATAAGAGCGGCGCAGCACGAGGAGGGCACGGCTGTGTGTCTATAGTGCGAGGAGGCCCTGGGAGAACCTGCACAAGGCCCTCCTCAGCCAGTGCAGGAATCCGGATCCACCGATGGTGCCATGAACTTGCTGCACCTTGCAACCCCAGTAGAGGATTCCCCTAGTGTGTATGACAGACAGCTGCTTCCATTCTGCATTTGAAAAACATGGCCAGGGAAGATATAGGCAGGGCTTCACATCCCACTAATTCCTTGATGAATCTGTGGCCTTATACAGCTTTGTAGGATAAGCAGTACTGAACCAGAGTGTAACCTCTTAAATCTGCTGTCCATGAAGGAGTCACGGTTGCAAAAAAACCCAAAAAACCCCCCAAGAATAAAACTACAGTACCTACTCTGCAGCCGTCAACCTGGGACTCCCCACTAACCATGGCTAATTCAGCTGCTTATCAGAGAAAAAAAGCAAGTTTGCTTACCATAAACTGTGTGCTCTGTAGATACTGGGATGAATTAGCCATGCAGTGCCTGCCCTTCCTCCCTGGTCAGCAAAAATTTGATGAAGTCATCCTCATTTTGATAGCGACTGAGGAGATTCTGGAATGCACATTCACATGGGAAAACCTGCACATGCTCAGTCGAGCCAAAAGCTCTACTAACTTTAGAGTCATTTCTGCCTCGTGCCACCTGGTGACATCACCCCACTGAGCATGGCTAATTCATCCTGCTATCTATGGGCAACGCAGTTTATGGTAAGCAAACTTGCTTTTACAACAGAGGATTTCCAAAATGTGTTCACATAAAATACTTTGAGCATTTATTGCCATTAACAGTTCACACTTCTCTCTCTCAACACTTTGTTTGTTTTCTTTATTGTCACCAGTGTATATTTCTAAAACAAAACCTGCTTGCCTTGGATAGTTTAGTACAAGAAAACGTTACTTAAAAACTATAAATAGTTAGAAACAACCTAATTTTCAGACGAGGCAGCGAGACAGCATTTTTAACTTTGGTCAGCCAGTCAATCAAAATGTGCCTGAATTTCATTTTGGAATGCTAAAGTGGAAAAAAATGTATCTGGAGAGCAGGACAGATGCTTCCCCGGCCTGCGGGCCGGCTGAAAACGTTTTCTTGCTAAGCTCTTGCAGGGCCAGAGAAGAGCAGCACTTAGACAAGGAATAATACTTAACAATTCTCATTAACATAAATTCTACACAAGATGGCATCTGACGTCTGTCCTCACTTGATTGTCAAACTATTCACTTTCAACTACAGAACTGGAAACCCTAGCACTGAATTCAGCATATTTCTTAATTTGCATTAAGATCTCCCCCCCCCCCCCCCCCCCAAAAAAAAATTTCAACTCTTTACATTAATATGAAAACTGGGTTTGGTCATCACCAAATTAAATATGATTTATCTGCAAGTTGAAAATAGTGTCCTATTTATAAAAATATCAAGTTCCTTTTCATCTGCTAGACAGTCTATTACTCTAGGGGTTTTCTCTCTCCACAGATTGACAGAAACAGTGGACATACCTCTTTTATGATCTCTCTGTGGGCTATAGAGGGTATGGTCCTGGTTTAATACAGTAGTCTCTGGCAGTGGCAATACGTAAAAAGGATGCATCTCCCAGAGTTCAGATGCAGTCCTGGCCTGGTTGAGTCCTTGTTGTTCCTGGGCCAACTACCCCTAAGGATGACTTCTCCCAGTGGGAGCAGTCTACCAGGCTGAGCTTCTTGAAGTTTGCCCCAGTACCCTTTGAGGGTTTGTGTAACCTCCAGAGCACGGCAATGGTCACAGTACCCTTTGGGGTTTTTTTGTGGTACCATCAGTGAGTGGTTCCTGAGTTCTTAGGAGCTGTTCATGGTATTTGGTGGCACCCAAAATGGGTAGGCGGCCTCTAGGGCCACCATAGCCAGATGAATCAAAGCAATCCTATTGTCTGTCGGCCTGCCTATTGTCAGGTCAGCAGCTCCCAGTAGCACTCTTCATTCATGTTATAAGGGTACAAGCCTTATCCTGGGCAGAGGCAGCTCTGCTTCACTGGAAGGAATTTTCAAGGCAGTGACTTTGGTCATCCTTGTGCCCTCTTAGTATACACTATAAGGTGGACACATGGGCGAAGGCAGATGCCTGCAAGTAAGAGATGGGTAAGAGCCCTGGCTTCCTCCCTCTCTGCTTGGGAGGATCACTCTTGTATCTCCCTAATGTGATGGACTGGTCTAGCAGATGAAAAGGAAGGTTCAAATATGGTTCCCTTGAGTCTGCTAGACCCGTCCAGATCCTACCCAGGAAGACCAGAGGGAGGAGAATTGTTGGCGCTATTGGCAGCATGGGAGGAACGCCTCCTTCCTTTTCAGTCTCCACCTTTTCACTCGGCTTACTTCTTGACTTCACGCAGAATGGTTCCTAGTAATTGGTAGTAGGTATTGTTAAAAAGAATGGCGTTAAGAGGAATTTCTAGTGGTCACCTCGTTTTGTCATTAGGCTACTAGTATTGGACCAGGACCACACTGCTTTTATAGCCCCTCGTGAGGTGATGAAAGAGGTGTGTCCTCTGTCTCTGTCAGGCTGTGGAGGGAAATCCCCAGCGGTAATTGGACTGGTTTAGCAGATTCAAGGAAAGAAAATGATCAGCTATGCATAATGTAATCTTTGCTACTATAACTGCCATTTCTTCTCTTGTTCCCAGGATTATACAGCATTTTAATTCATTCTTTTATGGGCTTTTTCTCTGTCAGCTTTGGGAAATGTGCATGTCTGATCTTTTGTATTTTGCACAGCGCAAGAAAGACAAGTACTATAAGGCAGATCTTCCTAGTATATGCAGGGGGAGTACTTAAATAAAAATGTGCATGCTTAAAACTGGATTATATTGCTAAAAATAACTTGTGAAAATGAGAAATTCAAGTTTTCTTCACATGTCTGAATTGTAGGATTTCCAGGCCATGCCCAATTTACTTTTCTAAAGAAAAATTCCCTTTGTGCCCCTTGAGGCTACTGCTTATTGAAAACAGCCAGTTCAGCCCAGGTTGTTCTCCCTGTTCATTGTTTGATAATGATATAAACAGTTCATTATCCAATTCCATCATGAGCAGGAAAGCCAAAACCCGAGTGCTACAAGCGATATTCTGTGACTTTATTCAGAAGAGACCATTGCTTCTAAAAGCTAAAAATTCGGGTTGGGGGCAGTGGTAGGGAAGAAACACCTCAGACAACCAAGTGAAAACAACAATTCTTCTTAACATGAGGGCAGAAAAAGACTATATATGACCCATCTGTCCAATTTATGTGTAGCCCTTACAATTCCCATCACTCCCTCAGAGATTCTCTGTATTTATCCCATGCTTGCTTGAATTCAGATACCGTTTTTGTCTCCATCACCTCCACAGGGAAGCTGTTCCATACGTCCACTATCTGTAAAAAAAACAAACCCATAAAAAACCAAACCCTTAAGACAAGGTTCCCAAATTTTTGAGGAGTATGGACCCCTTTCCGTATATAGAAAAGTTATTAATATAATAACAAAGAAATAATTATATGCACACCAGACATTCATAATATATAAAATTTATGAAATCTTACTGATATAAACATATTACAAAGCACAGCAGTAAATGTGGAAGAATGTACTCATATTCAGTAACTTATGTAGTAACTCAAGTACCCACAGAGCTGGATCTGGAGAGATTGCGGGGAATGGACTGGTGGAGAAGGATAGACAGTGATTGGCAGGGTGGGAGAGACACAGACTGGCGGAGATGGACTAGTGGAGAGAGAGCAACTGGAAGGGCTGGACTGGTGGAGGGTGAGAGAGAGTGTGACTGGCGGGGATGGACTGGTGGAGGGAAAGAGGGGGACTGGTTGGGATGGACTGTGGCTCAAAGACAGAGAGAGAGACGCTGATTGGGAAGGGGGAAGGAGGGATGTTTGAGCAGGCCCACATCACTAAAAGGGAGATGTGGAGAGAGGTTTGGTGCACATATTTCCCTCCCAGCCCCCACTGCCCAACATGCTTTATTTTGAAAATTATGACTATTTTTAAAGAAAATCACCTGTGACAAGGAAATCAATACCACATCACATCCCAGCCCCTCCTAAATAAATCTGAAACTGAAACTTTCCTTTTCCACCACTCTTACATCCCACCGGTATATCGAGTTAAAAATGCTAGCTCATCCCTGCATGTCTTCTCACTCCTGATAACATTAGTCAATGTATGCGCTGTCTTTAAACTGTATGTTATGTGAACACATTAAGTGATTGTATCTGTTGGTTCATATTATGTATGTCATGATGTAAACTGTTGTGATCTTCATTTGGAACGATGGTATATAAAATGGCTAAATAAATAAATCACCCAGTTCATTTGATTTTGACAGGGGTCCAATGGCTCTCTCCATACCTGCCTGTTACTAAATTTGATATATGCAGAGGCAGGACTGCTCATAAAGCAAGAGGACAGCTACAAACATTTTGCATTATTATTGCAAGGGGCTGGGTATGCATCTCAGAATCTTCTCCAGACAGAAGCACTTTCTAAGTAAGAAAAAAAAAATCCCTGGCCAGTTTCAACCACTAATAAAATTATTTAAGAGTATCAATCAAAAATTCTTCTATATAGGATTGGGACAAATCCCACTATAAAGCCTGCATCTCATGTTCTACAATACCCTGTGTTCACAGAAACTCCCCCAACAAAAGGTGCAGAGCAGACCAAGTACATTTCCCCTTACCATTCACCATTGAAAAAATAATATTCAAATTCTGTTGTCACCTCTAACAGTAACACAAACTCTTTCCATTACCAGGAATATTGTACAATACAAAATCCTGCAAAATATGTACTCAGAGCCTATAGAAAAACTGCCATACCATAACACACAACTGCCACACTCAAAATAATAACGATCTTACCTATGAAAAGACAACCCTGCAAATATAGCAACAGGCCCTAAAACACCTCCTAGAAGGAAAACAGAACAAGTTGGGCTCCTATAGATCACTTTATAGAAACTATGTGCTAGCAGAATACCTCACCTAAGTTCCAATGCAGAACACAGACAGACTTACTAAATACAGAATACAGAGACCAAAAGTATAAATTGAACTAGAACCCACAAGAAGCCAAACTCTGTATGCATTACAATAATGGAAAAACAACTATTATTCACAAAACATTGAATAATACAGTCAAGGAATATAAAATATCAATAACAGTAAAACCATACTAATAAAAAGAATATTTTGTAAGAATATTTTTATTTATTTAGGCATTTTATATACCATCGTTCCAAAAGATCACAACGGTTTACAAAAAACAATATTCATAATCTAGGTCTCTGCAACAACAAATAATGTTCTAGGTCAACATAACATCAGATACAGACTACCTTCACAACCTCTAATTTGTAATATGTAAGATCCACTTCAGTGATCTTCACGGATTAGTCTGTAATTTGTCATAATCTACTATACATCGCTCATTACTTTTGCTCATTCTATTGATAATGTCTGTTTTTCAATGGTGAAGTTATTATAATTTATACTTTAACTTGTATGAATTTTTGAAGAGCCAGGTCTTTAGTTTACGTTGGAACTCCGCTTTCTTTTTGTTATCAGGCGTAATGTCTCTGGTAGTGAGTTCCACAACTTGGGATCCGCTATGGAAAACATCGGTCTCTTATTTGTGTTGGGTGTGTATTTCGCGTTGTAGGCACAGTTAATAGTCCTTTGTTTTGCAGTCTTAATGTCCACTGTGGTATGTATGGTTGAAGTATCACTCCTAATAAGAAGGGGTTTGTGTCATTGATGATAAAAATTGTTAGTACCTTTATAATGAATTCTTGATTGTCTGGAAGCCAGTGCAATGCAGTCGGCAAGGGGGGTGATGTGTTCAAATTTCCTTACCCCTAATAGAAGTCTTGCTGAGGCATTGTGTAATAACCTCAGAAGTTTTAATAGTCCTGAAGGTAGACCTAGTAGAAGGGGAGTTAAAGAAATCTATGTTTGAAAATATTGGTGTTTGTAAAACAATGCGGAAGTCTTGTAAGGTTAGTAATGGTTTCAACCGATGCAATATTCTCAGTTTGGAGTATTCTGATTTAATTAATTTGCTTATGTGCTTTTTCATTGTTAAGTTCTCATCGATCTGTATTCCTAAGTCCTGTACTTGATCTGAGGGTATAATGTTAAAAGTCCCCAAGTCTAGAGATGGCGGTTTGACTATGGAGGAGTTTCTCCTTAATCACACAATTTCAAGGGTTTGTTTTTTTTTGTGTTTAGAGTTAGTTTCAGATGAGAAAGTTCTTGTTTAGCCTTCATGTATGTTGACAGTGTCAAAGTTTTTTCAAATGAATTTGTGAATGGAATATAGAACTGCTTATCTGCGTGTAAGAGGTTGATTCCTAGTTCTGCTAGTAATCTGCACAGAGGTAGCATGTAGATGTTGATTAGTGTTGCTAAAAGTGATGAACCTTGGGGGACACCGGTATTGATTGGGAAGGTGTCAGATGTGTGATTGTCTAGTTTGACTTGGAATGTCCTTTCTGCTAGGACGGAAGAGAACCAATTGAGAACATTTCCCTTTATTCCAATTTTTTCAGTTGATTACCTAGCAGTATATGGGCCACAGTGTTGAAGGCTGCTCTTAAATCAATTAGTACCAATATGTAAGATTCATCGTTGTCAAACCCTTGTAGTACTGGGTCCATTAAAGAAATGAGCAAGGTTTCTTTCTGTAGATTGATTTTTTTTTTCTGAACCCGAATTGGTTTGGATATAGAATATTATTGTCTTCGAGGTGGTTTTCTAATTGGGCTAACAGTGCTTTTTCTAGGACCTTTCCAATAAACAGCAGGTGAGATATGGGTCGATAGTTGACCCAATCATCAGTTCTGCCAGTTTTATTGTTTAGGATTGGTTTGATCACTGCTTGTTTTGCCTTTGCAGGGACCAATCCTTCTGATAGTGAGTGGTTTATTATGGTAGTGATTATTGGGGTTATTATGTTGTGTACCATTTTCAAGGAACTTACTGGGATTGGGTCTAGTGGGTATATAGCAGGCTTAATTCTTGTAATGATTTGGTTAATTTCAAGTTTAGTTGCTGTGTCGAATGTGTCCCATTTTGCTTGATCCTGTTTTTCATCATGTTTATCTTCAGTTTCTTTTGTTGGTGAGAAAGCAAGGAATTGAGTTTTTAATCTATTGATTTTTATCTAACAAAGAAATGGCCTATTCATTGCAGGAATTCTTTGAAAAGTAGTAATTTCTTGTGATATGAGGAAGATGGGTCTGTTTTGAAGAGTAATTTGGAATTAAATATCACACCGTGGATCTGTTTAGCATAGTATTTCTTTTTAGCTGTATTGATTTGTGCACAGTATTTTGTTAGGAGAGATCTGGGCATTTCCGCCATTGTTTCTTTTGTTTTTCTAGTATCTTTTTAGTGCATCTAAGCTCTTCACTGTACCATGGATTTTTATCCTTTGAATTATTCTGTTCATTTTGGAATGTTTTTTTTATCTGGACTGTGCTTAGGGTATCTGAGGAGGCATTGACTTGGTTAAAGTCAGTTATCTTATTTTTGATTGACTTTAAGTATTTCAGGTTCAATCTTTTTTCTGAAGGTGAAAGTTTGATTATTCCTTGAATTTGTTTTTGTGTTGAGTTATTTTTGCATTAATTAGTTGGTGGTCAGATCAGGGCAAAATTGTGTGAGCTGTGTTTATTTTACAATTAATGTATTGACAAATATTGGGTCAAGGATATGTCTGGATTTATGAGTGGGGTTTGTTACAAATTATGACCATCCCATTGCTTCCATTGTATCTAGGAAAATTTCATATGCTGTAGTTTTTGGGTTTCTGTCTACTTGAATGTTAGTCACTTACAATTATATTATTGGCTGCAGGGTTTAAAGTTAAGGCCTAGCAAACATAAGAGATGCCTTACTGGGTCAGACAAAGGGTCCATCAACAGTGGCCATACAAGTCATAAGTACCTGGCTAGTACCCAAGCATGAAAAAGATCCCTCGCTACTATTGCAGGTAACAAGCAGCAGCTATTCCTTATTGATTCATAGTAGTTGATGGACTTCTCCTCCAGGAACTTATCCAAACCTTTTTTAAACCCAGCTACAATAACTGCCTTAAGCTCTGGAATTCATTGCCAGAGGATGTGGTTAACTGTGCGTTGAGTGAAAACAAATTTTCTCAGATTCGTTTTAAATGTGCTATTTGCTAACTTCATGGAGTGCCCCTAAATCTTCTATTATCTGAGAGAGTAAATAACCGATTCACATTTACCCATTCTAGACCTCTCATGATTTTAAAGACCTCTATCATATCCCCCCTCAGCCATCTCTTTTCCAAGCTGAACAGCCCTAACCTCTTTAGCCTTTCCTCTTAGGGGAGCTGTTCCATCCCCTTTATCATTTTGGTCGTCCTTCTCTGTACCTTCTCCAGCACAACTATATCTTTTTTTGAGATGCATCAACCAGAATTGTACACAGTATTCAAGGTGCAGTCTCACCATGGAGCAATACAGAGGCATTATGACAACCTCCTTTTTATTTGCTATTCCCTTCCTAATAATTCCTAACATTGTTTGATATTTTTTTTAAGATCGCCACAGCACGCTGCCATCAATATTTTAAAACTCATATAAATTATTTTTAAATTTCCCAAACAAAATAGTTCAAAACATCAGACACATCAAATATCAGCCAATAATTAAAGCTAATAAAGATTTAATATTTCCCCATGCTCCATACCTGGGAACGTGTGATTTCCAGTCACCCTGCGATTGCTGTAGATTAACAGGAGTGGGAAGGAGGGTTCACCAACTTACTTCTCTCTCTCACCCACACACACCACACACACACTTTCCCTGTCCTCACACATGCTCCCTTTCTCTCATACACACGTTTTGTCTCTCATATACATGTGCTCTCACGCACACGCTCTCTCATTCACATACTCCCTGTCTCTAACACCAACACACATGCTTACACACACACACACTCTCCCTCTCGCTCATGCAAACATGCTCCCACACACACAAACACTCCCTGTCTGACACGCACGCTTTCTCTAGCATTCAGTCATGCTCTCATATACAAATACTTTCTCTTTCTCAAACACATATGATCTTACTCTCTCATTCTTAAATTCATGCACACACATACAAGCTCCCTCTCTCTCGTTCACAATAGGTTGTCTTTCAAACACACTTGCTTATACACCCTCTGTTTCTGGTTCTCTATCTTTTTCCTGGAGTCTGCAGGGGGAGAGAGGGTCCTGCAACCTGCTCCTCACTCAGGCTGTTGGCGGCCCCCTGGCCTTTTTCAGACTTTGGCTGCTGGCAAGATGGGGGTGCGCCGATTGGCCCTGTAGCCTTCTTTATGCTTCAGCTACTGGCGAGATGGGTATGCCATCTCGCCAGTATTCACTCTTTAGCTGCCGGTGACACGTGGTGCGCCGGCGGCCTCTCGGGCCTCCTTTTTTACGGTTGCCTGCAGCAGCCTGTTGGGCCACTGGTCGCGTACGCTTTTTTTTCTTCTTCCCTTGTTATGGTTTGGTGGACCTCTAGGGGTCTACGGAGAACAGATTGGGAAACACTATCCTAAGATTACTCATCCCATGACCCCTCATTCTAGAGTCTCCTTTGTATTGAAAGAGGCCTGCTTCCTAAGCATGTAAACCTTTGAAATATTTAAATATCTCTATTATATCTCCCCTATCATTTTTTCTAGTGTATATGTTTTGATCTTTGTCTATCCCCTAATGCTCACCTATACAGGGGCAATATTGCCTCCCTTTTTCTGTTGACTGTTTCTCTCCCTATGCAGCAAAGCATCTTTCTGGCTTTTGCCACATTGCATTATCCACTTGTTTGGCCACCTTGATATCAAGCATGGAATAGATTTAAAAATGGGCTTTGTTGACGAAAAAATGGGAATCTCGTTGTTTTGAAGCTGCACTGCAAAGGAGGAAATAAGTTCTATTGTAATTTTATGGGATCACTACAAACAGCCAGCTGTGTTGCTGTCTCTTTCCTGGCTGGGAGCATGGGATGTATATTTACATATGTATATATCAAGAAAGGTAAACCCCTAATGCAGTAGAAAACAAAGTATTATATTATATATGCTCCCACAGCTAGGCCCTGTCTAAGAACAAAATACTACATGATTGTGCTCTGCTTGCTTTGTACATTGTTTCTTAAACAATGTGGGAGTAATTTTCAAAAGATTTATGTGCATAAAAGTTGCGAATATATATATATAGTGACCTTCATTTTCAGTTTTAGGGAATTTCAATGTTACAACAAAAAAAAAAGTCAGCGGGGAAAAATGACTGATAATAACACACAGGAGAAAAATCAGTGAAAAAATAATTTTCCTCTGATTTCTTATTTGTTCTATCATTGGAATTCCCAGACAAAATAAAAACTGAAAACAAATGTCCCTGTATATATAATAGCAATTTTCAGAAGCCCACTTACGTGCTTAGAAGATACATTTACACCTGTAACTCATTTTAAAATTAACATAGCAATTTTCAAAAGTCATTTACATGCGTAAAACGTACTTACACGTGAATATCCTTATGGACAATTCAATGACATATATTGTAACAATTTTCAAAAGCCCATTTACAGTGGTAAAGTGCATTTACACGTGTCAAGCCAATTTTAAGCATGTAAATGCTTTTTAAAATCAGGTCCAAAAATTGCATATATATGTGTAAAAACAAGTTTTAGGTTCTGGTTACAAAAAAAGCATCATTTCAGTTTTACTTTCAGACTAAGTGGGGATGAAAAAAAGCAGTTTGGAAACACATCTCTCTAGAATCCCATTTAAAAAAACCCCAACTATAACATTCTTTTATTAGGGGATTGAGAGATGAGTGTAAAGCCTTGTACTTGGTGTAGATAGACAGCCAATAGGATTAGTTTACTTTATTTCAAAGTGGCAATGTGGGGGAGCCATGTGAATTGAATAATTATAAATCAGGTCAATTAAATACTGAAGATTTTTTCCCCTTCTGATGTGGACTTGGCATGCATTATGTTTAATAGTTTCTGTTTTCTATTGCATTGGGGGTTTATCTTTCTTGGCATATTTCATGTTTACTTAGAATTAATTCATTGTGTAATGTCTTAAATGCTAATAAAATCTTAATTAAAAAAAAAAAAAATAAAAATACTGAAGACACTTTCCCCTTTTGGTGCAATGGCGTGGGCTGCCTGTTCCATTGTACGAGATGGTCTTCTAAAAAAGAAATGTTGGCACAGTCTGCTGAAGACCACGAAAGAATCTGACTGAATCGTTAATGGGCCCCAAATGTACAGTGGATGTCAGAAGCCTCAGTGGGGACTTAGAAGTTTGGCATCATTAAGTTCAGTACTTAGGCAATCTTGTTTTCTGTTAGAGCTGATTCCAATGACGTGCTTGTTGGGGAAACAATTACTTCCTTTGTAAATAGTGATGCTGAATAATGACTAAGTGTATTCATTTGCACTGCCAGCACAAACTGAAAACAGATTCTTTTTCCTGCACTTTTCCACAGTGGGCCATGTGACTCTGTTTAGCCTTTGCTTGACCATCTTCAAGACCTACAAGCCAAATAGCTTGGCCATGAAACCGAGCAGCTGTTTCAAAGGCCTCTCTTATAAAATCTCTGTTTATATTTCGTTAGTGTGTGAAAACCTCACCTTATTTTATTAAAAAAAAAAATAATAATGGTTCCTCAAAGTGCTATGTCGGTCTGGCGATGAAGCTTGTCAGACTTGAAGCACGTAGCTTTTTCCCCTTGAGAATTCCTTACTTGGTAGAGCGTAATTTCACTTTCTAATGGCTTTGTAGATTATAGTAAGCCAGGCTAGCGGGTTGATTATGGCCGCCTAAGCCTGCAACAGGGCTCTGTCTAACATGTAGTGTTTGCCACTGAGGTTCTTCCCTGCTCACCCAAGAGTCGGCTAGTGTACTCTGTGGCCTTCAGGGAATGTACGTGAACAGCTGTCTCCGCAGCTGATACCAGTACTTTTTCTACTCTACCTAAAAGAGTTGTTAATAGAGATTGTTATTGCTTTTTTTTTTGTTACTTGAGTGCCATCAGTGTAAACTGTAGGTACAAAAGAACGGATGCACAGTTGAGCAACAAAGTGTATACAGCAGGTCCCAGTGCTACAGGGCTTGCGGTTTAGGTGAAACCTGATGACAGTGGAGAGACTCCACGTGAGTTGAATTTGATCTTATTGCTCTCCTTCCCCCTACCCCCCAGAACTCTCTTTTCTCTTTAGAAATACTGACCTATTTCATAGGGGTTCTCTTTTCAAGATCAGAACCAGGCTAGCTTTCTGTTTCTACCAGCTCTGTTTTTCTTTTATTTCCTTTCTTTACTATAGAGCTGTCATGAATAAAGTCTAGCATCTGTTGTTAATTGTTTTTTTTTTTTTTTATTGATTGTTTCAGTCAAAAATTCTGGGCTGCTCCTACATGGAGTACCCAGAATGACATTTAAAAAAAAAAACAAAAAAACAGTTCAGATTTTTTTCATTAGATTTCCTTATGTAGTATAACCAACAATACAGATCTTCAGTGCGCTGAATAATTTCCAGAGACTGAAAAACAGCAACTCAAGAAACATAGGCCTTGCTTAACAACACCAAGTATATACTTTTTATTTGAAAACTGTTCGTTGTTAATTCATTTTACGTTACTAGAGCATGTGGCAGCTGGGTTGAGTAGTCCCTGACGTGACCAATGAAGAAAGAGAGGTCAAGTGTTGCAACCGAATCCTAGTGGCTCCCTGTTGGGACTCGGTACCTCAGCGAAAGGAAGTGCGAAGTTGTCCAAATTATAAGGCATATTCTTGGATGATGTGGCTGTGCTATAAAGTATTATCCTATCATGAGGAGCTGAAGTGTTGACTCCATGAAGGAGATTTTTAAAACAAATGGCTGTAGCCATTTTTTTTTTTTTATTCCTAAAAAAAAAAAAAAAAGTGAAAAACATAAGAACTATGAGCTATTAGAAAAAAAGAGAGGAAATAGTTTTGCCAGGCAAGTTGACATTTTAAAGAAATTCCATCTAGCAATGCTGCTTTTTAAGAGCACAGTGCCTAGCTTAGGGGAGGTAAAACAATTTTTCTAGTGGGCATGTGGAAAACTGTTTGTGATTTGTGTATAATGGAAACCTGCACCTTCTGGGAATATTGCAGTATCCTAGTTCCAACTCCTCTGTTCTTAATCTAAAGTGGCTCTCTCTCCACTGAAGCCCTCCTTTTGTTTTTAAAAGAAAAGGCAGCAAGGTGACCAACGATAAACCCAGAAAGGATATTTAAAAAAAAAAAAAAAAAAGTATTTCTAATTTCATTTAAATCTGTCTCTGGATTTCTGGTCTTTCTGACAGTTCTTTACAAATCTCATGAAAAATCCTGGTGTAGGTCAGTTTTCTCCTCATCTTTACCCCTATAAGGCAGATTGGGATTATGTCAAACCATTGAGGAACAAGGAAATGGGTATGTTTATTTCTTAGTCAACAAGCAGGGCTCAATTAGTCATGACACGTTAGTAATGTCTTCCGATGGCATCGAACAGACCCATCTCTCCGAGCTCAGTAAAAGTTTACTGATCATGCGTGATGTTTCTCACATGTGCACTGCCTTGTGAGCCATTCAACAACATTTTTAAGTGCTACCAAAATACAATTAGGAGCCTTCCCCCCCCCCCCCCCTTCCCTAACTTAAGATGTCTGGAGAGGGACCTGGAGAAGAAGCTAGTTATCACTGGCTTGTAGTCCTGTATCTGTAGGTGCCAGATGATGCTCATTAGGTCTGTTACAACTGTTTGAGCCCTAACTATAACATGGAAAACTGGTATAATTCTGATCAACTGTCTCCTAGGGCCTGGCAGTCACTGGTTAGGCAAATGCAGAAGCTCTAAATGGTGATCATGGAGAAGCCCATCTCTTTGTCCGGTCTCTGGAGCTGGTCTTCTTCCTGGAGCAGAGCCACCTTTTACCCCTACCCTACTGAGTCAAGCAAGAGCTCCTTACATTGATGTTCCCCAACAATAGCTCTCTTGTAGTGCTAGGTCCTAGACCTGCTGCAGATATGGGGTTGAGAAAAGTACAGAATTACTCTGTGCTGGAAAAGGTATGGTCATCAGCACCTAACTGGTCCTTGTCCCTGAGATGGACCTCATTGGAACTAATAAAGAAGAAACTGCATGGCACCATGACTAGGAATCTTTCATCGATGACGTGTCTCTTTATCCTTCATAGCAAGGAAGGTTCCCAGGGTCCCTGGATCACCTTTTCTTCCTAGATCTTGGTGATTCCAGGGCCCTGTTGATAGTCTTGGAGTGGAACTTGCACTCTATAGTGCTGGCAGTGCAGAAGCTTGAAATGCTGGCACCAATTCGGTCTACAATCCCTGTGGAGGGTGATGAAGAAGAAGATGCCAGATAAGATTTTGCCAGCATGGACACTAGAGACCTAGCAGTGGTGAGCTGTGAGCCCCCTCTTTAATTGGAGCCTAATACTTCAGCTCTACTCCAGCAGGGTCTTGAAGAAGATGCCTCTTTTCCAACTATGGCCCAAAGAGCACAACAGCTAGCAGACCAGCTCACTGAGATGGTGAAATATTTTTGTATCCTTGGCTCCTAGAACAGGAGAGATGCTTTGCTGCTTTTCTGATCCAAACTGAGTGAGGTGTTCCAAAAGGCAAGGATTCCTACTAGCTGCACAAGAAAGCGCAGCTTTATACAAGAATTGCCAGCAATAGGGCAGCCGTCAAGTCAGGCAACCCTTCACCTTCAGTTGGGGAGACTCATCCTGAGTTGGAGGGTGATGAAGAAATTTTGGCTAGGTCAGCATCCTTCTTTGACATATCCTTTTTGAAGCAACAGAAGTCTCTACACCAGTCACCATCTTCATTATTGGGGTCATGGATAGGTGTTTTTCCATTACCTGGATCAGAAGAAGGTTTGATGGGAATTCTGTCAAACTCCTTGTCGAAATTACTGCATCGTTCATCGCTACCTGAGGCCCTCTGCTATTCCAGGTTCCTAGATAACGTCTGCAAACTTATCAGGAAGGAAGCAGATTTTAGAATGGAGATTTCTGACCTTCTGCAGCTCCTGCAACCCCTGGTGGCAGCAATCCCTGCACACACATTACTCCAGAAATTCCAGTCCACGATATGGCAGAACTTCACCACTTGCCTGCTAGTAGCCAGTAAACTGGATCTAAAATATAGGGTGTAGCCAGCCCCTGGTTTTAGTGTAATACAACTCCATCACCATTTCCTTTGGGTTAGTAAGGATTCAAAGCTGCTAGAGACTTTTGGGAAGAACATTTTCTAAAGCTCCATGCTGAGCTCTCGTATAATGGCACATCAGCTATACATGATACATCCTAATGCATTCATGTAAGTACTGTAACTGCTCACAGAGTCTTTAGGCCCTGAACAGGCTGCAGTTGATAAGGTATTTGAAGACACTGAGCAGGGTGAAATGGCATCTGGCCTTCTTGGTCTATGAAGCTAATTGACACTATGGCTAGGATTTCAGTGGTTGCCATTGGATTCTGTAAGCTGGCTTGGTTATGTGTCTGTGGTCTGAGAGAAGACATCAGAGTTTGACTTGCTCCTTTTCATGGGAGGCAACTTGTCCAGAGACTAAAGTTAGAGACCATAATGCAGATTAAGGAGCATCAGTGTTGCTGTTCAGTCACCATCAATGGGAGGAGGAGATCAGCTTCTTGCTTCCAGGTGCTAATACTTATCTTATTGATGCACATACTTTCAGAGGCACCCCTTCCGGTCTTACCAGTATTCTTGACCCATCCCTGCTATATAACAGCAACAGCTTCCTACTAGAAGGCAGCAAAGGGAAAGTGTCAACCCAAAACCCCTCAGCAGCCAAAGGTGAAGCTTTGACCTAATTTCTGATATGCCTCAAGCCCAGCTTCCTGCTGCCTCTGATGGTGGGGGCTTGGATAAAGATCACAGAGGATTATTTGGGCCCTGAAAATTGTGTGATTGCTGCTTGCATTTATCTCGCCTACTCTTGACTCAGTGGTTTTCAGTCTGAAGTTCAGATTTGTCTCAGATGGCCCATCTTAGACTGGTGGTAGAATCTCTCCTTGAGCAGAGGGCGATAGAGCTGGTTCCATCCAGAATTGGGGGCCAGGAATTCTACTCCCGTTAATTCCTCATTCCTAGAGACTGGAGGGCAGAATCCTATTCTAGATTTACAAAGAATGAACAAGCTGCTGTTGTGGGAAAAGTTCAAGATGAACTCTCTTCACATGATCCTTCTGTTCATCCAAGCTGGAGATTGGTTATCAAGAACATCTAGGCTTATATCTCCATTCATCATTCATGTTGTAAGTGCCTCAGGTTCATAATGAAAGGGACACATTACCAATAGAGGATCCTTCCTTTTGGCTTATGTGCAGCCCCGAGGGTGTTCATGAAGTGCCAGCTGGTGGCAGTGGCATATTCGCACCAAGGGGAGTCTGCATCTTCACCTACCTGAACAAATAGTTGGTTACAGGTTTGTCCTTGGAAAAGATCTCTAGAGTTTTGGAGCAAACTGTTAGACTTCTTCAGTTCTGAAGATTTCTGATCAACTTTGTCAAGTTGAGCCAGAGGATTCAGTTCATCAGACCATGGATAGATTTTGTTCAGGACAGAGTCTTTCTCCCTGCGACAGAGCGCACTGTTAATCTGCCATTGGACGCGCGCTTTCCCTTACCCCTTATTCAGTAAGGAGTAGAAAACGCGTGTCCAACCCGCCGAACCTAGTAGCACCCTCAACATGCAAATGCATGTTGATGGCCCTATTAGATATTCCCGCGCAATTCAGTAAGTAAAATGTGCAGCCAAGCCGCACATTTTACTTTCAGAAATTAGTGCCTACCCAAAAGTAGGTGCTAATTTCTTCGGGCACCGGGAAAGTGCACAGAAAAGCAGTAAAAACTGCTTTTCTGTGCACCCTCCGACTTAATATCGGGAGGTCCCGAAGAGTAAAAAAAAAAAAAAAAGTATATAAAAAAAAAATTTGAAGTTGGCCGGCGGCGGTCGGGTCGAAAACCGGACGCTCAATTTTGCTGGCGTCCGGTTTCCGAGCCTGTGGCTGTCAGCAGGCTCGGGAACCAACGCCGGCAAAATTGAGCGTCGGCTGTCAAACTCGCTGACAGCCACCGCTCCGGGCCAAAAGGAGGCGCTAGGGACGTTTCTACCACCGGGCCTCATTTAAATATTGTATTGCACGCACAGGCGAGTGGCCTGTGCGTGTGCCGGGAGAGTGGGCGTTTGCCCGCTCTCCTGCGGACTTTACTGAATTGGCCCGTGAGTGAGAGATAATTTTCTTCGATTTGTTTTAAATGTGCTACTTGCTAACTTCATGAAGTGCTCCCTAGTTCTTCTATTTTCTGAGAGAGTAAATAACCGATTTACAGTAACGTTTTTAAGAGCTTTCATGATTTTGTAGACCTCTATCATTTCCCCCCAGAGTTGTCTCTTCTCCAAATTGAAAAGCCCTAACTTCCTTAGCCTTACCTCATAGGGCAGCTGTTCCATGCCACTTGTTTCAGTTGCCCTTCTCTGCACTTTCTCCAGTGCAACTATATCTTTTTGAGATGCAGCAACCAGAATTGCACACAGTATTTAAGATGCGGTCTCACCATGGAGCGATACAGAGGTGTTATGACATCTTCTTTATAATTCCTAACATTGTTTGCTTTTTTGATTGCCACAGTACACTGAGTCAATGATTTCAATGTATTATCTACTATGATGCCTAGATCTCTTTCCTGGGTGGTAACTCCTAAGATAGAACCTAACATTGTGTAACTACAGCAAGGGCTATTTTTCTCTATATGTATCACTTTGCACTTGTCCATGTTAAATTTCATCTGCCATTTGAAAGCCCAATCTTCCAGTCTTTCAAGGTCTTCCTGCAATTTATCATAATCTGCTTGAGATTTTAACTACTCTGCATAATTTTGTGTTATCAGCAAATTTGAACACCTCACTTGTTTAACCCCTTTCCAGATCATTTATAAATATATTAAAAAGCACCGGTCCAAGTACAGACCCTATTGTAAGATGAGTCCTGATCATCCTGGGTCACATGGCAGAGGTAGTCTATTGTTCCTATGAGAGGCCTTCAGTGGGGTCTTCGATGTCAGTGGGATTAGATATGTCATATAGAAACATAGAAATGAAGAAGACCAAACGGCCCATCCAGTCTGCCCAGCAAGTTTCACACTTTTTTTTTTCTCATACTTATCTGTTACTCTTGGCTCTTAGTAACCTTTTGGTTCTATTTCCCTTCCACCCCCACCATTAATGTAGAGAGCAGTGTTGGAACTGCATCTAAGTGGCCACAACATCATGATTACAGCTGAGATGAAGATGACTCTTCATTGGTGGATAAGGCCAACAGTTTTGGAAATGGGGCTTCCCCTATTGGCATCAAGTGGGTCTGTACACAGATATCTCCACTGGAGGTGGTGGAGCTCATACCAGCAGAGCTTGAACCCAAGGGACCTGGTCTCTTGGAAATAGATCAGCTTTTAAACTAGATGATGGTGGAAAGCTGACAGTCGCTCAAATGCACATGATTTAGAATGATGTATCTTTGAAGGACACTAAGAGAGCAGGGAATTAGGGCATCCCAGTAGAGAGGTTGTAATAAATGCTAAAAGTGGACCCTGGTGCCTTTAAGTAAAGAGCAAACAGAGCAGAAAGATTCCAAATTATTCCTGTTAGCTAAAAGGTAAGTTGTTAATACAAGCAAAAACATACTTTGAAATGTCTATATACAAATGCTAGAAGTCTTTAAAAAAAAAAAAAAAAAAAAAAAAAAGGAAAGTTGAGTGTAGAGCACTGGATGATGAGGTTGATATAATTGACAACTCAGAGACCTGGTGGAAGGAAGGTAATCAGTGGGACTCTGATACCAGATACAAATTATATCAAAATGATAGGAATGATCAAATTGGTGGAGGGCAGGCACTGTATGATAGAGGGCATTGGGTCAAACAGGATAAAAGTTCTGCAGGAAACAAAATGCAATGCTGAATCTTTATGGATAAAAATTCCAGGTGAAAAGGGAAATAAAATAGCAGTGGAGGTGTATTACCTTCCACCTGGCCAGAATGAACAGCCAATGAAATGCTAAAAGAACTTAGGGAAGCAGTAATAATGGGTGATTTCAATTACCTCAGTATTGACTGGGTGAATGTGACTTTTGGGCATGCTAAAGAGGTAAAGTTCCTAGATGAAATAAATGACAGTGTTACTCACCTGATGGTCCAGGCAGCTGTTTCCCCCCCTTTGCAACGGATGCCTACATTGCTGCTTCTTTCTCAGGTCTTCCTAGGCATGCACACATGCAGAATTATACATAACTTAAAGGGCCTGTGGTGGGAAACCACTTGGGCGCACACTGATGACGTTGCTTCTTCAGTACTATAAAGAGCCCACCAGCAATGGGTCGACTAGTAGTGTAAGTTGTTGCAGCCAGATCCTGCCTTCTCGTTCCAGTATCTGCCTACCTAGTCTCTCCAGCCCAGCCTGCCTTGTCCTTCAGCCCTAGCCTGTTCCCTGTCCTTGCTGCAGCTTCTGTCTTCGGAATGACCCTTGGGCTTGACCTCAGCCTGGACCCTGCCCATTATCGTCTTTTTCCTGCCTTTGATCTCAGCTCAGACCCTGACTGTCCTTGTGTTCTGCCTGCCTCTGACCCTTGTCTGACATTGGCCATTTGATTTAGCCATTCCTCAAGAGAGTCTTGCCTAAGTCCTGCTGGCCCCCAGAACATGAGACCTCCGCTTAAGGAGAAAGGGGTTAATATAGGTGAAGCTCTAGACTAGTCTTCTCTTCAGTCAGCTCCGCCAGCTGTCAGTGGAGACCTAGAAGGCCCTCCTTGTAGGTTGAGCCAACTCCACCACAGCACCAAGGATCCACGAAACCTACGGACAACTTCATGGAGCAGCTGGTATAAGAACCAATAAGAGGGGAAACGTTATTTAAGGGTTTTTTTATATACTGAGACACGTTTGGAACATTATCTCGGTTTACAATAAAACATAACACAGCAACAGGCTTTTCATAAAACACGTAAAAAAAAAAATACATGGTAGCAGGAATAAAACATAACTTCTTGGATTGGGAGGAATAACAGGATAAAACTTAATAACTAAATGACTGCAAGAAGAGCATAAATACAGAACAACAATGAGTTAAAGGCAATGCTGTGAAAAGGAGGAGGAGGGAGATTGATTAGGAGCAGGTATTGTCAGGGAAATCGTCTAGTGTGGGGGAAAAGAGTCAGTGTGACTGGAATCATGGCAGATCACCAGAGGGTGGGGAAAGATGAGTCAGTCAAGAGTATGCCTGTTTGAAAAGCCAGGTTTTGAGGTTTTGTTTGAATTTCCTGTATTTTAGACCTTGTCCTTAGTGGAACACAAGATTTGGTGCGAGAAGTAACTGTTGGAGCAACGGCAGTAGAGATCACAACATGATCAAATTTTACTTAATAACTGGTGGGAGAATACTAAAGGATTCTACTGCGACAGCATTTAACTTTCAGAATGGTGACTATGATAAAATGAGGAAAATGTTTGTTTAGGAAAAAACTGAAAGGAGCAGCTGCAAAAGTTAAGAGTTTACATCAGGCATGGATCTTGTTTAAAAATACCATCATGGAAGCCTAGACCAGATGTATTCCGTGCATTAGAAAAGGTGGAAAGAAGGAGAAATGACTACCTGCATGGTTAAAAGGTGAGGTTAGAAAGGCAATAATAGCTAAAAGAATATCTTTCAAGAAATGTAAAAGGGTTCCGAATGAAAAAAACAGGAAATGGCATAAGCGCTGGCAAGCTAAATGCAAAGCATTGATAAAGAAGGCAAAGAGAGAATTTGAAAAGAAGCTTGCTTTGGAAGCAAAAGCTCACAATACCATTTTCTCCCTCTCCCCCGTTCCTTTCGATATCCCTGTTATATGTAACTTTTATTTTCCATTCTCTCTGTTAAAGTTATTCCCCCTCAGTTGTTTGTAAACCGATGTGATATTCATTTGAATGTCGGTATATAAATAAATAAATAATACAAACTCTTTCAGATACATGCAAAGTAAAAAGCCTGTGAAGGAGGCAGCTGGACCATTAGATGATCAAGGGGCAAAAGGGGGACACTTAGGGATGACAAAGCCATAAAGAGAGTCTAAATGAATTCTTCAGTCTTCACTGAGGAAGATGTAAGAGAAATACCCAAGCCAGAAATGATATTCAAAGTTGATGATTCAGCAGAACTGAAGTAAATCTCAATGTACCTGGAAGATGTAAAAGGACAAATTGACAAACTAAAGAGTAGCAAATCACCTGGAACAGATGGTGGTATACATCCCAGAGTGCTGAAAGAACTGAAAAATGAAATTGCAGACTCGCTATTAGTAATTGTAATCTATCATTAAAATCGTCTATGGTACCTGAAGACTGGAGGGTTGCCAATGTAATGCCAATTTTTAAAAAGGGATCAAAGGGTGAGCCAGGAAACTACGCTCCAGTGAGTCTGATTTCTGTGGCAGGCAATATGGTAGAAACTATTATAAAGAACAACATTGCTGAACATATAAATAAGCATAATTTAATGGGACAAAGCCAACAAGGATTTAGTTAAGGGAAGTCTTGCCTCACCAGTCTGCTACATTTTTTAGAGAATGTAAATAAACATGGATAAAGGTGAGCCAGCTGATATAGTGTATCTGAATTTCCAGAAAGCATTTGACAAAGTCCCTTATGAGTAACTTCTTAGGAAATTAAAAAGTCATGGGATAGGGGGCAGTGTCCTATTGTGGATTGGGAACTGGCTAAAAGATAAAGAGAAAGTAGATCTAAATAGTAAATTTTCCCAATGGAGAAAGTTGAATAGTGGAGTACTCCAGGGATAGGCTCTGGGACCACTGCCTTTTAATATACTGAACGACATGGAAATGGGAACAACAAATGAGGTGATAAAATTTGTTGACACAAAGTTATTCAAAGTTGTTAAATCGCAAGAGGATTGTAAGAAATTGCAAGAGGACCTTGCAAAACTGGGAGACTGGGCATGCAAACAGCAAATGAAATGTAATGTGGACAAGTGAAAAGTGATGCACTTAGGGAAGAGTAATCCAAATTATAGTTGCACAATGCAAGGGTCAACATTAGGCGTTACCTTTCATCTTGGCGTCATAATGGATAATAAATTGAAATTTTCTGCCCAGTGTACAGCAGCAGCCATGAAAACAAATAGAATGCTCGGAATTAGGAGGGTAGGAATGGAGAATAAAACAGAGAATAGCATAATCTTTACTACTCAACTATCTTACTCTAATTCTCTCCCCAGTTTTATGACCCTGTTGTAATGTAACTTTTATTTCTTTGCACTTGTTTATGTTCTGTTTTTGTGCACACCCTCTTGTTATTTATAAACCGGCATGATGGGGTTCCTAATCTCGAATGCCGGTATAGAAAAATCTATAAATAAATAAATAAATAAAATAATAAATAAATAATGCCTCTCTCTCTCTCCATGGTATAACCTCATTTTGAGTAATATGTGCAGTTGTAGTCATCATATCTCAAAAAAGATATGGCAGAATTAGAAAAGGTACAGAGAAGGGCAACCGAAATGATAAAGGTAATTGAACAATTCCCCTATGAGGAAAGGCTAAAGTGGCTAGGACTCTTCAGCCTGGAGAAGACAGCTGAGGGTGATAGAGGTCTGTAAAATAAGAAGTGGAGTGGAACGAGTAAACCCTAATGGGTTGTTTTCAAAGAGTTCAAATTCTAGGGGGCGTGCAATGAAGTTACTAGGTGATACATTTAAAACTAATAAGAGAAAATATGTATTTTTTTACTCAATGCATAATTAAGCTCCAGAATTCATTGCCAGAGGATATGGTGAAAGTTATTAGTGTAGCTGCATTTAAAAAAAGGATTGGACAAGTTCCTGGAGGAAAAGTCCATAAGCCATTATTAGGTGGAGTTGCAGAAATCCACTTCTTATCTCTGGGATAAGCAGCTTGGAATTTATCTTCCCCTTGGGATCCTGCCAGGTACTTGTGACTTGGATTGGCCATTGTTGGAAACAGGATACTGAGCTTAACAGACTTTTTGGTCTGACACAGTATGGAAAATCTTATGTACTTAAGTACATTTCATATCTTCAGATCAACCTTCTGGAGCTACATGCCATCTGATGTACACTGGAGACTTTTTCCTCACCTTTTAGGGGGAAAAAGAATCTTGATAGACAATCAAGTATCCATAGTCTATATAAACAGGGGGTGGGGGGCAGGGTGCAGGCTGCCAGACACAAGATCTCTCTGCAAGCGATGTGGTTTCCAGGAACCCTAAACACTTCAGCCTAGTTTCCCTAAGCAACTCATAGCTGTTGCTGCAAAAGAGGCTTCCACCAAGTATCAAATCTAGGGATATGAAGACATGCATTCAGGTCTTTAGTTTTTTTATTTTAATTACTTTTTGAATATTTCT
The DNA here is from genome assembly GCF_901001135.1 of Rhinatrema bivittatum. NCBI lineage: Eukaryota > Metazoa > Chordata > Amphibia > Gymnophiona > Rhinatrematidae > Rhinatrema > Rhinatrema bivittatum. The sequence continues at coordinate 36,933,704 of NC_042617.1, read as the reverse complement.
ATAATTGTTCTTTCAAGATGAAATTTATAGTGTGTGTTGTGTAGATCAGTGAAACAAACTAATGCATTTTGATTTGTAATTTTTATAAGGCAGAATGTGAAAAATGTACAAGGGTTGAATACTTTTTCCCCTCAAAGGTAAAAGTAGGAGAGAGAACTTCCACAAGAAGTCAGCAATATGTTAATGGAGATGCCCCATTATGTATCTGTCCTTAATGAGAGAATGCCATCCTCCTTATAGTCTTGCAGTGTTGTATTTCACTCCTTGTGACCTTGGGGAAGTTGCACCACCCTTATTTGTCTTAGATTGTAAGCTCTCTGGAGATGGAATTTACTTACTGTACCTGAATACAATTTGCCTTGAGCTACCAAGGAAAAGGCATGGGCTAAATCTAAAAATAAAATTGTTATAATTTTACAGTTGTCTTGTATGTTCATAACATGGCGATCATTGAAAAGCAGCTGAATTTGTGGTTATGGGGAAGGTGAAAATGTAGTTAATCGTTGAGCATCAAAAGCCTTTACTCTTGTATACCTTGCAGCAGTCTCTTAGAGGCAATTTTGAAAGATCTGCAGAGCAGGTAAGATAGAAGTTTAATTATAACGGGTTATATTGTTTGTCAAATTTTCATCTGAATTTACCCAGCTAGCGGTTTGGCTGAAAATTCTTCTTAATGTAGTAGCCAGTCAGAATTTGACCATCTAAATTTAGGACAGCTGTACATAGCTGAGTTTGTGCTAACCTAATTCAGAAGCCTGTCCCTGGAGTTGCCTTTTTTTTTTTTTGTTATGGTAAACTTGCCCACCATATAAATTTAGGTAGCTAAGTTCAGCTAGTCAGTAGGGGGACATTTTTAAAAGCAGAGGTTTAACCAGTTGGCTCCCAAAATTAGCTTTTGAAAATTGACTTTTTATCTGAATATATAGGACCTTGGTTTAACATTGCATTCAACCTACATTATAAACTAACTGAGAAATCTTGGTTCGTTCAATGCTATACTATTATTTTTGCTATTTTGGATACTTCCTTGGTGTTTGTGATTTTGTATAGTATTTTTCTTTTTCAGGTTTATGACAGGCAGTGGAAGTGAAAATCTTTTGTTGGTGTTTGAAGAACAGTAGTACGTGGATGACTGTTTCCTTTTGTTCCAGAACATCTGCATGTTGCAGCTGAGAGATAATGATGCTGCAGTTTCTTTGAGGTAGGTAATGCAGAATTTTACTAAAACATTCATTTAAAAACGTTCCTGAATGTGTCTGATTAGTATCCTCATTTGCTTTGTACAACATTACAGAAGTGTTCTATACCCATGCTAGAATATAATGGCTGTCAGTTTGAATAGCACCATTAAGATCACATTTATATTAACTCGCTCTCATGTAATGCCTTTGAGCTATCTCTGCTACTCACCAGGTGTTAAACCCTTGGCCACTTGAGGGTCCCAGTAAGCATTGCATAGGCCTCGTCTGCACCTTTGCAATTCCTCTTTCTTGGCAACATCCCCACCCACCAAATGGTTTTCCAGTTGCCTTTGGGCAAGAAACCTGCCCACAAGCTATTTATTCCCTGAGGGTTTCTGGGAACACTGCCACCTCACAACAATCTGAGATCACAGAACTCTCAGGCATTCACAGACCATTTACCAAACTATTAGGATCCCACAGCAACTCATGTGGGTCACTAATTAGGCACAAAACACAGAGCTAATGTACTAAATACTTTTTAGTAAAAGAGATTTACAGTGAACAAAAAAAGATTAAAAACTGCATTACAGCATACAAGAGAGGAAAAGGGTTTTTCATTGTAACCAACTGATATACTTACATTTCTGCTTTGGTGTTTATGTAAATGCAGTATATCAAATAAATAAAAATAATCTGGAAATTTTTTTATATGCTGTAACTTTCATATTTCCTAGAAGATTACTAGATTCTCATATCTATCTAGCTATTTTAGTAGGCTTACATTTCCTATTAGCACCCAGTTGTAAATCCCAGCTGAAATGTTCTTTCTAACTCTCTCGCGCTCTCTCTCAGCCATAAAACTCTTCCCATTAAAGGTCTGGCAGCACCAGTGTGACTTCAGAAGCTCATTCTGATTCTGGGATGTAGCCTGTCAGCTCCAGCTGCTAGTGCCTATGAAATGCTGCATTGTTACGCTGCCAGCTAGAAATCATCAGGAAAAAAAAGGTTCTCAAAGGAAGTTTTACATAAGAGACAAATAACATAGCAACATAGTACATGATAGCAGACAAAGAACAAAATGGACCATCCAGTCTACCCAGCAAGGTGTTTAGGGCTGTAATTGTTGCTTCATGCAGGTTACCCACAGGCCTTCTGCTTAGAATTGTAAAAGTTGCTCTGTGCAAGTTACCCCCATGACTTCTGTTTATAACACAAACAGTTAAAACTCCTGTTTTGCAACACTCTCATTTTTTGTTTTTAGTTAAAGTATCCAGAGCCTTTTTAAAGGTAATTTTAAATATCACAGCTTGGCAATCATTGCATCAGTCTGTTTATTTCTTCTTAAGCTGTTTCTCATGGTTTCCCTTCTTTCTTCAAACAACTTTTCATTCGAATCAGGTGATGGACCCAAGTCATTTTGAGCTGCACACTATCAGGTAGTGTTAGGTTTAAACTGTTTTGCTGCCATTGTTCTACTGTTTAGGCAGAAAGGATGGTAGATACATGAAAATAGCCTTTGGTGGAGCTAAAAACGATATTGGAATTGGGGGGGGGGGGGGGGGGGAGAAAGTGGCCTGGGAGAAGCGCAGGGGATCTTTAGTGGTAGAGAAACAAGGGTAAATCTAGAGCACTAAATAGGGTCTGTGGTAGGGAGTAGGGAGGGAAAATATGTAGATGAGATGCACCTTGCACTGGTACCTGCCAACAATTCCATGCAGGCCGATACAGTAAAGCGCGGCCGCGGTTACCCTGTTTCTAACCCGCTTTGTACCCACAATTTGGCTGCGTAAGTCTAAGTCTAACCCGCGATTCACTATCCGTTCTTACCAATCCTTACCGCTTCTTTAAATCGACGCGTATCCCTTTCTGCCCGCGGCATGTATATGAGATGTAAACGATTGGATTAGCTATTCCCTCCCATACAGTAACGTGCGGCCCGATTATCGCCTTTTTAACCAACTGTTTTGCCGCGCGTTTAACCTGCTAATTTACCGCCTGCCCTTACCCTGGCGTTAGAGGGATGTGACAGCAATAGGCTGGCTCCGTTCAAATAAGTGGGTGGGTTGGAGCAAGCGAGTAACATGGTGTGGCCTGGTTCTCCTACGCTCGGGCATCGGGGATTGCCAGTCCTCTCTCCCCCCCCTCCCCTCCCGAAGCAAGGCGCAGGGCGAAAATCGAATCGACTCGACATGTTATTAAAGCAAATAGAAATTGTAACAAAAGTAAACTTACTGCATGCTTCCAGCAGCCCCAGTCCTCTCTCCCCTCCTCCCGAGGCGCGCACACGTGCGCCTTCGCTGCCTTGAGCGCCCAAATTGGACGTGTGTTCATGCACCTTCGCTGGCGGGGCTGCTGGAAGCCGCTTTCGCCGCCTGCTGCCCCCGGGAGGCAGTGGAGCCGCGGTGCGCGCCTCGGGAGGAGGGGAGAGAGGACTGGGGCTGCTGGAAGCTTGCAGTAAGTTTACTTTTGTTACAATTTCTATTTGCTTTAATAACATGTCGAGTCGATTTTCGCCGTGCACCTTGCTTCGGGAGGGGGGGAGAGAGGACTGGCAATCCCCGATGCCCGAGCGTAGGAGAACCATCCACTTCCTGGTACCTGTCATTTCAAATGTCATTTGAAATGACAGGTACCAGCGCACCCAGGATACTGTATAGGCGCTGTATAGCGCTCTATACAGTAAAATGGATTGCGCTTCATGGACACGTTTTGGACGCGGCTTGCATTTGCGTCTAATTTAAATACTGTATCGAGCGGTATGTGATCCGAATTGTGCGTGCGGCAAACGAGGGTGTGCCTGGCCCTGCCGCACTCTTTCTAACACGTCCTTACTGTATCGGCCTGATAGTTTTCTGTTTCTACTGAGATAAGAATTATTGTGTCTACTTTAGTACCTCTTAGAAACTGCATTAAAATGAGCAGAATGTCACTTAAACCATGCCTCAAGGATGCAACCTGATTAATTGTTTAAGGAGTACTTGAAGGACTGATCGGTAATAGAATGAATTAGCAAAACTGGCAAAAGTTTTATTTATTTATTTATTTAGAAATTTTTTGTATACCGACAACCGTTTGCACATCGTATCGGTTCACATATAACTTAGAACTAAGACAGAATAGCTGTCATTTAGGCATAGCCTTTACAATGAACAAGGATAACATAAGAACGTATAAAAGAGTAAATAGGTGCATGAATGTTAGCAGGGTGTAGGTGATGAAAGGTACTAGGAGATAAACATTTTGAGATGGGTGCTGGGAGTAAAGTGTTTTGTATTTTTGCTGACTTTTGCTTAAACAAATTGGACGTTTCAGTGTGGTGTCTCTTAAGTTCTGTTCTACTCGTCATTGCTCTCGTTATGACTTATTGCTGTATCTCTAGCCAAAGCTCAGTCTCCCTTCTCTCCCCTAGCCCTACCACACGAAAGGCAACAAGTCAAGTTCCAGCAGTTTTGAAATGCTAACACTAAATCCGTGATTGACAAGGGGTAATTTTTTTACTTTCATGTGGCTCTGCTTAAGAAAAAAAAAGCATTTTGATTCCAAGTGTACTGTTTTTCAGTTGGAGCATACAAAGCTACAAGGCCGTTGCTGATACTTTTGTCGTGGATGGACTCCAGGCAGGAACATTAAGGTTGCCTTCTATCACTACTGCCAATTTCTTCAAAAGGTTAAATCAGCAGTTCAAGTGCATCTGGCAAATACTACCAAGTTTCTGATAATGTTTCCTTTTTGAGCAGGGTTGAATGATTGTGGAGAGAGATATGACGTAAATTAATTCTGGTTAGGTCTGGAAACTGACTAGATTTCAAACTACTCGGGGAAGCATACCTTGCTTTGTCCACCGGGCCAAGGTTTCAGCTCAAGGAAAACTAATGTGCTGAAGGGAAATGCATCTGAGGCTGGGGCCAACAGCCATGCTTCCGAGGGGCCTAATAGAGGTGGTTGTCTTGAAAAGGGGTAGCTAGGACCCAGGAAGCGCTACCTGGCCCCCCGCTTGCAGCCCAAGCTTTGCCTCTGCATAGAAGTGGCTTATTCTGAAACTGGCGTGACCCAGTCTGCTGCTGATGCTTTGATTTGGACTGGACTGATTAAACTCAGCAAGCTACTCCTTTTTAATATTGCTAGGCTAGCCCTTGGCTGGCTTTGCAGAGTGAGAGGCCTAGAACTATTTCTGGCCCCCACACCCAAGGGGAAGACCTCCTGGCTGGCACCTGACGGTACTTTAATTCCCGTGCGTCTTATTTCGTTCAAAAGATCCTTAAACGCAGCAATGATGTAATTTAACATAAAAAGCAAATTTAGCTTAATTAAGGAACTCTGCAGGATGTGTACATTTCCAAAATGACCCTTTATGTTTTGTCAGTTCATCTCATCTACACATTTTTGTTTGGTTGCCCTAATAGATTTCGAGAGGGAGTCTGTTTTTGAATATTTTTGTATGAACTTTTGGTGGTATTATGTCTTTAACAGCAGTATCGCATTCTGGTCAAACAAATCCCACACACCTCTGGTGATCTTATTGGTACTGAAGAACCTTTAGGCTGGCCAGGCTGAGGATTCTAATTTTGTGTTAATCCAATCCCCAATTTTCTATGTATCAAAATTGCCCCTACTCTTTAATTGCATCACATTAATTGGAGTTTTAGAATTATTCCTCTTTCCTATTTTACCCTTCTTTGTAGCTTTTCACATTGTCTTTCATATCCACACTCACACCCAGCACACTGCTTGCTCTTCATGTAAATCCATACACTTAACACACACAGAATGGCAATGCCAAGGATCACAAACACAGTCAGTCTAGCACTTGAGCATGCACAGTAAATGTTGGCCATCACATAAGCACAAGCGCAATTCCACTCCAACTTTTCTTTCCAACTTTTGCAAGCGCAAGGCACAAGTTTTGCAAGTGCTCACGCTACAGAGAAGCCGGCTCTCACGGCATACCCCGCACCCTCCCCTTACTAGAATGAGAAAGAAACAAGAAGTAGAAGAAGACATAACAGAAGCCGCTCAATGGAGTAGCATTAGACCAAGCTGCAAGGACAACCAGGAAAAATATAGCGGATGCCTTAGGACAACTAATCCTGTCACCAGAATTGTACGAAAGGGAGAGCTGAGACTTTCAAACAATTAAACACAAATTGGATCCCTACAGTGAGAGCCCTTTAAGGGGTACGATTTTGTGTTTGTCTGAAAAAGTGCCAGATATGCATTACCCCGAAGTACAAAACTAAGATACACAGCCACACACTATGAATACTCTGGCAAACACTCCAACAATCAGACAAAAACATGCACTCTTAGTACCTCCTCCCTATCACTGAGATCTCCTGCTTCCCAGGGTCAGAAAACCCTGAGGATTACAACAATGTACCTAAGCTCACGAAAATGCTTATCCCCCCCCCCCCCCCCAAAAAAAAAATACAAAACAGGAAAGCAAGCCTAATATTGGGGCCGATGCAAAAAAGTTGCGCTGAAAGCGGGCGCTGTCTTCAGCGCCCCCAGGCACCTCTCCTGGGGGCACGATGCAATATTCAAATTAAGGCTCGCACTGTCTGAGGTGCTAGGGGCGATTGCGCGCCCCTAGCGCCTCCTTGACTGCGTGCGCCGGAGAGAGGACCGCTGTTGGTGGCTGTCCGCCGGTTAACAAGACGCTGAATTTATCAGTGTCTGGTTTTCCTAACCCGTGCATGTGCCAGGGGCTCAGGAAACAGACACTTGTCAACTGAGCGTCTGCTCCCTGCACCCGACTGCCAGCGCTTTTTTTAAACTTTTTTTTTTAATTATTTTTTTAAAGATTTGTTCCTCCTACTTAATATCCCAATGGTATTAAGCAGGAAGCAGTACAGAAGCATTTCTTTCTGCTTTTCTGTACTAGTTTTAGTAGCGCTCAGCAATTAACTCCTGCTCCGGGCAGGCGTTAATTTCTGATCACTAAAATGTGCGTCCTAGACACATTTTTTTTTTTTGCATTGGGAGTGATTAGCTAATAGCTTCATTTACATGCATTGGCTTGTGATGAGCGCTATTAGATTCACTCCACGTTGGACGTGCGTTGTAGAGGCACTTATTGCATAAGGGGATTAGTTAGCGCCTATACAACCCGCGTCCAGCTGCGAGTTATACGGCGCACTGTATTGTGTCGGCCCCATTGTAGAGGCGGACTGGACAGAGGAAAAAAGCTGCTGTAGTTTTCTAAAGAAGTAGGTGTAAATATAAGGGGGAAAAAAAGGTTTGCGCTCTTAAATTACGGGAGATCTCAGAAAAAGGAAGACAGGCAACAGTATTGGAAATGCTAACAAGCTGGGAAAGCAGTCAGCAGAGTGAAGATGCAAATGAGAGGAAAAATAACGAATAGGGTAAACCTGCGGAATAAGAGGGCTTTTTTTTTTTAATATGTTGATGATAGCAGGTATTGTAAGACTTTTGAGGTAAAAGGGAGGAATATGTAGACACTGACGAGAATAAAGCTGAACTGCATAACAAAATATGTGTTCATCATTCACTGAGGAAGGGCTAGGAGTAGGACCACAGAAAATGGGCACAAATTAGATTAGAAATAAGGTAAACCTCAAATTATTTTCAGAAGACTGTTAATGAGAATCTAGCTAAAGTAAAATTAGATAGTGATGGGGTCAGCCACAGGGCTGGACTTAAGTTGAGGGCACTGATAGGCAATTGGGGCGGATGGGTGGCTGTCCCCTCCCCTCTGTCCCAGTGCCAGCCCCGCAGCAGCAACTGAATAAGTTCGGTGCAAATCCTACTGCAGCCACCATGTACGGACAGGCCTTGCGTGTCCCGCCCCATCTGCTTGCATGAGTTTCCTGTTACAGGAGTTGCAGGTCTTGTCAGTGTGGCAGCTGCTGAAAGCCCTGCATGAAATTTCTCTGGTTGCTGGTCTGGGCCAGTGGTGGAAAGCTGTGGGTCCTATATAAAATGTCATCACTTAGGATCAAATGAGCATAAATGCAATTGTTATAGAGACCTCAAACTGCTAAACCTCAACAGCCAGGGTGCTGCGGGGAAACACTATCATCACAAGTCTTATTTTCTGTTCATTTTCTTTCTGCAATTAAAAATATACAGTCTTGTTGAGGTGTAATGGTTTGAGGTCTCTCTAACATAATTTAATTTGTTCATTTGATCCCGAGTACTGGATTGTTCTATTTTAAGTACTAGCAATATACACTGCCTACAGTGTGAGTATTGTTAGTGTCCTATAAAAAATTGTCATTGGATGCAGTTGCCTGTGCTTAAATCTGACCCTAGCCAGATGGGATACATCTGAGGGTATAAAGGAAACTTAAAGTAATTTGGGAAGCAGCACTGGCTGACATTTTTAATACTTTTTAGAGTAGAGAATGGTTCCAGTGGACTGGAGACAGGCAGATGTGATTCCTCTTTACAGAAGTGAATGTAAGGAGGATGCTGATTAGTCTGACCACTGTGATGAGTAAATTAGTGGAATCTCTACTTAAAGCAAAGGATAATGCAGTTTCTGGAATCCAGAGGATTATAAGATTAGTAGGCCGCATGGTTTTACCAGAGGGTCTTGTCAGATGAATCTGATCAATTTCTTTGACTAGGTGACTAGAGAGTTGGATCAGGGACCTTTGACGCAGTTCCGCATAGGCGACATATAAATAAACTGAGTGCCCTAAAGTGACTGGTTGAGTGGGAGGCAATAACAGGTAGAGTAAATGGAGTTCACTCTGAGGAGAGGAGCATCAGTAGTAGTGTGCTATATGGATCGGGCCCTGGACCAGGTCTTTTCAACATTTTCACAAGTGATACTGTGAAAGGGCTATCTGAAAAGGTTTGTCTTTTTGTTTTTTGGGGTTGTTGGTTTTTTTTTTACAGATAATACTAAAATTGCAAGAGGATAAACACCCAGGAAGGTGTGAAAAAGATGGAGGAATCTAGCAAAGCTTGGGGCATGTTCTTGAATCTGACAGTTAAGATTTAATGCATGATTTTACATTTTTTGTTTTTAGCAATGGGCTGCAAAAGCTAAGGGAGTGGTACAGGATAGAGGATGAAATTTTTTCTATGCATGAAATGAGCGATCATATCAGATCGTCTTAAGCTGGCCAAATAAGTGGATAAGGACATAGCAAAAGCAAGAAAGATGCTTGGGTGCATAGAGAGAGGATGGACAGCAGAAAAAAAGGAGGTGAATTGCTCCTGTATAAGTCCTGGTGAGACCTCATTGGGATACTGTGTACAATTCTGGAAGCTGCACATTCAAAAAGGTATAAACAGGGTGGCATTGGTCAAGGGGATGGCTACTAAAATGGTCAATAGTCTTCATTCAGTAGCATATAGAGACAGATTTAAAAGATCTAAACATATGTACATCCTAGTAGAAGTATCTCCAAGGTATTAGTGCACAGGAGTCTGACCTCTTTCATCGAAAAAGAGGTTTATAATGAGGGATGAGAGTGAAAGGGGGTAGACGCAGGAGTAATCTAAGCAAATATTTCTTTACAGAAAGGGTGGTGGATTCATGTAACAACTTTCCAATGGAAGTGGTACAGTATCTGAATTCAAGACAGCTTGAAACAAGCACAAAGGATCTCTGAGGGTAGTGGATAGGGATTGTAGAACGGAGCAGTTGGTGTGGATGGGCAGCCTAGGTAAGCTGGATGTCATGCTTCTATGAAATATTTTAAGTATTTTTCATCAGCCTATAGTGTAGTTTTGCTAGGTGGAGAACAAAACAGTGTTAAAATACATGTTACAATCAACATTTATAACACACAAAAGAAAAGTAATACAAACATACAGCAACCCATTTAGACTGTACTGCGTTGCACATTTGCTATTAGCCAAAAGCTTTCCTGGTAAAGGGGAGTCTTAAGCTGTTTCCTGAACACTGCTATACCATTAATTTCCCTCATTTGATTAGGCAGTGCATTCCAACATAATGGCCCAAAAATAACAAATGTATGGTTCTTTGTGCTGGCAAGATTGGCAACTTTAACTGTGGGAACTAAACGATTTTTACTGGTAGACCGCAATGCTCGCTGGAATATATTCTGGCCCACTGAGTTTCAACATTTTAAATATTAAAGTTAAAACTTTGGATTTAATTCATTGCTTTATGGGCAACCAGTGTAGTTCTTTCAGAACGTGTGTGATATGCTTATTCCACTGTCTGTTAGAAACCAGGTGGGCAGCAGAATTTTGCAAAATCTGCAGCTCTTTTAGACTTTAAATTGGCAGTCTATGATAAAGTGAATTGCAATAGTCCATGCAGGTTAAAACATAAGCCTGTAGAATTGGGTGGAAATCCATGGGGTCAATAATATATTTAACATGCCTTAGCAGACGTAATTTGTAATATCTTGTACAGAAGAGTTGCTGAAACTGGGATTTAAAAGAGATAATGTGGCATCAAATATAACTCCAAGATTCCTCATGGTTTCCTTAAATGGAATAAATTTGTGATCAGCTAAAAGACTTAGACTGAGAGAAGCAAGCTACCTCCGACTTAGTAGGGGGTTAACATCATCTGATTTCGACACATCTAGAAATTAACCATTTTCAAGACTTCTTTAGCTCAGGCTGGGGTAGCTGATATCTGGATATCTTTACCTGGATAAGGTTAGCTGAGTATTTTCAGCTGGAGACTTGTCCCATTGAATATCTGTGAAAAGTTTTCTGGCTAGAGTTAGCCGGATAACTTGTCTTCTTGCAAACTTACTGAATAAGGACCTCTCTCTGCATTGATGTCACCTTTCCTGAAGAGCAAGCTATTCCAGATAATTTAAGGGCCACACATAGTGTAATTTTCTGAGAGAATAAAATTGATAAAAGGAAATTGAACAGATCCATTTCAAGTCTAGGAGCTGGCTAAGTTAGTTTCTAGTAGAGTTGTTCTGCAAGCCAAGCCAATTCATGCAACATCAACTTCAGTCCCAACCAAAAATAAACTGAACAGCTTCCTAGTCTAGCCTTGTTCTGATTTTATTTTTTTATATATTTTTTTAATTCTCTTTTTCCATGCTTTACGTTTTACAGAATAATTATTCAAAAAATTCTTTATTTAGTACAAAACATTAGTTTATAAAATCTCATTTCTTTCATCAGATACACATAGAATCAACCCGGGAACAATATATACCCCATATTGTACATTAAAATAAACATGCATACATCCATTCACACAATTTTAAAAAAGAATTACAACATTTCTTCTTCAAATTTCCTTTGCTTTTCTACAAATGAATGTTTGTACATAAAATAAAGCGGGGTATATATTGTTCCTGGGTTGATTCTATGTGTATCTGATGTAAGAAATGGGATTTTATACATTAATGTTTTGTACTAAATAATTTTTTTGAATAATTATTATATATGTCACTATAATTTATTGATTCTTTAGCGGTGTGATATATGTAAAAATTGCCACAATTTTTTGTAGTTATATATGCTTGGCATATCCTTCTCACTCAAATACCCTCACTGGCTAGGAAGGCTGGACAGAAGTCTCTTCCCAGATTTACTGTCAGCCTAGTGCATTTGGTTGGCATATAAAGATTGACTCTTTATCTTTGAATTAGAGAATCATCATTTAAAACTCTTATCCCCAATGGCAGCATATTCAAATAGTGGAATTGACAAATATGGGGAGATGTTAAATACACATTTTTAAGTCTTCATTGTTATGTTCTGCTGTACCTTTTGAGAAAAAGATAGCTAATGCTCCTTAAGTTCAGGAACATTTTTGCACGATCAGTGAACATAATGAATACTTATATAGTTTGGTTTGTCAGTTTCATCTTCCATAGAAGTCCAGTGCTATTTGTTTCATATTCCCTCAAAAATGGTGTCTCAGCATGTTTTTCTCTAAAGAATTTCTCTAAAGAAATCTGACTTTTTTTTTTTTTTTTTTTAATATGACCATAAGAAACATCAGACGACCCTGCTGAGTGCTCTCAGAAAAGGGTTTGTGACTTCTTGCAGTAACATATGGAAAAAGAACAATACCCTAGGTAGAATATTCATTTTAATAAAATGTATTCATCCCAGCCATGAAATTGGAAGCATATGCCTTCTTGCTAAATCGTCCTTGATCTACTATAATAGGGCACATAGTTGAGTGTGTATAACTGTAAGATGTTTGGAATGGAAACCCTTAAACATTTAAAGCCAGAAGAAGAGGGTTGGCATGGAAAAGACAGGTTTTAGGAGGACACTGATATACTGGATATGTTCAGCTACAGGTTTTGAACAGATTAGTTGTAGCCAGGATGATCAGATTCCTTACAGAGATTAAGTTTCGGAGAGAGCTTAAGGGATTAGAGGTAAATACTAAAGTAGTACCGGGATAAAAGGCAATTTTATGTTCAAAGTAGATGGCATCTTTCCTCTGATATTCAGAGAATCCTTAACTAATTGTGAGTGGGGCTCAATAGGACATGCAGACAGTAAAGGTAACAATACATCCCAGCTATATATCTCTTCTATAAAAAAAAAAAAAAAGGTACAGACTTAAGTCAGTTTATTCCTTCTGTAGCACAGGCATGTGCAAATCCTGTCCACAAAAGTCGCAAACTGATCTTGTTTTCAGGGTAACCAATTATATAAATGAATCTATGTCTTAGTCCAAATGCATGCAGTTTTATTTCTGAAAACCAGACTAGTTTTGCAGCCTTGAAGGAATGAATTTGTACACCCCTGCTGCAGTGTCTGTGGGTATATATTTATGTGAAGATCTATAGCTAGTTATATCTAGAGTGGTATAGATCTAGATCTAGTCTTTATCTTTTATCCCATTTGTTAAGTGATGCCCAAGGCTAAGCTTATTTGATGTGCTTAAAAGAAAATCACATTTTACCAGATTTCAGGACAAAGCAGTGGGGAATTAGTAACCTGTACACTGAATAGGAAGTGGGATTCTATATATATTATCAACCCCTCCCCCTCCCCACCAGGCCTTCATAAACACTATCCAAGTTTGGCTAATTAAGCATAATCGGCCAAATTTTAAAAGCCCAGTGCGTGTAAAACTCTGTACTTAAACGCGTGGCCGGGCCCTGTGTGCTGCGCGCATTTTCAAAAGTCTGGCCACATGCGTAGATGCCGGGCCTGAGAAAGGGACTGGGTTGGGGGGCATGGTCTGGGCAGGGCGGGACAGAGGCCAGCCAGGACAGTGGCCATTAGCCGCTGTCCCGGGGACGCACATGCTGGCAGTTGGCCGGCATGCGCAAACTATTTCTGCTCCAGGGGAGCAGTAAGTAATAAAACAACAAAAATGTAAGTCACTGGGACAGGTTTAGTGGGTGGGGAGGAGAGGGGAAGAGGGAGGGAGTTTAGGGTGTCAGGGAAGTTCCCTCCCAGTCTGCTCCTTAATTGGAGCAGACTGGGAGGGAACTGGGGAAGGCCCGATTGCGTTGCCATGCGTAATTTGCAAACGTTCACCCCCCCCTTGCAGGCGCTGCCCGCACATGCATGCATGGAGGCACCCGATTTTATAACATGCAAGCGTTAGGGTGCACGTGTTATAAAATCGGCGTGTCCATGTGTGCGCGCGCATCTTTTAAAATCTACCCCAATATTTCCTCAATCCTTACATATAGTATCTTAGAAAATCCTTTTGAATAATTAAGGAGAGCTTTTTGGTTGCAGTAGTCCTGCATTGCTGGCTGTAACACCCTTTTCTTCACTAGCCAGTGCAGTTAGAAATAGCTCTTCTGTAGCTAATGGATCAATAGACTTCAGTTTGCACCGATACTAGTGGGTAAGGTAGCTAAAAAAAAAAAAAAAAAAAAAAAAGTGGATAAAGTGACAGCGAAAGCCATAAAGATGCTTGGCTGCATAGGGAGAGGAATGGTCACTAGATAAAGGGAGGTGATATTGCCCCAATATAGGTTCACCTTCAAAAGGATATAAACCAGTTGGGAGTTGTACTAGAGGGTGGCTACTAAAATGGTCAGTGGTCTTCATTATAAAGCATATGGGGACAGACTTAAAGGGCAGGGATGAGCAAACTGGGGGGGGGGGGGCCTGAACAATCCTGAAGGGGGCCCACTGGAAGGAAGAAAAAAATGCTGTCAAGTCGTAGTGACGTGGAGGCACTGCAAGCTCAGGAGGGAGGGAGCAACCAGAATGCCGTGATCCCATTGTAAGCATGCCATAGCTTAGCCATGTGTCTCTTTCGGTGGGCGAGAGAGAGGAGCTACTTCTGCTGTGGCAGGCTCGGGTGGGGAGTTGCTTACTTTGTGGCAGAACTAGACATGGGAGCATCCATTGCAGTGTTCCACAACCTAGGAAGATCTGACTCTCGCTCACTCTCGTCTCTTCTTGTGTTTGGGTATGTTGTATCTCTGCCTCTTTTTGCTCAGTGTGGTATGTCTGTGTCTCTGTGCCTGTCTGAGTATTGGCTTTCTGTCTCTCTATGTATCTGTGTCTAGGTTTGGGATGTCTTTGTCTCTCCATTTCTGTTTGGGTGTGGGGTAGCTATGTCTATTTTTGTCTGGGTGTCTGTTTTGCTTTCTCTGGGCCTGGGTATGGGGTGTGTGCGTGTGAGCTTACTCCTTTCAGCATCTTGAAAAGAAAGAGAGAAAAATGGGGGCTTTGAGCCACTGGTTGGCAGTGGTATCTCCTTCACATATAGGTGTGGGTATGTATATATATATATATATATATATATCTTAAGGAATTATGTATAAAAAAAAATAGGGATGGTCTAGTTTGTAGTTCAGGCCAATTTATTCATTAGATTCCCCATTTTCAGATGAATTTATGACAATTATAGGTTTTACTGTGTGTGTGTAAATATATATGTATATTTGTGTATGTATATCTATATATAGGTATAGATATAAAATACATATACACACATACAATTGGTTAGGGTCCCTCCAGTTGGGTTACTATGTATGTGTGATGGGCAGGGAATTGCGGCTGAAATTTCTCACCCCTGCCTTAAAGAAAAGGTGAGATAAGGAAGATATGTTGGAGACATTTAAATACTTCCAAGGTTTCCACTCGCAGGAGGCAAGTCTCTTATAATGGAAAGGAGGCTCTAGAATGATGGATTACACTGGCAAACCATTTTTAACATAATTCCTGTTGAGTTCAGTTTTTCAGCTGTTTTAGACTTAAATAGGCATACTGATTTCAAAACTGCAGTTAGTTTTCTTCTATCACGTCAAGTTTTTTCTCTACAGCCTACCTTAGGCCTGGATTTATCAAAATGCACTAAATATTGCATGCAATAGGAAAAAGGACGTGTTTTATGGTAATAGCGCACTTGGCAATAAACAGCCTATCTTAGCGCTTTGCATAGATATTACCACAAACTGCGATAACTCATTAAAGATTAACATTTCATCGGGACAATGTCAGAACTCCAAAAGAATGCTTGGTTGTCATTCAAAAACCTTGTCAAGGACTTTCTTGGAAATACACGAGCACAGAATTACTCCAAAATTGTCCAGAAACTCTTGGAGAGCTTCAAAATGCTTCGTTGCAACATGAGCATCAAGGTGCATTTTCTGCATAGCCATCTTGCTGACTTCCCGAAAAACCTTTGTGCAGTCAGTGATGAGCAAGGTGAACGATTCCATCAAGATTTGAAGGTCATAGAGGCACGGTATCGGGGTAGATGGGATGTACATATGATGACTGACTATTGTTGGAGCATCAGGTGAGATTGTCCACAGATTGAACACTGCCGGAAAAGTTATAAGCGTAAATTTTTACCTTAATATGCATGTTTGGTAGCAGAACTTTACTACTTGTACACAATTTGACCTACAGTAACAATATATAGCCTTTGTATGAATAAAATAACTAAATAAACTGTATATTCAGGTAATTTTTTCTTTTATTTCCTTTGTATGTATATTTTGTATTATTTTTGGGACAAAGGGAGGGTATCCTGTACCTTAAAAAGTTGACATAATAGAGAAAAACTGGGGTCATTTTTGGATTCAGATGTCAAGTCAGTCAAAAACAAGTGCCAGATCTAACTCAACAAAAATTGTGTTCCACAGTGTTATGGGTTGAGGTTGAAAGGAGGTAGACTCGGGAGTAATTTTAGGAAATATTTCTTTACAGAGAGGGTTATGGATGATTGGTACAGCTTCCCAGTGGAGGTGGTGGAGACGAAAACAGTATTTGAATTGAAGAAAGCATGGGGTAAACATAGGGGATCTCTGAGGGAGTGATGGGAATTGTCAAGCTAAATTAGTCTGTAGAAGGGCAGAGTAGCTAGGCCATACAGTCTCTTTTTTTTTCTGCCATCACATTTCTATGTTTCTCTGAGTTTTCCTTGAACCAAAAAACAGCAGACAACTTGAGTTGCTAAGGAAAGGCTCTGATTTCATATTCACCATACCTGTAATTTTTTCACAATGAGGTGGTTCTACAGACCTACTCCTTCCAAAAGTGGTGGTTGTGTTCTATATTAATCAAGCTATTGTGCTACTTACTCTTTCCAAGATCTCGTGCACACAGAGGAGTATGGGCTGTGTACACTCCTTGGACTTCAAGAGATCCAGTATTAAACTAGCACGTCTGTAAGAGACGTGAGCATTGTCAACCCTTGGTCCCACATTGTGGGAACATGGTATCAGGTGACCTTAAATCATCATTTGTAATATCGCTTTTGGGTTGTTTTTTATACTGTTTTATGCAATTTAGTGGAATCTGCTTCAGGGATTAATTTGTGGATAAAAAGGAAGGGGAGCTAGGATGGGGTTGGGGTGGAAGAGAGGGTCAGGGCCCAGGTGAACCATGCAGCAGAGTTGGGCCAAGACCCAACTGAACTCTTCCTCCTCCACAAACACACTTGCTTCCTCCTCCTTATCCCAGAGATCCTCCATTCCCAGCCCCCACCAGTGCTCAAACCCTGGTGATTCTTCACCCAGCAGAACTGATTTATAATATCAGCTCAGTTTCCACTTCCTGGAAAAAAGATGGCTGAACTCCATTCTAGATTGTTCTTTCAGAAATTGAGCCACTGAATTAGTACAAGTTTGAAACTTGTGAGGAGTAACATAGTAGCCAGGGTTGAAGTCTTGACGAGTGGTGCTACTGCTCCCAAATTTCAAACTTGTACTAATTCAGTGGCTTAATTTCTGAAAGAATAATCTAGAATTGTGTCCTGCGCATGCTCAGTAAAGTCTTTACTGAGCTCTGAGTGCTGAGTCCATGTTGGCGCTATTGGATGACAAACTTGGTAAACCTGTGTCATGGGCTCTGAATCCGGCCACCTGCTCTTGCTCTTGTAAATGATCACCGCTTCCCAAGGGGTTGTGAACACTGCCTCTTCAGCCTTCCCATCCCCAGCACATCTAAGGTGTGGAAGGCTTGGGACCTTCCATGTGGTCACTGAGCCACCGGGTCAGCCTGATGAGTGGTTCTGTTTCCTGGCATTTATTTTTAGATTGTTTTTCTACAGGACTTCTACTTTTCCAACCAGCAGTAACACACAAACAGCCATCCCTCCCCCCAGTATCTGTTCTCAAATAAGGATAAGAAAAGTGGAAGAGTAGCATAGTGGTGAGAACAGTGAATTGAGAACCAGGGAAGCCAGGGTTCAAATCCTGCGTCTCCCATTGATTCTCCTTCTTACCTTGGGCAGGTCATTTCACCCTCTATTATCCCAGGTACAAGCTTAGACTGCAAGCCATCTGGGACAGGAAAATGACTACTGTACCAGATTCGTAAGTAGCAATGGGCTTGGGAGTAATTAAAACCAGAATCCCATTAAATCCCACCCCAAAATGATAGCCGCCTTTTCTTTGTTAGGACCACCAGCAGCATAAGTGATGTAATAAATTTTTGTGTCTTGCTAAAATCCATCATAAAATAGCATATAGCTATGCAGTTTAGTATGCTCCATTTTTATGAGTGCTAATTCTGTTATATCTGCTTTCTTTTGTTTTCCTATTCTCTTTAGAAAGGATGACACATTTTGCCAAGCGACTTTTACCCTTTCAAAACCTAGTGTATCACTTAGCAGCTCTTGGGAGTTTGGCCTGTAGCCTGTTTGCAATCGATACTCATCCCAGCAAAGTTGCACATTAACTTAAAAATACTGTGCGATCAACTGTTAAAATGTTTTTGTTTCAGTTATGATACTAATGAAAACCAAATGTTAGAATTTGTTTTAGCTAAACTAATGCATCAGAGATTTAACTTAAAAGGAAAGCTCTGGATCAGTTCTCCATTATATAACTTACTGCAGATTAGAAAATACACATTGTTAGTGGTCGGGCTAATACGTGTAAGATTTGACAAGACACAGTTCAAGCCTGAAAATTGACATTCAGAAATCTGATCCACCAAGTCAAACTTTTCAGCATAGGCTTTTTATAGCCATTGTTAGAGGTTTCTCTTTTGGTTAGCGATAACATGGTGGGAAAACTCCTTTACATTTTTAACTTTAACATTGTGATTAACTCCCTCAATTCTCTCTTCAACCCACCCCCCTTCACTTGGCTAAATGGAGAGCAGCCCATAGTAGGGAAGGCCCTCAACCCAGCATGGAGAACCTAAGGGCTTCGAGAGAGGGGAAGAAGAAACTAGTTTAGACCAGATGGGTTTTCTAAGCTTGAGATTTTTAGCTTTTATTATAATGTGTTTGAAACTTTAAAAAAACATGTGAATTTTAAATCAAAACTGATTTGTGATATTTTCATGCAGGGTACATACACCATGTTTAAGGGAAACTTTCATGAGCAAAATTCAAGGTGTCTTGTGGTCTCTTGAGTAAAGGAAGACCTGTCGCAGCTTTATGGTCTATCCAGGTGAAAGTACTCCTGAAGGAATAGTACATTTTAGGGATTCCCTAACAGATTGTAAGTGAGTTTACCTTGAATGCTGCTGCTGCCGCTTTAAGTAGCCTCGTTTTTTCCAACAGCAGAAGAGCACAGTCTGCGATGTTGGTCTGTTCCCTATGATGGGATTTGTTTACCTCTGGGTTCTGCTTCTGCAACTGGGAATAGACGCTCTGAATAGCAGCCCCTTTCAAGGTGAGTTCTTTCTGTCAAGTGCTTAGGTTTGAAACTTCTTGTCCAGCGAGAAGACTGTACAACAAAGTATCTTGAATTTTACACATTATTAGTTCCCTTTTTACAGCATTCTTCCGAAAGTGAACCAAGGCCAGAAGGACTATCTTTCTTAATTAGAAACACTTGCATGGATCATATTCATATAACTGAATCTTAATTGAAACAACTGATGTTATGAAAAGTATTAAATGGATTACTTTCACAGTAGATATACTGTATGTTGAAAGACTGCATATTGTAATCATAACAAATGCAGATAAATTATCCATCATATCCTTTATTTATTTTATTTATTTATTTATTTATTTATTTATTTAAAGGCTTTTATATACCGGAGTTCATGCACTAGTGCATACCACTTCGGTTTACACAGAACAGGAATAGAAATTACATCAAACAGATTGAACAATTAAACAAATATACAATTACATCCAACGATTGGGTATAAACTATTATTTTAAGTTATCATTATGTTAAATTGTTATCATTATGTTATCATTATGTTAAATTGTCTACCAGTTATACTGTTCCATATGTTCTACAGTTCCATGTAAAGCTCCGCTCTCTGTTGAGCAGTTCTTTGTTCTATGTAAACCGGAGTGATTTGTAGTCCCTACAAGAACTTCGGTATATAAAAATTAAAAATAAATAAATAAATAACATGGCTAACTTAGTAGGAACTTAGAGTTTGAGGTAAAGGAGAGAAATAGTACCAAGTGGTAACAGAACAATGTTAATAGCTAAATAATAAATATAAATAGTAAATACAAATTCTTATAATAAATACAGGTGCTTACAGATTACAGTCTTCATGAAAAGTTTACGTCTACATAATAGGGTTAAGTAAATAAGAACTGGCGGTTATTTCTTTAGGAGTGAAGACTTCAAAAACTGAGGTTACATCTGGATTAAGATGTAACCTCAGTTACCTTTAGAAGTAAGATTGGCTTGATTAAGAGAACCTTTTGGGAATGGGGGAATAGGTTCTCCAGATAGTTTTAAGATCCTATTAAGATTTCAGATTTAATAATAAAATTGTACCATACCCCATTTTTTTTTTTGAAAAGGGAGAAAATGTCATGTGCTGGTAGCCATTATCTGTTTTGTGTTTTGTTTTTTTTTGGTGGGGATTTTTTTGTACTTGAACTTTTACTCTTCAGAACAAGCTGTGATATTATCTGCTATGCCTATGGCATTAGCATTATGATAGCACGAGTTCAGCTTTAACTACTCACATAATCAGCAGTCCTTCCTTACTCCTCAACTGAATGTATGTATTGCTAATTGAGCAGAAAAGAGCAGCTGATGCTCAGATTGTCAGAGCCCACACAGGTCTCTGGATATTCCCCCTCTCTGACGGCCGTTGCTCATTCTAGTCCAGACTCCTTCTGTGGTCTTGCAGTAATCCTCCCTCTGAATATTTTGCCCTAATTAACATGTGACAGTCACATGTTACAACATTGTTAAATTTTACTTTTAGGCAGCCCTCAGTGTGGAAAATTCTACAATTGAAACCCTCTTCACTGGTGAGTCAAAGGTCTTTCTGCTAATTATCCCCCTCCCCCAGAAAAAGTCAATTGAACAGCATCACCACTTGTAGTGAGGTCATCGGATATCAAAGCACATTAGCTTCATTTGCTATGTGGAGTCTGGCAAAATTTGTCATTACAAACCCCAGGATAATAAATGTATTTTTTAAAGGAAATATTTCTAATGATTTTTATTCCCTAATTTGTTCTTCCTTATTTGTACTGCTTCTGAAGCAATCTCACAATTATAATTTGCATCAAATGTGCCATGAAAGTTCTGGGTCAGTGTACTGTGCAACGTTTCACATATCAATAGTTCACATGTTTTGGATGACATGTAACATGCTCCATGTAGATATTTTCTGGGATGGTGCTCCCCTTCACTGCTAGAAGTCTGAGCTTAGCATTAAGAAAGCATGATATGAAGAGCAATAGCTCAGGGTAGAAACTAATGAACTGTAAGTTAAATAAAAAAAAACAAAACCCAGAAAAGAACTAAACCTCTGAATTTTACCAGGAGTCAGTTCTAATTTTTTCAGAATTTGTGGATCCAGCTTTATAATGTCTGAGGTCAATGAATCTTACCTGTTTAAATCCTGCTGTAAATACCTTGGGTTTGCAGGTGAGTGGGATGGGAGGTGGAAGTCCATTCATTCCTGTCTCACAGGAATCAAGCGATACACTTATAAGGCGTCAGCAAGCCTATCGGTGTGTCCTGCCAATCCAGGCATGCACCCATCCGGTCAGTTCAGTCACTGAATCACTGAGACCTACAGTCCTGGAAGCATGACAACAGTCTGGTGCTTTAAGGACTTGCGATTCAACCCCTGAAGAAGTGTTTACTGCGAAACACTGGCCACATTGAGCTTGTTTGACATTTTGCATTAAGACTTTTGTGAATGTTTTCTAAAAAAAACCCTTAAACTACTCTTAAGGTAGGGACCACCCGATAGAACCGACTGGGTGGTCCATACCTGGATTGGCAGGATACACAGACAGGCTTGCTAATATCTTATGATAAGTATATCACATGATTTTTTTTTTCTTTTTCATTGTTGATCAGTTATTTTGGATTTGTATTATAGTTTCCCTCCTTAGTTTATGATAGTTATTTTTTGGGTTACTTTTGGCTCTTTTTGTGTTTGATTCACACAGAACACTGACACAGGATGACTTGGTGCCTTTTCAAATCTTTTTTTTTTCTCATTCTAAAAGGCTCAACAATCTTCTATACACTATTATATTTTTTTTCTCAGTGAAAACTTTTAAGTATATTGGTTTTAAAACTGGATCATATTTTTTGATGAGCTAGGGCTAATTTTATTAGCTGACAATATCCATCACTCTTCTGTTGCCATCGTGATTAATCCCTGTTCCCAGTCACCAGTAAAGAACTCCGTGAGACTGCTCTAGAAAGCATGAAGAAATGGAAGGAAGGCAGAATTGGTCAGAGGTGCAGGGAAAGGAAGACATAGCAACCTAGTAAAAGACATTGCTGAATGTTTTGTATTTCATCTCCTGTACTTTCTTAGTTGTATGCAAATACCACTTAATAGCACACTTAAGTTTTGGTTTCTGCTTTTCAGTCTTGCTTCAGGTATTCAACTTGCCTCAACTGTGACAGGTGCAACTTGACTCCTCTCTTCTACCTCTTTACTGCCTATCCTCTCCACACACTCCCATTTCCTTCCCTCTTCTGCTTACCTTGGTGCTCCCGTTTTACCAATCAGACCTGTGAAAGAAAACCTACAACACAGCATTATTCAAAAGAAGATCTTTATTGGATGTATATGGTCACTGCATAGGTCAGTCACTAAATATTAACAACTGTGATATAACTTCTGAAATTCCCCATAGAGTTGACCACACTCTCACCTGCTGAATTTCAATTTGCAAAGGTTCAATAAGTATCGTACTATTGGACTATTTTCGTTACCAAGGACACAAGATCGTCAGAGACGCACCCCTCAAGTATTCCTGCAATTCGATGTTTGATTAATAGGTAAAATGTCCTCTGGGGTGCAATGACTTTGTGGTACATAAAAGAATTGAAGTCATTTATTAATGTGCAACATTTTTGGGTGGTGAGCAGGCAGTCCCTGCTGTCAAAGCCAAAGACTTGACAGGAAACTCATCTCCATTCTCATCCACCCATGGAACATATGGGCAGGAATACCAGCCTCTTGGTGTTCTCTGCCTGACCAGCTTTAAACATAGCACTTGTTGTGCACCCTCGGACATGGTTGCCCACGGCAGCAAAACCTTGCTTGCCAAGGGCTCCCCCACCAACCTAATTGCGGCCATATCCGTGATATCTCGATTGAGATCAAATGTCGGTATATAAAAATAATAAATAAATAAATAAAATAAATAAATATCCCAAACTCAGCAATGCAATGTATAGCGGAAAACACATCTGGGCCCATGTTCAGAACTTGGCAAAGCAGCAAACTGCTATGAAAATATAATTCATATTGCTGCATATATATCAAGACCCATAACTGACACTCGGTAATGCATATTGTATATCGTCATACACCTGTCAAGATGCTGTTCATTAAGTGTCACCACTACCTCTTTGATGTCAAGTAGATTGATTCCAGCACGTGGAGGGTGGAGCGAAAAATTGCATAGAATCAGAAGGGGGCCCTCTATCAATACACTTTCTTGGCCAGCTAAAGGCACTTGATGTTGCCTATCTTAAATTTGGTAATGCTGTATATTGCTATAATCATACTGCATCTAACCGTAACATAACAGACCTGTTCCTCAAACTCTGCAATGCATACTGCATGTTTCCTACCAAAACACAACCTCACTCTGGCCAAAGCCCGTGTCTGGGCCACTGCCCCTCTCTCTTCCCATAGGAAATCTTAGTGTGTTCAATATGGGATCTTCTGTTAAGTGGCTGCGAAGCCATGGTGTGGAATGACCCTGTTCCACATAGGCTAGAGCTATACCCTGTACTTACATCCCCAGAAGCATGTGAAATCCAGGCAGTGATAACCAGGAATACAGAACCATGCTGTAGAGTATCTAGCATTATGCTTCTGCAAAGGAAACTGTAGCTGGAAGAAAAGTACCAATCAGCATCGTGGAACCAAAAAGATCACAGTCTTGGGGAGTGAGGCAAGAGCATGGTACTGGATGCTAATCCCTCCTTTATCCAACAGAAGACAAAGAAGGCAAGTAAATCAGACAGCCTGGCCTATGGAACATCACAAAACAGTATGACCAAGTGGAAAGCAAAGCTTTATCAGGTATAGAGCTTCGAGATGGTCATGATGATAAACTAAACGACTTATCAGGATAGACCTGCCAAAAAATGCAGAGCGCTGAGTCCAGAGGCATTGCAGCAATAATGTTGTTGTTATATAGTCTAAGGATGCAGTGCTGCAGAAAATAGAATTCCCTTGCAGGAGCAAGCAACTGAAAGTCTGAGGAAATTAACCATAAAATCACCACCCTGTCACTGGAGCGATGATGTCAGTGCAGATTCTGCACTGTCTGTAAACAATCAGTCTTTAGCTCAGGCAAGCGTTTGTGTAAGATGTGAACCTGGAAGCTGAGAAATTCATTCTGTGATGCGGAATGGACAGTTTTTGTAGGAGCTACCCCTGCTAAAGGCTGTCACTGAATGCTCAATAAAGGATGTGCTATATGTACCAGTTCTGTAAAGGTAGCATGCTGTCTACAAAACAACTGACGAACCAGGGTTTCACTGTCCTTATCCATCAGAATACCAGCACATCTTAGGATGGGGCAATCATGGATACACAAAGAGGGTGCAGCGATCTTTCCAAAGTTGAGAGAGCTAAAACAATTGGCCAGCTTACTTTGAAAATGGTCAACAACCTTAGAACTGGTGCCTGAAGACCCTATACCCAAATTCAATAAATAACTTGCCAACCAAAAGATGACGGCAAATTTCACATCGCCATGCACAGAGAAACTGGTGCTTTCTATCTGAAGGCCAAGTAACACACTCACTACTGCCAGATGCAAAATTAGCAGATAACAGATGACTGGGTGCCATAAATGACTGCTGAAGAAAAGAAAAGCTGATGACATGCAGAAATGCTGACATACGTGTACGGAAGGTGGGGCACTGGAAATCTAATGTGATCTATCATTAGCTGAGAGATCAGAGGCAACAGTATCCAGATAGTAGTTTGGAAATTGTATCATTTTAACCCGAGGAACATCATGTGGCAGAGTGGCATGTTTTCTCAATTGGCACTGCCATGTAAAATAATTATAAGCAGCAAGTGCTTCAGAGTCCATAAGGCACAAAGGGGCTTATAGTGTTGCCATATACAGATGAGGGAGCTACAGTAGCTATCTTGCTCACATCATATATGGCATAGGCATGTAGGGAACAGATGCTCTGGTGCAATAAATGACCTCAAGATGTCTCCATGTCCACAGAGCCTGCTGTGGATTAGTTGTCTTAAAGGCAGAGTGGACTTGCAGAATGAAACAGATGACAATGGATTTAACGATGCTACACAAAAGACTGACAAACCTGCAGAACTGTAAGTGAAAGAGAACCCCAAACCTGCGGTAGCCAGTGACCCCAAACAGTAGAAAAACACAATACAACCTGTACGGTTAACTCTCCAGAAAGAAGAGGCTGGTGGATAGGTAGCCCACATTTTAAATTGTGCTTACCAGTTCACCCCCTAGCCTCCATCCCTTCTTCTCACTGAGCTGCATCCCTTGTGATCCAAAGGTGGAGTCCCGCCCCTATTATGGCCTTCCCATTCCATATGGGGGATGGGTTAGTTCCTTTAGTTTCATCCACACTTTTAAGTGCATTACATCATAGGAATGTGCAGAGGAAAATAACTTTCAGTTTGTTCATTCGTTTCATGGGAACCTCAGTTCATTTCTTGAGTTTCAAAATGGCAAAGATCTGTGTATTCATTTGATTTTTCATTTGCCCGTGGCAAAGTGGCACCAAAAGTGGCATGAATAGCCTAAGGCTTTGTAAAGGGGCAAAGGGGTACCAAGAGTGGCAGGAGTTCTCAGTGGCGTCGTCAGAGAAACAAAGATGCAGCAAGAGGTGGAAGAACACCACAAGACTCCAAAAGAGGGCACCAACAACAGTGGCATGAACCCTTGAAAACAGCATGAGAGGCAAAATGGCACCAAGGGTGGCAGCATGCTAAGGCACCATGAAGGGGGGACTAAGGCAGGATATACCACAAGGCACTGATAAAGTAACAAAGCAGCACAAAGATTAGCATCAACACAACAAAACAACCTGAGAAGTGCAAAGCAGCTCCCCCAGGAACACCCCCAAGGTATAAGATCTTGGGCATGGCATCAAGGCAGAGTTGCAAATGCAGATAGACCCCTAATTTATAGCATGAGGGGTATAGCAGCAAGGCAGCGTGGCATGACAGATGTTTGTTTGTTTTTTGTTGAACTTGCCTCTTGTCAGATTTAGTACAACAGTCATAAATATCATTTTCATATTTTCTTTTATTACAATCCCTACTTGAGCTTGATCCGTCTACGGGTTTCCTTTGAAATTTGCTTTCCAAATGAAAATTTAGTCACATTTAAAACATGTAAACAGTTTCAAATTATAAAGTTTTTCTGGTAAGTTGTGAGATTTGCTTAATTAAGAAAGCTTATCCATAACCTGTAACTAAAAACAGGCTCTATCATTAATTGATTTTGTGGTTTTGCTTGAGTTCTCGTCATTTCTGATATTTTTACTATATTCAATGGAAATGGTTCCCTTCTGTATGTGTTTTTGTTTTCTGCCTGTATGTCTTCCTGTATGTCTCTTTTTTTTTTTTTTTTTTTGACAAACCATCCCAGTATAATTAACAATCAGCATGGGAGAACCAGGCTGGGATAGTAGAGAATTTGAAGAAAAGGAAGAGCCATAAAACAAGTGGATTGGGAGGAAAATTTGTATTTATTTTTTTTTGTTTTGGTTTTCACTTTTTTGTTCTGGGATAAAACACACTATAGAAAAAACAAAACTAGAGTGGAAAAAAACATACCAAGCCTTCAAAAGAAGGCACCAATGACAGTGGTATGAATCCTTGAAGGCAGCATGAGAGGCAGAGTGGCATCAAGAGTGGCATCAATATCCTAAAACAGCAGGAAGGGAGAACAGCAGAAAAAGAGGCAAGATAATCCCTCAAAGCTTTGATAAAGGGACAAAGCAGTATCAAGAGTGGCATCAACAAAGCAGCCCCCAAGAGTGGCAGAAACATCCTAAGGTGTAAGGTTATGGGGGTGGCAGGAAGACCCTCAAGATGTAGCATGAGGGGGTATAGCAGCAAAGCAGACTGGCATAGTAGATGTTTGTCTTTCTTTTGTGGTACTTGCACCTTGTCAGATTTAGTCCAAGAGAATGTCATAAGTATCATTTGCATGACATTAGCTTTTGTTACAATCTCTACTTGAGATTGCGCTTGCTACTGGGTAAAAGTATGGGTTTCTTGTGAAATTTGCTTTCAAATTAAACAGTCACATTTAGAACATGTAAATGGTTTCTCATTAGTAAGTTTATGTGGTAGGTTGTAAGGTTTGCTTTATTAAGAAAGCTTTTTGCATACTATGTAGCTGAAAACAGGCTCTTCCATAAATTGATTTTCTGGTTTTGCATGAGTTCTCTCTTCCTTTCTGATATTTTTACCACATTCACAACATAAAAATGTTTTTTCTTCAATATGTTTTTTGTTCTGCATGCATTTCTTCCTTCTGAGGTTTTTTATTTTTTGACCAACAGCCCCAGTATAATCAACAAACAGGGTGGGAGAACCAGGCTGGGATTGTAGAGGGTTAGAAGAAAAGGAAGAATATAAAATGGGTAGCATATGCAGGAGAAGCGTATGCTGCTGGTTTTGGGTTTTGCACGTCCTGCTACCTCTACTGCTCTGCTACTGTCTGCCATCCTTTCTCTCGCCTCCAAATCAACAGGGAGAGAAACAGGTGATGGTGAGGGCACACTCCAAATTTGTTTCTTCTAGCTGGAGCTGCCTTTCCTTCCATTTTGGATTTGAAAAGGTTCCTTTTCAATTTAGGTGCATGACTCCCTGTCTTAGTGCCTCCTCTACCAACAACATTTTTCCCTCAGCCTCTGCCTTTCTTCTTGTCACTGCCTACTGGCGATTTTGATAATAGGATTGTATTCTTTATTAGTTATATTGTAACTGACTATATACACCACTGACTATACCACTCTGTGTGTGTGTGTGGAAAACTACATAGACAAGTGCACTGTAGTGTTGTGCTGTACATAGCTGAGACTGCTCTGCTCGCAGGCTGCACAAAACAAACACTGACACTGGGGGAGAAAGAAATTGGCAGCAAGGTGCCACTATTGGCAGCCTGACACTATTTTCTTTTTTAAGTGGGTGAGATCAGTGCAGCAGTCAAAAACTTTTCTAAAACTGAAGTACAAGTGAAGTTTGAAATTTTGAACACACCTCTAGAGCAATATGCAGCCTCCTTCCAGAACAAAATCTCCGAAGAAATGCACAGTACTCCTTGCATATGCCCAGACTCTAGGATCAGCTTCATTGAATCCGCAATGATAGGCTGGAATAGAAAAATACTTTGCTCTGATATGTTGTTTCTGTGGTGGTCTTGCTGATATGTCCCTGCCCAGGCTGTTAGGTGACACATGACTCACAAGGAAGGGCAGGTTGCTATGCCTACCTGCACCTGTCTTTCCTGTTGACCTCTATGGCCCATAGACCTCTATGGCCCATAGAAATGAAAGGGAAACAAAATGAATGAAATGAATAGGATACGTTTCATTTATGGGATGGCTCTTTTGTTTCAAGGACTCCACAAATGGGACCCATTTGTTTTGGATGTTTCATTCGCTTTACATGAATGCACAACCCTAAATACTATGGTCGAAGTGGATTCATTTTGCAGTTTAATATCCAAACTCACTGGGTTAAAAAAAAAAAAAAAAAAAGTTCAATGCACATTGTATTGTGTTTATGATTTCAGTATTAAAATGTTGATTTTTGTGTGTAATAAATGTTTGTTTAATATGTATGCAGCATGGTACACAGCTGGTATTTGTAAACACTTTTAAGTTGAGCTTGCTAAGTATAGAATCTGTTTTCTGGGTTGATTTTGCATTCTTGTATTTTATTTTTATTTTTAAGTAGAATATAGTGCTATATATTTCTTCCTCCTTTGTGAGAGCTCTTGACAAGCAATTTGAATGCTCTGCTGTCACAGCTGCAAAGAGCCGTGTACAGATGGGCGATGTGATAGTCTCATGCTGGCTCTGCCCATGCATGAGAGTTTTGTGTGACGTCGACCCTGATACCTCTCAGTTTTTACATATTCTGTCAGAGGAGGAGGATTTCCTTCTGGACCATTGCCACCATCATTTTAAGCCCACTGGTTTCTTTGCTGGTTTTTATTCTTCTCATTCACCATTGAGCTTCTTTGTCTGTCAGTCTTTTTTATTCTTTAGTTTCCCTAGATAGGCCTTTGAAGGTTTATTTTCTTTGTTTTTCATCATAGTTTTGGTGCCACAGACCTCCTTTAGCGCTTATGCCCTGACAATATGGTTTTGTTTTTGCCTCTTGGCATCAGGGTTAGCTCAAGGCCGTCTCCTGCCAGAGGCGAGATGATGCTCCCCCTATTCCTTTGCCCCCCAAGGTGTTGTGCAGTTCAAATCACAGAGAGATCCAAAGGGGGGCTGTCCCTCCCTGGAGTTTTGTTGAGCAGGAGATCCTTGGATATCTGGACCTTTCAGTAATTTTAAATACTGGGAAAATGGCGAGGCAGGGATCAGGTTTCCCCCAATAATATTTGCAAGAAGATGGCAACTCTGCTAAACCCTAGGAACCCTACCATCTGCCCTCCACCCTTTCCAAGCATTTGCCCCCTGGGGAAGTGGGAAAAATGGTGCAGGCACATCCTTTCCCGTTTGCCCCAGTACAGTTTTGTTCCCTCCCTTTTCTCCTCTTTCTCTCCCACCCTCTTCCATCTCTCATCCTCCCAAGCTTCCTTCTCCTCTCACTTGCACATCCCCTTCCTTTCCCTCACTTTCCACTCACACCCCTCTGCCTGTTTTCTTTCTTCTACCAACGCCTCACCACACCACTGAGCGGGTCTTTTTCCTGCTGGCGGGGATGGGAGCCCTGCTGCGCAGGTTGTCTTCCTGCCAGTGGGGTATGGGAACCTCATCGGCATGTCATAAAGGCAGAGCTTCCAAATTACCTCTCTGGGAAAGCTACTTAGGCTTAAGGGGTTGGTGATGTCCGCGTACAATCCTAAAATCAGATAGATATACATAGGGTACCAGTTTTTAAAGATGGAACTGCTTTAATGGGGCGGACTATTATTCTGGGATGGCTATTAAAATGCTACATTATTTGTTTTGAAGTGTAGCACCAAGATGTGCCAGCAGCAGGGGCTTTTTAATGAGCAAGCAGGTCCACCTTGATAATAGCTCTGATATCATGTGGGTCGGGGCTGGCAGGGCCAGGGAGATTGCACTTATTTGTCCTCAATTATAGATATCCAGGTATCTAATGTCCAGGAAATTATTTTTCACAGAAAAGGTGATGGATGCCAGGAATTCCCTCCCAGAGGAGGTGATGAAGATAAAAATTAATGGAATTCAAAAGTGCATGGGATAAACACAGAGGATCCCTAGTGGCAAGAGGTTGGAAATGAGGCACTTGGGGGACCTGTACTGGGGGTAACTTTCATGGACTGGCAGTTACATCCCTAAACACCTTGCTGGGTGAACCATTTTGATCTTTATTTGCTGTCATGTAATATGTTACTGTGCCAGGAAAAAACATGGAAACTATATTCTAAAGAACAAAATCAGAGAACATATAGAAAGACATGGTTTAGTGGGACACAGCCAGGAGGCATTTACACAAGGGAAATCTTGCCTCTCCGATCTGCTGCCTTTTTTGTGAAGGAGTTAATAAACATGGATAATGGTGAGCCTGTGGATGTAGTGTAGTTTGATTTTCAGAAGATGTTTGACAAATTGCCCTGTGAGAGATTCCTGAGAAAATTAAAATCCCTAATGATAGAATTAGCCGTGGAATAGGAGGCAATGCCCTATTGTGGATTGCAAACGGGTTAAAAGATGGGAAGCAAAAAGTAGGACTAATCAGTTTTGTCAGTGGAGAAGGGTAAACAGTGGATCTATATCTATAAATGATCTGGAAAAGGGAACAACGAGTGGTTATACAAAATATTGGAAAATTGGTCATTTAAATGGCGGATGAAATTTAATGTGAACATGTATGTACCAAGTGATACGCATGGAGACAAGTAACCCAGGCTGTAGTTGCATGAAATTAGTTCCATATTAGGAGTTACTACCCAGGAAAAGGTCCTGGGTATCATAGTGTACAATACTTTGAAATCCTTGGTTCAGTGGCGATCAAAAAGGCAGAATCTTGGGAATTATTAGGAAAGGAATAGAGAATAAAATGCTGAATGTCCTAATGCCCTGTATCACTCCATGGTGATGCCACACCTATAGTACTGTGTGCAGTTCTAGTCACTGCATCTCAAGAATGATAGTTGCAATGGAAAAGGTACAGAGAAGGGTGACCAAAATGATAAAGGGGATGGAACAGCTCTCCTACAAGTAAAGGCTAAAGAGGTTAGGGCTGTTCAGCTTGAAGAAGAGATATGTGAGGGTGGGATATGATAGAGGTCTACAAAATCATGAATGGAATTGAATGGCTAACTGTAAATTGGTTATTTACTCTTTCAAAAAATACAGAGACTAGAGGGCACTCTATGAAGCTAGCAAGTAGCATATTCAAAACAAATAGGAGAGAGTTATTTTTCATTCAATGCACAATTAAGCTTTGGAATTCATTACCGGAAGATGTGGTTAAGGCAGTTAGCGTAACTGGATTTAAAAAAAGGTTTGGACAAATTCCTGGTGAAGTCAATAAACTGTTAGTAACCAAATAGATTTAAGGAATAGCTACTACTTATCACTGTGTGACAGCAGCATGGATCTATTTTACTGTTTGGGATCCTGCCAGGTACTTGTCATCTGGATTAGCCATTGTTGGAAACAGGATACTGGCCTGATGTACCCTTGGTCTGCCCCATTATGGCAAGTTCTTATGTTGTGTGTTTCTTATTCTTCCAAGTGTACTCTGACATCTAATGGCCAGACTTAGTGTGTGTGTGTAAGGAGATGCAGTCTGTGATAGTTAGCTGAAAACGGTTGCTGTGAAGGCTGGACTAGATAAGAAGTGGAAATCAAATGTGGAAAGATAACCCAGGTAGTTGTGAATGAAGGCCCATGGCTTCCATTGAAGTGGAAGCCCAAACGAGCAGGAGAGAACTTCTGGGCTAAAAAAAAAAAAGTTACCAGAGTTATTGTAGAAACCACAGCTAGTGTCATGAGAGTTGTTTTGACTACAGTATGAAAAGTAATACCTTCCAGTTGCTTTGAGAGCAACAGTTATTGAAATCAGTACTTTCAGGCTGGATGTCTCATGCCCAATGTGCTGTCATTACACCTCTGTCTCAGTCTTTTACGGCAGTGAGTGAAAATTCTGTTTCAGGCTGTACCAGGGTCCTGCTACCTTTAAACCACAAGCAATGATCCCCTCTAACGAAAGTATTTTATAATCCAGCTAAGGTGATGTCCATTTTAATGCAACCTCCAATCCATTATTATCTATTCGGACTTCTAAAGCAGCAAATTTCTTCCCGAACAGCTTCACTTCTGAAATCTCCATGGTTGTGTTGAACAGGTTTTCTAAGAAACAAATGTTATGTTGACAGTCTATTAACAGCGGAAAGAATGCTGCCACTTTATCATGGCATGCTGTGATAGCTCTATTGGCTATCGTCTGTCTGGATTTCAGAAACGGCAGAACTAATGTAAAACACCTGTTCCTTTCAGCGTTTAAAGTATTTCAGATACTCAACAGGAACAGCTGCTGTGAGGATCAAATCAATTATTGCCTGTTTATTATTAAAGAAACCCATAAGATTAAACTGAGTTTACAACATGTAGGTAATCACCTTTCCTGGGTTTTATTTTTTTTTTCTTGCCCCAGCATTTTGCTCTTTCTTTTTGAGCTTTCAGCTCATTTGGAACTGGGACCAGGATCTGATGCCTCGATTCTTCATTTGTGCTCACCCAGAGAATTTTCCCCCTATTTTATACCCCCTCCCCACTCAGCCCAGTCACTGCCATGGCGCAATCCTCAGCTGGGAATGACCCAACAGGACTTCTTTCGGAGCTCTGTAGGGGGGGGGGCCGTCCTTAATGTGGCCAGTAAGTGTCATCAGTGCATAGTGACCGGGACTCCCTTCTCTCCAACCAGGGGCCGAATGCTGCTTCTGCAGCATCCACAGCTAACCCAGGGGGCAGAAGACCTGACCCAAAAATCAAGCCTAGGTCCTCCACATGGCAGCACTGAGCCACAGGGCTGGACCCAGTAATCGCTCATATTTTGGAACATATTTAAGATGCTTAGGTACCTGACATTTTGTGCAATAATGATAGATAAAAACAGTGGCATTGAATGTTATGTCATAGGAGGGGTTAAATGTTTGGTATCACTGGCAAGCTGCAGCATAAAGGATTAAAACATAAGTGTCTTGCTTGGTCAGACTAATGCTACATTGAGCTCAGCGTGTCCTGTCTCTGACAGTGGTTATTGTAGTTCACTTGGAAGTATCCAGCAGATCTAAGTGGGGAGATCATCCCCTGTTGCTCACTCCCAGAAGATCTGTTTGTGTTTACATTCTTGTCTTTGTATTCAGTATTTGTAACAGATAAGGGTTTGTTTTGTTTTTACACGTATGGCTGCTGATTGCCTAGTCTATAACATTGTAATATTAATAAGTAATTGTAGCTATCCAGCACTATGTAAGATGAAAGTTCTTATAGCATGGCCTGCTGTCTGGGCTAAAAACAACTCCATCTCACTTAGAATCACTCGCCAACAGCTGTCAAAAAAATGTTGCACTCAGAGCCCTGGAGAAGACCTGAGGGAAAGCTGGGAGGGAGGGAGTCATCTGTTTGGAGCCTCCAGACCAGGAATTGTGAGTGACCTTGATCCAGCCCCCAGTCTGCTGATGTCATTGGAATGAAATGGCTCTGCCACAAGGCCCACTTGCAAGTGGCAGGTTGCTACCAAAGAGAGATGCACCAAAGGGGGTGTGCTTATTTAGTGACAATAGGAAGGTACAGGGTGAGACTTTGGTCAAATTTTTGTGATGAAGGTTTTATTTTGATAGCTGAGGGGGTGTCTGTTGATTTTTCTCCTTCGCCCAGTTACTTTGTTGTTGAAGCATAGGTGATGAGTAGGTTTAGTTTCTGTTCAATCCTCTCAGAGAGGAGGAGGTATGGTCAGGAAAATGGATAAATGGGTTTATACGGTATTTCATTATTTTGATTTTTTTTTGTATATATAATACTTTATTTAAAGAAATACATAACAGTAACAGGCACTTCTTATATACACATTGAAAACTGTAGCTGAGAGGGAAATGCAAGAAATAAAGAAAAAGGAAGAAATTCATTGTGATCTAACCAATGCAGTCCACACTGAATCATTTTATTTTATGTATTTATTTATTAACTTTTATTTACCGACATTCGTGAAGCACATCATGCCATTATCCAGAAACATGTTTATTTTTATGGTATATTATGTATTTTGTTTATTTTATTGTTTGAATTTATGCTATGTATATTCTATATTGTATTGTATGCTTTGTACTTGGATATTAGCTGCTTTGTTCCCATAAGAAAAGTAGATTATAAATCAAATATTAGAAGTATGAAAAATATGGCCATAGCTGTAACTTTATGTAACTGAATACAAAGAATAAATAATAACTATGGCAACAGTACTTGGTTAAACCACCATCATCATTTATTCATGTCACACTTTTCCAATGAAAGAGTTCAAAGTGTGTTACAGCAGAGTTTTCTAATTGTCCCATCTTGGCATCACTTAGGATTTACTCACTGGTTAATGCCTGGTCTTTAACTGCACTCTTTTCCAGTAGAAAACTTCATGCCCTTTTCCTTGAGAATGCCTTAATTATTTGACTTAGAGGTAACTGAACCTAGGACCAGAGTCTCCACTAGTGGCAGCCAGGAAGATGGTACCTTTCGCTTATCTGCACTCCCCATTTACCAAGGCTGCTTTAGGCCTTTAGAAAGAACTAGTAAATATTCATACCTCTGTCTAAAAGATGCTTGTCATTTGGGTGTTATAGTCTGATGCAATTCTGGGAAATGAGATTGTACCTAATAACTAAATCATGCGATTTGTAACACCTTCTGAAACCTCCCAATTTAGCTCTTAGGTGCCCTGGGATAAGTTTTCTATTGCCAAATGTGCCTAGGAATGATGTTGGACCAAATAATTCTCAGGTGGCTGAGCATGGTCTACAAACGAATTAGATCTTCTTTTTTACACCGCTTCCCCTGGAAAACTGTCCAAAATGATTTACAGCCCAATTGTAAATACAATATTAGAAATGAAATAAAGCATAAATAACTGACTTTGTTTTAGTGCATTTTTATGTGGAAAAACGCAAAATGTTACCAACTGCCATATAAAAATAAGACACATGCCCCCCGCCAAGAGATTATATAACTGGCAACTCCCGAAACCTTTGAGAAATTACCCAGCCAAGGCTGCCCACCTTAGCCAGTCAATAGACCCTGGAATATCATATTATAATAGCCCACCACCAGCAGGCTCCAAACCCCAGCATCCCAAACTTAGCCTATTTGCCAGTTAAGCAAGTTAACTATTGGCAACTTCAGCTGATCAACCCCGATCTGTAGCAAAAAAGAATGTTTTATTGTTTTTCTTTAAATTATAGGACATACATTATGATGGTGAAGTTATGAATGTTATGTTGTAAATCGCCATGACCTTTGGAATGGTGGTCAATACAAAAGTGAAACCATAACTGATAGCTTCCTTAATCTAAAATGAGCCTTTAGTATAATCATCATAGAGGAAGCATTCAGAGTTAAGGCCTCAAACGTTGGGCCACAATGCGCCATTGCAGCCTGTTTAAACAGAGCCTAGGACACCAAAATCGTTAATTTAAACTTTGCATGGTCTAGAGAGAGCCACTGGAAGTTTGTAGCAAGGGAGTGATATTTATTTGACTGGGCACTTCAGTACCACTCAAACACCTTGTTTGGTATTGATGGTGTGCGCTATGCTTTTTATATATCTCAAATCATTATCCCAATGATGTAGTAGTATATGTATGGGGGGGACGCCATAACTCTGCTTCACTCGTAGTATTTTTAGGATTAGTTGATTCTAGTGCTGCCTTCTTTTTCCAATCCAGTGCACTTGTATCTTGTGGTGGGCCAAACTAAGGTGTACCTTATGGCCTGCTTCCATTGCTCTTTTTTTTTGCTCCAAAATATGAACGAATGACCACATCCATATAGATTTAGTGCGACTGGGAAAAGCAAGAGAATCTAGTTAAGTGTCCCCCAAACCCCTGGGGGTGTCAGCAGTAAGATGCTATGCACGGTCTACGTCTTTTTGATGCCAGTGCCCAGTCTTTGTTTTTTATTCAGGGCTGCATGGGTTGCTGCCCCAGTTTTTAGCAACTGAGTGCCAATTTTCTTTGTCATGCACCTTCGGATGTATTGTGTTCTTCAGACAGATGAATATTGATAACTAATTAATGGAGAGTGTTGGAAAAAAACAACCAAGTATTACTCTTCAGCCTTGTCTGTCAGGGGATTATAAACCGGGCATATGGCAAGTCACTTAACCGTTCGTAAATGAATACATTTGCTCTTTCTAATCTGATCTGTTTTGAATCTCTGTAAAAGTAGCTTAGCTCTCCTTTTGATGGCGACTGAGAGTCTCGAAGACTCTGATCCCCTGGAGGAAGCACGTCAAGTTGTTTTATTTCAGCTTCAAGTATTTTAGTGGTGGCTTATGTGTAGATACATTGGTGATTACACTACCAAACATATATTAAGAGATCAGAAATACAATAAGGTATTGGAGAAGGATGGTAGAGGCAGAGGTATAGGAGTCCAGTGAGGAAGGGTCTCATGGAAGAGAAAAGGTGGAGTGATGTGGAAGAATGAGCAAATGAAGGGGGAAATGCTTAATGCACTACCAACTTTTTGAATACCGCATTTGCCACTGAAATATCAACCTGTGTTTTCTTAGGACCTCTTCTCCCAAGTTTTTAAATGTTTGTAATTGTGCTGATCTTAAAGTTTGTTGTGCAACTTTGTTCCAGTATGTTTTCAATTTAGGAAGCCTGGGATTTTTTTTTTTTTTTTTAAATCTCAGGTTCACGGCTAACTCCTCAGGTTTCCTTTTGGATCATTTGGCTTTTTCACATAGCTGTTCAGTAGGGACGTGTGGAAATATATATGCTGAAGGGTCAAATGTCCCTGATAAATGGTCCTTCTCTATTACTGGGGGCTTGAAATTATCATGTCATAGATGTAGACAAAACAATAACCAGATGCTTGCAATATGATTGCTTTTCAGAGCCTCCCATCTCGTAGAAAACTAATCAAACCTAGTAACTGATTTCTAATCTCTTTACTGAACATACACTGTGTGTGTGGGTCAAAAACTATTATAGTAAAATCTTTATTAGAGCAAAAATCCAATAGTAAAGCAGCAGTGCCTGCTAGAGACATCCAAAAAGTTGTAAAATGTTTCCCTTCATCTGTAGAAAATCTTTTCTATATTTTTTTCTTTCATAATTTTTTTTCAAGTTCATTTCCTTTCCCTAGTTTGTTTCCACTACATTCTGGGTCTACAGGATCATTAACCATTTTGCAGTGCCACCTCTGGCTTTCCCTCTTTCTTTGGATCAGTAGCCTAGTGGTTAGAGCAGTGGGCTGTGTTCCAGGGAAGCCAGGGTTCAAATCCTGCTGCCATTCCTTGTAACATTGGGCAAATCACTTCGCCCTCCATTGCCTCAGATACAAACTTAGCTTGTGAGCCCTCTGAGTGCAGGGAACTACCTACAGCATCTGAATGAAATGTCTGAAAGGCGGAATAGAAATTAACTAAATAAATATCTGAAATATGTTTTGTCACCTTGTTTTACCTTTCTTGCATTTGAGCTTTTGCTCTCTTGATTTGTTTTCTTGTCCCTTTCAGCTTCACCAGATATTTTTCAGTTTTATTTTTTTTTTTTAATTCCTTTGTACTTTTTGAAGGCCGTTTTTTATGCCTTTATTTCAGCCACCTCTTTGGAGAACCATATCTGTTTCTTTTTTACTTTTTTTTTAAATTCATTTCATTGCTTTATTATAGCTCTTTTTTAAATTTGATCCATTGTTGTTCCACTTCACTCATCTTCTCCTAGTCTTCTAGCTCCTTTTATGTCCTCACTTTAGTAAAGTCCCTATTTTTGAAATCCAAGACTTTTGATCTTTGTGCGACTTCTCTCTCTACCTTGGCCATTGTATCAATCCCCATACCATCTGATGATCACCGGTGCTCAGGTGGGCATCTCAGAGATTAAAGATATTGTCTCTCTTTGTAAGTACTGGATCCAGTATCACTCCTCCCCTCATGGCTTCCATCACCATGTGTCTGAGCAGAGCCCCTTGAAAGGCATCCACAGTCTCTCTACTTCTTGCAGAAGGGGTGTTCCAATCCATAACCAGCCAATTAAAATCTCCCAACAAGCAACACCTCACCCATTCTTTCCATCTTTTACTTCAGTCAGATCTCTGTCCAGTTCCTCTGAGTCGGGAAAACTATAGACTCCACCAGTATAGCTGGACGTGCCATCGTCTTTTTAAGACAGCCCCCACAGCACTTCCTCCTTTCTCCGCATACCCTTCATTTCAGTTGTTTGGATATTGTTGTGACATAAAGAGCTGCTACTGACCCTTTTCTGTCCACTTTATCCTTTCTCAACAGGTTATAACCTGATATGGCTGTATCCCATTCCCGAGACTTGCAGAACTATGTCCCTATAATACCAACAATATCCAAGTCCGCCTCTACCATTAGGGCCTGCAGATCTGGTACTTTATTGCCCAGACTATGAGCATTTGGGCTCATATCTTTCCAGCTTTTCTCCCCTGACTTGCTGCTCTTCCTGGTCTCCTTTTCTGCCTTTTTGCTTAAGAGTGGACTATTGAGGTGAATAATTTTGTTAATTTCTCCATCCATTTCCTGCATTTGTATGTGTTGGGGGGGGGGGGGGGGTGTGACATTACAAATCCGTTGACTTCCTTCTCCCACCCCAGACTTCTAGTTTAAATGACTGTAGACAGGTGATCTGACTTTTTCCACTGAGGATCCTTTTTCCTGCTATGGGCACATATAGGCTATCTATACCGTATAGCCTCTTATTGTTCCAGCCCCTCCCCCCGTCTCTCTAATATAAATAAGACCTTCTTTATACCAAGTTTTGAGTCATGTATTGAAGTTGTCTATATGCTTAGCCTTTCTTTTTTCTTTCCATGGATAGGTAACACTTCTGAAAAGGCAGTGTTCTTCACTGTGTGTCCAAGCTGTTCCCAAGAGTCTGAAAATCTCTCTGAACTGCTTGGATGCTGTTTTTAGCTAGGTCATTGGCCCCCAGATGGATGATAACATCGATTTTATAGTCCTTAACTTTCTTCTTTAATTGCATTGACAATCTGATTTTTTATTTCTGCTGAGGACTCTGGAAGGCATTAACATAGGGACCCGAGACCATCGCTCCGGCAGTCTCGCTTCCTCCTCCCTTTGTAAATAATACTACATGACAACTGTATGGTATAACAAAAGGCCGCAGTTTAATGAACATAACCCGAGCCAACATCATAACATCAATACAAATAACATCCCTTCCTCCACTTCCTCCGCCGCCTCCCGCTCTTCGCTTACACCGCGGCCCGGTGATAAGCAGGCATTTGACCCCCCTTTTTCCCCTACTCACCCCGCCGCGTCACAGCGAGGGTAAGCTTGCGGCCTGAGCATCGGCCCCCCCCTTGCTCTTTAGGCCTTCCCGTGCAGCAGCTCCAAGCTGCACGGGCATTCCTCCCCCCCCTTCTGCACATTCTATTACAATATCAGAATACAATCAAACATATGGCTCGGGTTTTCCGCCACAACAAAGATCTGGCTACAGTCTTTGTACCCCCACTGCGGCCCCAGAAGCCAGCTGCCGACGCAGCCCATCTTCCAAGGCATTATTGAACAGGTCAATACCAACGTCGGAAAGGTGGACCCCGTCCCCCAGGAAATAACCCTCCAAAAGGTCCCAAGACCACTGATGCCGAATCCAAAAACCACCCTCCCGGACCAACCATTTACCAATTTGACGGTTCAATTTTTTGACGCCGTGGCGCCATAAAGGCTCACCTTGGTGGCGTAAGCGTATAATCATATCCGACCAACCCAAGTGAGTGTGGGGCAAACGATTAAGCAGAGAGGCCAAATCTTTGCGCATCAGTTTGAGCAATTCCCTACAGGTCAGGTGCCCGATATCGTTGCCACCCAAATGAATGATGACCCAGCGAGGGACACCCCAGCGATCAATATTGCCTTGCAAAATGTCACAGAGCTCCCCCCATTTCATCCCTCCTTTTCCGATCCAGCGCACGGTGACGCGTCGACGATCAAGATTCAGGTTCTTGCCAGTCGGCCGCCTCTTAGCCCGGCGATAGGCACGGTGAATAAAGGAATGACCCACGATCCAGGCACATTCCCCGCTGTATGCTCCCCCGACCCGATCTGCAAGACAAAAAGCCTGATTACGAAACAGCCAAGGGGATGAACCGCGCATTACCGCCGCACGTAAGCCCGGAACACAGCCGACTTCCATCTCCCCAACGCCTGTATCCCCGCAGCCGACCAGCCCAGTTCCGCCGCCGTGGTAGCCGCACCAATGCGAAATGAATGGGACGTATAACGGCCAACCTCCCATCCAAAGCTGGCCACCACCCTACGCAAGACAGCAACAAACTGATACCGGGTGAGAGGGGAACCGTCCGCATGCACGAGAAAATGACCCCCAACCTCCGGCCGCAGCGCCACGTACGCCCGCGCCAATCGCACCGGACACACCACCCCGCACGCCGCTCGGACTAAAGATATCACGGCGCCCTTGCCCAGTTGATCAGTTTTGGACCGCCGGATGCGAAGCGTGACGCGCTCCGCATACACGGACACATCCCCAACCAGGAAACCGGCCTGATCGCCGGCCGCCTTGGACCGTGCAACCAATTCCCCGATGCGAAGAGCACCAAAGAAGGCCCAAGAAAAAGCCAAACGAAACAACAACAGCTCATAAGC
The DNA here is from genome assembly GCF_901001135.1 of Rhinatrema bivittatum. Lineage (NCBI taxonomy): Eukaryota > Metazoa > Chordata > Amphibia > Gymnophiona > Rhinatrematidae > Rhinatrema > Rhinatrema bivittatum. The sequence goes on along the minus strand of NC_042617.1, from coordinate 36,892,683 downwards.
CGAGTCACAAAGCGCCCGCAGACCGGAGGCTAAGGCAATCAAATCCCCATACCGAATAGGCCGTCGGCTATCCATCTGTACACCCGCCCCCCTGCCCCAGCCGGCTAACAACTTCGTAACTAGAAAACTACGCAAAGGAGGGACGTGACCCGCCAACTTGCGAAAAAACGTAAAACCCGCCAATTGACCCCGAACGGCCGCCAGGGAGAAACCCGCGCCCTTAGCCCACAAGATGAACTTAACTACCGCCGAATCGGGCACCCGACCCCCGGACCAGCCCTGGGATAAGAGAAAACGATGGACGGCAGCGTTCCCCGCCACATAGGATCTCCACGTCGTCGGAGCCACGGAACACCGGATCAAGTCCCAGATGTCGTCAGGCCAAGGGTCCACAAGTGCGCCGGGACCGGCTCTCCCAGCCATTCTGCCTGAGGTGCCGCTGCCCGAAAGGAGTCCCACTTAAAACGAGAGAGAGCATCCGCTATGAGGTTCAATGACCCTGGAACGTGGTGCGCACGCAAATGAACATTCAACTGTAAGCATAACAAGACCATGACTCGTAAAAGAGCGGACACCTTGGGACACTTAGCGGACTGCTTGTTCACCACCTGGACGACTGCGAAATTATCGCACCACCAGACAATTTGTCGATTTGCCAGGTGCGGCCCCCAGATAGTCAAGGCCACCACAATCGGGAAAAGTTCAAGGAAGGTAATGTTCCTTACGATACCCTCTGCAAACCAAGAAGGAGGCCAGGGCTCGGCACACCACCGACCGCGGAAATAGAGGCCCAAACCCGACGCCCCCGCAGCATCAGAATACAACTCAAGCTCAGCTGTGGACACTTCTTGCTCCCGCATCAAGCAAACGCCATTGAACGAGTGCAAAAATTCCTCCCAGATCGCCAATTCCTCTTTTACCGGCCGGGACACGCGAATGAAGTGATGAGCCGACCGCACTCCAACCGTCCGGGAGGACAATCTACGAATGAATGCCCGGCCCATGGGGATGACACGACACGCAAAATTCAAGGAGCCGATCAACGATTGTAACTGACGCAAGGTAACCTTGGCCGCCCTCTTCACCGTGTGAACCAAGGTCCGCAGCTGCTGCACTTTATCTAATGGCAAACGACAAACCATGGCCACGGTATCCAGCTCAATCCCCAGGAACGTGAGGCGGGTGACAGGACCCTCAGTCTTGTCGTGTGCGATAGGGACGCCAAAACGCGCGGCCATGTGGAGAAAACCACATAACTGCCGCTGACACGCATCCGAATCGCCTGGGCCAACAAAGAAAAAGTCATCTAGATAATGCAGCGAGTCGGCACACCCGTTATGCCGGATCGTAGCCCAGTGTATAAATGTGCTGAACGCCTCAAAAAACGCACACGACACCGCGCAGCCCATCGGCAAGCAACGATCAACGAAGTACCCGCCCTCAAAGGAGAAGCCCAACAAAGGGAAACAAGACGGGTGAATGGGCAGCAAGCGAAAGGCAGATTCAATGTCAGCCTTCGCCAGCAACGCTCCCGGCCCGGCATTACGCACCAACGCCACCGCGTCGTCAAAGGAGGCATACTTCACCGCGCACGCCGCTTTCGGAATAAAGTCATTAACCGACCCCCCGGCCGGATGGGATAAATTCAGAATCAGACGAAATTTACCAGCTACCTTTTTGGGAATGACAGCCAACGGGGATAAGTGCATCCGCTCGTATGGGCGAGCCGCAAAAGGGCCAACAATACGCCCCAAATCTAGTTCCTCCTGCAATTTGGCCTTGGCCACCAGGGCCAGGTGAAAGATGGACTTAGAATTTCTAGCTCTGCCCCCATGCCCCGGACCCGTATATGGGATACGAAAACCGTCCCGGAACCCGTCTCGCAAGAGATCCGCGGCTATCCTATCCGGATAAGCACTCAAACCTGCGATCAATTCAGGAACGAAAATAGGGGAGGCTGCCTTGTTGAGTAAGAGTGACCTATTTGGGCCCTTTAGGGACCCCGATTCCTGCCCCTTGCGAACACTTAAGGGCAGAGTGCGCGCCGCCGCAGGTGGCACAAGCGTGTCGGAACTTACACTGAGGAAACAGGCACGTAAGTTTGTTGTAGCGCCAACAAACGTTCGTAGCCCCTCCCGCACTCCTGGAGCCAGCCCCCCCTGGGCGCGCCCCCCCAGCTCGAAAGGAATATGCACCAGCCCCGGAGGCCGGCACCGCGCCCACGGGGACGGGAGTTCCAGTACCCGGCTGACCGGTGCGCACAGCACCTGCGCTCTTATTAGTCATCTGTGTTAACCACAGATGGATATCCTGGGAGCCCCAGGACGTATACGTGTTCCCTGCCATCTTGTCCCGGAATTTCTCGTCATAGTTGAGCCAGGCCCAACCATCATAATCCCGGAACGCACCCAAAATGCTGTCCGCATAAGACAGCAAAGCACCGTACTGGGAGGGCTCAAAGTGACTGACTACACTAGCTAACCGTAAAACCCCCCGCGTCCAATTGACGATGTTCTTTGCAACGCGCGGTGCCGAACCGGATTTCCGAAGACGCTTTTTTGCTTTCTTAGATAACCTCTTCCCCCCCTCCCCTTCTGCCTTCCAGGAGCTTGAAGATATTAACGAATTTGCGCTTGCGAATACGCTTAACCAGTCGAGTCGGGACCTCCTCCCACAATTCGGATAATTGCGCCACGGCCGGGTGACCCGCCTCACATTTAGGACCATCCCCTAGCAAGACACGCCGACTATGCTGATCCGTACTAACGCTCGAAACCGAGGATGAAGAGCTAACACTGGACTCAGCCCGAGAACGGCGCCGCTTCCCCTCACTGTGACAACCCCGTCGCAGCGACCCATCCTTACCCACATCGACATGATCGCTGAGAGCGCCCTCTGTCTGCTGGTCCGAGGCCTCAGTGCGCTGCCTGGGTCTCAACTGACCACCTCCCTGCGCTTTCCCCTTACTGCCCTGCCTAACCACCAATGGGAGCGCAGCATTTGAAAAGATGCTGCCTCCCATTGGTGCCCCGCCGGCTCAATCCTTCCCCCCCCCCCCCCCCCCCCCCCGCAGCTGCCTCCCCTGCTCGTCCGTCCCTCTGCTCGTGCCCATGTTATGGGCGGCGATTCCGGACGGGCCCGGATCGCCTCCTCTTAACTATTGTGCGTCCCTCAAAATGAGTCCCCAAGTTATTCTCTGATGATAGTCTCCCAACTGATGGAGATTTCGGTTTTGATGTTAGTATTTTGTTTGATAATATGTTGTAACTGTGTGTACACCGGGCATCATTTATTTTATTCCTGATACCACTTCTGTTTCTGTTTCTAGAGTATTGTCATTTTCCAATGCAGAAAAGGCATTTTGAATAGGTATTGGGGTGTCTTTGTGTCACAGGTCTTAGCCTGCCAGAGCCCAATGTGACCCATTTATTACTTGGGTTCAAATCCACTGGAGGGAGACTTGCTGGATGCCTTGTAATAGGGGGAGGTTCTTCTAATGGTAGTTAATTCCTCTTTGGTTTCTAATTGTAGTTGGTCCTGCTTTTCATAAGAACTGCCATACTGGGTCAGACCAAAGGGTCCATCAAGCCCAATATCCTGTTTCTAGCAGTGGCCAATCCAGATGCAAGTGCCGGCAGGATCCCAAATAGAATATAGATTCCATGTTGCTTAAGCCCAGGGATGCTTCCTTAATATTGGTTTATGGACTTTTCCTACAAGAACTTATCCAAACATTTTTTAACTCATTATGTCCCAGTGTCCTATTTAGAAGGCAGCTTCTTAAAAAATTTGGGACATAACAGGCTAAACCCAGTTGTGTTAACTGCCTGTACCACATTTTCCGGCAATGAATTTCAGAGTGTAATTATACATTGAGTGAAAAAGTATTTTCTCGGATTCATTTTAAATGTTACTTAGTTATTTCATGGCATGTCCACTAGGCTTTGAATTTTTTTCGAAAGAGTAAACAACTAATTCACATTTGCCCATTTCACTCCATTGATAGAACATAAGAATATAAGACTTGCCATTCTGGGTCAGACCAAGGGTGCATCAAGCCCAGTATCCTGTTTCCAACAGTGGCCAATCCAAGTCACAAGTACTTGGCAGGATCCCAAGGGGTAGACAGATTCCAAGCTGCTTATCCCAAGAATAAGCAGTGAATTTGTGCAACTCCACCTTAATGGCTTATGGGCTTTCCTCCAAGAGCTTGTCCAAACTGTTTTTACATGCAGCTACACTACTAGCTTTCACTACATCCTTTGACAATGAATTTCAGAGCTTAATTATGCATTGAGTAAAAAAAATATTTTCTCTCAATCGTTTTGCCAAATAACTTCATTGTGTGTCCCCTATTCTTTGTATTTTTTGAAAGAGTAAACAACCGATTAAAGTTTACTCATTCCATTCCACTCATTATTTTATAAACCTCTATCGTATCTGCCCTCAGCCATCTCATCTCCAAGCTGAAGAGTCCTAACTTCTTTAGCATTTCCTCATAAGGGAATTGTTCCATTCCCTTTATCATTTTGGTCACCCTTCTCTGTACCTTTTCTAATTTTGCTATATATTTTTTGAGATGTGATGACCAGAACTGTACACAATGCAGAGGCATTATGATATTCTCTGTTTTATTCTCCATTCCTTTCCTAATAATCCCTAGCATTCTATTTGCTTTCTTGGCTGCTGCACATTGAGCATAAGATTTAAGCATATTATCAATGATGACACTTAGATTATTTTTCTGAATGGTGGCTCGTAATATGGAACCTTGCATTGTGTAGCTATAATTTGGGTTAGTCTTCCCTAAGTGCATCACTTTGCACTTGTCCACATTCAATTTCATTTGCCATTTGCATGCTCAGTATTCCAATTTTGCAAGGCCCTCCTGTAATTTCTCACAATCCTCTTGTGTTTTAACAACTTTGAATAATTTTGTGTCATCAGCAAATTTGATCACCTCACTTGTTCTCATTTCCAGGTCATTTCTAAGAACATAAGAACATAAGAAAATGCCATACTGGGTCAGACCAAGGGTCCATCAAGCCCAGCATCCTGTTTCCAACAGTGGCCAATCCAGGCCATAAGAACCTGGCAAGTACCCAAAAACTAAGTCTATTCCATGTAACCATTGCTAATGGCAGTGGCTATTCTCTAAGTGAACCTAATAGCAGGTAATGGACTTCTCCTCCAAGAACTTATCCAATCCTTTTTTAAACACAGCTATACTACCTGCACGAACCACATTCTCTGGCAACAAATTCCAGAGTTTAATTGTGCGTTGAGTAAAAAAGAACTTTCTCCGATTAGTTTTAAATGTGCCCCATGCTAACTTCATGGAGTGTCCCCTAGTCCTTCTACTATCTGAAAGAGTAAATAACCGATTCACATCTACCCGTTCTAGACCTCTCATGATTTTAAACACCTCTATCATATCCCCCCTCAGTCGTCTCTTCTCCAAGCTGAAAAGTCCTAATCTCTTTAGTCTTTCCTCATAGGGGAGTTGTTCCATTCCCCTTATCATTTTGGTAGCCCTTCTCTGTACCTTCTCCATCGCAATTATATCTTTTTTGAGATGCGGCGACCAGAATTGTACACAGTATTCAAGGTGCGGTCTCACCATGGAGCGATACAGAGGCATTATGACATTTTCCGTTTTATTCATCATTCCTTTTCTAATAATTCCCAACATTCTGTTTGCTTTTTTGACTGCCGCAGCACACTGAACCGACGATTTCAATGTGTTATCCACTATGACACCTAGATCTCTTTCTTGGGTTGTAGCACCTAATATGGAACCCAACATCGTGTAATTATAGCATGGGTTATTTTTCCCTATATGCATCACCTTGCACTTTTCCACATTAAATTTCATCTGCCATTTGGATGCCCAATTTTCCAGTCTCACAAGGTCTTCCTGCAATTTATCACAATCTGCTTGTGATTTAACTACTCTGCACAATTTTGTGTCATCTGCAAATTTGATTATCTCACTCGTCGTATTTCTTTCCAGATCATTTATAAATATATTGAACAGTAAGGGTCCCAATACAGATCCCTGAGGCACTCCACTGTCCACTCCCTTCCACTGAGAAAATTGCCCATTTAATCCTACTCTCTGTTTCCTGTCTTTTAGCCAGTTTGCAATCCACGAAAGGACATCGCCACCTATCCCATGACTTTTTACTTTTCCTAGAAGCCTCTCATGAGGAACTTTGTCAAACGCCTTCTGAAAATCCAAGTATACTATATCTACCGGTTCACCTTTATCCACATGTTTATTAACTCCTTCAAAAAAGTGAAGCAGATTTGTGAGGCAAGACTTGCCCTGGGTAAAGCCATGCTGACTTTGTTCCATTAAACCATGTCTTTCTATATGTTCTGTGATTTTGATGTTTAGAACACTTTCCACTATTTTTCCTGGCACTGAAGTCAGGCTAACCGGTCTGTAGTTTCCCGGATCGCCCCTGGAGCCCTTTTTAAATATTGGGACCTAGAACTGATCCCTGGGGCACTCCACTATTCACCTTTCTCCTTGGGAAAATTTACCATTTCGCCATATTCTCTGTTTTCTATCTTTTAACCAGTTGGCAGTCCACACTAGGACACTATCCTCTATCCATTGACATTTTAATTTCCTAAGAAGTCTCTCATGAAGGACTTTGTCAAATGCTTTCTGAAAATCCAGATACACTATATCAACTGGCTCACCTCTATCCACATGTTTGTTTACGCATTCAAAAATATTGTAGCAAATTGGTGAGGCAAGACTTCCCTTGGCTAAATCCATGTTGGCTTTGATCCATTAAACTATGCCTATGTATATGTTCAGCAATTTTGTTCTTTATGATAGTGTCTACCATTTTGCCTGACATAGATGTCAGACTCACTAGTTTGTAGTTTCTTGGATCACCCCTTGATCCCTTTTTAAAAATTGGCATTACATTGGCAACCCTCCAGTTTTCTGCTATTAATTAAGTTGACTTAGAAAATAGCCACTGCTATTACTAGCAACAGTAAAATGGAATAGACTTAGTTTTTGGGTACTTGCCAGGTTCTTATGGCCTGGATTGGCCACTGTTGGAAACAGGATGCTGGGCTTGATGGACCCTTGGTCTGACCCAATATGGCATTTTCTTATGTTTAGGTACCATAGATCAGTGTTTCCCAACCCTCTCCTGGAGGCACACCTAGCCGGTCAGGTTTTCAGGATTGCCGCAATAAATATGCATGAGATTGATTTGCATACCCTGGGTCTCCAATGTATGCAAATCTCTCTCATGCATATTCATTATGGATATTCTGAAAACCTGACCGGTTAGGTGTGCCTCCAGGAGAGGGTTGGGAAACACTGCCATAGATGATGTTAATGATTGTTTACAAATTGCCAATAGCAGGTCCACATTTTCAATTCTTTCAGTATTCTGGGATGTATACCATCTGGTCCAGGTAATTTGATACTCTTTATTTTGTCAATTTGCCATGGTACATCTTCAAGGTTAACTGAGATTTGTTTCATTTCCTCTGAATCATCTCCTTTGAATATCATTTCTGGCATGGGTATTTCTCTTACATCTTCCTCAGTGAATACTGAAGGAAAGAATTCATTTAGTTTCTCTGCTATGGCTTTGTCATCCCTAAATGCCCATTTTACCCTTTGATATTATATTGATCCAACTGACTCTCGCAGGCTTTTCACCTCCAATGTACCGTATGTTAAAAGGTTTATATTATAAGGTTTTGCTTCAATGGGCAAGCTTCTTTTCACATTCTCTGACTTCTTTATCAGTGCTTTGTATGTTACTTGCCAGTGCCTTTGCTGTTTCCTGTTTTCTTCATTCAGATTGCTTAGCCCCCTTCTGTCTCACCTCTGAGGTAAAAGTATCAGAAGGCTGCTTCGGGATAAACCTTCAAGGAGTTTGTCCCCAGTTTGTCTTGTTTCTTTTTCTTTTAATTTGTTTTCTTACCTGAGTCTTGATGATAAGAAGAGATAAACCCCACAGATGTAAAATTTAGATGTTTGATTTAAAATGTATTTAGTAAACAGCAAGCAAAAAGGTAAAGAAAGAAATCATTTAAATCTCAAGCAGTGAGCAGCATACAATGTTTTTACCTTTTCAAATGCAAATAATATTTTAGCAAAGCTGTCTCTTTCTTCCTGAGTAGAACTGGTCAAACCCCTGCAAAATTCTGGGTAACTGAAAACAGTTCTACAATTTCTTGTATGAATCCTCCCGTCCTATATACTCTGTGTATGTGGCTGGCTATACTTACCATGCCTACCTTGTAACCTCTCCAACTAGTTCAAAACAGTACATTCTGGTTTCCAACTGCTGACTATACCCTTTTCTTAAGCTCTTTGCTCTTAAGTTTCGTTTTCTTAGGAATGGTATGTTTTTAGTTTCATTTTCTCTATTCTCTTTCTATCACAGGGTCAACCCAGAGATACCTATACAGACCGGTATCCCAGCACACTTAGGTCCTCCAGATTCTCTTCCTGCCCTCTAGCAACTGCTTATATCCAGTTCTGGTGTTTGTTCACTTACTGCCTCATTGTGTGTCAGTGCTGGCTAGGCCCTGTCACAGTTCAGTAGTTCAGACTCCTAAGGAGCCAGTCTCACAGATTTCTACAAGATCCCTTTTCCATTTCTTGAAATATGTTCCTTTAGCTATTATAACTTCTCTCACTTCACCTTTTAAACATGCTGGTAGTTGTTTAGACATCCTTCCACCTTTTCTAATGCATGGAATACATCTGGTCTGAGCTTCCAAGATGGTATTTTTAAACAACATCCATGCCTTATTTCAACTCTTAACCTTTGCAGTTGCTCCTTTCAGTTTTTTTTCCTAACCATTTTCCTCATTTTATCATAGTCACCTTTTTGAAAATCAGATCTACTGCAACAGCATTTATTTAATGCCCTCCCTCCAGTTAAGTCAAAGTTGTTCATGTGGCTCCAACACTGTTGCCACTAAGGACTAGATCTAAAATAGTTTCCCTTCTTGTTGGTTCTTGTACCAGTTGCTCCATGAAGCAGTCATTTATTTAATCTAGAAACTTTATCTGTCTAGAATGTCCTGATATGACATTCATCCAGTCAATATTGGAGTAATTGAAATCACCCATTATTGCTGGCCTGCTGATTTTATTAGCTTCCCTAATTTCTTGTAGCATTTCATTGTCCTTCTGTTCATTCTGGTCAGGTGGATGGTAATACATCCCTACTGCTATTTTATTCTCCTTTTCACCTGGAATTTGTATCCATAAAGATTCACCATTGCATTTTGTTTCTTGTCAAATTTTTATCCTGTTTGACTCAATGCTCTCTTTCACATATAGTGCCATCTCTCCACTAATTTGATCCATCTCATCATTTTGATTTAATTTGTACCCTGGTATCAGTGTCCCATTGATTATCCTCCTTCCACTAGGTCTCTGAGATGCCAATTATACTTACTTCTTCATCCAGGGCTATACACTCTAACTCATCTTATTTTTTAGACTTCTAGCATTTGTATAGACATTTCAAAGTGTGTTTTTTTGTTTGTATTAACCTGCTTATCAGTTGCCTATTCAGAATCTTTCTGCTCTTTACTTAAAGGCACCTGGTCCACTTTGGCATTTATTGCAACCTTTCTACTGGCGTGCCCTAATTTATCTGATCTCTTAGTATTCTTGATGCATCATTCTGAACCATGCACTGTTGGCTTTCCTCTATCATCTAAACTTCTATCTTATTTATTTATTTATTTATTTAAATTCTTTTAATATACCGATGCTCAAGACCAGGTCTTATCGTACCGGTTTACAGAAAAACAAGGGGTAACCAGTTAACAGAGCAAACAACAAAAGTTACATTATAACAGGGACTGTAGAACTAGGCTGTTAGAGAGAAAAATAGGTTAAACAAATTCTAACAAATTTTAAAAGTTAAGTTAAACAAATTCTAACTGGAGGGAAGGGCAAAAGGAGGAGGGGGTGCTTACAGGATAAGAATTATATACGATTTTATCTAGTATATGTGCAAAAATTAAGCATATTTACCAATTTACATAAAGAATATGAAATTAAGCAAATTATAAGATTTGGTTGGGTAACAGTTCCTTTGAGTTGCGGTAATGGACGCATCTGTGACGTAAGAGACTGTGTGGGTGACCAAAAGGCTTTTTTTTTTAGGGGTAGGCTTGGGCGAACAGCCAAGTTTTTAATTTTTTTCTGAATGTGATATGGCAATGTTCCTGGCGGAGATCTGGCGGGAGGGATATGTCACCTGAGCCATCTCTTCTCCAAGGTGAAAAGCCTTCACCTCTTTACCCTTTTCTTATAGGAGAACCATTCCATTTCCTTTATCATTTTGGTTGTCCTTCTCTTTTAAGTTAACTCTTTTCCATTGTAGAGAGCTGCAAACAGATTGGACAAACTCTGAGCCTCTAGATCAGGGGTCAGGAACCTTTTTGGCTGAGAGAGCCATAAACGCCACATATATTAAATTGTAATTCCATGAGAGCCATACAATATGTTTAAAACTAAATACAAGTAAATGTGTGCATTTTATGTAAGATCACACTTTTAAAGTACAATAAGTCTCTGAAAATATTACACCAGGCCTTAAGACACCAATACATCTCCTATTAGGAAAACGGACCAAGCCAGGCTGCTATAGAGTCCTACACAGAAACTACACGCCAGCAAAAAACCTCACCTGAATCACGTGCTGTCCCTCACCTAACATAGAATAAAGAGACCAAAACGCATAACAAGAAGCATGCACAAAAAACTGAATTGGAAACTGCAACAAGCCAGAGTCTCTGTAAGCAGTGTAACAAAGGAAAAAAGAAACATCACCCATCCTTATAAAACAAATCAAGAAATATAAAATCATCAGCAGTAAAACTGTACTAACAAAAAGAACATATTTCGAAACAGCTGATGAGTGGAATATCCAATAATTAAAAACTCATATAAAACATTTCCAGATACCAACAAAATATTTCAAAATAGCAGACACAAAGACCCAGTAATGAAAAATAATAAGGATACAAAAATTTTTTTGCTCTGCATACCTGGGAACGTTTGATATCCAGGTGTCCTGAGATTGTTCTGAATTAGCAGGAGGAGGGGTGGTTTGTTTGGAACTTTCTCCTCTCTCAGTCACATACCAGCGCGCTCTCTCACACTGGCTCTCAATGACACACCTATACACACATGCTCTCAGTACTCACATATACACATGTTTTTTCTCTCTCACTTATATAGGCTCTTAATTACACATTTACACACATGCTGTCTCTCTTTTCACGCTTACACACACACACAGGCTTTCAATCACATAAATACATGCTGTCTTTTTCTCTCACACACAGACTCTCATTCACATGCTTACAAACATGTCCTCTCTTTCTCTCATTTACACACAGGCTCTCAATCACATACTCACATGCTCCCTCATCTAAATCAGCTCTCAATCATACACAGACACACATGGTCTCTCTCTCTCATTTAAACACAGGCTCTCAATCACATACTCACATGCTCCCTCACCTAAATCAGCTCTCAATCACACACAGGCACACATGATCTCTCTCTTACTTATACACTCAGGCTCTTAATCATACATACACATGATTTCTCTCACACACAAAGGATCTCAATCATACACACATACTCTTTCACACAAACAGGTTTTCAATCACAAACTTCCACATACAGGTTCCCAATGGTAAACTTACATTCATGCTCTCTCTCTCTCACAGGCAGGCTCTCAATCACAGACATACTCTCTTTCACATGTACAGGCTCTCAATCATTCACATACATGCAATCTCTCACTCACTCACACACACACACAGCCCCCCCCCCCCGCGGCCCGGAAGAGGAAGTGGAGAGTATCGGGTGCGTGCGCGGCAAGAAGAGGCCACGCTAGTGCGCTCGGCATCGGCCCGAAGAAAAGAAGACTGCAGCGCGACTCAGAGGAAAATGAAGAGCTTCAACCGCGGCCGATGGGACTCCGCCTCCGCGAGGGCTGAAAATGAAGAGGTTAGCGTTGGGAGAAGGCTGCTGCTGCCGCGAGTTCCTGGGGTGGGGGAGAGAGAGAGTGAATGAGCGAGCAAACACACATGCTTGCTCGCTCATTCACTCTCTCTCTCCCCCACCCCGGGAACTCGCGGCAGCAGCAGCCTTCTCCCAACGCTAACCTCTTCATTTTCAGCCCTCGCGGAGGTGGAGTCCCATCAGCCGCGGTTGAAGCTCTTCATTTTCCTCTGAGTCGCGCTGCAGTCTTCTTTTCTTCGGGCCGATGCCGAGCGCACTAGCGTGGCCTCTTCTTGCCGCGCACGCACCCGATACTCTCCACTTCCTCTTCCGGGCCGCGGGGGGGGGGGGGGGGGGGAAGAAGAGAGCACGCCAGTGCCGCTGACTCCAGCTGTCCTGCCGTGTTCCGCCCGGGCTGACAGCATTTTAAGCCCGGGCGGAGGAGGACCGGGGAGCAGCTGGGTCAGCGGGAAAGTGTGGCGACACTTGTCTGCGAGCCAGATGCAGCCCTCAAAAGAGCCATATCTGGCTCGCGAGCCATGGGTTCCCGACCCCTGCTCTAGATGGTCTGCCTTAGGACTAAAGCCTCACATTTATTACATCATATAATAGTCATATTATGTTAAAGGTATTGTATGTAAAAGAAATGAATTTGATAATTGACAAGTACCCTGTTATCGCTTAATATAATCAAGGATCCTGGGTTATGTGCCTTAGAAAGATTATATATATAAAAAAGCATCCTCTGGGGTGGGTGAGATAGGGAGGGAGAGCGTGTAAACAGTTAAGATTAGCAGCTGAAGTTTTCTCTTTCTCTCTCTATCTGCATTGACCTTGTAAAGGTTTTCAGCTGCTAATCTCAACTGTTTATAAATCCTAGCCTCTTACTGTTGTGTTGAGCTTTTCTTATAGCTCTAAAATTAACCAGCTGATTATTTTATTTAAAGCCTCTGTTCTGCCTTTTTAGAATACAAATTTTGTCCTGTCTTTCCTTTTTAGGAACTGCTGTTTTAGCTTGATTGCTGATGGTGTTTAATTTGTCTGCTTATTTAGAATGAGAAATTTAGGGTCTGTTGTAGCAGAGGTGTGACTTTGCTTGATAAATCTGCTCTTTGGAAACTAAAATTGAATTTACTTTTCCCGTCTAACCTTAGGGGTAGATTTTCAAAGGGTTACGCGCATAACCCTGAAAACCTGCTCCTGCGCGCGCCGAGCCTATTTTGCATTGGCTCGGTGGCGCACACGTCCCGGGCCTTTGAAAAGGGGGGCAGTGTCATGGGCATGGCACCGATCTAGGGGCGGTTGGGGGGCAGGACCGAAGCCTCCGGCATAGCGGCTGTGCCAGGGGATGGCGCGCGCAAGATACGCCTGCCTAAATTAGTAAAACAAGGTGGGGGTGGGTTAGATAGGGGAAGGGGGGGAAGGTGGGGGGGGGGGGAGCGGAAGAAAAGTTCCCTCCGAGGCCGCTCCAATTTTGGAGTGGCCTTGGAGGGAACAGGGAAAGTCATCGGGAGCGGCCTTGGAGGGAACAGGGAAAGCCATCGGGGGCAGCCTTGGAGGGAAAGTCATCGGGAGCGGCCTTGGAGGGAACAGGGAAAAGCCATCGGGGCTCCCCTTGGGCTCGGCACGCGCAAGGTGCATAAGTGTGCACCCCCTTGCGCACACCGACCCCGGATTTTATAACATGCGCACGGCAGCACGCGCATGTTATAAAATCGGGTGTACATTTGTGCGTGCCGGGTAGCGCGCACAAATGTACCCCGCGCGCAGATTTAAAAATCTGCACCTTATTGTGGAAACCTGCCTCTACAGAGAGGAGCATTGAACTGATGGTGCTAGGAAAGAAAAAAGCCAGACACAATCAGACCTGAGAGCACATTTTGGTATGCAGCTTGATAGAAGAAATTCCAGCACCCCAATTGCTAAGTGCTTTTCAAAATCTCTCTCTTTCTATTTCTATATTTCTATATACATACTTGTATCTCTCTAACGATAATAAAGATGAAAGTTGTCCCATACCTGCTTAACCAGTATACAAATTGAGCTCCTCTCCCTCCCTATACTGTCCAGCTCTGCCCTCCTCTCTCTGTGTGGGACTTGAGCTCCAGCCCCTCTTTCCCTGTACTCTTCAGCTCCACCCCACTCTCTGTCTTGCCCAAACCACTCCCTACTACTGCACAGTGCACCTGAGCTCAGCCTGCACTCTCTCTACTAACATACACATCTCAGTTTGGCATGTCCATCATTTAACAGCATTTCCCCATCCTTGGCTGGGCTTTTACTTCTAGTATTTAATATTTGTTTTGATATATACTTATATCTATCTATATTTATAATCTAGTTGGAGCAAAAGACAAAACCAAATATTACATTTCTAAAGCAAAAAGTTTTTAATATTGTGTGAAGTGCCAATTAGGGTAAATTGGGACAAAGCAACGATTGGTAAAGGATTGTGACCATAAGATCCACTTTTTTTTTTTTAGTCCAAACAAATGCAAAGCTATAATAAATTAAACTTTATAAGGAGGCTTAGTAAAAAGGTTAAAGGGGGAAGCAAGAGGGCCAGGAAGCAGGCAAACATTTTAAAGCAGTGGTTCCCAGAACTGTCTTCAGTTTTAGTTTTTAGGGTATTCAGTGTTTTTAAGGCATGCAATATATTTAACAGCATTGGAGACCAGTGCATGCAAACGTACCTTGTGCGTATTATTGTGGATATCCTGAAAAACAGATTTGTTAAATGAGGTTTTAGGACTGGGTTGAGAATAACTGTTTTAAAGAATTTAGATAATACTTCTGGGGTGAACTGTTTCCAAATAGGTTAGTTTTGCACACACCATGACAGGAGTCAAACAGCCTCGTAAGCCAGGGCATGCTTGGCACAGTCTCAATCTCTCATACTTACTGCTACTGTTGTTCTTAATGCTTGTTTGCGCCAAAGAGCTTCTTTCTGGAATTTATAGGGTGTATAGGCAACTATCAAGATGTGCTTGGAAGTTTTCTAATCAAGCCAGTGGTGCCCAATACAGTTGAGACTATTTCTTTAAGGGGACCATGGTGCTATTTCTCTTTGAGTAAGAAAAAAAAAATGTCTGGTCTATGACATACCTGTAGCACGAGAGGAAATAAAAGTTGATGTGCATAGCAAGAACCTGAGGCCAGTGGGCCTGTGATTGATAGATGCCCATAGTTGTCTAGCTAAAGCTGGAAATATATCGGCATTCATTAAATGGAGAAGAAATTGTGAAGAAAGATATTGCCCTTCCACTTTGCCAGACCACATTTTGAGTAAAGGGTTCAGTTGTGGATACCCATCCCCAAAGGATATCCAAATGTTAACTGGTAGGGAAAGCATGTAGAGGCATGGCTTCAGGAATACTTTCCAATAGAGATTTGTAGAAGGGGTGGGGGTGTGACTGGGGGTAGTTTGTGATTGGGGGGGGGGGGGATGAAGGCAGTGGGTGTATGGGGGGGTATTGGTAAAATGAGGTTAGGTGGGATTGTGTTTGTGGATGGGCGGGTGGGGGTGGTGACATTGTTTTAGGGGATATGGAGGTGTGTGTGTGAGGTGTCTGGACCACATGGATCTGTAGGGGGTTTGTGTGTACGCTTTTGGTTGGTTATATAAGTGGGAAGAGTTTGTGAAGCAGTTGTGTGTTTATGGGGAGTTTTGGGGAGTGTGTTTTGGGGGTATGGCTTTGTATAGATAATGGATATGGTTGTGAAGGTATGTTTGAGGGTGGGGGTTGGTTGTATGTAAGGTGTGTGTAGAGAGTTTGTGTGCATGCGGGTGTCTATGGATATGTATGTGTATATATGGGTGTGTATGTATATGTGTAGAGGGGTGTAAATGGGTATGTGAGGGTGTTGGACTGTATTTGGGTAGACTTGTTTGTGTGGAGGGGTTTTGTGGAGTTGTAATGTGACTGGGTTATGTATGAGAGATGGAGTGGTTTATTTTGTGGCTATTGCTGTGCATGAAGGGGCACGACAAAGGGGCCTGCCCCTTTGTGTGCCCCTTCGTGCAGCCCCGAGGAAGCCCCTCTCCCTGCTCGACCGACTTAGCAAACTCACGGACAAGATCCTCCCTTACCTTGTGTGCCCCCTCATGTGAACTTGAGCATTACCAGAAACCACCCACCCCAAACGCCTCGGCCACTCCACCCGCTACTAACGAAGCACCCAACGTCAGCTACACACAAGCTTTCGGCCAGTGACTCCACCTTCAAGGTCTCACACACACATCAGCCTCTACAACACTCCGCCAGCCCCACCAGCACTCATCCAGCCATCCAGCAAGCTTCCAGCATTCATCCAGCTTCACCTGCAAGCTTCCAGCATTCATCCAGCTTCACCTGCAAGCTTCCAGCACTCATCCAGCCTTCCAGCACTCATCCAGCACTCATCCAGCCATCCAGCAAGCTTCCAGCACTCATCCAGCTTCACCTGCAAGCTTCCAGCACTCATCCAGCCTTCCAGCAATCCATCCATCCATCCATTCAGCAATCCAGCCATCCAGCAAGCTTCCAGCACTTATCCAGCCTCACCTGCAAGCTTCCAGCATTCACACAGCCTCTCCAACTTTTATTACAGTATCTCTAATCTCGCAACGTTGTTCCAACCAATGGCCCCATCCTTCCCAATTCCAATTCTCCAACATAATCTACCACCCAAAAGAGAATCATCCCGACATGCTCAACACCACAACCTCAAATCCCTCTCTTCTATCATGATCACTCCCGCCACTCAACTTCTAGGCCTCACCCTATTTTCTTTAAGCCTATTTAATGCTCAATCCCTAACAAAAAAGTCCGTAATTCTAAATGACTACCTCATTGATGTGAAGCCTGATATATGTGCAATCACTGAAACGTGGTTAAAACCATCAGACACCGCAATAATCAACCAGTTACCTACAGAGGCTTACGACTTCTTCTCGCTTCCTCGTCATAAAAAAAAGGGAGGAGGAATTCTTTTAGCAACCAAAAAGGACCTCAGATTCTCTCTGCACCAGACGAATTCTAATTCAAAACTTGAAATCGGCTTCTTCACTTCAGACAAACTCCAAATCCTACTCGTATATGCTCCCCCAGGTTTACTGGAATCAGATGCCTCACCTCTGGTTGAATTAACCACTTCCCTTATCAACTTAGACTCTCCAGCTATCATTCAAGGTGATTTTAACCTGCACGTTGATAACCCTACACTATCACCCAACTGTGAAGCATTACTCACAGCTTTCTCCGCGCTGGGCTTCACTCAATTAGTTAACAAACCCACCCACAAAGCCGGCCACACGTTAGACCTTATCTTCGTTAACTCTGCAATCAAGCCCACGTCTCTCCCCAACTGCACAAAGGTCCCGTGGTCAGATCACTGCCTCATAACAACTTCTTTCTCAATAAAAGATACTAGCCCGGCTTGCATTCCTTCGCCCTCCTTCACATACAGGAAAACTTGCTCACCAGAAGATCTCAATAATCAATTATCACCACACCTCCACCACCTGGACCTCACTGACCCGAACTCAGCGCTTCGAACATGGAATACAATTACGGAAACTATAGCTAACAAGCTATGCCCTCCTATAACAAAAAAACCACACCCCAATTCCTCCAAAAGACAGCCCTGGTTCTCCTCAGAATTAAGAAAACTCAAACTCCAACTAAGACAACATGAGGCTAAATGGCGCAAAAACCCAGGAACCAATACCCTTTCAATCTACAAATCAATTCTTCATCAATACAAAGCAAGCACCTTAAGATCCAAGAGGGACTTCTATGCTTCTAAGATACACGACCTTGTATTTGATGCCAAAGCACTCTTCAGCTATGTAGCCAACCTCACGCAATTAAACCAGACAGAGATTGCACATGACCAAGCTCAATCGAAAGCTGAAGAAATAGCACTATTCTTCAGCAACAAAATCAGCAATCTTCTATCTCAGCTCCCCACTAACGCCACTGCACCACCAACCACTCCTCAATCCGCAATCAACAATACTCGATTAGAAGAACTTGATCCAACTTCATCCATTGAGATCCAAGGAATTCTAAGGAAAATGAAACCTTCCTCTCACCCTTCGGATCACATCCCAGCTAAACTTCTTTTATCAATTCCAGACTCTATCTCCAAAATCCTGGCAGACATCATTAATTGCTCCATCACACAAGGACTCTACCCAGAAAACCTCAAACTGGCCTCACTCAAACCCCTACTCAAAAAACCAAATCTCGACCCCAACGATCCCAACAACTATCGACCGATCGCTAACCTCCCCTTCATAGCCAAGATTATGGAAAAATTGGTAAACTCACGACTCTCAAACTACATTGAAGACAACAACCTCCTATTCCCATCACAATACGGATTCCGCAAAACCTTAAGTACGGAAGCACTCCTCATCTCCATGACAGATCACATCATCCTAGGCCTTGACAAAGGACAAGCCTTCCTCCTGATCCTACTGGACCTTTCGTCAGCATTTGACACCGTCAATCACTCCCTTCTCATCAACCAACTAATAGCCATAGGTATCTCAGGCACTGCCCTCTCGTGGTTCAGAACCTTCCTCAGCAATAGAGGATACAAGGTTAAGATTCATAACAAAGAATCCTCACTCTACCCCGCGTCAGTAGGAGTCCCTCAGGGCTCATCCCTATCTCCTACCTTATTTAACATATACCTGTTACCCTTATGCCAACTTCTCACTGACCTCAAGCTCAAACATTTCCTCTACGCGGATGATATCCAGATCCTGATCCCCATCAAGGAGTCACTCGCGAAAACACTATCTCATTGGGAAACATGCCTCCAAAATATCAAACAGCTTCTCACAAGCCTCAACCTGGTACTAAATTCATCCAAAACGGAACTACTACTCATCACACCAGAGAACAGTCCCTGCACCCCCACTCATCCAGCCATACCAAAAACTACACAAGTGAGAGACCTAGGAGTTCTAATTGACAATCACCTGAACCTGAAAGCCACCATCAACAAAACCACCAAAGACTGCTTTTATAAACTCCAAGTACTGAAAAGAATAAGACCTCTGTTCCACACTCATGACTTTAGAACAATCCTACAATCAATCATCTTCGCAAAGCTGGACTATTGTAACACCATCTTGCTTGGTCTCCCCTCACTACACACCAAACCACTGCAAATGGTTCAAAATGCCTCTGCCCGTATACTCACTAACACCAGGAGAAAAGACCATATAACCCCTATCCTATTGGGCCTCCACTGGCTACCCATCCACTTCAGAATAATCTACAAGGCCATCCTCACCATATACAAAAACATCCATCAACTAGCCCCAATTGACCTTCATTTCCCCCTCCGATTACACACTTCAACAAGACCGACAAGAGATGCTTACAAAGGATCACTTCAAGTACCCCCAGCCAAAACTACCAGACACATTATGCTAAGAAATCGGGCCTTCTCCACAGCCGGTCCTACCTTATGGAACTCCATCCCCCCAGATCTTAGAATGGAACCCAGCCTCTCAACCTTCAAGAAAAGACTCAAGACCTGGCTGTTCATGCAGGCTTTTCCTAACGCCAATATTATTTAACTCCTAACAATCAACACACATCACCATCAATATCACTATTAGCTACCTCTTACAATGTAATTATATGTAATTAGCTGGTTTTCCTTTCCTTTTTCCTTCTCACTCCAAGTTCTATTTTTCCTTGTTACATGTAACTGCTTTTCCGCACTATTGTTCAAGTTTAAGTTTATTTTGCACTCCTGTTTCATGTGAACCAGCATGATGGGACTTTTGTCTTGAATGTTGGTATATAAAAAACTTAAATAAATAAATAAATAAAATAAATTTAGGTGTGGCATGTGGTTGGGAGAGGTGAATTAAGCTGTTCTATTTATTTTCACTGTTTTATGGGAGAGGTTGTAGGTGTATTGTGAGCAGGTATGTGTGTGCATGAGTGTAGGGTCATTAATGTACAGTGATGCATAGGCACTACCTGTACATTAATAACCCTACAATGTAAGCTGTGCACCCCCAAAAGCGGCTAGGGTCCAGGGCTGGAGAAAATGATGCTCTTTGAACTATAACTGAGCAGTATTTAGAAAATGCATTTTAAAATGATTTTTGCTTTTTATGGCCTGGAGGGGAGTGTTGTATAGCTATATTAACTTTGGTTTTTTTCCCAACCTGGCTCATGAATATAATCTGTTTTGATGTACACTTTGAAATGCCGAAAAGCAGAAAATAAATAAATCAATCTCCCTGAAGTTCATAATCCAAACTTGGACTGGCTGAAACAAGATCATCCACCTCTCAAACCTGCTAAGACCTCCCTGAATCTCTTTCCTGCCAGGGAGGTTAAGGGTATTTATTTAAATCATTTATATCCTACACTATCAAAACATGGCTAAGTGGGTTACAAAAAACATAAATTAAATTTAAAACATTCATAAATATTAAAAACACTAATGATAATACAATAACATACATCATAAAACAGAATCATAAATGCAACAATTCAAATATCAAAAACTGATTAAAACATAAAATGACAAAGCTCAAAAGCAGAAACACTGTTCAAACTGATTAGAGTGAATAGGCTTTAAATCCATAAAATACTGTAAACAGACTACCTAAGGAATAAATAAACTAAAAGACTTTTATAATAAGTCACTAAAGTCTAGGAAAAATAAAAGGGTTTTCAAGAGCTTATGAAAGCAAGTAAGTTAAGATCAAAGGCAGCATTTGTAAAGGGTATAACAATTTGGGGAGGCGAGACTTCTTAAGTAGGGCTATTCTGCCCATTAAAGAAAGAGGAAAGTTCATCCAGGCCTGCGTGCAAGAATGAATCTCCTGTATAATATGAAGAATATTGACTCTATACCAATGGCTGGGATTCCTTTGTACACAAAATGCCCAGATATTTAATTTGTTCCATCTCCCATTGTAACAGAGCGACATCCCAAGTTGTATGAAGATGACCCAAAATATCAAACACTTTTGATTTATCCAGGTTTAATTTTAGCCCAGAAATCGGCTCATAAGCTCGAAAGACCTCTAAAATCTCCGGGAACAAACGTCTAGCTTGAGGGACAAAAAGAAGAATATATCATCTGCAAAAAGAAAAGAGGCTAGAAGAAGGACTCCCCGATAAACAACATACGTTTGGAGCATACGATTTAACTTAATCAGTGGTTCGAGGGATAAAATGATCAAAAGGAGGGACATCCCTGTCTCGTCCCTCTAGTTAAACAGAAGGTATCCGATAGGACACCATTAACATAAATTTTCGCTGTGGGATTACTGTATAACACTGTGATTGCTTGATATATAAAGCCTGTAAAACTGTAAAGTAGTAAAACAGAATGAAAAAGCCCCCAAGAGACTTGATCGAAGGCTTTTTCCACATCGAAGTCCACCAAAACTGGATCAGCGAAGCGTCCCCGTTTACAAATTTCCAATAGCATTAGGAGATGCCGAATATTAATACTGAAATGGCGCCCTTTTATAAAGCCCGCTTGGCCCTTAGAAATTAACAAGGGTAAGATATCAGTCTGCTAGTAATGATTTTTGCATATCTTACTATCTACATTCAAAAGGGAGATGATATGGTATGAGGAAGGGCAGTTGTGGGTTGCTGTCTGGTTTCATTAGAACTATGATATGAGCCATTTTGAGAGTGTCTGGCATGAAGCCATTCTGCATAAGATGGCTTTTTTTTTTTAAACAATGTCCATGGCTGTTGCATACTCTTAACCTTTGTAGCTGTACTTTTCAGTTGTTTTTTTTTTAAATATTTTTCTCATTTTATCAGTTTTCCTTTTGAAAGTTTAGTGCTAGAGCCATGGATTTACCTACCATCCCCCTTCCAGTCATTAATTCAAATTTGATCATATTATGATCACTATTGCCAAGTCACCCCACCACAGTTACCTCTCTCACTAAATCCTACGCTCCACTAAGAATTAGATCTAAAATTGCTCCCTCTCATATCTGTTCCTGAACCAATTGCTCCTTAAAGCTGTCATTTATTCCATCCAGCAACTTTCTCTCTCTAGCATGTCCTGATGTTTCACTTACCCAGTCAATACTGGGGTAATTGAATTCTCCCATTATTTTACTGCACTACCAATTTTGTTAGCTTCCCTAATTTCTCTTAAGATTTCACTGTCCGTCTCATCTTGACCAGGTGGACGGTAGTATTCTCCTATCACTATAGTCTTCCCCAGCACTCAAGGGATTTCTACCCATAAAGATTTGATTGTGCATTTAGTCTCTTATAGGACATAAAGCACCACCTGCTCCTCTCTGTCATTGCGGTATAATTTGTTGCCTGGTATAGCACTATCCCATTGGTTATCCTCTTTCCACCATGTTTCTGAAATGCCAGTTAAGTCTATGTCATCATTCACTGCTATACATTCTAATTCTCCCATCTTACTTCTTAGACTTCAGGCACTAGCATACAAACATTTCAAAGTTTGTTTTTTGTTTGTATTTTCATTTTGGTTTTTAATTGATAGGGATAAATTGGAATCTTTTAGCTCAGACGAGTTTTTAATTATAGGCACTTGGACTACTTTTCTTATTATTGGAACCTCTCTGTTGGGATGCCCTAACTCTAATGCTTCATTAGTATCCTTTGAAGATACCTCCTTCCGAACCATGTGCTGCTGAGCGACTGTCATCTTTCCCCTTTGATTTAGTTTAAAAGCTGCTCAATCTCCTTTTTAAAGGTTAATGCCAGCAGCCTGGTTAAGTGGAGCCCATCCCTTTGGAAACAACACCCCCTTCCCCAAAAAGTTCCCCAGTTCCCTTACAAAACTGAATCCCTCTTCCTTGCACCAGTGTCTCATCCACGCATTGAGACTCCGGAGCTCTGCCTGCCTCTGGTGACCTGCGCGTGGAACAGGGAGCATTTCAGAGAATGCTGCCCTGGAGGTTCTGCATTTCAGTTTTCTACCTAAGAGCCTACATTTGGCTTCCAGATCCTCCCTCCCTCATTTTCCTATGTCGTTGGTGCCCACGTGTACCATGACAGCCGGCTCTTACTGTCTAAAATCCTATCTTACTGTCTAAAATCCTATCCTGGTGCGAAGGTGGCGTGAGATCCGCCACCTTCGCACCATGTAGGCATGTTACCAGGTGATCCTCAGGCCTACCAGCCACCTAATAATCAAATCACCAAATATGATGGCTGACCTAACCCTTCCCTTTTGGGCAGTTGCCCTAGGAGAGACATCCTCTGTGCGAGAAGACAGTGCACCACCTGCAGAGCAGGTCCTTGCTACAGGATCATTACCTGCTGCAGCAGGTTGATGCTCTCCAATCAGGATACCTTCCTCCTCCAAGGCAGTATCAGGACTGCCAGACTGGAGTTAGGACTTGGCTACTAATTCCCTGAAGGTCTCATCTGTATATACTGCTCTGTCTGCCTCAGCTTCTTCAGGGCTTCCACTCTAGCCTCCAGAGGTTTTTTTTTATTTTTTATTTATTTAGGTTTTTTATATACCGGCATTCATGATAAGATCACACCATGCCGGTTTACATTTGAACAAGGTGTGCAAAATACATTAAAACTGGAACTAGTGCAGAAGAATTGCAGTTACAATGAAACAAGGGTGATGGAACTGGGAGAAGAGAGAAAAACAGTAGCAAATTAACATCATAAATAATTATTTACAGAAGTAGTGTGGCTACATTCTTTGAGTTGATGAAGTGAGACTTAGGAGGGGTCTGGAAAAGCTTGTTTAAATAGCCAAGTAAATAGCCAAGGTCAAGTGAAGTAAGGTGGTGGATGGTTTTATATATGATGGTGATGGACTTGAAGATGATTCTGAAACTCGTTCTATGAGAGACAGAAGCTGTTTGCACCGGGTGCACTCATACAGCTTCTCACCGGTAGGTAAAAAATCATATATGTGACACTCTATGCTGCTGGACTACTGTCTTCATCTTAAATTTGCTCAGATCCTAATTACATTTAGGTTGCTATGTGAGTAGGAATGTGTACAATTAGGGGCCTTTAAATAAGTTAGTGTATTCACTATTTATCTGGTAGTGACCTGCTGGCTCTGTTGAATCACCTCCGCTATGGACGCCTAAGTGAATGCCCTGGAGCGCAGCAGAAAGGCTTTTGCCTGAGCCATGTTTAGCAGGGCTCCCATGAAGTCCAATTGAGGTGACAGGCTGAGATGGGACTTTGGGTAGTTGATGACAAACCTTGGTGACTCCAACGCTCTGTGGTCATGTGCAAGGACCGATCTGCACCTGCCTAAGATGTGCTCTTGACCAGCCAATCATCCAGATAGGGGAAAACATACACTCCCAGTCTGTGGAGGTGCGCCCCCACCACAGCCAGGCACTTTGTAAAGACAGGTGGGGCCGATGCTATTCGAAACGGCAGCACTGTACTGAAAGTGCTGTCTTTCTACCACAAATCTGAGATACTTCCTGTGACCTGGAAAGATCTCGATGTGGGTGTATGCGTCCTTTAAATTGAGGGAGCATAGCCAGTTCCCTTTTTGCAGGAGGGGAATCGGTGTGCCCAGGGAAACCATCTTGAACTTTTCTCTTTTTAGAAACTTGTTCAAGGCCCTCAGGTCTAGGATGAGATAGAGTCCCCCTGTTCTCTTTGGAATCAGGAAGTACTGGGAGTAGAATCCCTACCCCCTTTGCCTTGGTGGGATAGGTTCAACCGCTCTGGCCGTTAAGAGGGTGGAGAGCTCCCTTAACAGCACCTCCTGATGCAATAGCGGCCCCCAAAACAGGCATGGAGGAGAATTTGCCGGGACGTCCAATAGATTTAATTGGTACCCTTGACGGATGATGGACAGAACCCACTAGCCTGAGGTTATACTGGGTCACTGAGTCTCTGGTACGGGTGGCTGGCTTATGCTCCCTATAGTCCAGTCAAACCCTGTCCCTGGATCTGATTGGGGCTTGGGAGCTTGCTGCTGCCTGGGATGGCTGTGGGTGTTACCGAGCGAGCAGGGTGCGGTCGCCTCCATAGCAGGTGGTGAGCCCTTGGGCCATGGCAAGACTCAAGGAGGAGCCCCAAGCCACACCGTGGGAGGTGAGCCGGTGCAGGCATGGAGAGGCAGGCAGGAACAGAAGCAGGGGGTAAGGAGCGGAGTCTGACCCTCAGCCGGACCTGCACGCCCATAGCAACCAACACTGGGAAGTTGATTGAACGGTCCTCCAACTGTTCCAAGCCCTTTCGGACCTGCCGCTGGGTGCGGCATAGGGCAGCAGGCCGGACAGAGGCGAGGGCAGAGTCCTTAGAACTGAAAACATCAGACGGGGGCTGAAGCAGACATCCAAGACAGGGCTGAAGCAAGACATCAAGGCAAGGGCTGAAGCAGGATACGGGCACTGTCTCTCAGGGTGCCCTACACAGTCAGCATGGCTGGACTGGTCACGGACCACCCTGTCCTACAATCGCGGGAGCGGACATGTGCAGGAAAGAGGAAGCTGTGGGTTACTGCACTCCTGGCAGTCAAGGTAGGGTAGGTTGCTGCACTCCTGGCAGCCTAAAGCAGGTTTTGCTGCACTCCTGGCAGCCTAAAGCGGGAAGGAAAAGCAGGAACTGGATCAGGCACTGGATCAGGAACAGACATCAGGCAACATCAGGAACAGACATCAAGGCAGAGACAGGACAAGGAGCCATCAAAGCAAGCAAGACCACGGAGGACCTGGATCAAGGAAGAGGTACAGACGACTGTAAAGCTCAATCCAAAGGCAAACTGGAACTGAAGAGGAAGTCCTTTTATACAGCTGAAGTGGGCAACTCCCTGGGAGGGGTTCACCTGGACCGCCCCTCACTGGCCCTATAAGTGAGGTGGAGAGCTGCGGGCCAGCCCCTAGGGAGAGGGGCGTGGCCAAAGCAGGAAGTCCAAACGCAGCCAAGCAAGCCACAGGCAGGCCTCAGGAACAGCTAGGCCTCCCAGGCTCTGGAGCAAATCCTGGATGGAACACAGGCGAGGCCCTGGTTTCGAAGTGGCCTCCAGAGGAAGGTGAGATACCACCTGTAGCGCAGCAACAGGGGGGATCATAACATGTGGGAGCTCACCCTTTGCGAACGGGTGCGAGGGGCCAGAGGATAGTACTTCCTCTGCTGGTAGAAAGGCCTCCTCTGACCCTGTCTCTCAAATCTCCTGGCTGAGGAAGGTGGGTCTGAAGTGCTGGCGGAGAGATGCTGGAGGGTCTCATGGTGATCCCACAACTGGGCCACTGTGTCCTTGAGATTCTCTCCTGTGCACGGCAGGTCAGCGAGTCTTTCGTGTACCTCTGGTCGGAGATCTGAGACCCCGCAGCCATGCCGTTCTGTGGGCATTGATTCCCACTGCAGAGAATCTCACTGCCATCTTGAAAACATCATAGGTGAAATGCACCTCATGTTTTCCACACTCCAGGCCCTGATGCACCAGTGACAGGTGTCTTGCTGCTGTTAAATCAGCCACAGCTGCCTCCTGCACCTGCTTCCAGAGGTTGTGAAAGTATTGGCTCATGTAGAGCTGTGGGCAATGATTATAGTCCCCTGAAATACTTTTCTCCTCCCAAGAGCATCCATCACTCTGTGATCTTTCCCCAGGGGCACCAAGGCATGGGTCTGAGAGCACTTGGCCCTCTTGAGAGCAGATTTGACCACTACCGATTGGTGTGCCATCTGATGCTTTTCAAATCCAGTAACCTATTAGATGAAGTAAATCCCGTTCACCTTCCTATTCACAGGAGAAACCATGAGGGGGTGCCCCTAAATCCTCAACAGCAGCTCCTTAAAGATGTTGTGTATTGGGACCACTACAAACAGGAGGATTTCCAACATCTTGTGCCTGGCATCCTCCTCTGTCATCAACTGAAATGGGATGGCTTCTGCCATCACTCGTACAAAATCTGCAAAGGTCAGGTCCTCAGGCAGCAACCTTCTTCATTCCTCTGGAGGAGACTGTTCTGAGGGAAGACCCTCCAAGTCCTCTGAGGAGGATTCTGCAGTGTCATCCTATCATCCTCGCATGGGGTCATAAGGGGCTTCATCTTCGCTGTTATCCACAGAGGATAGGTCCCTGGGTGCTTGGCCTTCATCCAGAGGCCTAGTCACCGGTGCCAAGCCCCAGCAAAGCTGGATGGGGGGCTGCAGGCCTCATTGTCCCCGTCAGCCTCCATGGAGCTTCCTCAGAGGAGGAACTGGTAATGAGCATTGCATCGGTCAGGAGAAGCATTGGTGCCCTGCCAGGCATAGATGGCTTCCTGGGAACCGGCGCCAGCTGGGTTGGTAACACACCGATGAGCACTTTGAGATGCTCCAATCGCAGTTTCAGCAGGGAGAGCGCAGGCATTGATACTGTCTGTGCCACATTCTCGATGCCCTGCAGAGCTCGATTAAGCGCCAGCTGGAAGGTGTGCTTCAACTCCTCGAAAGTTGCTGATGCCAAAACGGACTGGGAGGCAGGAGGGGGGGTGACCAGATCTTCTTTGGATCCCCGAGGTGGGGCAGCAACTGACACCAGGACCAGTGGAGACTGTCACGGACCTCGGGCATTGATGGAGGATAGGCACTTCTCACCTTGGGGTCATTTCAGGGGCATCACAGCACGCGCCGACCCGAGCTCAGCACCGTGCATTGAAGATGACCGGTGCAGATGCTTCCTTGGTTTCCCTCTGTGCTCGGCCCTGTCTTTCCCTGGTGCCAAGGTCGATGACGAATCCAATGTTCTCAACCTGGAGGAGACTGACAGAAGTCAGTTCCTGGCACCCCTATCCACCAGTGGCATCGGAGTGGATAGCCCCCGCCAATATCAATGGCTCTGTGTCCATTGGTGTGGCTCCATGGTACTTTGGTGTCGATGGCTCAGACTTCCTCGCCCCAAAGAGCTTTTCCATCTTGTCAAGGCGAGTGCAAAGTCCCTTCAAGGTCATTTGGCCGCACAGACGGCACTCCTGGACATCATGCAATGCCCCCAGGCAGAGGATACACACATTGTATGGATCTATAATGGACATAGTCCTCGGGCACTGAGAGCATAGACGGAAACCCGACAAGGCCATGATGATAACTAAATGGGGCAAAAAACGAATGTGGAGACAGCGGGCAATCAACACTGGGGGGATGGAAACAAAAGAAAATTTACCAAACCACTGAAAAACCCATGTGTGAGGGCTAACATCCTGCTGTCCTAGGAGAACACCTGTTGCAGGTAAGCAACTCTGCTGGTAGTGACCTACAAGGGAATGATTAAACTCTTGATAAGGCATGGGGAATTTCTGATTTTAAGTTAAAAGGCTATTTTTTTTGTGTGTGTGAAAGCATCACCTGCCTATAAATTAAAGGGAGCTAGGGGTTGGAGGGAGGGAAAGACAATACACAAACTCCTGTTTTTTTTGCCTGCCCTCTGTCTAGCTATTTAATAAAACACACTAAAGAATATCTCCCAATAGTTTACTTCTCCCCAAAACGTTTAAGTTCTAAAAATTTCCCCAACCAGTACT
This sequence comes from Rhinatrema bivittatum, assembly GCF_901001135.1. Taxonomy (NCBI): domain Eukaryota; kingdom Metazoa; phylum Chordata; class Amphibia; order Gymnophiona; family Rhinatrematidae; genus Rhinatrema; species Rhinatrema bivittatum. Next base: position 36,864,169 of record NC_042617.1, on the reverse strand, counting down.
TAGATTCTCTTCAGCCACCAGCAAGGTGATCCTCTTCTTTCAGTGCTCCTATTCTTGCTTCTCACTTTGACCAGCATAGAATCTGTCTATTTGGGATGCCTCCTTGTGACCTGGATTGTCTACTGGTGGAAACAAGATGGACTCTTGACCTGACACAGTATGGATGTTCTTATGCTCTTATAAAGCATGAGGTGGTGGGAAGCTGGCATGATTTTGACAGTATTGGACCAGACAGCAGGAAGTAAGCACCTTTCCTTCTGCTCGCAGAGAAGTATGGGGAATCAGGGAAATCTTTGGAGGAGAGTAGAGAGGAGGTTGGATAGGCTTCCAGGAGTTCTGGGCAGCATTGTTGTGTTGAGGAAAGCAATAGGGCTATTGAGATATGTGTGGGCTTGTTGTAACATGAAGGCAAGGGAGAGATCAGCAGCTAGATGGACTAGTTTGTGTTGGAAGGGTTGCCAAAGAGGTTAACCCTGTGACCCTGTGATGCAGGATTAACCCTCTAGCCTTTTCCTCACCACCACCTTGTTAATATCATTAATTTCTCACTACTACATGGCCTTGAGAAAATTAATGTTTGTACTAGGAAGAAATGAGTTTCTCATCCTTTTTTATTTCAGGGCATGTTTCAAGTTTGCTTGATCCTTGTGGCACACCAAACCAAATTTTAATCGTTCTATATTCATTACCCCGTTAGTCATATGACTGTGAGAATGCAAGAAAAATGTTTTTTTACCTGGGAATTGCGGGCACCCATGCCCCTGTCAGGATGCCTATGGTAAGTGATGCTGACCCTGGTGTGGGGCCAACAAAACCATGGCAGCATGTGGCGATGAAAAGGCTAGTAGCAGGCTGGCAAGAGAAGAGGGCTCTCATAGTGCAAAGGTGTGGGGAGAATGGCTGACATAGTCCAGGCAAACAGGGCAGTGAATCAGAGCTGCCTTGAACCTTGCTGAAAAGCACCCAAAATGCCTTTTAGCTGCTGCAGCCCCAGTGGAAGATCTGAAAAAATGCCACCCGCCATGAGGAACACTGAGGCCCACAAGGGGAGCATGTGCAAGGAGCTCTCACTGCCGCAGTCAGTGCTGGGATTGGGCCAAAGAGTAATGAGAGCCGGAACACTGGCTCCCACTACTGAAGACTGCTGCTTTCATTCAGACAACTTGAGGCTCTGAATATACATGGCCATGAAGTTTGAAGTGGGAATGGGCAGGAGTAGCGGCAGCAGTGGCCTTATTTATCTTGTAGCTCCTCTGCCTTGTGCACGCAACTCCCACCCTATAACAAAGGTACTTCTGCACCTGTGCCGGTCTTGCAGGCATGGTGAGCTGGGATGAAGCGGTGTACCGCAGCGCATAAGTTGAAAAGTGCTGTCTTAGACACTCTTTATCCCTCTTATTTAAAATGATTAGCATGCAAAATATGTTCATGAGTCAATTGGCAGCTTAAGCAGGGGTGGATAAACTAAGGCCCATGGGCCAAACCCAGCCCGGTGACAGGCTTTTCCAGTCGTCGTCCTTTGCAATTTGCCCCATTATAGACAGCCTGCTGGTGCCTTGCAAAGATGTCATCAACAATGGCTTGACATTGCGGGCATTTGTTGATGACGTGGGTGTCTGCGACCGGCAGTGACGTCACCCCCAGAGGCATAGCAGCACAAGGAAAGCACTGCGGCTGGTGGACAGGAAGAGGAAGGGCATTGTGGCCCTACTGGAATTGACTGCACAGCTGGCAGGGCAGGAAGAGGAGAAATGCCGTGTCCCTGCTGGAATTGTCTGTGTGGCTGGTGGGGGCCCTAGAAGAGGAGTATTGCACCCTACCGGAATCGTCAGCTTGGCCAGTAGGGCATTAGGTTGGACGAGTGGCATGCCATGGCATGGCATGGCTTGTCGTCATGATGGCCACACTTGGATCGGCTGTGGGGGCTGAATATGGAGACTTCTGCTGGAGGGGGGAAAAAGTGAGTGAGAGAAGCAGTATGTGTGTGTGTGTGTGTGGGGAGGGGGGGGGGGTGAGAGCGTTGTGTATGTGGGTAGTGGAGAGAGAGCATTTTGTGTGTGTGTGTATATGGATGGGTAAGAGCATGTGTATATATGTGTGTGCCCATGTGTGTGTGCGACAACCCTCCTTCCTCTTTGCCTGCTAATGCATAACAATCTCAGGGCATCTGGAAATCAAAAGTTCCCAGGTTTGGAGAGTGGGGAATCTTTTAAAATCCTTACTGGTTTAAATTATTGGGTGGTATTTGATGTCTGTGTTGAAATATTTTATGGATGTTTGGAACATTTTTATATGAGTTATTTAGATGATGATCCGTTTAGCTGGTTTGAATTATTCTTATTGGTATGGTTTCTGCTTTCGTCCTCTCACTGCTGTTAAGTGCCTGCCGCCCTCCGGCTCACGTTCTAAGGAGGACACCCCCCAGCCCCTGGCTCCGATAAGCACCGGTAATGTGGCCCTGAGCTTAAGCGGTCGTCATTTGCCGCTGTGTGAGAGAGAGGTATGCGCGTAGTTTGGAAGTATGTGTTTGTGCTGTCCTTTGCCAATAACTTCACATTTCTCCTGGCCATGTTTCTCTCTCAAGTGCTGGAAGGGTGGGGTTTAGCTGGGGGTCTATTGCACTATCAGCCTCCTAACCGTTCAAATGGCTTTAAACAGTTTCCCACTGAAAGCAATGGGGGTTTTGTTTCGAGGCTCTGAAAATACTGATCTGATGTTTCAGGTCTTCCAACTTGTCAAAAACATTCACATTTTGTTCCTGCATGCCAAATCTGGTTACTTTCCATACCTTTTTTGGAGAGTTATTCTTCCTACAGTCCCAGGTTGACATCTATCCCTTTTACATAATTCTTTCCAGCATTCCATATGTTGGAAAGTATAACATAGACCACTACATTAATAAGGGGGAAACAAGAGGTTATATATGTCTGTACCTTAGACAAACCATAGTAACATAGCAGATAAAGACTAAAATGGCCCATCCAGTTTGCCCAGCAAGATGTTTAGGGATGTAACTACTGTTCAATGCAGGTTTCCCCCTTGCCTTTATTTAAATGAGATTGATAAATTTGTATAACATAACAATGTACCATACAGGGATCTTTCAGGCAGTCTTTTTACCAAAAGAGCGGTGGTAAGCTGATTGCTGTATTTGGGGTCAGGAAGGAATTTTTCTGAAGAATTGACTACAGTTGCACAGTATATTTTGATTCTCTTGGATTAGATTTGTAGAGAAACTTTTAGGTAAGCAGTAGAAGATTGAACTTGGTTACGCTGAAAGACCTGAGGTCCATCAAATCCAAACAGTAGACCAGACAGGGCAAGAGAAATAACTAAAAGTGCACAAAACCTCTACAACATATTCTTATCCCACTTAAAATTTGTGGAAAAGCATTTGCAATAATAAAAATATATTTATTGATTATTAGCTGGTTAGTTAGTGATAATAAATAAGTAAAGCATGCAAACATATCTCAGATCAAACTACATATCATGGTTCAAAATTATACTTCACTCTTCTCAACTTAAACTGAGCAGTTTACAACAGATAAAATAGCAATTGTAGAATAAAAGACCAGCATCATAAAATACAATACAGCCCCATATATATATAATTCCCTACCCTCCACCCCCGCATGTGCAATATTACATATGAAAAGAGACTAACAGGCATCTATATATTTATAGATATATATAGATATGCATATGTAGCTTCAGCAGATCTGTAATTGTTTCCAGGCTACTTCTTCACAGTCACTGCACCCTATTTCAAAACCCCATGACATCTACATTGCTGCCTATGGGTCAGAAGGTCATGAAATGTGATCTTTGATCTCAAATTGAAAAAAGATGGAATGGTTGCAGGATCACATGCCACCTTTGTAGTTGTTGAGGAATTTCTTACAGGTCAACTTCATGCACACTGTGAATGCCGTGAAATTTCACTCACATGGACTGGATTCAGTAAAGTACACTCCAGTATTGAACTCCTTAGTTTTTGCAAATATATTTTTGTAATTGTATTAGCATGTCAGAGATCAGGGTAGACTGCTTTGTTCTGTGATGTACATGACTATTTTAAAATTTCTGCTTTTTTTTTTTTTTTTATATGTATTATAGTGAAAACCAAGGATTCCAAAACCTCAACGAAGCATTGTTGTAAAAAGCTTCTTGGAGTCAGTTCTTAGATGAGAACTTATTAGCCTTTCTCCTTTTTGAACATAAGATTTATTGAGGCTATTTAAAAACAATTTTTTTTGGTATGTTATTTTAAGGTTTCCATTTTCTGTTGTTAAAATGAAATACTATAAATTACTGTTCCATGAGCTTGATTATTACTGAGACTGGAACATACCCATTTTGTCTTCATGAAATTTCTCTTGAGGCCTACTTTTAGGCCCCATCTGCAATGCAGATCTTAATGTGGTGCAACAAAATTAAAGCAGCTGTTAAGAGACGATAAATTAGTTTGGACCCTTGCTGTAGACCATGTAAAACAGTTCACAAGAACTGTTCCGGAGCCTGCTCAGGAGTAAACTACAGCTCAGTTCTGTAGAGAACTATTTTTCTCAGCATAATATAGATATGCAAAACTACATTGAGGCACATCTGGGTTGACCCCGCTTCTCTCCTGCATGGCTTAGTGGCCATGCAGGAGAGAAGTGGTTCAATTTCCAAGCCTGGCTTCTGCTTCCTGATCCATCTGGAGGCACAGTAGCCAGTGTTCACAGGCTCCAATGGGAAGGAATCCCAGCTGTTGCCCAATAGTAACACCTAGTGGACAGATTCAGAGTGCAGGAATTCCAGGTTTTGGAAGAAACTGTGGCTTGTAGCCTTGTGGTCCAAGGATGTTGCTGGAATGGCTATGTATGCTGCCTTGTGGGGAAGAAGAGGGATAAAATTGTACAAATGGAAAAAACTGCAAATAGTTACAAATGAAGCCCCAATAAAGACAGTTGCAGTTGAATTTAAATCCTAAAGGAACATGAGAAAACTGCTGGGCCAAAAATGAGGTACCTCATGTTGGAGTGCCTTTCTTCAAAAACACTGATTTGACAGTGCTTTAATATTAGAACTCAACTTTCTAAAATGCTTATTGATTTTGGTTATGGACATCGAACCATAGTGGTATCTAGTACTATTAAAATCTGGATAGTGTAGGATGCCTGTTTGGAAAAAGACCAAAAAACAAATTGAAAAGGAAATTAAATAAGCATAATTGGAAAAATGCATATTTCTTTGTTGTAAAGAGTTTTAGGAAACCCTTAATTTAGAGAAATTAAGATAATTTAGTATCCCCTTTCAGAAGCTACTAGTTAAGGCAGTAGCACCAACATTTTTATTTTAGATAATTTGGCAGTTAAAATCATTAAGGTTTTCTTTCATTCTGATTTACCTTTCATTCTTTAAGACTGAAGATGTCCAAAGACTTTTTGTAAGGTTCTTCTACCAATCATTTCCCATGATTATGAATCTAAATAAATCGGGTTGCTGCTATGTTGATGTTATTAGAGCTCCCAGCAGACTTTGTGCTGAATCATGCAGAGTGTGAATATAGCATAAATAACTGAAGAGTAGATTAAGAAAGTGTACGAGGTAAGGCCATCATTAAAGAGTTTCAACTTTTGTTCCCAACTGGTTGCGAAAATATAAAAACGGTATATAATAGTCAAAAACAGGTGTGATCTGGGAATAAGCTTAAAGAAAGAATATAAGAAGGGCCATGCTGAGTCAGACCAAGGGTCTTTGAAGCCCAGCATCCAGAAAGGAAGCAACAAATGGCCTATCTTATATTTTGAAGCCTCTGGTTGTTATTTTTACTTTAAAACGGTGCCTAATGTACCTGAATGTAACTTGCCTTGAGCCACCAATGAAAAGGGGTGAGCAAAATCTAAATAAATAAAAATTAAGTCTTTGCTCTCAAAATATTTAACATTATATTGTATGATAGGCCAGGAGATATGTGCTCCTGAAAAATTGGCAGTGAAATTGTGCTACATAGCTACATTTAAGAAGGTATGTTGTTAGAATAAGAAAGTAACACATAACACAATTAAATTCAGGAATCAGGGATACTTAATTTAGCCCGAAACCTCTGTGTTTCTGTGGAATTCGTGAACAATATGAGCCGAACTTACTGAGAGCTGCATGATGCTGAACTTGAAGGAAACATTTGTTGCAGGGGCAGTAAGAAAATACTAGGTGCCACAGCTTCCGGGATTTATCGAGACCTGATCTAGACCTATGAAAATTTTAGCCTCTTGTAACAAGCGTCCCAGTTGTGTGAAAAGCAAGCAAAACAGAACATAGTAATGTAGTATTGTCGGCAGAGAAAGACCCTAATAGTCCAGTCGGTCTGCCCAGCAAGCTTCCCATGGCAGCAACTGCCACGCCATACAGGTTACCCCCAAGTGTCCACCCAGGGCAGTAATTGCCGCTCCGTGCAGGTTACCCCATGCAGGACCCTGCCTTAGCCTTACTAGAAGACCTACCCCTTGATATTTTGAAGAAGAGAGCAATAGACTTTCATAAGCTAATAAAACTAGTACTCTGGGATAAAACTGTATCAGTTGCTTAATATAATAATACAACAGGCAACAAAGAAATAAAACCAAGATTTGACCAGCCAGTACAGCTAATCATATGCTCCATAAATGTTTTCCTGAAAAAATGATGTCCCTGTAAAAAGCTTTAAGCAAGTTTGGTTCAGCTATGTACATTAACATTGGTCAAGATAATTTTGATTTCTAAATGAAATTGGCAAATGAGAAACTTGATATTTGAAATATAAGATATCAAATTAATTTACTTATAAATTACTAAGTATTTGCATTTTGGAGAGCATCCCTTTCCGATCTGTTTATGAAGGTTCAGACAATTGAGTGCTCTCTTACGCAATGATGTGTCAATGTGCTCATTCCAATTCATGAAAAAATTGTTAGGCCTATTTATAGATATTTCATTCACTGTTATGGAATTGCACTGCACATGAAAGGATAATATATACTGCAGACTGGCTAATACTTTTGGTTATAAGCCATTCTGTCAAGGCAATGAAGATAGTTAATGATTATTGTTTTAAATATCAGGCCTGGCTGTTAACTGGTGGCTCTGGAAATTTAATGGAGCCAGATGGGAGGGTGGAAACTGGACTTAAAAGTGAATAACAGTGTGACAGTGAAAATTAGCAGTGAGCTGCACTTGAATGAATGGAGTCCGTAATCCTGCTTCTAAGGCGACTAAGCAAATCAAAAGAGCTCCAGTCTGCAATGCTTCTTCTGTCATAGTTGCATCCGTTTTTTTCCATTCCCAATCTACTATTTAGAATTTCATTCCTGTTTCCCCATAACTTAAGAGCTGCTGGGATTTTTCCAAATGGGGAAAATATAGTCACAGAGAGGGAAGTTGCAGCAGTTTCCTGTCTAAAGCTGTAGGCTCGCTCCTTGGTCCAGGACGTAAGCTGTTACTGAGTAATCTCTTTCTTTTCCAGGAATTACTCACAAATTGGAATTTTCAGCAATCTCCTTCACTAATGTCTGTCTGATAATCTTGGAAAAGATGCAAAAACAGAATAAGGTTCATCACATGGCATCAATGGAAAAATTACAGGTCAGTCCGCCCAGGAAAGATTCCAGTTCATTTGAAAAAAGCAGGCATTCCATAACAGCAAGAAGCTATCAGCAGCCTACAATAGCTTCTAAATCACGGTCTCCATCTCCATATACCAACAGGAGAATGTGTGAACTATCTGAAGATTCCAGGCAACGGTTGGCCCATCTAAACCTGGGACCGTATGAATTCAAAAAAGAAACGGATAGTAAACCTCCATTTGTCGTCAGACATTTTGAGAAGTCAAGCCTCTTGAATGACACCCATCTTTTTTCATGTTCTCCCAAACAAACTTCAAGAGAGAACTGGTCCATGACATTCCATGATGCTTCCCTGCTTGGTAGCTATAGACCAAAGGATGCCAAAATGGTCTCTGCTCTTTATAGGAGTGACTCTGATGATCTTAGCTTTGATAAGTATATGGGCTTAGACCCAGCTGACAAATGTTTTCATTCTACTAAGTTATTAATAAACCGTTCAGCACCATCATCAGTGCGGAAAGAAACCCAAAGTCTTATATTAGATCGATCTCCTCTTAGAGAGAGGTTTAAGCATGACCCAAGTATTCCAACCAACGGAGAAGAAATCCATGAGAGAGTAAAAAAGATGTTGAGAACCCACAGTGCTAGACAAAGTTTAACATTTGACAGGCGTACATTATGGACAGATGAAGAAACGAAAAAAGATGATTTATGCAAAGGTTCGTTATCCGATAGTGAACTGCAGGATAATTCATTGTTTAAGCATAACAAGTCTTTCCATATGGATCATGGCCATCATGAGTCCTATCAATCCACTGGGTACAGAGGAAAGAACCACAGAGTTGCTTTTCAAGAAAGCCTGGGGAAAATTTACAAAAACATGTATGAAAGTGCATCTGACACTGGATCAAGGAGAAAGTAACACCACATACAGTAACTTAATCTGAGTGTTACAATCTATAAAATGTTTTGTAGTTGAAATTCTTTTGTATGATTTAATGTTTTTAACTTTTAATATTATATTGCTATGTTTTAAAGTAGTAGCGTTCTGTAATAGAATTGTAGTTACTTTGTAAAATGTGGTACTATACCATAAATGCTTGAAGTAATCTGATATTTTTTTATGCTTGGATAAATTCTCCTTTATAATCTATGCTGTTTGAGAAAATGTTACTTTAGTACACTGTTACAAATTGGATTTCTGAGAAAATGACCTTAATGTGGTAACCAGTTTGTGTGACTGTCATGCAGTTTGTGCTAACATGTAATATGTCTTCAGGAATCTGAAGTGCAAAACTACTGTAGCAAATGGATAAAAAAAATGTATGGGAAAGAAGCTGGATAAGGTTTTGTCTTCAGATGTATTAATATTTGTCCATTCTCCAGCTCTATTCTCCATTGACCGGGCTCACAACAGTGAGCATAGTTTTCAGTTACTCTTCATTCAATCAAAATCTAAACGGCAATAGCAGCTCATTTAAGGGCTTCGGGATTGCATGGTTTGTATTTCAGTACTGATGTGTGCAGAGTGTTGTGAAATGTGCTAGTGAAGTTTAAGGAACACCCTTAAACCTTGCAGGCCATGGTTGCAGTGATATTTAGGAGTGTCACTAGTTACATCTCTCTACGGTTCCTAAATTGAATCAGTCATCAGACAATTGGTTGGCAATCTATATATTGCTATATATCCATATTTCATTCTTTTCTATAACTTTTGAGGTGTTAGCTTGTTAAATTGAAAGAAAACGTTCTGGCTCTTCACATTATTCACTACACTCATACTGCCATTATGTTTAAGACTGTATGAGTTTATGTTCTAATAGTTTCCATGTGTTGCATATTTAAAAAAAAAAAAAATGTATACACAGCTGTTACAGGACCTAAGATCTGTCAGCCTGAAAGGGAAATAACAATAAGAGTTCATTTGGCTTATCTATACAAAAGTCCACTCAAGTCACCAATAAGCTATCCGTATAGGTGGCACGTTTTCCACTACTTTTGATACACTAAGCAGGCAAGCATTTACCCCTTCTCGCCTGACACCTACTGATTAGTCACATGAGATGAATGCTGTTAAAGATCATCTCAATTGAAATTTGAAGTCTGATCTGTAAAAAGTAGAGAATTTTAAGGGGAGAAAACCGCAGGAATCCATGAGTGATGGCCCATGATGCATCCTCTTTGGGCTGGGTAGGAGCAGGTTCTGCTTGCAGTTAAAGGAGTGAGAGGAAATTGGCAGAAAATTGAAAAATATAAACTGGGTTATGGCCTTTACCCTGCTGAGGAAGTTTAGGTTATTACATTTCTTACTTGATATCTTATTTGAAATCTCTAGCTTTTTTTGGACACACTAGCCTGTTTAGTAATATCCGAGCATCCGTCTAATGTATTTATGTCCAGTAAAATTAGAACGCCTGCAAAACTTAAGAAAAGATTTTCAGCAAAACTCTGAAAGCCGCTGAAAAACCTGTATGTGGCACAGTCAGTGTCTTAGTATTTCTTGGTTTTAAATCAATGGCGTTGGTAAAATTAATACTGAGATTTTTGCTGTAGAAAGAGCATAGCATTCAGTTTTGCAAATGAAATTGTTACATATCTGAGAGAATGCATTCCTTCATAGTAATAACTTAGAAAATGTGATTAAGTACTAGTACAGTTTCTGGATCCTGTTCCTGTCCCCAGAGAATGCAGTAACTTCCTGAATACAGAATGGAATGTCACAAATAAAGAAATTATTAATGCTATAGAAAACTGAAAAAATATCAGTTCTGCAGGGAAAGTTTGAAATGAGATTTGGCAGCAGATGGTATGAGTTAACACTATTTTCTGTCAAGATGAAACTCTGAAATGCATTGCAAACAGTTACTTTCTATATTTTCACTTTGCCTAGAGGATTTTTTTGTTACCCTGCAAGACAGCAAAATGAATATTTTATTTGGACTACATCCTATCAGTTCTTAGAACTGTGCAGAAATGTGGGCTAGCAGGAGAGCTAAGTTTGAATCCTGCTTCTGCTGCTCCAGCAGGCCTGAGCTAGGGCTGCTTGCAGAAGTGGTGTTCACACCCCCTCTGATGGAGGGTGCGTTCCCTATTGGGTAGCGGTGATGTCTAGTAGTCCAGACTCTGGGTGCCCGTGTCCGGGATTACGGAAGCAGTTGCGGTCTATGGAACCTGGACGATTGCTGCAGTGGTTGGGCTAGAAGAGGGCGTGGTTGAAAAATGTGGAAAACGTTTCCCTTCCCTCCTCCGTGTATCTGTGCGTGAATTTTCAGCTCTACCCGAGGCCGATTCCATTTGATATGAAAGCCCAAAGAAGCAGGAGGAAACTGCCAGGCTGAAATAAACACAAAAACTTGATAGTGGAACAGGGTTAGAAGAGACCCAAGCTTTAACTATGTTGCACTTGTTTACTGTAGACAGGCAATGGATCAGACTTTTGTTTTATTGATAAAATAGAACCTTAATTCCTTAAGTAAATTTTACCATTTTGTGCCTTTACTTCCGGAACATAACAAATAGGAGCGGATAAAAAGGTCTATAGCCTATAGATCATCTAATAGACAAATCATCATAAACTGTTCTTTATTTGTACAAAATTCTGTGGTATTAGCTCTGTCTGAAAAATTTCCACCATTTGATCCAAGATTTTTGCTGTAGGTTCAAACCTTTAAATGTGTATCTATTTAAAGGTCTCTCACAATCTTTTCGTTTTTCAAATCTGATCCTCAAAGGGGAAAGATGGGAGTTAGCACTAGCTATGGTTGAACCCAATAGCCTCACACAAACTTTTTGAATTTGAAGTCATTACTGTAAGAACATAAGAAATTGCCATGCTGTGTTAGACCCAAAGGTCCATCAAGCCCAGCATCCTGTTTCCAACAGAGGCCAAACCAGGCCACAAGAACCTGGCAATTATCCAAACACTAAGAAGATCCCATGCTACTGATGCAATTAATAGCAGTGGCTATTCCCTAAGTAAACTTGATTAATAGCCGTTAATGGACTTCTCCAAGAACTTATCCAAACCTTTTTTGAACCCAGCTACACTAACTGCACTAACCACATTCTCTGGCAACAAATTCCAGAGCTTTATTGTGCGTTGAGTGGAAAAGAATTTTCTCCGATTAGTCTTAAATATGCTACTTGCTAACTTCATGGAATGCCCCCTAGTCCTTCTATTATTCGAAAGTGTAAATAACCGAGTCACATCTACTCGTTCAAGACCTCTCATGATCTTAAAGACCTCTATCATATCCCCCCTCAGTCGTCTCTTCTCCAAGCTGAACAGCCCTAACCTCTTCAGCCTTTCCTCATAGGGAAGCTGTTCCATCCCCTTTATCATTTTGGTTGCCCTTCTCTGTACCTTCTTCATCGCAACTATATCTTTTTTGAGATGCGGCGACCAGAATTGTACATAGTATTCAAGGTGCGATCTCACCTTGGAGCGATATAGAGGCATTATGACATTTTCCGTTTTATTAACTATTCCCTTCCTAATAATTCCTAACATTCTGTTTGCTTTTTTGACTGCTGCAGCACACTGAGCTGACTGTAATTAAAGGGCTAGGAAACTACAGTATTTAAGATTCCCTAACTTTTATTTCAAATCTATAAAAATGTGTACCAAAATGGTGCAAGGTCTGCACCAACACCCACATGAAGGTGAGATTCAAGGACTTAAATGGGTATTCCTCAGAGGAGGAAAGAATGCTCTAGAACAGTGGTTCTCAACCTTTTTTTTTGGCTGGGACACACCTGACAGATTGTTCTCATATGTGTGACACACTGAACACATGACCATCATAGGGCTAAATGTAAACATGCACTCTGCATCCGCAGGAGTCCCCTCAACTCCCACCAATGAATGCAGAGCAGATCTAGGGCATTACCCTGTACAACTCGCCAGTCGCCATACCAAAAAGATATTCTGGTTCTGATGACATTTCAGTAAAAGCAAAATAAATTCCTTTTACTACCAAGCACAATAGCCTTCTTTATGAAAAGACAATAATTTACCACTAAGGCATGTCCTATTGAGAAAACACAACAAATAAGATTGATATAAATGCCTACATGCTAGTAAAATACCTCATCTCGGTCACACATCCTTCACCAAGTACAGAAAAACCACAAATTATTAATATGGAGACAGAAACTGGAATGGAAAACCAAAAAAGCCACTCTGCATGCAGTGCGAACCTGGAGAAATGGAAAGAGAAATATAGCACCTAACAGACTCTCAGGATTTGCAATAATGCACACAAACTAACCCACACAAAGTTATACCTGTATTATGGAACACACTCAAACAGTAACAATCCTATCTAAGAAATACAACTATTAAACCAGGCCCTAAACACTAATACATTTCCTATTGGGAAAACAGAATAAGCCAAGCTGCTATAGCGCCCCACACAGAAATAATTGTAAAGCTATACTAAAAATATTACTAAACAGCTGCTGAACAGAATAAGATCCAACAATTAAAAACTTATAAAAATTATTAAAACATGTCCAAATATCAATAAAATATTTCAAAACAGCAGACTTCGCATAATACCCAATAATTAAAATGGCAGTCAATCAAGAAAAATAAATTTAAAAAGCCACCTTTTCCTGGCGTGTAGCCAGATGGACTCAGAACGAATGGGTATAGTATCCGCGTGCTAGCAGTTGGAGACGGATCTGACGTCAGCACGGGGTATATGTACCCCCACGGGAAGCGTAGCAACTTAGTAATTTCCGTCTCCAAAGCAGTTTGGAGAGCCTGCACGCTCGCTGAGCGTGTTTTCCAAATCTACTTTCTATTTTCTACTTTCTTCAACTAAAACTTCTACACCATCGAGCCCCGCACTCCTGCGATGATACCCTAAGGTCCCTCCCCCAGTAGAGTTTCCCGGGGTGATTTCCGTGATCCCCTGGAGGTCTAAGTCCTCGGTCCGGTGGCCGAATCGCGGCAGGGACATAGCCCCCGGGCGAGGTTCGGGTGCGGCATATGAGGCGCCTTGGTCCCGGCGTGGACGATGCAGCGGGTGCATATCCTCAAACGCGGCGGTGAAGGTACTTGCCCTCTCCCCCCGCAGCCGGAGACCGCCTCTTCTGGAAGGGCATTCCAGGCCTCCTCCACCTTCTTTGTGAAGAAATATTTCCTGATTTTGGTTCTGAGTTGTCCTGCCCCCCCCCCCCCCCCCCCCCCCCCCCAGGATCTTCATTTCAGAATTTTATTTCATGACCCTTAGTTCTACTGTTTGCTTTCGAACGGAAAGGTTTGAGGATAGTACATCATTAAAACCTTTCAGGCATCTGAAGGTCTGAGTCATATCTTCCCTTTACCTCCTCGCTTCCAGGGTATACATATTTAGATTTTTTTTGCCTCTCCTAAATCTTCCAATACTGAAACCTGGTGGCCTTAAGTATGGGTAAAAAAAAAAAAAAAAGCTTTGTGTGAGAAAGTTGAACAGTTTTCCAACTCCTAGGGAGAGGGCCCTTTCACCATTACACAAAGGTGGCACCTAGTGGATAGACTCCATGCATGCATAGCACGTTGCAGAGCAAATTGAGGTCTGGCTGAGGACTCTCATTGCAATAGGGCAAAAGGGTACTTACGAATAAATCTTCAAGGTGTTATTGTTTTATTGCCTAGTAGAGGCTGGTTGTGGTTAAGGTGGGGGACAGAGCTGCTAGGACAAAAAGTTTTAACATGCATCTTATGTACGTTCTGTAGTTGAATTTCAGATTCTATAAATTAAGGCAGGCTTCACAGGAATTCGACAGGATAGACCCCAGCATGCCCTGAAAATCTTTTGGACTTTCTCCTGGGGGGGGGGGGGGGGGGATTGTAATTAAACCAAAAGACAAACGCCAAAAATATTTTCTGAAACAAAATTATGCATGCATAAATTTGTGACGCAGCTTTCTCCCACAGGTTTGTTCCCTGTATTATCCTGGAATGTCATAAATTACAAATGAATTTGTTCCATTTTAAAAGGGGATGATAGGTAAAAAGAAATAAAATGCCAAACAGTTGTCCCCGTTCCTAAACAGGGCATGCTGTCTGCTTTCACATAATGTAGCTTGTAGCCTGATTCCTTATTAATTTCCATAGAAGCATCACAAATACATTTATTTATTTAAAAGGTGTTTATATCTTGTGCCCTCCAAAAGTTCAGGGTGGGGTATAATTTCACATATACAATAGTTAAAAACAATTTAGGGGGCAGAAAGGCGTTCTGAGAGGAGGCATGCTCGTGGCTTCTCTTCTTTCACTTTAACAATGTTTTCCCTTCATACCTCCTAAAAGAAAAGGCAAGGAGAGGGTTCTCTCTATTTCTACTCACCCTGAGCAGCTGCTGATTACCTCCTTCATGGCTCCTGGAATTCCTATTTTTGAGGGGTCATTCCCCGTTGTGAATGGCAATGGGGGAGCATCGTTCTCACCGAGGAATGAGGTTTCCCTCAGCCCCCTCTATTTTTGTCCGCCGCCAGCCAGGAGAGATCTTTGGGTTGCTGGCGTCACAGATGAGGATGTCATGTGTTCAACCCTGGCGGGGGAGCAACGGAAAGGTGGCCGAAATTAGTGAACAAACGTCCGTGGAGTTCTCAGGGACTATTGATTCGGTCATTGGTCTCCCTTGTCTTCCCCCTCAATAGAAATTCTTCCACCTTTGGGCGAGTCTTGCCTCTCTCCTATCAAGCTGGCAGTTGTGACTTTAGATACATTGTGGGAATTAACTGCTGGGCTTGGGCAAGCCACTAAGACATAATACA
The DNA here is from genome assembly GCF_901001135.1 of Rhinatrema bivittatum. Lineage (NCBI taxonomy): Eukaryota > Metazoa > Chordata > Amphibia > Gymnophiona > Rhinatrematidae > Rhinatrema > Rhinatrema bivittatum. The sequence goes on along the minus strand of NC_042617.1, from coordinate 36,848,813 downwards.
AAAGTAGATTTGCTTACAAATAGTTTGGATCCGACGGTTAAGTCTCTCGATGCAGTTCTACAGGGTGGACGGTCTTCTGTTGGGGAAAATGGGATCTGATATTCAAGATATTCAGAACTTCAAAGGGGCCATGAGTAAAGACAGGCATGCGCTCTCCAGGAGAATTGAACTTTTAGAGAACTGGAATTGATGCCTGAACCTTAGGTTGGTTAACTTTCCTACAAAAACAGATGAACATAAGAACTTGCCATGCTGGGTCAGACCAAGGGTCCATCAAGCCCAGCATCCTGTTTCCAACAGAGGCCAAACCAAGCCACAAGAACCTGGCAATTACCCAAATGCTAAGAAGATCCCATGCTACTGATGCAATTAATAGCAGTGGCTATTCCCTAAGTAAAATTGATTAATAGCCGTTAATGGACTTCTCTTCCAAGAACTTATCCAAACCTTTTTTGAACCCAGCTACACTAACTGCACTAACCACATCCTCTGGCAACAAATTCCAGAGCTTTATTGTGTGTTGAGTGAAAAAGAATTTTCTCCGATTAGTCTTAAATGTGCTACTTGCTAACTTCATGGAATGCCCCCTAGTCCTTCTATTATTCAAAAGTGTAAATAACAGAGTCACATCTACTCGTTCAAGACCTCTCATGATCTTAAAGACCTCTATCATATCCCCCCTCAGCCGTCTCTTCTCCAAGCTGAACAGCCCCTAACCTCTTCAGCCTTTCCTCATAGGGAAGCTGTTCCATCCCCTTTATCATTTTGGTTGCCTTTCTCTGTATCTTCTCCATCGCAACTATATCTTTTTTGAGATGCGGCGACTAGAATTGTACACAGTATTCAAGGTGCGGTCTCACCATGGAGCGATATAGAGGCATTATGACATTTTACGTTCTATTTACCATTCCCTTCCCAATAATTCCTAACATTCTATTTGCTTTTTTGACTACTGCAGCACACTGAGCCGACGATTTTAAAGTATTATCCACTATGATGCCTAGATCTTTTTCCTAGGTGGTAGCTCCTAATATGGAACCTAACATCGTGTACCTACAGCAAGGGTTATTTTTCCCTATATGCATCACTTTGCACTTGTCTACATTAAATTTCATCTGCCATTTGGATGCCCAATCTTCAAGTCTTGCAAGGTCCTCCTGTAATGTATCACAGTCTGCTTGTGATTTAACTTCCTCTTACCACCTTAAAAAGATATTTTTGTGAGGTGTTTCTTAGTCCTGAGGATGAGATCCTGTTTTCTTCCTTCCAGTTTTGGCTGGGGATGGATGTCGACTACCAGGTTCACCTGGGGTCTTCTTGAACTTGCAAAATCTTACTAATTTCCTGGAACAGTTGGGACTTGAAATAATAGAACGGTCCACATTGCTAATTTTTTTGTTTTTGAATATATCAGTAAATCCATATCCCTTTATTTCAGGCACTTGAATTCCCTTTTTCATGGTCAGTATATAAGAATGTTTCCTGGTATTTCAAAAATGACTTAGGAATGAGACAAACTATTTCCTCGGATGCTTTGTTTCTTTTAAGATACCCCTGTAAATGCATCATTAAAAAGAACAATGATTGTTTTATTTTTTTTTTTCCCCTGAACAACTGAGAGCCTTTTTGGATGCTAGAACTCAGCCTTAGCCCAGATTGTATATCTAATTAGTCTAGTCGAGATTATATGTTATTTAGCAGTTATCATCAGGTTAAGCTTTTTCCTTTGCAGTATTGTGGATTTTGTTAGTTTCCTTTTATCTCCTCTAATTTCTGCCCCTTGGTTTTGAACATGTTATGATTTAATTTAGGAATACCATATATATCCCAGTATCGAACTTGTAACTTTTTTTTTTTCCTTTTGCTATTTCCTTTATGGCATCTATAATATTTCCTGTACAAAAGCTATGATTCTTTGTAATGAATAAAATGCGTAAATAAAACATTAAAAAAAAAAATAAATAAAACCCCACGCAATTTCACGTACATAATAGTTAAGATGCAGCCTATCAAACAAGTGAAAATGCAGGTAGGGGAAAGGGGAGATCACGGAGGGATGGACAAATCTTACAACACAAAATATAATCTACCATGGTGCAATTATGTAGATATATTGCTGCCATGCTGAGGAGTCTCGAATGCCTGTTTAAAGGGCAAAGTCTTCAGGGCTCTTTAAAATATTTTAGGATCTGGCCTTCTACGTAATGTCGCGAGCAAGGTGTTCCATAGCAAAGAGCCGGCCGTGGAGAAGGCTCGCTGGTGCATCTCTGAAAGGTGGGCCAGTTTAGGAGAAGGGATGTAGAGAAAACTTTGACTTGACACTGCGCAGCCCTATTTTGTCACCTTAGTATTTCCCCCCCCACCCAATGTATCATGTGCCACTTTGTTAAACATCTGTTTTTATAGACCTATGAATTTTAAAATTAACAATAGAAATGCATGCATCTGTTTTGTGCCAAGGTGTCTTTCTTCTCCATGTTATCCTCTGTCCATGGTCATCTCTCTTCCTCCTCCTCCTCCTCCTCCTCTGATTTTCATTTAGTTTTTCTCCTGCATCCATCTGGTCCCATCCACCTTCTGTCATGCACTTTGTGCTCTTTTTTTTTTTTTCTGATCTTTCCCTATCACCTTTTTTCCTTCTTTCTTTTCACCCTCCCAGTTTTAACCATGCCCTCTTCTTCGCCCTAATACCAAATACATAAATCTCTCCTGCTCAGTCCCTAGTAGGGATGTGAAATATTAAATGTTGAAAAGGTAAGTAAAGTCTTACTGTGTAATCATTTAAAAGTCCAATATTTGTTGGTGCGATGCAAGGTCCGTGGCTGACTCCTGGGTTCCACTTTCCCAGTGTGCTGTGCATATTCCCCCCGTTGGGACAAGCTAGATCGCTATTGGCCAGCCCAAGAAGCGTGTGGACGTGGGGAAAGGGGAGCCTGGAAATCAGCCGGTAGGTGTCGCTGTTGAGCAAGGGTTGGGACCCCTTCTTTAGGGAGTGTGAATGCTTCTGTAGTGTCCCATGCCTCTAGCTGGCCCTGAGAAAAGCAGCAGCTGGGCCTGTTGCACAGCTACATCCAGCAAGTCCTTCCTTTCATTTTTATAGCCGGAGTTTGGTGTGATATCCTGATTCTCCTGTAGGAAAAGCGGTACCGAAGACAGCTAAAATCTCTCATGATAACATATTTTCCCATAATATAGATCTTAGAAAGAGGTTTAAATACTCTGGGGTAATGCCCCACATATGTTTTATATCAAATATGCACGTTACACTAGAGTGCCAAGGGAACTTATGCCTGTGAGTTCACTTGGAAAATTACCCCACTAAAACCAGCTGCACATCATTACATGCACTTCTATATGTCCACATATGTTTTGGGAAATTGTATGCACATTTTTTTTTTAATTTACATTTTTATTGACAACATGTACAACAGTTACCAACAAGTAAATCGTACCATGAAATCTTTCGCCAAGATCGGTCATCAGTACATATAGTTTTTAAGAAATGCAGAAACATTAGGTGATAAACAATCAGGCAATCAGAACCCCCCTCTCCCCTGGTCGCGTATAATGTCATACTGCAGCATAACTCCCTTGAGTTCCTATGTTGGTAAAGTGGAACTATCTCCTGGTTAATTGTTTCTGCTCTGGTAGGGAAGCAACCATGATGTTGATGCAACAAGCTCTATTGATGATATTGGCCATCAGCACTTACTAAGATTTGTGGTTAGCAAAGGGTCTGGTTTCAGATTGTGGTCACCAGCCTACGTTGGCGCGTCAGTCCAGTGAATTAGGGGCTCCCAGACCTTCTGATGGGCCAGCACTCAGTTATGTCATGTAGCAATGACATGTTCCAAGTACTGGATGTGGTATAATCTATGGATGACAGCTTGAAAAGTAGGTACCTCTGGTTTAACCCAAAGGCGTGCAGTTTCAGACCGTGCTGCAATTAGTATCTGCTGACTTAACCTCTGCTTGGCAGTAGGGATCTCTGGTAATGGTTGTGCCAAAAGAGCTTTAATAGGTTCCCCCATCCCACCGACTCTTAACAGTTTTTCGATCCACTCGGTAATGGACTGCCAATAGAGAACCAAGAATGGGCAGCACCACCAGATATGCAAGTAGTTGCCCACTTGTCCACATTTGCGCCAGCAGGGATCCGCAACTGAAGGGTACATTCTATGTATGCGTGCCGGTGTGTAATGCCATCTGTATAATATTTTTAAACAATGTTCCTGTAGGTTAGCAGATATCGAGCATCTACGTGCTTGAGAAATATGTCCCCCCTGTATGTACATATTTTTGTAAACACAAAGTGTGCATAAATGTCAACTCCCCTCCAACCCCACCACCAGGAAATGTTTCCGCTCAGTCCAGGTAAACACTTTTAAGAGCATTTTGGCCAGGCAATCTTGTAATGGGCCGTTTCCACAGGTAGATCATGGTTTTGGGGAATGCTATTGAAAATGACCCTCCTTGGGATCAGTTCAGTCTTTCCCACGAGTGATTCGGCGGAGATCTGCACCCGGAACGCTTGATTGGCTGGCCGATGATCACAGGGAAAGTCAGAATCTGACAAAGTCTAGAGTTTTATTTTACTGCTCAGAAAAGCCTTTTTCCAGAAGCTTCTAGCCTCTTTGGCAAAAGCAGAGATTTTCTTAAGGAAAGGTAATGGTTGTGGGCCAACAATGAAGTGAAATTTCAAAGCTCGACACGCGCATTAATTAGGGGATGTGCAAACATATTGGGGTTGTGTGCACCGAGTGGATTTTACAAGCCGCCTGGATAAGTGCCACAGTGTGCACGTCTCGGAAGTTTTCAAAAAGAGGCAGGGCGTGAAGCTGAGATGTGCACATAAATACTGACGTGACCCTGCACGTGCCGAGGCTCCTTACCACAAAACTTTACTTGTGCTATGGATGCTGTATAAGTTATAAAATAAAAAAAAACAAAAACTAGGCAGATCTGTGGGGTTTTAAGGATTGGAGCGAAGTGGGGGGAGTCAAGGCTATCAAACCAGGTTCTTCAACTCCCCCCCCACCGCCCAGTCTCTTAACTGGGTGAACCAGGGATGAACTGGTAAAACTGGAAATGGCATTGGCGTCTGCCCCTTTTTAAAATCCCCGATTTATCTGGCAGAAGTGGCATTTGCGCGCACCCAATTAAAATCGGGTGCACGTGTGCACACAGCAAGACTATTTTATAACATGCGCACAAGTTATAAAATAGATGTGTCCCTAGGTGTAAGCCGAGGAGCGCGCGCACACGTGCACCCATGCACTGGGTAACGCACCTGGGATGCTTTTTTTTTCCTTCTATCTGTATGTATATATGATTTCCTTTTTAATCCATGTTTACCAATGTACCACTTGCTTCTTGTGTGGTTTGCATGGAATCTAGCCTTCAAACAATATGCAATTTGAAAAAAAAAAATAAAGAAAATTCTGTGGTTAAAACATCTGCGATGTGCCAACGTGCATTCATTATTCTATTACAGCCCCTATTGAAAGTAAACATTGAATGGAGCATTGTAAAACAGGAAAAATCTAGCACAGAGTCACAAAAGCTTGTTCTGCATTGAATAGATTTTAATGGAACTGGGCACCGTGTGTACGATTACAAACACATTTCTTATGTGACTGAAAATGGAAGACGTTCTTCCTTAATTCAAACTGTATCTAAACACTGGATTTTGCTTCAAAAACTATATCTGGGCTGTACATTTTTCTATTTAAGATCCCCCCCTTTATGCTTCAAAGGCCATTCCTTTCTCTTTAGTCTTTTACAAACCTTTGCTAGGATTATGATGGAAAGAACAATAGAATAAAAAAAATAAAAAAAATCCCTAAACAAAATGTATAATAAAACCAAGTCTGCATTGTTGTACAGGAAATGTGGAAGGCAGCATCTTTAAACCTGAATAGAAAGGGCTATTAACAGTGCTGAATACTGGTATTTACTTTAACTTGTGCATCTACACGGCTCTTTCCTTTCTCCTCTGACAGATATAATTCATGAGGGAGTTTTTGTTATAATTGGATGCATTAGCCTTTGCTTAATTTTGTATAGCTAAACCAAATATATGAAAAGGTAATTTAAAAGATCATCATATCCACTTGAAGCTATGCAAACACATGAGAAAACAGCTTTATCTTGTTCATAGAAAGATGCCTTTCTTCTGGAAACTGAGCTTTAGATGAAAGCTTCATAGAAACATGGCAAGTGTTGGCAAAAAAAAAAAAAAGACCCAAGTGTTTGCCTAGAAAGTTGTTTTTTTTTGGGTTTTTTTTTAATTAAAAATTTTTTTTTAGGGTAGTAACTGTCACTCTGTGCAGGTGGCCCTTTCTTCATTTCCATCCTTTAGCCGCTAGGGATCCTCTGTGTTCGTCCCATGTCCTTTTGAATCTCACCACAGTTCTTGTCTCCTCAGGGAGGGCATTCTGTGCAGCCATCATTCTTTCTGTGAAGAAAGATTTCCAGATGATGATCCTGAGACTTCCCTCTTGGAATTTCATGTCATAGAGTTTTTTTTCTAGTAGAAAAGGTTTGGTGTTTGTGCATCATTGATGCAAATAGGCATGAGGAGTAATGAATACACGCATACACATCTAAGACCATGGAGGTCTGATGTGTGAAAAAAACAGTCTGTTCCATATTGAGTCAGTCACTTTAGCAATATTTATAAAGTATTGAAGTTTATTCATTCGTCTATCAATATTGTGCATGTTCCTGAGTGACTGAATCAATACACATCAGACCTCCATCTCTTAGATGTGCATCATTAATGCCATTCAAGTGTTTGAAAGTCTGTATCATATCTCCCCTGTCTCTCCTCTCCTCCGGTGTATACGCATTCAGGCCCTTCAGTCTCATGTGGCTTTTGTTGCAGAGCCCGAATCTGATCGCTTTTCTCTGGATCGCTTCCACCCTTTGTCTATTGTTTTAGATTTATGGTCTCCATGAACTGTATTCCAGGTGAGGCCTCACTAGGGACCTGTATGGGGCATTATCACTGCCGCCTGCTGGTTATGACTCTCTTTCAGGCCAATGCAGAAAGGTTTCTTCAGCCGAACACACAGTTTAACCCACACTTGAACACACATTTTGTGAGTTTAAACCCTACTGCTGTTGCAGCAAGGAGGTTTACACTCACAAAATGTGCATTCTGCTCCACGTCCTCACATGGAAATCTCATGAAAACGAGAGCATTAAGTATTGCTCCCTGATGCAAAGAGGAGCAGTGGCATAAACTGAGTTTCCAGCACTGGAAAATCAGGGCAGTGTGGTGGATGGGCAAAAATAAAAATATCCTTTTTTTTTTTTTTTTTTTTTGTGTTTCAACTTTTAAGGACTGGTGGGAAATGTGTAAATCAATAGGCCTTCTTTTGTTTATCGGCAATGCTACAATGCCAATTCAAAGTTTGACCACATGAAGTTACTAAGATTTTGATTTTTATTATTTTTTGTCCCAGAGAAAAAAATGTTTGAAGTTAATTTCTGTTGATAAGCAGGATGAATTAGCCATGATGTGCGGGTGACTTCATCAGGTGGTAAAGGATGGGTTGGTCTCTCCAAATAGTAGAGCTTTGAGCTCTACTGAGCATGTGCAGGAGTTACCTCAGAGTCTTCTCAGTCTGTTTTCGTCCATGCTCCGCACAGACAGCTATTTCTGTCTCTCCTCCACAATATCAATTCTTCTGCTCTATAGTATTTTTTTGCATAAGTGGACACTTTTCAGTGCTAACCATAGATGGCCTCAAAGAAAACATGCAGGTTTAAATATTGCTCCAGTGGACAAATAATCTTCTTTATTGATGGCCACAACTACTGCTACCTCTGCCTAGGCCCAGACCATGTGCAGCAAAATTGTCTGGGTGGCAGCAGAATGTCACCGAGGGCAGAGATCCATAGCAGTTCTTAAGAGTTGAGGAAGGGAACATATCTGTCTCTGGAGATCACCAGTCTTCCTCCTCCTAAGCAGTCGAAGTAAATCCTCTGATTACATTCCGACTTGACAAGGAGCTGAGGTCTCAACACAAAGACCTTATAAGAGTAAACAATGAAATTCCCTGGTGCATTCGACTCGCTGCCCATTCCGGCCAAAAAATGAATGACCATGCAGCATTGGACTTCCTCAGAATGCTCTGTAGAAGCTGCCAGGGAAAATATTGTGTCAATAGTCAACACATGAATCATTCCACTACAGGGCAGAGACCAAAACAAACGTTTGTGTTGAAGTGCCCAACACACGGTGCTTCAAAACACTCTATGCACAGCGCATTGGAGAAGCAAGTGCATGCAGCTATGGAGCTCCAGAAGCATGGCAATTTGGAGTGTTTGGAGCACCTGAACTGCAACACATCTGAAAAATGCATGAAGTATACAGTACTGATACTCTCAACACATGGGCCATCATCGAAGTCAACAGCACAAAATGCACCAAAGACTATGAAGCAAAAGAGAAGCAAGGTGTATTAGTGCTCAGAACACAGTGATAAAGATAGGTTTGGTTCCTCTTTGGAACTTGTTTTCCTAATGCTAGACTCTCCACCATTAACAATATCCTTTTCCAATACTTCTTGTGCAGCCTGAAGAGAGATGCTTCAGATATTTTAAGAGCAGCTGTACCAACTCAAAGATATAGAGCCTCATATGAACCCTGGCTTCTGCTTCTTCCACCTCTCACAATGACTGTGTCAATGTCCCATTTTTTAAATCAAGGCCTGTGCCTTCAAACACCAGATCCACTATGTTCACTGCTACCACTTCCTTCCAGCCAACCCCTACTAGTGAAGCACAAACCCATACTGGTCTTGGAGGATGATTCTCCACCACCAACTCCAGTTCAGCGATCTCAATAGGCCATGGAGCAAATTAGTGACATAGTACAGAATTTTTTCTCATCAATTCTTCCACAAATGGAACAACTGAAGTTCTCACTGGTCTATTCCATAGAACCTATGTCACCTCAAAGGGTAATGCTAGGGGCACCTCCATTCCCAATCTCATTTTCATCTGAATTGAGAAATCACCTTAACATGAAAACCTGCCCCCACAAATTTCAGCCTCATAGATACAGAGTTCTGACAGTTCTCTGTGTTCTTCCTGATCTTCCAAAGATATTCCAGGGGAGTCCCCGGGCAGCTCTACAGGTTTCTAGCCGACACTCTTCCAGGGCCACCTGAACACACATTTCCACCAGAAGACTGCACATATTCCAGGTTCATGGAGAAAATGGGTACAACACTAAAACTAGAATTACGTAAAGATCCAGACTTAAGGTCAAAAGTCTTGGGGATTCTAAAGATTCTTGACATTCTGACCAAACCTTCTGCCTTACCAATTCATGCAGTCCTAGATAAAGTACTTATGAAGATGTGGGAGACACCCTATTGTGGAAATGTATGAGAATAACAGTTGCAAGAAAATTGGACTTAAAATTCCAAATAAAAAATTCACCCCGATACGGAGTTTGCTATGAAAAAGGCAAAGACACACCTGCATTCAAATATGCCTCTAGGAAAGTATCACTAGATCCTAGGCACCTTCAGCAAAATGTTTCAGGACACCATGCTCACAGCAAGAATCACTTAGCATTAATTATACATTGGTGAAATACATCTATGAGTGCGTTCAAAATTTAAAGCCTTTTATCCGTAACGAGTCAGGTGAGCAGATAACTCCCATGCCACTCTACGACCTAGAAGAAGGCATCAGATACCTTTTACGATCAGTATATGAATCATTCAGCACTACCGCACACACGTCTGCAGCATCCATAGTAGCATGGAGTGGCTCAGGGCAAGCAGGCATAAGAGAAGATGTCCATGAAAAACTGGCTGACCTTCCTTGTTTGGGGGACAATCTAATTGGTGAAAAACTCAGAGAAATAGTATCCCAGATAAAAGAACAAAAGGTGGCAGTATGGTCTTTATCCGCATCCACTGATCAGCATACCTCCGCTAGCTGGCTGTTCATTTCCTATAAATGGCCATAATATCCAAGAAGATCTTACAGATCCTACTATCAATATCAATTACTTTAATACCAGTCAAAAAGGCAGCAGTCTCAAATGGCTCAAGTCAGAGGTTGCCCAAGGGAACGACATCAACAAAAACCTCAACAGCCAGCTAAACTGACACCTAGTTTTTGATCCAACGTGCACATGCTCAGTAGAGCTCAAAGTTCTACTAGCTTGGAAAGACAGATGCAGCCAGTGCCACCCACGGATATCTATTTCATCCTGTTATCTACGGGAAAATACCGTTTATGGTAAGCAAACTTGCTTTGTTTTACTTTAATATGGAGCAGAAAATGTGTTGTTTGTGTTCGATCCACTATCATAGTTTCAAAGACACGGAAGCATTTGCTGGACACCTTAATGCAGAGCTTTCCAAAGTGTGTGTCGCGCAAGCCCGGTGCACTTGACACACTGGCAAGTGGGAGCCAATGCGGCCACCTGTGGACCTCATCCCACTGGCGGCTGAGCAGTTAAGTTTCGCTGAGCTGGGCTGTGCTGTGTGCCGGAGACACACAGCAGGAAGAACGGCAGGGCCGAGGTGGAGCTTACGTCACCACGGCCCGAAGAAAAAGGTCACGTCGAAACGTGCAGGTGCTCCTCCTCCATCCTGCCCACGTGGCCCCGGAAGAAAAATGTTGCCGGAGCTGCACGGGCAGGAAGGAGGAGGAGCATCAGCCGCATGCAGAAGAGGAGCAGCGGGCTGAGAAGAGGAGGCGGCGGCCCGGTAGCAGGGTCCCCACCGCGGATCGGCCAGCGAAGATCAGGGACGCCGCTGCCGCGGATCGGCTCGCAAAGAACAGGGCCGCTGCAGAGCCCATCCTGCAGCAACCTGTGAAGAGGAGCCCAGAGGTAAGAGAGAGGCTGAGGGCCCGTAGAGTGCGTGTATGAGATGAGTTGAGAGATTGTGTGCGGGAGTGAGGACCTGAATGTTTGCAGAGACAGCATGTGAGCGCCTGTGTGTGTGAGAGAGAGAGACAGCATGTGCCAGTGAGAGCCTGTGTGTATGAATGATTGTATGAGAGAGAGCATGTGACAGTGAGAGTCTGTACTTGAGCAAGACAGCATATGGGAGTGAGAGATAGCCTGGGTATGTGAGAGTCAGACAGCATGTGCAAGAGAGCGACTGTGTATGAATGATTGTATGAGAGAGAGCATGTGAGAGCCTGTGTGTGTGAGAGAGAGGGAAAGCATGTGAGAATGAGAAACCTGACTGTATGGTTGAGGGAAGAAGATAGATGGAGAGAAAAGAAATAGAAAAAAAAAGACAATATGAAAGGAATTGGCAAAAAAATAAGAAAGGGGAGGTGGAACAAAAAAGCCTGTGACCAACCGATTAGAAAACAGATCAGACAGCAAAGGTAAAAAAAAATAAATAAATTACTTTTTACTGATTGGCACATGTAATCTTTGGTAATGTACAAGAGTAGCACTTTGGTAATGTACAAGAGTAGCACTATGCAGATCTCACAATGTACGAGATCAACATGGAGGAAGTGGAAACCCACGGGGCCTGCACAGAGGAGGCAGCAGAATGGGCTTCAGTGCCAATAGCAGCAATCAGCGCCTCCCAAATAGCCATGCGGCATCAGTGACCGTGGCAGCAGAGGAATGAGAGAGGCTCCGAGGTTGCTGGCAAAAGAAAGAGAGGGGGTCTGCCTTTAGTGTGCATGTGTATGAATGGGTGCCTGCCTGAGGGTGTGTCTGTGTATGAGAATGTATGGGTGTCTTCCTGGGGTTTGTATGTGTGAGAATAGGTGCCTGCCTGTGTGTGTGTGGTGTGTGTGTGTGAGAATGAATTGGTGCCTGCCTGGGGTCTGTTTGTGTGAGAATGAATATGTGCATGCCTGGGGGGTGGTAAGGGAGTGGTGTGAAAATGAATGGGAGCCTGCCTGGGGGTCAGTTTCAGTATGTGAGAATGACTGGGAGCTTGCCTGGGTGTGTGTGTTTGTGTGAGAATGATTGGGAGCTTGCCTGGGTGTGTGTGTTTGTGTGAGAATGATTGGGAACTTGCCTGGGTGTGTGTGTTTGTGTGTATGTGAGGGAGCCAGAGAGAGTGAGAGCATGAGTGTGTATGAGAAAATCCAGGGGAGTAAGAGTTTGTGTGGGGGGTGTGTGAGGAGGGGGAGAGAGTGTCTTAGAGCCTGAGAGTGTGTCAGTGTCTGTGAGAGCAAGAAGTTATGGTGGGTATAAGAGCATGAATATGTATGTATGCGACAGTGTATATGTGAGAGAGAATGGACATGTGAGTATGTGAGAGAGAGAGAGGATAACCTCCTAATCCTTGACAATATCAGGGTGACTGGAAATCAAGAGCTCCCACCTATGGACAGCAGGGGCTTTTTTAAATCCTTATTAGTTTTAATTATTGGGTGTTATTTGATATATGTGCTGTTTTGAAATATTTTATTGGTATTTGGGAAATTGTAAAAAATGTATATGATTTTAATTAATAGAAATTCTATTTATCAGTAGTTTTAAAATATTCTTTTATTAGTATTTATTTATTTATTTATTTAACATTTTTCTATACCGACCTTCATGGATAAATACCATATCAGGATGGTTTACATCGAACAGGGGTAAAAAATAACTAGGTAAAGGAAGAAACAAAGTTACATTAAACGAGGACCGTGAACTTGGAAGCTTAGGTAGCTGGAAGAAAAAAGATAAAGTTAAGTTAAAAGGAGAAATAACAAATTCCGGATTAGAGATAGTTCGGATTAGAGTTAGTCCACATGTTAGATTTGGTATCCATGCTGTCCAGGTAATCAGAGGAGTAGATGACGTCTAATGTGTATCCTAAGGTTCTGGGAAGGCTAGGCGGAACAGCCATGTTTTGAGTCTCTTCTTAAAAGTTAGCAGGCAAGGTTCCAGCCTGAGTTCAGCAGGGAGGTTGTTCCAGATGGCTGGGCCTGCTGTCGAAAATGCTCGGTCCCTGGATGCAATGAGTCGCGTAGCTTTGGTTGGAGGGGCTTGTAGCATTCCTTTGGATATTTCTCTCATTGGCCTATTAGAAATATGGAGTTTTAATGGAATTTCAAGGTCGAGATAAAGGAGATCGTATATGGATTTGTGTATTAATGATAAAGATTTGTGAAGGACTCTGTGGTTGATTGGTAACCAGTGTAGATTTCGGAGGATGGGTGTAATATGATCACTCCGGTTGGTGCTTGTTAGGATTCTGGCAGCAGCATTTTGTATCATCTGAAGTGGCTTAATGGTTGAACTGGGTAGTCCTGTGAGGAGCGCGCTGCAGTAGTCTATTCTGGCAAATATCAAGGATTGAAGAACTGTCCTAAAGTCGTGGAAATATAAGAGAGGTTTGAGTCTTTTTAATACCTGTAGTCTGAAGAAGCAGTCTTTGGTAATAGTGTTAATCATACTCTTTAGGTTAAGACGGTTATCAAGTATTACCCCAAGGTCTCTAACCTGAGTATGAGTGAGGGCGTGGTTATGTTGGGTCTGTGACTGGTAGTTGTCTTGGTTGGCGGAAATGAGGAGGAGTTCAGTCTTGTTAGCATTGAGGACCAAATTTAAACTGTTGAGGAGACTAGTGATAGATTGTAGGCAGTTGTTCCAGATCGAGAGTGATTTGTTAATGGATTCCGTTATGGGGATCAGGATCTGCACATCATCTGCGTAAATGTAGTGAATAAGGTTGAGGCTTGTTAACAGTTGGCACAGGGGGAGGAGGTAGATATTGAAAAGGGTGGGGGACAGAGAGGATCCTTGAGGTACTCCTAGTGATGAATTTGTTTGTGGTGATTCTTTATTATTTATTCTGACCTTGAAGCTTCTATCGCTAAGGAAAGACTTGAACCAGTTGTAGACTTGTCCTGAGATGCCTATGTCTAATAGACGATTCAGGAGAATGGCGTGGTTGACAGTATCGAACGCCGCTGATATGTCTAAGAGGATTAGAAGAAAAGAGTGTCCTTTGTCCAGTCCCATAATAATATGGTCAGTTAGGGAGATGAGCAAGGTTTCTGTGCTGCGTGATTTGCGGAAACCATACTGTGAAGGATATAGTATATTGTAATCTTCTAAATACTCTGAGAGCTGGGTGTTAACCACCTTTTCTGTGATTTTGGCTAAGAATGGAAGATTTGATATAGGGCGAAAGTTAGCTAGTTCACTAGGGTCTAAGTTGTGTTTCTTAAGGAGGGGTTTGAGAGAGGCGTTTTTTAGGATATTTGGGTACAAACCTTGGGTTAAACAGCAGTTTATGATGTTGGCCAGTGGTCCGGAGATTGTGTTTGGTATGAGTAGGAGTAGCTTGGTTGGTAGGTTGTCTGTGGGGTGACTGGATGGTTTCTGCTTCTTGAGAATGGATTCGATCTCTTTAGATGAAGTTAATTCGAAGTTGTCTAATTTGGCTCCCTTAAGCATATGGGTATTGGTAAATGAAGCGAGGGTGTTGTTATTGGGTGGAAGGAGTGAGAGTGTGTTTGATATCTTCTGCTGAAAGAAAATGGCTAGCTCGTTTGCCTTGGATTGAGCTTGTTCGTCTGGGATCGGTGGTGGTAGTGACTTTGTGATTTGAGACACATAAGAGAAAAGAGCCTTCGCGTCATATTGGAGATCATGTATTTTATTGGCGTAAAAAACTTTTTTTGATTTTAAAATTGATGACCTGTAATGATGTAAGGTTCCTTTGTATGATGAAAGTGTAGAGGGGGAAGGGACTTTACGCCATTTGTTTTCCTTATGACGTATGGTTTTACTATTATAACTGATGCTTTATGTTTCTTGATTTTATTTGTTTTATGAGGAATGGTGGTTCTGTTTTTCCATTGTTAATACACAGAGTCTGGCTTCTTGGGGTTTCCATTTCAGTTTTTGTCTAATTTGTGCTCCTTTATTTTGTATTCTGTATTTGGTGAGGGTCTCTCTCTGCTCTGTGTGTGTGACCATGATGAGAGATTCTGCTAGCATAGGGATCTATAGCAATCTGGTTTGTTTTGTTTCCTCAGTAGGTGGTGTATTGGTATTCTAGGACCCAGTGTAATATTTACCCTTGCTTTTTCACAGGTAGGGTTATTGTTGTTTGAATCCTTGGTGTTATTACTGTTGTGTTACAATGGGATTGCAGTATAGATTTTGAGTGTCTTTTTTGCGAGGTTTTGTGTTAGTTCACAATGTGCCTGGCAGTGGAAGGTGTTTGTGCTGCTGTTACTGTGAGGTGACACCAGAATTTGAAAATATCTTTTAGTATGATGAGCTGTAAGGGAAACATCCAAGCTCCATTGTTTGGGGGAATTTCAGTGGATGCACAGAGTTACAGAACTGGAGGTGCAGGATTTATATTGACATTCTGTCCCTTCCTATAAATTCCAGACTTTACTCTCATAGCCATATAGAATTAGTTGAATGAGGCTATCAAATAATTTTATAGTGTGAAACTGGCCAGCTTTTTAAAATTACGCAGAATACCCTTTGGACTTTCTTATTAACACCAAATATTCAAAATCTGTGTTCATCCCATCAAGCTCATATAGCTCATTAAAGAGGTAAATTGAATAACACAATAACTTTGTTTTATTGTTGTTGTTCATAAATTAGAACAATAACATTAATCTTGGAATATTATATATTTTTAATATAAATAAAAGGTTTTCACAAGATAGGTTGTGTTGTGAAACATTTTATTATGTATATATTTAAGGAAACATACATAAATTGTCAAAATACATTTCGTTCGTTTAACCTCTGGTTTGCTAGTAGACTGAATTACTGTGTCCCGAAATTATGTTTGTCTAAAAAGTGTGTCACCAACATGAAAAGTTTGGAAAGCTCTGTATTAGAGGATAACAACTCCATCGTGACTTGTGGAGACCTGCTACAAAGAAAAGATTTTATCCAATCTGCAACTGAACCTTTCACACCAACTTCTCTTTACTGCATTAAGTGACTCTTAAGTGATTCCGTTTTCTTCTGTAATATTTTTATTGGTTTGAAATATTTCTCAATCTAAATTTGGATAAAGTAGTGTGATTGCTGTGTTAGTTCACTTCAACATACAGAAATATAGGCTAGTAAACAAAAAAATGTGATAAGCAAGAATACGAGGATGAGGGTGGCAATATGTAAACAGTAACGTAAGTTAAAATTCCTGGCCCACAAGCAAAAATTTCAGAGAGGGTCCATCATAGCTCCTCAATATCTGAAGGCAGCTCACAAAGCACAGGGCCATGGGGGCACGCAAGGCAGCAGAGAGACACCGACAATTGTTAGACTGTCAAGTTGGAGAAGTGGTGAAGGCTTTTTCAAGGATGAGCTTGATTAAGTATCTGTATTCTGTGCTATATGTCTAATTTTAAGACAGTGATGCAAGCTAGTGTGCTTATCCACTTAGACTGTTCTAATTCTGTCTGTGTGGAGCTTCCACAGAAAACATAGAAATGAAGGCAAAAAAGGACCAAATGGTCCATCCAGTGTGCCCAGTATGCTTATGGTAGTTTGTGCTGTGTAGGTTACCTTATGCTTGTTTCCCAGACCATAAAAGTCAGGGCCTTCGGTTGCTGTTTGAATCCAATTCCCTGTTACTCCCGTGCTTATCAGTTTCCCACACTAGCCCTCATTGATTGCTGTTGAATCCAGTTCCCTATTATGCCTTGCTGTTGAAGCAGAGAGCAATGTTTGAGTTGAATCAAAGTAGTCTTATTGGTTAAGGGTAGTAACCACCGCATCAAGTTATCCCCATAATTGCTTCCTCAGACCATCATATTGGTTCTGAGGCGTCATCCTTGGAGTTTCATTTCATGACCCTTAGTTCTACTGATTTCTTTCCAATGGAAAAGGTTTGACAATTGTGCGTCATTAAAACCTTGTAGGTATCTGAAGGTCGGTATCATATCTTATATCCCTGCACCTCCTCTCTTTATATTTTTCAGTCTCTCCTCATAGGTTTTCTGATACTGATGCCACACCATTTTGGTAGCCCTTCTCTGGACCGCCTCCGTCCTGTCCCTGTCCCTTTTGAGATAAGCGCTCCAGAACTGAACTCCTGAAAATTTCAGGTGAGGCCTTACCAAGGACCTGTACAAGGGCATCACCACCTCCATTTTCTTACTGGTTATTCCTCTCCCTATGTAGCCCAGCATTCTTCTGGCTTTAGCTATCACCTTGTCACATTGCATTGCCATCTTCAGATTGCCAGGAACCATCATCCCTTACTCACTACCTATTTGCAGACAACATACAGATTCTCATCCTGATCACAGAATCCCTTCAAAAAACTATTACCTTCTGGAATAACTGCCTTCAACCAATCAAACACATGCTCTCTAGCCTCAATTTAGTACTGAATGCCAACAAAACAGAGATGCTCTTGATCTCCCACGACCCCCCCACAAACCTATCAAGTCTCACCCAACCTACTACCTCAAACATCAAACTCTCACCAGACGTCAGATATCTAGGAGCATGGCTGGACACCCAACTAAACCTAAAAAAATTTATAAACACCACCACTAAGGACTGCTTTTATAAACTGCAAATATTCAAAAAGCTAAAACCCCTCCTCCACTTTAATGACTTCCGTCTTGTATTACAATCCATCATCGTAACAAAAATCGACTACTGCAACTCCCTATTACTTGGACTCCCCACGAACTCAATCAAACCCTTACAGATGGTCCAAAATGCCGCCGCCAGAATCCTTACAAACGCAAACAAAAGGGACCATATCACCCCCATCCTCCGCAACCTACACTGGCTACCCATCAAACACAGGATCCTCTTCAAAGTCCTTACCATCATTCGTAAAGCTATTCACAACATCGCTCCCATCAATTTGAAGACACAACTTCGTCCGCATACCTCCATAAGACCCATCAGAAACGCCTATAAAGGCACACTGTACGCCCCACCTGCAAAAACTTCTCTTGGGAAGCGAGCTTTATCTGTGGCAGGACCCCATCAATGGAATGCGCTCCCTCCGGACCTAAGACTTGAACCAAACCATCCTGAGTTCAAGAAAAGACTTAAAACCTGGCTCTTCAGCCAAGCTTTCACGGATACATAACCCAAGCCCAATCATATCTCGCCTTCTGTCTTGCTCCTCTTTAAAAAAAAATTAAAATCCATTTCTAAGCAGCACCTACAGGTCATCCTCCTATAGTCCTCCATTCTTAACACCTTAAATCACCCTCTCCCGTAAATGCATTCTCCCAATACTTCATTCTTACCCCCCAGAGGCCTCCCTCCCAGCCACGTTTGGCTTTACAAACATCATTAATTACAATGATCTCAAATGCTCTAACTAAACCCTCTGGTGAATTATAAAACCCGAGGAGCTGCACTGATTAATTGGTCTATAGAATGATTCTGTAAATAGTTTTTGTTCTTGCTTTTACTATATGTTTTTATTATATGCTTTCACTATATGCTTAATGTATTAGCTCTTTGTTCAATGTTCTATGTAAGGCCTAGGGCGCCCATGTAAAGCCCATAGTGTTTTTCTGTTAAATGTAAACTGAAGTGATTTGTATCTCATACAGGAACTCCGGTATATAAAAATAATAAATAAATAAATCCCAAGATCCTGCTCTTGGTCCATGTATATTAGCGTCCCCCCCAATCTCATACAGCTCTTTTGCATTACTGCACCCCAGATGCACGACTCTGCACTTCTTGGCATTGAATCCCAGCTGCCAAATCCTCAACCACTCTTAAAGCCTTTGTAAATCCCTTTTCATTCTGTCTACTCCTTCAGGTGTGTCCCCTCTGCTGCAGATCTTTGTATCATCCGCAAACAGACAAACTTTACCTTCTATCCCTTCCGTAATGTCGCTCACAAAGATATTGAACAGAACCGGTCCCAGTACCGATCCCTGTGGCACTCCACCTTTCGAAGGCTACAGATTATGCAAAACACGGCAGGTAGTAGGAGATGGGAAAGAGTCTCCACATTTTTAATTGTGTTACACTGACTGCCTATTGTGCTGCGTGTGCAATTTAAAATCTTTTCCCTCACTTTTAGAGCTGTAAGAAGTATACGTCCCATAAATCTGGCAAATGAATGGTATCAGCCAGCTAGAACCCCGTGCTCAGGCCCGGGCAAAGGGCTTCAGATTCCCTCTGTTAGAGGTGTGCAGCATGAGAGAACTGGGAGTGAGGCACCTTTGTGAGTGTAGGGCCTTACCTGCGGAACGTGTACTGCCCATCAACGTTAAAGAAATTGTTTCTCTATGAAGAAGCGGTGTACAAAAAATGTTAAATAAAATAAATGGTATTTCGGAAGCAGCAGAAAAAAAAAGTTACTAAATCTTCTGAGGTTTCTTAAAGGGCTGTTGATACAAATGCACTTGTTTAATCATCACACTGATAAGTCATGTATTATGATAAGGGGTGGTCCTTTATGCTGAAACAAAATTTCTGTGCAGGATTTGAAGATGTGGTATTGATGATGGTTTTTTTTTTTTGTTTTTGTTTTTTTTTTTTTAACTATAAAGGATTTGGATCATGGCTATAAAATGTGTATGTTGTAATTATTGTATTAGACTAAAAAGTGAGGTTTTTTTACTGTGTTTTTTTTGTGAGTTTAACCACTTTGTTCCAACTTCACTTGGTGAAGTGCAGAATATAAATCTGTTATAAAATTAAAAGATCATCATAAATAACATTGTATGTTTTAATAGCAGGGTATCATGCTAGTTTTAGCATGATACCCTGTATTATAATTTCTCGCATTAACATATAGTTATTTTACTTGTAGTTGCCTAAGATACCCCTTTTATATAGTCCCTTGTTCTTAATACATATATATTTTACTGTTTTCTATTTTTCATATAATTGTTGTTGTTCTATGTAAGGGCCATGCCCAAAAGTTCTTAGTTGTATGTAAACCGATACGATGTGCAAACGGCTATCGGTTTAGAAGAAACTCTAAATAAATAAATAAATAAAATAAATAATAAATGTGCAATCAGATTATGGTTCTGCTACACTCTAGGTTAATAAAGCAGTGATAATGTAATTTTATTTGCATCCTACAAATGGCAGTTTAACGAAAGCACAGTCAGTAAGATCCCCCCCCCCCCCCCCCCCCCCCCCGGTCACGTTCTGCTGTGTTTGATTTCTGAGCAAAAATTGTGGTTTTATATCTTTCAAATCTCTTCCTTCTTAGAAGCCCCCCCACCCTTTCTTTGAATTTCGGGGAATCTGGATATTGTTGCCTGCAAGCTCTGACTAGAATCCCACAGATAGGTGGAAAGAATTCATACGGAGAGAGTACAAAGAGCTGAAAGGAGGCGGAGGGGTGGGGGTTATTAAGTCAGGCTATGTGGCAGTTTAAAGGGCACTGCTGCTTTAAGACAAATCAGAATTAATTTCAAAAGGAAATAACTGTTTCAGCAGATCATGCTTGTTTGCCTCTCCCTTCCCACATTTGGGAAAAATAAGCGTATTAGTGTAAATGGGGAGGGGGGAAAGGTTAGTGCAAGAAAAAGCAAGCACACATCTCTGAGGGTTTTTTTCCTTTGCACATAAGAGGTATTGGTTTTCTCGTCTACTCTAGCTGTAAAAACTGAAACCTGTGGGCCAAAGGTCACAGTTGCCCTAATTCCCCTGGATTTCTCCCATTACTTGCACAGTTAATGAGATCGTTGGGGAGTTGGCCTTAAAGTTGTCAGAAATTCCAAGCTTCCATGCCTATAAATTGTTTTCTAGCATTTCGGCTTACCCAGGCTTAATGATCTGCAGCAGGGCATGGAAATACTTGACTTAGCAGCAGGGGGTGTTGGTGGAGAATCTTTGCAATTACATGTTGTTAATTTGTGTGGCAAGACGTTTCTGACATTTCCCCTGATGCACTCTTTGAAAATACCCTTGGGGTTAGTACAGTGGGGTGAGGGCTAGAAGGGGGAAAAGTACATTTGGAGAAGAGGGAGCTTTGTATCTGAAGGAAACTCTTTACACCGGATTTAGGGGAAGCAATAGCAACATCCTGAATGAGGAAGTCAGCCAGGTTGACATGGTCCTTTTTTTTTTTTTTTTTTTTTGCAAAATCATCTTTATTGTGAAGATATGCATTCCAAAATTTCACAGCAGTATACAAAGACAAAACCAACAACTGAACAAGCGAAACAGCACTGATTATGCAAACTTCATTTTAACGCCATCGTCCACCCTTGTACTTCTTCACAGCAGTCTTAGCTGCCCATACTCGCATCCAAAAACAGTCGTACCATTCATACTACTTTATTTCCCACCCATACAACCATCCACACAAACAATCCAACTCTGTCCCTCCCAAACCCCATCCATACCCAGAAGCCCAAGGCCCTCATACCTTAATTATTCACTAAAGACTAGCAAGAGTGTGCATCATAATCCCCCTCAGGATTTATTCACCGGTGAAGCATTTGAAACCCAACTAACATGATAGCCAGGCACAAGCAAGTTGCTTTGGAGGTCCGAAGAAAGAAATATGTAGCCCAGCAATCAGCGTTTTTCTTATCCGCTGGCTTAGATGACCGTGGAAAATCCATTTGCTCCAATAGCATCATGTCCATTATATGATGATGCCAAGCTGCAATTTGTGAAATACCAAATGCACGATGCACTAACTATAGTTTCTGAGGGATATGGACATACAAGAAGATAAGTTTTGGGAATTCGACTTATGTTTTCAGTCCTCTACTAACATCTAAAAAAGTGTTGGTGTTTTTGGGAAAGGTTCGGCGTTTTGAAAGAAATTCATTTGAATCTCTGCCAAAGTAGTTAGTAGCTCACACCGCATATTTACAAAACAGTCTTGATTTAGTACATTGTTTTAAAAGTCTAACACCGTAAATATATATTAATGCACATTAATTGTACACGCTAAGCAATAACAGAAAACCATCACGGGTGGGAGGAGGTTGGTTAGAGATTAAAATCATAAACATTGCTGGATGCAGTGATACGATGAAACCTTCCTCTTCTCTCCTTAAATATTTTTCCTTGGTCTCTCAATTACTTGTTTGTGTTTAATTCAGATAAATACATCAAATTTGTGCAGACACGTTCGTCACATGAAATTATTTAGATGTAATAGAACAGTTAAACTTTAATATTCGAGGTGATATCGTGTGAAGCTGCAATTTGTGGCATGGTGAGGGGATCAGTCCACATCGCGAGTAATTTGCGACACGCTAGCAGCAACGCAGTCCGTCCAAATCGATCTTGTGACCCGGTACACTCATCAAACAGTACTGAGAAACCAGCCAGTAAGTTTCACTGACACTTTGAATGGCATCTTAATGCATTTAGCGATACAGTCCAGTATCTGAGTCCAGAAAAACTCCAGGGTCGGGCAAAAAAATCAGTCGATGAATCATTGTGCCCTCATCCTTGGAACATCGAATACATAGTGGAGAGGTAAGGCAACCCATTTGGAATTGTCGTACATCGTCACAAATTGTGTAATGCAGAATCTGGAAGTGTAGTTCTCGTAACCCGCTGTCAGCAATTCGCTTATGCAAAGTTTGAAACATGTTGTCATGAAGGTGGCAGGTATGTCCTGAGCACAAAACCTAGTCCAGTATGAGGCCAGAGAATCAAGGTGTATTGCTGGCAATACTCTTTTAATCAGCTCACTCCAGCCTTTTATGGAGTTTTGTGAGTACGCAATTTCAAACAGGGTCTTGACAAAAACCGCTTCCCGTGAAGAATCCTGTGGTTGCCATTGGAAGGCTTGTAAGTAATGCCTCATTTGAAGATAGGCAAAAAAACCTTACGTTGTAGCTGATAGTTTTTGACCATAGTCGCAAACTCAAGCACTTGAGGGGCATCCTCTTAAAAAAAAAAAAAAAAAAAAAGAAAGATACACATTAGCCCGTGGCGGGCCCAAGTCCTGAAAACCCCACTAGCACTCACGCCAGGCTGAAAATCATGGTTGCCCACTAACGGGGTTAAGAGTGAGAAAGAGCTTCGCCTTTCGGCATGGATAAAATAAACTTTTGGGGGTGTCCAGCAATTGCAACGTAGCTGCCAGCGCCTGCACTAGATATAAGGGGGATCAAGGGGAAGTCATACACGATAACAATACCTCTTCGCAGTAAGTGTAAGAATCAATTATCCATTCCCCAATAAAGCGCAGCTGACATGCAACATTGTATACTTGGAAATCCGGCAGTCCCAATTCCCCCTGCCTCCTAGGGTGCACCAAAGTGTTATATTTAATCCTCGCCCGCTTTCCTGTCCATAGAAATTTAATCAGCCCAGCCTGTAATTTTTTGAGATCAGCAATTTTGAGCCAAACAGGGAGCATATGTAGTTTATATAAATGTTTTGGGACAATCATCATTTTGATCAAGGCGCACCGCCCAAAAATTGAGAAGGGAAGAGACTGCTACCCAATATTGACCAGGGTTTCTTTCATGTTTAATTCATAAAGCATGTCCAGTTCCCTGGGAACCCAGACCCCTAGGTATTTCAGCCTCTCAGATGCCCAAGAAAATGGAAAGGTCCCATTCCATGATGTGGGGAGTTGTGAATTTAAGGCCAATGCTTCTGACTTGGAAAAATTTATGCGGAGACCTGCTATGTCCTGAAACTGTACGAATGTCGAAATTATAACCGGCACACTCTGCCTGGGACGTCCTCAAATAAGAGAATATCGTCCGCAAATATTTCTATTTTAATCGGATGTCCTCCCACACTGAGACCCCAAAACTTTGTCCTTTCTGACTCTTTCGGCCAGGGGTTCTAGTGCCAGAACAAATAACAGAGGAGAAAGTGGGCACCTTTGGCGCACTCCGCATTGTAGAGGAAATGGGACAGACATGCCCCCGTTAATAAGAAGTCGAGCACTAGGGTTTTGAAGAGACAAAAACCCCCTTCTATCCCATATTTTTTGGAGGACCCAAAACAAATAATCCCAGGTCAGGCAATCAAAAGCCTTTTCAGCATCTAAGCTGAGAATGATTGCCTCTGCCTGCAAGTGATAGCTGAGGGCTGCAATTAAACGCCTCACATTTTGAACTCCCTGCCTTTTTACAAATCCTGTCTGATCTGAGTGTATTAGGGCAGGGAGGAGGTTATTGAGCCGGGCTGCCAGGACTGCCACAGGTATTTTTATGTCAACGTTTATGAGTGAGATGGGTCTGTAAGATCCCACATCTTGTGGATCCCTCCCCTTGTTTGGTAAAAGGATGATGGTCAAGCAGTTTTCTTCCTGTGGTATGTGCTTATTCGTAAGTAGGAAAGTATAATATGATGCCAGGCTTGGCAAGAGTGTAAATTTTAAAGCTTTATAGAATTCATTGCTAAGGCCATCAGGACCTGCCGCCTTATCCTTTTTAAATTTCTGTATGATAGCATAAATTTCAGAGTCAATGATGGGTGCATTTAGTGCCGGAAGCCTGTCACCAACTGACTGGGGCCATTTAAAGGATTGAAAAAAGACCTCCGATGCTGTCTGATTGTGAGGTTTTGAAGCATACAATGTCTTATAATAAGCTACAAAACTAGCTTCAATATCTTTCTGAGTGTTATGATAAGTGCCATCGCTTCCCTTAACACCAGCAATGATGGATTTTGCATTTCTAGGTCTTACTAAGTTTGCAAGGAATTTGCCCAGTACATTCCCTTGTTTGAACAATTTGTATTTAAAATATCTTAAAGATTTCGATGCTCTTAGGTGTAAAGCAGCATTAAGGGCTTGGCGTATGCGATCTGCCTCCAGCTTATTGGCCGCGGTGGAGTCCCTGACCAGTTTAGCCTGGGCATTCTTCGACTCTGTAGTTAGATGCAAAATTTCTGCATTCCGCTTTTTATTCCGTGTGGCGACATAGGCTATAATTTTGCCCCTCATTACCGCTTTCCCAGCTAACCATAGCGTATTCGGAGCAATGTCGGGGGGGTGCTATTGAATTTGACATATTCCTCCCATCCCTCTTTGATATAAGCCTGGAAAGTCATGTCTGAGCCCAAGTCTGAGGGCATTCTCCAAGAAAAAGCCTGAGGTTGGGACTTTCCTAATTGTAAGGTAATGGATACAGGAGCGTGATCCGAAATGGAGATAGTCCCTATTGTAGCTTCTGTGACTCTGAGGAAAACTTTATCAGGTGCCAGGATATAATCCAGCCTAGAATGGGAGAGGTGGGGGGTGAGAAAAAAATGTACATCCCCTGGGTGTCATATCCTCTAAATATCCAGCAAATTTAACTCATTGCAAAGGAAATTAACTCCCAAGTGCTGATCATTTCTCCCTTTGGGCCTCAGGGGCTTACAATCGAATTGTTTGTCCATAACGGTGTTGAGATCTCCTCCCACTATTAGGGCACAATCTGGCAGTTTGGCTAAAATTACCCACCAAGTTCGCAAAGTATTCACGAGAATATGTGTTCGGGGCATGTACATTAGACAGAGCTATTCATTGGTGGTAAAGCGTTCCTACCACCACAACGTAACGGCCTTCCATAGCTTGCAGAACTCTATCCAGCTGAAACGGTAACTGCTTATGCAACAGTATCGCAACTCCCCTCTGCCCTGAAGTGTAAGAGGAGTAGTAACTCCTCCCCACCCACTCTCTCTTCAATTTGTTATGCTCCGCATCTGTCAAGTGAGTCTCCTGCATAAAGACCACCTGGGCTTTTAAGCGCTGGAATAAAGATAAAAGGTTTTTTCCTTTTAATGGGAAGGACGTTATCTTCACAGAGAGCATTTCAGCTGTCTAGATGAACTTTGTCATGAAACATTGATAGGCAGTGTCAGGACCAGATGGTCCCAGCCTGAGCGTCCTGTCCCACACCCTGTAACATGTTCTTCCGACACTATATGCATGTTTTTAAGACTCAAGGGCCTCTGGGCATACTTCCAGCCCCCCTCCCCCCCCCCCCCCCCGTGCAGTTTCTGAGATCCACACACATACTGCGTCCATACCCACACATACCACAAGCACAATTTGCACATCCATCCCCAGAAGTCTTTGCTCCTCAAGAGGCGTGAAGTACCCCATCTTCCCCAGACAGGTTGGTGGGCTTCCCTCTGCCCTCTTCCCCCTCCCCCCCTCATCCGCCTCCAATTTTCAAGACATTTGTCAGTTGTCACTTTTGGTGACCTGAGCATAATTTGCTAACTTCAATCAACATCTTAAACCTCCCCTCAATCAGAAAATGTCAAAAATAGAAACAGTTTGTGAGAAGAGGAGGGGTAAACCTGCTGTATGGCTCTGAGACCAGTGGTAAGTGGCTGTAGGTGAGGATAAACTGAGCCTTAATCAGGAGTGACTGCCCAGTTCAGGTGACATTCTCTTGCTGCAGGGAGGTTATAAAGGAATTAGCTTCCTCTCTTTTGTAGAAAAAAAGGACTGTACCATTGTGCTGGACTCTCAACTTTAGCAGGAAAGATTAAGGCACACAGTATCCCCCGCTTATGTAGCTCGGTGCAAGCTGGCGACAGCGCTTTGCGTTGTGCTGAGACTGCGGAAGAGAAGTCGGGGAACAGCAAAATTCTGGCCATCACTGGCCGCGGTTTGCTTGCAGCTTCCCTTGGCGGCCCCATTCTATGCACCTTTTCACAGCGTAGCTGGCCAGAAGTTAAATTTAGGCCCAGCCGACTCTGCAACCAATCTTCAATAATTTTATACAGTTCCTGCTCAGGTATGGATTCCGGTATACCTATTATCTTAATATTATTGCGCCGGTTCGTGGTTAGAATTTGTACTTGCCTTTCCACAGTTTGCAGTCTATCTTCCTGGTCAGACATTTTTTGCTCCACGTCATCCAGCCTCTTGGCCTGCCCCTCTACTACATGCTTAATATCTTCCATGGTCGTTTGAATTTTTAGGAGGCTGGAGTCCAGGGCCTTGCTGATATTCTAAGCAGGGCCTCCTCCGAGACCTCTGCTACTTGAGTTGCACTGTCTCGCTGCCATCTTGGCTGCGTTGTGTTTAAGGTGTTGTGAGCCTCGCGCCGGTCTCTGGCGCATTATGGGCCCCGGAGGCAAACCGGGGCAATTTTACTGCCACGACTGTCCCCTACTGCTTGCAATCGATGAGAGAGGTGGATGAAAAAAAAATAGCGAGGATGGTGGCCGATTTAGGGGAGAGAGGGCCCGGAGCTAGCTCGCTATCCAGCCGACCCCGATGACATCATCCCGGAAGTCGGACATGTTCCTTTTTAAGAGGGCACAGTTTAAAATTTCATGTCCTTTCCTAGTTCGGTAAGGATCTGCTTTGGCTCAGTCTGGTGTGATCTCATGGTGTGCACACTGGGCACAGAGTCACCTTGATCTTCAGTTCATTTGTGTCATCTTAATTCTCACATAGGAAACCACCACTCAGAAAGGAGCCACTAAGTATTAAACAGTTGAAGTGGTTTTGACACGTTTCAAGGGTTTAAACATTTTTTTTTTATACCGAAACCAACTAGTTTTCTATGAATTTGGGTACTTTGAGTAGCCTTGTTCTACAGCTGTGGACCACATGATTTCCCTTGGGCAATCTAGCTTGAGCCTAGTCTTTCGTTAACAAAAACTGTTCTATTTGAGCTGAGTCCTGCACAGAATACTTTAAACAAAAGTACACATCTGATCTTATTTTGCCGAATTATCTTGGTGGAATATTAAGGCAAAAACATGACTGCCTGTACCCAGTGAAATGTTAGCACAGATAACAGGGCAATGTGTCTGTTTCTCTTCAAAGCAGGTTTAAGGGGTTGAACACATGACGGATGTTAGCAACCTTGTATGATACCAACCTGTCTGTGATTCCTCAGTTTGTCATTTTTATTTTGCACATTTATGGCTTATTCGTGAGATACAGTGATTCTTAGAGCAAGATCTATTAAGGAAAGAGCTCCAGACACTGGTTCTTAGGCGCTTGGACTACTGTATTAGCCTTTTGATTGGGTTCCTGCAGAAATGGCTATTAATCAAATTTACTTAGGGAATAGCCACTGCTATTAATTGCATCAGTAGCATGGGATCTTCTTAGCATTTGGGTAATTGCCAGGTTCTTGTGGCCTGGTTTGGCCTCTGTTGGAAACAGGATGCTGGGCTTGATGGACCCTTGGTCTGACCCAGCATGGCAATTTCTTATGTTCTTAAATATTCTCATTCCAAATGCAGCTGTGTGCATATTTTTAGGTACTTATTATAGGAAGCGACCGACTCCTGTACTGAAGTCACTTCACTGGCTTCCATTTATGTTTGGCTTTCAAACAGGTTGATACAGTACAGTGCGCTCCAGTGAAGCGCACTGTTAACCCACGTTTGGACGCGTGTTTTCGATGCGTTTCTGCTGGCAGAAACGCTGGCAGAATATCATGGCGATATTAAGTCGGATGTCCCAAAAGTTAAGAATAATTAAAAATTAAAATAAAAAAAATTAAAATCGGCTCGCGGGTTGAAAACCGGACGCTCAATTTTGCCAGCGTCCAGTTTCCGAACCCGTGGCTGCAGGTGGGTTTGAGAACAGACGCAGGCAAAATTGAGCGTCGGCTGTCAAACTCACTGTCAGCCGCCGCTCCTGTCAAAGAAGAGGCACTAGGGACGCGCTAGTGTCCCTAGTGCTTCTTTTTAACGTGGGCCTTCATTTGCATGTGGGCTGATACTAAATCGCGTGCACAGGAGAGTGGCCTGTGCATGCGCCGGGAGAGCGGGCGCTCACCCGCGACTTTTACTGTATCGGCCCAAAAGTCACCCATGGGCTTGGTGCAAGCTGTTTGCAGCCTCCTCTTTTATTATACCATCCAAAGCATATGTTGCAGTCCTTGCAAGGATTTTTTTCTTAATGCCCTTTCCATGAAAGATGTACCCTTGAAATCGACATATAATGGGGTTTTTAGTAGTACTGGACTTCATTTTTAGCACTATTTTCCTTCAAGATTATTTGTTGTTCTGGAAAACCATAAAGGCATATTTTTCTAAGTTAGTTTTTTGGTGGGATGATGTTTAGGAAGGAACAGTTGGGATGTCAGATTTTATTATTCCGGTTGTGCTGTAATCTTTCTCATGTACTGTACTATTATTTTTATGATTGATTTTGGGGTTTTATGATTGTTTAGCTACTTAATACATTGTATTGATGGTACATTTCTTTAGGGGTGGAAGGCCTAGTAGTACTTTTCTGGCTCTACAACTGTATGTAAATCTCTACAGAAGAGAGGCAAGATGGGTATTCTCAGCCCATCACAGCTAAATAAACTGAAGCACAGGTAAACAGTGTCTCACCCAAGGTTATAGAAAGAATCGGCATCACAGGGGAGTCTTGACTTCACATCCCTAGATTCCTAGTTCAGTGCTGTACACGCACTTCCTCCTGTGCAGCAGGGTAAAATACAACCATCCTCTTTCTTACGCTAAAAAAAAGCAACTCTTGACATGTGCTCTTATTTGTTTAAACAGGTCTGGATGCAGGTCTGTATTTCACTTCTCTCCATGATGTGGAAACCTGTGAGTGGTATGTGATTTGGCATCGCAACAGAGCAGCCTGAATGGTAAGCACACAAATCTATCCAGCTCATCTGTACTGTTAAAAGGAATTGCACAGACAATGTAAAGATTGTACGGCCCTCTCTGTGTGAGCTGTCTTTTTAAATGGCACTGGTGATGACTGTTTAAAAAAAAAAAAAAACCCCTACACACAAACCCTCCTGTCTTTCTCTGTTAACAGTTCATGGGCATTACACAGCTGGTAACGAGCTCTATTGCAAAATTCTGCAGTTTGATGTTGAGCTGTTGCCTCATGCAGAAATTATATAAATCCTTCCCTTCGGCAACTTAAATGTAGGCGTTTAGGAAAACAAACCGGTGACTTTTTTTTTTTTTCCCCCTTTTTAAGCTAGTCCATGACAGCTTCTTTGGCAACATGTTGTGATTGAAGAATGCCTCTTTCGGGAGAGGAAAACTCAAGACATAAACTGAATCCACTTATGAGCCTTACAGAAAGGGTCTGGTAGCTTTTGTTTTAAAGGAGAAACCAAGTCTTAGCACTGATATCTTACTCAGCTTTTTAAGTGTGGGGTTTGGACTCCTGTGCAGCTGTGGCAAATGAGCTGAAACGGGTAATTGTAGCACACGGGAGTTTCAGAAAGCTGCCCATTCGGTCGGTTTCTATTGCTGAGCTGCTTCAGCACCCGAGGCGCCACATAATCGTGGCAAAGTACGGGAGCACGTAGGGATTCCTTCCCCCCTCTGGTAAATATCAAACAACCTTTGCTGATCCGGAAAGGCACGATAACCGTTTGTTCTTTGCTTTTCCAACATTTCGTGTTTTGACAAGAGCAAAAGTAGGATGGATCTGAAATGTGTTAACTTTCTCAAAACAGGTTAAGTTGTAAGCAAGCTTTGTTTCACTGGAAAGGTTTAATTGCTTGCTAGATTTTATCACTCAGGTGCATTGCCTGAAATACAAAGGACTCTTAAAGCTGCATTAGAAATAGTCTCCAAAATAGCAACTTCCGTGTTCCTGGCCGGCAGTGCTTCCTTGCTTGCTCTTGGTCCTAAGACTTCTTTCAATTTTTGTCATAATGTATTATATATTGCATAGTTTTAGTTTTGGAAAGGAAGGTTCGGGTCTGCATCTTGTGTTTGTATCTGTGTCCTTGATTTTTTTTAAATCTCCTTATGCTGTGCTCATGCCACAGGGGATATCCATGGGCTCCTGGTGAGAGTGGGCACACTTTTCATAGTGGTGTGCAAAATTAAGTGGGAGGAGCTTTGAAAAGCTTGCGTCCTTTATGCAGACTACATGGGATGTCAGCTTGAGTCTCCGGATCTTAATCTCCTGGGCCTGCTTTGTTTCACTCAACTGTTGGGAATATTTGTGTCAACTGCTGCTTTTTCTTAAATTAAGAATATATATATCTTAAAGCTTTCTAGAACAAGTTTTAGTTTACAGTAGTATTAATTCCTCGGGACAAGATCATTCTTGTCCATTAATGTCTTGTTTTGGTTAAAGGCCCTCTTTGCTTCTCACAGGGCATTCTACTAATCCAGAGAGAAGAATGCTTATAATAACTTATAATAATTCACACCAAACAATGAGGAAAAACATCCTAAACAAGCATAACCTGCCCAGTGATAATCCATACAAAAACAGACATGACCACCACAAACCCTCATAACAGCAAAGACCCCTTACTCGTCAGTCGTCAAACTCCAGCCTGCCAGAAAATCCCAGTCCCCATCACCCCTAGAACTCTAACCGTTTACCGTAAGTTCCTGCAGACGCCTGAGAAGCGCAGAAGAGAGCTTTGGCCTGATTTGGAAAGCAGAGGTGGTCAGACTCCCGATGAAGCTTCTGTGGCAGGGTGCTCTGTAATCTAGAAGAGAAGGCCCTAGATCAGGCAGCCTGTAAGCACGTTTCTCTGACTGAAGGCAAACGAAGCCTATCATTAGCTTCCAGGAAATCCAAAATGCCCCATCTACCATGCATTGTCGCTGCGATATTTCCCCAGGAAATACATTTTAAAGCTGTGAAAAGAGAGTCTTTGTGTATGCATTTTTAAAAAATAATTCAGCATATAGTTAACATATTCAATAAGATCTCTGCCTGTTTTTCTTTCTGATTTTAGTTTTTCTTCAGGTAATATTAATGATTCAAGCACTTGAAAGTGCTTCCTACTTAGTCACACCCACCCTTAGTAACGTATATAACCTGGAGTACTGCTAGGTTGAATGTGATCAAAATCTTATGTGAGCGTCGGGCTGATGCTGTAACTGTGTAAGCACTACATGGAGAAATCAAGAGGGATCCCAGGAAGGTATTTTTAAAAATAGGAGACCTGAGCTGGCAAGATCGAACTTCAGTTCCTCCCTGGACTGGCCAGAGCTGGGGATGCTCTGATGGTAATGTTCACAGCCCCTGGGGTAGGGAAGGAGCTGGGGGCAGGCATAGTATCCGAGCCATTGCTCAATGGTGACATCCACCATCTCTGGGATATGGAAAGCTATAAAAAAAGAACAAAAACCAGGGGAAAAGAGGTTGGCCTGGAAGCTCAGTCGTGCTGCACACTGCCATGCAGGGAACAGAGGCTCAATCTCTGAGCCCCTAAACCTTCGACTCCCTGGGCTGGCTTGAGCTGGGAATGCTGTGGAGTCAGTTTTCCCCTGGGGGGGGGGGGGCACGGGAGGGAGTCCCAGTCGTTGCGCTACAGTGACACCTAGTGACCGGATTCAGAGCCTAGGACTGCAGATTTCTGAAAGGAGCCATGGTGCATGGTCCCCGGCCCAGGACTATCACTGTAATGACTGGGGAAGGTGAGTTTGGGAGGGGAGATATAACATAAAGGAAATAATCCTTGGGTAGTTGTGAATGAAGGCCTATGGCACTGGATCCCAACTGTGTGGTTCTGACTCACCTGGAAACCCAAAGGAGAAGGTGGAAACTGTTGGGTCAAAAATACAATAAAACAGCCTGACTAAAACATAAGGGCAGTTCTTGTATTCACAAAAGTGCCAAAATATGTATTGGACCCCAAGTCAAAGAGAACCTAGGAATTAGATCAAAAAGGAAAAACAAACCAAGAAAAAGGCAAATTGATAATTTGAAAAAAAAAAATAGCAGCACAGAATATGACATTAAATTGGGATTGATATTTTGCTTCTGTTTGTACGCTTTAGTGACTACTGTTGGCAGATAGTCTGACTCCACGGCTCTGGCAGTCTATTGTCCCCTCCTGTTTTGTCCTGCACACTATTTGGTCTGGTTCTGCCTTTACTTGCCCACTACCAAGGATCCCCTGTAACTGATCCATGCACTCTGGAGTTCTGCCTCTATCACTTCCGCTGGGCTTTTTTTTCCCGCTCTTCCATAATCTTTCTGTAAAGAAACCTTTCCTTCTGATGAGCCTCTTCAGCCTCCCTCATTGCACGGCTGCTTAAAATCGTCTGTCAGCCGGCGGTTAAAACACCACAGGAACCCCAGGAAAGGGGGCTGCCTCCTTGCAAGCCGAGATATCAGAGATTTGTTCCTGTTGCTGCAGAAGTAGGTCTTGGACGTGCATGGTGTCGGGGGGGAGGACAGTTTAAGAACAGCCGCTGAAAAGAAACGCCAGGCCCTGTCCTTTTCTCACACACACAGGGTTAAGTTCCAGGTCCTGGGCTGAGCGCATCTTATTAAAGTGAAACAATTGAAATCAGAGTCCGCTGTCCTCCTATACAGGCAAGGCTGGTATAAGGATATTAGGCACCCTGGGTAAACCTGTAGCCATGAGCTGCCACACAACACACACGGCCCAAGATGTTGATTAATAAAGTCAGTAATCATGATGACCCCCCCACCATCATCCCTAGTGCTAAAAGGTGTATGCAGTGCTGTGTAAATACACATAAGGGAGAGTTTTTGCTCCAAATTGTGTACAATCCAGTTGAGAGAGGCAAGACAAATAAGAATGAGAGAAAACGTTTAAAATCTTAGTGGGTAAATACATACAGTTTAATTGAAGATGGGGGACCATTTTGTCTCATTACCATACACTCTGTGAAGTAACAGACAAGCCTGCAAAAAAAACCCACGCTCATCACATATGGAGCATACTTCCCACTGGGAAAACAGAGCAAGCTGGACTGTTAAGGATCCTGAAAGAGAAACTACATGTTAGCGGAATACCTCGCCTCAGTTACCCACAAAGAACACAGACTTTTACCAGATAGTTACTTTATATTATTAAAATAGTTATAGGCCGCAGCATCCAATGTTCCAGGTGGCTTACAGTAAAACAGTACTCAATCCAGTGACAAACCTGCTGGGGAGACTAAGGGATCACAAATTAAAAGATAAAACTGCAACCATTCTTTGCTCTATTATCCATTCCAGCCTCACCCTCTCCCCTGCAGCTGCCTGGGAGAGGAAGAGGAAAGGAAAAGACTGGATTAGGGACCAGAATAACTCCGTCTGCCCCTCATCCCCTTCCCTCCACCACAGACTAAACCTTGGGAACAAAGCTGAATCAAGTCCCTGTCAGAGGTGTTTCAAAGTGAATCAAACCATTTAAAAACATACAGCCGACTAGACCAAAACAAACCGAGTCATGGTGAAAAGCAGTATTTGGCGTGGCTGCTGTTTTGTGCACAGGGAAGATGTGAAGACAAAGTGATTAGAAGTGCTGATGACTCTGAGTTTGGTTTCCAAGATCTCTCGTTCGGCTGTCACTGCCGCTGCTCTTTGCTTCCCTCCAGGAGCCTGCAGCCTGGGCGATTGCTTCGTTTGCCGATGGTAAAGCCAGCTACTCCATTAGGCAGGCCTAGGCAATTGCCCCCTAGAGCACTGCAATTTTGTGGGCGCTGCCAGAGGCTTCCATATGTTTGACGACCGAGGGCTCTTCCAGGATGACTCTGCCGGCCAGTGTCTGAATCTCCTGCATCAGTGAGCAGCCTTCTGCTTCCAACTTCATCCCCTTCTTTCTCAGACAATGTCCAGGGAACAGGAGGGGAGGGAGGATGAAGCCAGAGTGGAAAGAGCCAGTGGCGTAGCCAGAAATGAATTTTTGGCTGGGCCCAAGGTTAACATGGGTGGGCACTAAAAGTCTGAGCCATGGAATTCAAATTCTTATTGATAAATACTTTCACACATACACACCTGACAATAGATTTCTAAATAATCTTCTACAGCTGTTATACTTTTAATATTTTAAACTCAATTACTTCAAGCACCTACCAATGCTAAACCTAATATATATTTATGAAAGCATTTCAATTATACTTAAAGAGATCTCAAGTGGCAGTATCCCATAACTTACAAAGAACCATATACTAGTCTACTATAAAGACAAATATCTCATCATGCATCACAGTATTCTGTGAGATGTTTTAAAACCCTCTGGAATGTTGTACCAAAATATTTCTACTTGAAAAAAGCTCAGAAAGGCAATGTACTTTTAAGATGGAACTAGGTTCAAACTAATTACAAATTCAATGATGAAGGAACCCTCTTTCCTTAAACTTATCAAACACAGTAATTCATGACCATCATAATAGGCATCATTGTGTGGTAAAGTATACCTTTGTCACGCTGTCATTACTTCTTCTTAACCACCATCGACTTTGAGCTTGATGCCACGCCAAGATACGCCATGCTGTGGAATATATTACGCCCTTGAAGAAGGACTCGATGCTAGTCCGAAACATTGTGCAATGTCGGGCATAGAACAGCAATATAGTGAATTCTCATATTGCTGACAATTTGAGGGCATCAAGCTCAAAGTCGATGGTGGTTAAGAAGAAGTAATAACATTGTATTATCCAGATAAGTTTGGTTCATAATTTTCAACAAAAGTAACCTTGAATTGATGTAACACAAGATTATTGCTAGAAATTTGGAGTATATCACTGGGGTGAATTAAGCAACAAAAACACTTAAAAATATGGACTGACCTATGATTAAGCATAAGGCAGAGTGATAAAGGTATACTTTACCACACAATGATGCCTATTATGATGGTCATGAATTACGGCGTTTGATAAGTTTAAGAAAATAGGAAAGAGGGTTCCTTCATCATTGAATTTGTACCAAAATATTTACCATAATTGAGCAAATGCCTTATTAATCTGTATCAATAAAACAGATAAATATCTTTGAAGATTTCTTTTCCTTTCCTATGACTCAACTATTTAGTTTTAGTCTTCCTCTGATGCTGACATTTGCTGAATCGAGTCCAGGGGCTCCTGACATTCATCCCCATTTCTTTACAAAGGAAGAACAGAAAAAAAGACTGTTCTGGATAAAGAGATGTCTTGAAGGTGGTCACACCCTTTGGCTGACAGCTGGGATGTATCCTTAGCAGTGTGGAGAGGATAACTGGGTAGACAGGAGAAAAAGGCTCTCCAGCCCTGTCATTTACTAAGCTATCATCATGTAAACATACACTCTGCATCCACAAATAAGATTGATACAATTGCCTACATGCTAGTAAAATACCTCACCTCGGGCACACACACAGAACCGACCTTCACCAAAGTACAGAAAGACCACACATTATAAATATGGAGATAGAAACTGGAATGGAAAACCAAAAAAAGCCACTCTGCATGCAGTGCAAACCTGGAGAAATGGAAAGAGAAATATAGCACCTAACAGTCCCAGGATCTGCAATAATGCACACAAACTAAGCCGCACAAAGTTACACCTGCATTATGGAACATATAACAACCCTATCTATGAAAAGGCAACACTACAAATATTAAATCAGGTCCTAAACACTAATACACCTCCTATTAGGAAAACAGAACAAGCCAAGCTGCTATAGAGCCCCACACAGAAATAACTGTAAAACTATATTAATAAATGTTTCAAAACAGCTGATGAACAGAATAACATACAACAAAACATAAAAATTATTAAACATTGTCCAAATATCAATAAAATATTTCAAAACAGCAGACACATCACATAATACTCAATAATTAAAATGGCAGTCAATCAAGAAAAATAAACTTAAAATGCCACTTTTACTTACCATCTCCAGCAACTCTCCTACTCCTTTCCCTTGAAAGCACATACCAGGAGCAGCAGCTCTGTCTCTCACACACACACCCCAGTCACCTCCCTGCCCAGTCTCTGTCTCACACACACCCCAGTCACACCCCACACACACCCCAGTCACCCTCCCTGCCCAGTCTCTGTCTCACACACACCCCAGTCACCTCCCTGCCCAGTTTCTGTGTCACACACACCCCAGTCACACCCGTCACCCTCCCTGCCCAGTCTCTGTCTCACACACACCCCACACACACCCCAGTCACACCCCACACACACCCCAGTCACCCTCCCTGCCCAGTCTCTGTCTCACACACACCCCACACACACCCCACACACACCCCAGTCACCCTCCCTGCCCAGTCTCTGTCTCACACACACCCCAGTCACCTCCCTACCCAGTCTCTGTCTCACACACACCCCAGTCACACCCCAGTCACCCTCCCTGCCCAGTCTCTGTCTCACACACACCCCAGTCACCTCCCTGCCCAGGCTCTGTCTCACACACACCCCAGTCACACCCCACACACACCCCAGTCACCTCCCTGCCCAGGCTCTGTCTCAGACTCACACACACCCCAGTCACCTCCCTGCCCAGGCTCTGTCTCACACACACCCCAGTCACCTCCCTGCCCAGGCTCTGTCTCACACACACCCCAGTCACCTCCCTGCCCTGCATTTCCAGCCCGTGGCTTGAACACTGCCACTCCTCCCACCCTGATGACCCCCTTCTTCCTGCCCCACCAGCCAATCAGAGGCTTCCTCCTTCCACTGGCAGGAAGAAGGCTTCTGATTGGCCCGCGGGGGCAGGTAGAAGGGAGGAGGTTTCCCATTGGCCCACGGGGGCAGGAAGAAGATAGGCGGTTTCCCATTGGCCCGCGGGGGCAGGAAGAAGGTAAAGGGAAGTATTACTGGGGCTGTGGGACACCGGGAGCCGCAACACACCAGCTGATTTTATTTTTTTTTCTGCCTTGGATGCCTGCTGATGCTGCCTGCTTTTATTGGCTGCAGTGTCTTGCAAAGAAATTTGGGTGGGCCTGAATGGAAAGTGGGTGGGCCACTGCCCACCCAGGCCCACCCGTAGCTACGCCACTGGAAAGAGCAGAGCAAAACAGTCACTGTGCTCACCAATTCAGTCCCTTCCCTCCTGCCTGCAGGAAATAGGAGGGGGGAGAATTGAAACTGGAGTAGACAAGAGTTCAGTTTTACATAATAACGTAGTGAATGACAGCAGATAAAGACCAAAATGGCCCATCTAGTCTGTCCATTTGATTTTCGTGCATATGTATGTATAACTTCCCTCCTGGCCCAAATGGCTGCCCAGTTGGTGTTCAAAATTAATATAAAATGTGCTAGATAGAATGAGGACTATCTAACAGCACAAACACTGCACACAAAGTAAAATTTATTTATTTATTTATTTAAAAACTTTTCTATACCGTCGCTAAGTTATATACCATCGCAACGGTTTACAAATAGGCACATAGACTAAGGTAAGTAAATGTAGGATATCTTACATTCTAACAGGTGCCAATAAAGTTCGGTTACAATTTCGTAAATAAAATCATTATTTGAGTAAAGTTGGTCAAGTCCAGGTATATTATTGAGTTACTATCGCTTTGAGATATTACCTCTTAAATGTAGGATTGAGTAAATTCATTCTCATCTGCATTACCCAACAAAAACAACAGAAACACAAATTAAAAACACAACACAAAATGAGACCTTCCTGAAACCATTCCCACCAGTCACCTCAAGAGATCAACCAATTTGATGTCCACCAGGAGGCTGTTCCACAAAACAGGGGCCACCACAGACAAGACTGTAGCTCTGACTTGGTTTTCTGAATTATCCTAAAGGATGGTATTGCCAGTAATGCAGTCTGGCTGGAGTGCAGTTCTTTAGAGGGGGCAATGCCAGCTCAACTTATAAAATTAAGAAGGCCTATCTCCTTACATGACTCAAAAGGTCAGTGCCAAATTTTAAACTACACCCTGTCCAACTGGCAGCCAGCGTAGAAAGCATAACAGCAAAGAAGCAGACGTACCTTCTCGGTAGCCCAAGACTATTCTTGTAGTCACATTTTGGCCCATCTGAAATCTGTGACAAACCAAAAAATATCAATATGCCACTACTACAGCGATTATAACTATAATCAATAAATCATGAGCTGCTACTCAATCGCTGGAATGATCTCTTTTAGTCAGTAACTTTAGATAATATATTTGGAGAAAATTTTTTTAAAACATTTTTTAAGGCAAAAAGATTT
This sequence comes from Rhinatrema bivittatum, assembly GCF_901001135.1. Lineage (NCBI taxonomy): Eukaryota > Metazoa > Chordata > Amphibia > Gymnophiona > Rhinatrematidae > Rhinatrema > Rhinatrema bivittatum. The sequence continues at coordinate 36,810,119 of NC_042617.1, read as the reverse complement.
TTTTGACACCTACTCTATAGAATATTATATGTGGATTAAGTTAGTGATTATATAATTTTTATGTTAAAATTATAAAGGAATTGGAGGAAAGTTTCATATAAACTCGTTGGTGTCTCCGCACCACTGTTTTGTGGTGTTATAATCATTAACGATCCCCCTCCTCCTGTGAAGTTTTTTAAAACATTTTTTTACTGAAATTACTTCACCTCTGTAAACCTCTTCCGTGTTGTTAGCATCAAAATATTTTTATGTGCCCAGATGACACGTAATTTATAGACTGTAAACTCTCTACTATAAATTGTAAAGGAGTAAAATTCAGACTTCCGACACGACCGATCCGTGTTTCAGACAATTTGTCTTTCCTCAGGGATGTAAAGCGTTATTGTACAACCAACTTTCAAAGAATCTGGATGGACTCCATTATAAAAATCCTCTGGTGGTCTGGAGTGGATGCCTTTTGACGGAGTCGCTCTGGCTCCGTCTCCGGAAGAGAGACGGAGCCAGAGCGACTCCGTCAAAAGCTTACCTGTTACGTGAATGCCTTCTTTGAAGCATAAGGCATTACCAATGCTGTTTTGGGGCTGTAACTGCTGCCACAGGAGCCAACTTTTGCAAATAATTGTGGATGCTGAACTCAACACAAATTACAGTACCCCCTCCCCCCCCCCCAAAAGAAAAACAGAACACAGTGGGTTGTGAATACGACTGAACAGCCTGTATTTACTTCAACACAATTTTATTAAATTGGCACAAAAATAATGTAGCTCAGCCATAGTCATCGAAACCAGGCAATTCACTGCCTGAACAATACTTGCGAACAGACTGAGCAGCAAACAAAGAAAACATGTACTTAACATTTTCATGTTTCATACTATCCACCATCCCCCCTGTCCAGAGAGGAGCAGGCACTGTGGACATGAGAGAGACTCGTGTGGCCAAAAGAAAAGGCAGGGAAACACGCAAAATCTCGCAATTCATTCTTCTCCCCAGTCCCAGTCTCCTCTCTCCCAGCAACCCTGTCTCTTCTTTCACCTTCTCTGGACACCTCCCTTTTCTCTCTGTCTTCTGATATCCTTTTCCTCCTGTTGCCCGTCCCTTCCTTACTACCTCCTGCGTGGGCATTCTTTCAATGTTATATTCGGGGGAGGAGGTTTAATTCCCCTCTTCCAATCTCTACATGCCCTTAGAATGCACTGCACCCCCATTTCCTCTTCCCACCCCTGCACTCCCCTCTTTAGCCGGCTGCTCTCCTCGGCAGGCATCAGTTCACCCATCCCTTCACTGATGCCCGCCTCTCATTCCGTTGTCATTTGTTATTTTTCCTCTCTTCACCAGCTGTATCTCCACAACCCATTATCTTTTCTCACCTTCTTCTAGTCTCAGCCCCTCCTGCCACTTCCATCTCCTTCCTTATCGCTTCCCTCCACCATGTTCCCCTCTCTTCTCACAATCCTTATCTTGATTTACCTCCTTTATCAGCCCCTCCCCCACCCACACAGCCCCTTTCCCAGCCCTCTTCACTCTCTTCTTTTTAACTTCTCGTCACCTAACCCTGTTCTTCTTATCACAGCCCATGTCTTCTCTCCCAGCTTGCATCCCCTTTTCCCTTCTCACAGCCCATATCGGCTCTCTCGGCTCTCTCTGCTACTCTCCCAGCCTGCTCTTCCTCACAGCCTGTGACTAGAATTCTCCCTCTTCCACAGCTGCTCTCCCAGGCCCTCTTCCCCTCCCAGTTCCTCACCTCTTCTCCCAGCCAGAATTTCTTCTTTCAATTCCTCTCCCTCTCCTTTTACAACCATCTCCCAACTGTTCTCTTCAGTCCCTCACTCACCCTCCTTATAGCTCATCTCTTCCTCTTTTCTAGCCCCTCTAGGAGCAGGTCGCCCCTGTCTCCACTGCACCTCAGGAAGCCTGTCTGTCCTGCACTGCTGCTGCTCTCTGGTCCCTCACTGGGCAGACATTCCACAGCCAGCCAATAGGCTGCAGGGGGAGGCGGGAGTAGTGGCAAGGAGTCAGAATCACTTCCTTACTGTCTGCCCCTACAGCCCTGCAGCTCCCGATCCACAGAAGTGCAGGAGTCAATATTGGGGGTCCCCCAGGCACCCACAGAGCTGGTACCTATGACTGCCGCTCCATGCAGATTACCCCCAGTGCCTTCTTGGAAGCGCACTGCTATTGTGGGCTGTATCTGCCAGTCTATGCAGTTTACCCCAGTATATGCCACCAGGGATATTTTGCATATATCCCATGACTTTTTGAAATCCACTGCTATCTTAAAGGTGAATTATCAAAAGTTGCGCACGTAAAATAGCATATATACGAGTATTTACTATTTTAAAAACAGCAACATACATGTGTAAATGAGTGTCTGCAAATAAATTTGCGCATATAAAAAAAAAAAAAAAGGGGGTAGACCAAGGCATTCCAGGGAGGGGCCAACATTTAGGTGAGTAAGTTTCTATTTTGCATCCTGCCAAAGTGACACACACATGTCTTTTACTTGCATATATTTATTCCTGCTCAATATCTGGAGTAAGTGTTTGTAAACATCTTAAAAGTGAAAATATGACCGGGTGGGGGATCTGGATGAAATGTGGGGACTTCAGGCCTAAGAGTCAGGAGGGTTTAAACGAACTGCAGATGGACTGGGTGAACTGGTGGACTGATTAGTAAAACTGGTTATTTCATTGCCACGCGCGTGTTTGAAAATCCCCTGGCTTATGCATCTAAAAGCTGATTTGCGGGGGTAAATGCGGGGGAAAATCTACTTGCGTATCTTTTTAAAACTTGAAATACAAATACGTGGATATGTCATTTGCACACACTTATTCTTCGAAATTCCGACTTATCCGGCTAAGTAGCACCTTTGCCACTACTTAGATGGATAAATTTGAACTTATCCAGATAAGGAGCACTTTTTTTTTTTAGACTCATCCAGCTTTCTTACATACCTGGATAACTCCGAAAAGCACTACTGATGGACATGTAGCACTCTTCAGACTTGACCGGCTACGTGCGACTACTTAACTGGATACATCGGAACTTATCTGGATAATTGCTGCTACTTTTTTTGATAAGTCTGAACTTGTACAGCTCATGGTTTTTACATATGTGAGCTTTTGTACACACACATGTACTCATATTTTATAACCTGTGCATATCATATCCTTGCAGGTTGTAAACTGCAATAGCAACTTTGCATGTGCCCATCTACACACGTACAAGCATACAGTATGGTGTACTCGGCTGAGCGCCAAATTTAGCACCCGTATGGGCGCGCGTTTTCAACGCGTGTCTATTACCCCTTATACCATAAGGGGTAATAGCGTGTTGAAAACGCGCGGCTAACCCCCCAAAAACTAATAGCGCTCATCACATGCAAATGCATGTTGATGAGCCTATTAGTTAGTCACCCGGGACTAAGCCACACATTCTGCGCTCAGAAATTTTAAAATCTAAGCAACCTGGAAAATTGTATAGAAAAGCAGAAAATACTTCTTTTCTGTACACCCTCCGATTTAATATCCTAGCGATATTAAGTCAGAGGAACCAAAAACTAAAAAATAAATAAATAATCTGCCCGCCGATCAGCGGGTTAGAAAAACGAACGTTCAAATTTACCTGCGTCTGTTTTCCTAACCCGTGGCTGTCAGCGGGTTAAAAAAACTGATGCCAGTAAAATTGAGCATTGGTCGTCGGACTGGCTGACAGCCACCTCTACCGCTAATGAAGCACTAGGAACCCGCTATTGTCCCTAGCACCTCCTTATTAGCGTGACACCTTATTTAAATAGAGAATCGCGCGCCCAGGAGTGCGGGCGCTCAACACAAAGTGCCAGCTCTCCTGCACGTTTTACAGTATCGGCCTGCTGAATGGGAACATGCAAGCAGTTTTGATAGTTATCCTCTTAGTCGCCACAAACTTTCTCTGAGAGGGGATTCTAGGCATCCATCAACCTTTCTGTGAAAAACTACTTTCTCACGTTCCTCCTGAGCCTATTCCTTGGAACTTCAAAGCATGACTCCTGATTCTACAGCTTCTTTTCCGTTGAAAAAGATTTGCTTCTTGTGTATTGATACCTTTCAGATGTTTAAATGTCTGTTTCGTGTCTTCCTTGTCTCTCCTTTCATCTATTGTATGCATTTTAAGTCTCGTCTCACATGATTTATGGTGCAGATCCCATAGCATTTTGGTAGCCTATCTATAACCTTTCTGAAATATGGCCTGCATAGTTCTATGTATAATTTGTGGTTTATTTTGTATTTGGTGAGAGTTTTTTTTAGTGTTGTCTGCTAATGTGTATTACTGGGTAGTCCAATTTATTCTTTTTTCCCCAATAGGAGGTGTATTGCTAATAATAAACTTAGATTTTTAGCCCACCTTTCCAAATTTATTGATGCATTTTATTTATTTATTTTTGTCATTATCCAAAAAAGGTCTATTTCCTTTCAAGGCTTGTAGAATGCACTTGCAGGAAAGTAAGATCAGATTGGTGGCATCTACACCCTACAATGAAACTCCTTCCACGTAAATGTGTTCCCCTCTGATTTACCCGTCACAGATTTGCTGCAGTCTTAAGGTAGATCCAAAGCTTAGTTTCTGTACTCCGAATGGAAACCCTACATTAGAGAATGCCGCCAAGTCAGAAGCAAGACTAGGCGGGCTTTAATAAGCAAGGAGGAGCTGGGCTATTTCCAGGCGCCCACTGTTGAGGAGCAATCCATTCACTAATATCTCCTCCGTAATTAAATACAAATTTGAACTAAAAAGTGGGATCTTAACGATTGTCCTGCCTGACAGTACTTTTTAAACAATCGCTGCTGTTTTAAACCATTTACAATTGCCTGTGAAGTCTTTTGCCATGTTCTCATTCCTAAATATTTGTTGTGCATGAAAACAAGTCTGCTGTTCTGACTGATGGCTGAGAAGGAGCCAGAGAAGGTGCTGGGCCCAGACTTTCCCGCACGCTCCCACTCGTCCACCAACGCCGTACCCCAGCGTTCACTTCACTTTAATAACCATTCTCCGTGTCTGCTCTCTAATCATTAATAAAGATCTTTATATGGAACTGAAGCGAGTATCCACACTGGGTCCCATCCCTGATTTCCTTCCCCTTGCCGCCTCCTGTCTGTTTCCAGCAGAGTAGATGCGGGCAGACATAAACCACTCACCCCATCCAGTCTGACCACAGTGCTAAGGATGCATTCGGTTGCTAGCCACCGAGTAGGACTGCTTGTTAATATACCTCCTCTTATCCCAGACAGTCTTCCTCCTTTGTGCTTCTCCACCTTGGACGTGAGTATGCAAGATATCTCACGATTAGTCTCCTCCACTTTTCCAGTGACTAAGCCACAAAGCTCTGTAATATAAGTAGCCAGCTAGTGTGTGCTCATTGCTTGAACATCCAGCTTGCCAGATGGACCCGGGGATGTGAATGCCCAGACTCTTAGTTACTTCCTCTGACCTCCTACTTCTGTATAACTAGCTGGCGTAAAAAGCAGCTGTTTATTATGACAGGGGGCAAATGTTCACCTGCTATCACTTGCCCAGCGGCTGTGTGACTTGGCATTTTTCGTAAGAAGACAACAGCTTAGAATCTGTCCATCAACTTAGTTCATAAATTAAAATTCCCATCTTCAGGGTGACAAACGTTAATAAAAACTATTTACCACAAAATTCATCTCCTCCTCATACATTTCCTTTCTCATTAGTGCTGTTCAGGTATTTTGTGTACAGTTGTGTTTCTCCTTCCCCTTTTCAGTGTAGCTTTTCCTCAGATCTTTGTTTGCTCTGACCAGACATTCAGGCTGTGGAGTGCTCGTGAACCTATTCTGATTTGAGTACTTCTGTCTGGTCACCTGGCAACCATGGGCTCGATTCACCCACGCTCATTTTGGCCTCTGGAGGCTAAATAGTGAGAAATATTCAGATTTTGCCAGATACAGACACGCCTTTGCAACAGTTGCTGTTTGGTGCATGAGCTGTTTGTGGATGTTTGGTAACGGAGGGCGTTAATGGAGAATATGCGTTTGGCTTCTCCTCCTGACGCTCCAAATACCCAAATTCTCACAGCCTGAAAATAGGAATCAAAGAAAGTTCAAGGCGTAGGTGGCTGCTTGGCCACTGGGTTTTGATACTAAAAAAAAAAAAAATAATAAAAAATAAAAATGCAGAATTATGGATTTGAGGTATAGGCATCCCATGACACTTTAATTTCCACAAGAATCTGTCATGAGGAACTTTTTCAAATGCTTTCTGAAATGTCCCCAGAGTAGGAAACAGACTTCAGGATGAAGATATCTGATGATTTCAAGGTGGTAAAATAGTCCAACAATGTAGAGATGTTAGGGAGTGCATAGGAAGCGATACAACCAGTTTAAAAAAAAAAGAAAAATAGCGATTATGCTGTCGTAGAGCTCATTGGTGAGACTTCATCTAACCTATTGTATCCACTTTTGGGGACCTCTGGAAGGATATAGGGTGGAGGCAGATGAAGTTGTCATTTACCATGTTCCTATGAACAAACTAACTGTTAAGTGAACACTTTTCAAAAGGGATCTAGCTGCATGCCCATACTAGGTAGTTTCACTGGGTGGCTAGTTATCCACTCTGAAGGTAAGCATTTCAAGGGTGTAACTTGATCGGGGGCGAAAACTGTGTGCATCTATTGAATATTTTCCCATTTGCAGAAACAGCAGGAGCAAAGTGCACAGGTACTTTTGTACACGCATGTGTACGCGAGCAGATTTTAAAAGGGAAAGCACCGGAGCACTTGCCCATGAAAAACTAGCTGAAAGTACGCAGGTACAAAAGTAGCCACCTACTTTTGCCACCAAGTGCATTAGTAAAAATTGCCTCCTAAATTATTTGCCTCAAGGTCGGAGCTTCATGCACGCATTTCTGAAGCTCGTAAACACGGAAGCATGGCGGGGCCATGGGGCGGGTGGACCCCAGGATGAATCGGCCTGTGAAGGGGGGCCCCCCCCTCTCTCCTCTCCCACCTTGAACACTCCTGCCTTTCTCTCCTTCCTTCCTGCGGTACGATCCTTTCTCTTCCCAACCACCCCTCCCAGTGCAATTCCCCTCTCCCCCCTTCTCCAGTCAACAATTTATTTCCTTAGCAGTTGAGTGCAATTAATTGGGCTGGTCTGCTGTTAATTTCCCCTAATAATCAGTGGAGAGGGGATCCTTCTTAAAGATGATGACATTGCTGAAATGTTGCGCCCACATTAAAGCCCCATGTCTTATTAAAGAAAGCTGGGTTTAATTGCTCTTTCCTTAAGCACACAATTAGTCACTAATGAGTCAGTAACTGGAATGCCAGCAAACCACAGCTCAACCAGGTTTCCTCCTCGGATTGCGTTTCTGTCCCTTCCCTTTTCTTATCCCATTTTTAATAAAGATGAGCTGATTTCTGGATCACGATGATTGTGCTCTGGGTATTTTCTAGTGACGCCGTTTTTTGTATCCTATCTGGGGGTGTTAATTTCACTTAGATCACAATCCAAAAAAAATCCCCCTTCCCCTGGTAAATATTTGAATGGTTGGCTATTTCTTTGAATGGCAACGATTGCAATCCAACTCTGGAAGATTGATGGGAACCACTATTGGCTATGTCAAATGATGTTTGAATTGCACATAAATCATATGACATTTCATAGCTGAGTGTTATGGTACTTGACAGCCCCCTCCTTCGTGTCACCTCTTTCATTTATACTTTCTCTCTCCTTCCCAAGCACTACAAGCCATTTTCACTCTGTGCTTCCAGTATACAAGTGCTAGTGAGAATTGCATAGCACCTGCAGATTTGTAGTGGTTGAGAGAGAGGCACTGCAGTGCTACTTAGCTGGATATCATTTCAAGATATCTTGTTAAGTATCACTTTATCCAGCCACACAAGCCCAGATAACTAAAAAAACAACCTACCCGGCTATACTCAAACAAAGCCGGTAAGGTTTTATTGTTATCCAGCTAATATGTAGCCAGATAACTTTAGGCTGATATATTCAGTGGGACAAGTTATCTGGCTAACGTTAGGCGGATAATTTGTCCACTAACTGGTCTACTGAATTTGGACCTTGTAGAGTCCAAACAGATCCCTGCAGGGAGTCCAGCTGTACCCTCACACGAATAGATTTTCCCATTCGAGTGTTATCCTAACCCTATCCTCCCGTGCCAAACCTTTTAAAATAGCATCGATTTGCCCTGGATTGTAAGCTGGGCTCCATCCCGATTTTACCTTCCAAACGAGCTCGTCCTGCCTTCCTCTCTTCCCACCCACCCACAAGTAAAAAGTGTCAGTCTTGCACCCCATCCCTGACAGTACATGTTTCTTCTCAGCTGGGAGCCCCACTCCCGGCGCCTCCAGCACGGCTCTGCCAGAGGTGTAAGCTTCCGTTCAAGTTTAGGTTTTCAGCACTGCCTCTGGCAGAGCAGTGCTGGGAGCGGGGCTGAGAAGAAACATGTATTGTCAGGGATTGGGTGCAGGAGTGATACTTTTTCCTTGTGGGTAGGTAGGAAGGGGAGAGGAGGGCAGGATGAGCTCGTTTGGAAGATAAAATCGGGATGGAGGCATGGCTTATAATCCTGGCAAATTCGAGGTTAACTTGCGTGATGCCCAGTATTACAATCATACTTATGCTTCTGATTCCGGAGATGACTCAGCATGGGGTTTTTGGGTTTGTTTTTTTATCAAGATGTGTTCAAAGTTCATCATAACCTGAGTTTTGTTATGCTTAGAAGCAACGTGCCCTTTTGCGGGAAACAAAACCTTGCTTTTCTACCTGTAATCCGCTACCGTTCTTTGATCCATGTGTCACCTTTGCCCTCATAAATTTTCATTATCACCTCCCATGTTTGAACATCTGGGAAGATACCAACAGTACCCTTATGATGACCTTCCTCTTTGAGCTCTCAAAAAAAGTCACAAGCATTTTTACCTCTTGCATATATAAGTTTGGGTTTCTTTGCCCCATTAGTACATGCAAGGAAGGAGAAGCAGGAGAAAAAGAGGAATCGGTTACCAAAGAGGACAGATCTTACGTACAATGAACTCTGCCTCAATGAGTACTTCTGTTTGCTTCTCTGCCATGGTTTAAAGATGATGATAATGTCTGTCTCTGCCTGCACTTTCCAGAAGGTGGGTGAGAATCCTGTCCTATTTCTGACTTGGCAAAGCTGTCAGGCCTGCATTTTTTTTATTGAAGTGGGTGTATGTAGGGAGGGGGAGAGAGTGTTGTTTTATTTCTTACAATTCCTTGTGCCATTATGCTATTTTTCTAAAGTCCAGAGAGTCAAGGAAGTGAAGCTTCATGCCTGAAGAAATGTAATATAACACAGTAATGACGACTGAAAAGGACCAAATGGTCCATCCATTCTGCTCAGCAAGCTTCTTATGGTAGTATCTGTTGTTCTCTGTGCAGTTATCCCCAAGCTTTATGATAACCCATAGAAAATGTACTGCTAGCAACATTTTTACTAGGCAACGAGCCTTCTTGAAAATTCAGACAGTGTTGCTGGACGTGCTTTGCTTATGCACTTGGCTGTAGAAACCGTCCTGTGCTTTTTTCCCCCTTTTGTCTGTGTGTCAGGGCCCGTGTTGGTTGTCATAGGTCTGTGGTCAGGCTGTCTTTCATGGATAATAGCAGTAATTCATTCTCTGAGGAGTATTCCATTGATGGTGATCCAGACTTTCTTCTAGGGTGGATGAATGCTCTGAATCTGGAGATCACATTTCCCATGAAAGTTCATTCAGGAGTGAGGAGTTAAGGGTTAGGATGCCAAGTCCTCCAGTCATACAAGGAAGATGAGCATTTCATGGCCGACATGGTAGAGGTGGACCTAAAGCTTCCCAGTCCAGGGAACCACAGCTGTCACCATGCCCTGATAACCTCACGGATATTGCTACCAGGAGAGGCAGAAATGTCAGAGTCTGGCATAAAGCTCTATAGCAGGTGTATAGTCAGACAATGGCTAAAGACATTGAGGATAACTTTCAAACAACTGCATGCGTCAACATATATGCCTGTAGTTTTACCATCGTATTTTATAACCCCTGCGTATCACAAATTATGCATATCTATATTCCACAATCTGCGCTCGTATAAATGCTTACACACGAATATATGCAATGCATTGAAAGCATAGAGTTCTCCTACCTATGTGAAAAGTGTATATTTTCTGCGTGAAAATAAAGTGGTATTTACCTGTGTGAATCGGCATATTTAAAACATGCGCATGTAAATGAAATTACCAGTATTGCCAAATACTCCACCAGTTTGCCCAGACCTCCAGGTAGTGCTTCTCAACCTTTTTTCTGTCGGGACACACCTGACAGATGATGCTCACAGGCATGACACGTTGAACACGTGACCATCACCGGGCGAAATGTTAAACGTACACTCTGCATCCACAGGAATCCCCTCAACCCCCAGCAATGAGTGCAGAGCAGAACTAAGACATTCCCTGTACAGCTTATCATACAAACAAAAGATATTCTGATTCTGGTGTCATCTCAGTAACAGCACACAAACTCCCTCTACTACCAGGCATAGTTCACCACTAATGCATGTCCTCTTGAGAAAACACAACAAATAAGAGTGAGACACATCTCTATGTGCTAGTAAAATAACTCACCTTTGTCACATACACACACAACCGACCTTCACCAATGTGGAGACAAAAGCTGGAATGGAAACCCCAAAAAGCCACTCTGCTTGCAGTGCAAAACTGGAAAAATGGAAACAAATATATTTCCACCTGCATTAAGCAAGGATAGAAGAAATGCACATTCCCAAAACTGACATATTATGGATCTTGCACCACGTCACTTCTGCATGCCCCCATCATCCTTCACTTCTCCAAATTAATTATTCCCTTTCAGTAATCTCTCCCTCACATTCACATTCCTGCCCAACATTCCCTCACCTTCCCGCATCCTCTCCTGTGCTCAGTCAACTCTCCCTGCCCAGATACGCCCAACCCCTTTTTCCCACCCTGCTCAGCAGCCCCACACTCTCTCTCCCACCTCTTCCTGCCCAGCATCCCCAACCTCCTTTCCTGCACTCCCACATGGTGAGGAGAGCATCAGCAGCATCACTTTTAAAAGAAACTTATCCATACCTGTTATTGGCAGGAATGAACGTCACTCATACATCTCAGGCTATGCTGGATATGCTTTCAATCTCTCAGATTTACCTCTTGTTCTTTTCTTAACACTTGCATTGTGCCAAGTGACCTGCCTCCTGGACTTCATAGGGTATAATATGTACAGGCAACATATCCAAGTGTTCTTAGAGATTCTTTATAATCAAGTTGGTGGTGATATATAATCGTATTTAAGGCTATCTTTCTGTAACCTTTTTTTGTCTCCAATTCATGTTTTGGTACTTGATGATCTCTTTCCATACGTAACACAGTAGGTGCTTGGCATTGCTAACAGGAGCTTAAGTACCATTCTTGTATTTTTCTCCTTTATTACAAAATCCATTTAGCTTACATCAAGTTTTTTCAGTTGGAATGTGAATGTCCCAGGTGATCACAACTTCTTCAGTCTCTACAATTCTATCAGTTACACTTGGAAGTTCTTTTTAAATCAGGACGGATGGTAGAGACCAGTACAAGTAGACTATTTCTTTAGCCTTGTGCAACCTTTTTTTGAGTCTCTGATTGTACCTCTGATTGTACCTCTTGGTAAATGATGAGCTCTTTCCATATGTAGCACACTATTTGCTTGGTACTGATGCTCCTGTCAGCAATGCCATGCTTGTCTTTTTTTCTCTTTTACTACAATGTCCAGTTTGCTTGCATCAAGCTTTTGTCGCATGCTCTTTTTAAATCAGGATAGTAGTGACCAGTATAAGTAGACTACGTCTGTAGCTTTCTACAACCTTTTTTAGGGGTCTCTGACTGTACCTCTTGGTAATTAATGAGCTCTCTCCATAAGTAACACAGGTATTCATGCTCCTATTAGTAATGCCATGGTTTCTTTCTCCTTTAGCACAGTGTCAAGTGTTCTTGCATAGAGCTTCTTCTTAATTGGAATGGGAATGTCCCAATAAAATAAATGAACCTTGTCTGAACACACTGTTATTGAAATTAAAGTTATTAAAAACAATTTAAAAAAAAAAAGTCTTTGCATACTGCTTCAGTGAGAAATCTGGGATCAGTTTTTCAATACGGGGTTGAATAGTAGACAAACTTATACGCATCTCACTTCAATGTCAAGAAGTGTTGACCTATTCTTTTGTCTTCATTGTTTTAAGAGTTGAAAATGGAGCCTCACATAGGTATGGTGTCAAAATCGGAATTAGAATATCCAAAGCCTTATTTGAGATTGCGGAGTACTCATCTTTCAGAGAAATCCAGAATGAATCAACAGAGCAGTCGAGGAATATTGATTTTAACTTGATATCCGAAGATATATCAATTAACTCTTCTTTTTCTATAGAAGTTAAGTTTGATGCTGTGTTGATATTGCGTTCACCAGATGTTCCAAATGGTGAAATCACCCACTCTATTCTAGTGGTTGAGATAGATGGGAAATAGTTTTTCAACCCTGCTTGAAGAGATGACAAGTGAACAGAGATCAAATTTTTAAACTGAACTTTTTGTCCTGTCTCTTTTTCCATTCATTGCAGATGGAAAACTGGACAGATCACCATGTTTAACTGCTAATATCCACATCGTGATTTTTTTTTTGAGAAACTATTCATTTTATCACTTGCTGAGATGACGACATTTTCTTTTCGGCCCTGCATACTAGCATTCAAAGAATTAAGTTTGTGGAAAACATCAGCAAGATAAGCCAACCCTGCACACCACAGCCTGTCTTTAAATTTTTCAGAAAACTCAGGTTTCTCTCTCTCAAAGTATAGGAATAGTTCGGTCTGACGTTCCAAGACAGGATTCAGCATTTTGCCTCTTGAAAGCCACCAGATTTCAGTAGGTAGCAACAAAACTGTGTGTTCTGCACCCATTTCTTCGCACAGTTTTTCAAATAATCTGCATTTCACTGGGCGACTTTTTATATAGTTGATCATATTGATGACAATTTTAAGAACCTCTCCCAATTTGCCTCCATCTGTGCTTTTCACCATAAGCGCTTCTTGATGTAAAAAAACAGTGTGTTGTAATCAAAGTGGGGTTTTCTTTTTTTGCAAGGCTGAGGAATCCTTTGATTTGCTCTGTCATAGCTGCTGCACCATCTGAGCAAACAAACACAGTAATGCCAAAGCAGATTGTTTTCTCGAATGTAGGTATTTACTGCATTAAAAATATCAGCACCAGTTGTTCTTGCCTTTAGCTCTCGACAAAACAGAAATTGTTCCATAATTTCTGATCTATCCACAAATCTTACAAAGGAGATTAACTGAGCTTTGCCACTGATATCAGTGCTTTCATCTAATTGCAAGGCAAACTTTTTACTTGCCTGCAATTTTGGATTAACATTACTTTCAATATCCTCAGGCATGTCGATGAATTGTCATTTGACAAGGGCACCTTTGAATCTTCTTCCGCTGCTGCAGAACCAAGCATTATTTGAACAATTTCTTTGCATGCTGGTAAAATCAGTTCCTCCCCAATATTATGTGCTTTCTTTTTTTCGGCTATTAATTTTGCAACTTTGAACGAAGCCAAGAGAGCTTTCTCGGATATCTTCAAATGATTTTTTCATCATGTTCGAGGATTTTTTAAATGAGAAAAGGAGGTGACAAAAGTAAGCTACCGACTTATAGGCAACATGTTTATGGTTCTGCTCTAAATGCCTCTTAAGTTTGTTGGGTACCATTGATTGGTTTGACAGATTCATGCCACACACCAAGACACTGTGGTTTGGGATTGTCTTCTTTTCCGGTCCATGTAAAGCCAAATTTTAAATACCCCTCACTTTATTTACGACAATGTGCTTTGCCGGTTTTTGATTTGATATCTGTGACATCACTAACTAAGACATTCACGTCTGCACTGCTGCTCTCATCCAGTGAAACTGCACTACTCGAGCTTGGTTGTTAGTCTGGCTTTTTTTTTTTTTTATTACAAAAATATCCATGGCTGTTGTAAAATCTATAAGAAAGTAAAAAAAAACTAATAGTAACAGAAATGAAGGAGGAAATGAAATATTCACTCAGAAGCAAAGCATGCAATTCACAAGCATCTACTACTACAGAAACATTGATCTGAGTTCCATGCTGTGTTCAGCCTCTTCCTCAGGCAGAACACAGATAGAGCCTCACCAGATACAAATTAAAGTAACTATAAAGTTAATGTTTTTGTTGCACTGCATACAGTCTAGCTTCTTGCTGTTTCCAGTTCAGTTTTTATCTGCGCACTTCTGATTATTCATTCCTCATACATCAAACAAAATCAAAAAGTGTAAAACAAATGTAAAACTATACAAATAAACAATACATGTTTCAAAACAGCTGATGAATAGAATATCCAGTAATTAAAAACTCATTTAAACATTTTCCAAATATAAATAAATTATTTCAAAACAGCAGACACATCACATAATACCTGATAATTAAAACAGAAGTCAATCAAGAAAAACAAAGAAAGCCACTCATATAAAAAATTAAAAATTCTTCAAATACCAATAAATTATTTCAAAACAACAGATATCACATAATACCCAATAATTATAACAGCAGTCAATCAAGAAAAATAACTTTAAGAAAACCATCTTTACTTACCCTCTCCAGCAAGTCTCCTACTCCTCTCCCTTGCAGGCCAGTAGATGAGTAGAACATATCAGAAGCAGCAGTAGCTGCTGAAGCTTGATCCTCAGGATCCTTAGCCTTATGGTCTAAATCAGGCCACTTTCTTCAACCTTGGAGGGGTAGGCACCCCCCCTCTGGAAACTAATAGCCAATAAAATACATGACCAGTGTCTCTTTTTCACACACATACCAGTCACCCCCCCCCCCCCAACCACTCTCTCTTTCTCTTCCACCAGTCATCCCGATCAGTCTCTCTCTTTCACACACTAATCACCTCCCCCAACCAATCTCTTTTACACACTAGTCACCTCCAATCATTGTCTGTCTCTCACTCACACACACACACACACACACACACACACACACACACCCATCCACCATCACCTCCTCCCCTCCCCCCCCCCCCCCACTCCATCTCCAACCTTCATCAATGTTCATTTCAGATTGGAAAATTGATTCACAGTTCCCTGCTTTCCAGTCTTCCCCTGCCTCAGAGTGCCTCTTAGCCAGGCTGCATTGGGGAGGAGCCAGTGTCAGAAGCATGAGCTTTTGTCCCTGCAGCACTCCCCATCCTTGACCTGGTACAAGCACTAAAATGCTGCTTTTGCTCCCCTGTTTCTTAAGACCCCCTGCCTCCCCCCAGCTCCAGTTTTATATGCTGCTTGAACCAGGTGGCTGTCTCCCCCTCATCAAGGGGACAGCCCCCTCCCATGAGCCCTGGCAATTCTCGGGTAAGGAGCATAGTTCCTAAACCAACTTTACTATGTTGGCAATTGGGCATGTAGCACTCAGGAGGCAGCGAGGACCAGGACGGGGGCAGGCACAAAGTCTCAAATAGGTGAACACAAAGGAATAGATGCCTGGATCTTTTTTCAACGCTTTATTGGTGCAGAGACGTGTCAAATAAAATCGCTCGACTCAGGCCGAGGTTCGCAGCTTTACAGCCGCTGCCTCAGGGGCTACAAACAGAGTGAATAATCAAAAATCAATCAAAAATAATATTATTAAGATCTTACGAATATTAAAAATAATTTTATATAAAAGAATAAACATCCTTTTCAAACATTGTAAAGATCTAAAATCAAAGCATCATAATAAGACAAAAAATGACAAAAACGTTTTGGTTAAAAATAATTAAAAGGTGACAACAGATAAACATCTAAAACACAAAAGATTCAAATTAGAAACATACTTTTAGCAATGAAAGCAAAATAAATTTTGCATTAAAAATATTCTAATTTACCTCCACTACTCCAATCAATGATGTGTTTCCTCCAATCAATTGTACTAGTATGCCAGCAGTGCAAGAACAACTAAAATCTGCACTGCTGGCATACTAGTCTGCCTGCTGAAGTTGGGTTTTGACTTTGTAGGTAATATTTTTATTAGTATTTTATTGGAATTCTATGTTATAAGACTGCGGGGACCCTGCGTGGATGCAAGGTATAATGCATGCATGAGCATGCTCAGAGAGGCTCAGTCAAAGTTCTGGAAACTTTGAAATAACTTTTCCATGCTGGTCTCCATTGGATGAAGTCACCCATGTGAGAGGACTAACATCGTGCTGTCCTCGGAGAACACCTGTTACAGGTAAGCAATTCTGCTTTCTATTTCTCCAGTGTTGTTTTGCAGGCAGAGTCTGGTGTCTCAGGGTTTCCAGTTCAGATGTTATCTACATATTTCTATTTCTGATTTGTGGAGACTTATTCTGTATTTGCTGAGGGTCTGTTTGTGTTTTGCATGTGCATCTGAGGTGAGGTATAGTTTTTATGTAGAGAACTGTATCAGTCTGGCTTGTTTTGTTTTGTTTTTTTCCTATCTGCACCTCCTAATAGGAGGATATATTTTATTCTAGGGCAATAGTTCTAAACCTTTAATGACTGTAACCCTTTTAAGAGTTTTAGATATCTTGTCAAAAAAAATTCAAAATTCACAGCAAATACTATAGCCCCTATTCACAAAGCTGTGTTAAGGGGTAACACACCAAAACATAATTATTTGCAATGGGGCCTATTCACAAAAAACTGCTAAACTATGGTAAATATTTTGTCATAAAAAACCTCTAGTATAAGGCTTCAAAAATCCTCCTTGTTAATTCTATAACTCAAAACACTGCTCCAAAAAGGAGGAATTATATTTTACCCTTGCTAACACACAAATATTTTTTTGGGAAATTGTATCAGAATGATTGTGCCTTCACAGTCGCCTGGCTCTTGCCCTTACAGGGCTACAACCAGTATCGTGTATATGGCACACAGTCACCTCATTTGCTCTTTCCCAGTTTCTTATTTTAAAAACCCCATCACGTGATTCACTATTAAAAACCTATCTCTCGTGCAACATTTAAATTTTTACCCACACCTTAAGTGCTCTCCTCAAAAGATTTCTTTCAAATTCTCAGTTTTTGATCAATTCAAATCTCAAAAACATTTAAATGCTTATCTCAGTTCTTTACGCTGTTCATTCAGTTCACAGTGCCGCTGTTACATACACACTCCCGACATCGACGATGTTTCGGCGGCAGCACCCGCCTTCTTCAGTGGATCTCTCCTGAATATGAAAACACATTCATTCTCACTTATCAAAGTTCTTTCTCAAACATTTTTCAACATTTTATGGCTCTAGCTACGTGACTTACTTTCAGAAATGGCCACAACCAGCTCCTTGCCTCAGCACCCCATTCCACAAGGTTTTAAAACAACTTTCAGGATATTGTGATGTGTACTGAAATGTTTGTCTGTATAGTAAACTAGCATCTGGTCATGTTTAAGATATTGGATACTGTCTTTTGAGAAGAGAGGCAAGACCAGAAAATATGATACAGACTTTTAAATATCTGAAAGGTATTAAAAGTGTACATGAGACAAACTTTTTCCAATGGAAAGGAAGCTGTAGACCTAGGGGTTGGGACATGAAACTCCAGGAGGGTATAGTCAGGAAATATGTTTTCATAAGAAAGAGTGGTGGACGTCTGGAATGCTTCCTGAAGGGGAGGTGGTGGTGTTGGAATTCAAAAGGGCGTGGGATAAACACAGGATCCCCAGTGACAAGAGAATAAAAATGAAGCATTGGGATAACATGGTAACTTTTCTGAATGGGAGTATCCTGCACAGAATGGCAAATGAGGAGATAACCAGCACAGGGCAGCAGTTACAACCCTGAATACCTTGCTGGGCAGACTGGATGAATCACTTGTTTGTATCTGCTGTCATTAGAACATAAGAACATGCCATACTGGGTCAGACCAAGAGTCCATCAAGCCCAGCATCCTGTTTCCAACAGTGGCCAATCCAGGTTACAAGTACCTGGCAATTACCCAAACACTAAGTCTATCCCGTGCTACTGATGCAATTAATAGCTGTGGCTGTTTTCTAAGTCAACTTAATTAATAGCAGGTAATGGACTTCTCCTCCAAGAACTTATCCATTCCTTTTTTAAACACAGCTACACTAACTGCACTAACCACATCCCCTGGCAACAAATTCCAGAGTTTAATTGTGCGTTGAGTGAAAAAGAACTTTCTCTGATTAATTTTAAATGTGCTACATGCTAACTTTACCATGAGGTCCATATTCAAACGCATTTAGCCGGCTAAATGAATATTTTCCAGCTAAATTCTAGTTAGGGGCATTCCAGGGTTGTAACTGGGAGGAGTTGAGTTAGCCGGTAAAGTTAGCTAAGTTAGCTGGATGATGTAACTGTTTGTCTGGTCGGGCCAAAGAGCTGCCCTGTTTGGCGCTATAGTTGTCTGTTAACTTTAAGATTGCTGGCTATATTCAATAGTGCAGTTTTACTATTGAATATACCTCCAAAGTTAGCTGAATAAGTTTATCTGGCTAACTTTACTAGCCAGACTGTGTCTGAATGTGGACCTCTATGTTACTATAAGACATCATTAATAAAATTGAAATACATGGTTTAGCACTGGTGAGCGCTTGAAATCATTGAGTTTAAAATTAAAAAGTTTCACCCCAACATATGATTTCTGTTGCAGACTATATTGAAATCTGTTGTCAAGTGCACTCTAATATTTATCTATAAGAATATAGCTTATCATATCTCAGACCTGCATGCCTAATGTGCACCCATGTTACCCTTGGGTCCAGCCAGGAGATGTATTCTGGCTACGCTGCGGGAGCTGAAGGCATACATGGGCCGCCTCAGTTTGAATGGCGCTTTCCATGGAGACCACAAGTTCCTGAAGGAGCTGTGGCCTCCGTGCACAGGGCATCCTCATTTCATGCCACAATGAGTCAGGAGGGATTCAGAAAATAGCAAGGTACATCTAGTTCAACAATAAAGTTACAATTTTTGATGTGTAGACACGAGTTTGTGGGGGAACTTTGCAAACTGTGTGTGCCAAGGGTTACACCGGACTGTGGAAGAACAGCCGGTAGTTTTCGGGGGTCACTGCCCTTTTAAACACAGATTGCCTAACCAAACCCTCAGTATGGCATCAGGATCTGGTGGTGCTGTAATGCAGCAACATCGCCCCCTCCTGAATGTAAATTTCTACCTGGGCAAACACGCTAGAGAAGATCATTGCAAATAGCTCGCCTTGTTGTAGAAAAACATGCTTGACCTTGCTACAAATCAGGAAGGAACCGACCTATGTATTTATTTTGTTTATTTTGTATTCCGCCTTATTGTGGGTGCTGACATTTCCATCTGCAGAAAAATTAAGTGAAAACCTGGCCCTCCTGGGTGCCAGCAGGAGAAGTAAGGCTGACATTTCAAATGGAATGTGGTCTGATCCCAAAGACAGGGGTTCTCGTCCCTCTTTGCTTTGCAAGGGGGATCTCTCCGTAGTTCCGTACAATATTGCAACAGTTCAGTCTTATTGGAATTCAAGACCAAGTTACTTTGGTCAAGCAAGGAAGGCCATTGCAGCAAGGCAGCGAAGTTGATGGGCACGTAATGCACATCACCTCGGTTTACAGCAAAACAGTAATTCAGCCACAGGCTTTACAATAAACATGTGCATTAATGCTGCGCTGCTCTGGCAGGCTTCCTCTTGCTGCATTCTGCGTCCAGCTCCAGCGGAGCCAGGCCTGTGATCGGCCGCCATGAGACTTCATTCTCAACTACCCAGAGGCTTTTCCCTATTTTATATTCTCCCCCCCATGCTTAATCTGGCCATTATAGTGATGGTCCCGGGCTCCTCCTGGAATCCTGCAATCGTGGACCTTCAGCAAATACCATGATTCCCCTCCCCCAGGGAGACTGTGACCACTGCCTCCGCAGCATCTCTTGACCTGGGGAGCAGAGGGCCTGAGCTGGGGCCTGAATCCAGGACCTTCCGCATGGCAGTGCGTAGCACTTACTATCTCAGCTACGGGGCCAGCCAAGTTTGGGCTCCTTTTACTTTTAAGGTATGTAAAAAAATTTAAAAAATTGTAAGCAGCTTTTATTTAACTAGAAAAACCTAATCTTTGGAATTTTATTTGCAGGAAACTCTGCATATCTACCACTTACCAGCAAATATGATTGCTCATGAGTTATTTGGCTTCTTTTTTTTTTACTTGTTTTCTAAATGCTTTCCAAGCTGTATTGGCCTTGCTGGAATTGAGTGAGGCCCTTTACCATCTGCTCCCGTTTCTACGGGCTGTCAGCACTGTAAGAGTCAGAGAGGACTGTGGTACATTGAATTCACAAGAAAAATCCCAACTCACTGTAAGGAGAATACACACAGAGGTTCTTTTGTTGCTCACATCTGCAGCAGAGCTTGTTTTGGATAGAAAGGAAAGACTGTCTTTTTAAAATTAGCAAAGAATAAATAAATAAAATATACCTTTTTTTAACTTAAGACCAATGCAAATTTCTTAAAATGTACATTAGGGTATATTTTTATTAAATAGGGAGGCCCTTGTTGCCTTTTAACTCAGTTGCACATTACTTCACTTGATAATTTCACACTGACTTCTTGTCAGCATAGCATCTTCTAAATCCAGTTTTTCTTCCTGAAGGCGTGAGAACATGTCTGCATTACCAGGGGGCTGTGTAAATCTGCACTACAAAGGGGCCCCCGTCAGTTTAGTAATCTGGGAAGGGTAAATATTTAGAACTATGTAACAATGGCAAGATGAGGAGGAAATGAAGGTTTGGTGGGATCTTGTGTTGAAAAACATGTGGCTTAAGCAATCTATGACAATACATTGAAATTCTTGGCTTAGTGTGCAGCAGTCAAAAAAGCAAATAGAATGTTAGGAATTATTAATAAAGGAAAGGAGAATAAAACAGAGAATATCATGATACCTCTGTATTGCTCAGTGTTGCGACCACAACTAGAGTACTCTGTGCAGTTCTGGTCACCACATTTCAAAAAAAGATATAGCAGAAATGGAAAAGGTTCAGAGAAGAGAGGCCAAAATGATAAAGGGGATAGAACAGCTTCCCTATGTGGAAAGGCTAAAGAGGTTAGGGCTCTTCAGCTTGCAGAAGAGACAGCTGAGGGGAGATATGATTGAAGTCTATAAAATAATGAGTGGAGTATAATGGGTAAATGTGAATCAGTTGTTTACTCTTTCAAAAAAATAAAAAGACTAGGGGACGCTCCATGAAGCTACTCAATAGCACATTTAAAACAAATCTGAGCAAACACTTTTTCACTCATCTTGCAGTAAAGCTCTGGAATTCATTGCCAGAGATTGCGGCACAATCAGTTAACATAGCTGGACTTAAAAAAGGTTTGGACAAGTTTCTGGTGGGAAAAGTCCATAAGACTACTATTAAGCAGATAGACTTGAGGAAAGCTACTGCTTATCCCTGGGTGTAAGCAACATGGAATCTCTCTACTATTTGGGATCCTGCCAGGTACTTGTAATCTGGATTGGCCATTGTTGGAAACAGGATATTGGGCTTGATGAAGCCTTGGTCTTGACCCATTCTGGCAGTTCTTATGTTCTTTTATTACACAAGTTTGCATGTTCCTGATAGGAAGCTAAAGCTGTGGCAATCATTTTATGTAGAAATAAGTCACTGATGTAATACATTTGGGTCTAACTTCGAGGAGCTGTGCTACTTTCTTCAAATCAGGGAGTAAAGCTCTCAAAAGCTAGTCACAAATATATGGAGTACGGTGTTTCACTTTTATTTCTGTGTATCCAAGTGGCCTAACACAGAAATCATACTGCATTAATTTTCAATATGGAAACTTTCACAGTGGTTTCCAAGGAGAAGTGGTGGTGTTTTGTTTTATTTTGGTTTTATGTGAGAGAGAGAGGAACCCATCTACAGACCAGATAGGCTGTCCAGAGCCTGAATCAGAGATCTAAGAGAGAGGTTTCTGAAACTCCTCAAGACATTTGACTACTCCCTGCCCTGCTGCTCATCAGCGTAAGCACCAACGATCCTGCAAGGTCTGAGCCCGAGCATATTAAAAAAAACAAACAAAAAAAAAAAGACTAAATGGCAATTAGATCACAGTGAAAGAAGTACGGGTCCGGGCAGGGTTCTGCTCTGTCCTTTCAAACCAGGGTAAAGGCTAGAGAAAGGCTCCTCCATGGCTGCATGGACAGTGTCCGTCACAAGGCTTTGGTTTGCTGCTGTATGAAGAAGATCTGCTGAGAAAAGATGGGGATACCCCTGTCAAGAAGCAGAAAGGGCGTCTTTGCTCCACTCTCTCTGACCTAGTGAGGAGGGCTTTAAACCAACGCCCCCCAGGTAAGCAGGTCACTCAAACTGGAATAAGCTTGGGGGAGCAGAGAGGTGCCTGTATTAGCAGGTGAGTACACCCAGGCAGTGGTAAATGAGAAGGTACCGGTATTTAAAAAATACGAAATGTGAATTGGCCAAGTGACAGTGGGAGGATTCTAGGAAAGGAACAGATAAAAAATAACTTGGAAAGTCATGTGTGCATATCCAGCAAAATCATTGATCTAGAAACCACCATGGTGAAAGAGCACATTAATGGTGCCATTTTTTCAAAGAATTTAGACTCTAACATTTGGAATTAGGTTCCTAAATTAGCCTTTTTGAAAATTTACTAGGGCTGAGTGCCTCAATCTAGGCTCCCAGTTTCATTAGGCTCCCAAATTTAGGAACCTTAAAAAGTGGCCTCGGGAGCGGAGTTAGGGCAGGGAAACAAAGTTAAGAGCTCAGCACAGATTTTCAGAACTAGGCACCTAATTTAGGAGCCTAAATCTAGGCAAATAAATAGCAGGGGCCTGAACTTAGGTGCCTAACTTTTCGGATTCTAAATTTGTAAATTTTCAGCTGAAAACAAAGTTCATGTGAAAATAGGCACCTAACTTCGGGGCCTAAATGTAGGAGCTCGGCTTTTTTTTTTTTTAATGTAACTGTAGTAACTGACTCGTGCTTCGGTAATAGTCAGGACTGGGTAGTGCATATACACCAGGCTGTGCTGTGTCTCAAAATAAATTAAGAAAAAAGAATGGGAATTAGGAATTGCTTTATATTTTAGGGATATTGTAGAAGCAGTTGTGGTACCAAGTGAGCAAGGAAATAGCTGATTTGCTGAGGTTTGTCTTGAAGAGACCAAAGGGGTCTAATATCTGTGTAGGTGTTTTATATATTCAAAGTTGTTAAATCACAAGAGGATAGTGAGAAATGGCAAGAGAACCTTGTGAGACTGGGAGACCGGGCAATGGAATGGCAGATGAAATTTAATGCGGACAAACTCAAGGTGATGCAGGTAGGGAAGAGTAACTCAAATTATAGCAACACAATGCAAGGTTCCACATTAGAAGTCACCACCCGGGAAAAGGATCCAGGCGTCATCGTGGGTAATATCTTGAATTCTCTGCTCAGTGTGTGGCAGCAACCAAGAAAGCAGATGGAATGCTAGGAATTATTAGGAAAGAAGACTAAAAAGTGGACTTGGGGTAATCCTTTGCTTATCCCTGGGATTAGCAGCATGGAAGCTGTCGACGTTTTGGGATCCTGGCAGGTACTTGTGACCTGGATTGGCCACTGTTGGAAACAGGATACTGGGCTTTGATGGACCTTTGGTCTGACTCATTATGGCATGTTCTTATCTTCTTATGTTCTCCAATTTTATAATTTTTGCTCCAACCAGATTGGCTAACTTATCCATTAGTCTTCTCATGAAACAGTGTGAAAGGCTTTAATAACATTGACAAGCCACATCTACTGCCCTACTCTGATCTGCTATTTATTTATTTTATTTATTTAACAGCTTTTCTATACCGGTATTAGTGGTGACATCACACCGGTTCACATCTAACTGAAGGTGGAAAATACATTAAACAGGGGCAGGGGGGTGGGAGTACAGATAACAAGAGCAAAAGAAGATCTCTGCAGGAACAGGCATAGAGGAATGGGACAGAGGAGAGATAACAAGGATGGTCAGCAGCAAGACTTGAAGGTGAACAGTTTTAACATAACATAGCAATAAACAGTTTTTAACATAACTTAGTGGTAAGATTAACGCCACAAGTGGCAGCAGAGGGATTAGGAGTTGGAGAGGAACTAGGTGGGAGGAGGGCGTGGGTGCTGAGGAAGTTGCAGAACTCCGGGGTCTAGTCTGGGAATGCCTGTTTGAAGAGCCAGGTCTTTATTTATTTATTTATTTATTTATTTTTTAATTTTTTTTTAATTTATTTATTTAATTTATTTATTTAATTTATTTATTTATTATTTATTTATTATTTATTTATTTAATTTATTTATTTATTTTATTTATTTTTTAATTTGTTGAGCAAATGGGATGTCACACATCCCATTTGCTCAACAAGTCCGAGATCTGGGTATCATTCTCGATGGCCACCTCACACTGAAGAAATTCATCAGTAGTATAATAAAGGATGGATTTTTTAAACTTCACACCCTTAAGAAACTTAAACCTCTACTTCATCCCCCTGACTTCCGTACGGTTCTACAAACCATTATCTTTGCCAAAATCGACTATTGTAATTCCCTTCTCCTCGGACTCCCCAACAATGCCATCCACCCCCTTCAAATACTACAAAATACAACAGCCCGGATTTTGACCAACACACACACACGACCACATCACACCGGTCCTAAAAGATCTACATTGGCTTCCCATAGCTTCCCGTATACAATATAAGGCTCGCTCACTCGTTCATAAGGCCTTGTTCAATCCCGAAATGAATTGGTTCAATGACACCCTCCGATTTCACCAAGCCAATAAACCCACTAGACACATTCATCTCGCCACCATGCCCACCACCTCACCTAAACTTTACAAATTAACCTCCATGAGAGCCCGTGCATTATCTATCGCCGGGCCTATTCTCTGGAACACAATGCCAGTTGAACTTCGCCAAGAAGAATGCTCAAAAACCTTCAAGCGCAAGCTCAAGACCTGGCTCTTCACCAAAGCATATACTTAAAGTCCCCGTGCTCTCATCTACACCCTCCCCTCTTGACTTGGTTTTTCACTAAAAGCGGGTGAGTCCCCGCTTGAACTGGCTTCTCCCTAAGCTTACACCATTCCTCTTCTCCCTCCCTTCCGTATTACCCTTCCCCCCTCCATTCCCTACCTCTCCCCCCCCCTTCTCACCTCACCCCTTCCCTGAACTATTGTTATTTTATATTATTCCCTATAATTGTACATTTTGTATATACCTGCAATCTTCGCTTACAATAATTCACTAATCTAATTTTATTCTTCTGTCACTTCTCCCCCCCTTTTTTCTCTTCTTTTACCATCTTGTAATCATGTTATTCTAATTTTAGTTTAATGCTCTAGTTATTATGTTCCAATATTTTTTAACTGTATTATGTTAAACTTGTTCGATGTAAAGTGCCGCCACTGGCACTAGTTTCTTGTTACGCTGTGAACCGATGTGATATCTTTGATGAATGTCGGTATATAAAACCGTTAAATAAATAAATAAATAAATAAATAATTTGGTGGGGCAGAGTTCGAGCCAGAGGTTTGTAGGGAGAGCGTTCCAGTGGGTTGGACCGGCAACGGAGAGGGCTCTGTTCCTCGTGGAGGAGAGGTGAGCTTTCTTAAGTGCAGGGACGACAAGGGTTCCTTTATTAGTTGTTCTGGTTGGGCGGTTTGAGGAAGTGAGACAGAGTGGCTCATCGAGCCAATTGGAGTTATGTCTGTAGATGGATTTGTGGATGATAGTAAGGGTTTTATAGAGGATGCGTGATGGGATAGGGAGCCAATGAAGGTCTTTGAGGGTGGGGGTAATGTGGTCATATTTGGTCATTTCATCAAAGAAATCATTCAAGTTTGTTTGGCAACATTTTCTCGTTGTGAAACCGTGTTGCCTATGATCCTATAACCAGGATGGATTTAGAATTTTGCTATATTTAGGCACTTTTGGTGCTTTCATTCCCCCATCTCCTGTTGAGGGTCTATTACAGGATAGCAGAGGGCTGTTCTCTGTTGAATGAGATTTAGTAGAGCAGGAAGGCAGCAAATCTTAGCAATCCTGCTGCCCCCCTAGGCACAGGGATAATGGGTGCCTATCGACAAATCCAGGGCTGCCTATAACCCACTGGCTTCTGGGTCAGGGGTGCTCAAACCGGTCCTATGGTCCCCCCCCCCTCAGTGAGTTGGGTTTTCAGGGTATCCCTAATGAATATGCATGAGATTTATTTGCATGCACTACTTCCTATGTATGCAGATATTTCTTGGGCATTATCATTAGGGATATCCTGAAAACCCGACTGGTTGGGGGGCCCATAGGAGCGGTTTAAGCACCCCTGTTTTAGGTAATACACTCTTCTGTCCTATGGTAGTACTTCTGTTACTTTAGTGTTTTTGCTTCTTCTTCTTCTCCAGTGTCTTGGAACCTCTCTTGTTTGAACAGAGCTGGGAGAGGTACAGCCATTAACTCCTTCACTGTTTTGGAATGTACACATCATATCTCAGAGCCTCATTTATTTTCATTGTGCCAGAACCTTGAATACTACCTCCTCAGTAAATAGTAATGTGTTTACTCCACAGCCCTTTATGTCCTTGCTTTTTGCCTTTAGTTCATCCGGGTTTTTTTCCAGTGTAAATATCGAGCAATAGTATTTGACATCTGATCTTCTTAGATCCGCCTTCTTCTGATGTGTTTTAAATCTATGTTGGCTTTATTTCATTAAACTATGACTACTTATATGTTCAGTAATTTTGTTCTTTATAATGTTTTCGACCATTTTCCCGGCATTGATAACAGGCTCACGGGTCTGTAATTTCCTGTATCACCTCTGAAATCCTTTTTAAAAATGGAGGTTACATTGGCCACCTTCAAGTTATCTGTGGACTGGTAGGAAGGAGCCAGATGATTATATGTGGCCACTGGCATTTCAGTGCTAAGTTTGGTAGCCATGTATGATACGCTCCTCCCACCTTCAGACTAATTTATCACATCTTATTTAGTTGTACCGTCTCAAGTGATTTGTTTTTTTCATTATTTGGTTTTCTCTTGGTCTATGGTTGAAGATTCAAGTAATGTTTTTGTGAGACACACCAATTGGATATTAAAGTTCAATGGAATTGAGCCACTCAACTTAAGGAGCTTACCTGCACACCCTCCAGCTTTATAAACTTCCAGTCTTGGTAGCTGTTCCATTCCAATCTGCCCAAGGGCATATCCTTCCAAATTCAGCTACATTCAAATTTTTTAAACCACATATGTATCCAGCCTGAAACTAGGTGCTCACTTAACACATCCAGGGCCCCCAGTCTCTCCAGAAGAAGAGGTTACATATCAGTCTTCTGCAGTATGCTGCACTCTAAATGTTTTCAGAAATCAGATGGCAAATCAAATTGTCCTCATCCAAAAAGGCAATCAGACTGTGGAGCTGGGCCATTTAATGTGGAATGATCCTAAGGACAAAAGAAATTGCCATGCTGGGTCAGACCAAGGGTCCATCAAGCCCAGCATTCTATTTCCAACAGAGGCCAAACCAGGCCACAAGAACCTGGCAAGTACCCAAACACTAAGAAGATCCCATGCTACTGATGCAATTAATAGCAGAGGCTATTCCCTAAGTAAACTTGATTAATAGCCTTTAATGGACTTCTCCTCCAAGAACTTATCTAGCAAGCAAGGAGGCCATGTGGCAGACAGACTGAATCACCAGCTTGACCCTCATGAATGATACCCAAATCCGAGTGTAGCAAACAGGAGATTTTCTGGATGTGGAACGCCTGAGGTAAATCTCTTTGCAATAGCTCGGAACAGGAAAATGCCAGTATTTTGCTCCAGAAGGTCAAAAAACATAGAGAAAGGAACTCCTTATGTGTATTCACCAATACATCTAGTGGGAAAAAACTAATAATACCCCAAAGGGAGTAGGGAACTAGCATTTTTAGAGATCTCTTGGCTGAGACAGATTTGATTTCTAATCCTTTAGTAATTATCCATCAGGAAATTAGTCAAAGGGAAACTTTTTTTAGCTCCAATATTGCAGAACCAGGGGAATGTTGCTTCACCCTAGTCTTTAATCCCTCACCCTCATGGCTTGGATGTGCAACGTGAAGCAATATGTTCTTTTGATCTTTCTGCCCATGGTCTCAAGTGCTGCTCGCTTCTAGGAGGGAATTCACTAGAATCTCTTATGGTTGTAAATGGAGGAGGTTTGTTACTTGGTATTTGATGGCAAGGGCTCATTCTTTCATTTAGAGTTGTCTTCCTTGAAAAAAAGTTTTATCCAACCAAAAAACATTGTTCCTCACTTGTAGTAGCATTG
Organism: Rhinatrema bivittatum; assembly: GCF_901001135.1. Taxonomy (NCBI): domain Eukaryota; kingdom Metazoa; phylum Chordata; class Amphibia; order Gymnophiona; family Rhinatrematidae; genus Rhinatrema; species Rhinatrema bivittatum. Next base: position 36,781,749 of record NC_042617.1, on the reverse strand, counting down.
TTGTTCTTTTCTTTTTTTGTTGAAGGCAACTCTTAGCTAGTGAGTCCTATCAGTGTGACTCGGTGATTCATCTTGAATACAGAGAAGGCAAAAATGCAACAGTGTTCTTTGAAGACAGGAGCATGAGCTGCCACGCTTACTCTCTCCTCGCCCCTTTTGGAAATGAATGTATTAGCTTAATGACAGAACTGAGGCACGCTGTAGGGACATGGAATTTGCTGCGCATGTCCGGTAGAGCCCTATCGGTTTTTCCTGGAAAGTTCTGGATGACATCACTCATCAGTGTCTTCACCTGTAAGCAGCTTCACACTCTCATATCTCCCCTCAGGAATCCTAATCTTTTGATACTTTCCTGCTATGGAGATGTTGTCTTTTTCCTAATCAGCTTTGTTGCCCTTCTCTCTAGCTTTTCTCTGTGTGCCTTTTTTGAGATGGGGGGTTACCATAATTGTAGACAATATTCAGGACGTGAGTGCATCGTGGTTTTATGTAATAGTGGAATAATTGCTGTTAGTTGCCTAGTCTTTGATTAAGCTGTTACTTTGTTGAGGTAATAAATGACTTGCTTTGTTATAAAAGACGTTTCATAGTGACTTGAGAGCATTCCTCAGGCTCAAATGTGGCTCTGTGTAGCTAGGTATAACATTTTAGGCACGTCTTAATTTCAGCAGAGAATTAAAAAAAAATAATAATTCATTGAATCAAGTAAGAGCAATACTTTAAATATTAAGACTGTAGTCGAATGTGACTCTGAGTCTTGGCTTGCTGCAAGCATGGTTCACTGAGGGACAAAGGCTGAGCGAGGATCATTACTGAGGGCTGATAATTGAGGGCAGGTTTGGTTTTGGCTGTGTTGCTTTTATAATGTAGAGTGCATGCAGTAGTAGCCAGTGAAATTGGAAATGCCAAGGAGAATACGTTCATAAAGTTGGTGAATATGAATTATATTTAAATAAGTTGGGTAATTTCTTTTGATGTGGGATCTCATGCTGTAAGGTTAGCCTCCCTTGGGACACTCGAGCATCTGCAAGGGGAAGCTCAAATTCTCTGTTTGTTGGGTTGTCCTTTGTTTTTAGAAGGTTTTGGTGATAAGTTATTAGAAAAATAATCGCCACCAGGGTAAATTCTTTGGCTTTAAGAGATCAGGCGTTTATGTATAGTAAATTCTCATAACAGTGTGTCTGTCTTGCATTATGACATTGCTTACCATCTCTTATATGTTAAACATACTCAGTATGTTTTTCTGTACGCAGACATTTTTAGCAGCACATACATTTAGAAAAGATTACATCAGAAATGGATCTTTTTGTGACAGATGGAAGAAAATGTACCATATAGTCAAATGAAATGAAAACATCAGGGGAGATTCCTACACGAGGTAAAAGCCAAAAATATGATGAAACCTGTTCAAATTTAGTATTTATGTGAGGCGGGTCTGCTGATGTATCCTGGTCTCTGGCCGATGGTAGTACGCGGCCCTGTAAAATAGAAGCAAAAGACCCCTGCCTCAGCATCTAAAAAAGAGCTGCTGGTTTGGGGTTTTTTTGTGTTTTTTAAAGTGAATAATTTTACAGAGCGAATAACAATGACCAAATAATACAATGGTATAAAAGTTGAGAAGTGGCTGGGGTTAGGCGGCACAGGGACTTGGAATCTAGTCAGTGGGCCATTTTGAAAATGTTTGGAAACTCGTGGTTTACTATGACGAGCCAAGCAGAAATCAGAAAATGTCCTCCTCCAGCTTCAAACTATATAAGATGAGAGCCGTAGATAATCAGACAAGCATTGTAGTGCTGTTGCATTGCAGGTTCTTGGAGGGAGATCTGCTGGCATCAAATGAACCACAAGAGAAAACCTTGAACAGGATGAATCTTGTTTACTTGCTATTTTTTTTATTTTATAGCATACGTAAATTCATATTTTGAATTTCACATTCACTGTTCAGCTATTCTTGTAAGCGTAGTAATAAACTGGTGATGTGACATCAGTTCTTTGTATTTTGGTCTGGCAGTTTCCCTCCTCCTTTGCGTCCCCAGCTCAACTGGAACCTACCTCCACTGTGCCACGGTGCCAGGATCCCTTCATCCTCAGCCACTCTCTCTTTTATACTCTGACCCAACTCAGCCCAGCCATCGCAGTGACTGCCTTTAGTCAGGGGCCACAAGCTGCATCTCCCTCTGCAATCCGGCTAATGTGCACACACCCCCCCCACAGCAGAGGCTGAAGATGCCATTGAGCGATGACTGAGACTCCCCGCTCCAAACCAGGGAATGGAAGCTTGACCTAGGAATTAGAGTAGTGGACAGTACTTCTCCTAAGTGCCCAGTGCCAGCTCTGATGGATGATATTTCTGTACCACGCAATTTGTGAAATTGGTGTGGCAAGGTTTCCCCATCCAATCACTGTATTTCTCTGCTTTTGGCCATTGACTTTATTTCAGATTATGGCACTAAGTACAAATATTAATTACTGAGATTTCTAGTAGGAATCAGCACAGAGCAGTTTTCTTAGCATTGTATTGCAAAGAGGGAAAACTCATTTTTTGCAAAGCAGTGTTGGTCTAGCATCACATTAGTAATGATGTAACAGACTTCCTTGTTGGTGGCCGTTGCACAGCAGAAGGCATGGATGAGAAGAACGGCTGAGCTTCTGCCTCCAGGGGCTGATGGATTTGGTGCTTGTGGCACCACCGGTAGTACCGGTGCTTGTGGGGCTACTGGTGGGAGTGGTACTTGTGTGGCCATGGGAACTGTAAGGTGGGAGTGGTACTTGTGTGGCCATGGGAACTGTAAGGTGGGAGTGGTACTTGTGCAACTTGAAGGCTGCCAGAGGGGGTGATGCTTGGATAGAGACTGAGCTGGCATTTGGCAGGGCCAAGGAGGAGGGAAGGAGAGGATAAGTTGAGGGATCTATAAAAACAAGGGATGTTGAAACAAGAAAAGAAAGATGCAGAAGTAGGGATGAGGAGAAGGAGAGAAGGCTATGAATGCTGGGGAAGGGGAGAGAAGTCTTGAGAGGAAATTAGACTAGTGATAGAAGTTTATAAAGGCAGTAAGAGTGAGAAGGTTTTGGAAGTGAGATAGGAGAGAAGAGTTGTTGCGGGAAAAGGATTGCACTGGGGAAGGGAAGAGAAAAAAAGGGCGAAATGATAGAAAATAGTAAAATAAGAACAAAGTCAAGAGTTTAAGAAAAAAGAGGATTAATGAAAAGGCAACAAAATACTGATAAAGAGAAGAAGGAACAGAGAGAGAGAAGAAAACATCAGACACAGAAAAGTTAAGTTTAATCATTCTCTTGCATTTAAATTTTGATACATAGTCTTGACTCACTGCTACATAACATTTTTCTGGTGCAACAATGACTGCTATTCGAAATATTTCATCATAATATATTCCCTGGAAATAGTAAAATGTGATAATTGCTATTTAAGTGCACATTTTGTTGATTGATTCTGCATGACTTCTTTATAACTGTTTCAAGTTAAAAAACAAAAACCCCAAAACAAAACTAATACATAAAAATAAAAGCACAACAGAGTGGATTTTCAAAGCATTTAACAAGATAAAATCAGGACTTTGCCAGTTAAACTTCACCTGCTGAAAGTGCCCTCCCCATCTCATCCCCCTAAATCTAATCAGCTAAATTCACAAAGCACTTAAATGTAGCCAGTTAAAAGGGCGAGGCTAGAGGCATAGTTAGGTCAGGGATGGAACTTAACCGGTTAACACTGGTTTTCAGCACTAGTTGGTTTAACTGAGCAAAAAATAGCAGGGCCTAAATCTGTCTGGTCTAATTTTGACTGGCTGGGTTTAGATGAAAATTTGTTCACCTGCCTTATTCTCTCCTGGCCCGTTGAAAATATAGCACACTGTAATTTTGTTAAGCAGTAGATGTGATGGTCACTAATGTGATGTGTTTGTGTGAAGGGGCAGGCTTAGGAAGGTCATAGGGCCTTTTTCTGTCAGGTTTCTGTAAAACAAGAAATTAATGATACTGAGAGGAAAACGACTGAATTATTTATGCTGTTTGCAGGACCATTTGTTGGCATGTGAAAGACTGCCATAGTAATCTGTTTCACTTTAGCATCTACTGGGTGGATAACTAACAAATTGGGTATCAACCGCTGAGACTGATTAAGGAACATTGCATGAAGAGATCAGTCAAGATGCTCTATAAAGTATTCAACAAAAACCAACAGCATAGCTGAGTAGAGTGAAGGGGTTGTATGTTCCTTATATTATTGGAAAAGATGAAAGGGATGTGGAATAAATTAAAGACGACTTTCAGAGTAATTCCAAATAAGGGAGGACTACAAATCCCATCAACCTTTGGTTACGTAAGAAGGCAGGTGACAAATGGGACTCTGAGGGTGTAATCTCTAAAGTGAAGGAGGGGAGGGTGGAACCTCCCAACACACAAGTGGAAAAGTTTACAGGTATGATGCCTCAGAGGGAAAGGGAAGGACACGAAGAAGCAGTGAGCACTGAAAGTGTAGGTCTAAAACTATTTGGGTTTGAATGGGTTCTGAGAACTGAAACATTTGAATTGCTTTTGGGAAACTGGGGTCTCACTATAACTGAAGGGGTTTAAAAATGGAAGCAGCCTTCTAAGCTATGAATGTTGAACATTGGTTTGCTTCCCCTTGTAACATGAGCCAGAGGGAGAGGGGGAACATGCAGCAGCTTTTGTGTTCTGCGATCATAGAGCATTGATTTCCTCAGAGTATCGAGTCAAGAGAAAGAGGCCAGGAAATATAGCCGCACAGAGACTAAACTGTAATGGTATCCAAGTTGGAATGTTTGGTAATGAAGACATTTCTCAAGGCGACCAAGGAAGTAATGGGAGAACTGCTGAAGGAAAGCAATTGAGTGAGCAAGGGCTGTGTTCAGACGTGTCATATCAAGGCATTGAAGAAGGTTCTTCGCAGGTAGTGAGAAAACTTTTATAAGGTTCACAAATATTTTTGAAAGTGTGAACTTTTCAGTCTTCTGTTGTCCCTAGTTCAGCATTTAAGAGTCCTGAAATCTTTATAAAGGTCATAAGACTACTTCTGTACTCTTTCTTTGAACTGATTTTTGGCTTTGATGGGCTAATGTGGTATTTTATTGTCTGGAAAAAGTTTGTGAAACTGAAATTTAGCAAGAACTATGGTTTGCCTATGTCCTATGCTTTCCCGTGCCTAGTTGTTATAATAAATCTGAAATCTTAATACATGGGAACAGTTTGTAGTAAAGATGCCTATGACCTTTGTTTGTGGAAGTGTCCCTCATTTAAGCCAAAATTATGAGTAAAATATTAAGAAGTACCAGGCAAAGTAAGTAGCATGATTGCTTCCAGGTTTTGTTTGTGTAGACAAATTAGCATCACCAAGCTCTAAGCATATGGTTGCTGTCATAATTCTTTCTACTTGCAGTAACTAGTTGAGATATCTTAGCACTGCTAACAGGATATATATAGCATTTTTTTCTTGCCTTATTGCAAAACCGCTGATTTGCTAGGATGTGTATCCCCATACCACGGTTAGCTGTTTCCTTTCAGCTCCTGGATTCATGCTAATTGTTTGCTTACCCTGCTACTTTTCTTAGCCAGATAGAATATGCTACACATTTGTAGAGAAAGTACTGCAATGCAATCTTTGTGGAATGAAGAGAGAATTTTTAGCTCGTTTACATTCTGTTTTCATAAATGCCAGGAGGTGAATTTGTTTAGCAGTTAAAAGCAATAATTCTTGTATTCCTGTATTTTATTTCAGTTACAAGAAATGCATGCCTTTCTATACAATGTTCAATAGGAGTGAATGAATGCTAGACATTACTTTAGTGATTTAAAGATTCTTAAGAAACCTAGAATCTAATGTACCAAAGCCTAAACATTTGTCTGAATATTCTCACAGAACCTATTTTCGGAAGCTATTCTTAATGCCTATTTAACAAATTGATATACTGCATAATCAATAACAACAATAAAAAGGTTTACAATTTACATACAAATCATGCAGAGTTACAAAATGTCTGACTAATAAATCCCAAAACATAAATCACCAAAACAAAATACATAGAATCATAAAATAATAATGAAACAAAATCATAAAATGCTGCCAGTATCCATAGCATAACCCACCAAGGGAACCTACTCATTAGGCTATTCATCTTGAAGGAGACAGCCATACCTTCACTTGCTTACAAAATTTAAGTAGTTTCATTCAGATCTAAGCTGTCATTCCAAACTTGAGGGGCCACAGTTGAAAAGGCCTAATTAGAGTGCTGCTTATGATGCAAAATTTGAGTAGCCAACACATAGCCTTGCGAAGATCAAAGCAAACAGCCAGGCCTATACCAGACCAGCTTCTCCTAGAGATTTTTAGCGCCATTGCTTTTCATGGAACAAAATGAATATACATGACTGTCACTGAATATACATGACTATCTCAAAGCTAGCTAGATGATATTATACTGCTAATTCTAGGACTGCTTTTGTGGAGTCCTAAAATTATCTGGTTAATGCTGAAAATCAGTTTATAAAGTTAACTTAGCCAGTTAATTATCTATGCCCTGGAATGCCTCCATCCCACCCCGACATAGCCAGAAAACTTTTGTTTTTGAATAATATTTTTATTCCAAAGACAGCAAATATAAACAATGTACACCAGTAAGTAGATAACAGTAATAGTACAACATGTCAACAGAGAATAAAATAATACAATAATGTGCATGGCTTTTGTTTTTTTAAATAATGACCCATAATATTAGAGATAAGTCCCCCCTACCATCACTCCACATGCTATAACCCACAAACTTACACTCACTGGTCAGTGCCCATACACACAACATTCATTCCCTTACAAGGTATAGCAAAGACGATTGATTAAACAGGTTCTGAAACAAAGCAACAGAGAGCGGAACATCTGCAGGCAAAGTGTTACAAAACTTAGCCCAGAAATGCAAAGAGCTCTTCGCTTTTGCAGCCTTTGACTTTTTTTTTTTGCTGCTCCTCATCCTTCTTGCAGCAAGTTTCGTGCTACGGTTCCCGATGACGGCAGCAGTGGCGAAAGCGTTTCCTCCTTCCCGCCTGCACAGGCGCATGCTACACCACTTCCACTTCCGGGCCCGTGCAGGTGGGAAGGAGGAAAGGCCATGGCCCGTGCCAGCCACGGAACGACGGCCCCAGTGGAAATTGGTGGTGGGCGGCACACCACTCTTCTCAGTTGGCGGTGGTGCAGGTACTCCCATGGATACAGGGCCTTCTGGGGGTATGGAGACCCCGTTGTAATGGGCATTTATCTGCAGTCTGTGGTAACAGAAGGGAGAAACGGATTAGAAAGGAAAATTTGTGCTGCCCTCTTTGAATTTTAGGATATGATGATGTTGCTGGTGATTTGAGCCACAAGATAGTTTTAAATTGTTGTTTGTTTAATGCTAGGTAAAAAAAAAAAAAAAAATTAAGGCTGTTATTTTCGCAGATTATGTTCAAGATATGCATTTAGATTTAGTTTTGATTCCTGGCTTCGGGTATCAAAGGAATTGCCCCTTTCAGTTGTGTCCTCCGGGCATCTCTTTTCTGCATCGAGCCAGAGAAGGGAAGCAGGGGAAAGTGTTGGTCTCATTTATAGAGATTTTCAACTTTTCTTATGTTTTCCTTTTATTAATCCATCAGGGTGAGACTGGGATTAGAGGGTTCATGTGGGCGATTTGCAATCTATCATTCGAAACAGCCCATGGTACCAGAAGGCTGGAGGGTGGCCAGCGTGACACCATTTTTAAAAAAAGGCTCTAGGGACGATCGGGGAAACTATGGAACGCTGAACCTGATGTCGGCACTGGGCAAAATGATAGAAACTATTTTTAAAAGCAAAATTACTGATCACATGAATAGACATGGTTTAATGGGGGAGAATAAACATGATTTTTGCAAAGGGAAGTCTTGCCTTACCAATTTACTAAATAAGCATGCAGACAAAAGTGAGCCATTTGATATTGTGTATTTGGATTTTCATAAGGTATTTGACAAAGTCCCTCAGGAGAGACTGCTCATGAAACTGGGAGGTCATGGGATCAGAGATAGTGTTCTATTATGGATTGGTAACTTGATAAACAGGAACAAGAGAGTAGGACTAAATGGTTAGTTTTCCAAATGAGTCGTTGGTATTTGGACCTGTTCTAATATAGTATATTCATACATGATTTGGAAAAAGGAACAATAAGTGAAATGACCAAATTTACAGACGAGACAAAATTATTTTGAAGAACTGCAGAAGGGCCTTATGAGACTAGGAAACTGAGCTTCTAAATAGCAAATGCAATTTAAAGTGGACAAATGCAAAGTAATGCACATAGGGGAAAAATAATCCCAACTTACAGGTACATGATACCGGGTTCCATGTTAGGAGTCACCACTTAGCTAAAGGGCTTCAGAATTCTTGTGGACAATACCTTGAAATCTTCGCTTCAGGGTGTGACAGCAGTCAAAAAGCCAAATTAGGAATTGGAAAAGAAGAGAGAACATCATAATGCTTTTGAGTTGATCCATGGTGCAACTGCATCTTTGCATTGTGTGAAGTTCTGGTCGTCCCTGTCACAACTGGCGGCTCATGCGAACTGCTGTGCTTATCTCCAATGCCATCGTGCCGGTCCCCAGACCCCAAACACTGCCGCCATGCCTGGGCTGTCTCACATGTCAGAGAAACGTCGCCAGCTATCTGCCTCTGCGGCCTCCTAGGCATGCATGCAGCTGATGCACCTATTCTTAAAGGACCCACGGTGGGAACAACCCACGGTGCCCACAGATGAAATCACTGCCTGTGCCCTGTGCTCCCTGGACCCTTTCTCACTGCTCAGCAACAGGTCCTCTGGTGCTTGATTGTCCCAGTGCATGTTGCTATTGTGTGTGCTGCTTCTTCGTCTTGTTTGTGCGTTGTTCCTTGCCCTGTCTCTTGCCTTGCTGTTCCTTGGTCCTTACCTTGCCTGCCTTGTCTTGTCTGTCAGTCTCTCTGTCTCATTTGTTCTGTTCACTGCCCTTGACCCCCTAGCTTGATCTCCTGGACTTTGACCTTGGACTTGACCCTGCTTCATCTGCTGCCTGCCTCCACTCCCCCTGGCCTGTCTTTTAGGTACTGCTGCCTGTCCTGACTCACATCTTGCCTTGGATTCTTCTCTGGACTGCCCTAGGGATCCACCTGAAACCTGCTGGCTGCCAGGACCCAAAGGCTCAACCTGCATGGGAGGCAGTTGGTATAGGCGAAGGCTTCCCTGGCAGCTGATAATATGGGCCTAGAGGTCAACCACACCTCAGGATCAAGGGTCTATATCCTTGTTGAGTCTTAGTCCCATTTCAAAAAAGACAAGACATAAGTCTCCCAGGATCCACGCACAATCTCTTCCAGCCTTTCTCTACCTAACACAAACAACTCGTTCTCATCTGACGTCAGAGACCTTGGAGCATGGCTAGATAATCATCTAAACCTAAAAAAGTTCGTAAACAATACTACAAAGGACTGCTTTTACAAACTGCAAGTCCTTAAAAAAACTTAAACCCCTCCTTCACTTCTCCGACTTCAGGCTAGTACTGCAATCCATCATTCTTTCCAAGCTCGACTACTGCAACTCCCTGCTACTAGGTATTCCCGCCAACACTATCAAGCCATTACAGATGGTTCAGAATTCAGCGGCTAGAATTCTAACTAGCACTAACAAAAAAGACCATATCACCCCAATCCTTCGGAGCTTACATTGGCTCCCCATTAAACAAAGGATACTCTATAAGGTATTCACTATCATCCACAAAGCGACAAACAATCTAGCCCCCATCACATTAAGCTCTCAACTCCAACCGCACACTTCCTCCAGACCAATCAGAAGCGCATACAGAGGAACACTGCATGCTCCGCAAATAAAATCATCATTGAGCAAACGAGCGCTATCCTCAGCAGGCCCACACCAGTGGAACACGCTTCCCCCAGATCTTAGACTAGAACCCAGTTATCAAGAATTCAAAAAAAGACTGAAAACTTTTCTCTTCCAACAAGCTTTCCCAGACGCTTAATCTTACTATGACTGACAGACTTCCATCCCTTAACTATGGACACTGTATAAAGTACTACTTTTAAGAATCTGCAACTGGACAATTATCTGTGAGCTCAAAAATTCACTTTAAAAAAAAAAATAAAATTAACTTTATTTCATATATATATTAGGCATTGCTTATATTTATATTTATTGCTACGTTAAATAGTTATACTTCTTATATAAAATATTATATTTCTTTATTTATTACCAGTTAAAATATTATTACTTTATTTAGCACTATGTTAAATTGTCAACCAGTTATACTGTTCCATATGTTATACGGTTCCATGTAAAGCTCCGCTCTCTGTTGAGCAGTTCTTCGTTTTATGTAAACCGGAGTGATTTGTAGTCCCTACTAGAACTTCGGTATATAAAAATTATAAATAAATAAATAAATAAATAAGCATAGAAAAGGTACAGAAAAGGGTGAAAAAATGATGAAGGGGATGGTAAAGCTCCCTTATGGAGAAACGCTAAAACAGATTAGGGCTCTGTATCTTGGAAAAGAGATGATTGAGAGGGGATATGATTGAAATTTTATAAAATTAAGAGGTTGGGTGGGATGGTCTGGGTTCAGACCGTGCCCACTGACATTCTGCCTGGGAGCTCTGAACCGGGGGGGCTAATCTCACTGGGGTCTACACTGGGGGGTTATCTGAGGGGCTTGTTAGCAGCATGCACACAGGACGGCCTCGGAGGTTCACCCAATGTAGCACACACAATTACTGGGATTATACACAAATAGTCACAAATAGGGATTTCCTAAATACCTGGAACCTGATTTAGTACATCACGGTTCCCGGTATTTAGGAAAATAAGTTTATTTGAGCAATAAGAGTATAGAACAAATGAAATCAGATCATATAGAAGCATTAGTTGCAAATAATATTTATTTTATGTATTTAAAGCTTAATTGTTTCCAAAGGATCAGTCTGTGCTAGAACGTCTGGAAGCATTCTCTCCCTCTCTCTCTCTCTCTAGCTGTATTTTCTCCCTCCCTCTGTGTTCTTGTCAGTTTCAGGTGCAGCTGTCTGGCCTTCACTCTCTCAGCCTTTAGTATCAGTTACTTACTTTTTTACCATAGAAATACTGGCATAACTACAATAAACAGATTCTTGCCTGTGCATAAACATTTCACAGTGCCAAATATGAGTTCACTCGAAGGTTGGCCTGTGGCCTTCAAACTAGTCTGTGTCTGGGTGAGTACTCTGACTCCTTATGGCCTAACCTCCAAATACATCCTCAGCCATTGTAGTCTGAAATAATTCCATTACAGGTGAAATGGGTAAATAGGGAATGGTTATTTACCTTTCCAAACAAAAAAATAGGACTTGGGGGCACTCCATGAAACTAGTGACTGGCAGATTTAAAACAATTGTAGAAAGCATTTTTTCACTCTACGCACAATCAAGCTGTGGAATCTGTTGCCAGAGGATGTGGTCAAGACAGGTAACATAGCCCACTCAATAGAGGATTGTACAAGTTCCTGAAGTTAAAATCCATAAGCAGTTATTTATCTATTTTATTTATTCTATTTTATAATCTGCCAATTCTAAATCCAAGGTGGATTACAACTTTACATTCATAAATTCATCACATAATACATAAAAATAAACATTATATATTAAAACATTAATAAAATTAACACAACATATAAAATAAACTTAAAAACTCTACACTTTAAAATTCTCATTAGACTATCATCTGCTCCTGATATACTTGTTTAAAGAAGAAAGCTTTCACCTGTTTTCAAAATTTTAGATAATCTGATTTTTGGCGTACTTCCACAAGCAATGAGTTCCACAATTTTGGAACTGCCAGTGAAAAAGAACTGTCAATTGTAAATTTTAATTGATAAGATGCCGTCAGGGAAATACATTTAACTTTTGCCCAACAGAACACAAAATGCATTTCGGGATATACCACCTTAATCTGTTTGATCTATTTCTTGTATCTCATTCCCAGGAATAAGTGTTGGCTTTCTCAAGTCTACCTGGCTAATAACTGTAATCTGTCTGATAAAGTTATTTAATTTAGCAGTTTTTAAATTTTTTTTTTTTACTTGGTTAAAGATTTTAATCTTTATCTTGATTTAACCTGTGTTAAAACCCAGGGGTTTTTGTCACACTTCAACTCTATGATATGAGACAGTTGGTAGAGTGTGCCACCCATTTTAAAGGACATAGTCTTAATTTGATTATACTATGGTCAGAATTATTGATACCTTCCAGTCATCTTCAGTGGTTGGTGAAAGACCCAGTTCCCTGCTCAGATTATGCTGCTATGACCTTTTCCTTTGTAGGGAGGTTAAGTGTGTCAAGAAATTGAAGGATGTTGCGGATTATTAGGGTAGATGGAAGATGGATCTTGATGATTTTTGTAACCATCTTAAAATAACTGCCCCTTTAGTGATGGCTGATGGGTTTGATGAGCTAGTTGATCAATGACGTAAGTCTGAAACATTGGTTTTGGATGTTATTGCCTCTTCTAGATGGTTCTCCAGACATAAGCAGTTCTCATCTTGGCTTCAGGATAAGCTTCGGGTAATGAGGAGAGATGTTAGAAAGCCTTTGAGAAAAAAATCTCAAACTTCTGCTTATGCCCACAGGAGGAAGGAGGCTAATAAGTACAGAAAACTTACTGTTGAAAAGGAAGCCATTTCTGCCTCTATAAGATCTGCTGGTAGAGCAATCAAGGGATTCAGGGGATTCAGTATAGTTAATTTTCTTGGTCAGACCTCTGAGTCTGGTAGTAATATTTCCATAATGAACCACAAAAAACCTCTAGTATAAGGCTTCAAAAATCCTCCTTGTTAATTCTATCACTCAAAACACTGCTCCAAAAAGGAGGAATTATATTTTACCCTTGCTAACACACATATAACATATAACAGCGGCACTGTGAACTGAATGAACAGCGTAAAGAACTGAGATAAGCATTTAAATGTTTTTGACAAAAACTGAGAATTTGAAAGAAATCTTTTGAGGAGAGCACTTAGGTGTGGGTAAAGTTTAAATGTTGCACGAGAGATAGGTTTTTAATAGTGAATCACGTGATGGGGTTTTTAAAATAATAAACTGGGAAAGAGTAAATGACTTGACTTTGTGTGCCATATACATGATACTGGTTGTAGCCCTGTAAGGGCAAGAGCCAGGCGACTGTGAAGGCACAATCATTCTGAATCAATTTCCCAAAAAAATATTTGTGTTAGCAAGGGTAAAATATAATTCCTCCTTTTTGGAGCAGTGTTTTGAGTAATATTTCCATGCCTGATTGTACTGTATTTGCTTCATTTTTGAGGAAAAGATAATTTTGCTATTAAATAATTCACAAGCTTTCTACTTTTCTGTAAGACAGGCTAATTGTCTGTTTTATGCCCTGTGTTTTTGGGGGTTTTTTTTTTGGACTGTTAACCTGAAGAAGTTGATTCCTTACCTGTCAGTGCTGTTTGTCTGCCAGCTGAGGTGCCTCAGTTGACTGTTTGCACAAACTAGTTGTTTGGTTCTTAAGTTGGTATTTAAATATTAGGAGATCTACTGGTAGCCCTCTAGATCCTTGCACTCCATGCTTGATTAAATCTTTATCTGGAGATAGCATGGGATGGTTATGCAGAATTGTGAATGCCTCACTTGCAGAAGGATGATTAGCAGCCGCTCTTAAGAGTTTGGTGGTGAGGCCAATTCTGTAAAAGCCTCAATTTGATTTTCTACTGTGTGGAAATTATAGAGCTATATCGAATCTACCTTTTCTTAGCTAAGTTTATTGAGAAGGTGGTGACCACTCAGTTGTCAAATTTTCTAGAGTCTGGCAGCAGTTTGACTGGAATTTCAGCCTAGGCATAACACACAATCTGCCTTGGTATTCCTAACAGATGATGTCTTGGACTTGGGCCATTCTGTACTATTGGTTCTGCTGGATATCTCCAGTGCTTTTGATTTGGTGGATCATCCGTTACTTGTTGAAAGATTTCAGGAGGTTGGCTTGTGGAGGACTGTCTGCTCTTGGAGTTCCTCTTTCTTGCGGGATCAGCCTCAGGTGGTGCAAGTGGTTAATGTTTTCTCCTCTTCTCTGGCAGTGAGCACACGAGTTCCTCAGGCTCCTGTCTCTTGCCGCTATTATTTAGCATCATTTTGAGGCTATTAGCTGTAATTTTTTGAGAGCTGGGTGTCTGGATATATTTATGCCATTGGCATCCTGTTCCTGATCCCTGCTGGGGAGGATGTTACTTTCTTGAATACTTGTTAGGCTATTTTTGTCCTCTGGTTTCAAAAGCACAATCTAGCTTTCAATGAAAGGTGAGGTGCTCTTTTTATAGTTAATGACAGTGAGAAGTTACCAGGCTGGGCTGTCCCACCAGGCTTGGAGGGCCCACTATTATGAAAGCCCTCATATTATCCTATGCAACTGGGGAACAAATAATATGATCTCACCAAGAATCTCACAGAAATAAATTTATGTAATTTAATCAACAAAGTTTGTTGGACTTTAGAATGTCAGCCTCAGAATAAACATTCTGGGATTTCATTTTTCTTTGGTCCTTATTTACTTTAATTGCATATTATTGAAGCATGAGCTCGTGTCCGTGTCCAAAATCAAAAATGCTCAATAATTTTAAAATGTTCTTAGCTGTATTATCTATATTGTCGGTGTTTTGACAGAACACTTTATGTTACCATGTTTCAACTCCCTTCTGTGTCAGGGGGTTAATGCTAAGACTTTTCACTTCTCTGAAGCACTTCCATTATGGCTATAATATGGTCCCATTAGTGGTGGTGTCTGAAAGAAAGGCAGTTTTTAAAAGGAGGAGCCGGAAATGATGCCTCTCAAACGCAAAACAGCACAGTTTAGGTAATCCAGAAAACAGACTTCAAACAAACTCTTGTTAGATCAAAGAATACCATGTGGAGCCACTATGTCCAATCTAAATATCCAATATTGCTCCCATCTGTTCAAGGTATTTGATAAATCCCCCCCTCGTATGGGAGCAGATACTTGTTGCAGAATCACCCAGTGTAGATCTGGGAACTTATGGCTATTATCAAGGCAAGTGACACCACGGGCATGCTCCTCATCTCAGTGCTCTATGAGCTGGGCGTGGATAGTTCTAGAAGTATGTCCTACATATATCAGGTTACAAGGGCACCGAGTCGCATAAATTACCCTTGTACAATCACAATTGGTCCTTGTTTTTAATGAAAATGTACTATAGGTCACAGGATGTATCCATATAGGACCCTGGAATTGAAATTATCTATATGGCATAGCTTCTCATTTCTCTTTCCATGAAAAGGCAATAGTCTTTGCAGTGTGTCTTATCGTCTGTCCTAGATTTTGGAAATCTTTCTGTATTTCATGGATGCCATTTCTACTGAGGTACTTGGTCCCCAGATGGATGATAACTTTAATATCAAAGATCCTACTTTCTTCTTCGATGACTTGGACTATCTGGTTTGCATTTCTGCTAGCTGAGGATCCTGGAAGGCATTTAACTCTTGTGTCACCATCAACATGTGCTCCCAAATTGGTTCCTCTGATGATCGAGTCTCCCAGCAGAATCAGCTTTCTTTTATGACATTTGATTCTGTTCAATGCCCCCAGAAGCCCTCACCCCACCCCCACCGAGAGAGAACGTGGATGAGGAGCAGACACAGTAGGAGCCTTGCTGGGGCCTGCAACAGAGAAAGGCAGTAGACACAGCAGAGGAGAGGAGCCAGGACGCCACTGTGGACAGTAAACAGGAGAAGGGCTACGAAAGGGATACCCACCATAGGAAGGAGGCGGCAGGTACTTAACAGAGGTCGAGAGACAGATGACTGGGTCCTGCTGAGGAAAAGAAGGGGTTTGCTGTTGTACTGGGTGGGGGTGGGAGAAGGAAGAGAGAGAGAATAATGCTGCTGTACTCTGGAGAGGGGGAATGGCGAGAGAGAGAGAGGAGAGACATTGCTCTGCTGTGTGGGGAGAGGGAAGGGGGGGAGAGAGGGCAGATGCTGTGCAAGGAGGGGGAAGAGAGAAGGGAGGTGCTATGCTAAGGGGGTGGTGAGACGTGTGGGGAGGAGGAAGGGAGAGAGGGGAGATAATGTGTAGGAATCTGAGGTGCCGGTGATGACAGAGAGGGGAGGATGCTGGTACCTGTGTGTGTGTGTGTGTGGGGTGGGGGTGAGAACCACCTCCTCTCAGTCAGGTCGATCCAGTATCGTCCGCTCAAGGATTGCCCGTCTGTAACGTGCTCGTAGCGCACAATTCGGGCGCGCAAGGCAATTCGGCGATACAGTCTCCAGTTTCACGCGTCCGTATCGCTTCTGAAAACAGACGCATAACCCTTTCCGCACCCGGCATGTAAATGAACGAAAAAGCTGTATAATGAAGGAATTAGCTATTCCCCTGCGATACTGTAACGGGCGCTGATATTATCTCCTCCGTAACCCGCTGTTCTGCCGCGGCCTTAACCTGCTAGTTTACCGCCTCCCCCTAGTAGGAGTTAGTGTAGTGTAGGGTAAAAACATTGCTTACCCGCCCTGGTCCCGTCCGGTCTCCTGCAGCCCCGTCCGGACCGGACGGGGCTGCAGGAGACCGGACGGGACCAGGGCAAAAAAAAACAAACGAAAAAGTAGCAAGGCTCGGGCCTGCTATGGTAAGTTTAAAAAGTGTAAAAAACAAAAAACCTGTGTGTTATATAAAAAAATAAAACAAATTTAAATACCTGTCGGAGGGCCGTGGGTCCCGGTGGGCGGCGGGCAGCCATCAGCGGCATCCGGTAGTCCCTTCTCCCTTCCTCCCTCCCTCCCCTGCCTGGATGAGCACCAAAATCGCACGGGCGGGTCGGCAGCGGGGGGGGGGGGGGGCGGCAGCAGGATCCGGGAGTGGCGGGTAGGCGGCAGCGGGGTCCGGGGGGGCAGCGGCAGCGGGGTCCAGGGGGGGCAGCGGCAGCGGGGTCCGGGGGTGGCAGCGAGATCCGGGGAGCCAGCAGCGGCAGCATGTTCGATCGGGTAGGCAGCTAGGTGGCAAAGTAAAGATGGCCGCCTGCACGGGAAAATCGTGCAATTGGCTGCTGAAGACGTGACGTCACGACGTTTGGCGTCACGGGGTGTGACGTCACGTCTTCAGCAGCCAATTGCATTTGAAATGACAGGTACCAGCGCACCCAGGTTACTGTATAGGCGCTGTTACAGCGCCTATACAGTAAAATGGGTTGCGCGGGCATAACCCTTCCCTAATGCTTCACAGCCGCGGCATGCATTTGCATGCGATTAGAGGAGAGTATCGGGGAGTTAGTGAAGAGAACTGTGCGTGCGGGGAGGAAGGGTGCGCCTGACACTACCTCACTGTTTTTACCGCGGCCTTACTGGATCGACCTGAGTGTGAGGAAAAGTATTTGCGTGGTGGAACAACAAGCAGGAAATAACAAACGGTAGGGGGTAGCACGGCGGGGTTGTTCTGTGCCCCGAACACCTTGCACAGCACAGCTCGATGAGAGGCAAAAAGGTGGATGAGGATGATATGATAAAAATGGGAAATGCCTCCGTGACAGTGTTAGACGTGAGTTCAGTTCATTTACGACTGTAGCTTATTTATTCCGCTGTTGTTGATGTGTTTGGTTATTAGAGCTATTTTGCTTGGTTATGTTTGGATTTGAAAGAACAAGTGGTGCAGTTTTTGGGAGGGAGGGGAGAGGAAGAGTGGTGCAGTGTGTCTGTGTTATGTTAGTTTTGATGTTTGTAAATGTTTTCTTGCCGGGGCACGGAGATGTCCGCTCTGAACGCCTAAAAAATAAAGACTCAAGACGTATCAAAGGCCTTCCTGAAAGAAGAGAGTACCCCAGATAATTTATAACCAGATAATTTCCCATCTCACGAGCTCTGCTCATCGGCCGAGTCCCTTCTCCTCCACCTGGCTGCACCGTATGCCTGGACTGGACTTCCTGAGCTGGTGCGTCCTGCTCCCTCCCTGGTCTTATTCAAATCCTGTCTTAAAAACCCACCATTTTCAGGCTGCTTTTAAATCTTAGCCCCTGATTATCCCACTCACGGCTTTATTGATTTTAACCATTTTTTTTTTTCTTCAATGAAATCCCCCAAGTCTCTCTTGCCCCCTGTGTTTTGTCTTGATTAGATTGTAAGCTCTACAGAGCAGGGACCCTCTCGTGTATTTTTGTACAGGACTGCACATGTCAGTGATTGTTACAGAAGTGGTAAGCAGTAGCAGAAATCATAGTAGCTCTATTCTATGCCCATTTGCTGAAGTATTTTCATTTGTGCCTGTACTAAAGGCCCGTGAGGGTGTCAAGTGCCAATGTGTGAGTTCCCAGGTTACGTGAATTGAAACACTTTATGTGGCCCTTTTATTGTAAAAGGTTTGGGGACCCCTTTTCTTTAGCTCTGCTGCCGCTCAGCGCTGCAGCTTCCCGAATTACTTTCGTGCGTGTGATCCCATTTCTTCTAGAACTTAGTAAGCAGTCAGCTAGACGGTTCCTTCTGGATGATTTCATGGTGAAACTCTCCTTTCCCAACACATCAACAGTATAGGTTTCTCAAAAAAATTGTTAACTTAATGACCCAGGTTGGAGTTTGTCAAGGTACCTAATGGCCTGTCTTGGCAAAATCTTTTTTTGTTTTGTCACAGTTCGCTCTGTTTTCAGGAGCCCTGATGGCTGGCGCTGGGAATAAAGTGGAGGTTTACAGGGTGCGAAATCCGAGAGTCCCAGAGAAATTCGCCATCTCCGTCTGAAGAGGCTTGGTGGCCAGGGCCTCTGAAAAGGGGTCTGGCCCGTGATTTATCTGAATGCCAGGGGAAATTCCCAGGCTCCCATCTGTTTGCCAAGAGACGGTGAGAAAGGATTGACTCTGCGTGGCGGGGGAGCTGTGTTTGGCCAAGTCCCTCAATGGAAAAGGCAGCCCAGGGAAGAAACTTTTTTTTATAATTTGTGCTCAAATAAGATTTTCTCTTGCCTTGTGTGCTCCGGCCTTCATTAGCTTGTCAGCAAAGCTGAGATCAAATAAAAGCTTCTCCAGCAGGCCCTGGCCGTGTCCGTTTACTCAGACCACTCAGAGCCCTGTTGTGAAAAAAGAAAAGGAGTCTGGTGCTTATTTCATTTCCCTAAGCAGGAAAGGTGGGGGGTATAGGTGCTGGACAAAAGCAGAAGAATGCTCTTCTGTGCGCTAATCACAAATTTGGAGGCTACTTTGGGAAATCCCTTGGAAAAACAAAGGTGATTAGCGGGCTTGGCATTTGCCTTTTCTTCTCCGGGACTGAAGCAGTAACCTCCCAGGTTGAAGTCTGAACTGTTCTGTCAGAAGAAGGAGATGTTTTGTGTGGAGCTGCCCAAGTTGCCTAATTGTTTCTAATTATGCACCGACAGCCTTCAGTCTTTTTATCTCCACCAAGGGGAAAATAGTCTGAAAGGGGGGAGGTTTTCCCAGTAACGTGGTTTGTGGTTTGGGTAAATCCCAGGGCTTGAAGTTTTCAAAGCTTTCGGGCATTTACTGAAGGCTGCGAGGCATGAGACCACCTCTTCCTCTTCTGTTAGCCCCCGGTGCCCCCTGCTACGTCCGTTCACAGGGCCACGGAGGAGCTTCCCTGCTTGCACTGCATCAGGCCCCTCTGTTAGAGGGTTGCTTTTTTGTAGCAGAGGTATACGCAGAGGGTACGTGGACTTCTTACCTGCGGGCCTCGTACCTTGTATTCAAAGGCAAAGCGCGTGTGTGCTTTTTTATTTTTTGCTTTTAAACTTGCAGTGGGCACGGAGGATTTGCGCTCGTTTGCACCTTCATTTCCTGCCGCTAGATTTTGCTGTAAAAGTATGTGCGGAGATTTAAAAAATGTCTACGATTCTGCTTTTCCTTCCCCCATCCTAAACACCTGTGGCTAAGAGGGAAGTCATTTTTACAAGACCAGTGAATGCCTTCTACCCATGTAAATCGCTTTGAAAACAGTCATTTTCTGTCTGCTCACACATAAGATGTGCATTCATAGTGACCAGAGGACGCACTTCTTTTTTAAAAACATGCCCTCCTCTGCTTGTTGTAGTGCAGAAGATGGCAGGTGTAACCTTAGGTGTTTTATAAAGTACCTGAGGCTACAGCATGAACAGAAGTTGCACTGTGTTCCTTTTATTTTAGTCTAGATATTTGCTTCCTGTAAAAATGCACAGTGAAGACTGGATATGGGAAACTGTGATTGAAGCCTTCATTCTAACCATCCTCATCTCCGTTTGTTTTTGTCATGATAATTCTGTTCCAGAATCCATAACCCATCCCATGTTCCTGCCTAAGGTACCATAATCAGACAGTCATCTTTCTCGTGCCTGTTATGCTTAAGCTTGTCTCTTGGCTAGGGATATTAATAAGAACAAAAGTTGCCATACTGGGTCAAACCGAGGGTCCATCAAGCCCAGCATCCTGTTTCCAACAGTGGCCAATCCAGGCCACAAGAACCTGGCAAGTACCCAAAAAATAATAATGTAGCTTAGGGGGTCATTTTTGATTCCCAGCTGGCGTTTAAACTACAGATCTGCCATTTAGCAAAAATAGCATTCTATGAATAAAAAATGTTGAAACCGTTAAAATTACTTTTGCTTGTGGACATGTTTAGAATTGTGCTTCAGTCTCTAGTTTTAGGGCACATTCTGTGTGGGTCTATCTGAGAAGTTAATAAAACTGTTGCTGCTGGTTGACTTCTACTGAGTTTGTCATGTCGAGATCATATAACTCCAGTTTGTCATGTTGAGATCATATAACTCCAGTTAAATGAAGGTCCAAATTTCGGCTGTTAGCAATTATACATAAGCTCTTGAATTTGGAATACCCTTGTTCATTAAGAAATGAGCTTGTTTGGTATGTGCCATCCAGGTCCCTACAGACCTCAGGAATAAGGCTGCTGCAAGTACCCAAAATACAAAATTCTTTGTATGAGTAGATGTGTGCTAGAGCCTTTTCATTTGTCTCTCCAACATTGAGGAATATGCTATCAGTGCAATTAAGCAAGGAGAGTGATTTAAAAGTTTTTAGGAAGCAGATCAAGACCATGGTTTTTTGTTTTGTTTTGGGGTGTTTTTTTTTACAGAGGGTTTTGAGTGATGGATAAAAATTATCTGTTTGTTTTATATTATTTAGATGTAATTGCTATTGTACCTGTTTTATGTGTATTTTATGATTGTAGATTTATAAACTGCACTGGATAGGAATTTTCTTGGAAGATGCATAATATAAGATTTTTAAATAAATACAATTAAATGAAGTTGCTGATCCTTGCTTAGCTCTGGTGGTTCCTTCCCTTCTGTTTTGAATTTTCTGATTTAAAACCCTTTAAGGAAATCTTCCTCCCTTTTTATACAGCATCTTGTTCCTAACAACCCAAAGATAAAGCAATATCATAGTATGACTTCTTCTAATAGCTCAATTTCTCCTTGTTGGAAGGGTTCCCTCGATTTTGGAAGGCTTTCTCCTTCTAGTATTGATATCTGAGACACCATGGCTGAAGGGGATCAAGGAGAAAGAGTTTGACGATTTCAGGAATCTAACTGCAACTTCCTTATCCTCCTGCTAGACTAGTTATCACCGTAGAGATTTCCTTTCCACAGCTAGTGGAGACAGAGAACACGTCTCCGTGACTTTTACGTGACGTCATGTCCATTACAAAGGAGACGTAGCTGGAGACAGTCTTCAGTAGTTCTCTGTCTCCAGCAGGTGTGGACTACTGGTCGACTCACAGACAAAAAAAAAAAAAAAAGGGGGGGAGGGGGGTATTTACCCATCTCCAATGGCAGTTCCTGAGGGCCCCTTCCCTGGCAGCCTTGCTCCTGAGTTAGCCTCCTATCACTCAAGGACAGTCCTCTGGCCTCCTACTCAGGGAGTACCCTTGAGCCATGTCCCCAAGCCCTACAGGGTCTGGAGTGGTAGCTCTGGTAGGGGTTTCTCCCTCCCTATGGGGAGGTGAGAACCACAGAGACTCAACGCTCCAAGACTCCTTCCTTTCCACTGTTCTCTTCTTTCTTTTCCCTCTCGCTGTGATAAGTAGAAAATCTCCCCAAAAAAGAGGAGAAACAGAAAAGTGCCAGCAGGCCACAGCCTGCTGCAGCTATGGTGAGAGCAGGAGTGCAGGTACAAGCTAGGAGCTCAGTAGTGGTGGGAGACTGGGGGTAAACCAAAATCACAAATCTACAAAAACGTTTAGTCTTGATCCTCCATGCCATATTTCAGCCAAATCCATGCAGTAGTTTCTAACAAGTGGACAGATAGACACACACATCATCGACAATACATGCCCCAGCAAAAAACACCTAAAATGTGTATATCACCAAGTTCATTTTTTGGGATGAAGGCCCAGCAGCTTCCATCTCATTTGAAACTGGGGCTAGGATCTGGTACCTGGCACCATAAGCCTTCATTCTCAATTATCTGGGGATTTTTTCCCTTATGTGTTCGTTCTCAACTTACTTTAGTCCGGATATTGCTGCAACATTCTTCAGCTGGAAGCCATGCACCAGGATTTCCCCTGCAATCATAGGTTCTAAATCTAGCCACCAAATGTTGCTGTTGCATGATGACTGAGACTCCCCCCCCCCCCCCCCACCAAAACCTGTAATATTTGTCTCACCAATGTTCCCAGCCCTGGCAAGCAGAGACCTAACTCAGAATGAACCCATGTCCTCTGCATGGTAGGGCACAACAGTGGTTCTCAATAGGTGTGTCGGGACACACTAGTGTGTCACAAGATCCCGGAAGGTGTGTCAGAAAGCTGCTCTTTCCTCATCAGTATGGGCAGGGGTTTCCTAACTTCTCCTTTATTGGGTATGACAGGAAGCTGCTTTTGCTTCCTTCTCCTCTTCCTGGCCCAATGGAAGGTTGTTCCCTCTTCCTTCACCAAGATCAGAGCGAGATACCACCAACTCTTGTTTAAATGCATCCAGCAGGACACCAACTTTATCTTCCCCTGCCTGGCCTGGGAGTGAGGTTGCTGATGCTCTCATCTCCCCATGGTGCCTGGATGTGAAAGCAGGAGCATGAGGGAGAGAGGTGCATGTTATATAAATCTACTACTGACTTCCACTGCCTCCTCCTCTTCTTCCTCTCTTCCATGCTTCTTGCCCACATCTGTTGCTGGTAAAGAGTAGGGAGACTCTGGATTGGACTGAAGGCTTTTCTGCTGACTGGGAGCCAGGAGAAGGGGGAAATGTGCAGGAGAGGAAGGTGTGGGAAGATAGGGAGGAAGGGGTGAGGGAGAAGAGGTTGGGGTTGCTGGGGAGATGGAGATGGGAAGGGAAGGGATGGGGCTCCTGGCAAGAGATGAAAGATGGAAGTGGAGGGAGAGATAAAGGTGTGGGGGGTTGCTATGTTGGGGGAGAGGAGAGGTTGAGGGATGCTGCAGGAAGGGTTGGGAAAGAGGAGGTCAGATGTATGCTGGATAGGGAGGGGCAGGCAGAGTTGAGCAGGGGAGGGAGCATGAGGAAGAGGATGCGAGGGTGGGGGATGACAGGGATATGAGGATATGAGTAGTTGGGAGAAGTGAGGGGTGATGGGGGCATGGAGGGGAGTGACTGCGTACAAGGGCCATACTATGTCAGTTTTGAGAATATTCATTTCTTCTCTCTTTGAACTTTGCTTAGTGTAGGAGGACATATATTTCTGTTTCTAGTTCTCCAGTTTTACACTGCATGCAGAAGGTGGTCTTGGAGTTTCCGTTGTAATTTGTGGTCTGTTATTCTATATTAGGTGAAGTTAGGTCTGTCTGAGATCTGTGTGTATGTGACTGAGATGAGGTACTTTACTAGAGGTTTCTATCGGCCTTATTTGTTGTATTTTCTCAATATTATATTCCACTGGTGGTGAACTGCTGCCTTTCTATGGGTAGGGCTATGGCTTTTTTATTTCTTGGGAGTTAGTGCTGCTGAGGTATGGCAGGTTTGATAGACATGTACAGAGTGGGGGGTTTTGTATTATTTTACAATGCACCTGGTGGTAGAGGGAGTTTGTGATGCTGTTATTGAGATGACACCAGAATCAGAATATCTTTTTTGTATGGTGAGTTGTACAGGGAAATGTCTTAGTTTTGCTCTGCACCCATTGTCAGGAAGCGGGGGACTCCTGTGGATACAGAGTATATGTTTATATTTAGTCCCATGACTGTCATGTGTTCAGTGTGTCACGCATGTGAGCATCATCTCTCAGGTGTGTCCTGATAGAAAAAGGTTGAGAACCACTGGTGCACAATACTACCACTAAGCCACCGAGCTGGTCTCAAGTTGATTTTGAAAGTGAAAATGCTTCCTAAAAATGAAATATGCTCTTAAATTGAATCTCCCAAATTTAGAATCTTCTGTGGCTGGAACCTCCAAATAAGACCATATCAGTACAAAGTGCATTATCCCTGATGCAAGCTGTAGAGACAGATGTATAGATGCATCTTTGAAGAAGCGATTGGATTAGACGGTTTTATATTACAGTGACTAACATAATACCAAGGTGCAATCTGATTTCTAACATAGACAACATATAAATCACCATTAAAAAGAATGCAACATTTAACACACATGCATATGCTCCAAACAGTGTTACATTTTATTCACGTGATCAAAAATTATACCTGAGGGGTACATGTATCTGCTCAATATCAGTTAAATCCTTCAATACCAGTAGTTCAAAAAATAAAATCGATGGATCTGTCAGTTCAGGGGGCATCCATTTCGATTGTCTAATGAATTTGGATCATGCAAACTCTCTCCCTTTCTTGCAAAGTATTTAGCAATCTTTAAATGTCAAAAAAATGTAAATAATCATATGTGGGTCAAGAAAGGATCATACATAGATGTTGGTACAAACATTAATCAAAACACTGATTTCCTGTTCTGTTAAAACCCGAGATAAATTAAAAACCGAATTCATCCCTGAGCCCACCTCTCTGCGATTGCCTCTGAACCACCCTGATGGATATGAATGCACTTGAAGCCCCTTATTTGAGATTATAAAAATAAGACGGTTCACTATTATCCCCTGACACATTAGTCATTGGTTGAGCAAATAACAGATTTCTTTTGCCTTCCATCCATATCCACACTCTCCTCTTTAGATCAATCATCTGAAGTTCTACCAGCCTCAGTTTTAGGTAAATTAAGAACAAGCTTATTAGAATACAACCAGGTTTTAATTGCTTCAATACTGCTGGTCATAGAAACAAGGGCAGCTTAAAAGGAAGGGCCAACCGGAATATCACCTGCATACAACTTAATAGGAGACCCCATGAGAAGAGATTTTTTTCAAGTGGGGCCAAATAAAGGTGAAATAGCATGGCAGACAATGCAGAACCCTGAGGAACTCCAGAGGTAACGGACTTTAAACCAGAGAAAGAACTCTGGTAAGAGTTTAAAGAGTTCTTTCTCTGAAGAGCGCCTGGAACCCTGCCACAAGAAATTTAAACAAAATTTAAAAACATGGCTGTTTAAACAAGCCTACAATTTGTGAACCTTTCTCTTCAGATTAAAATATTATATGACATTTATATAATACTATCTTCTCATTCCAATCAGTTACTTTTAATTACGCTAAACACACCATGGTGACCTATTTACCTGCAATATGATTAATATTGTAATTTATCTTTCAACTAATTCTGACCTTGAAAATATCTGTACTGTTAATAATGTACTATTAAGTTGATCCGCCAGCCCTATACGCCCCAGCTAATTCTAGTTTGGTTGATTTTAATTATATTATAATTTCAATGTTATCAGCTATGTATCATTACTTAAATATGTTGGATTGTAAAGCTTGTTGCTAATTTAATGTTCATTGTAAACTGAGGTGATGTTTGCTAAGGAGCCGCGGTATATAAAAATCCTTAAATAAATAAAATAAATAAAACTCCAAGACCTCACCTGTTTGTATGAACAGATGAAAATGATTTAAATTAAGCTAAAACAGTACCACCCACTCCAAACTTTAAAAGCCTACTCAATAAAACATCATGCCAAAGAATTTCAAAATCCAGGGGAGATGTCCAGGAGAACTAAAATCAGGCCCTCGCCTTATCTCCTTTGCACAAAAGAAAATCAGTCACTGAGATTAGAAGGGTCTTTGTGCTGTAACCTGGTCTATAATCACATTGATGTGGTCTAATATATTAAAATCGTCAATAAAATTTTGCAGCTGAATTAAAACACATTTTTATTACTTTCCACAGACATTTTAGATTTGAAATTGTGCGATAGCTGTCCGGGTCCGTGGTTGTCAGGGCTTTTTTTTTTTTTTTTTTTTAAATATGAGGCATACAACAGCATTATTCAGAGGACCAGGAAATAGCCCTCAGTAAGTGAGGTGTTTGCAATAAGATCTGCAAACAACTATTTAAGCCTGCAAATTATCTAGAATGGGCAAGGATGTAATATATAACCTGAAGCCTTGAAAGAAGAAAAGGATGTCGATAATGACAACTGGGGAACATCACTTTGTGGGTGTCGCTTCTTGCAAAGTCAGCACTACCATTGATGATCCAAGATCAGGAAACATCTTTGTCAACTGAGGCATGTAAGCAGTTTGTTTTACTAGCCAAAAAATTGCCACATGTGACATCAGCAAGGTACCAGATATTCTATATAAGGCTGAACTTAGTAAACCTGTTGGATTACTAGAGAGTTCTGGACGATTTAATGAAGATAAAAGCTTTAAGGAGAAGAACTGATTTTTTTTTGTTGCATTGCTGAAAACAGGCTTCTTATAGAGTAGTTGTAGTTCTTTCATTGTGAGATTTATGGCACTTCCTCTCATCATGTCTTAACATGTGTTAAGCAATAATACATTTGTGAGTGTGCCAAGGGACACACGGGATGTCACTATAGAATGGGCTTAAGAGGGGATAAATGCCCAGCACTGGTGTTAAATATGTGACTATACAGCTAATCTTGTCTATATATCCAAACCAACGGCTACTTCAGAAAGGAAGCTTATGCCATGCTTTCAGATATTGTCCCTTGTCTTGTGTTCCTTGTATCCAATACCCTCACTGTAAAGAAATACTTCTTTAGATTATTCCTGAGCCTACCCCTTTCACCCTCATCCCTGACTCTTCGTTCTAGAACAGGGCTTCTCAAACCTGTCCTGGGGACCCCACAGCCAGTTGGGTTTTCAGGATATCCACAATGAATATGCATGAGGTAAATTTGCACATGCCGAGTCTCTATGATATTATTTCAAAATACCATCATATTCCACCGAAGATAGCTCTAGCCTGGGATATTATTCTAGACAGTGAGACCTCATATATTATGGCGGGCTTTTGATGCGTTTACCCTTAAATGCCAATAACAATGTTGTGCGGTGATAGACTCTCTGTAACACCGTATCAAAATATTATAATCATTGGTCTCTCTGAAGAAGGTTCCCAGAAACACGAGCCGTGTCGGGCCAACGCCAGAGTCTCATCCCCACTGCATATCTGCATATCTCGCTACGATAAGTGTTCACCTTTCTCACTGCCGTTCATAACATTGTGTACATTGACACAAGGAATTATTACCAAACCTTGACACAAGGAATTATTACCAAACCTTGACAGAGAGACCAATGATTATAATATTTTGATACGGTGTTACAGAGAGTCTATCACCGCACAACATTGTTATTGGCGTTTAAGGGTAAACGCATCAAAAGCCCGCCATAATATATGAGGTCTCACTGTCTAGAATAATATCCCAGGCTAGAGCTATCTTCGGTGGAATATGATGGTATTTTGAAATAATTTGATAGAAGAATCCGTCATAAGTTGACAGTTTCAATTTAAAAGAGTCTCTATGATATGCAAATTTATCTCATGCATATTCATTGTAGATATTCTGAAAACCCAACTGTTGTGGGGTCCCTAGGACAGATTCGGGAAGCCTTGTTCTAGAAATCCCTTTCCATTGAAACAGATCAGCCTTATGTGCATGGAAACCTTGGAGAGATTTAAATGTCTTTATCATATCTTCCCTATCCCATCTTTCCTCTAGGGTATACATGTTAAACTTTTTAAGTCTGTCCCCACATACTTTAGAATGAAAACCACTAATCATTTTAGTATCCATCCTCTGGATCAACCCCAGCCTCTTTGTATCCTTTTCTAAGTGCAGTCTCCAGATTTGTGCACAGTTTTCCAAATAAGGTCTCATGGGACTTATGCACCTCCTTTTTCTGCTGCCAGTACTCAACCTTATGCAGCCAAGCATCTTTCTGGCTTTCGCCTTATCCACCTGTTTTTCTATCTTAAGGTCATCAGATATGATCACCTCCAGATCCTGTTCTTCTTTTGTGCCTAGAAGAATGTCATCCCCTACATTGTACCACTCCCTTGGGTTTTTGCATCCTAAATGCATGACTCTACATTATTTATCATCAAATCTTAACTTCCAGACTCTAGATCATCTCTCGAACTTTGTTACATCCCTCTTCATGTCTTCCATTCCTTCTGACTGTCTACCGTGTTGCAAACTTTGGTATAATTCACAAAAAGAGAAAGCTCTCCCAACAATCCTTTCACAATGCTGCTTACGATAGTGTTGAAAAAAAAAACAGTCCAAGGACCAATCCATG
Source organism: Rhinatrema bivittatum (assembly GCF_901001135.1). Lineage (NCBI taxonomy): Eukaryota > Metazoa > Chordata > Amphibia > Gymnophiona > Rhinatrematidae > Rhinatrema > Rhinatrema bivittatum. The sequence goes on along the minus strand of NC_042617.1, from coordinate 36,753,134 downwards.
TGACACACCAGTCATAATGCTTCTCTCCTCAAAGTGAACTCCATTTACCATTAACTTTTTGTCACCTCCCACTCAACCAGTTTTAAGCCAATCAGTCCAAGTATACTGTATCTAATTCTTTCCCTTGATCGAACTACCTGGTCACCCAATCAAAGAAATTGATCAGATTCATCTGAAAAGAGCTACCTTTAGTAAAACCATGCTGCCTTGGATCTTGAATCCATTGGCTTCCAGAACCTGCACTATCCTTTGCTTTAGCAGTGATTCCATTAATTTGCTCACTACAGTCTAACCAGCCTATAATTCCCAGGCTCTTTGTTGCTTCTACTTTTGTGAACCACATTTGCCTGTTTCCAGTCCTCCAAATCTAAAGAAGCATTGAGAAGGTCAGTCAGCGGAGCTCCCTGAACTTCTCTAAGTTCCTTTAAAACCCTCGGGTGTATCCCGTCTGACCCTATCTCTTTATCTACTTTGTTTAGCTAGCTCTTCACAAACACACTTTTCTGAAATTTATTTGAAGTTGACCTCACTTTTATTATTTGTGTTCATTTTCTTTTGTCCGACTGACCCTTCCTCAGTGAACACTGAATAGAAATATTTGTTAAGCAATTCTGCTTTTTCCTTGTTAACCTTTACATATTCCTCTCCTTCACCTCTGAGTCTCACAATGCTACTTTTGTACTTCATCCTGTTTTATCGAATTTGCTATTTTTCTTCCACCTGTCTTCTTTCTGCCATTTTATGTGGTTTATAAACACTAAACTTTTTTCCTTACTTTTTCAGCTTCTTCTTTAGAAAACTTCATTCCTTTACTTACCTTCCTAACACAAAGGTTAGTTGCCCTTAAAATATCTCCTTTTAATTTTGCCCACTGCTCTTTTACTTCCCCTAGATTTTTCCATCCAGCTAATGAAGCCTTGAGGTACTCCCCCCATTTTAACAAACTTGGGTGAATTTTCTAAGTTTGCAGAACTTAGAAAATCCGGTGGTAAAAGGGGGCGGGGGCGAAACGGGGGGGGGGGGGGGGGCGGTCCTGTGCTAGCTGGCAGCGATCGCACAGCCGCGGTGCGATCACTGCCGGCGACGCACCGAATAACTACACCATAAAAGGTGTAGTTATTCGGCGCTAAATAGGCAGCGAAAAGGCTCCTTACCTTTTCACTGTCTGTGCCATCTTTGCGGAGTCGGCCCCGGTGACGCTCCGACTCCTCCTCTTCCGGGGCCGACTCCGCCCCGATGTCCCCTTAGCAGGCGTGCGCTACGATTTCTAGCTATCGCACGCGTGCGCTGGTAGCGCAAGCGTGCGATAGCCTTAGAAAATAAGGCCCATAGTTTTCTTAGTCTAGGACACTTGCCTTTTGAATGAACCTTCATCGCCTGTACTCTATTAAAGAATCACACCTTCTGGTGATGACTGGATCCCAGATGCTCGTCCACTACACCATCAGAAACACTGTCCCCACTAGTAAGCACCAGGTCCAGTATTATCCTTTCTCATGTGGATTCTATTACTAGTTGTAGAACAGTTCTTACTGCAGAGAGTCCAGGATCTCTCTGCTTTTAGAAGACACCACAGCTGGAATGTCCCAATCAACACCTGGCATCTCCCCTTTCATAGCAATTTTGTGAATATCCTCCATTAAATTTTTATCCATTTCTTCAGCCTGCAGTGGAAATCTGTATATCATGCTAATATAAATAAATGTTCCATTCCCTCTTTATAAATTAACCCATGATGCTTCTTCCTTACCTCATAAACCCTGCAGTTTAGCTATTTTAATATTTTTTTATATATTGCAGCATTCCTTTATTCCTTCCTACCCTGTCCTTCCTGAATAGATTGTAGCCCGCTATATTCCAATCATGGGTTTCTATGTACCTTGTTTCCATGACAGCCATTACATCCAAGTCAGACTCTTCTATGACTGCCTCTAGATCCTGGACTTTATTTCCCATACTATGTGCACTATAGTCATAGTTTTCCAGATGTTCTCCTTTTTTCCCATTTCCATGCAAATGTTTACTTACCTAAGGACTTATTTTCCCCTATCCTCAATAATCCTAGTTTAAAACCCTCCTCAGTGGTTTGCCAGTCTGTTCCTCAAGACGTTGCACTCCTTCTTTGACATGTGGACCCCATCTCTGTTCACCAGTCCTTGAAATATCATCCCAGGGTCCAGGAAGCAGAAATGCTCTCATCAACCCTATTTATGCAGCCATTTATTCATGTCTAGAATGCAAGCTTCCCTGTATCTTTGACTGGAAGGATTGAGGAGAATACCACATATGCACCTATCTGCTTTATCTTCTCATCCAGAAGTCATTTTTTATACAGTCTGTATGGTACCTAGCAGTATCATTTGTGCCAACATGGATGAGCAACATTGGATAGTAATCAGTAGGCTTGAGGATTTTTTGCAATCTCTCCATAATGACTTGGATTTTAGCAGACAGCGGACTTCCGGAACAACATGTCTGATCGGCAAATAGATGCCTCCATGCCTTCAGAAGCAAGTCGCCAACCACCACTACCCTCTACACATTCAGAATCCCTATTTGTAGTCCTGCTTGCTCACTCGCTTGTTGCTTTGAAGTATGAAGTGTTCTATTTTATTCTTATAGACTACAGCATTTACTGTATTTACTATTTTCCTTTTCTAGAATATTGTAAACCAGACCAACTGAAAAGAATTATAACAAAGACCTAATATGATGTGCTACCAATCAAGTTCCCTCATAAAATTATTTGTTCTCTTTGCAGGTGACAGAAATTTGACCTGCATGACTTACTAACTCTCTCCTTCCTTACTTCTTCAACTGATGACTAGTGATTTATCCTAATCTGTTTACCCATGCTGTCTAATAGACCTACTATTTCTTTTAATTTTGGTCAGGGTTAATTCTGCACATATGTGTGTAATGCCACTAACTGATAATATTATACACTATTCTCCCAAACTGGGTTAAAGGGCAGTATGCTATTTACCAAGCTTGACGGAGGGCTTATTTTGCAAAGTACTAGTTGGCTCCTCTTATGTAAATTTTCTATGTGTGGATTTGAGACAGGAGTAGATAGGGCTTCGGCATAGTTAGGCAGAACGAAATAAATTTCAAACACACAATCAAGCAAACTTAAGTGTCCAAGCAGGAAATACAGTCGGTTCCCACAATCAACCAGAATTGCCTTTCCAACTTAACACACAAGTTCCACAAGCAATTAGATTTAAAGAAATTCAGATAGCCAGCAGCCGCCAAGCAGATAGTTTATAGTTTACTACCCTTCGGTTTAATCAAACTCCGCTCAAGAAGATGCCCTCTAGTGTAGACCAAAACTTCCCACATTTCACAGTGCAGCTCGTGTACTTCCCAGCTCCGCGCGTTCTAGAAAAGCTTTCCACTTCCTCTTTGTGAAGAGGTTACTACCTCTGCTCTTCTCCTGTCTCTTGAACAGGAGAGGGTGCTGTGAAGGTGACAGTCGGCACCTCCTTTAACGTCTTCAGTATTCTAGGGTGCACCCTCTAAAGTCAAATAGCCTGACTTATTTAACATTTTTCCAGCATTTACTCCCGAGTCCCTTATGTCCTTTTCTTTTCTCTTTCATCCTTCTAGTATGAAAATCCAGGAAAAGGCTTTGCTTAAGATATTTGCTTTCTTCTAGTCGTCCTCATCACTACACTTATTTTCCTTTAATTTTTACTATTCCCACTTATATATCTAAAGAAAGCCCATCTTTACTGGTTGGGTGGTATACTTTTCTGTTTGAGCCATTGCCTGTTTAATTGTCCTTCCTGCCTTCCTTTATTTTTCCTGCTAATTTTTCCTGGCCTCCTCCTGTGTCTGTTTATATTTCCAAACGCTATTCTGTTTGTTCTTCTTCTCCTGCGTCTTTACTCATCGTAATGGTCTCTTCATTTTCTTCTCATTGCTAAACTTGCCTGACACAACGATTTGTTTCCATTTCACTGCTGCTTTTTAGTGCTGTCAGTTGTTCCTCTGTATCTCTTAGATGCTGACCACACTTTCTTAACATTTTTAAGTTGGCTCTTCTGAATTCTAGGGCCTTTGTTCTTATACAGTTTGGTTCTGACAAAGGAAAATTATCATAAAAATAAATGTAAAGATTATAAGAGAATTCTTTTGAAACGCAGCTTACATTTCTTATCTGTCTTTTGTTTTATAATAACTTTTCTGTTGTCTTTTAATGCTAGTTGTCCCTATTTATAAGTTTCCACTGGGGATCTCCTGAGTCTGCACTAGGCATCCAAGGGGGCCCCTCAATTTACTACTTCTGATTTTCCCCATGGACCTCCATTCTTCCCCTCTTATCTTTTGCTTAGGGCCCATAATGAACTAGCACTACCTCTGGTCATCTCGCTGCTTTACCCAACAGAAAATTCATCAACGGTTGGTGAATCTAAAGAATGTGCTTTCCTGTTGCTTGCTCAAAACTAATTTAGTAAGTTTAATTTCTGTTCCGTTTTCCAATCTCCTAAAGGACTTGCTGCTGTTTTAAAAAGCATCGGCATGTCTTAGTGCAGTTGTCAAGGCACAACAAAATCCAGACTACTAAGGCTGTCATTGATCTTTATATTTTTACCTTGCTGTTTAGAGACTTGGTGTTACCATTGAATGTGTGAAATCTGAGACATCCTGAACAGTTTAACATTTCACTCCCTGGGGCTCACCAAGTTAAGGAGATAATGTCTGCCCTCAATCTTTTGTGGTTATTGTTTAAACAAATAACTTTAATATGTAGGCTTTGACTATAATGCTGGAAGAAGCTTTTTTCTCTTAGAAAAGTACAGAATGCCAGCTATTTGTGCATGGCAGCCGGTATCCCTGTAAAATATGATGTGGAGTTGAGACTAAATGCAGAAAATGGGATTACAGTTGAGACCTTTAAACTGGTTTTCTTTTGATGTGGCAGATAAAGTTTTTGCATTTTACTAAAATAGAATTGCAAGGGTTCAAAGATGCAATGATCAAGTGGCAAATGATTTAATGAAATGTGGCATGTTAAACATACTGAATCCTGCATCAAAATGGTTTGATGCCAGATAGCATACTAATCCCTTTAGGCAACTATCGGAACCATGAATTCTTTTCAAGCCTTTAAAGATATGTTTCTTCCCTGAGTCCACTCTTCAGTTGTTCATGCAATAGTCACGTTTTACATGTGTTGGTTTGGTACCTGCCTGGCATATTGTTGCGCGCCAGAAAACAAAAGAGGTTGGCACAACTTCTCAATTTGCTTAGCTTCACAATGTGGACAGTTGAAATGCTTCGACCCTTACACCCTCCCCCCCCCCTCCCCACCAACCCCCCTCCCTTACCTAATTACAAAGGATCACTCAGCTTAACATTCGATAAGTTTATTGGTTGGAATGAATAATGGCCGCAGCCCTTTAAATACAATAACAGCATATAATATATATAATATATCAACAAGCTAACATAGCCTAAATAATACAACTTGTATAACTTTCCATAACTTAAATACTGAATTGGCTCTTGGTGACCAGCGCTACCCCTTGCAAGGAAGTGTTAAGCTTGGAACCGGGCAGCTACCTCAGACACCTGGCCGTCGAAACCACAGTGTCATGTGCCTGAGACCCGACTGTAAAAGTCAGAGCCGCTCATTCTAAATGCCTCGGTTCCCTCCTCCTCTAGGCTGTCAAAGCGTCGAGGATCTGTGCGAGACCTGTTGGGCCGCTGGCCCCAGCCAGGGCCGCCTGCTTCAGTCCTCCGGGTGCCGCAGGCCCCCGGGCTGTGCCCTACTGAACCTTATGTGAGGGTGTGACTAGGCTGGTCACCGCGCCATGGATCCCGGTAGCGGTAATGCTTACCGGGAGACCCCCAAGCCACACACTAGGCTGCTGCGGCCAAAAAGTGGTAGGATAGCCTCAATCGCATCTTGGATATCAGAATTGAAAATATCCCACCCAATATCCGAGAGGTGTGTGCCATCCGGCTTGAATAAACCCGGGCTCTCGTCTAAGAGCTCGTGTTTAATACAGAAAGCGTTGATAGTAGGTAAGAATTTAGTGATCCATTTATTAATTTTTCGTCTAGCTCTATCAACAGCCAGATGCGAGCGCTCACCCCTCCAAAACCTTCGGGGGGTAATAAGGGACCACAGAAGGACCGAGTGTGGGAGGAAAGAGCGAAGAGTTACTAAATCACTTTGCATTTTTCGCGTTAGCTCAACACTTTTAGAGATGGTAATGTCATTACCCCCTAGATGTATGATGAGAGCATCTGGGGGGGGGGGGATAAACCTTTAGCAGCTCCGCAACCGTCGGCAACAACTGGACCCACCGCATCCCTGGTATACTTTTCCATAGCAGCGATACCCGCCGAGTAGCAAAGCCCAGGTGTTCTCCTTGTGGGCGCTGGAGGGCCCTCTTATGCGCCCAACGCACAAAAGAGTGGCCTACAATCCAGGTGACACACATGCGCGAACTGTGATCTGTCGACAGAGGAAAGGAGTGTGTTATGAAATACAGTTAAAATACGTGAGCGGCCGAACATAGCGAGAAAACCGTCCTGATCGCCATCTGCCTATGGCCATGATCTCCCTGTCAGACAAACCCAAGCTAGCTGCCATGGTTGCGGCCCCTATCCGAAAGGAGTGGGAAGAATAGCCCCGTACAGAGACTCCTGCAGACTGCATAACCTTGTGAAGGACGCGAGTGAATTGGTAATGGGTTAGTGGCTCCCACCCAGCGTGTATCAGCAGTTGGCCGGCACCCAAAGGGCGCAGACGCAAGTATAAACTGGTACAGAGCACCGGAAACGTCCTCCAGGCCCGGCCCCTCACCCCGCCCCCCCCCCCTCGTCTCGCCTTCCCCACCCACATTGTGCTCGCTTCCCCAAAGAGTCGCGAGTTCTTAATGATAGGAATGCCTCCCTAGGAGGAGCTTTCAAAAAATTATTCTAAGATCTCCTTTTGGTATTTAAATAAAATAGAAGAAAAGGGGACCATGATGATTTTACTTGCCAACTAAATTTTCTAAATTTATTTTCCAGTGCCATTGTTTCTGTGCTGCTGCCTGTAAGAAGCCTGGAAATTACACTCCTGTTTGTCTTATGTGCCTCCTGTTGCACTTCTTTCCTGGACAAACCACTTTAAACAACATATAGGGGAGTGGTTATGAAGAACACACAACTTTTATTCCAAACAAATCAATGCAACCGATAACATGTATTGAGATAACAAAGAGAAGAGAGTTAGAAATAAAACTCATACAGGAAGTAGCAGAACTAAGGAACAGGCACATTGATATTTTCAAGGATCTAGCTAGTCATATTCCTGCTCCAAGTTTACTTTCCTGCATTGAACTTGCAAATCCCAGAAGTTGGCTTTATATTTAAGGTGTGCACCTTCACCAACAACTTCCTCACCAAGTCCATTGATAGTTACACTAGTGCAAAAAGTGCTCAAAGACCAGGCCATCTGATCCTCATAGCTCCAGCATAGCCCAAACAAGTTTGGTTTGCATTTCTAGTACAGCTGACCTACAGTACTCTGATCTCTCTCAGATCAGATCCATTCTTATAAACTCAAGAAGAGCAATGTCTGTTCATCTTAACTTTACCTCCCTCACCTTGATGGCTTGAATGTTGAGTGCTCAATGATCACCAAATTGTCCTTGCCGAAAGAGGTTGAGGACATAATGGGGTACATTTTAAAACATAGCATGCGCGTGTACTTTTGTTTGCGCACCAGGCGCGAACAAAAGTACGCCGGATTTTATAAGATACGCGCGTAGCCTATAAAATCCAGGGTCGGTGCGCGCAAGGGGGTGCACATTTGTGCAACTGCGCGCGCCGAGCCCTGCGCGCGCTGCCCGTTCCTTCCGAGGCTGCTCCGAAATCGGAGCAGCCTCGGAGGGAACTTTCCACCCACCCACCCCAGCCCTATCTAGATCCCCCTTACCTTTATCTGAAAAGTTACTACTGCCTCCGGGCAGTAATAACTTACGCGCGGCAGGCCCAGACACAGGCCGCTGTGTCAGGGCACTCGGCCATGCCCCCGGACCGCCCACACGCCCCCCTGAACACACCCCCTGGTCATGCCCCCTCCCGCCCCTTTTTGCAAGCCCCGGGACTTACGCGCGTCCCGGGGCTTGTGCGCGCCGCTGAGCCTATGCAAAATAGGTTCGGCACGCGCAGGGGGGTTTTAAAAGGGTTACGCGCGTACCTTATGCGCGTAACCCTTTTAAAATCCGGCCCAATATGTTTAGTCTAGACATTGTATTAGTTTCTGTACTGTTTGTAACTTAGTGCGTTTTTGTTATGTATGCAATTCTTGTTTCCCACTAATGGATTAGCGGGCTACAAATTTGTAAAATAAATAAATGTCTGCCAAAAACATCAACTATGAGAGCTTATGGGTTTAAATGGAAAACATTCTCCACAAGGTGTCAGCACAAATATTGAATCCATCTGCCCAAAGAGTTAGTGAACTGTTTGCTCTCTCTTTCTGCTTCAGGACTTAGTACCTCATCAGTAAGAGTACATCTCAGTGCCATAACAGCTTACCATGCTCAAACTGAGGGTAAGCCAATCTCCATTCATCTATTAGATTCCAAGTTCATGAAAGGCTTATGGCACATTAAACCTCCAGTTGTGAAACTGTGTTCCATCGAATCTAAATGTGGTTCTGGTGGAACTGATAAAGCTGCCATTTGAACCACTGGAATTGGCTTCTCTAGTTTCTAACATGAAAGAAATATTCCTTGTAGCAGTAACATCAGTTAGAAGAGAGAGCTTCAGGCTTTAGTTAATTATCCCTTTTATATGCAATTCTTCTACAGTAGGCTGGTGCTCTGTACCCACCCGAAGTTTCTACTAAAACTAGTATTAGCTTTTGTGTTACCTACACTCTTCCCAAGACTGGCTTACTACTAGAGACAGACTCAGCTACATCATCAGGCTTCACAACTATTTGTCTATTACGATCCTGGCAAACTGGGCATAGAAATACTGGCATAGGACTGTCCAACTGGCTAGCAGACTGCATCGTGCACTGCTATATGCTAGTCGGACTACAAATTACAGACACCATCAAAGCTTATCAAATTAGAGCCATGACTGCATCTGTAGCCCATCTGGGAGCCATACGTCTTTAAAATATATGTAAAGTTCCAACATGGTTGTCTTTGTGGCCCATTACTGACTGTATGATCTTTCAAGGAGTGAGAAATTCAGACAAGCAGTTTTGCAAAGCCTGTTCACCCAGTAGTCTACTTTCCATGGTGTGTTCTGGGTTGTTTATTCAATAAAAGCTCTGCTGCAACTCTCAAGTTGGGACTTCTAGAATGTCATAGCTAATTCAGCCCTGCTTGTTGATGGAGAAAATAAGTTTGCTTACCATAAACGGTGTTCTCTGAAGAAAGGATGAATTAGCCATGCTAAACCTCCCAACCTCCGTGGTTAGTCAGCTAGACTTAGCTCTAAAATAGACTGAGAGGGCTCACAAAGCAATGCCTACATAGGTATTCCTGCACATGCTCAGTAAAGCCAACAACTCTACCAGCTGATGGTCTGTTTGGTGCCACCGAATTACATTACCTACATTTCATAGCTAATTCATCCTGCTGTCTATAGAGAACACAGTTTATGATAAGCAAACTTGCTATTTTCCCCATATTTTATCTCCCCCCATCCCCGCTTACCTGCCCTAGCATTCTTAGTCTAGTCATTACATTGTTGGTCCCGGGTCAGGGTCCCTGCACTATGGTTCCTTCCAGAATCCTGTAATCTTGTGTCTTGAATCAAGTCACTAGATTTCAGCCTTAAGTAATTACCACCACTACTCATCCTGGCTCCCCTGCCCACTCTTCCCCTCAACCCCCACCCTCCCCATGATACTGTGAACACTGCCTCTGCAGCATCCCCAACTAACTGGGAAGCAGAAAACTTAACCTGGGGGTTGAACTGGAGCCACCTGCATGACAATACACTGCAATTCTACTGTACCACTGGCCAGCCCCATGCAATATAGTTTTAAGCCTTTACTTTTTGCAGGCTAAGTGAAAATTCATCTCAAGATGCTAGACCAGCATAAGACAAATATTGTTTTTCTTTTTTTAACCTGATTCATTGGGTTTTTTTTCTGGGATAATTTAGGGCTTTTGTTCTCATCTTTTAACTTCAGACAGAAATTTTAAAAGATGAGAACAGCAAATCCACAGTAACCTTTGGATGTCAGTTTGTGCCACTGTTTTTACCTTGCTTAAATTGAACACTATTTTTCTAATTTCCGTAGCTCTATTGATTTTGGAGTATTCTGAGCAAATTTACAGATTCTAGTGTACAGGAACCTTACTGCTTCAAGATTTGAGGCAGGAGCTGTGTGCTACTCACTTCCACTATTACCTCGTAGTGGAAATAATAACTGTACTGGAGGGAACGAGATAATGGAAAGCAGAGAGAAGCCCAATGAGATGACAGGGTGGCAGCAGACAATCATTGCATCCTTTGCTCAGACGGGTTTTGCTGCTCCCGGCAACAACCATTGAATGGCAGCATGCAAATCGGCCTCCATTCCGGCGATGAAACATCTGTAACCCCGGGAGCATTAGCGACTTTTGTTTCTCCAGTTCCTGGAGATAGAGGAGAAGGTGCATTGGCATTGACTCCTGTGATAGCATCTCTGACCATGCCAGCTGGAGAGCCCTTACCTGTGATTTCTCCAGAGGGTTGTAGTGGCTCGATGTCCTGCAGGGATATCATACCTTTATAGCAGGAGATGATGTCATTTCAAACTTCGAGAATTGCCAGTCCAGTGAGTTGACCCCTTCAGGGAGAATATCATCTTCTGTTCCCAGCCATGTTGTACATTCTCTGTTGGTGGAGTGCTTTGGTTTCTTGTGAATTTTCTATTTCCTTATTAACTTCTGGATTTCATAATACTGTACAAGCTAACCAGAATTCCCTGGAAGTTTCTCAAGCCAAACGGGCAGATGCTACTGAGATGGTTCAAACTGAATGCACCTACTCAGAGAAGATTAGAAAATTTGGAGAATACTTCTAGATATTTAAATTTGAGTGCTCAATGTTTTCTAAGTTGAGTTTCGATACACCTATTGATATTTTCAAAGAATATCTTTTGAAAGTCCTATCTATTTCAGCTGAAGCTATTCCTCCTATTGTGAAAGCCTTTTTTCTACCTTCCAATGTAGATGCAAGAACAAATTAAGTTCCCTAATCAACGGAACATACAGACATTTTATATTTGATTGCCTAGAGAGATCTGCTGAGACTGTAATATCTGAAAGAGGGATATTATTGGTGGTATTTTCCTTTTTTCAAGACTGTGATACTGTTTTGAAATTTTGCTTTAGGCACAGATCTGCTCTTTTCTTTGGACAGAAGATCTGGATTTTTTCCTGACCTGTTCAGGGTAACTCAGGCTCATAGGACTTGCAATGTGTTTTGAAGTTATAGCCCTGGGGGCTGTATGTTTGATCAGATTTCCTTGTTATTGTTTATTGTACTTTGAAAATGTCAAGTATATTTTCTTCGAACCTGAGCAGCTGCTCATTTTTCTTGACTTGAAGAAATCGCCATAGAAGCCCTAGGCACTTAAAAATCAAAACACAAAATTGTTCAACTCGTACATATGAATACCATAAAACTAAATTAAATAAAATACATAATTAAAAATAAAGAATTATAAAATCATACAAAAAAGAAATACAAATTATAAAACCTCAAACTGCAGGGAAAACAGTGAACCATGAGAATAACAGTCTTCACTAATAAGCATCTCTTATATAATAGAGCTACTAGGTAGACTAGATGTTTGTGTTTGTTCTCATCTTATAGATAGGATACCTGTTAACCCTTTTTTGTGCGTTTTCTTCATTATTTTTCTTTTCCTAAGTTCTGATTCGGAATCTGTGGATTCTCTCATTTTGTGGACTTAATATAATTGCTATTCATTTTGTTAATTTCCTTTTTTCAATATTTGTATTGTGCTAATGTTTTCTACGAATGGCATTTGATTAATGTAGCAAGAGTATCTTGTGGTGGTATTAGGAAAAAAAAACAAACAGAAAACATGGATGCAATAAATTCTTATAATAAAATATCACTGAAATAGTTTAGGATCTGGACCATCCCAACTCCAAGCCTTCGTAGAATTCTTAATGTTGTGTGTATTACTAAAAAAACATTATCCAAGTTTAATTGTTATTATGTTCCTCAAAATGAGGTTACTTATCGTCTTTGAGGGCAATAATCATAGCCATTTCTGAGGGTAAATCAGCATTTTACCTATGGAAATGGGCTTCCTGAAACTTACCTATTCTCTATGTGGGTAAAAGTACTTTTACCTGCATGTTGTGCTCCTGGGGACAGGGAAAAGGTAACAATCCATGTAGCTTTGCCCAGAAAAAGCAGATGCAAATCTCTGTGGAAACTATTCTGGGGCAATAATCAAAGTCAAGTTATTTTGCTTAGCTTAGTGTAAACCCCGCAGGTAAAAAGTGTACCCCCTGGAGTTTGCACCAATGCAAGCAGTTATTGCCCCCTTTGTGTTTCTGTAAAGTGCTGATGATAAAAGAGCTATCAAAGAACACAAGTATTAGGCATTACATATCATTTGCATTCAATACATAAATAGGTGAATTTGTAAAGCTCGGCATGCGCCAAAGCCGGGAGATGCGCAGCGGCCCAAGAGACGCGCAGAATGTACAGATTGTAAAAAGTGCACGGATACACGCGTATCTCCCGAGACACGCACAAATCAAAAGGCTAAAAAGGGGCGGGGCATGGGTGGAGCATGAGCAGGACATGGGCGTTCCAGGAAGTAAACTTAAAATGTGCGCGCGTCTGGGTCCCCTATTGCGTAACTTTACTTCTGCTATGGGCAATGTATAAAAATAAAAAAAACTAGGCGAGTGAATGGGATTGTAAGGGTAGGGGTGAAAAGGGTAAAAGGGAGGCTAATTAACGATGGGGGGGGGGTTAGGAAGTCCGATCCATTAACTGGGCGAACTGGGATCAAAATGTGGAGAGTAGAGTCAGCAATTGCATGCACATGTACGCGCGTGCTACCGCTTTCATAACATGCACGCATATATGCACGTATGTTATCAAACGGTCACGTCCGTTAATGTAAGCCGGTATATGTGCATACATGTATGCCCATGCGGCTATTTCATAGTTAATGTCAAAATTTATAATCAATTTTGTGCCTTCCCTGGATGCAGGAGTATTACAAACTCAGGACTGAGATAGATGAGCTTAAAATTAGTGTTAATGATGGTGGCATCATATCTGTTACTATTTTCACTTCGAGTTCCAATGGTTTGCAAAAACAACTTGTTTCAGTAATTTTATGAGTTTACTGACCATTAGCTTTGTCACACCCTACAACCCTTTATACATTCATAATGTTCAGTCGCAGCTTAATATCCTATTCCAGGGCATTTTACTTGATCCCTGCCATAGGCCAGTTTTGCTGTTTACTGCATTGGTAGCTGTGGCTGATAACTAGAAAGGTGAGCTTTGCCTTTAGGTTATGTCACAGGGTTACCTTAAGTAAATACATTTGATTTGATGTGTAATTCCTAGACTTAGGAAGAATGCCGTATCATGTCTAGATTTATCCTTTGCATGTACTTAAGTTTGTTGTTAGAGTAGCCCCAGGAAAGAAACCTAGAATTTCTAAATTCGACTATTGTTTGGAAAGATTGCTAAAGATAACCTTATTATATTCTTCTTAGCACAGTCTCACCACTATCTTTATTTCCCTTCAAAATCTGAGCAATTGCCATGTCAAGTTTGACACTAAATAATGAGGTGCCCCAGGTTATTAAACCAGGAATGTGTGAATTCCTAGTCTCTCTTGCTAATGTGCTTTGCCTCTTGTATCCTCCCCAAAATGTATGCTTTTGCTTTTATTTTGGATGTTCAGGATCTTACCTTTTTCTTTTATTCCCTAGTAGAAATAAATACTATTTCTGACACTGCTGCTTAGCTTCAAGTTATTTCGTGGTACAGCCTTTTTAAAGTATAAGAGATTTTTTACATTGACAAAGTCACCGCACTTTATTTTACAGCTTGAAGTGATTGTGGAGATAGACTTTCGTCTGTATGTGAAGACATAATTGTTTCTTATTGATCTTTAAATTCTGTTGAGAATGATTATTATCTTTGACAAATTCTGCTAGTTTGTTTGTTTATTGGTTTTTATATACCGTTGCCTCAGTAGAGACTTTCACAACGGTTTACAAGCCAGTGGAAGCAGGGAAATACAATAATTTAATTAAAAATAGTTACATGTTATAAAATAATAGATAATTAAGAATTAGTAAACACATAAAATATAAAATACTTAAAAACCAGTTATTACAAAGTAAACATAAGAGTAAAAAAGGGTAATAAACAATTTTTGAATATCGTAAAACATAAATACCGTAAAACCCAATGATCTTAACTTAGTTGTGTCTGCGTATATACAATTCTGGTACAATAAAAAGAAACGTGAGGATCATTAATTAGTTGTCATTGTATGCACATTCAAACAACCATGTCTTGAGATCTTTCTTAAACTTCTTACAGTCTGCTTGAAGTCCTAGTTGAGTAGGTAAAGTACTGTGTTGATATTGCTCTATCACGGACCTGGCTTAGGTGGGCAGACCTTATTGATGGAATATTTAATAGAGCCTTGTTTGCCGACCTAAGGTTTCTCTGTGGGACATGCAGTCGAATGGCTGTATTGAGCCATTCCATTTTTTCACCGTAAATGGAGGTGAGGTTTTTTTGATTTTTTTTTTTTTTTGCAAAATCGGGCCTGCAAATCCTTTTGGAACCCATTTTCACAAAATCTCACATTTATGAACTGCCGTGCTTGATTTTGCATTGCAGGGGCTCATTAACGTGAGCATTTAAATAAACTGTTGTTCACGGCAAACTACAAGGAAAAAGGTGAATTTTCAAAAGGTAACCATGGAAAAATTATAATATAAAATCACAAAAAACAGAAGCCAACTCCTCTCAATATTAGCAGTCAAAAAAGCACCAAAGAGAGAGAAATAGAATACAATCCTATTACCACAAACCAATTTCAACAAAAGACAATATCATAGACACACGCTCAAAAATTGTAATCTACTGTCTCTCGCCCGCAATGGGCCTCAGGCAGTCGTCAGCCTTATGAGCGGTTTTTTGTAATCATTTATTGTCTCTTGTACTTCTACTACTAAGCAATATATTATTCAATTTTTTAACAAAACTTTATTGACGCATCTGTTAAAATAGTATCGACTTAATGTCTCTATCTTGTAGCCGGAATACTTAGCCAATTCAGACACTCATCAACCACTAGTTTTTGACTGGAACGAGTTCTCAAATTTTTCACCCAATTCTTGAATATTCACCTGACATCTTCCCTTTAATGAAAGCATGTTTTTGCTAAGGCCTTGAACCCCACCCCCTTTTTTCCCCCTTCACATAATCAGTATAGTTACATCTTCTCCATATAGTATACTTTTTCTGGACACCAGTTGTTATAACAATAAAAGAACAGTAGCTAAATGAAACTGAACATCACAAAATCTATCAAAGAGGGACCAATTCAAGTCAGTGAACATTATGACCCAAAACATAATTGATGTCTCTGTAATACATTATTAGCATGTCCACAGCCTAAATTATTTCCTCATACTACATATGAAGTAAAAAAAAAAATTTCTATTAACCCTCAAGATTCAGCCCAATGAAACATCCATTCCTGCACTCAGACAGTTAACAGTTGAGTAAGATGTGAATCCACACAGGTCATTCTCATGACTGAGATGAAGCAGTGAGCTCTTGCTGATGGTTCTTTGCTTCCTCTTCCATCTCCTTAAACTTTTTTGCCCCTGATGACTAAACAAACCACTTGACTCCTTCCTTGTGTACGACTCAAAGCTGAACGGATTCCCAAACAATATAGCTTAGAACACAGTGGTGCAAGCTCCTTTCTTTGTGCTGATAATTTTGTCGAGTAATCCTGGAATTCCAGAATTTTCCTCCCATTAGAGCTCAGATGTTTCCCAGCTCTTATCACTTGTTGAATCTCAGTTTTATGGGCATTATTGAAACCCAGGTGATTTCAGCATGTGGCCACTCCATATCTTTCTGGAGGCCTAACTGGTAGGCCCACTCAATAAGTAATTCTCTGTGCACACCTCTTGGGACAGCCACATTTCCAGGAAGCCTACCAATTCCCGATCTCCCAGCGACTCCGGTAGACCTATAAAACGTAAGTTATTGCAGACCAATCTATTCTCTAGATCTTCTAGCTGCTCGTCTTGTTTAGTTAAAGCTGCTTTAAACATAGTTACCTCTGTCTGAGTATTGTACAGGCCATCTTGCGTATCTGAGATTCTTTGCTCTGCCTCTGTGATTCTCCTCTTCAACCCTGACAAAGTCGCTGAGACTTCATTTAGTTTGTTGAAAGTCTTTTTTAGTTCCGGTTTGATGAAAGAGGGAAAGGGGGGGGGGGGCGGGGTGTAGGGAGGACGCAAAGGGGAGGGGAAGAGTAGTTTCTAGAGATCACAGGTGACATGTAGGTTTTGTATTTTGGGTTGCTAAAGGATTGTAAGAGTACAGTTTCTGGTGGGGAGTCTATGCTGGGAAGGCCCATGCCTAAAAATAATGTTAATAATGAGAGTTACTGATTACCTTCACTATTTGATGGAGTAGATTATGCCTTTGGAAGATGTGAAGGTATTATCTTGGAATGTGTGTAACATAAATTGAGCAATTAAGAGAATTAAAATCCTTGCCGCATCAAAAAAGAAAAAGGTAGATTTAGTTTTATTACAAGAGGACCCACCTGAATGATGCAGAGCATCAAAAATTGAAGAGATGGGTGGGAGATTTTATATATGCTTCAGTGAATACAAGATCTGCCAGAGGTGGCTATATTGATTCACAAGAATCTTTCCCTAACTACTAAATAAGAAATCAAGGACCCTAGAGGTCGTTTTGTGATTTTGATTGCTGAGTTATTCCACAAACCTATGGTTTTATGCAACATTTATTCATCTAATAACTATGAGCACTCGTTTTTTAAGGTGATCCACAATCTTTTTCTTTATGTGAAGGAAGGTCTTGTAATAGGAGGGGATTTTAATCTGGTACACGAATCCATGGTGGATAGATTCCATCAAGGTCAGGGTGATAAGATAAAACTGAGTAGAGGCATCCATTTTTTTTGAGGAGGGATTATAAGTGATGCCTGGAGGCTCCTTCAGCCTTTTGGAGAGAAACTTCACTCATCTGTCTTGGGCACATTCTTCTTATTCTAGAATAGATTATATCCTCGTGTCCAGAAATATTTTTTCTAGAGTCATAGAATCTGCTATAGATGATATTACAGTATCAGATCATGTTCTGATCTGGATTCAGCTGAACAGATAATTGAGAGATTTTGAGTCATCGCTTGAGATTTCCATACTTTTTAGCATAAGACTCACAATTTCATGACTATCTCAAATCCAAATGGCTGAAGTATGCATGTCATAATGCACATATAGACAACCCAATTTTGATCTGGCAGGCCGCTAAAGCAGTCTTGAGAGGTGATATTATTTCTTATGTGGCAAAAAGGAAGCAAGATATTGATAAACAGTTATTGGCTTTAGAAAAGCAATTAAGTAGAGTTAAGAGACGTTTGGTGGCATCCAACACTAAAAAGAACAGGGAAATTTATTTAGCTGTGCAAATAGTGTTGAATTCGTAGGTCCATCAAAGAGTCAAAGCATTACTTATTACAAATATAAATTATATCAATACAGTAGCAAAACCGGAAGGTTTATGGCAAATTTGATTAGAATGAGCACCAGACCTAATTTAGCACCACACTTAAACGATAGAGTTAATGCTAACAAAGACATAGCCAAAACTTTGCAAGTTTTTTTTGTTGTTTTTTTTTTTAAATAAAGATCTATACACATGGGTGGGGGGAGACATAGCAAAAAATAAAGATTTTTTTAGGTAAGATTCACCAGCCGAAGTTTACGGAAGCTGATCTTGATTGGTTAAATTGACCAATTAGTCACCTCACCTAAGATATGACTTGACCGCCTAACCGACTGCCCACCTGACCCTCGCCCTTTCTTTTTTCTCTCCCTACCCAATTGACCCTCACCCTCGCTATCTTCTCTCCCCCCCTCCCAACCTCTTGAGGTCTTCTCCTCATCTTCCCCTTCCATCGTTCACTTCACCCTGCTGATTTTCCTGATTGCTTTATATAACTTTATTGTTGAAACTAACATGTACATTTGTATATATATCTCGTATTATCATCCCCTGCCCTATTAACCGCTACCTGTTAATGTTATTATTGTAAAGCTTGTTCCTAAGTTATTATTATTATTATTATTATTATTGTAAAGCTTGTTGCTAAGTTATGTTACATTGTGAACCGAGGTGATGTTTTGCAAACGTGCCTCGGTATATAAGAAACCATTAAATAAATAAAATAAATAGTGAGGAGGAGGTTATGGTGGGAATTAGGAAGGTTCCAGGTCCAGGCGGATTTAGTGGCAAATTGTTTCAATTCTGATGGATTATTTACCGAAACCTCTTAGTCTAACCTACCAGGCTTTGTTAGATAAGGTAGAATATCCAAAAGGGATTAATGTGGCACAGATCGCAGTCATATAGAAACCAGGTAAGGATGCTTCCCTGCCAGCATCCTATTACCCTATCTCCCTCCTAAATTTTGATCAGAAATTATTTGCCTAGATTTTGGCTGACAGGCTGGCTCTTATCCTGCCTAAAATTATAAAACTTGGACAGGTTGGTTTCATTCAGGGCAGGTATGCTTTGACAAATGTATGTCTTATAATGCGGTCATGACGCTGTGTAGGAAACAAATTCTGCCTTTCCTGGCAGTCAGCTTCAACATTGAAAAGGCGTTCAATAAGGTAGAATGAGATTATTTGTTTACAGTTTTAGATCACATGGGGTTGACAGATCTCTTTCAAAAGGTGGTGAAATTACTATATAAGGGTTTTTCCCAGCAACCCCGAAAATGGCTCTGGATATCATTTCTGCGGGGAACAAAGTTGGGCAAACGCCATCCCTGCTGATCAAAGAAACATCTTTAACTCTCGGAGCACCTATCACGCCTTCTCCTCCGAAATGTGAGTACCCCATTTCCTCAGGACAATTACCTATCGAGGAGCTGAGTCGGGCCGATCTGGGAGCGAGGCGAGCTGAGATTGTCCCTGACCGGGACTTGAATGGCTTGGAGCCTGAATCTATCCTGGGCGCTGTTGGAGGAGCGAGCCCTGTTTTAAGGGCGATGGAAGCGGTTGCTTCCCCGACCACAGACATGCTATCAACCCCGCAGGATCTGCCAGAGGACGGTAAAACGAGCCAAGGTGGTGCAGAATTGAACGTCCTATTTCTTAACTTGAGTTTAATTAAACCCCCAGAGATTACCATGGAGGTATTATGGAAAGCCATCGTTTCACTTGAATCTTCTATTTCTACTCTTACCAAAGTTTCTATGGAGACTAATTCGAAGATTTTGGCTAATGCAAATACTATTTC
Source organism: Rhinatrema bivittatum (assembly GCF_901001135.1). Classification (NCBI taxonomy): domain Eukaryota; kingdom Metazoa; phylum Chordata; class Amphibia; order Gymnophiona; family Rhinatrematidae; genus Rhinatrema; species Rhinatrema bivittatum. The sequence continues at coordinate 36,733,568 of NC_042617.1, read as the reverse complement.
TCAGTATGGAACTAAATTTGAAGTTTTGGACACTCTGTTAGCTGCAGTTGAACAAGTCCAACATACATTAGTTCAATCTGATTTGATTTCTACCAAGAAGTTGGAAAATATTAAAGTCCCTGAGGAGATACAATTTGCAGGTATAAAATCCATATCCACTATGGACTTATTCAAAAGTTATGTTTTCCAAATTTTAAAAATTCCAGATGCAGCAGTGCCGGTGATCACAAAAATATATTTTCTGCCTAAATTAGAAGAACCTGCCACAAGAAGTTTTTCTAAAGAATCTTCACTGTATATCGCTCAGCTTCTTGAATCATCACATGAGATGGATGTCTCTAAAAGAGGAACTCTCTTGGTTTCCTTTGCCCTTTTATCTAATCGTAATTCAGTTCTTAGATTTTTCTTTTGTAGCAGGGAGTCCTTGTTCTATGGACAAAAATTATGGATTTACCCAGATATTACTTGAATAACTCAACTTCACAGGAAAAAAAATTTCTATCTATGTGTGCCAAGATACTTTCAAAGGGGGCCCAATAAATTTTATTGTACCCATGTAAATGTCATGTAAAATATGGGAATGCTAATTACCTTTCCTTTGAACCTTCACAACTTGGACGTTCTTAGATACGCACACCTAATATGTCTCTAGGATAGGCTATAGATGATTAAGGTGGTGGTTCCTCATTATTTTTCTTTGTTCTAATTTTCAATGTATTTGCTCTTTTTCTGACCCTCCCCCCTTATTTCCTTTACTGAGGAAGGTACAGATTATAATTTTATTTTCTTTCAGTTTCATTTTGCTCATTTATTTATTGTTAGAGACCAGCTCCCCAGAGGGGAGGAGTTAGCAATCTGTTACAGACCAGCTCCCCAAAGGGGAGGAGTTAGCAATCTGTTAGAGGCCAGCTCCCGAAAGGGGAAGCGTTAGTAATCTGTTATGAATCTGGATGCTGGATACCTCCGTTGAAGGAGGAGTTAACAAGCTATAAACGATCACCCCGCCAGGGGGCGAAGTAGCATTCTGTATGGATCTTACTAAGGAGTAGCAATCTGTTAGTGCTCTGCTCTTCCAGAGGGAAGGAGTAGCAACTGTTATGCCTTGTTCCTGTAGAAGATGAACCAGCAACCTGTATGATTCCCACGGGGAGATAGCTATCTGATATGGATCAGCTTCCGCAGAGAGAGGAGTGATGGTCTGATGTGGGTTGGCTCCCACAGAGTGGTAGATGATGATACCGCTCTTATTAGTGTAGGAATAACACTTAGTAGAAACAGTGAATCCCTGGGCCGATGGCAGTTGACAGCGCCCTCAAGTGGAGAGGGCGCTGTCAACTGAGAGGGACCACCGGCTAGGCTGGAATATTGAGACAAACACAGATAGTTCTTTATTAGACTGGAAGTAGAACCACCAGAGGTGGCAGTAGTGAGTTGATATGCCCGGCAGGGCTGAAGTCCCTCTGATACTGGAACCACGATCTCTGAGTTGTTGAGCTGAAAGTAGAGACTATAGGTAGTGAGTAGACAGGGTATGCAGGGCATAACCAATGATAGATGATACACTCACAATAGTAGATCTTTGTAGTGTCTTCCATATGCAACAGAGAGTCTTCAGTATTCAGGAACAGGAGCCGCAGGCGAGTACTGGTTCTTGTAAGTAGTCTGAAATAGAACTCACAATAACTGTGTATGGGATGGCTTCTGGAATAGAAGAGAGGCTAGGAGAGATTTAGGAATGAAGGCCCTCGTGGAGCGAGTACCGGTTCCTATCTGTTAATCTGTAATAATAATCCATAAGATATAGGTATGCGATATCTTCTGAGGATGAAGAGAGTATGAGAAAGGAATTAGGAACATAGGCCCTCGTGGAGCGAGTACAGATTCCTATCCGCAATCTGCAATGGTAACTAATGATCTCCGTACCTGCGATAACGTCTTAGACTAAAGGGAGCCTTAGCGATTAGGAACAATGGCCCTCATGGAGTAAGTACCAGTTCCTGTCTGTAATAGGACTCACAGTGTTCACGTCTGCGATCGCCTCCAGGCAATAGGAATCTTCTGAGTCTTTGGGAACGTAGGCCCTCGAGGAGCGAGCACCGGATCCCGTCCAACAATCTGAAATCAAGAATAGAGACAACAGAGCCCCCGAGGAGCGGGTACTCCTGGTAAGTTTGAAAAGGCCGAGCAGTGGAGAAGAATTTCCCTTGATGACTCGGAGCGTAGTTGCAAGTAGCGTGGACTGCCGAAGCAAGTCCCGTTGGAGTTCCTTGCTAACTCGTTTGAAGTTAGCAAACAAAGACCTTTTAAATTGAAAACGGATGACGTCAGTACGGGGGGACACCCTGGAGGTTCACGCCCTTGCTGGTACAAAGTCTGGAGTGCGCACACGCCCTTACGTAATCAGGAACATGGCGGATCCGTAGCGTCAAGCCAGCCCAGTGACACCAGGACCAAGAAGCGGAGAGAAGCTGCGGCTGCATCTGTCCATCTGAGCCAAAGGGAGTCGCCACAAAGGTAGAGAGGATGGAGCGAGGGCGAGAATAGGCACAAACTCAACATTTATATTATAATTCTATCTGTATACCCCTAAACATCTTGATTGATGTAGTCTTGTCTGATTTTTTTTTTATTGCAATTACTAAGAAAATAATAAAAATAATAAAAAATAAACATCAGGCATTTTTTGCGACTTGGGAGAAATATATTCAGACTCTTACCCCTAGAGTAAGAAGTCTAAAATTAATTTTTTTTTGCTCCTCCTCCTGTCACTAATATATCCAGAAAAGGTTACGTTGCCCTCTTTATATCCTATTAGCTGTTTTTTCTTCCATTTGCATCGTTGCTTTTCTTAGCTTCCCCGTGTAGTTTTGCCTGTCTTCCTCGTTCTGCGCTCTTTCTGTAGCCTATGAATACTAACCTTTTCCACCACTTCTTTAGAAAAACCATGGCGGCCCTTTTAACTCTGAACTGCCTAAATAATAAGGTTTGTTGCCCTTAGCTTTTCCTTTCAGTTTTGCCCTCTGCTCTTCTGCTTCACCTAGCTTCTCCCGTCCAGCTATAGAAACATAACCTCCCATTAATCGCTTCACCGTAGCTGGTGATGCCTCTATAGTGATACGTTGGAGCACTAATGATCATTCTTCTGGGACAGCTTCGTAGACTACACCACATGCAAGGAAGAATGCAAGAAAACATGTCGGTGGTAATTATTATCAAGATGTTCATCATCTGGCCTGATGGCTTGGCAATATGCACTGCCATATCGAAAACGTGGGTTCATTTCCCAAGCCAGGCGTCTGCTCCTGAGGTTGCCCGGATCTTGGGTTGCTAGCTCGGGGTGCATTCGGGTCGGATTCCAGCAGGAGCTGTGGTCCATGCCTCTCGCTCAGAGAGCTTATCTCTGTGATATCTGGATTCAAAGTGGGGGGAGAGGGCTTGAAATGAAAGAAACATACATAGTAACAGTGGCAGAAAAAGACCAAATGGTCTATCCCGTCTGCACAGCAAGTTTCATAAGGAGGTAACCACCACTCCTTGCAGGTTATCCCTATGTCTCTGTTTAAGGTAGTAACTGCCGCTTCATGCTCGTTACCCCTAAGCCTTATGTAAAGGGCAGCAATATTTACAATCAGACACACTGCTTGAACATGCTTTGGTTTTGGCCTTGTCCGTAGAAGCAGTTCTGTGCTTTTTCCCTGATGTCTGTGTATCAGTACCCTGGGCAGTAAAAGTCAGGACCCTGCATTGGCTATCGTCTGAATCCAATTCCCCTTTTTCTGTGCCCCCCCCCCACTGTTGAAGTGGAGAGTGATGTCCCAGTTGCACCAAAAACATCAAAGCTAATCAGTTAATTGTAGTAACCTTCAGGAGGAAGGAGCAGATCACCACTGGGCCTGCCATCATGCAAGAACTTCTAGGCCCTGCACTGAATGTTTTTGGACTTTGAGGCGAGGGAAGGTTCTGGGTGGGGGAGGTCCACGTCCTCCACACCTCCAATGACCTGCACTCTATGAATATTTGCTTCTAGGCACTGCCTCATTAAACTTGGCCCTGGAATGAAGCAGAGTTAGTCCAGATTTTCATTCAGTGTCACAAAACTACTGACACTGTACCTAAGACTACGCATGTAGGCCTGAAAGACGTGGAAGCTCACACTGCTTACTGGGGAAAAGAATTGAAAGGTAACATGGATATCACTCAGGTCCATGCTGGTGTAGCTATACATTATTTTCTGCTGCTCACAAAATGGAATAATCAATGTGTTTATGCATCAAAGTGAAAAGTGTGTGACTTCTACAGTAAGAATACACTCACCATGGGCAGAGTAGACGAATGTGTACAGAAGGAGGGCGACTTTAGCCCATCCCCCCCCTCCCCCCCGAGTGAAAAGATTGACCTTATTTTTTCCAGTGGTGGAAGACACAGCTGAAATACAGATTTTGTCAGCCTGCACCACCTCTTGATAAATGAGGTTCTAAGCCATTAAAGAAAACCACTGTATCAAATGGAGGCTAAAATTAATGCAAGCTGATGGGGATGCTTTTTTTTTTTCCTGGCATCATTTTTATGTTCCCAGTATCATATTACAAGAATTTAAATAAAAGCATTGCTGTACTGCTTTTTGTGCTGTCTATTCTTGGGCTACAGTCAACCCTTTTACAATAAGACATAATGTTTTGTTTTATTACAATAGCACTAATATGTATTATATATATATATATATATATATTTTTTTTTTACCAGAACAGAATGTTCTTTTCTGGATTATATGAATTAATAACCAAAAAAAAAAAACCAACCCTTCTCTCATTGCAAGGAGATGTGAACAATATAAATGTTAAGAATGTTAGCATGCCAGATGAAACTCTGTATTATAATGCGAAAGAGTTGCTGTTGCTTCGCAGTTGTGGTTAATTTTTTTTTTATTATTATTATTGAAATGAGCAGCTGCTTCCCACAATACCGTCCTGGACTTGAAGGGAAAAAGTAAGGGAAGCGTAAGCTAGAAGCAAGTCTAAATTCACAATCGTATTCACAGACAGCAAAATAAGCTTTCAACAAAGCAGTTCGGCTGTTAAGCCTTGGGGTTTTTATGTTGGAATAAACATGGGAAAGCACAGGGCTGTGTGCCGACGAGTTAGACTTTATTAGAAACACCGGCAGGAGTGGCCCTACACCTAGCCTAGGAGGGACTGTATGTCTTTTTTTTTTTTTTTCCCAGATGAGACTGGAAAAGTGAGGCTTGATCTAAACAAGCTTGAAAAGTGACTGAGAATTGGGCAGCTATGATGTAAGGCAAAAATGTTAAGTCGCGCATTTGGCGTGCAGATATCAGGTGAATTTTCAAAGGAGTTACACGCGTAAATGTAACTACAATTGAAGGAATTTGCAAAAGCCATTTACTCAAGTAACGTACACTTCCATGAGTAAATCCTATGGACAATTAAATGGCATACAGTGTAGAAATTTTCAAAAGCCCACTTACTCGAGAAAAGTGCATTTGCTCAAGTAAAACCCAGTTTAAGATGTGTAAATGCTTTTTAAAATCAGGCCCAAGGTGAGCAGTACATGAATGTGGACAGTGAAGTACCCTGAGCACCAAACAGAATGGTATATGGGGGGTGATTATATCTAATAACCTCAATGTTTCCCAAACAGCGTGATGGAGAAGGAGTAATATTTAGGGAGTAGAATAAACACCAAAGCCGGTAGCCCACTCTATAAATCATTGGTGAGACTTCATCTGCCATATTGTGTCCTGTTTTGGCTGCATTTCTCAAAATATATAGACAGAACAGAGATACTCCAGAGGAGAGCTACAAAAATGGTGCTGTCGGCACCACAAGCCCTGTGAGGTGAAATTTAAGGGCCTACGTATGGTATACTCTGGAGGAAAGGAGGTAGTAAGTATATGAGGCATTCGAATACCTCAAAAGGTGTAATTAATGCACAAGTCCAAGAAAGGAAGCTTGAGATTAAAAGCAGGACGTATGGTCTGAGACTGGGAGATATATTAAGGAGCATTTCGTCACAGAGAAGGGCATACGTGCAGGGAAGGGAGGCAAAATTGGTGTCGGAATTAAAGAAAACATGGAGCAAGCAGAAACAGGATCCTTGATAGTTACAGGGAGAGGATAAAGCCAGAGATCAACTAGAGTTAGCCGTATTACAACAGAAAGGGATCATGGGAAGGCTAGCTGGTTCTTGAGACCTTTTCAAAGCCTCACATTCTGGTTTTTTGTTGGGGGGGCGGGGGTTATACATTCTAGAAAAGGAGAAGCTAATTTAGATCTTCAGTCTATAGACTGGAAAAGATAGTGACATAGGGATTGTGATTCAGAACAGTTCTGCCACATGCTTCTTGCAGAATTAAAGTTGGCACAGAGTTATCTTATTTAGCGACTGCATAGCGCTAGGGAATCCCTGCAACTTACTAAGGACAAGTGGGCCACAGACACAAAATAAGAAAAGCCCTTAGTACATCTGGCCCTTACATGTGCCTGTTCAAGAAGTCAGCTAGGTTGAAATGCTAAAGGATAATGCTGGCCATCCTTATAGAGAGAAAATAGGTTGTTCTCTCTAATTTCAAGGTTTTCTTCCACTTCCTGTGCATTCACCTGTCCTCTGTCAGTGAGCTTGAGAAGGCACACCGGGGCTTCCTGATGTGCACAAAAGGTGTTTGGGTGAAACTGGGGAGGCAACAAACAGAGACTATTACAGCAGATGAGGAGGATTAGGTCCATTGATCTAATTTCATTCCTGGAACAATGATGTCTGGCTTTTCCCTCGTGTCTTCCCAACTAGATATCCTGTGTATTTATAGCATACTTTTTTTTTTTTTTTTTAAATCCATTGCTATTTTTGTGTCTGTCACTTCCACTAGGAGGCTTTTCCATCTACTCACTATCTTTTCAGTGATGAGGTGTTTCCTGACATTGATCCTGAGTCTACCATCCTGGAGCCTCATACCGTGGCTTGTTCTAGAGCAGTGGTTCCCAAACCCAGCCAGTCGGGACTTTACAATGTCCTCAGTGAATCTGAATGAGAGAGATCTGCATGCACCGCTTTCATTGCAGATACCCTGAAAATGGGACTGTGGCTTGGTGACCCCCTCAAGACAGGTTAGGGAACCACTGCTAGAACATTTTTTCCTGTGAAAAAGGTTTGCTTCTTTTAGGGATTTGAATATCTGTCATAATTCCTCTTGTTTCTCCTCTTTTCTACAGCATACCTACTGAATTTAGGTCTTTAAGTCTCATATTACATGGCTTTTGGTGTAGATCCTGCACTATTTTGGTGGCCTTTCTGTGGACTGCCTCCAGCCAGACTTTATCCTTTCAGATGTGTGATCTCCAGAACTGAACACAATATTCTAGGTGGTAATCTGTATAGAGGCATTACCATCTTTGTTTTTCCTACTGATTGGGGTAGATTTTATAAAAGTATGCCCGCGCATACTTTTGTTCACGCAACAAGCGCGAACAAAAGTACGCCGGATTTTAATAGATACGCGCGTATCCTTTAAAATCTGGGGTTGGCGCGTGAAAGGCTGCCCAAAATCGGCAGCCTGCGCTCGCCGAGCTGCACAGCCTGCCTCCGTTCCCTCCGAGGCCGCTCCGAAATCGGAGCGGCCTCGGAGAGAACTTTCCTTCCACACTCCCGCACCTTCCCCTACCTAACCCACCCCCCAGCCCTATCTAAATCCCCCCCCCCCTTTGTTTTAAAAGTTTCGCCTACGCCGGCCAGCTGGCCAGCACACAATTCCCCAGCCCGGGAGCTGTTTCGGAGGCCTCGGCCATGCCCCCGAATGACGCGCCGCCGCGACACGCCCCCCCCCCCCAGGAAAGCCCCGGGACTTACGCACGTCCCGGGGCTTGTGTGCGCCGCCGAGCCTACTCAACATAGGCTCGGCGCTCGCAGGGGGAACTTGGGGCAGGTTTTCGCAGGGTACGGGCATATCTTACGCGCGTACCCCTTTGAAAATCTGCCCCATTATTCCTCTCTCTATGCTCTGCATTATCTTCTAGTTTATCAGCCACCTCTTTGGAAAACCATACCAGTGTCTCGTCCCCTTATTTGTATTTACTTTCCTAACTGGAAGATTTGTTGCCCTTGATTTATCCCACTGTTCGCCTTTACAAAGAATGTCTCACCTCACCAGCATCTTTTAACACGGTTGGTTCTCCTGAAGCACAGGATTTTTATTTTTGTAGGAGTCTCTCTGCTTTGGCTTGTGTATATTAATCCATACCATCCGATGATCACTGGGGTGAGCACCTACCTGGACGTTAGAAAAGCTTTTTCTATTTGCCAGTCCAGTATTGTCCCCTCACTCATGGGTTCTATTCCCATTTGCCTGACTAGAGCCCCTTGGAGGGAATTCAGAATCTCTTTACTTCTAACTGATTCTGCAGATGGGATATTCCAATTAACATTCGGCAGATTGAAATGTCCCTCCAGCAACACTTCCTCTTTCATTGGAGTCTTGTGTGTATCTTCGGCTGAATTGCCTGTAATTCTTTCCAGAGGTCTGTAGGTCACTCCCATGTAGAAGGAAGGTCACCCACAGTGTCGAGAGGAAGTGTGTAAGAGGAGATTCTCTCTCCCTATCCAGGATCCCCCTCATTCCCTGTCCCTCTCCTTATAATCCTTCCTCAGTTTGCTGCCTGATTCCCCCTTTATCCCCCTTCCCTCTCTTCTCTTCCCTCTGTGCCTCAATCCATCTCCAAGATCCCCCCCCCCCTCAATCTCCTATCCTTCTTTCTGTCCTCCCTGAGATCCCTTCTCCATCTTCCTCCTCTGAGATCTCCTCTCCCACCTCCCTCCTTTATCCCTCTTCTTCCTTCCTAGCACTGATCTCTAAGATCCTTTTCCTCCCAAAACAACCCAAAAATTAACCAAACAAGAAATTTTAGAAAACAACTTAATTTTTATAAAATACTAATTAACACTATTTAATATGCAAATCTATGCAAATATGCCACATAATTACTGCAGAATCCCCCATAGGAAGCTGGAGGCTGTGTATCTAATCAGCTCCAAAGCATGAATATTTCTTCTTTAGAGTAGGTTTGCAATGTGGGTTTTATAATGAAAAGTACTGAAGTATGGTAGGAGAAGGTTATAAGTCTAGCTTGCACTGTCTGCAGATGACTTTGGGTTGGCCCTGCAGTGGGCTTCCAGCTCAAACAGAACCAGTCTCTCTTGGGCTACAGTCCCATGAGTTCCCAGCTGGTACGATGATCGTGACCTTCTAATGTTTCAGGTAATGCGGCCTATGATGACATTTCTTTATCTGCCAGGGTAGAAGCTGCACTACGCACCTTATGGTTAAGGTGGGTGGGGGTAACAGTTTTCACCGTAAGAAATTCATCCACCAACTTTCCATTGGCTGGGAATTCTGTTTATGCAGAGTGAGTGGAGACATTAAGATATTGACAGATAAAAAGCTCCTGATTGCTTTAGATAGGCAAAGGGGAAATCTTTTGTCCTGCAAATGCAGAAATAGCTATTTTAAAGTAAACTATTAAAGTGCAATAAATGTCCCCCCTAGTTCTGAAACCATTCTCCCCCCCCCCCCCCGAGGGAGCACACACAGGCAGTGCTTTTCAGGGGAGGATTCTGAATAAGGTCTGACCATGCATTTTCACCCCCATATCTCTTAGGTGTGGGGGAGGCTAACTCTTTCCAAATCAGTGAAAACTTCATGTAAACCTTGTAAGGGGCAAAAAAAAGAAACTGGTTCGATGGCTAAAACTTGACTAATCCCCCCCCCCCCCCCCCCCCCCGCCATCATCTCTTGCCCTCCAACATACCAGAAGCAATCAAAAGCAAAGGGCACTCCTAGAGAGATCGTAGTGCATTTAGAATCAGATGGAGCCATTGAGAAAGCTCCACTCGGAGATGTTCAAGGGAGCACATTCTGCTTACTGTCTTGATCTGAAAAAATTGCATCCTATCTGTTAACTTTTAGATTTAAAGACTCTGTACAGGCACACGAGATACAAGCACTTCGAAATGGAGTCTTTGGCTTTACTCATTTCAGCACTCCAGCCAAATGACTTTCCTGTCTTCAGTAAGTCTGAAAGAAGCTTATCTTCACATTCCAATAAACAGTTGTCACAGAAAATACCTAACTGATTACTGTAATAACTCCTCTGCCTGCGGAAGACCCCTTGGTGTATCTGCAGTTAGACAACGTTCTGATCTGTGCTCTGTCTTAACATGCCATGCCTAGGACAGACAGCAAAGGAGGCAGAGGCCGTCCCCAAATCAAATCACACATATACTTTTATTTTTAATAAATAGTAACATCTCCAACCAGTTTCACTGCTCCCAGGGCCCCTTCCTCAGGATGAAGGAGCAGCATATCGAATACGGGCATATAAACAAAATCACGGAAGCTTTCATTAAACCTGTGCCCCTGGCAGCTTTGCCCCAAAATCATGACGTTGACCCCTGACTACTAGCCCTGCCTTCTGCATTTTTCATGGTTTAATGGCATCGACCATGGAGCACATTTCCAGGGGTTCCTAAGAAAGACCCTGCAGGACCTCTGAGCATGTGCAGCAGTTCTAGCATTCCCACAGCTGCGGAAAGTGCATCGGTCTGTTGTTTTCCGCTGGCATCGGTGGACAAGTTATTTTCTTCAGTCCTGTTTTTCGTTGTGGTTTTCAGTATTCCTGGCTCAAAAGAGCTGATTTTGTTTCAGCTCTCTCTCTAAAAATGTTCCTTAGTTTTCTTTTTCCTTTCGGCAACAAATCTTTTTGTTAGGAATATAAATAAAGGGAAGAGGAAAAGAGGCTGTTATGGTTTTTTTAAAGCTGAAAAGGTAAGGGAGAAAAGGCTACATTCATAAACTACAAAGTCCGCAGAAAGAGGAAGGCAGGCAACAATATTTGGAAAAAATTAAGAGAAGCAGGGAAAGTAGTCAGGAATGCGAAAATTCAAGTGGAAGAAAAAATAGCAAATACGATAAATTGGAGGAACAAGACTTTGTTTTAGATGTTGGTGATGACAGGAAGTGCAAAAGTGGCATTTTGAGACTCAAAGGTGAAGGAGAGGAATATGTACAGGCTGAGAAGGAAAAAGCAGAATTGCTTAATAAATATTTCAGTTTGGTGTTCACTGTGGAAGGGCCTGGAGCAGGACCACCTAAAACAAACACAAATAAGATTGGAAGTGAGGTAAACCTCAATACTTTTTCAGAACAGTATGTTCGTGAGGAGCTAAACAAACTTAAAGTAGATAAGGCGATGGGTTCGGATGGGATATATCCAAGGATACTAAGGAAAGATGTTCTCGCAGCTTCAATGATTGACCTTTTCAATGCTTTTTTAGAGTCTGGAGTAGTTCTGGAGGACTTGAAAAGGGGAGATTTGGTTCCTGTTCATAAAAGTGGAACGAGAAGGCTGGGAACTATAGGCCAGTTAGTCTGATCTCTATGTTGAGCAAACTAATGGAATCGCTGCTAAACCAGAGGACAGTGCAATTTTTGGAATCCGATGGATTGCAAGATCCGAGGTAGCATGCTCTTACTAGAGGTAAATCTTGTCAGACGAACCTGATCATTTGATTAGGTGATTAGAGAGTTGAATCAAGGGAAAGCGCTAGACTTGGATTTCAGCAAGGTCTTTGAGACAGTTCCACACAGAAGACTTATAAATAAAATTTCCACCCTTGGGTATGGATCCTAGAGTGACTGACTGGGTTAGAAACTGGCTGAGTGTGAGGCAACAATGGGTAGTGGTAAATGGAGTTTTCTCCAAAGGGGGGGGGGGTGTTTCTTTCTAGCAATGAGTCTCAAGGATCGGTTCCTGGACCGGTTCTTTTCAACATTTTTGTGAGCGACATAACAGAATGGTTGTTTGGAAAGATTTCTCGTTTTGCCTATAATACCAAAATCTGTAACAGGATGGACAGCCAAGAAGGAGTGGAAAACAGGAGGAGAGATCTAGCAAAGCTCAAGGAATGGTCTAAGGCCTGACAGCTAAGATTTAATGCTAAAAAATGCAGAATAATGTATTTAGGTTGCAAAAACCCAAGGGAAAGGTACAGTATTGGAGGTGCAATTCTTCTAAGCACAAAGGAAGAGCAAGATCCAGGGGTAATTGTATCTGATGATCTTAAGGTGGCAAACAGGTGGATAAAGTGACAGTAAAAGCCAGAAAAATGCTTGTCTGCATAGAAAGAAGATTTAGTAGCAGAAAAATGAAGGTTATATTGCCCTGTACAGATCCCTGGTGAGACCTCACTTGGAATACTGTGTACAATTCTAGAAACTGCATCTTCAAAAGGATATAAACAGGATGGGGTTGGTCCAGAGGATGGCTACTAAAATGGTCAGTGGTCTTCATTCTATGTCTTTTATTGCTTTTAAACTATTTATAAACTTATTTTACTGTTTATTTTTATTAGATTTGATTTCATTTAATTGCCTTTAGGTTTTTTCTTTTGATAATTTATATGTGTATCTTTGTATTTTATATTTCTCAACATTGTAAACCGTTGTGATGGCATGTCTGAACCACAGTATTTAAAACTCAATAAACCAAACTAAAGCTTATGGGGATAGACTTCAATATCTAAATATGTAACAGGAAAAGCAAGATAGGGGAGATATGATAGAGAGAGGGAGTTATGATTAGAGACATTTAAATATCTCAAAGGTTTTCATGTACCAGGAGATGAGCCTTTTTCCAGTTTTTAGCTTTAATAGACTATCAAATCACCATTTAACCATGCTGACAGTCAGTCAGGTCTTCTTTCTACCTTTTTTAATGCATGGAATACATCTAGTCTGGGCTTCCAGGATGGTGTTTTAACAGTGTCCACAGCACTGGCAAACTTTTAACCTTTGCAAACTTTTAATCTTTTAATTTTTTTCTAGTTTTTTGTTTTATCATAGTCTTCCTTTTTTAAAGTTAATGCTACTGCTGTAGTTTTCCTTAATGTCCTCCTTTTAGTGATTATGTTAAATTTAAGAAAATAGGATCATAAGACTTGCCATACTGGGTCAGACCAAGGGACCATCAAGCTGTTTCCAACAGCGGTCAATCCAGGTCACAAGTACCTGGCAGGATCTCAAAGGGTAGATAGATTCCATGCTGCTTATCTCAAGAATATGTTATGACCACTATTGCCAAACTGCTCCAGCACCATTTCCTCTCGCACCAAATCCTGTCACAGTGAGGATTAGATCTAGAGTAGTTCCCCCTCTTGTTGGTTCCAGGACCCAGCTGCTTCATGAATCATTCATTTATGGTATCAACATATTTAACCTCCCTAGCAGGTCCCAATGACAAATTTACCCAGTTAATGTTGGGTTAATTGAAATAAGCTTTCCTAAATTCTATTAGCATTTCACTGTCTGTTTCTTCATTTTGGCCTGGTGGATGGAAGTATACTCTCACCACTACACTCTTCCCTATCACACATGGATAGCGCCACTCATCTACCAATTTGACCTGACCTGTCATTCTGATATAGTTTGTAGCCTGGCATCACAGTGACCCATTGGCTATCCTCCTGCCACCAAGTATCTGAGATGCCTATTATATCCATATCTTCATTCAGCACCATACATTCCAAGTCTTAATTTTTAGGCTTCAGTTTTTGCATACAGCAAATTCAAAGTATGTTTTTTAGTTGTATTAATATGCCTAGCAGGTTATTATTACAACTAAATGGGCAGATTGGAATCATTTAGCTCTGTACACTCTTTATTAAATGTATCTGGTCGGATCACGTGATGTGGTGAGTGAGGTCGGTCGCAGACTTTCCTCGCTCCGGGCGGCGCACCTCCTACCCACCTCCATCAGCCTGCAAAATCCTGCCACACCGCTGTTTTCACCTTTATGAGTGCGGAACGTATGTCGATAGCGAATTTTATGTCTAAATCGCCATCTGTGATGCCTCCGAAAGTGGCCAAAAGGGACAAAGAAAAATCGAGAGGGCCGGAACCCAAAATGGCGGTCGCGTCCCCGGAGGTAGCGGCGCATTTAAAGCATCCGGCGGCTACTTCCCCACCGCCGACCACGGCCGAAATAAAAGAAGTTGTTGGCGCCGTGTTGGACACAAAATTAGCGGGGATTTCAGCGCAACTTACTTCGTTGCAAGAAGCCTTCACGGACTACGCACCTCGCCTCTCTCAGGTGGAGGAGCGGACCTCGAACCTTGAAGACGAGGTAACCGCCTTGCAGGGGAAAGTGTCTAGCATAGAAAAAGCCTTCCAGGACCAAGAAGAGAAGCTGGACGACTTGGAAAACAGGGCTAGGCGATCAAATATTCGATTTATAGGGCTCCCGGAAACGCTGGAAGATCAGCTATTGCGGCCCACACTGTTAAAATGGCTGCCGGAAGTTTTGGGCCTCCCTGATCTACGGGATGTTTTGGAATTTGAGAGAATTCATAGAATCGGCGCTAAAGGACCGGATCAAAATCGTCCGCGCACTGTGATTGCCAAGATTCTTAATTTTCATCACAAGCACCTTATTCTGCAGGCGGCACGGAAGCAGGGGGCACTGCTTTTTCAAGGGAAGGAAATTCGTCTGGCTCCAGATTACTCAGTAAAGGTGGCAGCTATGCGGAGAGCATATAGCTCTATTTGTAGTCAGCTTATTGCAAAGGATATTCGCTTCACTGTACAATTCCCAGCGAAACTCCGCATAAACCATGGAGGAAAATGGACTACCTATGAGTCGGCAGAAGCGGCGAGGGAAGCCCTTGACTTTCTTCATAAATAAGATCTATGGCAGGATTGGTTATCCTTCTGTCAATTTCAACCACAATGGTGGTGGGTGAGAGCTCTGTGCCCTCTGTTCACATCCTAATGATCTCTTTACTTGACTCGTTGAGTCTGGGTATATTGGGGATTGGTTTGCTGTTTTGGGGGGTGGGGGGAGGGGGAGGGAGGGATAATGCTGGTATTGCTGCTTTTGTATTTATGATGTATGTGTCTGGTATGCACCTGGATGATGGGCTTGCTGGGAAGTTATTCTTGCTCTGGCTGCTGGAGTACAAGCTTGAGAGTAGGCTAGGCTGGGGGCCTGCTCTCATTTTTCCTTTCTGTGTTCTCTTGACTTGGCGATATGTATTGTTAATAGTTCGATGGGGAATAAATACCGTTTAATTTCTTGGAATGTAAATGGGCTAGGGTCCCCAATAAAAAGGAAAAAAGTTTTCCAACACCTACAACGCCTGAAAGTTAATATAGCCTGCATTCAAGAAACCCATCAGAATGCAGTAGAGAGTGCGAAGTTAAGTAGGGAATGGGCCTCAGCATGTTACTTTTCTGCTGCACAGGGGAAGAAGGGGGGTGTAGCGGTTTTGGTACATAAGAATACGCCCTTTACTCTTACTAGTGAACTTAAGGATGATGCGGGCAGATATATTATTCTCACTGGCAGTCTGGCTGGGCAACCTATTACTATTTGTAACTTATATGCTCCAAATCACCCAGACCCTCTCTTTGTTACTAGTATTATTAACCTGCTTCTCACTAATATGCAGGGGGAACTGTTTCTTGCTGGGGACTTCAATGGAATCTCTGATCCTGAGTTAGACAAATCACACCTGCCGCCCAGTTATAATTTTACTTCCGACATCAGGGTTCCCACCTTCTGCAGGCAATTGGGCCTCCTGGATATATGGCGCGTTCTACATCCTGATATGAGGGAGTATACCCATGTATCTAAGGCCCATAATACTCTGTCTCGGATTGATTATATTCTCATTCCAGAGTCTCTATTTGCCAGGGTGGATGGGGCAGAGATTGGGGAAATCTTAGTGGCGGACCATGCGCCGATCTGGGTGGAGTTTTGGCTCTCGGATCTTGGCAAGCCCCCGAGAATTTGGAGATTTCCCGGGAATTTGAGTGAGGATAAACATTTCCATCAATATTTGCGGCAAAAATGGGAAGAGTTTGCGGAGAATAATAACCCCCATAGAGAAGACCCAGTACTGTTTTGGGAGTCCAGTAAAGCAATCCTCAGGGGGGATATAATCGCCTATTCTATTGCTCAGAGGAAAAGGTTAAATGCAGACATTCTCAGACTTGAAGCTCAGCTTTCCCTGGCAAAGAAGGCGCTGGCGGAGTCTTCTTCTCCTCAGCATAGAGCATCTTATAGGGCATGCTTAGCAGCCGTGAATAGCCACTTGCATTTAAGAGCCCAGAGATCCTTAAAATTTTCTGAGCATCATTTCTTCAGATTTGGGGGAAAATCTGGGAAATTGTTGGCCAGATTGGTTGCTATCCGCAGGAAAAAAACCTTTATTAGTGGCCTAAAAACGTCCGGGGGTCAGTTAGTAACAAAGAGCCCGGATATATGTGAAGTTCTGCGCCAATTTTACGAAAATCTGTATAAGGAAGATAGACTGGGAGGGCAGGCGGAGGAGGAGAAGTTTTTTCAGGGCTTACACCTACCACAGGTGTCCGCAGCGCAACGCTCCTTTCTTAGCCGCCCTATCACGGAGGGGGAGCTTAAAGGCGTTATTAAAACCAGTAAAACTCGCAAATCACCAGGTCCAGATGGCTTAACGACTGAATATTATAAGATTCTGGGTCCCTGTCTTTTAGGCCCTTTGACTGCTTTTTTCAACAATGCCTGGAAGCAGTGCCAATTTCCTACCCATTTTACAGATGCCCACATAGTAGTGCTACCTAAACCTGGGAAAGACCCTTTACAGGCTGCCTCCTTTCGTCCTATATCATTATTAAATTGCGATCTCAAGCTCTATGCAAGAATCCTGGCTCTACGCATGAATTCCATCTTGCCCCTGATAATCTCCAGCAATCAGGCAGGGTTTGGGAGCGGAAGGAATGCTGGGGCTCATGTTATACGGTTAACTCTCTGCGATTGAAGCAGCACATGACTCCCGAGTGGAATCCTTGGTTGTTGGCTTCGACTCGGAAAAAGCCTTTGACCGTGTGTCGTGGGAGTATATGTTTTCCGTAATGCAGCGGTTTGGGTTCCCCCCACCTTTATTCAGGCTATTTCTATCTTGTATTTAAACCCAGTCTCGTATATCAGGGCCAATGATATGCTCTCACAGGCTGTTCCTATTAGGCGGGGAGTCCGCCAGGGCTGCCCCTTATCTCCGGTTCTGTATATTTTGGCTTTGGACCCGCTACTGCGAAAGCTAGCAGAATCCCCGACTATTCATGGGTATATGTACAAGCAAGGCCAATTTAAAGTGGCGGCCTTTGCCGATGATATGCTAGTTTTTCTGACAAACCCTGTGGTTTCCTTGCCATTGGTATTAAAAATTCAAACTGAATTTGGACTTTTTGCAGGGCTCAAAATTAACACTGATAAGTCAGAGGCACTTGACATCCTTGGTACCCTGCAGATAAATTGGCCAGGTAGCTTTCCACTGAGGTGGGTCCAATCAGCTCTTAAATACTTAGGGGTTTATGTTCCAGCTAAACTTAGCCACCTTTATGACTTAAATGTCACTCCTCTTAAACGGAAAATGCTCAAACGTCTGGACTTGTGGAGGGCTTTACCACTTCCTGTATCAGGGAAAATCCTTTTGCTACAAATGATGGAGATATCTAGGTGGCTGTACTTATTTAATATGCTTCCTGTGTGGATAAAAAAAGCGGACATTTTGGAAATTAATAAGGGGATTAGCCGTTTTATATGGAATGGCAAACGCGCACGCATCCCTTTAAAGACTTTAATGCTATCTAAACAGGACGGTGGTCTTAACTGCCCAGATCTTGAACGTTATAACCACGCCAGCCTCATTCAACATATACGGGATTGGATTCTTGGTACAACTTTCCACTCTCCTATGGACTTATACCAACACTGGTTGGCACCGTATGCGCCGGGGGCGGTCCTACATCTTGATGATCGATGCCTACCTAATTACATTGCTAGAAGTGTGGTGGTGCGTCCCCTCCGCCGGATGTGGCGTCTCCTTTGTCGCATATTCTCCTTGCAAGGGTCATCTACAGCATACCTGCCTATACGCGGATACTTAAAGTTTTCTCCGGGAATGACGCAACCATTGTTTAAAGTGTGGGCGGACAGGGGGGTGCTATATATGTTCCAACTTATTCAGGAGAACGCTAGTCCCCCTCAAATTCTCAGCTGTCAGGAACTTCAAGTTCGATATCACCTCCCAAAGACTGGTTTCTATGGTTATTTACAACTGAGGCATTTTCTATTGGAGGAACTTAAGGCCAACCCCTCCTTTGCGCTTTATAAGAACCTAGGTACTCTCCTTTCGGGAGAGGATGGCAAACGGCAGAAGTGTTCCCAATATTATTTAGCTCTGCGACAATCGGCTGGTCTCTCCGCCCTGCATCATGTAGCGCTCAGGTGGAACCGCCTGCTGCCTACAGCAGTTACGGCTCAGGACATAAAACGCTGTTTTCAAAAAATCCCTACTCTTGTCGAAAATGTACCCTTGCGGGAGAAATTGTATAAGTTTTTACATCAGGCGTACTATTCCCAACTCCAGGTCTTCCATATGGGACTTACTTCTGACCGCCATTGCTCGCGCTGCAGCTACCATACCCCGGATTTCTACCATGGGGTTTGGTCTTGTACTGTGGTGCGGGGGTTGTGGAGGTCTCTCCAAGACTTGACAAGGCAGATGTGGAACCGGAAAATTTCCTTGGACCCCCCACTGTGGCTCTTGGGTGTGCCGGGTTTGGCAGGAGCTGGACTTACTATTAAACAACTTCATCTTCTCGACAAGTTTTCACTTATAGCTAAGGCGGCCATCTTGGCCCAGTGGACAGAGCCGAAACCACAATTTATACCCATTTGGAGAACAAAAATCCTCTGGCTCTTGCATATGGAATTATTGACGGCAAAACAAAAGTCTTTCAAGCAATATGATAACACTTGGACTTTATGGATGGACTATATTGCCCTACTTCCTGCGGATACTACTAACCTTCTACCCAGCAAGCCTAAGGATTCCTGACTATGACTGCATTTGGATATCACCTTCAGATTTGGGATATTATTATGAACTTAGTAATTATTACTGGGTGGCCTACCTGGTTTCATTGCCTGGTCGTGTTCCTCTGAGTATAGACCAGTAGGGAACTGTCTCCTTTGCTTTTTGTTTTGTTACTTATTGGTGCTGTCAGACATGTTTTTCACTTGTTACTCACTGTTATTCACTTGTTACTTACTTGTTATTCCTTGACAATTATGCTGCTCAGGTTCAGCATGTTGGTTCACTGGCTTTATAGCATTGTGCAATACCAGTTGGGAGGGGGGGGTGAGAGGGTTTGGTGGTGGGGGGGGGGGTTTCATGGGGGTTTGGGAGGGGGGAAGAAGGGAGGGGATAAAATCAGGGGGGGCTATCCCTCGACAGGTGGGAAAACTTGTTTGACTCCATGAATCCATGAGTTCTTGAACCCTGGAATTTTTGACTTCATGACTTATCTTACACACCTGTTGGGAGATCCCTGCTGGGAAAATATGCAGCATGTCCTTAGGGTGGTTGCGCATTTTCGGGCATTCTTTCACGGGGTGTCCCCTGCTTGCGGTTCAGTTTTACTAGTATATATGTCTAGTGCTGCACCCCTGAAATTCAGAGGCCTCCGTTTGGATTTATTGATGTATACTGACAATATGTTGGGAATGCAATGTATGCTACTATATTGTACTGGTTTCTGAATATTTCTTTCAGCCTGACTGTGGGCCGAGTTTGCTGTATAGCTGCTGTTAATAAAGATTATATACACAAAAAATGTATCTGGTCTACTTCTACCTCTACTACAACCTCTTTATTGGAATATTCTAACTTCCCCATTATGCCAGTATCTTTGGAAGATTCCTCATTCTGATCCATATGCTTCTGAGTGACTATCTGCTTTCTTCCATGATCTAGTTTAAAAGCTCCTCTACCTCTAGCCTGGTTCCACTCTGTTTAAGGTGAAGCACATTATTTTGGAATAAGCTCCCCCTTTCCCAGAGTGTTGCCCACTTCCCTACTCCATCCTCTCATCCACACATTGAGACTGTAGTTCTGCCTGCCTTGGGCCCTGCACATGGAGCAGAGAGCATTGCCAAGAATGCTGCCCTGGAGGTTCTGGATTTCAACTATCTACCTAAAAGCCTCCAGAACCTTCACCTTCCTATGTTATTGGTATGCACATGTACCATGACAGCCGGCTCTTCCTCAACACTATCTAAAATACTATCTAGGTGAAATGTGAGGTCTGCCAGTTTCCCCCCAGGCAGGCAGGTTATCAAGCAATCTTCATGCCCACCAACCACCTAGCTATCTTCATTCCGAATGATTGAATCACCTATAATGGTCATCCTAGGCCTTCCCTCCTTGGCATTTTCCCCTAGAGACATCCTTGATATGAAAGGATACCACATATTCACCTACAGGCCGATACAATACCGACGCGTAAAAAAAAAGCGCAACAGAGCCAGGTGCCTGCGCGTTTGACGCACGCACATTTTGGTTCACAAGCTGCTCGATTCAGTATTCAAATTAGACGCAAATCCAAGCGGCGGCAAACGAGCGTACAAAGCGCGCCTATAAAGCGGTAGGCATTCGCAATCCATTTTACTATAGAACGGTATACAGTGCCTATACAGTATCCTTTCATATCCAAGTTATTTTTCCATGTTTTTTGTAACTTTCTCACATCCAAAATATGTTTTTTGTAACTTTCTCACATCCAAAATATTGTTATAATATTTGTTAAGTTTCATACTATATTTGTTCTTGTATTGGGAAATGTTCTTTACTTTGTTACTCTCTGCCTTTACTCACATTGTTAATTGTAAACCGGGTTGATGTGATTCCTATCATGAAACTCGGTATAATAAAAATAACAAATAAATAAATAAATAAAATATCCAGGGTGCACTGGCGCCATACCTGTCATTTCAAATGTCATTCCAGCAGGAAAGTGGATGCTTCTTTTCTACAGACCCCGCATGGACACCGGGGCCACTGCCCTGAGCATCCAGACATCCTTGATCGGAGGCGACCCCCAACCTTCCATGTCCTGGCTCTTAAGGATGTGCAAGGATGTCCGGGCGTCTGTAAAGGTCGGGGCCTCCGAGCATGGATGCTTGGAAAGAGACAAGAACGCTGCCTTCCAACGTCCATGGCCACTGTCTTGAGTGCCCGGCCGGACGACCAAGGTCAGGGGGTTCCATTCATGGGCGTCCATGATCAGAGGCCCCGCTGCCTTCGGATAGAGGCGGGAACGTCCATGAACGGAACAACCTTGGACGTCTGGCGAGTGCTCAAGGCAGCAGCCATGGACGTTGGAAGGCAGCATTCCTGTCTCTTTGCGGGCATCCATGCTCGGAAGCCCCGACCTTAGACGTCTGGCCGGGCGCTCAAGGCAGCGGCCATGGACGGTCTGGTCCAAAGCTGACTGAACACCACACTAACGCCAGTGTCAGGGTAGGCGGTAAATATAGAGGTTAAAGACGCAGTAAATAAGCTGGTTAAAAAAGTGATAATTTGGGCGCGTGTTACTGTATCGCATTAACATATCATATACATATGGCAGGCGGAAATGGATACACGTCTTTTTTGGCAAGTGTCAAGGATGCGTAAAAGCCGATACTGAATCGTGTGTCCATCTTACGCGCTCAAAATGTTCGTCCAATGTGGGTTAAAAACCGCGCAACCGCGGACGTGCTTTATTGTAATGGCCTGCTAAAGAGTAAATCCTAGCTACAGGATCATTTCCTATCACACCAAGGAGATACTCTCCATCCAGGGAACCCTAGTTCCTCCAAGGCAGCACAGGAGCTACCAGACTGGAAGTGGGACCGCTTTATTATTTTCCAAAAGGTCTTCTTTATATACCTTTCTTTCTGTCTGGCACTCTATCCTCCAGAGTTTGGACTTGTTCTCTGAGAGCCAGGAACTCATTGCACCAGTGCACACATATAACATTTCACAAACTGGTAGATACTCATACATGTGGTAGTCTGTGCAAAATACTGGATAGCCCCCATCTCACTGTTGAACATCTGTCTGCATCTTAATATTATGGTGGTGTTAGTCATTTATGGATGCTTAATCTAATGTAAACTTGCTTAAATTTATTTGGCATATATTTTGTGTTACTTTGTCAATGACCAGCACGTTAACTAATTAATCTGTTTATAAGGGAAGACTTAAGGTACTTCCTTGTTTTATCTAAATCCCTAATTGATTGTTATGAAAACTTCCCTCGTTTGATTAATTGGGATTACAGTCTATAAATCAAAGAATGTCCTTGGAGTGGGTGGGAACAAAGATAGAAGAAACTACCTACTTTTAAATTCTAAAGGTTAAAGGACACAGGATTTATCAATATACTCCACAAACTCTCTTCTCTCTGAAGCTTTTAAGTTTCAGAATCTCCCAACACAGCAATACTCAGATCCTGTACTGATCAGCAGCAGTAGCTCCTGCTCTCAGTACTTCCTTAGGATTAGGTAACCGAGCACTAGACTTGCTATATATCTGGGCTTCTAAGGCATATTTCTTTTTTTCCAAAATTGTTCACATTGCAATTAGTTTGCCAGAGTGATCCTCTTAGCTATTCTAATTTTTTTAACAATACTTTAGTTAACACCTTTTCAGATCAATTTCATAGTTCTCTCTTGCCTTCCCAAAACAAATACCCTTTTTTAAAGCAATCGCACACAGTAACTATCTACTTTTAAATTGTTAGAGCCAAAGACAGAGAAAACTATCTACCCTTAAATTCTAAAGATTAGAAGAGACAGGAATTACCAATTTACCCCATGAACTCTCTTCTCTCCAAAGCTTTAAGACTCAAAATATTGCCCAGCAAAGCAATACACACAGATCCTGCACTCACCAGCAGAGGTGGCTTCTGCTGTCAGTACTCCCTCAGGATTCACTCTCCGTACTCCTCCAGAATGCTACCCTAAAGGAAGTAAGAGCCATAGAATACTACTTGTGTTTCAGAAAGCACTGCAAGGCATATCTATTTCTGACTGCCTTCCTGAAAATCAGCAAACCACTGCCTCTGCATGAATGGCTCAAAGATTCCCACCTAAGACTTCCACTGGACTTGCAACATCAGGTCTCTGTTCAAGATGCACCTTTCAAACCCACATCATATAAAATAATAGAGCCTTTTCTGTAACTCCCTCAAATAGTGCAAAAACTCTGAAACAATGCATGATTTTTTTTTCTCTTCTCCCTTGTTTGATTCTTAACCTGACCATACTTCAACACCCCAGGTATGATGCTTCCTTATCTGACCCAATGCAATCTGTACCTCAGTTACTATGTTATTGGAACTACATATAAATATACAGTGTACATCTCTCAAAACACAAGTTTGGTTTGGCGGTGTGAAAGAGTATATAGGAACCTCCCTCAGAACACATTCAAGGACTGGCTGTTGGGCTGGTCCTCTGTGAAAATCAACCCTGCAAGGGATTTTGGACCAAGGGATTCTCCCCTCACTACAGGATGGGGAGGCAAGGCCCGGAAGGGTTAGAGAGGCGCCAGGGAAAAGGCAGGAAGCCAGCGTATAGAAAGATGACTTACATGTGATGCATTAACTGCTATAAAGACTGCAAAGGTGAGCAGCCTCTCTCTCTTTGTGCTCTGTATTTTTGTCTTTAAATAAACTTGGTGTATGGAACCAGCCATACTCTGCCTCCTCCTGTTGTCCTGGCTGTTTCCCAAGACCGTGGCCACTCCCAGTTTCCACAGGTGGTATATAGAAACAAATAAAAAAAAAAATAGTGCCTGGCCGAGGATCATGTTGCCTGTTGTAGCACCTGCTCCAAGATATCACCATGAGCCATCAAGATCTGCAAAATGAGACTATGGTCTAATCTTGAAGAATCAAAAAAAGGAGTCCGACTCCACCAATTCAGCAACAAAAGCCCAGAAGCCTAAAAGATCATGGAACTTTGTCAACTGCTGGAAGCAAGAAGTCCGCCGAAGGCAGCATTGACTCCATTGGCACCAAAGTCTCAGGTCTGGCGCAAAGACTGGGACAGATTTCAGTCTCCTAACTCATGTCAAGCTTCAGGTGTCACAGAAAAATGGTACAGAGGGCTCCTCAGGGATGAAAGTCTGTCAGTGCAGCTCTCTTCCATGTTACGCTAAAAGCAGGGAAATTCTACAGTGTGCTCTGTGACCCAGAAAGCCTTATGACCTCTGCAGTCCTTCTCAGTACTCTTGGCATGTCCTCCATATGAGACGAGCCCAATCGATCTTAATGTTTCAGTGGAATCGGGCCATTCGGGGAAATCAGGAACGCAACGTTGTAATGGAGGAGCTTATAGGCCTCCTGTCTTGTTGGCTTTCCCATTCCATTTTGAAGATTTACAAAGCCGTGATGTGAAATTCAGTCTTAGACATTCACCTCCCAATATTATTTAGGTACTAACTCCTGATGCAACAGCAGGTTTGGGCGGCCCTTTCTCCAGGACCTCTTTGACATCAGAACCCAGCTCGTCCACCTCCCGGAGCACAATTTTATGATTTATGGTTGTATTAGAAAGGAGTTGTAATCTTCAAAAAACCGTTTGATGCCTAGCATTCTAAAGTAATTATACATATTCACCTACTATATTATATGCAAACCATGAAAACCAAGTGACAAACATCACATCTTTTGATAGATATTTCTTAGCTTTTCTACCAGCATTGCACTCATATTTATTAAATATTTGGTTCTGAATGGTATGTATTAGTGGACTCTCTAACCCTATTTTTTTATTATGCCTAGAACAGAACCATATGGGTACTGTCAGAGTTTGGCTGGATAATCAACAAGTAAGAAAGCCAATTAGAACCATCTCAAGATTTATTACACCTGGGAGTGAGACTATTAACAGGGCAAGCAAAGGTTTGTTTGCCAAAAGAGAAAAATGTGTATCGTAACAGAGGTCAGAAAGTTGATAAAATGTCCTGTGGCTACAGAAGATCATTGTAGTCACATTCTTGGAATGATGGCCGCATCTGTACAAAATGGCATCGTGTGCAAAACTGCCCACCAGAAGACTTGTAAGTAACTTAAAAAAACAAACAAACCCCTGACCTCAGCATTGGAAGATTTACAAATTCAGATGAGCCTGTCTTCTGTAAGGAAATCACAGAGATTTCCAGGTTAGAGAAGAGAAACGATTTATTTCCAAAATGTTGACTTTTCTTGACCAGGGATGTCCATATAACAGGTTTGAATGAAACAGTGGGAGATGCGGTAACAATATTTATAAATAATCTGGAAAAAGGATCGGAGTGAGGTGATTAAATTTGCACATGGCACACAATTATTCAAACTTGCTAGATCACAAGCAGATTGTGAGACATGGCAAGAGGATCTTGCAAGAGTCGGGGGTTGGATGTCTAAATGGCAGATGAAATTTAAAATGGTCACATGAAAAGTGGTGCGCATAGGGAAGAATAAGCCAAACTATAGGTACACAAACGTATATTATTAGGCATTGCCACCAAGGAAAAGGGATCTTGAAGTCATTGTGAACAATACTTTGAAATCCTCTGCCCAGTGCATGGCGGTCAGAAAAGCAAATAGAATGTTAGGTATTGTTGTTTAGAGTTTTTATATACCGATGAACCTTGGGAACATTAGTTATGGAATGGAAAATAAAATAGAAGAGAATATGCTTCTGCGTCTATCCATGGTGCAACCTCACTTGAGTGTCTCCCCATCTTAAAAAGGATGGCGTGGAAGGAGAAGAGTGGCTTTAGAATTGGTTAGAAATCTGATAATGAAGCTTTTCTTTAAGTACAGATCCTCTCCTTTTTTGGGTAGGAGGGTTAATGTATTTCCTGTTTTGTGTAAATCTACTCAAATTGCTAGAAAGATTTTTTTGTTGTTGTTTTTGGAGCTTAGAACACAAATATTGGGAGTGGGACCTTCTGTTGTTTTTTTTTTTTCTTTAATTCCCCTGTAATTGTGGTGTTGTTGTTTATCAGGGACGTAAGTTTTATTTTTTGATGTACCTTCCCTAAAAAGATTTCTTAGTGATAAGATTGTTGTTTAAAACGTGTGCCCAAGGACTACAGGGGCTTTGTTTGTGTGTGTATTGATTTGATAATTGGGATGCTACTGTTTTTGTTTAACTCTGCTCAGTCCTTGCAAATATCTTTGCTTTCCTCTCTGAGTTTTGGACTGGAAGTTGCAGCAGGTGTTCAATTTCTGCTTTGTCAGTGCTTTTTTTTTTTCTTACGTTTTATATGATGTGATAATTCCTTAATCATTCAGTATACTTATATAACTGTAAAAACTGCAATAAATGAAATAGTAATAAAAAAAAGGATTTAGAGGAACTAAAAGGGCTGACCAAAATGATAAAGGGGATGGAGCGGCTCTCCTGTGAGGAAAGACTATACGGGTTACGGTTCTTCGGCGGGAGCAAATATGAACAGTGGGGGTGGACCAGATGAACCAGGAACAGTTATTTACCCTTCAAGTAGTATTAGGACTAGGGGACACGCCATGAAGCTTTACAGGTAGACACTGAAAACAAATCAGAGAGAGGTTTGTTTTTTTTTTTCCCATTCAGCACACAATTAAACTCTGGAATTTTTTGCCACAGCTCGTGGTGGAAGTAGTTACCGTAGCTGGGTTTAAAAAAAGGGTCTAGCTAAGTTCCGGGAGGAAAAGTCCAACCATTATTAGAATTGGGAACGCCAGCCCTTCTCCCTGGCCATGGGCTTGAAGTATCGGCCCCGGTGCCCTGGAGTGGCCAGGGTCAGAGACCGGATGCTGGGCTGGATGCACTGCCGGTCTGTCCCAGTACGGCGTTTCTTACGGCAGTGTAGATCTCAGGGGAAAGGGAAGGCTTGTAGGTAGCAATTCCGGAGCTGAGCGCAGTAATAAAAGCTTTCATTCATTTCTCCAATCAGTGAAGAAGCGATTCCTTGCTTTCTTACATGCCTGGGGGGTGTTTTCTTGTGCGTTTCTTTTTTAATTGTAGCCTGGTGGTGTTTTGTCACCAACAGCTGGCGTTGTCACCAGGAAGTTAAAATAGACGCGTGCACATGTAGTAACTTGACGAGGAAGAGAAGGTAGCATCTTAGTCGTATCGGCGATACGATTCCCATATTCTGTCTCCGAGCCCTGTGTAACTGATGTGGCGGGGGGAGTCTGCTGGAAAGAGATGGAGTCGGAGTAACCAGATAATAGCGTCTAACCGGGCTTTAATCTTTTAGCCAATTCAAAGCCCAAGGCGAGATCAAAGAGGCTAATAACTAAAAACAGCGCTCTGTGAAACGGTGCCCGTAGCAGCAGGAAAAGGCTAGAAATTACATGTCACCTCCATCTCCTGGCTCGCTGACCTGCTGCTCGCATCAAGCCCTCGCCGCCGGCCCAGCTGTTACCAGTAAGAGCTTGGCCCCCGCGGGGTTAAGGGAACGAGACATTCGGCTGGCCAATGGGAGGGCGAGGAGCGCGAGGCCCCGCCCCCCCTGCGTGCCCCCGCTTCCAGGCGGGCCAGCATGTGCTGGGCATTCCGCTCCCGAACGCCAGCCCTCTCTCTCCCGCGACTCGCTGCTCTCGCGCCTTCCCCGGGATTGCTGGTTCCTCAGGCTTTGCAAAACCAAAACCGAGCCTCGGGAGAGGATTTGCAAGAGAGCCGTCTGCATGCCTCGGAGCCGCTTGCTTCTATTTCAAGGTAGCCTTTCCGCCCTGCTGTCTGTTCTGTGTTTGCTAATGGATTTTACATGCATTCTTCCAGTGCCAGAGAAGATTTTACCCTGTAGTTGCATGAAGTCAAGCTATGCAGCTGCTTTACCTAGTTGGAAGTGTAAAGATGAAATTCTTAAATGCATTCTTGGGGACTCGTTTGGTGGCACGATATATTTTAAGGTATCACTCTTTAAACAAAAGTGTGCATTTAAAACCGATCTAATAGATAACTTGTAGTACTCGGACTACTGCCTAGAAGCGTCTAAGACCCCGGGCAGAACCTGTAATGATGACTTTAGATTTTCTGCTGGTTCCTGAAGTGTAAGGGCCAAATTGTCTTTATACATTGCTCTTAATTTCAAAGGTCTTAAGGAAGAGACTTTAAAAAAAAAGTGTTCTTTGTTCTTCCAGTTGCATAAAACACTGAAGAAGGAAAGATTAATTGTAGAGAGAAATTCCTCCATTAAGTAACTGATTTGTTTTTTGGGGTTTTTTTTTGTCATTCATTGCAGTATTTTTGATATGTGTATGGTCATTCATTGCAGTTTTTTTGAAAGGTATTTTTGATATGTGTATGGTACATTTGCTACACTTATTTTTGGATTATGCTGATTACCAAGCAGTTATTCATAAGAAGAAATACCAGATATGTATGTATGACATGATACGAACTCCGTGAATGCCGGTATAGAAAAATACAAATAAATAATGTTTAATTTTCCTATTGGTTAAATAGGCTGATGTATTAAATATTGTGAAAGAGAGAGACTGAAGCGAAGTAGCACATGTCCACAACTATGTACAGTTAAACTTTGGGTCTGATTAACTTGATATATTTTTTAATTTGATTGTAAGGCTGTTTTTTTGTGTTTTTTTTTTAAAGGTTCACATTTATATTAAGTTTATGTTTGGGTGATGTGCAAAAAAATGGTTAAAACTGGAATTTTCAATTTAACCACATCACATGGCATTTTTAGCAAAAAAAAAAATTCCATGTGCTATAGTTTTCTTTCTAAAGCTACCTAAGTGCAAATGAGTGTTTTTCTGTGGATGTACAGGAATCCACTGCCTGTTTACTATATTTGTATTCTGTGCATTTTACACCATGTCATCTGAAAACTTAATAACATTCTGTCAAGAAGTGACTTTAGGATAGGAGGACAGTACTTTATGAGCCATTTTGCATGTCACTTATTTAATCTATAAGCCTAGAGAATTTCCAACAGCAGACCTCCTAAAGTGTAAATACCATTCAGTGCATCAAAGTTTTGATAATTGTATGAAATTTCCATTTTGCATTGTAAACTTTTTTTTTTTTTTAATGAGAAACTATATAATTAGGAAAACTGGAGTAGCTTCTAATGTATGGCTTTGGAACGTCATTAAGGAATGCAATGAAGTACTTGCATTGTATGTTTGTAGGGAAAAGAACGGCGTTAATGGTGCAACTATAAAAGTGTTATTATGTAAGATAACAGCTCTTGACAGCCCCTAGCAACTCATGTGGGTTCACTTATTATTAAGTGCGTATTTGGTCAAATGTGCAAGAGACAGTTTAAAGTGAAAACAAAAGGAGCAGGTTAAGAAGGAGCCGTAGAGCCTCCTGCTAACAAAAAGCCATGGTCCACATTATGTGGTTCTTACTTCATACTTTTAATTTCACATTTCTCACCTTGTTTATATTTGTGACTCGCCTGAACAAGCTAAGGCCCAAGGTGCTGTATAGAATTACTTGTAAAATTCCATCATTTAACGTCGGTTACATACAGCAAATGCCCATTAAAATATCAATGATACATAACTTACAAGTCTGATTCTGGAATACACTGCCTGCTGCCTGAAATCCAAGACACTGTCTCCTTCCTTTCTAAATGAAAGGCAGAGCTCTTTCTCCTCACCTGAATCCCTGAGCACTCCTCACTGTGGCCCACCCGGCCGATTCCTCTCCATTGCACGGGGCTACCGTTTTCATTCACTGATTGTAAGACGCCATATAAAAAATGAAATGTACGTGCCTGTGTAATAGAGCGGCTCCCTAGCTGAGACTGCTTCTAAAGCAAAGGCTGCCACCTTGCCACAGCGGCTTTGGTCTACTTACCACACTTGGTTAAAAAAAAAAAAAAAGGAAAGCATATTCTACTCTTTTACTCTAGAGAATCCCAAAATCGACATGTAGAGAGTCGTGGTAAGGGGGTTTGAAGCTTGGAAAATAAATGTCCACGGCAATGACTGCACCAGAAGTTGTGCGGTCGATTATCACCAGGATCGTTCCTTTTCTGATGGTGAGAGAAAAATACCACGGATAAGGCCCTCTCTCACTTGTTCTACCTTACTAGCAATAAAAGCCCAGCAAAATGATTAATTGGATATGGTAAATGTTGAATCCTGGGCACTGACTCTGATTGCGTGCATCCTGGACACAGGGCTAAGACTGCTACGTGAGGATTGCTCTCAGATATGCTCCACTCAAACGTTTCCCAACCTTTTCACACCCAAGGCATGCCTCCATCAACAAGAATGTGTGGCAGATCAGGCAGTGCGGGCACGGATAAGACTCGTATGGCTAGAAGAGGAGCTGGGAAACATTGGAAGCCCCCCACCAATCTCTCTCAGATTTTGAAACCAAGGGAGAGAGAGGGGCCAGGACACACATGCACTCCTCACAATGCCCCCAGCTCCCACAGGAAAAGGGAGAAGCGGGAGTGCTGCAGGCAGGCAGCTCAGTTAAGTTACCTCAGCTGCCGCATATGGCTGCCAGAGCTCCTTCACTGAAAAGTGAGCCCCATCCAGTGCTCAGTGCACTCTCTCTCTCTCTCTCTCTCTCTCTCTCTGCTTTACTCAGCTTGGGGGGATAAGGCAGAGGTTTGAGAGTTTTTTTTAAAGAAGAGGAGGAGCTGTGTGCATTGTGGATGCTGCACAAAGTGGGTCCCAGCTATCAGGGCCCTGCATGTCGCTCATTAATTGCCGCAGTCCAGCTGGAAAGAGGAGGCATGCATCATTAGAGTTTAAGAGCTGCCGCTGGTCTCTCCTGGTGCTGAGAGCGTATCCCATGTGCTGGCCTGGATCTGAGCATCGGGCCGTGGTGACTTTTTTTTTTTTCCCATGGCACACTGGGAAACACTGCTCTACCGGTTGGTGTTTGCAACCCCTGCAGAGCTGGGAGGGAGTCTTTGCATGACAGTCGCTCCGAGTGGCCAGACTTGAGATTCTAGAAAGAGCGGGTAGCTTGAGTCCAATCACTCGATGCCACTGTTGTGCAAGGGCCAGGAAAGCTGCCCAGCGTAACATGTGTTAAGCATGATCCCCATACATCAGGCTCAGTCACGGGGCCAGAATGCATACAGTCAGTCAGTGCAGTGAACCAATGGGTAGGATTAGATACTGACGCTATGTAATCAGCTATTGCAGCGATGGCTGGCCTGGATTGGGAATGGGAGGGGGAATTGTTAAGTAGGGACAACCCCTGGCACCATAGCCAGGGCTGGTTCTTTCATTAGGCAAACTAACCTTGGGTGCCAGGCTGGCCTAGGATATCTATTTAATTTTATTTTTTTTGAGGAGGACAGCCACAGCCTACTCCCTTTTTAAGGAATGGCATCACTGCAGAAAAGGGAATGGATGCTGAGTAGATTTGGGGAGTGGAGACAGAGAGGAAGGGGAGAGGGTGGGAGAGTTGTGGGGAGAAGATGCTGGGTAAGCGGAGAGAGAGAAAGAGAGAGAGATGGTTCTGAGCAGTGAAGATGGGAGGGGGAGGGAAGAAGAAGAGCGGAGAGCTGCTGGACCGGGGGCTAGAGAGAAGGGAGGGCGCTGCAAGACGTGGAGGAGAGTGAGAGGTGGATGCTGAGTCGGGTGAAAAGGTTGGGGGCTAGAGCTGCCACAGACAGACAGACAGACAGGTGTGTAAGGCAAAGGGTGAAAGACTGAAGGTTCACTTGAGGCACCTGTTACCCTTGCCCCGGCCCTGGCCATAGCCCGTTAGAGGCCCGTTCTGACCGAGCTGCAAGGCAAAAGGAGCCGGAAGCAACTGCCAGAACATGAAAAGAGAAAAGCTGATTGTTGTCATTCCCATGCCGCCTCCTTATGAGAGGCTGAAGAACAGCCAGCCTGCATCTGTCAGTGCAAGAAATACAACCTTAAGACAGCTTTCCCGCAGCTGTGTTAGTCCCTCCCTTCATCTCACGGCTCAAGGACAGAGGTCATACAAGCATTCCAATAGGAAAAGTAGAAAATAGTGAAACCCAGGGCTGGCTTTAGACATGCAGAGGACCAGGGTAGACGTTCGGGAAGAAAGCATCTGATCCTGGGTCCTCCTCCACCTGTGGCTCCCTCTAAGCTCCTCTTTCTCCTACCTACTCGGATGCATTCCCTGCTTCCTACCTTCCCTATCTTGGCCTCTTCCTAGCTGCTGTCCCTCCTACCTCCCCGACCCCTTCATGCTCCCTTCTGCGTTCTGTCTCTCTTTTTCTTCTTCCACCACTCTGTGGCCCCTCCCCTGCTCACCCTCTGGATATGTTCTGGCTCCTCTTCCTTTTCCTCTCCTCCACCACCGTGATTCCTTTCTGACTTCTTTCCCCCTACTTCACCTCCCCACTTGTAGCTGCTTCCTAGCTTCTCTCCCCCTTTCCCCTGTCCTCGCCAACCCTTTCCCATACCCGATTTGGCCGGCCAGTCCTGGACCCGGTAGAGATCCTTAGGTTGGCACTGCAGCAATAGACTAGAAAATCAATGCAGGGGCCTGTGAGCCAGCACAGACGAGCCCTTTGGCAGTGCCACTCCTTGCCATTGAAGTCTTTTACAAACAGGAAGCCCATGCAGGGGGAGGGACTGGGCTTCCCCCAGCCCATTATGGCCCTATTCTAAATTTCCCTCCTGTTAGCATCCTCTGGAGACCTCCAGTAGCAGGCCAGGCCAGGACTGGGCTGGGTTTTTCATCTCCAGGAAAGCCCTTGGGGGGGGGGTACCTTGTAGCATGCAAGCCCCCAGACCCCTGCCCTGTTGGCTGTGCCTAACGTCAGGCCTGATGAAAACTAGCTGCTTTCTAACACCCAGGTTTCAGCAGACACTCTGGTCTTTTAGAAAACCTGTTCTAAAACACCCAGGATCAAACTTAATTTAGCTAAAACTTTCCCGGCAAAACATTTATTGATAATTTAGTCGGCAGCTGAAATCAAGCAAAATTCTGTCCCCTTCCTTTTGTATTCTGTCTAATTCCAGAGGAGTTATTGGGGCGTCGAGCTCCTGAAAGCTTTTCTTAGCTCTAACAAAGCCCACCACCATTAATCAAAATAAATTGGGATGCTGCTGACTGATCCTTACCAGTGCCCTCTGCTGGCATTGGCAGAAAGGGTGGTGGACACATTGGAAGAGCCTCCCTGCAGGGGCGGTGGAGATGGGGGGCAGTGTCAGAGGTCAAGGATAGAGGGGGGATCTGTGAGAGAGAAGAAAAGATTATAAAGCTGAGCAGGGGTGTGGATGCGGCCTTTATCTGCAATCATGTTCCATGCTTCCATGTGTAAAATGTAAGTATGGGAGGAGGCATGGTCTAGTAGCGACTGGAAACTAGGCTTCAGGTCTTGCGTCTTCCACTGGCACTGCTTGTAACCTTGGGCAAATCACTTTATCTGCTGTTGTGCCCCTTCAGGTACCAATGCAGCTTGTAAGCTCTTTTGGGTGGGGACTTAAAGCTTCTCACAAAAGTTGGTGATGTGTACGCCCCGTAGCACTATAAAGAAGTAAGTGTTCTTATAGCACCAAGTGCTGAAGAGTAGCCTTGAGGATGGGACTCTTTGAAACCAGGCGTTGTGGTGCTTGCCTTTTATTGAAAAAGTGTAAAAACTAACCCCACCCCCCCTCCCCACCCAAACAAAAGATACAAACCTAATGCTTAAGAACAAAAGCGGAAGCAAAAGAGCTCAGAAGTAGTCCAGTTAATATTATGAGAAATCTAGCCATTACTGCTACTTAAATAAGCATTGCTCGTTGCTGGTTGTGTGTTTTGGCAGCCACATGTACAGCTATTCATAGACTCCACTATTTGGAAATTTTTAGGAGGAAGGCTGGTCAGAGAGAGAGAGGTTAGTTCCCCATTGACTTTCCCATTGACTTTATGGTAAGCAGGTTATGAATCTGATAAATAAACATGGACAGAAAATAGTAACACTGAATGAGAAAGGAAGAGTGTTTTCCCCTAAGTAAGCTTGGAAGCTCTTAAGTTATCTGACAGTTCCTCTCAGCTGAGCGTCCGAGGATGTGTAAGCTGCATACAAATCTTCATTAGAGTCTGACTTGTTTGGCAGTTCGTAGTTCTCATCGTGTATGCAGATAACTTATAGGTTTAATACAGTATTTTTTGTTTTTTTGTGGTTAATTTATATCAGGTTGTTAAGCCTGCTTGTTTATCTTTTCCCTACAGTTATAGAAACCCCTATAATAGTGCCATAAATTCTTCCCTTTTAGGCCTAGGCTTTCACCTGACAATAATGATCCTTTCAGTATTTGAAATGTAGCGGGCAGCATGGGCCAACTTCGCGAGAGAGAGTCGCCATAGCTTTAGGGTGTTTGCTTAACCGTTTTATGAATTACGCTTTGGGTATCCGCTTTTGGTTGCTGCGTAAAGTCGTGACGCTCCGTCTCTTTCCCCTCGGTGCTGCAGGGTCGCATCCCAGGGAGAGACGTTTCCTGAGCCTGGCATGTGGACATCTAGAAACTCCCCCCGTCACAGAAACTGCAGTTTCTGACACAGCTGCAAATGCAGGAAATGAAATCATAGTCTCTTGTGGCTGGCACGGGACCATTCCAAACCGTCAGAAGCTTTCTTTTATTTTACTTTTGCTGGGAAGAGAGGAGGAGAAAATGTTTTTTTTGTTTTTTATAAATCATTTTTGCACTTTCTACTAGAGCTCATTATAACCATTATTGCCATTAAAACGTGATTTGCTTCTTATTTAGTATCCAGATCAGGGCTCCAAAGATAAGGGTGATCAAAGACCTCCTAACTAGCGAGTGGTGCGAGCGGAATGCGGGCCGACAGGCGCGCACCGCGGAGGCACCGAGAGAGCGTGTATGCACGCGCGCGCTATGCTTCCGCCTCCTCCACCCTCAGAACCTGCGCCAACTTGTAGAAGACGGCAGGATCCCCATAGAGGGGGGCGTCGAGCACAAATGCCCATTTAGCGTCTCTGCAGGGCGTGCGTTCGGCCTGCTTGCTGCTGCTCGTGCCTGCTGTCTCCGCTGGGGGGAAAGGCACTGAAGAAGGGAAGACGGGGAAAGATGGGAGGACGCTGGGTCACAGAGCGGGGGCGATGGAAGGTAGAGAATCGGAGGCAGGAAGGTAGGTGCAGTCGAGAACCAGGAGAAGTAGGAGGACTTGCTGGGAGTAATGGGAGTGAGAAATGGGGAGGGGTGAAGACAGGCCACAGAATATTGAGCGAGAGAAAGTGGGGGGGGAGAAGGGGCAGGTTGAGAGAACAGATGGAAGGTGTGAGATGAAGACAGCAGATGAGTGTTGGAGAGCAGACAGAGGCAGAGGGGGAAGGAATGTTGGCAAGAGAGATGGAAGGGGAGGAAGAGATGGAGAAAGCAGGAGACGCATAAGGTAAAATGGAACGAAAATCAGGACAAGGATTCAGAGGAAAGATTACAAATTTTGTCTGATTTTGTTTGTTCCCCTCCCCCTCCCCCACAAGGAATGGGAAAAACCTGTAGTAAATTAAACACTTTTTTTGATAGAAAAAACCTAGGACAGCGCAGGCATAAAAATATTTTCTATTTTTTGTAATTATTGTCTGTGGTACTTTTCAATATTAAATTATTACATATTTTCAGTGTTTAAAATAGTCATAAATGAGAATTTTGTTATCATATTCTACCTGGTGACTAGAAAATCTTGCTGGCTGCTAAATATTTTGGAGCCCTGATCCAGATGATTGGTGAAATTATATTATGTTAACATTTTATGTGTCGCCTAATTGAAATCCACCTGAAAGTTACTACCATCAGAAAAGGGACATCGTTACACGGATGTAAGAGAAATCTTCATAGTTCATCTAGTGCCTGGGCATGGAGCAAGAACAGGGACAATGCAAGGGTATTGGGCACTTTAGGAAACTTGTAGTCTCCTCTCCTTCAGTCGCGCCCTCCTGGAGTCACCTAGGGCGTGCAGCCCCGTCCTTTACGTGCGTCATGCGGGAACCTTGGGGGCGTCCCACCGCATGACGTCACAAGCTCTGGTATTTAAACTCCATTCACGATTCCTAATACGAGTTAGCAAGGAATCCTCCATGCTGATCTCTCTTCGCTACCAGATGCTTCCGCTCTGTGTACTCTCGCTCCAGGACGACTTAGATACCCGCTCCTCGGGGGCCTTGCCTCGCTCCTCTACACCCTCCGGGGTTATCTGCTACCAACGAGGAAGCCTAAGGTACCCGCTCCTCGGGGGTCTTGCCTTGCTCCTTTATACCTCCTGGGGTTGCCTACCTCCTACAAGGATGCCTAAGATACCCGCTCCTCGGGGGCCTTATTTCATCCCGGACCTCCGCTCCTCGGGGGTCCTCTCGTACTACAACTGCCAGCATCAGAGTGAGTACTACTGCTCCAGTAGAGAGAAGGGCTACCAAAATGATAAGGGGAATGGAACAACTCCCCTATGAGGAAAGACTAAAGAGGTTAGGACTTTTCAGCTTGGAGAAGAGACGACTGAGGGGGGATATGATAGAGGTGTTTAAAATCATGAGAGGTCTAGAACGGGTAGATGTGAATCGGTTATTTACTCTTTCGGATAGTAGAAAGACTAGGGGGCACTCCATGAAGTAAGCATGGGGCACATTTAAAACTAATCGGAGAAAGTTCTTTTTTACTCAACGCACAATTAAACTCTGGAATTTGTTACCAGGGGATGTGGTCAGTGCAGTTAGTATAGCTGTGTTTAAAAAAGGATTGGATAAGTTCTTGGAGGAGAAGTCCATTACCTGCTATTAAGTTCACTTAGAGAATAGCCACTGCCATTAGCAATGGTTACATGGAATAGACTTAGTTTTTGGGTACTTGCCAGGTTCCTATGACCTGGATTGGCCACTGTTGGAAACAGGATGCTGGGCTTGATGGACCCTTGGTCTGACCCAGTATGGCATTTTCTTATGTTCTTAAGTTCTGTCTCTGCATTGTCTCCTCTCTCTCCACATAGACCCTCTGCCTATCCCGTACCGTGGACCACTACCGGATCTACTCTCACTGGCTTTTCCATCCAGGCCTGGGTTCTCGGCCTTCCCCGCTTCACGGACCACTAACGGACCCATATCCCTCTTGGGACCTGGTGAGGCTGTGTAACTGCCTTTTCCACTCTGCAGCCTTCAGGCGGAACATTGCCACCAGACATCTCCTCTTCTGGCTGGGATCATTGCCCGTTCCTCGGGTTACCATCTACGTTGCAGTATAATAAAGACTAACTTTCTCTGTGTCCATCTCTGGTTGGAGCTAGCCTATTGCTGCAAGTCCCCGCAGGGCTCCGCCCTGTGGGAGGTGCCATCTCTTGCAGCGACCAAGGGCCCACGCCTCAATGTCCAAAACACAACAAGGTACAATAGATGATTTTAATGATAGGTTACAAATTTTTACTAATAGATCTGAAATTTCCTTTTTGAGTTCCTTCAGAACCCTGATGTGGATACCATCCGGTCCAGGTGATTTATTACTCTTCAGTTTGTCAATCAGGCCTACCACATCTTCTGGGTTAACCGTGATTTGGTTCAGTCCATCTGAATCATTGCCCATGTAAACCTTCTCCATTACGGGTACCTCCCCAACATCCTCTTCAGTAAACACTGAAGCAAAGAAAACATTTAATCTTTCCGCGATGGCCTTATCTTCTCTAAGTGCCCCTTTTAACCCCACAGTCATCTAACGGTCCAGTTGACTCCCTCACAGACTTTCTGCTTTGGATAAATTTTAAAAAGTTTTTACTGTGAGTTTTTGCGTCTACAGCCAACTTCTTTTCAAATTCTCTCTTAGCCTGTCTTATCAGTGTCTTACATTTCACTTGCAACGCTTGTTCTTTATCCTATTTTCTTCTGTTGGATCCTTCTTCCAATTTTTGAATGAAGATCTTTTGGCTAAAATAGCTTCTTTCACCTCACCTTTTAACCATACCGGTAAACATTTTGCCTTCCTTCCACCTTTCTTAATGTGTGGAATACATCTGGACTGTGCTTCTAGAATGGTATTTTTTAACAAATTCCATGCCTCTTGCACGCTTTTTACCTTTGTAGCTGCTCCTTTCAGTTTTTTTTTTTACTATTTTACTCATTTATCAAAGTTTCCCTTTTGAAAGTTTAGCACTAGAGCCCTGGATTTGCTTACTGTCCCCCTTCCAGTCATTATTTCAAATTTGATCAGATTATGATCACTATTGCCAAGCGGCCCCATCACCATTACCTCTCTCTCCAAATCCTGTGCTGCACTGAGAATTAGATCTAAAATTTCCCCTTCTCTCATCAGTTCCTGAACCAATTGCTCCGTAAAACTGTCATTTATTCCATCCAGGATCTCTCTAGCATGTCCCGATGATACATTTACCCAGTCAACATTGGGGTAATTGAAATCTCCGATTACTACTGCACAACCAATTTGGTTAGCTTCCCTAATTTCTCTTAGCATTTCACTGTCCGTCTCACCATCTTGGCCAGGTGGACAGTAGTATACTCCTATCACTATACTCTTCCCCAACACACAAGGGATTTCTACCCATAAAGATTCGATTGTGCATTTAGTCTCATGCAGGATGGTTATCCTGTTGGACTCTATGCCATCCTGGACATAAAGCGCCACACCGCCTCCCAGATGCTCCTCTCTGTCATTGCGATATAATTTGTACCCTGGTATAGCACTGTCCCATTGGTTATCCTCCTTCCACCATGTCTCTGAGATGCCAATTATGTCTGTCATCATTCACTGCTATACATTCTAATTCTCCCATCTTGCTGCTCTATCTCCTTTTTAAAGGTTAGCGCCAGCAGACTGGTTCCACCCTGGTTAAGGTGGAGCCCATCCCTTCGGAAAAGACTCCCCCCCCCTTCCCCAAAGGTTCCCCAGTTCCTTACAATACCGAATCCCTCTTCCTTGCACCATCGTCTCATCCTCGCATTGAGTCTCCGGAGCTCTGCCTGCCTCTGGTGACCTGCGCGTGGAACAGGGAGCATTTCAGAGAATGCTACCCTGGAGGTTCTGGATTTCAGCCTTTACCTAAGAGCCTAAATTTTGGCTTCCAGAACCTCCCTCCCACATTTTCCTATGTTGTTGGTGCCCACATGTACCACGACAGCCGGCTCATCCCTAGCACTGTCTAAAATCCTATCTAGGTGACGCATGTGGTCTGCCATCTTCGCACCAGGTAGGCATGTTACCAGGTGATCCTCACGCCCACCAGCCACCCGGCTGTCTACATTCCTAATAATGGAATCACCAACTATGACGACCTAAAAATAGTAGAGCGATAGTGGATGCCATGCAAGTATCTTTGTTCAAACAAATGGTGTTGGAACCCACGAGAGAAGGAGCTATACTCGACTTAGTGCTCACTAATGCAGATAATGTCTCAGATGTCCAGGTGGGCGCCCACCTCAGCAGCAGTGATCATCAAACGGTATGGTTTAATATCACTAAAAGAATAGGGAAAAGAACCACAAAGACCCGAGTTTTACAGTTCAAAAACACAGACTTTGAGGAAATGGGGAACTACCTGGAGGAAGAACTTAAAGGATGGGAGAACGAGAGAGATGTGGATCAGCAGTGGACCAATCTAAAAGGAGCAATCACCAAGGCAACTGCTCTATATGTTAGAAATGTAAAGAAAAGCAAAAGAAAACTGAAAACCTATCTGGTTCTCAAGGAGGTGGCTGACAAAATTAAAGCTAAAAGAACAGCATTCAAGAAATATAAAGGATCCCAAAGGGAGGAGCACAAAGAAGAATATTTGTATCAACTGAGGGAGACAAAGAAATTAATCAAGTTGGCAAAGAGTCAAGCAGAAGAGAGGATTGCCAAGGAGATAAAAAATGGTGACAAAACATTTTTCAGATACATCAGCGAAAAGAGAAAGGTCCAAAGTGGTATAGTGAAATTGAAAGGTGGTAATGATCAATGTGTGGAGAGAGACGAAGAAATGGCAGAAAATATTAAATGAATACTTCAGCTCTGTGTTCACTAAAGAAGACCCTGGAGAAGGACCATCTCTAAACAACAAGAAACTGGAGGGAAGGGGAATAGATGAAATCCTTTTACAGTAGAAAATGTGTGGGAAGAACTAAAGAACCTGAAAGTGGACAAAGCCATGGGGCCTGATGGGATTCATCCAAGGATATTGAGGGAGCTCAGAGATGTTCTGGCGGGGTCCGCTGTGTGACCTGTTCAATAGATCCCTAGAAACGGGAGTGGTGCCGAGTGATTGGAGAAGAGCGGTGGTGGTCCCGCTTCACAAGAGTGGGAACAGGGAAGAGGCAGGCAACTACAGACCGGTTAGCCTCACTTCGGTGGTGGGAAAAGTAATGGAGTCACTGCTGAAAGAGAGAATAGTGAACTATCTACAGTCTGGAGAATTGATGGACCAGAGGCAGCATGGATTCACCAGGGAAGATCCTGTCAGAACAAATTTGATTGACTTTTTTGACTGGGTAACCAAGGAATTGGATCAAGGAAGAGCACTAGATGTCATCTACTTGGATTTCAGCAAAGCTTTTGATACGGTTCCGCACAGGAGACTGGTGAATAAAACGAGAAGCTTGGGAGTGAGTGCCGAGGTGGTGACCTGGATTGCAAATTGGTTGACGGACAGAAGACAATGTGTGATGGTAAATGGAGCCTTCTCTGAAGAGAGAGCGGTTTTAAGTGGGTGTACCGCAAGGATCGGTGTTGGGACCAGTCCTGTTCAATATCTTTGTGAGCGACATTGCGGACGGGATAGAAGGTAAGGTTTGTCTTTTGCGGATGACACTAAGATCTGCAACAGAGTGGACACGCCGGAAGGAGTGGAGAGAATGAGACGGGATCTAAGGAAACTGGAAGAGTGGTCGAAGATATGGCAGCTGAGATTCAATGCCAAGAAGTGCAAAGTCATGCATATGGGGAGTGGAAATCCGAATGAACTGTACTCGATGGGGGGGGAAAGGCTGATGTGCACGGAGCAGGAGAGGGACCTTGGGGTGATAGTGTCTAATGATGTGAAGACAGCAAAACAATGCGACAAGGCGATAGCAAAAGCCAGAAGAATGCTGGGCTGCATAGAGAGAGGAATATCGAGTAAGAAAAGGGAAGTTATTATTCCCTTGTACAGGTCCTTGGTGAGGCCTCACCTGGAGTACTGTGTTCAGTTCTGGAGACCGTATCTACAAAAAGACAAAGACAGATGGAAGCGGTACAGAGAAGGGCGACCAGGAAGGTGGAGGATCTTCATCGGATGACGTACGAGGAGAGATTGAAGAATCTAAATATGTACACCCTGGAGGAAAGGAGGAGCAGAGGTGATATGATACAGACTTTCAGATACTTGAAAGGTTTTAATGATCCAAAAACAACGACAAACCTCTTCCGTAGGAAAATAATCAGCAGAACCAGGGGTCACGATTTGAGGCTCCAGGGAGGAAGATTCAGAACCAATGTCAGGAAGTATTTCTTCACGGAGAGGGTGGTGGATGCCTGGAATGCCCTTCCGGAGGAAGTGGTGAAGACCAGAACTGTGAAAGACTTCAAAGGGGCGTGGGATAAACACTGCGGATCCATAAAGTCAAGAGGCTGCCAATGAAGAGTGGGTGACTCGCCAGAATGATGGCTATTGACACAATACCCTTATTAAATAAACATACACATGCTTACTGTGACTCCTACATCGCTCTAAGCTTCAACAGCAAGAGGTAATGGAAAAAAGGATTTGCACTCACAAAGAGGGGAGTAGCTTGGCTTGTTACGGCGGTTACTACCCCAA
Source organism: Rhinatrema bivittatum (assembly GCF_901001135.1). Lineage (NCBI taxonomy): Eukaryota > Metazoa > Chordata > Amphibia > Gymnophiona > Rhinatrematidae > Rhinatrema > Rhinatrema bivittatum. The sequence goes on along the minus strand of NC_042617.1, from coordinate 36,691,956 downwards.
ACCAAATATGCCTGATACTTCACTTTCAATGCATATACAGCATAGCTCTCTGCTTCAATGACAGGGGAGAAGAATAACTGATACTTCACACATCCAGCAGAGCTCTCTGCTACAACGGCAAGGGAGAAGAAAAAGGGTTCGCACTCAAAAAGCGGGGAGTAGCTGGCTTGTTACGGCGGTTACTACCCCAAACCAAATGTGCCTGATACTTCACTTTCCATGCATATCCAGCATGGTTCTCTGCTTCATCGACATGGGAGAAAGACTGATACATCACGCATTTCCAGCATAGCTCTCTGCTTCAACGGCAGGGGAAAAAAAAAAAAAAACAAACAAAAAACTGATGCTTCACGCATATCCTGCATAGCTTCAACGACAGGGGTGAAGAAAAAAAGGATTCGCAATCACAAAGCGAGGAGTAGCTGGCTTGTTACGGCAGTTACTACCCCAAACCAAATGTGCCTGATACTTCACTTTCAATGCATATCCAGCATGGCTCTCTGCTTCAACGGCAGGGGAGAAGAAAAAAAAAACCAACAAGGGCTGTACAACATAGTCTAGGTAAAACAAATAAGCATGGGTGTAGCTTGCTTATCGCGGCGGTTACTGCCCCTACTACCCCTAACTAATCAAGCTAGATATTTCACTTGGATGCAGCTCCATCACTGCTCTCTACATTAATGGTGGGGGTGGAAGGGGAATAGAACAAGGAGCTAAGAGAAACAGATAAGAATGAGAGAAAAAATGTGTGAGGCTTGCTGGGCAGACTGGATGGGCCATTCGGTCTTCTTCTGCCGTCATTTCTATGTTTCTAACCCTTCCCTCCTGGGCAGTAGGCCTTGGGGAGATATCCTCGGTGCGAAAGGACAATGCATCACCTGGAGAGCAGGTCCTTGCTACAGGATCCTTTCCCTCTGCATCAGGTTGATGCTCTCCGATCATGAGACCTTCTTCCTCTAAGCCAGCACCAGGGCTGCCAGTCTGAAGTTGGGACTTGGCTACTATGTCCCTGAAGGTCTCATCTATATACCTCTCTGTCTGCCTCAGCTCCTCCAGGTCTGCCACTCTAGCCTCCAGAGATCAGACTCGTTCTCTGAGAGCCAGGAGCTCTTTGCATCGCATGCACATGTAGAACTTCTCACCGGTGGGTAAAAAATCATACATGTGACACTCGATGCAAAAGACTGGGAGGCCTCCCTCTTGCTGCTGGACTGCTGCCTTCATCTCAAATTTGTTCAGTTCCTAGTTAAGTTTTAGGTTGCTATGGGAGTAGGAATGTGTCTAATTAGCATCCTTTAAATGTATTAGTGTATTTCCTATATGTCTGGTAGTGGCCTACAGGGGAATGATCAAACGCTCAATAAGGTGTGGGGAATTCGTAAAGTGAAGTTAAAAGGCTGATTTTTTTATTTTTTTTTTTAGTTTGAAAGTGGCATCTGCCTATAAATTAAAGGATGAGCTAGGGGTGGGTGGGTGGGTTGGGAAATACAAACACACTAACTTCTGTTTATTAGCTGCCTTACTGACTATTAAAAACACAAACACACTAAATAATATACCCCAATAGTTTACTTCTCCTCAGTACATTTTAAAAAAATTGCACAAGCAAAACTTACTGATTCAGCCACAGCAAGGTGATCCTCTCCTCTCTCAGTACTCCCACTGGATTGTGAATAAATTCTCTGCAGAAGAAGGCTCTCCTGTTGTCAGAACATGTAAATGCTCTCAAATCACTTGTATACCAACTGTTGAATACAGATCAGTCAACAGCCAGAGAAGTTCTAGTTGTTCTGGACCATCTGACAGCTGTAATTCATGTAGTTTCACTAACATGCCTTCACATATGGCTCCTACAGTAAGGTCTCCACTCCCAGTGGGACCAGCTAATTCAACCCCTGATGACCGACGTGAGAATTTCACAAGAAATGAAACAGGATCTATGCTGATGGCTGAATCCCTACATCATTCATGAGAGATCACCACTCTATCTACTTCCTCACCAAGTTACATTCGCAATAGATGCCTCTACAAAAGATTAGGGAACCCACATAGGGCCGTTTTCAAATGTGGTTATTCATATTTTCAAATGTGGTTATTCATATTTCAAATCAACCTTCTGGAATTGAGAGCAATCAGGTATGTTCTAATGACTTTCACTTGCTTCTTCCAGGGGATGAGCATTCTCATTCAAACTAGCATCCAAGTAGCCATGTTCTATGTGAACAAGTAAAGAGGCACAGGGACATGGACTCTTTGCCAAAAAACAATAAAGATGTGGAAATGGGCATGTAACCATCAAGTTGCCTTGCATGCGACCTACCTGCCAGGGATCTCTAACACATCAACAGATCACCTCAGCAGAAGTTTTTGACCACACAAATGGTCTCTCCAGCAGTCAACAATCAACAGACTGTTCAATCTATGGGAACTTCAAGCAATCAACCTGTTTGTATCAGAACAAAACAGAATACAAGAAAAGTTTTGCTTCTTTCTTCCCAGCAAACTTAGATCCACTCAGGACTCTCTTCTGCTTGATTGGAATACCGATCACATATACGCTTTTCTACCAGTTCCACTGATATCCAGAATGGTACAAAAAGTGCTCACAGACTTGGCCAATCTGATCCTCCTGTTTCCAGCATGGTCCAGATAAGTATGGTTTGCATATCTGGTACAGCTCTCCAGCAATCCCCCGATCTCTGTCAGGTCAAATCCATCATTATTAACTCAAGAAGAGAGATGTCTATTTCATCTAAACCTTCCCTTCCTCAGCTTGACGGCTCAGATGTTGAGAGTACAATGATCACTGGATTGTCCTTACTCAAGGGAGTTGAGCACATAATATCTGCCAGAAAACCATCAATTAGGAAAACATATGGTTTTAATTGGAAAGGTTCTCCATATGGTATCAACGTAGTTCTTTACAGCCAGTGCATTAAGAGGCGCATAATAACATGCTTCCAAACTGGGCACTTGTTTTTTTTGTTTGTTTTTTTTTTAGTGCATGCACAGGCACCTCTCCTGGTTGCCTAATGCTTTATTTAAATGAGCTGGTGCATTAAAAAGGACGCGCTAGGGAGAAATTGTGCGTCCCTAGTGCTCAAATGCATCAAGCACCCAGGAGACATGGTTGTGCACTTATTGTTACTGGCACTCAAGAAAGAATTAATGTAATGGATAGAGTTAATAAAAACTTATCTGGATGCACAATATACACTCACAATAGCAAGGGTCAAAATAAGCCTAGAGTGTGTATATTGTACGTCCAAATTTGTTTTTAAATTGATTCATTTAATTTATTTATTGTTAATAACCAAAAGCAGTGGATTTACTGTATTTTTTATTTTTTCATAAGCTCATGACTTGTGGAATGACTTAACGCCAGCTCCAGGGCTGGCGTTAAATTTGCTGTGTTAAAAAGTGTGCATTGGGTATTCAGGGATTTACTGCATCAGGAGGTAATAGTTAATAGCCTCATCTACATGGAATTTACATGTGCCGAATGCTATCAGCTATGCAGTTGTTTGGGGGGTGCATTTTAGACATGCTCATCCCCGTATTACGTCTAGCACGTCCAAAACGAGCATCCAACCAGTCGTTAACCTGTGCCTTAGGCTAGGCACACTTTATTGCATCGGCCCTTTACTGAATTATATGCTCTGTCTTTCTGATTTAGGTTTTAGCACCTCATGAGTAAGAGGCCATCTCAGTGCCATAGCCACTTACCATACTCAAATCGAGGGTAAACCCAATTCCACTCATCCGTTAGTATCCAAATTCACAAAAGGTTATTGCATAGTTAACATCTGAACATCTAGTTGTAAAACCATTTGTTCAATGGGATCTAAATGTGGTTCTGGCACAGCTGATAAAACCACCATTTGAACCATTGGAGTCTGCTTCTTTTAAATTTCTAAAATGGAAAGTAGTATTCTTTGAGGCAGTAATGTCAGCCAGAAGAATCAACGAGCTTCAGGCTTTACTTCATTTTTCTCCTTATATGCAATTCTTCCACAATAGAGTGGTGCTCCGCACCCACCCCAAGTTTCTACGAAAAGTTATATCAGCTTTCCACATTAATCAAGCCATTTTGTTACTTACAATCTTCCTGAGGCCACTCTCACATGATGGTGAGAAAACCCTTCATACCTTAGACTGTAAAAGGGCCTTGGCTTATTACAAGGGAAGAACTCAGCCATATCATTAGGCTTCACAACTATTTGTCTCTTATGATCCTAGCAGACTGGGCATAGCAGTGGTCAAGTATAAATTGTCCATTTGGCTAGCAGATTGCATCGCACACTGTTATATGCTAGCAGGACAACAGATTACAGACAGTATCAAGGCTCATCAAGTTAGAGCCATGGCTGCATCAGTAGCTCATCTGTGAGCTGTACCGTACCTCTCATAGTCATCTGCAAAGCTGTAACATGGTCCTTGGTACACACCTGTGTGTCCCATTACTGTCTGGACAATCTCTGAAACAGTGACAGTAAATTTGGACAAGCCATTTTGCATAGCCTGTTCACCCAGTAGTGAACCCATGATGAGTTCCCTGTTGCTTATTCAGTAAATGCTCCATTGCAACTGTCAGCTTGGGACTTCCCACATGTCATGGCTAATTCAGCCCTGCTTTGTTGGCTGAGAAAGCAAGTTTTCGTACTGTAAACAGTGTTCTCCATAGATAGCAGGATGAATTAGCCATAATAAATACCCATGCGCCTCCCTGGAATATCAATTAGCTAGATTTAACTCTAAAATCGATTGGGGGAGCTCATGAGCAGGAATTCCCACATGTGATCAGCAAAGAAAAAGATTGGAGAGAGAAGTCTGTTCGGTGCCTGATGATTTATCCCAAATGTCATGGCCAGTTCATCCTGCTTTCTATGGAGAACACCATTTATGCTAAGCAGACTTGCTTGCAATGCAACAATGGAAAAACTGAAAAATGGCTATTACTCATAAATCAAAATCCAGAAATATAAAACATCAATCATAATAGTAAAACCATACTAATAAAAAAATAAATATTTCAAAACAGTAATGAACATCCAATAATTAAAAACCCTGTAAACATTTTTATATTTTAATTTATAACACCAATAAAATATTTCTAAATAGCAGAAACATCAAATAATATGCAATAATTAAAACTAATAAGGGTTACAAAAAAATCCCCCACTCTTCATACCTGGAAGCATTTGATTTCTAGGCGCCCTGAGATTGTCATGGATTCAAGGGGAGAGGAGGGGTAATTTGTTGTATACATTTGTTCTCCTCTTCCTCATAAGCACATACATGCTCATTCACAAGCTCTCTCTCACTTTTTTCCCTCTGGGAGCTCAAGCGGTGGCGGCAGCAGCAGATTTCTCTTTTAGTCCCTGCTTGCCAGCCAAGACTCTTCCGTTTTCTTCAGGTCATGGAGGGATGATACTGCTGTGCCTCCTGCTGCTGTCGCTACGTAGCTGATACTGCTCTTCCTGCTGCATAGGGCCACACAAGCTATGTTGCTCCTTTTTTTTTTTACTTCTGACCACTACATGATCCAATGCTGCTTCACACCCCCACAGACTGCGCTGCTCCTCCTCCTGTTCCTGAACACCATGGAGGCTCATAGCCAATGTTTCTGCTTCCTGTTGTGTGGGCCTGGGAGCTGATGCTGCTTTTTCCTGCCGTACAGGCCGTGCTGCTGCTCCTGCTTCTGACAGTGGAGGTATTGCCTCTTCTCCTTTTTGCCTGTGTGGACCCCGCACCGTACCACTTCCTCTTCTGGGCCTGCGCAGCAGAAAGGAGGAGATACCATAACCTTGCTGCCCACAGAATCGTGGCCCTCTCGGGGTCCGCCTATTGCTTCCTCCTGCCTTGAGCGAGAACTGTTGGTCTCACAGCAATGAATAACTGTTAAAAAGAAAGGTTTTTAAAATTAATATAGTTTCTGTGTTCCAAACTTAAAACCTATATTGCATTGGTTAAGATTTGTTAATAGTAAAAACAAACCCTCGTGTTTCAGAAAAGATGAAAAAGGATAAACAGCTGGACCTCTTTAATGATGAATTGGACATATGGAAGAAATTGGATAAAACTTTCTTAAAGGCCCAGAAAAGAGTAAATTAATAATACAGACTAGTTTTTAACATTACACATTTGTGCATTTCTCAAATATTGCGTAACCTTTAAATGTAAAGTGTCCTCTGAGCAATAATTCTTAATGAGCAGGACATTAATGGCAGGTAACGCATTGTCAGAGCTGAAACACTCTCACAGTATGCATTCAGTCCAGAGCGGATTATTTTGAGTATAAACTAAAAATCTGAATTACTGTCCTGTGTTCTAGCCTGTCACAATCCTGCTCAACTTTGTTACATTTATAATAAGGCATGAGAAGTAACAGTACACGCATTCCCTTAACCATTAAAATTCCTGTTAGCAGTTACTTCGTGACTTTCATCATATTTGTATGATTCATGGTTGAGGTATTCGTTCATTGTTTGTGTGAAAACTCAATTAAAAAAATAATAAACAAACCAAAAAGAATTCCTACTGGATGCATTACGTCTCTTTTTATTTGAATTAATAACCACTTAGATGTTTCATATTTTAATAATATGACAGCTACCTCAGGCCCCACCTGATTTCCGACTTTATTCTCATGTGGGAGAAAAGAAAACAATGTCACCATGCAGAATCCTGGAAAGGGAGAGCGAAATAACGAAGACAGTGGTGGGGTGGAGCCAGAGGTCGTTTTCCAAACAAAATCACTTTTCCAATGCGTTATGAACATGGGCACCGTAGAAATGCTGTTTTCAGGGCCATTTTGTAACCTAGCTGGAGGCACAAGAGCGTGTCAAAGCCTAACTGAATGCACTGTAATGTTTTTCTGTAGCCTGAGTGATGGACTGCTGCTTCGACCGCAGGACTGTTGGGCACTCCTATGCATCGCTGGTTATCTTCAACTGTTTTGAGGGATCTTAGCACATATGGTCTTCATAAATAGGTTCTCTAGATTACAGAAAAGGACTTAATTTGGAGTTAATGTTCATGACATTTTCTGCAGCGCTGGAAACCTCCTTTAAACTGCTTGTAAACTGAACTGACAGCTGGTGCTGTACTCTTCCGTGTTACGATGGCAATAAACCTTCCTTCTATGACCGATCAGGGATCGGAAACTCCAGTCCTGGAGTGCCACCAACACGCCTGGTTTTCAGGACATCCACAATGAATGTGCGTGAGATACATTTGCATATTGTCTTACTCTTTTATACCACCTTCTTTGAGACAAGTTCGACTCAAAGCAGTTTATCATGATGCATCAATAAAACACAGTACATAATAATTCAACCCTAAAAATAGGTACATCAATAAATACAGAAAATACAGTAGTATGGAACCATGGCTCAGATCTGCACCAAACAATTAAAAATTCTGCATCTTTGAGTAATATCTTTTCTTTCTGTGTTATAGTTTAATTAGTACTCAAGCATAGCGATTATATTGTTTATTTTGACAAATACAATGTAGTGAATTTTTCAGACTTTCAAAATATTATGCACAAAATCTAACTATAATAAAAGAGGATAGTTGCTCTGCACCTGCATAACCGTTATGCAAATTCAGCTCCTCATCTCTCCCTCCCTGTATTCTCCAGCTCCGCCCCACTCTATATATGGCCTGAGCTCTGCCCTTCTCTGTACTCTTCAGTTCTACCCCTCTCTCTGTATTATCCAATCCACTTTCTAGTACCATATTTGGAAATTGAGCTCCTCCCCTTTCTCTGCCTGCTCTCTCTAGCTCCGCTCTCTCTCTCTTAATAGCCAAGCCACTCTCTACGATCGCACGGTACACACGCACTCAGCAAGCCCTTTGTGCTTCCACACATCTCAGTTACGCACTTCCTGCACTTCACAGTATATTCCCTTCCTTGGATGGGCTTTTGCTACTGAACAACATTCTTAGAATTTGCATTAAATCCAAGAAGGTGAAATCTTCCTCTGATTAGGACTCTGAAATGCTATTGCTGTCCCCAGCCTCTTGGATTACATTGTACTTTGTACTGTTTATGCCTAACAATTTCTAAATTCTCATCACTAAAGCCGCTGAGCGAGTGAGAAATCCCATCACGCCTTCGTCAGCTGTAGTTTCTCCAGGGCATGTGCAGTTCTGCCAGAGCATTTTTTTTTTTGTACTTTCTCCCAAAGTTCGCAAAATAACAGGTGGCGCCTGGTGTCTGATACTGGCTTTTGTGGGAGATGATGTCCAACAATTTATCAAAACAGTATTTTTGGGAAAGTCAAACAGCTTTTAAGTGTTTTATGGATGTTTATCTCTGAGTTTTGCTTCCAGCTAAACATTTTTTAAATTCTCTGGCATTTCGTTTTACATTTGTAACACACAATATGTGTTAGCTTTACACAGTGGCTGGGTTCCTGTTGTTTGGTTTTTGCGGGGAAGCCGGTTGTGTACCGAGAGGTTTGAGGGAAAGGACTTCTCAACAGGAAAGGGGTAACATTTCTTTGTGTAATCTGAAAACAACAAAAATAGTGAATGTTTTGCAGGATGAAAAAAAAAAGTCATGCTGATGAGATGTCAGGTTGCAAGACCTCTCTGTTTTTTTTCCTATCTATTTTGAAGGGTTTTCTGATCTGCTGTTTAACAGAGTATGGGGCATAGTAGGACTGGAATCTGAAGGCATTAGCCTCCATGTGTTAACTGTGTGTAAGCGCATATAAATGAAGGAGCGTCACATGCAAATTAGGCTTTAGCTGACATGTATGAAATAGCCTGGTATGCTGTCACCATGCACTATTTAGCAAACACGGACAAAGGCCTAAAACTTAACTTCTGCCCCCAAAACGTTTTAGCATGCATGCATGCAATTTCACGGATACATTGTGGGTTACGGATGGAGGTTTTAATTTAATTTAATCCTAACATTTGTAGCCTGCCTTTCCAGCTGGTGCTCAGAGCAAATATACAGCAGAATAAATTACATTTAAAAGCAGCAGTACAAGAAAAATAAACTGTACAAACAAGGCAGTGTGCATGAAATGATGCTATAAAAGTTTGCCACAGGGTCTTGAGCTATAACGGATCTTCTCCTCCTTCTCTTTGGAAAAGAAAAAGATACCAGCAGACACTTTAGACCTTCCTACAGAAATCTGTCTTTATTGACCCAATGAAAATGTCTTTAAAGACAAAAGGGTACCACATGACAAAAAGTATTGAAACTTATGCTCCACAGTCTGTGAGGCCGCAAGAGGCTTTACAGTCTCTGATAAAGAGGCCTTCCATAAGTCCCTATAGAAAGGCGACATTACGCGAGTCATTGTTATCCTTGCTGTGGTCAGTCTGTCCAAGCCCATGGCAGGCTTCCTGGGGCTTGAGCCATAACAGTGGTCTAGGTCGGAGGCAGTGGCTTCCTTTAGAGGTTAACAATTCTTTTTGCTTGATTGCTGAGCTATTTCTGGAGAGCTTGGAAGCCTTCTACAACTCCTTGTGAAGTTGGAACCCTTTCTGCCCAAATATCTGTAAATTGTCCCAGGGCCGGCCGGCCTCGGCACTGGGCAGATTAGGCAGCCATGCAGGATGGCACAATTTGTGGGGTGATGGGGCACCTACAAGGACAGCCTGGGCTGGCAGTGGCTCACGTGGCTCTACTCTGTTGAACGTGCCCAGCATACCGTGGACACAGGGCCCCGAGACAAGTGGCGAGTGAAAGAGGCACCAGCTGGTGCTGTGCCCTACCCTTGACCGATGTCGTGTCTGGTTGTCCTGCGGACCACAGAGGTACAACCAGAACGTGACACAGTGGCCAGGCGAGCAGGAGGAGAAAAGGGACCCATGCCCAGAGCCCCCAGCACTGCGCAGCTGGTAGGGGGTAGTCAGCTGGCAGGGACAGAAACTGAGGCATGAGTGAATGTGACAGGGGATGAAGCGGTGGATGGGAGAGAGGGGGAGTGGGTAATAAAAAAAAAAAAAAAAAAAATGAGTTGCTGGGCGAGCGTGATGGGAGAGAGAGAGAGAGAGGGCAGCTGGGATTTGGGTGTTTAGGAAAGAGAAGTTACTGGGACTGGCAGGGGGGAAGAGAGGAAGGGCCTGCTGGGGTTGTGAAAGAGAGGAGTTGCTGGGGTGGGGGGGGGGGGAAGTGAGGGTCTTCTGTGGAGGCTGAAAGGGGGGATCCGTGGCTTAGGGCAGAGAGAGACAATGCTGCTGTGGATTGGGAGAGGAGGGTACCAGGTAAAGGGGGTGGGGAGAAAACTTGGGGTTTGCTGTCACTGCCAAAGGGAGGAGTAAATGAGGTGCTTTTGCCTGGGGCTTCTATATAGTTTTTCTAAGTTAAGTTTTATGCGTGCTGCTCTGATTTATTTATGTTTTATTGTGGCTTTATGATGATGATTTATGTTGATGATGTTAAACATGTTGAGTTTTATATTCAGAAGATTTATGTAGGTAAAATCAATTTTTTTCCTTCATAAAATTTTGGCTTTAAAAATATAATTCCGTGGTCTAGATAACTGTGAACAGAACATTGCGTGTGTACAAAGTGCACAAAGATACGTGGACAAAAAGGAGGTGGAGCTAGAGTCATGGCAAGGCCAGGCTGATAAATTGAGCTGGATAATTCCACACGGAGCGCTAGTGGGCTAAATTTACATAAGTTTGCACAAAAACCAGGATTAAATCTGCGCAGACAAGTTTTGTCAGCCCAAATTTATCTGGATATTCAGCTGCATTTCTACCCGGAGAAAATGCTGTCCTGCTAAATGTGTCTGCTGGATCAATATCAAGCTCTTATTGTTTTAATGCTAATGGTTTTATTATGTGTATTGAACTGATGTCTTTTATTATGTGCTTTTGCCTGTTTGCTGTGCTGTAATATTTGATTTGTAGTAATGAATATTGTTTTAATGTAGAGAGAGGCGGGGAATATCTACTGCTGCTGTGCAGGGAGGGAAAGAACAAAGGGGATGCTGGGCAGAGAGTGAGAGAAGGCCAGTAAGTGGGACATCACCACTCCTGAAGAAGGGAGCACTGTGGCTGATGCCTTCCATGTAGCTTCTTCATCCCACAGTGTCTTTGGCCTAGTCAGGACCCAGGAGGAGGCAGCTAGGTGGTGTTTTGGCCCTGATTGGGAGAGTGTAAAGATGATTCTGTGGCACTACTACCATCTGCAACCATCTTTCATTATGGTATGAAGATTGGGGCAAGAGTAGAAAGAAGAGGAGGTGGTCATAGTATTTTGCCCCAATCAGGAGGTGGTGATGTCTGGTACGTCTTCTTCCATGAGAGGAGGAGACATCTACAGCTCGATTCTATGCCTAGGATCAGAGGCATCTGGCAGAGTAAAGGTTGGGGTGGAGGGGAGAGTATAAAAGTTGGGAAGTGATAATATTTCTATTTATCTATTGTTACATTGCATAAAGTCTTGCTTCTTGGGGTTTGCATTTCAGTTTTTGTCTGCACATTTCTAATTATAGTTTGTGGTCATTTATTCTGTATTTGGTGAGGGTCTTTCTGTGTATGTGACTGAGGTGACGTGTTCTGTTACTGTGTAGTTTCTGCATAGGATCTGTAGCAGTCTGGCTTATTCTCTTTTTCCCAAAAGGAGATGTATTGGTGTTTTTGGGTCGAGTGTAATATTTACAGTATTGCCTTTTCATAGGTAGGGTTGTTGCTGTTTGATTTCTGGGAGTTAGTATTGTTTCAGTATGATAGATTTACTATATAGGTTCTGAATATCTATTTTTTAGGGTTTTCAAACTGAAGAGTAGTAAATCACCTGGACCAGATGGTATACACCCCAGGGTTCTGAAAGAACTAAAAAATGAAATTTCAGAACTATTAGTTAAAATTTGTAACATTATTAAAATCATCCGATGGGCCTGAAGACTGGAAGATGGCCAATGGTAACCCCTATACTTAAAAAGGGATTTAGGGGTGATCCTGGAAACTATAGACCGGTGAGCCTGACTTAGTGCTGGGAAAAATCGTGGAAACTGTTATACGGTAAGAATAAAATCACAAAACATTTAGATAGACATGGTTTGATAGGACACAGCCAACATTTATTTATCAAGTTTTATATACTGTCATTCGGTAATGCCATCACAATGGTTTACATATTTAAACAAGGGATATGAAGGTTTACAAATAACAAAAAAGGGAGAAATAGATAAGTAGTACAGAGATTATCATCAGAGTAAAAATAAGGTAAATGTACAGTCAGATGAAGGTATAGCAGGTAAGGTAAAGAGCAGTGAGGTAATAAAAAGTATGGGAAAGGTTATGTTCTCAACTGGAGATGGTTCAGAGTTAAGTTGATCTTGGTAACTGAGCATGTTTTCAGATCATTTGAGAGTTCAGTTGATGAGATGATGTTGTGAGAGTTAGGGTTTCATTATAAGCTTTGAAAAACAGCCACGTTTTCAGATCTCTTTTGAATGTTTTCAAATTGGGTTGCATTCTAAGGTCCATGGGGAGTGAGTTCCATAATTTTGGGCAAGTGATGGAGAAGGCTCTTTGACGGGTTGTTGATAGTTGAGCTGTTCGAACAGGGGGACTTTTCAGAAGGCCTTTGTTGTTTGAACGAAGGTTTCGTTGAGTCATGTGAGGAATGAGGTTAATGATTGACCCAAGGGAAGTCTTGCCTCACAAATCTCCTATATTTTTTGAAGGGGTGAATAAACATGTGGACAAAAGTGAACTGGTAGATGTGGTATATTTGGATTTCCAGAAGGCATTCGACAAAGTCCCACATGAGAGGCTTCTAAGAAAACTAAACAGTCAGGGGATATGGAGGCAATGTCCTTTTGTGGATTGCAAGTTGGTTAAAAGACAGGAAACAGAGAGTAGGGTTAAATGGTCAGTTTTCACAGTGGAAAAAAGGTAAACAGTGGAGTGCCTCAGGGATCTGTACTTGGACTGGTGCTTTTTAATATATTTATAAATGATCTGGAAAGGGGAATGACGAGTTAGGTAATCAAATTTGCGGATGACACAAAATTATGCAGAGTAGTTAAATCTCAAGCGGATTGTGATGAATTGCAGGAGGACCTTGTGAGACTGGAAGATTGGGCTTCCAAATGGCAAATGAAGTTTAATGTGGTCAAGTGCAAAGTGATGCATATAGGGAAAAATAACCCTTGCTGTAGTTACACAATGTTAGGTTCTATCTTAGGAGTTGCCACCCAGAAAAGAGATCTAGGCGTCATAGTGGATAATACATCGAAATCTTCGGCCCAGTGTGCTGTGGTGATCAAAAAAGCAAACAGAATATTAGGAATTATTAGGATGGGAATGGAATATAAAACGGAGAATGTCATAATGCCTCTGTATTGCTCCATAGTGAGACCGCACTTTGAATACTGTGTGCAATTCTGGTCACCGCATCTCAAAAAGGATATAGCTGCACCGGACAAAGTACAGAGAAGGCGACCAAAATATGGGGCATGGAACGGCTGTCCTATGAGGAAAGGCTAAAGAAGTTAGGGCTGTTCAGTTTGGAGAAGAGATGACTTGAGGGGGAATATGATAGTCTACAAAATAATGAAAGGATTTGAACAAGTTAATGTAAACTGGTTATTTACTTTTTCAGATAATAGAAGGACCAGGGGGGCACTCCATGAAGTTAGCAAATAGCTCATTAAAAATAAATTGAAGAAAATTCTTTTTCACTCGATGTATAATTAAACTCTGAAATTCATTGCCAGGGGATGTGGTTTTAGCAGTTAGCGTTACTGGGTTTAAAAAAGGTTTGGATAAGTTCTTAGAGTTAAATCCATGAACTGCTATGATGGTAATTAATAAGCAATAGTAACTTGTGACTTGGATTGGCTACTTTTGGAAACTGGGCTTGATGGACCCTTGGTCTGACCCAGCATGGCATTTCTTACTTATATTATGTTCTGGTTTTCACTACAACTGTACAGATATGTGTTATATATGTCATACTAAGTGATAGTCAAGTATAAGCTTCTGAAGTAAAACTGTTTGTAAGCTATGTTTTAAATATCCTATTTTTCTAGAAAAAAATCTATTAGGTATTACATTTTCACTTTTCAGTTGATGTAGCATCAGGGCAGATGGAAAAAAATTGTCGGGCATATCATAAACAAAAGGCTGAAAAAGAGAACATGCAAAGCAAAATGAAGGATTTGCTTGAGATTGACTGATTTGCCTACAGTTTCACAAACTGAAGTAGAGTTTGAGGAACATATGATTATATAAGATGAACCAAGCAAAATTGGGCAGGATCAATATTTGAGAGGATGTGAAAGTGAAGACGCCACCAGTTTGAATTTATTTATTTATGCTTTTTATCTACCGTCGTCCCAACAGAAGATCACAATTATGGTGACCCTTCTACTTGAGACAATTTGGCACCCAAATTTCAAGATGGTTTGTAACAGTCCTTGTTAGAACAAGAACCAGAGCAAAGTCAGCAGTTTGAATTCTCTAAAGGTGGTGATTGAAGCAAATCCTCAAAAGTCATTACAAAAGGAGACTTGCCAATGGAGAAGAAATGCGCCATCACTGGCTACAGTACTCCATGTCAAAGGACTGTGGTTTGTGTTTGTTTCCGTTGCAAGTTGTTTACCATCATCTCTTTCTGATAAAGGTTCAAGAGACTGGAAGAACATGTCTGCAATTCTAGCAGCACATGAAAGTATTTTTAAAAGTAGAAGGATCTTGAACTGCAATTGAAAAAACAAGAAAACAGCTGATGGATATTTGTGCCTCATTAAACAAAAAAAAAATATTGGCAGCAAATCTTGGAATAACTGATTGCTTTAGTGTGTTCTTGGTATGCAAAATCTGGCTTTTCCAGGAGCACATGATAAACTGCTCGTCTGGTAAAGAGAACTTCCTGAAATTTTGTAGAATATCTAGCTTTGTTTGATCCACTTATGGCTGAGCATATTTGTAAAATAACAGATGCTAAGACGTGTTCTGTCTTCTGAAGAAAATATAGAATGAACTGATTCAACTGTTCACTAACACAGTCAAGTAAGAAATCCTAATATCTGCTCATGCTGTATTTTCAATCATTCTAGATGACACACCAGATGTAGGCCATGTTGAATAAATAATCACGATCCTTCACCTTGTGGATACAGCTTCAGGCCATGATAAATGTGAGCTTGTAAGCGGAAAGGAACTCTTTTTATTTGTACCACTCAAGGAAACAGCTGGTGCTGGTATGATGGACACTTTTCTTCCCCAATTAGAAGAGATGTTATTGTCTATTGAAAACTTACATGGTCAAGGCTGTGATGATGGAAGCAATGTGAAGGGAAAAGAAAATGATGTGCAGCAAAGAATTTTGGATGCTAATCCATGAGCCTTAGTCCCTTTCAGGGTACATTCTTTGAATTTGGTTGTGGATGATGTGGCCAAGTGTTGCTGGGAACCCACAGCTCTCTTTGATCTAGTACACCGTGTTTATGTAGATTTCTCAGCTTCAGCATATCATTGGGATTATGTGCCTAATCTTACGGTGAGACCATTGTGTGAAAGAAGAAAGTAAAATTCATGCCCTGAAACCTCTTCACTCTCAGGTGGTATCTACGATGCACTAATTGAAATCTCTGACTCGACCCTCACAGGATCGTCTGGCAGTCCCTCATGTGCAGATGGACAAGCTCTTGCAAAAGGCATTTCTCATTTCAAGTTTGTATCTTTTCTTGTTGTGTGGCATGACATCCTCCTTTAAGATCAATAAGACTAACAAACAAATTCATGTGAAGGAATTTGACATGCACGATGCCGTTAAGCAACTGAAAGAAACCAAAAAGTTTATTTTAGACTGCAGAGTGATGAAGGATTTGTGAAAGCATTGGCAGATTCACTTGAACTTGCTAAGGAGTTGGACATACTGGCACACTTTGAATCAGATCTGGTCTGTATTAGAAGAACGAGGAGGCAGTTCAAATACAAAGCAGATGATAAACCTATTCAGAGGGTCAAGGAAAAATTCAAAGTGAGCTTTATTTTGCAGACGTTGACCCAGCAGTACAATCTGTTGAAGAAAGATTCACACACCTGCATCTGTGATATTCACATTTTACAGATTAGAATATCAAAGGAAATTCTGGAACGTTGCTTGAAACTAGAGAACGCTTCGTAGCATGGGACTCCAGAAATATTGATGCTTCAGATTTGCACAGTGAATTGCAAGCCATTGCAAGATGAATTTGAAGGTGTATTTCATCACAAGATATATATATTGAACTTTGTGTACATTGCTTTGATTATCTGTTAGGCAGTTCATTAAGTTAACAAACTAAACCTAGCATGTTAACATAAGCTGACGCCCCAACGTATTTACTGCCCTCCACATCCTCTTGACCTTTCCTATTTCTGAGGCCAATGGTGAGCGAAGGTTTTCCAAACTAAATTTAAATTAAAACATTTATTCTTGCCTCAATGATGCAAGTAAGACTTGTTGGGCTGGCCATCTTATCAATAGAATACAAAATTGTACAAAACATTGCCCTGAAGAAACTTGTTTTGACATTTTCTAAACTGAAAGCACATAAAGTAAAATTCTAAATTCTAATGTGCAGTCCTTTTTCTAGTACATATTCTGTGAAAACTGAAGCACAAATTGGTTGTTGGTTTTAATATTTTATATTGAATTTGTTTATTTTGTCTGTAGTGAATTGCTTTATTGTTTTTGGTTTAATGTTTATTGTTTTTGCTACTTAAAATTCCCCCACTGTTTTACTGAAAGTTTCTGTAACCTGCCTCAAGCCAAGCTTTATAGATATGAAATTAAGGTAATAAATGAGAATATGCAATCGGTATCATATTCTCTTTTTCATGTAACATATATTATAAATATAGAATCTTTTAATTCATTCTGATGCACAATATTAATTTTTCAAAACCGTTGTTGGGGACACATGGCTAAAGGCGCCATAGGGCTTCCAATACTCTTCAACTGGCCTTGGATTGTCTGCACAGGGCATTAGCAGAGCCAAGGCCAGCCCTGTAACTGACACTACTGGTGCTCAGAGAGGGTGGATGGTCAGATGCCTGTGCCCTCTGGAGACAAGGCTGGTAGATTTTCTTCTCTGGCATCAATGACATGGATATTATGGGAGTAGTCGAGGTTATTTTCTGATATCTGTCCTCCTTGGCTCTCCTGGCTGAATGTTTTGGGGAAGGTATGGGTTGATCATTCTGGTTGTGTGTAGCACAGCTTCCAGGATGATGCCATTGACTCCCTGCACTGATTCCTCTACACCTCTCTGTGACCTTGGCAGACATCTTAGGCTTTTGCTTTTGGTCTGATTTCCCCTCTCCTAGAAGTCTCTGCTAGTCTTTTCACCTCCTCTCCTCTTATCACCTCCTCAACATTGAAAACAATTCCTATGTGCTAGGTTTAGTTTTAAACATGATGGCAGCAAGGGACAGACCATGAGAGAGAGGATGCTGAGGTTAGCATGTAGGCGTTCATTTGTTTAGCTACTACTTAGCAATCAGGAGGCTATAGAGATGAGATGATGTACTTTTTGTTAGTATGCATGTTAATAACATGCACACACTATTGAAGAAATTTTTGTGTATATGTGCAGAATGTTAGTGTATTGCCTAGTAAGTGCACCCGTCTGTCCGTTTTGAATGTTTGAATGTCAGCTGATTTTATGATTATTTTTGTTACCCATCTAGAATTGTTGATAGAGCAGGATAGAAGTTTTTAAATAAATAAGCAATATTTTAGGCTGCATGTTACATTTTTAGCATGTGCAGGCTGTACAGTTTTAGGGCGAGTTTTAATGCATAGGCCCTTGTACATCCATTTCAATAAGAAATATTGTCCATTAAATTTTGCTCACTATTATTGTGTTGAATATAGATAACCCATCATACAGTTGAGGTGCATGTTTCAACTTTTGGTAACTTCAGGCAAATGGCTTTAAACATTATTTAAATAATACAGAAAATCTGTGTGTCATGTAATTTAATATTCTTAATGATTAAATTATTTCTCCTTGGACTGTGTTTAAAAATGTCTTCTTGAAGATGATTGCTCATCACTTTGTAGATTATACATACTGCTCTGAGTGACAGCTTGGCACATTACCTTACCTTCCAGGCTGAGCTTGTTCCTTCATGTTTGATCTGAAAAGTTTAGACTCGAGCTTTCCTGGTCCTTAAAACAATTTTAGAGAAACATGTTGAACCTTTTAGGGAACTGTGGGTATTTTACTATCTTTTTTTTTTTTTTTTGGATTCACCAGCTCTTCATAGACAATCAGTGTTGATCACTGTGGTTCAATAAAGACTGCATTGATAGTTATCCAACCCTATTGTTTTTGCACAACTAAAGGTCTTTGTTTCCATCCCAAAGTGAAGATTGTGTGTGTGTGTGCAATCGAAACAACTTTGCATTTAGTTGCCTTTTATTGTTAGAGATCATATATCTTTTCAATGAAGAAATTTATGCTAATATGAAAAATCTGTTGAGAATAAGTAGCATAAGCATTGTTTTAAGCCCTAAATGTGAAATGGGCAACTTGAGCTTATTATTGTTTGTATAATAATTTAGTCTCTTAAATCTTCATTTCCGTGTTTTGCTTTTGTTTTGTGCAGAAGAATCACAGAGCCTGCAAGACGCTGGAGCATGGCTACCATGAGCACCAGGAATAGTGATTTTGTGGTTCTAAGCAATGGCAGCATCCCGTCCAGTGCTAGCAGTTCCAGTTACCCCGCAGCCGGCGATGGAGACTCTGCAGCCCAGCAACTCCCATCCAAGGAAACCCCAAGAAAAGTGAGTCCAAATGGACACCTGCAACTCAATGGCACAGTAAAACCATCTTCCCTGCCTTTAAACAACCAAAGAACTGCCCATCTGCGGTCACACTGCTGCCATCCTTGCTCATATCATCACCTTTTAAGCAAACATAATAAGCAACAAGATTGTCATTTACTGGCTGCACCACCTGCGTTGACTCCCTGCTGCCTGCCGCCACACACCGAGTACTCGGCATCCGTTTGCCAGATCCATTCACCCATGTATCAGACCGCTTGCTGTCTTCAACCCTCCCCATCATTCTGCCTGCATCATCAATGGCCTGATCATTTTCAGCATCAGCCTGCAGCCCAGCACATAGCCAGCATGAGGTGAGTAAATGTAATCTGCAGACATGTATGGGACTCCACAGGAACTTCTGTGGTTTCAAAAAAAAAGATTGAAGAATTTTGTTCATATAAATTAGATCTTAGATAGGAAACGAGTTTTATGACAATTTTCCGGTCAGTGTTTAGGCAGGAATGTATTTTTTCAGTTCGGTGTTTTGACGGTTCATTTTCCTGTCATGATATAGTTTTGCCTACTGGGAATTTTAGTAAATTGAAATTATAGGGAAATGTACTTGCTACAGCTTTTTAAGAAGTCTGTTCAATCCTCTATACTCATTAGTATTAAGGTAATTTGTGTAGCGGAAGACAATAGACCTCTGTGCCTAGGTCTGCTGTCATGTAATACTAAACTCACCACTGTGTTTTATGTAAAATATAAAAGGTATTGGTGGCTTATCAGATTTAACGTACTAGAAATTGTTTTCTTATAATCTTACTGTATATATTAAATGTGTCCAAAAAGCACCTTACAGATTCAAAACACAGTTATTATGATCCATTTACAATTGTTCATCTTATCTACCCTAGAAGGCTTTTGACTGTCTTGCCTAGGGCTGTTCAGCTATGTCCTCTTATCCTGCATTGCATTAGTAGTTTAGGGCAAGCAAGTTGTTTAACATTTTGCTTTTGTCTCACAGAGACTAGTTCCTGTTTTATTGTCATATTATTTTTTATTGTTTGCTTTTATGCTGATATGATTGTACCCCGCCCTGAACTATTTCTTGGAGGGAGCGGGTACCAAATATGTTAAATAAAATAAATAAATAATCATCCCTAGTTTCTGAACATGTGCACCACAGGATTGCATATGTTAGACATAGAAGCCTCTGTAGAGCTATCCTGGTTTTCCTTAGTCATCAAATTTATATAAATATTATATGGTCACATACTGTATGTTGGCAAACATCTGGAAAAAGCCAGTGTGAATTGTGATGACTTTTTGGGAAAGCAGACTGTCTAGATTCCTTTACAAGAGGTTGTTTCATCTGGTGAAACTGACCATACTCATTATGCTCTCGGAAGACCAGTCCAGTTCTGTTGCTATGCTCTAGTACATGCTGACCAGTCCAGCAAACCAACAGTGATGGATTTCATCTATGTTGATAAATGCCATTGTGTGTGAAACAATCACTCTTTCTGCAGGTCCTCTTGTATTGAGAGCATGTTTAAGGAGCCCATGGTCCAAGGTGAAGTCAAAATCTGGTTCTTTATTGGAAAAACCATATTAAGATGAGAAGCCTTGTTTTCAGCTGCTTTCAGGGAGGCAGCATTTAATATTGAGAGGGGTTTTTCGGCTGTTACAGCCTTCATACATTTTGTCTCCTTATCTCATTTGTGTAAAAAAAAAAGCAATCATTTTTGGTGTTCTGCATTTATAGCATATCTATGAAACAGGGGTTTATGTAGATTTTTTTTATGTAGGTGAACTTGAAAACTGTAATGTCTTGGAGAAAGCAATCTCCATGGATTGACTAGGTGTGTGCCCATTTTTTTTTTTTCATGTGAGCAACAATTTTTTTAAACCAATTTTTGAGTGCCAGTATTAGCGTTGATTTCTTTATATGGTACAAAGAAAAATTAATCTGAGCGATTATGTAAAAGCCTATGAGTGATGCTCCAATATGTATGCTCAGCTTAGAGGGAGCTGTGGTTATAAGCCAAGTATGAACCATATAGAACAGCTATAAAGAAATGAGCAGAATTTAAAATAACACATCTTGTGTGTGTAGCTTTTGAGACTGGATAGTTATGAAGTTGTTTCCCATTTCTATCAATTACAAAATGCATATTGAACTCTTTAGAGACAAAATATGATTCTATTCGCCACCTCATTCTGGAGTTAACGGTCACCCTTGGGCTCAGTTTATGTGGCCTCTTGTAATAAGTGTGCATAAGTTTGTATTTTTTCCTACAATTCAGCTCAGACCTGCAAAACCATTTCCATAGACCAAGACTAGGAGTAAAATCTCTTTGTAGATCAGGTACTTAGTTTAATGTAACTGCTGTTCCACAATATTGAGTTCTTAGTATTTCATCTCCAGACATTGGATGTCGTCGTCATCTGTGCACTATTATCTTATCCAAATGGAGAAAGGTCGTTAGTATAGTGCCCCAGGAGTCCAGATTGGGACCTGTGCTATTTTAGCATAGTCTTAAATGATGTATTTATTTATTTAACGTTTTTATATACCGGAGTTCATGTAGCAAAATTACATATCACTTCGGTTTACATTATAACAGTAACAAGCATATTAGAATGCGGATACATTAAACAAGGGAAGTAACATGGATCAACGGAACAGGGGATAGATAGCTGAATATAGTAGAATAAAAAAACGATAATTTACATGGATCCAAGACTTATCCTGGTTCAGGGTCTAAGAGCATACTGGTAAAATTTGGGGTCAAGGTGCGATGTGCATCATTATTAATGATCAAACAGGGATAGAGTGCTATTCGGAAAGATAGACTCTTAGGTGGTATGAAAAGCTTGTTCAAACAGCCAAGTTTTAAGTCTCTTTTTAAAGGTATTTGGGCATAGTTCCATCCGGAGTTCAGGTGGTAGAGAGTTCCATTGTAAGGGGCCAACTGAAGACAGAGCTCGTTTTCCTAAGGAGGTTTTGATAGGTGGGCCAAGGAGAGTGTCTCTGTATGCTGCTCTCACTGGTCTGGAGGGAATATGTGGTTGAAGAGGAATGTTGAGCTCCAGTGGAATGAGCTTGTGGATGGCTTTATGTATGATTGTTAGTACTTTGTACTTGATGATCCGGAGAAAGAAACAGTGCCCAAACTTTTAGATGTCACACAATTCTTTCAAGTCGTTAAAACAGCTGTGGATTGTGAAGAACCTAAGAAGGACCTTGCAAGACTAGGAGGCACATACAGTTTAATGTGGACAAGTGTGAAATAATGCATGGTGGGAAAAATAATCCCACGTACAGGTACACTTTGCTGGTGGAGCGAGATACAAGAAATGGATCAATTACTGGGGACCTGTAACCCGCACTGGCCACTGTCGCAGACAGAATGCTGGCTTGGATGGGCCTTGGTCTGACCCAGCGTGGCACGTCTTAAGTTTTGTTTTTTAGTTCACTACTGCTGCATTCAGGTAATGTGGGTATTTCCTTATCCTCAGTGTGGAGGGTAAAGTGACTTGCCCAAGATTACACGGAGCAGCAGTGGGATTTAACCCCTGGCTTCCCTGGTACGCAGCTCGCCACTCTTCCACTTTTGTGCTAGCTATGCTTTTTATAATTTCTATTGTTGTGATCACGTTTTTATACTATAAAATAATGTTTTGCCAGCACAGGAGGTGGGTGTACGAGGGCAAACTGGGTAGACCAAATGGTTCTTCTCTGCTGGCGTCTTCCATGTGTGTTTGTATAAGAAGGGCTGTGACATGGTACATAATGGTAGCCTACTGGACAAGCTGGGGCTAACGGATTCCCCCAACCACTGAGAAATGAAAGTAAATCATCAATCTAATGGGCAATCATTCTGTATTGTTCCTCTTATGAATGACTTTTTCTTTTTTTTTTTAAGAAATGTCAAAATAGTTCCTAATGTTACTATTTTGGCTTTAGACTGCCAAAATGCCTTTTTAATGTTGCCAGTCAACCTTGATTTCTACATCTCAGCCAATAGGAAAACAGCTTTACAATGTCAATCACATTTTTTTTTAAATATATATCATTTTATTTATATAGGGCACATTATAAAAAGGAAAGACTAAAGAGGTTAGGACTTTTCAGCTTGGAGAAGAGATGGCTGAGGGGGGATATGATAGAGATGTTTAAAATCATGAGAGGTCTAGAACGGGTAGATGTGAATCGGTTATTTACTCTTTCGGATAGTAGAAAGACTAGGGGGCACTCCATGAAGTTAGCATGGGGCACATTTAAAACTAATCGGAGAAAGTTCTTTTTTACTCAACGCACAATTAAACTCTGGAATTTGTTGCCAGAGGATGTGGTTAGTGCAGTTAGTATAGCTGTGTTTAAAAAAGGATTGGATAAGTTCTTGGAGGAGAAGTCCATTACCTGCTATTAAGTTTGCTTAGAGAATAGCCACTGCCATTAGCAACGGTAACATGGAAAAGACTTAGTTTTTGGGTACTTGCCAGGTTCTTATGGCCTGGATTGGCCACTGTTGGAAACAGGATGCTGGGCTTGATGGACCCTTGGTCTGACCCAGTATGGCATGTTCTTATGTTCTTACATGATGCAGAGAACTGCAGTCTGTAAAATAGTGCTGCATTTGCATAATTGCAATATAGGTTTCTCTCCGCCCCATTTATTTGAAGAAAATAAATTACAGTTGCTCTGAAGTCATTCAACTCTGGTGAATTGATTTG
This sequence comes from Rhinatrema bivittatum, assembly GCF_901001135.1. Lineage (NCBI taxonomy): Eukaryota > Metazoa > Chordata > Amphibia > Gymnophiona > Rhinatrematidae > Rhinatrema > Rhinatrema bivittatum. The sequence continues at coordinate 36,668,459 of NC_042617.1, read as the reverse complement.
GCTTCATCCGGGGTTTTAGTATTGTGCATGAGTGACTCACGAATTCCAGGCAGTCAGAGACAGTCGGCCGCATTACTGCATTGCAGTTTCTGGGCAGTGTTTGTAACTGTAAAAGAAAAGCGAAGACTTGCAAGATAAGGTGCAGAGGGAACTGTCAGGGTGACAGTTATGATCCGGTCGCTGCCGGCTGCCTAGGTGGTAAAGCAGGAACCAGCCAACATAATGGCGAAAAAGAATAATCCTTTACAGAAACGTTGAAACCAACCCGACAAGGTTAAGGCAGAAATAACAAGACACCTAGAGGCTGGACCCTAGGATCTGCATGAGCAAGGTGGTGGCTCCCCAGCTGAGGACTGTCACTTTAATAGTTGAGGGGGAACATAAAACAGGGGAAGAAAACCCAGGGAAGTTGCCAGCCAATGCTTTTGGCACCTCGGCCCAATACAGGCCAGTTCCACTTGAGCTGGCAGCCCAAACGAGGGGGAAACTGTGAGGCCAGCCTACCTTCCCTGGTGCCTTGTTTCAGTTGCTGCTGGCATGTCATGCTGCTGTGGTATATTGTCAGACTGGAAGCTTTTGTCTAAGGTTTTGAAATTAAGATATTTTATCTGGAGGGCGTATTCCTGTGGCCACAGCAGTTCCTTAAGTCCATGACCGTTCCGGTACATTAAGAACAGAGCTGTGCTATTTTAAGAATATGCAGATCTCGAGCACGTCGTACGAGATGTTCTGGCAGCAGCTAGTACGGTACTTTCTGTAAGACCACTACAGAAATGCACATCTGTGGTTCAGCCACGCCAGTGTTTTAGAAAGAATGCATTGGGGGGTGATCCCATTCCTGCCTGCGGCAGGGGAGAAGGGGGCTAGAGGACGCGCTGCTGCCTCCCCCCAGGAATTTCGAGCCGCGCGGTACCCACGTGCCACCGCCCTGCTTGAGTGTGACGATTGTTGCCCCGCCCCGGAGAACAGATACCGTGTGGCTCAGGTAACCCAGAACCACGTGCAGCAGAGAGTCAGCAGGGATGTCAGAAGAGGAAGGAAGTGAGAGAGTCAGCAGAGGAAGGAAGTGAGAGAGTCAGCAGGGATGTCAGAAGAGGAAGGAAGTGAGAGAGTCAGCAGGGATGTCAGAAGAGGAAGGAAGTGAGAGAGTCAGCAGGGATGTCAGAAGAGGAAGGAAGTGTGAGAGTCAGCAGGGATGTCAGAAGAGGAAGGAAGTGTGAGAGTCAGCAGGGATGTCAGAAGAGGAAGGAAGTGTGAGAGTCAGCAGGGATGTCAGAAGAGGAAGGAAGTGTGAGAGTCAGCAGGGATGTCAGAAGAGGAAGGAAGTGAGAGAGTCAGCAGGGATGTCAGAAGAGGAAGGAAGTGAGAGAGTCAGCAGGGATGTCAGAAGAGGAAGGAAGTGAGAGAGTCAGCAGGGATGTCAGAAGAGGAAGGAAGTGAGAGAATCAGCAGTGGGTGCTGGGGGGGGGGGATGAGAGCATGAGCAGTGGGGATGCTAGGGCGGTGAAAGCGGGAGTAGTGGGGGGGTGAGCAGTGGGAGGTTGAGGAAGGAGAGTGATGAGAGAATGAGCAGTGTTGAGCGTGAGCATTGTGAGCAAGAGAGAGAGACGGGCCTGACCCAGCGTCTTCATCTTCTGATCCAAAGTGGAAGGAGGGGGCACCGTCACTAAATCCTAAATGAAATGCAACCCGATCCTTTCTTTTACCACAAGCCGTTGGGCCAGTTCAAACGGGCGAGATTCCGTCGGTCAGAGCCGCTCTCTTCTCCCCAACGTCTTACCCTTCCCACTTACTCACTCATATCCTCTTCCCCTTTCCTACCATCCCCTCTCATCTTCCCTTCCCCTCTCCCTCAGCCCTCCTCCACTCCCTGGTTTTTCCTGCAAGCTTTTGCTCTGCAGATAGAGGGTGGAAACCCAGCCAGGACACCGTTATTCCTTTTGCCGGAGGGGCCTGGTCCATCCTCAGATTGTTGCTGCCGCACCAGCGCGGAACGGGCGAGAGTTTTTTTTGTTTTGCGGCACGTCGGTCGGCGCTCTCTTCCTTTTCCGCGCCTGCGCGGCCCGTCGTCGGTCAGATCTGCGCACGTCCGTCGCAGCTCTCCCGTCCGCTGGTTAGAGCTGTCGGAGGGGCTCTGATCCGCGCAGTCGCGGCCCGTCCGTCACAGCTCTCCCGTCCGCACATGCGCGTCACGGCCGCTCTCTACTGCGCATTTGCGGCACGTCGGTCAGAGCTCATTTAGCTATATTGATATTTTGCACTGTGTTTTTAAAATGGTTCACAAGTAACATGAGTAACTCATATTGGTTATTACTTGAAGTGACCTGGGGATAGCTAGCAATTATTTATTGCCCTTCATCTTTATTTTGTGAAAAGCTTAAGTACGAGGATGATATTCTTTGGACCAGGGTGGGGATTGAGTATAATATTTTCCACTGGGTCCCGAGAGTTGGGGGGGAGTTTGAAAATGATAGAAACGTGCAGTACAACATTGGCAGGAAGGTAAACTATCCAGCACATTTCTCAGCAACATCAATTTGGCAACATTTGATGCTGCTTGAATTGCCACAGAAGTGCTTTTTTTTTAATGTTTTAGTGTTATGTATTTGAAAATTAAGCCAACGCATTTTTGGCAGCATCCCAAAAGGATGATGCTAGCAGTATGTTGCTAATTAAATGTATTCTTCTCGCTCAGTGTTTTCTGTGAGTGCGGGGGAGAAGAGGCTTGGAAGGTGGAGAGGATAGGGTTTCAATAAGCAGGCAAAGTGGATGCCCTGGCTGAAAATTACATACTCTGCATCTTAAAGGCTTGGATGCCACTCGTGCATGCAGGTTAAACATTTGTTCTCTCCTTTAAACAGGTCCAGATATAACTATTTGAACGCTCAAGTCATAACATTCTGACACTGAGTAAATTACTTCGGAGCCTCCTGTTTGCTTTGAATGCTGTGGGCTGGCTTTGCAAGCAGAGACTCGTTGACTTGACAGTGGGTGACGGCGCCCTTAGCAGTTAGCCGGGAGGGATGGCGGCGTTCCCTTTCTAGCCCAGGCTCCTGCAGCTGCTCAGGCCTAGGAATGCTCTTGAAAGAGAGAGAGAGAGGGAGAAAACCTTCATCCCTCCTCTTTTGATGGTAGCAAGGTTCTCGCGTGAGCTGCACCTTGTACGGGAGAGCATGCCTGAAGAAAGAAAGTAAAATCTCGGTGGATCTTTGATGCATAAACGAACAAATGAAGTTCTCCGTGTACCCCGTTATTTCCCGTTAGAGCACCCTGTTTACAAATGGCTCTACCCGTCCTGTATCTGTGGGAGAATCCCTACTGACGAAGGCCATAATGACTGCACGTATTCCTTAATCTGTAATTGTTCTAGATGCATTTCTTAGCATATAAAATGGTAAGCTGGTAACTGGTTTTCTTCTTCATTCATGCCATCTCTGATTTGTGAAGTCAGCAATCTACGGGTGTACGGACGAACCCATTGCATCCTAAGAATATTTTACAACTCCTGAGGCTGAGCAGTGCGAGTCAGTCCGTCTTTTATTATTCTGTATTTCATCGGCCGCACCTCAACAGGTAAGGATCCCTTTGTAGGTACAGAGCTCCTCGGGTGGGCCTAATTCAACTGAAAGAAAAGGCGGTGGTGGAAACCTTTAAAATATTCATTGAAGAAAGCCGCAAGTCTTTATTAGTCAACTTGAAAAAAAAAAAAAAGAAACCCCACGTCACAACCATTTGGCTCTTCAGGATATCCACAAGGAGTAGGCATGAGGAAGATCTGCTTATTCTGTTGCATGTGGCGTTTGATGCGCTTTTGTAAACCCCCCCTTGAATGTTCTGTTATGGTCCAGGGAGCCGGCGTAGAGGTTTTGGCAAAAAGAAACAAGTAGTTGGCCTTGCAGACCCAGTACATGCGAGTTTTATCTCGCACAATACTCCTTGTGGATGTCCCGAAAATGCCCCTGGCTGTGGAGTCGGTAGGCCGGCTTTGGGGGAGCCCGCGGGTGCAGCTGTTCCCCTCCACGGCCGGAGTCTGATGGATTCAGAGTTACAGGCCGGGAGTGGGAGGTTCTGGGACCCCCGCACTGGGCTGCACACAAGGTCTAAGGCGCAGCTTCCAAACGCTGGAATGCAGTCGTCCTTTTCACCAAAGAGAATGTCTTGTTTGTCAAGGGGGAGGGGGAGGGAAGGTGGGCTGGGGAAGGGGGAAACCATCCCTTTAAACTTAAGGCTGTCGAAATGCTGCAAAGTGGAAAAACAAGAAAAATCTTTAACTGCCTCATCTTTTTTTTTTTTTTTTTTGCAGTTTACTGTTAGTCATTTGGCAGACATCATACGAGCAGACAGGAATAAGAAGCTCTTGTTTAAAGAATGATGGAAAAAAAAAAAAGAAAACGAATCGCGTAAAGCAAGATTTGCCAAATAGCAAGCTTAATAATAAAGCTTTGTTATGGAACGGTTCCATCCTCCATTCCAGGGAAAGGATAATTGCTATCTAGTGTGTTCTCTTAAGAGCTGTCTGCAATTTAAATTAAAAAGTTAGAAAAAAAAAAAAAGAGCATTTTAAGAGGATTTAATTGGCTCCATATAAAAAGCTTTCCTTCACAGGTTCCCATCTCAAAAAGAGAGTCCTGATTTAAAGACATATAGAGCTTGTTACAAGTACTGCCTCAGAGGGCTTTGGTAGCTGTTTTCTGCACATCGTTTTCTGTATCACGATCCATGTGAGTTGTAAAACGACAGTCATGTGTGGTTTTAAGGTGAATAGATTTTGTTTTACATTTTCAGCCAGTTGAAGAGGAGAGGAGTAGCCGAGCAGCTCAAGCATTGCACGATGAGTCAGGCGATGTCCTGGGAAATATGTTCAAACTTCATTTTTACCACTCATTCTCTGTGTGATTTTTGAGCAAGACATTTTAAGCCCCCTGTGCCTCACTCACTCACTCTGTGATCCTGAGCGAGACATCCCCTGAATGGGATCTGGAGATGATGATATCTGATGACCTTAAGAAGGCCAGTCAGGTAGATAAGGCAACATCAAAAGCCAGGAAGCTTCTTGGCTGCATAGGGAAAGGAATGATCAGCAGAAAAAGGGAGGCAATATTGCCCCTGTGTGGGTCCCTGGTGAGACCTCACTTGGAATACTGTGTGCAATTCTAGTGACTGCATCTTCCAAAGGAAATAAACAGGGTGGAGTCGATCCAGAGGGTGGCTACTAAAATGGTCAGTGGTCTTTATTTTATAGGATATGAGGTCAGACTTAAAGATCTAAGCTTGCATATCCTAAAGGAAAGGCAAGAGAGGGGAGATGTGATAGACATTTAAATATCTCCAAGGTCGTCTCTTCTCCTTCAGATTGGAGAAGAGACGACTGAGGGGGGATATGATAGTAGAGGTGTTTAAAATCATGAGAGGTCTAGAACGGGTAGATGCGAATCGGTTATTTACTCTTTTGGATAGTAGAAAGACTAGGGGGCACTCCATGAAGTTAGCATGGGGCACATTTAAAACTAATCAGAGAAAGTTCTTTTTTACTCAACGCACAATTAAACTCTGGAATTTGTTGCCAGAGAATGTGGTTCGTGCAGTTAGTATAGCTGTGTTTAAAAAAGGATTGGATAAGTTCTTGGAGGAGAAGTCCATTACCTGCTATTAAGTTCACTTAGAGAATAGCCACTGCCATTAGCAATGGTTACATGGAATAGACTTAGTTTTTGGGTACTTGCCAGGTTCTTATGGCCTGGATTGGCCACTGTTGGAAACAGGATGCTGGGCTTGATGGACCCTTGGTCTGACCCAGTATGGCATTTTCTTATGTTCTTATGTAGGAGCTGAGTGAGCCTTTTTCAGCAGAAGAGAGGATCTAGAGTAAGGGGTCATGTGATGATGGTGAGAGGAGGTAGACTCAAGAGTAATCAAAGGAAATTTTTATTTAGAGAGGGAGTGATAGATGCATGGAATAGCCTCCCAGTGGAGGAGGAGACAAGGACAGTATCTGAATTCAAGAAAGCAAGGGATAAGTATAGAGCAGGGGTGCTCAAACCGATCCTACGGGCCTCCTCAACCAGTTGGGTTTTCAGGATATCCCTAATGAATATGCATGAAAAATATTTACATACACAAGAGGTAATGCATGCAAATGCATCTCATGCATATTCATTAGGGATATCCTGAAAACCGACTGGCAGGGGGGAGGGGCCCATAGGATCAGCTTGAGAACCCTGGTATAGAGGATCTCTAAGGGAGTGGTAGGGACTTAGAGCTGAGCAGTTGATGTGGATGGAAAATTATAGGCCATATGGTCTTTTTCTGATGTCACATTTCTAAGTTTTATGTTTCTATGTTTCTGTTCTCCTGTATCTCGTTAACTAACTGTGACCTTAAGAGAATCTCTTTAACCTCCTGTGCCTCACTCACTCACGCTCCGTGACCCTGGGTGAGTCACTTCATCCTCCTGTGCCTCACTCACTCACGCTCCGTGACCCTGGGTGAGTCACTTCATCCTCCTGTGCCTCACTCACTCACGCTCCGTGACCCTGGGTGAGTCACTTCATCCTCCTGTGCCTCACTCACTCACGCTCCGTGACCCTGGGTGAGTCACTTCATCCTCCTGTGCCTCACTCACTCACGCTCCGGGACCCTGGGTGAGTCACTTCATCCTCCTGTGCCTCACTCACTCACGCTCCGTGACCCTGGGTGAGTCACTTCATCCTCCTGTGCCTCACTCACTCACGCTCCCTGACCCTGGGTGAGTCACTTCATCCTCCTGTGCCTCACTCACTCACGCTCCCTGACCCTGGGTGAGTCACTTCATCTCCCTGTGCTTTTGGACCCAGTTTAAAACAAGGAATTGGACTTCATCTGGCTTTCCTGATCAAGTAGAAAAAGCAATAATGAAACTCTGCGGGGAGCTTACAGGTCCACAATACAAAGGAGGCCTGTGGGTAATTTGTATCGTCAGCTTGCAGAGAATTCCCGGGAGATGCAGCAACCACACTGAGTAGCAACATTTCATGCTACTCAACACATTGCTTGATTTCAGATGTGATGCACTGAGCTTTTTATGACCTTGGCTTTGCTGTGAAAGTTTTGAGGTGAGGGCTTAACTATGTAGGATGTAGTAGGGATTGTTTATGGGGGAATGTTCTGTGTGTGTGGACACGAGAGAGGGGCCTGCCAGTGTAGTCTAGGAGAGTCTTGGAAGTACATGATGACATTTCCGTAATGTTAATAGCAGTAAACTGAATGTGGTACATTAGTTGCATACATGCCGAAATGTTGGGATCTGAGAGGAGTGCTACAGCCTCAATATGTTGGTCAGTGAGAATGGAAAGCAGTATTCTTGTTAAAATAAGTAAATGGGATTAAATGATAGGTTAAATGTTTGCAGAGAAGGGAAAATACAGAAATGTATCAGGAATAAGCAAGAGAGTGAGACTGGAGAGCAAATGAGTGGACGATAAAAGGGAAGCGGATTGTTCCAATATGCTTCGAATATATAGCATTTGATTCATCAAGATCTTTTCCCATAGACGCAGAATGTTAGATCGCTGTTTTTAGAGATAAAGGGAGGAAGTGTAAGGCCTTTTATGAGCAATGCAGAGTATGGGAAGAGAAGGTTGAATAGCAAACTTCTTTTACAGGTCTTCTGTAACTCCTGAGGCCAAATATTTGTTAAAGGGTAATTATATATTTCATAGTTCTGGCAGAATTTGATTGCAGAAGTTGCAAAAGGTCTGGTGCATGATGGTGCTGAAAAGATAAACCGTGTTGTACAGTACAGTGAAAGTATCCTAGAGGAGTTAGATTTAAGCAAATTGTCTATAAAAAATTCTTGTGAAATCAGTAGAAATATATAATTGCACACTGAAAAATCCTCTTAAAACATGGACTTTTTAACCACAGCTTATAAAACCAGTTTTCACCTTTACTCTGTGCTCTGGATTTATAACTAGGTTATGAGGGGAATTTTTTTTTTTTTAATATTAAGTTTTGAAATACCTGGGGTAAAAGTTATCAAAACTTGTGGTGGTGTTCAATCTGCTGTGATTAAAAAAAAAAAAAATGCCTGTGTGCTTTCCATATTTGTGGATTATCTGCCCCTGAAAGCTGTGCAGAAATCAGAGGACGTAATTATACGCTGATGTCAGATCCAATTGAAGTCATTCCTCTGCAGAACAAGACTTGCATTAATTTGATCGCTGAGCTTTTGGTATTCCAGTCTTGCACTCCTGTGAGGTATTTCAAGTCCTCGCCTTTCGGTGAGTGCTGCTTTCAAACAGGAATGTCTGAAAAAATTACCATGAGGCCATCCAGAGGTTTTCAGAAGTGGAGTCCTGTGTATCATCTGAAGTCAAAAGATAACGCCTGCAACATTGCACTACTCCCTCACATTTTCTCATACAGTTGTCTTAAAACAAACCAGATACTTGAAATATGTGGACATCTGCAAGAGTAACTGGTGGTGTTTTGAACTAAACTGTCTGAACATTTGTACTGAATTGGACAGAATTTGGTTAATGCAGATTAGAGTTGACTTTACAGATAAGGAAAAAAAATTGCAAAGTATTTCTTACTGTAAAAGGCTTGCTGCCTTTTTGTTAAATCATCAGTTTTGCAAGCAATCAGGCCGATTCAGTACGGTTGGACACGTGTTTTCAACGTGCTAGCGAGGGGTAATAGCGCGTCAAACGCGCGTCCAAACCCCCCCGAAACTAATAGCGCCCGCAACATGCAAATGCATGTTGATGGCCCTATTAGTTATTCCCGTGCGATTCAGAAAGTAAAATGTGCAGCCAAGCCGCACATTTTACTTTCAGAAATTAGGGCCTACCCAAAGGCAGGTGTTAATTTCTCTCGGCTCCGGGAAAATGCACAGAAAAGCAGTAAAAACTGCTTTTCTGTGCACCCTCCGACTTAATATCAAGTCCCAAAAGTAAAAAAAAAATAATTTAAAATTTAAAGTCAGCCTGCGGCCCGCAGGTCGGAAGACAGATGCTCAATTTTGCCGGCATCCGGTTTCCGAACCCGTGGCTGTCAGCGGGTTCAAGAACCGACGCCGGTAAAATTGAGCGTCTGCTGTCAAACCCGCTGACAGCTGCCGCTCCTGTCAAAAAAGAGGCGCTAGGGATGCGCTAGTGTCCCTAGCGCCTCCTTTTACCGCAGGCCCTAATTAGCATAATTTTATTTACTGTATCGCGCGCACAGGGCACTGGCCTGTGCGCACGCCAGGAGAGCGGGCGCTCACCAGCTCTCCCGCGTTTCTTTCTGTATCGGCCTGTTAGAAACAATAAGAAGCATGGTTCTTGGGACTGATATATTTCAAAAATCTTTCTTCTACAGATTTATTCCAGAAATATCTGCTTTGGAAATAATTTTTTTTAAAAGTTTCTTTTGTTGAATGTTAACATAAAACAATCAATATCTTGCCATAATAAAATCAAAATTTGCAAAGAAAAAAACAAAGGAAGAAAGCATGCTCATTCATCTTGTAACTAAAGTTCACAAATTAAGTAATCATATCCCAAAGTGACTATTCGTAGCAAATTGATTACCAACTGAACCAATATCAAAACCATGGTCAGAAAAGATGTACATAAGAGAAGGAAAATAAACACTATGGGGCTAATTTTGTAAGAGCCCACCCAAATATGAATCTTACAAACTTAGAGGTAGATTTACTAAGCTGCAATAAGACTATATGCATGGAAAACAGTGCTTAACGTGCAATAAGTGTGTTGTTTATTTTGTGATATAGCCATATCGCAGCGATATCGCGCAATATTGTGTTTAAAAAAAAATTCCCACCCCTATTGAAATTAGCTGCTTTGCAAAGATTTGCATGCATAAAATTAACTAATGCCTGAAGACCTGAGGATGGCCAATGTAAATTCAATCTTTTAAAAGGAGTCCAGGAGTGATCTGAAAACTATAGATCGGTGAGACTGACTTCAGTGCTGGGAAAAATCATGGAAACAATTCTAAAGAACAAAATCACAGAACAAATAGAAAGACATGGTTTAATGAGACACAGTCAACATGGATTTACCCAAGGGAAGTCTTGCCTCACCAATCTGCTACATTTTTGAAGGGGTTAATAAACATGTGAGCCAGGGGATGTGGTGTATTTGGATTTTCAGAAGCCATTTGCCAAAGTGCCCCATGAGGGACTTCTGAGAAAATTAAAAAGTCACGGGATAGAAGACAATGTCCTATTGTGGATTGCAAACTAATTAAAAGATAGGAAACAAAGTAGGAATAAATGTTCAGTTTTCTCAGTGGAAAAGGGTAAACGGTGGAGTGCCTCGGGGGATCTGTACTGGGACCAGTGCCTTTAATATATTTATAAATGATCTGGAAAGGGGAATGATGAGTGACGTGATCAAATTTGTAGATGACTTAAAATTATTCCAAGTTCTTAAATCAGAAGCAGATTGTGAAAAATTGCAGAAGAACCTCGCAAGACTGGAAGACTAGACATTTAAATGGCAAATGAAATTTAATGTGGACAAGTGCAAAATGATGTATGTACATGAGGAAAAGTATCCCACAGTGTAGTTACAAGATGTTAGGTTCAATATTAGGAGTTACTACCCAAGAAAAGGACCTGGGCATCACACTGAATAAAACTTTGTCTTTGGTTCAGTGTGTGGCAGCGGTAAAAAAGTTAACAATGTTAAGAATTAGTAGGAAAAGAATGGAGAATAAAATATTGAATGTCATAATGCCTCCATATTGCTCTTTGGCAAAGCCGCACCTAGATTATTGTGTGTAGTTATGGTCATTACATCTCAAAAAAGATATAGTTGCATTGGAAAAGGTACAAAGAAGGGTGACCAAATGATAAATGGGATAGAACAGCTCCCTTATGAGGAAAGGCTAAAGAACTTAGACCTGTTCAGCTTGGAGATTGGATGGCTGATGGAGTATATGATACAGGTTTATAATATCATAAGTGAAATAAAATGGGTAAATATAAATTGGTTATTTACTCTTTCAAAAATAGAAGGACTAGGGAACACTTGATGAAGTTAGTAAGTAGGACATTCAAAACAAATCAGAGAAAGTTCTTTTTCACTCAACACAGAATTAAGTTCTGGAATTCATTGCCAGAGGATGTGGTTAAGACAGCATAGCTGGATTTAAAAAAAAGGCTTGAACAAGTTTCTGGAAGAGAAGTCAGGAAGCTAACCTCCCAGACCAGGGCAACCTTTTTGTTACATGTAAACCGGATTGATTTGTATTGCATACAGGAATTCCGGTATATAAAAATTAAAAATAAATAAATAAATAAATAGTCTTAAAAAATAGCCAATCCTTATCACTGAGCAGTAGCAGCATGGGATCTGTTTACAGTTTGCGTTCTTGCCAAGTACTTATGACCTGGATTGGCCACGGTTGGAAACTGAACACTGGGCTTGATGGACCCTCAGTCTAACCCAGTATGGCAACTTCTTACGCTGTTATGTTCTTAAATCAGCTAATGCCTAGTTAATCTAATGCAAATAAAATCTCAATACTGGCTTAAAAAAAAAAATCCAGCTGTGCTATTTTATCACATTTCAAGGAGTTGTAGTTATTTTTTCCCAGGGATACTGGGACACTAACACTCATCCTGATGTTCCTGGGATGCCTCTTAAAGGGAAATGTGGCCCAAAAGTACCCCCCACCACCACAAAGTTTCAGACTCCCCACCAGGCGTCTTGTGAGATCCCTGCCCAATCCTTTGCCACATAGAGAGGTGGCACAGCCTAACAAAAGTTATTAAAAAAAAAACCAAAACAAAACCATAGTTAATTTTGTACAACAGCACCCTACCCCTTTCCCAAACTCCTCCCCTTTCCAAGTAAATGACCCAGATTCCAAAACCCAGCCCCTCTTCCATAGATTCAATCCCTAGCTTCTAGTGGGCCTCCCCCTCCCACCCTTAGCAAGAAAATAGGCCCTGGACCCCTTCCCCCCACCCTCTTGCAATTGAGATTGTACTCTTCCTTACCCTCAGCCCCCCCAGTAGACCGCAGCCATCACTCTCCCCTTTCCCTCTGCTCCAAAGATACTATCAAGCCTGCCCCCCTCTGTCCAGCCACTGACCCTTCCAGGCATTTGACTCTGCACCGCTGATGGCCCCTTCCTCCATTCCGTGCAGGCAGATGCCCAGCTGTTGATATCTCTCCTTCCTCCCTTCTGTTGATGAAAGGCATTGGGCCCGGGACAGTCTTCCTAATTTCCACACACACAAGGATGGCCATGCTTAAGGAGGGCTTAAATTAAACTAAGCATTTGAGATAATAGAAAATCTTAACACAGGAGTCTCTACTGCAGAGCTTCCCAAATTGTGGGTCGGGACCCCAAACAGGGTCACACAACCTCCAGCCGGGGTCACAAAGGGCAGTCCTCTCCAGACATCACCAGCAGCAGAAGAGGTGGAAATCAGCATGGGATCTTTGAGCTAGCGTGCACTCTCGGGTCCTGCAAAGGTCCCACCCTTGCTTGAGTTTCCACGTTAACAGGAAGCCATGTGTGAGGAGGGACTGGGGCCACTGCAGGGCCCGTGAGCTTTTACTGGCTCGCAGATCCTGTGCTGACTTTCATTACTAACGCTGCTGCCAGTTGCAGATCAACATCAGGCATTGGACCAGCCAATGGGGAAGAGTGGGCAGAGTGTGCACAGGTCTGTGCAGGTTGTCACTCCTCTTATCCTCTCCCATCACTGAACTTACCTAAGAGAAAAATGTTGCTCCTGTCATCAGCCTGCCCTCTCTTCCCATTAGCCGTCATCCACTTATCACCTGAGACTGAAAGGAAAATGTTGCTGCTGATCCTAGTCAAGGGGGTGTGTGGATGGGGGCTGTTTGAAGGGGAGTACTTGCCAGGTTCCTGTGACCTGGATTGGCCACTGTTGGAAGCAGGATGCTGGGCTTGATGGACCCTTGGTCTGACCCAGTGTGGCATTTTCTTATGTTCTTAGGGATCAGATACAGGAAGGGTTTGAGGGTTGGATCAGTGGGAGAGGGATTGGCTGTGGAAGGTGAGAGGGGGGATGCAAGAGAGGAGGTAGGGGTTAGAGTATCAACTGGGGAGGTATGTGAGAAAAGAGAGGAAGGGGATGACAGATGATCAACTGGGGGATGTAAGAGGGGATCAGCTGGAGGGGCAGAGGTTGAGAGGCCCTCTGGAGGGGGGATGGAGGTTGAGAGAGGGGATCAGTTGGAGTGCAGGAATGGTGAGTGGAGGGATTGTTGGAGGCGAGCTACACCCCCACTAATTAGGTTTGCTTGTCCTCTGGGGTTGTGTGAATTTTCAAGTGCCAAAATGAGGTCACATTGGCTAAAAGTTTGGGAAGCCCTGCTCTACTGATTGATTAAACACAGGGCTCTTCCACACTGCGTACACAAAATACTCTGTCTTAAGTGGAAGGTTCATTCTTGTTATGGTTTGTGCAAAAGAAACACATTTGGAGACAGTCCAAGAGGGACCAATATTGACCAACAGATTACTTTATTCTGAGGAATATATTACTTTGTAGCCACTGGTGGTAGTGAGCCTCTAGGCAATTACAAAATTTCCACCATGTAGTGTCGAAACAATTCATAAAGCTTTATAGATGAAAGTTTGGGCACATTAACCAATCTAAGATTCCCTCACTTCAATCTATTTAGCTTTATGCTTCAGGATTTGCAAAGGGTTTAACATAAACAAACTGAGCACCCTAAAGTGACCGACTGGGTTATAAACTAGTTGAGTGGGAGGTGAGAAAGGGGAGTGGTAAACACGTTTCACACCGAGAAAAGGGGGGTCAACAGTTTTATGCCCTATGGATCAGTCTTTGGTCTGGTTTGCTCCGATATTTTTGTTAGCGATATTGGAGAAAGGCTATCTGGAAAGCTTTGCCATTTTGCAGATGATACTAAAATTTGGAAGGTGTGGAAAACGTGAGGAGTGCTCTAGTGAAGCTTGAGTAATGGTCTAGAATGTGGCAGCTAGATTTTTATGCAAAAAAAAAAAATGCAGAGTTATGCATTTGGGGCCGTATTTTCAAAGCTCTACACGTGTAAATCGGGTTATGAGCGCCGGGGCTCCAAAAAGGGGGCAGGGCGGGGTGAGAGGATCATATGCCAGCAGGCTGCCAGCGTGCACAACCTACGTCTGCCTGGAGGCAGGTGCAGAAGGTAAAATAGAATTCGGGGGGGGGGGGGTTTAGGATAGGGCTAGGGGGGAAATAGGTTAGGGGAAGGGGTGGGAAGGTTAGATTAGGGGGAAGGGAAGTTCCATCACAGGTCGCTCCGAAATCGGAGCGGCCTGGGAGGGAACGGGTGAAGGCTGTGGGTGCCGGCGCGCGCGCGCAGGGTGCACAATTATGCACCCTGTGCGCGCGCGCCGACCCCTATTTTATAGCATGCGCGCACCTGCGCGGGCATGTTATTATATTGGGCATCCATGTGTGCGTGCCGGGTAGCGTGCACACATGTACGCCCGTGTGCTTCTTTGCAAATCTACCCCTTGGGTTGTGAAAAACCCAAGGGCCCAGTACAATATAGTGGGTGAAGTTCTTCCGAAATAATAACAAGAGCGGAATCTGGGGGTGATTATATATGATGATCTTAAAGTGGCCAAGCTGGGTAGCAAGAAGGTTGCTTGGGTGCTTAGGGAAAGGAAAAAAGCAGCAGAAACAAGGTGATATTGCCTCTTTTTATAAATCTCTGGTGAAACCTCATTTGAAGTATGTGTACGGTTCTGGAGATCGCACCTTCAAAACTATATAAACCGAATGGAGTCAATCGAGAGGGCAATAAAATGGTTCATGGTCTTAGTCATAAAGCATGTGGGGACCGACTTAAAGATCTGAGCAAGTATCTTGGAGCAAAGGAGGGAAAAGGGGATTTGATAAAGATATTTAAATACTTCCAGGGAATATGTGCACAGGAGGGTAAGCCTTTGTAAATGGGATAGTGTCTTGGGAACAAGGGGTCATGGGATGAGGTTGAAAGGGTGTAGACATGGGAGTAATCTAAGTGAATATTTCATTACAGATAGGATGGTGGACACAAGGAGACAAACATAGTATCAGAATTTAAAAAACCAAAAACATAGGACAAACGCAGAGGATCTCAGAGGAAGAAGGGACTATAAAACTGAATGTGAGATACAGATGGGTAGACAGGATGTGTTGTATGATCTTTATCTGCTATCATGTTCTCTATTTCTGTTTTCCTCAGACATTAAGATAGCATTACCTTTTGTACAAATTTCTCTTTTAAATTTTCCCATTTCCTGACTCAATCAGCCTATGTTTTGACATCATTTTATAGTCTAAATTAGAAAGTGCAAATCAAAGTTTCAAGAATAATCTCCTTTGTGAGAACAAGAATATTCAGATCTCCTTCAGGTGATAAAATCCCCTTGGGCAAATCCAAATCAGAAAACAATCTAAAAGATCTTTACCCAGAGTTGAAAAGATGCAAAGTTTTTTCCCCACTGTATGTTATGGGATATGAACTCTGGCACTGGCTCCAAGCCGCTCTGAATATGTCCAAAAGATGCTGCTGTAAAACTTGATATGGCTTGTTCTTGTAGTACGGGCCTTGTTTTCAAAGCACCAATGACAAAACCAACCAAACCAGAGGATCCCCTCCAAAACCAACATTTGCCCCAGTACACAAGCCCACAAAAAAGGGGGAGAGACTCCGCACTCGGAGGAAGTTCTCCATCCTAGGCCGCCAGATGTCATCAGGCAGCACTCCAGGCTGTGCTAATGGGAGAGCTAGAGATTCTGCCAGCACCAAAGTGCCCGACAGCTGGCTGCTTCCTCACCGAAGACCCACAGAGCAGGAAGTGCTCCCGGTTCTTTTAGAGGGGTGATATCAACAGTTGGGTAGATACCTTTGGATTTACGCATGGACAAAGAGAAAAAAAAAAAAGTCATGATCGGAAATGAACAAGGTAATGCTAAAGAAGAGCACTGCATGCCAGAGTGAAGCAGTTGCCATTTTGGATGTATGTTGGAAAAAAAAAAAAAGAGGAGCACTTAGCTTAAACTTCTTTTTCAGTGGGTTTGCATGTTAGACTAAACTACATTTTTCTATAGTTTAGAATTCTGCATGGCAATGATTTAGCTCGACCACCTTGTGAAAGTGTTTACCCACAGTTGCTACAGCTAATGGCTAGTATTTAAGAGTGGGTTTTGTTTCTTCCAGAGGGGTATAGAGGGCGAAAGAATTCAAATTAATTTAGGAATGCTCAAACCTAGGCAAAGTTTAACACTTGCTCTTTTTCTGTCTATACCCTTGATGCATGTATGTTCACAGCTGATTTAATGTGAATGAGCTGTCCTCAGATCCCATGTTGATTGCCTTTGTAAAGCATGTTTTAAGAGTGCAGTGTTATGCCGGGGTCATTAAGCAGAATGAATACTGGAAGCCAGAGTGGAAAAAAAAAGAGCAATACTATTTGTTACCTGAATGCTTACTGTTGTCCATAGCATTGAGTGAAGCTGTTCTGAAAGAAAAGTAGCATAGAAAATAAATCTCTTACAGCTGTCTGCTGTATACTGGGCAGCCCGCTTTCTTAACTGTCTTTTAACCCTACTGAAGTTGTCTGCAGCTTTTAAAACCACTGACCATTTTGTTCTGTTCTCTTTCCTTCACTCATTCTGTTCTTTTTTTTGGTCTGAATTTTATTATTTTTGGATATTCTTAAGTGGTCTGGAAGGGTAGGAAACTCTTTGTCTCCAGCTACTTGCTGTCTGTGATCCCAAGGTTTATGCTCTGGGCACGTGTATGTTTGAGAAAGTATGTGATTGCATGTGTGTGCACATTGGAGAGTGTATGTATGTGAGAGGGAGAGAGAAGAACGTTTGTACACCCTCTTCCCCCACTAATTCATGACAATCTCAGGGAGTCTGGAAATCAAAAGTTCCCAGACTATGGAAAGCAAAGGATTGGTTTATTCTTATGGATTTTTACTATTGGATGTTGTTTGTTGTCTCTGCAGTTTTGAAATATTTTATTGGTACTTGGGAAATTTTTAAAAATTTGTAGATGTTTTTTAATTATTGGATATTCTTTTTGTCAGTTGTTTTGAAATGTTTATTCTTTCTCTAAGTATAGTTTTATTATTATATTTTATATTTCTTGGTTTTATTTTTTATGTAAAATTGTTTTTGTTTGTCCATTGTTGTACTACATACAGTGTTGCTTGCTGCAATTTCATGTTGAAATTGTCTGCATGTTTTTATTTATATTTTATGGTCTTTAGTCTATGTTCGGTGAGGGTTTGTCTATGTTCTGCATGTGTGACCAAGATTAGGTATTTTGCTAACTTGTAGTTTCTGTGTAGAAATGTATTGCAGCTTGGCTTGTTCTGATTTCTTGATAGGAAGTGTACTGGTGTTGTAGGGGCTAGTGTAATATTTGCTGTGTTGCCTTTTCATCAATAAGGTTGTTGCTGTTTGAGTGCTGGCAGTTAATGCTATATTGGAATGGAATTTGTACTGTATTGTAATTGTAATTCACTCTTCCAGATGATTCATGTGCCAATTTGTTGTCAGCATCAAGTTAAAGATGGCACAGTTTTTACATTTCTACAGTACTGTAACTCAAAGGCTGAATGTAAGTGGCTCTGTGATGTGCGGTGCTGTATCTACATAAAATAGAAATGACAGCAGAAAAGGACCAAACGGTTCATCCAGTCTGCCCAGCAAGCTTATGGTAGCGCCAGCCATGCCCTACAGGTCTCCCCCCCATAATGGTAGCATATGCCGTGCCATACAAGTTACCCCCATACTTAGACCTAGATTTATCATGTTGCTATAAATTTTGCATGAATAGCGCCCGTGATTTAAAAAAGGGGGCATGTTAGGGACATTTTTTAGGTACCGTCAATGCGCTATTTTATTGCTTCCGTAGGTATTTTACCGCAACGTGTGTTAAATTTATTGCACCCGCAATATTTTCACATCACAAGATGAGACGTGCCCTCACATCGTAAGTTTTGGGCTCTTCCTGGCTAGAGAGAGAGAGAGACTCTTTATAAGGCTCTCATATAAGTCAACTATTTTATACCACTGTAGGAAGGGCAACTAGTAACTCGAGGTGAGGTTTTGGGGGACAGTTTACATGCACAATCAGAGGTACGAACAGCACAGTACACATCAGTGAAGATTTGGAGCGAGGAAAGGAACACAAAGATGAGATTTGTACAATGTACTCTTGCCTTAGCTTGATAGCAGCTAGGTAGAGAGTGCTTAAAACTAGGTCAAGAGTACATTGTACAAATCTCATCTTTGTGTACCTTTTCTCACTCCAGATTACATCAAATATTCACTAATGTGTACTGTGCTGTTCGTACCTCTGATTGTGCATGTAAACCTACTCCCCAAACCCCATGTCTTCTGTATGGCCACTGGTTCAGCCCCCTTATCTCTTTTGTATGGATCAGATCTAGCACATTTGTTTTCCCAACCCTTTCACTTACTATCACTTGCATCTGATTCTTTCCCTACCAGACAGCTGTTTCAGGTTTTGGCAATTTGAATCTCTTGATTTTTATTTTTTTTTCAAATTCCCCCCCTTGGTCTTCCTACCTTGGTACTCATCTCACTGAAATGGTACAGGATGCCACCATCAGTCTGGTCTTCGGTCAGTCTGAACTTATCGGTGTTACTCCTCTGCCCCACAGCTTCCATTTGTGGTCTCTGTTTCTCTTTAAGCTTGTGAAACTGACCTACCTATCTTTCCATGGGCTTGCATCAGTTTACCTTTAATCTCTTAGCTCCATACCTTCTCTCTTGCTCTCTCCATTCCCTGTATGGCCACCTGATCACAGGACCACCCTCATACCACTCACCTGTCTATTATAGCTCTTATTGTGGCTTTGCTCTTGCTGTCCCATTCTACGGATACAACTTCCCCCAGTAGAAGTCGCAGTGCACCATCTCTTGCCATATTTCGCCATTGTCTCAAGACTCCTGTCTCTGTCTGTTGCTTCTTAGTCGCTCCTTTTATTTGTTCCCCCTTTTTGACAGCGTTTTCACCACGTTTTTTGCCAGCCTTGGTAGTAACATAAATTTCTCCCATGTATTTATTTTCTCGCTGTCGTGCACTTTCAGTAGAGATGCCTTGTGAAATATAAGAAGACTATAAACTCCATAGGTCAACCAGCACCGGCGCTTTAGGAGGAACACGGTGTTAACTGGGCTTGAAATCCACTGTCTATAGTCATTAACATTGGTGTGAAAGGATTACTGACAATTAATCAGTCCAATCATTACTTTCACATTTTTTCGTAATTGGTTTTTTTTCCCCCCTAGAATTCGAATTTCTCTAAGCTGGGTTTTCTTGCCTTGGTTAGAGGAGTCCCTGAGACCCATCTTTAGGTTGGTGCCGTGCACACCACTTGACAGTCCTGGTCTTTTGACCTTTCAGATCCCGGTGCTGTAAGTGGCAGAGACAGTTCCCATGCCCTGCTCACCTCACCTTTCCCCAAGGCAAGGAAGCTAGTTTTTAACGAGCGATCTGCTAGGCCTTTGAACTGGTGCTCTTTAGAAGAGATAATTAACCGATAATAGGAGATGCATGGGGGGGGGGGGAGAGAAACTAAGCCCCCCCCCCTTCTGGTTCAGTAATGAGTATGGGCGGCTGAGCTTCCCTTGTTCAGGATGAGCCTGGTCTGCTTGTATCACTGAGATTATGAATAAAGATTTGCAATAACACAGTCTTGTGGGCGGGGAAGCTCGCAAAGTGTTTTTTGAGGCAGGAAAGGGTATTAAAGAACGCGAGGAGACGGCTGCTTTTAAAGGCTTTCTTACTGCTGGTGGAATTAATATTGGAAGGTGCTCATTGACGCAGCGGTGCCCCCGACTCATTGCCAAATCTAAGTTTACAGGCAGTAGGAGGAGAGAGAGGAAAACAAAGGTTTTTTAAGTGAATATATGAGAAATCTGTTAGGAAAAGTTATAATAATTTTGCTTAGCTAAGAGTAAATGCTGACGAACTAACAATAAACGAATAAAGAAAAATCACCTTCTTCAAAAATTAGAATGATGTTATTGTGGGGAAAAAAACCAGCTTGATTTATTCTTATTTAATATTTAGAAATGGTGGGCACTGGTTATTTCATATTTAAACAGTCTATGGCACCAACCAGGTTACCTTGTTTTTCTAATTGTAATCATTAACTAACCACCAAGCACCTTATTTAAATATCACAGTACCACAAAAACCTGGTTCTAACTTTTTTAGAAAAATGGTTTTTTGCACTTAACAATTAACTGTTGAAATCATTATCAAGTTCAAATACACTATTTGCCATTCCGGAACTGGTTTCCAATGAAGTTGCTGA
Organism: Rhinatrema bivittatum; assembly: GCF_901001135.1. Classification (NCBI taxonomy): domain Eukaryota; kingdom Metazoa; phylum Chordata; class Amphibia; order Gymnophiona; family Rhinatrematidae; genus Rhinatrema; species Rhinatrema bivittatum. The sequence goes on along the minus strand of NC_042617.1, from coordinate 36,648,125 downwards.
ACCAGATATTGTACCTTATATCCTTGTAATGATCCCAAGTCCATAGGCTGACTTTATGTTGGCAAATCTCGTGAAAATGGTATTTTCACATGTTGTGCCCAAAAAGCAAGAACTGTAAACCACTGCAATCAATCAGGGATTGCACCTGTCTACAGGGTAAAAGGACAAAAGTAAAGCAGCCTTCATTCAAGTACCTCGGTGGTAAATTTGCAAGGTTAAGTAAAGGCGTCTTTGTTGTCCCTCAGATTCGTGAACTTTTTCAAGATGATGCATTTAACCGTGCATTGCGTGGCAAGGAAAGGTCTGCACGGAAAGCCTTTCAGTTAATGGTAACAAATTTTCTCAGAAACAACAAGCTAGACAACTACAAAGAGCTGGTGGAAAACCTCCTCAAGGCATGCAAAAGCTTTGGCTGCAACATGTTACTAAGATTTTTTTTTCCACCAAAGTGCAGAAAAGTGAGCAATGAGCACGGCGAGCAATTTCACCAGGGCATTTCAGCAATGGAAAAATGGTCTCGGGGCAAATGGAGCCCATCAATACTCGCATACTATTGCTGGACAGTTAGGGCCAGCAGCGGCACTAGGCGAGCTAGGCCTGGGCCTAGGGCACTGACCATTAGGGGGCGAATCTCTGCTCCTCTTTGCCATCACTGCTTATGGCCGAAAAAACCGAGAGGAAGGAGTTGGAGCTGTGACCGGGGGGGAGGGGAGGCGTCAGAAAGTGCTTAGGGCGCCTAATCCCCTTGCACTGGCCCTGTGGACAGTGACCAGAGATATTCCATTTAATGAATACAAGAGAGAAGCCAAGAAGAGCCAAGTAACCATTGAATAAGGACTAAACTATGTATGTGTGTGCATATATATATATATATATATATATATATATATATGCACACACATACATAAGGACACACATACATAAGGACTAAACTATGTATGTGTGTGCATATATATATATATATATATATATATATATGCACACACATACATAGTTTAGTCCTTATTCAATGGTTACTTGGCTCTTCTTGGCTTCTCTCTTGTATTCATTAAATGGAATATCTCTGGTCACTGTCCACAGGGCCAGTGCAAGGGGATTAGGCGCCCTAAGCAAATAAAATAAAATAGTTTTTGGCCTTTTGTTTCATAGTACATTTTATTTCTATAAACCTTTAGCTGATTTTTGTCTTTAAAGTGTTACATAAGCAGAACAGGTGAAATATTATGCAACCATAAATACGCGAAAAGACCTAAGTTTACAATTTATGATTAAATCTCTATCATCTACAGAATAGACATAGAAATAACATGTAAAAACTTAAATATCATGTAAATAGAAGGCAATCAGCTGGCTTAATTGTCATGAGCCACTCCTCATGAGCTATGAAACCTCGTACCTCTTCTAAGCACCTAGTCAAGCACTATCCCTAACTCTCATTTGTATCATGTTCATAGTTAACTGCCCACTCCGGCCTTTTTTTTCCAACTGCCTAAGCCTCCAAGTTTAACCTCCTTGTTGAATGTAACTTTTTTGCTTCTTCTGTTAAATGATTGTTCTTTGTTACAGTTTACCCCGTTTTGTGTAAACCGATCTGATATGGTTCTAACCATGAAGGTCGGTATAGAAAAGAGTTAAATAAATAAATATGTTTGAATTCAGCACATCAACAATAAATGGCACATTTTATAGCTGAAGTAGACTACTTCTGAAAACCTATATCAATGTTGTTAGTGTGAAATTGTCTCTTGTTCTCATGGGATAAGAGTCAATAAATCAAAGAATCTGCTTAGGGGTGGGTGGGAGGGAAAGTCGCACTTAAATTATCTATCCTGTCTTTCTATCAGGTGCACACAAACTAAAGATTAATTTGCCCCAAAATTTGACTCCCCCCCCCCCCCCCCCCAAATTTAAATCCCAAAATTACCCAATAAAACTATACTTACTGATCCTCTTCATCTGTCATCAAAATTATCTTCTGCTTTCAATGCTCCCTCAGGATTGAGGGTTACTAAGTTCTTCCCCTGCTATATATCTTGTGCTTCAAAGGCACATTACTTTTAACAAACCCCTTTCCTAATCAGATCAATCATACTTGCACTCACACCTTTTCAAAGCAAGTTACCTAGCTTTTCTTTCTTTTTATCAAGCACATACACAAAAAATTACCTACTTTTCTTTTCTTTGTTTAGATATACACACTAAAACTGACCAACCTTTTCCTGACTTCTTATCAGGAACACAAACTTAAAATTACCTAGCTGTCCTCTCTTTTTATCAGGCACACACACTATATTTCCTTTTTAATGAAGCATACGAACTAAAGATCAATTTAGAACAAAAGATTTGTCATTATGGGTCAGACTAAAAGGTCCATCAAACCCATTATCTGGTTTCCAACTGTGGCTAATCCAGGTCACAAGTACTTAGCAAGATCCCAAAAGGTAGATAAGATTCCATGCTCCTTATCCCAGTGCTGAAAGAACTGAAAAATGAAATTGCAGAGCTGCTGCTGTAAATTATTATTAAAAACACCAATTTTTAAAAAGGGATATAGGAGTGATTCAGGAAAATACAGGCCAGTGAGTCTGAAGTCTGTGCCAGGCAAAAGTGGTAGAAACTATCATAAGGAACAAAATTATGGAACCATATAGACAGGCATAGTTTAATGGGACAAAGCCAGCATGGATTTAGCCAAGAGAAGTTTTGCCTCATCAATCTGCTACATTTTTCTGAAGGCGTAAAACATGTGGTTAAAAGTGAGCCAGTTGATATAGCGTATCTGGATTTCCAGAAAGCATTTGAAAAAGTCCCTTATGAGAGATGGCTTAGGAAATTAAAAAGTCATGGGATACGGGGCAGTGTCCTATATTGTGGATTGGGAACTTGTGAAAAGATAGAAAACAGAGTAAGGCTAAAGAGTAAATTTTCTGAATGGAGAAAGGTAAATGGTGGAGTTCCAGAGGGATCTGTTTTGGGACCACTGCTTATTAATATATTTATAAATGACTATAAATGGGAATGAGTGAGGTGATCAAATTTACCAATGATGCAAAATTATTCAAAGTTGTTAAATCACAAGAGGATTTGGGAAAACACAATAGGACCTTGCAAAACTGGGAGACTGAGCATGCAAATGGCAAATAAAATTTAACGTGGACAAGTGCAAAGTGATGCACTTAGGAAAAAGTAACCCAAATTAAAGTTACACAATGCAAGGTTCTATATTAAGAGTCTTCATTCAGGAAAATGATCTAGCCATCATTGTTGATAATACGTTGAAATATTTTGTGCAGTGAGTAGCAGCAGCCAAGAAAGCAAATAGAATGCTAGGAATTAATAGGAAAGGAATGGATAATAAAACAGAGAATATCATAATGCCTCTATCATTCCATGGTGCGACCTCATCTTGAGTACTGTGTTCTGCTCTGGTCGCCACATCTCAAAAAAGAATTAGAAAAGGTATAGAGAAGGATGACCAAAATGATAAAGGGAATGAAACTATTCCCCTGTGAGGAAATTAAAGAGGTTAGGACTCTTCAGTTTGGAGAAGAGATGGTTGAGAGGCGATATGATAGAGGTCTATAAAATAAGTGGAGTGGAACAAGAAACATACAAACTGCATCAAAATAGGTTTTGCCAAACCTGGAAAGAGTTTCAAAGTGTCATTGAATTGGATTGACAAACCTTTTTGAAGAAATCTTAAGCTGATTCAAAACTGTTGCTTTGGATTTGATTTAGATTTCCTTAGATTGGACTTGTGTTGCGTCCGTCGGTTGCAGACGGCTGCGACCGCTCTGCCTTACCTCTTTTTCTCCTCTTTCTCTCTCCTTGGGCAAGATGGCTGCCTCCGGTGCCGAGGGCCTCGGCGTTCTCTAACCAGCATGGGCGTCCCCATCCGCCATGCTCACTCCCATGTTCTCCTAGGGCATGAGCGCGCACATCTCCTACGCTCAAATACACGTCATGGCGGGAACCTCAGGGGCGGCCCCACCGCATGACGTCAGTACCTCCGGATATATCTAGCCTCCGCCTCCACTACCACCTTGAGTTAGCAAAGACTTTGCTTCGCTACTCTGACTGCTCTAAGCTGCTTGCTTAGGCGCCGCTTTTACGCTAAGGGCCTCGCTCCAGTAGAAGCTCTAGACACTCGCTCCTCGGGGGTCTCTCGCTTCCAACTTCCTTTTGGGGTTCCTCACTAAGTAAGACAACCGCTCCTCGGGGGTCTTTTCTCTGTTCTACTTACAGGATATTGGATCTCTGGGTACTCGCTCCTCGAGGACCTATCTCCCTTGTATCCTGCACCACGGACCTTCGGTCCCTCCATTCTACCACCAGGAAGATGCCTTCATTCTGTGAGTACCTCTACGATCCGGCGCTCCAACTCCACCCACCAGCTGCGGCGTTATTCACATTGTGGGCTCCCACCTATCGTGAACATCTGGGTGAGACTACACTTCTGAGCCTGTTGAGTGTACTGGCACTTCGTGGATCAGTGCCTTATCTTCCTGCTTACACCATCTATCTACAGCAGTACAATAAAGACTCTCTCCATACTGTGTCTGCTATCTGTGTCAGCCTATCGCAGTGGTTCCCCACAGGACTCCTCCCCGTGGGCGGAGTCATCTCCGTTGCGACCAAGGGTCCACAATGCCACAAACTAAACAACTTGATTCCGATATTTTCTTGAAACTCTGAATCAAAATTTTCAATTTTCTTTTTTAAAGTTTTCCTGTAAATCTGAAAGATTTCCATAGTAGATCTTGGGAAAATTTGAAAATGATGTTAAACTGGAACCAGTCTGAAATTGATCTGGTTGAGGATTAACTCAGAATTGTTCACGTGTCTAAATGAGATCTCTGCTCAATTATGAAGGCCATATCTTTTCATATGTTTTATTGTAAATCTATTGTATTTAAGAAAAGACTCAAGACCTGGTTATTCAACCAAGCATTCTCCTAACTTCTGCGTCTATTCGAACTCCAACCTATGATCCCTTTCTTTGGACTCCCCCATAGAACAATATTAAAAAAACTAGCCTTATGCCCATCACCCGTTCTCAACTCCAGCCTACATTAGGCCCCATAACTTTTACGTTATGTTGTTAACCCCAGTTTTTGTTATCCAAGTTCAATCTACCTGTTTATTGTAAGACATCGCCTTGTCATATTTATTGTTTTGAATGTAAACCGACTTGATTAGTAATTCTGTTACTGGAAAATCGGTATATAAAAGTGCTAAATAAATAAATAAATATGTTATACAATCTGGCGTCCATGTGTGCGTACCGGGTATCGCGCACACATGGACGCCCACACGTATCTTTTAAAATCTACCCCATAGTTTTATAAAATAGCTCCTGCCATTGGTAGGGCATGGCTTCCAAAAACTGTAATGTTTTCATTTCATCAGCTGAGTTTATGTGCATCTTGACTTCTCCATTACTTAACAAATCTCTTTCTCCAGGTAAAGTAGAGAAATGTAGAAAGCATAAGTTTCTTTCCAGTGACCGGCTCCCTGTTCACTGTCAGACGATGGACATCTTTCTCAACATTAGAGAAAACCCATAGCTGCAAGTTGCATGGCAGGCAGCAGGACGGGGACCCAAACCTCTGTATTAGAAAAACAGAAAGCTTAACAGGCATTCACTTAATGTGCCTTGCGACTGAATGGAGTCACAGAAACTAGCACTTCTTTTTTCTGACAATGCTTGTAATTTTTATGAGTAGCTGGGCAAGATTCTTGCGTTGTAATAGGAAAAGAGAAGACTCCTATTTTATGTGTGTTAATTTTGCATATGGCCCTACCTTTGACTTTACTCCCATGGGTTTGTATAACCCGCTCCAGAAATGTTGGTTAAGGGAGGTGTGAAGCCGAAGCATTTTCTCAACCCTCTCCTCCCTCCAGTATGATGCAGGCAATGGCAGCAAAATGATCCTCCAACTCTGCACTCGGCCTATTAGACTGTGAGCTGCTAGAACGCTCCTGGTAACGTTTATTCTGACCCGGGGAAGAGAATATTAGCTCTGGAACGCTAGTCAAGAAACGTATCAAGTTAGTCCAATAAAAAGGGATCACCTGATGTATGGGTTTTTTTTGTTGTTTCTATTTGTTAAACTTTATTTCTGTGTCTCTTTGAGACTCTCAGAGATGGAGTTCTCCAGTGCTCCTGCTCCAACTGACAGGGGCCTAGGCTGGGAACAGAGTCCATGACTCCCATGTGATAATGCAAAGCTCTCTCGCTAGGCCATTAGGCTGGTTTTGATTTTTCTTTTGCCTGTGCTCTTTTCTTTTTCAGTTCTTGGGCACTCTATATATTACACTGTGAGCTGCTAGAATGTCTGTGGAAAAGTTTGTTTCATACATTCGCAAGTTTTATTTTGCATCCGTGTAATAAGTATGAAACATCCCAGCTAAGATGAAAATTCCCTTCTCATGTGTTTTCTTTTCTTTTTCTTCATTTTTTTTATAAACCAGTCTGATTTTCTTTTCTTTTTTTTTTTTTTTAACTGTGGAAGAAGAAATCTGTGGCATCTTTAATCCTTGCTCCTGGCATGAGAGAGTCTGCCTATGAATGGCCCAGGAATAAAAGAGCAACGCCTGGAATTTCCAGGATTAATGAATTCAGCAGAGTTTGGGTAGTGCAGTGCTTCAGAGGAAGTGAGCTGCATGATGTGTAAAACAGCCCAGGAAGGGCAGCGGACAGACATGTCAGCAAATGGAGAAAGAGGGCAGATGAAAAGCATCAGCTTTTAACAGAAATTAACTTCACGGTTTTTTTTTTTTTTGGGGGGGGGGGGGAGAAGAAGGGACAGGCAATTGTTGATTGAATGTAGTTTTGCTTTTTGCTGTTACATTTTAGAGTATTTTTCCACACTTCATTCTGGCTTGTAACGTGGTTTGCGAAAGGAAAAATAATAGAACATTTATAGGACACTGGGAAGGTAACTTTTAAACAGCCACGTGGGGGCACATTGATGCGCGTATGCCGGCTTGCACCAAAGGATGTGGCCATTTTATAACATACGCGCGTATATACGTGCATGGTATAAAATAGGCTGTACACATGTACGTGTGTGCACAGTTTTATATAGATGCGCATACACACGCAAGTGGGGGGATTTTAGTAGACACGCGCGCCAAAGCAATTACCAGTTTCTGCAATTCATTCCCAGTTCACCCAGGTAAGGGAGAGGACTCCCTGACTCCCTAGTTAATTAGCCTCCCTTTTACCCTGTTAGCCCTTACCCTTAAAATCCTGCTGACTAGCCTCGTATTTTTTGTTTTGTGACTTACACGCCATCCATAGCAGACGTAAGGTTACACGGTAAAAGACCCCAGCGCGAGTTTGTGCAGATAAATATTTGTGCCTGGTTTCATTCATAAATCCTGGAATGCCCACGACCCTCCCCTTTTTCAGAAAATAACTTACCGGAAGACACGCTCCTACGTGTGGGCACCTTTTAAAATCTCCACGGCGCATGTTGGCTCAACTTCTGCGCGTTATCTCCCAGCGCCGGGCTTTTAAAATTCACCCTTTAGTATTCTGTGCATACTGTTAAATATTCCATAGGTACCTTTAATTTTCAAGGTTGCAGGAGTGTGACTAAGAAATATCTGCAAAGGAAAACCAGGCCCCACTGTCCTAGAGAGCTTTTTTTAAAGTTTCGATGACAACAGTAGTAACCAAGTTTGTTTGGAGAATATTTCCACTCTATCAGTAAAACAAATGTTGCTGTTAAGATGCTATCATTTGAATTTTCTGAAGCAGCAGTACTAGGGGTTTTTGTTATGTGTTGGGTTTTTTTTTTAGTGTGGAAAAGGTTGGGTAATCTAGTTGGTAGTTTAAAAGAAGCAAACGTTTTAGGCTCTCAACTAGTATTGGTACTTTTAAACAGCCTTGTTTGGAAAGTTGTGAAAAATCACCTTCGGTACATGCCGGGCACGTACATTTTCTGTGCCCGCCTGTGTAGCACATTTCTAATTGTTCCAAGCATGGGCTGATTGGAGAGGAGCTGCAGGAGAAAAGCTTGAAGAGTTTCCAAAGATAAAAACTTGAAAAGTTGTAGTTTAAGTTTGCGTAGGACATAGATTGCTGTACAGAGGAGGGCAGCGTTAAAGAGGAGGAAACATCTCTCCCATGATGAGAGGCTGCACAGGTTAGGGCTCTTCAGCTTAGAAATGAGACAGCCGAGAAGGGGACAGGTTAGACGTTTATAAAATCATAAATGGCATAGAACAGGTAAATAAACCGCATTCAGTTTATTATGTTTTCAGCTGTTCCAAATGTTCGTTATGTTCCGATGCTCTAATGTACTACATTCAGTGTGCTCCAATGTTCTACTGTTTTATGTTCCATGTAATGTTATATGTTCCATGTAATCGCCTCCCGCTACAGTTCTGTTACACTGTAAACCGGTATGATAAATAAATAAAGGATAGTTATTTACTCTTTCAGATAATATTAAATCAAGGGGGCGTTCCAGGAAACTAACAGCCAGCAGATTCAAAACGAAATTCTAGAAAGCACTTTTTCATTTCAGATAAATTTAAAAATGGCATCCGCGGTGCCGGAGAAAAATTGTGCGTGCGTTAAAACCACATGCGACGCTAATGAATGCAATTTCTCTGCGTGTTTTTTATAGCATCGGCCCCCTCGATGCACAATCAAGCTGTGGAATCTGTTGCTAGAGGACATAGTCAAGGTGACTAACATAGCGGGGTTTAAAAGGGGTTTGAACGAGTTCCTGCAGGAAAAGTCCATAAAAGATTATTAGCCAGGTAGACTAGAGAAAGCTACCCCTGGGAGTGAGTAACAAGAAACAGATCTACTTTTTGGGATCTGCCAAGTTCTTCTGCCCCTGGCTGGCCACTGCTGAAGTCAGGATGCTGGGCTTGATTGACCACGGGCTGACCCAGCATGGTATTTATGTTCTTCTGTAGTTTTGCATTTTTGCAGTATTGCATATTGGGACACTTTTTTCCTTTTGAGAATATTCCAAAGATGATGAATTTCTGAAGTTAGGGATCAGATTACTATGCCTTACAATAGGCATTTGCACACTCAATTTTTTACTCTTCAGTTTGTTTATTTTTTGGTGAGGAAGGTGGGTACGTGTTTCTTTTTCAGAGTTTTTAAAAAAAAAATTTTTTGTTTGTTTTTGACAAATAGTGTGCACTATTTGCTGAAAAAGAAAAAACACAAATATTTTTCATTTTGTTTCTTCAGTTTGAAATGAAGCAAACATGGGCTTACTCATCCCGTTTTACTCTTTCCCATGTTTGCCTTGTCCAAACACCTTTTAAACCCAGCTATGCTTATTTGCCTTGACCACATCCTCCAGTAATAAATTCCATAGCTTATTGTGCGTTGAGTGAAAAAATACTTTCTCCAGTTTGTTTTAAATCTACTACTTGTTAGTTTCATGGGAAATCCCCTAATCCTTCTCCTATCTGAAAGAGTAACTAACTCTGTTCCCTGTTTACCCAGTCCACCTACCCCCATGATTTTATAAACATCCACCTTCCCCTCTGTTGTCTCTTTTCCAAGCTGATGAGCCCTAACCTGTTTAGCTTTTCTTCATAAGGGAGCCGAATCATTCCTTTAATCATATTTGTTGCCCTTTTCTGTATCTTTTTTAGCTCTGATATATCTTTTTTTTTTAAATGGGGCGACCATAACTAATGATAGAAACTCCCCGAGGCTCTGAGTGAAATAAGAGAGTTCCCAGGTATGGTGGTGACTGATAATACAGAGCCCAGCATTATGTACCTCTGCCTAAGATTATATTATCCCATGCACATCTCTTTGCACTTGTCTGCATTAAATTTCATCTGCCATTTAGATGTCCAGTTCCCCAGTCTTGTGAAGTCTGCTTGTATTTTGCCTACTTTAATAATCTTTGTATCATCTGCAAATGTGATCACCTCACCCACTGTTTTCTTTTCCATATCACTGATGAATGAGTTAAACTGTTTGGAAATGTGAAAGAAGATATAAAGGCAGTACTAGGTGGTTCTCTGACAGACAGGTCTATAGAGAAGAACTTCAGGAAGCTGCGTTTTATGTAGTCAAGAACAGAGATTAAAATGACTATAATATGTTCAAGGTCCGAATATAAACAAGATCTTTCAGACAAAAGATGACAACTTCAAGTCAAGTAATGCAGAGCAGCTGAAGGTAAGCACTTAAAGGCAAATTTCAAAAGCCCTGCGTGCGCCAAAGCCGAGAGAGATGCATACAAGTCGGGCCAGCACAAGACGAGTGGATTTTATATCCCGCCCATGTACGCGGATCTCCCGCTACCTCGCACAAGTCAAAAGTTTTGAAAAAGGGCGGGGCAGGGTGTGGGCATGTCAAGGAAGACCAAGAGATGTGCTCGTAAATACTTAAACATACAGGCGCGCACCAGGGTTCCCCGCCACATAACTTTACCACTGCTATGGGTGGCGTGTAAGTAATAAAATAAAAAAAACTCTAATTAGGCTTGTGATATGGGCATAAAACAGAGATTGCTCTTTTGTCGCCAGTAAATGGGAGATGGTTGCAGATGGATAATGATTTGGATTTACTTATTCTCTTGTTAGATATTTAATCAGTTTTCGATTGCATCGATATTGGTCTTTTGGTTCATTTACGTGCTTTGGATTTTGTAACTGATTTACATTCTATTTGACAAATCAGGTTTATAGGGTCCATTGGAAGGCTCAGTGTTCAGGAGTAATGAAGCTGCCTTCTGGAGCTCCACAGGGCTCCATTTTGTCACCACTCTTGTTTAGTCTTGACTTGGCCCTACTGGCTTTCTTGTTTCAAGGTTACCAGGTTTAATGTTCTCTCTTTACTGATAACATTCAGCTGGTAATGTATTTTGGGTCTGACCAGATTGGGGGTATGACTAGGCTTAATACTTGTTTGGATGCAGTGGCAAAATAGCTTGTGTCATTCAAGCTTATGTTGAATTCTAGGACATCGGAAACATTATGGTTTAACTGGAGAAGGAGGTCCCTTTTGGGTTTTTTTTTCTATAATAGGAGGGGGTTTTGCTAATTCCCAAGGACAGTGTTTATAGTCTGGGGATAAAGCTGCATTCAAGTTTGTAGATGAAATGTCAAATTTTGTTGATGGTTAGAACTATTTTTTATCATCTCTGACATGTTCATTAATTGAGAACAGTACTTAATACCAAAGATTTGGCAACTCTTATTCATTTGTTGATAACGAGATGGGTAAAGTACTGTAATTCTTTATTTCATGGATTACCTGTTTTGTTTTGGTTTTTTTTAAAGCTACAGTTGATTCAGAACATGACTACAAAGTTACTTACTGGGATAGGCAGGTGGAAACACATACAGTCTGTGTTGAAAGAGCTCCATTGGCATCTGGTGGAATATAGGCTAAAATTTAACATTGTGTCCATTACCTTTCAGTGTCTTCAAGGCCAGGACCTAAATGTTATCAAATGTATCAGCCAATGTTTAACTGTTTATGCGCCAGCTCTCTGCAATATGCTTCCTTTGGCTGTAGGGGAAGAAAAGATATATCTTAAGTACTGGAAGTGTATAAGGGCTTGGCCCTTTATTCTGGCATTTGGTTGAATTAGGGCTGTTAATTGTCAGCACGGGGTTGTTATGAATAGAAATGTGGGTTTATTAGGGTAGGGGGTGAGTTTAAGGTTTTGCTGGGGGATAGAGGTTTGTGGTTGTTTTGTGTAGTGTGAAAAAATCATAGAGTTAGTATTTTCATATTTTTTTTCTGTGGGTTTGTTATTTGAACTTTAACCACTTCAACATAGCAGCGAGACTATAGCATATCAAATAGAACAATAAACTAAACTAGACTGATTTTAGATTTTTGCAGAGCTTGCGAATAAGACATGGCAGAAGGGCAAGGTGTTGAATTTAGTATGGGATCTTGTATGCTACCCAGGATGATAACTTTCAAAATTACTTATTATCCTGCAAGCAGTCAAGTTTTTATGACTGGCAGTTGGGATATATTCTTGCAGACAGGAATAACGGAACACAGGATGGGTCCATTGGTCTTTTTTTACCTCTACATTTGGACCAATTAGTATAAGGACCTATCTGCCACTCCTATAATGCACTTAGCTGAATATCCACTCTGAGAACCTACTGTCCTATTTTGAATAAAAGATATTTGCATCTGTTTTAGTCTCCCTACTGTGGAGCATGACCCATTGGTTCAAACAGGAAGTGTTTTCTCCCCTGAGAGATGACATACAGGGAGAACCAAAGGATCAGCATTTAATTTGATTCATTTAGATCAATAATTAAGATGGAGGTGAAAAAGATCTTGGTAGGCCTTAGGCCTACTACTTGTCAATTTGAGCCCATCCGGTTGAGGGTTGTGAAATTGTTGAGTTATGAGGGTACCATCCTTTTGGTGTGCAATGTTAACTTCTTTTATACAGGGTGAACTGCTGCTGACTCCAAAGAAAGCTGCAATTACACCGATTCTTCTGAGGGCAGCTTGGACCCGGACATCCCAGAATATTACTGGTTGGTCTCTAACTTGCCATTGTTGAGTAAGATTACTGAAAAGATAGTGTGCAATCAGTTAACAGATTATTTAGTGGAGGCAAATATTCTGCATCCTTCACAGCCAGGGTTCCAGTGTGGATATGGGACAGAGACTGCATTTGTTGAGCCTGGTGAATTGTGTCAGGCTGCAAACAGACAAAGGTAAGGATTCTGTTTGTATCCTATTTTGATCTGTCCATCACATTTGACACTTTTGATAGTGAACTACTCCTGGCTTGTGCTGGACTGGCTGGCAGTGTCCTCAAGTGGTCTGGCTCCCTTTTGAATGATAGGGAGGCAATGTGTATATTAGAAACAGCAGTATTCGACTTTTTGTTCCTTGAAGCAGGGGCTGCCCCAGGGCTCAGTGTTATCACCAGTCCTATTTAACATCTGTTTGGTCCCCCTTGCAGAGCTTATTCGGTTTGATGTGTCAATTATATACTGATGATATCCAGATAATAGCACATCTGGAGATGGACCAGGGCTGGCAATTTTTAACTCATGCTTAGAAGTAGTGGCTGACTGGTTATATCAGCATTAGCTACATCTGAATCTATCCAGTGAAATCTGAATCCCTGTTATTTAGTTGCAGAAATATGCCACTGTTCTCCCTCCCTTCTATTTCTGGGGTAAATATTTCTCGTAAGGACACTTTTACTAGTCTAGGGGTTGAATTAGATGCTCAGTTGAATATATCTTCTTAGATTTCAGCAGTAGCGTGTGGATGCTTCCACATCTTGGGCAAATTTGCCAATTGCATCCTTTTCTGCCAAAGAAGGAATTAGCCACTGTTGTTCACACCCTAGTGTCCACTCATTTGGATTATTGCAGTTCCCTGTGTGAGATTTTGCCCAGGTCTACTCTTAGGCGCTTCCAGTTGCTCCAGAATACGACAGCTAGGGAAGTCCCAGCAACATCATGTGACTCTGATCTTGCGCGAGCTCCACTAGCTCTCCATTGTGGGAAGAATATAATTTTAAGATTTTGAGCTTGGTTTACAGATATCTTAACAGAGCTGAACCAGCCTTATCTTATCGATTTATTTGAGCATTAGGCACCTTGTAGGGCCTTGCAGCAGCAACTGCTTCATCTCTGGCTTTGTCAATAGTTAAATTAGTTTCTTGCTATGACCCTGAAATGTGGAACATTTGTACTATGAGAGCTTCAATTGGGCCATAATTAAGTGAGGTTCCATGCGCAGTTGAAGGCATGGCTCTTTGAGCAGTATCTAGTTTAGGCAGATTTCTATGATGGTATTATGGAAGAGAGGTATAGGAAAGGGAGCCTGGTTCTGCTGATAAAGGAGGACATTTGGTTATGGATAGGGAGTATGTGAAGTTGGTTTTTTTTTGGGTTGAATTATGGGGCGGGGATTGAAATTGAGGTTGGGGAGTGTGGGGATGGGAGAAGAGAGGAAGTAAGGGGCTTTTGGATTTAGAAGGGGTAAGGGGTTGGGAGATGGGGTGGGTTAAGAGGTAAGGAGTTTTAGCAGATTTATAATGTATGCATGTGGTTTTTGTGACCATTCATTGTTTTGTGGTGATTTTATATTACGATAATATCATTGCACATTTTGTATAATGAATTTTTACACTGCCTCAAGCTTATGGTGCATAGGCAAAATATCAAGTATATAAAATAAAATATTACTGTTATGGGAAAATTTGCAGATGCCGTGACTTCTAAAATTATTGCCTGGGATAAAGTTTTTGCTCCTCTAATATAGAAGAGAGTAGTAATTCTAAATGTCTTTTTCTGAAAGAGAGCTCAAATAACAAAAAACCATAATCCATAGCTAGAATTGTCCAGGGCTTTTCCAGAAGGCAGTATTTATCTGGTCAGGGCCTGCATTTCCTCGATTCCCAGTATTCTTGTTCATGCTGGAATTTGATATTCAATAAAACCCCCATCTGAGAAAAAATCCCTGGATTTATAGACTGGGTATTAGTTTCAATCATTGATCTTGATTATTTTCTTTATTGGCCTTTCAACATTGTTTTTATTAGGCATTGCCAAATAAAGAACTTCTACATGCTGAAAAATTGTTAAATTGGATTTATTGATTCTGCCTTTGCATCCAATGAAAATCCTCTATGAAGCTGATACTTGGCCAAATGGGAGAAAACAAAAGCTCAAGTCTAAGTTGGTGTATGGTTAAGTTGGTGATCTTTATTGGAAATGTTTAGTGGTGCTGTGCAATGTGCATGGTCTTGCTGGTGAATTCTTGTAGGCATTAAAGGACAGAAGAGGAGGAAGTGTGTAGTAGAAAACTGTTTTAAGCTTTTCTTAATGCAACAAACAAACAAATGGGAAAATAGAATCATTCAAGGATTTTGAATCTTAAGTTGTTTAATGAGGTTTATTTTATTAACATCTTTGCCCTCAAGTCAACGCATTCCATGGGAACTGAGCTTTGCTTTGAAAAGAGCACAGTCAAGTCTTGTAATGTCTGCACACAATTTGTCTGGAAAGTCTTTACTTCATTTTATTTTAGTATTGATTAACTGCAATTCCATTCAAATCAGCAAAGTGGTTCATGATTAAAAGCATAATTTAAATATTAACATAAACTGTATATAAAAATTGATACAGAAATAGGCAGAATTAACAATTAAATTACATTGAATACATTTAGATAATTAAAAATATTAACACGCAAATAAATAATGAAGAGCTTATTGAGTAAACTAAAATCTAAAAGCCTCCATCAGCATAAAAATGAATTAAGTAATTTAAAGAATCCCTATAAGCCTCACCACAAAAGAATTGCAGCTTTCCATGCCCAAATAAGTGGGATGTCTTTTCACCCCTGATGTGTGATTAAATGTCTCGAAAACCCTTTTCTATGGTTAGGATCAAGGGAAGACCCTTCAACGAAATAGCGGAAAGCAAACTCCAAGTGGGGCTTCTGTGGTTTCTTAATTCTAATTGGCTCTGTTTTGTGGTTTCTCAGTTTTATGTTGCTAAAAATGACAGAGCTAGACTCGAATTTTTTTCCAGTTGGCTAGACTTTGGTTGGATCCCTAAGAACAGTGGACATGAATACCATGAACATGCTGTTTATCCCCATCTGGGGAAATAGCTTGCGTTCTGAGCTCTAAAGGAAGTCTTAGAGTATATATCGACTTCTGTCTTGCAGGGATTTAGCTTATTCTTTAGGGTAATGGCAGAATTGTTGTCTCTCTGTTTACAGCTGGGGCTGTAGTCCCTTTGGCAAAATAGTGTCAGGGTTAAACATTTAAAAATCTTTAAACAGAGGAAGCTTTTTGATGAAACATCTTTGGTTAGCATATATTGTTACTAGATATTTTGGACTGAGGAAAGATTCTGAACTTCAGACTGTGTCAAAAGCACAGAGAGGCAAGGGCCTTATCCAGCTAAGTGGCGTCTGAATATCCAGCCCCATTCGTCAGCCACCACTGAGCTAAATAACTACATATCCAGCTATGTAGTGGGTGGGACAGAAGCATAACAGAGAGGAGCTACTTATCTGGCTAACTTAACCATTTTAGTGGCGATATTCACATCTGTCTAAAGTTAGCCAGATATACTTATCCAGCTAACTTTAAAGTTATCCAGGTATATTCAGCGGTGTGGCACTATAAACAGAAATTGACAGAGCGGTTTGACAGGACAGCACAAAGAGCAGAAGGGAGACTGTTCCACCACAGAGGAAAAGAAGAACTGAGGAACAGAAACTTGAGGTGGTGTCTGGGGCTAGTACAGAAGGGAAGTCTGAGTTGGGAAGACGTCGGTCACCGGAGCATGGACAGGTTTGGCATAAGTTTGAATCTACATCTGAGAGAGATGTGGAGCCAACAGAACAAGAATGTTTAATTCAGTTTAGTTGTAAATTGAAGAAGCAGTACCAAGGGAAAAGTGGAATGAGTGCATATGAGAATTCAGCTGAGAGAAAAACAGAAGCATTAAAAAGCAGTAGTGTATGCTGAGAGGTCTTAGAAAACATGTACAGTAATCTCATCTCAAAAGGAGCTTTCTGTACGCATTTTTCTTGACCAGTCTTGTGAAGGCCTAGGGCTGCCAGTTTGTGCCTAGTGCGTTTCTAAGTATCCTGATCCTTATAAATAAACATATAGATATAAATGATCAGCTGGTTGATATAATGTATTTAATTTTCAGAAAGCATTTGATAAACTCTCCCATAAGAGTCTGCTCAGGAAATTACAAGGTCATGGCATTGGAGGCAGTGTGGTGTTGTGGACTGATAACCTGAATAAAAGACAGGAAACAGAGGGCAGGACTAAATGGTCAGTTTTCCACACAGAGAAAGGTCGTTAGTGGAATACCACAGGATTTGGTACTGGGACCTGTGCTGTTTAACATGTTCATAAATGATCTGGAAAAGGGGACAACAAGTGAGGTGATCAAATTTACAGAGGACACAAATTATGCAAAGTTGTTAAAACAGCAGCGGATTGTAAAGAACTTAAGGAGTTTGCGAGAATAAGAGACTGGGCAACTGCAGATTAAATTTAATGTGGAGAAGTGTAAAGTGATGCAGATAGGGAAAAATCATCCCAATTTACAGGTACATGATGCTGAGTTCTGTATTAGGAGTCTCCAGAAAAAGGATCCTCAACTCAGTGGGCAGCAGCAGCAGCAGCGATAAAAAAAATCAAATAAAATGTTAAGAATGATCCAGAAAGGAATGGAGAATAAAATGAAATGCATCACATTGCCTCTGGTTTGATTACATCTTGAGTATTGTGCGCAGTTCTGGTCGCCCCATCTCCAAAAAGACATTGCGGTACTAGAAAAGGTGCAGAGGAGGGCGACAAAATGATAAAGGGAATACAACGGCTTTCTTATGACGAGAGGCTAAGCAGATTAGGACTCTTTTTAGCTTGGAAAAGAGAGGGTTGAGAGGGAACAATAATAGAAGTTATCAAGTCATGAGTGGGATGCAATGGGTAGGTAAAGTACGGTTATTTACCTTTTCAAATAATAGTAAAACAAGGGGCCATACCATAAAACTAACAACCAGCAGATTTAAAATAGACTGTAGAAAATATTTTTTCACTCAGAAGATAAGAAGTTGCCATACTGAGTCAGACCGAGGGTCCATTAAGCCAAGCATCCTGTTTCCAACAGTGGCCAATCCAGGTCACAAATACCTGTCAAGTACCCAAATGTTAAAAAGATCCCAAGCTACTAAAGCTCGTAATAAGCAGTGGCTATTCCCCAAATCATCTTGATTAATAGTTTATGGACTTTTCTTCCAGGGACTTATCCAAACTTTTTTTAAACCCAGCTACACTCTCTGCCTTAACCACACCCTCTGGCAATAAATTCCAGAGCTTAATTGTGCATTGAGTGAAAAAGAATTTTCTTTGATTTCTTTTAATTGTGCTACTTGCTGACTTTATGGCATGCTCCCTAGTCCTTATATTATCTGAAAGAGTAAATAACTGATTTTTTTATAGACTTCTATCAGCCGTCTCTTCTCCAAGCTGAACAGCCCTAACCTCTTTAGCATTTCCTCATAGGGGAGCTATTCCATCCCCTTTATCATTTTGGTCGCCCTTCTCTGTACCTTCTCCAGTGCAACTATACTTTTTTAGATGTAGCAACCAGAATTGCACACTGTATTCAAGGTGCGATCTCATCATGCAGCGATACAGAGGCATTATGATATTCTCCTTTTTATTCACTATTCCCGTCCTAATAACTCCTAACATTCTGTTTGCATTTTTGACTGCCGCAGCACACTGAACAGACTATTTTAATGTATTATCCACTATGATTCCTGGTTTACCTCTTTGTTTTCTAATTGTATTTTTCCAAGTTGTCATTGGCGATTCGTCTTCCGAATGCTACTAGTTGAGCATGGGTGTTCCCTACTCTCTTCATTATTTACCTTGCTTCCCTCTGTACAGTTCTAACCGATCTAGATGTGTCTTTTAGTTTGTATGCAGATGGCATTCATTCAATCAGCGATGAGTAAACTAGCTACCTGCATGAGAAAAATCAAAGAGTGGATGACTGACAACATGCTGGCCCTTAACATCCAGAAATTGGAAATCATGCTCCTTTCCTGCTCCCCCCCCCCTTTTTTTTTTTAGATGCCCCCTCAAACTTCTTATTTGAAGATTCTACTTTCCCTATTCTATTGAAGGCACAAAACTTGAGGGTTCTTATTGATTCCTCTTTGTGTCTATGGCCTCATATTGGGTCCCTGGTTCAATCTTATTACAAGCTTCGCCTGCTGTGCTCTTTGAAACCCCTTCTCTGTTCTGATTTTTGCACCATCATTCAATCCCTAAGCTTGTCACTCCTGGATTACTGTAATGGTCTGTTCTTGGGTCTGCCAAACTCTCATCTTCATGCCCTTCAACTAATCCAAAATTCTGCGGCTCATCTAATCTCTGTTGCTTCTCTACATAGTCACATTTCTCTGGTTCTCGCTGAGTTGCACTGGTTCCCCATCATCTGCTACGCACAAATCAAAACTCTCACCTGGATCTTTAAGACCCTTCATGAGTTAGCCCCACCTTGCTTATCTTCCTCTGTTTTGGATATACTAGCCAGCCCATAGTCTCTGCTCTACCTCCCAGCATTTACTAGAAATCCCCTCCCGGAAGCAAGCACAGCTATCGGAGTCTCGCAAGCACATTTTTTCTATTGCGGGCCCAGCCCTATGGAGTAGTCTCCCGCTGGAAAACAGAGCAGAAAAGGACCTGCTTTGTTTCAAGAAGCTGCTAAAGTCTTATTTATTTACCCTGGCTGATGTGATTCCCTTCTGCCTCCTAACTTTCAGGTTTTCAGTAGCTTTTGTTCCTTAATTGCAGACACTGCTTCATATCAAGATATTGTTTGATTTTATTTTGTATGTTTTTTGTACTCCGCTGAGATATGTAGATCAGCAGAATAGAAGTTTGTATAAATAAATAAATACGAGATCTTTTTCTTGGGTGGTAGCTCCTAATATGGAACTTAACATCATGTAACTACAGCATGGGTTATTTTTCCCTATATCTATCACCTTGCTTTTGTCCAGATTAAATTTCATCTGCCATTTGGATGCCCAATCTTCCAGTCTCACACGGTCCTTCTGCAATTTATCACAATCAACTTGTAATTTAACTACTCTGAATAATTTTGTGTCATCTACAAATTTGATCACTTCATTCATCATACCCCTTTCCAGATCATTTATAAATATATCAAAAAGCACGGGTCCAAGTACAGATCCCTGAGGCACTCTACTGTTTAGAAAAATCATTTCAATATTTTTCTGTTATGTTTCTATATGTTATTTATTTACTGAGTTTTATATACCATCATTCGGTTTCGCCATCATAACGGTTTACCTTTTTTCCACTGAGAAAACTGCTCATTTAATCCTACTCTCTGTTTCCACAGCATTAGGAAGCTGTTTAATCTGTTGCCGGAGGACATAATCCCAGCACCTACATAGTCAGGTTTAAAAAAGGTTTGGACACATTTCTGGAGGAAAAGTATTGGCCAGGTAGACTAAAGAAAACTATTACTATCCCAGGGCACAAGGTCTACTTCATGGGATCTGCTGGGTACTTGTTAACCTGCCTGGTCACTGTCCGACAGGATGCTGGGCTTGGTGGACCTTTGTTGATCCAGCCTGGCATTTCTTGTGTTCTTATATTATGCTGTTTAGTCAGTGAAAACTTGCATTTCTATTGCAAAGGGACAGACATAACTATGAAAACATGATTAGTTTAGTGACAGCTATATTTAAATTAGATCCTCCAAAACTTTTTTAGATTTATTTTTCTACTAGCTCTGGAAAGAAATGTGAAAAAGAGTGTTAGCCAAAGGGGCAGATCACTATGTTTCACTTAAGGAGTCACTGCTGCTTTGAGATCCTCTTTTTGTTTAGACTTCTATTTCATTTTGATGGTTTCACCTAGATGGCCATTTCTTCCTGTATGATCCTTATTAGGACTTCAGGCAAGCAGCTTATTAATAAGTGTGAAGGCAGGGTTCAGGGAAGGAGATTTGCAGAAATGGTGAGTAAGCCCACAACAAAAGTTTACTTTTTCTTCCAAAAAAATAAATATGAAAGTAGTATATTTGGAAGAAAAAAAAAGTTACCTAGGAGTAAGACCAAAAGAGAAAGCAAGAAAGACAAGAAAACGAGCAAGTTAATGTTTTGAGGAATGTAGCTAGTACTGCTTCTTTAAAGGGACAATTTCTAATCTTTTCCACCAATGGGGTCATCCCAAGAGATCTCCTTTCATAATAAGAGGCTAATAAACTGAACAGTCTGTGTGTGGGACCCAGATGGATCAGGAATTGGTTAGGTGATATTTAACAGAGGGTGGCTGTAAATAAATCCATACTGAAGAAAGAAGAGTAATGAATGGCGTGCTTCTTGGCTCACTCCTGGGGCTAGTTCTCCTCACTGCCTTCATGAGTGATATTGTAGAGGATCTAGTAGGAAAAGTTTTCATCTCTTTGCAGATGACACTAAGATCTACAACAGAGTGGACACCCCTGAGGGGGTAGACGGTATATGAAGAGATCTATGGAAACTTGTAGGTAGTTGAGGGCTTGGCATCTAAGTTAAATATTAAAAAAGTAGAGGTTCATGCATTTGTAATGTAGAAATCCAGGGGCGTAGAATTGATGCTCACCAAGGGAGAAAGAGATTTCAAGGTGATCGTAACTAATGCTACTATACAGGTCATTGGTGAGACCTTACCCTGGAATATAGTGTTAAGTTCTGGATGCCATATGTCCACAGCATATGGACAGTATAGAGGTGGTTTAAAAAAAAGGGTACTAAAATGGTGCAGTATCTGCACCAAAAATCCTATGAGATGCTGTTTAAGGACCTAAGAATGTATTCCTTAGAAGAAAGGTATCTGAATTTCTATCATAACCTCCGTCTCGGAGGTTATGATAGAAATTCAGATACCTCAAAGGTATGAATAAGGCACATAAAGCAACTCTTTTTTTAGTGGAAAGGAACTGCTGGAACAAAAGGACATGATATGAGACTCCAAGGAGGGTGGTGGACTCATAAGTAACATCATGAGACACTTCTTCACTGAAAGAGTGGTTGATTCATGGATCAGCTTTCCAGAGCAGGTGGTTGAGAGAAAAACAACAGTAGAGTTAAAGAAAACATGGGATAAGCACAGAGGATCCCCTACTGGCAAAGAAATGATAGGAAAACTTAAGATCAGCTGGGATCTGTGGCATGCACCAGGAAATAATTTAGGCAGACTAGATGCATCATACATTCCTTATCTGCTGTCATGTTCTGTCTTCTCTGTTTACAATTCTTGCCCTTGACAATCTTTTCTATGTGACCCAGAGAGACTTCAGTGTCTCCACAGACACTGGGTAGAGGAAGACGTAAGGAAGGTATATCTGACATTTATTTTTATGTATTTTAAATATTTTGAGGCCACGCCATCCCAAGTTCTGTGTATCTTCCAAAGGTTAACATTCTCCAGTGGGAGGGGCCTCTCTGCTGTGAGTGTTTTAATAAACTCATGAGTCCATTTGGCTCTGTGATTTGTCTATGGGATTCTGTCTCGCCAAGAGAGAGTGCCTTCTTTTCTGTTTCCTGTTCTGAGAGCGTGGCTGGTGGATCCAAGGGTGGAGTTCCCAGGCGCTTTGGAACAAGGAAATTTGTCTTGAGATCAATGAGCAGGCTTCTAAGATATTCCAAGGAACCAGAGAAGAGATTTCAAGGAAGAGGGGAGTTAGTCCCGCATGCTTCATTTATCTGAGAGCGATTTCTGCCGTGGCTTGGAGGAAAAGGATTTACTTTTTGGCGAGACAGAGGGAAGTCTGCCTTTCAGGGAGACGATCCTACAGAGAGCGCCTGCTTAAAGGAAAGCACCGACATAGGAGGAGTCTGCAGTTTCCTACTGGAAGGGAGTCTGCATCCAGTTTGCAGGTACCATTGGGGAAGTGCCCATGCTGCGTCCCTTGGAGAAGAGTACTAGTGGCTGTATCTGTGATTCTCTTCTGGAACTTTACGTTCAGCATTGACGTGCACTATTCCAAAGTGTACTCTTTTGTGACTTTTTTTTTTCCATCTGTAATCAAGTATACAGTACAAAGATTTATTTTTGAACAGCAACTTGTACAGTGTGGGTTTTTTTTGGTTTTTTTTTTTACTGTTAAGAAACCGAAAACCCCGGCAGGAAGCCTAAGGGCCTTGAAAGCCTTTACCTTTCCTCTCTGTCTGGGAAAGAGCGAGGGAGCATGTGTCAGAATATGGCCTCAGCACTCCCAAGTGGGCTCCTGAGCGCCTGATAGCCAGCGGGACAGGGGCTCCGCTTGTATCCTGCTGTAACTGAACAGGAAGATTGCCTCTGAGGCTGCTGCACGGGGGGCTGAAAGGAGGACACGGAGAGAGAGCTTGCTAAGTTATCTGGCTCCAGTTGCATTGTTCTGATTTATTTTGCTGACCAGCGGTATGAAGAAAGAATTATGGCAATGGGCTGGAAGAATTGGGAGATTCAATAGAAATGAAAAAAAAAGATGTTGTTGTTTCCAGATGTTGGCCCTGCTACGCCGTCTAGAAAAAGATGCTGTTTAGCCCATTTGGTACAGATGAACATGGAAACTTTGATTTTTTTTTCCATCTAAGCTGCAGGCGTAGAGTATCCAGGGAAGCAATAACAGGAAAACGTTAAGGCTCCAGATATTAAGTATTTGCGCAGGAGGAGTCTGTATCAGCAGAAAAGAAAGCTGTGTTCCTGTGGAGTCATTAAAGCAGCAATACCAGGGAATAAATTTGAGATCATTCATTTGGCAGTTAAAGCAAAATGGTTAAGCCTCCCTCAAGCTTTCAATTTTCATTCTCAGGAGATTCTAATGGTGACTGGTTAGTGAAAGCTCCCCCTGTCTTGGCGCCCCCAGTCTTTCTAAATATAAATCAAGGTTGCCGCCCTAACGTTCAAACCTTCATGCAGGCCTCCTAGTGATATTAGAAAGGTATGTGTTTAGCACAGAGAAATGGAAGACTGTATGCAGGAGGCATGGGGATAATAAAAGATGCATGCCTAGAAATGAACTGTATTGAAACAACCAAGAAAAGATATCTTATTACAACTTCATTTGGGGAAGCAATGGAGCAAAGAAATGTGAGTTATTTTGAAGGATCTAGATAGCTCTTCTGCTTTACCAGTAGCAAACTATCATTGTCGTTGTCGTCGTCCCCCATCTTAACCACTGGGGCAAGCAGGCTGTTACTTGGCTTCATGACTTTGCCTTCACTATCTGAGAGAGATTTCGGTCAGTGTGTTAGAGGAAAAGGATTTTCTTTGCACCGAGTCAGAGGGAAAGCTGCCATGTTTCAGTATAAAGGTATGCAACTATAGTGCACCAGTTCTTTCTATGCTCAGTTTTCCTCTTTTTTTTTGAACTGATCTCGCTTTCTTAGCTGGTAGAGCTTTTGCGGGAATTCCCGCTCGGGCATTGCCTCATGAGCCCCTTTAGTTCTTTTTTTATCCAAGCACCAGCACAGTTGTTTACCTCTACCTCTCAGATGGAAATTTCTGAAGAATTTTTAAAATAGAAATCAAAGTTGCCTTGCTGCCTCAGCAGACCCCCAAACAGCACTTTTAGGTGCTTTTTAAAATAAATAAATGAACAAAAGGATTTTTTGTTTCAGGATATCCATCAAGAAAAAAGCCACCATGAGTGGTTTTAAGGACTGCATTTGTGGGAGGAAAATGTCCATTATCGATGGATACAACCTGTGCTCCCATTGCCTGGGACCTGACCTCAACCAGGCCAACTGTTATGATTGTGGCCAGATGGACCCCCAAGTTCCCAAACGTGGAGGGTCTGGAAAATGGGGGAACTGCAAGTGTCTGAGAAGTCAAAGTAGGTTCTCTTCACAAAGTGCAATCTTGTCTGCTTCTCCAGGGATGGAGTTGAGCAGAAGCTCCTCAAAGATTTCTCCTCCTTCAGCAGAACAGGTTAAATCCCTGGGATCAAGTAAACATAAGTGGAACGCATCAAAGAAAAATAAACGCCACTCCACAGTGCAGCCTGCGCTGAAAAAAACAGTGAATCTTGTTGATACATTGACCCTTGACACATGGTACATTGGCACCATTGATGTATGAAGTCCTGGCACATAGGGCTCCAGTGCTGTCGAAGCACAAGGCCCCAGTGTTTAAACACTTGACTCATCAAGCCCCAGAACATGAAATTCATCAATCCTCAACATCTTTGCCATCAAAACAGGCTGCTCCATCATTGATGCATCATATTACAGTGCTTCCAAAACAGCTGTTTGCTGGTTTGCTGAGAACTTTGACAGGGGCAGAAGGGGTTATGATACCCCCTACCAATTAGCAGAGCCCTTATATTAGCAAGATTAATGGAACAAGTGCTATGCACTTCAGATACCAGATCCCGTTTGCTTTCTGGTATCTCTCATATTTAATTGGCCCCCATTCAAATTTTGCAGAGCCCGAAAGATTTACGGCCACAAGAAGTTCCAGTATTCCCTATTTATACAGATACTTTATCAGAACCCTCGTGAGGTGATTCTAGCCCATGGCATTTGCTTGCAAGAGAGTCCTGCCACTCAGGTGATGTGCATCAGAAGTGTATCCCTCTGAGATGATCAAGGACCTTTTCTCAGTCACCTTTTTCATCATTGGGATCCTGTATTAGTGTTCCCTCTCTTCTAGGTTCTGAAGAGGGATCGATGGGGATCCCTTCTGACCACCTCTCAGAGCCTCCAAAACACTGAACTCCACCAGAGGACCATTCCTACTCCAGATTTCTGGACAAATTCGGAAAAGCACTCAGAGTTAGTGTGTTTAAGAACAAAGATCCTCACTCAAGCATCTTTGGCCTCCTCCAAATGCTGGAAACAACAGTGGAGCCAACAGCCTTCCCAAGTCTCGATATCCTGTCAAAATTACAAATAAGAATGTGTGAAAATCCTATTTCCCAGGTCCCAGTTGCAAGGAAACTAGACCTGAAATATAGAGTACAAAAATCCCCGGGATTTGGAATAGTGCAGTTACCCCATCAATCAGTGTAGTAGAATTGGCTCTTAAAAGAACTAAGAAAACATGGATATACTCCACCAGGGAAGGATTCAAGATTACTGGATAATTTTGATGAAAAGGTGTTCCAAAGCTCCATGCTTAAAGGTAAATTTTTAAAGAACCGCATGCACATGGACGCACCGAATTTATAACGTGCACTCTTCTACAAAAGAGCTTTCCTTCCGGCAGATCAGGCTATCACTCTTAGATGCCTTATTTACAAACTGTTGAACATGAATCAGACATCAGTCAGGGAGGGGCTACTTGTTCTGGGTCCACATGATGGCAGCAATTTGCATAGTTTCATTAACCCACCTTCACAAATGACTCCTGCAATGGAGTCTTCATTCTCAATAGGAGCTCAACCTCTGACAACCAAAGTGGAAATTTTACAAGAAATTAAGTAGAAGTTATGCTGGTGGCTAGACCCCTTCATTCTTCAAGAAAGATCACCACTCCATTTATATCCTCACCTAGTAATGTTAGCAACAGATGCCTCCAGAAAGAGGATTGGGAGGCCCATATGGACCCATTTCGAACTCAAGGGACTTGATCATTCATAGAAAGACAATTTCAAATCAACCTTCTTGAATAGAGAATGATCAGGTATGTTCTAACAACGCTTCCTCCATGGGGAAAAGTATTCTCATTCAAACTGACATGTTCTTTGTGAACAAGCGGGTGAGCATAGGGCCATGGACTCATTGCCAAGAATCGATAGTGATGTGGGAATGTGAATGCAAACATCAAGCTGTCCTGAAAATGACCTACTTTCCAGAGATCTCCAACATGTCAGCAGAGTTTTGTGATCACATGAATGGGCTCTGCAGCAGTCAATAGCTGACAGATTATTTAGTCTATGGGGACTTCCTGCAATCAAGCTATTTGCATCCGAGCAAAACAAAAAACTGGAAAAACTTTGCTCCATTCTTCCCAGTGAACTTAGATCTATTCGGGATGCTTTATTGCCAGATTAGAATGCAGATCTCATGTACATTTTTCCACCAACTCCACTGATAACCAGCATGGTACAAAAAATGCTCAAATACTAGGTCTGTCTGATCCTCTGGCCTACACAATTTTTTATTGTGTTTCTAGTAGATCTGTCCAGCAGTCCTACAATATCTCTTGGATCAGTTTCATCGTTATTAACTTAATTTGATGGCCTGGATGTTGAGCACTCAATGATCACCAAATTGCCCTTACCCAAGGAGGTTGAGGACATAATAATGTCTGCCAGAAAACCATCATCTAAAAGAGCGTACATTTTTAAATGGAAAAGGTTCTTCATGTGGTATCAACATAATGCCTTGGATCTGTTCACCTGTGAACCTAAAGACTTACTAGTTTATTTATTATAAAACATTTGTATCCCATGCTCTACAAATTAGCCCAAGGCAGCTATTTGCTCTCTCTTTCTACTTCAGGTCTGAGCTCATCAGTAAGCGTGCATGTGGGTGCCTTAGCAGCTTACCATGCTTAAATCGAGAGTAAGCCAATCTCCACTCATGCATGAGATAAATTTGCATGCACTACATATTCATTGTGGGTATTCTGAAAACCTGCCTGGTTGGGGGTCCTCCAGGAAAGGTTTAGGAACCTCTGGTTTATGGCATACTAAACCTCCAGTTGTGAAATCACCTGCCCCATGGGACCTAAACAGTAGTCCTGGCACAGCTGATGAAGCTGCTGTTTGAACCATTGGCGTGAGCTTCTACCAAGTTTCTAATGTGGAAAGTAATATTCTTTGTAGCCAGTAATGTCAGCGAGCTTCAGGTTTTAGTTCATTATCCACCTTCTATGCAATTCTTCCACAATAGGTTGGTGCTCGGCACCCACCCGAAGTTTCTACCAAAAGTAGTATTTGCATTCCACATTAATCAAGCCATTGTATCACCTGCATTCTTCTCAAGGCTGCATGCACATGAAGGTGTGAGAGCTCTTATACTTTAGACTGTAACAGAGCCAAATGGCTGAATTTTAAAACAACCACGTGCATAAAAAATGGGGGTTACGTGCGTGGCTGGGCCTTGCGCACGCTGCGCGCATTTTCAAAGGTGCCCGGCCATACGGGAAACCCCGTTACGTGCAGAAGTGCCAAGCCCAGAGAAAAGGGGCTGTCCGGGGGGGGGGGGGGGTGGGGAGGGGTGGGAATGGAAGCAGCCGGTACAGCGGCCATTTGCCGCTGTGTTGGGGAAGCGCGTGCCGGCAGCCTGCCGGAGTGCGCACGTTGCTACTGCTCCTGAAGAGGAATAAGAGGTAAAATAAAAAATTTGGGGTTAGAAAGGATAGGGATAGGGGGTGGGGAGGAGAGGGGAAGAGGGAGGAAGGTCAGTTAGGTGGGTTGAAACGTTCCCTCCCAGTCCGCTCCTTAATTGGAGCGGACTGGGAGGGAGCTGGGAGAGGCCCGATCTCATCGCCGTGCGGAGGTTGCATAATTTCTTCCCCCCTTGCGTGCGCCACCCACACATATGCTCGGCCCTCGGATTTTATAACATGCGCGCATCCATGTGTGAGCGCCGGGAAGCGCGTGCACATGGACGCGCGCACGCACATTATAAAATCTACCCCTTAGCTTACTGAAAAAGGAGGACTTGGCCACATCATCAGGCTT
Source organism: Rhinatrema bivittatum (assembly GCF_901001135.1). Taxonomy (NCBI): domain Eukaryota; kingdom Metazoa; phylum Chordata; class Amphibia; order Gymnophiona; family Rhinatrematidae; genus Rhinatrema; species Rhinatrema bivittatum. The sequence continues at coordinate 36,619,937 of NC_042617.1, read as the reverse complement.
TGCATCTATTTGTCTCTTATGATCCTAACAGTGGCCAAACGAACATTATCCAGCTGGCTAGCAGACTGCATCGTGCACTGCTATACATTGGCAGGACTACAAATTAAAGAATCAAGGCTCATCAAGATAGGTCTATGGCTGTATCAGTGGCTCACTGCAAGTTGTACCTCTTGAAGACACTTGCAAAGTTATAACATGGTCGTCACAACACACCTTTGCATTTCATTACCGTCTGGACAATCTCTCAAACAGTGACTAAATTCGGGCAAGCAGTTTTGTGTTGCTTGTTTCACCTAATAGTTCATGCTCCAAGTTGGGGTCTGGGTGGCTTATTCAGGAAATGTTCCACTCCAGCCCTCAGCTTGGGCCTCCCCACATGTCAAGGCTAACTCAGCCCTGTTTGTCAGCAAGTATTCTTACCGTAACCATATTCTCCATAGACAGTGGAATGAATTAGCCATGCTAAATACCTGCCCACCTACCTAGCTAGAATTAGCTCTAAAATTGACTGAGTGGGCTCATGAGGCAATGCCTGTGTGGGAATTTTTGCCCATGCTGAGTAGAGCAAAGCTGTGCTAGCTAAGAGAGAGGGGTCTGTTCGGTGCCACCAGATGACATCACCCACATCATGGCTAATTAATTGTGCTCTCTATAGTGAACACCGTTTACGATAAGCAAACTTGCTTTAAGCTAGTCCAATGTAAAGGTATCACCTTTATTTTTTTTTTTTGTTCGTTAACCTTTATTCCCTTATTGCAAAAAATAAACATTAGAGTTTGTTTCTATAAAGAAATTTGGCAAGAAATAGGCTTAAAAAAATGTCCGAATTATTTGCCCACATAGTTTTCACACAATTTTCAAAAAGTTGAGCGATATGAAAGATTCTTTTGCTTGTTAATTTTTATATATTTGTTTTAAAGTAAAGTGCCCAAACAAAAGCCAGTAGGTCTGGTTCAAAACTTGCGTCACCATAAAAAAGAATCAATCTCATTGATCAGTTTTTTTTTTTGTTTTTTTTTTTAAGTGAATAGAGTCGCAGTACACAAGGTTGAATTGCATGTTTTTGGTACTTTTGATTTGTCTATTTTACAGACACTATAAGAAGAAATGCCAAGTTTTGTGAGCACTTATTGATGCTCGAAGGCCAAGGATTAGAGTGACTCACCTGGGGCCTGTATTTATTGCACTGGGGCTCATGCTTTGTCATTTGTTCTACTGCATTTGTGATTCTTTCTTGCTTGAATTCTGTCAACTGAGACCCACCTGGTGTTCCTCCACTACTGCTTGATGTTGTTTTGACAGGTGCTGGGGAAGGAACTCTAGGGACCCTTCTGTTACTTAGAAAGTGTAATGTTATTTTAAACATAATAAATTCTTGATTCACACCAGAGTAATTCAGAGCTCATTAAAGATAAAAGTGAGAAACGTGTCACAAAGTCTTGCCACCACTTAACATGATATCATTACTGCATGGTGGGAGTTTGGCATCCAGAGATTCAGCAGAAAAGAGTGGTCACCTCTTTCATTTGGCTTGAACTTGGGGGTGTCAGTCAAAAATGCCCCAAAACATTCTTCTTTTCCCAAAAAGATATTTGGTGATAGACTGCCCAGGCATTTTAACAAGAATAGATGTTGATAGGGGAGCCCTCTCAATGGAATTAGAAATAAAATGTACTTTAAGTAAGCTTTTCAAGATTCCTCCTTGAAAGTTTGTGTGAAAGAACTTGGAGAGCAGGTTTGTATTCTAAGTGTATCCCATATCAGCCCTTTGAGGATATTAAGTATGTGTGATTGCTTGGAACATGCTGTATGTACAGGAGTGCGATTCTTGAAAGCAGTATTTCAGTATAGTGGTAACATCTTTATACCAATACTATTGAAATTATTTTGAAAAGGTAGGCTGATTTTTTTTAAATTTTTAAATTTATTTTTTTTTAGCAAGTTCTTAGGACAGTTTAGATTAGCTGAATATATTTTTTCTCCACTCAGGATATATCAGCCACACAAGTGGGTGACATCATCTGATGGTGCCAACATTATATTATTATAGAAAGTTCTAGAAAAACCTTTCCAGGCTTTTCTGGGCATATGTGGGATTTCCTGCTTACATAACATCTCATGGCACATTCTTTTCTGCAGTGGATCAAAGAAAGATAGTTTAATTGACGATTGCTCCCAGTTTTTCACATTTAGTTAACCTTTTTTTAATCCTATTTAAATTTCAGTTCTTTTTTGACTCAGTTGCAAGGGGCGGTACCTGAGCATATCAATGTGTTTCCCTAAGTCCGATGCAGGAGCGAGATGTGAAGAGTAGGGTGAGGGAGGAGGGATGGGGGGAAGGGAAGGAGGAGGGCAGAGAGGTGGGAAGGAATGGGATGGGACAAGAGGAGAACAGTTAATGTGGCGGGTTATAAATTTATCAGTCTCCAATGAGTCATGTGGCATAGAGAATTTGTGAACAGGGATTCCCAAGAAGTTACTGATATTTTCTGGCTTATACTCAGTCAGACCATTAGAGCAGCACTTTTGCAGGACACGGTTGTTTTTAGTTACCTGTCTCATCAAAATGGGCTCTAAATTAAAATGTGTCACCTGGAATGTGGCCGGTTTGGGTACCCCTGTAAAAGAGAAAATGTTGGCTCACATTCACAAATTAAAAGGAAATATTGCTTTTCTACAAGAAACGTGCTTGTCTCACAAGGAACATCTGAAGCCGAAACACAAGTGGGTTGGACAGGTATATGCATCTCAAGGTTCTTCTAAGAGCTGGGGAGTAGCCATTTTACTCCACAAATCCGTCCCCTTTATAGAACGAAAGACCATAGAGAATGGGACTGGGAGATATGTGATAGTTTTGGGTGAGTTGGTAGGTAATCACCTGGGAGGTGATTTAAATTGTGTCATGGAACCTCTCTTAGATAGATCCCCAAGTAATTTAGGATCCTATAGTAAAGCAGCTAAGGGAGTTAGTTTTTTTTATAGTACATTACAACTACTTGATATATGGTGTACCTTAAACCCTCATACTAAAGACTGTGGGGCAGATTTTCAAAGCCCTACGCGCGCCGGGCCTATTTTATAAAGGCTCCGGGACGCGTCTAAGTCCCGGGGCTTCAAAAAAAGGGCAGGGTGGGGCTTGACCAAGACATTTTGGAATTGACTACTAAGGTCCAGGATGCCAAACATTTGTTTTATACAGTTGAATTCAGATGTTGATAGAAAAACTTTTTGGTCCCTCCAAAATATTCTCAATGACAAACTGCATCAGAGGGCGATGTCATCTCTAACGGTCCTCTAATGGCCCAACTAGTTAAACCTGAGTTGGGATCCTCATTTATTACCGCTTTGATAGATGAGCATGGAGTTTGTTACTTCCTCAGAGGACATTGAGAACATTTTTCGAGATTACTATCACTCCTCATATTAAAAAAAGAAATACTGATCAGACGGCATGAGACAGTTATCTAAATGAGATCACTCTACCAACTTTGTCGGAATAGCAAGTGGAATTTTTGAATCACCCCATTAATGATATAGAAATTCAAACAGCTATATCAGAGCTCAAACCTTCGAAAGCTCCTGGGCCGGATGGGTTAACAGTGGGTTTTTTAAAATAAATCTTTGAACTTAGAAGTAGTGGACTCACCAAAAAATCTTTTTCAGGATATGGTAGTTAGCCGGATAGCATGAAAACAGCACATGTTATAGTGCTGCCAAAACCGGGAAGAGACTCCCATTTAGCCTCATCTTATCGCCCCATATCTTTGTTAAACATAGACATTAAATTGTATGCAAAAATATTGGCAAATCGGTTAAAGCTGCTCTTGTCAGATGTTATTTACATAGGGCAAGCTGAGTTTCCTAAGGGCAGGAAATCCAGCATGAATATTCGGAAGCTAGCGGTTCTGCAGACTATCTGCGCAACTAGAAATGAGAAGGACCCAGTGTTTATAGGGTTTGAGGTGGAAAAAGTATTTGATAGGGTTGACTGGTCCTTTTTAGAAAGTGTGTTACAAAAAATGGGGTTTCGGGGGTTTATTCACTGGGTGAACAAGGTACTATATAGTAATCCCTCTACAAGTATCTGTGTTAATGGCCACATATCTTCTCCCTTGTGTCTAAGCAGGGGCACCAGACAAGGTTGTTCCTTATCCCCTCTTCTTTTCATTGTAAATCTGGAGCTACTAACACAGGTGTTAACTGAGTGTCTGCAGCATATCGACTTAATTCAGCGACAGAAGCTTTCAGTGCTATTTCTATTTCTATGACATTTTGCTTCCTTTTGCCTGAAGCAAAACGGCATCTGCAAGCTATTTTAACTATTTTTCACCAATACGGGCAAAACTCAGGTTTTAAAATTAATTCTGATAAATCTAAGGTGCTGGCGTTGACAGATGGGTTGGAGGAGTCCTGGGCAGTCTTTCCTCTACAATGGGCTTGATACGAATTAAAGTATCTGGGGGTTTACATCCACCACGATCTGCGGAAATGGTACAGCTCTAATATTTCTCTGATTGTTGGGATTTACAGAACAAAACCAACAATTGGATGGAGCTACCACTGAAATATAGTTGGTAGGATTGCACTGGTCAAAATGATGCTACTCCCTAAATTGTTATATGTACTACAAATGCTTCCATTCATTAAAGCTGATCTTCAATCTATACTGAAAATACGTGCCACCTTTATTTGGCAAAGGAAAAGAGCACGCATAGTCATTTCCAAATTGGTGGTTCCTATCACTGAGGATGGGTGGGGTTTTCCTAATTTTAGGTATTATAATGTTGGGGTGTATGATGAGAGACCTGGATGACTGGCTTCTTTCCTCTGTTTATGCTGACATTAATATGGAGTGCTTGCTTGCTGACCCAATAGATTTGCGGTTCATGTTACAGTCATGAGCAAAGAAAAGCTGGCTGCTAATGTGCGCTCTAATATCCTGGTATGTAGTATGTGTCAAGCATGGAGAGGGCTGCAACAGCACTTGGGTTTGACCTGGGAGGTTTCTTTATGGCTCCCGCTATGTGGGAACTTAGATTTTATGTCAGATCATAGATGATTTCAGGTGCTCAAGCAGAAAGGTATTGATACCTTAAGCTTTTTCATTGATGCTGACTAGGGCAAAATGCATAGTTTTGAGGTATGTCAGCAAGCACTTGGCTTTAAGCAGCAAGACTTTTTAGCATACAAGCAGTTATGGAGTTATGTAAACTCTATCTTGCCTCAGGAAGGGGTATTGTTTACCTTGAGTGCTTTTCAAAACTTGTTGTGTATCTGCCATACTTAAAGGTATAAACTTTCCCATATGTATGGTTATCTGCAAAAGCATGCCAAACATACCATCATGGCAACTTTGGCAGGTAAATGAAAGGCTGACCTAGGAGTGCTCTTGTTGGCTCCAGAGATGTTAGGTTCTCTTACTACATATAAGGCTATTTTCTCTGCCGCTCTGAGAGTTTAACATCTACATATTTTATACAGATAGTGGTTTCGCCCATCCAAGCCTTCCAGATGGGTATAGCTGAAATGGCTAATTGTTTGAAATGCTACACTTTACATTGTCTGTGGAAATGCCCCATCGTAGCTACCTTTTGGAAAGACATACTATCCAAACTAAATGACATATTGTCGATCACTCTTCTGTGTCAAGCCTCAGTGTGCCTTCTAGGGGTCTGAATTATGGAGGAGTGTGGTGCGCCAAGGGGTTCACAATTGATTAATAAGGGTTTTCAGTCACTAAGAAATGCTTGCTGTTGAAGTGGATTTCCGTGGACCCTTCAATGATGGCATTCTGGCACTCAGAGATGGTAGGCTTGCTAATGTTGGATCACAAATCCCATATGCTGCAGTCTCAAAACAATATTTTCTTTAAACTATGGGGTCCATTCTTGGCGATATTCCCAGAGAGTATCCAAACGAAATTCAAGGACAGGGATTCCTAATCTTAGTCTTAAATGCCATATATAGTTCTCTTGGGTTCATGGGTCCTACAGCTTCTGTTCCGTTGTGTGTGAGATACTGATGCTTTCTGTCATGTATAGAAGTATTATGTTTTCTTTATTGTGTATAAGGATAATATGGAGGCTGGTAACATGATTGTGATTTGTGGGATAGGGGGTTTAGGCTTGAGAGGGAAGGGATGCCAGATATGAGGATTCATATATCTTGGGAATATTATCTTGAAGTTATGTTTGGAAACTGTGGAAAATAGACCATGTTATATTTGTTTATTTGTTATATTCTGTAGTAGTTGTGCCAATAAAAATAATTACACACACACAAAAAAAAAAAAGAATGCGCCATAGAGCTGCACATTTTTTCAGGGAAGGAAGCTTACTATCACAGCGACTCCCCTCCCCTGTGATAGTAGGACCCCTCCCGCAATAAACCTTTGCGGCTTAGTGGTTCTAGGGGTGAGTTTGTACCTGAAGCAATAGAGGGTGAAGTGGCTTGCCCAAGATCAGAAGAAGCAGCAGTAGGATTTGAACTCTGGCTTCCTTGGTTCACAGCCTGCTGCTCCTCCACTCCATTTCTACCTGAACAGACAAAGCGAAACAGGATAATTCCTCCTGTGTCCCATCTCTCTTGGAATGATACTGAAATCCATGCACCTGGCAGGAAAAGAGAATTATCCTAGCAGATAAACTGTTGGCGCCAGATCTCCATGAGCGGTTGCTGGATCAGGATACAGCGCACACAGTTTTTCTGGAGTGGGGCCACATCTGAGCTAGATCTTCTCACAACTTTTGCTGAGCAGGAAGATCCAAATATTCTGCTCCAGGAGCAAGTTAGCATTAGATGGCTTTTTCCTTCACTATGGTACAGATCTTCAGTATATGTATTCTCCAGTACCCCTTGTATGAAGAACCTTAATGTTCAGGAGAGACCAGGGAAGTACGATTGTCATAGCTCCTTCCTGGCTGAGACAGATTTGGTTTCTGCTTCTTCAGGAGTAATCCATTAGGAAACAAATCAGGTTGGGTGAATCACCAGACTTTATCGCACGGAACCAAAGAATGTTACTACATTTATTCTCTAGGCCTTCTCAGCCTGGATGTTGAAAGGCAGTTGATTCATTCCTTTAGTTTCTCTGATGCGGTATCTCAGGTCCTTCCGGCTCCTAAGATGGAGGCCATCAGAAGATCTTATGAGTTTAAATGGAGGAGGTTCACCATCAGGTGTAGGGGCAAGGCTTTAGACCCTTCTCTTGCTCCATACAAAAACTGCTTGAGTACGGTCTCCATCTTTCGGAGCTGGACATTAAAATCGATTCTGTTAGGTGACAGTTACACTGAGGTGAACTCTCACAGCCTTTAGCTGTCACATTTATGCAGAGCTTGCTTCAATTGAAACTAACCATCAAGACACCTGCTGTGTCGTGGGACCTCAATGTGGTTGTCACCTAGCTGACGAAGGACCTCTTTAAGCCTCTCATGTGAGCTAAAGTATTTGTACTAAAAAGACATTTTTTATGCTGGTCATTTCAGGCTGCAGAGTTAGTGAACGCTCTCTGGATATAGCTAGGAATATGTATAAAAGGGGGGAAATGAGGATAAATATCAATTTTTGTTTTGATAGGATGGAAGAAATTTAACTACGTTTGTATGTAACATTGTGTCCTATCATGAGGAAAGCTGCACAGTGAATCTAAAGTGACAGCAGATGTACTGTGGTTAAAGCCAAGGAACCAAAGATACTTTAGAAATTCCTTCAGTTCAAAATAGACAAAATCCTAAGAAGGAGCAGTGGAATTGTTTTATCAGCCTTCATCAGCTATAAATGAATGTAACTTTTAATCTCTGTAATGCAGATCATTTGATCTTTCAGAAATCTGAAGTTTGATGTACTTGTTACTGAGTCTAATGGTGTGACTAATATATGTTCATCTGAGAGAGTGCATGCAGGAAGGTGTTAATACCAAAATTATAGGTCCACTTACAAGAAAATTAATGGGTATGGTTTTTGTATTTATTGAATCTTCAAAGTTGGCTTAATGCAAATACACTTAAAAGGCATATAAAATGCTTTAAGAGCAAGGAAAGGCAACTTTTGCATTGATTAAGCAGAAAAGGTCAGCTTTGCTATGCATTTCTTTATCCAGGAGCATAACTAAAGAATTTTCGGTAGATATTTTCAGGGGATAACATTCCTTATTGACCGTTATAATGAAGTCATCATAATAACAGCTGCAAGGTATTGGTTACACTGCTGGAATTCCTTTCATACACAATTTTTTATGCAAGCTTTTTGAAGCAAAAAAATTTAACGATAACAGGTGTGACCTTTAACCTCCCCAAACTAGAGGACTTAATCATCAGCATCACTCAGTTACCAATTTACAGAGGAAAAAAGAAAGGAAAATTACTTTTGTCACAAAGATAGCTTTGAAAAGCTTCTTATTAAGTTTATTTCTACTTCTGACATTTGAGCAAAGGCAGTGATAATTTACCATCCTGCATACTGCATGCTATATGTTTCTGCAGGGCTGGAAAAAAAATGGCCACTAGGTTGCCCTGGCATCTAAAATTCAGTGCCTGGCACCTGCTGCTGGGAAGAACAGCAACAGCTGGGCCTGGGAGGGACGACGATGGTGACCCAGAGATGGGAGCTACCGCTGGTCTGCAGGAGACGGGAAGACGTGAGAGAGAGAGAGAGGCTTGGAGGGAAGAAAAAAAGGTGGGAGAAGGGGAGAGCAAACTGTTCTTATTTTTAAATTTACTTTAAAAAAAAAAAAAGTTTTACCCCTGATTTCTGGAGGTTTAAAGGGTCACAGGTAGGGTTGTTAGAATGGGAGTGGCTGGCATTTACCTGCTGAAGCATCTAAGATATTTAATCTGAGGCAATACAGAGACTTTGCGGCGCAGCAGAACGAGCCGTTCCTGTTGATTGAATTTACATAGCTTTCTTGCTGCCCCATTGAAGAAAATGAAAATAAATGTGGAGATTTAAGCGGAAGCATCACATTGTAAACTTATTTTTTCCCCCAGAGCTCAATTAAATTTTCAGAGCAATGTAATTAAATTTAATTTGTGATTTGAAGATCTGCAGATTGAAAGAGGGGGAGTTGACTGATTGTTCTGCGCTCCACAAACTCTTTAAAATTATAAACAGATGTCCGCTATGACTGTACAGCTCACCACGTCTGCAACTCCTGCCAGTTTAAGGCAAGACAGTGACAATAAAAGAGAAATCAGGTAGGAAGGGTGAGACTGTGCAAACCACAAAATGGCTGGAGTGCACCGATCTCTCCCCCTCTCCCTCCCTCCCCATCCTCTCTGCTGTTCCTCGTTTGTTTCTCTCCTTTTCCCTTCCTTAACTCTCTCTCCTTCTCTCCAGCGCATCACTGACTCTGTTCTCTGTGCAAGGTGTTTGGCCAAAGGTTTTAAATTTGGAGCTCAGATTGGGTGCTCACTTTCTCATACAGTTCAAGCGTCCCTCACTCTCCTATGAATGCATTCGCTCTGCAGCTCCTCTTTGCCTACCTGTTCTCTCTCCCTACACTCTTTTACTTTTTTATTTTTTTGTGAGCTCTGAGTCTCCGCTTCTATGAGCTCCTTTCATAAGACACATCGTATCTTTGCCTTTCTTCACTGCCATCTCCCGACTCTGCACTTTCCACCTCATTGTGTCGTATGCCTGGCATAGTCTGTTTGTACATCTTGCTCTCTCTCTGACCATCTTCAAATCCAGTCCAAAATTTCACCTTTTTTGAAGCTGCTTTGAAATCCTGAGCTCTTCCCTAAATAAATAGACTTCCCTTAGACTCATGTTTGTCCGGTGTGTTTGGTCTTGACTAGATTGTAAGCTCCATGGGCTAGGGACTCCATGTGCAATGCTGCATATGTCAAGAAGCACATTAGAAATGGTAAATACTAGGAACATAATGTCTCCCTTAATAAAATTAATTGTACAGAGCTGTGAATAAAAGCACTATTGACTGGTGAGCCTGACTTCAGTGCCAGGAAAAATCATGGAAACTGTTATAAAAAATAAAATCACAAAACATTTAGATAGACATGATTTGATGGGACCTGTACAGACAGCATGCATTTACCCAAGGGAAGTCTTGCCTCACAAATCTACATTTTTTTGAAGGGGTGAATAAACGTGTGGACAAAGGGGAACCAGTAGATGTGGTGTATTTGGATTTTCAGAAGGCGTTCGACAAAGTCCCATATGAGAGGCTTCTAAGAAAACTAAAACGTCATGGGGTAGGAGGCGATGTCCTTTTGTGGTTAAAAGAAAGGAAACAGAGTAGGATTAAATGGTTTGTTTTCACAGTGGAAAGTGGTCTACAAAATCATGAAAGGTTTTGAACAGGTTAATGTTAATCGGTTATTTACTCTCTCGGATAATGAAAGGACTAGGGGGCACTCCATGAAGTTAGCAAGTAGCTCATTTAAAACAAATCGGAGAAAATTATTTTTCACTCAATGCATAGTTAAGCTCTGGAATTAATTGCCAGAGGATGTGATTATGGCAGTTAGCGTAACTGGGTTTAAGAAAGGTTTGGATACGTTCCTAGAGGAGAAGTCCATAAACTGCTATTAATCAATAAGGAATAGTAGCTTGGGATCTATTTAATGTTTGGCTACTTGCCAGGGCCTCATGACTTGGATTGGCCACTGTTGGACACAGGATGCTGGGCTTTATGGACCCTTGGTCTGACCCAGTATGGCATGTCTTATGTTCACTGTGCAAATGTAATGAATGGGCTGGGAGTGAGCACTTTGTGCAGCGGCATAGTTGACGCAGCCTCTTAGGCGAACCTATGAGGCCTATGCTGTCAGCTGGCAAACGCGCCCTGTAGCAGGACAGTCTGGGGCTTCATCTATACCAGCTGCCTCCCCCACAGGTTGAGCCCTTGGGTTCTGGTGGTTGGCAGTACTTAGACGGGTCCCTTGGTTAGTGGAGAGAGAGCAAGAGTTCAAGGGCATGCCGGGGTAAAGACAGGCGGCAAACTGGAGATACGGAGACAGGCCAAAGGTTGTGGGGCAGGCGACGGTGAACGTGGTCAGGTCCAAGCAAGAGGTTGATACCGGGAGATCAGTCTGGAATGGACGAAGGTACTGGACGAGAGAAGGAGAAGGCAAGGCAGGAAGAACAGGAACTGGGAACTTGAGAGCGACACACTCTGCTGATGCAGGAGACCTGTTGCTGAGGCGATGCTAGGGGTGCGGCCTGACTTATACCCAACTGCGAAGCCTTTAAGTGGCCGGGTGCATGCCTAAGGAGACCCATGGGATGGTGGTGTCAGGGCGGCATTACTGCTGCGTAAGAGGAAACTAGCAGCTTCCCGGCCACGTTGGAGGCCTTGTCAGCACCTGGGGGGCGAGCTTGCGGACGCGGGATCCTCCTGCAACTGGCAAATGTAATATACCATGGTTGATTATTTTCATTATGAATGTATTCCAAGCCACTGTATAATTTTTGTTTTGAATTGAAAACTTTTATTTTATACAAATGTTCCGTGAAAGTTGGTTTTTTTGTTTGGTTTTTTTTTTGTATTCAAAAAAACATGTTAGATATCCAAAACAAGGAACTGGACTTTAATAAACTGAAAAGATTTAAATGACTGGGTGCAGAGGGAAGGCCTGGGCTTGGCAGCGTTGGAACTGTGCCTGCTGCCCTTAATTGCCCGTTTAGATAATGAACCCAGGCAATGAGTTTGAAAGGGAAACATCATTGACCCTTAATGTTAGCACACACTCCTCAGGTTCTCCAATGATTAATTTTTCAAGTGATGCAGGAAGTGAAAAATGAAAGGTACCTTCCAATGCCTTTGCGTGCTCCCGGTACGGAAAATGATTGGCACTTAGCTGGCCGACTGCTGTCTGCAGGATAAAAGACGATGCAGTTTGTGTTAGTCGTTGTGAAAGCGAATAGTTATTCTTGGTTAAAAAGCTGACAAAAAATGTAAACACGTGAGCGCATGATCTGTGAAAGATGGATTAGCAGCCAGACTTAGCTTCTTCCGTGTGTGCAGCCGTTGAGAGACGTGCTGGGGGAAGGGTCCACAGTAACGGTTATGATGATGAGACAGCGGCTGCGGTTTCTCTCTCTTTCAGCATCATTGCTCCAATCCTTTCTGCCATTCTTACAGCTGCGACGAAGAGGAGAACTGGGAGCGGTTTAATTGATGGTACGCTCTGGTATCTCTACACAGTTTTATGGCTGTTCTTCAGAAGCTGAAGCTACAAAATTGTGCATTTATTTATTTAAAGGTAATCTACCACTGGTAAAATAAAATCATCCAAGCAGTGCACAATAAAAACAAACTTGATCAAATAACCTTCAAAGATAAATACATGCCAAATACAACAGTAATATAGATAGCTCTGCAGCTATTTACATACCTCTGGATCCCTGCTATGCAAAACAAATTTCAAAGGAAAACTGCATAGGGTGTTTTCCTTTGAAAATAAACTTGCAAGCCCTCAGGACACAGTACAAAGAACCTGCAGTCCTGTGAGCTCCACAAGGAAGCTGAAAATTACCATCTAATAAAATCTTAAAATGACTGTTACATAAGAACATAAGATTTGCCATATTGGGTCAGACCAAAGCTCCATCGAACCCAGTATTTTGTTTCCAATAGTGATCAATCAAGCTCTCCAGTACCTGGCAGGATCCTAAAGGGTAGCTAGGTAGCTGCAGAGTTTGCAGGTGCAAATTCTCTTCCAGGAGGAGTTGAAATACATTTTGCCCACATACTTTGATGGGTTGACTCCAGCCCTGTCCCTCGAGGTAGTGGGGAGGGCAGCATTAAAAGGGGCTTTCTTGTGAGCAAACACCTGTTTGCTAGTGGAGAATCCCTTTAAAAATGGCCTCTTTAGTGTTTTGTAAAGGATTTTTATAGAAAGGAAAAACAAATGCAATAGTTCATGAAGCCTAGGGCTATTAACTTGGAATTTCTCCTAACCGGTTATGAGGTCTTTCTATCATCTGAACATTGGAGCTGCTGTCTATATTGTTTAAAAAGTCCTCCGTTTTCTTCAGTAGATTATTGGTGTTATCTCTCCGGCATTAATAATCCATCATTGATGATCTGGGTAGAATTCCATGGATTTCTCAGAAGTGCTTAGGTTCCAAAGGTTTGCTAGGTTTAATAGCAGCTGGGAACACGTTCTCCATACTGTGTAATCTTTTAGAGGCCCATTAAAATATATCCGAGGACTATTTTTGTAGGTGCGGGTTTGTTTTTTTTTATTTGGTGCTCCCCGGTGCAAAATGTGGCAATTGCATAAAAGGAGCAGCTGTAGCACTCAGCGCCCCTACCTCAGCTCAAGCCGGGGGGGGCCATGGAACATCTGTTTGACGTGTCAATTTATGTGGAATTCCTACAAGGATTTATAGCCTTCCCAAGAGGCATCTTTATCGCAATCTTACTTCTACTTTCAGAATAACTAAGATCAACATTTGCTCCCATTGCTATGGCTGTTAAGCATGTAATATATTGCTGTTTAATTGGTAACTAGAATAATTAAAAAAATATATATATATGTATTTTGGACCCTAAGATTGGTTACATTCCTCTAAGAAGTAGCGGTGACTTGAACCCAAAATGTTTTCTTAGTTGAAGATTTGGATTTACTGTGTGGCCCACTGACCTTACAATATTTCCATACACAAAATCTGCATGCTAATTTTTTATGTCCTACCTCTATGTAGTGTTAAAGTAATCAGGAGCCAAAACACCACATATTAATTATAATAAACAATAACATTAATGTGGGGACACAATAACTAATTATAACAGAAAGCGCTTTTAAATTTTTGAAGGCATCAAACCTGGAGCTTCACCAAAAGAATTTTTATAATGAAGAACACCGCCCCCATGTCATCATGGGCCAGGCTTTTTCTTTTTAACAAAACCTGATGAAACAAGTGCATTTACGTGTCAAGAAAATGTTCAAAATATTTTAAAATAGGCGCCCCCGTTGTCATTCGTAGTGACACTTAACTTCTCCCGGAGACTGGGTCTCTCGACATGTAAGAAGCTTTTACAAAACTGCAAGTCCTGACATCGATGTTTCGAAGGAATTCTTCATCAAAGTCTTTGGTGCAGGTCTCCTGATGAAGAATTCCTTCGAAACATCGACGTCGGGACTTGCGGTTTCAAAGCATTCTTCACGAAGAAGCCCAGATCTCTTTTCCAGGGTTGTAACTCCTAATATGGAACCTACCATTTTGTAACTGTAGTGTGGGCTACTTTTCCCTCTGTGCATCACTTTGCACTTGTCCACATTAAATTTCATCTACCATTCGGATACCCAGTCTCGCAAAGTCTTCCTGCAATTTCTCACAATCTGCTTGTGGTTTTAATACTCGGAATAATTTTGTAACATCTGCAAATATGATCACCTCATTCATCGTTCCTGTTTCCAGAACATTTATTAATATATTAAAAAGCAGTGGTCCCTGAGGCACTCCACTGTTTACCCTTTTCCACTGAGAAAACTGACCATTAATCCTACTCTCTGTTTCCTGTCTTTTAACCAGTTTGCCATCCATAATAGGACATTGCCTTCTATCCCCATGACTTTATATTTTTATGAGAAGTCTCTCATTTGGAATTTTGTCAAACACCTTCTGAAAATCCAAATACACTATATCCACTAGATCACAATTATTCACATATTTATTAACCCTTTCAAAATATGTGGCAGATTGATTGAGGCAAGACTTGCCTTGGGTAAATCCATGCTCGCTGTGTAACATTAAACCATGCCTTTCTATATGTTCTGGGATTTTATTCTTTACAACAATTTCTATGATTTTTCCTAGCACTGAATTCAGGCTCACTGGTCTATATTTTCCCCATCAACTTGGAGCCCTTTTTAAAGAACAGCTTCACCTTTGCTACCCTCCAATCTTCAGGTACAATAGGAGATTTTAGTGATATGTTGCAAATTATTAGTAATAGATCTACAGTTTCATTTTTTAGTTCTTTCAGAACTCTGGGGTGTAAAGTATCTGGTCTAGGCGATTAGCTTCTCTTTATTTTGTCAGTCTGCCCTATTACATCATCCAGGTTCACTGTGGGTTCTTTCAGTTCTTCCAGATTATCACCATTAAACATTGAGTCTAGCAGGGGTATCTCCCCAACATCCTCTTTAATAAACACGAAAGCAAAAAATTCATTTAGTCTTTACACTATGGCCTTCTCTTCTCTAAGTGCCCCATTAACCCCTCAATCATCTAACGGTCCAACTGCCTCCCTCACAGGCTTCTTGCAGTGGATATATTAAAAAAAGGTTTTATTATGAGTTTTTGCCTGTATGTCCAACTTCTTTTTAAATTCTTTTTTTGCCTTCTTTATCAATGTTTTACATCTAACTTGCCAATGCTTATGCTTTTTCCTATTTTCTTCAGTTGTATCCTTTTTCCCATTTTTTCAAGAAGCTCTTTTGGCTAAAATAGCCTCTTTCACCTCTCTCTTAACCATTCTGGAACTCATTTGGCCTGCCTTCTGCCTTTTCTAAAGCATGGAAGACATCTGGCCTGGACTTCTAAGTTGGCAGGACCCAGTGAGAGTGAGTCTGTGTATGTGTGTAAGACAGCGAGCCTCCGGGGTGAGAGAGAGAGTGTGGGTGTGAATGCCAGAGAGAGGGAGCCTATGTGAGGAGATTGTGAAGGAGTGTGTATATGTGTGAGAGATTGGGAGATAGTGTGTGTGAAAAAGGGATTGTATGTATGTGAGGGTGCTTGTTTGTGAGAGAGGGAGACTGTGTGAGGATGTGTGTATGTATAAGAAAGAGAACCTGTGTGAAGAGAGAGAGAGTGTATGTGAGTGTGAGAGAGAGAGAGGGAGCCTATGTATAGGGTGGGTGAGCAAGAGAGGGAGCCAGTGTGCTGGGGTTTGTGAGACATAGCCTGTGTGAGGGGTATGTGTGAGAGAGAAAAGACGCCTATGTGGTGTGTGTGCAAGAGAGAAAGGGAGCCTGTATGAAGGGATGTGTGTGTGTGTGCGAGAGAGTAAGGGAGCCTGTGTGTGTGTGAGGGAGCATGTGTGAGGGGGCAGTACTGAGAGAGGGATCAAAATCTGGGAGTGGAGATAGAGTGGAAGGGGTCAAGCATAGAGGGGGAGGGGAGAGATAGTGGCTGGTGGAGGAGTTGGGGCCTGAAAGGGCAAACTGAAAGGAGACTGGCCGGGGAGTAGGAAGAGAGGGTGGAAGGGACACTCTTACAGTGAACTTCTAGGGAAATTCTGCTCAAAATATTAAAAACTCTGCATCTTTAAGTAATAACTTTTTTCTGTATTACATTTTAAATTAATTAAAGACTTGTCATGTATATTGTGTGGTTTTGACCAATATAAAGTTTGCAGAATTTTAAGCTTTTGTGCGCAGAATTCCCCCAGGAGTAACCCTATCGTTGCGGTATAATTTATACCCAGGGGCGGATTGGCCTATCGGGGGATCGGACATCCCCCGGTGGGCCGGTCGCTCCAGTCTCGTGGTCTGCCGTGCGCGGCCGTGACAGAGCCACGCTCATCAGACCACGTGATGTGTCCTGGGCAGGCCTGGGCGGCGAATACCCGGGCCAGTCTTCCTCTGGAATCCGCCGTTGTTTATACCCTGGTATAGCACTGTCCCATTGGTTATCCTTCTTCTACCAGGTCTCTGAGATACTAATTATATCTACCTCTTCATTCAGTGCTATGCATTCTAACTCACCCATCTTACTTTCAGGCCGATTCAGTAAAGTTCGCGGGAGAGCGGACGAATGCCCGCTCTCCCGGCGTGCGCACCGGCCACTTGCTGGTGTGCGCGATTCAGTATTTAAATTAGGTGGTGCGGTAGAAACAGGCAAAAGGAGGCGCTAGGGACACTAGCGCATCCCTAGCGCCTCCTTTTAGCCCGGAGCGGCGGCTGTCAGCGGGTTTGACAGCCGACACTCGCTGACAGCGACGGGCTCGGAAACCGGACGCCAGCAAAATTGAGCATCTGGTTTTCGGCCCAACAGCCGCCAGCCCATTTTAAATTTTTTTTTTTTTTTTTTTTTATTAACTTTTTTTTACTTTTCGGGACCTCCGACTTAATATTGCCATGATATTAAGTCGGAGGGTGCACAGAAAAGCAGTTTTTACTGCTTTTCTGTTCACTTTTCCGGTGCCGGCAGAAACTAGCACCTACCTTTGGGTAGGCACTAATTTCTATGTGCAGTTTGGCTGCACATTTTATTTACTGTATCGTGTGGGCATACTTAATAGCGCCATCAACATGCATTTGCATGTTGAGGGCGCTATTAGGTGCCGCGGGTTGGACGCGCGTTTTCCTCCCCTTACTGAATAAGGGGTAAGGGAAAACGCGCGTCCAAGGGCAGGTTAACAGTGCGCTCCGTCGGAGCGCACTGTACTGTATCAGCCTGTTTGGAAGCTTCTGGCATTAGCATGCAGACATTTCAAGGTATGTATTTTATATGTATATTTGACTGTCTTAGCAGTTGACAGGTATAATTTGGAATCTTTTAACGCAATCTGTTCTTTACTTACAGGCCAAATGGGTTACATATGCTTTTATTGGAACCTTTCTTTCGGGATGCCCTAACTATCCTTAGAAGATACCTCCCTCCAAATCATGCCCTTCTGAGCGTATATTACCTTTCCTCCCATGTTCTAATTTAAAAAGCTGTTCTATCTCCTTTTTAAAGGTTCTTGCCAGCAGGCTGGTTCCACTCCAATTAAGGCAGAGCCTTTTCTTTCAGAATAGGTTCCCCCTTCCGCAAAATGCTGCCCAGTTCCTAACAAAACTAAAGCCCTCTATCCTGCAATATCCACATATTGGGAGTCTGGAGCTCTGCCTGCCTCTGGGGTCCTGCATGTGGAACAGAGAGAATTTCAGAGAATGCTACCCTTGACGTTCTGGATTTCAACTTTCTACCTAAAAGTGTAAATTTGGCTTCCAGAACCTCCCTCCCACACCTTCCTATGTTGATGGTGCCCACTTAACCTCGGCAGCTGGCTCTTACTCAGCACTGTCTAAAATCTACTGGATAAATGAAGCTTGACCGACGGGCCGCAAATGCGCAGTAGAGAGCACGTCGGGTCAGAGTGGAGCTAAGATGGCGCTCGGAGGAGCGGCGACGATATCGGGAGGAAATGCAGCAGCAGGAAGGAGCAGTTGAGGTGCGTGCCAGGGAGGGATCCCCTGAGATCTCCCGTCTCCATGAGCGGGCCGCGCTGAAGAGCACAAGAGGGAGAGGGAAAGGGGTATGGGTGAGCTGGGAGGGGATTGAGAGAGGGAGGGAATGAGACTGAGGGATGGGATTGAGAGAGGGTGGGGAGTGACTGAAGGAAGGGGAGGGAGAATGAGGGGGGGAGAGAGGGAGGGGAGGGAGTGGGAGGGAGAATGAGGGGGGGAGGTGGGAGGGAGAATGAGGGGGGAGGTGAGGGGGAGGGAGAATGAGGGGGGAGGTGAGAGTGAGGGGGAGGGAGAATGAGGGGGGAGGTGAGAGTGAGGGGAGGGAGAATGAGGGGGGAGGTGAGAGTGAGGGAAGGGAGTTTGAGTGACTGAAGTGAATGAGCGAGTGGAAGGGGGAGTGAGGGAAAAGAAGTGTAGACGGGTGCAGTGTCCAAAAACGAACCGAAAATTTTTTTTAATGTAGCCCGTTGTTACGGGCTTAACGGCTAGTCCTATATAAGTGATGTGTGAGGTCCACAAACTTCACACCAGGCAGGCAAATTACCAAGAAGTCCTCATGTCTACCAGCCACCTAGCTATCTATATTCCTAGTGATCGAATTGCTAACTATGATGGCTGACCTAACTCTTCCCTTCTGGACAAAAGCCCTTGGAGACCCATCCTCAGTGTGTGAGGGTAATGCATCATGTGGAGCGCACATCCCAGCTACAAGATCACTTCTTGCTACACCGAGTTCTTGCTCTCTGTCCAGGTGACCTTGCTCCTCCAAAGCAGCATAGGGGCTGCCAGACTGGAGTAGGGACTTGGCTACTATAGCTCTGAAAGTCTCCTCTATATACTTCTGTCTGCCTCACCTCCTCTAGATCTGCCATTCTAGCCTCCAGAGATCAGACTTGTTATTTCAGAACCAGGAGCTCTTTGCACCGGGCGCACACATTCAACCTTTCATCAATTGGTAGATAATCATACATGAGGCACTTGGTGCAAAAGACTGGAAGGTCCCCATCTCGTTGCTGGACTGCTGTCTGCATCTTAATATTGTTTGTTCCTAGTTAATTTAGATTGCTCAGGGAGTAGGGATGTGTAAACCAAAGCTTTAATTTAATGTGATGTATTTAATGTTAATTTAGCAAAGGCCTGCAGTGGGACAATTAATCTGTTTTAGATAAATCACTGATTGATTTTTTGCTGTGAAAATGTCTCTTTCCCTCTGAAATGGGATAAGCACCTGTAAGTCAAAGATTCTGTTTAGGAGTGGGTGGGAGGGGAAAGAAAGGCACACTTAGAAAATACCTTACCTTTCCTTACCTTTCCTTGTAAACCGATGCGATGTGCAAACGGATGTCGGTATATAAAAGGGTTTAAATAAATAAATAAAATAATGGAAGCTCCCAAACTAAAGATTCGTTAATGCCACAATCTCACTCTCCCACAAATTTCAAGTTCCCAAAATTTTCCAGTAAAGCAACACTCACCAATCCTTTTCAGCCACCAGCAAAATCTTCTGCTGTCGTTGCTCCCTCAGGATTTTGTGCCACAGTGTGGCACGCTGCCTATGGGCAACATAATCTTAAAACCGGTCCCGCTGGCTGCACTAGTAAATTAGGCAGTGACTGTGCTTGCGTCACTGCTTTGATGTTTGTTTTTTTTTCAGAACTGTCGATTTTTCATAAGCTTTACTGTCAATTTTAGGGTAAAGAAAAGGAGGGAATCTTGATTTAACGTTGTTCTTCTACACTTTGAAATGACATATTATCAATAAGTAAGGGAATTTTTAAAAATGGTATTTACCAATGGAAGAAATCATCCAGTGTCTTGTTTCGCTGGTTAAAATAATCAGTCAGGAGCTGAGGAAGAAATAGGTCAGTTTACTTCACTTATTTCCTAAATTCGTGGTTCTGGCAAAAGCTATGTGGACGCCGAAAGCAAACCAAGCGCTCCATGTCCAGCAGTACCTTATGCTCATGGAAACATGGAATATGGCAGCAAGCGTAAAAGCCTGCAAGGCCGATTTTCCCTGCCTGTTGCCGTACTTATTTGATCTCCGGCTTCCCCTTTGCTTTTTTGCATCTAAGAACCTCTGAGCTTGTCCCGGGTGTTCTTGAATTCTGATACTCTTTCTGCCTCCTGGGAGGCGCTGTCTCACCGACACACATTTAGAAGTACTTTCCTCGGATTTGTCTAGTGGAATTGCAGCTGTTTTCAATGCTTTTTTTGTTTTTAGATGGAAAGTAATAATGTGCATACATCTGACAGTAATGAAAAAGGTGCCCTCAATAGTGCAACAGCCTTGTAATGAATTCTGCAAGATAATTACATTCTTGAGAGCATCTCATAAATGAGATTCTCTCCCTGAAAGCAGGGTCTGATGAGCAGAGCCCTTGGGATGTTTTAACAAGTTGGCCTTTTTCGCTGTCGTCTATCCACCAGTTCTTCAGTAGTCTGTTTACACCTGTTTTTAGGTATCAAAGCCAGCAATGAGCCTGACTGCTGTTTCGTTTCATGAGTAGGGAGTTACTTTAGCCAAATTATTTCTGGATTGTATTTCCAGAATTTTTTTTTTAGCTTCACAATGTTAATACGTCTTTAAAACAAAATCTGTCGTTTCCCATTAATATTTCCCACAATGACCCTGACATCATGTTTGTTCAGTGCATTAGTCAA
Organism: Rhinatrema bivittatum; assembly: GCF_901001135.1. Taxonomy (NCBI): domain Eukaryota; kingdom Metazoa; phylum Chordata; class Amphibia; order Gymnophiona; family Rhinatrematidae; genus Rhinatrema; species Rhinatrema bivittatum. Next base: position 36,599,127 of record NC_042617.1, on the reverse strand, counting down.
AGTATGGTTCTGCTAATCCCGACTGCCCCGGAGCAGCCAAGAAAAACAAAGCTGCTTTCTCCTTCCCACATCATCTAAAGGAGGAGAAAAAAGGATTCTGGCCCTAGATTGTTTGCTTCTGGCTATTGTCCGTGATGTGTGAACATGAAACACTGCTTCCTTTTCCTTAGTGGTCGCTACAGTAGCTGAGAGTCGCAGAAGCATAATGTTGGATAAACTAGGCCACCATGACATGAAAATGATTTGCTACCTCATCATTTGATTTTTATGGAGTGATTCATTTCACTGGGTACTTTCCTGAAACGTAATGATGTGTCCTTCATTTTGACTTCATGTTAAAGTAGTCTGTTGTGAGATAAATTAATCATCATTCCACCATGATGCTCCCTTTGGCAAACAGAAATCTGTGATATAAGAACATAGTAAATGCCATGTTGAGTCAGACCAATGGTCCATCCAGTCCAAATCAGTTGGAAGTATCCAGCAGATCCAAACGGGGAGATCAGTCCCTTGTTGCAGACTCCCAGAAGTAAGGGGCAGCGATCCCCCACATCTCCTGGCTAATGATTGATAATGAACCTGTCCTCCAGAAACTTGTTCAAACCTATTTTAAATCCCTCTATACTGTTGCCACTGTATTGATCCATGGCGTGACCGCAACTTGAGTATTGTATGCAGTTCTGGTCAACCCATTTCAAAAAAAGGACATAAGAGAACTAGAAAAGGTGCAGAGTAGGGTGACGCAAATGAGAAAGGGGACAGAACAGCTGTCACACTTTTAGAAGGTGAGCCCTTGGACTGTTCATGCGAGCACAGACTAGGCCCCGACAGGTGGTGTCTGACATGTAGCAGGCTGCAGACAGGACAAGTGTAGGGTCCAGGCAGAGAGAAAAGCAGGCTAAAGTCAGGGCTGACGGAGTTTAGGAATAGAAGAGGAGGGCAAGCTAAGGTCGCAGCAAGGTCAAAGAGCCAGGCCGGGTCAGCAACAAGAAGTCAGTCCAAAGGGGAAGCAAAAGCATGGCCAGCAAGAACCAGGATAGGCAAGGAGACAGGAGCAGTGCAAGGCAGGTAAACGACAAGGACTGGTGCAGAAACAGGAACAGGTAAACAAGTTGACAGGCGAGCAGGATCAGGAGTGACAACACCTTGGCAGAGGAACCCCAGAAGGACCTGTTGCACTGTGAGCTTCCTTATATCTCCAGGCACTGATGACATCGGCCAGAACCACAGGAGGTCCTAGTCAGAGCCCCACTGGATGTTGCACATTGCAAGGAGCATCGTCGGAGGAGCCTTTGGCCAGAGGGCACTGTTGGGGGGGGAGGTCTGGAGCATTACATTGGTGCTCTTATAAAGAGAGGCCACATAGGAAAGGGTCCTTCAACTTGGAAAAGAAACTGCTGAGAAGGGGACATGATAGAAACAGAGCCAGTCATGGTGCAGGGCGTGCTAGGCAGTCACTCAGGGTGCCATGAGCTGAGTGATGCCCTGGGCACCACCGGCATTAGCCGTTATGCTGGTCTGGAGCACGCAACTGATTTTTGCCCAGGACGCCACTTTCCCTAAGGCTGGCCCTGAATTGAAGTTTATAAAATCAGAAATGGGGTAGAACAGGTAAATACAGGATGAGTATATACCCTTTCAAATAACACTAAAACAAGGGGGTACTCCTTGAAACTAACGAGTAGCAAATTTGAAAACAAAGGCACTTTTTCATTCAGCACACAGTCAATCTGTGGAATCTATTGCCAGAGAATGTGGTCAAGGTGACTAATATGATATGATTGGTATCATGAATGTCGGTATAAAAAAGCCCTAAATAAATAAATAACATTCAGGCCGATACAGTACAGTGGGCTCGCCCGCTCTCCTGCGATTTTAATGTATCGGCCCGATTATTAGCTAAGTAGGCTAGAGAAAGCCATCTCTATCCCTTGGAGCGAGTAACCAAAAAATAGATCTACTTTTTGGGATCTGCTGGGTACTTGTGACCTAGTCTGGCCACTGGCGGATTCAGGATGCTGGACTCGATGGACTTTGGTCGGTCTCAGGATGGCCTTCCTTATTTTCTGATTAGCCTTGACTTCATCTTGGCTTTCAAATGAAGGGCATTAAGTAATGTAAACGTTATTTGTGAGATGGGGGAAAAGGTTAATTAACTTTTAGAGACAATGTCGTCTTTTATTTTGTGTTTTTATGATTCCTCTAGTTAACTGACTGTAAGGTAAATAAGGTATCTGCCAGCAGTACTGAAACAGTGAGTAACTGACAGAGCTGAAGGCAAATTGGCAGTGAATGTTGGGCAGTTTGCTAGGCTTTGGTATCTGATCATAAATATTTTTATACATTAGTAGACCTTTTTTGCATCCACTGAAATTATTATAGCAGATATACAGATTATCACATGAGCTAGGCCAGTGACCCTATGACCTCTGTAAAATCCTGTCCATTCCAAACTGTTGTCCACAATATGAAATTGTCACAGATCTGAATTATAAGAAGTGGAGCTAAATATCATTGTTTTTTTACTTTACAAATGTAACCTGATACTGTAGAGGTGTTCACAGCATGATGCCCTTTACCTCTTAAGTTTGGAAGAATCCTGGTATTCTGAAGAAAACTTGCACCATTCTGCTTTCATGGAAATATTTAAGGGGGGGGGGGGGGTCAATCCTCTGAGCCTCGGGCCGGCTGGGGATGCTGCAGAGGTAGTGTTTATAACCCATCACTTGGAGCCCAGACTCTTGGGGTACCTGCGGAGCGTGTTCTGGAAGCAGCCATGATCTGTGGCCCAGGGTCAAGGCTTACTGCTGTGATGCCTGAGCTACATCGAGAGAAGAAGGGAAGAAATAGGGAAGAAAAGCCCTGATTGTTGCGAGTGAAGGCTTACAGGTGCATTCCAAGTGATCTGGAAGCCCAAAAGAGCAGAAGGGAACCAGCGTGCTTTCCTCGACCCAGTTGGACTCTGCCCCAAGTTCTGCTCCTTCTCATTTGTGACTGGGTTGGCAAAAACTGAGGTTTTCCTGATTAGACCCCCATCTTCTTCCTGCTGTAAAGCAGCCGTCTGAGTGCCAGTTTGTTTATTTTTATTTATTTATTTGTTTTTATATACCGACATTCGATCGAGAGATCACATCGGGTTACATGTAACTGAATAGAAAATGAAAATAAATGTGGAGATTTAAGCGGAAGCCTCACATTGTAAACTTATTTCCCCCCCCCCCCCCCCCCGAGCTCAATTTGATTTTCAGAGCAATGTAATTAAATTTAATTTGTGATTTGAAAATCTGCAGATTGAAAGGGGGGGGGTTGACTGATCGTTCTGCGCTCCACAAACTCTTTAAAATTATAAACAGATGCTACCAAGTCTGCAACTCCTGCCAGTTTAAGGTAAGACAGTGACAATAAAAGAGAAATCAGGTAGGAAGGGTGCAGACTGTGCAATAAATAGTGGGAGCTGCTGGCTCAGCAAACCACAAAATGGGTGGCGTGCACCAATCTCTACCCCTCGCCCTCCCTCCCATCCTCTCTGCTGTTCCTCGTTTGTTTCTCTCCTTTTCCCTTCCTTAACTCTCTCTCCTTCTCTCCATTCTGCCAGGAGCTGCACTGTAACAAAAAATAATAATTTAGAAAGATAAAATTACATAGCAACTTTGAACGGTTAATTTACATGGGAACTTTGAGAAATAACATTTAACGTGTGATTTGGAGAGGATAGATAGAGAGGTGGGGTGGCACAGAGGATTAAATATGTACAGTTACTTTACAAGGGGAACCTCAGGGGTGGTTGGTGGAGGACTGGGGAAGATTGATTTCTGAGCAGGGGTGGGTCCGGCTACTGATATGGCTCATTTTCGGGTAGAGGTGAGGTGCGCTATTTTGGAGTTGGGGACGGTGAGGAGCCCGGAGTCCATGGATCTAAGGTTTCTATGGGAATATGGCAGAGTTTAACCAGTCCATCTTATTGTTCATTTTTGTATGGTTGAGGGTTAGGGTTTTATATTGGATTCTTTGGCTGATGGGTAGCCACTGTAGTTCTTTGCGGGTGGGGGTGATGTGGTTGTATTTTTTAATGTTAGTGATGGATCTAGCAGCGGCGTTTTGTAGTACTTGTAGTGGTCTGATGGTGGCTTCGGGGAGGCCAAGGAGTAGAGTATTGCAGTAGTTGAGTTTGGAGAAGAGTATTGTTTGGAGGACGGTTCGGTAGTCTTGGGCATGAAGAAGGGGTTTGAGTTTTTTTTAGGGTTTGCAGTTTAAAGAATCCGTCTTTGATCATTGTGGAGATGTGATGTTTGAAGTTTAGCTCGTTATCAGTGGTTACTCCTAGGTTCTTCATAGCCCTCTATTTTAGGTCTCTCAGATAGTTTGATAATTTTATGGTGCTTCACTTGTCAAAAATATATATATTGTAATATTTAAGAGCAAGGAAATTGCTGGTATTGCAGCTATTTCAGTTTTGCTGTATTCGTAGCTGTCACACTATACAGAGCTGCAGGAAGTGCACATGAAGATCAAATACAGAGGAGAGGGTAGTGGAGACACTAATTGCTTTGCCGTAGTAATCAACATAGAAAAGTTTGAAACCTTGGAAACAAGTGACTATAGCAGTCTGCTGAGGGAAAATAGTCTGCAAAGTGAATAAATTCTGTGTGGTATTGTATAAGATTCTCGTACCAGTGTTACCACCTGAAATCTATGTCATTAGGCGAAAGCTCCTTTTAGGTGCTCGCTCCTGCTGTTATGGTGGTGGATGCAGGGGGCAGATCTACTAATAAGTAGAGTAGGGAAGTGCCCATGGGCATCTGCCTCAGTAGGGCGCCCGCCCTGTTGTGCGAGTCGTTTGTATCATACTATCAGCTGCAGTGCCATCTTGTGTGCGGGTGGGGAGGCGGAGGACCGCCGGCTGGCCACTTACGTAAGGGCAGCCGGAAGTATAAATCCGCTGCTGGATGGCTACACGGAATAACCTCACCACAAGAAGGTGAAAGCAAAACCGAAACTGGAATTTATTAATGGCCTGGGTTAGACGCAGTGTGGAACTCTGCTTGTGCTGGTGAAGGCAGACATCAAGTAGGGTGCGGGGCACTGCATTGCAGAAGGTGAGGGAAAGGGGAGCGAGGATGGGCCTCCGACATCTTTGTGTGCATGCTTTTATTTTCTGAGTGTAAGGACATGAAGTTACTGCTGTGGGCAGATCCTGATCACATCACTATATTTAAAGTTATGAATATTGTACAAAAACTGAGGAGGGGCTTAAAGAATGAGATGTTTAAAAATAGGAGTTGGAGCCATAAATAAGTATTTGTATTATTTTTTTTTCAAGTGACATAAGTTGATATTTTGAAGATGTAAGCTAATACCACTGCTTCAAAGGACCAGTGAATTTTGATTGGAAGATTTCACAAGAAACTTTTTATTGTCCATTTTCTCTCTTAACCTACTCATCTGTTTATCCACACAGAGAGATCTGCATGGAAAGATATACTTTGTGCATTTGAAGATATGCTTCCTATATCTCTATTGACTCTGCGTATATTTTTCTTTTGTTTTTGTTTTTTTTCAGACCAGCAAGACCTTTCAAGTTACCCAGAAGGTAAGGGTGCAGCACTTCCCTCGCTGAAGCAGCAGCCATTCTGCTTTCCTGAATGCCGCTGAGTATGCAGTCTGCTTTTCAGAGCTCGCATGTCCTGTGCCATTCCACGCGAAGGACTTCTTGAACTAATCGTGCTCTAGGCTTGAACAGGATGTGTTCTGTAGAACATTTATAACTTTCTGTCAGTGCCATGATATTGACACATACATGTGGGTCATACTTGGTAAATAAGGTTAAAAGAACTCATTTCTTGAGGTTTTGCAGCAAGCATAAAAATGGCACAGAATGATGGAAAAGCAAGCAAGTTGTCGCCGGTTGGTTTATTTTTCCTCCAGAGCCAGTCTGTTAGCTCTGCAGCTCCATGGATTCGGACTGAAATATATTTGTAGCGGAAATAAAATGGTTGAGACAAAAAAAAAAAAAGGGATGAAAGTTGCAAAACCACATATTTGCTAATCCATGAAAGATAAACAGGCCAGTGGAGCGCACTGTTAGCCCAGGTTTGGACGCGCGTTTTCGGCGCGCTAGCTTTACCCCTTATACAGTAAGGGGTAATAGCCCGTCGAAAACACGCGTCCAACCCCCCCCGAAACTAATAGGGCCTGCAACATGCAAATGCATGTTGCAGGCCCTATTAGTTATTCCCACGTGATACAGAAATTAACGCCTGCCGGCGCCGGGGAAGTGTACAGAAAAGCAGAAAAAACTGCTTTTCTGTACACCCTCCGAATTAATATCATAGCCATATTAAGTTGGAGGCCCCAAAAGTTTAAAAAAAAAAAAAGTAAAAATTTAAAATAAAATTTAAAATTGGCCCACGGTTCGGAAGAGGGACGCTCAATTATGCCGGCGTCTGTTTTCTGAACCCGTGGCAGTCAGCGAGTTTGAGAACCAACGCCGGCAAAATTGAGCATCGGCTGTCAAACCTGCTGACAGCTGCCGCTCCTGTCAAAAAGGAGGCGCTAGGGACGCGCTAGTGTCCCTAGCGCCTCCTTTTACCGCAGGCCGTAATTTGCATAGGCCACCCTCCTGAAACGCGCGTCCAGGAGAGTGGCCTGTGCGCGCGCCGGGAGAGCGGGCACTCGCCAGCTCTCCCACGCGTTTTTCTGAATCGGCCTGACTGTGATTAGGAAGCTACAGAATGACAATCTGAGGGAAGATAACCAATCTTTTTCTTAACCCTTCATTTCAGTATTGCCCACCAAAAGAAGCGTGTAGTGGTTAAATCAATGAGTTGAGCACTCATTTCCCAAGCTCGCACGCCTTATGACCTTGGGCAAGTCACTTTGATTCCCACTGCCTCAAGTACGACTTAGATTATAAGCTCTTTGGAGAAGTAATATATTGTGCCTGAATTACTGATAATGCTTACAATCCGAGTTAAAAAAGCATTACCGGCTGTTTACTTCTATTATATACCTATTTCTAGACAATTTTAACAATTTAAACAATTTGTTGCCAGAGGATGTGGTTAGTGCAGTTATGTAGCTGGGTTTAAAAAAGATTTGGATAAGTTCATGGAAGAGAAGTCCATTAACTGCTATTAATCAAGATGTCTTAGAGAATAGCCACTGCTATTACTGGCATCAGTAACATGGGATCTTCTTAATGTTTTGGGACTTGTCAGGTACTTGTAACCTGGATTGGCCACCGTGGGAAACAGGATGCTGGGCTTGATGGACCCTTGGTCTGACCCAGTATGGCATGTTCTTATGTACAAGAAGAGATTTCTTACCTATTTTTTTCCTGTTCATTCAGGCTGACCTCTTGCTCGTCACTATTGTCGAGAATTTCAGAGCACAGAGGTCTGCAGACAAAGCCCATCAGAACGTTAGAGACCCATCCGGGAGGGAGCAGCTGCTACTCAGTGTATGTCAGCAAACTAATCGCAGACAATAACTTTTTGATCTGAAAAGTTATTTCTGTCTGCAAAGAGCGTCTGATGCTGTACTCTAGTGATATATGTTCACTGCTGGCATTTCAACATTAATTGCCTTATAGCTAGCTGTGTCGAAATACTGTGTTAAGTGTGTTATAGAAGCTGTTGGAAACAACTGGGCAGATTAAATGACAAGAGAAAGCATAAGAGCCTGTGAAATGTAAGACGAGCTAGGAAAGGGAAGAGAGAAGAGGAAATCACGTCATAGCGTCAGTACACCATGCTGCTTACCAAACATTGTTTGGGATGTGCAGGAAATGGACTGTTAAGAAGGGATGTGGATTCATTTGACGATGCCACGTAGTTATGCAAACTGCAAGGGCCGCCACTATTGCTGGCTGAAGAATTCCACCGTAAGAAAATTAAGGAAGATGAAGAGGCGAGGAGAACTGATTCAGAGGAAGAATCTCCTTTGTTAGGACTGTATGCAGAAAGGGGATCACGCTGGGAGGAAGTCGAAGGTCCCGCAGGAAATTCTTGCAATAGCAGTGGATTAAGAAAGAGATCTCGGTTTTCCAGCAGACACAGCCAGCTTTACTTTGAGTCCATCTTGCATGCTGTGCTCTCTGAAGAACAGAGGAGCTAATTTGCTAGAACGAGAAAGTGGTTTATGAACGTCAGTAACAAAAAAAGACAGTAGTCTCTTCTTGGGGGGTGACTGTAGCAGATTCCCAGCATAGCCAATAGCTGGCACAGGGGGCTGAAGAGGCTGTAGGCTATCAGAACTATAATAATCTTTTTGGAAAGAGTCTAAATTCCCTTAATAAACTCTTGCGGGTATTGTTGATCTGATAGTCTTTAAAGGCATGAGCCATATCAGATGAATGGTAGCAGTTGCAGAGTTGCTAATTTTATGAAAATAAAGGTTAACAAAAACCAAAAATATATATGAAACAATATTCTTATTAATTTTGTGTCAGTTGAATCTATAAAGCATAGATTTCCCAAATATATTAATAGTGGCTTCCTTCAGTTCAGTATCAGATTAGTGTCTGTTTCTGTTCTACTCATTTGTGCAATAGCACGGATTTGTAGTTAGAAGCACATGCAGAGTACTTTGACATAGGAAAGAAACCCGTCTTATAAAAAGCCAAATGGTGTAGCTTTGCTAGTTAAACTTACAACTGTGGCATCCTGAATGGAAAGGGTGCGCTTTCTGTAAAAGTGAGTCTGACCAAATCATCTGCCATATTTGAAATTAAAAGAGCTCAAAACAAGGTGATTGAATCCAACTGTTCCTTCGGCTGGAAATGTTCGTAGCCTAAAGTGTTTAGCAGTAAAACAAAGGCCTCCCTGCTACGCATAGGCAGTAACACAAAAAGTGCAAGTGTTCAGTAAGTGAACCCAACGGCTAGTGAAGGGCGGCAGGCATTGGGTCACTGCGCCCAGTTTAACCCGGATATTTGGGATTTTCAAATGAAGTCTCCTCTCACTTTAACAAACTGAAATCTCACCCCTGAAGGCTGGTTTACATCACTTATCATAGCAATCACCACGAACCCTCTTTGTAAAGAGCAGATTGGCATTGAAATGTTTCTTGTTTTTTGCGAGAACGTCCGCAGCTGTGTTAGGAGGACTGATGTGGCCTGAGAGCAACTCGCATATGAATATCTGAAAATTTCCCTCATTCAGCTCTTACCATAAACTCAGCTCTGTTGCAACTTTAAAAATGTTAAGAATGGACTTGCTGACTTCTTGGTAGTTGTAGCTCCAGGCAAGTGTGTAGCACTGCTTCATAATTCATAATAAATTCTTTTTTGACCTGGCAGTTTCCTCTTGCTCTTTTGTAATTCCAGCTCCATCGGAACCAGGGCTGGGATCTGGCACCATGAGTCTTTCATTCACAACTACCCAGGGATTTTTCCCTGTTTTATATCCCTGCCGACGTGCATGGTCTGCTCATTGCAGTGATGCTCGTGGGCCGGGGGCCCAGAATCCAGCCAACAGGGGTCTCCCTTAAACAAGGACCATGGCTCTCTATACCCTGAGTGCTGCAAACACTGCCTCTGCAGCATCCGCAGCCAACCCGCAGAGCGGAAGCCCCAGCCCAGGGACCCTTCTACAATGCCAGGGTGCACAGCTCTTACAAGATTAATTTCCATAATTCTGTAATGCATCATTGCAACTAGTAAAGGAGAACTGTATACTTCTCCTCAAAATACCTTCCTTACTTTTGAAAATAACATTGTGCCATCTGAGCCCAGTTTCCCAAAAAGGAACGATTCTTCTGTAGTAGTCCGTGCTGGCCCGGATTTCGACATAGGCAACTGCCTAAGGTGCCAAATACGCAGATCAAAGAGGAGCCTGCCTCTGTGTCTTTAGGGTCATGTGCTAGCCCAGCTTCAAAAGGGGCACTGCTACTGCACTCTGCCTATGGGCGACAAAATCTCAAATCCAGCCCTGAGTCCGTGGCAGATTTAGGTTTTTACCGCCCCTAAGCACTGCTGGTGCAGTGTCTCCCCCCCCCCCCCCCCCACATCCAGGAGGTCGGACACCAGGGAGCCGAAGGTTTAAGGCATTGCCCCCACAGCTCAGGTTTAGATTCTGCAGAAAGAATTTGAAAATTTGGAAGTGCATTGGCAAATATTTCCATCTTTTATATTACATTATAAAAACAAAATTGTTTTTCAACCTTGCTTATGTCTATTTTCTTTATACTGGGTAAGGAAAAGGGGGTCTAATGTATCAGCACAGGAAGGAGATCTCTGGGATGGGGAGAGGAGGAGGACTGGGAATGGGTTGAGAAGGAGAAAGGATTGGAGAGAGACTAGGGATGAGAAGGATGGGAGATATGGAAGATAAGAGGGAGAGGATCAGGAATCAGAGATGGAAGGGAGAGGGAGGGAGGATCAGGCGCTGTGGGGGGTAGGTTCCAGGATCTGGGTAAGAAGGAAGGTAGGCAGGCTGCAGGATAATGGGGGATAGAATCCAAGATGAAGGGAGGGAGAATCCAAATAGTAGTATTGGGGGGGGGGGGGGGGGAATAGAAAGGAGGTGTCCCTGTTAAACTGTTACAGGTGTTGACTTCTAGGCTGATGTCACCTTCTGGCTGATTGTTGCATTTCCTGTCTCTGTTGTACTTTAAGCTTGTGTTGCTTGCTGGGTAATACAAATTGGCACCTGTTCACTAGCTGCTTTCAATTGTCTCTGTTTCTAGTTATGAAACACCCACCTTCACCTGGTCTTGCTTCCCCTTACATCCCCATCTCCTCTCTAACCTCCCACCAAAGCTGGCATGCTCGCTCACACACACACACACACACACACACAGAGTCCTCTTTCTCATACACAGACATGCACCTCCCAGCCGAGCTCCTCTCTCAGCATCTCCTAACCCCCAGTGATCTCCCTCTCAGCACCTCCTGTCCTTACCAAAATGATCCTCTCTTACTCTCTCACTACCTCTTTACCACCCCCCACTCCCATGATCTCCTTCTCACCCCCAGCTGATGCTTCTATCACTGGTCACTTCAGCTGATCCAGACCAGCAAGAGCAGAGCAATGATGGTGAGGGAAGGAAGGGGCTGGATTGGGGAGCAGATCATTTTTTTTCTTCTTCTGCTCTGTCCCCTCCTGTCCTCTGAACTCTGTTATGCAGAAGTTCGTTCCCTTATTTTTGCTTTAATTCCTGTTGATCCTAACTTTCCCATACTGCAGCACTCTTCATTTTTATTAATCTTTGGAACATATTTTCACATTTATAGGGATGTGAAAGAATTCACTAGAAGATGTTTTGAATCTGGTTTCTGGTAAAGGCTATTTCCTGATGGAGCTAGAAATCATCATTGAAGTGCCCCTTTAGGTTTTACTTATGCAATACTCTGCAAATCATTAATACTCCCTGTACGGATGTTGGCTGGAAGTGCAAAGTTCGGAAGCTACTCAATAAATCAATAGTGAACACTTAGGTAGAGTTACCTGGCATTTGCTGTTCATGATTTGTTAGAAAATAAAAAGTAATCATCATTACCAGACGTGGGCCAGAAAGAAAAGCTCTGTTTATAAATAAGCCAGCAACAATCACAGAAACAGAATAAGCTCCTGGAAACCCAAATCTAAATTATGCAACAACCTTGATAATGGTATAATTACTTTTCAACAGAAGCAAATCCTTAACAGGCAGTGATGGGAATAATATTGAAGGGTCTGTGTGACCATAATGCTTAAAATGCCTGATAGCTGCATGAGGCAATGAATTTTAAACAATGTTCAGTTTTCAATATTTAATGCAACACTTTAGGATGCTGTCTAGCCAATGAGGAGAAAATAATTTTGTTGATCAGGGTCATCATTGGCAAGATGCATAATGTCTCACTAAAATATGAATCCACTGAGATACCAATATTTTACTTTATGTTCATGCTTATTGCTTCTTTTGAAGAGTAAATATGGCACAATAAAATAGAAATGCTTCTATTTTAGTAGGTGTCCTCTGAAGAGACTGCAATTGATATTGAAAAGTGCTTTAACAGCACGGAATAAGTAAAAACTGTCAATCAGTTTGCAATCCCTGCATTCTACTACAGTTTTGGAATTTTACACTGAACTGATGAAGATCTCAGACAGTTGGATGGAAGTACAAGAAAATTTCTCCATCTGCACCAAGTAATCTACAAGAATCAGTACATTCCAAGAGCTGAAGGTGGTATGGGCCTTATAGAAATAGATTACATAGCTAGAACTACTGTTACAGGGATCAAAGCCTACCTTGCAGCATCAGCAGATCCAAATACTCAAAAATTGTTGAAGTATGAAAGTGAACAGCCAAAATCGGTCTCTGTCCTTAAGCCTAGACAGTTTCAATGAAAGTAGAAGAAAATCCAAACGATTGCCAAAGTGGTTTAACAGTGAGGTGAAAGAGGCAATTAAGGCCAAAAAGGCATCTTTCAAAAAAAATGGAAAGTACACTCAAATGAGGAAAATAGGGAGGAGCAAAAGCACTTAAGTTACATGCAAAAAAGTAATTAAACATGCTAAGAGAGAATTTGAAAAGAAGTTTGCTAGAGAGGTAAAAACAAGTAATAACTTTTCAAGTACATTTGAAGCAAAAAGCCTGTGGAGTCAGTTGAACAGCTAGATGACAGGGGTCTCAGGGAGGACAAGGAAACAGCAAAAAAAGTAAATTAATTCTTTGTTTCTGTCTTTATTGAGGAGGATGGTCTTGTCATACTCATACCAGAAACATTTTTTGATGGTGATTACTCTGAGCAACTAAACAAAATCATAGATTGACAGACTAAAGAATAATAAATCACCAGAACTGGATAAGTATTCATCCCAGTGTTCTGAAGGAACCAAAACATTAAGTTACATTCCTGATTCTGATGATTTGCAACCTATCATTTAAAACATCAACAGTACCTGAAGATTGGAAGGTGGCCAGTGTGAGCCAGTTTTTAAAAAGGGCTCCAAGGCTGATCCAGGAAACTATAGACCGGTGAGCTTGATGTCTGTGCTAGGCAAAATGGTAGAAGCTAGTTTTAAAAACAAAATTATGGGGTTTAAAAGAATGACAGAGGATCCAAGATGGAGGCAGGCTGAATGCTACATGTGTGCTCCTACTCCCTAGACCTCGTCTTTTCTCTTTGATTTACTACTACTTGTCTTATGAGCCTCAAGAGGAAAGATAGACAAGGGGCAGTTTAAACTGCTCCTTAGGTGATGCCAATTTTGGGGCCTATGGATACCCATATTCTTCGAGGCGCTCTATTGCTGGATGTTGAGCCATGGTGTGTTCAGGAGGGAAGCGTTGCCTCCATCTTCCTCAGGCTTTTCAGCATCACTGAGCGATTAGGACATCCCCAATGGATCCCGCCACGATCAGAGGATTTTATTTATTTATTTAATCATTTTTGTATACTGGCCTTCCTCACTGGATATCAAGTCGGTTAACAATATAATAACTAAAATTCAATAGATAAAAATACAACATAATTACAATAGATCCACTCTGCTGAGAGGAAAGATGCCGAGGGATGATGTTGAGGCTGCGACTTCCAGCATGGACTAAGTGGATGGTAACATCATTCCCGCAGCATTTCCTCGTTGTGTTTCTGAGCTTCCAGATAGGGAGCAGGGATGGAGTAGAGAAGCGAGTGCAGACCTTAGGAAGTGCTCCTGTTTCTACTTCTTTTGCTGCTTCCTCTCAAGATGGCCAAGAAACGTTTTCTTTGGTAAGAACGTAGAATTTACTTTGGAAGCCATATGGGATGCAATAGAAGGGCTGGGTAAAGTGGTTATTTCTCAGATAATGCCTTTGACTGAGAAGACTTTTGCATTGGAAAATCTGTGGAAATGGCCAGTTCAGAAATATTGTCTCAAGTGACTGAGTTAAACATCGTGGAGCTTGTACAGGACTCTTTAGCTAAAGATAGTTATTTTGTCTAACAGACTGGAGAATATTGAGAATCCTCTTAGAAGGAAAAACTTGAGATTTATCAACGTCCCTAAGTGGTCACAGCAGTTTGCTAAAGACTTATTTAAGCATTATTTATATTTAATGGAAATACTCAAAGTTCCTGAACCAGCAATGCCACCATTTTCAAAGATATATTATCTTCCTCCTGTCAGGAAAGGATTTCAGGAACTTTCTCCTATATCTGACAATACTCTAAATGCTGCAGCATTATTAAGAGTTTTCAGATAACGTCTTAGCCCAGTCCACTGCCTTGATAGTCTCATTGGCATTAGAACCTGAAAGGGACTGGCTTTAGAGGTTATATTTTAGGCATCGTGCTGACCTGTTTTTGCAACATAGCCTTAACAAACACAAAAAAAGCATGAGTAGTTCTTGCCGATGAGATCTATGGTCCTACAGTTAGGTGCTGTGGTTTGGTTTTTTCCCCCATTCCTCTGTAAATGTGGTATAACGTATAAAGGAAAATCAAATGTTTTTATTATGAACCTTCTCAGTTGACTCTTTTTCCCTAGTGATAAGATTCCATAATCATTTTCTCCATTATTGCCAATGTCCTCATTGTAGAAGGCCTTGAAGTGCTGCTGCCTTTGTGGTGTTTTCAAGTTTTGTTATATTTCTTGTGGGATTGCGTATTTGATCCCTCATTATTGAGGACTTAGTTAGAGCTTTACTATTTATTTATCTGTTAGTTTTGTTCTAATAATGATTTTTATGTCAGTTGAGTTCTGCATTTCTATTTCAAGATGCATTTTGATGATGTAATATAAAAGAATAGAGTTAAAAAATAAAATAAAAATTACTGACCACATAGACCTGGTTTAATGGGGGAAGGTCAATAAAAAAAAAAAAAAAGGTACAGAGAAGGGCGACAAAATTATAAAGGGGGATGGGAAAGTTCCCTTATAGAGAAAGGGTAAGCAGAGCTCTGTAGGGCTCTTTTAGCTTGGAGAAGAGATGACTGAGAAGGGATATTGATTGAGATTTATAAAATCACGAGTGGGGTGCAACAGGTAAATAGGGAACAGTTATTTACCCTTTCAAATAACACTAGGACTAGGGGACACCATGAAACTGGCAACCAGCAGATTTAAAACAAATTGTAGGAAGCATTTTTTTTTTCACTCGGCGCACAATCAAGCTATGGAGTCTCGCCAGAAGATATGGTCAAAACAACTAACACAGACATAGTAAGATAGTAATGACGGCAGAGGACGACCAAATGGTCCATCCAGTCTGCCCAGCAGGCTTTTTATGGTAGTATCTGTCACGCCTTGCAGGTTACCCCAGGTTTTTCTTAAGGTAGTAACTGCCGCTCAGTGCAGTTATCCCCAAGCCTTATGATAACCCAAGAGAAATTTACTGCTAGCAAGAATTTTACTGGGTAATGAGCCTCCTTGAAAATTCATGCAGAGCTGCTTCTTCATGCTTTGCTTATGGACTTGACCGCAGAAGCAGCCCTGTGCCTTTTCTCTTATGTCTTTGTGTCAGTATCATCAGTGGGGTTCAAAAAAGGGTTGGATAAGGTCCTGAGGGAGGAAAAATCCATAAATAGTTACGAGCCAGACAGACTTGGGAAAGCCGGCGCTTATCCCCGAGAGTGAGATGCAAGAAATAGATAAACTATTTGGGGATTGGCTGGGTACTTGTGACCCGGAATGGCCACGGTCAGAGACCCAGCATGGCACTTCTTATGCTCTTATATTCTTATGAATAGAAGGAATGAGGAATTAACCATTACACTTGGGGAAAAAGGCAACGGAATTTGCAAGAATGTAGCAACTCACTTGAGGCAGCCCTATCATGCTATGCCAGTACTATTTGACCTCCACTGGCTTCCAGTCCAGTGGAGGATCAAGCACTAACTCGTATGCAATAATGGAATGTAAACACGAATCAACCAACCTCAAACCCTCTCTCACTAATTCCTGCTGAATATTTATCATACTATTACCATTCACAACTGTGTCATATTTATTCATTTGATTACCTATGTACCGTTTTATAGTCTTATTTTTTCACTTGCTATTCTAATGTATCAATAGGCTGAAATGTAAATATTGTGCTGTTCAATTTCTCCCCTTCCATCCCAAGTTTATTTTCCTTGTTTTTTGTAACTTTCCCTCTCCCTTTTTCTGATTCACTGTATTTAAAGTTCAAGGTTCTTATTGAAAATATTGTTTTTTACGTTACGCTTTACACTCCTTGTTATTTGTAAACCGGGTTGATGTGATGCCTATCATGAAACTCGGTATAACAAAAACAATAAATAAATATAAAATTGCTATACTCGTTCGGAAGCTGCTCTCCCTGGAATCCATAATGCTGAGTATCTACAATCCACAAGAGCCCTCCAATCAAGTCAGAGGGGCCTGCTAGATGTTCCCTCTGACAAACTTGCCCGTTTGGTCGAGAGAAGGGAAAGAGCCTGCTCAGAGGCAGCACCCATCTTTTGGAATTCCCTTCCAATGGAGATGTCAGATGGCTTGTGCAAAGGCTTTTAAAGCATTTTTTAAAATGTTCTTATGCAGACGGGCATATTCCTAAGCAATGTTCCCTCTAAGGACTGGGTTGCTGTTTGCCAAACTTTTTGCTTGTGAGCAAATATTTTGGGTATCATTACCTTGTGAGCCCTACTTTCTTTGATGCAAAAAGCCTATCTATTTTATGCTCACAGCAACCCAATCCTTAGAGGGAACATTGGAGCAGCATGCACACAGCATTTTTTACATACACACATTTGCATATTCACTCTCATACTCTTTCTCACACATATATTTATTTATTTATTTATTTAAAAGGTTTTATATACCGACAACAGTTTACAGATAACTTAAAACCATGGTATAATTAGGCATATCCTTTACAAAGAACATAGAACAGTCAAAATAACAAGCAGAAAACTGAATAAATGGTTGTTGGGTTCGAAATGGGGGTAACAAAAGTTGGGAGAGGAGGATAAATAACAGTAACAAAGAGGAAACGCTATGTACAGGTTCAACAAATACATTCAATGCGATTAATGAGCAAAGGAGTTGGTAAGCAAATACACACACATACTCATTCTCATGCCTCTCATTCACTGCCCAGACTGTCATACACATGCACACTCATTCAGTACTCCTTCTTTTCCACACTCACCTCAGTAACTGCAAACCCTTCACTGCCAAACACTTTGAGAAGCAACACAAACTCCTGCAAAAAAAGACACCTAGAAACTTGTCATACCATACCAGCACTATCTCAGGACTCAAACAGCAGCCTTCTTATGTATGACACGGCAGCAATGCAAACACACGCTCGCCCACATGAATGCACACAGCACAGTACTTTCCTTGCAACACGGAAGGTACCCCTTCTCTTTCTTCTCCTCCCATGCCTCTGACATCACTCAATGTAACATTTCTTCTGTGCTGGAAGCTGCTAATTTGTTTGGTATCCAGTGGTCATGCGCTCTACTAATTTTCCTGTAAGGCAGGTGGCCAACTCTGGTCCTTGAGAGCCATAAACAGGCCAGGTTTTCAAGATATCCACAATGAATATGCATGAGAGAGATTTGCAGGCACTGCCTCCATTGTACACAAATCTATCTCATGCATTTTTATTGTGAATATCCTGAAAACCAGGCCTGTTTATGGCTCTTGAGACCTGGAGTTGGCTACCCCTGCCGAAAGGTAACACATCTAAGGTGCCCTTGAGCTACAGGCATTGGAATGTTTTGGTCTATGAACAGAACAGATGAAAGCACTGAAAAAGAAAATGTGGCATAGAAGGAACAGCATCATGTGAAAGTCTTCCAGTGTAAAGAAAGAAAAAAATACAAATAATCATCCATAGCAACAATAAAACTCTTCAGCTGCTCCACCGGCATGTCTAACAGATTAGGAACCACTTTATTTGTTCTAAAGTGGATATCTTATTGCAGAGTTTGACAGCTGTAACAAACAGAAGATAAGATTTAATTTGGACGGCAAGGCTCCAATGTGTTGTGACCAAAGTTTTGTATAGTGAGAGGAACAGGGAGAGGCCACATGTGCTAACCAGGCGCAAACAAAAGCAATGGGTCCTTCTTTTTTCCGTCGATAAGCAGGCTGAATTAGCCATGCTATTTGGGTGACATCATCATGATGGCACTCTGGCGGACATCCACGTCTCCAAGCTAAAGTTTTTGAGCTGCTGTGCCTGCATGGTGCTTCTCGCATGAAGCACGAGCCCGGTCTCTTCAGCGAGTTTTTTTTCCATGCTCAGGCATGGATGTCTCTCGATCTCTTTACATTCTTATCTCTTTTTTTTTCAATTGCATTAACGATTCCTCAAACCGCACTTCTCAGTGCTATGATGTAGAATCCAAAAATCCAGGGTTTAAGTACTATCAGAGTGGACACATAATGTCTGTCACTGATGACCATAATTACTGCTACTTTTGCCTAGGTCCAGACCATGACCAAGCAAAATGTAGGGACTTGTGGCCAGATGCCTCCTAGGGCAAGAGACAGAGCAATGAAGATCGCTAGCTTCTGGGAATGGGAAGGTGCTTTGTTGTCAGGCAATTATGCGCCCTCTCCGAGGTGCATAATTGCCTGACAACAAAGGCACATTCATTCCTTCCCAGGACCCAATTCGATGTCACATGAGGTAAGAGCCTAGGGGTAAGAAATACACGATTCCTCCAGGGGTAGAGGTCACCTCAGCACCTAAAAAACCTAAATCAGCTCCTATTTCAAAAGCTCCTGAAAAAGAGGTGTAAAAAGTGCCATCGGAGCATAGGCGCCAGATTAAAGAACATGATGCGATGGAACCATCGAAGAAAGTGTTGGAAAAGAAGCACGCCGATTCACGCATTGCATAGACGCGGCCGTCAGCGCATGACACATTGACTTGCACCCTGATGCACGACACATCAAAATGATGCATGGAGCATTGGTGCATCCTTCGACATGGCCGCAACTCTCAACATACGAAGCACCTGTGCCAAGACCAGCCAAGTTCTGTGCATTGACACAGACTAATCGTTCTAAGTTCGTTGCAGTCTCCACAAAGCACTCTACCAAGCATGCGACACAAAAAAGCAAACACTCAACTGACAGAGTCAATTCACACTAATCTCTGATCCTCTCAACTGATCCCTTCCAGGAGATTCTTTCTCAGCCTCCCTGGTATCACCTCCTCCTATACTGATTAGCTCTAGATCAGCAACCTCACCTGAGGCTCAATCCATATGTTGTGGCTTGTCATCCCATTCACACCTACAATGCTTTATTCTTCAGAAGGATCTTTTACCAAAAGCTAGACTTCCTGTCCAAGAATGGGGTTCGTGGAAGCCGCAAATGTCTACTGAAATTTTAACTGCGGGACTTCACTCTCAGGGAAGACACTTCCTGTCTCCTCAGGAAGAACGACACCATAGGAAATCTGATCCACAGGCCATTTGATCTCAACAAGCCATAAACCAGATCTCCTCTATCATTAAGCATCTGTTCTCAACGTTGCATCCACAAACTTCTCCTCCACACCTTCCCAGTCCAAGTGGAGATGCAAATCCACCATCCAATCTTTCTTCTCCTGGGAAGCAACCATCTTCAGTTCCGGAGGATCAGTTTCATACAGTCCAACACTCTTCAATAGTCAGTGACTATGGTTCTCCATGCAATTACTCTCCACAAGATCATTCCCCGGACAGCTCAACGGCAATTCCCTTCGATCCCCCAGAGGAGCCTTCAGACCATTCCTCTCCTCCAGAGGATCTCACTTACTCATAATTTGTGGAAAAATTGGGCAATCTATTGGGAGTAGAGGTCCATAAGGTCCCTGACCCTTGAGAAGTGTTTGGGTTACTAAAGATTCTAGATGTGCCAGCTGAACCATCAGCTCTTCCATCACATAAGCTGCTGGACTCAGACTCCTCAGTCAATTCTTCCAGCCTCCAGGAAATTAGATTTAAAGTTTAGACTACAAAAGTCTGCTACATACGGTATTGTTTAGCTTCCTCACCAATCAGTTGTTGTGGAGTCTGCGATGAAACAGGCAAAGAAGTCTAGACTGCATGCTTCTAGTCCTCTGTTGAAAGAGCCTAAAATCCTAGATGACTATGCCAAGAAAAGTTTTCAGAACACACTGTTAATGTCAAGAATTCAACAGCACCAGTTTTATATGGTGCAGTATCTCCACGAGACCTTACAACTGATGAAGCCATTTTTACGCTCTGAATCAGGCCAACCGGTTACACCTTAGCTAGTCTGTGACCTGCAGGAAGGTCTATGCCACCTCCTCAGGGCAGTATATGAATCCTTTGAAACTTCCTCCAGAATATCAACTACTGCTATAGCAGCTCGTCGAACGGCCAGGCTGCACTCTAGCTTGATCAGAGAAGATGTACACGAGAAGCTAGCAAATCTTCCATGCTTGCCAAACAACTGGTTCAGTGAGAAGCTTATGGATAATGTGGCCCAATTAAAAAAAACACAGAACGTCTCTTTCAGCAGTTTCTGACTCTCACTCTTCAGGATGCTAATATCAGCAGTATAGGAAACCATACCATAACCAGCGGAAACCATACAAATATTTTTCGCCTTACAGACCACAGCAGTTTCAACCATCTAGCAATCATGTATCCAGCCTCAACCAGCTCCAGCTAGAAACTGTCCAAGGGTTAGAAAACAACAAAAGCTGTCCTAGACCTCACTTCAAAAATCTCCATCGTCTTTTTAAAGAATGCCGAGCCGCAGCCTCATCTTCCAGTGGAGGGTAGGATATCATCTTTTGCCACGCAATGGAGTCACATCACCTCGGACCAGTGGGTCCTTCAGATTGTCTGCAAGGGTTATCATCTGAATTTCTCTCCTCTTCCACGACTTATAATCCGTTTCAAGGATTCTTCTCAGTCACTTCTTCTGGAACAGGAGATATGTACCCTTCTACATCAAAAGGCCATTCAAGTGGTGCCCAAGCACCAGATAAATATGGGTTACTACTCCCAATACTTCCTCATTCCCAAATGCTCAGGGGGTCTCCGCCCAATTCTGGATCTACGCTCCCTAAAGGAATATCTTCGGAAAGAGAAATTTAAGATGACTTCCCTCAAACTAGTACTCCCTTTCATTCAGGAGAATGATTGGATGTGCTCATTAGACCTCAAAGACACTTACACCCACATTCCAATGCACCCCTCCTGTTGACAATTCCTGTGCTTCCAAGTGAATTCCAGACACTACCAATACAAAGTTCTACCCTTTGGTCTATCCTCTGCTCCCAGAGTCTTTACCACGTGTCTGGCTGTGACTCGCTAAGGCGTCAGGGGATCCACCTATTTCCTTATCTGGATGATTGGTTGATAGTTTCGACCAAACATCTGTGTCACCATCTAGAATTTACAATCTCCTGCCTGGAGTCCCTGGGATTCCTAATGAGCTACGAGAAATCGGTACTCAAACCGACTCAGATTTTGCAATTATAAGAGCCAGAATAGACTCGATCCAATCTCAAGCTTTCCTTCCTCAAGAAAGGATCGATTGTCTTCATCATCTCTGTAGGGACTTGCTCCTCAGTTCAAGGATCATGGCCCGTCAAGTACTAGTATTGCAAGGTCATATGGCAGCAGCTATCCACGTAGTATCTCACACTCATCTTCACATGTGCCATCTACAATGGGGAGTAAAAGCACAATGGACCCACTATTTTCAACTAATGTCCAATCAGATAACCGTATCAAACTCCATGAAGAAGGATATTCATTGGTTAAATCCAGAAGTCCTAACCATCAGATCACCTCTTTGAGATCCCATCCACAGTCTCATATTAACCACAGATGCTTCCACTTAGGGTTGGGGAGTGCATCTACTCCATTACAAGATACAGAATCAGTGGTCGAAAGTCGAACTTGCTTACCAAATAAATCTTTTGGAACTCAGGGCCATGAAATATGCTTTAATGACCTTTATACATCTACGAAGTCATACTGTCATGATTCACACAAACAGTCAAGTTGCCATGTTATATGTAAACAAGCAGAGAGGGTCAGGTTCCTGGGTTCTCTGCAGAGAGGCAGTATGGATCTGGGAATGGGCCCTCAACAATTCAATAACATTGAGAGCCACATACTTACCGGGAATAGCGAACAACTTAGCCATCCATCTCAGCAAACTGTTTCATTCCCACAAATGGTCTTTCAACCCATCAGTAGCAGACCAGATCTTTCTACACTTGGGTCGGCCTTGGATAGAACTTTTTTGCCACAGAACAAAACTGGAAGATTCCTCAGTTTTATTCCGTATGCCCATGCCATCTCAGAAGGACACAAGATGCCTTCCTAATATTGTGGTCGCCAGGTCTCCTTTGTGTTTCCTCTAATTCCTCTCATCTCTAGCACAGTTCAGAAAATGATACGAGACAAAACTCGTATGATACTCATAGCACTCACTTGGCCAAGACAACCCTGGTTTGCTTATCTGGTGCAGTACTCTAAGACCGATCCTTTAGATCTCAAGCAAAACGCAGATCTCCTGACTCAAGAGGCAGGATCTCTTCTGCACCCTCTTCACTCCTCCCTCCCTCCACCTGACGGCCTGGATGTTGAACACAAGGCTTTACAAACCTTAACACTTTCAGCAGATATCCAGAGAATTATCAGAGCAGTAAGGAAGCCATCAACCATACATAATTATTCCTTTAAATGGAAAAGATATGCCGACTGTTGTCAGTCGAAACATTAGCCCTTTCCCATCCACACCCACAGAAATCCTTTCCTGCTTACTACATCTGTCTGACGCGGGGTTAGCAACATCATCAATTAAAGTTCATCTAAGTGCTATTGCTGCTTATCACGAAAGGATCAAAGACTCTTCAGTAACTTCTCATCAGTTAGTTACATGTTTTATGAAAGGACTTTTTAAACTTCATCCTCCAATCTGCAAACCTCCAGTGCCCTGGTATTTGAATGTGGTCTTATCAGTTCTAATGAGAGCCCCTTTCGAACCACTTCAGTCTGTGCATTTGAAGTATCTCACTTAGAAAGTGGTTTTTCTCATAGCAATCACCTCAGCCCAAAGAGTCAGTGAGCTGTAGGCATTAGTTCACTTTTCTCCCTACTTGCAATTTTACCACAACAAAGTCGTACCCAAGACTCATCCCAATTTTCTGCCTAAATATTTTCAGCTTTTCACATTAATTAAGACATTTCATTACCCATCTTCTTTCCCAAACCTCACAGGAACAGAAGAGAATCTCTGCTCCATACTTTAGACTATGAAAGGGTTTTGGCTTACTATAAATAAAGAACTCAGCTTCACTGTTGAGCCTCACAATTGTTTGTCTCATTAAACCCTAACTCGCTAGGAGTAGCAGTTTCAAAGAGAACAATCTCCAACTGGATCACGAATTGCATTCAGTTCTGTCACTCCTCAGCAGAACTACCCTTATCCACTTCAGTCACTGCTCATCAGGTGCGGGCCACAGCATCCTCTGTGGCGCATCTCCGTAATGTTTCTATAGAGGACATCTGTAAAGCGGCTACTTGGTCATCAGTACACACCTTTACTGCCTTGACCAACTATCAGCTTCAGATAGTGGTCTGGGAAGAGCAGTTTTATCAAGTGTGCTTGGCCGATGAGACATGTCCATGGGGAAGTAGGGAAAAAAAAAGACTCAATCATATTGTCTAAACACCAGCTGACCTCATTATACAAAGTTTTCTTTTGGGCGTGGGACTCCCATATAGCCTAGCTAATTCAGCCTGCTTATTGACGGAAAAGAAGCAAGTTTGCTTACTGTAAACGGTGAATTCCGTAGATAGCAGGATGAATTAGCCATGCGTGTACCCTCCCTGGACATGTCTCCTGTCCCAGATTTTCCATCTTTCTGCTGTTAGCTTTCTCACTAACTGAAGAGACCAGGCTCGCACTTCACGCAGGAAGCACCGCTCAGGCGCGGCAGTTCAAAAACTTTAGCTTGGAGACGCGGATGTCCGCCAGAGCGCCGTCGTGATGACATCACCCAAATAGCATGGCTAATTTATCCTGCTATCTTCGGGAAACGCCGTTTACGGTAAGCAAATATGCTTCTTTTCTGCTCTGGGATTCTTTTCAAACTGAAGCTCGGTATTCCTGCTGGCTTGCTGTTTCAGTTGATGCATCTTTTGCTAACTGAACAATGAATTTGTTGTAATGGTGTCATCCTGCATTTCATACGATCTCCTTTCTTTTTGTAGCTACGCGGCGCTGATAGCAGACTGGCCTGTGGTGGTTCTGGGCATGTGCACGGTGTTAATAGTGGTCTGTGCGCTGGTGGGAATTTTAGTGCCAGACCTTCCCGACTTCTCCAATCCACTGCTGGTAAGTGACTGCAGCCAGTACTGCCTAACCTAGAAAATGTTTTTTGTTTTTTGTTTTTTTAATCTACAAATACTGGTGATGGCTTTTTAGGACCGGAGGTGTTAACGGGGATTTCTGTTTCTCTGAAGACCAGCAGTTCACTGAGCCACATACATGGATCACGTAACTGTGCTCAGAGATGAATGAATGGATTCTTCTAGAGATTTCTCGAAAGGGCAAATGCCTTTCATTGCCATGTGCGGTAGTTCCTGTGCAGACTTAGCTCTGCAGTTCCCCTTGGTTTGGTTTTTTTTTTGTCTGCCAAAACGGTCATTGAGCTCTTTCGTCCCCAGTTTTGTAGAGCATGAGAAGCTGATCTTTTTCTCCAAGCTCTTTTGCCTAAAACACCCCATATTGCCCTACTTAGTTTTTTAGGGGCATTTCCAAAGTTTTGTTTTCCTTCTGAACCTGCCCATATTTTTTTATTTCAGCACAGCTGCACCAGCAAGCAACCCAGCCACATTTTTTTTCATCTTTTCAGATGGCCTTTTCTATGGGAGTGAAGTAGCCCAGTGGTTAGAGCAGCGAGCTGCGAACCAGGGAAGCCAGGGTTCAAATCTCATTGCTTCTCCTTGTGACCTTGGGCAAGTTACTTTATTCTTCATTGCCTCAGGCACAAACTAGCAGGTGCATTTACTAAGCTGCAATAAGGGTATAACACATGTAAAACAGCATTTATCATGTGATATTACCCATATTGTGACAATATTTGCAATAGTATACATTTTTTCCCCAAAAATCTGCCCCCTATTAAAATTAGTTTCTTTGAATGCATAAAATTTACTGATGCTTGCAAAACAGCTAATGCAGGGGTGGCCAACTCCAATCCTTGGGAGCTGCAAACAGGCCAAGTTTTTAGGATATCCACAATGAATATGCATGAGAAAGATTTGCATACAAAGGAGGCTATGCATGCAGATCTATCTCATGCATATACATTGTGGCTATCCTGTGATCTTGGTCTCTTTGTGGCTCTCGAGGACCAGAATTAGCACCCTTGAGCTAATCATAGATGATCCTATGCAAATACAATAATGTGGTTTACCTAAAAAATAAAAAAAAAAAAGCCAGCTGTATTATTGTAATGCAAACTCAGGAGTTGTAGATAAAAGATCCTGGGGGCATCAGGACATTAACATACATCCCAATGTCTCCAGATTGCTTCTTAAAGAACCACACTGTCCAAAAAAATACCCCCATCCCAAAGTGTAAAATGCCCCGGGGGTGATAGGGGCAAAGACTGGTCAGCACCATTTTGGAAAACAGCATCAACCAGCCTGGAGTTAGAGGGTGGTCCAGGCTGCCACTGGACCACTAGAGATGACGTCTTAAGGTATAGGGAGGGTCCAGGGAGTGGGAGGAGCTCAGGGACCCCCTAGACCACAAGGATGTGGAAAGGTATAGAGGGGCCACTAGACATCAGGAATTTTGTTCTTTGGAAGGGGAGGGTCTGGGTTAGAAGGTGAGGGTGTGTGTGGGGGGGGGGGGGGGGGGGGGGGGGGTTTGAACCAAAGGAAGTGATTTTATTCAAAGGGGAAGAGTTTGAGAAGGGGGCGGGCTGTTTCCACACACCATTAAAAGGAGTTTTTTCTTTTTTTTTAAACTGTGGGACTGTCTCAACAGGTGGCGGGACATTTTACATTTTGGGAGGGTGCTTATATTTGTGCCATATATCCCTTTAACAAATTGGCAGCCCCAGGCAAAAGGTTTTCCTGCAATATTTTTTTATCACTGTTTTTTTTTCCCGTGATAAAAAAATAACGCAGGAAAATGACTATAATATTTTGTTGAGGAGAGGCCAAATATCACAAGAACTCTACTGCAATATTTCGCCCCTCCCATGGCATAAATTTGCAGTATAGTAAATTTTTCCCTTATATTGTAAGCCCTCCCCTCAAGGGTGCCTGAATGTAATCTGCTTTGAAGTGCTGAAAATGGAATATAAATCTAAACAAACAAGGAGGAAAAATGTCTTCATTTGATTTTGCCTCGTCAGCTTTCCTGACTATCCAAGAAGCAGGCCAGTAGCTTCATGTTCTGTCACAAGTGCAAACATGGGATGTCTATTACAGACCATCATATAGTTCTTTACAAGTGTCTGGGACAAGGTTACAATGCCTCTGCCTGTAACATGAACACAAAGATGTCACCCAGAGCAATTCGTATAGGCGTCAAGCTTTCCTTGTCAGTGAACTTTCCAGCTCTTCAGAGCTGATATTTATTTATTTTTGCATTTATATTCCACTTGTCCTAAAAACGTTCAGAGCAGATATTGAAGGCTTATCCCAAGGAGCTGCACCAACTGCTGGTGTGAAAATCACTTAGAAGAGTCCCTCAACCCCTTCT
Organism: Rhinatrema bivittatum; assembly: GCF_901001135.1. NCBI lineage: Eukaryota > Metazoa > Chordata > Amphibia > Gymnophiona > Rhinatrematidae > Rhinatrema > Rhinatrema bivittatum. The sequence goes on along the minus strand of NC_042617.1, from coordinate 36,572,473 downwards.
TTTCCTCAGTGCAAGGGTATTACCCAACAATCAAGAGAAATCTCACAACCGATGATCAAGCCAAATCTTGGTCTCTGAGTAATTGAGGAAGGAGCCAAAGAATGTTGGTACCAATCTTGAATGCACAGGCATGAGAGCCAGGAGATTCTCCACTATCCAAAGCAGCCACATCTGTAGGTAAACTCTGCCTCCCAGGCTCAGGCAGTGCCACATCAATCTCTAGAGGTACCCTCCAGAGCTTTCAACAGTGACCTCAGTTAGCTATGGAGGATGCCTACTCTCCTACAAGACCAACCCCAATATTGTCAGCCCTCTTCCATACAGAGTTGGAATCGAGATTCACTGACGTGTTTGCTTGACACATTAGATGTGTAAAGCTCCAATAGTGGAGCATTTTGACTCTTCTTGGTTTGTTGAATAATAAATTATTGGATAGCCCAGAGTCACCATGGATCAGTGCCTTACTAAAGATCTATGTAGCTTCTAGAATGTTAAGTTCTCAAACTAGGCTGCTCACAGTTCCCCCACTGAAACCTGCATGGCTTTGAGACCAGAGAACTTGCTCTCCCTGTTGCTGTAGTTCTGCTTTGGAACTCCCTTCAAAGAATCTCCATCTTACCCATTGTTTAAAATCCATCTCTTCCAAATGGCGTTTGCCTCCGGACCCCTCGTCATCCATAGTCTGTTTCTTTTCAGTTTTCCCTCAGATATTTTGTGATTCACGTTTTTATAAATTTGGTCTTCTATGATGCTAGCTCACAGGCAATGATGTATTTTTTTTTTTACTGGCTATTTATTATTTTTACTGATTTTATGTCTGCTTTTGTAGTCTGTTTTACTGTGTAAGTTTTGCTTTTGCATTGTTAGCCATCTTGAACTTTGTCTAGGCAATATATAAATTATTTAAATAAATCCATCAAAGCAAAACTGTTTTGATTATTTTGGCAAATCCTATGGATAAAAACTATTCGTGTGGTTTGCCAACATGCAGGCAGTTTGATTATTGCCTCCTTAATTTCTACATTTTAGGGTATTTTCTTTGTGACTTTTAAAGATTTTTCCTTCCTTTTCGGCTCTTCTTTCTCCTCTCTGAAGTATTCTCCAAGTCACCTATATTTTGCTGAACATTTTTAATATCTTCTGCATTTCTTTCCTATCTCCTCTTCTCCACATCTTTTTCCCTCCTTATCCATCTCCTTCTGTCCTTTCTCCATTGCACTTCTTTTCCTTATGTCCTTCTCTCTTATTTTTGACTCTCATTTTCCTTTTGCTCCTTTGTTCATCCATCTCAATTTGGGCTGGGATCTGGCACCATGAATCGTCATTTACAGCTACCCAGGGATTTTACTCCCCTCTCAACTTCCCTCCCAAATGGTGTTTTAATCCAATTATTGGAGCAATAGACTTAGGCCAGGGGTCATGCATGAGGATTCCTTCAAGAACCCTGTAATCATGGGCCCTGAATCCAGCCACTAGGTGTCACTCTTAAGCAATGACCAGGAGTCTCCACCTTCCCCCCCCCCCCCCCCATTACCTCTCAGGGAGCCATGAACACAGCCTCCACAACATCCCCAGCGAACCCAGGAAGCAGAAGACCAGTACTGGGCTGGAACCTTCCACATACCAGTGCACAGCACTTACCGTCTGAGCCACTGGGCCAGCCTTCATTCCTTCTGTTTTCCCTCAAATCACCTTTCCGCTGCCTCACTTTCTTTTCCCCTTTCTCTTCTATATTTACCCCCCTCTTTCTTCCCACGCCCTGGAAAAATGATAATGGAGCTGTAAATTCACACGTGGCATGAATGCTTCATATTGCATAAATAGCCAGGTGCCCAGGACTAGCAGGTCAAACTCATTCCTGGGTTTTGATGGACAGTAGCTTCCATCCTCAGACGTAGGAGAAGCTGATCAGACTCTGTAGTCGTATTCCTACGTTCTGCAGCCCATCAAACATGTAAAGCAATCAAGTCACCTTCTCTAAAGTAAATAGTAAAGTACAATTGAGCCGTTTTTGAGGAATTGAGGAGTACATGCCATTTTCCGAAGCAAAGTTTTTTATTTGGAGATGAAAATAACTCCCCAAACTGCCAGGGCAGCTTTACATTATGAATAGGGTAGGCACCTTGCTGTCTATAATTTCTTACTAAATTGTTACGTAACAATACTTGAGAATCACGGCCACTCTGGAGCTGTATTTTTTTCAGCAGGTATCCATTTTTCTTTCTTTGTAAAGGAATAAGCAAGGTGTTGTAAAGATTATAGTTATAGTGAGGCTATCAGAGCTGTTCTGGATGTGGAAATCTGTATCCTTTATGTCAGTTTAAGGGCTATTGGAAATAACGCATGTAATAAATCTACTCTCCGACAACACAACTATTCTCCAAGAGATCCTTGAACTCTGCCGTCTAAATTTATTCATTTATCTGCAAAATACCACAAAAGATTTTCAAATACTAATATAAAAAATACAAAGCATGTACTTTAAGAAAGTAATAAAATTATATTCAGCAACAATGGATATTTGATGAGGGGGCAGTTTCTCATTTCTTGGGGGTGCAGGCAAGAATCTACAAGTCAGAAATGATTTTAGGAGCCGTGAAAGTATCTGACATGGCATCGGAAGATTGTAAGAAACCTCATTCTCTTTTTAGCAACTCTGACAATCTGCTGCAGTGTTTGGGGATGCAATGCCGAAAGAACTGGTTGGAAAGCTTTGGTTTAACGTGTCATGGGTAAACTGAGAACAAAAAGTGAGACCTGACACTGGTAAATGATCTCTTATTTTGACAGCAATTTTGTATGAAGAGCCTTCTGGGATAATTGCAGCCAGTTTAGTAGACTTACTGCTTTGGAAGATCAGAAGTGATTGCCATTGATCAGAGTTTCTGACTCAAGACTTGAAACACTCAGGAACCTGTAATCACCCTGACAGCTTCTCCTACCCTGTCATTATTCAGTGCCCCTGGTATGAACTGCTTCACCTTTAGGATGGATGGCTAAAATTACCTTTCCACTTAATAAGGGCCGTGCATCACCTTGTCATTCAGATTGTCTCTGTTTTTTATTAACTCATCACTTTAAGCAGAAATGAGATTAATGGCCTTCCCTAATGTTCTTCTACAGGGTTTTGAACCAAGAGGGACGGCTATAGGCCAGAGACTGGTTACATGGAACAATATGGTGAAAAATACCGGCTACAAAGCAACTTTAGCAAACTATCCATTTAAGTATGCTGATGAGCAAGCAAAAAGGTAATTAATGAATTGGTTTACAGTAAGCCATGTGACTAACCTGATTTTGTTAAAGGTCCTGTCAATTTAAGTAATGTCTCTCTTAAAAGAGCAGCTGCTTGGCCGTCCAACAGAGTATTATTCTTGTGTTGTTCAAAGAAGCCACTGAGCCTTGTATCCAGCTGAAGGATGATGGCGATGATGATCAGTGTTCACCCCAAGAGCACTGAGGATTGCAGTGCCGCTTTGCTTTGATGGGATCCTAACATGCTTTCTTCCCTCATTTAATCCCTAGACATAAATAGGGTAATGGGCAAATCAGGCATCCTTCATTCTTTAAAAAAAAAAAAAAATTGTATCATGGTAAATTGTTTAATGTTAACCGCCATGAGATCTGATGCTAGGATGCACTTGTTTACCTGCATTAACATTTTGAAGATTGACCTTCCGATGCAGTTACAAAGCCCATTTGTGTGGCCCAGTGCACCACTGTAGTCAGAGAACAGCAATTACAGGTAAGCAATTATGCTGTACTAAAACTTGACTTTCTCAGTTTTAGTCACCGAGATGACAGGTGGCCAGATGACCATTATGAGCGAGAGAGAAGAGAAGCAGACTGGAATTTCCACAAAGACAGCTTCTTCTGTGACATTCCAAGTGAGTGGCGTTCTCAGGGATTACAGTCGTTCCATTGTGCACTGTCGCCCTGCTTCTCTTAAGGCTGCTTTTTATCATAACCCTCTGCTGAATATTCCTTTTGACATTCATCCACTTGTGCTTTGAGTCCAAGCTTCACTTGAACAACACTAAAATAAATCTCACTGCAATTCACATCCTGCTGGATCCCCAGGAATAGTATTAGAGAGAGCGGTGTTTACCTTCCTTTGAATCCTGGATGAAATCTTGTAGCTTTCTCATTTTCCATCTCATATTCTCTACTTTCCAGTGGAACTGAGACCATATATTCCCCTCTGGTCATCCCTATGATGTGCACTTTATAAACGCAATATAAGGTTGATGGAAGACTTTTGTTTCCAGGATTGGCATGTGTTGACTTCTTTATCTAGGCATGTAACAATTTTTTTAGAAAATAACAAAAATTATTTGTTTCCTAATTCCAGCACACAGCAAATACCACATACATTCTTTTTGGCAAATGCTATTACCAGATAACATGAAAATGGTGATACGAGTGCATGAGTCAGTCCTACAGTTGCATGCATTTTCTGTTTTGCCCAGCGCCTATCCAGGTCAGGAGGTCAACTTTATTGTGACTTTGGCCACATCACATTTCTTAGGAAGCAGGGCAGATGTTGGGCGTGGGCTCTGAAGCTCTGTCCCAATGACATAACTCAGCTTTGCTGAGGGGGGAACCCTTAGTGGCGCTGGGGACTCAGGCAATTGCCTTCTTTCCCCCCTCCCCCCACCCCGCTAAAACTAACCCTGATGAGAACTGTATGAAAATAAGCGGACCGTCGGGGGGGTCAGTCAGCCCATTACGGCGTTTCTTTCAAACAATTAAGCTTTCTCCTGCGCTTAACGGGCTTCCCTTTTTTCGGGTTCAAGGCACTATTTTATATAAACGAACAAGCAATTTCTCTGGCTACACTTCCCCGAGCTGGTCAACCCCTGGCAGTCGGCTTATTTTCATACTGTTCTCGTCCTTCACGAAGACGTTTGAGACGTGGCCACCCTTCATTCCCGACACACCGCACCTATCTGGTTTCGGCGGTGAGCCGTTTGAACTATTTAACTTTTTTTTTTTTTTTCTAAGATATTGCTTTGGCTCCCTCCGGTGTGTGGGGGACTGTACTTCTTTTGAAGGTTTTTGAAATTTGTAATCAGTCAATTATTTAAGAAGCTAACAGGTCACACCCGGTGGGACATGGGGGGGTTGTCAGCAGGGCCACAGGAAACTGGAGAGCAGTGGGACCAGATGGTACTACAGTGACAGCAGCTTGGAAAAGAGGGCGGCAGAACCAGACCAAGGCAGTCAGATGAGTAGGAGGAGGGAAATCGGATAAGAGCTCGGATAAGGTCTGGCCAGTAAGTGTTACCCGTGAGCAAGGCCTGGGATTCCCCTCCCCCCTCCCTCAGGAGCTGTGTACACTGACTCTGCAGCATTGCCAGCGCTGGCCGGCCTTGGTCCAGGGATCAAAGTCAGATCCTTTCTCATGGCAGTGCACAATACTGCCCCTCACCTAGCCCTGGGCACTCACTGTTATTTTCTATTTAGATTTGATTGCTACATAAACAAACACCATTAAACAAAATAAATTCACAGTCGCCAATGAAGGACCTCTGCATACATTGTATCCATTCCTGCACAATAAGTTTTTTTATTGAATTTTGATTTTTATTTTTTTTTTTAGCAACATAGCCGGAAATAATGTCCTCCATTCATACTTTAACAGGAAAATGGGAGAAGCGTCTGCTCCCCTCTGTACCTGTACAGTAAATGAGGTCTCAAGGAGCGGACAGTGCTTTCAGTCTGCCCTTTATGCTTGTTTAAAGTGTACAGATCGCATGGGCAGTGGGGACAGAGTGCATTTAGCCCTATTGGGTTTCACTGGTGAACGCTCCAAGCTCCGGTCAGAAACCATTTTTTGCCAGCTGAAGTTCTCTTCAGCCTTTAATCGTGCTGCTCTTTGAAGAAGGAAAGTTTTTTTTGAAAGCTGCGGTATTATTAAAGCCATCAGTGTGTTTCCTGCTGCACTGACTCTCTAGAATTGCTGTGCTGTGGAAGAGTGTGCACTGCTGTGATACCGTACAGAAGGGCCTCCGATAACAGAGTGCAGCTCGGGGTCTTCTTTATAAAGGCCAGGCAGGAAGTCTCGTTTTCTTTGTTTTTCACATAAGTCAGGAGTTCCCAGACATTCCAAGCTAAATAAAATTCTGTGGTGGAGAGAGAAGGTTTATTACATTGCCTTTAGAATTTTGGACAGCTTCTTGGCCAGAAACTATTGTTGAGTTTTGTAGTAAGCTGAAGACTCACCACGCTGTACATCCAAATGGCTTCCCTAGGCTGACAGAGGACCATTTGTGCGCCTGGTTAAACACTGTGTGTTTGCTTATGTTTCCAGTTTACACTAGAATATGTGGAAAATAAGTTCACAGAGCAAAAAACTCATGGGCCATTATTTTTTCCCCCTCTTATCCTCAGGTGACCACTATTCACGAGTGGTGTTTACTTCAACAGAAGGTGAAACCTTGTGGAACCTGCAAGCAATTAAGTCAATGTGCAATATAGATAACATAATGGTAGGTAAAAGAAAATGACAGAATCTGGTTTTGACTGCTGATTAGTCTACAGTTATTCTATAGTTTTCTTCTCTTTCGTGTTCCCAGAATGCTTCGCAATAACAATTAGAGTTGCAAAACAGTATTATCTTAATGAACAGGCAGAATCACGAGGAGGTGGGAGAAGGCAGTCACACCTGTAAAATTGCAGGGGGTGTCGCTATTCAAAGCGTTTGGCTAATTTGGTAAATTAGCCAGACACACAGCAGGTTTTGAAAATCTCACCAGTTTCACTGCTCCCAACTTATCCATCTGAGTAGTTATCTGGCTAAATACTTAGCTGGATGAGTCAGGGGTGGGCCAGGGATATTCTGGGCACAACAAAGTTGTCCCACTGTCTTAGCGGATATTCAGCCTTCTCCAGCTAAGTTAGCCGGATAACTCTAGCAGTACCTCAGAGCAGTCCTAAAGTTATCCAGGTTCACGTATCCAGATAGCTTGATGCTTAGTTATGTGCAAACTTTTAGGCACTTCTGGTAAAAATGTATATTTCAATAATTCTCTTGAGTGAACAGCAGCTGCCACAACCTCTACATGCAAAAGACTAAACATGCAAAAGACTAAACAATAAAACCAATACAAGTCTCTGTTCAAAAGGTGCTAACCCTCCATCACTTTGGAGAGGTATATATTTAGTCCCAATATAGATAAACTTCTAAGGTGAATTAGGCCTGCATTCAGAGCATGGAGGTTGTTTAAAACACCAAACCTCTCTCATATTCCATAACAGAACCATCAGCCAAAAATGCAGTATTTTTAGGAATTTTTAAATGCATTTAAAATAATAGTTTCTATTTTATTCTAAATGTGCCAACAAGGACCCACATTTCAAGCAACGAGCTCTGCTTCAGAAGAAATTCGTCTCTCTCCACTTGTTGACGTGCTGCTTCTCCCCTCTGGTTGCTTTTTATACAGCTGCGAGCAGACTGAAAATGGCAACGTTTAAATCCATTTACACAAATGAAACCAATCAGTGTTCACCCTTCTCTCCTAATCGGCTTTAATATGCTCACTTCAATAGATCAAATACTTATAACCAATGTCCCCCAGTCAGTGAAGAAACTGAAGCTAAAAAGAAGTTGGATATTTCAGCAAGAGAACAAGGAAGAAGGAGATGAAGCTTCTGGAATGGCCTTCCTAGTCCTCTGACCTGAATATTATTGAAAATCTGTGGGGAGATCTCAGACACCCAGTGCATGCAAAGAGAACTAGGAACATTTCTGAGCTCAAAGAGTGGGGGGAAAAAATCCGAAAAGCAAGAATAGATAAACTTAAAGCTGTCTACATGAAATGATTGGAAGACGGAGGAGGTATTACAAAGGACTGACTGAAAAGGGTGTTCAGTGTTTTGCACGTAAAATCAACAAATAGGAATTTTGCATTGAAATTGCGTAAAGATGGCTTGTTAACTTTGTGCCATGTAGAGGTTGTGTCAGCTGCTGTTCAGTTAGGGATTCACTGAAATGTACAATTAGACCAGGGCTGCCCAAACTTTTGCACACAGCTGTAACTGACTATAATCAGGATATAGCCAGTTAAGCATAGTAAACAAAACAAAAAAAAAACTTCAGGCCTTCAGGCCCGATCCCACATCCCTACCACTCATCATAAAATAATTCAGAGTTGTTGCAGGCTGGCATCCAATCCCCACCCCAAACCCCCCCCAAAAAAAAAAAAATCAGGCTTTAGCAACCCAAGGCCACCACCAAAATCATTGAACCCCTCTTCTGCTCCCCACCCAACCCAACCCAACCTTTCCCACCCATCTGCAACCTTAATCGCATCCCCTTTCGGACATCTCAAACTCCAGCTGGGAGCTCAATAAAGTCCTTATCTGCTCCCGGCCGCTTCCAGCGTGACTCTGACAGCAGTGTCGCTGTTGGGTGCTTCCAGCGTTGCTCTGACAGCAGTGTCGCTGTTGGGTGCTTCCAGCGTTGCTCTGACAGCAGTGTCGCTGTTGGGTGCTTCCAGCGTTGCTCTGACAGCAGTGCCGCTGTTGGGTGCTTCCAGCGTTGCTCTGACAGCAGTGTCGCTGTTGGGTGCTTCCAGCGCTGCTCTGACCTTCGTGTTGCTGTTGGGTGCTTCCAGCGTTGCTCTGACAGCAGTGTCGCTGTTGTGTGCTTCCAGCGCTGCTCTGACCTTGGTGTTGCTGTTGGGTGTTTCTAGCGTTGCTCTGACAGCAGTGTCGCTGTTGGGTGCTTCCAGCGTTGCTCTGACAGCAGTGTCGCTGTTGGGTGCTTCCAGCGTTGCTCTGACAGCAGTGCCGCTGTTGGGTGCTTCCAGCGTTGCTCTGACAGCAGTGTCGCTGTTGGGTGCTTCCAGCGCTGCTCTGACCTTCGTGTTGCTGTTGGGTGCTTCCAGCGTTGCTCTGACAGCAGTGTCGCTGTTGTGTGCTTCCAGCGCTGCTCTGACCTTGGTGTTGCTGTTGGGTGTTTCTAGCGTTGCTCTGACAGCAGTGTCGTTGTTGGGTGCTTCCAGCGTTGCTCTGACAGCAGTGCCGCTGTTGGGTGCTTCCAGCGTTGCTCTGACAGCAGTGTCGCTGTTGGGTGCTTCCAGCGCTGCTCTGACCTTAGTGTCGCTGTTGGGTGCTTCCAGCGCTGCTCTGATCTTAGTGTTGCTGTTGGGTGTTTCTAGCGTTGCTCTGACAACAGTGTCGCTGTTGGGTGCTTCCAGCGTTGCTCTGACAACAGTGTCGCTGTTGGGTGCTTCCAGCGTTGCTCTGACAACAGTGTCGCTGTTGGGTGCTTCTAGCGTTGCTGTCAGAATAACGCTGGAAGTGGCAGGGAGCAGATAAGATTTAACGAACTCTCAGCTGGGGTTTGGGCAGGGGTCCAGGGGGGTACAATTAAGGTTGCGGGTGGGTGAGGAGGGTGGGGTCAGTTGATGGACAGGAGAGGGTTGAATTATTTTACCTCTAACATCGTGGAGGGGAGTGACTACAATGGGTTGGGGAGGATTGTGCCTGAAGGTTTGGAAGTTTGTTTATTATTTTTCAGTTACCCGGCTAAGATTAGCCGGATAACTTTAGGTGAGTGTGTTCAGGAGGAGACTTGGTCCTGCTGAATATCTGGGACAAGTTATCTGGCTAACTTTAGCGGGATAACTCCTCCACTTGCTGCTTTTCTGAGTATTGCCCTGATGATCTTTCAGCTTCCTGAATGTGGCTGTTGCTTTGTGCTTTATAGGCTGTTTCCGTATTTGAGCTTCCCTTGGTTTAATCACTGGTTTCCGGCACAGTAGCAGCGCCATGAGCTCCTTTCAGGAGCTGCCATCAGATCCACGGAACGATGTCCTTGGAAATGGCAGCTGCAATCTGTTTTCAGAGGGGGGATCAGGATAAGGCAGAGACACGGAGGGAGGAGGATGTATGTAAGGGCGCAGTGCGTTACTTGAGATCAGTAAGGATCATGCTGGCCCTTCCAGAAGCACACTGTATGTAAACTGCATCATGCCTGGTTGATTCAGTCCGCAGAAGCCAAGGTATTACATTCAGAGACTCTTAATGAACATTAAAATGATGCTCACGCAAACCCACTTCTTTTGTACAAACAGCCTGAAGCGGACATATTCTTTAGTTTTGTTTATCACGTCTTTCTGAAAGCGAGAAATTGTCTCCTCCTGTTGTCTCCTAATTATTTCCCTGCCCCCCCCCAGGGTAGCATGTCAGCATCTTAATTCTGTTCCGAGTGTATACCCATGCCCCCCTACAGTCAACGGGGTCATTGAGGCCAGTGACCTGTAAAGAAAGTCTGGAGAAAGGAAAGATTGAGAGCACGCACATCAAAGGCTATAAATACAGTATCCGTATGGAGGGGAAGAGTAATCCAATCCAGACTGAACTGGGCTGAGATCTGAATCGGGGCCCGTGGAACACAAGGGGATGAAAGAAGACATTTCCTCTCGCAGCCTTAATCTCCTGAAAAACCCCCTCCGTGACAATGGCAGCGGCAGCAGTGCCAAATTTCAAAGCCGCCCGCGGGACCCCAGTTGCTACTTTTACACAATGGTAAAGGTAAATGCTGCACTGCCCTTTGATGAAATCCAGATGTCTGAAAAACGCTAGCTTTGAATTTGTCCGTAAAAGGAGACAAATATCTTAAAAAAAACATAAAAAAATAAAAAAAATACCAGCAAAGGGCATTCACGCCACTGGTATCTTGTCTGTATTATATAGCATTGATTTGGGACTTTCTCCAAACAGAAGTGTGTTTAACGGTCAACAGATCACTGCGTCTATGGTTTGTGGCACCCAAAATGCAGCCTGTGAAGAGCCGCGCCTCTGATTATTTTGGAGTTTTTGCCGTATAGAAGTGAATAATATATAGTGACTGTATACTTAACTGCTGAGCATCCTACATCTAAAAAAAAAAAAAAGACTTATTTGTGCCCCTTGTATCTCCCATGAGCAGAATAAAGTATTTTAAGGTTGCCTGATATGTTCCCAAGAAGTAAAGGGAATTTGTTTGTAGGTTTTTGGGTTTTTTTTCATGCAGCCTGTGTCTCATTGTCTGAAATGTTGCATTTTATGCACAGTGTACATATCCTGCTACCGGACTAAAAACATCATCATGAAATGTCGTTTTCACGGTTTTCCTGGTTGGGTAGCTTTTTCCTGCCCCTCTGTTCCCTCCGCCTCATCCTGCAGTCTCGCACTCCTGTATCCTTTGGGTTAAAAATGGGCCCTTGTGTGTGCGCGCCATTGGCTAATATTGTTGATTCCTCCTGACAGGGAAGGAGGATATATATATAAGGGGAGGAAAGAGCCCTGTTTGGTTAACCTTTTCCTAAAAACGGAACAAGGGGTCAGTGTGTGTGTGTGGAGCAAGCTGCAGCCAAGAAAGTGCTGAAGGATGAATATAATTGCTGTCTGAGCTCGAGCAGAAGGCTCATCCCTGACTTTTATGGAGCACTGCACAGCAACAAGAAAAGGCTTTTTGATGGCCCTAATAGCCAAGCAATCACTTGTTAAATGGGCTCAAAATAATTTGGAATAAAGATCTGGATTCATTTTCCTCAGAAGTGTAGGATCCAAGACAATTTAAAAGGTGGTTTAGCGTGGGTGTACAGCTCCAGGAGCTGTACACCCACGCTAAACCACCATGCAGGTGGTTTAGTTTGGGGTGTACAGCTCCAGGAGCTGTACACCCCACACTAAACCACCTGCTCCAGGAGCCTTCGTTTGCAGCTGCCGCCACACATTTTTATATATTCCTTTCCCAGCTCGCCTAACCCCGTCATCACAGTGACAGTCCTGGGCTGGGAGACGCGCCCCGGGAACTCCTTCCGGAACCCTGCAGTGACGAGCACTGGGACTCCCCTCCCTGCAGGTGAAAACTGCTGCCCCTGCTTTACTGTTTATTTATTTATTTATTTAAAGGCTTTTATATACCGGAGTTCATGCACTTGTGCATACCACTTCGGTTTACACAGAACAAGGAACAGAAAATTACATCAAACAGATTGAACAATTAAACAAATATACAATTACATCCAACAATTGGGTATAAATAACATGGCTAACTTAGTAGGAACTTAGAGTTTGAGGTAAAGGAGAGAAATAGTACCAAGTGGTAACAGAACAATGTTAATGGCTAAATAATAAATATAAATAGTAAATACAAATTCTTATAATAAATACAGGTGTTTACAGATTACAGTCTTCATGAAAAGTTTACGTCTACAGAATAGGGTTAAGTAAATAAGAACTGGCGGTTATTTCTATAGGAGTGACGACTTCAAAAACTGAGGTTACATCTGGATTAAGAGGTATTGGTGTAGCATGCTCAAATATTTAATGATTTGGAATTGTGAGACCAAGGATAAAATTAGGAGTTGTTTGATATGATTATAAAAGCGAGAATGATTCAAGTTCTGGGATGTGGTTCTGAGCTAGACCTTTAAGTGTAGGCTTTTGTAAAGAGCCAGGTCTTGAGTTTCTTTTTGAATGTTCGAGTACACGTTTCGAGGCGAATGTCCGTGGGGAGGGCATTCCAATGAAGGGGGCTGGCAGTCGAGAATGCACGTTTCTTGAGTGAGGACTTGGCTGAAGGTACGTGTAAGGTGCCTAAGTATCTGTTTCTGATTGGTCTTGAAGACTCGTGTAGGCGAAGTGGAAGGCTTAGATCTAGCGACGTTTGTGAGTGGATGTTCTTGTGTGTTATAGTTAGCACTTTGAAAATGATTCTGGATCTGATGGGGAGCCAGTGTAAGTGTTTTAGTATGGGTGTTATGTGTTCACTTCTGCTGGTGTTAGTAAGAATCCTTGCGGCGGAGTTCTGCAACATTTGTAGAGGTTTTGTGGTTATGGTTGGAAGGTCTATAAGCAGAGAGTTGCAGTAATCGATCTTGGAAAATAGTATTGTTTGGAGGACTGTTCTGAAGTCCTGAAAATGCAGGAGAGGTTTCAGCTTTTTCAGAATATGTAGTTTATAATAGCATTCTTTCGTTGTGTTCTTGACAAATTCTTTGAGGTTCAGCCTTTTGTCTAAGGTGACCCCCAGGTCTCTTACTTGAGTGGAATTGATCATTGGTGGTGAGGTTAAGTTGTTGGTAGGCTGAAGGTTCTCATCTGGAGTGATAAGCAAAAGTTCTGTTTTTGACGTATTAAGTACTAGGTTAAGGCTAGATAGGAGTGAGTTTATGGACTGTAGACAATTGTTCCAGAAGTTGATGGTGCTGGAGATGGAGTCAGTGATTGGCAGCAGAATCTGAACATCGTCTGCGTATATGAAGTGTGTGACCTTAAGACTTGAGAGTAGATGACATAGGGGGAGAAGATAGATGTTAAAGAGGGTGGGGGAGAGAGAGGATCCTTGGGGAACTCCGAAAGAGGATTTGACCGGGAGGGAATCCTTGTTGCTGATTCTGACCTTGAAAGTCCTATTGTGTAGGAAGGATCTGAACCATTCCAGGGCTGATCCTGAGATGCCTATGTCTGAGAGCCGGTCGATCAGGATAGAGTGTTTTACGGTATCAAACGCAGCTGATAGGTCGAGGAGAATCAGGAGGTATGGGGTCTTTTTCTCCAGACCTACGAGGACTCTGTCAGTTAGAGAGGTTAGGAGAGATTCCGTACTAAGGGATTTGCGGAATCCGAATTGGGCTGTTGTGAGTATTTTATGCTCTTCTAGGTATTCAGATAACTGTTTGTTGACTATCCTCTCCATAAGTTTGGCTACAAATGGAAGGTTAGCTATGGGGCGAAAATTAGCTGGGTCTGTAGGGTCACCCTCCCGAGCCTCCTTTGGCTGCTGACCTTTCAGCCAGAGTTCCTGATCGTGATCCCATCTCTCTTCCACTTCCTTATTAGCCTACGGTAAGAACAAGGGCACTCATTAAATGCAGTTTACTGTGTCGTCAGTCAGAGCTGGAATCAAAAGTCTGGACAAAATCATGACCTGGAGATGAGCTACCAGCAACAAAAGCAGGGCCTGTCGTTGGAATTCTGCGTGTCAGAGATTAGTCGCGTTCATGTAGTTATTTCTGGTTGTTGATTGAGGCTGCAGTTGCAGGTGAGCTGTGGGAATTAACTCAGAAGTGTCCTGTATCCCAGTTCGTGCAGATTGTCCTCTCATTTTTATTTTTAATTCTATGAACACCATCAGGCGCAATTGACATGGCCCATACTATACCCTTGGGCTGCATGGAGAGTAGATTAGTGGTTAGAACTCTGGGCTGGAGTCAGGAGAACTCCTGGGACTTCCAGCTCCTCGTCCTGCCTACATAAGCTTGGATAAATGACTTTGCTGCAGTGTATTCAGATGTAATGGAGCAGTAAGAATAATATTATTCTTTCTTTCCTCTCCGCTTAAGAACATATGCAAACACCTCTGTGATGCATGGCCTCGCACACTGCATGACAGCCTCTGAAGTGCTAGTATTATAAAGTGTATTCAGAGAGCCCATGCAAAACAAGTGCATATTGATCATTTTTAACTTTCTGGCATCCTTTGCATCTTAACTAAGGTACCAGTGATTAAATTATTCAGCATCGTTTATCTGTTGTTTTGTAGTGAAGAATGCATCTCAATATAGATATCAGCGGAACAGAGAGCATTGAGCTGCTTAATCATTAAAACAGTATGCTATTTTTGTAATGGGTTGAATATAGAAATATTAATCCTTCTCCTATAGCAACCGGACCCAGTGCTGCTAACTCCAAACGTTTAATGGTTCAGCTCTATTCAATCAAGGAATATTTTTATGGGTCATAGCATGCTTGAATACCTCTCATTTGACTCTTTTTATAATTGAAATTGAAAATAGGATGACTGCTGAGAGAAAAAAATAGTTTGAAAGCTAAACAGAAGACATATTTAAACGAAAGGAATCGCTTTAGGTATACGGCAATATCATCCTTTGAACTGCTGCTCCAATACATGTACATCCATTCATCAGACTAAGCAACCAAATTGCTTCTGAAAATCTCACCCTATGTTTCTATTTGCAGTAAAGGCCCCATTATCCAGCACACAACTAACTGCCATATGTAGCAGCAGGGCTTTTATTTTTCTTCACTGCTGCCAAGAAAGTTTAAACAAAATGCTAATCCGCATAAGGGAGCACAGTAGCTTTTCTGCCTCTGCTCTGCAAGCTGTCCACTTCAGCCTCACTCCCTCCCCTCCTGTTCCCTCAAGGGAGGGGAGGGGTTGGATTAGGGACCAGAGTAGCTTTTTTTTTTTTTTTTTCCCCTGCTCTACTCTGTTCTCTATCTGCTCCAGATTCCCCCCCCCCCCCCCCTTCCTGTTCCCTGCAGTCTGCTATCTGGAACAGGAAGCAAGAGGCTCTCAGGTAACCAACACACTCCAGTTAACTTGGTTTAGTTTGTTTTCTTGATCAATCGCTCTTCCTTACTGAGGTAAACCAAAGCCATGTGCAGTAAACTTGCACGGAGTATTCCCCGTCCATGCTGTCTTTAGCAATTATTTCCAGTGTCGTCTCTCTTACATCATCGCCCCTTTCCACCACCTCAAACAGCATGCTCAGGTGACTTCAGTGCCATCACTAACCAGGAAGGCTAAAGGGACGTCTCTTTCAAGTCCTCGTTGGCCAGCAGGGTTTGCCATAGCAGTAGCAGCTGCCGTCCCTTCCTCCCCAGGGTCACCTTTGTGCTGCTCCTAGACCTTGTCAGGGACACTAAACTTGATTCTCTAGCACCAAAGCATTGTGCTGCCGGGCAAACTCCTTTTGGTGTCCTTTGTCTAATTCTTTTTTTTTTTTTCATTATGATTTTCACAAAATCAAATGAGATGAGGGCAGAAGTAGTACAAGGCCCTGCTGCCTGGAGGCAAGTTGCAATAGACCAAATTCCATCCTTAACGTTGTTGATTAATAACACACATCCGTCTCTCTCAACCCCAGCCAAGCTAAAAATATCTTTCCATTTGTGCAAGGAACGCTTACGGGCAGAAAGGTGTTTTTCTGGAGCTTGTGGTACATCAGACACAAAGTAGCGTCCAAAATGAGTGGAAGGAAAATTAGGCACATTTCCAAAAGCAATTTATCTGTGCCTGAAAATTTCTCCCCTTGAACTCCAGTAAATAATACGTGCGGGCTTCCCCAATGCGCATCCTTATAGCCATGTAAGGAGGAGGCTTAGGTGGGGGAGGAAAACAACGTATCTAGATTGCATTTTCAAACCTACCTGTGCTACTTTCCTCGGCAGAGGGAGCAGGTGCAGATGTCTGCAAGTACTCTGTGCCCACAGATATTCTGAAAGCAGAGGTACGCGCGGATTCTCCCTTTTGTACGGTCCGAGGGTGCAAAGTACATACGGCGTTTGTGCAGGTTGTCTTGAAGATTGCCCTTCTTAATGAGTTTTTATTGATCTCACTTGATACCTTTCTGACTAGCTTTCGAGAACTATGCTCCCTTCATCAGGTTACTCAGAGAGCAGCATTTACTACCTGTAATAGAAGAAGGTATGGGGTAAGCTTTACGGAGCAGCACTTACTCCCTGTAATAGAAGAAGGTATGGGGTAAGCTTTAAGGAGCAGCACTTACTACCTGTAATAGAAGGTGGTATGGGGTAACCTTTACGGAGCAGCACTTACTACCTGTAATAGAAGAAGGTATGGGGTAAGCTTTACGGAGCAGTTCTTACTACCTGTAATAGAAGAAGGTATGGGGTAAGCTTTACGGAGCAGTTCTTACTACCTGTAATAGAAGAAGGTATGGGGTAAGCTTTACGGAGCAGTTCTTACTACCTGTAATAGAAGAAGGTATGGGGTAAGCTTTACGGAGCAGCTCTTACTACCTGTAATAGAAGAAGGTATGGGGTAAGCTTTACGGAGCAGCACTTACTACCTGTAATAGAAGAAGGTATGGGGTAAGCTTTACGGAGCAGCTCTTACTACCTGTAATAGAAGAAGGTATGGGGTAAGCTTTACGGAGCAGCACTTACTACCTGTAATAGAAGAAGGTATGGGGTAACCTTTACGGAGCAGCACTTACTACCTGTAATAGAAGGTGGTATGGGGTAACCTTTATGAAGCAGCACTTACTACCTGTAATAGAAGGTGGTATGGGGTAACCTTTACGGAGCAGTTCTTACTACCTGTAATAGAAGAAGGTATGGGGTAACCTACACAAAGCAGCAGTTACTACTCTTAACCGAAGACATGGAGGGTAACTTTTATGGAGCAGCAATACTACCTGTAATAGAAGAAGGTATGGGGTAGCCTGCACGGAGCAGCAGTTACTACACTTAAATAATTTGCTGAGCAGATTGGATGGACCATTTGGGTCTTTTTCTGCTGACATTTACTACGTTACTGTGGTGTTAGTGGCAATTGAAAATCAGTGGTTGGCAGCTAAAGCCCACGGTGTCGATGGTATATGCCGGTACCTAGAACCAGAACTTCTGTCTGCTGAACTTAGACCCTGACAAATAGTGGAGGAGGATCCAAGTGGAGGAGGTAAAATTCGGTTTTGCAAATCCACATTCTCAAAAGGTGACGAGTTGCTGGTCATCTCTTCTGATAGTGCTGTTAGGATACGTGCATTGCCTTCCATCTGCACCACTCACTTTCCAACTCTTGTTGACATATATTGTGTATTGGGACAACACCATCTTTGGCTAGTTTCCTTGTAGCCTGATGAAGGCAGCATAGTTCTTGAAAGCTAATCACAAATCTATCAAGTTGCTTCAGTAAAAGGTATCAGCCTCTTATCTCCACATACCTAAGTGGTCTACAGTGGCAGGTCCAATACTCTTCTTGACAAATGAGGCTGTTCTAATGCTTACTTGACAGGCAGATATACTCATGTTGCGCTGTGTTAGTTGCAGCTTGCAATATTTGTGGGGTCCCATATCCTTTTAGGAACAAGGGAACTCTTAAACACTCACCCTACTTAAAAGGAAAGAGTCTGTCTTGCTGCAAAGACAGCCTTTTGCTATCCCTCCAGTTTCTTTACATCTGTGCATTTTAGTGGAAGATTGTGATATCTCCCTTTCATCTGCGTCAAATATCCCTTGTCAGAGCTTTGGAATTTTGTCATATATTTAAATGGTTCCTGGAAGTTTCCCCCTGAGATTCCTGCCAGCATTCCTCCTGCTTTCATCTAGTAGAGAGTGCTGATTTGCACAGAGACAGGCTTGGCAGTGTTGCTTCATGACTGACAAGATCATACTGATTGTGTAAATAACCTCTGAACCCCTGAGCTGAAGGCGCAAGGCTCACCTTCCAGGTGACCCTGATCACCCCAGGGCTTCTCTCTTAGATTCTCTTCTTTTCTTTCAGCCTTGCTCTATCGGGCTTCCAGCTCAAACAGCGTCAACATCTGTAAGGGGCTTTGGCACCATGAGCTCTCATTATCCACTACCAGATTTTGGTTTTTTTGTCTCCTTTTATTTAACTCCCTTCCCATCTAGCCCTGTTACTTGCAGCTGCAGTATTCATCCAGGTGCCACACCTCGTGGTGCCCTCTGGGCTCCCAGTGCATGCACACTCTAAATGTAGCAAAGGTGCATTGCTGCTGTTAAGCGACGAACAGGATTCCCCACCCCCACCTGTGAACGCAACCTCCATAGTATCCCCCCAGCCTGCCCAAGGAGTAGAAAGTCAAACCCTGATCTCCCACACGGCACTGCCACCGAGCCATTGGGCCAGAGCCTCGTAAATTCTCATCTGACAGATCTGGAGATCTGCCATGAAAAATACAGATCCTCTCATCCAAGGCTCCCTCTCGTTTATTAAGCGGCTCAGTTCTTCCTGAGTTTGCATCTGTGAGTGTTTTTCTCTGGAAACAATCAAATGTGAATTACCCTGCTTTCATGGAATGCTAAGTACTTATTGAACAATAACTTTACCAAGGCTTGAAACACATTTTACAAGATTGTTATTGCTTTTGTAAGCATTGTTGTAGTATAAGCAGAAAATAAAAACCCAGGGCTAATGTTTTGGTGGTGTCAGCTCTGGTGGAATATACCTTGCAAGACAGAGGTTTTCTTTTCCAGTTCTGTCAAAAGAAAGCAGAAGAGAGCCGGCGCTGAGGATATTGTGGAGGCATCGTTCACAGCTCCTGAGTGGGAGGGAGCCCCCAGCCACTGTGCAACAGTGACACCTACTGGCAGTTCCAAGTGCTAGCCACAGTTTATGCCTTTGGAAAGGGAAGACATTGCAAATAGAGGGGAAAAAATCCTTAGCTAGGTACGAAAAAAGGCTCATGGTACCATAGTTCCGGATGGAGCAATTTACAGTTAAGCTGGAAGCTCCAAAGAAACAGGTAGAAACTGCCTGGACAAAGAATGAGCCCCTCTTGTTAAAGCATGTGACTAAGCTAAATCATGGTCAGTGCCTGATTTAAGCCTTGTATTGTTTAATCTAAGAACATAAGAAATTCCATGCTGGGTCAGACAAAGGGTCCATCAAGCCCAGCATCCTGTTTCCAACAGAGGCCAAACCAAACCACAAGAAACCTGGCAATTATCCAAACACTAAGAAGATCCCATGCTACTGATGCAATTAATAGCAGTGGCTATTCCCTAAGTAAACTTGATTAATAGCAGGTAATGGACTTCTCCTCCAAGAACTTATCTAAACCTTTTTTGAACCCAGCTACACTAACTGCACTAACCACATCCTCTGGCAACAAATTCCAGAGCTTATTGTGCATTGAGTGAAAAAGAATTTTCTCCAATTAGTCTTAAATGTGCTACTTGCTGACTTCATGGAATGCCCCCTAGTCCTTCTATTATTCGAAAGTGTAAATAACAGAGTCACATCTACTCATTCAAGACCTCTCATGATCTTAAAGACCTCTATCATATCCCCCCTCAGCCGTCTCTTCTCCAAGCTGAACAGCCCTAACCTCTTCAGCCTTTCCTCACAGGGGAGCTGTTCCATCCCCTTTATCATTTTGGTTGCCCTTCTCTGTACCTTCTCCATCGCAACTATAGCTTTTTTGAGTTGCGGCGACCAGAATTGTACACAGAATTCAAGGTGTGGTCTCACCATGGAGCGATATAGAGGCATTATGACATTTTCCGTTTTATTAACCATTCCCTTCCTAATAATTCCTAACTTTCTATTTGCTTTTTTGACTGCTGCAGCACACTGAGCCGACGATTTTAAAGTATTATTAGTGGTGTATTTTAAAATCCATAGACATATTCATATTTTACTTTATAAGTAATAGAGTGCTTAAATTATAAATGTAGATATTTAAGCAGTGTAGTTCACATTTTCACATTTATTTTTCTTTAGTCACTGATCTCATTTACAACATTTTTCAACAAATGGGGGGTGCATTATGGGAGATGTAGGTCAGAAGATCATTGTTTTCACCAGAGTGATGATACATAAAATGGACCTTATGAATGTACAGTAACATTCGCGAAACACAAACATTAACATCTAGTTCCATAAACCAAGGATGAACGTGTGACAAACTAAAAATACTGAAATAAGCCTAGATTCTGATGGGGCACATCCAGAACATTCAAGGAGATAGGTACCCCTCACAACTCCATTCATCGCTTGAATCAAGAGATATTCCCATAGCCTGGAGAAGAGCAGAGGTAGTAGTGCTCCACAAGGGTGGAAACAAGGAGGACATGGATGTTAGCTTAACATCAGTGATAGGCAAGATAATGGAAGCTCTAGGGAGGGACAGAATAGTGCAGTACAACTGAAGCCAGTGGGCTACAAGATCAGAGGGGAACATTTTGCCAAATACACTTGATTGACTTCCATGCTGACATGACCAGAACAGTAATTGAGAGGAGTGCAGTACAGATAGCCCATCTAGATTTCAGTAAAGCTTCTGATACTGCTTCGCATGGAAGACTGTTGAGCCAGCTTAGCCAGTCCTGGAGTTGATGATGAGGATTCATCTCTTATGAACTCAAGGATTCCAGTCAATGTCACAAAGCAGCTGGGAAAGCTAATAGCATACTTGGATGCATGCAGAGAGGTATCACTGGTAGAAAGAGGGAAATATTACCTTTCTACAAGTCACCTGGAAACCAATTCTGCAAAAGGATTTTGACAAGGCAAAGGCAGATAAAAGGAGGGCCACCAAAATGATGCATTGTAAGCCATACAGAGTGACTGAAGGAGCTAAAGACATATGCTATAGAAGTAAGAAGAAAAAGGGGAGTTTATAATACAAGAATTCAGATATTTAGCTGGCTTCTATAAAGTACCAGAAGGAAACATTTCAAAAAGACTACAAGAATATGGTGGTGGACAGACTTTCAGAAGTTATAGTAGTTGGAACTGTGGTAAAATTCAAGTATGCATGGGTTAGACACAAATGGATCTTAGAAGGGAGAATACCACAGATCAACAAGTAAGACCTGTGACAGCACAATTGCGTAAAAGTCAATAAACCACCAAACTACTGTTACTACTGCTGTGCTCCTTGTGTCCTGATCTTTCTCTTCCCTGGGCTCCGGAGGTACCATTCTCTGTCTCCCCCTTGCATGTGTCTCTTATCCACTTTTTGTATTTGCTTTATGCTCACAAACCCCTCTGCATCTCCTCTGTATTCCTACTTTCAACATTTGGAGGCCAATATTCAGCATCATTTAGCTGGATAAGTTCCAACTTATCCGGCTAAGTGGCACATTTTAAATATTCATCCACAATCAGTGGTGGCCACATAACCAGATAAATACTTATCGACTAATTGATGGGAGGGAAATGAACATAATGGGGAAGAGTTGATATTCAGAGTTAGCCAGGTAAACTTATCCAGCTAACTCTGATCGCAATATAGATCTATCCTAAAGTTAGCTGGATAAATGTATCCGGGTAACTCTGATCACCCTATAGATCTATCCTAAAGTTAGCTGGATAAATTTATCCAGGTAACTCTGATCGCCCTATAGATCTATCCTAAAGTTAGCCGGATAAATTTATCCGGCTAACTTTAGGATAGCCGGATATATTCAGTGGCAAAGTCACACTGCTAAATATCCTGTCTAAATTAGCCAGATAAGTTTATCCACCCAATGTTCTGAGCTGCACAGCAGACAAATATGGACCTCTACATGTCTCTTCTGGACATTCTCCTTCAAGTTCTAGCACTTGCTATACCAGGGCTCTGTGGACTTGCTTTTCCCATTCTGTGACTCTTCTATGTAAACCCTTGCCTTCAGTTGTTTTCTTGTGTTCCTCTGTCTTTTCCCAATCTAAGGTGTTGGATCTGTCAGGATGCATTTGTATTTCTCTTTCTTTCAGTGCCGCCTCAGCACAATATTCTGAGCAGGAATGACTCATTATACTCCAGTGCACTGGTATTGGAGGCGGGCTCCTTTTCCATGGGCCACCCTGTATAATGTGTGTAGTTTGTAGTTAAGTGTCATATGTGCTTGTGGATATAATTATCCTCCCTCCACCCCACAAGAATCGGTGACAACAGTTCATACTACAGAAAAGCCTCTTTTTACCATATGTGAACAACAACTACAAAATTCAGTTTGTTTTGTGGCACAAAATAAATACACTTAATGAGTTTTTTAAATAGTGTAGTGGGTAGAAAATTGGTGATTATTTTGTCATAGAATATACAACACACTTATAAGTATAGAAGTTTTACTTATAAATCTGAGAATAAGCAATAAAAGCATACAAGATTAGAGATTACATTAAAGAATATATGCAAAGATATTTCCCCTCACAGTTTCCAATGTGAGTCTTATATATATTTGGAAAGACAGAAACAGTTCATCAGGCACTTCATTAACCACTGTAATGTTCAAAAGCTTTTCCTCTAATCTTTCTCTGATTTCAGTTAGCTTGAAATTGGTCTTTTTATGTTGATTCTACTGATCTTTGTCCTAGTTTGTCTTTCTCTGGGTTACTACCATGTATTTTTGAGGCACCAACTGTCTGTCCTTATCACATCAGCAAACACTTAGGTGTGGCCAAGTGGCTACTGTCCTGTTTTCCCTGATATCTGCAAAGTTAGCCTTATAAGTAACTGCTTCTTAATATATCTGATTTCATGACTTTTCTTGTTACAAGGCAAGCTAAGAAAAATGGCATATTTATTTTCAGAACTTATAGGCCTTATATCAAATAATTACACTAGTAATATTAGTGATTCTCTGCTCCACTACTTTCTGTCATGTACAAAGTTCTTTGCATAAACTAAATAACTGCTAAAATAATTTCCCCAAACTAGGCCCAATCGTTTTATGCATTTCTGGTGTTTTGCTGGAAGTGCTGAATATTGAATTCAGTAATTTTATCTATTTGTTGCAGCACTTCCCTACATAGAGGCTCAGATCAGAGGCAACCCAAACTCCTTTCTAGGTACAGGCTTGGGAGTGCATCAGCAAACCTCTACGCTTTCAGTTTTATTTATAGATGGACACTTAGGGATGGTGTATTAAAGTATCTTTGCACAGCACAAAGCCACTTTGTGAAAGCTAAACCTCTGGGCTTTGTGTGCATCTTTTCCCATAGAGATTCCAAGGCTTATTTGCTTAGTTCCAGCAATCAGACATTACTCACGCTCTGTTGAGGCACAGTAAAAGTAACTTCTGACTTTCAAAGTATTTCTCCTGCTCTTATGACATTGTAAGACATTCCTTGCTAATTATTTGACATTGTGAATGGGAAAAGTACAGTTTGGACTTCTTAAGCAGTTTGCACCCTGCAAATGCAGCCTCTGCCAGTGCAGAAAATGATTGAGAAATAAAGCTTGTCCGATATGACTTGGATCGCAGTATGAAAATATACTTTCACTAGCTGCACATCACTTACAAACTGAACCGAGATGATTCATTCCCATTATGCCATTTAATTCCAGAGCAGAATCCCACATACATTCGAGGGGGTGGCAGGGAGGAGTTCCTTCCTTTGGGACCCAAAGTTTCCATTTAAAAAAAAAAAAAAGGGATTTGTAACTGCGCTGAAGCCTTTTAATGAATGGAACAATGTTTTCCTTTTTATTTTCACATGCAGTATTTTAACAATAAAATCTTCCTCACAGTAGTAATATATTATGTAATATATTTTTTTTTTGTCCCTTTGTCTCTACAGATAAGATCTCATCCACAATTTGGTGATCTTTGCCAGCGGACTACTGCTGATTCCTGCTGTCCAAGCTGGACACTGGGCAACTACATTGCCATTCTCAATAACCGATCATCGTGTCAAAAAATAGTAGAAAGAGATGTTTCTCATACCCTGAAGCTGCTTCGCACATGTGCCAAATACTACTACAATGGAACCTTGGGACCAGACTGCTGGGACATGGCAGCCAGGAGAAAGGACCAGCTGAAGTGTACGAATGTGCCTCGTAAATGTACAAAGTACAATGCTGTTTACCAGATCCTTCACTACTTGGTGGATAAAGACTTTTTAAGTTCAAAGACAGTTGACTATGTAATACCTGCTTTAAAGTACAGCATGCTTTTTTCTCCGACTGAGAAGGGGGAGACCATGATGAATATTTACCTAGACAATTTTGAGAAGTGGAACTGTTCCGATGGAATAACTACCATTACTGGAATTGAGTTTGGAATCAAACACAGTTTGTTCCAAGATTACCTATTAATGGATACCGTGTATCCTGCTATAGCCATCGTCATTGTTCTGCTGGTCATGTGCGTGTACACTAGGTCTATCTTTATCACGCTAATGACTATGTTTGCAATAATTAGTTCTCTGATTGTCTCCTACTTTCTCTATCGGGTAGTGTTTAATTTTGAGTTTTTCCCTTTTATGAACCTTACTGCATTAATTATCCTCGTTGGAATCGGAGCAGATGATGCTTTTGTCCTGTGTGATGTTTGGAACTACACAAAGTTTGACAAACCTCATGCTGAAACGTCAGAAACCATAAGCATCACCTTGCAACATGCTGCTCTTTCCATGTTTGTCACCAGCTTTACCACCGCAGCTGCCTTTTATGCCAACTATGTCAGCAATATCACTGCCATCAGATGTTTTGGTGTTTATGCCGGCACCGCCATATTAGTGAATTATGTTCTCATGGTAACTTGGTTACCTGCTGTGGTCGTGTTACATGAACGATATCTTCTCAACATATTCAGTTGCTTCAAGAAACCACAGCGAGTATACAGTAACAAAAACTTTTGGGCACTTTTGTGGCAAAAACTTCATAAGCTCCTATTTACAATTTCCGAAGCATCTCGGATATTTTTTGAGAAGGTGTTGCCTTGTATTGTTATCAAGTTTCGATACATTTGGTTATTCTGGTTTCTTGCCTTGACCATTGGTGGGGCATACGTTGTGTGCTTTAATCCAAAGATGAAACTACCTTCACTAGAGCTTTCTGAGTTTCAAGTATTTAGGTCTTCTCATCCTTTTGAACGCTATGATGCAGAATACAAAAAGCTTTTCATGTTTGAAAGAGTCCACCATGGAGAAGAGCTCCACATGCCCATCACAGTAATCTGGGGTGTCTTCCCAGAAGACAATGGGGATCCACTAAACCCCAAAAGTAAAGGAAAGCTAAAATTGGATAACAGTTTTAATATTGCTAGCCCAGCTTCACAGAGTTGGATTTTGCATTTCTGCCAAAAATTAAAAAACCAAACGTTTTATTACCAAACTGATGAGCAAGACTTCACCAGCTGCTTTATTGAAACATTCAAACAGTGGATGGAAAATCGGGATTGTGATGAGCCAGCTCTTTCCCCTTGTTGTAGCCAGTCAAGTTTTCCGTATAAACAGGAGGTTTTTGAGTTGTGCATTAAACGGGCTATCATGGAACTGGAAAGAAGCACTGGGTACCATTTGGACAGCAAAACTCCAGGGCCAAGGTTTGATATAAATGACACTATCAGAGCTGTGGTACTGGAGTTTCAAAGCACCCACCTCTTCACACTGGCTTACGAAAAAATGCATCACTTCTACAAAGCAGTTGACTCGTGGATTTCTGAAGAGCTTGCATCCGCCCCCGGGGGTCTCAGCAATGGCTGGTTTGTGAGCAACTTGGAATTCTATGACCTGCAGGATAGCTTATCAGATGGTACTCTAATTGCTATGGGACTATCAGTGGCTGTTGCATTTAGTGTAATGTTGCTTACAACCTGGAACATTATTATAAGTCTGTATGCAATAGTCTCAATAGCTGGGACTATATTTGTTACTGTGGGCTCTCTGGTTCTTCTTGGGTGGGAACTGAATGTTTTGGAATCTGTCACTATTTCTGTAGCTGTTGGCTTATCTGTGGATTTTGCTGTCCATTATGGAGTTGCTTATCGCTTAGCTCCTGATCCTGACAGAGAAGGTAAAGTAGTATTTTCTCTAAGTCGCATGGGTTCGGCAATTGCAATGGCTGCACTGACTACATTTGTTGCTGGAGCAATGATGATGCCTTCAACTGTTTTAGCATACACTCAGCTTGGTACGTTCATGATGCTTATTATGTGCGTCAGCTGGGCTTTTGCAACCTTCTTTTTTCAGTGCATGTGTCGTTGCCTTGGACCGCAAGGCACCTGTGGCCAGATACCTCTGCCAAAGAAATTGCAATTTAAAGCCTTCTCCCAGGCTTTATCTGCAAGCAATGGAGACAGAAGCCAGAACAAAATGCACTCTACCAATAAATATCAGTTGGAGCCCCGGGGACAAAAATCAGAACTAGAGCATGAGTATTATGAATTAGAGCCTCTTGCGTCACATAATTGTAATACGTCAGAAAATATAGGTTATGAGGAAACACAAATCTGTTCAGAGTTTTTGAATGGTGCAGCCCAGAATGCATGCATATCCCTACCATCACAGTACAACAAGATAGAACTCAATCCAAGCCTCAAGAACATGAGTTCAACAGTTTTACAAACATCTATTGATCAGCATAACATGTGCCAGCTGTTGTCACCAAAAAAACATTGCAATTGTCCGGATGCATACAAACAAGGAGGCTTAACATGGAGCCCTCACTCCTGTCAGCAGTTAGGCGAAGCTCTGTGCTACCAGTGCACCCCTTCATCTGGAAACATCGTACCGATGCAAAACTCAGTAGCTCCCATAAATGCTTTGCAACAAACTACTGAAAGCATTGTGCATCCCGCCCAACACATCCAGCACTGTAACTGTCCACCAGGAAGAATAAAAAGGCCAATCATGCAGAATTCTCTACCAAGAAACTTTTTTCTCCACGCAGTGCATCAGATGCAGACTCATGAAAGAATGAGCACAACAGATGCCCATAGGCCTCACAGCACAGAAGAGAACTCGAGAACTTTCGCAAAGGCAACCAATGCCTCGCCTTTTATCTGCAGAAGTGCTGGTTGTTTAATAAAACCTTGCTCGATTGTAATTGGTTCTGAAAATAGTGTGCAGCTGCCAAACCAAAGAGGGCTTTGTATAAAGAGAGAGAGAGGCAATATGGGAGTTAATGGGAGTGAAAGAAAGGGCACGTCCATGCTGACACACAGGAGCAAAAATGAAAACAAGGTGGGCCAAGGTATACTGCAGACTGACTCTGCCATGAGTGCCAAGCAGGTAAACCAAAATGAGCTGAAATTAATAATAAACAATCCTGCCAGAAAGACTGATCATGAGCCGTGCCCTGAACACTCACAGTGTTGTGACAGAGCTGTAGTGGTTAAGTGTAATTCTTTCAACTGTCCAATGCCAAACATTGAAGCCAGTGTGCCTGCTGTATTAACCCCATCAGAGCTTTCCACCGAAACTTTATGTTAATAAAAACACTGTGTAATCAATCTTACATTTGAAGAGCCTGTCTCGCCTGTGTTTTGTTGTTACTTTACTGTCCTCAGCTCTCTCTCTCTCGTTTCTTACCTTGAGTGCCTACGCAGTTAAACCTTATTCCCAGCTTCAAATACCAGAGAAAACTCAAGTCTTTGAATACTAAACAACATTTATTTGAATGATGAACAGTTCAGCATTCACGGAATGAGAAAGGCATCAAGAGTAGCCACACAGAAAAGAGACACTGCCACAGCTGATAAGTTCTGTTTGCAAGTTCAGTAGTCCGCAGGAGGCAAGTGGAGCTGAGATGGAAGCTGTGGAGTGTGAATGGTGAAAAGCAATGCTGCTGCAGGGTTTGAGGCAGATTTAGGAGGAGCTACTAGCCTGCAGAGAATCCAGTTTCAACTGAAGGAAGTTTACAGGGAGCAAACTATCCTAGGCATTCCTAGTGGCAAGGGACCAATGAGAGCAGGCAAGAGGAAACAGAGAGACAAAGCAAAACAGGAAAGATCCAATAAGGAGGTGAGAATCATTCAAAAGATAATCAATCAAAAGGGAGAGCTCTATAACATGTACAAAACCCAAACTGTGCAACATCAATGAGATGGCACATAAAAAGGAAAAATATATATACATATATTAAAATACATTAAGGGGTACGCGTGTACCCCTCCCGAAAACCTACCCCAACCCCCCCCCTGCGCGCTGCTGAGCCTATTTTGCATAGGCTCGGCAGCGCGCACAAGCCCCGGGACACGCGTAAGTCCCGGGGCTTGCATGGAGGGGCGTGTCGGGGGCGTGCTGTGAGTGTCACAGCGTTTTGGGGGCAGGCCCGGGGGCGTGGCACCAGCCCGGGGGTGTGGTCAAGGCCTCCAGACCAGCCCCCGGGTCGGGTGATGGTGCGCCAGCAGCCCGCTGGCATGCGCAGATTTACGCCTGCTTTCCGCAGGTGTAAATCTGCCAACAAAGGTAGGGGGGGGGGTTTAGATAGGGCTGGAGGGGTGGGTTAGCTAGGGGAAGGGAAGGTGAGGGGAGGCGGAAGGAAAGTTCCCTCCGAGGCCGCGCCGATTTCGGAGCGGCCTCGGAGGGAACAGGCAGGCCGCGCTGGGCTTGGCGCACGCAGGTTGCACAAATGTGCACCCCCTTGCACGCGCTGACCCCGGATTTTATAAGATACGCGCGTAGCGGGTTTTGTACATGTTATAGAGCTCTCCCTTTTGATTGGTTATCTTTTGAATGATTCTCATCTCCTTATTGGATCGTTCCTGTTTTGCTTTGTCTCTCTGTTTCCTCTTGCCTGCTCTCATTGGTCCCTTGCCACTAGGAATGCCTAGGATGATGCATTTTCATACTTTTTTTTTTTTTTTTTTTTAACAAAACAAGACTGTACAGAATGTTTATCAGTGGTTATATAAATAGATATCAAATGAGGTCATAAGAAAGTACATTACCTAGATACCATAATCAGGATCTTGTCTTCTATTCCACAGTATTATTATTGTGAAGTGTCATATTGTTTCTTAACAAATGTTAACTTCTCAACAGAGGCAATCTCAAATAGTTGTTTCTGCCAGTGTGCAAGCAGTGATGCAGACTGCCAGAGACTTGCAGTAGTGAACCTTGCTTCATGAATAGCTCAAATACAAAAGTTGTGTTGGTACAGACTCAGGTTTGGATGTCTCAGAAGTCCCAGCAAACATATTGCTGGCGTTAGACTCACCCCTGTCCCTATTATCCTCCCTGTACCTTGCATCAAAATTCCCTGACCCTCACCCACATCCAGCCAGCATGGAGATATGCCCCCTTCAGCAGGACCTGGAGAAAGACAGGGCAAATCTGTAAGGCCTGTGTACTAATTTATACATTCATTTGACTCTTCTACTGCATGTAGAGATTTTATGAGCAGCTCTACAAATATCCTTCCAGTCCTCCGAATCTAATTCCATGTCAAAGTCTGCATTCCAAGAGGAGATGAGGAAAGGTACAGGGTTACTCTTTATATAGAAAGCAGACAGTTTTACCACTCTCTAAACCAGAGGGCGTCCTTATAACCTGACTGATCTCTTCCGTATAAACCAAGGGAAGTCTTTCTCCCAACCTAAAGTCTCTTTATAGGGTCTCACTCGGTATTCAGTTTCCTCTAATCCAAAGCTTATCCCACAAACCTCAAGTCCTGTCTCCCCCAATCCTCCGTTTCTTTATTAAAGGTGTGTAGTGAAATAGTGGGATTGTTCCCGAGTGACGAGATTGAGTGGGACTACTGCACGGTATTGCTCTCTTGCCAGACACTGAGTGCCAGAGTTTTACGGTATGAGCTATCACTGGACTCGACCCGAGTAGTCTCTGAACCTGACATCTTGGCAGCTGCACCCTCTCAGCCTGCCCAGCCTCCAGAGATCACCATTTAGCCATGACCTGACACTTGCTAATCTGGATGTCCAGTAATAGCCCAGCAAATCTGGCACTGCCATATCCCCCTTCTGCCTCGAATGTCCAGAGGGTTCCCATTTTCACCCTGTGTCTTTTTCCCTTCCAAATAAATCTGGAAATATCTCCATTAAGACTGGCAAAAAAAATTATGGGTAATGTTCAGGGCACGTGCTGAAAACCGATAAAGTAATCTAGGTAGAGCATTCATGTTTAAACCTCTGATTCTCCCAGCCCATGATGTCAAACTCTTCCATTCCCTCAAGTCTTTTTATAGTTTTGTAACCATACCTGCATAATTAGGTTTGGAGCATATGTACCCAGGTACTTGAATTCCAAGCTAGCCACCCTGAATCCTGGCACACACTCCCCATGTGGAAATTTCAGATTTCTGATCATTAACATTGTAGCATGAAATTCTCCTCTATGTTCTGAGAGCACCTCAAAAAGGCAAGGTGCCATCTTTCCTATAAAAAGATATATCTGTGACATTTTGTGAGTCCTATCAGCTGTTTTAAATCTAGAAATCAGAGGATCCTGTCAAATCACCTGAGCGAGCACCTCAATAGTGAGATCGAACAGCACAGAGGACAGCCTTGTCTGGTGCCCCTGAAGATAGGAAAAGGGGCAGAAGGTTATTTGTCAGCATTGTGTCCCTAGGGTGTGCATGGAGGGCCTTAATCCAAACAATACATTTATTAAATCCAGACTTGTTCAGGATAGCAAATTTAAAAAAGTCCACTGTAGCCTATCAAAGGCCTTCTCTGCATCTAATACAATTATTATTCCTGATATCTTATATTTCCTAGCAGATATAAAATGTTGAACACTCTTCGTGTGTTAGTGGAAAGCCTAACTCTTAATGAATCCCATTTGGTCAGCATGGACTAAGTCTGTCACTGGTCCTTTGAGCCTGAGTGCAGGAACTTAGCCAAAATTTTGATATCAGCATTCAAGAGTGAAAAGGGCTTATAAAATCTGGGATCCAAGCCAGCCCTGTGCTCTTTATTGATTAACACTATGATAGCATCAGTCAGGCTGTATGAATGATCCAGATGTGCCTGGAGATATTCCAGAGCCCCATCTAGCATGGACTGTAGTTCTGGGAGAAAGTGTTTGTAAAAATGTAGATGAAACCCGTCCAGGCCGGGGCGCTTGCCATAAGGGAGACCACAGACAGCTTTTTGTACCTCTAGCAATGAGAGAGGTTCAGATAGCTTTTAATTCTGTGCCTCACTCTCTAAGGGAAGCCACATCTTGCTCAAGTAATTATCTAGGCCCACCAGTGTACAGCCCTTCTCCCCAAAGCTGTATTTGGTGTCCTAGGCGAACCTTTGCTCATGCGCCTCTCCCACCATCACCACTACCCTCGATGTATCTCCAGCACGACCCTTCCAGCGCCCCTTTGGACCTCATGCTGGTGAGATTTTGCCACCTCCCAAAATGTTGGCACTCTAGGTGACCACCTAGTTTTCCTAAAGGAAGCACCGGCCCTGGTTCTCCCCCAATTACAACTTGGAGGAAAAAAGACAGGGAGGTCTCATTGATTTTTTCTCCCTGTTATGGATTCCCAGTATTGTATTTGTTTTCTCTTCCTTATTATTCTCATGAAAATCCGCTTTACTGCCAAGTTCATAGAACTTCTGGCATGAATATTTCAATTATTTGTGTTTATTCCGCTTTTAGGAACCTCAAAGCGGATTACATTCAGGTACTGTAGTTGTTTCTCTGTCCCCAGAGGGCTCACAGTCTGTTTGTACCTGAGGCAATGGAGGGTAAAATGGAGAGATCTCAAGCAAACCTACCTCAGAACATGATATCCCAGCACAATTCGGTTTGTATTTGATCTGCTTTTTCTATAATTTCTCTACCCATGGCCAATTCTAGCATGAGCCAAGATATTTGTATCTCAGTTTGCATCAGCTTCTGATACTCCTCTTAACACTCGGTGCCCTCTGAAATCTATTCTTGTAGGTGGCAGATCTGTCTTATAAGAAAGGCACTGAAATGGATTATAAATGTGCTGCTGAACCAGTGGCTTAACAGAATTTCAAATGAGTGCACAAAGTCTTGAGTTCATGTGAATATCCTTAATGAATGAGAGAAATGTTACGTAGCCTGTAAATAGCATCAAATATATTTGTCTCTCAAAGGAAATGTGGACTTTGAATTTGCCACTTTCAGTGTTCAGACTGTCGGTCAGTTTTTGTTTTTTTTAGCCTGGTCCTCTTCCTTTGGGCTTCCAGCACAAGCTGAATCTGCCACAGATGGGGCTATAAGCCTTCGTTCAAGGCTACCCAGTGCGTTTTTGCCCATTTCTATTCCATCTTCTTTAATAATGACCATCCTCATGCTGAGAACTACATTCCAGAGCTCAGCACAAGGTTGATCCAGCCAGTGTCACTCTTGACGGAATGACTGGGACTTCCTTGGTGGGGGCAGATGAATGCTGTCAAACAATGGGGCCGATGCAAAACAAAAAAAAAGCAGGCACCACTTTCCTAACCCACCCCCAGGCACCTCTCATGGGGGTGCCATGCAATATTTAAATTAGGGGTCACGTTGTCAAAGAGGCGCACGCCCCTAGCACCTCCTTGACAACTGGCGCCCGCGAGCAGTCGGCTGTCAGCGGCCGTCCTCCGGTTAAGAAAACGGACACTGAATTTATCGGCATCTGTTTTCCTAATTGGCACACAGTCACGGGTTTGGGAAATGGAAGCCTGTCAACTGAAAATCCGTTTCCCAAACCCGTCCACTGCACTTTAAAAAAAAAAAAACAACAACTTTGCAACGATATTAAGCAGGAGGATGAACAGAAAAGCAGTGGCCAATCTGGGTCACAAGTACGCAGTGGATCCCAAAGAGTAGATCTATTTCTTGTTGCTCACTCCCAGAGATAAGTGGCTTTCTTAAATCTACCTGGCTAATAATGGTTTATGGACCTTTCCTCCAGGAACTTGTCCAAACCTCTTCTAAACTCACACATGCTAGATGCCTTGATCATGTCCTCTAGCAACAAATTCCACAGCCTGATTGTGCAGTGAATGAAAAATAATACTTTATCTGATTTGTTTCAAATCGGCTACCTGTTAGTTTCATGGAGTGCCCCCTA
Source organism: Rhinatrema bivittatum (assembly GCF_901001135.1). Lineage (NCBI taxonomy): Eukaryota > Metazoa > Chordata > Amphibia > Gymnophiona > Rhinatrematidae > Rhinatrema > Rhinatrema bivittatum. The sequence goes on along the minus strand of NC_042617.1, from coordinate 36,539,264 downwards.
GTCTTATTACTATCTGAAACGGTAAATGAACATCCTCTGTTTATCCGTTCCACCTCACTCAAAATTTTATAAACTTTTATCACATCCCCTCTGTCATTTGCTTTTCCATGCTGAAGAGCCATAACCTGTTAACTTCTCGTCATATCCTTTTACCATTTTTTGTTGCCGTTCTCTGTACCTTTACTAGTTCTCCCTCATCTTTGTTGAGATGGGGTGACCAAAACTGCCCCCCAACACTCAAGGTTACACCATGGATCAATAGAGAGGCAACATAATATTCTCTGTTTTATTTTCCTTTCCTTTCTGAATCCTTTCTAGCATTGTTTGCTTTTTTGACTGCCGCAGTTGCACACTGACCTGAGGATTTCAACGTATTATCCAGAATTACTCCAAGTAGTTAAGGACCCACTAAGGACTTTGATATTGATTTCTTGGGTTTTCTCTACCATGGTTGGAGATCACATCCAATTATCCCTACTGCTAGGTAAATTCCTGAATTATAAATCCAGTTTATCTTCACAGATTGTGATTTTTTTTAAGCCATCATCTATTGCAGGTCCTTCCAACATGAGTGCCAATAAATCATTTGATGTATTTTGCAATTGATCTATTATCCTCATGGTTTTAATACTTTCAAAAGCAATAATAACAGAAAACCTGCATAAATTGAAAATGCTTTTTAGGGGTGTCCAGAGGCAAAAAGAAAAAAAAAATCCATTAAACTGCTACCCATCCTCATTAAAAAGAAATTCTTTTCTTTTGATTGCTAAACTGGATTTTGGATTCTAAAGACAAATTTATATTTACATTGTACATGTATTAAAATGTATTAGTTGCTTAACATAAAGCAGCCTAAGTGACATAGCGCATAAAAACCTTCATAATCCCCAAATGCTGTATGTAACACAAACATACAAAAAAATATTAACGACAAACATGTACTAGCATATAATCCAGCCCCGAACAGAGAAGAGTACCTTCAAAATAATGTCAGACAACCTCCTGTCATTTAAAATTAAGCCCTTTTTAAACAAAAATGTTTTCAAAAGTCCTCTGGCTGGTAGAGTTTATGTAATGCGTTAGCCCAAGCAGAGGAGCCAGATTTAATAAGTTGGAAAGCAATCATTCCAATTCTGCAATCAACACGCTGTCATAGAGGAAGCCAATGTAAATGTACGAGAGTTGGTGTAATACGCTCATTACGTTTAACACTGAAGGTTAAGCGAGCAGCTGCTGGAGAGGCCGCAGGGAAACATTCAGAAGGCCAAGATAAAGACCATTACAGTAGTCTATAAGAGGAAAGGTAGAAGCCTGTACAACAGTACGGAGCTCAACCTCCTGCAATAACTGCTTTAAACCTGAGAGAACTCATAACTTGTAGAACCCAGTTTTGACAATTGACTTAATATGTGCGCCAAAAGAAAAGTGAGGGTCATATGATAAAAAATTACGTTGGATGGTAAATATTTGCTTTGGGGTTGCTACCCTAAGCTGTCATTTACTGTATTTATAAACTTTGGTAATTATGAAGCGTTCTGTCTTTTTGTTTCAACATCTAAATTTGGAATGTGTTTCAATTCAGTAGCGATGACTTTGGTATTTCACCTTTTCTTCCTCCCTATCTGAAAAGTTCAAGGCTTCATCTCCTGCTTGTTATGACACTGCCATCACGGAAAATACATGAATGACTTCTCCCTGTTCTCACAGGGTACAAAATAGCAATGCTGCAAAATTTGGAAGGAGAGAGTTCTCTCCTGTCCCTATGTGCATGCACATTCCTTCCTCCTAAACTTCCTGCGTACTCTCTTCTCTCTCTAACCAGGAGACAGGGCCATTGAAAAGAGTGAACTTCACCCAGGTTGATTGCAGCATGAAAAATTTGGGGAGGAGGGCTTATTTCACCTTCAGAAAGCTTTATTGACATGACAATTTTACATGTTTCCAAAGTAATATGTATAATGATTAAAAGAAAAGGGTAAGACATGAAAGGAACAATTACAAAGCAGTAATAAGTCAAGTGAAGTTACAAGTTATGGAAGATACAGTATTAGGGCCATGTCTCAGGTTTTGGTGCTGATCTGGGTTTCATTTCAGTTCTTTCTCTCCTCCCAGCTCAATTCCCAGGCCTCTCTCCCTCATTCTCTCGCTCCAGTTTGATCCTTGCGTCCTCTTTGTCCTTCTCACTTTATGGGTCCAGGTAAGCCTGATTTTCCCAGAGGCGCAGGTTTCTCAGGCTACCCTACAGACAAGCAGACTGCCATTGGAGCACGTGGTGCAGAGCTGCAGGGACTCTGCAAGAGCAGCAGTGCACCTTCATGTCCTATCAGCCGCTGGCACATGCTTTCAGTTGCATAAGAGGTGATCCATGCAGGTGCCATGGGGGAAGAATAAGGGGGACAGTGCACACACATGTTCTTTAAGGCTCCCCTCTCTTCCAGTGGTCAGCCCAGGTGGCTCAGCATTACTATTCCTGCATGTTTTTGCAGCCCAACCTGAGGCAGTTGTTCCCGTAGTGCAGTGAGGGAACATTTATAAGAAATATGGGGAAGTTTCCCCAGTGAAGGTCTTTTTTCTTTACTAACCTGATCTCAAAATTTGCAGATACCTTAAGAAACATTTTTTCTTTCTTTTTTTGGGTCATTCCTTTTTACTTCCATCTCAGTTGGAACAAGAGCTTGGACTCTGGCATCATGGGCCTTCATTTGTACCTAAGCGGGGATATCTTTTTGCTTCTGTTTTAACAGATCCTCTTACTGTTCCTAGCCCAGTCCTAAGGGCAGGAGCCATGCAGCAGGGCCCCTTCTGGAACTCTGTATCATGTAAACCCAGCCACCAGGCGTCACCTTCAACGATGACCACCTCCGCCCCCAGGGGCTGTCAGTGCTGCCTTCCCATCATCCCCCAACCCAGCTGATCTGGGAACTGAACCAAGGAGCCTTCACAGGGCAGCCACCTAAGGAACCATCTTGAAGTTCTTGTTACCAAAAAATAAAAGTAGTGCCCCAATTTAACTCATCTGGAATACGTCCTGAGGAGAAGGGAAATACAGCATATACCAGAAAAAGACAAATCATTCAAATTCAGCCTTCTCCAGACCCATAAATCCTCTCTGTGTGAGGCGTACATGCAGACCATAATACTTAGAACTGGATCCCAAGAGTCTTTACATTAATTAATATTCTCTTTCAGTAAATAAAATAGCTTCCCAACATTTGGTGTCTTTGGTTTACTTTCTGCTCTGTTTCTTCCTCTTTCCCTCCCCCCCCCCCCCCAAGTTTGATTATATTATTCTCTGCCTGCTTTTCCCTTTCTCTGTTCTCCTTCCTTTTTATCTTCCTTTTCAGTTCTGTTTCTTCTTTGCCTCTTTCCTTTAGTGAATTCTTCTCATTTCCCTCTCTCGTCTCTTACATTTCATCTCCTCTCCTTCATTGCCTCTGCTCTCCATCTCTTCCTGTTCTCTCCTCCCTCCCACAGCAGGAGCCCTAAAAACATCTCCAACAGCAACAAAACGAACTACTAGCATTTGACTTTAATCAGCTGTGTGGACAGATCAACAGCTCTTGACTGTCTTCGTGTCTACTGTAAGCCTCCGACAGGACCTTGAGCTGATAACTTCCTGCTCTGCATTGATCCCGGGCCTTGGGGAGGAGCAAGGATAATTCCCCTTGAGCGAGAGAGTTACTCCACTAGTCACTGGAAAGAGGACCCACTGGTGCAGGGTCTCTCTGAAGAGTGGAGGAGGAGGACCCAGAGCTGTCATCCTCCTGCACGTGGGGTTCGCACTGTCTGAAAGTCACGCAGTGCAGGAACATGAGCAGCTCTTCCAGGGCAAAGTCTACAGTGCGGGTCAGTGAGCAGCAGAGAAGGGGGAACATGGGAAGAACTGAGAGGTTGTCAGGAGGGGAAAGTGGGAACAGTAAGGAATTGTGAATCAGTCATGTAGAATGACTTGGAATTCATAAAGCTCCAATTAAAATCCAGTGCTTTACTCTATAGAGGTGGGAAGGATGGAGCACTGCAGACGTAATATATAATGTACTTCACTGGAGTCAAAGTATAACCTTATGTTGAAGGCATCCTAATATTGAATATACTCGCCTTGAGCTACCAGGTGTGAGCTAAATAAATCAAATAGAATGAAACAAGCAGCCACGAAGGAGCAAAACGTTTGTGCCAAATCTTCCTTCAGCACAAGTGGCTGTTTTTAAACAGCTGCACTTGTAATGAGCCAATAAACTTCAACATTGTGTTTTGACTTAAGGGAAAAACAGTGCAATGCCTTGAAAGTTGAGTTAGCAAAACAGCACTAGTGGTATCCTTGTTACAAAGGGGTAATAAAACCCCCAGTGAAATCAGCGCTAGGTTTCAGTGCATATTTCTTTTAGCACACGTGGCAAAAGCAAACACCTCCATGGGATGTAATAAGGGAACGGCATGCAAATGAGATACGTGCAGAAAATCCACGCAAAACAAATATCCACACAAATATGCAAGCTACAGCGCGCGCTGAAGGACGCATGCAATAAACCCGCATTATTGTGATGACCTGTGCTTGATTCTTTCATGAGACAGTAGTGAGTTAGTGGTCCAGGAGCGGGGCTGAAGGTGGGTAGAGCATTGTCTAACCCCCTTCATGATCTCTCACTGACCATGTGGGAGCTAGAATGGCGAATGCCAGTGAGCAGGGGAAATGCAGCGCAGATTTGGAAGGGGCTACAAAAGCATTCAGCATTTCTAGCATGTGACCGTTCCCTCTCCAGCCTCTCTTCTGCCTTCTACTGCTTAATTTTCAACCTTCAGACATGCGCTTACACTTAACAACTGCCCTGACTCAGGCACTTAAAAAAAAAAAGGCTTAAAAAAAAATCCCACACTAATGCCAGCGCGGCTCTCTGCATTGCCCATGAATAGTTAGTTGCCTCCTTTGTATGGCAGCATGGACTCTCACTAAACCAGTCGCAGCTTTTTGAGTGGAGGGGGGGTGTGTCCATGTTTTCTCCACACTAACCATGTTATTACATAAAGGGGTAGATTTTTAAACATACGATTGTGCACCCTACCCGGCGCGCACACATGGATGTGCCAATTTTATAACACGCCCCTTTTTTTTTTTTCCTTTGTTTAAGAACTTACGCCAGCTCCTGAGCTGGTGTAAGTTGCGTGCACCGGCAGAGTGGCAAATGGCCACTGTTCCAGCCGCCTCCAGCTCTGCCCTGCCCCACCCCCTGGGCTGCCCCTTATGCAAGGCCCAGCTCTTATGTGTGTAACAGGAGTTACACGCATGACCGGGCCCCTTCTAAAATGCAAGCAGCGCGCACAAGGCCCGGCCAAGCACGTAATCCCCGGATTTTATGCACGGGCGGATTTAAAATTTGCCCGACAGGTTTAAGATTAGCTGGGAAAACGCACATAATACCATGTGCCAAAAAACAGGAGCAGGTCTACTGCAGTTTATTACATCGGCCTTATAATGCATTAAAGATCCTGGTGTTACTTATTACACCATTTCTAACAAGCCTAAGTAAAATTTGATGGACTTAGATGGAACAATTTATTAACTATTTCTCCTTTCTCTTACACCCTGGCATGTGTGTTCTGCTTTCAGAAAGCCTCAGAGCACTGTAGCCATGTAGCTTTTTTTTTTTTTTTTTTAACTCTTTGTTGGAAATGCAAAGACAGTATAAATCATGTTATAGTGGCTGATAAGATTTTAAGTTAACCGAGTTGCCTAAGTGAGAATAGCAAATCATAAAAGACAAGTGATGCTCTCAAATTAAAAAAACAAACAACAGTTTACAGATGGCAAATCAAGAGTCTAAATAGTTCTGATCATTGTCTGGCACTAAATTATATTTGATTCTTTTGGGATTTGAGCAAGTGAGTTAGGCCTTTCAGAGTTGATATTTCCCAACCCTGGCTGCTTCAATGAACAAGCTGGGGTTCAGGTTTCCAGTAAGAAGCTATAGAGTGCCTGCTGGCCTGCACCAGTTGCTTGACCAGTGTACTTCTATTTGCCTCTACAATTGTCCCACAGTGGTACTATTGCCAGGGTACAAAAGTTGGAAATCAAAATCGGAAGGATTTCCCACTTTTATCACAAAGTTCTCACATCAAGGGACAGAACATCCACACTTGTGAGTACCAAGCCCTCCTTTCCTGTACCAGCTCTTAACATCTGCATTAGGGACAAATTTTGCAAAGCTAATTAGATACCTGTGGGAAGAATGCAACAACCTGACAGAGCATGCCTGTTTACAGTAATTTAAAACTAACTAATAATGCACCTTTCCTTTGACGACTGCAGGTCCTCTAAGGCCATCTGTCCTCTGAAATGGCTGTATGTATCTTTCTGAAGTGCTGCATAGTAAAATACGTTATGGTTCTGTTTTGATGAAATGTACATTATAACCCCTGATGATAATTATGTAAAATACAACTTTTAAGATGAGATATTAATAGAATTTTTCCTCATTCGAGTAGAGCTCTACTATCGACACTTTTAATGGGCCACTTCTTGGCATGATTTCTTTAGTGTCTGCAAGTCTAATGAAAAGGCAACTAATGACAAAACCAGAGCTGCTCTGGGCACGACGAAGCTCTCAGCCTTCACAGTTACTCCAGTTACAGTGTTATGACTGAGCATAGCATGGCAAAGATCAATATCAGATGTTACTTGCTGCTGCTGTCAACCCCCTCCTCTTCTCTTCAAGGTTGGAGGCGTCCACCCTTCATTAGGAAGCTCGTGCAGCAAAGAAGCTGTAATGATTGAGATCTGGCTTTGGCTTTCCTGGTTTCAGTGTGCTAATGAGCCCCTGAAGCAGGAGCTTGATGCATGTTACTTCGGGGCTGCCTCCTCTCCTATCCTCATCATAGAAGTCGGATCTTCAGCTCACTTTATACATGTTTACCTGGACCCCATTCATGTGCTGGGTGCCCTGTATTGATGAGCTGCCTTTGTTTTCAAGGGACACTGGCTGAGACAGCTATGGATTTCCTGTAAGAGCTGGATAAAGTTGCCACTTTACGGTTTCACATTGCAAGGGCTTGAAAACAGAGACTCTAGTTACATAGGGTGATATTTTCTTCAGAGGCAGAAGGTGGTCGAACTAATACAAACTCCAGAAAAAAATGAAGTGACAGATTGACTATTATTAACCACCTAAGAGAGAAAGTTTTCTGAGCGCTCATGTTGACAAGATTGGTGATTAGAAATAGGGATCCTTTGCACCACTAGTGTGCAGGATGACTTCACCCGAAGACCTTCTAGGGGTTCATATGAAGAAAATCCCACCATCCATCTGGGTAACAAAACATGGGAAATCCCATTTGGCCATTGGTGCCTTAGAGATTGGGAGGAAGGGCAAGAATTTGAAAAGACTGGAGAAATGATAGTGAGGGGGATCCCCTTGAAATAAATGACAAAGGAAACCCACCAAGTTCAATTTCTCTGAGGGGGCACACAGAAACCAGAATTAGGCTGGTCATCCCTAGGCAGCACTAGATATGTCACAATAACTTTCTGATGGTAGCAATAAATCACATAATAGTACTCAAGCAAGATGGATGCAATCAATCATGTAATCAAGTAGATATCAATGTATTCTTTTATAAGTCCTCTTTCCAGCATAACTACAACAAACAGCAATAATCATATAACCAAAATAAAAAATGGAATGGGTGCCAAGCAGAAGTAGGACGTGTCACTTTACAACCCAACATACAAAAAAAATATTCTAATTCAATACACTCTCCCTCTGCAGCCAGATGCTTTGTGAAGTAAAGACAAAACACTGCCAAAGACAGAAACTTATCATGCCATTGTAGGGACTCAAATAGTAGCAACCTCACCTATGAAAACTAGGCAACACTAGAGCACTAGGTTCTAAAACACCAATACATCTCCAATTAGGAAAATAGAACAAGCCAGGCTGCTATAGATCCCTACACAGAACCTGCATAATAGCAGAATACCTCACCTCAGTCATACAACAGAACACAGATTAGACCCTCACCAAATACAGAATAAAGAAACGTTAAAGTATAGATAGAAATGTGCAGCCAAAAACTGCACTGAAAACCATAATGAGCTAGATCCTGTATGCAAGGCAACAATAGAAAAACAGAAACATCGCCATTCCTCATAAAATAAAATAAATATAAAACATCAATCATAATAGTAAAACTATACTAATAAAAATAATAAATATTTCAAAACAGCTGATGAATAGAATAACATCCAATAATTTAAAAATCATATACAAATTTTTCAAAAAATTTAAAAATACCACTAAAATATTTCAAAACAGCCTACGTGTGAAATGCCCAATAATTAAAATAAATATTTGAAATAATTCTCTGATCTCCATTATCGGGAATTTATAGATTTCCCCTTATCCTGAGATTGTCATGAATGGGTGAGGGGGAGAGAGGTGTTGCACAAACTTTCTCCTCTTTCTCTCTCATATACATAATCTTACAGTCACACGTACTCTCACATGCTCACACTCTCACACACATGCTCACTCATTCTTCTCACCCATGCTCACTCACTCTTCTCACCCTCTAGTGCAAGCGGCAATGCTTCCTCCTCAGGCTAGCGTGGGGTCAGGAAGTCTCCTCTCTCTCTCTCTCTCTCCTGCTTGCGAGGCCATTGCTACTCTTGCTCCTCTCTTGTGGCTGCTCAGCCTTTCTGAGTCCCAGGCTCCTCCTCTCTTCCAACTCTGCAGGGCTGGGGCCAAGGCGGATACTGCTCCTTCCTATGGCAGTTGCGCCTCGTCTTTCCTGCTGAGCGGGGCCCATGCAGCAAGACTTCCGCTTGCGAGCCCGTGCAGGTGGAAAGAAGGAAGCACGGTCATCGCAGTCCTTCCACTTGAAGAGCCCATTGTTGATCTGCTGTTTTAGCGGCCTTTCTAAGCATTTTTGGTGGAAGCACTAGGCCACCTAGTCCTTCCGCAGGCCCTGGCTGCTGTGGCCCCAATTCCGGGGTCAGTCCAACGGTGCCCCCCTGCAGCCCAGCGCTTGGGGACTTTGCCTGCCTGCCTCCCTCCCCAGAGGACACCGCTGGCTTTCTGTGTGGGGGGGAAATAAATTGGAATCTATATAGGTATTTAAAAAAACACCTAACATGCTGGAGTTGATGTAATTTTTCAAAATGAAGTAATGCACAATTAAATTCTAATACTAAAAGCAATAAATTATAATAACATGATTGTAGCCTACAGCTAACCTGGAACACACACAGAGCGAGCAGTAAATCTTGAAACAGGGTCGTAATGAGAAAACAAACTCATCTCCCAGCCGCAAAGTAAGAATTATTGTTAGTCGTTTGGCGATGTTGGGAAAGGGAAAAAAAAATCTCTAGTAGATTCATAAATGAAACCCTTGAAGCTCACAGATTCTGAACATCTATCATTAGATTTCACAGACTGAGTGAGTCAGAAAAGCCTGAGCCTGGGTACCAAAAAGGTCACAGCACCGGAGGAAAATCCTGTCTGTCTGAGTGCAGGGGGAGGCTCGCTTATTGAAATTTCACACAGCCATAGCAAATTCTCAAACAAAAATCCCACCCTATCTCTAAAATGGCTCCAGATTCTACCTCCGTAAGCAAGAAGCCGTCTTTATTTTTTTCCAACTTCATTCATGATTGATCAAGAACAACCAGGATTCACCTTACCCAAACACACATTCAAAGACATTTCAATTTGCAGAGCACATAACCTGAGCACGCAACATTAATCCTATAAACAAAAGCAATTCTGATCATACTTGCTGCATTTGTGGTTTGTTTTATTCTAATCCACTCCCAAAGTCACACTGTTAGTCACCCAGGGTTCCTCCACATCACAAGCACTCACAGTCCTTCAGCCTACAGATGCACTTTAAAGAATATCAGTAAATAATAAACTAATACCTTGTGGAGAGTCTTGTACCTCTTTGGGTAAACCATTGTAGAAGCTCTTCGACAGTACTGCTACTACTTTTTAAAGCATCTTTTCATAGCACATATACTGGCACATAGAGTGTGCCCACATAGAAAAGACGGCGGTTCCTCAGAAAAGCAGGAAACATTTTGATCAGTAATTGCACCTTGTGCTGTCGTAACATCTCAGTATTTCAAGTACTGGAGATGGAATTGTTTGGACTCAGGCCAGCCCAGGATACTTCCGTTGGTCTGCTCCCTTTGCTGCTGCCACCCACGCCTCCTCCTGCCAGCAGCCATCCGTTCCCTGTGGCCTCTCCTCCCTTGAGCCCCTAGCCCAGGAGTAGGTAACGCCGTTCCTGGAGTGCCATACACAGGTCTGGTTTTCATGATATCCACAATGAATATGCATTAGGTAGATTTACATGCACTGCCTCTATTATATGCAAATATATCTCATGCATATTCAATGTGGCTGTTGTGAAAATCACACCTATTTGCAACAGTCTAGGATCGGAGTTGCCTGCAGCTGCTCCTCTAGACCTCGCTCTCCTCCCCCTCCAACACCCCCCATATACATCCTGTGGCTGCAGGGCTGGTGCTTCCACTAGGCGAACTAGGCGCCAACCCTTAGGGGATTACAAAATTACCAGCATGAGCTCCCCCGACCTGTGGAGGCTATGCTGGTGGCAGAAGACAAGGAAAGCAGCCCATTGCCCGAGGCTAAAGATAAGGAATAAGGCCCATTAAAGAAACGAATCAAGGAGAGATACCAGCCAGGCAGGGCCACAGATGGATTTTATCCATCCGTCACCGAAGAAAAGAAAGAGAGAAACCTGGGAAGGCTGCAGGCAAAGCTCATCCTGCCCATGGCCAAAAACAGAAAGGCCCAGGAGGGCGGCGGGAGCCACGAGAGGAGCCCATCTTTCCCATGGCCAAAGACACTAAAAAGTGAGGCCCAGGATAGCCATGGGCAGAGTCCATTCAACCTGCAACTAAAGAAGCAATAGAAAGAGGTCTGGAGGGTCAAGGGCGGAGCCCATCTTGCCCTTGGCTGAAGAAGCAAAAGAGAGAGAGGCCCAGAAGGCCCATGGGTGGAGCCTATCCCACCTGCGGCTGAAGATGTGAAAAAGAGAGGCCCAAGAGAGCCCAACCCACCCGCAGCCAAAGACAGAAACAAAGGTGAGGATCTGGAAGGGCTGCAGGCAGAGCTCAACTCACCTGTGACAGAAGACACAGAGAGGCCATGGGCAGAGCCCACCCTGCTCGCAGCCAAAGGCATGGAGAGGCTTTGGAAGGGCTGCCACTGGCGAAGCCCATCCTGCCCGATGCAAAGACAGGAGGCACTGGAAGTGCTGTGGACACCGCAGCAAAGATAAGAAAGAGAATCAAAAGATCAGCAGGCAGAATACATCCAGCCCACAGTGAAAGAAGATGAGAGGCCTAGAGTGAGAGAATAAGAAAGCGTGTGTGTTGAGAGAGGAAGCCAATGAATATCTTTGGCTGAGTGTGTGAGAGAGAGGAAAACTGTGTGTGTGTGTGTGTGTGATAGTGAGAGAGAAAGGGTGTATATATGTGTGTGTGTATATGAAAGAGAGAAAGCCTGGGTGGGACGCGTGTCTGTGTGTGTGTGTATGAGAGAGAGAGGAAGTGTGTGTGTATGAGAGACAAAGGAAGCCTGGGTGTGTGTGTGTGAGGGAGAGTGGAAGTCTGGGTGGATGTGAGAGAGAAGAAGCCTGGATATGTGTATGTGTGAGAAGAGAGGAAGCCTGGGTGTGTGTATGGGAGAGAGAGAGTGCCTGTGTGTATGAAAGACTGAGGCAGGGAGGAAGTGATGTCATCCTGCTGAATGGTTGCTTAGGGCTTGAGCTCCCATCCTAATCTGCTTTCATTCTCGAAATTCCTAAGTGGCATTACTTTATTTTCAGATGAACACACTAAGAAACTGTCAGTATATCCCTAAATATGTCTCAAAAATATATGGATTTAAAGCATTTTTCTTCTTTTGGAGATGCTGCACTGATGGAAGAGGGCCTTAGTGAAGGCAAGGAGAAAGAATGCAGCACTTTAGCGATAGGCTACAGCAGCGCTGGTGAAGCGATTGGCATGAAAAGTGTGGAAGTGCCTTTCTATGCTGAATTTCAGCTATGGTTTAAAGCAGTGGTTCTCAACAGGAGTGTCGGGAGACACTAGTGTGTCGCAAAGTCCCAGGAGGTGTGTCACAGAGCCAGCAGAAGGTTGCTCTTTCCTCATCAGTCTGGGCAGGAGTTGGCTGATTTCTTCTTTATTGGATATGACAGGAAGCTGCTCTTCCTTCTCCTTTTCCTGGCCAGTGGGAGTTTGTTCCTTCCTCCGTCACCCAGATCAGAGCCCGATATCACCACCTCCTGTTCATATGGGCCCGGCAGGACACCAACTTTATCTTCCCCTGCCTGGCCTGGCAGTGAGGCTGCTGCTGCTCTCTTCACCCCATGGGTCCTGGATGTGAAAGCAGGAGCACAAGGGAGAAAGGTGCGTGCTCTATAGATCCACTGGTGCTGCCTCCTCTTCTTCCTCTCCTCAATGCTTCTTGCCCTCATCTGCTGCTGATAAAGCAGGCAGGAGACTCTGGATTGGACTGAAGGCTTTTCTGCTGGCTGGGAGCCAGGAGGAGGGGGAAATGCACTGGGCAGGAAGGCCTTCGGAGAGAGGGAGTCAGGGATGGGGGAAAGGAGGTTGGGGTTGCCGAGTAGGGAGAGGCAGAGGAGGGAGGGGTTTGGGACTCCTAGGCAAGGAAGAGAGATGGAGGTGTGGGACAGCTGGGTTGGGCGAGAGGGGAGCAGGGGATGCTGAGCAGGAAGGGTAGGAAAGAGGTGGTCAGAGGTAAGCTGGGTAGGGAAGGGGAGAGGGAAGGACAGAAGGAGTTGAACAGGGGAGAGAGGGAGCACGGGGAAGAGGATGTGGAGTGAAGGGTGTCAGAAATGTTGGACAGGGATATGAGCATGTGAAGGGACGATTGAGTAGTTGGGAGAAGGGAGGGGTGATGGGGGCATGGAGGGGAGTGACTGGGTACAAGGGCCTTACTATGCCAGTTTTGAGAATATTCATTTCTTCTCTCTTTGAACTTTGCTTAGTGTAAGAGGAAATATATTTCTGTTTCTAGTCTCCAGTTTTGCACTGCATGCAGAAGGTCTTGGGATTTCCATTCCAGGTTTTGTTTCCACATTTGTAATTTGTGATCTTTTATTCTATATTTGGTGAAGGCAGGTCTATCTGTGTTCTGTGTGTATGTGACTGAGATGAGGTTTGTATCAGCCTTATTTGTTGTATTTTCTCAGTATTATATTGCATTGGTGGTGAGCTGCTGCCTTTTCATGGGTAGGGCTATTGCAGTTTCATTTCTTGGAGTTAGTGCTGCTGCGGTATGGCAGGTTTGATAGATGTGTACAGAGTGGGCTTTGTTTGTATTATTTTACAATGCACTTGGTAGTAGAGGGAGTTTGTGATGCTGCTATTGAGATGACAGCAGAATCAGAATATCTTTTTTGTACGGCGAGTTGTACAGGGAAATGCCTTAGTTCTGCTCTGCACCCATTGTCTGGAAGCAGGAGATTTCTGTGGATGCAGAGCATATGTTTATATTTAGTCCTATGATGGTCATGTGTTCAGCGTGTCACACATGTGAGCATCATCTCTCAGGTGTGTCCTGATAGAAATAAGGTTGAGAACCACTGATTTAAAGAATTCCACTAGGATATACTGGAGATGGTTTTGGTGCTTCGTAGCGGCCTGTTGGACATGGGTAAATGGGTGGAGGAAGTTGAAATGAAGCTCAATGACCAGACCTCTGCGATCATTCAATGGCAGAAATCAGCTGAACAGCTGGACCACTCAACTATAGACATAAACGAGTGGCTGGAGGATCTTGAGAACAGGTCCCGCTGCAGCAACCTGCACTTCAGGGGCGTTCTGGAGGGCCCTGAATTTGGTGGCTGTTTTCAAGTTGTGACCAGCATTTGTGTTGCCATTCTGGGCTCTGTTGATAGTTCCTCGGAAATCCCCCTTATCAAGCTGGAAAGGGCACATTGTTTGCTGGGATCCCTGTAAGATAACTTTCCTCGCCATACAGTAGCCTGTTTTCATAGTTTTACTCTTAAGGACAAGATTTCCTCCCAGTCTAGAAATTTGGGCCAGACTGTTTGGAAAGGCCATAAGTTGTAAATCTTTAACCATCTGTCTCCTACTACCATTCGCAAGAGGAGGGACTCTAAGGATATAGTGACGGTATTACACAAGGAAATTATAAAGTACCACTGGTCATTTCCCTTCAGACTAAGCTTCACCCATCAGTGGTGCATCCTCATGAGTCAAGAGCTTGTGTGAGGCGGCTATGGTTCTACGTGATAGAAGAATGTCTGTCTTCAGATCAGAACATGACCCATTGAATTCAGCCGCTCTTCCTAAGGAAGGACCACCTAAGTGGCAGGAGACTGCGAAGACACTCTGGAGTCGTCATCATCAAAGAAAGCAGTTACATGACTTTTGCTGGATGGCTGAGATGAGTGTCCATGTGCTTCCTCTTTGGACTGGTTTATGCTGCACAGTTAATAATTATGATTTTGCTTGAGGAAGGCGTATGTTTTTGTTTATATTACATTTAGGGGACGTGGCTGTTTTAGCTGTGGACATTGAGCCTGATGAAGGAGGAACTCCACTGGTTGGGGTGTTGGATGATATTTGGGGGGGGGGGGGGGGGGTGAAGGGGGGCTTGCTAGAGTTTGGTGGGGAGCAGTTTAGTAGTTTCATTATTTTGCTTAAATGGGAGTTGAGATTTTGGGGATACTGGTTCTTTATTTGTACAGAGGGATTGGCTATAACTGATCATTTGCATGACAAATATAACTTTATTCTCTTTTTGATGCCAGGACGGCGATGTTAAAAATTGTATCCCTGAAAATTAAGGGATTGAATTTGCCAGTTAAATAGCAGCTGATGTATAAGGAAACAGAAATGTTAAAGGCAAATGGGCTATTCTGCCAGGAAACCCATCCAACAGGCTGATAAAGTACGGTGCACTTAGCTGAGCGCACCATTTAGCACGCAATTGGCTGCGTGCTTTCGACGCACGTCTATTACCCCTTATACAGTAAGGAGTTTAGCGCGTCGAAAACATGCGGCCAACTCCCTGAAAAACTAAATGCACTCATCACTTGCAAATGCATGTTGATGAGGCTGTTAGTCCCTGGGATACTGAAAGTGTACAGAAAAGCAGAAAATACAACTTTTCTGTACATCCTCTGACAATATCCTAGTGATATTAAAACCAAACATTAAAAAAAAAAAAAATCTGCCCATCGGTCAGTGGGTTAGAAAAACGGACGCTCAATTTGACCAGCATCCGTTTTCCTAACCCGTGGCTGTCAGCGGGTTCAGAAACCTAAGCCGGTAAAATTGAGCATCAGTTGTCGGGACCCACTGACAGCCGCTGTTTCCGCTAATAAGGGGGCGCTATTGTCCCTAGCGCCTCCTTATTAGCGCGACCCCTCATTTAAATAAAGAATCACGCGTCCAGGAGAGGTGGCTGGGCGCACATTGGGAGAGTAGGCGTTCAACACGGAGCACCCACTCTCCCGCGATTCTTACAGTATCGACCTGCAAGAAAGCATAATGAAAGATGGTTGATATCAAGGTTTTTTCATCAACAGATTTTTGCTGCTTCATCTGTTAAGACTAAGACTTGTGGAGTGGGGATATTCTCTAAGGATATGGTGGTTGATGTGAGGACAGTCATTAGAGATTTTGAGGGGAGATAGATAATTATAAAAATGGGACTTAATAATGAGCTTTTCACTCTGGTCAATCTTTCTGCCCCATATGCTGCTCAGGCCTCTTTTTTCAGCTCACTCTCCCAAAACCTTTGGGGTCTATGTTTAATTTGCTGTGGACTGATGGACATCCGGCCCCAGGGTCCAATTTGGCAGGTATTACAGTTCTAGCAGAAGGGGGGGGGGGGGGGGGGCGGGACTCACCTTATGTGGCTTTTCTAGGCCCATCTCCCTCATTAACACAGATTTGAAAATATTAGTGAAGGTCCTTGCACTTCACCTAGTTAAGGTTGCCCCTACTCTGATCCATAGTGACCAATCAGGGTTTGTACTGGGAAAATAGGCATCAGATAATGTGCAAAGAATTTTTAATTTGATTTGGTGGGCCAAGGCCCGTAATATCCCTTCAGTTCTTTTAGCAGTAGATGCAGAAAAAGGTCTTTGATAGGGTCCATTGGCTGTTTCTTTTTAAATTGCTGGAGAAAATGAGTTTGGGAACCAGCTTCCTATCCTGGATTAAGAAATTGTATACGGCACCCTTACCCTGTATAAAGATCAATGGGGGTTAATCTACATCTTTTAAGATGAGCTGGGGAACTCAGCAGAGGTGCCCGTTCTCACCACTTTTATTTGCTTTGACACTGCAGCCTTTGGCTGAAAGAATTAGGTATACGTCACAGATCCAGGGGATCCAAATAGAGGAGGTTAATTATAAGCTGTCTCTCTTTGCCAAAGATCACATGTTCACGCTGGCTAACCCGGAGGTTTTGTTGTGGACTCTGATATTTGAAATATGGAGATTTGGTGGCGTTTCTGGTTTTAAGGTTAATGAAAGTAAATCTGAAGTTTTGAATATCTCTGCGCCGTAGGCCTGATATGACCAAATGAAGAGACAATGTCCCTTTAAGTGGGCCATAATTTGGTTGAAATATTTGGGAGTCCGTATTGGGACCCAGCTGGATCAGTTGTTTAAGCTGAACTATGGGGTCCTTATGGATATTTTCTAAGATTTAGAAAGATGGGAAAGAAATATTATAGCTAGGAAGGTTAAAAAGAATATTTTACCCCGTTTGTGCTACTTCTTTCAAACATTACAGGGCCTCATTTTGAACAGATTCTTAGATCCTGGTAGAAAATGATTTTTAGCTTCATATGGAGGCAGAGACCATGTCAGGTCGTGAAAAGTGTACTATATTATCCTAAAGCTTAGGGTGGGGATTGGGGGAGCCCATCTTCAGAGGTATTCTGAGACATTTCAATTGCGGGCAGTGATTAAGTGGCATAGAGTTTCCGAGACTACATATTGGGTACAAATTGAGTCCCTTAGAGTCAAGGGTTTGGCTGCCTCAGAGGGCAAGTCCACCTATTGATATGATCTTACCTTATACTAGACTGACCTTGCATATTTGGAGTAGATGGAAAAATTATTGAGCAATAGAGTTTACTGCCTTTGTTCTACTTTTTTTTAATAATAGGGATTTTCCATTGGGTAATACTTAGGCTACGTTTGCATGCTGGAGGACCCTAGGTCTGACCAGGTTGCAACAGGTTTGGAATGGGAAAGGGAGTGATGCCTTTTCATATCTTGCAATGGAGATATTTGTTAGATGCTCACAATAGATTCCCTTATATCTAATTGGCAACTTACAGCATTGACTTTTCTTTCATAGGTAATGTTGTTACTGTTTAAGTACTGGCTCTTAGTGCTGTTTTGGTATAGGAGGTGTACTGTATTGTAATTATAATTGTTTACTCATGGATTTTTGAGCACCAAGCCCACACCCTACAATAGGCCTAATATCATATGGGTCCCAAGTATCTTTTTTTCCTTTTTAAAGAGTTTTCTGTTTGGCACACAGCAGTGCCTATGTAAGATCTGTGGACCCTTGCTGCTGTGATGATGTTGGCTTAGCCCACAGGATTGGCCTTGTAGGCCCTCACAGACAGCTGGTGGAGCTATGTTGGAGAGAGAGTGAAAAGGAGCTTCACCTATACCAAGCCCTTTCCCCTTGGATTGAACCCTTGGGTTCCAGGGGCCGGCAGGTCTTAGGTGAGAATCTCTGTAGAAATGGCATAGGCACATATTCAGGGCCGGGCTAGGGTCAGGGCAGGTGGCACACAAGAATGGTCAATATCCAGGCAAGGATCAGAGGCAGATGGCAATAAGATTGGTCTATGGTCAGAAACTGGCAATAAGAGTGGTCAATGTCCATGCAAAGGTCAGATCCAGGTCAGTCCAAGGAAAGGCAGAGAGACCAGGAGCAGGATTGACACAGCAGGGAAGGATGGGAGGCTGGAGGTAATGGATAAGATGAGACTGGCAAGCAAGGTAAGGCTGGGCTAGAGAGATTTATTTATTTATTTAACAGTTTTATATACCGAAGTTCTAGTAACAAAGTTACTAATCAATTCGGTTTACATTGTAACAATAAAATTGACAGAATATAGAATAGAGATGAGACAAGGCTGGGCTGGAGAGACAAGGCAAGACAGCTGGAATAGGAATCGGCAACACACACTACACCAACAATGCAGGAGACCCATTGCTGAGGCAGAAAAATGTTGCAAGACTGCGGCTTATATAGGTCCAAGTTCATGATGTCATCAGAGAGCGCCGATACTGGCTTCCTGCCACTGAGCGCATATTACCTGCATGCTTACGGGGAAGCTGAGCCTTGGCGATTGTAAAGGTTGGAGCCGGCAGCATTCCAGATGTGCTGAGAACGGCCATCGAGGTTGTAAGCATGGTGACATGGGAGAGGGGTTCCGGCGACTTCCTGGCATGTGGAGGTTGAGTGGCATTGGGAGGTGAGTATGGCAGCATGCAAACCACTACACGTAACAGTATCCCTCCCTCTTAAACCCCCTCCTCCAAGGTCCTGTGATTTAGCTTCTCGGGAAACAGAATATGGAACTCCTTTACTAACAAAGGTGTGTGGAGATTGGCTGCTGGCTCCTAGGAATTCTCTTCTGGTTCATAATCTTTTCATGCAATAAGATAGTCCAGCTTATTGTGTCATCTGCAAGAGTCTAGGATTTCCTGTACCTCATAGTGGGAGGAGTTTTCTGAAAACAGGTTTGGGAAGTTGGCAAGAGGACTAGGAAAGGACCAGTGATTTCAACAAGGAAATGTGGAACACATATATTCATAATGTGGATGGAAGTTTGAATTGATAATTCACAGGCCCTATTTTATGCAAGAACAGAAAACGAGCCTATAAATCTGGGTACCAGATGAAGATAAGGACTCGAAGGTGCAGATTCTGCACCTTTAACCACACTAAGTCTCCTATCTGGAATTGAGGAGCTGGCTTGCGCCTCTTATCAGCTTGCCTCTTAGCTTGGTCTACTGCCTTGGAGATCAAGCAATTGGTTTGCAGCTCTTGGGTTGAGAGGCGGGCTGCCGGACAGGGCACAGAGAGAGGCAACGGTAAAGAAACCCATGGGTGTTTGCCGTAAACAACATGTAATGGAGAAGAACTGGTGGCTCTACTGACATGATTGTTTTATGAAAACTCAGCCCAGGGTAAGAGAATGGACCAATCATCTTGCCTCTCGTTGACATATAGGTGAAGAAAGGTCTTGAGAACCTGATTAATTCTCTCTGTTTGGCCATTCCCTTGAGGATGGTAGGCAGTGGTAAGATCCAAGGTAATGTCAAATTTTGTTTAAAATACTCCTCCAATATCGGGCCATGAATTGGATGCCTCTCAGAGATGATGTGAGAGGGTAGTCCATGTAGTCAGAAGACATACTGAATGAAGAGGCAGGCTAACTCAAGAGCAGAAGGCAAGCCTGGAAGAGGAATGAATGTGCCATCTTGCAGACTCTATCACCATGTCCCATATCGAGGTATAGCTGTGTGAGAGAGGGAGGTCTGGAGCAGCAGTTGCTATCCTTAACAGAAGGCATGTACTGCCCTCAATCTGCTACATCGCTACATGCCCTCAAACTGCTACATCGCTACATGCCCTCAAACTGCTACATCACTACATGCCCTCAAACTGCTACATCGCTCCATGTTTTGACAGTGGTGGGGGGGGGGGGGGGGGGGGGGGGGAGGGATAGGGGAAAAAAAGAGTCCTGGATACAGACAACAACCAACATGGGCTCTGACTTTTTTGGTCTGGAGTACTAACACACAGACACAAGGGGAACGATGCGGAGGCAAGGTTTCTGCAAATTGTTTAGAGAACACATCGGAAATGTCAGCAATTGTGGTAGTAACCCTGGTATAGTAGTAGCTAGTGTCAGGTGGGGCAGTGAAGGAACAGAGGTGAGACAAGTGGTGAAACAGGTGGGACCTCACAGAGCCAATTCTAAAGAGTTCTACTCAGTAATTGGCTGCTGCTGTTGAAGCCAGGGCAAACCTAGGATAATCAGATTCAAGGCTTAAGGGATTACTTGAAAAGAGATGATTTCCTTGTGGAGAACACCAGTGTGAAGAGAGCAAGGAACTGTTACCTCAGTGAACTGACCTGGAAGAGGATCCCCATACACAGAGGAAATGATTACCAGATGGTCCAGGATGATAGTGAGGATTTGATGATGATGGACCAGAGCTTGATCAATAAAGTCCCCCCTGCTCTTGAATCTAGGGAAGCCTCTGTCTCAAACTAGCTATGTTCGGTGGAGATAAAGACAGGAACCAGTAGATGGGGGGGAAGAGAGTGTCCAGCCTAGGGTTGCCTCCCCGATCAATCCTAGGCATGAGAGTTTCTCTGATTTTTCTGGGCACTGGGACACCATATGCCCATGACCTGCACAGTATAAACACAGGCCCAACTGCCTTCTTCAAAGCTTCTCCTCTGGAGGAAGCTTTACTTGGCCCAGCTGCATAGGTTCTTCCAAAGTCTTATTTATTTATTTATTATTTTTATATACCAACATTCAATCTCAATTGAGATATCACACCGGTTTACATTCAGGTACTGTAGGTATTTCTCTCTCCCTAGAGGGCTTACAATCTAAGTTTTTGTACCTGAGGCAATGGAGGGTAAAGTGACTTGCCCAAGGTCACAAGGAGCGACAGCAGGACTTGAACCCTGGTCTCCTGGTTCATAGTCCACTGCTCTAACCACTAGGCTATTCCTCCTGCCAACCTGGGTTCTTGGGTTCTGGGTAAGAAGCGTAGGCAAGAGAGTGCTGGAAATGGGCAACCATTGTTACCGGATGCTGGGTAGCTTTATTCTTGGAAGTGATGATCAATGCAACCAGCTAATGAGATCAAGGCATCCAATGAGGTGGGAATGTCCCGGCCAGCCAACTCATCTTTTATTTTCCCTGAAAGGCCTTGCCATAATGTGACAGTGAGACTGTCTTCTCCCCAGTGCAGTTCAGATGCAATGGTGCGAAACTGGATGGCATATGCTCGGAGCGTTCGGGAGCCCTGTCAAATCTGAAGCAACTCAGCTGCCACGGAGGACATCCAACCTGGTTCCTCAAAAATAAGTCGGAACTGTTGAAAAAAATTTGGAAGACTCTGGAATAGAGAGAGAGAGAGTCATCATGCTCCCATAAGGGAGATGCCCAAGTCAGTGCGGTGCCACCCAGTAATAACAAGATGTAGGTCACCTTGGAATGGTCAGTGGGGAAGAGAGTGGGTTGCCATTCAAAATGCATGTGGTATTGTTTGATGAATCCAAGGCATTCTTTGGGATCCCCATGATAATATGGAGGTGCTGGAAGCTGTGGAACCCAGACTAACGGGAGAAGCAGGACTTAGAAGAAGGTGGAGACACCGGAAGCGGAGCCAGTGCAGGCATCAGGGCGTCCATGCAAAGCACGACTCTTTCAAGCAGGGCAGTCACCTGGTTTAGAAACCCCTGCTGCTTTTGAACACGTTGGGCCAGGCCTGGTAGAGCCTGGAATTAGGTCAGGTCTGCCAAATACATGGCCTCAGCCATCTGTAAAATCTGTGGACTCTTGCTGCTGTGGTGAGGTTTGCTCAGCCCAACTGGTCTGCCACGTATGGCCTCACCAACAGCTGGTGGAGCTACGCTGGAGAGAGACTGGATAGGAGTTTCACTTATACCAATCCTTTTCCCCTTGGGTTGAGCTCTTGGATTTCGGGGGCCAGCAGGTCTTAGGCAAGAGTCTCTGTGGAAATGACGTAGGCATGTATCCAGGGCCAGGCTAGGGTCAGGGCAGACGGCAATAAAAATGGTCAATTCCTGGCAAGGGTCAGATCCAGAAGTCAGTCAGAGGAAAGGCAGAGAGATGAGGAGCAGTACTGACACGGCAGGGAAGGATGGGAGTCAGGAGGTAATAGATAAGACAAGGCTGAACAAGCGAAGCAAGACTGGACTGGAGAGATGAGGCAAGATGGCAGGAACAGAAATCGGCAACACACACACTACACCAGTGATGCAGGAGACCTGTTGCTGAGGCAAAGAAGTGTTGCAAGACTGCAGCTTATATAGATCTGAGGTGATGATGTTTATTAGAAAGTACCAATCCTGGTTTCCTGTCACCAGGTGCAGATTATGTGCGCACTTGTGCCTATTTGGGAAGCTGAGCCTTGGCAGCATGGTGGTGGTGGTGGAGGTTGGGGTTGGTGGGATTCCAGGGGCACTGAGAACAGCCATCAAGGTTGTAGGCATGGCAGCCTGGGAGAGGAGCTCTGGCGACTTCAGTACCTGGATGTACAATGAAAAAGGCTTGAGCTAAATCTATAGACACACCGGCGTGTGGTGGATGAGCAACCTCATGAGGCGAGCATGGTGACTTGCAAGCTGCCAGATGTAACAGCTTATAAATATGCATGGTATAAGTAATATTTCTACCTCAGAAAACTGAGCTTTGAATGTTGTTTTCATGTAAAATCTGTTATAAAAGGCATGATTTTTAATTGTCTGTGCAGTGGGTTGGGGAGGATGCAAGACTGTAATGTTCACCTAGGGCACCTCATAACCTTGTTCTGGCCTCATGTGGCTGGACCCAGATCTCATTCTCAGGCACCACCAGGTTTGGACAGTGAACCTCTGAGAGCTTGGATGAGGGGATGGAGAGAAGGAAAATTTAAACTTGTGTACGACAAAGGTGGCAACCATAAACGGGTCCGATTTTCAGGATATCCACAATCAATATGCATGAAATACATTGGCATGCATTACCTCCATTGTATGCAAACATCACATGCATATTCATTATGGAATCAGAGTTGGCCACTCCTGGCATACAATACTTTCTTCCACCCACCCACCTCCTCCAAAAACAGAAGAAATATAAAAAAACCCCAAAAACCTGCAGCTAACAAGAGTAAAGCAGTGCCATATGTCAGCTGTCAGTCATTACTCCTGGAATTTCAGCCCGGGCAGGCTGTAAGACTTTCTAAGGACCAAAGCAGCTGCATCAGATGAATGAATTTAAAATGAATGCATTTACCTCTGCTTTTTACCATATCATTCTCTTCCCTCTCCTCTGCTCTCATGTTGTCATCTCCTTTCATGTTTCTTTCCATAATCCCTTATCCATCTCTCTTCTTCCTTCCCGTTCATGTCACTTCTTTCACCACTTCTTCACATCTCTGCATCTCGCTAATCATTTTTGACTCTTGCATATCTGTCCCCCTCTGCTTCCTGCCTTATTATCTCTGCCCAGTACTTCACGTGCCTCTCATCTCTTCTTTCACCCCTCCCAGCCCCCTCTCTCATTCCCCTTCCAGTGCAGCCTTCCCCAGTCCCCCTGTCTGTCTCTCTCACTCCTCTTTGTCTCTTAGATTTGCAGGATTTATTTATTTGCCTTTTCAAACCCAAGCTCGGTGGATTGCATTCAGGCACTGTAGGTATTTCACTGTCCCCAAAGGGCAATGGAGAGAGAAATTACTTGCCCGAGAAGTAGCGGTGGAAGAAGTGGGATTTGATACTGGTTTCTCTGATTCTCAGCTCACTGCTCTAACACTAGTTTATTTTATTTGTTTAACAAAATGTATAGACCGCTTAGACTATTAACAAAAATACAAACAGGGCTGGTGCTGGGTTTTTTGCTGCCCTGTGCGAACAGTTACTGTGCTTCCCCCCCACCCCCGATTCATTCTGTCTCTGGCCCATCAAATAAAGCCCAGCACCCTCCTGTAATCTATATTTTTAAAACTGACACGCCCCCCCACCCCCCTCACCTCCGTCACATATGCAGAACACAGACAGACCCTCACCAAATACAGAATGAAGAGATCAGAAAGTATAAACAGAAATGTGCTGAGAAGAACTGAACTGGAACTCACAACAAGCCTCTACATGCTGAGCAACAATGGAAAAACAGAAACATTACCATTCTTCATAAAACATTAAATAATAAAATCAAGAAATACAAAACATCAATCATAATAGTAAAATCATATTCATAAAAAGGATAAATATTTCAAATCAGTTAATGAATAAGAATATCTAAAATTTCCCAAATGCCAATAAAATATTTCAAATCATCTGATGAAGAAAAATCCAATAATTAAAAAATGTTCTATTCTCCCCCAAAAATAAATATTTCAAAAGAGCAGAAACAACAAATTACACTCAATAATTAAAACTAATAAGGATTTAAAAATTTCCTGCTCTCTGTACCTGGGATCTTTTGATTTCCAGTCGTGGACTGGGGGAGGTAGGGCCATACAAATTTTATCTTCCCTCTTACACACACACACAATAACACATTCATTCTCTCACACACTCTCTCTCTCACTTACAAAGGCTCCTTCTCCCTCACAGTTACATTATGTATATCTGTGTGTGCCTGTGAGAACCTAGATGTGACACATAGGCTCTTGCAGACACAAAACATTCACAAACACTCACACAAGCACATAGGCTCTCACACAGACATACACACACATGGGCTGTCATACAGACACACAAACACACACACACATAGGTAGTCACACAGTCACAAATACATAGACTTACATATAGAGACACACAAACTCACATAGGCTGTCACACAGACACACACACACAGGCTCTCATATAGACACATACACACATGGTCTCACAGACACACACACACAAGCTCACATATATACATACAGGGCCTCCTATTGCCATCGGGCCATGGTGGGATGAGCTCCATCACACCCCAATGGTCTTCCTGCTGGGGGGGGGGGGAGCAGAAGTTGTGCGCGGGCACACACAAATAAAAACATGGGCCTCTCCTTCAGCCGCCGGCAGGTTGAGCTCCACAGATGGCCTGTGGCCTCTCTCCTTCAGCCGCTGGCAGGTTGAGCTCCACCGGTGACCCTGCAGCCTCTCCTGCTGCGGCCATCCCACCGCCCACCTGGGTGTGCCGCCCCGTGCAAATGCACGGTATGCACACCCAGTCACGCCGGGCTTAAATACAAACAAAAAAATCATAGCACAAAACAAAACATTGCCTGACAATCCATCTCTGAGCCTTTAAACTTCATGTCTCCCACTTGATCAGCCCTGCAAAAAAACCCCACTATCTCCAGAACTTAAGTCTTATCAGAATTAAATGCCACCCGAAATAGATATGTTTTCAAGAGTTTCTTACAACTCTTGCTGCTTAATATTAGCCTGAATTGCTCAGGTAAACTATTCCTTCAAGATAGACCTCCTGATTAAAACGCTGCCTCTCGAGTCTCATCCATTCATGCAACCTTTAACAGAGCCACTAATAACCGGGATTGAGGTAATCGTTATAAGTGCGGAGGATTGTAAATTCTAAGCAATGAATTAATCCATGGTGAGTCAACATTCTCCAGAACTTGTGAATGAACATGGCTCTCTTGTGTTTAATTTCTGCCACAACTGGAGGCCAGTGGAGGTTTACAGGGTTGGAGTAATATGTTGTTTAATGCTTGAACCTGTCCAAACATTGAGTAGCCATGGTTTGTGCAATTTGCAGCACGCACGAAGTGGACGTAGAGGCCCCGAAGTACAAAGAGTTAAAGATACCGAGAACTGTAAACCAGAAAGCTTGCAGCACAGTTACAAAAAGCAGATGAGCCCAACAGTGGCATTAGAAGATGTAAAGTTCTAAGTTTACTTGTGTTTACTTGTGTTTACTTGTGGGCGCATGGTTAGCCTGGAGTCTAAAATGACTCCTGCCCACTCCTAGCCTCCTGCACTCCTTCTCGTGTCCCTCTAGAATACGTAAGGGAAGCTATGAGCTCTGGAGACTGAGGGCGGCAGCTTTTTGTTCCCACAGCATCTCAGCCCTGGCTGCCACCCGTTCTCTTTGCCCCTCTTGCTCCCTCCAAGACAAGTGAGGTGGAGGGGCCGCACCCGGCCGCCTGAGTGAAGGGGGAGCAGAACAGCAACGCTGAACAGTGGTCCCCGCGTCTGATTTTTGTTTACGGCTGCTTAGCCAGCCCTGATCACCTGGCTTTTCCCTCTCACTCCGCCATCGTTGGAGGGGGCGAGGATGCTGTCGGGGCACAGCACAGCTCTCTCAGCGCTCTGTCCAGTTTCTGACATTGAGTGCTGCTGCTGCTCCTTTATCTAGGGGGCAGGAGAGAGGTCGGTGTTCAGCAGCTGGGGCTGCACCGGTCTGCCAGGAATCCAAACCTGCCTGTCAGGCAGGCAGGAAGAGAAATCCCCAATGAGTGATATCCCTGCCATACAGAAAATGAAAAATGACGTTTCTGAGCTATGATTCATTTGGGATTTTTTTTTTTTTTTTTGGTCTCACCAAGTGATTCATGAGTCATGGTCTGAAGGGGAAAGGATTTTGATTACTATTGAGTGATTTTGTCCATCTGTAAATCAAGCCTGCTTTTTGTGGAAGAACAGCTAAAAATAAAAATGCCACACCATTCCCTGTCCATCATTTCCAGCCCCATCGCTACCTTTGCACCACTCCCATTCCTTTCTTCTGCATCCTTCTGATGGCTTGGGATGTACAAGCCTTGCACGCTGCCAGAACAGAAATGGCTGAGAGATCATTAGAGTGGCTCCATACATTTAGCTCCATACATACATTTAGCTCCATACATACATTAGAGTGGCTCCATACATACATTTAGCTCAGGTGTGGCCAACAAACAGGCCAAGTTTTCAAGATATCCACAATGAATATGCAGATTTGTATGCACATGCTTACTATTTTGGACTAGGGAAGCACAAATCTGCGATGCCTTGGGCCTTCATCTCATTTTTGTACTTCCCTAGTCCAACATGGTAAGAATGTCCAATGGAGGGAGTGCTTGTAAATGTATCTCATGCATATATATTGTGGATAGCCTGAAAACCTGGCCTGTTTGTGGCTCTTAAGGACCAGAGTTGGCCACCCCTGATTTAGTTCATAGTTTGGTCTTGAGATAAGCAATATTGTAGAGAACAGGTCGTTACATGGTTTCTAGATTAATAATCTAAAAGATTAAAGATCTAAAAGAAAGGCAAGACATCATCATGTAGTAGGATCAGAAATGTAATTCTTGGAGCTATGCACTACCATGTGGAGGCACCCAGGCTCGGATCTTCCACTGCCAGAGCAGGGGAGGGTAGGGATGTGCATTCGTTTCATCCATTTCATACGTTTCCTATACAAGAATGTAATATGAAACGTATGAAACATATGAAACGAATGTACATCTAATTGACATGTAATGGGAAATGTATGAAACGAATTACCGTATTTTTCGCTCCATAAGACGCACCTGACCATAAGACGCACCTAGGATTCAGAGGGGGAAAATTTAAAAAAAAAAAAATTGTGCTAAACCGGCTCTGCGTCTGGGCGTCTTATGGAGCAAATTAGGGGAGTGCATAGTTTTTTTTTTTCTCCCCATTTTGTTTTCGGGTCTGGGGAGGGCCATTTCGGTCCACTCCCCAGATCAGAAAATTTTTCTTTCTGTGGGAACCCCCCCATCCCAACCCTTTAAATTAACAACCTCCACCCCCCTGACCCCCCCAAGACCTGCCGAATTAATTTCCTGCAACCCCCCACCCTCCTGACCCCCCCAAGACCTGCCAAACGTCCCTGGTGGTCCAGCGGGGGTCCAGGAGCGGTCCGGGAACGATCTCCTGGGCGTGAGCCGTCGGCTGCCAGTAAACAAAATGGCGCCGACGGCCCTATGCCCTCACTATGTCACTGAGACCGACCGCTGCTATTGGTCGGTCTCAGTGACATAGTGAGGGCATAGGGCCGTCGGCGCCATTTTGTTTACTGGCAGCCAACGGCCCTATGCCCTCACTATGTCACTGAGACCGATCGCTGCTATTGGTCGGTCTCAGTGACATAGTGAGGGCATAGGGCCGTCGGCGCCATTTTGTTTACTGGCAGCCAACGGCCCTATGCCCTCACTATGTCACTGAGACCGATCGCTGCTATTGGTCGGTCTCAGTGACATAGTGAGGGCATAGGGCCGTCGGCTGCCAGTAAACAAAATGGCGCCGACGGCCCTATGCCCTCACTATGTCACTGAGACCGACCAATAGCAGCGGTCGGTCTCAGTGACATAGTGAGGGCATAGGGCCGTCGGCGCCATTTTGTTTACTGGCAGCCGACGGCTCACGCCCAGGAGATCGTTCCCGGACCGCTCCTGGACCCCCGCTGGACCACCAGGGACGTTTGGCAGGTCTTGGGGGGTCAGGAGGGTGGGGGGTTGCAGGAAATTAATTCGGCAGGTCTTGGGGAGTCGGGGGGGGGGGTGTTTGTTAGATTTTTGTTTGGTTTTTTTTTTATATTCGCTCCATAAGACGCACATACATTTTCCCCCCACCTTTGGGGGAAAAAAAGTGCGTCTTATGGAGCGAAAAATACGGTAAATGAATGAAACGAATGCACATCCCTAGTGGAGGGAGTCATAGTTGTAGCACAATGCTGACACCTAGTGGCTGGATTTAGGGCCCATGCTTGCAGATTTCTGGAAGCATCCCTGATACACGGCACCTGACTGAGGACTGGCACAATGACTGAACCAAGTAAGTGGAGAAGGGATAGAAAATAAGGGGGGAAAAATCCCTGTGTAGTTGCACATGAAGGCTCCTGGCAGCAGGAAACTCAGAGGAGCAGGAGGACACTGCCAGATGATAAAATGACTGAATACCAGGGGTGCACAAACATATTTTAAAAGAGGGCCACATTTACTGGCACTTATCAAAGCCGAGGGCCAGAGTCCCTCCTAGAACTTTGTGAGCTTTTGATTTCCAGATGCCCTGAGATTGTCATGCATTAGCAGGTAGAGAGGATGGGGGAGGGGTTGTTGCACACACATGTGCTCTTTCTCTCATCCACACACATTCTCTTCCTCACCCATAAATACAATGCTCTCTCATCCACCCATACATTGCTCTCACCCACATATACACAAACATGCACTCACTCTCACTGCCTCCCTCATAAACACACATATGCACTCACTCTGGCTCCCTCACACACACACAAACATGCACTCACTCTCTCTGTTTCCCTCATAAACACACATATGCACTCACTCTGGTTCCCTCACACACACCCAAACATGCACTCACTCTTCCTGACTCCCTCATAAACACCCATATGCACTCACTCTGGTTCCCTCACACACACCCAAACATGCACTCACTCTTCCTGACTCCCTCATAAACACACATATGCACTCACTCTGGCTCCTTCATACACACACAAACATGCACTCACTCTCCCTGACTCCCTCATAAACACACATATGTACTCACTCTGGCTCCCTCACACATACACAAACATGCACTCACTCTGGCTCCCTCACACACACACAAACATGCACTCACTCTGGCTCCCTCACACACACACACACAAACATGCACTCACTCTCCCTGACTCCCTCATAAACACACATATGCACTCACTCTGGCTCCCTCACACACACACAAACATGCACTCACTCTCCCTGACTCCCTCATAAATACACAGATGCACTCACTCTGGCTCCCTCACACACACACAAACATGCACTCACTCTCCCTGACTCCCTCATAAACACACATATGCACTCACTCTGGCTCCCTCACACACACACAAACATGCACTCACTCTCCCTGACTCCCTCATAAATACACATATGCACTCACTCTGGCTCCCTCACACACACACAAACATGCACTCACTCTCTCTGATTCCCTCATAAACACACATATGCACTCACTCTGGTTCCCTCACACACACCCAAACATGCACTCACTCTTCCTGACTCCCTCATAAACACACATATGCACTCACTCTGGCTCCTTCATACACACACAAACATGCACTCACTCTCCCTGACTCCCTCATAAACACACATATGTACTCACTCTGGCTCCCTCACACATACACAAACATGCACTCACTCTGGCTCCCTCACACACACACAAACATGCACTCACTCTCCCTGACTCCCTCATAAACACACATATGCACTCACTCTGGCTCCCTCACACACACACAAACATGCACTCACTCTCCCTGACTCCCTCATAAATACACAGATGCACTCACTCTGGCTCCCTCACACACACACACAAACATGTACTCACTCTCCCTGACTCCCTCATAAACACACATATGTACTCACTCTGGCTCCCTCACACATACACAAACATGCACTCACTCTGGCTCCCTCACACACACACAAACATGCACTCACTCTCCCTGACTCCCTCATAAACACACATATGCACTCACTCTGGCTCCCTCACACACACACAAACATGCACTCACTCTCCCTGACTCCCTCATAAATACACATATGCACTCACTCTGGCTCCCTCACACACACACAAACATGCACTCACTCTCCCTGACTCCCTCATAAATACACATATGCACTCACTCTGGCTCCCTCACACACACACAAACATGCACTCACTCTCTCTGATTCCCTCATAAACACACATATGCACTCACTCTGGTTCCCTCACACACACCCAAACATGCACTCACTCTTCCTGACTCCCTCATAAACACACATATGCACTCACTCTGGCTCCTTCATACACACACAAACATGCACTCACTCTCCCTGACTCCCTCATAAACACACATATGTACTCACTCTGGCTCCCTCACACATACACAAACATGCACTCACTCTGGCTCCCTCACACACACACACAAACATGCACTCACTCTCCCTGACTCCCTCATAAACACACATATGCACTCACTCTGGCTCCCTCACACACACACAAACATGCACTCACTCTCCCTGACTCCCTCATAAATACACAGATGCACTCATTCTGGCTCTCTCACACACACACAAACATGCACTCACTCTCCCTGACTCCCTCATAAACACACATATGTACTCACTCTGGCTCCCTCACACATACACAAACATGCACTCACTCTGGCTCCCTCACACACACACAAACATGCACTCACTCTCCCTGACTCCCTCATAAACACACATATGCACTCACTCTGGCTCCCTCACACACACACACAAACATGCACTCACTCTCACTGCCTCCCTGATACACACACTTGCATTCACTCTCATTGGCTCCCTCACAGACACACCCCAGGCAAGCTCCCGTTCATTCTCACACACAAACAGACCTCCAGGCAGACTCCCATTCATTCTTACACACACACACAGACCCCCAGGCAGACTCCCATTCATTCTCAATTACACACACACACACACACACACGGCAGCCTTGGAGCCTCTCTTGCTCCTCTGATGCCGTTGTCTCTTCTGCCGCGTGCCAGGGAGGAGCCGATCCATCATCAAAGCTGCTCTGCTGCTCCTTCTGTCTGCAGGCCATGCGTTATTGAAAATTCGTGGTTTGTAGCACTTCCTTCATGCTGGTCTTGTGTATCACAAGAACAGCACAGAGAAAGTGCTGCCTTCGCAAGCTTTTACTATCTTGAGGCTATCAGAGATGACAGACGGGGGAGGGGGAATTGGATTCCAACAGTAACCAAGGAGGCCTCAACTTTTACGGTCTGGGGAAATAAATAAGCATGGGGGTAACTTGCTGATGCGGCGGTTACTACCTATAAGCAATAAGCCTGATAGTTTGATGCAACTCCATCATTGTTCTCTGCTTCGGCGGCAAGGGCTAATGGGGATTTGGATTCATACAGCAACCAACGAGGGCTCTGATGTTTGTGGTCTGAGAAACTGATAAGCATGGGGGTAACCTGCACGATGCAGCAAGTGCTACCAAGAGCTTGCTGGACAGAGTAGATGGACCATTTGGTCCTTTTCTGCTGTCATGTTTCTATGTAAGTTCACCTGGCGCAGCTTCTGCACTGCAGAGCGAACTAAACAGATGGGCCTTTTCCTTTGTTCACCACCGGAGGGATGGGATCCAGCAGCGGCCGCACGGGCTCCTTTACACCTTGTCAGTGTTCCTCCTCTTTCTGCCCCGCTGCTCCCTCTGAGGGGGACGTTACCTCCGGCCGCTGACTATCAGGTCAATGTCATCAACAAAGGCCTGCGATCAGTGCGATGTTGGGCCATTGTTGATGACATCGAAGGTGCTGGTGGGCCAGATCTAATGGGGCAAATTGAGGAGGAGGAGGAGGAAGGCCCGGAAAAAAAAATTGATTGTCAGGCCGGGTTTGGCCATCCCTTCTGTATACAATGCATTGCATGGCCTTAGCACAGCTATAAAGGTGCACTATCAAATTCAGGATTCGCTCACAGCTCACCTTTCAGGTATAGTGGCTAATTTTTTTTTTAATGATATTTCTTTTGATCATACTGACACCATGGCTTATTTGCCTCGCCAGACTGAGCCTACCAGTTGGCCAAGGTGACTTTCTGGGCACTTCATTCCTGGTTTTTCCACATTAATATATTCTCACCAGAAATTCAGAGGGGCGTCTCTACAGGTCGCGGACTGCACAGCCACCAAGACAAAGAGCAACTGTAATTGTTGTCTAGGGTGCAGAATTACAAAAATGCCGTTGCTGGAAGAACAGCGAGAGAATATGATTGTCGCCTTTCCAGCCAAATAAGTTATTGGTCTTCAGCTGACTCTGCAAAGGAGATATTGGAGGGGTTGGGATAAAAATGACATTACGGTTTGATTGATGATGTTTCGGTGGCCAAATAACAATAAATGAAGCTTTTCTTTCCCTCTGCAGTGTCCCTGTTATTTCCTTTTAATATGCGAGTTAATGAGTTCTGGATAATCCTCTATGGGTTGTTTTTTTTTTTTGGTGCTCATGCGAAATATATTACAGATTCCATCTTCACAGCAACAAAATATTTATGCTGCATTAGGAAACACACATTGCTGCCAAAATAAATGTTTTCCAGAATCAAACAAATCAAGCAACAAATTTGTTTCAGTAGATAGGAAATTAAAAATCTTTCCCAAGTCTTGGTGGTCTGAGGGCTGGCTCTCAGCTTAACCAAAGAAAGATTTTGTCTAAGAAGGCAATTCATATTGGAGTTTATTTTATTCTCTGAGGCCTTTTGGCTGTCCACTCACTGAGAAGCTCTGTAGTCGAAGGTCTTAAAACCAAGAGAGAAAAATAATTCAGGTTATTACTGCTTCCTTCTTTATGCAGCTTCATTTGAAATAAATATCACCTTGGCAGGCCTGGTTTAACACATTTTTGGGCTGAAGGCAAACAAGGCTGGTGCTTCCATTAGGCAAACTAGACGGTCGCCTAGAGCACCATAATTTTGGGGGCAGCAAAATCCCACCAGCACGAGGCCCAGAGGGGCAACTGTGCCAGAGCCAGTACCACCAAAGAAGGGGAAAGCTGTGCCGGAGCCACTGCCACTGGTAGGAGGGAGCACTGTGCCGGAGCCACTGCCACTGGTAGGAGGGAGCACTGTGCCAGAGCCACTGCCACTGGTAGGAGGCAGCACCGTGCCG
Source organism: Rhinatrema bivittatum (assembly GCF_901001135.1). Taxonomy (NCBI): domain Eukaryota; kingdom Metazoa; phylum Chordata; class Amphibia; order Gymnophiona; family Rhinatrematidae; genus Rhinatrema; species Rhinatrema bivittatum. The sequence continues at coordinate 36,505,803 of NC_042617.1, read as the reverse complement.
GAGCCACTGCCACTGGTAGGAGGGAGCACCGTGCCGGAGCCACTGCCACTGGTAGGAGGGAGCACCGTGCCGGAGCCACTGCCACTGGTAGGATGGAGCACTGTGCCAGAGCCGCTGCCACTGGTAGGAGGCAGCACCGTGCCGGAGCCACTGCCACTGGTAGGAGGGAGCACTGTGCCAGAGCCGCTGCCACTGGTAGGAGGCAGCACCGTGCCGGAGCCACTGCCACTGGTAGGAGGGAGCACTGTGCCAGAGCCACTGCCACTGGTAGGAGGGAGCACTGTGCCAGAGCCGCTGCCATTGGAGGGCGGGAGCACCGTGCTGGAGTTGAGAGGAAGTGGGAGTGAATAACCTAGGGTGCCAAATGTTCTTGCACCAGCCCAGAATGTAACCTCAGATTTGGAGATTCCCCCTCCCACCATGTACACACATTTTGTGGTAAAGAAATGTACAGGGTGGCCCATACCAGTGCATTGGAGGCAGACTACTTTTCCATGGGCCACCCTGTATAATTACTTCTCATGCCTGGCCAGAAAATTCCCCCCACCCCCTTTATTTATCCAAATAGAAAATCCTCCCCCTCGCCTTGCAGTGTGCATCAGCTCTTCTCCTCGCAGACAGGGGACAGTTTTGACAACTCTGTTCTGTTCCATCCTTGCTGCAGGGCAGACCTGCCACCAAAGCAGTGCTGTGAGCAGAGGGACACTGGGAGCTGTATCTCACCACTTTCCTGTTGGCCTACTCAGGGTCCTGCCACAAGATATGCCTTTCACCGTGAGCAGATATGAAATACAGATTATCTCTCATATAAGGTATCAGATGCAACAAATCTGCTTTTCATCACGCGGACATGTGTTTTGTTTTGTATTATCTTTCTTCTGATGTTTTTGTAACATGGCTTTGTGTTTTATTGTTAACCACTTAGCACAGTTTTTCTGTTATAGGCGGTGTAAAAAAACAAAAAAAACCCTGCAAATAAATAATAAGTTGGTGTGGGACAGAGAGAGATCCCCTCTTAGAAAGTAGCAAGTGGGACATTTCTGCCTTTCACCATGTGAAGGTAACCCAGTGGCCTAGTGGCAGAGAGAACTCGGTTCCACGCCTGGACACGGTTCCTGCTGATTGGGCGGGCAGGAGCTCTGAAGGTTGCGGAAGGCGGTGTTCCAAGCACCCGGAAGAAGCATGGAAAGGTGTCCTCCTCGTTGGTGAGCAGTGACACCTCTGGGTGGAATCCAGGCCGCAAGCTTACAAAGCTTCCAAAGGACCCCGCACCCAGACTGTTGCCCGTTAATGAGGACGGTCGCTATGATGGTCGGGCGATAGACTGCTGGGCAGCAGCGCTGTCCTTGGCTGGGGGTGGATAGGGGGTGCCCACCCTGGGCCCCACACACCTGCCACAGTATAGCCCCACCCCCAAACACTAACATTTCAGTGCTCTAGTGCCCCACTGCGGCTGATTAGCCCTGGGCCCTGTACCCTCCCAAGGTCAGCATTGATGGGGGGAGCGAATCTGAATTAAGGGAAATCCCTTGAGGCCGCAGAATGAAGGCCCCTGGAATCTCAGCTTTGTACTTCTCTAGCCCAAAATAGTAAGCCCGTCCAGCTGGGGCAGAAGCTCATGCATGGAGAAAGGAGAAAAAGATGGGAACAGGTAAGATTTGTAATGTGTCCACCTTTTGGGGGTTGGTGTGGGACAGAGATCATGGTGGGCAAATCCGGTTCTTGAGGGCCACAAACCGGGGACGGTTTTCAGGACACGCACGTTGCACGTGCGAGGGATGCATTTGCATACAATGGAGGCTGTGCCTGCAAATAAATCTCATGCATATTCTCATTGTATAGATTCTGAAAACCAGCCCGGTCTGCAGCCCTTGAGGAGAAGAATTGCCCCTCCACTGTCTTAGAAGATTCCAAATATAATTAGAGAGGACCCAAAAGAGAGCCCCTTTGATGCCCCCGATAGAGTCTGTGTGGAGGACCCAACCATCACAGATAATCAAGGTAGCAGGAGCTCTACAGCAGCAACATGGACCCTGGAAGCCGCAAGGCACAGGATATTTGAGGAATTCCTCAGGATTTATTCTCTTTCACAAGCAGAAAGCACAGCAGGATGAATTAAGAAAGAGAGAAAGTCAAAAGGCAGCAGGGAAAGTTCAGGACTGGAACTGGGAAGAGATCAGATAAAAGGGCTGAATTACCAGCAGCCAAGGATAAACATGCAGCTGATAAATAGGGACGTCCTGCCCCCTTGTGTCCAAACGTCAGAGTGTCCCAGGCCTTTGCAGCTCAGGCTGTATCCTATCTTTCATCAGAGGAGCCCAATAAGGAACTTCAGGATGGCTTTTCAGGGCTGGCTTTTGAGGTGTGTGAGCTGTGCAGCCACAGAGAGTGCCACGTTATGAGGGGGTGCTCAGCCCGACTGTGATGACACGAAATGATCCAATGACACAGCTGCGCAGGAGTGGCCGCCGCGGTGAGTGACATGACTGTCGTCTGTGACTGACGGAGACAGATCAGCTATTAGTAAAGTTACTCTGTCCAGTGAACCAGGGCAGAGAGATTTTCTGTTTTGCTTTTTTTTTGTTAGGGAGGCTGTGAGCTAACCAGAAAGAGATGTAGAGCTCTTGGGTATATCTTTGACCCACTTATTCTCGTGTAACACTAAAGATTTATGGTGTCAGCATGATAATAGTTTGAGCCTCCTGTCTAACACGACCAAGGTTTGTAGGAGAAGTATTTAAGTTTCCATAAGTTCTCAGTGACTGAATCTGTGCCGCTTGCAGTTAAAATACTGCCTTTCATGCTGCGTATATTTCAGTAGTTTGGAGCTCTATGTGACCCTCTCACACTCTGAGAGCTGTGTAGACAGCGTCCATTTATCATATACTGCACTGCCAAAGTTCAGAGCTGCCAGCATGGGGCATTCCAGTACCAGCACAGAAGCACAGAAAGATTACCAGTGCCTGAGAGGTGGAGCCGATACGGAGCTGCACCACGAGTTGGAACTGTGTTTTAGTTACTGTGAAATGAAATCTAATCCCCCATGACTGTGACCAGAAACCCAGTGAAGTCCCGATTCCCTGGAGCTGTGCTTGAATTTCAAAGCTGAAGTCCTTGAACTGCAGTAAATCCGTCCTGGATTTCTAATTACCAGAAGATTTTCTTTTGTTTAACTGAGGGCTGCTATAGATGCCTGGGATAATGTGTCACTCTGCAGAGGCCCTGGACCTCTCTATTCACCTCACAGGATCCCTTTGGTCACAGACCGGAGAGTAATGGGCACTGATGACCACTAGTGGCAAAAAAACTGAATAGCACCTAATTTTTTATTACTGTAACCCCAAATGGTCAAATAGAATATTGTATTGCAAAACCAATAGAAAATGTAATACAGAAGCAACTTACAAACTACCTCGAAACTAATAACATTCTCAATACAGAAACTGATCGCTTTGGTAGATACTGTGCTAAGAGGATGTGACAGTGGTCAAAGATACTTGATATTTTTAGACTTATCCTCAGCCTTCGACACGGTAGATGATTCAGTACTTTGTGACCGCCTGAATGAAACAGGAATTACCGACATCTGTGTTAAAATGGGTTTCTTCCTTTCTCAGCAAGTGTTCATTTCAAGTAAAGGTTAGAAACACTATGTCAAAAAAGATGCCCCTTGAGACCGGGGTCCCACAGGGGTCTGCACTCTCAGCCACTCTTTGTAATCTATATTTATCACCGGTTTGTCATCTACTTGCTGGGCTAGGTTTGAAGTTCTATATTTATGCAGACGATATCCAAATCCTGGTCCCTATTGAAAATACAATTGAAAAGACATTTAATATAATCCTAGTTTACCTTAACGCTATTAAGCAACTCCTGTCCCAGATGAAACTCGTACTAAATATGGATAAAACCGAAATCATCCTATTAGGAAGGAAGGACAGAAATGAAGAAATTCCCCCAATACAGAACAATTTAAAGATAAAACCCACCGTCCCTGTCCGGGATCTCGGAATCACTCTAGATACAGATTTTAGTTTTAAAAAGCATATATCTATCGAATTGAAGGAGGGCTATTATAAACTTCTCACTCTTCGACGCTTGAAACCTCTACTTGAACAAAAAGATTTTAGAACAGTACTGCAGTCACTGACTACCTGTCAAATATCGCTCACAATACAAGACAGCTTGCATTCTACACAAAATTATTTACAGCGAACAAACCGACTGGTTAAATGCGGCCATTCGTCTACATACTCCCCAAAGGAACCTTAGGTCGGCCAATAAGGGACTGTTAACAATTCCTTCAGTGAACTCAGCACACGTCAGTCAAGTGAGAGAGCGTGCAGTATCTTTAGCAGGCCCCAAACTCTGGAATACATTGCCAGCCGAGGTGAGATTACAATCCGATACCAAAAAATTCAAGTCAGAACTCAAAACATGGTTATTCCGCTGTGCGTATGCAGGACCCGATTGAGAATGGCCTTGTAACTCTTGCTTTTATTTTTTAAGAGCTGCTTTTATCTTTTTATTTATATCTTTTATCTTACTTGCTGTTTCTAATTTTATCCTTGTATTAGTTTAATGGTTTAAATTTTGTATTATTCGTTATTTATTTGTTATCTTATAGTTATATATTTGCTTGAAACCTGTTTTATTGATGCTGTACCTACAACTGTATTTTACTGTTTTATATTGTAAACCGTTGTGATGGAATACCCGATACAATGGTATATAAAACCTAATAAACTAAACTATCTTACTTTTATTGTAATACGGTGAAACTCATTTGCTCAGTTGTATATTTTTAAATATTCATGCTCTATAAATAAATATTCTAGTATAATTTTACATTGCTTAGTCCTATTGTATGCATATTGATGGACTCCAGGTGTCATAGCTTTCTAACCTTGCCAAATATTGTACATTGTATAAAAGTTATCCTCAGTTCTTGCTGGGAAGGTACAAGAGGAGTGGAGGTATCATGGGTGTTAATTGTGAAGAACAGCAAAAAGGGGGCAGACATCACATTAGGTACGGAATAGAACCCAGGAACCTGTGGTGCTGCTCGTACAACTGTTGGCTAGAATACAATAGCATCAAGCAAGAGAGCAGGAATGCAACAGAGCTGCACAGCTCAACCGACAATTCAGGAAGACTAAGAACTTCATAAGATGAAATACAATACATTGCCTGTATCTCTAACCTTGGAAGCCGAGTTGACTTTGGGCAAAATTTAGAAACATGACAGCAGAAAAGGACCATTTGGCCTATCTAGTCGACCCATCCACACCAACTAATTCAGCTTTACAGTCCTACCACTCCCTCAGAGATCTCCTGTGCTTGTCGGGGCTTCAATGTGGGTAAAAGAGTAACCCCTAGGACAGCATGAAGTTTTCATCTGTACCAGCAACCTCCCCCTCGACTTGAGCCCTTGGGTTCTGGTGGCCAGCAGGACTTGGATGGCCTGAGGGCAGGGACTTGAGGGCATCCACAAATGCTGGGCTAACTGGAAGAATCCACACACAGAGAACGAGGTGCCCACAAGAGACAAACCATACAAACAAGCCAAGACAAGACAGGGAGAGACAGGACAAATAAACAAAAAGAAACCAGAAGGCCACAACAAGACAAGACAAGTAACAGAAATCCTCAGAGCAAGAAGGCCTCCTAAGAGAGAGAGGGCCAACATCCAGATAGGAACAAGGTGTAAAGAAATACTTCCTTAGATTACTCTTGAGTCTACTCCCTTTCACCTTCATCCCATGACCCCTCATTCTAGCGCCTCCTTTCCTTTGAAAGAGGTTTGCCTCCTCTATTTTGAAGCTTTTATACATTTTTCATAAATCAAACAAGATCCCAAAATCAGAATTCCAGCTAACTATATAATAAACAGGAAAATTACCTGTTGCCTGCATTGCCAATATGCAAATTGAGCTTTGTCCCTCTACCTCCCTGTACTCTCCAGGTCCATCCCTCTCTCCATGAACTGTTCAGTTCACTGTGTCTACTACCATATATAGAAATTGAGCTCCGCCCCTCTATATCCCTGTACTCTCCATCCCTCTCTCCATGTATTGTTCAAATCACTGTCTACTACAATATATGGAAATTGAGCTCCACCCCATCTACCTCCCTGTCATCGCCAGCTCCACCCCTCTCTCCATATATTGTTCAGTTCACTGTCTACTACCATATATAGAAACTGAGCTCTGTCCCTCTCTCTAGCTGTATTTCCCAGCCCTGCCTCTCCCTCTCTCTGAATTGTCCAATTCCCTCTCTACTACCACACAGCCTGCACTCTCTACTACCACACATCTCAATTATGCATTTCTTACACTTCACAGCATTTTCCCTGGATGACTTTTACTACTAGTTCTTGATAAAATGTCCAGTAGATGCATTTGCCAATTAAAATCCCAATCCATAGTTATTGTTTATAGCTTCATGTTTGATTACTTGTCCTTTCCCAAGACAATGCTCACTAAAAATAATAAACATATAAATAACTAATACAATATATAAATCAACACTAATATCATCAAAATAAATAGCACAAACAAATAGATAATAGAATATATGAAATATTCTCAGATATTCCAGACAAGAAATAAGATAAAGTTTGATAAATAATCCCAACACAATCAGTAAAGCATAACTATTCTAGTCCACAACCCAATCCATACATTCACCAGTCTAGTCCGTGGACTGACCTAACCAAAAGCTGAATGCTGGTTCTCATTTGGAAATGAGTTCCAAATCTGCATAGCAAAATGAGAAAAAGCTCATTGTCTAGTAATAGTTAACCTAATTTCAGCAGAAGATGGATCCTATTAAAGTGACAGTGGAGATGATCTCAAGAATCTTCCTGGAACATGGAACTGTGGATAGGTGAGCTAGAAATGTTATAAATAAATAAATCGTTGATAACTTGGCCTCCTATTATGGAGCACTTTAAATACTATAAGATCCATATTCAAATGGTTTGTCTAACCTTTGGAGCTGGCTGGACAAACCCTGACATTTTAAATTCCCCTTTTGCCTCCATACACACTGGCAAATGCAGGGGGTGTTTCTAGGACACAGCTTTATTTTGACTGGACTGCACTGATATTCAGTGCTGGCTAGACAAATTATCTTGGTAACTACCTGGATAATTAACAGTGTCGCCTATAAGAACGGCCCATTTATCCGAAGGCAGAGACAGAGCAGTTTTGGTTGTGTGACGGTAGTTAGAAGATGCATGAATGTTAACTTTATCCTCCAGCCACTGATGCAGATGCAAGGCGTCAAAACACGGCCAGTGTTGGGCAAGTTGTGTTTCGAACTGTTGGGCAACTTGGTGCTTTGAAACTTTGGAAAGAGCATATTGGATGGAAGATCTGTGTAAAGTAACAAGATAAATGCGATTCCAGCTGGCGGAAGTCCGAGGTCAGGGCTGGCAGCCCACTGCCGCTAGTGACGGGGCACTGGAGCCTGAAGACTGTGTAGAGAGGTGAGAGGGCTGCACCATGGAGCTGACGCGGGTGGCGAGCGCAACAGGTGCAAGGCTATAAGCTATACCTTGGGTGTCTAATACCCTTGCACCACGAGGGGAAGCAGAATTCGATCTGGAGCTGTGCTGTCATGGGCCAGGCTCTCCCCAGTCTTGGCTGCAGCTCCACCACGCCTCCTATAAATCAGCCGACAGGTATTCTGCACTGATGATATCAGGAGGATCACATGATGCGCTGAGCTTTCCAGCCCCGTATGACTATCCTGGAAGAGTGTCAGCATGATGATGTATCATTTGGCTCTAGACCAGGACAGTTTAGACTGGGATTTTTTTGCCAGGAGAAAAGGAAAGAGAACCTGCTCTCGAAAGTTCATCCTCTGAAACACTGCCTTCATTGCAGAAGGACTCCTAATGTGATAAGTGTTCTAGGACAGTCAAATTCTTTTAAGAAGTTAATTGTATGGTTACGTCCTCGGGAAGATTTAACACTATGCACTGTTAACCTGGACATTTTGAAGGCAATTTTCAGCAGTCCACGTAGTTTGAAGTTTCGCAGGTATCTTGTATCCATGAGCGTTCAAGCTAATTTGCAAAGATAACTGCCCAGGTGATTTCATGGGTACGTTTTGCACCTGCTTTAACTGTGGACCGAGTCCTCATGGGAAAGTATTTATTTATTTCATATTTCCAGCGCGCTCCTAACAAAGCTTTTTGATGGGCAGATTCCAAACACACAGTCACAAAATCAAATACAAACAATCACCAAAATTACACATGCATTATACAGCTCCCCAAGTTTATACAGCACTTTTAACCTAAAATAATTTCCATCAGTTCAACGCTTAATTAAAAATCAAATCCTCGCCTGTATACTTTCTCTTCCCTGCCTCCAGGAACATGTCTATCCAGCTTCTGGAACTCAGCAGCTAGGTCTCACGGCCGAGGGCTGGGAAGTTTTCAACACCCAGGATTAACTCCCTAGTTACCTGGCTACATTTTGTCATTGAAAATCATCCTCTTTATTATTTAGCTTTACTGAAAACATATGCAGTCCACAAATCATATACTGCATATCACTTATAGCTAAAAAAATGCATGGCGATTATGCAATGGACAGCGAGAATAGGTTCTCTTTTTTTTTTCCATTCAGTGAACACCACATTTGAAGGCCAAAGAGAAAAATATCCAGCTGGATGTCCTGGCTTGAGAGCTTCGATAATGGCTCATGTTCACACTGTCCTAAAATACAGAGCCCACCAACCATATATTATTTGCAATGTAAACATATAATCAGAAAACACTATACAATTGAGCATGGTGAAATGCCATGGAGGTAAACTATACTTTTAAAATATTCTCTGAGTGTGGCAGAAACCTGCTGCAGCTAAAGGCAGAGAGTAAAAATATGGCATGTTTAGATCCCATTTTTCTTTTGGGCAGGAGGTTTCCTATTACTGACTGGGGTGAAAGCAATTGCTTTTTCTTTTATTAAATCCACATTTTTTTTTTTTTTGATGAAGACAGTGTAACAGGAGGTTGAGAACGCTACGACGACGCTGAACGAGAGATACATTTGATGCTTTCATGATGCTTTTATGAAGGTAGGTTGTTCCCTACGTAGAATGGATGATAGAGTGGGAAATAAATGCTTTTTTTTTTTTTTAATTTAAATATGAGGTGCCTCTGGCATTTTACTGGGCTCCGCAACATTTGGTGAGATGAATATTCATCTGAGAGATTCATTCATGTTCACTGAGTGGGGAGGTGGGAGGACCCAGAGGTCCGAGGCATGATGCAGCATGGCTGCTCCGATTCTCCTCGCTCGCAAAAGCTAGAGTAATAACTTGTAATTATCAAGCTGACATTTCACTGTGCCTGCCCTCTAGGACCCAAAGACAATGAGAGAAACCAGCAACTAGCTAATTTATTTCAGAAAATGCTAGATGATATGAAACGCCTTCAGTTTCCCAGGTTCTGTGGCAAAGTTTAGCCTCCTCGCTCTTCCCTCTAGGAAGGTAACTTTTAAACAGGCACACGGGTGCACTCGTGCGTGCACTCGTTGGCCCGTGTCCAGGGATGCGGACGTTTTATAACATAGGTGCCCATACGCCTGCCTGTTACAAAACAGACTGACCGCGCGCACATGGACACAGAAGTTTAAGTTGGCGCCTGCCTATGAGTGCAAATGCCGCTTCTACCACAGAAGCGAGGGTTATTTTAGTTGACGCGCGTGCTGACATCATTTCCAGTTTCCTCGATTTGTTCCCAGTTTGCCCAGGTAAGGGGCAGGACTCCCAACCCCCCCCCCCACCTCCCCCCGAAGTTTAATCGCCTCCCATTTCCCCGTTAGTCCCTGCCTTTAAAACCCCACCGATCTGTTTTCCTTAATTTTATTTCTTGCATGTCCTCCGTAGCAGACGTAAAGTTGTGCGGCAGGGGACCGTGGCGCGTGCGCGTAAGTATTTCTATGCAAATTTGAAGTTGCCTCGCTCAGACCACTCCCACGCCCCGCCCCTTTCCCAGACAGTTTCCTTTGTGCACACAGCGGGAGATACGCACGTGTACGGGTGCATTTTAAAATCCGCCAGGCAAGCACCAGCCCAAATTAAACAGGTAAATAAAAACCTGCCCAAATTGGCAGGTTTTTATTTACCTTGGTTATTATCTTTTATCTAATTGTTAATCTTTCTCTCGCCTTCTCTACATTCCAAGTTTACATTTTATCCCTGTTTTATTGTAACTGCTACTTTATTCTTCTATCACATGTTAATGTTCTAAGTTTTTTAAAGTATTTATCCTTTTATCACACCCTGTTATTTGTAAACCGGCATGATGCGACTCCCATCGCGAATGCCGGTATATAAGAAATTCAAATAAATAAATAAAATAAATAAATAAACGCATAGCTCTCCCATTTTTGGCACGCACCGGGCTTTTAAAATTCACCTTTAAGTGTACTTTGTTCACTTGAAATAATCTTATATGCGTAGCTTTGTATTTACACGTGTATTTAAAATGCAGGAATGATAAATCTTACCGCAGGCTGATTGTTATGCTGGTCACACTATTTCACTTCCATCCATTATAATTAGTTTGATACCAATTAGAATAAATTATTGTTTCATTACTGTTAAGAGGGCTTGTTAATGTGCCATTCATGCCTGTTGCTTCTGGAAATGATAAGATGCTACGTTTATTTTTTTTCCCCATATGATGGAATTAATTTTCAGTGAATTACTGAAAAGTTCATCTACAGGCCAGAAGCCAACAGCTAAAGCAATTATCTGTGATTTGAATTCTGTCTACGTAGTTCCCAGGTGTTAATATAACACAGAACAACGACAACACTATTCCCAGTAGTACTAGAGTAAGGAGTGTATGACTGTAAAACATTGCACAGTATTTTTAAAAGTCCTTTTTCCAAACTTTCTACTGCCTATAATGGCCAGCCAACATATCTATTTTTGTACCTTTTTAGATTTTTACACATTTCCAGTTTAAAAATATATTTTAAAAAAATCCGATTCAAAATGTATTTTATGATCTCTGTGCTCGCCCATAAACGAGCAGCCAAGACAGAGGTAAATCGGGCTGAGCATCATCCAAGTGTAAAGATGCTCTAGCCTTTACCTGCAGCTTGACCATGCAAAACAGCTGAGAGCCCTGCTCGCAGCTCACAAAGTTTTAGATAAAATCAAGTGAACAGACGAAAAGCAAAAGCCATAAGATAGCAACTGCAACAATTTCATGTAGTCTGATCCTGGCCTTCACATTTGTGAGCAGTTGAAATTGCTTGCAAGCTCTGGGGTAGGCGTGCTGGCAGCCATCTTGGATTCCTCTCCAATGAACCAAGTCTTTGACAAACAATGATATCGCTGACACAAGCAGTTTTCAAAGCATAGCCACAAAAATATGGACCGTGACTCGTGCAGACGGCAGATCCAGAACAGAACACTCTGAGTCACGGTTTGCTGTCCTTGACAAGGGTTCACCTTTTGTTCCTGCCTGTTTACCCAATGCTTAAGCCCTTCAAGGACCAAGTTTCATCAGTTTACAACTGTTTTGAAAAAAAAAAAAATCCTAGTGGGAAACCTGATACCTCTGTCAGGTAAAAACTGATTTGTGTACCTCCAGGCCCGTTAGACCCCACATCATCCAGACTTTTTACCAACTTGTATTACAATGCAATTTATACTTAGAATCAAATCCTAAAAAAAAAAAAAAAAAAGTATTTTAAAGACAAGAAAAAAGCCTTACTTATATTCTCTCAAGACAGGGATTGTGCCATTAAACCTGCTGATCAGGTAAAAGCAGTTACTATTCTAAAGAAAGATTTCTACATTTCTGAAATCCAACATCACCTAGCAGGTATTTCTTCCTAGCAGTTACTATTGTACAATAGATAAAGAACCCAGAATGGAATCCATTCCTTCATCCACATACAAAAAATAAGGGTCTTCCTTACTAAAAAGGAGTGTGTTTGTTTAAATGTCCCATGTCACAAACTTCCTATGAGCTATATCGTTCCCAAAATTCCAAAATCTCTGAAAGTTCCCCCCTCCGGATGTTCAGGATTCTTTGCCTGCGCTGCCTGTCCTCATGAATATATTTTTAAACCATTTACGCCAGTGGTACCGGCATTGGCCATGGAGTAAGACTCCGTTCACATGATCAATTTAGAAAATCCCTCCCTTGCCCTAGATAATGTTTTCTTAGTAGCCTTGGTTGACTCGCTCTATCCTAATATTCCCTGGTCTGCAGCTTTGCAATTTAGTAATCAGACTCTTAGATCTAACCTAGAACATCCTAGACGATGGATAGGTTTGGAGCTTCTATTAGGCAAACTAGGCGGTCACCTAGAAATTTTGGGGGTGGCAGGCAAAACCCGCCAGTATGAGGCTAAGAAGGCTGCTTTTGCCAGAGCCAATACCCCCAAGGAAGGACGTGCTGGCTGCAGCCATTACCACCAGTAAGAGGGAGGGCTGTGCTGGCGCTACCACCAATAGGCGACTGGGCAGGCACATGAATGAAGGTTCAGCTAGGGTGCCAAATACTCTTGCGCCAGCCCTGACGGAGGAGCCACGTGTATATCTCGAGGCCAGGCTCAGCATGTAAGACAAGTTGACAAAAAATGTTGTGCTCTCTCCTGAGACTATATCAAAAAAAGACATCCAAGTCGGGGAAACACATAGACTCCTACCTTCAAAATAGCATTACTAGTCACACTGAGGTAGATTTAAAAGGGTTTCTGTGCAGCAAAACCGGGAAGGATGCACGTGAATTGCACGCGCGCATTTTAAAAGGCCCACGGCCTCGTGTGTATCTCCTGGTACACGGATAAAAACGGTTTGCCGAAAAAGGGGCAGAACAGGGGCATGGTCTGGGCGGGGCATGGGCAGGGCGGGGCATGAGTGGCTGGGCATGGGCAGGGCATGAGAGGCTGGGACTGCCCCGTGCAGTCAGTTACGCGCACTAGCGCGCGCTGGGATCCCACAACCATGAAATTTGCTTTCTCTATGGGCTGCGTGTAAGTAGATAAAAAAGAAAAAAGAAAAGGTTAGTTAGTTGGGTTTTATGAGTCAGGGTTAGTAGGGTAAAAGCAAGGCTAGTTAGGTAGGGGGTTTAAGAAGTCCTCTCTTTTACTGGAGGGAACTGGGAAATAAGCCTAATGCGTAGCCATGTGCATCTACTAAACCCCCCCACACACACACACTTACACGCTCGAGAGGCAGCATTTGCACGTATATGCACACATTGATATAAAATCAGGCGCGCATGAACGCACAGGTAGCCGATTTTATAACATGCGCACACAAACACACGCATGTTATAAAATCAGTGCGTCCATGTGCGCGCGCTGGAAAACGCACGCGCATATGCACACCCACATCAATTTGAAAGTTACCGCTACTGTCACCAAAGGGTTGTTAAAATTTTTACTTGACTTCGGAAACAACAATTTGCACCAAATGGAAAAAATAAGTGCTTGTAACATTAACAATAAAAAAAGAGGACATTTGCAACAGAGCATTAGTAACGCACAAAGGGGGGGCCGATGCAATACAGTGCAGGCGTTAATTGCTGAGCACTCCTTAAACCAGTACAGAAAAGCAGAAAAACACAAAATTAAATAAAGTTAAAAAATAGAAAAAACCAAAAGCACTGGCAGTCTGACAAGCGTCTATTTCCTGAGCCCCCTGGCTGTGCGGCATTTAGGGAAACCGATGCCGATAAACTCGACGTCTGTTTTCCTAACCGGGGGACTGCCGATGCCGATCTGGATCTCGTTAGCAAGGAGGCGTTAGGGGCACGCGAGCGACCCTAGCGCCTCTTTGCTAACGCGACCCCCTAATTTAAATATTGCATGGTGCCCCCTTGGGGGCGCGTTAAGAAAGCGGGCGCCGATTGTTCAGCGCCCGCTTTCTACGCGAATTTATTGCATCGGCCCCAATGTTTTCAAATCTTGCTTCTCTAGCTGAGGACGTGGACTATTGCAAATGGAAGAAGAGCAGAGGTTACTTTTTGGTTTTGCTTTTTTTTTTGCTCAAAAAGAAAAGTTGGTCCTTCCCTCCAGAGCAATCTCCAGCGCCACCCTATTCACTGAGTAACTTTTCTTAGCATGGCTTCTCCTTGCCAGCATTGGCACACTTTGGGGTTGCGGTCATGATCTCTTTCCCAATCAGTGTGTGCTCATCAGGGACACACATGTGCCTACATGAAGCTTTGTCATTAATTAATAAATGTATTTCTTTCTTTATTTAAACGTTTTTATATACCGGTATTCGTCGAAACATCATATCGGTTTACATGGAACTGAACAGAGAAAGTACAAAAAACAGGGGGGAGCGGAACTGGGGGGAATAACTTGTACAGTATTAACGGGAGCAGGTATATACAGTAGATAAGCGGGTACGGTAATATATAGTAGATAATGATTCCACAAGGTGAGTCAGTGCCATCTGCAAGCTGAATTCTGCAGGTTCTGCATTGCTGGACAAGGCACTTGCCTTTACCACTTCCAGATTCATTAGCTGGATCCTTCCAGGATGATGGATTCAGGTTGTGAGCTTGGATGAAATATCTTGCTTACTTTTTATTGAAATACACACCAACCCACTCACTTCTCTCTGCAGAAAAAAAATGCTAACGTCAATCTGCTCTTTTAAACATATTTGCTTGTAAGAGAGTGGCAATCATATATTTTCTGTTGTGGGTCCCATGCTATGAAACTCCGTTCCTTTGTCTGCTAGAGTGGAGGCCGAGCACATAAGATTTAACGGGTAGATTTTAAAAGGGCTGCATGTGCGCCCGTATCTTGCACAAAAATATGTGCTATTTTATAACCTAGTTACGTGCAGGAGTCTGAATATGAGAGAGAGAGAGAGTGCGAGCCTCTTTATAGGGCTCAGCCTGACACTCTATATGTGGACCATTGTAAGGAGGCACTGTGATTCGGGGTGAGTTTTTGGGAGTTGGGTTGGAGTTTGGGGGGTGGTGTTACAGACACATTCAGAGGTATCCTTTGTAAAATTCGCATCATTAAAGATTGTTTGACCTTATGAGTGAATTGATTTGCACAATGCAACTAGCAGAGACTGCGGTGCACAAATCAACTCAGAATTTTCATCAATTATAAGGTCCTTGGGTCTGCCTAGGGCGCCTCAGACCCTTGCACCGGCCCTGCAGAGAGGATTTGTTGCAGCCCTAGGGCAAAGATATTTGCAGTAAGCAGGAGCTACAGCATCAGATATTTCTTCTCCCTCCCACCCCCATCCTTCTGTTTACTGTCAGGGAGCCCTGCCCCAGCTGATTTGCCCTGCGGTCCTCCGAGGGTCAGCCCTATATGAAGGCCCCAGAGAGTTTGGGAAACGTAAGTGGAATCCCAGATGTAAAAGTATCTCATTGTGCCACTGTTTCTGTTGCTCTTCCTTCTCATTAATCCATCTTTTCCCTTTATTTTAACTAATCCCTTTTGGTTTATTTGCCTCTTCTTTGTACATCTAAAGAGAGATTTTTTTTTTTCTCCTACCTTTACTGATTTGGGCAATAGAGTCCTCTGTTCGAACCCTTGTCTCTCCCTGCCTTTCCTTGTATTTTTTGATGATCTGAGCCCTCTACCTGTGTATTTTTTGAGTGCTAATCTCTCTTTGCCTTTACCGTTTACGCCACCACAATTACCACTGCATTCTCTGATGCTGGGCAGTTTGGGATGGAAGGAAATCCCAGCTATGTGTTCAAGAAAGAAAGATGTTTATCTAGCATGGCACTCCAGTTATCATCCTGGCCTGTCAGCAGTCCGCGTCAATTATTCTTCAAGAAAATTTTTCTCAATCTTAAAAAAATGTGGCCATTATTCTCTCTCCAATAGCAGCAGGAAAACAGAAGGGTGCACGAGGTCAACCCTGTCATCATTCCCTTGGGTATTCAGAGGCTTCGTTTCAGCGAACAATGTGACTGATTGAAGCACTGTCAGGGACTGTCGGCACTGCTCAAGGATAGAGTTACTTTAAAGGCCAGGGGGAAAAAAAATCCAAACGACATAGGTCTCTAGAACATTCTAACGAGTTTAATTGAAGGTTTCCAGAGTAAATGGGACAGATTCCTGACCAGTAAGACCACAGGTAATGCACAGAGATGTGTGAGCACAGCAGTTCGCCACAGACATCTGTGACCCACAAGGAGCAGAATTGATGCCGTGGACTGTTCTATCTTTTCCATTCTAGAACCTGTTGGGAAAAAAAAAATCAACTTTCCTAATCAGCCGGATGGCTTGGAACTTTAAATGACTTGGCTACTGCATTAATTAAATGGGGGGGACTCGCTGAGGCAGCTGGGCTTTAAGGCTCATCAGTTTTCGCATATTCTTATACTTGAGTTTGCAGAGACGTCAGAAACCAGGCTCCTCTCTTAGAACGTAAGAAGCTGCCGTACTGGGTCAGACCGAGGGTCTTTGTCAGCATCAGCCCCCCTTGCTCCTTTTTATTTTAATCCCTTCAGCCTTCTTCTATCTCCTTTTTATGAAATTCAATGTATTCTGATTTACAGCTGCAATCACCAGAGACTTTTCTGTGCAAGGTATTATTAGGGTAGCTGGTTCCAGGGGGGAGGCCTCCTCTCTCAGCACATCCAAATCAAAACACAGATGCGTGTTCAAAAAACCCGAAAGAGACTGACAGGTTTGGAATGAGGTTGACTGGGACAACCTGACTGTGGTATCATAGACGTAGGGGGGTAGAAACTCAAAAGCCATTTACAAGGACAGTTCACAAGTTAACCATCTAAATGGCTAATGCGGTGTATTCACCCACTTATCTGACTAAATTATAGCCGGATAAGTACTTATCCGGCTATAATTTACCTGCGTATCAGGGGCTTTTCTGGAAGGGGTTATTCAACTGACCTAGTCAAATAGTGGGTCTATCCAGCTGGATAACTTTACATCTTCTTCCAAGCAGATGTAAAGTTATCTGGCCTTCAGGCCGATGCAATACTCATGCACTAAAAATGTGCATCCAAACTGGACGCACTTTTTTTTTAACGTGCGCACAATTTATTTATTTATTTATTCAAAAGATTCTTATATACCGCATATAAAGACAGAATGGTGGGTCTAAGAGGTTTACAAAACTAAAACACATAAAATCAATTTAAAATTATATAGAGAACGAACAAATATAAAAGAAAGAATAGAAATAATATAACAGGAAAAACAAACCAACTTAATCGTTTACAAGAAATTAACTTGGGGGGGTTGGGAAGGCCAAGGAAAATTACCTCTCCTGGGTGCTCAATGCAATAGGCAAATGAGCCACTGCGCTAAAAAGGATGCGCTTAGGGATAAACTGTGCGTCCCTAGCACGTCCATGGCATCCGGGAGCCCAGGAGATGTGGCTGCTCGCGGGTTAGGAAACAGACGCTTGAGCACACAGCCACAGGTTAGGAATACGGATGCGTCTCTTTTCCTAACCTTACTGATTTAAAGACTTTTTTTTTTTTCTTTTTTTTGCTACTTCTGTGGTTCCTCCTGCTTGGTATTGCAACAATATTAAGTTGGAGGAACTACAGAAAAGCACAGAAAAGCAGAATTTTCTACTTTTCTGTGCATGGCTTGGGGCGCTTCAAAACTCAAATCCCAGCTCCGGGGCAGGCGTTAATTTTTGAGCATAAAAACGTGTGCGTCAGAGATCACCTGATGTGGTGAGCGCGATCGGACGCAACTTGGTCTCGCTCCGGGCGGCGCATCCTTCACCCACCTCCATCTGCCTTGTAAACTAGACCAGAACACCTACACTTGCAGTATTCAAGGCTGCCTATGTCGATAACTTCCTTTATGTCAAAATTGCCGTCGGTCTTGCCTCCTAAACTGGCAAAACGGGACAAAGAAAAACTCAGAGAGCCTGACCACAAAATGGCGACGGAGGCTCTGAACGGAGATACTCTCCAGGTCAGTACCCCCCTACATCCGACTGCTGCCGAGATTAAAGAAGCGGTAATTGCGGCCTTAGATAGCAAATTGGCGGGGATTTCTGGCCAACTTACTTCACTGCAAGAGGCCTTTACCGACTATGCGCCGCGCCTGTCCCAAGTAGAGGAACGGACGTCCACGCTGGAAGATGATATGTCAGCACTAAGCGGGAAGGTGGCAGGGTTAGAAAGAAATTTACAGGAACAGACGAATAAAATTGACGACCTCGAAAATCGGGCGTGGAGATCTAATCTTCGTTTTATAGGGATCCCAGAATCCCTCGAGGATCACCTCCTCCGGCCCACCTTACTAAAATGGATCCCCGACATACTAGGCCTCACGGAGCTTCAAGGATCCCTGGAAATTGAGCGTGTACATCGCATGGGAGCCAGGGGGGTCCGCTCAAACACGCCCATGCATCGTGATTGCCAAGATTTTAAACTTTCATCACAAGCAGTTAATACTGCAAGCTGCAAGGAAACACATGGATTTACAATTATAAGGTGCAAGGATTCGTCTGGCGCCAGATTATTCTGTAAAGGTGGCGGCGATGCCCCGACTTGTAGCATTCTCATGGAAAAGGACATTAAATTTGCGTTACAATTCCCAGCCAAACTACGGATCAACCATGGAGGTGAATGGACATCATATGAGACTGTGGCGGCGGCCACCCAGTTTCTGAACACCTTAAATAAGTGATTCTGGTCTTGTTATACTCGGGTCTGCCTGACCCTGTTTTGTATGTTCCATGGGAGGTGGATGGGAGGCTCTGAACCATCTGATCACACCAATATGATCTCCTATGCAGCCTCCACGAGTCTGAGAGGGTATTTGGGTATGGAAATGGGTATGGGGGGTGGGTATTTGGGTATGGGGGGTGGGGAGGGAGGGGAAAGACACTGGTATTGTGGTATGTTTTGGCTCTGTTTACAGGTCTGTTTTTTATATCTGCTCCTTGTAGAAGGAGATGTTTTTCTTAGCAGAAGGGTGTGGGCAAAAGGGGAGAGGGTCCGGCTATGCTGGGAGCCTTCCCTCTGTCTACTTCTTTTTATCAGTTTGGTATGCAGGAGTTTTCAGTACTATGGGTAGTAAATGTAGACTGATTTCTTGGAATGTAGATGGCTTGGGAACCCCCATAAAGCGGAAAAAGATATTTCAACACCTGCAACGTTTAAGGGTTAATATTGCATGCCTGCAAGAAACCCATCTAAATGATTCGGAAAGTGCAAAATTATGCAGGGAATGGGCTGCAGCTTGTCACTTTTCTGCAGCAAAGGGGAAAAAAGGGGGAGTGGGGATATTAGTCAACATGAACGCGTCATTCACGATTACTCAGGAGATTAAGGATGATGAGGGTCGCTTTATTATAGTTCTGGGACAGCTGGAGGGGAAAAGTATAACCATCTGTAATATTTATGCCCCCAACATACCAGATCCGGCTTTTGTGCACCATATAACAAACATTCTATTGACCAAGGCCCAGGGTGAACTGCTTCTAGCAGGTGATTTTAATAGCGTCTCCAATGCCTGCCTTGATAAATCCCAAGTTCCCAAGGGATATAAACAATTATTGGGTTCCGGAATAGTTTCCTTTTGTAAGAGTCTGCGCCTTTTGGATATATGGCGTATCCTCCACCCAGATATGCGGGAATGTCTCCCAGGCATATAGCACAATGTCTCGGATTGATTTTATCCTGATACCAGAGACTTTATTTGCTAATGTGGAGGTGACAGACATAGGCTCCATAGTTATAGCTGACCATGCTCCAGTATGGGTAGATTTCTGGCTTTCCTCACCCAGTATGGGTACGAAGGTATGGAGATTCCCAGGTAATTTGTATGAAGATAAAGATTTCCATCAGTTTCTCCGACAAAAGTGGGAGGAATATGCCGGACACAATGGACAGCACTGTGATGAACCCTCTTTATTTTGGGAAGCGAGTAAGGTGGTGCTAAGAGGGGACATCATAGCGTACTCCATTTCTAAACGTAAAAAACTGAATGCGACCATTCTCACGCTGGAAATTCAGCTTCAAGCTGCAAAAAAAACTGTTGGCAGAGTCCCCTTCTCTATCTCACAAAGCATCCTATGGGGCCTGACTCAACACATTAAATACCCATTTACATTTATGGGCCCAGAGGACTCGTAAGGCTTCAGAGCACTATTTCTTTCGATATGGAGATAAATCGGGTAAGCTTTTGGCAATACTTGTTGCCATCAAACGAAAGAAAACTTTTATTAGTGGTCTAAAATCTCCGGCGGGGCTGCATGTCACATCTAATTGGGAAATTTGTGAAATACTCCGTCTATTTTATGAAGGATTATATCAGGAGGATAGACCTGGGGACAAACAAGAGGAAGACGCATTTTTCCAAGACATAAAACTACCCCAAGTACCAGACAATATGTGGGAGTTTTTGTGTCGACCTATTACGGAAGGAGAAGTGCAAGGGATAATTAGGGCCGGGGAAAACCACAATCCCCCGGACCAGATGGCTTTACTTCGGAATACTATAAGATTTTGAGTTCATTGATAGCGGGCCCTATGGTAGCTTTTTTTTCAACCATGCCTGTGCGGAGAATCACTTTCCTTCCCACTTCAATAAAGCCTATATAACAGTTTTGCCAAAACCTGGGAAGGATCCATTCCAGGCTTCCTCATACTGCCCTAAATCCCTTTTAAACTGCGACCTCAAGTTCTATGCCTATATACCAGCACTTCGAATCAATTCGGTCCTACCGACAATAATATCCCCGCACCAAGCAGGCTTTGTCAGTGGCCGGAATGCTGGAGCCCATGTTATAAGGCTTCTCATGGTGATTGAAACCTCTCATTATCTAAATATTGATTCCATGGCCATGGGTTTCGATTCTGAGAAAGCTTTCGACCGAGTGTCGTGGGCATATATGTTCTCTGTTTTACAGCGTTTTGGATTCCCATTCGAGATCATCAAGGCCATTTCTATTCTTTACAATAACTCGGTATCACACATAGTAGCTAATGACACTCTTTCATCTGAGGTTATGATTCAGAGAGGGGTCAGATAAGGTTGCCCCTTATCAACTATTCCTTACATTCTGGCGCTGGATCCATTGTTGAGGAAATTAGCCGAGTCCCCTAATGTTCATGGGATGTTATTTAAACAGGGTAATTTTAAAGTGGCTACCTTTGCAGGCGACATGATGCTTTTTCTGAATAATCCGGTCTCTTCCTTACCACATGTACTGCAGCTTCAAACTACCTTTGGCCGGTTTGCAGGGTTGAAGATTAATGTGGAAAAATCAGAGGCTTTGGATATCAGGGGTACTCTGCAATCTGCTTGGCCTGGCCAGTTCCTATCACTAAAATACCTGGGTATCCATATCCCTGCGCAACCGTGCAAGCTATAACGAGCTGAACATATACCCCTTAAAACAGAAACTGATTTGGCAGGGTCTCCCTCTATTTTTATCAGGTAAGATCCTGTTGCTGAAGATGATGGAGATTTCAAAATGGTTATACCTTTTCCATATGTTACCTGTCTGGTTGAAGAGAGCGGATGTTACTGAAATCCATTGGGCACTCATTAAGTACCTGTGGAATGGTAAGCGTGCTCGCATACCTTTAAGGACCTTGATGCTACCAAAAGTGGAGGGAGGTCTTAATTGCCCTGATTTAGCAGGCTATAATCAGGCAAGTCTGCTCGGACATGTTCATGACTGGATATGTGATACTGAGTGCTACTCACCTCTGGGACACTATAAACATTGGCTAGCTCCATATGCTCCCGGAGCTGTGCAACACCTCAAGGGTACATCCCTCCCCCATTACATAACTAACAGTGTGGTTATTAGACCCCTTCATATGGTATGGCAACTTGTCTGTAAAAAACTTAAGGTAGTGCCAGGGTCAACGGCGTGCATGTCCATTAGGGGTTGCCCCTTGTTTTCACCAGGAATGACGCAAGTGATTTTTTACAAATGGTTTGCGCTTGGACTAAAGTTTCTATTTCAGCTCCTTAATGTGGAGGCCAACCCACCCCGGATCTTCAGCTTCCAAGAACTCAGAGATATGCTCTTTCTCCCACAGATTTTTATGGATACTTACAAGTGAGGCATTTCATGCTTGAAGAGGCTAGGGAAAACCCTACCTTTTACTACTATCAGGGAGTAGTGAACTTACTTAAAGGCCCGGATGGTAAACGTCAAACATGCTCCCAATTCTACTCTGCGTTGCGGGCTCTCCATCATTCTTCAACACTAGCCTTAGTGGCCAGGAAGTGGAACACGCAGCTTCCGCAGGAGTTACTGCTGAATGACATTAAGTCCTGTTTTCGACGCATTCCTCTTACAGTGGAAAATGTGACTTTGAGGGACAAGTTATACAAATTTCTCTACCAGGCTTACTAATCACAGCAACAAGCTTATCATATCGGGGCTACTATGGAGAAACTATGTGCTCGTTTTTCACACCATTGCCCTGACTTTTATCAATGTTTTTGGTCCTGCCCAGCAGTTCAAAAATTCTGGGTGTATCTACAAAATACAGTTCTGCAACTGTGGGGCATAGCTCTTCCCGTGGACCCACTCATCTGGCTTTTTGGCACAATTCCGGATGAAGTGGATTCCTTGATAGGCAATAAGCTTAAGCTATGGATAAAATCCTTCTTATTGCTAAGGATACCATCCTGGCGCAATGGATGAACCCGGCTCCAATATTTAACTGCTTATGGAAGACAAAATTCCAAAAACTAATGCATATGGATCTTCTGACTGCGCGACAAATGTCCCAGGCTCAATACACAAAGATAAAGCAGCTGTGGGAAGCGCATATACATTTACTTCCTGCCGAGGAGTGTGCCTTTCTTCCTTGACCTTGCAAGTTATAAAACATTTCTATCCATGCCCTATCGCATTTTTATACTACGGTATGATGTTTCCTGGTTCTTTGATCCTAGGAGACAGGAACAGACTTTTCTCTACCAGGATTATGTCGTCTTATTATATTTCATATGGCAATGTTTCCCTAGATATACCAGTGTCTTTGGGTGGGAAGGGGGGGTGAAGGGGAGGGGGGGGGGATAAGTACCTGGCTGGCAAGAGGATTGTTTATAAGGCGTGGACGTAGGCTGTCGGATGTTGGCCAATTGCTCTCTCTCTTGCCAATCCTGGACATATAAATTGAAAAGTTACTTCTGTATATCCTTCATACTTAGCCGAAAGTGGAAGAAATACCAAGGGTTTTGTATGGACTACATTTTGCATGTGTTGTAATGCTGACCAATTTGTACACTGTATTGTTATCCCACTTCCGGTGTCAAACCGGTTTGTACCGTTAATAAAAATATTCACACACACACAAAAAAAACCATGCGTGTCCAGCGCGCGGTAACTTTTTACATCGGGCGTACTAGCTAATAGCCTCATCAACGTGCATTTACATGTGCTGAGCGTGATTAGCTACCTGCTGGTTTGGACACGCGTTTTGGACGTGCTAATCCCAGTGTTGCACAGGGCACGTCTAGTGCGTCCAAAACGCACGTCCAACCATGCATTCAGCGGCATGCTGACCTTAGCTCCTGATATTGCATCAGCCTGGTTGTGTGGATAGATAACGGGCTACTTAACTGGGGATTTTAAAAGATACCCGGCTAAGTAGCGCTATCTTTAAAGAATACAAATCTCCCCTCCCCCCCAACTATTTTATAAAGTCCCTGTCAGTTTGTGCTCTCTTCACCCCTCATAACCTTTAAATGGTACAGAGACCCGCATCCCAATATTTTATAAAACTCAACTATCGGCCTGCCCTCCTCCGACCCACCCGCACAGCTTATGTGAAGCACCCCCCCCCCCCCCGTTACTTTTGGTAGCTCACGGGACTGCCCTGTGAGTTGACTCACTCACTCCAGCTGCTGCCGGAGGCCTCCTGTCTCAGCAGAACTCCACCGTCACTGAATGCCACCGACTGCTGTCGATGCTGCATTTCTAGCCAAGCCTCCGCCTTCCCTTGCGTGCCCGCATATATGTGCATAATATAGGCCCCGTGGTGGCCTCCCGATGATGTCAGCCCATTCAGGCTATTTAAGCAGAGGCCCCCATGACATTAGCTTGCCTCACCAACAGAGGTCTGCTGCCTAGAAGCAGTGGGTGCTGCTCCTGCGTTCCCGTTTGTTCACGAGTTCCTGTTCTCCAGTCTTGCCTTGCCCAGCCTGTGTCGTCCAGCATTGCTTTGTCCTGCCGCCTCATCCAGTATCTCTTGTGTGTCTTTGTCCATCCTTGGCCTGATCTGCAGGACCTGACCGCTAGTGCTTGGACCTGACTATGCTTGCTTGCTTGCCACCGGAACCTGATCTCTTGCATCGTAGCCTGTGCCACCTGCCCCAACCATTGCCTTATCCCGGTCTCTCCAGCCTGCTGCCCGTCCTGACCCTTGCCTCTGGACTCTTGCTCACTCCACCGCCCTTCGGGTCCCACCTAGGTCCTGCCGGCCGCCAGAACCCAAGGGCTCTTGGGGGAGACGACTGGTGTAGGTGAAATGCCAGCTGACAGCCTCCTCGTAGGTTTGCCTACGAGGCTGCGTCCGCTATACCACGTCAACAGGGACTCACTCTCGTGCTGCTCATCACACCTTTCCCCCGACTCTCGCCATCACCCCTGTTACCTTATGTTTTGTTGCGTGGAGCAAGGGACCCTCTGCCCCACTGTCGGTGCCGCTCTATGAGAGGCAGAGCTGGAAACATAAACTTACATTAAGCTTATTCTTCCAGTGCTGCCTCCCTTAGAGCACTGCTGGAGATGGCCGAGAGTGGAGCAGAGGGTCCTTTTCTCCCAACAATAGCAATAAAAGATAAGGCACTGGGGGGAATGAGAAAGGGGGGGGGGGGGGCACTGCAATGTTTATAAGGTTTGTTCTAAGATAGGGAGGGGATTGGCCCGCTGGCCCATTTATTTGTTTGGTTTGTATTCTTTAAAGACAGTGCTACTTAGACGGATATCTTTTAAGGGCATCCAGTTAAGTAGCAAGTCATTTGGCTACGCAAGGCCGGATCACTGAATGTCTATCCCGCTGAATATATGGGACAAGTTATCCGGCTAACTT
This sequence comes from Rhinatrema bivittatum, assembly GCF_901001135.1. Lineage (NCBI taxonomy): Eukaryota > Metazoa > Chordata > Amphibia > Gymnophiona > Rhinatrematidae > Rhinatrema > Rhinatrema bivittatum. Next base: position 36,480,767 of record NC_042617.1, on the reverse strand, counting down.
CAGCGGGATAACTTGTCCTCCGAACGGCCTATTGAGTATGACCTCCAGGAAGGATCATGGATTGCCTGCAGGAAAAACTGTTCCTGTAACGGCTAACAGAGCCATGACACATGAGGGAGGGAGGGTTGCTGAACCTGGGGCTTACAAATGAGGAGAGTGCTTCTGCCGTCATACTGGTGGAGCATCCGGGATCCCGGATCACCGATGGTGAGGTGCAGGTACATGCAGACCTTACTGCTTGCTGTGTGTGCTGTTCTATAGGGATATTTGACTACTCTTCATGTTTCATTCTTTTTTTTTTTCTTTTCTTTTTTGTTTTAAACTTATTTCATGATTTCCTCTTTTTAGATGCAATGTCTAAACAGGAAGGCACTGACTTTCCTGTTTGGAGAAATGATGGTTTCATAATCTTTCCTCTCGCCCTATTGCCTCACAGATTTCAAAGATCTTTTTCTACAACTGAAAAGGCAAACATCTGCCAGCAGACAGACAGGGCAGGTCAGACTCAAGTGTAAAACTAATCTGCACTATGAATAGAAACTTCTAGAAGCCTCTAAGAGGAACGATCAGACCCCTTAAATTTGTGCATGGCAGGATGCAGAGATTTATATTCCAGGAACAACATAATTTTTTTAAAACACAGAAACATATGCTAATAAGAAAAATTGTTCCATTAATTTGTTTGGCGGAATGGGGGTGATCCCTCCCCACCCCTCCCCCTCGGATCTGAACTTTGTGCCCTAGGATCTGGTCCATCTTTTACTGCCCTGAAGCTTCTTCCAGTCAAGGATCCTTCCATTCTGAATTTAGCTTCCATCAAAAGGACGCTCCATCTCCAGTCTGCAAGGGCTTTGTTTTCTAAAAGGAGCCAAGCAGGGATAAACTATGGCTCGGGGGCATGGTCACAGCAGTATCGAGACTTTCACCTCTGGGTCATCATCCTCGTCATCAACGTCTACTTACTCCAAGCTTTTACAGCTACAGAACTCAAAGTGTGCTACATAGAGATGTGCATTCATTTTTCCCAAATTAGGCAATTTCAACAAAATTGTCTAATTCGGCATGGTTCGGGGGAACCGAAAAACGAATGGAATTTTTCCAAAATTTCAGAAAAATTTGTTTTTCACGTTAGCGTGCACTAACAGGAGTTAGCGTGCACCAACTTTGACCCATTAGTGCGCACTAACCCAAAAATCGGGGGCCCCCGAAAAAAAAACCAAAACCAAACCGCAGGAAAACAAAATTTTCTGTGGGGGCCCTGAAAATGAAGCCCGAAACTATTTAAAAAAACAATGCACATCTCTAGTGCTACATCAGATCAACATTTACATTCCGATATCTCAAATAGATCATCTCAGGGTATGGCATAGGTATACCAAAATAAATAAATCAGGGGAAATACATCAGAGGGAAGGCACTGCAAGGCAGAGCAAAAGAATTAAGGTACTTGTAAGGTAGAGTAATTAAAGAAAGCACGTGGGTAGAGTTTTACTTATTTATTACAAGGATTTATTAGTCACTCCCCTACTAGAGTGCTCAGAGCAAGGTACAGGATTATTGAGTAATTTACATCCATAAGGCAAAGTATGTAAAAACATAAAGAATAAAAGACATGAAAAGAAAGAAAAAGGCATGATATACAGAATACAAATACATGATACAATAACATCATCCAAGATACATGGATAAAAGCTTACATATAAGCATACCAGGAAACCAGTGCTGATTACAGTAGAGCCTGGGGAAAGGAAGAGTGGTGGGGTGTCAGAGATGGATGGTGAAGTTTTAGTTTGCTGGACGAGGCCCTGGGGATGTCGCCAGCTAAGAAGGACAGGATTGGTGAAAGAGGCAGGTCTTTATTGTATGGCAGAATACAGTATGTCAGTGGCTAGTCTGGCCTCAGTTGGGAGAGAGTTCCAGAGTCTGGGGATGAACGAGAAGATAGCACACTCAATGCAATTTACTGCCTCAGGTGAGGGATGAGATGCAAGCTCTAATCTCTCCTGCACTGGCTGCCGGTTAAATGGCTAATTCATTACAAACTTCTTTCCTTGATACGTAGAACTATATTTGGGGACTCGGATTGTTGGAGTAATACCTTGCTGAGAACTTATATGCCTTCACGCTCTCTAAGATCTTGCTCTCTTAGAAATCGCAAGAGAACGATCATTTTCTGTGGCAGAAGCGCTAGTGTGGAATGCCTTGCCAATCCAGATTTGAACAATTGAATGCCAATCTACTTTTAAAAAGGCTTTGAAGACCATTTATTTAAATAGGCTTTTGCTCAGTTGGTTTCCAGCCAGTCTTATAGAAGTACTCTCAATATTATTCCCCATAGGTTGATATTTTTTATTGAGACATATTTCTTTGTTTGTATTTTGAATGTAAGTGGATTTTTAGTTTGTCTTGTTTATTTGCTTAATTTTAGGAATCTTATTTTGTTACAAGAACTTGCCATAATGGCTCAGACCGAGAGTCCATCAAGCCCCCAGCATCCTGTTTCCAGCAGTGACCAGTCCAGGGCACAAGTACCTGGCAATTACCCAAACCGTATGTTTAACTGAGAAAGTTTACAACAGGTATGCCTTGTGATTTTTGTTGCATTTTTCTTTGTTAATCTCGCAATGTTGATGTAATTCGCTATTTTAGTTATGCACACCTTCTAATTTTTCGTTTATTAGACTCTCGGGTCATTTGGCAGTTCAAAGTTTATGTTTTATTATATTGGAACATGGTTATCCTCGTTTGGATTAGTTTCTGATTACATCATGCGACTGCCTTTTTATAGTTTAACGTTTTGGCAACCCTCGTCTCTTTGTAAGGTATTGATTTTGTGTACGGATCTCTGAGATGTACAGATTCACATCAGGTATGTCATTTTGCTCTCTGCTGTGTTTTCCCGTCTCCGTTTTGTCCTCATTGGTAATGAGATTGTTTTTATCTCACAGTGTATGAACAACTGTTTCCCTGTCCCTCTCGACGCAGCCTTTCTTGGCGAAACGCGGTATCTGTGTCAGAGGACACTCTGTTGTTTTAAAATTCTTTTGAATCTCAGGAGTTTTTTTTAAATAAAAAATTTGTATTACTTTGAATGATAGAATAAACATAATCTTTTTTGAAAAACCTGAAGGACTTATTGATTTCTGCACTCCTCTATTTTGTGACTTCATGGGGTGCCAGCTAGTCCTTGTATTGTCTGTAAGAGTAAATAACTGATTCACATTTACCCATTCAAGTCCTCTCATGATTTTATAGACCTCGATCATATCTCCCCTTAGCTGTCATTTTTCCAAGCTGAACAGCCCTAACCTCTTCAGCCTTTCCTCATAGGGGAGCTGTTCCATCCCCTTTATCATTTTGGTCACCCTTCTCTGAACCTTTTCCAGTGCAACTATATGTTTTTTGAGATGTAGCGACCAGAATTGCACACAGTACATTCACAAGGTGCAATACGGAGGTAACTATGACATTCTCACCATTCTTTTCTTAATAATTTCTAACATTCTGTTTGCTTTTTTGACTGCCGCAGCACACTGAGCTGATGATTTCAATATATTGTCCACTATGATGCCCAGATCTTTTTCCTGGGTGGTAACTCCTAATATGGAACCCAACATTGTGTATCTTCAACGTGGGTTACTTTTTCATATGTGCATCACTTTGCACTTATCCACATTAAATTTCATCTGCCATTTGGATGCCCAGTTTTCCAGTCTCACAAGGTCCGCCTGCAATTTATCACAATCCATTTGTGATTTCACTCTAAATAATTTTGTGTCATCCTCAAATTTGATCACCTCACGCATCAGTCCCCTTTATACATTATAAATGTATTTAAAAACACCGGTCCAAGTACAGATTCCTGAGGCACTCCACTGTTTACCTTTCTCTACTAAAAAAACTGTCTATTTAATCCTACTCTCTGTCTTCCATCTTCTAGCCAGTTTGCAAAACCACAAAAGGACATTGCTTCTTATCCCATGGCTTTTTAATTTTCTTATGAGTCTCTCATGGGGGATTTTTATCTGCCTTGAACCTTTGCAATAAGTGCAGACTATAAGTTTTTTTTTATTAAATTCAAATTCAAAATTCCTCATGCAGGGTTTCCTGTTCCCACAGAAACATTTGAAGGTGGGGCCACTGCGGAGCCTGGGAGTGCATACTGGCTCGCAGGCCCCAGGCTGCACAATTAATGCTGCTGCTTCTGGAGCCTGAACAGCACTGCCATTTGATGCTTTTGACCCCATTTGAGTTCCTGACCCACTATCCTGGAAGCCCTGTGGTACAGGCCCTCTGCCATAAGCATTTTGAGCTACAATAGATTGAAGATATGGACAGATTAAATGGTTTGCACTCCTGCGTAACATTTTATTACAATAGCAGCATACTCTGCACTCCTGTCTTGGATCAGGGCCATAGGGGATAGGCAAGAGCGGCAGCTGCCCAGGGCACAAAAGCTCCTTGACAGTGGAAAGATGACAAGTGTGAACTGGCAGAGGAGAAAAAACTACGAAGACAGCAGCCCTTCTCCTACCATTCGGGCTGATGCAGTATGGTGCGCTCCCGTTTGGCCGCACGTTTTCCACGCGCTATTTTTACGCCTTATACAGTGAGGGGTAATAGCGCGTGCAAAACACGCGGCCAAACCCCCCCGAAACTAATAGTGCCCGCAATATGCAAATGCACGTTGATGAGCCTATTAGTTAGTCCCGCGTGATCCAGAAAGTAAAATGTGCAGCCAAGCCGCACATTTTAATTTCGGCCGGCACCGGGAAAGTGTTCAGAAAAGCAGAAAAAAACTGCTTTTCTGTACACCCTCCGACTTAATATCATAGCGATATTAAGTCGGAGGCCCCCCAAAAAAAATAAAAAATCGTAAAAAAAAAAAAAAAAAGCCAGCGGCCCGCAGGTTGGAAGACGGACGCTCAATTTTGCCGGCGTCCGTTTTCTGAACCCGTGGGTGTCAGCGGGTTTGACAACCGATGCCGGTAAAATTGAGCGTCGGCTGTCAAACTCGCTGACAGCCGCCGCTTCTGCCAATAAGGAGGCGCTAGGGATGCGCTAGTGTCCCTAGTGCCTCCTTATTAGCGCGGGCCCTCATTTGAATACTAAATCGCGCGCCCAGGAGAGTGGCCTGGGCGCGCGTCGGGAGAGCGGGCGCTCGCCTCGGAGCGCCCGCTCTCCCGCGCATTTTACTGAATCGGCCCAATTGTGTGTGAGGAGGCAAGATGGAAAGAGGACTAGGAAGCAGAGCGATGAGTCAGAGAAAACATGGACTAGGATGAGGGCAGGAAATCTGATTGCCTACATGAGGCACAAAAATGCCTAGTTATTGCCATGCCTGGGAAAGCTCAGGATTTCACCCTGAAACTCACAGTAACATAGTAATGATGGCAGAAAAAGACCAAAAACTGTCCATCTAGTCTGCCCAGCAAGCTTCCCAAGGTAGTAACTGCCGCTCCGTGGAGGTTACCCCCAAGCTTTTTTATGTATTCCCGTCCTCTAGCCTTTAGGGATCCACAGTGTTTATCCCATGCCCCTTTGAAATCCTTCACAGTTTTAGTTTTCACCACTTCCTCAGGGAATTTGCATTAATTGCAGGGTCTCAGGGGAAACACTTGAAATCTCACGGCCTCTCTCTGTATGCAGCTCAGCCATTCCCCTTCCTCAGTAAACTTGCAGAGAACAGGAGAATTGGGGCGAGCCTGGAGCAGACACTGCAAGCAGCATGTGGGGAGAAACTGGAGAGAGGCTGCAACACACACAGAACTCAGTCCGCAGCTGTGATTCCAGGACCTGGGAATCACTGAGCTGAGCACAGAGCGAGGATGCGTAAGCCATGGAGCTGAGATTTATAGGGGGAGGGAGCAAAGAGAGCGCTGGGGCCAGGAAGAGAGGAAGGGGAAGTATGCCTGATCATCTTGGGAGGGGGAACAGGTGATGAGTGGGGGGAAAAAAAAAGTGTGGATTAGTTGGATGGGGGAGGGGGAGAGTGGAAGAGAGAAAGCAGATGCATATTATTTCATTTCTTCCCCCACCCTCTGCTAATCCACAGCAATCTCGGGGAGACCACGATTCAAAAGTTCCCAGGTATGGTTAGGGCTCTGTCTTGGATACGTATAGACATGTCTCAGACCCAAATTCCTGGAACTGTTTTCCCTCTGAACCAACAAACATATAGTCAGAAGCAAAGGATTCTGAGATACTTAACAGCCTTAACTAACAGAGGCTAACACTGCATAACAGGCATGGTGACAGCACGTCCAATCTTTAAATCTTCTACAAACCTCCCAGCCTATCAGAAACGATGTCCTTATCTATCATCTCTACCAGTCCTGAGCTAATCATTCATCTGACCACAAGCTGAACCAGCTTGCTGAGAAAAAAAAACGTATTTTACTTATTTTATTTAGTTCTGAACTAGCTCACTGGTCAAAAAAACTTGCTCCCAGCAGATAATACAATGGAAAAAGTATAAAATGCACATAAAACCAAAACAACAGAACAAAATAAACTCATTGTATTGCTCATCTCATAGTCCATTTATTTGCATTACAGCTGAGAAATGTAAATTGAGGCCTTTAAAAAGAGAACAAGGACCAGGGAGGTCTCCAACACCGGATCCACTTGACTATGGCTGGCCCCTCTGCTGGACTGCACAGGACTGTAGCCTTTTCTACTAAAATCTGAAAGTTAAACAATCTATTACAGTGACGTGGATTAGTGAGCCTGTAATATGTTTGAACTGTACAAGATTTTAGTTAAGTGATTTAAGTGCTTATTTCAAAATTGTGAAATGCATGACTCTATATATAAATAGATATATAGACAGCAATTACTATATCGTTTAACGGATAAAAACTCTAAAATCTGTTAGATAAAATAAGTGAATGGCGGCGCAGGCTCATCTTGCGCCGCCGAAGATAATGAGGGAAAAGCGCGTTGCAGCGAGAAAGCATGGGGGGGGGAGGGGGAAGGAGCGAGGGAGAATGGGTGGGGGGGGGGGAGGGCTTGCAACGGCCGGCGAGTGCAGCGATTCGAATCTCTGCATCGCTATTGGTCGGTACAGGCAGCTAACGGGTGATGTGGGAGGTTCCCTGCCAGACGGACCCAGCTAACTGCATTAGTAGAGCTGCGCTGGCGCTTTCTGTCCTCCCGCGGGTTAGGCCAGTTTAAAAAAAAAAAAAAAAGAAGTAAACTTATAATAAAGATAGGGGTGGTAGTTTGTTTTCTCGCAAGAGGCAGTTCCCGAGGGCCCTGAAGCTCACCCGGAGTATGCAGCGGTGAGGACTTCATTGCGGGGGCCCCTTCCGACCCGGCTCGCCCGGCTCAACCTCCCTCCGGCAGCCACAAGTCTGCAGGGCAGGAATCTGACCCCTCCAGCCACCGCAGACCTCTTTGTAGTGAAGGCAAGTGTTGTATCACTCCCCCTCCCCACCTTCTATTTCGGGGGAGAACGGTCCGGAGGTCAACCCCCCCCCCCTCCCACCCCTCCGGCCTGGGGGAAGAAAACTTTCCAGATGTTTCTTTGGGATGCCTCTGGGGTGTGTCTTTTGCTATCCAGCTCCCCCGTCCCCCCAGTTCATCTCCCCCCCGGCCCTCCACCCACCATGCAGGCGCGGTATCTGTTAGCTACGCGTCGGTGGTGCCAAGCCCCGGGGCAGGAGCGAGGGAAAAGCCCCAGTGCCCAGAAAAAAACGTTAGAGGGACAGGTTGCAGCAGCAGCCGAGGGCAGCCCCCAGGTTATATACCTGGAGTCGTCCCCCCCTTGTGGTGACTTTCCGCACCTAGGTAAAGGTGCATGTACTGTGGCCCAAAAAGGCTAGAGGCGGGCTTCGGGTACGGCAGGTAAGTGTGCCCAGCCACTCAGTGGGAGGCGGTGGAGAGGGAGATAGTGCCACGCAGAGCAGGGCGCCAAAGAGAGGGTTGGACAGATTCCCTGCCCTTCCAACGGGATTATTTCGGTTTGCCAGGACGGCAGCCAGGACGGCAGGCAGGGGTTACTGGGGATGGGGAGGTTTTGGAGGTTGGCCAATGTGGTACCGGGATGGTTTCTATGAGAGCAGTGCTCAATCAGGCGCACATTGCCAGGGCTGGTGGGGAGGGCGAGGGTGCGGAGGCCCCAGCTGGGGTTTCAGCGGCCGGTGTCAGAGGGCGGGGTGCGAGAGGACACCCAGAGTTACAGGTCCAGGAGCAGTTCTGCTGGCTGTGCTTCTGTTTCTACAGATCCAGCGGGTCCCGTTTATCCCGGCAAATCCCAGCAGGAGGCCTGGAGAGAAAGGGATTTCTTGCACCCTGAGGAAAGATGGGAGCATCGAGGTTCGCTAGCATTGGACAGAGCAGCAGAGGCTGTGGGTGGTAGTTTTTCAGGAGCAGGAGTTGGTGAGTTGGAGCTTACTGGGGAGCTGAGGAGGGCGGGTAAGGAGAAAAAGAGAAAGAGGGCACGTCAGCCTAGTTCGGACTCTGATACCAGCTCGGTATCGTCTTCATCATCCACCTCAAGCAAATCAGAGGAAGATAGGCGAGTAGGGTTAGGAGAGGGCCCTAGGCAGGACATGGGGTATCCAGCGCTAGCGTCGTTGACGGAACTATGGGAGGAAGTACCTAGGAGGATGCGGAGGCGTATTCAAAAGCGCAAGTATGTAAATATTTTCAAATTATTGGAGGGTAGACGGGGAGGAAGGAAAGACAAAAAGAAAAGTAAGAAAAGAGGAAAGGATGGAGCAACTGGACCGAAGGTGTCCAAGTATCTTCTGAATTGGGTCAAGGGGTTCTTGCATTTGGCTAGTGGGTCACTTTGAGCCAGCACAATATGGGCTGTTATTGGCATACGCTGATAGCATACTGGGAGCATTTAAGGACTACGAAGGTTGGACTTGGCTCAACTACGATGAGAAGTTCAGGGATAAAATGGCGCGTAATCACCATATGTCATGGGGTACTCAGGACATTCATCTGTGGCTTACTCAGATGACTAACAAGAGCACAGGTAGCACAAAGGGAGTTGGGAGTGGCGGCGGAGGTCTCATCGGGGTGGCAAATGCGGGGAGTGGGGGAGGAGGGACAAGCTCCTTTCGGGCTGCAGGGAGTAACATTAAAGTAGGAATGGGGGAGCAAAGCAGTGGTCGGCGGGTTGGATGTCTGTTGGAGATTTAACAAGGCCACTTGTTTGTTCCCAGATTGCAAGTTCCGACACACGTGCGCCACATGTGGCGGAGCCCATCCAGCATCCAGGTGCACCCAAAGACAGAGTGCAGCCCCCCTTAGGGGGGGTAAGCAGTGAGGTTTGGTTGACGAAGGCAGATTCTCCACCGGTGGTCTCGGAGTTGTGGGCATGGTTAATGCATTATCCGGATAAGAGGGCAGCAATTTTACTGTATTACAGTTTTTGGGAGGGCTTCAGGATCCCATACACGGGTCCGGGGGGGGGGGGGGGGTAGTATAAAGAATACAAGGTCAGTGGTGAGGCTAACGGATATAGCAAGGGCAAAATTACAGGCAGAGCTGAGCTTAGGACACATAATGCGGCCATTTGATGAGCCGCCATTTCGCAGGATGCATCTCTCTTCTTTACCTGTCATCCCAAAGAAGACACAGGGTAAATACAGGCTAATCCTTAATCTTTCTTACCCGTGAGGTGCGTCTGTTAATGATTTCATTCCCAAGAGCAAATGTTCGGTGCGGTACGCCTCATTCGATGCCGCGCTAGACCTGGTCTGAAAGGCGGGACGGGGTGCGATGATGTCAGAAGTGGATATTGAGTCCACATTTCGGCTGTTGCCCATACTTCCGGTGAGCATGCCGTTACTGGGGTTTTCCTTCGAAGGGCAGTACTTCCTAAATCGTTGTTTACCTATGGGCTGCATGGTATCGTGTGCTTACTTCGAAGCCTTCAGCTCCTTTTTGCAATGGGTCACCGAGCAACACATGCACTGTGAGCGCATGTTGTATTACCTGGACAATTTTTTGTTTGTGGGGGCCAGTCAGTCCAATCAGTGCCGGGAGCAGTTAGAAGGTTTTATGAAGGTGGCAAGATGGTTAGGTGTGCCAATTGCGCCGGACAAAACAGAAGGGCCGTCCACGCAGTTGACCTTTTTAGGCATCGAGTTGGACTCAGAGGCAAGCAATGGTGTCGCGATTGCCGGGGGATAAAGTGCAAAAGTTGAGGGAAATAGTGCAGAAGGTGAGGAGGTTGACCAAGATAATCTTGCGATGAATGCAGTCCTTGAATGGGTCACTAAATTTTGCCTGCCGGGTCATTCCGATGGGGAGGGCTTTAATAAGGAGGTTATCAGCATCTACAGTGGGAATTTGTGCGGGGCATCATTTTATAAGGGTGATGTGTAAGATTAAGAATGAACTAGGGGTTTGGGAGGTGTTCTTGGAGTCTTTTAACGGAGACTGTATGATACTGGACAGCGAGATATCAAATCAGGATATTGAGCTGTTCTCTGATGCAGCGGGGTCCACCGGTTTTGGAGTGTATTTTCAGGGACAGTGGTGTGCCGAGCCGAGGCCAGAGGATTGGGTATTGGAGGGCATTACCAAGAATATTATGTTTTTGGAGTTATTCCCCATTGTAGTGGCGTTAGCGATTTGGGGGGGACAAGCTAAGTAACAAGCGAGTGGTCTTCTGGTGTGATAATCTAGAGGTGGTGCAAGTGATTAACCATTTGTCAGCAAAGTGTTTGAAGGTTTCTGCCCTGTTACGGGAGTTAGTAGGGGAATGTTAGCATTAAAGCTAGGCATGTCCCAGGAGTTCAAAATGTCTCTCGTTTCAAGTGAAAGGTCTTCAGAGCGTTGTCCCCATAAGCGAAGTTGAAGGCGGAGCATTTTCCGGAGCACCTTTGGAGGTTAGATAGGAAGAAGAATGGAGATTAATATGGAAGTCCATGGCCCCAGCCACTTGGGCAGCATACGTGGTTTCCTACAGTCGACAGGATAAAGAGGAGGACTGGTTAGAGAGGAGTTGGTGGTGCAATTTATACTGTAGGCAAAGGGCAATGGTTATTCTTTGTCTTGGGTTTTTCATTTTTCCAGAAGCTAAGAGGTTGGGGGAACCCGGCTGTAAGCTTCATTGTTAAGCGGGTACTAGGGGGATGGCAGAGGGATCGGGAAGGAGAAGGGGACAAGAGGTGACCCATCAGGTATCCAGACTTAATTTGCATTGCAGAATAGCTGGCCTTGGTGTGTTGGTCGAGTTATGAGGTTTTGTTATTTAGGGTGGCCTTTTCATTGGCCTTCTTTGGGGCAACAAGGATCAGTGAGTTGGTGGCAAGTTCCAAGGACAATGCAGCAGGAGCAGGGCTAATGGTCAATCAGGTGTGGGTGCTGGAGGGCATAGTTACTATTTATGTGCAAAAATCGAAGACTGACCAAAGAGGAAAAGGCCAATTTATCAAGCTAATCCCAGCTGAGAATGCATTGGTGTGCCCTGTGCGGACCATACACAATTATGCAAAGGTGCGCCCCAGAGTGACGAGCTCCTCCTTAGTCCACGAAGACCAGCTTTCAATTTACAAAAGTTTTGAAAGCGGTAGTGGGCAGACTGGGTTGGGATGTGGAATGTTACAGTTCTCATTCTTTTCGTATAGGGGCGACGACTATGGCGACTGAAAGCGGCATGTCAGAGGCTGCAATCAAAGCTATTGGCAGATGGAAATCAAAAGCTTTCACATCCTACGTTAGGAAATAAGTAACCAGGTGCAGGGGTAAGAGTGGGTTATTCGGGTTATTAATTGGACTTTCTTCTTTTACAGAGCGGAGGGGGGTTTTCAGAGCTCAGGAGTGTGCTTGGGTCGTGGGCCACTTCTTTATCCACTGGCACAACGACGGGCAGTGCGAAGACCGTACGGGGAGCATCTGCACCTGGATTGGTTGAACTGGAGGATTTTATGGTTTGGCAAATGGGGAATGAGATGGGCTGAGTTGTTATCCCTCCTGCAGGAGCTGGTGGAAGTTTGGGGGGTGCAAAAAATTATATTAATACATTTAGGGGGCAATAATATAGGGCGGTGCTCATGTAGAGAATTAGTAGCATGTATTAGGAAGGACTTAGCAATGGTCATGATTAAGTGGCCAAGCATCATGGTGGGCTGGTCGGATGTAATTGTTTGCTTGAAATGCAGGGAAGAGCCCTTGTGGACGAGGGGTGTAAAGAAATTGAACAGATAGGTAGATGGCAAGGGGGGGGGTTTGGCTCAGGCATGAGAGGGCATGGGATGTGGATGAGGGGCTGTTTAGGGGAGATGGAGTGCACCTGTCGGAGGTAGGCATGGATCTGTTCAACAATGCCTTGCAGGAAGGATTGGAAAAAGTGATTGTAGGACAGTAAAGGGCCACATTCGGAGAACAAGGACGATCTGGGTCGTCCTTGTTGGTGGCGGAATCCCGAGCCCAAGTTGTATTTGTCAATAATGCATTGTTAAAAAGGGCCTGGGGTGGGGGGTGGAATCTCGTGTAGTTGGGGGGGCTGCTACACGAGACGGCCAACAAGCAAGGGGGCTGAAGCTCAAGGCCACGGATTACCCTCACTGGGACGAGGCGGGGTAAGAAAGAAAGGGGAGGGATTGTATGCCTTACCACTGGGACATGGTGGTTGAGGCACGGAAGGAAGGGGGGGGGGGGGGAGGCATTGTTATAATTGTTACAATCGTAAAAAATGTAGTTGTGCGGGCTCAGGTTATGAGAAATAAACTGCGGCCTTTTGTAATGCCATAAAGTGTGTGTTGTTTTATTGAGAGAGGGAGAAGAGAGAGCCAAGCATATGTCTTGCCTCCCTAAGTTAATGAATCCTTGTACTAATTACAATGAATTCTGATGAATAATTTAAAATGTAATCATTCTCAATAGTGTAATTATCCCCACAATTACAGGCAGTATTTTATTTCAACAAATATCATCTTGGTTTGCGATGCAAATAAAATATAGCCAACAAAAATACAATTCATAATATTGCAAAGACATAAAATAACAAAACAGACAATCCATTCAGACCAAACCATAAATACATAGATCCCTAACTAGTAGTTATGCACTCTAAAACATCTCCTGCCCCACCTCTCCACCCTACTCAGTTCATAACATCAGGGCTTCCCAACTCTGCCCTGATCAGTCAGTCGGGTTTTCAGGATATCCACAATGAATATGCAAGAGATATATCCTAATTCATCTCTTGCATATTCATTGTGGATATCCTCAAAACCCGACAGGCTGTGGAGTCTCCAGGATAGGTTTGGGATATATATATCTGAGTTCAATGCAACGACAATTGTTACATTGTAACAGTAAAGTTATAGTGAAGGATGGAGTTAGCATGGTGATGTTTGCTGTGTTATCTGTGAAAAATGTACAAGGGTGTGAAGGCTTTACAAGACACTGCACCTTTATTTACTTGTCTAACAAAAAGATTTATTGCCCTCACAGTATCTCCTTTTAATTTTTCACACTGACTGCTCCTCTACTTTTCCTAGATTTTCACAATCAGTTAATGTTTCCTTGAGGTGCTCCACCTTATCACCATGCTAACACCATCCCTACAGTAAAGCATGTTGGTGGCAGCATTAGGTTGTGGGGATGCTTTGCAGAAGCAGAGATAGGGAAGCTTGTGAAGATCGAGGGACAGGTGGATGGTGCAAAGTATAGGCAGATGCTGGAGGAAAACTGTTCCAATCTGACACAGACCTGGGATTTGCGAAGAAGATTCACCTTTCAGCAGGATAATGATCCTGAGCACAAAGCAAAAGCAACAATGGAGTGGCTCAGGGACAAGAAAGTGAACGTTATTGCGTGGTCTAGTAAAAGCCCAGATCTGAATAAAAAAAGACAAAAAAACATGTGGCAAGGCTTGAAGAGCTTGAGTTCATCTGTCAAGAGGGTGGGGAAAATACTGAAGTATCCTGCTGTGCAAAGTTGGTAGACACTTATCCTAAATGAATTATGACCGTTACTGCTGCAAAAACAGCTTCCATCAAGTATTGAGTCAAGAGGTGTGAAGACTTGTTTGCTGAATGGACACAGAGGTCCATTAACTGCTATTAATCAAGTTTACTTAGGGAATAGCCACTGCTATTAATTGCATCAGTAGCATGGGATCTTCTTAGTGTTTGGGTAATTGCCAGGTTCTTGAGGCCTGGTTTGGCCTCTATTGGAAACAGGATGCTGGGCTTGATGGACCCTTGGTCTGACCCCAACATGGCAATTTCTTATGTTCTTATGTTGTTATGACTTATGCAATCAAGACTATTTTTATACATTTTGAATTCCTTTCAGAACAACATTTTTATAATTGTAGAGTATGTTGTGTGGAACACTGAAACAAAATCTTACTTGATACATTTTGATTTCTATTTTTTAGACCAGTAATTCTCAACTGGTGTATCACCACGCACTGGCAGGTGTGTCGCATGCTACATGCAGCCGGCGGGGGCTGAAGAAATGAAGACTGGCGCTGCTAGCCACTGCCAGAGACCAGGCCAGCAGGGCCGAAGAAATGAAGACCAGCGCTGCTAGCCGTCACTGGAGACTAGGCCAGTGGGGCCAAAGATTGCAGTCACTGGCTGCTGCCACTGGAGACCAGGCCGGCGGGCCGAAGACGATTCAGCTGGGGGCCTTTGTGTGTGTGTATTTGAGATCGGAAGGGTGCTTCTGTGTGTGTGTGGTGTGTATATGAGAAAGGGAGGGTACTTCTGTGTGTGTGTGTATGTTAGACAGGGAAGGTGCTTCTGTGTGTGTGTGTGTGTGTGTGTGTGTGTGAGAGAGAAAGGGAGGGTGCTTGTGTGTGTGTGTGTGGTGTGTATGTGAGAAAGGGAGGGTGCTTCTGTGTGTGTATATGTGGTATGTGAGAAAAGGTGGGTGCTTCTCTGTGTGTATGTGTGTGTGTGGTGAGTATGTGAGAAAGGAATGGTGCTTCTGTGTGTGTGTGTGTGTGGTGTGATTGTGAGACAGGGAGGGTGCTTCATGTATTTGAGACAGGGAGGGTGCTTTTGTGTGTGTGTGGCATGTATGTGAGACAGGGAGGGTGCTTCTGTATGTGTGTGGTATATATGAGAGAAAGGAAGGGTGCTTGTGTGTGTCAATGTGTGTGTGCGAGAGAGAGATGGAGCATGGTTTTGGCTGGCTGTGGCTGTGAGAGAGAGAGGGGACATGTGTGTGATTGTGAGCTTGTGTGTAAGTGAAAGCCTGTGTGTAAGTAAGAGAGAGTGAGAGCATTGTGTGATTGAGAGAGACTGGTCAGAGAGGTGACTTGTGTATGTTTGAGAAAGACTGATCAGGGAAATGACTGGTAAGTGTGTGCTTGTGTGTGTGAGAGAGAGATACTGGTGGGGGAGACTATTGGTGTGTGAGAGACAGAAACTGGTCCTGAGGGTGTGACTGGTGTGTGAGAGAGAGAAGAGACTGGTTGTGGTCCCTAAGGAAGAGGACCGTGAGGACAGCTTCAGCCGCTACTGCTGCTTCTGGTGTGGCCTGCAAGGGAAAGGAGAACTGCTGGAGAGGGTAAGTAAAGGTGGCTTTTTAAGTTCGTTTTTCTTGATTGACTACCATTTTAATTATTGGGTAGTATATATGATGTGTCTGGTTTGAAATATTTTATTTGTGTTTGAAGAATTTTTAATAATTTTAAAGAGTTTTTAATTGTTAGATGATGTTCTATTCATCAGCTGTTTTGAAACATTTTTTCATATAGTTTTACAATTATTTCTGTGTGGGAATCTATAACAGCTTGGCTTTTTCTGTTTACCTAATGGGAAGGGTATTGGTGTTTAGGGCCTGGTTTAATATTTGTAGTTTTGCCTTTTTATAGATAGGGTTGTTCCATTTGAGTGCTTGCTATAATGCAGGTGTAACTGTGTGCGGATTAGTTTGTGTGCATTTATTGCAGATCCTGGGACTTTGTTAGGTGCTATATTTCTGTTTCCATTTCTCCAGGCTTGCTCTGCATGCAGAGCGGCTTTTTTTGGGTTTTCATTCCAGTTTGTTTCCATATTTGTAATTTGTGGTCTTTCTGTACTTGGTGAAGGTCGATCTTGTGTGTATGACCGAGGTGAGATATTTAACTAGCACGTAGGCACATAAAATACCTCATTTTGGCCTGCATTCACTAATGCCGCAAAGCTTAGTGAATCACGGCGCGGGCGGAAGCGGGGGTTATTTTGGTCTATTTGTACCTGTGTTTGCATTACAGAGGCAGCCGGACTGGCGAAACACGGTCCGTGTTGGGGGATTTTGTTGGGAAATTTTCGTTGTTCTAAAAGGAGCAGCCGTTGTTTGAAAAGAAAATAAAGACTATATATGAATCAGAGCAAAAAGCTTTTTCTGCACTTATATTTTTCGTATCCTTTAATTAAGAAATTAAGCATTTTTGTGGAAAATACTATACATACGTTGGCATATGAGAAAATAATGTTATATAGCTGAGGAGTCGGGAGTAGTTCCCGAGGACTGGAGACGGGTGGATGTGGTTCCTATTCATAAAAGGTAGGCACTAATTTCTTAGAGTAAAATGTGCGGCTTGGCTGCACATTTCACTTACTGTATCCCGCGCGCATACCTAATAGGGCCTTCAACATGCATTTGCATGTTGAGGGTGCTATTAGGTGCCGCGGGTTGGACGCACGTTTTCCGCCCCTTACTGAATAAGGGGTAAGGGAAAACGTGCGTCCAAGAGCAGGCTAACAGTGCGCTTCGTCGGAGCGCACTGTACTGTATTGGCCTGTTGGTAATTAAGGATCAGATTGCAGGATAACCTGCAGGGCGAGACTTCGATGGCCTTGCATCCCCAATGGCGTAAAGTTACAGTGAGATTGATATTTATTGAGCATTTATGAATTGAAATTCAGCAGGCAAAGGCATAGTCACCCTTGGGGATTAAAGATGTTTAGTAACTGATGTTTAGTAGTTGAATTGTTGTATGTTGTATGTTGTATGTTGCAGCCATATTGATTCAATTAAGATCTTTCTTTCAAATTATGGTGTGACAAAGTTGTCTCTTACAAGTCCAAGTGGCAAAATTGGAAAGGTGGGTGGGGGTGGGGGTGGGGCATGAGCATATTTTAGGTAGGTGAGAGGAGGCAGGTTGCACCTGAGATAGTTGAGTTCCTGAAAGTGTATTCTCAAGTACATATTCAAATTAAGAGTCCTCAAGAAGGCCATGGTTTGCTCAAGGGCAGCTAAAGCATTTTATACACCTTCAAGCATAATAACTTCTGGTTTTATTAAAGAAGATCTGGATGACAAAATAGAGTGCATTGTAATTACTGCCTTGGAAATGTTAGCTGTAGCCCCCAAAATTGGATCCATCTCCTTTGCATTGCTTGTGGCCACTGAAGCTACCGGAGCAGCAATCCTCTCTGCTCCTGCTTCTCTCAACAGTTAAAGTAGCAACCGTCCGCGAAAGGGCCATCTGCTCTCACGAGACCAGTATTCACTGTGATCTTAGACGCCTCCGTAGACCCTCCCCACAGGGGAGCACTCCTGAAACACAGGATCACAGACTGGGGGTTACAATGCAGTTCTGACCTCGGGGCTGAGAAGTATCTTAGGCTGCAGGCCGTTGGCAATTTCATCACCATTACCAGCACCACACACATCCAAGAATATGGGAGTTCCAGTTGTCACATAGTCTGGCATAGATGCTTGCTGAAACCATACCTTTGCATTGGCCCATCACAAGAAATAGAAAAAGATAAAAATAACCAAGCACATAAAAGCAGCATCTCCTCTCAAGCTGCCATCTTGATCCCTCTCAAAGAATGACTTTCTGTACCAAGTCTTAATAATACACACAACTATGTGAAATTCACTTGAGACATGGTACAAAGTATAGTGCTGGGGGGGGGGGGGGGGGGAAGAAAGGAAGAGAGGCTGGTAGGGAGGGGCTGGAGATAGATTGGTAGAGGAAGGCTGGAAAGAGAGAGCGATTGATAAGGAGATGTGGAAACTGGTGGCTTGGCAGCTGAAATGGAGAGAAAGGGGCTGGTCAAAAGACCCTGGTGGTAGAGTGGGGCTGGATGGGGGAGAGAGACTGGTAGGGAGGGGTTTGGGGATTAAGAGACTGATGAGATGGGTCTGAGCAGGATGGAGAGGGAGAGAACGGTGGAGAGGAGCTGCGCAGGGAAAGAAACTTGAGGAAAGGCTGATAATGGAAGTGAGACATGAGGAGAGGCTGACGGGGAGGGAGTGGTGGCAGAGTGGTTGGGAGGGAATGGCTGGAGGAGAGGCGCAAGACTGGTGATGGCAGGATTAGGGAGGGGTCCCTAAAATGTTTCGATGTTGAGAAGTCCTTGCAACTGAAAACTTTGGGATCCCCTGCCCTAGAGGAAACTTGGGTAAAAACAAACAGAAATTCTAAATGTCAGAGACATGTGAAAAGTGTGAGACAGGGACTACTGGGTCATTTTAGCCTGTGGCAGAAAACGGAATGAAACTGGATGAATGGTTCAAAAGTTATCTAGAGGGCACAGGCTGATCTTAACGATAGGAAACTAGGCTAATAAAGGACAAAAATAATAGTAACTGGTCAGTAAATAAGTAATCCATTTCAAAATGTACATTAGGATATATGGATTTTTATAGAAATTTTAAGTAGTAGTAGTAGCAGCTCAGCTCCACCTAAAGTTTCACATTTTTTACACACTCAGAAGTGCCTTCCTTAATAGCTCCATACGATGCAAGCAGTACATTCAAATACCTTTTCTGCAATTGAATAATCATAAGAACATAAGAAATTGCCATGCTGGGTCAGACCAAGAGTCCATCAAGCCCAGCATCCTGTTTTCAACAGAGGCCAAACCAGGCCACAAGAACCTGGCCAAGTACCCAACCACCAAGAAGATCCCATGCTACTGATGCAATTAATAGCAGTGGCTATTCCCTAAGTCAACTTGATTAATAGCAGTTAATGGACTTTTCTTCCAAGAACTTATCCAAACCTTTTTTGAACCCAGCTACAATAACTGCACTAACCTCATACTCTGGCAATAAATTCCAGAGCTTAATTGTGTGTTGAGTGAAAAAGAATTTTCTCCGATTAGTCTTAAATGTGCTACTTGCTAACTTCATGGAATGCCCCCTAGTCCTTCTATTATCTGAAAGTGTAAATAACCGAGTCACATCTACTCGTTCAAGACCTCTCATGATTTTAATGACCTCTATCATATCTAGTAACCATAGTCAATTTATCTAGAAATGATAAATTAGCATGTTTTGGTTAATGCTTATCTGTATTAAGGGGACATGAGATGCAGTTTGCAAATTAAACTGTTCTGAATGCAAATGAAGAAACGCTATGCAGGGGCCAGTCCAGTGGTTCAATGGCAGAGCTGCTCTCTGCCACACAAGACCCTATTGATCAATTGCTAAAGCCCAGCTTCTGCTCCTTGGGTTGGCCGTGGCTGCTGCATTCACAAAACTTTGAGAGGGAGGGAGTCTCAGCCATTATACAATAGCAACATCTAGTGGCCAGACTTGGGGTGCCTGTAGACCTTAAAGGGGCTGTGGTCTGTATCTCAGTCAAGGACTGTTGATGGCTGGGATAGACAGCGGAATGGATTTTAAGAAATTGAGGAAACACCCCTATCTGCCCAGATAGTTGAAAATGAAGGCTCATGGTGCTAGGCCAGTGAGGACTAGCTCAACTTTAGCTGGAAGCTCAAAGGGAAAAGGAGAAAACTGCCAGGCTAACATCACACCCCCAACCCAGGGCTTAATTTGTAGATAAAAGGAAGTGGAATTATGGAGCAGTGAGGGCAGAGTTATGAAGGCAGCATGGTGGGTGTGGGTGGGTGTGGCCTATTAAGGGGAGAGACTAGGTGAGAACTCTCTCCTAAACACCCACATTCTCACAAACATATATATGAAAATGTTCTTCTACCTATTGATGCCAGTGTTCCTTCATCACCAACCACCTCCATTGCTTAACCCCTAGCCTCAATAAGCATTAGTAAGTGAAGGATAATTAAGAGTTGAACACTATTGAGGGTTGCGGATGGAGGGCCACCTAGGTAAGAAGGAGGGTAGAGAAAATCTACCCACCTCTTTATTCTGGTGAGCCTGGTCCTCCATCCCAAGTCCATCCCTCATCCATTCCCGCTACATGATTTCCCCCCATAGTTCTAGATCCCCTAAATATCACCCCCAATCCCCAGTGGTCCTCAAGCTTCCCTATGCCAATGGTCACTAATTCCCCCTGTCTGGAAAATTATGTTCTGCAACCACTCTCCTTGGCCAGTAAGACACAGGCCTTTGAGTCTGTCTTGTGTGCAGATTAGTATGTACCACCCATTCTCCTCAGACAGCTCCTTACCTCCTCAGGGAAGGAAAGAAAGGAGCCGCACCGCACACTAAGCTCTCCTCACTCATTTTTTTCTCATTACCTCCCCCACCACACACCTTCCTATCTCTTGCCCTCCCCTCATTTACTGTTTTCCCACCCCCTCCAATCACCTCACGCACAGACTGCCCTCCCCACTCTTACCTCACTTCTCCAACCCCTCTGATCCTCAGTCACACCACACAACAAATTTGATTCTATCACATTTTGTCCTCCCATGCAAGCCACAACCCCTTCAATCCATTCACTCATACTTTGCCCCCCATCCCCTCACTGATTTGCCCTCCCTTCCTGCCACTCTCCTCATTGATTTCCTTGCCCCCCCCCCCCACTCCTCACCCTGTTTCCCTCCAATCCCTTCCTTCATGCCCTCCCCATGTTTCCTCACTTACTCTCTTGCCCCCTTCCCAAGTGTGGTCACCAGTGGGGGGGGGGGGGGGAGAGCCTGGGAAGCCAGGACAATAAGCAGCAACCTGGACAGGAAGCCAACATATCCAGCAGTGGTAGAAGCACTCGGGCTAACTGGTACTCACCTCGTGTCCCTTCAACCTTGAACTTATACTGCATGGCCTTCTCAATGAGCAAGAAAACTGCACAAAAATCAAGGTCCTGTGGCTATCCTGTCTCAGGGGCTGCAGTTCTAACACTCTCTGCTCAGCTCCCTGTGATCTGTTTCATTTCTGCAGGAGTGGTGGAACTGATCCACACCACCAACTCTGCTCCATTTCAGTGGGGGAGCCAGAACTGATGTACACTGCTGGCTTCCTTGGGTCCCAGAAAAAAAAAAAAAAGTGACTGAAAGCCAGCCTGGGCTGTTCCACCAGAAATTAAGCCCTGCACGGTAGACACAAAAAGGGGTTGAATTAGCACAAGTTTGAAAGTTGTAAACTGTAGTGCCAATCATCAAGGCCAGGGCCGAATCCCTGATATTGTATCGGCTCCAATGTGGATAAGAAACAGTTAATTATATCACAGAAACAGAGAAAAATACAACCTTTTTCTAAGTTAGATGTATTAAACATTAGTGAATGTACAATGCCACAAAAATGACAATAGTAATAATATATATATATCTAATAAGTCATACAAATGGTACTCCAACATCCTGAACACTGTTAACAGTCCAATAGGGCTATGGCCAAACACTGATAAAGCGGGAATCTAGGAGATTACCGAGATCTGCTTATACCCATGGTGACGCAGCAATGGTGCATGCAGACTGGATCATGATCAGCTCTCCCTACTGAACCACTTTTCTACTTCAATTTCCATATTTTTGCTTGTGCATATCCATCATTGCACACTGCAACCTTAAAAATGTTACACTGTCATTAAAAAGTAGAAAAAAAAATACAAACAAAACTAATAGGCTAAATACATGTCACATAACAAAACAGCAGGTAGCAAATCAATACTGGGATGGCAAGATGTAATCTTTCAGAAATTTTCTATTTCCATTTAAGCAACTCTTGTGTCCCTTTAAGAAGCAGAAACAAAGAATAAATAGAAAACGTTCAGGTCTGGGGCTTTCTCTTAACTATTACGGATGGGGAGGAAGATTTCTCACTCTCCCTCACTCTCACATCTGATAAATTTCAGACTTGAGCTAATTTAAATCCTTTTTTTGTGTCTGTTCTTTGTTTCTGTTTCTCAGTAACCTCCTTTCCCTTCCTGTTCCCCCTGTAGAACAGGAGAAGAGGAAGGGAATTAGGGGGCAGAGTTCTCTGCTCTGTCTGCTTCAGCTCCCTGTAGGTTGCCCGCAGAGGAGGGGCTAGAACAGAACATCCCTGCTGTTAAAAGCCTTAA
The DNA here is from genome assembly GCF_901001135.1 of Rhinatrema bivittatum. Lineage (NCBI taxonomy): Eukaryota > Metazoa > Chordata > Amphibia > Gymnophiona > Rhinatrematidae > Rhinatrema > Rhinatrema bivittatum. Next base: position 36,458,632 of record NC_042617.1, on the reverse strand, counting down.
AAGAAGTGCCAGAACTGCAGTCCAGGTCCTTTCTCCCAGAAATTAAGCCCTGGTGGTAAGTAACCCCTGCTTCAGACTATCGTCAGGGTTTAAACCTGATTCTTCCACCTGGGCTGTCATGCAGCTTGTGTTGGACTGGACGATAAGTCCTTTTATTTATTATAGAGATATATATATATATGTGTGTATATGTATATATATGTATGTATATATGTGTGTGTATATATATATATATATATATATGTATATTCTATTCATAGTCTACTTTTCAGCCACTTCAAAGTGGAATATATTCAGGTACTGCAGGTATTTCCCCAGAGGGTTCACAATCTAAAGCCTAGATTCATCATTTTTGCGATAAATATAGCAAAAATAGTGCCCGTGATAAAAAAAACAAACCCCCAAAAAAAACCATGGGTGGGGGGGTGGGGGGGTGGGTTTAGGCTAATTTTCCTGGTACCGCATAGCATAGCTAATTTTTAGCAACCCATTTTGCAATCTGGGCTGAGAGAGAGTGTGAGAGGGAGCGAGACAGTGCCTCTGTAGAGGCTCACAAAAAAGTTAACTATTCATACCACTGTAAGAGGGGTCACTAGTAACTCGGGGTGAGGTTTGTGGGGGGTGGGTTCTGGGGGGGGGCAGTTTTACATGCACAGTCGTATGTACGAACAGCGCAGTTACCACCAGCGAAGATTTAATGTGATTTGGAAAGATGAAAGGTAAAAGAAAAGGAGATTTGTGCACTTTTACCCTCTATCTACCTTGACTGCAGCAAAATGGTCCTTAATGGATCCTTTCTCAGTTCATACCAGAGTGCAAGAAAGAAGCATCTGCTACTTTTGCCAACGCCAATCTGTCTTTATAAAATCTTGTGTGTGTGCAGCTATTCCGGCAGCTGCTCCTGATGGTTTTCAATTTTTTTTTTTTTTTTTTAAATCAGCCAGGAGGATACATTTTACTAATTTAATAGCCAAGTCAATGAAAGTCACAGGCAAGTTTCCAGATTCTTGAGAAGTCATAAGTTAATGATTAATCTGGATATCATGGCAATAAGGATAAACAAGACAATGAGGGACCTTCATTTTCAGCTTTTATTTTTCCCAGGACTTTATCAGTGTTTATTACAAGAAGAACAAACATGATATTTACCAATAAATTTCATTTTTTTCCACTGATTTCTCATGTTTTTTCTTGTTTTAATAAACCTTGATAAATTCCCCAAGAAAAATAAAGGTCACTCCCTCCCTACTCTCCCTTGACTATCTGCTCCCTTGGTTCATTGCCTTATAGTTTTTTATAGATTTTATAGTTTTTTGTTCCTTTTATACCTTGTTGTTGTGTTAGTATTATTATATTGTTTTAATGTTATTTTATTTTGCTTTATTCGTTTTACTGTATCTCCCACCTGAGTTCATTGTAAACCGGCATGATGTGCTTCACGAATGTCGGTAAATAAAAGTTAATAAATAAATAAATAAATAAAAATAAAAATAATATATTATAATTAGTATTGTGACTTATGTAGGTAATCTAAATCTAGTTATCTTACAGACCTGTTAAATCAGCCGTATAACCAGGCCAATGCAATATCTGGCGCTCAGGCAGTGCATCGGTTTAACTCTCTATTGGATGTGCTAATCTAACGCCTGATGCAATAACGGGATCAGAGTGTCCAAAATGCACACCCAATTGAGCGCGTGGCTAATAGCCCTCATTATATACAAATTCATGTAGATGAGACTATTACCCATTACCTTGAGATGCAAAAAAAAAAAAAAAAGACCTCACATCCAACTTGTCCTGTTGAACGTGGAAAATTTAATGTCAGCGCTTATGGGCTCAACAAAAAAAACCCCAAAAAGCATGATTTCTGTGGTTCCTCCTACAAAGTATCCTCGCAAAACTAACCACCGAAAGGAACCACAGAAAGCTGTACGAAGACAAAAAAAAAAAAAAAAGGCTCGACCAGGAAAAAAAATATTTTCAGAGCGCACAATATGCACAGTCCAGGCCGTGTATATTGCGAGTGTATATTGTGCCGGTAGCGGGAGAAACAGACGCTAGTATTGAGCATCCGTTTTCCTATCCCGCACTTACAGCCACCTCTCCCGGGTGCCCGTTGCTGAGGAGGCTCTAGGGAAGGCACAATTTCCCTCAGCGCCTCCTTTTTAATGTGGCAGCTCATTTCCCCTATTGCACTGCGCACCCGGGAGAGGGCACCTCCATACTGAATCAGCCCCGATGTGAATAAGAAGCCATTAATCATATCACAGAAGCAAAAGAAAAAATACAACCTTTTTCTAAGTCAGATGCATTAAACATATATTTATGTACATTATAAAATTTAAGAGACATTAGTGAATGAACAATGGCACAAAATTGATAGTAGTAATATATCTCTCATACCATTGGTACGCCAACATCCTTAACACTGTTAACAATCCAATAGGGCTCTCGCCAAACACTGATAAAACGGGAATCTAGGAGATTACCGAGATCTGCTTATACCCATGGTGACGCAGCAATGGTGCATGCAGACTGGAACATGATTAGCTCTCCCTACTGAACCACTTTTGTATGGTAACTATAAAGTTTCTGTGGCTTCAATTTCCATATTTTTGCTTGTGCATATCAGTCATTGCACACTTCAACCTTAAAAATGTTACACTTTCATTAAAGTATTGTTTATATTTTTTTTAACTAATAGTCTAAATAAATGTGACACACAAAAAAACAGCAGGTAACAAATCAATACTGGGATGGCAAGATGTAATCTTTTAGAAATTTTCTATTTCCATTTAACCAACTTGTGTCCCTTTAAGATTATATATATATATATATATATATATATATATATATATATATATATATATATATATATATATATATATATATCCACAATGAATAAGCATGAGGTAGATTTACATGCACTGCCTCCCTTGTATGTAGATCTATCTTATACATAGTCATTGTGGATATCCTGAAAACCTGGCCTATTTGTGGCTCGAGAACCAGTGTTGGTCTCCCCTATCATAGACTAACATTAGTCCCAGAAATGTTATGCCTTCTCTGACTAGGATTTAACTCATGTTTTCTTAATACTGGAAATTTAGCTCTATGCATTTTTCTACATTGTGGTATAATAGATAATGTCTTCATTAATATACAGGAGCATTAATTTGTGTACATTTTTTGCACTAAACTCCTTAAATCACAATTAAGTGTGCACATCTGCATGCCAACATGTATACACATGTTGGCCAATGGGTGTGTCATATAAACAATACAATAGGGATGTGCAGCAGGGACGGATTCGTCTCATTCGGTATTCGTATTCGTTGGGACCCAAATCAGTTGCATCCGTTCTCGGGGGACCCCGATCCGGCGCCATCTTGTGTTCCTACCATGTGACAGGGGCCGACCAATAGCACTGGAAGCCCCTGTGACATAGAAAATAAGAACATAAGAAAATGCCATACTGGGTCAGACCAAGGGTCCATCAAGCCCAGCATCCTGTTTCCAACAGTGGCCAATCCAGGCCATAAGAACCTGGCAAGTACCCAAAAACTAAGTCTATTCCATGTTACCATTGCTAATGGCAGTGGCTATTCTCTACGTGAACTTAATAGCAGGTAATAGTAAGGGCAAAGGCAATCGGCGCCATTTTGAATACTGGCAGCTGTCGGTCTGAGTACAGGATATCGGTCCAGGACCCCTACTGGACCACCAGGGACTTTTGGCAAGTCTTGGGGAGGTCAGGAGGGTGGGGGGTTTATTTGTTAGTGATACGTTGTATTCGTGGGGGTTCGCAATACGTTTCGTGACCCCCATGAATACAACGAATATGGCATATACGTTGTGGATTGCCAATACGTTGCAAACGAATGCACACCCCTTCAATACAAAGCCTAAGCAAACCTCTTCAGTTTATGATACAGAAGCTATGGTCTGTAACTGCAAAGAATCACATTTCTTTCCCACCTTTTGCTCTTTCAGTATTTTGTGAGAAAGCCTACTAAGAAACCAGTCAACATCTTGAAGGTCTTCAGGCCATCTGAGATACTGTCTCCGTTGCACAAATGTTCTTATGGGATTATACCTCATTAAGTAATACGGTGAAAGTGATCCAACCACCACCATAATGAGAACATCACTGAGTTCAGTAAAGTATCTACTCTGGGCAAAGTTAAAGGCTTCCATGCACCATCCGTCCATCAGGAATTGCTTTGTCACGATGCAAATGGTCTTCTTACTGTTCCTGATTGCATCACAAACATTATTAATGTGGTCCTCTCCTGGAATAAAATCCCTTTCTTCAAAGCACAAATGAAATCTGTTTGCACTGCAATACTGAGCATCCAACTGCTTCAACAATGCATTCTGAACCCATTCAAAATCCTTCCCACTGTAGCATAAATAGGCATCATATTTACATGCACTGGTGTCCACTTGTAGCTTCTGGTCACCAGTTATGGTGTGCACGATCCTCATATACAAGATAAAACAAAAACCTCGAAAGCGTGTATAAACCACAATGGAAATTATAAAGAGGGCAAGGGTTACTGAGCAAAGAACAAAAAGAGAAAATCGTAGTGATTTCAAAGTGGCTTCTTCATCACAGTCATCAGTTTCAATCTTAGAAAGCGCCACCCCATAAAAGGTATCTGGAAACACACAATAAATGTCATTTTGTGATCCAAGCAAGGTCACATTGGTTTGGTTTAACCATATTATTAAGCTGCTCAGTTCACAACTGCAGATAAACATGTTGTGTGTTATATCCAGCTGACTCAAAGAAGTAAAGAGCTCAGGGTTAGGAGACATCAGCTGGTTTCTGGACAAATCGAGTATTGTGAGGTTCCAAGGAAAAACTCCAGGGAAAAGGTAGCTCAGCAGGTTTGAAGACAGGTTAAGCTTTCTTAGTGAGGTTAAGCCATTAAAGGCATCCTGTGGAAGAAACCTAAGATGGTTCTGATCTAGAAGGAGAACCTTAAGTTTGGAGAGCCCTCTGAATATATCCAGACAAAATCCAGACCCCCAAATAATCTGTAGCATATTCTCCGCAAGGTCAAGGTAGAGCAGCTGGTTGTCTTTGGAAATGTTGCCCACCGTTGGGTAACAGGTAGACAGACGATTTTTTTTCAGGATAACATACTGGACTGATTGAACTTGCAGAATTTGATAGAGGTTACCTAGATCGTTCAATCTATTTTCAGTAAAATCAAGAAAAGTGGCATGTATTTGAGTTTTTAGGTCTTCCATCTTATTTTCACTTAAATTAATGAAGTATGTGAATGGCATAGTTGTGAAAAAATTAACAGTTTTAATGGCATTGTCTTGGAGATACAGGTATGCCAGCTTTTCTAGGTGACTGAAGGCTCCGCCCTGAATAGACCCAATATTATTTTGCTGCAGGTCAATCTCTATGACATTAGAAAGTCCTTCAAAAGTAAAATCATAAATCTCACCCAAAATGTTATCCGACAGGTTAAGTTTTGTGAGGCTATGGAGGCTAGCAAATGCTTCCTTTTTTATCTGATTTATCTTATTGCTACTGAGCAGCAGTATCATCAGATCGGTAAGATTTACAAATACGTGTGGATTGAGAGAAAAGATACCACCTCTTGACAAATCCAGAATTCTGAGAGAGCTATCTGCAAGGCCTGCAAAGGTGTCTTTGTCTGGGTCCCTGCTGTTATTAAACCCAAAGCCTGGACCCATGATGTGGGAGGCAAGCTTCAGCTGCAGGAAGCTGGTCCCCTTCACAGATACGCAAAAGTTCTGCATTTTCTCACTGTTAAATCCATTACCACCGAGATCCAGAGTGTCAAAGGTAATGCCTCTGAAAGGGTTTCCACAGCTGTCCCAATCAGACTTATGTAGCGCATTATCTGAGAGATCAATAAGCATGCCGGTTTTCCCTTGGAAACTGTGAAGGTCACCTTCACAGAGGGTGGCAATTCTGTTCAGCTTCAGCGCTAAAATCTTCAGGTTGTGAAGACGGTTAAATGTGGCATGAGGTCTGAGGTGCTCTATATGATTGAAAGACAGGTCTACAAACTCCAAGAAGATCAAATCTCGAAAATAGTCTTCTTCCAGGACCGACTCATTGAGGCCATTGTAATACAGCAAAAGTTTTCTCAGATTTGACAAACCTGCAAAGGCATCCGGATCCAGAACCAGCATGTAGTTGTGTGCCAAGTCTAAAGTAATGAGATATGGCAGGTTCATGAAAGCATCTTTCCGTACGATTAAGTACTTCGTGTGCTGTGAACCAAGTTCCAGCACTCCTAACCTCTCCAGTCGGGGGAAAGATGTGGCATTCACTTCTATGATGTAGTTGAAACTTAAATATAATTCCCTTGTATTGTTGGGCACAGAAGGGATTTGAGTGAGGTTACAGAAATAAAACTTGGCGATTCTGTTTTGTGTTCTGCAGTCCTTTGCACTAGCCATTAGCAGCCACCCTCCTAGGAGAACGGCAAGATAATATAACATTGTGGCCCTAAACACAGGAGAGAGAGAAAAAACAAGTATATTTAGGAAGAAATGCTGAGAAATACTAACAGAAAATAATTTTTTCATACAGTTTAACAAGGGCATCAATTCTGCAACATTTGAAAGTGTGCACAAATCATGCACAGAAGAAAAATCTCTGCAAACAGAGATGCTAGGCCAAATCTTCCCCCCCCCCCCGAGTTTCAATAAAATAACACAAGTCATATCTCCACATATAGGGGCAGATTTTCAAAGGCTACGCGCATAACCCGAGAAAATTTGCCCCTGCGCGCGCCGAGCCTATTTTGCATAGGCTCGGAGGTGCGCGCAAGCCCCAGGACGCGCGTATGTCCCGGGACTTGCAAAAAGGGGTGGTCCAGGGGTGTGGCGGGGGTCTGGGGGCGTGGCTGAATGCTCCAGCACAGCGGCCTGTGCGGGGCATGGTGCGTCAGTGCGCGCAAGTTAGATTTGTTCGCGCCGGGTTGCGTGAACAAATCTATGCCCGCGTATAAGTTTTAAAATCTGGCCCATAGTATCTGGCCAATTCATACTTGCATACCTTGATGATTTTGCTGAGTAAAAACGCAGGAACATAATAACATAGCAATGATGGCAGAAAAAGACCAAAACGGTCCATCTAGTTTGCCCAGCAAGCTTTCCAAGGTAGTAACTGTCGCTCCGTGCAGGTTACTCCCAAGCTTTATTTATTCCCATCCTCTAGCCTTTAGGGATCCACGGTGTTTATCCCACGCCCCTTTGAAATCCTTCACAGTTTTAATCTTCACCACTTCCTCCGGAAGGTCATTCCAGGCAACCACCACCCTCTCAGTGAATAAATATTTCCTGACATTGGTTCTAAGTCTTCCTCCCTGGAGCTTCAAGAGTTCAGGACCTCCTATCTTACTGCTTAAGGAATCATTATCTGGCAGTGAGGACAGCAGCTATTTTACAGAGACCACCAGTTTTATCCATGTTCTTGGTTCTTTCCAAACTACCTGCATAGTTAGTGCCTTATTTGGAGTACTATGTACAATTCTGGAGACCACACCTTCAAAAGGATATAAACCAGATAGAGTTGGTCCAGAAGGTAATAGTAAAATAGTCAATGGTCTTTGGTCTTTGTTATAAAGCATTTGGGGACAGACAAATATTTAAACATATATACCCTAGAAGAAGGGAGGAATAAGGAAGATACTGTAGAGACATTTAAATACCTCGAAAGTATTAATGCACAGGAGGCAGGCCTCTTCCAACAGAAAGGAGACTCTAGAATGAGGGGCCATGGGATGAGAGTGAATGAGGATAGACTGAATTAATCTAAGGAAAGCAAAGTTGCTTTCTTGGAACAGGTGTTCTCCATGGATAGCAGAACAAATCAACCACACAAGTGAGTGATGTCATCCAACAGCACTGATGCACCAAAAATCTATCTCAGAGCTGACACTGACTTTTCCCTTTCAACTGTTCTTTCCATTTCTTTTTTCTGACACTCTCTCCACTCAGATTTCACCCCTTCTCTTCCTCTTATGCGCAAGTCCTCAACTTCCTTTTCACCTCTCGCCTACCTAGCAGCATTCTATCTCCTTTTCTCACCACTTTTCCTGCCCATTTCTCAATACTCAGACCCTCCCCAACCTACCCATTCCCCTCTGCCTCTCGCTCCTTCCCCAACCTCTTATTCTCCTGCATTTCACCCACTCCCTATCCCATTTCAACCCTCTGTTCTTACCCCCTCCCCAACCTTTGTCTACTTTATCCTACTTCTCATCCCCTCACTAATCCCAACTCCTTTCCTATTGCTCATCTGTTCCCTGCCCCTTTATTCTTTCTTATCCCCTACCAAGCCTTCCATTACCCACTTTTACTTCTCCATAGCTCTATTTCCTCCCTCTCTCACCCCTTCACAGACTCCATCCCTTTCCATTGTTTCTCATGCCACCTCAGTCGTTCTTTTCCACGGCCTCTCATCTCTCCTCTGCCCTCTAGCTCCTTCACACTGCCTCTCGACTCCTCCCTATCTTTCAGCCCTCCTTCTCTTGGACTCATTTCATATCTATAACACATTCTCAACCCCCTCCCCACTCATACTCTCCCAGCCTAACACAAAGTGTATTCATACTCCCACTCAATTGCTGAAATCTTTCTGAGCATGCGCAGGAGTTCCCATGCTGCCACTGCTGCTGCACAAGGACTCTTCAGTCTGAGCTTCAACTTAGGGGAATTGGTGGGACTGTGTGAATGATTTGTTCTGCTGTCCATGGAGAACACCTGTTATTGGTAAGCAACTTCACTTTTTCTGTGGACAAACAGGAGTAAAACAGCCAATCAAGTGGGGACTATCAAGCAAAGAGATGCATATAAAAATGTTGTCCTTTAATAATAAAAGGTAGTTAAATGGCAGCCTTGCAAATATCTTGAATAGAGGCTTGACACAAATAGGTTATAGAAGTTGCAGTAGCTCTTACCCGAAACCTTTGTCTGTTTATGAAAGCAGTAACTGGGAAGACTTTCTGAAAGGGTTCGTTCGGTCCAGAAGAGCAAGGTTCTTCTGCTGTCCAGAGTATGAAGAAAAAGTTCAGCCGAGGAAGAATGTGGCTTAGAAAAGAAAGTTAGAACATTAATAGATTCAGTTTAATTTAAACCAGAGACCACTTTAGGGAAGCATTTTGGATGAATTCTCAAAATAATTATATTAGAAAAAATCTGAGTATATGGCAGTGTGGAACAGGATAAAGAATCTAACCCTTTCCCTAATATCACAAGGCAAACCTCCCCCATTTAAAAGCATACAAGTTCCTTGTAGAATCTTTCCCGAAAGCCAGAAGAATTTGACACACATCCTCAGATAGATCAAAGGAACTCAATACTCTCACTCAACATCCAGTCTGTGAGAAATGGGGACTTGATGCTAAGATGGCTCAATGTTTCCTGGTCCTGAGCTATGAGAGTTGGGGAAATCCCCAACCAAATTGTTTCTTGGATGAACTCCTGCAAGACTAGAAACCAAATCTATTTAGGTCAGAAAGGGGCTATAAGGTCCTGGCCACCCTCCCCCCTTCTGGTCTCTTCTAAGGTTCAGCAAAGTTTTTGTCACTAAAGGAATTTGAGGATAATCATAGAGAAGACCCTTTCTCCAAAAGCACGGGGATGACCAACTCCAATCCTCAAGACCCTTGTTTCCAAGATAATACTGAATAAGCATAAGATAGAAACATAGAAATATCAGCAGAAAAGGACACAATGGCCCATCCAACCTGCCCAGCTGAGACTGTCAAGGTCTGGGCCTTGTTGATCACTTGTTTGAGATCAATATCCTATTTCCAGACTATACAGTTCACAGTTTTGTTATATGGAAACCGACTTGATTTGATATGTATATCGAGAATGTCGGTATATAAAAACTCTAAATAAATAAATAAATAAATAAATAAATAAATAAATAAATCTGCCAGTCCACCCCATGCTTGTTTTTTTTCTCAGACAGAATAGAAAAGATAAAATTGCACACATTGCCTCCATTGATTGCTAACATATCTTGTGCATATTCATTATGGACATCCTGTTTATAGCTCTAGAGGATTGAAATTGGCCATCCTTGACCTAGGGAGAACATGCCATGCTGTGTCAAACCATGGTCCATTGAGCCCAGCATCCTGCTCCAACAGTGGTCAATTCAGGTCACAAGTACCTGTTAGATCCCAAAAAGTAGATCTAGTTCATGCCCAGGAATATGTAATGCCTTTCTCAAGTCTACTTGATTAATAATTTTTTATGGACTTTCCTCTAGGAACTTGTCCAAGCTTCTTTTAAATTCTACTATACTAGTCTCCTTGACCACATCATCTTACAACAAATTCCAAGATTTGATTGTGCATGAGTGAAAAAATATTCAATAGGGCTTGTTTTAAATCCGATTGTTAGTTTTTTGGAGTATCCCCTTGTTTTAGTATTATTTGAAAAAATAAATAACTATCCTCTATTTACCCATGCCTCCCCACTCATGATTTTATAAATTTCTATCATATCCTCTCGTAGGAGAAGGCATCAGAGTCTAGTTTGCCTTACGTCTCTCTTCTGAAGCAGAAGTTGAGAGCCTTTCTGTTAAAAAGAAATGCAAACAGTTGCACCATAGGTATTCCCCACTCAAGGAATATCTAATTTGCTACGCTTCTGTCCATGGACTATTCATGTGGTTCCAGGATCTGATTCCTTGCCTGTCAGGTACATGATTGTTGAGAAATGGCCCAGGCCCATATATGAACAGTTTCTTGATACAGGAGGTATGAGCCTGCTCCTCCCTGCTTATTCATGGAGAACATTGCTACTTGATTGTCTGTCTGAATAAGGACAATGTTGTTAGCCAACTAATCTCTGAAAGCCTTTATAGTGGTCAGTAACACTTTTATCTTTAGGCCCTGGATATGAAGCCCCTTGCCATTAGCTCCCCAACCCAGGTTGGACCAAATCTTTAGCTAGCACTCTGAGATGAAGGAATTTGGAAGAAGAATCCTTTGGCCAGATTTGACTGAATGGGCTACTAGGGTTGAGAGTCCTTGAGCTGTTGGGAGATTTGGATGCTATCTCAAAGGTCCTGAATAGCTTGAATCTTTTGTGATTGTAGGGTCCACTGGACTTGTCTCATATAGAGACATAAGCCAAGCAACAACAAGGACAAGCAGTCCAATCAAAAATAATCAATGAAGAATCCAACAAGAAAGGACAACAAAATTATTAATGTCCTTTATCATGTCAAATATGTTTATTGTATGTCAGGCAAATGTGTCAGAGTACCAACGTGGTTCACAGAAACTTCATGTTAGCGTTTTTTCACATTCCTGATGAGATTAGTGCTGATTTATCCTGAATTAAAATTCTAAAGAGTTGGTAAAGCTGGTGGGTTAACAAGTATCCTTTCACATTTTTAACCCTTGCCTGCTTTTGAGGATTTTCAGCCTCATCATAATTTGTTTCCTACACACTTTTTGATCCTTATTGATTGTCCTGGGTTCCCTCCCGATGCAGTTTTTCGAAACATGGCCCATGTCGGGGGACCGTGAAGTTTCTGTTAACCATGTTGTATGCAGACACATTTGCCTGACATACAATAAAAATATTTAAAGTTATAAAGGACATTAATAATTTTGTTGTCCTTCCTTGTTGGATTCTTCATATGGAGAAGTACCAAGGAAGTGACATATATATTGTCATGAGGCCCAACAACCTTAACATGTCCCATGTTGATACAGATGATGAAACAGAGTCAGCAGGTATCAGTCTGATGAGATGACCCTTTCCCATGGAAGAAAAGCTTTTTGTCTGTGTTGCACCTAGCAAAGATCTTATAAATTCCAATTGAGATGATGGGCTCAAATAGGATGTGGGGTAATTTATGATGAACCCTAACCAACTCAAACACTTGGATGGTTTTGCTCATTGATTCTCAAGCATCTCTTGGATATGTATTAACCAGCCAATCATCCAGCCACCCCAACATTGCTTTTTCCAACACAGTCTTCACTGGAGGTCTTCCATCCAGGCACTAGCTGGGCCTGAACCTGCTTAGTCTCAGATTCTGCCACCTGGGATGGATAACAGGCCAGAATGTACCAACATTTTAAATATATATCTAGATGGACTTCCTGGTATGAATTGGTGTTTTTAATCACCATATTATTCATGAAAAAGAATATCACATAACACACCATTTCTACTTCCAAGTATCTTAACTTCTTTTATATTGATAGTAGCTCTTGGTGTAGACAGTAGCAGTCACAATAAAATGGTTCCCTAAATCCATGCATTGTAGGTTGCCATGGGCATACTGGTTAGGCAACACAGAAATATGAAATAAATAAATAAATCCAGCCTAAACATCAGAACAAATACTCTGTACCTCCACCTAGACTATATTCAAAATCATTGATCATAAAACAAGTACAACAGGGTGAAATTTTACCTCATATTCCTTTCATCTTTGCTTTTCTGAGTTAAATAAAACACGGGTCATCTTAGCCTTGCCTGTTAAAACATATTAAATTAAATTAATGTGATTTATAGGTTTCAAGCTGGAATATTAGCAACAGTAAAGGAATTTAATGTTCAGTCTTGCATGTTTGCATAGTAACTGAAGGTGCCTTGTGATCTTGTCACAAATATGTAGAATGCACTCAGGGAGATCTCAACTGCTGCCAAAATTCAGGAATAATTTCAGTACTACTTTGAGCCAGTTGCCAAAAATAATAAAAAGCAACTGTTTCTGTATTCTGTGAAAATCTAAATTAAAATCAAGTTTAAAAAAAATGTAACACAATACAGTATTTATGTCATACTTATATAGTAGCTTATTTAAAACACGGTTCAACCCAAAGCGGTTTCCAGAGTAATCAAATACATAAAAATACAACAGTAATAGATATGAAATTATGCCCTCACTGAAATTGGTCATGGAGATCAACCACTACAACCCCCCCCCTCCACCCAAGAATCAGAAGTAAAAGTTTAATGATATAATCTTTTTGCACATTCCCTGTCCTGAAATGCACAACACCTGCTCCAGCTTCAGTTACTCCTTTTAAGCTTTCAATTTCCTCTGCAGTGGAGCAGCAAGCATGCAGCAGCACTTCCACAGTTACTAGGTGCACCTTCCACCTCCAGCATTGTCTCTCACAGTCTCCGCCACGTCTTTACACTCAATACTAGTGAGGTTAATTGGAGCCAGAGGATATTCTGGGAACACAGCTGGCATTCTGGTTTTGTATAAAGGAGAAATGACTATTTACCTGATCATTTCCTTTCCTTTAGTAAGGGCAGGTCAATCCCAACGAATGGGTCATGCACCTCTGTCAGCAGATGGAGACGGAGCAAAAGCTGATGTCACGGCCACATCACCCCAACTTTGATTAAACTGCACTGGCTTCCTGTTCAATACCGGATTCAGTATAAAGCAGCCTGAACACCGAGTGGCTGAATACCTCAATTCGTCTTCATGTACCTCAAAGAGACTTGCGATCGGCAGACAAAGGTCTTTTATCAATACCAACTATCAAATCAGCTAGATTATCCCATGTAAGGGATCGTATTATATCCATTGCAGGAACAAAACTATGGAATGCTCTACCTACATCACTGAGACTAACAACTGAAAAAAAAGCAATTTAAAGCTGATTTAAAAACTTGGCTGTTTAAATGCGCATTTGCAGAATATGAATCAGCTAACCAGCCCGACTAGAAATAAGCATGATCTATCTGCAAACCATCCTGATGAGCTACCCCCTGTATATTTTTAGTTTAATTTCTATGTCAATGTTTTATGATTATGTTATTTAATCTATGATTTTATCTCTCTTAACAGCTAATTTATTCTTTTACCCTATATAGTTTTTAGCTGTTACTATTTATGAACATTGTATTTCTAATCTTGTTTTATCATGTGTGAACCGATGTGAAGGCTTGTCCGATGTGTCGGTATATAAAAATCCAATAAACTAAACTAAACTAATCCCGCATCAACATCAGCCTGCCAGTATTCTCTGGAAAAGCCAAACCGTGGACAAAACTGATTATACTTGAACATTATTATCAACAATCAAACATTCGTGTTTCTAAATCAACAGGAACACTGAACTCAGCCAAAAGAAGGAACATATCTAGCAAACTAAGGGCTAGAGAAGCCCCTTACCAGTTTTCAATGAAGAGCAGGTATCATATTCTGCATAGTTCACTCGAAGAAAGGCTAAACATAAATTAAAACATCGACAGCCAAAGGATGGGTCTGGGATTGACCTGCCCTTACTAAAGGAAAGGAAATTATCAGGTGAGTAGTAATTTCTCCTTCCTTAGAATTCGGGCAGGTCAATCCCAATAAGTGGGATGTACCAAAGGTAATAACGAAAAGGGTGGGAGGCTGCCAGTGGACCAGTCAATACTGCCCGTGCAAACACGGCATCCTCCCTAACCCTTAACATCCAAGTGGAAATGCTTGGAGAAGGTGGGCAAAAATGACCATGTCACCACTTGACAAATTTCAGCAGGTGACAAACGAAGTTCCACCCACGATACCGCCTGAGCCTTCGTGGAATGCGGTCTAATCTGTTTCAGTAAATGCCATAATGACTTCCTTAACCCAGTGGGCAATTTTTGCACATGTCGCCGGTGTCTTGCTTTCCTCCACAATGGAGCACAGCCAGGCAATCAGACTTCCAAACATCTCCAGGTACTGCAGTAAATGATGCTTGATGTCCAAGAATGAAAAAGACGGTATTCAGCTTCATCTCTGTCCCCTATCCAAGGTGGGCATAAAAGGAGGGCAGAGTCCGAAGTTGAACCGCACCCGAAGTCATACGGAGAAAAAGGCTCAAGGCAGGAAGGAACCTGCAGCTTAGAGACCCGATGTGCCACACAGATAGCTACCAGAAAACATTGTATTCAAGGTAAGCCGCTGCAAGGAAAGAGTATGCAGCGGTAGAAAAGTCAGACCTGCCAATAACTAGAGGACCAAGATAAGGTCCCACTGAGGCACCAGAAGCCACAACAGGGGCAAAGAGCTTAACTTCCTGCAAGACCCGGGTCACGTCCAGATGGGAAGACAAAGGTCCTCTATTGACTCTCCCCCTAAAACAAGCCAGGGCTGCAACTTGAACCTTCAAGGTGTTAAGTGTCAAACTCTTAATCAAGTTGTTCTTAAAAATTCCAAAATCAAAGCAATATCCATCTTAAGCAGTTGAGTACCTAACTCAGAACACCAGGCCTCAAGCACCTTCAAACTCTAACATAGGCTAGAAAAGTAGAACATTTCTGGACGCAAAGGAGATTTGAAATTATCGCAGGCGAAAAACCGCGCTTCAACAACCAAGCCTTTTCAATGGCCAGACCACAAGACAGAATAGTCCTGACTCCTTGTGCAGAATGGGCCCCTGACACAACAGATCTGTCCGAGATGGTAGCCTGAGGGGACTGCACATCAGAAGGCTCTGGAGAGCGACGTACCATGGCATTCAAGCTCAATCCAGAGACGCCAAAAAGAGTTGGTTTAACTTGAAATCTTCTGGATCAGCCTGCATATCAGAGGCCAGGGCAGAAATGCAAACAGAAGGGTGCCTTGTGGCTACTCCTGAATAAGAGCATCGATGCCCATCTCTTTTGGGTCCCAACTGCAACTAAAGAAACATAGAACATTTGTGGTGTTGAAGGTCACCAACAGGTCTTAATCCAGTAGGCCCCAGCGGTTCACCAGGAGCTGAAAAGCCTCGTCCGTCAGCTCCCATTCTCTTGGATCCAAGTTTCTCCTGCTGAGGAAATTGGCTCCTATACTGTCCTTTCTGGCAATATGAAGGCGGACATACTTAAGAGATGCTGCTCTAGCCATTCGATAAACTGCAGGCACACTAATCGAACTGCTTGTGCCTCCAGTTTGTTGATGCTCCGCTGCCGCTCTGCTGCATTCCAGCAACCTTGCACCACCAACTCTCCTGCCAGTGAGACCCCCCAGTCCTGGAGGCTTGCATTTGTCGTGAGTATCAACCAATCCGGTGGCATCAGGGAAATTCTCTTCCTGAGACGATCTGCTTGTAACCACCAGTCCAACTGGGATCTCACCTCTAACAGGAGAAGCATCCTCACCGCATAGTTCTTCGACTGTGGACTCCATCGGAAGAGCAACGAGCCTTTAAGAGGGCACATGTGCCCTCGCCCAGGGAATAACTTCTACTGGGGCAGCCATCAACCCCAGGTCCTGCAAATAAGATCACATGGTCGGACAAACAGAATTCCACAGGGATTGAACTCGCAGCATGAACATGTGGATCAGAGACTCCGGCAGAAATACTTTGCCCTGCCTTGTATTGAATTGAACCTTGAGATACTCCAGGGTCTGAGATGACTGCAAACTGCTCTTGGCCAGATTCACCACCAAGCCTAGTTCCTATGGCAAGGAAACCACCCTGTGGGAAGTGTGAAGACTCTCTTCCATGGTCTTGCCTGAAATCAACCACTCATTCAGACAGGGGTGAGCTAGAAAGCACCTGTCACTACCATCACCATCAACTTGGAAAAAGGTCCTGGGCACTGTGGCTAGCCTGAAAGGCAAGGCCTGAAACTGGTAAAGACAATCCAGAATAGCACATTGGATGTTCCCAATGGATGGGAATATGCAGATAAGCCTCCATCAGATCCAGAGATGTGAGGTACTCCCCTGCCTGAACTGCCATTATGACAGGGTGCACCATTGAGATCCAGTATGGGCTGAAACAACACTTCCTTCTTGGGCAAGACAAAATAAATAGAATAACGATCCATATTTCTCTGCGATTCAGGGACAGGAATCGCCACTTTCAGGTTCAACAGCTGTAGTAATGTTGCTTCTGCTTCTACCCTCTTCTGAGGGCAGTTGCATTGAGAGACCTTGAAGGCATCTTGAGGAATGCAAAGAAATTCTAGAGCACACCCATCCCACATCATTTTGAGAACCCATTAATTTGAAGTAATCTGGACCTACCTGGGATAAAAATGGGACAGATGCCACCTACCTCCTGAACTAACAGGTGAGCCCACCAACCGTCATTGGAAAGATTGAAGGGCTCCATCTCCGGAGTCTGAATCCTTTCAAGGTCCTTGGAGGCGAAAGGACTGAGACCTCTGGAAAGGATGGGACCTCTGGGGAAAAGCGCCCCTATAAGGCCAAAAAACGCCGGTAGTCTCAAGAGCAGCCATTCACCCACAAAAGACTGGGCAATGGGTTTCTTGTCCTCTGGCAATTGAGGGACCTGGGTCTCTCCCCATTTACTTGCCATTTTTTCCAATTCACTGCCAAACAAAGGCGAGCACATGAAGGGCAGCTTGGTATGATTGGACTTTGAAATAGTATCCGTCAACCAGTTGTGCAGCCAAAGCTGCCGCCTGGCCGCAATAACCGAAGGCGCTTCTCCGGCAGTTGTGCGAACCAAGTCACAGCCTGCATCCGCTAAGACAATGGCCTCTGGCTCTACCATAGGTCCAAGATCGGACCTGGTGCCACCAGAATCTTTACAAAGATGCTGGGTAGCCCAATTTACTAAGGCGAAACCAGAAGCAATTTGGCAGTTCATTGTCACTGTCTCAAAGGCTTTTCTTTAGGATAGCCTCAATCCTCCTATCCTAAGCATCCTTAA
Source organism: Rhinatrema bivittatum (assembly GCF_901001135.1). Classification (NCBI taxonomy): domain Eukaryota; kingdom Metazoa; phylum Chordata; class Amphibia; order Gymnophiona; family Rhinatrematidae; genus Rhinatrema; species Rhinatrema bivittatum. Next base: position 36,440,990 of record NC_042617.1, on the reverse strand, counting down.
GAGCTGCACCAACCTCTACTGGGTTGGTGGAACATTTCGTGGCAGAACACACCACGACATCCACCCTAGGGAAACACAATTGCTCTCTGGTCTGTGGATCCAAGGGGTATAAACCCGCCAAGATGCATCCTCCTTTAAAAGATGCCTCTGGCACACTCCATTCCAGATCAATCAACTCCTGGATTGTATCCAGGAGGGGAAAAAAACAAGAAGTCTTGTCTTTTTCTGCATCCCCAAGGAGTCAGGCCTAGCCACTCCGAGGGTCTTCAAGGTCTGAGAGATCAAACCCAGCAACTCATCTCCATGAAAGAAACAGAGGAGAGTTCATTATGGCTCCAAATATGGGGAATTGTCCCCCACCATCATCGGTATCATCCTGATCCACCTGTATTTGAGCTTAGTCAGGTCACACTGTGCCATGGTGCTTGACCGCAGAGATAGGCAGAGGAGCACTTGGAGCGCATGGACCAACCCAAGTAGGCACTGCCAGTTCAAAAGACTGAACCTGTAGAAACGTCTGCCATCCCTGGAAGAATTCTACCTAAGAAAAGGAGGACGGGTCTATTCTAGGCCCTATAGGCCCAAATCTGACATCCTGAGAGCTAGTGGCTTGTGATGACTCAGCCCATGGATTAATCAAGGGAAGGTACACCCCAGTCGGGTCTCCCTTGGTCCCACTCCCCTCAGACCGAGGAGGAGTAAATCTCCCCGAGCATCCAGATAGCGCTGAAGAAGTCTTAAAGAAAGCTGAATGGCTCTAATGTGGCATGCAGCACTAAATAGATAAGCGCTTAGACTTATTCACCGCGGGTGCCATAGTTGTGTTATGGTTAATGGTGTTTGGATGGATCCTTGGATACTGTGGCAGCTGACCATGCCCAAGGGGGGGGGCAGTCCCATGAGGGACCACAGTGTCAGGCTAAACTCAGGACAGACAAACACAGATTTGAATCTTTTATTAAACAGTTTATGGAACCACCAGAGGTGGCAGTAGTGAGTAGTGGTTGTACAGCCCGGCTGGGCGCGTCTCTCCCAGAATGCTGGAACAGTGGATCCTCTGTAGGGCAGTGCTGTAGTGGAAAGAGACAGAGTTATGAACACACAATAAGATAGCATTCAGAGTCCCGAGTAGAAATAGGAGAGCTCCGAGACAGGGAGAGCAGGTCCTCGAGGAGCGAGTATCTGATCCCTTAGAGCAGAGAGACTCAGTAGCGCTGTACTCACTAGCAGTAGCAGAGATTCCACTAGACGAGAGGTCTGGCACCAGAGCAGAGAGCAGGCCCTCGAGGAGAGAGTACCTGATTCCGGCGAAGCAGTACTGTGGAGAGAGATGTTTTCTGTACTCACTGATGGTGACTGTAAGTTAGTTCTTCCAAGTAGAAGGGTAGAGGTAGCGGGCAGCGACACAGGGAACATGGGCCCTCGAGGAGCGAGTACCGGTTTCCTGATAGCACCTAAAAGAAGCAGAGAGGGCCCCCCCGAGTAGTGGGTACCCTGTTAGAGACCCTGAAGGGTAGTAAGAGTTCCAGATAGAGCTGGAGTGGCAGAGTAGCTTAGGAACGGAGAGCAAATCCCATCCGTACAAATCCTGTTGATAACTCAACAAGCTAGCAAATACTATAGGCAGATATACCCTGAAGTTGTGACATCAGAACAGGGGGATGCCCCTGAGGTTCGCACCAACGTAAAGATAAAGATGAGGGTGGCGTGCGTGCGCCCTAGAGGTACCTTGAAGGAGAATGGTGGGAGGCAGCACCAAAGCCGGTCCAGGGACGCCATAGAGAACGGCAAGCAGACGCAGCGGCAGCCATCAGTCCAAGGTGAGCGGGAGAAGCCGCAAGTAGAGAGAGGTAGGCGGGGCGAAGCCGTCGAAGACTGACGGATGCAACAAGTTGTAAGCACGCAGAAAAGTAAAAGCTCAAGCCTAGAATATGTGTGCAAAAAACCCATGCCCAAAAATGTGCGCACAAAAAAAAATGTGTGCACAAGTATATGTGCCTAGATTGCACATCCAACTAGGTGCTCAAACCTAGCTTAGTACCGAGACTAAGAAAGATGCCTAAGCAAGAACGTCCAAATTGGATGCACAGGTGAGAATGAACACACAAACAGGGGCGCGCCGACAGCCCACAGCATAAAACACAAGAAAACACCTCATGACCTCCCATGCGCCCAAAAAGAGAGAAGCCTGCAAGCGGGTCCTAGGCAAATGGCTGCTCAACCCGCCGTGCCTTTACTAACTTCTCACATCACGGAACTCCCCAGAACGTGAATGGGGCAGCCGAAGGCCAAGGTAACAGATCCCTTTCTCCTGTTTATGTTCTTTTCTGCACTGTTTTTTTTTTTTTTGATATAAGAAAAAGCAAGTTTGCTTACCATAATCGGTGTTTTCCGTAGATAGCAGGATGAATTAGCCATGCTGTCTGGGAGTGCCCCCTGGCAGGAACTTCTCATAGAATGTTGAAAACTTTGCTCCTGCACCCCTGAGCAGTGCCTTCCCGCGTGACTGACTCTCTCTCCTCAGTTAATTAGATAGCAAAGAAATAGGAGCGTATAGAAAGGTAGAACTAGAGCAGGCAGAATGGAAGAGACTGTCCAGGGAGGTGGGTGGGGATGCATGGCTAATTCATCCTAAGGAAAACGCCATTTATGGTAAGCAAACTTGCTTTTTTCCCCGCAGATAAGTAGGCTGAATTAGCCATGCTGTCTGGGAGTCCCTAGCTAGGGAAATGAAGCATAGGATACTCAGTTTGAAAAACAGCTTATATGTTTTGATCCATGTAGGGTTATTTGTGCAGCGTATCCCTGCAAAGTGTGGACAGTCTTAAGAATTAGTCATATGACGTAGTATCTCCTGCCCCATAATTGCATCAGATTTGGTATGGTGTTGAAGGCAGTAATGAGAAGTGAACGTATGTAATGAATACCATGTCACTGCTTTGCAAATGTCTTCAACAGGAACCTGTTTAAGGTGAGCGATCGAAGCAGACATAGCCCTCAATTGATGGGCTTTGACCTTTGAAGTTAGACGCTCAGACCTGGTAGAATAGCAGATGTGGATGCATTGAGTTAGCCAGTTCACTAGTGTCCGTTTAGTCACTGGTAATCCAGGGGCATTCGGGTTAAAGGAAAAAAAATGTTAGGAATGCCTCTTTGGAGTGTTAGTCCTTTGCTTATAATAGGCTAACGCTCTTTTACAATCCAACGTGTGCAGTAGAGCTTCCCAACTGTTTGAATGCAGTTTAGGGAAGAAAGTTGGAAACATTATGGTTTGATTCAAATGAAAAGCCGAAACTACCTTAAGAAGGAAGGATCGATGAGTTTGTAAGGTGACCTTATTATAATAGAACTGTAGGTAAGGAGAATAGTGAACTAGTGCCTGAAGTTCGCTGACTCATCGAGCCGAGGTTATTGCTACCAGAAATAATACCTTCCATGTGAGAAATTTCAGCGAAGCTGTTTCCATTGGTTCAAAACGTGGGAGCATCAGCACTTCCAAGACCACATTTAGGTCCCAAGGTACTGCTGGTAGTGTACGTCGGTGGTTGGAGTCTAAAGGCACTCCTCATGAAACGAGATACAAGGGGATGAGTGGATGTGGAGGCTCCTTGTATTGAAGGATGATTCGCCGCTATGGCGCTGAGGTGCACTTTTATGGAGGAAACAGCGAGACCAGAAAGGTACAGTAAATGCAGGTATTTAAGTAACTGTTCCGGTGAAGAATGAAAAGGGCCAAGTGCTATTGACCTACACCAGTGCCATTTAGCGGCATAATTTTTCCTCATGGACGGTTTTCTTGAAGAGATAAGAACGTCCTTAATCTCCATCGGAATTTGAAGATGGCTTAGTACTTCCCTTACAGTCTCCATGCTATCAAGTGAAGGGAGTCTTTCATGGGGTGAAGCAGTGTTCCTTCCTCCTGCATTAGAAGGTACGATCTGTTTGGAATTAAGGATCGGTCGTTGTATGGAGAAATGCATGAGGTAGGTATACCAGGGCTGCTGGGCCATATCGGCGCTATGAGGATGAAATCTGACTCGTATGCTAAGCATTTCTATATTACTATAGTTATTAACGGAATTGGAGAGAACGCGTATAATAGGTTCCCCGTCCATTTAGCAGAAAAGCATCTCATTTATTTATTTATTTAACTTTTTTTTATATACCGACATCGTATCGGTGTACATTTAACTCAGAACTAACAGGCGGAGCCTTTACATGGAACAGAAACTAAAATTAAAAAGCTAAACAGGTATTACAACAGAGAAAGTAATCAAATTAATAATAGAGAAATAATGTACAATATATTTACAATGGCAACGAGAGTGATATGGACAAGTGGCTTTCATATATCAAGTGGAGGGAGTATTGGGAAAGTAGGCTTGTTGAAAATGCAAAGTTTTTAGTTTCTTTTTGAATTTTGGGGTGGATGTTTCTGTGCGGATATCTGGAGGGAGGGAGTTCCAGAGAGTGGGGTCGGCGAGGGAGAAGGCTCAATTCATTGTATATTTTAGCTTGTAGGGTTTGATAGAGGGGGAGCGGAGTGTTCCTTGGAGGGCAGGAAGTGTGGATCTAGTGGAGGAGTGAGGCAGGAGGGGGGGGGGGGGGGCTGAGCCAATTGAAGTTTTCATTAGTGATACTTTTGTGAATGAGGGATAGAGTTTTGAACAGGATACGTGATTGGACTGGTAGCCAGTGGAGTTCAATGAGTGTAGGAGTGATGTGATCTCTTTTTCTAGTGTTAGTAAGGATACGTGCAGCAGCGTTCTGTAAGAGCTGTAAAGGTTTGGTGTGGTTGGAGGGGAGGCCAAGGAGGAGAGCATTACAGTAATCGATTTTGGACAAAATGACAGATTGAAGTACATTGCGAAAGTCAGAGAAGTGCAGAAGGGGTCTGAGTTTTCAGATAGGTTGTAGTTTGAAATAACAGTCACTTAAGATAGCTTTGATGTAGGGTTTGAAGGAGAGTTGATTATCAAGGGGAACACCAAGGTTACGGATGTGTGGGTGGAAGGAGGAGGAAGAGTAATATGGGGGAGGAGAAGGAAGGGGTAGTTTAGTGGAAATGATTAGGAGTTCCGTCTTTTGGGGGTTGAGAGCAAGGTGCATGCCAGTGAGGAGTTTGTTTATGGCGGTCAGGCATGATTCCCAGTTTTGGAGAGCTGAGCTATCTTGATCTTGAGCTAGCCTTCATTTGCTTGGATATAGAGAGCAGAATTTCTGTAGCTTTGTGTTGTACTCAGCTGCAAAGAGATCTATGTGGGGCGCTCCCCACCTTTGGAATAGGGAGTATGCTATGTACCAATGAAGCTCCCATTCGTGGGAGTGAAAGACTTTGTAGGTGGTAGGCCTTCGTATTTCTTACTCCTGGCATGTAGATTGCCTGCAGTCGTGTTGAGTGAGTTTACACCCATTCCAGTGTCAATACTGATTCCTTGCATAGAATCTTTGAACCAGATCTGCCTTCTTTGTTTATGCAGAACATAGCCACTTGATTGTCCATGTATACCATCACTGTTTTATGTTGAAGAATGTGCGAGAAGGCACAGATTACATATCGTATGGCACGTAGTTCTAATAGGTTGATCTGGAATGATTTTTCGGTAGGGGAACAAAGGCCTTGTGTCTTGAAGTGCAAGATGCGCACCCCATCCCTTCGAGGAGGCATCTGTAGTTAGTACTATCTGATGAGTCGGGATTTGGAAAGGTGCACCTGACTGTAAGACCTCGGGACTCAGTCACCAATCCAAGTCCAATAACATTGGCTGAGTCAAGGTTAGCAGTCTCGACATGGGGTGGAAGCGTTGCAACCACTGGGATTTCAGACCCCATTGCAAATGGCGCATGTGAAGGCACGTGTGAGGGACTATGTACATCGCCGCTGCCATGTGATCCAATAGGGTGAGAACTTGCCCAGCTGTGGGATGTGGGAGGAGCTTTAATGTTGAGGCCAGGTTCTGAAATGTGCGAATCCTGTCCTCCAAAAAGAAGGCCTTGCCAACGTGCGTGTTTATGATCGCACCTATAAATTATAGGGTTTGAGAAAGGTCGAGATGCAACTTTTTGTTATTTATGATGAACCCAATCTTTCCAAGCAAATTATTGTTTGAATTTGGTGGGCATGGATCAGTTCTGGGTTTTTTGCTACAAGGAGCCAGTCGTCCAGGTACGGAAAAGCTTTATTTCCTGTTTCCGAAGGTGGGCCACAGATACTGCTAGACATTTTGTGAATACTCTGGGCGCCGAAGAGAGGCCAAACGGTAGGACTTTGTACTGGTCGTACTGGGTGCTGACTTGAAAACAAAGGCAGTGCCAGGAAGAGGGGTGCATTGATATGTGGGTATATACATCCTTCAGGTCGAGAGAGCACAGCCAGTCATTGGATTGTAGAAAAAGTAAAATGGTTTTCAGAGAAGTCATCTTGAACTTCTCCCACCGAAGATAACGATTCAGGGCCCAGAGGTCCAGAATCGGACGTAAGCCTCCACTCTTTTTGGGAATGAGGAAGTACTGGGAATAAAATCCCTGGAGCTGTCAATGAAGTGGCAGCACTTGAATCGCCTGTTGATGAAGCAGCGATTGGATTTCCTGAAGGAGGAGGGGAACATCCCCTTCCTTTCGTGGAAGCAGAGCTAGGTTTGATAACCATGGAATTGTATGGAATTTTAGGTGATAACCACTCTTTATGATGTTGAGGACCCAACAATCTGATGTGATCTCATGCCATTCCTTAAAAAAGGAAAGAAGGCGTCTTCCCATGGCTATTTGTAGCTGTGGCCTGTTAAGGCTCAAAAAGACTGTTGGGGTTTTTGACTAACAGGCTGTGGCAGCTTTGATGTTTGCTGAGAACGATTCCATCCTTGAGATTGTGTGTGCTGGGACTGCGGTCTTTGTTGATATGGTGGAGTCCTGTACAAGGAGAATGGCCTATAGGAGCATCTAGGATAAAATGGCTTCCGATAGGGTGGATAGTAACGCTTCATTATTGTTTGGTCAGTGGGCGATGTGAGTGATGAAACTGCCACACTCTGTTCTTTGAATTGGAATACAGTTTCCCAAAGTTTTTTCCCAAAAAGGGTATTCCTTTTACATGGAAGATCTGCTAGTTTGTCATGGACCACCTTGCGAATGGTGCTCACCTGGAGATGCTATTCTTCTGGCTGCAATGGCTGCCGCTGAAGTGTGGGCTGAGGTATCGAAACCTTCGTAAATTGTGCGGAGTAGATGCCGCAATCCCTCGTCCATATCCGCTATATCCTGTCTCTGCAGGATATCTTCTGTGGGCTGTTGTGTATCAAACTTCATTTTTTGAAGACATTCATATAAATTCTGCATTATATAGAATTGTTGCTGCTGGATCTTAGCGTTGAGCATTGTACCCTGGAATACCTTCTTTCCAAAGTCATCTAGATATCGCCTATCTTCCTCCAGCGGGGTGTTTGAATAGAGCCTGGTTTTCCTGGCTTTCTTCATCACAAACTCGACCACAACACATGCATGTGGTAGGTTGACTGGACCATAATATGCTGACTTCCACATCCTGAATTGTCTGTCTTCTTGGAAGTGGGGCGTACTGAGAAAGGTGACTCCCATGTTCTTTCCATTACTCCATCTAATACAGAATGGGACGGCAGAGCTGTTGGTTCCGCAGGTATATCAAAAATCTTGAATAGCCCATGCATGTCTGCCCTAGGATCCGGGAGTTTTTTGGTTTCCAGGTTTAAGGTGGTTCCCAACTTCCTATGAACCCGGGGTATGAAAGATCTTCCAGGGGTGAAGATGGTTCTGGTGGTAACTCTGAAGGGTCCAATGGTATACTTGTGATGACTCTGGTGAGAGTGGAGATCGTAAACAGGCTATCTACTGGGTCCTGGTTTTAGTGGGCACAGCTCCAGCATTTGCTCCTCATGTTCCGATTGTAAACCGGCGAGGGAGAGAATGGAATGCTCCAATTTCCCTGGCGACGGGCTAGAGGGATTGCGGATTCTGAGAGGACACTAAAGTATCAAAGAAGGTTTGAAGAATTCCCATAATTTGGGACAGCAATTGAGAGGCTGCAAATTATAACCCTTTGCTGGTAGTTGCAGATATTTTCTTTTTCTTAGGTGGTGGAGAGATGTCTTGGCCCTCTCTAGGAGAAGTCAACTTTCCCAACTACTTTGGAGGGTTCCTTGGTGTGTGCCCTCTTGTGATGTTTATCCAAAGTTGATGAAGAGGAGTACTTCGGAATGTGAGGGGTATTGGCATCCGAGCTGATGGAACCTTCTAGATCAGAGACGGTAAACACTATGGGGCAGATTTTCAAAGGGGTACGCTCGTAACCCCTGAAAAGCTGCCCCTTCCACCCCCTGCGCGCACCGAGCCTATGTTGCATAGGCTCGGTGGCGCATGCAAGCCCCGGGATGCGTGTAATTCCCGGGGCTTTCCTGGGGGGGGGGGGGGGTGTCGCGGCTGGCACGTCATCGGGGGCGTTCTGGGGCGGGGCCGTGGGCATGGTTCCAGCCCAGGGGCATTCCGGGGGCATGGATGCGGCCTCCGGACCAGCTCCTGGACCGGAACATGGTGCGCTGGCACACGCAAGTTACGCCTGCCTCGGGCAGGCATAACTTTTGAAATAAAGGTGGGGGGGAATTAGGGCCGGGGGGTGGGTTTGTTAGGAGAAGGAAAGGGAAGGTGGGGGGCGCCGGAAAGAAAGTTCCCTCCGAGGCCGCTCCGATTTCGAAGCGGCCTCGGAGGGAACAGAGGCAGGCTGCGCAGCTCGGCATGCGCAGGCTGCCAATTTTGCGCAGCTTGCGCGTGCTGACCCCGGATTTTAAAAGATTCGCGTGGCTACGCGTGTATCTTTTAAAATCTGGCGTACTTTTGTTTGCGCCGGTTGCGCGTACTTTTTAAAAATCTGCCCCTATGGGTAGATCCTTAGATTGATGCAAGTGTCCTGCAGCCAAAGTTTCTGATGCATGGTGTTTCTGCATTGAATGTGTCGATTTCTTAGTTTTCAATGGCCTTGATGCATGCGTCAGAGTTGGATGCATCAGCGTCCTGGAAGCATGGTCCAAAGCCAACCAATGCACTTTTTGTTGTTTGCATCAGCTGATGCATCTCATTGGCTGGTTTGCATCGATTGGATTCCTGTGTTGGCCTCAAAGGCTCAGTCTGATATTGGCGCTTGATTGATTGCGCTTCAGTGCGTCTGGGCTTTGTATGACCCGCCTCGGTTTTTGACAGTTTTAACTTACTGGTTCCAAGAAGAATGTCTGCTTTTGTTTTTCCAATCTCTTGGGTTCTTGCCCTGCTGAAGATTGCACGGAGCGCTGGTTAGGGGTATACGAACTGGGTGGGCCTTCCTCCAATTCCCTCAGTCCGGCAAACTTAATGGCTCTCTGCTGCTGGGCCCGTGGGGACATCCTGGCAGGATGCCTGATCGTGGTTCGGGCCGAGACATAAACAACAGTGGGTATGTCCGCCCATGACGGACATGATTTTGCCGCAATGGCAAAATTTAAAACCGGGAGCTTTAGGAGCCATTAGGGCACTGAAAAGTGCCCTTTGGGGTTCACCAAAGTGATTTTGAGAAGAGAGAGAGAGAGAGAACATTTTTCCAAGAGTGAAGAGACAGAAGAACCCGTAACCATAACAGCAAGGGAAAGCAAAAAACTGAGGGGAGTCAAGTCGTGCAGGAAGGCACTGCGCAGGTGTGCAGGAATGAAGTTTTCAACATTCTATGAGAAGTTCCCACACCGGGCCGCCAGGGGGCACTTCCAGACAGCATGACTAATTCAGCCTGCTTATCTGTGGGGAAAAAACCTTTTACCTGAGCTCAGCCCTCCTTGGCTGAGAGCAGGAATGGGTCCTGGCTACAGGGGAAGAGAGCTAAAGCTTTCGCTGCCAAGCCTCGCTCGGCCTGCAACACTAATCAAATGTTAGGTCCATGCCACTCAAGGCTACCAAACAGAGGCACTTTACTGAGAAAGGGACCACACAGTTATCACCTCAGAAGCAAGCGGTGTTCTGTAGGTGTTTTATCCTTCTGCTATCTCCTTTCCAACTTCTTTTCTTCTTTTTTTTTTTTTTTACTCACAGGCAATCCCCCAAAGGGAAATGCTGGAGATGGAGAATACTAGAGATGGGCTGATGTCGAGTCACCATTTTAAGGAAAAATACATAATACATGGGAGTGAAAAATAAAACCCCAGATAGAGGCTCAAATAACAATAGTGAGACAAGGCAGTCTCTTCAAGTAATCAACCTTGATCAGAAAGGGCTGCTTGTGAGTCGTCTTGTTGTCGCCGAAGCCTTTTACCCCCTTTACCCACTCTCTGCCAGCGGGGGGTATCTAGCAAGCGTTGTGCTTTCGGTGGTGGTTTAGCAGGGATGACATTGATGCTAAAGCCCACTTTTTCCAGCGCTGCTACAGCCTCGCTCTGTGTTTTGACGCGGTATGTGCTGCCCTTTATTAAAAACTGTAATCCAAAGGGAAAGGCCCATCTGTACCTAATGTTTTCCTTGCGAAGAAAGGTAGTGATGTCTCTCAGCTCAAACCGCTTCCGGAGCGTAGTGGGTGCTAGATCCTGATATATGTGAATAGAGTGTCCTTCCCTTATCCAGGTATCCTGTTTTTTAGCAGCGTGCAAAACTGTGAAAGCACAGCACTATATCCCGCGATTTACCATCAGATCTAGCACCAAGTGCCCTGTGCGTCCTTTCAAGCTTGATGCACAGAGTAGGGTCAGCCGCATCCCCATCCGGTATGGCACCCCCCAGAAGTAGAAAATGACAGATCCTTACTGCCACTTCAGAAGCATTGGCATAAGTAGGTGACTCCGGCACCCCTCGAATGTGTATATTACACCTCCTGGTGCGATTTTCTATGTCTTCCATCTTTTATTCCAGTGTAGAAAGGGCAGTATCCATGCGGTCTTGTTGCTGGTGGAGGGTCTGAATGGCCTCCGCGTGGTTTTCAGTCCAAAGGTCTACCTCATCCACGCGATATCCCAGTGCTGCGAAATCCTCCCTTAAGTCCGAAATGGATGCCAGTAATTCCTTTTTATGAGTTTTCAAATCCGCTCGAAACTCCACGAACCAACCCCTGATTTCATCGCGGAGCTTTGTGATCAGCGCGGGGGGCTCGAGTTCGGCGGGATCCGCGGCGCTGCAGGCATCCTCAAAACTGACCTCAGGGCCTTCCGGTGCGGCGTGCACAGGCCCATCTGCAGGGACATCCGCGTGCTCTACCGGCACTTTAGAGAAGGAGAATTGCTTTAAGTCTGTAGTCTTTCGTTTCGTCGCCATTGTGGTGAAAGCTGAGGGTATTATGCCTTCTTTGAAGTAAATTTGCGGCATTACAGGCTGAATTTGAAGAAAAATAAGCGATCTGGGTGGGAGAGCCCGGGACTTCACGTCCATCCCCATTGCAGGCAGAACAGCGCCCCTGAAATTTCATTTTTTAGTTCTTTCAGAACCCTGGGGTGTATACCATCCAGTCTAGGTGATTTACTACTCTTCAGTTTGTCAATCAGGCCTACCACATCTTCCAGGTTCATCGTGATTTGGCTCAGTTGATCTGAATCATTACCCATGAAAACCTTCTCCAGTACGGGTATCTCTCCAAGATCCTTTCAGTAAACACCGAAGCAAAGAAATCGTTTAATCTTTCCGCGATGGCGTTATCTTCTCTAAGCGTCCCTTTCACCCTTGATCATCCAACAGTCCAACCGACTCCCTTGCAGGCTTTCTGCCTCAGATCTATTTTAAAAAGTTTGTATTGTGAGTTTTTGCCTCTATGGACAACTTCTTTTCAAATTCTCTTAGCCTGTCTTATCAATGTCTTACATTTATTTATTTATTTATTTATTTAAAAACATTTCTATACCGTCTTTCAAAAGCGAGATTGCTCACCAAAACGGTTTACAGATAAACAATAATTTTAAGAAAAATAAAATAAAAGTAAAAATAGTAAATAAAATATGAAATAGTAACGACTAAATAAGTAAATAAAATAAACTAAAATATAAATGAACTAAACTGAAAAACAATAAAAATGTAAAGCAAAAAGTAGTAAGAATAAAAATTTAATTTGCCAATGCTTATGCTTTATCCTATTTTCTGCTGATTGATCCTTCTTCCAATTTTTGAATGAAGATGTTTTGGCTAAAATAGCCTCTTTCACCTCACCTTTTAATCATTCCGGTAATCATTTTGCCTTCCTTCCACCTTTCTTAATGTATGGAATACATCTGGAATACATTTTTTAACAATACCATCCTAGAATACCACTTTTTACCTTTGTAGCTGTACCTTTTCTTTTTTTTCTATATGTTCTCCTGACTCATGCACCTAACAAGGAGCAGTAGCAAAATGGTGCAGCTCCAGGCATGCGCATGTGGAGAATATTTTTTAACCTACTCATGTAGGTTATAAAATAACTCACCTCACACAAAAATATGCATTATGTGTGTTTATGGGCACGCGTGGCCCTTTTAAAATCGACTTTTTACTTGGGTAAAGTGCATTTACTTGTGTAAAACCCATTTTTAAGTGTGTAAATGGGCTTTGAAAATTGCAATGATAGTAGGCTACATTTACATGTGTAACTCCTTTGAAAATTACCTCTATTTTACATACTTTTCCTCCCCTGAACACGCCTCCTCTAAAAGTGTGTACTTTTAACTGCACGGGAGAGGGCATTTTTCAGATCGCTGATTTACCTGCATAAATTGCCTTTTTAACCATATAAACGGCTCTGAACAGTCCTCCCCATGTCTACCCTGTAGATATGAAAAACACTACTTAAAGAGAATTCCATATTTATCTTGTAACTGTTGAAAGGAATAAAGTGATGCACTTCGATAGTCAACAAAATATCACAATTCTTTAAACCCTAATCTGGTTCATTATTTGGAATAATGTGAGGAAGGAGAGGAAAAAGGATGCCAATGATTGCAGCTCTTATTTTTTTCTCAGAAGTTTTAATGTCCAAATCACTGGCCTCATCAGCAGGTACTTAACCATGTCTCTGTTTGGGAAAGTATTTTTAGCTTCATCCACCTAATTCTTTTTTTTTTTTTTTTTGTATATGTCTTGATTAGATTATAAACTCCAAGGAGCTGGGCCTGTTCATTATGCCTCTGTACAGCACTGTGCATATCTCTGTACAGTACAAATAATAATTAATGAATACTGCTGTATTTGCTCCTTTTCAGTCTCTAGTGCTGAGAACTTTTCTGAATCTGATATCCATTCTTTTAAAGATCTTAACTGACAGACCAGATTATATGCTTGAATATCAGGAAACGCTATTTCTTTTTATCCTATTAAGTTTTGGGAGACTTAATCTGGCTCTCCTTCCCTGTCACAAGAAAATGGATCATTTCAGATTTAATTTTGACATAATCTTTTCTACATATACAGCATACCATTTGTACACTGTGCAATAATTTTGGTAATAGTATTTTTAAAATTGCACATCTACCATACATGCAAATGGGACCTCCAGTGACCATCTGTTCCTTTACTTTCTCGGATACCCCAATGTTACACTGGTGTAACAATTTAATATTTTGTGGTCTCATTAACCTCAAATACTTGATGTTATCAGATGCCCTTTATAACTGGAAAGAGCCCACCCACTATATCTTAAAGTAAAATTGTCACAATCCTTTTGACTAGTCAGTTTATTTTAAAATTTTTAAAACTTGATATCATGCCAAGAAGTTTCAAAACACTTGTATAGTTTCCCATGAAAGAATCCTGTGGATTTGGCTGTGGTTAGTAAGATAATATCTGCAAACAGACATTTTGGTTTCTGTTTTCATTCCATGAAGATTTTTCGTATCCCTTAAATTTTACAATGTTATGCCCGTTGGTCGCAGACGGCTGCGACCGCGCTTACTTACATCCTGCACCGGGTCTGCTTGCGGCATAGGCTAGTCTCCACCACCACGTTCCCCATGGCTCCTCGTGGCGGCTGAGATGCCGCCGCCACCCACAGTCTCTGAGCCTTCCTTGGCACGCACGCACCACCGAGCCCTCTTTTGAAGCTTCTTTGGCAGGAACCTCGGGGGCGTCCCTCTTTGATGATGTCATCAGATCAAGGTACTTAAGCTCCACCTTCGCTCTCAGCTAGCTGACTTGGCAACAAGTTCTGTACGTCTCTACTAGCTCTTGCTCGTGTTCCTGTGGCTACGCTATTGGACTCCATTGGACCTTGGACTCTGGTACCCACTCCTCAGGGGCCACTGGGCACTCTCTATGGGGACCTTGTCTCCTGGCCTCCCCCGCTTCTCGGGCTGGTCCTGCGCTTCCTGGAGTCCTACTCTGCAAGGCTCCCCGCTCCTCGGGGCTGCCCCCTGGAACATTTTTACCACTCAGGAGTTTACTACTGTGCTTCCCTGCTCCTCGGGGTTGTGCCTACGTGCTGTGTTGGACTGTTGGCGCTTCCCCGCTCCTTAGGGCTGCTCCTTCATACGATACAAGAGACTCTCAGCACAGTCCCGCTCCTCAGGGCCATTCTCTCGTGCTACCCTGCGACTGTCCACGCCTCCCTGCTCCTCGGGGTCGCGCTTACATGCTACTAAAGGCTGCAGCACTTCCCTGCTCCTCAGGCCTTTGCTTCTCTATCATAGTGAATCTGTCGGTGCTCCCCGGGTTTCAACCTACGTCATCATCGGAGACCTCACTTGGGCTTCCCTGCTCCGCGGGTTGGCCTATGTCACTACAGTGGCATTGCCCTCGCTCCACAGCTCCGCCCCTCAGGGGTGTGCCTCTGGTATACCTCCTGCACGCCAGCATTACGCCTGCCCGCTTTGTGGTCTGCCTGGCGCCTTCCCTCTCAGGGGTCTCACTCCAGGTACTATCCTCAGCCTGCTGGTCTACTGGGGAATTCCTCCTGACTCCTCGGGACCTCTCCACAATCTCACCCAGAGCTCCCTGCCGTACCTGACCTCGCTTCCCGACGGTGTGGGCCTGTGAGGCTCCTCCCCACAGGTGGTACCAACTCACACCTCAGGCCAAGGGTCCACATACCCACAAACCTTAACATACAAATGGTTCTAAATTCAAAATGAACAGCAAGGAAGACAAAGGACACCACCACATATAAATCAAATGTTTCTGTAGTTTCATCAACTTTGACAATTGCTATAAGTGATTTATTCTAGTCTATTTCCTTCTGTTCTAGACTAATTCATAACATAGAACATGTACTCCTACGAGACTTTATCGAAAGCATTTTCAGCATCAATTATAGCAGTCTCCTGTTTGCTAATTGTTGCACACAATTAGCGAAATAAGTCCCCGTATATTTACCACTGGTTTTCTTTCAACATGAAGCCGTGCTAGATCTTTATGTATTGTCTGTGGGAGAACTTCTCTCAGTCTTTTAGCTAAGATTTTCAATATTTTAAAGACTTAGTTGATCAATGATATTGGGAGGTATAATTCTGGCATTGAGCCTACCAATTTTTTTTTTTTTTTTAATGAACAGCAAAAATCAATGCAAAGCAGTGAAGCAGAAAATCTCCTTTCACAAAAGAATTGGATGATGGTATTAATATTAATTTGTTCCTGTTATCTAGATGCGGGAGACAGATACTATCATGAGAACAAGATGGAATATCAGCCTCTAGCTGATATATCAGTGAAAACAGGATAGCTTTTGAACACTGATATTAAAATGCAAATAATTTGTTAAAGATTAGAATATAAATGACTAATGGGATTGACACCTATCTGAGAAATGTGAAAATTAAGGGATTATTTTATTGTGGAACAAATATAATTGTTGCAGGTAAACCATATTTTAATTTATACAGAGCATTTCCGGTTTGTTAAGGCCCATTGATCGGTCCTTATTTTGGTTATAGTCTGTAATGTGTCACTCTTGTTCGTAATTGCTTTTTGTCTTCGATTGTTTCAATCAGGAGGTCCCCACACTAAAGGCCAGATTTAAAAAAATTTTTTTTTTAAAAACCCTGCGCGCGCTGAGCCTATTTTGCATAGGCTCGGCGACGCGTACAAGCCCCGGGGCTTTGCTAGGGGGGCGTGTCGGGGGGGCGGAGCGAAGTTCGGGGCATTCCGGGGGGCGTGGTGCCGGCCCGGCCGCGTGACAGAGGCCTCCGGACCAGCCCCCGGGTCGGGTGATGGTGCGGCAGCGGGCCACCGGCGCGCCCGAGTTACGCCTGCTTCGAGCAGGCATAACTTGTGCAATAAAGATAGGGGGGATTAGATAGGGCTGGGGGGGTGGGTTAGGGAGGGGAGGGGAAGGTGGGGGGAAGCGGAAGGAAAGTTCCCTCCAAGGCCGCTCCGATTTCAGAGCGGCCTAGGAGGGAACGGAGGCAGGCTGCGCAGCTCGGCGCACGCAGGCTGCCGATTTTCCACAGCCTTGCGCGCGCCGACCCCGGATTTTAAAGGATACGCGCGGCTATGCTAGTATCTATTAAAATCCGGTGTACTCTTGTTCGTGCCTGGTGCGCGAACAAAAGTACGCATGGGCGCAATTTATAAAATCTACCCCTAAGTGAAGGATTGCGTTCAACATTTTGAATCACCAAAAGGGTTGTGGGTCTGTTGCCCCTGCCCCTTGGGGTTTTGATAACTTGGGAGAGAGGGGTGTGTCTCCCTTAGAGAGGTAATTCTCAAAAGGTTTTACGGGTGTAAATGGGCTTTGAAAATTAACTCCTTAGTCTGGCCCTGCAGCGATTTGAAATGCTGCAAAAGTGGGGTGGGGCAGGGTTCCCATTCGGGTATGGCAGATAAGGTAGCAGTAAAAATATTTCTAAGAAGTTGGCAATCCTGCCTCACTTCCTCAGGATCTGCATCAAGGGGGGTGGGGATGGAGGAATGGAATGGCAGGGTGGTGTTTGTGGCATATTCTCTCTCATTTACATCCCTTAAAATACTTTTGTGCTATTTCGCACCCCTTTCCTCTCACTCTTTTTTCCTTTTCTCCCCTTACTCACATTCCCTTCACCCTCCTCCCCTCACACACCATTCTCTTATCGCTCCCTCCCATTCACCTCCCTTCCTTTCACTTTACTCTCACCTCTTCTCATTCATTGACCCCCCACCGCCACCACCTTTTGTTGGAGGAGCCTCTTCTCCCCTCAGTGGTGCTCCTCATTAGCATGGGGTCCAGCAGGTCATTTTCACTGGCAGGGCCTGGGGCTTAGCCTCTCAGCCAGCAACCTACATCGTTGGTGTGGGTTTGGCAGTCTGGCATGTCTTCTTCTGCTAGCGGGGCCTGGCCTCTCCACTAGCAGCTCACATCCTGGGCATGTCTCAGCAGCCCATCAAGTCTTCTTTCACTAGAGGGGCCTAGGAAACCCCGTTAGCTTTTTTGTCTCCATTGCATGTAAAACCCAGCCAAAACAAAAAAAACAACCCACAACTTTAAAGACAAGCTTAGAGGGGCCAGAAAAACAAATTTGGCAGGGCAAGCTCAGCCCATGGGCCACAGTTTTGGCCCCCGCCCCCCAAATGATTTTAGACTTTCCTTCATTTCTTAGGACAAAGGATTTAAAGGGTGGGGGAGGAGAGGGAAAAGGGGTAAGGGGAGGTTAGGTAGGAGGGTAGGGAAGTTCCCTGGGAAAAGGGACCATCGCTTTGCCGCGCGTAAATTAAAAGTTTACACATGCCCCCGGTGCATGCCCCTCATATTTTATAACATGCGCGTTATAAAATAGCTGCGTCCATGTGTGCGCCGGGAAGCTACACTAACTGCCCTAACCACATCCTCTGGCAACAAATTCCAGAGCTTAATTGTGCATTGAGTGAGAGAGAATTTTCTCCAATTTGTTTTAAAATGTGCTACTTGCTAATTTCATGGAGTGCCCCCCACCACCTAGTCTTTCTATTATCTGAAAGAGAAAATAACCGATTCACACCTACTCCTTCAAGACCTCTCATGATCTTAAAAAACTCTTATCATATCCCCCCCTCAGCCATCTCTTCTCCAAGCTTAACAGCCCTAACCTTTTAGCCTTTCCTCATAGGGGAGCCGTTCCATCCCCTTTATCATTTTGATCGCTCTTCTCTGTACCTTCTCCAGTAAAACTTATCTTTTTTGAGATATGATGACTAGAATTGCACAGTACTCTAGGAGTGGTCTCAGCATGGATTGATAGAGAGGCGTTATGATAGTCTTCATTTTATTCACCATTCCCTTCCTACTAATTCCTAATATTGTTTGATTTTTGACTGCCACAGCACACTGAGCCGAGGATTTCACTGTATTATCCTAATATGAAACCTAACAATGAGGAACAACCCCATCCCCTTTTAGAGGGGGCGGACACAACCGTGGGATGCTCCGACTCCGAGGGGAGAGGGGCAAAGGCTGGTGGGCGGGCCAGCAAGCTCGATTTAAGCCTAGGCTGGCATGCCCACGAGCTTCTTCTTTTGGACATTTTTACTGGGAAAATTTGCATTTTCTCTGTGATAGGGCCCTCCTCCCTCTTTTGTGACCTACCTCGGATCCTTGCCTGGTACACATGGGAATGTGGTTTCCTCATTTCCAGTATTTCAGAGGAGCATTCCTGCATGCAGTCGGCCATCCTGTCCATGTTCCTTTTTAGTCAGATGCATGGCTGCTATGCACGCCAGCTTCCAACAGGCCCGACACTATTATTGGTTTAGCAGGCCCTTTTGTGTAGTTTAGGCCTGTTTTAGCCAGTACCAGTGCCGGTGTTTCCTGCTGCAGGCGATGTAGGATTTTATTCTTGTCCGGGGTTGATGCTGTTTTCTTCTCGGGGCACAGGCACCAATGTGCAGACCGCGCTCCTGGTGGATATCGGGATTGTCCCAAGGCGAGCTGCAGTGCTGCTTGGGGCTGTTGGTCAGGTGGGTGTTGCATTTCTCGTCATGTTGGGTGACCCCCCCCGGAGCTGGTTCGTTCATCTGCTGGCTGAAAGGCAGGCGAGGGCCCACACCAGATGTCTCGCCTCAGCCTGCTGGCAGAACTGGGTGCATGCACATGTTGGTTTCCCTGCCCAGCATCAGACTGATTGCCTGTATGCGTGCAGGCGATGTAGATGTGAACAAGAAAAGGTCGCAGAAGGGGTTCAAGTGCAGGGGTTGCAGGCCTCTTTGGACTTGGGACCTGCATGTGCTCCTATTTTGGGGAGTGTATGGCGCACCCTGGAACACTTTAGAAAGGGGAAAGAAAGGAAGGCATTGCTGCATCTGAAGGGGCTCAAGTGGGGTGAGCAGTGTGGAGGGTTTTGGGGCCGGGAGAAGCGTGGGTACATTGGCAGTTGTCCTGTAGCCCCTGTCACCTTTTCTTCCACCCCCTCCCCCTTGGCTATCCAAGTGTTTGATAGGCGTGCCTCCCCCACCCCAAGTCTGTCTGCCTCTGCCATGTTGAGTTCATTCGCTTCTCTTCAGGCAATATTCGTGGTATGTGGTGCGAGATTGAGGACCCTTCATCCAGGTAGCCAAGATCGCATGGCTGGCTCCGGTGCACCTCTGTTAGTTGCACAGTGACATTGGGCCTCTGGGACGCGAGCAATCAGCCTCCGCAATTGCACCACATCTCAAGGGGTTGTGCTGGAGATGGCAGACACAACCGTGTGCTCTGGGGTCCCCTGCCGCACTGGGTCCAATATGTGACTGCAGACTGATCGGGCATCGCCTCTCTTGTTGCTCCAATGCACCTCCCATCATGCATGCAGTGCGAGCCATGAATGGCCCAATGGATGATAGGACTGAAGAAACAGCAAGGAAGGCTGTCTAACAAAGCCGTGGAGGCAACAAAACAGGATTAGCAGCCAGATGTCCGAAATGGATTTCTTTATTGGAAAGTAACACGAGTATGAAAAAGTGCCCAACTCTGGCCGAGTTTCGCCCTCTTACAATGGGACTACATCAGGGGCTACAACATACAAATAACAAATATCAATAAATAATAAAAATCATAAAAACATGAGTCAAACAGACAAATAAAATGGTAACATAAAAATGTGGTGTGACATGTAAAATGTGACAGTTATGTGTAATAAATAGATCAGATCAACAAATATATGACCTTTACCTCAACTCAATTCGTGTATTGGTGAAAAAATCCAAGTCTTAAAAAAGACTGTACATTAAGATAGTCTGTAATATAAAAATATTGACAAATTAAAATCTCAAAAATGGTACTTATGAAGCTGACATGTAAAAAAATAAATAAATAAATAGTAAAAAGCACTATAAAGACCAAAAAAAATTATACTGTAAATTAATATCGTGAGTTAAAAAAAACAAGTTTATCTTCAAACTACAGATTAACACTCTGATTAGAACATGTGTGCCACTGAACACACAAAAATATCATTTTGATGTATACTCACTATTAGATTGGCTTGAAAAAAATTTTTTGGCAGCGATATCTCTGTTTCTCATGTAATCATCTACACAAAGGTAGTCAATGTACTGGTATCTTTAGAAATAAATCATTGATGAACAGAATTAAAAAAGGGGACTTATTAATATAGTGTATAAATCAAATGAATTAAAAATGATCCTTTAAATTGAATTAGCTATATTGTTTAAATGGACTGAAATTCTGATCATAAACTTAAGCTATGTAAACGATATTTGATTTTTGACTGATAGTTTAAGGAAGCGCTTATAAAATCAATGCAAACGTAAAAAGAAGCAAAAATATATATAAAAAACTGAAACATCAGATTGAAGTCCGATTGTTCATAATGTGGAGACACCACCGGAAACGAGATGAATATTGCAACCGCAATCGCTCATAATAAACCAAAACAACTAAAAATAAAAATATGTAAATGTACGTATATCATGTAAAATTGTGTTAAACTATGATTTTTATGTTATAAACTGCAGCTGTAAACATAATTTGATTTTTGTGCAGTTGTGCTTATGACGACAAATCAACGTGAAAAAAGTAGGAAAAATTCATTCTAAAATATCCTAAAGATGCAATTGCCAATGAAGAATAAAAAATAAGGAAAAAAACTTTAAGCTGAGTTTGGACTATTGCATAAGCTGCTATAGAAAATAATTTTGTTATTTGAAAAAACCAAACTTTAGAACATGAGCTGGAACTGTAAGAATGACATTGGATTTAGTTGTGTATTATTTTAAAAAACACTTATAGAAAAAAGAATGGACCATTGCTTGACATACTTATTTGAATATACGAAAATTGCTTCTGAAAACATAAAAAAAGGGGAGGAAAAAATTTTCTTTGTATAATACAGGATTAAGTGGGACCATAATAAATATAAAATTGTGCAGCTAATCGTAGATACAACACCAGTGAATTTCAAGATACATAACTAAATTTTTGAGGTGCTCGTGAAAAACTACAATGGCAAATTTCAAGATACATAACTAAATTTTTAAAGTGCTCGTAAACAAACTATAACGGCAAATAACATTGCCCTTGTTGACTCGAAAGAAAAAAATGTAAAGAACTCATGCTTAATGCTTGTGACAATGTGAATGACATTAGATTTAGTTGTGCATTGTTTTAGATAGCGATGATAGAAAAAATCAGTCATATGAGATTGATACCCACTCAATCTAAAACTGCTAATGTATCGTAAAACAAATGTTGCTGTAAATAGCAAATAATGCTAAAAGAATATTGAAATAAATAAATAAAAATCGGAGAATGGGACGCGAGCAATCAGCCTCCGCAATAGCACCACATCTCAAGGGGTTGTGCTGGAGATGGCAGACACAACTGTGTGCTCTGGGGTCCCCTGCCGCACTGGGTCCAATATGTGACTGCAGACTGATCGGGCATCGCCTCTCTTGTTGCTCCAATGCACCTCCCATCATGCATGCAGTGCGAGCCATGAATGGCCCAATGGATGATAGGACCCTATTGCTGAAGTGGATGATCCGCCAGTGCCTGAACTAAGTTGTAGGGTGCTCGCAGCATTGGGTGCTTTTCAGATATGTTAGGTGCTGTGATGGTATTTTGCTTGCGCACACACACAAGGGCCAATAAGGGAACGGAGGCCCTAGACTCAAGCAGCCATGAGGGGAATCTAACATTCCTATCAACTCAGACGGCCCCTTCTTCCCCTCTCTCAGCTGGGTAGAGCTTGGCTGCTGCTGTGGTTGAGCTCATGGTCACAACTTGGAGGCTGTTTTGGAAGAGGCAGCATGGGTGCAAATGGGGACCACAAAAGCCAGACTGGTAAGGAAGTTAATTTTAGTCTGGTCTTGGGCTCAAAGAAGAGGCTCCTGCAAAGCAAGCGAAATCACTGGGGTGAAGGAGGAACTTCAGGACTGGCGCAGCCACCTCAAGAGCATGACAAAGGCTAACAGGACTCTGTGGCGGTGAGTTCTGAACAAAGTATACGTTCGCGACCATGCCTCAATATCACAGCAGTGCTGTCTCTTTTTGGACCTGGGGCGCTTGACTTGGGGAATTGTGTCCGTTGGCCCCTTCCATTAGCTTACAAGGTTCTTTGTGGCTAGGTCTTCATGATAAACTACAAATGGGCAGAATTACACAAGACTCTCAAACACAATGTGAAACATTAACCAACATGAATGAGAGCCAATACTTATTTAACAATACAAAACATCAGTATTATTTAGATATCCAACACTACATACATATCCCCCATTCACACCACCTACATACAACCACCCCTCATAAAATAACACTTTTAAGTAATGTTTATATATTGTCACATATAAATTGGACATTCCAATACAAAATGGAGGCATAAGAGTTCTTGTACAAACTCAAAAAATAAGAAGTACAATGTCTTTTTTGCTTTTTTCAAATCATTCAATCACTTGCATCAATATAATCGTTGTTGTTGCTTGATCTTTCCTTCCTCAATTATGCCGTTGCTATTATGTCTTTTTTTCTTCTTTCCTTTCTTTCTTCAGATGTTTTAATAACTCTCATCAGTATAATCATGGGTATTGCATTTATCTTTCCCCTTTTTTACACACCAACGATCATTGGCAAATGAGACTCCATCAATGCCCAAAAGCCTTCCGTAATCATCTAGATTAAGAGGAATCTTTTCCAAAGCGCTCTCTCCCAGGAACCGCTTTTGGAGAAATAGAAGCAGTTCCGAAGTCATGGTGGTGGTAACAATGGCCTTACACAAAGATGGCATTCCGGCTCACCCCGATCTGGCCAAGAGCATGGAAGAGTCTTCGGGCTTCTTACAAGGTAGTTTCATTACTACAGGAGCTAGGCTGGGTGGTGAATCTGGCCAAGAGCAATTTGCAGCCAGCTCAGACTCTGGAGTATCTTGGAGTTCACTTCGATATGAGGCAGGGCAGAGTATTCCTGCCAGAAACTCAAATCCAAAGGTTGATGGCTCAAGTTTGAACCCTGACAAACACTATTCACACAACTGTGTGGTCTTATCTACAGGTTCTGATGTTGATAGCTGCCACATTGGAAGAAGTTCCCTGGGCAAGGACATGTATGCAACCTCTTCAATACTCTTGACAGATGCAAGTCTTTTGGGTTGCGAGGCTTACTGTCAGGAGTTGATAGTGCAAGGTCACTGGAATGCAGAGGAGAGGCAGTGGAGCATCAACCAATTGGAAGCATGGGCGGTTTGGTTAGTGTGCTTGCAGTTTGCTGAGCGTCAAGAGGCTCAGACTGTCCAAATAATGTTAGACAATGCAACGACAGTGGGTTACATCAATCATCAGGATGGAACCAAGAGTCAACAGGTATTGGAGGAAATAGATGCGCTCATGGTGTGGGCAGAGCAACATCATCCAGGCATATCCGCCTCTCACATTGCTGGAAAGGACAATATCAGAGCAGACTTCCTCAGCAGAAGAAACCTGAACGCAGGAGAATGGGAACTGGCGAATGAAGCCTTTCAGTTCCTTGTGGACTTCTGGGGCCATCTGGACCTAGACATGTTAGTGACCTTCAACAAATCAAAAGTTCCGTACTTTTTCAGTTGCAGGCAGGATCCAAAAGTGCTGGGCAACAATACTCTCATTCAGGAGTGACTGTGCAGCACTATGCTGCATGCATTCCTGCCCTGGCCTCTGACAGGCAGGATTGTCTGGAAGATTGCAAGTCAAACAAACACTGTTCTTTTAGTGGCTCCGGATTGGACTCTGGGGCCGTGGTTCATCTTCCAGGTTCACCATGATTTGGTTCAGTTCATCCAAATTATCACCTTAAAAACCATTTTGAGAACAAGTATCTCCCCAGCATCCACATTAGTAAACATGCAAGCAAAGAATTAATTTAGTATTTCTGCAATGGTCTTATCTTCCCTAAGAGCCCCTTTAACCCCTCAATCATCTAACAGTCTAACCAATTCCTTTGCAGGTTTCTTGTATCCGATAATATTTTTAAAAGCTTTTATTATGAGTTTTTGCCTCTACGGCCAACTTCTTTTGAAATTGTTTCTTAGCCTGTCTTAGCAATGTTTTATATTTAATTTGACTGCTTATGTTTTTTCCTGTTTTAGTCAGATGAATTCCTCTTCCAATTTTTGAAGGACATTTTTTGGCTAAAATAGCCTTTTTTTTCACCTTGCCTTTTAACTATGCTGGTAACTGTTTGGCCTTCCTTTTACCTTTCTTAATTCACAGAAATACATCTGGACTGCCCTTCTAAGATGATATTTTTTAAAAAATGTCCTTGCCTGTTGTACACTCTTAACCTTTGCAGCTTTTCAGTTTTTTCTATTTTTCTCCTTTTATCAAAGTTTCCTTTTTGAAAGTTTAATTTTAGACCTGTAGATTTACATATTGTTCCCCTTCCAGTCTTTAGTTCAAATTTGATCATTTATTTATTTATTTATTTATTTATTTAGTGGTTTTTTATATACCGCGGCACGTTAATAACATCACCTCTGTTTACAATAAACAAAAACATTAGCAACAAGCTTTACAGACAATATGAAATAATGCGAACGTATTATATATCAATTAAGAACAAACATAGTAACAGAGAACGATAAAACTAATGATAATAATATTCCAATGTTCAAGGCCATTTTAGTAGTAAATGGGAGGTAAGAGGTCGTAAAGTAAAGTTTAGCAGCGGGATAAAATAAATAGTCGTGATAAAATAAATAGCCGAGTGATAATGGATCAGAGAATAAGTAATTGGCGTTTCAGAAACAGATGCTTATTGGGTGAACGCTTGTTCAAACAGCCAGGTTTTGAGGTTCTGCTTGAATTTCTTATGGCAGGGTTCTAGACGCAGGTCTGTGGGCATTTTGTTCCAGATGTTAGTTCCGGCAATCATGAATGAGCGATCATTATATTATATTATAATGAGAGATCATTATACTATCGATCATGATACTATCACTAAGTGGCCCCACCACCATTACCTTTTCACCCATTCCTGCTCCATGAAGCATTCATTTATTCCATCCAGAAACTTTACCTCTTTAGCATGTCCTGATGTTACATTTACCAAGTCAATACTGGGGTAATTGAAATCTCCATTACTGTACTGCCAAATCAACAGAATTTCTCATAGGAAGACATCAGTACACACTTGGATCTTTACAACTGATACTTTACTATTGTTCATCATGAAAACATTTGCAGCTAAAGCAAAAAGGTTATAAAACTAGGATTTTAAGAACTTTTTTCATTCAAAAAATACCTGAATGTGTTTACCAGGGGTGAGAGGATTTCTCAAGGTATTGCTCCAGGACAAAACTCACTTTAGGTTTCTATCATCCCCTTCCCCACTGAAGCAAATATAACAACATAATAAATGATAGCAGATAAAGTCCATCCAGTCTGCCAACCAAGTTTCCTGGATGGTAACATGCAGGTTACCTTGTTCAGAAATACTATATATAAAAGCAATATGTTACCCTTTTTCTTTATTTCTTTCATAAATCTGTCTCTTCCTCTCTTCCCAACTCTCAGATTTTAATGGGGACATTTCTGTATGAAAACAGAGAAAATCATTTTCACAGTCCTCACCCCCATGGGATTTTTTTTTTTTATCATTCTTTATTTTCATTTTCCAGAAAAATTACAACATCAGAAGTTGTAAACAACAAAACAGGATACAGTTAAACCCTCCCTATTCCCACTCCCCCCCCAACCCTCTCCTTCCCCATTTGTCAATCAAACCAAGCAGGAGCAAGAGGAATATGTAGAAAAGAGCCAGGTCTCCTCTTGGTGTGGCGAGGAACAGTTAAGTTGTTTTGCAGCTTTGAAATACAGTGATAAATGCAGAGTCTCAATTGCCTGAAGAGACAATAGAAGAAAAGAATGAACTCAAAAGGATGTTTATAACTTTCTTCCATTACCATGAAGCTAAAAAGACATTGCGTGTTTTCACATTTAGAGACAAAAGCTATGCTTGCCAAATGTTTAAAAATAAAGCATTCTTCGGCGGTGATGTCCGACGAGCAGTCATATGTTCAAAAACTGAGGGGAAACTCAATAAAGTGAGCTTTAGCTTTCTGAATCTATCACTCTAATTCTACTATACGCCGATTAAATAACTTGTTTTTCCTAATCATATAAGCTGTAATCTCCCCCCACATTACAGCCTTCCCAGCATAACAGTGTGTTCGACTTGTGATGAGAATTGTGATCCTCCTATTCCTTCCACTTTATTTTGAGATATGCCTGAAATTCAGCATCTCCCGAAAGATGAGTAGGAGATTTCCATCTGTGCTGTCCTAGCCTTGGCTCCCCCCCACACACACACACACACACACATGAAATCCACCCAGAGCATGGAATGATCTGAAAACTCCGTGGGCCCTATTTCTGCCCTATTAATCTTGGAAAAACACGCTGCGGAGACCAAAATAAAGTCGATCTGAGACATAGACTCATGTGCTCGTAAGATATGTGTGAAATCTTTTTCTTCAGGATGCATGATCCCTCCACTCATCAAGTAATTGCAAATGTTTACACAAAACCGGTATACCCTTATTACGGTCCAATTTAGGGATGGACACCAGAGATCGCCTATCCAAGGTGGGCTCTACCATGCAATTGAAATTCCCAGCTAATAATACTATCCCCGCAGCATGAACTGTCAAAGCTTTCATTAGCTCGTCGAAAAAGGCAGGGGTATATACAATGGGGGCATAGGCACTGCACCCTGTTACGGTCTGGCCATATAGCTTCCCTGTTATAAACACATATCGTCCTGCACTGTCTTTATGAGTGACGATATGCTCAAAAGCCACTCCTCCCTTCCTGTTCACTGCAGATGAATAGAAGGCAAGATCCACCCAATCTCTGAGTATTTTGTTACGCTCCAGAACATTTAGATGTGTCTCCTGTAGACACACAATCTGGACCTTATGCCTGTGACGTGAGATTAACATTTTGGCTCATTTCCACAGGTGATCCTAAAACAGCTATATTCCATGAAATTATTCTCTGATTATCAACCATATTTAAGCCAAAAGAACAATCCTGCAAGACCTATGCTAATCCTCCCCAGCCTAGGGAATCAGCACCTACTAAAAAACATTCCCCAGCCACCTCAGAAATCCTGCCAGTACAGATCCCTCATAGTGTCTGCGAGATCCACAACCTCTCCCCTCCCTGCTTCCCCTCCCCACCTCTACCACCATGTCCATCACACCTCCAAAAAGAAAAGGAGGGTCTGAAACTACATATCAGATCAGTACCGGTAGCCCCCCCCCCCCAAACTCTGAGGCCCGTAGTCATAAGGGACTTTACCCATCCAACGAGGATAAGTATGATATTGAGACAGTGTAAAAAGAACATTCTGGACACAGAAAAAAACAATGATGCAGCAGTAACGAGCGCAGCACATTAACAAAAAAAGCCATAACTACAACCACTGTTAGCCACGAGAAACCATTATGCACTGAAAACTCCTTATTAGAAAAGAATGTCACTTCATATTCAGCGATGCCAAAAACATCTGGGCACCAGCCACAGTGTCAAACACTTTCCAGGATCCTTTCTGTTCCTCACTCAGCCTTGCAGGATATTGTAAAGTAAATCTCATCTGGCAATTAAAGAGATCCGCACAAATAGGAGAAAATTCCCACCGTTTCTGTGAGATCTCAATAGAATAATCTTGAAAAATTAGTATTTTACATCCATCATGTAGCAAACAGCGATTTCTTGTAGTAGGCCTGAAAAATGGAAAGTTTATGTATGAAATTCAGAAATCTTGCTATCACAACTCGTGGCCTTGCAGGTCCCAAGTCACGAGCCTCCAAGCAGGTGCACACGTTCCACATGGCAGCACCCCTGAAGGGCTTCCAGGCCCAATTCCACTAGCAGCCATCCTTCCAACAGAGCATGAACTTCCTTATTGAAAAGAGACTCAGAGAATCCCACAAACTGGAGGTTGTTCCTCTGGGACCTGTTTTCCAGGTCATCGACTTTGTAAGAGTTGTTTTTCTAGAGCCCCCTGTTGCTGCCGGAGGTTCTGTTTCTCCGACTCAGCCTCCACCATTCTTTTCTGGGTATCCTCCACTTGCAGCTTAATTTCTTTTTTAATGTTTCATTCCCTGATGCTATCTGGTTAGAGTTTGCCTGGAAATGCCCATCCAGGGCTTGTTCCACGGCCCAGGTCACTTCCTCCACTAAAATGCTATTATTAGAGGCCTGGCGCGGACCCAGAGGGCTGTCGGCCATTTTGTTTTCATTTGGCTTACCGAGAGCTTTCTTCTCCCGCTGCTGTTTGCTTGCTAATTTCCCCGCTGCTCCAGAGCAGAAAACTCATCTATGCACTTTTGGGAAGCCACCGGTAAGTGTTTTGTCATCCCGGGTTGAATAAATATCAGGAAACGGGCAAATTTCAGAGGGGATACCGGGAGCGTGTCAGTTGTGCGTCACACCCGCTCATCAGATCACGTGGTCTCCGATATTTTTGTTTTTAAAACTAGCAAAAAGCTGGGGGGAAAAAGCCCTACAATTTTTGCCAATTTTAATTTTTTCCCCATGAAAGCCTATTGGGAATATTTTCACACAGATATTTGCAAGATGAATAATTCACTTTCCATATCCCTCCTTACTGTACTGAAAATGAAAACTACTGGCAGCATCCCATTCACAAAATGATCCGATTCTGTAATCAAAATGTATAGTTGTTCACTGCAAAATGTAAAATAAGAAAACAATAAGTGCCATATTGGGTCAGACCAATGATCCACTGAGTGCAGCATCCACTCTCCAAAAGTGACCAAGTTGAGTTGCTTAAGTACCTGGTAAATTCTAATGTGGAGATCCCATCCCTTTTGCTCATCCACAGGAGGTAGGTTAAACCCAAAATCTACATGGCTAATAATGGGACCAATGCAATCAGGTGTGGGTTAAAACTGTGTGTTGAAATTCAGCACAGTTTCTTAAGCGATAACAGAGGTACAATCATATGGATAACCTTTGACACTGAGAAGATCAGGGCAACTAGGCAACATCTTCCACAAAGAAGAAATAAAGACACTATCTCAGTGTACCTAGTAAGACAGTCAGTCCGCAGCCACAGCATATTACTATGGAGCAAGATTTCCGCTCATTCCCCTATCCAATCGACACTGTGCAAGAATCAAAGATATCTGCAATGCACAGATTAAACATTTTTTAAAATTCCCAATGCAATAAGTTAATGTTACACTAATACGTGGGAATTTTAAAAAATGCACTGATTGGAAAATGTGTGCTCAAACCCAAGTTACAATGTGCTCTCAGTGCAGACTGACTGCACATTTTAAACTTGGGGGAGTATCTCAGCAATGTTTTATGCACACAAAACTTGTTTTGTATGTGCACAGAACGATTTATGCACAGAAAAATACTTTCAATGCAGAAAGCATTTTGTGCTCATAAAGCATGCTGTGTGTGCATGGCATATTTTCTACACATAAATCCCCAATCACAGGTCCTCGTATCAGAATTTCAGCTTCTGCCCATAGACTGACAATCGCTGGAAACTTTACTCCTCGTCTGATAAGGAATAAAATCTCCAGTGCCAGGAAAACCTGAATTAAGCCAGTGCACCACCCTACATTTAGGGTAACAGTTAATGCTTTCATTTGCATAGGATCTCCATGCGAGGGTGCTAAGCAGGATGCACAGTTTTACACACACTGTTTTGTGAGCAAAACTCCTTTCTGCATACAAAATAACATCTGTGCACAAAAAATGTGCATACAAAAAAAATATGAGCTCTGCTGAATGCACCTTATTGCATTGGGCCCAATGTTAGCAATCATTTTGAGAACAGGAATTTTAAACATTTCCTTAGCAGGAAAAAAAAGGGTTTAACTACAGAATTACTTTGCCCAGGGTCCACACCCAGGTTAATTCCCACCCTGGGACTTATTATAAGGCATTCTTCTCACATCCCAACTGTAAACAAAATACAAGGTTGTGCATTTGTCTAATGTTTGTGAGGGCTTTTTTGGGGGGGGGGGGGGGGGGGGGTTACACTTTTCAGATATGCTGTGAAAAATATAATTTAAATACTTTTTAAATTCTTATTCTCTCCTGCAGTATCTCTTCAATTTTATATTTTGTAGCAAACAGTATAAAAGTGGACAAACAACCCTAACAGGGTCATTTATCAAATCGTATTAAGGCATTTTCGCAAGCGAAAAACACCTTAACGCTTGCGATAACCACCATAACGCACGTTGCGATGCACATTTTTAAAAGGTGATGGATTGAGAAGGAGTCGGGGGCAGGATTTCCGTAAAAGTGGGCTGGCTTCGTGAAGCCATAACGCACGATATTTAACAGTTTTAATGCCGAAAATAAACTACACCTTTTTCAATTGCATTAACCTGTGCGATCTCATACAGTAGGCCCCATAATGCAATTAGTGATTTTTTTTTTTTGCAAATTTCGTTTTGGGCATTTTTAGGCTGGGGAAGGGCCTGAGATGTGGGAGGGGAGTGAGAGAGCCTCTGGCGATGGCACCATGGTAAGCAGCTATTTATGCTACTCTAGGAGGCCCACCTAGTAACCAGAAGGTGAGGTTTAGGTAGTAGGGTAGAGGTTAGAGGCCACTTTTACATGTAGAGTGAGACCTAAGAACAGAAAGATTTGATGTCCTTCGGCGTGAGGAAACTCAGACGATGAGATTTGCACAATGTTCTCTCAACCTAGCTTGATGTTACCCAGGTGGAGCGTCCATCAATCTAGGTTGACAGAACATTTTGTACATAGGTAATAACGAGGCTGCCTTCCTCGAGTCTTAAGAGTATCACCTGGCACATATTCCTGGATCTTATTTTCCAAAGGAAAGAACAAGGCAGCCTCGTTAGGTTCG
The DNA here is from genome assembly GCF_901001135.1 of Rhinatrema bivittatum. Taxonomy (NCBI): domain Eukaryota; kingdom Metazoa; phylum Chordata; class Amphibia; order Gymnophiona; family Rhinatrematidae; genus Rhinatrema; species Rhinatrema bivittatum. The sequence continues at coordinate 36,409,777 of NC_042617.1, read as the reverse complement.
TTTTTTTTTCTTAGTAATAGAAGCTTCAGGACCAGGGAGGCATACACACCGACAGTTAACAGGCGCTTACAGCCCGAGGCCAAATATAAACCACAAACTACTCGCACAAGTTCCACAACAAATATCCTGAGGATTCCCAATCTGACCGTCACACAGCACAGGGATTTTACCCCTGCGAAAGAGGGACCCTGTTTATGGACGCCAAAGAGTACCATATTATGCGCCTCTCGGTTTCATTTACCCATTTTATCGGTCGTAAGGAGAATATCATGCGACCCTTCTGCAGAAGCTTTTCGCCAGTACGAAGGAGCGGAGGCTGTGAGCGCGCGGATAAAAGGGAGGGGGGAGGGGAAATTCAGGACACGAAGAAGCGAGCGCGAGAAGTTTGCCGCCCCCCCCCCCCCGGCCAGTGACAGTCGCGGGTTCCCAGCAGCGCGCACCGAGCAGCCCAGCTCTCCCGGGCGGCTTTACAGCACCGGATCCCCGCACCGCAGAACTCTGCGCCCGCGGAGGCTCAGCGGCACCGCCTCCAAACCCACGCGCACCAGCGCCGCGGTAAAGCAGACTTTCACTCCTCGCGCGCGCAGGCACCTCCCGTGTGAGCCGAGGGCCCGACCCCCCGCTCTCGCGCACGGACGTCACTTACCTCCGCATGCATGCAATGCAGCTTCATCAGCACGTCGAGCCGTCGCGGCTCCCAGCCTTGCCGTCTCCCGAAAGCTCCTGGAAGCTCCGGTTTTACTGCCGCCCGAGGTTTCTGTCGGGCGGGGGCGGGGAAAGAGGTGGGCATTATTGTTAGCCGCTTGGAAGTTGCTGCGTTTTGTTTGTTTGTTTTTTTTTAACCTTCGTCGGATTCAGAAAACTAGTAACGTGACAGCTTGCGCTTCTGCTGCCAAAGTAATACATAAATAAGATAATTGTCAAAGCCATCTTTCGGTAAAAAGAAGTGCTTTATCCTAAGGGGTGGATTTTAAAAAGCATTTACATGCTTAAATCTGGGTTTTACGCATGTAAATGCACTTTACTCGAGTAAGTGGGCTTTTGAAAATTGCTACAATATATGCCATTGAATCGTCCATAGGATTTATTTGCATAAGTGCACTTTACGTGAGTAAATGGCTTTTGAAAATTGCTACAATAGTAGTTACATTTATGCGCGCAACTCCTTTGAAAATTACCCCCATAGAATGGAGCTTTTTGAAAATTGCCAGAGCTAAATTGACACTTAAGTGTCTACTTCATCCCGCACTATTGGCGGGCGGGGGAGGGGTATTTCTGGTGTAGAGTTTGGCCTGTGCCATACATTTGAACATTTTTACTGACAAAAATTTGGACAAGTTTCCCGGCGGCTTCAGCGCTGCTTTTGATACTTGCTGGGCGCGTAAACCGAGCGTAGTTTACGCTTCCAGCGCTGGAGCCGGCAGGAGTGGGTGACCGATGACCCTCGCTCCCGGCAGGGATGGGTTTTTGCCGTCAGGCAAATGGGATGGGGGAGGCGATCCACTTTCTATGGTGACTGCGTGGGGGCGCTGCACCCAACAGGGCCGTTTATATATTTGTGTGGATACGCTCACAATCGGCCCGCAGGTACATTGTATTTTTTTGGGAGGGGTGGGGCGAAACGACAGCGCTACTTACCGGAGTGTCTTTGAATATATCCGGTTAAGTAGAAAGTTATCCGGTCTTGTGAGGCCGGATAACTTTGAACTCTTAACTGGCGAGCTGACAGTCTTACTGGGGACATTGGGACAGTGTCTTTCTTTTTCTTGGTAGAAGATGGCTCCTGACTCTCTCAGTTGCCCTGATGTTCTCAAAGGTAGAGGAATGGTACTGGGCTGGTCATGTGATTGTACCTCTTTGCTAACTCAATGCAATTCCTTAAAATTACAATGTAATTATATGTAATTAGCTGGTTTTCCTTTTTCCTTTTTCCTTCTCATTCCAAGTTCAATTTTCCTTGTTACATGTAACTGCTATTTCTGCACTATTGTTCAAGTTTAAGTTTATTTTGCACTCCTGTTTCATGTGAACCAGCATGATGGGACTATTGTCTTGAATGTTGGTATATAAAAAACTTAAATAAATAAATAAATAAATAAAGCAAAATAGCCCTCTAGAAAGCGGAGTTCTGAACAGCAGTTTGTAGAAACATATTTACAGATGGTTTTATACAGTTTTAAGTGCTATGTTATTTTTATTATGTAAATGATGTATTTTTAAATTGTTTTTATCTTGTTGTACTCCATCTCGGACAATCTCTGAGCGATAGTGGAATAAAAATCTTGTAAATAAATAATTTTGAAATAACAGGTGTGCTTTTGTTTTTAACATATTCTTATGTTTTTTGTTTTTTTTTAAGTATGTGTACTTTACAAATGTCACGTTGTTTTTTTTTTTTGCTAAACAAGTTTCTGGATCTCTGTATAGGATCCTCTGTATGGGCTAAAATGAAAAATCCCTTAAACATCTGCCCAGTCGGGCGTAACAATATCGCATAGCTTGCCGAGTTCTGCATCCTATAAGAGTGCAAAGACAGGTCATTGCTACACGTAGGAGCCGATTCACAAAAGTTAAACTTTTTTTTTTAATGTGGAGGCACATTTAATGAACTATTCACTAAGATAAGGAATGCTATGGAGCACATACAATCACTAAAACAGCAGTGGGCACATTTTTTAACATGTTTTATTTATTTATTTATTTATTTATGGATTTATATACCGGGAGTTCCTGTATACAATACATATCACTCCGGTTCACAGTTAAAACGGTAATAACTACTGCCGTGTGGCAGTTTACATGGAACAAATTTTTTTTTTTTTTTTTTTTCATTGGAACAAATCAGAACTTGATATGAGAAGAATAAGCAAACCAACTAACTAGTTTCAAACTTTAAACATATAAGTAAGGCAATTTAGTCTTAGCTAAGTAGTGCAGAGAAAAAAAATACATTAGAACCAATGGATCAGGTGGTAATATGGGTTGTTATATCAGTTAGTTCTTAGCTCTCTGGGAATGCTTGCAGGAAGAGCCAAGTTTTTAATTTCGCCTTAAAAGTGGTGTGGCACGGCTCCAGGCGGAGGTCTGGTGGTAGGGAGTTCCAGAGGGACGGGCCCGCGGTTGATAGCGCGCGTTTTCTCAGTGAGGATTTTGCGGGCTGAGTAATCATTCTGTTTTGGTATGCACTTCTAGTCGGCTTGTCCGAAGTATGTAGTTGCAGCTTGAAGGTTAAGTTGAGTGGGGATATGTTATGAAGGGCCTTATGCATCATCATGCTGCTTTTGAACTGTATCCTGTATTTAATGGGGAGCCAGTGGAGGTGCTGGAGGATCGGGGTGATGTGGTCTCTTTTTTTGGCGTTGGTGAGAATTCTTGCTGTGGCATTCAGCACCATCTGGAGGGGTTTGGTAGAGCAGGCAGGAAGTCCCAGCAGAAGTGAATTGCAATAGTCTAGTTTTGGGAGAATGATGCTTGGAGTACTTGTGCGGAAGTCTCTGTAACGTAGAAGTGGTTTTAGTTTCTTTAAAACTTGTAATTTAAAAAAGCATTCTTTGGTGGTGTTGTTGACGAATTATTGAGGTTGAATCTGTCGTCTAATATCACACCCAGATCTCTGACTTGTGGTGAGGTGGTGTATCCTGAGGTGTCTGGAGAGTTGCTTGAGGTCTGTGAGGTATGTTTTTCCGGTGCTATTATCAGGATTTCTGTTTTGTTGGTGTTCAGAACCAGGTTGAGGCTGCTTAACAGCTTGTTGATGGATGAGAGGCATTTATTCCAGAAGGCCATGGTCTTGTGTAAGGTGTCGGTTATGGGGATGATAATTTGAATGTCATCCGCGTAAAGGAAATGGGTAAGCTTGAGGTTGGAGAGTAAGTGACAGAGTGGGAGAAGATAAATGTTGAAGAGGGTGGGGGGAGAGTGAGGATCCCTGTGGTACTCCCATATTGGCTTGGATGGGATGAGATTCCTTGTTATTTATTTTGACTCTGTATGTTCTGTTCTCTAGGAAGGATTTAAACCAGTTGAATGCTGCTCCTGTGATGCCGATATCTGTGAGTCGTCGTAGTAAGCTAGTGTGATTCACGGTGTCGAACGCCGCTGAGAGATCCAGGAGTGCGAGAAGGCAAGGATGGCCTTTTTCAAGATTGAAGATGATGGTGTCAGCTAGAGTAATTAATAGTGATTCGGTGTTCTTATTCTTCCGGAATCCAAATTGGTTATTGGTGAGGATATTGTTGTCATCGAGGAATTCCGAAAGTTGTCGGTTAACCACTTTCTCCATAATTTTGGCTAACATAGGAAGGTTTGCTATAGGTCTGTAGTTAGCAGGATCTGTTGTGGGAAGGTTGGGTTTTTTGAGGAGAGGTTTGAGCCTTGCAGACTTGAGTTGATTGGGAACTTGGCCTTGGGCGAGAGAGCAGTTAATGATATCTGTGAGTGGCTTGGCTACGATGTCAGGGATGGAGCTCAGGAGGTTTGATGGGATATGGTCCAAGGGGTGAGAAGATGGTTTTATCTTCTTAAGAATGTTTGCTATTTCCATGGTGGACGTGGGTTCGAGGGATGTGAGCTCTGGTGTGTGAGTGTTGGGTTGAAGAGGCGGATGCTGTAGATTGCTTGAGAGCTATGGAAGCTGGTGACGTTAGTGTGCGGGGGGTGTCCCTTTGAGAGGGGCAACGAGAGTGGTAATTTTGTTGTCAAAGTAGTTGGCCAGCTCATCGGCTTTTGTGAGAGCTTGGTCGTCTGGGATGCACGGTCCAGGTGGTTTAGTGAGGGCTGAAACATAGGCGAAGAGTGCTCTAGAATCAAATGAGAAGTGGTGTATTTTTTTGGAAAAGAATTCTTTCTTGGTTTTGTTGATTTCGGTTCTGTATGTGTTGAGACATGATTTGTAGTTGAGAAGGGATGTTTTAGTTGGGTTTTTTCGCCATTGGTTTTCTTTGCTTCTAAGCTCGTGTTTGCGTGACTTTAGCTCTGTAGTGAACATGTACACTAAATGTTTATGTGCATGCTAGTGGGAAATTAATGTTCCTCTTGGTCCTGCCAGATCAGTAACCTGTGGGATTCTTCCCACTAGCAGATGAGGGCAGAGTGCAAAAGCTTCCTTTCTGATGTTACTACTATAACTATACCTATATACAGGTCGATACAATAACGTGCGGTTGAAGATTTCCCGTCTGTAACGTGCTGGGAGCGCACAATACAGACGAGTAAGGCGATCCAGCGATACAGTCTCCAGTTTCACGCGTCCGTAGCGCTTCTTAAAATAGACACATAACCCTTTCCGCACGCAGCATGTATATGATGTGTAAATGAAGGAATTAGCTGTATAATGAAGGAATTAGCTATTCCCCTCCGATACTGAAACGGGCGCTGATATTATCTCCTTAGTAACCCGCTGTTTTGCCGCGGCCTTAACGTGTTAGTTTACCGCCTCCCCCTAGTAGGTGTTAGGACTGTGACTCTTGTAACAAATCCATCGACACCGCTTAAGATACTCAAACACAATAAAAAACAATAAAAAAAAAAAGCGATACAGAGATGATCGAGAAATGTAATGCTGTGGACACATATAAAAACCTGTCAGGAAAAAAAAAAAAAATTTTAAATATGTCACTTTCGAATCGTGCGGTCATCCAGGCAGCGGCGGGAGCCGGAGGCTGCGGGGTCAGGCGGCCGGCGGCGGGAGCCGGGTGTTCGATCAGAGACGAGGCCGGAGGCGTGGCGAGGGGGGAGGGTGGGGCAGGTGTTCAATAGAGGAGGGCGGGCGGAAGAGATGGAGCGGGGCGGTGGGAGCGTTCGATGGGGGAGCGTGTTCAATCGAGGCGCGGGCGGGTGGGCGCCTGTTCATCCAGCGGCGGGGGCGGGTGGGCGCGCGTTGGTTTCAGGCGGGCGCGGCAGCGGTGGCGGTATCCGGGGGGCGGGTGGGCACGTGTTAAATCTAGGCCGCGGGCCGGGTCGCACAGGCGCGCATTCATTCAGGCGGAGGAGCCGGCGGCGAAAGCGGCCTCCGGCAGCCCCCACCGGCACTGAATGAATGCGTGCCTGTGCGACCCGTGCGATTCGGCGCTGAAGGCGTGACGTCACGGCATGTGACTGCCTTGAGCACCGAATTGCACGGGTCGCACAGGCACGCATTCATTCAGTGCCGGTGGGGGCTGCCGGAGGCCGCTTTCGCCGCCGGCTCCTCCGCCTGAATGGATGTGCGCCTGTGCGACCCGGCCCGCGGCCTCGATTGAACACGCGCCCACCCGCCCCCCGGATCCCGCTGCCGCCGCCCGCCTGAAACCAACGCGCACCCACCCGCCCCCGCCGCCTGGATGAACAGGCGCCCACCCGCCCGCGGCCTCGATCGAACACCCGGCTCCCGCCGCCAGCCGCCTGGACCCACGCGGCCCTCCGGCTCCCGCCGCTGCCTGGATGACCGCACGATTCGGAAAGTGACAGGTATTTAAAAATTTTTATTTTTTTTTTATAACATTCAGGTTTTTACATATTTTTGGTTTTTTGATTTTTACACTTCCTGGTGCCTGTCATTTCAAATGTCATTTGAAATGACAGGTACCAGCGCACCCAGGTTACTGTATAGGCGCTGTATTAAGCGCCTATACAGTAAAATGGGTTGCGCGGGCATAACCCTTCCCTAACGCTTCACAGCCGTGGCTTGCATTTGCATGCAATTAGAAGAGAGTATCAGGCGCTAGGTCAAGAGAACTGTGCGTGCGGGGAGGAAGGGTGCGCCTGGCAATGCCGCACTCTTTCTGCCACGGTTTTAGAGTATCGATCTGATAGTAACTATATATTACTATACCGCCACTGGCTGCCAATTAAACACAGGATCCTCTTTAAAGTTCTCTCAACTATCCACAAAGCCACGAAACATCCCCCAACTGCGTCCTCATACATCAACCAGACCTATCAGAGGAGCTTTCAAAGGCACTCTCTATGTCCCCCTGCAAAATCTTCCCTAAGGAAACGCACCTTATGTACAGCAGGCCCCACACAGTGGAATGCGCTCCCTCCAGACATCCGACAAGAACCTTGCCACTCGACTTTCAGAAAGAAATTCAAAACTTGGCTCTTCGCCAAGCTTTTCCAGGAACATAAGCCCTTTGTTCGCATCCAGCTTGCTTGTTCCTCTGCCTATTTTCATTTTCTGAACAAATTAAGGTCATTCTAGGCACAATATACCCTACCAGCTTTTCTTTGCCACAGGTTACTGATTATTACTCTCACAAGTTGCATTTTCATCTTCTCCCCATTACCGTTCTACAGATTACTTTATTTTAAGACAGTTTGTTTTGCTTTATGGACCAAGCCATAACTTAGAACAGTTTCCCCCATCCAAGTTCATATACCCCCTGTTCCATGTACCTCCTCCGGGTGAATTCTTTTCTATGTTTCAATGTAAACTGTTCCATGTTCAATGTAAACCGTTCCATGTAAACTGTTCCATGTTCAATGTAAACCAATGTGATTTGTATGTCATACAGGAACACCGGTATATAAAAATTAAAAATAAATAAATAAATACTATAAAGGCTGTCCCAGCAGAGGCAAAGTAAGTAGTCCCTACCTCCAGCAGATGGGATGGAGCACATACGTCTCACAAGGTTCTCCTGCAATTATCACAATCCTCTTGAAATTTAACTATTCTGCATAATTTTGTGTCATCCGCAAATTTGATCACATCACTTATTTATTTTATTTATTTATTTGCTTTTATATACCGACATTCGATCAAGATATCACATCGGTTTACATAAAACAGGGTGAATAGGGCAATGCCTTATTTTACAATGTAACATGGTAACTTGTCAAAGAACTAAAGAGAATAGTATATATTTTAACATTAATAGAAAATCATTTAACATTAGTTAATTATTAATGTTAAAATCATTATTAATGTTAAATCATTTAAAATTAATAGAAAATCATTTAACATTAGAAAATCATTAACATTTAACTTGTTGTAACCCTTCTCAGATCGTTTATAAATATATTAAAAAGCACTGGTCCAAGTACAGATCCCTGAGGCACTCCATGGTTTACCTTTTTCCACTGAGAAAACAGACCATTTAATCCTACTCTCTGTTTCCTGTCTGTTCAGTTTTCAATCCACAAAAAAGACATCACCCATGACTTTTTATTTTTCCTAGAAACTTCTCATGTGGGACTTTATCGAATGCCTTCTGCAAATCCAAATACACCACATCTACCAGTTCACCATTGCCCACATGGTTATCCACCCCTTCAAAAAAATGTAGGAGATTTGTGAGGCAAGACTGCCCTTGGGTAAATCCATGCTGGCTATGTCCCATTAAACCATGTCTGTCTAAGTGTTTTGTGATTTTATTTCTTTATAACAGTTTCCACCAATTTTTCCCGTCACTAAAGTCACTCTCACCGGTCTAGTTCCTAGATCACCCCAAAGCCCTTTTTAAATATCTGAGTTTAATTGGCTACCTTCCAGTTTTCAGGGTACAATGGATGATTTTAATGATAGGTTACAAATTAATTGAAAGTAGGTCTGAAATTTAATTTTTTTAGTTCTTTCAGAAACCTGGGGTGTATGCTAGCCGGTCCAGTTGACTTACTACTCTTCAGTTTGTCAATCTGGCCTACCACATCTTCCAGGTTCATAGTGATTTGGTTCAGTTCATCTGAATTAACACCCCCACGCCATACTATAAGAATATCATCAATAAAACGACACCAGACCACTATATTTGTTTATACGGAGTTTTCTTATCCACTGTTCCTCGAAGTGGCCTACGTAGAGACTTGCCACACTTGGGGCCATGGTGGCCCCCATGGCCGTGCCCCCTACCTGTTGATAAAATTATTATCAACAGGAAAAAATTATTTTCAATGCTAAGGTTCTATTTACTACTGGATGAATCCACAGGTAAAAAAATCATATATACAGAGAAACACTTTTGAGTCGAGTTCTGAGGACTCTTCAGGTGAGGAAACCTCACCAGCGGTAGTAAAGTCTTCAAGTGGGCCTTTAAGTGGTTCGGCTTTTTTTTAGAAAACAAAGCAATTGAAAACAAAAGGGAAGAGTGTTATTAAGTGTGTTTTGTTTTCAATTGCTAGGAAGAATCCCCTGAAGCAAGTGATATAGGCTGCCGAAACATTGCAATGTTGGGAGGTTGAAGAGTTTTTAACTGCTACAAAAACAGAAATTGCTATAAAAATACACATTATCTATCTTCCATAAGATGAGTTTGTGTGAAGCTGAAAGTATCGTCCCATTGGGTGGCTATCTTACTTTACTCAGCCAATTACACCTTTAATTCGTCAAGAATATATTAAACCTTCAAATGCTTTTGGCAATAACCCTCAATTTACAATATCTCAGAAACTACTCCCAAAACATGAGGGAACTGTAAAATACAGTAATAAATTACTTTTTTACTTTTTCCGGGGAATAGGTATCAGAACATACAGGCTTCAATCTTGCCAATGCTTTTGCCTTATTCTATTTTATTCTGATGGATCCTTCTTCCAATGTTTGAATAAAGATCTTTTGGCTCCTCCTCTAGCCAAAAAACATTTCAATAGAGGCTAGTACATGTAGTGGCCATCAGTACTGTGCGAGACAGAGGGGAGAGGCAACTGGGCCCTGCTTTTTACTCTCCATTAACAGTAATCTATAAATAATACAGAATATTTCGGTTTTAAAATACCAAATAAAAATTATTTTCCACCCTAATCTCTCCAGGCTATGCTCTGGATGTCTGTTTCATTTAAATTAAATTTAAGCAATTATGCCATGTCTGATGCAGCTGTATTTCCACCTGATATAAACTAGTTAACATGTAATAAGTACTTAATCCTTTTTTGGGAGATGAACTCCTTTCAAGCACACAAACTTGGTATCTTCAGGGCTGCTCCTGCTAGCATATTCCCTCCCCTGCTTGACTCTTGTTCGCTGGGGGGGGGGGGGGGGATTCTTTTTATGGGGAGAAAACTCTCACTTATGGCCCGACGATGTAGAAAAACTCCTAGTGTGTGCTTAGCTTTTAAGTGCATCTCATGAAGTGAGAGGCTGCAAGAATCAGACAGGACCAGGTCTGGTGTAATATGTAAAGTAGTTTACTGATTAATGAATGTTAAATAAAGTCCACTGGTCCAAAATACGGGTTACTACTCCAGTATTTCCTTATTCCGAATGATCGAGTGGACTTTTGGCCTGTTCTAGACCTCCGTTCCCTCAACAAGCACCTTAGGAAGGAGAATTCAAGATGACATTCCTCAAGTTGTTCCTTCCATTCATTCAGAAGAACGATTGGTTATGTTCTCTGGATTTCAAAGACGCTTACACACTTATCCCGATACACCCTTCTTGCTGGCAGTTTCTATGCTCCAGGTAACTTTGACTCACTATCAATAAAAGGTCTTACCCTTGGCCTTTTTTTAGCTTCCAGAGTTTTTTTTACCAAATGTTTGGCTGTGGAAGTGGCTCATCTAAGATGCCAAGGGATCTGAATTTTTTCCCTATCTCGACGACTGGCTGTTAGTCTTCCCCAACCATTATCACTACGGGGACATCTGGAGACCTCATTTACTAGTCTGGAGTTTCTAGGATTCCTCACTCAACTACGAGAAGTCAGTACTCAAACTAGCCCAGATATTGCAATTCATAGGAGCGAGGATAGACTCAATCCAGTCTCATGCCTTTTGTTTCATAAGAAAGAATCGAAAGGATTCGTCATCTCTGAACAGAATTACCTGCAGAGATTGGTGATCACTGTGCACCAGTTGCTTGTGCTCCTGAGACACATGGCATCAGCCAATTCACGTTGTCTCCCACACCTGCCTTCTTATCAGAAGGCTCCAACGAGGCTTAAAGTCTCAATGGACCCAATACTGCCAACCATGAGAAAGAAGATAACCTTGTCGGACTTCATGTGGCAGTTACATTCATTGGTGGGCTGGAGCTAAGAGTAATAACATTGGTATCCCCCCTCTGGGAAGCCGAACCCATAATCTTGTCCTTATCACAGACGCGACCATTCAGGGTTGTGGTGCCCATCTTTTGCACTACAGGACGCAAGGCTTATGGTCGTTAGACGAACAGTCCTACCAAATCAACCTTCTAGAATTCAGAGCCATGAGATACGCTTTAAGGGCCTTTGCTAATCTGATATGAGGCAGTACCCTTATGATTCACGTGGACAATCAGGTTGGCATGTTCTATGTGAACAAGCAGGGAGGCTTGGGCTCTTGGCTCATTTGCCGAGAGGCAGTGTGGATCAGAGAATGGGCCTTGAAACTCAGCGACGTATCTATCTGGAATAGCAAACATGTTGGCAGATCGCTCAGCAAAGTGTTTCACCCTCATGAATGGTCCCTCAACCAGTTGGTAGCCAACGAGATCTTCCAGCAGTGGGGTCAGCCTTTAATGGATCTCTCGCTACCGAACAAAATCGGAAAGTGGTACCGTTCTGTTCAGTCCATCCCAGCCGACTCAGAGGACACCAGATGCCTTTCTCCTGTCCTGGTCAATGGATTCCTATATGCTTTTCTCTCCGATTCCTCTGATCTCCAGAACAGTTGCAAAAGATAATCCAGGACAAGGCTCGTATGGTTCTCACTAGCACCAGCATGGCTGCAGCAAACCCTGGTTTGCGTATGTGGTGCAGTAATTGAGAACCGCCCCGATATATCTTGGTCAAGATCCAGATCTCCTAACTCAAGAAGGGAGCTCTCTTCTTCACCCTCTCCCATCTTCGTTCCACCTGATGGCCTGGATGTTGAACATGAGATCTTACAAGGTTTAGCTCTCTCCACCAGGCATTCAACACATTATTATGGCAGCAAGGAAGCCCTCAGCCATACTGAGTTATTCCTTCAAGTGAAAAGGTATGTGCAGTGGTGTCAAGATCATCGGATTAGCCCTTTTTCATGTTGCCAAGGGAGCTTCTTGATTACCTGAAGCATTTTTCAGAATCTGGTCTCACCACATCACCACTAAGGGCTCATTTAAGTGCTATAGCTGCTTACCATGAGAGAGACAGAGATTCCTCAGTGGGTTCCCATCCATTGGTATCTCGTTTCATGAGAGGTCTGCTTCACCTTCATCCTCCCATCAGAAAACCTCCAGTGCCTTGGGATTTGAGGGTGGTTTTGTCAGCACTGATGAGGGATCCCTTCCAGCCCCTGCTGTTGCGATCCCGGTCGCGACACCCGCAACCGGACTCTTACCTCCACGGCTGTCCCCAGGAACAGGCAGGTCTCCCCGATCCAGTGTGAGGCCTGTACAGGCCTTTCCCCACCGTGGCATCTCCCATGAGGGGAGACACCGTCTTGCTCTCCAGCTTGGCCCCGCCTCAGTGTATGCGCGCGCGGAGGCAGCTCTTGAAGCTGCAGGGGCAGGAGACCTCGGCCAGCCCCCGGAATGACGTCAGACGCCGGCAGGGGATTTAAACCCGGTTCCTGCTCCAGATGATTGCCTTGCAACGAGGTTACTCTCTGTGAGTATCCAGTTGCTGTTCCGTATCTGTTCCAGCTTGTTCCTGCTTCAGTTCTTGTTCCAGCTTGTTTCTGCTTCAGTTCTTGTTCCAGCTTGTTCCTGCTTCAGGACCTGCTTCAGCTTGTCCCAGCCTCCGCTCCTGTCCCAGCCTCCGCTCCTGATCCAACCTCCGCCCTAGTTCCAGCCTGCCTTCGGATTGTCTGCCTGGCTTTTGACCCTGGTCTGTACCTGCTATGTTTCTGCTTGCCGCCAGCCCTGAACTGTGTCTGTTTTCTTGACTGTTGAGATTGCCTTCCGGGGAATCCTCCTAAGTCCCAGCGGTCCGGGTCCTCAGGGCTCCTTCCAGGGGGATCTCGGGCTTCCAGGATGAAGCTCCACCTGGTCTCCCCGGCTTGGTGCCGCCTCCCGGCCTTTCCATCTCTGCGGAGTATTTCTCACCTGCTGCCGTCACTCCGCACAGCCGGCCCAAGGGTCCACTATCCACACTTGCCAGTACCGCCACGCTACGCTGGCGAGGCCGAACTCTGTCGTGGATTCTTGAACCAATGCTACATTAGGTTCGCATTGCCACCTAAACAGTTTCCCCACTGACTCAGTGAAGGTCGCATACATTCTCTTCTTGCTGGAGGGAAGGCCCTAGCCTGGGCGTCGTCGTTATGGGAGCACAACGATGGACCAGCAACGATGGACCAGCATGTCACTCCACTGGGACTACGGAGCTATTACAGTTGCGTCCGGGGTTTCCGCTCTTTGGTAGACTACGCCATTGGGTTTCGAAACACTGGCTTCGGGAAGTAGGCTGGCGATGAGGACAGCTTAAGAGGACTTATTCTTGGAGGGCCTGGCATCCCGGATAAAGGATATGAACTAGCCGCAAGGGACCCTCCGGAGGACTTGAATAACTTAATTGATCTAGCGGGGAGAATCGACGTCGCTACAGCAATGCTCCCGGGAGTTCCCGCCCGGCTAAGAGGCAGGTCTCGCTGGCTCCCGCATTCTCGAAACCTCTAGTGTCTTCAAGCCGTGTCGGCAAGAACGCAGGTGGATTCCTCTGGGGAGGAACCGATGCAGCTGGACGCAGCACCTCTAACCCCCAGAGGAGAGAAGGAGACGCAGAAACTATGGGACTCTGTTTGTACTGTGGAGGGAAGGGACACTTTCTAGCCCAGTGCCAAAGAACGGCTGAAAACGCCAAGCCTAGGCGCCACAGGAGAGCTTTCCCCTAGGCTGTGTAGACTTCTGCTCCTCAATTTACAGTTCCGGTATCCCTGGAATATCCCGGAGGAAACCTCGCCACTGCTGCCCTTCATTGATTCGCGGGCAGGTGGGAACTTTATCCACTGGGATTTGGTACAACCAGCTTCAGCTCCTGTACAATCCTCGAGCCCCTCCGCTCCGGATTACGTCCATGCCGAGGCACAGTATCCCCGGACGCATTTCGTCTACCACTGAGCCATTGACACTGCAAACGGGTGTCATGCACTCTGAACAAATATCTTTCTTGGTTTTGGAGAGGTCGGTTTACCCCATAGTACTGGGGCTACCATGGCTCCAGAAGCACTCTCTACTCATTCATTGGGGACACGCTTCAGGTGGCAGCTTGGGGTCAAGACTGCTTTAATACTTGCCTGCCTGCTCGGCCTCAACCCAGTCTTACTCTAATGGCAGCATCCCTAGCCATACCTTCCCAGTATGAGGACTTTGCGGATGTCTTCTCTAAGGAACAGGCAGAGTTGTACCCCAACACTGACCCTTCGCCTGCGCCATTGACTTGCTTCCTGGTACCACGCCATCCCGCAGACGGGTTGTATCCGCTCTCCCTTCCAGAGACATAGGCCATGTCTAATACATTTCGGAGAAACTTGGCTCGGGGGTTCATTTCGTCTTCTTCTAAGTCCCCGGCCGGACGGTGGTTCTTCTTTGTAGGGAAAAAGGACGGTTCCCTGCGCCCATGCATCGACTATAGAGGGCTAAATGCCATTACCAGGCATGATCGGTACCTGCTGCCGCTGATCCCTGAGCTTCTGGACTGTCTGCAAGGAGCAAAGGTGTTTACCAAATTCGATCTTCGTGGAGCATATAATCTGGTGCGCATCCATCCTGGGGATGAATGGAAGAAGGCTTTCAATACCCAGGACGGACATTATAGGTACTTGGTAATGCAGTTTGGGCTTTTGTAACGCTCCTGCAATATTCCAACACCTCATGAACGAGGTATTGAGGGAGATGCTTCATTCATCTGTCATTGTCTACCTGGATGATGTGCTGATCTACTCCAAGGATCTGACAACGCATTGTCAACACGTGTGACAAGTCTTACAGATTCTGAGGGAGAATAAGTTGTTCGCGAAGTTCGAAAAGTGTCTCTTCAAGCAAGAATCACTCCCTTTCTTGGGATACATCGTTTCAGCCACGGGGTTCAGGATGGACCCAGAAAAGGCTTCCATCATCCGAGATTGGCCTCAACCAGTAGGAGTAAAGGCGCTCCAAAGATTCTTGGGATTCGCTAATTTCTATAGACAGTTCATCCCACACTATTCCCGTAAAGTGGCTCCTCTAACAGCGCTTACAAGGAAAGGAATGGACGCAAAAAATTGGCCTTTAGAAGCGCGTCAAGCCTTTATGGAATTAAAGGAGGCGTTCTTGGAGGACGTTTGTCTACATCACCCGGATCCTCTAAGGCCATTCATCGTGGAGGTGGATGCATCTGATATTGCCGTGGGAGCAGTTCTAAGCCAGACCTCTAGGAACGAGGGGTTAATTCCATGTTCGTATTTCTCTCATAAATTCTCGGATGCGGAGAGGAATTATGGAATTGGCGACAAAGAACTGTTGGTCATTAAACTGGCTTTCGAGGGAGAGGACGGCAGTGATTGGAGGGTGCCCCAACATCCGATTACAGTTTACACAGATCACAAGAATCTGGAGTTCTTGTGTAAAGCCCAGCGCCTGAACCCCAGACAAGCCCGGTGGTCTCTGTTCTTCAGTCGCTTTAATTTCTCCCTGCATTACCAGCCCGCTACTAAGAATGTGCGAGCGAATGCGCTATCTCGCATCACCGAACTGGAGGAGGAAGACAGTTCTCCCAAATACATTTTTGACCCTGCAAGAGTCAGTATAACCAGCACCATGGTCTCACCAGGAGACAGGACCGTGGTACCTCGTCGTCATAGAAGAAAAGTATTGTCGTGGGCTCATTATTCACTCACGGCCAGACATGCCGGTAGAGCTCGAACTTTGAATCTCTTAACACAATACTACTGGTGGCCTTGCATGAGACAAGATGTCTATCTTTATGTCAGTTCCTGTCCCATCTGTGCCAGACAGAAGCCACTTACTGGTCGTCCATGGGGTTTGCTTCAACCACTGCCCATTCCCGTGGAACACTGGACACACCTTGCCACGGACTTCGTAGTGGATTTGCCTCTATCCGTAGGGAAGACGGTAATCTGGGTGATGGTGGACCGATTTTCTAAGATGGCCCACTATGTCGCCCTGCCCAAATTGCCATCAGCTCCAGAACTAGCACAACTCTTTGTGCAACACATCTTCCGAGAACATGGCCTGCCGTCACATATTGTGTCGGATAGAGGTCCACAGTTTACTGCACGATATTGGAGAGCTTTGTGTAAGAAGTTTGGGATTCAGTTAGATCTCACCACTGCTTTCCATCCACAAAGCAATGGACAGACGGAACGCACCAACGCTGAAGACCTTCTTACGGACCTTTGCCAATGAGACCCAGAATAATTGGGCGACTCTGCTACCATGGGCAGAGTCCTCTTATAATAACCACACTCATTGTACCACTGGACAATCCCCCTTTTTGCTGGTAAATGGGAAGCAACCTCAGATACCTCTGCCACTGCCAGTAGCTGTTCCCTCTCCTGCCGCCCAAATGACAGCTCAACGACTTCACAGTCTCTGGAGCATGATTCAGAAGAAACTTCAACACTCTGCTACATCTGCAAAACGGTTTGTGGATCGCCAACGTTGGCCAGCTCCGGTCTTCTTACCTGGAGACAAGGTTTGGTTAAGCACCAAGAACATTCACCTACGTTTACCCTCCAAACGTCTGGCACCTAAGTACTTTGGACCATTCAGGATTGAGAAAGAGTGGGAGCAGTAACTTATCGACTGCGGTTACCTTCTATACTAAGAATCCATAACGTATTCCATGTTTCCCTTCTCAAGCTAGTTGTTCTCTCCAGGTTTCATCGTTCCGTATCCGAACCCTCAGAGACTCCCTCTGCCACGGACACAATCTTTCAAGTACGTGAAGTATTGGATGTTCGCTTTGCTCATCGCAGATGGGAGTCTCTTCTCGCCTGGGAGGGATGCGGCCCGGAGGACAATACCTGGGAACCTGCCCGCAACATCCTGGACAAGCCGTTGCTTCTACAATTCCACCAGGACCATCCAGGGAAGCCTGGCCCTCCAGGGAGGGTGCGTAAGGGGGGGTACTGTTGTGATCCCGGTCGCGACACCCGCGACCAGGCTCTTACCTCCACGGCTGTCCCCAGGATCAGGCAGGTCTCCCCGATCCAGTGCGAGGCCTGTACAGGCCTTTCCCCGCCGTGGCGTCTCCACAAGGGAGACGCCGTCATGCTCTCCAGCACGCGAGGAAGCAACTCTTGAAGCTGCAGGGGCGGGAGACCTCGGCCAGCCCTCGGAATGACTCAGACGCCGGCAGAGGATTTAAACTCTGTTCCTGCTCCAGATGATTGCCTTGCAACGAGGTCACTCTCTGTGAGTATCTAGTTGCTGTTCCGTATCTGTTCCAGTTTATTCTTGCCTTAGTTTATGTTCCAGCTTGTTCCTGCTTCAGTTCTTGTTCCAGCTTGTTCCTGCTTCAGGTCCTGCTTCAGTTTGATCCAGCCTTCGCTCCTGATCCAGCCTCTGGTCCTGTTCCAGCCTCCGCTCCTGATTCTGCTTCCGCTCCTGATCCAACCTCCGCCCCAGTTCCAGCCTGCCTTCGGATTGTCTGCCTGGCTTTTGACCCTGGTCTGTACCTGCTATGTTTCTGCTTGTCGCCAGCCCTGAACTGTGTCTGTTTTCTTGACTGTTGAGATTGCCTTCCGGGGGATCCTCCTAAGTCCCAGCGGTCCGGGTCCTCACGGGCTCCTCCCGGGGGGATCTCGGGCTTCCAGGGTGAAGCTCCACCTGGTCTCCCAGCTTGGTGCCGCCTCCCGGCCTTTCCATCTCTGCGGAGTATCTCTCACGTGCTGCCGTCACTCCGCACAGCTGGCCGAAGGGTCCACTATCCAGTCATAACACCTGCAAGCTGTCTCTCTGAAATTCCTTACTTGCAAAGTGGCTTTTCTTGTGGCTATCATTTCGGCTCGACAAGTGGGCAAGCTCCAAGCCTTGATAGACTTCTCGCCTTAATTGCAGTTTTATCATGACAAAGTAGTACTCGAGACACGTCCTAAATTCCTTCCGAAAGTTGTGTCAGCTTTTCACATCAATCAAGCCATATCCCTTCCTATCTTCTTTCCTAAACCGTATCATAATAAGCGAGATTGGACTGCAAAATAGCTTTAGCTTACTATAAACAGAGGATGCAGTCTCACTGGCACTCATGTCAGTTGTTCATCTCGTTTAATCCCAGCTCACTGGGTGTGGCAGTCTCTAAGAGAACAATCTCCAACTGGATCACAGATTGCATTCAATTCTGCCATAACTCTGCACATATACGTTTGGGGGCCTCCGTCAAGGCGCATCAAGTGCAAGCCACAGTGTCCTCCATTGCACATCTCCAGAACATACCGATTCAAGATAGCTTGAGAGCGGCTACATGGTCATCTATCCAAACCTTTACCTCTCACTACTGTCTAGAAGACCATCTGGTGGCTTCAGATAGTGGGTTGGATCATACAGTGTTGTCAATTGTGGTTAGCCAGAGAGACATGTCCAACAGGGGAGTGGGGTAAAAAAAAAAGTGCATTGCAAGGGACAGTCAAAGAACGGGAATGGTGACTTAGTGACGTGGGTTGTTCCACCCTTGTCCTTTCACCCGTAGCTTGGGGCTCTCAAATAACATGGCTAATTCAGCCTGCTTATCGACTGAAAAAAACAAGCTTGCTTATCGTAAATAGTGTTTTCTGTAGATAGCAGGATGAATTAGCCATGCATACTCTCCCTCCTCCCTGAACATGCCTGTTCTGCTCCTTTCCAACCACGGTACTGCTGTCTAGCTTTGTTAATCACTGAGGAAAATGATGATGCACTGTGTGCAGGAAGAGCCATGCAAGCGCAGCAGTTCGAAACTTTGTCTTGAAGAGAGCAGGTCCACAAGAGTGCTGTTGGATGACGTCACCCATAAAACATGGCTAATTCATCCTGCTATCTATGGAAATCACTGTTTATGGTAAGCAAACTTGCTTTTCCCACCTCCAATGGATGGGGGGGGGGGGGGAGGGGAAGCCTGGCAGGTTGCGCAGCCTATGCGGCTAGGCCATGCTCTGAGGCTTGGCTGGTTCACCACGTAGTAGGCTGCGGCGGCGCCTTTGCTTGCTTTTTGTGCACCGTATACTGCCCTCTTCAGTTCTGTTGGATTGTGACTTGTGCGCTCGTCTGTGCAACCTTGTGCGTTGGGTTGTGCACCTAGCTGAGCACCTAGTTTGTTACATAGTTAAGAGCATAGGAGTGCCTACAGGGCACCCAAATTGTGCGCACATGCATATGCCTTTTTTATGCTCATATGCATAAATGTGCTTGTTTTTATGCATCTTCCCTGAGCGTCCAGAGCTCAGATGGGAGCTTATTCAGCACAGTGTTGTGAATGGCGCCTGTAGCAAAAAACAAAAACTAGTGCCTTGCTCTGTGTGTGGCGTGCCATATTCAGACATCTCAGCCTGGCGCTGTTTGGAGGCTCAGGGAGAATTACTCCCCTCTGATTTGCGTAAACCTGGTTCTTCCCGGCCTTACATAGCTTTTCCAAGTATTATTGTCTGGATGTGCAAGCCTGGGAGGATGCAGCCTTTGCACGTGGTTTTGACTGGACTGCGGGCAGCCTCCCGCCCTATTCGGGAGTTCCTTGGGTACATCCCACTGATCCTGAATCCATCTGTCTGGGTGCTAGGAAATTAGAAATTACTACTTACTTGATAATTTCCTTTTCCTTAATCCAGACAGATGGATTCAGCTTCCTGCCCTTGACTGCCAAATGATTGTGTTATGGTCCTCCTAAGATTCGGAGGGTTACTGGTAAGTGTTAGTCCAGTCCCTAGCCTAGTTTTAATGCATTCTTTCCTAGCGTGTAGCAGATGGACTCAGGACCAATGGGTATAGTGTACTCCTGATAGCAGTTGGAGACGGATCAGATTTCAATCTGACGTCAGCCCTAGTACATATACCCCTGCAGGAAGTTCAGCTCTTCAGTATTTTCTGTCTCCATAGCAGTTAGGGACTATCTGCACGCTCTCACAGCATTAGAGTAAAATTAACGGAGAAAACCCGAAACAAGAAGAAATCTTACTTCTACAGACGAGCCCCGCTCTCCTGCGGTGACACCCTCGGGTTCCTCCCCCAGTTGAGAATTCCCGAGGTGGTTTCCGCGATCCTTCGGAGGTGAGCCTCGGTCCGGCGGCCAACCCTCGGCGGGGACCTAGCCCCCGACTTCGGGCACCTCGAGCAACCTCGAGCAACCTCGAGCGCGGCGGTGAAGGTATTTCCCCTCTCCCCCCGCAGCCGGAGACCGCCCGGAACGAAACCGGGAAGCGCCGAGACAAGATAAGGTAGAAATCTTTAAAGACTCCGGTCTCTGGAACTCGAGGAGTCGCACAGGTCGCCGGCCAGAACCAGTGCCACCGGGTTGATCCGCCCCAGCAGGGCTAGGCCCCGGTTAGATCCAAGGGTCCTCCCATGTGGAGACCCTCCGAGGTGGTCGCCATCTTGTCCACGTGGTCGCCGTCGCCATTGGCCCTGTTTTGCCGCCTGGTCCGCCGTATCGATCTGTGCGTATAAAGGGCGAGCCGGGTATACAAATTCCTTGTGCGCACAATTTCACACGCGCAAGTACCGTGCGCATAAGCTACATGCATAACACGTGCTTACTGTGCCAGGCGCATATCTACGACTTGTGCGCACACCAGCGCACACATCCTAAGCGCACACTCTTTCCACGCATGCATAGTCGATGCACCGGAGCGCATAAATTTTATGCGCCTACATCCATGGCACCACTAGAAAAGGAGCTCAAGGCCTCTGCCCAGCATGCCACATCAGAGCCGCACAACACGAAGAGGCCAACGCCTTATGTATCCAGTGTGAAAAGGCCCTGGGGGATCCAGCCCAGGGCTAGCCCCATCCGGGACGGAGTGCTAGCTCCTCAATAAGTACTCCAGACTTAGCAAATTCCAGCGGGACCCCCCCTCAAACGGAGACCCCAGGGACACAGCAACTCCTAGCTTGGACCCAGCGTCTATCTCCTGGGTGGAATTCTTCAAAGGCCTGCACGCCTTCATCCACATGCAGACGGAGCCTCCGATAACACTGCCACAGCCTTCACCAGAGGACCTTTATGCCCCGGGCCCCTCTAGGCCCAGAGAAGTGAATCCACCGCCCAGAAGCCCCACCTACAGGGACACGGACAACTCGGAGGAGGAATCAGAGCCCCTGGAGGAGGGGGAATTCTCTCCGGGGACAGAGCCTCACCGGACCATGAGACGCTTCTTCACCAAGGACGAACTTCCAGATCTGGTCACCCACAGTCTGAAGGAGTTTGCTATCCCAGGCACAAGTGCCTCGGGGAAGCCCAAGACGAATCCCCTGCTAGAGGGACTCTGTCAGACCTCCTGCCATTTCCCTCTGTTACAAACCATTCAACAGCTAATTGACCTGGAATGGATTGCTCCAGAGTCCACATTCAAAGGGGGATGGGCTTTGGCAGCCATGTATCCTCTAGACCCGGCGGCCAAAGACCTTCTGACATGCCCAAAAGTGGATGCCATGGTCTATGCAGTCTCGAAGCGCACTACTATCCCAGTGGAGGGAGGTGCAGCACTCAAAGATGTGCAAGACAGATGTCTGGAATCCATTCTTAAACAGTCCTTTGACGTCGCCGCTATGTCCCTACAAATAGCGGCCTGCTGCACCGTGGTGACATGTGCCTGCCTATCACAGACCAGGAGCAACACCCCTGGGGAAGCCATGGAACCAGCAGTATCATTCCTCGTGGATGCTGCTTCCGATCTGGTGCGCACCGCAGCTAGAGGAGTGTCATCAGCTGTGGCAGCCAGGAGGCAACTCTGGCTCTGAAGCTGGTCGGCCAACGCGTCTTCCAAAACAAGACTCACAAGGATGCCCTTCAAGGGATCCCTCCTGTTCGGCAGCGAACTAGTAAAACTGGCCAACAAATGGGGTGAGTCCCCACTGCCACGGCTACCGGAGGACAGGAATAAGAGAAACCAGCGACCCTTTCCCCGACACTCCAGGGGCAGAGGTTCACAGTGCTTCAATCCATAGAGAAACACTTATCAAGCACCTCGTCCTACAGGCAGGAACCAGTCCTTTCGGAACAAGCACAACAAAAGGGGAACCAGCTCGGGTCCAGGCCCCAGCCGCACCCCACAATGAGATTCAGCCGACCCGTCCAAAGGAAAAAGCCATAGGGGGCAGACTTGCCCTATTCTACCAAAGATGGGTCGAGATAACTTCAGACAAGTGGGTCCTAACCATCATTCGAGAAGGGAACTACCTGGATTTCCTCCGAACCCCTCTGGACAAGTTCGTGGAATCCCCCTGCCACGACCCCTCCAAGAGCTCACATGAGACACCTACAGCACTCACTCCTATCGCAATGGAATCCACTGTCCCAGAACTATGCCGTACGTCTACAGCTCCCGGGCACAGTTCGGACCCAACTACGATGGTGGCTGCAAGACGGCCACCTGAGCCAAGGAACAAGATTATCCTCACCGACCTGGATCTTGCTCACCACAGACGCCAGCCTATGAGGATGGGGAGCACACTGCGAAGAGCTAACCGCCCAAGGGCAGTGGAACGCAGAAGAGTCGGGATGGAACATCAATTGCCTAGAAGCTCGGGCAGTCAGACTAGCCTACCTACGGTTTGGTCACAGACTCTGAGACAAAGCGGTCAGAGTAATGTCGGACAACGCCACAACAGTGGCCTACATCAACCGTCAGGGAGGAACCAGAAGCCAACAGGTGTCTCTGGAAATAGACCCCCTAATGTCATGGGCAGAAGTGAATCTCCAGGAGATCTCAGCCATCCACATCGCCGGAAAAGACAACATCACGGCGGATTACCTCAGCAGAGAAAGTCTAGATCCAGGAGAATGGAAGCTGTCGGCCACAGCGTTCCAACTGATAGTGAACCGTTGGGGAACACCAACCATGGACCTTCTAGCAAACCGGTCCAACGCCCAAGTGCCAAGTTACTTCAGCTGCAGGCGGGAACCTCAGTCCCAGGGGATCGATACCCTGGTACAGACCTGGCCACAGGAGACTCTGTTATACGCCTTCCCGCCGTGGCCCCTAATAGGCGCAATCATTCACAAGGTAGGACTACACAGGGGACCAGTACTTCTGGTGGCCCCGGACTGGCCAAGAAGACCGTGGTACACAGACATGCGAAGACTACTGACAGGGATCCCCCTGCCACTACCTCCACACAGAGACCTGCTCCAACAAGGGCTGATCCTCCACGAGGATCCAGCTCGATTCTCTCTTACAGTCTGGCCATTGAGAAGGCTCGCCTGAGAAAGAGCGGATACTCGGGGGCTGTAATCGACACCCTACTCCGAGCATGCAAGTTCTCCACATCTCTAACATACATAAGGATTTGGAGAGTATTCAAAGCCTGGTGCGAGGACCACGACATCATACCATGCTCAGTCAAACTTCCTGCTGTCTTGGAATTCCTACAGAACGGCCTACAGAAGGGATTGTCCCTCAACTCCATCAAGGTACAGGTGGCCGCATTGTCATGCTACGGAACCAAGAGCGAGAGCGACAGCATAGCCTCTCACCCGGATGTTTCACGCTTCCTGAAAGGAGTCAAGCACATCCTCCCACCCCTAAAGTGGCCGGTACCTCTTTGGAACCTCAACCTGGTCCTGGATTTCTTAGCAGGAGCCTCTTTCAGACCTCTCTGCGGCCTGTCTCTCCGACTATTAACCTTGAAGACAGCATTCCTGCTGGCAGTTTGTTCAGCCTGTCGTATATCCGAACTACAAGCACTGTCCTGCCGTGAGCCGTTCCTCAGGCTCACCCCGAGAAGCATCCAGCTACACACTGTCCCCTTGTTCCTCCCCAAGGTGGTGTCTCACTTCCATATCAACCAATCCATCTCGCTACCATCGCCGGATGAGCATAAGAATTCAGAAGAGGCTCGAAGTCTACGCCACCTCAACATCAGCAGACTCCTATCCAGATAGGAAATGTCGGAACCCGTATGAAAAATGGACCACCTATTCGTCCTTCACAGCGGGAAGAGGCTAGGAGAAGCGGCCTCACGAGCAACCATAGCCTGCTGGATCAAAGAAGTCATCAAGGCGGCCTATGTAGAAGCAGGCAAGCTTCCGCCTCTACAAGTCAAGGCCCATTCTACTAGAGCCCAGGCAGTGTCCTGGGCAGAAACCAAGATGCTGACACCCGCCGAGATCTGCAGGGTGGCGACGTGGTCATCCATCCACACCTTCTCCAAGTTTTACTGCCTGGATGTTCAGGCTCGGGAGGACACAGCCTTTGCAAGGGCAGTACTAAGTGGGTCATGGGCAGCCTCCCACCCGGTTCGGGAGTAGCTTTTATACATCCCATTGATCCTGAGTCTATCTGCTACACGCTAGGAAATGGAGAAATTACTTACCTGATAATTTCGTTTTCCTTAGTGTAGACAGATGGACTCAGCATCCCACCCACGGCTGCCGTTACTCATGGAATTCTCGGGGGACATCCCCGGGAGCGAGTGATTCATGGGTAAGCCATGCTTTCCTTTATCTAGGACACCCATCATGCCAGGTGTCGACGTTTCCTGGTTGAGGGCACTGACGGTCTCCAGCTATAGCCAATCAACCAGGCCAAGTTAATCAAGTTATTCAAGTTATGAAGTTATTCAAGTTATTCAAATTAGTCAGTCACACATATATCCACAATGCTTTTTGAGGAGAATACTGAAGAGCTGCACTTCCTGCAGGGGTATATGTACTAGAGCTGATGTCAGATTGAAATCTGATCCGTCTCCAACTGCTATCAGGAGTACACTATACCCATTGGTCCTGAGTCCATCTGTCTACACTAAGGAAAACAAAATTATCAGGTAAGTAATTTCTCCATTTGTCTGAGCTCAGTGTTTTCCTTTTTGTTGAGTATTGAAATGTTTATCTGTTATTAATCAGGTTTTTGCTAGTCTGTCCATAATTGGTTTTTGAAGAGAATACTGGCAGGCTGATGTCACTGCAGGAGTCTATATATACACTGTGATGTCAGTTTGCTCCGTCTCCATCTGCTGGTAGAGGTACATAACCCACTGGTCCTGAATCTATCTGTCTGGATTAAGGAAAAGGAAATTATCAGGTAAGTAGTAATGTCTCATTCTTCTTGGCTTCTGATCCAGGCAAGGCTATCTCCTTTATAGAAACATATCTCTGTTGAAAACAGTCCACCTTCTCCTGAGTGGATTAAACTATTCACCCTCCCTTGCAGGGCAAGCAAACAGTCTTTTTAATCAGGTCAACAGCAGAAGCCTCTCTAACTGGAACTGCACTCATCTGACAGAATGCCCTGCAGCAAAGCATTAGACGATACAACAAAGAGAAAGAAAAAGAAACAAAATCCGTTCTGAAACTGGAACAGTCTCTGGGTGAGGTCCTCTTTTCTCACCTCACAGGGATATAAAACCTTCGCTTGGGGCATCTTCTTTCTTTGGACCCCTTCGGCATTCATAGTGATCTGGGCTAGTTTTGTTTTTTTTAACAGTCACTCCGTTTGGCAAAAGTCAATTAATTGAATATGGCTTCTGATCGCCACTCCTCAAGTAGTAAATTACTGCTTGCTTGAATATGTTTCTGCCAAGCTGCAGCTCTGCCACTTTCTAGTCCAGAGCCTGTCAGTAGTCAGGGTGCTCCCGAATACTGTAAGGATTTGTTGATTCTTTGACAACTGATTTATCGGCATGCTCTGCTAGTCATGCGTCTTGGTTCTCCTCTACAAAGTTCATTACATATAGTAGGAAATAGGGGTAGTGGAGGCTGAAGATGCCTTAAAACCAATGATCCGTTGGGCCTGAGAATATCTGTAAATATTAGGCTGCTATCCCAGGACACTGGGTATACTCAGGACTGGTCCCACACTGCCAAGGGTAAGGGCTGGTCGAGGAGATCGCCGTCCTTAGTTACGTTGGGAGGTACCCAAGGGTAAAGGCCCTCTGATGCTGTTCTCTTTCCTGCCGGATACTGCGTCTCACTGCAGAGTACTGTTCCACTGGAAATGCCTGAACAGGAGTGTCTAGATGGCAACTCCATAGCCATCTAGCAGAACTTCCAAAATATTTTTTGCCCTCTAGCCATGAGTTTGCACTTCAGAGTCATGACCCTATATATCTCTTCGGCTTGCTCCGGGGATGATTGCCATGGTCCATTCTCTCCACTCTATTTGGAACTGTGAAGGCATAGGCCACTGGCAGCCCGATGATGCCAAACTGGTCGAAAATGTATCCATTGCTTTGGCATGGCCCCTAGCCAGCTGGGGTAGTAGCGCTGGCACAAGGTGTTAAGTATAAACCTGCGTTGGAGTTTACAACCGCGTGGGTTCAGACTCCACCAATTTCATTACCTGCAACCACGCCCAATCACAGACAGTATCATGGCTGCTTTCAGCTTATGTTGCTCCTGGACCTCCATCTGCTCAGCCCAGAAGAGAATAATGGGATCTCTACTGGCCCTACCTACTATGGGTCTTCGATAATGGCCTCCACCATCACATCCAGACTGTTGCCACTTGCAGGGGTCTGACCCCACCAAGTCCTTCCTTTAGTTCAGTTGGTATTTCATCCTTAGTTGTTTCTTTTTCCTGGGGACTTCTTTTGGGAAAAAGTCTGTGGGATCAGCTAGTTCTCAACATTATAATCCCAATGGGGAAGGGGGATCCAAAAATCCTCCCCACTACTCTCCAAGTCCAAAAATACTTTAAAGCTTAAACTGGATACATTTTCTGCCTTCACTGTATCTCACAGCAGGATCCATCACTGGTGCTTGCCGAACCTAGGGTTTAGAGCCGGCTCACAGGTCTTTGGTCCCCTGAAGAGAGCCCTTTCGCCCCTAAAGGATATCAGGCTAAAAAGTCTCACTCTCTGTAACTTAGTAGAAGAAGGACTCTGTGGCACGGAGTGCATAATGAGGTATCACTTCTAAAAGATTTGGGTGAAGCTGGGAGGCCTCACCAGAGTGTAAAATTGAAACATCCTTACTCTTTAGCTGTGTCCTTAAACTGACTCCCCCCTCCCCCTCCGAGTCTTAAAATGGCTGAGCTAAATAGTGCCAGGCATCCAATCCAGAACCTCCAGGTGGGTGGGACTGAGGGGTATGGATGGCTCCTTCTAAAGTGCGTTTTAATACAGGAACAGTGACATCCAGTGGCCAGACAGGGGGTCTGCCACATAATCACAGTTGGTATTTTGCTCATTTCCCAATACTTCATTATTATCTGATACTAAGAGAGAGATCCACTGAGAATGTTCAACAGCTAGAAACTAAAATAAGTAAGGACTTAAACGTGACCATTACCTCATAACAGAAAATGCATTGTGGCCAGGGCACTTTAAATGTAGTAGGCATGAGTCTTGGGGCGATATGAATCTTGTCAGTGTGATCTTCCTGCCCTGCTCCCAATCTTCCTATCGCCAGCGTGGGAAGGCACTGAAGATCCTGTACCTAGAGACAAGAGAATAACTTTATTTAATATTTTAATATACCACTTCCCCTGTTCAAACTGAAATCGTCGAAAGGGGTGTACAAAATAAAATCAAACAAAATGTCAAACACAAACCCCCCCAAAAAAACAAACATATCAACAAAACAAAAAAGGCTGAGCCAGAACAACAACTTACACTCTATCATCACTAGCCACAGCCACTCTAATTTCTGTGTCAGAAATTAGGGGAAAGGTACCTGAAATTTTAGAAATGGTAGGGTAAGATCAAAATCAAAAAAGGGGTGAAACATATAGAAATCTGAAAAGTGAAGGGAGCAAAACTTGAATAAGAAGGGAAAGGGGCTGAAACCAGACAAGGGGAGAGGGGAGTAATCTGAAAGGGAAACACAGTGACCTGTATTGTGTTAAGTGATTCATAAATTTAATAAAATGTAAATGTAAAGAGCGAAGAAGAGGCAGTGAAACGCTTTTTGGCATGTCACACAAGGAGTCATTATTCTTGTTCTCCTAAGTTTTAATTTTTGATCATAAGTAGCTTTATAATTACTCATGAGAATTCTATAGCATTTATGCTTAAGTTTTATGCAGACAGACACTGCAGAAAAAAAGATGCTAGATAGAAATGCTACATAAGCCAAAAAAGTTATTAGGCCACAGTATTACAGCGTTATGTTTAGAACACAGCAAGGCCATAATGACTCTTCAGCTTAGTCGCAAACCCATAGATACCGTTTGCATACTGAGTGAGAGTGACTGTACTTACTAGACAGCTATTTGGATTGTTTATAATAGCCAGTCAGAAATATTTTGATAATTGTGTAACTCAGTTATTGGTTTAAGAGTTGGAGATGTCAAGAAGTGTAAACCTTACATATTGACTTATCATTAGAAAATCATCAGAGAGAGCTCCTTACTGGTGTCTTGCATGGCACTTTGTCATTCTCTCTCTCCATAAGTTATACTTTATTATATTATTTGTTGCATTTAATAAAGGATTTTTCTCCACAGCTGCTGGCTCCTTTTATTGAACCACATCAGGGGAGATGAGTTAATACACCAGATAAGGAAAATAGGAAGCAGGAGAAGAGAGACAGGGAAATAGGAAGTTGGAGAAGGGGAGATGGGGATGGAGGGGAAGATGGGGAGGAGAGAGAGAGAGGGGTGGTGGGAGAGAATGCTGGAAGAGGTACAGGGAGGAGAGAGCAAGATAGGGAGATAGGAGAGAATGGTGGAGAAATAGTTGTGAGAGTTGGGAAAGCTGAGGGACAGATGGGAGAGAGGAAGATGGAGGGAGAAAATTGAGGAGGAAAGGGAGAGAACTGAATAGAAGACGGAAGAATAGCGGAAAGAGTGAAAGCTGGATGGGGATAAGGATGACGCACTGAGTTGATTATCGAAAGGATGGAGCTGAGAGAGATCAGAGGGCTTAGATCAAGAGAGTACTCCCACTTCAAGTTGTGATTGAGATGTCAATATCTTAGGTAAGAAAAAGGGGTGAATTTTCAGTATGATATGTGTATAAAAATTAGCATATATGCTCATAAAGCAGTCTCTACTTGTGTATTCTGTATTTTATAAAAGTTGAAAATAAGCACATATTTTCACTTTCACATGCACATATATATGCGTAAAAAAGGGGCGGCATGGGGTGTTGCTATTCTAAAAGACATTTACGCACATGCGTTTTCCATCTTAAGTATTTTTACACCTGCTAATTATCTGGCATGAGTGATATTGAATGTGTTTATTGTGTAGTACTGACTGGGTGGGAAGTCCTGGGTGAACTGGGGGAGTTCAGGTTGAAGAACCAGGAAGATCTTGATGGCCTGGAGGACTGGATGAACTGGCGAACTAATTGGTAAACAGGTTAATTTAAAATATGCACGCATGTTTTAAAATTGGTCGACTTGTGCGCATAAATCCAGATACACACTAGTAAGTCTTACTTTACTTTCACACTTAAAATATTTGTGCGTACAGTTTTAAAATAGGTAGGAAAAGTACATGCATTCAGTGTACTGATATACGTAGTTTCAATGCACTGTCTTTGCGTGTAGGCCTGTATCCACATGCATGTTACATTGTACAGCTATGCGTATTTTATAAAATGGGTGTATATCATATGCACAGGTTATAAAATACTTGTGTAGCTCTGCTTGTGCATTTGTTTGAAAGTTAGCCTCCTGGTCGAGAATTGCATGGCAACTTGAAAGAGCATGCTTTATGGCTGTGCTGCAAGTGTGTGTTACAATTGCTCTGGGAGTCTGTATGTATCTTGCACTTGATTTGTGAGGGGGAAGATGTGTGGCTTTGAGTGTATATTTATTTATTTATTTATTTCAGATTTTTATATACCGGCATTCGAGACAGCAGTCACATCGTGCTGGTTCACATAAAACAGGGGTGCATAGTAAACATAACTATAACAATGGTGTTGAAAAGGCAGTTACATATAACAGGGTGATAAGAACTTGGCTGAGAAGGAAGAGAAAGGAAAGGTTATTAAAATTCACACAGGTAAACGATAGAAGATAAGGATGACCATGGTGTATTTGGAGATTAGTTAACCGAGTTGGAGATTAGTTAACCATGTTGGAGATTAGTTAACCATGGTATAGTTGGAGATTATGGGTGGCTTGGCGGTGTTCTATCAATTGGCGTCCGGGAAAGCTTGTGTGAATATCCAGGTCTTTAGTCTTTTTTTGAAAGTTGAGATGCATGGTTCTGTTCTTAGATTTGAGGGGATGGAGTTCCATAACGGTGGAATGGCAGTAGAGAAAGCCCGGTCTCTTAGTGTGCAGTGTCTGGTGGATTTGGACGGTGGTACCTGTAGTGATCCCCTGTATGCATCTCTTGTCGGTCTTGACGAATTGTGTAGTCGGAGAGGGATCTGTAGGTCAATGGGAGCCAGTTGGTTGATGTTTTTGTATGTGGTAAGAATGGCCTTGTATATTATTCTAAAGTGTATAGGTAGCCAATGGAGGCTCTTTAGAATGGGGGTTATGTGGTCCCTTCTCCTGGTATTTGTCAGAATTCGTGCAGCTGCATTTTGCACCATCTGAAGCGGTTTGGTGTATGAAGCGGGAAGGCCAAGTAGGATGGTGTTACAATAGTCTAATTTTGAAAAAATGATTGCTTGTAGAATGGTTCTGAAATCTTGGGCATGGAAAAGTGGTCTAATTCTTTTCAGCACTTGTAGTTGGTAGAAACAGTCTTTGGTGGTTTTGATAATAGTGGCTTTGAAATTCAGGCGATTATCAATTAAGACTCCTAGGTCTCTCACTTGTGTGATTGTTGGCATGGCTTGTTGTGCAGAGGTGATGGTGTGTTTTCTGAGGCGATGAGCAGGAGTTCAGTTTTGCCGGAATTTAATACCAGGTTTAGGCTGGTGAGGAGGAGTTTAATTTTTTGAAGGCATTTATCCCAGTAAGCCAGAGTTTTTGCGAAGGAATCCTTAATGGGTATCAGGACCTGGATATCGTCCGCGTAAAGGAAGTGTTTGAGGTTGAGGTCGGTGAGAAGTTGGCATAACGGTATAAGGTAAATGTTAAATAAAGTAGGAGACAGGGAGGACCCCTGTGGGACTCCTACTGACGATGGGTGTTGAGAGGATTCTTTGTTCTGTATCTTGACCTTGTATCCTCTATTGCTGAGAAATGATATGAACCAAGATAGAGCTGTGCCTGAGATACCTATGGAGGCTAACTGGTTAATGAGTAATGAATGATTAACGGTGTCAAAGGCTGAAGAAAGGTCCAGTAGGATCAGTAAGAAGGCTTGACCTTTATCGAGGCCCAGGATGAGGTGATCTGTTAAGGAAATGAGGAGGGACTCCGTGCTTAGTGTTTTGCGGAAACCATATTGTGATGGGAAAAGGAGGTTGTTTTCTTCAATGTAGTTTGAGAGTCGGGTGTTCACCAATTTCTCCATAATCTTGGCTATGAAGGGGAGGTTGGCGATCGGACGGTAGTTGTTTGGGTCATTAGGATCTAGATTAGGTTTCTTGAGTAGTGGTTTGAGAGAGGCCAATTTTAGGTCATCTGGGAAAGATCCTTGCGTTAATGAGCAATTTATGATGTCTGACAGGGATTTGGAGATGGAGTCAGGAATTGATAGAAGCAATTTCGAGGGGATGTGGTCCGAAGGGTGAGAAGATGGTTTCATTTTCCGTAGTATACCTTGGATCTCAATGGAAGAAGTGAGTTCCAGTTCTTCTAAGCGGGAATTTTTGAAGGCGGTCTGATGTGGTGTTGAAGTAGAAGCGGTGTTCGGGGGCAGTTGAGTTAGAAGTTTGCTGATTTTGTTGTTGAAAAATAGCTGGGTAAGGTTGTGTGGCGGGATGGAGTTCTGGCGGGATATGGATAGGCATGTGTGGTCTGGCATGGGAGGAGAGGAAAGAGGTGGAGTATGTGTGTGGAGGGGCATACTCTTTAACCCTTCCCGTCTCCCGCAGCCCCTCTTCTTCCACCTTCCTTCCGGCACAGCCTCAGCTTGGCCCCCAAAGAGCTCCACCTCTTCTTCAGCTGATGGGGGGGGGGGGGGGGTCTGTGATGCTGGCTCTTCTGAAGGCAGGGCCTGGGTTCCCCATCAGCCTCACTCTTTCTTTCCACGGCACCAGCTGATGAAGTCCGAGGTCAGTGCCAGCTCTACTTTCTCTTCCATTTCTCTGCACTGGACTGAAGCACTCGTTTTCTTGTTTATCCGCCAGCTAGCCCTGTCTGTGACATCATCTCTGATGTCAATGTCGCACACAGGGCAGACAGAAAAACACACTAGAAAGCTATGATTGACCAGGACTGCTGCTGATTTCATCTGTTGTAAATGATCAACCGTGTTTGTCCCATGATAATCTCTGCCTTTTAATTAGTTACAGTCTGTGAACTGTCCAGAAGCATCCGGCACATGCATTGTGCATTGGGCCGAGGGCTGTGATGTCTGCAGCAGGTGCTCCTTGTTATTTATTTTATTTATTTATTTATTTAAATTTCTTATATACCGGCATTCCCGATGGGAGTCGCATCATGCCGGTTTACAAATAACAAGGTGTGACAACAGAATAAATACTTAATAACTTAAAAACATTAACATGTGATAGAAGAATAAGGTAGCAGTTACAATAAAACAGGGATAAAATGCAACTTGGAATGTAGAGGAGGCAAAAGAGAGATTAACAATGAGATAACAAAAGAATGACCAAGGTAAATAAAACCTGCCAAATTAAAAAAGAAAGAACATTATTGAGTTGTCAAAGGTTGTTGATTACCCTGACGGGAGTTCTTAGTTGCTTGAGTTGAGAGTGGGTTCAGTTGGTATCTGGAAAGGCTTTCAAGAATAGCCAGGTTTTAAGTCTTTTTCTGAAAGTGGGGAGGCAAGGTTCCTGTCTCAGTTCTGGTGGGATGGAATTCCACAAGGTAGGTCCTGCTGTAGAGAAAGCCCTGTCTCTGAGAGTCCTATGGTTAAAGGTTTTTGCAGGAGGCACCTGTAATGAGTTTCTGTAGGACTCTCTGATAGGTCTGATGGAGGTATGTTTTTTAAATGGGATTTGGAGGTTAAGCGGAGAGAGTTGATGGAATGCTTTGTAGATGGTAGTAATGGATTTATATAAGATTCTATAGTGCACTGGCAGCCAATGTAAGTCTTTGAGAATCGGAGATATGTGGTCTCTTCTTCTTGTGTTTGTCAAAATTCTGGCCGCCGTGTTCTGAACCATCTGAAGAGGTTTAGTATGAGAAGACGGGAGACCTAATAGAATAGACTTGCAATAATCTAACTTAGAGAAGATTATTGATTGCAAAACTGTTCTGTAATCGTGGAAATGGAAAAGTGGCTTGATTCTTTTTAAGACGTGTAATTTATAAAAGCAGTCCTTCGTGGTTTGATTAATAAAAGATTTTAGATTTAGCCGATTGTCGATAATGGCTCCTAGGTCTCTTACATGTGAAGTTTGAAAGCCGGTTGGTGGATTTGAGGTGAGGATACTGTTTTCAGGGGAAATTATGAGGACTTCGGTTTTAGCGGAATTTAAGATTAGATTTAGGCTGGAGAGGAGGTTGTCAATATTTTGAAGACAGTTTTCCCAGATTTTGATAGTTTTTGTAAGGGAATCTTTGATAGGGATGACAATCTGGACGTCATCTGCGTATAGAAAGTATTTGAGGTTCAGATTGGTTAATAGTTGACATAGGGGTAGGAGGTAAATGTTAAAGAGCGTGGGGGAGAGAGAGGAGCCCTGTGGAACACCTAGCGAGGAAGGGTAAAACTGTGATTCTTTGTTATGTATTTTGACTTTATATCCTCTGTTTCCCAAGAATGATTTGAACCAGGCAAGAGCAGAGCCTGTAATTCCGATGTTCGCTAGTTGATTTAGGAGAAGGGAGTGATTCACGGTGTCAAAGGCCGCCGATAGGTCGAGGAGTATCAGCAAGTAGGCGTGACCTTTATCGAGGCCCATGATGAGGTAATCTGTCAGAGATATGAGAAGTGATTCTGTACTTAAAGATTTTCGGAAGCCGAATTGAGTGGGGAATAATATGTTGTTGTCTTCGAGGTATTCTGATAATCTGGTGTTGACTAATTTTTCTGTAACCTTGGCTATAAAAGGAAGGTTGGATATTGGGGGGAAGTTGGATGGATCTTTAGGATTAAGGTTCGGTTTTTTTAATAGGGGTTTGATAGAAGCAACTTTCAGGTCGTCAGGATAAATTCCTTGGGCTAAGGAACAATTGATAATGTCAGTTAGGGTTTTGGAGATGGTATCTGGTATTAGCAGCAGTAGTTTGGGAGGGATCTGGTCAAATGGGTGGGATGATGGTTTCATTCTCTTCAATACTAATTAAATAATTAATAATAAATAATAAATTCAATAAATAAATAAATAAATGCAATAAATAAATAAATAATAATTCAATACTAATTAAATATTAATTATTGCTCAGTCTTTTGCTGTGAGGCAGAGGGAAGCCTTGGGTTAGCCAGCAAGAGCAGAACCAGCTAACAGAATAGAAGGAAGTGGGAATCCTTCCTGCCTCCAATGCTGTTTGATGTTGCTGGATGGAGTGGGAATTTGTTGAGGGACTTGTGAGGAGAGAAGCGTCTCTTGGGGAGGAGTGTTAGAGCTACAAAGCCCTTTATTTTGGGGGGAGAGGGGAAGGAACATGATCTATAGGGGAGGGCATGTGGAACCAGAAGCCCCTTTATTTTTTGGGGAGGGGAAGTTTCTGGAGGGAGGGACATACACTCAGGACTAGAAACCCCTTTATTATTTGGGGAGAATGAAACTCTGGGGAGGACCCCTTCATGGT
This sequence comes from Rhinatrema bivittatum, assembly GCF_901001135.1. Lineage (NCBI taxonomy): Eukaryota > Metazoa > Chordata > Amphibia > Gymnophiona > Rhinatrematidae > Rhinatrema > Rhinatrema bivittatum. The sequence goes on along the minus strand of NC_042617.1, from coordinate 36,375,098 downwards.
AAGAAGCCCGTTTTGGGAGAGAGAGGAAAGTGAGCTCTGGGGGAAGGGGTGTTGGGGGGGGGGGGCACTCAGGGCTAGAAGCCCCTCTATATCTCGGAGAGGAAGGGGACTCCAGGGGAGGAGTGGGGGTACTCGGTTCTAGAAGCCTTTGATATTTCTCAGGGGTGGCCATCTTGCAATACCAGGGCCAGCAGGACTTGTACGTTTCTGTTGCTGGTAAATGCATTACCAGATGCAGAAACTGCTTAATGCAGTACTAACTAAGAGGTTAATGTCCTTTTAAAAATACCCTATTAATGTCAGCATTCTGTTGGGTATTTTATTAAATAGAGGCCTTTGTTTCCATAAAATAATTGAACAAGAGCCCCCTGGAGCTCCTTCCAGCACAGAACTGTGCACCCCCACCCCCCCAGCTTTTCCCATTCTCCCCTGTAATTTCCCAGCTCCTTTATTACTCATCCCTTAACATTTCCCTTACCTCACCTGCCTCTCCCTCTTCCATAACAGAGGCAGCCTGACTGGAGTGCAGGAAAGTGCACTTTTTCCATGCCATTACTCTTCCTCTTGGGGGTTGTTCTCTGTTTTTTGTTTTGTCTTGCGCAAATGCAATGAGGCTGGGATATAGCGTGCCTGGCCCAGCAGGAGGAAGTAAAAGCCTGGTCTTCCTCTCATAGCACTGCTGTCTCCATCCTGCCACATGCAGCAGACTCAGGGGTCAGCGCTTTCAAATAAAGTGCAGAGCTTGGTTGCCAATAATTGATAAAACACACAATTCCACGCACCCGCTGGCAGTCCCAGCAGCGGCAGGCAGTCTCTGAAGAAACGCTTTGCCGTGGACACGTTGTATTTCCAACACAGTTAAATCAGTGAGCCTGCGATTAGAAAAATTGCTCTGTGCAAGGCAAGCTAAGGTCAAATAGCAAGTGTGTTACAATAAGCCACAAGGAGCAAGATATATCTCCTTTCAGTTCCTAAAAACATCTTTTGTCCTCCCTTGTAGCACGTCTCTCCCCACCGGCGGCAAAACCATTGCGTGAGTTTACACAATACTTGCTCAGGGTCATCCCAAAACTGTTCGGGTCATTATGCAACACTCAGAAATATCATCTAATTCTTTGTTTGCCCAAGCCAGGCCAGTGCTTGCAGTCAAAATAATTGTTCATTAAGATCTCAAACATGGGTAAACGTGTGAAGTTGAAGGATACAGTTACAGTATTAATTTCTATATCTTTTCTGTGCTGCTGGATGTATTTCCTTTATGCTTCTATAATGTTTTCATTTTAGCACTGCAAAGGCCATATCTCTAAACTAAATAGGACACAGCTGATAAAGGTGAAGAGAATGGTAAATAGGGAAACATTTGGGGAGGCTTAGTGGTACAGTGGCATCAGAAGAAGCAGAGGGATACAAGGATTATGTGGTCCAAGAGGCGTTCAGCTGTATTAGGTGACAAGTGGATAAGTATAAGGTCATTTTTTGGGTGACTAAGTTGAGCTAGCCTTTTAGATGACATTTGTGTAATGGGTAAGGTAGTTTCTAAGTTGCATCTGAGTAAAGGGCACAAAATTTAGAAGCAGGGGTAAAATCACAGGAGTAGAGCAGTAGAACTTACTATCAGGCCGATACAGTAAAAGTCGCGGGAGAGCGGGCAAGCGCCCAGGCCACACTCCTGTGCGCGCGATTCAGTATTCAAATGAGGGCCCGTGGTAAAAAGAGGTGCTAGGGACACTAGCGCGTCCCTAGCGCCTCTTTTTGGACAGGAGCAGCGGCCGTCAGCGAGTTTAACAGCCGACGCTCAATTTTGCCGGCATCGATTCTCAAACCCGCTGACAGCCACGGGTTCGGAAATTGGACGCCGGCAAAATTGCGCATCCGGTTTTCAACCCGCTAGCCGCGGGCTGATTTTAAATTTTTTTTTTTAAATTTTAAATTATTTTTTACTTTTGGGACCTCCGACTTGATATCGCCATGATATTAAGTCGGAGGGTGCACAGAAAAGCAGTTTTTACTGCTTTTCTGTACACTTTCCCGGTGCCGGCAGAAATTAAAATGTGCGGCTTGGCTGCACGTTTTACTTACTGAATCGCGCGGGAATAACTAATAGGACCATCAACATGCATTTGCATGTTGCGGACGCTATTAGTTTTGGGGGGGGTTGGCCACGCATTTTCGACACGCTGTTACCCCTTACTGAATAAGGTGTAAAACTAGCGTGTTGAAAACGCGCGTCCAAACGCGGGTTAACAGTGCGCTCCACTGGAGCGCACTGTACTGTATCGGCCTGATTGGCAGTTTCTGCTGCGTTCCAGCCACTCCTTTTAGGTGCTGAGGAGTGTGTCTTGACAGGCAGGCCGTGTTTTAGCTTCTGATCCGAAGGCCACTTTGAAGAGCCATGTTTTCAGTAGCTTTCTGAAAGTTAGCTGATTTGGAGCAAGTCTGATGATAAGTGGCAGGGAGCACCCATAGATTGGAACTGAACCCAAAAAGGCTCTGGTGCTGGAATGTCTAAGTGGCTGTGGGTAAAAAACAGAAAGATCAGGATGCCTTGTAAAGGTTTGGATGAAAGCTGAGGTAAGTCATTGTGAAACCTTTGATTATGTTAAAGGCCAGAACCAGAGTTTTGAACTTCCCCAGGAGAGTGTTGGAAGCCAGGGCAGAGATTTTAGGATGGGGTAATCTGTTCAGATTTTTTTTGCACTCAGCAGTATTCAAGCTGCAGCGTTTTGGATGAGCTGCAAGCATTGATTTAAGCCTTTTTGGAATCCCACTGTAAAGCGAGTTGCAGTGGTCCAGGCAAGAATTCACGCAAGTCTGGATCACCGTACCAAAAGCAGGGCTGTCAAAGAGGGGATGGAGCTACCGTAGTTGGCAACTTTGAAAGAAAGCAAATGTAGGTATTTAGATCCTGTTAAAATGTGAGCTTCCATAGGAAGCTTGGAGTCTTGCTTTGATTTTATACTGGAAGGTTGGTATAATAAATAAATTAAACTAAGGGAGAGACTTATCAAGCTATGATATTTATCATGGGAGGGGCGAAGTATAGTAGTGGGGGTGTTCCCTTGATATATTGTCCCTTTCCGGGAAAATAACACAGTATTTTCATGATGATGATATTTTATTTATTTATTAATTTTTAACTGAGAATTCAGGTAACACATTAGCAAAGCAGATAGAGAAATACACCATGTGAAAACACTTGCAGTTATACATGTATAGAAAAGAGTTAAATACATAAATAAATAAATAAATGATGGACGACGACAGATTCGTACAGGGAAACATCACAAGCTCAATCAACTGCACCAGCCACAGCTGGAATCTCTGGCTCCTTGGCCCTCCATTTTATTTTTATACAACCACATTTTCCATGAGCAATAAGAGTGACAACTACACCCAGAAGGAACATCCATCCCCCACCCAGATCAGTTCGACAGAAATGTTTCACTCTTATCCATCAACCAATTTGTAAATGGTTTCCATGTACCTTCAAATTGTTCCAGCTTATTTCTTTTCATAGCTGTAAGTTTCTCCATCTGATAAATGAACAAAAGACGCTTATACACCATAAGCTTGCTGGGCACAGTTTTAACCTTCCAGTGTTCCACGATGGTGCATTTTGCTGCAGCAAGATCTGTGTCACCATCCGATCAGTCTGTCTTGGCATGCCTTCAGTCGAGGCTAGGCTGATAGCAGGAAAGATAATGGGTCATTGTCCATTTGAAAGCCCATAATGTCTTGAACCAAGCCCTTAACCCTTTCAAATTGCACTCAACGGCCAGATCATTAAGGGATGCCTACAAGGGATCCTTACATGTTCCTCCAATCAAAATTGTGCACCATTCAAACATCAGAGACAGGACGTTCTCTATCACAGGTCCCTCCATCTGGAACGCCATGCCTCCGGACCTCAGGCAGGAAACTTGTCTACTATCTTTTAAAAAGAAACTAAAGACATGGCTGTTCTGCCGAGCCTTCCCCGCCTCTAGCCCAACAGCCTGACTTAGAATTGTTCCAGCAATTATGTAAATAAACAAATGCTAAATTACGCTCACAAGTTATCATGAGGTCGGCTCCTTGCCTCCCTCCCATACTCTCTTGTATATTGCACTTTATCTTCGTTCTCCCTCTCTTTTTTTCCTACTCCCAGTTAAGGCATCCTTGTTATAATGTAACTTTATGCTCCTTTTAAATTGTCTCTTGTTGAGTGGTTGGTTTATAGTTACTGCTTAGTTCGATGTAAACCGAGTTGATTTGATTTGTATCAAGAAAGTCGGTATATAAAAGCCTTTAATTAATTAATTAACTAATTAATTAATTAGTAAGTAAGTAACTAAGTGTGCAGGGAAAATCCCCCTTTTGCTCTCCCTATCCTTGCTGCCTGGTTCAGATAGAGGTAGCATTGCCAGACATATGATAATTATCGTATTTGTATTATCATTTAAAGGATCGTTTCATGTGTGATCCATAATTTGAAAAATCCCAAAATGTACAGTAATTTTGAGCTGCTGATCCGTGAGGCAGGGCATTCAAATTAGGTCTTGGCGGGCATATGCCCCAGCTTCACTGGGATGGGCTCAATTTTGGCCATGTGAAGAGAAAAGGGCAGGGTTTGGACTGAAGGCGTGATGATGAAACTGGGAAAGTGGTTTATAAGAATGAACAAATAAATAAATGCCAGTGAGGCAGGATTGTGGGTCTCTGGCTTAAGTCCCGCTTTCTCCTGTATAAATTCTTCAGTGGAGGCTTCGCGCAGCCCTGATGTCTCGTGGCCTGTTTCTGTGGGAGGGGGGTCTCTTGCCCATGGCTTGCTTCTTCCTTTTCGTCTCTTGTGGTTGGTGCAGTATTACTCGCCTTGAGCTATCAGTGAAAAGGCATGAGCTAAAATACACATGAAATAAACACGTATTAATCAAAATTAAATAAAAAAAGAAAGCAGGTGAGTAAATAAGAAAGCAAGTGAGAGAGGTGTGCCAACGTGGGAACCTTGTGACAGAGAGGAGGCCGAGGTGAAGGTTTTGTGTGTCAGTCTGCCAAGGTGGAGTGGAGAGGAGTTCTCAGGCATCGTTCTGGAGGACCGGAGACAGGCAGATGTGTTTCTCTTTGCAGTACTGGAAGAGGCTGGGGCCTATAGGTCAGTTAGCCTGACCTCGGCGGTAATAGGGCCAGCACTAGGACAAACCGAACGCTGGGTGAAAATTGTTGATGGGTGCCCTTCCCTTCCAATCCCGGCCTTGGTGTGGATTAGTGAGGGCAGGCAGTACACACTTAAGTTTCTCTACCATAACTCCCAAACTGGCATGGGGCAGATTTTCTCTTCCACCTTTCTCTCCCTCCCCACCCTGACTCAAAAACCCAATCTTTCATACAGCCTTTCTCCCCTCCTTTCCCAGCAATCACACATTCCCTTGCCTGAATTTGAGCACTAGTCCTGTGATACTAGTGATGTCTCTAGACCAGGGGTGGGCAATTCCAGTCCTCGAGGGCCACAAACCTGTCGAGGTTTTAGGATATCCTAATGAATATGCATGACATAGATTTGCATACAACTGAGGCAGAGTGCATGCAAATCTCTCTCATGCATATTCATTAGGGATATCCTGAAAACCAGACTGGTTTGTGGCCCTCGAGGACCGGAATTGCCCACCCCTGCTCTAGACGGTATTTGAGGAGCAAGCGAGGTATGAAAAGGGGTAAGCTAAAGTGACATTTCCACACATCACTCCCACATCCACAGCAAAATTGCTATAAACAATACCACAAGCAAAACTCTCAAGGGCCCTTTTCTGGTTTAGAAACTGATTGAGTGGGTCAACAAAGGGTAGTGGTAAATAGAGCTCACGCCGAAAAAAGGGGCATTACTAGGGTGCTGCAGGGATCGAGCCTTAAGACAGGTATTTTTCAAAAGAGTAATGACAGCAGCAAAAGACCACAAATGGTCCATCCTGCCTGCCCAGCAAGTTTCTTATGTTAGTAACTGCCGTTCCGTGCAGGTTACCCCAAGCCTTATGTTAAGGGTAATAATTTAAAAAATCAAAAGCAAGCAGCTGTCCAACCCATAACAAAGTTACTTCTATTAACATGGTTACAGGGTGAGCAGCCTCCCTGATAATTCACACAATGCTGCTGCTTGAATGTGCTTGGCTATTGACCTTGGCTGTAAATAAAAGCAACCTTTCCCTAAGTGGTATTGGGAAAGGTCTGTCGTTCAACAGGCGATACCAACACCTGCAACAGGGTAAAAGGCCAGGAAGTGATCAAACCAATGGAGCCAGATTCCTCAAGGGATCTTCCCATAGACGCAGAATGGGAGAAATGCCTTCGTGAATCGGCCCCTGAACTTGTGGAATGAGTCCTAGGCTGTTGACTGAGGCTCCATACCATCCCAGCCCGTATTCACACTCAATCTCCTCCCCTAGCCCTCCTGGCATCCTGGGCATATGCATCCCCACCCTGGCTCTCTATAATTGCTGCCTTGCTGTGACTCACTGAAAGGGTGAACAAGTAGGAGGGAGCTATTACATTAAAAACCAGAGAGTAAGCTAAGCAGAAATGCAACACGCCAGAACAAGGTTTCTGTGCTACAGCAGTGCAGAGAGTAAGAAACCAAAAACCTGAACTAGGACCAGTGTTGTTAATGCAGAAAACAAAAAATTACTCAAAGTACTTTGAACACGAGTAGAGTGTGAGGAACTGCAGGAGGACCTTGTGAGATTGGGAGCTGGGTATCTCAATAGTAAATGAAATTTACTTTGCCCAGGTGCAAAGTGATGCACATAGGAAAAAACAAACAAACTAATTTTAACTAAATGTACATAGTGCTAGGTTCCACATCCTCAGGAAAAGGACCTTGGAGTCACTGTGAAGATGTGAAGAAATCAGCAGCAGTGGGGAAAAAAGCAACTAGAATGTAATGAATTATTCAGAAAGGCATGGAGAATAAACTGAGAATATTTATAAATCTATGGCGTGACTGCACCTTGAGCACCATGTGCAATTGTGGACATCCCATGACCAAAAAAAAAAAGATGTAGAACTAGAAAATGTGCAAAGAAGGGAATAAAATAATAAAAGGAATGGAATAGCTCCAGGACAGGCTCTAGGCTAACCGGGCGCTCTATGCAAAAACTGAAATTTCCACACACCCCCCTCCAACAAGTATTTATTTATTTATTTATTTACAAAATAGCCCCTTCCGCTCAGCAGTAGCTTTCTTACCTCTTTCCTCTTCACCCAATCCCCACCTACCCAAGCAGCAGCAGCTTCTCCCCTGCCCCCATCCTCCCAAGCAGCAGCAGCAGTTTCCCAGACCCCTTCCCCCCCCCCAGGCCTAGCTTACTCCTCCTTGGAGCCTATGCTCCCCACTGCCACTCTAGACACAGTGGTAGATGACATGACCCAGCATCTCACTTATGTTCTTAAGGTATGGACTTGTAACGTAAACTTTTAATAGGATAGATGTATATCTTGACCAGCTGTCATGGGTCATAAGTGTAATCAGTTCAGTTTAAAATACAACTTATTTCATGGCTCTTGCATTGTGCAATATTTTAAACGTGTGCATGTCAAGTATCAAAACGAACACTGCATTGATTAGAAATGATACATTATTGTTCAAAGCCCTTTTATTAACCCAAATTCAAAAGAATCTCAGCTGCAGTATCCCATGGGTTTTATCCAGATTTTTTTGAGAACAGGATTTTATAAAACAAATTTGATATATATAACTTTGAATCTACTTTTTCAAACTATATTTTTCATTTTTCCCATATGCTAGTGTCTTTTTAAGGTTACTCTTGCTTTTTTTTATGTAAGTTAAAATCCATTGAAAGTAAGTTACAAAATGTTTTAATTTACTTTTATTGTTATTACTTATTTTACCTGTGTTCTGTTGCTTTTATTTAGTGTGTTTGTTAATTTAATATTTATGTATTTTTTTTTGTACATCCACATGGCTAATGTGATTTACAAACAGTATATAAAGTTTTAATAAACAGGTATGTTTACATTATACATGGTCAATCTACAGGTTTATTAACAGCAGTGGCTATAGAGACTGTGGCATGTGTTAAAATTTCAGGGCCCCAGGCAAACATTTTGGAGAAATGCTTCCCCTCTTGGCTCATTCCCAGGGAGCAAGGGGAACACTGCCGGCCCTGCTGATCAGGCCCGCAGCTCTTCCTGCCTTTCTTCGGCGAGTGAGGCCTGGACGCACTGCCGCAGTCCAGTCCCACTGCTGGCTCCTCCTGCTGTTCTCCAGCGGTTTCATTTTTCATATGGGCACGTAACGTTCCAGGCATGGATGGACATGGGTCCAATACACAAGGCCTTTCAGTGGTTTCTGCACCTCCTCTAAAGAATGCCTAAAATTAAGTGGACAAAGGGGGGAAGGGATAAAGAAGAGCAGAGACGAGGAAAACACGAGGAGAGTGAAGACAAATATGAAGGGGGAGAAATGGGAAAGGGAAAGGGGAGAAACTGGGGGGAATACAAAGGCAGGAGAGTAGTGGGAGGGGAGGAGAAAGCCAGGAGAGAGAAGTGAAAGGAAAAAAAAAAAAGCATAGATTATAATGCGGCATTTTTGGAACACGATAGTGGAAGAAATCAACACATAGGCCTCAAGACACCTTAGTGATGGCACCTACCTGCAAGTAAAGAAAGCAGAAGGAAAAGCGTTGCCACCTCTCCCAGACCATCTCAAAGATACTAATCCCAGCCTAATTTTCGTGTCTTTCTTGATTGGCAATACGTATTTGCTCAGGGCCTCACATGGGTGTTTTTAAACAGTTTCCATGTTGCCTGCAAACATTTTAGCCTCATGGTTGCATCTTTTGATTAGGCTTTCTCTTTCTGCAATTCCCTTTTTAAAATGATTCTCACCATGGATAGTTTTGGCTTATTTTACCTTGCAAAGATGCGGCATCTGTCTACATCATCACTATCACAGCGGTACATCTGCAGCTAGAACCTGAACCGGACCTTGCGTACCTAAGCAGGACTAAATCAAGAATGGCTTTACCTTTTATGGGTCCCAGGACCAGTTGCTACAAAATGCAGTCAGTCCTAGCACCCTGAAATTTTACTTCTGTGTTGTGCACTGAGGATAACGGAAGGCAGCTATTATGATGGTGAAACTTGCGTTTGTAGTTTCTTTAATGTTCCTTGGCAGTTCCTGATCAGCTCACCCTCTCAATCTTGATCAGTCCTAAGGTAATGCTGCTTTTATGAAAACTCATCATATCCATTCATCGGTCATTTACTTGCTCTATTATTTAACATCCGGGTCTTCTCCTACTTCCCTCCCGCACCCAAGAAAAATCAAAGTTACCTACTTTTGTCATTTTTTTTACAAATTATACCCAGCTATTATAGCATCCTTCTGCCAGATTGCTGAAATGGCTAGAGCACTGGTTTCATTGAAAACCAAGCAGACATTCTGGTACATTATTTATTTACTGTATAAAACAGACCTGTTATATGTCCATGCAGGTGGTCTCGCCCCCTTGTGCTCACTCCCATCCTTGGGATCGCACAGGTTGCAATAGTCCACGTGTACTTTTAGCAGCATAGAGAGGCCATTTTCAGCCAGGCCAACGCACGTGAGTAAATCACTTTGGAAATTGCCCTTACTGAAGACAATTTTCAAAGCCATGTGTGTGTAAATAGTAATTTATGCACATTAAATTGTCCATCTGAAAATTGTACACACACACCCCCCCCCCCCCCCCCCCCCAACACAGCTACAAGTACTACTCTTAGTCAACGACGTTTGCAGCAGTGGCCTGGCTGAGTTGGAAGAGAAGAAAAATAGGTGCACACTGCCTCCTCCCCTGGTAGTTGTGAATGAAGGCTGGTGGTGGCATAGGCTAACAGAGGCCGATTCTGGCTGAGCTGGTGGCCCAGAGGAGGAGTTCTGAATGATACCAAATTTCCTTGTGGGTTTCCTTTTCGGTAACCTCACTAAATCATACGTTTAAAAAAACCCATAATAAAAAAATTGAAAATAAACCAATATAAGTTTCAGAGCAGAATATTAGTAATACATTTTGGGCACGCGCGCACACACACACACACAAAATTACTGTTACTCAAAACAATACCCAAGTACATTGTAGCATGAATCTCAGCGGAAGATTTGTGATTGTCAGAATAAATCAGATGAAAATAAATATAAAGCATGCAGAATATGAACAGGCTAATGGCTCAGATTTTGCTGTTTCTGTTGTGCTCCAACAACAGTACCACGATCAGGCTTGTTGAACAGTTGACTTAACTCTGAAGTAGATAAATCCGTGAGCTTCCCCCATCTCTAATGTGGTGGAAATAATGACCAATAAACAGTGACAGGCCTGCAGCATTGAACGTGCATGAGTACAGGTGATTAGATAGTGCTGGGATCAGCATGTATGGCTGTATGGTACATGCGGGTGTATCTGTAGGATGCTGGCTTCTTGGAGCTCAGAAGCTCGTCGTTGTCTTAGCATTTCTGTTCCTTTAAATTTTTTTTTTCCCAAAATCATTTTTATTGCGATAGTGGCAGAAAATATACAGGCAATCTAGAAGCATGAAGATGCAACATGTTTCAGTATCAACAGAACACATTGATACCTTTACACCATATTTTCAAATAGAGCCCCCAATTCCTACAGAATGACATTCCCTCCCCCTTCCCAACCCATTCACCCCACAATCATACACAACTATCCTTACATCCCACCCCCTCTATCCCTTCAGTGATTTAGATACTGAGGATTACCACAAGCACGATTTGTCGTTTTCCGTATCACGGAATAACCCACTTTTGGAAATATTTATTACCAACCCACTTTGGCAATAAATACAAAAAAACATTGCTATGCCTGTACATAATCCACAGAATCCTTCCAGGCTGGAAAGTACACATCATAATCTCTGCACCTGCCTTGTAGCAACCATGTATTCTCTCCATATTGCAACTGAAGGAGGACTGTCAGTGATCGTTCTTTTAGAATACACCTATGAACCAGTGGTAATGAAAGAAAGATAGCATATCCCTTGGATAAATCAGGCTATAGGGTCTCTAAAGCCCGCATGTCCCTCAAAAGAAGGACATCTCCTTGAAATAGCACTCACCTTGGTACATTTAAGCCAGTGATGTTATCACCACCTGTCAGAATGTATGATGCTTGTGCAGAGCCGTAGCCAGGCCATTTGGCACTGATGGCCAAATGAAAAAGTGCGCCCGCACCCTGAACACAACGTACAACACTGTGTGCTGAGAGACACTTCAATTTATAGGGCTTTTATTTTTATTTTACTTCCTCCTGCTCCACCTGGCTTCCAGCTCAGTTGGAACCAGCACAGAGATCCTGGCACCAGGAGCCTTCAATCACAATTACCGGGGATCTTTTTTTCCCCTCCCAACTTTCTTTATTCTTTATCATTGCAGTGCCAGTTCTGGGCTGGGGCTCCCTTCAGACCCCAGCAATCATGGGCCCCCCATCCAACCACTAGGTGTCATCCCTCTCCCAAGCATGCCCTCCCTCACACAATTACAAATTATGCATTTATAATACTAGATTGTACATGAAAAAGACATTCTTAGGTTAAAAAAAAAAAATCACAACATGTATATTTACTAGAGAAGTGATTCGGCCGAACCTTTTGGTTCAGCCTTCATTATCGGTCCGACGCGGGAAATTTTTTTTTCCCGCAGTTCGGGCTGATTTTTTTCAGCTGGAGGGATGCAATTCAGAATGGACTAAGAAGTCCCGAAGATTCTTACCACGCTGAAACTTGAAACAAAGAGGGCAATTAAACATGTCATGAATAGAAAGTAAAGACCAATAACGACGGATGATAGTGGTAAGTGCTTTACTATGGCCTGAAAAAGGCAAAATACAATTGATAACCCCATCGGAGGAACATGGTTGTGGTAGAAAAAGTAGGTCCTAGTTAGCGTATAGGGCGCATTTAAAGGCTTTCTTTAAAACATTCAGGTTGATACTGTAACGTGCGGTTGAAGATTTCCCATCTGTAACGTGCTGGGAGCGCACAATTCGGATGCGTAAGGCGATCCAGTGATACAGTCTCCAGTTTCACGCGTCCTTAGCGCTTCTTAAAACAGACGCATAACCATTTCCGCACGCAGCATGTATACGATATGTAAATGAATGAATTAGCTGTATAATGAAGGAATTAGCTATTTCCCTCCGATACTGTGACGGGCGCTGATATTATCTCCTTAGTAACCCGCTATTTTGCCGCGGCCTTAACGTGCTAATTTACCGCCTACCCTCTACTAGGTGTTAGAACTGAGTCTTGTAACAAATCACTATTAAGGCCATCGATACCACTTAAGATACTCAAACACAATAAAAAAAAAAAGTGATACAGAGATGATCGAGAAAATGTATTGCTGTGGGACACATAAAAACCTGTTACAGAGTGTAAAAAAACAAAAAAATGTATAAATACCTGTCACTTTCCGAATCCCCCAGGCGCGCGGTCATCCAGGCAGAGGCGGGAGCCGGAGGGCCGCATGGGTCCAGGCGGCCGGCGGGCGGCGGGAGCCGGCGGGCGGGTGGGCGCCTGTTCATCCAGGCGGCGGCAGGAGCCGGGGGGTGGGTGGGCGCGCGTTGGTTTCAGGCGGGCGGCGGCGGCGGGAGCCGACTGGCGCGTGTTCGATCGAGGCTGCGGGCGGGTGGGCGCCTGTTCATCCAGGCGGCGGCGGCAGGAGCCGGGGAGCGGGTGGGCGCGCGTTGGTTTCAGGCGGGTGGCGGGAGCCGGCGGGCGGGTGGGCGCGTGTTCAATCTAGGCCGCGGGCCGGGTCGCAAAGGCGCGCATTCATCCAGGCGGAGGGAGCCGGCGGCGAAAGCGGCCTCCGGCAGCCCCCACCGGCAGCCCCCACCGGCAGTGAATGAATGCGCGCCTGTGCGACCCGTGCGATTCGGCGCTCAAGGCAGTCACATGCCGTGACGTCGGGCATCGTGACGTCACGCCGTGAGCACCGAATCGCACGGGTCGCACAGGCGCGCATTCATTCACTGCCGGTGGGGGCTGCCGGAGGCCACTTTCGTCACCGGCTCCCTCCGCCTGGATGAATGCGTGCCTTTGCGACCCGGCCCGCGGCCTCGATCAAACACGCGCCCACCCGGCTCCCGCCGCCGCCACCCACCTGAAACCAACGCGCGCCCACCCGCCCCCCCAGCTCCCGCCGCTGCCGCCTGGATGAACAGGCGCCCACCCGCCCGCGGCCTCGATCGAACACGCGCCCACCCGCCCCCCAGCTCCCGCCACCGCCGCCGCCCGCCTGAAACCAACACGCGCCCACCCGCCCCCCGGCTCCCGCCGCTGCCGCCTGGATGAACAGGCGCCCGCCCGCCCTCGGCCTCGATCGAACACGCGCCCACCGCCCGCTGGCTCCCGCCACTGCCGCCACCGCCCGCCTGAAACCAACGCGCGCCCACCCGCCCCCCAGCTCCCGCCGCCACCGCCCGCCTGAAACCAACGCGCGCCCACCCGCCCCCCGGCTCCCGCCGCCACCTGGATGAACAGGCGCCCACCTGCCCGCGGCCTCGATCGAACACGCGCCCACCCGCCTGCCGGCTCCTGCCGGCCGCCTGAAACCAATGCGCGCCCACCCGCCCCCCGGCCGCCTGGATGACCGTACGCCTGGGGGATTCGGAAAGTGACAGGTATTTACATATTTTTGGTTTTTTGTTTTTTACACTTCCTGGTGCCTGTCATTTCAATTGTCATTTCAAATGACATTTGAAATGACAGGTCTTAGCGCACCCAGGATGCTGTATTAAGCGCCTATACAGTAAAATGGGTTGCGCGGGCCTAACACTTCGCAGATGCGGCATGCATTTGCATGCAATTAGAAGAGAGTATCGAGCGCTAGGTGAAGAGAATTGTGCGTGCGGGGAACGAGGGTGCGCCTGGCAATGCCGCACTGTTTCTACCGCGGCCTTAGAGTATCGACCTGTATGAGGGTACCCTCTCTCTTTAAACCAGACCAGCATCTGCTTAGCTTGGTTAACAAATTCTGTCTTCGAACAAAGCTGCCGCAATCTCAAGAATTGTCCAAATGGGATATTGTTTTTCAGAGCATAGGGATGGTGACTGTCAAAGGACAAAAGGGTATTACGATCTGTTGCCTTTCGGAAAATGGATGTATTAAATTGATCCTGCTCAAAAGAAATAGAAATGTCAAGAAAAGATATCTGAAGACAATGAATATTAAAATTGAATTGTAAATGACCATTACAATTGTTTAACCAGTCAAGGAATAGAAAAAATTGAATGTCAGTTCCAGTCCGAATCAAAAGAATGTCATCAATGTATCTTAGCCATAGAAAAACATGAGAAAACCAACTGGAAGGTTAAACACATTTTTCTTCAAAGTCAGAAACATATAAACACACCAAACTGGGGGCCATCGCGGTGCCCTTAACCTGTTGAAAAAAGACCAAGTCAAAAAGAAAAAAGTTTTTTGTTAAAGCCAATCTAGTTAAGGAAATCAAAAAATCTGTAGGGACACGAACCGGAGTAGTGCGAGAATTAAGGATATCTTCAACGAGTAGTAATGCTTCTTCCTGGGGGATATTTGAATATAGAGAAACTATGTCAAGTGTACAAAAAAAAATAAGGAACATTCGGAATAGTTAAACCATGTAAAACTGTAATAAGATGAGTGGAATCTTGGATGAATGAGCGGCTTAAAGGGACGAATGGCCGAAGAAAAACTCAACAAATTTTGAAAGAGGCTCAAGAAGGGAGCCAATCTCAGAAACAATGGGACGGCCCAATGGGCTATGGAGAGACTTATGAATTTTGGGCAAAATGTAGAAGGTAGGGGTAACTGGAAACTCAACAGTCAAAAAAACATGCTTCCTGAGTGGTGATATATTTACAATCAACTGCATTTATAACCAGTTTCTTAATGGTCTTTTGTAAGGCCGGGGTGGGATCAGAAGGGAGAGGATGATAGAAGACAGGGTCTTGCAATTGGTGTGTTCTCTTCAACGTACATGATTCTGTCTAAAATAACAACACACCCCCTTTATCTGCGGGTTTTATAACAATGCTATGGTCATTTGCTAGAGATCTTATAGCCGATCTTCCAATTCTAGTAACATTAGATTTTATGTACCAGGGGGCCTGACAGTCTCTCTCCACACGTCCGAATAACAAGATTGAATGGTCCTTTTTCACTTAGTTTTGGTTTGACTCAGTTTTCTTTCACGTCCTCTCTATCCTGTGTTTCTGATCTGTCCTGATTGGTTGGCGGTTTTTACGCCAATATTACAGCGTTTAAAGGATCACTGTTGTCATCTTATCTGTGCACTCCCGGTCATCGTGAGTAGAAAGTTTACACAGATATGTTTATGCTTTGTTAGTTATATAGGTTCCCATCAGTATGGTGTTCCACACTATTATTTCTGTTTGTATTTTTAGATTTGATAATCTCATGTTTGTCCCTCCCAACGCAGCCTTGCGACGAAACACGGGATCCGTGTCGGGGGACCTGCTGTAACATGATGTGTATTTCAGAACAGTGGAGTTGCCGTACCAATTAAACACTTGTAAGAACGTATAAAAACAATTGAGTGGACTCTTAATTTGTTCTGCAGTATTCCCTTCCATTTGTTGGTTTATGAAGTACAGAAGTTGATCTCCATTCTTCGTTTGTGGATTATTTCCAAAAGTTCCCTTTTCCAGTTTACACTTGTGACAATCATCTGTTGCTACCATTCCCATCCTGTGTAAATGTACTCTTATCTGCTTGACAATGATATCGTATTTCATAGCATTTCCTTGAGATTTGCTGCAACAGGAAATTTGTGCATATCCTGAAATAAAACGTTTATCCGATCAGGTGTGAGTGACACTTCCACCTCCTTTTGCTAATAAATTGTTGCGCTATCTAACCAAACGCATCCCCGTTTATGCTGCAGAACCCAAAGTACTGAGATATTGAGTTCTTCCCCTTTGTAATCTGCTTCATTTCATTAGTGATGTCGGCTTCCCTCTTTGCATGCGTGTGTGTGATAATTCAATCCCATTGAAGAAATGTCAAACCTGCAAGTATCTAAAAAAAAAAATACTTATGAGGAATTTGAAATAGCACAAAATATTCCCTGAGTCATCCTCTATAAACTAATAGACGTAAACCCCTGTGTGCCCCAAAACTTAAAAATGGGATTTTCCATCCCAAGTTTATAACTTATATTGTTTTGAATAAAAGCAAACAGAGAAATAACAGGCAGCAGCCCCATCCATCCTCCTACGCAAAAATCCTCCAAGTGACCAACAAAGGTTTTCAGAAAATATTGCTCTTTATATGTAATAGTATGGCAGCATCCGGATGATGAAGTAATCCCAGAGGAGCCAATGGCACACTTATTTCCTCTAATAACCGATTAGCATCATATTTGAATTTCCCACTTATCAATTCCCCAATGTAACATATTTGACAAGCAAAGTTATACAGCTGGAAGGTAGGAAAATCTGTGCTTCCCCACACCTTACTCCGCACTAATTTATCAGAACTTATTTTGGGCTGTCGTCCCCTCCACAAAAAATGCACAAATATAGACTTAAGACATGCCAGATCTGCAGTGTCCAGCTAGCAAGGGAGCATTTGTAAACTATATAACAATTTAGGCAATAAAACCATTTTAAAAAGCGCATTTTTCCCCATTATAGAAATAGGCAAGTCTCTCCAAATTTGCAACTACTGAGGAAACCCAGTCGGCAACTCTCTAAAATTTAGCTCATATAAAAGAGCTGAATTATTAGGGATCCAAACTCCCAAATATTTGAACTTTAACAGTGCCCATCCGAAGGGAAAGGGACCTGCCACCTACTCGTTACATCATAAGAACATGCCATACTGGGTCAGACCAAGGGTCCATCAAGCCCAGCATCCTGTTTCCAACAGTGGCCAATTCAGGCCACAAGAACCTGGCAAGTACCCAAAAACTAAGTCTATTCCATGTTACTGTTGCTAGTAATAGCAGTGGCTGTCAACTTAATTAATAGCAGGTAATGGACTTCTCCTCCAAGAACTTATCCAACCCTTTTTTAAACACAGCTATACTAACTGCACTAACCACATCCTCTGGCAACAAATTCCAGAGTTTAATTGTGCATTGAGTGAAAAAGAACTTTCTCCGATTAATTTTAAAGGTGCCACATGCTAACTTCATGGAGTGCCCCCTGGTCTTTCTATTATCTGAAAGAGTAAATAACCGATTCACATCTACCTGTTCTAGACCTCTCATGATTTTAAACACCTCTATCATATCCCCCCTCAGCCATCATTTCTCCAAGCTGAAAAGTCCTAACCTCTTTAGTCTTTCCTCATAGGGGAGCTGTTCCATTCCCCTTATCATTTTGGTCATCCTTCTCTGTACCTTCTCCATCGCAATTATATCTTTTTTGAGATGCGGCAACCAGAATTGTACACATTATTCAAGGTGCGGTCACACCATGGAGCAATACAGAGGCATTATGACATTTTCCGTTTTATTCACCATTCCTTTTCTAATAATTCCCAACATTCTGCTTGCTTTTTTGACTGCCGCAGCACACTGAACCGACGATTTCAATGTGTTATCCACTATGACGCCTAGATCTCTTTCATGGGTGGTAGCACCTAATATGGAACCTAACATTGTGTAACTATAGCATGGGTTATTTTTCCCTATATGCATCACCTTGCACTTATCCACATTAAATTTCATCTGCCATTTGGATGCCCAATTTTCCAGTCTCACAAAGTCTTCCTGCAATTTATCACAATTTGCTTGTGATTTAACTACTCTGAACAATTTTGTATCATCTGCAAATTTTGATTATCTCACTCGTATTTCTTTCCAGATCATTTATAAATATATTGAAAAGTAAGGGTCCCATTACAGATCCCTGAGGCACTCCACTGCCCACTCCCTTCCAATGAGAAAATTGTCCATTTAATCCTATTCACCACATAAGGGCAAAGATTCTGATTTATCGTTAGTCCCGCAAAAGATTAGAAGGCTGAAAAAAAGACGAAATACAGGCTCTATTGCCTGTTGCACATCTGCTAGAAAGAGCAAAATGTCATCTGCAAACAGGCATATTTTCACTGTTTGCTTTCCCATTAATATGCCTTCTATCTCCACACACTGTCTCAATCTTATTGACAAGGGCAACAAAGCGAGGACAAACAAGAGCAAAGACAAAAGGCATCCCTGCCATGTGCCTTCCTGTAGCTCTTAATCTCTAGAAAAGGAACCATTTATCATGATTCACGCTTTAGGGGCCTTATAAAGTAACCTGATCCAATCTATGAAAGGATGCCAGATACTAAACTTCTCCAGCACGTGAAAGATGTAGGACAAGTTCACCTTGTCACACACCTTTTTGGTGTCTAAACTTAAGACCACACTTCTGTCTTGATTCCCTGTTTGATTCCCCAATACTATTAATAATTTACATACATTGTTTACCCCATATCTCCCAGGCACAAAACCAGTCTGGTCAGGTTCCACCAGTACTCCAATCGGAGGCCAACAATTTTATGTCAGCACTGAGAAAGGAGATTAGTCAGTAAGAAGAGGGACTCCCTAAATTTCTCCCCTTCTTCGGCAACACAATAATAATCTCTTGATTCATATAAGAGAAGAAAAAAACATTATGTAAAGGACAATTAAACATATCCGGAAGCGGTATCAACAACTGAAACTTGACAATTTTATAAAATTCAGGCCATCGGCTTCCAGCACCTTTCCCAATTTCAGCCGACCAGGCGCCCTAAAACTCTCCACCTCCAAAACAGGTGCATTAAGATTTTCCATAAGCTTGTTCAGTAAGTTAGGGACAGGAAGACCTGCAAAAAATCTCTCTCGCTGCTGATCGTCATAGGTACCAGTGGCATACAAATCCTTAGAGTAGTTCCAGAAAATTTCCAAATTCTCTCCAGCATCGGTAGTTGGGGATCCTCCCTGTCCTCGGATACCCATAGTGTAAGTTTTCTGATTCACTCCCTTAATCAAGTGCACCATTAGCTTCCCTGCCTTAACATACTTATAAAATTGAAATTTAAAATATAACACAGGATATCTCCTTGAGATGGAGCAGATGATTTATTGAAGCTCTAGTGTTGTCTAAAGATTTGTTATGCTGATAAAAAAAAAAAAAAAAAAGAGACATGCGCTCTTTAGTTCTTGTAATTTCTTAGAAAGTCTCAGAATCTCTGCATCCTTCCATTTTCTTTTGCTGACTAAATATGCCACAATTTCTCCACACATCACAGCCTTTTCTACCTTCCAGAGGAAATACTAGAGATTTCATTGAACTGGTGGTCTTCACTTCATTTCTGGTGTAGAAAGTTGCAGAAGGCTGAGTCCTTAAATAAATCTGGACTTGCACGTCATGTAAAATTCTGCTTCCTATCCCTTCATACTCTTAAGGTTGCAAAAACAGGTCAGAGACAACAATATTTCCTATGGATGTATTAAACACTTCAGAAAACATTTTCTCTGAAAGAAGAATATAATCTATCCTGGAATAATTTTGCTGTGAATTAGAGAAAAATGTATAATCTTTGTCTCCCGGATGAAGCACGCTCCATATATCCAATAGACCTAATTCCCAAGCTAATAGATTGACCCCTCTCTCTCTGTCCTGTTTTAGGAGGCCTCATTGGCCTACAGTCTTCTCTACTGTCCGCAACTAGGTTAAAACCTCCATCCAGAAGCAGTTTATATTCCAGACAACTAAGGATAGTGATGACAGATGAAAAAAAACAAAACACTGAACATAAATGTTAGCTGCGTAGATGTTACCAATGATATATTTCACTCTATATAAAGAACCCAATCCTTAACCATTGTTTCTATATTAAAAGGAAGATGCTTATGTATAAGAGTTACCACTTCCCTTTGCCTGTGTGAGAAAAATGCAAAACTGCAAATTCCTACTCAGTCTTTAACTTGAGATGTTCCTCATTAGACAGATGTCTCTTGCAGACAGGCTATCTCACCTTTTGCCTTTTCAACATTGAAAGTATCTTAGTATGCTTTATGGGAGAATGTATACCATTCATGTTTAGATTTAATATCGCCCATTGCAAATACACAGGCAAATATTTGTAATGTCAAACGCACAGGCAAAAGAATCTCTGTACCTCTCAGACTAGATACAGTGTTTCATGCTAGGAAAACAAATCTTTATCCCCATATATCCACTCCTGTGATATTCTCCATTGCTGCTAATCACAACTTGCAACATCAGAGGGTAATTTTGTGTAACAGGCACTTGTTGATCAGTACCAAATTCCCACGAATCCCTTGTCACCACCTGAGGCGCTTTCTTCCGTCCATGGAGATCCCCTACCTGGACTGGTGACTCTTACTACTGTACCCCTCATGTTAAGAGTAGGACCTGCACACATGGAAAGTCATCAGTTTCCACGTTCTGCGAGGAGCCATGAGTCCAGTCATCCTAGGCCTATCATGGCTACAGAGACACCAGCCACAATTCGACTGGTCCAAGGCAGAACTCACCCATTTGGGACCAGGGTGCATAGGATCCTGTTTGGGATCTGAAGAGCCCACCCGCTCACTGATCATGGCTTCCATCCTTCCAAGCTTTCCAGCTCCTGGCATGGAATCCTGAGGAACGCAAACCTCCCTGCAGGGCCTCCGGGAGAATATTCTCAAAATAGTTCTCAGATAATTAAAAGAACAGTTGGGACAAGAGATATTGGAACGTGGAAGCCTGGAAAAAGAACATAACCTTGTCTGGAAAGAGTTTGAATCTGTAGTCACTAGGAAAATGAAGAGATATGAGCCCTGCACATTCTTCTTCAGCAAGAGAGAAAGAAGCAACCTCCCAGCCTGGATATGGAAAAGAAGTAAACCATCCTTACCCCGACATTAGGGCCTGTCTTTGGCCAAAGCAGCCCAGAGGAGACCATTCCTTAATCTATGGTTCAGTTTCAGTCCCTGGAATTGCATGAACTAGAGGACAAAACCAATCGTTTGCTTGTAGAAATGCCCTTCTGAACCAAGAAACCATAGTGCTTTTTGTGGTCGGCATCCCGCAAACTCAAGGCCTCTGGAGGGGGCTTAAGAGGGGAAGTACTGTTATGCTCGGCGGTCTGCGGGTTATTCCCACGGACTGCCATTCTCACTTCCGGCCCAGCCCAGTTGGGGGCGCTGCAACTCAGCATACTGAGGCTTCCCCGGTGCACCATGCCATCGTCTGTGACAGGAAGCCGCCAGCAACTCACCTGCCTGTGGCAGGGAGCCACTGGTTGCACTCCAATGCGCCCGTAGACGCGCATGTGTCTGGCTGACATTTAAAGGGCCCACGACAGGAAATCCCCCCACAGCACCCCCTTCTGATATCACAGTCTTCAGCCCTTAAAATGGCCTGGCTCCCAGTACTTGAGGCCTCAGCAACAGGTCAACTACCTCAGTTGTAGAGCCAGTTGCCTCTGCATGTTCCTACTGTACTCATTCCTGATCCTTGTCTTGTCAGCTCTGGTCCTCGTTCCCAAATTCCATCTTCTAGTCCTGTGGTCAGTCTTCAGTTCTTCATTCCTGTGGTCAGTTTTTGGTTCTTCAGTGTCTTCTGCACCTGTGTTGTTACTTGCCTCTCTGCCTGCCTATCTGCCCTGTCTTCCCTCAGACAGATCTCTGTTTCTAACTTTGGCTTGCCTGATTACGACTCTGATTGGACTCTGCCTGCCACTGACCACTGCCTACTTTTCATCCACAATAGAACACCACCAGCCACTGATCTCTGCCTGATTTAACTATGTTCGAAATCTGTCTGCCTTGACCACTGCCTGACCCTAACCAGCCCTACTGCTGCCTGCCTCTGACTCCACTTGTATTCAGTCTGCATTGAACTCTGGCTTGTGACTCGACTACCAACCATCACCTCATCATCAGAAGCCCGCGCCTAAGTCCTGCTGGCCACAGTGCCCGAGGGCTGGTATAGTTGAAGCTCCAATTGGACCTCTGCTACAGCCAGCTCCACCAGCCAATGGTGGGGACCTGCAGGACGTCTCCCTGCAGGTTGCATCATCTTCACCTTGGTC
The DNA here is from genome assembly GCF_901001135.1 of Rhinatrema bivittatum. Lineage (NCBI taxonomy): Eukaryota > Metazoa > Chordata > Amphibia > Gymnophiona > Rhinatrematidae > Rhinatrema > Rhinatrema bivittatum. Next base: position 36,353,020 of record NC_042617.1, on the reverse strand, counting down.
CAAGGGTCCACGCCTGCAACACCAGATTTATAGATATTAAACACAGTCAACATCATCAAAATGGAAGAAAAAGAAAACAGTGCCAGCGGTAAGGTGCATAACCCTCTTGGACCTTTGATTTCTTTACTTGGAGGCCGGATCGGCCCATTTTTCAGGAAATTGGAAATACAGTATACACCTCCTTGCCCGCTTGATATCGGATGATGTAAAATAACAGAGGGAAAAAGTCTGCATACCCGATTTTTGTGCTAAACTATCACCCCTACAATTCATCCCGATATCCGCGGCTTCATTGACTTTTCGGAGTTTAGCACTAACTTCAGCCGTGATGCCTTCAGCACTTGAGCTCTGAGTGATGAGCCAACCCCAATAATCCGTGTTCTTCTTTAGTTACCTCGTAAGCTGATTCCAGCGGGTTCTCCAACAGTTAAAATCATCTATCTTACGAAATACATAGACATTTTGATAATATCTGGTCCCCCTGGCGCAGCTGGAAGCGACACATGGCCGTGTCGGGGCCCTGTCGCATTTACAACATTGTATACCACACATTGAATGCCTTGCACACTTTCCAGTGTGTGAATGTAAAATAAATAATTGTCTGGTTGTTATATTGTTATTGTCCAGTATATTGTATGCCGCACATTTTTTTTGTTGTGATTTTCTCTATATGTGTGTGCTGTTTACTCCGCTACTTCTTTGGCTATCACATATGACTCAAACATGAATCAGTTAAGGTTGGAATAGGTAGCCTGATGTCTCAGCAACACTGTTGCATTGAGAGAAAACCAGGCTCAGCTTTTGCGCTCTTCTCCTTTGGTTATCAGGATCTGGGATACGGCAGAAGCAGCCGTAATAGTCCCTTTAAGGGAGAGAGCAGAAGAAGTCTCAGCCCATCATGCAACAGTGATACTTACTGACGGACTCAAGGCAAGAGCAGACTCAAAGCAGCTTTTAGAGCAAACAGCTACACTGCGATGGCTAGACTACACAGGAAGAGAAGAGAGAACGAGAGGATAAATTCTTGATTAGTTTGAAATGAAGGCTTACAGCACCTTAGTCCAGGCAGGATGGATTAGTAGGTGGGAGGTGCCAGATAAAACATGCATAGAAAAAACAAAACAAAAAAAAATGTGTGCTTCCCTCATACATTCATAAGTAAGGAGATGTGTGAACATTTCATGATGCCTAATTTCTTCCTTTGATACAGGAATTCGTATATGGTTAGGCTCCTAACCAATGGCAGGGAAGTCTTCAAATTGCTCAGTGACATCACTAAGGTGAGGTCTGGCTGGTTTCCCAATGAGCAAAGAAGAGAAACATGTGTAACCGGTTGTTCAGATGGTTGGTTGCCTGAGTAGCTTAAGTTTATGATTTTTCGCTCAGTAGATTTTCAACTGAACTTTAAGCAACTAGGGCCAGGGGTGGCCACAAACAGGCCAGGTTTTCAGGATATCCACAATCAATATGCAGGAGAGAGATTTGCATGCACTGCCTCCATTTTATGCCAGCTTCTCTCATGTATATTCATTGTGGATATCCTGAAAAACAGGCCCATTTGTGGCTCTCGAGGATGAGTTGGCCACACCTAGACTACGCAAACAGGAGGGGTATATTGTCTGTAGTAGTCGCTATTCATGTACCGCAGTTCAGTTAATACGGTGGGAACTAACCCATCTTAAAACCACTTACTAATGCCGGGTTTTACTATGGTTTAATAAATAGGGCCCTTGGTTCTGGAGAAAACTGACTTCTTTGCATGTTGCAATGTCTTCCATTGGAACAGCAAATGAATTATCTGAAAATGTTATATATGAGCTTATGAGGCTATCAGAGGCTCTAAACAAAACCCTTTTCTGGCTCTTGAATTTTAGCTAGAGAGAGGGGGATTTGAAAGGCTGGTGAAGTTTTAATTTTAAGTACAGGACTGAAAGAAAGGCAAGAAAGGTGGAATGCACTGAGAGTCGATTTGCATACTCCACATTTCATGCAATACTTTAACTTACGCGTGCCGTCCGCGACAGACCCACGGCACAGCCCCCTCACCTTTCTACAGTGTCTCCAGCTTCTGGTTCCTCCTCGCTGGTGGCAGTGGGCCATCAGCTCCGTCCTCTGGCCTCCCCCGGTGCCTCCAGCCCTGCCACAGTCCCCGGCGTTCCCGGTCCTGCTACCACCTCTCGTCAGGCCTCTCTGCATGGCCCACGGAGAGACGCTGCTACTCGTGCCGCGCCCCTCCCTAGGCGTGTGCGCACCATTGATCCTTAAGTAGGGACCGTGGCGGGAATCTAGCCACGGCCCCAAATGACGACGTCAATCTAGCTACAGTATTTAAGCTCAGGTTCTGCTCCCTAGCGTTGCCTTTGCAACAGGTCTCCTCGCTGGTCAAGACTCATTGCCTCCTAGAGATTCTTCTCATCTTTGTGTTCCTATTCCTGGTTCCTACCTTGCTTCATACCTCAGATTGACTACACGGACTTTGACTTTGCTTTGCCTGACTTTGCCATTGACTCTCTCCAAGCCCGGACCTCCGCTTCGCCCGACTACGCTATTGCCTATCTCCAGATCCAGACCTCTGCTTCGCCTGACCACACTACTGCCTATCTCCAGACCCAGGCCTCTGCTTTGCCTGACTACGCTCTTGACTATCTCCGTGATCAGACCTCAGTCTTGCTTGCCACTGCCTTCGGATTGCCGCCAGCCCTGACTCAAACCTGCCTCTTCAGCTTACTCCCTGGGCGTGGTTTCTTCATGCTTCGGCCTGCTTTTGCTCGAGCGCCCTCTGTCTGTCTCCGTTCTATTGGCACCCGAGTTTCCAGGACATTACCCAGTCCAGAGTAAGACTGTACCATCTCTCACCTGCTGTCTCTGGGCTGAACCAACTCTTACTTCGACTACACACAGAGGCCCACCTAAGTCCTGCCGGCCCCGGCACCCAAAGGCTCAACCCGCGGGGAGCGAGAGCTGGTATAGGTGAAGCTCCAGCGGCCTCTGACTATCAGCCCACTCCACCTGCCGATGGTGGGGACCTGTAGGTCCTTACCTACGGTTTGCATCAACTCCACCTCGGCCCAAGGGTCCACCTCCGATGCAACATAACTGCAATTTGTAGAAGGGAAAAAAAAAACTGTACAAGCAAAAAAAAAAAAAACCAACAAAAAACCTGTATACAGAAAGCTCTATGGGACCTCTCCCTGACCATTAAGAGGGCAGAGTTGAAACTTCTGCAGGCAGTAAAGTTGTAGTGGTTGTGGCTTTTTTACCTGTGGACTTTGCACCACTATATGCGTACCTTCCCTTTGAAAACTGCCCATGAAAAGGTAACAGCAGAGACTTACAACCTGCTTTTTCTGCAGGTTCTTTGTTTTATTTCTCTACGCGGACCTTGTCTCTGCCCCCAAGAATGCTTCTTCCCTACCCCAATCCCGCTAAAGCTATGTATGATCTGGTAGCCAGCCAGTACTTTTTTAGGCAAGAGCAGCACAATTTTCAGCCAGGCAAATTTACCCAACTATGTGGCTTTGAAAATTGCCCTCAGAATCCTTTACAACTTGCAGTGAATGAAGCCAGCAAAAGAAACATTTACTTTACCTTTCCACTGCCATTTAGTGGTTTTTTTTTTCCTATTTCTTGATGTTGACAACTGGAGCAACATCTTCAGGATCCACTGACAGTAAAGCATCGCAGAATCAGACACCCAATCGACTTCACCCAGTGAAGAAAATGAAATAAGAAACCAACTCTACAGATCAAAATCCAAGTGATTTGGTACCCAAGGTATCACTTTCAGAAAGTTATTTTTCTCACAATTATATATTGTGTTTCCCCAGCATAGTTTTACTCAATTGCGTAACCTAAATTTTGGGGTAGGAGGTGGGAAAATCCTTCTTATAATTGTAGGACCTCTGAATGATCTTTACTCATTAATCAGTGCTGAAGTCATTCAGAGCCACTAAAAGCAAGCACAGTTTGAGCATAGGCTGGTAACTGCAGTAATGCAGTGCATCTGGCATTGCACATCAATTGTACTGCAAGCCCCCCCCCCCCCCCCCCAATTCTCCTAAGGGCCCTAATTTTCCCTTGAAAATACCACACTTTCAGCAATTTGCATTATGTAATCACTTGCTGCAATGTTGTGACCCATAATGTGCAAGTCCCCAGTACATTTCATGAGCAGAAAACTCTCTCATGCTCCAAACGTTTCCAAAATACATCCCTAGATGTAGTCCATTTCAGTTTTGTAGGATCTTCATCAAGGTTTTCCAGACTATAAACAGTGAACACATACAAAAACCGATCTGCATGGCCCGCCTCCTATTTCCATTCTACGACAAATGATCAATCACCTGTCTTCTATTACAGTACAATTAAAATGGCACTTAAGCTACGTAAGATAATTTTATACCTGAACAGTAATAAATCAAAGTTCAAAGCAGAAATGCTTCAAAATAACAAGTAGCTTTAAGTGGCACAGAAAGAAAGTGAAGGAAGATGCATGCAAATTCCTTTAAAAGACTTTGGCTCCAGTGTAACTAGGTATGCCCCGCTGTGTGTGTTAAAACTTGTTTGGGTACACATTTTTGTGTATATAACTTTGCTCTCCATATAACAAGGAGTTTAGTGCACAAAAATTGTGTACACAAAGATGAGGAAAACTGTGGCTATAAATTAGCATTCCTCCATGCACATCTTGATCCGGTGTTAATCAAGGAATTAGCTATTAAGCCTATCCATTCTCTGGGGCAGTTTCTCCAAGTGGATGTATTTTATGCCTACCGTGACAGAAATGAACCCATCTCAATCTCTTAAATGTACTGCATTTAGTACATGCAATGTACCAAAAAGAGCCCTCCTTCTGTAGTTCATAATGTGTAATCTCGGCAGGCAACATATCAAGATGTGCTTGAAAATTCTTCTTAATCAGACCGGTGGCACCCAGTATGATTGGGACTATTTCTGTATCTTTTTGCCACATTTTCTTGGACTCTGATTGCATCTCTTGATATTTAAAAATTTTAGCTTTCTCCATACGATGTACAGAATAATTACTGGGTATTGACACCTTTATCAGCAATACCCTTCTTGTGTTCTTCTCCTTCCCCACCAATATCTAGTTTTCATGTTTGTGGGACTAGGAACGAATGTCCCAGGTGATCACAGCTTCTTCGGTTTCTTCTATTCGATTAAGGTTGTGCTCCCAATGTTTGGTACGTCAATGTTACAATGTTTACACAGCTTCCAACGAATAAGCTGAGCTACTTGGTTATGCCTCTCTGCATACAGGCCTGCTGACATCAGCGAGATGTGTATCCATTTCCAGTTCTGTTCTGCAGAGTCTGCATTTGTCAGTTTTATCAGCCTTTTCTAGGCTGGCTGTGAACTATCTCGTCAGCAGTCCACCATCCTTTGCTGCAATTATCAATCTCACATCTATAGGTTTGAGTTCACCTCTCCTTAACCACTCCTGTGTCAAATCTTGATCCACGTGGGATTGCTGAAGTAGCTCTCTATACTTATGCTTGTAGCAATCATCCTCTCTGCATCGGGGAGTAACTCATTTTTTTTTTAACACTGGAAATATAACTGTTGGCCAGAGGTGGAGCAATGTTTCTGGGGCTACTGTTAGTTTATGGGGCTGAAATTTTGAGTTCGCAGTGCAGGGATCAGTACTCGGCACTTTTGCTCATTAAACAAAATTTGTTTACAAACCATGTTTTCTGTGCATAAAACATGATTCAATTGCATTATCATGTGCAGAATATGATTTGTGCACATAAAAATCGTGCTCCTAAAAGTTGTGCACACAAAACATAACATTTCCAGGTTATCTATGTTATCCGGATATAATTTATCTGGATAACGTAGAAGGGATATTCAGCAGCATGGCTATGTTGTTGAATATAGCAGGATAAGTGTAAGATAACCGGATAAGTAATATCCGGATTAACTTAAGACATGCTATTCAACAGAGCTAACTTACTCAGTTAACTTAATCAGATACAGCTGAATATAGGCACTTAACCGGTTAAGGTAACTGGATAAGTTGCCCCACCTCGATCGATGCATTGCTCACCCCCAAGATATCCGGCTATCTACTTAGCCAGATAAATATTTATCTGAACATAGCCAGATCTTCAGCTGCCACTTATCCTGATAAGTCCTATTTATCTGACTAAGTAGCATTTCAATATTGGCCCCACTATGTTTATGACCCTAACATATTTTATGCATACAACTTTTAGGTGCCCAACTTCTGTCCACAAATTTTAGATCAACTTTTGTGCTCCTAAGTCATGTTGTGATCCTAACTTTTAGAAGTACAACTTTTTTACTTCTAACCAGATATGCAAACCTTTTAGCACAATTTGTGTGTACAAATCATGTTTTCTGCACACAATGGGGCGGATTTTCAGAGCCCTGCTCGCGTAAATCCGCCCAAAACCGGGCGGATTTACGCGAGCAGGGCCCTGCGCGCCGGTAAGCCTATTTTACATAGGCCTACCGGCGCGCGCAGAGCCCCGGGACTCGCGTAAGTCCCGGGGTTTTCGGAGGGGGGCGTTGTCGGGGGGGCGGTCCCGGTCGTCATGGCGTTTTCGGGGCGTGTCGGCAGCGTTTTGGGGGGCGGGTACGGGGGCGTGGCTACGGCCTGGGGCAGTCCGGGGGCGTGGCCGCGCCCTCCGTACCCGCCCCCAGGTCGCGGCCCGGCGCGCAGGAGGCCCGCTGGCGCGCGGGGATTTACGCCTCCCTCCGGGAGGCGTAAATCCCCCAACAAAGGTAAGGGGGGGGGTATAGACAGGGCCGGGCGGGTGGGTTAGGTAGAGGAAGGGAGGGGAAGGTGAGGGGAGGGTGTTAGAGGATTCCCTCCAAGGCCGCTCCGATTTCGGAGCGGCCTCGGAGGGAACGGGGTAGGCTGAGCGGCTCGGCGCGCGCCGGCTATACAAAATCCATAGCCTTGCGCACGCCGATCCAGGTTTTTTGGTAGAGCCGCGCGTATCTACTAAAATCCAGCGTACTTTTGTTTGCGCCTGAGCGCAAACAAAAGTAGGCCTATTCGCGCTCCTTTTAAAATCCACCCCAATGTGCATAAATCATGGTTTGTTGTGCACGAAACATGATTTGTTTGTATAAATCATGTTTTATATGTGCTAAGAATGTCTTTGTGCCCACATTTTTGGGTTAGTGTGCTTTTGATGCATTAGCATGTGGGTAAAGAAAATATGCACCAAGTTCAGGGGCCTTTGTGAGGAACCAAGGTGTCAGAATGGAGTTGGGTAGATAGTAAACTTGTTATCAGAACAGTATCAGTGGTGAGAACAGGGCAGAGAGGCTGGCTGAAAGTGTGTGTGTGTGGAGGGGGCAAGGGTTAGGCTTGGATGTTGATTTATGCATGGGAACTTGTATTCTCATCTGTCCAGAATGGTAAGAGGAAAGACAACAAAACGGACCAGGATCAGAAGCAACATCCTGCAGGTGGGCGAGCTTGTATGGCTGACAGCACTGCTCAAGCTAAGCATATAACCCAATTAATAGGAATAATTGGGTAGACTGGGTGGGCCAATTAAGAACATAAGAACATTAGAAAATGCCATACTGGGTCAGACCGAGGGTCCATCAAGCCCAGCATCCTGTTTCCAACAGTGGCCAATTCAGGCCATAAGAACCTGGCAAGTACCCAAAACCTAAGTCTATTCCATGTTACCATTGCTAATGGGAATGTCTAGTCTCTAAGTGAATTGGTCTTTATCTGCCATCATCTAGTATGTCACTATATTTTGGAACATTTTGAAGTGCTGGACCATTTCCTGTTATTTCACTTTTAATGGTGCATAAACTGCATTATAGTGAGGTAGAAGGATGTTTATATAAGGCTGGGTAACAGGAGATACACTGGGGGCTAGATTTTGAGGATCAGGCATAACAAAGTCTGCAAAGCCTGCGAGTCTATTTGGCAACACAATGTTAAAATAGTGCATCTTTTGTCGAGAATTACACTGCCTGCAACTTCTTGAAGTGCAAAAATTTTCCAGAGCAAAAAAGCACAGTACCAATTCCCCCCTCCCTCAATTCTCAAAATTTAGCCCTTTCACACAAAAGTCCCACAGCAAAGTCTTTTTTTTCACCTGCACAGCTGTAGCTAGATGCTATTTCACCTTCTCAGACCTTCCTGTGCTCAATTCTCTCTCCTTTCCCCTCCCCTGGCTAACAGTGGTTGTTAGGCTGTGACTCTGGTCTGCCCATTTTCAGGGCAAAAGGGGAGGTAGTTCCTCCCTTCTAATTTTTCTTGCAGCTCAGTAGGAATCAGTGCCAGATCTTGGTGCCATGAGCCTTCGTTTGAAACTACCTGAGGATCTTTCCCCTTTATTAATAGACCATCCCTCCCATAGTTCCTAGCTTGATCCTTGTACCAACTTGTCCAAAGGCCAGAAGCGATGCACCAGGGCTCCTTCCAGAACCCTGTATCATGGGATCTGAATTAAAAAATCAGGTGTTGCCCTGATTGATGACCACGATTCCCTCCCCTCCTCTCAAACTTGGCAGCTTCCCAAGCCCCAGCCAACTAAGGAAGACCTGATCTGGGAATTTAAACAGGGACCCTCCCCATGGCAGTGTACAGTGCTGATACTGGCTGGCCCTATCTGTCTACTGCAAAACCAAAGACCTTACTTGATCACTGACTTTACTTTTAAGGCGACAATATAATTTTGTGTCCGAAGGGACAAGACTGTTCCACATTAGCTTTAGTGCACTTTATGTAGGAAAGTGTGGAATGGTGGCTGTAGGGACCTGTTGGGTAGTTCTTGTCTCCTGCCAGCAGAAAGCCTGGGTGGCCCTCTTGAACAACCCGGTTAGTCCTCCAAGCTCTATGGCCCATGCTTCCCGCGATGGCTTTTTCACGTAGATAAGCAGCTGAATTAGCCATGCTGTCTGGGTACGTCTTCCGTGCCATTAAGTGGCGGAGCTCTCTAAGATTAGCAAAGTCTTTCAGCTAGGTGCTCCCTCTTGTATTTTCCTGCATTTGCCTGAGGCTCCTCAGTCCGTTTTTTTGCGCACGACTGATCGCACGTGGAGCTCCTTTCTCCTCTGAGACTTAGTTGTGAGGTAAAAAAAACAACTTCAAAACCACAGGGCAAGGCTTTACCATTAAAATGCCTCAACCAGGATTCAAATTCTGTGCCTGTGGTAAGATTATGTCAGTCACTGATGGCCACAAATCTTGCTGTCTCTGCATTGGTCCTGACCATGACCAGGCATATTGAGGGGACTGCGGCCGTATGTCCCCAGGGGTGCAGCACCAGCTCGCTGCCAGGATTCAACAATTGAAAGCAGTCCCATTGGGCTCTTATGTCCCTTCTGAGGCCTCAACAAGATCCTCTCCAGGCCCAAAATGAAAGAAGTCCCCCTCCCATCGATGGGCCTCTTGTTGAACCCCCCCCCCCCCCCCCGGGTAAAACACTCACCACTGATGCCCCATCAAAAATTGCATGGCGCAGGGATGCGTCCGTGACACTGTGGCCGTGTGCCTCGTCAACACCATCGACGACCATCACTCCGGATCTCGCACGAAGCATCGATGCACCTCCGGAGCAATGATGCATCGGCGCACCGATGCACAGAAAAAAATAGCATCGCGCCGACGCACCATCGAGGCGCATAGGCACAGTTTCTCAAAGCCCGATGCTGCCAATTCCACCGCTGCCAACACAGCTGAAGCCGAAAAAGCATATAACAGACCATAAAAGACCCAGGGAACCGTCACCTCTCCTGGTAGTAGACTCTGACCAAGATGTCTCTCTGCCAAGGTTCTCACGCAGCCCATCATCTTCCTCGGATGTGCTTTCGAAACTATCTGCAGTGTCTCGGTACTGTGCTGATACTGGACTTCATCCTCATAAAGTCGGATCACTTCCACCAATTGTAGCACATCCTAGAAGCCCAAGCGCTACTTCATTGCTGGCTGCCCTACCGCCTTTAGAAGCCTTGCCACCCACGCCTTCTACTTCAGGGTTAGCTTCACAAGCTATATCCCAAATAACGACTATTCTGTCCCAATTTCTATAATCGGTAGAGCAAACACATCAGTTACCACCTCCTATTCCCTCAGAAATGCCATGGGTTCCAGAGGACCCCTCTATTCCTGGGCCATCACCAAAAGACCAACCACAGAGGCCTGCATCACCTGTGGAAGACATCTCAGACACATCTTCCTCAGGAGACTTATCTACAGACTATCCATCAGAACCAGCTGAGGTCCCGCCGGAACCCGCCTCTCCACCAGAAGACCTTACCTATTCCCAATTCTTGGAAAGGTAGGCTTACTGTTAAACGTAGAAACAAGAAAACTGCCAGACCCCCGTCAAGAGATGTTGGGGATCCTAAAAATGTTTGACAATCCCATTGAACCCATAGCGTTTCCACAACATTCGGTGCTGAATTTGATTATGGAGAAAACATGGGACATCCCTCTCTCTACTCCATTGATTTTGAGGAAAAAAGACCTCAAATATCGTATGAGGGACTCCCCCTTTTACTCAATAATTCAGCTACCACTAGTTATACTAGTTGAATCTGTGATGCAAAAGGCGAGGAAATCCAGACTGCACTCAAACACTCCACCCTGGATGATTTCGTAAAGAAAGCATTTCAATCCAGCATGCTTAATGCGAAAATTCAGAATCACCAGTTTTTCATTGCACAATATCTCTTTGAGAACCTGCAAGCTCTAAAGCCTCATCTACTACAGGGATCCTCAGACTCCAACCAAATAATACTCACCACAGATGCCTCTCCCAAGGGATGGGGGGCTCACCCTAGACAGCTTTCAAGCTCAGGGACTGTGGTCCACCACGGAAAGCAATCAACACACATAAACCTTCTGGAACTTCGAGCTGCCCTTTGAGCCTTCGAAGAATCCCTGCAAGGGAAAACTGTGATGATTCACACAGACAACCCAGTCACATAAACAAGGAAGGAGGGTCAGGTTCTTGGAACCTTTGCAGAGAGGCAGTTCGGATACTGGAATGGGCTCAGGACAGGTCTATCTCCCTACAAGCAACTTGCTTACCCGGAATCAGCAATTCCAGAGCAGACAAACTGAGCAGAATATTTCACCCCCACGAATGGGAACTACGTTAGGAAGTAACATACCGCATATTCTCCACGTGGAGTCTTCCCTCCATCGACCTTTTCGCGACAGAACGCAACAGGAAAGTGAAGAAATTTTGCTCAGTCTATCCCAGCCCACACCAGATAGCTCAAGATGTGTTCCTCATAAGCTGGTCTTGGGGTCTTCTGTACGCGTTCACTCCGATACCACTCATCTCTTGCACTCTCCAAAGATGCATTGAGGACCAGATCTGATTCTAATTGCCCCAGCATGGCCAAGACAACCATGGTACAGTTACCTCATACAATTGTCAATTCTCAAGCCGATTCCCCTAGGCAACAGTCCTCAACTACTTACCCAGGAGAACGTATCACTACTTCATCCACTTCATTCCTCACTACACCTCATGGCATGGAGATTGAAAGGCTCATTTTCCAAAACTTTAACATCGCTCCTCCTCTCCAAGGTATCCTAGTCTCCTCCAGGAAACCATAGACTAGACTCAGCTTCCAATGAAAATGGTCACGCTATGCCTCCTTGTGTTCAACGGAAGGTATGGACCCACTCACTTGCCCACCAGAACATCTTCTGGCCTACCTCCATCTACTCTGCAGAGAAGGCCTAGCCACTGCCTCACTCAGAGTACATTTACGCACCACAGCAGCTTACCACACCCCCCTCTAAATGGGGAACCTATATCGTGTCATTCTCTCGTCTCCAGATTCATGAAGGGAGGACTTATGCTTACGTCCCCCAACAAAGAAACCGCCAGTGCTGTGGGATATCAACATAGTCCTCGAGCAACTCATGCTACCCCCTTTCGAACCATTGGACACTTGTCACCTACGATACCTTTCTTGGAAAGTACTCCTAACTGCCCTCACATCAGCAAGGCATGTCAGTGAATTACAAGCCTTGGAATCACTTTACCCACTTTCCATCCAAATCCTCACGCCAATGACAATGAGCGAAACCTTCACACACTAGATTGTAAACGTGCGCTTGCCTATTACAAAAAACGCACCCATTTGACCAACAGACCCTCACAGCTCTTCCTCTCCTTCAACCCAAACATGCCAGGATGTCCAGTATCAAAAAGAACTTTATCCTCCTGGATATCCAACTGTATACAATTCTGCTATCAAAAGCATTTGGAACAAATATCTGCGACACCCAAGGCACATCAAGTCCGTGCGATGGCTGCTTCAGTTGCCCACCTCCATGAGGTGCCTCTCATAGACATCTGTAAAGCAACTACATGGTCAACACTGCATACCTTCACATCCCATTACTGTTTGGACAAACAAGCTGGGGATGATGCACGCATGGGGTGGACTATACTTCAGAAAGGCACATATTCAAGACATAAAACACCTTCCTAAGAACTGTCCACCTCTAATTCTCCGTATTGAGCACAGACAATTATACTCATAACCATATGCTCAATACAACAGCTGGGGACTCCCAGACAGCATGGCTAATTCAGCTGCTTATCTACGTGAAAAAAGCAAGTTTGCTTACCGTAAACGGTGTTTTCCGTAGAGAGCAGATGAATTAGCCATCCTGATCCACCCGCCTCCCCGGACAGTTCCGTCATGGCATACCAACTTGCTTTGATACGGACTGAGGAGTCTCAGGCAAACACGGGAAGCTTCAAGAGGGAGCACCTAGCTAAAAGACTTTGCTAATCTTAGAGAGCTCTGCCACCTAGTGGCATGGAAGACATACCCAGACAGCATGGCTAATTCATCCATCTACGGAAAACACTGATTACCATAAGCAAACTTGCTTTTCTTGTTCCCATCTAGACCATTATATTCCAGGCTCAAAGTCAGTACTTCACCAAAGCTTGGTCCTACATTTGGTTCTGTGTTTGGTCTTCAAGATAATAGATTCAGTCCTACGTTTTGTGTTCCTGTTTGGTCCTAGATTGCTTTTTAGATCCTGAGGTCCTGTTTGGTCCTAGTTTGCCTTGTGTATCCAGTCCTCCTGCAGTGTTCCTACACAGCTTCGGTGGGCACTTTTTGTCTCCAAGTTTTCATGCAGTGGTCCTGCCTGCTCCTGTGGGTGTCTTCATGTCTCAAGATTTGGATTCTGTATTGTCTTAGTGAGTGCCCTGCTAGCCATGAGCATGCAAGAACTCTACACAAGGGTAAGGTGGCCATCACAAGCAGAAGACACTCTGCCCCTGCTCCAGTTAGAGCCTGCCAGTCTCACATTATCTGTGTACCACCCGCTGTTGGCTTTGGGGTCAAATGTCCAGCAGATGACACTGTCACAGTGGCCTAGTGGTTAGAGCAGTAGGCTAAGAACCAGCAGGGAAGCCAGAGTTCAAATCCAACAGACACTCATGACTTTGAGCAAGTCACTCCACACTCCATTGTTTCAGGTACCAACTTGCAGCCAATGCAATAACCTGTGTTCAGCAGAGCACACCTTCAGTAGTTTAACCCCCCAGTTGTGAACACATTTTTGTGTGCAAAATTTACTGCTAATGCAGTTAGGAGTTTTGTGCAGAACAATGATGTACACAACGTTAGCGCCCTTGCATGGAAATTCCATGCTAATGATGACATTAGCTATTACTTTCCAATGCAGAAAGGTGCACTGGCTTACCTTGTGTTTTCTTACTGCTGGAACCTTAATGCCTAGTCCGAGGGTGCTGCAGTTCCGGTACCAGAACCTGTATTCAGTAGTTTGTGTACAGAGAAACCTTTTGTGCACATAAACCGTTTTCTGTACATAAAATGAGTTATGCACATAAATCATGTTTTTCTGTGCACTAAGCTGTTATCTTGCCTCTGTTCATTTAAATTTATCGTAATATGCCTTGAGACCAACTTTGAGAAAAGGCGGAATATCAAATGTTCATAAATAAGTATTTTCTTTGTGCATTTAACTCCTGCTGCATTAGCATACCATTCGCTTACTGCACCAGGAGTTTGAAAAGTTAGCTTGTGTATTAAGAAATAGAGTACTGAATTTCAGTGCACTCAGGGCCGGTGCAAGGGTACTGGGTGCCTTAGGCGACTGTTGCACGGTCGCCTCCCCACCCCGGTCGTGCCCTCCCCCCTACCTGTTTCAGCACCGACTGTGTGCTTCTCCGGGCGCCGAGCCGTAGGAGGCGCCAAAGAGCAGCCATGTGGTGCCGCAAGCGGGGCCTATCCCGCTCGTGGCAAAGAGAAATAGAGACTGTGTGCTTTTCAGGGCCGCGAGCAGAAGGAGAGGAAGTCTCTATTTCTCTTTGCCGCGAGTGGGATAGGCCCTGCTTGCAGCACCACATGGCTGCTCTTCGGTGCCCACTATGGCTCGGCGCCCTAGGCAACCGCCGAAGTTCACCTGAGTTACTTGTAAACCGGCGTGATGTGCCATACGAACGTCGGTATATTAAAAACTGTTAAATAAATAAAATAAATAAATAATGGACGCGCCGGCCCTGTTTTAATGTTCAGCCCCTTAAATTGTAAGCCCTTCCAGGGCAGGGAAATACCTACTACTGTACCTAAATTGTAATTCACTTTCAAGCCAGGTTTGGACAGGTGAGTAATTAAGTCCAGACTTGTAGGTCGGATTTCCCTTAAAAACAAACAAACAAAAAAAAAAAAGCAGGTATATGGGGTAAAACTGGGCCTAGCTCAGCCTGTCCCTTTTGACATGGAACTATACACTCATCCTAGCTTTCCTTTCCTAAGGATTCACTGTACTCTTTCCCATTCTTTCCTGAATTTCATCACTTTCCAAAGGTAACTGCATTCATAGTAAAAATCAGAGGGGTAAGATATTCAAAACTGGCCATGTAAGTAACTTAGCCAGTTAGAACTAATCCGGCTAAGTTATGATGTATATTCAAGCAGCATGAAAAAGCCTCTGATTTCCTAGTGTGTAGACAGATAGACTCAGGACAAGTAGGTTATGCACCTCTGCCAGCAGATGGAGACAGAGCAAGCTGACATCACAGTTTATATACTAGTCCTGGGGGAATTCTGCACTACTCCGGAGCGCAGAATTTGTTCAGAATTCCCCCCTGTGCAGAATTGCTAAATTCTGTGCAGAAAATGGCAGAGGCAGAGGAGACCCCAGCATGTCACAAACGGAGCGCATGAAGATGAAGGCCCCCATGTGCTGTGGAACACGCTCCACTCGCGGAGAAGATGAAGGCCCCGCGCGCCCTTCACAGCGAAGAGGAAGGCCCCTGTGTGCCGCAGGGCCCGCTCCGCTCACAGCAAAGATAAAGACCCTGGTGTGCTGTTTGCAATGAAGATGAAGACCCCCGTGTGCCACAGGACGTGCTCCGCTCATGGCGAAGATGAAGGTTCCGGTGAGATTGAATGTATGTGTGTGTGTGTGTGTGTGTGTGTGAGAGAGGAGAGGGAAAGGGGTGTGAGAGAGGGGAGGGAAGATCGAAAGAGCAGGAGGAGGGTCAGAGAGTAGGGGGAGGGGTGAGAGCGGGGGAGCCCATAAGACCATGGGCTGAGTTCACACTTTGCCCATGGTCTAATGCACTTCTAAAAATCTATAAACAATCTAGAGAGCTGAGATCTTCCCAATGAAGTTTGCTCGACATTCCATCTGTTCGTCATGCCCGCCTTGCCACTACATGTGAGTCGGCTTTCTCTATAGCTGCACCAATTTTCTGGAATATGCTACCCTTTGAGCTTCGGCTAGAAGACTCCTTAAAAAAATTCAGAATGCATTAAAAAAATTATTTATTGAAATTAGCCTTCCCTTAATGCATTAAGTAGGACTTCCTGCAATTGTTTTCTGCAATAGAACAAGTTTTTGTTGACTTGATTTTTGTATTTTATTTGTATTATATGTTTGTACTTTGTGAATGGAACACTTGTAAATCGCTTAGACCAATTTGCGTTAAGCAATTAATACATTTTAATAAATGAAATGAATGAAATAAGGGGGTGTGAGAGAGAGTGGGGGGGGGGGTGAAAGCAGGGGGTGAGCAGGAGGGTGTGAGAGAGCATGGGAGGTGAGCGCAGGGGGGGATGCTTGAATGTGGGTGCCAGAGAGAGGGAGCCTATATGAGGAGATTGTGAAGGAGTGGGTACGTGTGTGAGAGAATGGGAGCTTGTGTGTATGAAAAAGGGATCGTGTGTATATGAGGGTGCTAGCCTGTGTGAAGGGATTGTGTATGTGTGAGGCAGAGCCTGTGTGAAGGGGTGCATGAAAGAGAGACATAGGTAGCCTGTGTGAGGATGTATGTGTGAAAGAGAAAGGGAGCTTGTGTGGGTGTGTATGCAAGAGAAAGGGACCCTGTATGAGGGGATATGTATGTGTGCGAGAGAGTGAGGGAGCCTGTATGAGGGTGTATGTATGTGTACTAGAGAGGGAGCATGTGTGTGAGAGAGGGCGGGACAGAGGGAGCCTGTGTGAGGGGCAGTACTGAGAATGGGGTCAAACTCTGGGACTGGCGATAGAATGAAAGAGGTTGAGCCTAAAGGTGGAGGGGAGAGATACTGGCAGCTGGAGGAGTTGGGGCCTGAGAGGGAAAAGTGTCCAGGGGAGTAGGGAGAGCAAGTGGAAGGGACACTCTTACAGTGAATTTCTAGGGAAATTCTGCTCAAAATATTTAAAATTCTGCATCTCTAAGTAATAACTTTTTTCTGTATTAATTTAAAATGTAATTACTTAAAGACTGTCATGTAAATTGTGTTATTTTAACCAATATAAAGTTTGCAGAATTTTAAGTTTTGTGCGCAGAATTCCCCCAGGAGTAATATACTCCTGCGGTAACATCAGCCTGCCAGTATTCTTCGTCTCCAGCAGATGGTGGACGTGCATCTCACTATGGGGATTGCTTTAGATTTTAGAAGAATTAAAAAAAAAAAAAAAAGCCCCGCTCTCCTGCGGTGAATTCAGATGGCCCTTCCCCAGTTGAGAATTCCTGAGGTGATTTCTGTGGTCCCTCAGATGAGTGCCTTGGTCTGGTAGCTGGTTTTCCGCCGGTGTAGACTTAGCTGATTGGACAGCTTAAAGGCAGCGGGTGCAGGAAGCAGAGCGTGGCAGTGACGGCAGATGCCCTCCCCCCCCCCCCCCCCCGCAGCCAGAGACCGTCTCTATATTCAGCCAGGAAGGGCTGAGCTCAGGTAAGTTAAAAAAAAAAAAAAAGAGTCAGAGACAGTTTACAGGGGTTTTGTAGGTCTTTCTGTGGTTGCTGTGCTCAGCGCGAAATTCTGACATTCTTTCCCACTCCCATGGGGGTTAAGGGAACTGGGCAGCCTGGCGGGTTGAACAGCCCAGGTGGGCAAGGCCCCGCTGTTAGACTTTTTCCTGTGCACCATGTGGTAGGCTGTGGCAGCGTTTTTGCGCACTTCTGTGTGTGTTCGACTGCCCTCTACAGGAACATCTATGTGCGCAGTGCATCCGGCTCTGCGTACGAATTGTGTGCTCAGTTTTGGGCGCACGTCCTGTGCGCACTTTTTTAAGCACATCAGTGGTGCGCCCAGATTTTGGTGCACTGTTTGTGTGCTTGGTTTTTGCAGTGCTTAATCTTAGGGTGCCTAACTTTTGTGCATATAAAGTTTGTGCACTTGAAATTTGTCAGCGTGAAGTAGCTGGATGCACATTCTCAGTTGACTGACGAACTAATGGTGCCGGTGAATAAGAAACCTAAGCGCCTTTCTCTCTGTGTTGCCCTTCATATTCGGGCACCTCAGCCTGGAGTGCCCTTTAACGTGTCAGCGCTGCTTAGAGGCTCAGGGAGCATCGTCTTCCTCTGATTTTGCTAAGCCTGCTTCTTTCCAGCCTGATAATGGTCTGGCTAAGATTTGTCTGGAGGTACGCCAGACCTTGGAACTCCTTTGACTGGTTCCTCCGAAGGAGATGGTAGCTCACTGGGCCCACTCCAGTACCTTCTGGTTTTGTCCTGTATCCTTCTGCCTTTTTTCAAGGTTTGCAATCCTTTCTTCAGGCACAGTCCTCAGCTTCAACCAATCCTGACAAGTCGGCTCCTCAGCCGGTGGCCCCTCCCTCTTCTAGTCCTATGTTTAAGCGTCGAAGCATGCCTCGGTTAGCTGCGGGTATTCCCAACAGGAACCCAGATGGCTCTGCTAATGAGGCAGATTCTGACTACCTAGAAGATGGGAAAATTTCTCCGGGACTGGAACCATATTGGACCGTGTTGCCGGCCCTGATTTCCCAGACCTTGAAGATGCTGGGAGTACCTGGGGCAGATTCAATATCTGAGCCAAAGAAGAATCCCATTTTGGTTTCTTTGCATAAACCTGGTGAGGAAAGGGATATTCTCAAAGATTTGGAACCATATAGAACTCTTCTACCTTTCTTTCAGAGAGATGAGTTGCTGGGTCTGATATCTCAGATTCTGAAGCCCTTTGGCGGGGCTGGGCCTAACTCCTTGGGGATGCAGAAGGATTTTATTTTGGTCACCTTGAACAAGATTTCTTGTTTCTTTTCCCTCTTGGATGCAATCTAGGAGTTGATTGATCTGGAATGGAATGCACCAGAAGCGTCCTTTAAAGAAGGATGCGTCTTAGTGGGTTTATACCACTTGGATATGCAGGCCAGAGAGCATTTGCGTTGACCTAAGGTGGATGCCTTGGTGTGTTCTGTCACAAAACATACCACCATCCTGGTAGAGGAAGGTGTGGCTCTGAAGGATGCTCAGGATAAAAGGACTGAAGCTATCCTGAACTAAGCTGTTGAGACAGTGATATGAACTTGCAAATTGCTTCTTGTTGCGCCTTAGTAGCTAGGGCTACCTTGCGACTGTCAAAAATATGGTGGTGTTGGGTCCAATTTAGAACCTATGGTAGAACTGAAGGCTGCCTTCTTGGCTGATGTAGGCTGTGACATGGTACGCACAGCTGCCAGAAGAGCTGCTTTGGTTATTGCGGTCAGGCAATAGCTGTGACTGCGCAACTGGTCTACTGATACTATTTGAAAGTCCAATCTGATTAAGCAGCCTTTCAATGGCTTGTTTCTGTTTGGCAAGTAAATGGAGAGAGACCCAGGTCCTGCGTTTGCTGGAGATTAAGAAGCCAGTTTCCCATACTTTTTGGGTGAGTGGCTGTTCTCAAGACTACCAGCGTTTTCGGCCTTATAGGAGAGGTTCTTCCAAAAGTCCCGTCCCTTCCGCAGATCTCAGTCCTTTCATCCCAGAGGTCCTCAAAATGATACATGCTCCGGAGGCAGAGCCCCTCGGTCTTCCCAATGAAGGTTTGCGAGCTCACCTGGTGGTGCAGAAGATAGGTGGTTGCCTATAGCGGTTTTAGCACAGATGGGCCCAGATTACTTCGGATCAATGGGGTCTCAAAGTGGTTCGAAACAGCTATGCTCTAGAATTTCTTCACTTTCATCCTGATGGCTTCATGGTTGCTCCATACAACTCCCCTCAGAAAAGGGTAGAAGTGGAAGCAACATTACAATGGCTGTTGATTCTGAAAGCAGTGATCCCCGTTCTTGAATTGCAGCGAAATATGGACTGATGTTCTATTTATTTTGTCGTGACCAAGAAGGAAGGGTCGTTTTGGCCCATACTGGATCTCAAGGGCATCAGACATCTACAAGTCACGCATTTCAGGATGGAATCAGTATGCTCTGTCATAATGGTGGTTCAAGCAGTTGAGTACCTTGCGTCTCTGGATCTGACAGAGGCATAGCTACATATTCCCATCCAGCAGGAACATCAGCGGTTCCTCCGATTTGTCCTCCTGGATCGTCATTACCAGTTTCAGGCCTCGCCTTTCAGACTAGCCACAACATCCAGGACATTTTCCCAGGTCATGGCAGTGGTGGCCCTTCAAGGAGGGCATTCTAGTTCACCCCTATCTAGACGACTGGATGATCTGAGCCAAGACACTGGAAGAGAGTCTTCGTGTTTCCCAAGGGGTAGTTTCCTTGCAACACGAACTAGGCTGGGTGGTGAATCTGGCCAAGAGCAATTTGCAGCCATCTCAGACCCTGGAGTATCTTGAGGTTTGATTCAATACAAGGCAAGTCTGAGTGTTTTGCAGGAGTCTCGGATCCACTTGTTTATGCTGCGAATCAGATCCCTTTGGAACGCTGTTCATCTGATCATGTGTTCTTATCTACAGGTCCTGGGGTTGATGGCTGCCACATTAGAAGCGGTTTCACCGGGCAAGGGCACATATGTGCGCCCTCTTCAGTGCACCTTGCTCTCCCAATGTAATCCATAGTCGCAGAACTATGGTAAGGTTGCTTCTTCTGTTAGAGGTGAAATCCCAGTTGAACTGGTGGTTACATATGGACCATCTCAGGAAGGGAATTTCCCTGATGACGCCAGATTGGTTGTTATTCACGACAGATACAAGCCTCTGCTGCTGGGGGGGCTCACTGTCAGAAGCTGGTGGTGCAATGGTGCTGGAATACAGTGGAGCAGCAGTGGAACATCAATAGACTGGAGGCACAAGCAGTTCGGTTGGCGTGCCTGCGGTTTGCCGAATGGCTAGAGACTCGGGCAGTCTGGATATTGTCAGACAATGCGACCTATGGTAGCTTTCACCAATCATCAGGGTGGAACCAAGAGTCGACAGGTGTCTGAGGAGATAAGATGCACGCATGGTATGGGCGGAGCAGCATCTTCTAAGCATATCTGCCTCGCACATTGCTGGAAAGGATAAAAATCAGAGCCAGTTTCCTCAGCAGGAGAAGCTTGGACCCAGGAGAATGGGAGCTGGCGGATGAGGCCTTTTAGCTCCTAGTAAATCACTGGGACCTACCGGATCTAGACCTGTTGGCAAATTTCAACAACGCAAAAGTTCTACGCTTCAGTCGCAGGCGGGATCCAAAAGCGATGGGCATAGATGCTCTTGTTCAGGAGTGGTCACATGGCACCTGCTTTATGCATTCCTACCTTGGCCTTTGATAGGTAGGCTGGTACAGAAGATTGCAAGTCAAACCATCTCCGTCCTTTTAGTGGCTCTGGATTGAACTCGAAGGCCATGGTTCACTGATCTCCAGAGACTTCTGGTGGGCATTCTCCTTCGGCTACCATCTCGGACAGATCTGTTATGTCAGGGGCCCATTCTGCATGAGGATCTGGGTTAGTTCTGTCTTACTGTTGGGCCATTGAAAGGGCTCAGCTATTGAAGCCCAGTTATTCGCCTTCTGTAATTTCCACTCTTCTTCGAGCCCGGAAATTTTCTACTTCTCTAGGTTTTGTTAGAGTTTGGATGGTCTTGAGGCCTGGTATTCTGAGCAAAGTACTCAACTGCTCAAGGTGGATATTCCTTTGATTTTGGAATTTTTACACGATGGCTTGTTTAAGGGTTTGGCCCTTAATACCTTGAAGGTTCAAGTTGCGGCACTGGTTTGTTACAGGGGAAGAGTCACTGCAGGGCCTTTGTCTTCCCATCCGGACGTGTCCCATTTCTTGCAGGAAGTTAAACATCTTCATCTCCCACGTTGCGTCTTCTGGTGCCTTTGTGGGATTTTAACTTGGCCCCCGAGTTCTTGGTAGGTCCAACTTTTCGACCACTGCATACTCTTTCCTTGTAGCTACAATTTTTCTGGTAGCATTTGGTTTGGCTTGTCGGGTGTCTAAGCTGCAGGCTTTTTCCTGCCGTGAGCCTTTTCTCCGTATGACTCCGGATGCGGTTCAGCTTCGGACTATGCCTTCCTTTTTGCTCAAAGTGGTTCCAGACTTTCATTTGAATCAGTCCATTTCTTTGCCTGCTTTGGACAGGGACAGAGATGATGCTGAGTAACGCCTTGTGCATTCCTTGGATGTCAAGCATCATTTACTGCACTACTTGGAGGTTACTAAGACCGTTTGGAAGTCTGATCGCCTGTTTGTACTCCATAGTGGAGGTAAGCAGGGAGCACCAGCGACATGGGAAATGATTGCCTGCTGGATTAAGGAGGTCATTACAGCTGCTGAGGTTGCCTTACCGAAGCAGATTAGACAGCATTCTACGAGGGATCAGACGGTATCGTGGGTGGAGCTTCGTTTGTTGTTGCGTGCTGAAACTTGAGTGGTGACATGGTCATCCTTGCACACCTTCTCCAAGCATTACCACTTGGATGTTTGGCTAGGGAGGATGCTACTTTTGCACGGGTGGTTTTGACTGGGCCACTGGCAGCCTCCCCCCTTTTCGGGATTAAGTTTTGTACATCCCACTTGGAATTGACCTACCCGAACGCTAAAGAATGAGAAATTACTACTTACCTGATAATTTTCTTTCCTTTAATGAAGGGTAGGTCAATCGCAGACCCACCCTCGCCTGCCAGGTTTGGATTTTATGGTTAGCCTTCTTAGGGTGAGCAATGGAGAGTATGATTCCTGCTCTTCGTTGATAACTGGTAAGTAGCTTCTCTAGCTCTTAGTTTGATAGTTATGTTCGTTCTTTTGGTTGAGCTCAGTGTTCCGGCTGGTTGAGAATCACAAATGGTTGCCTGTTGCTAATAATGTTCAAGTTTAATCAGGTTTGTCTGCAGTTTGGCTTTCCCAAAGAATACTAGCATGCTGTCTGGGTGGGACTATATAGCCGTGACGTCAGCTTTTGCTCCGTCTCCATCTGCTGGCTAAGGTGCATAACCCACTTGTTGGGATTGACCTACCCTTCATTAAAGGAAAGGAAATTATCAGGTAAGTAGTAATCTCCCCATTTCGCCTTGCCTGCCCACCTAGAAAGAACCATGAGCATCCTAAACTATGAACATGTGAAATTATATTCTGAGGATAAGAATCTGCACGTATCTTTTGTTAAATCTCTCATAAAGGCATAATCTAAACTTCTAATACTTCAGTTGCACAGTTTTGAGACTGGAAGAATGTTTATTGTATAATAATGTGAAGATTTTATTGCTCCTTTGGTCATCCACCATGTTTATCAGTCAACATGGTCATTCTTTAAAAAAAAAAAAAAAAAAAAAAAAGGACATGAATTTCTAATATTTTTCAATGTAAAATCTGGTCTAATACAGAAAAAAAAGAGGTCTATATCCCAGTTTATTTTCTCAACATCAGTTATTCATTCATCTGATCTTTTCATGAGCCATCAGCCGTAGAATAAATAGCAGAAAGCCATTATATGGGCAGATGTGTGTAATTGGACATGCTTCCATGAGAGAGAGTCATTGCTCATATTTAAGAATGCATAAAAAATTTGTTTTGATGAATACATTTTGGCAAGAAATTGCAACTTTCCACCTCTCTATGGAAACTTTTGTCATGTAATGTCCAAGTCCTTCGTGAAATTAAAATCTGGTGCAAATTTTGGCAAAAAACAAAAGACATCAAGTAAACGGTATCCAATCAGTGGCCAGCTCTTTTGAAAAACGAATGCCAAAAGTGATGGGCCACTGAAAAATATGCTTCATTGAGTCTGAAAATGAGATTCGAAAAAGCATTTTTTTTCCCCACAAGTAATTTCAAGGATGAAATCTCCACTTTTCACTTTTGGTACAAAATGTTTTTGTTCATACTGAAGGCGTTTAAACAGGGCCTCCATCCTTATCCAGGAACACTTCTATGCCCTGTTATTCCGAGAAGTCCGAGCTCTTGGTGTTTACATTATTTATTTTATCTGGTCTTGGACATCTCATGCTGTATTTGAGAAATTTTTTGACAGGGTCATTCAAATGCGCACCAAAAGAAGAAAGAAAAAAACCCAAGCTGGGTAACACATAATCAACTGGAAAATTAATAAATAGAAAATAAAATATACATTTTTTCCTATTCTCATCTGATATGTGAGCGATTTTGTTTTTATCCCACTAAGATGAAGACATTTCTCCGTGGGTTAAGGTTCTTCATCCATCAATGGAATTTCTGTGAAAAAAAAAAAAAGATAATTACTGATTTTGAATTTATGTACCTTTAACAAATGATGGGACCACCGTCTTGAATGTTGGTATATAAAAAACTTAAATAAATAAAATAAATAAATAAATATAATGCTTCAGTAAAATTAACCTGTTGCTCTTACAACCTTGTGTAATGTAATCTGAGCTTTATTGTTTATTTCATTTAATCCTAGCCTTCCCAGAACCCTGGGATACACATTAGACTTTATGTACTCACGAACAATTATACGAACAATTATACCTCCCCTCATCTGATTCCTGGACAGCATGGATACCAACTCTAACATGTGGACTAATTCTATTCTGAACTATCTCTAGTCCGGAATTTGTTATTTCTCTTTTCTTTAACTTAACTTTATCTCTTTTCTTCCAGCTACCTAAGCTTCCAAGTTCACGGTCCTCGTTTAATGTAACTTTGTCTCTTCCTTTACCTAATTATTTTTATCCCTGTTCGATGTAAACCGTCCTGATATGGTATTTAACCATGAAGGTCGGTATAGAAAAATGTTAAATAAATAAATAAATTATTGCCGAGTACCAACAATACGATTGCAAATTAGTGCTGAAATTGTTGCCCAAATCTCATCTTTAAAACCCCTCCCCCCCAACTATACCTGCAACAAGGGGATAAACCCAAGATGGAAAGATACATAACGTGTCACTTTCCTTCTCTCTTTTTTTTAAATAAGTTTCCCTTTTTTTATTTGAATCATTTTGGAGGTCCATCTTCAGCACATTTGCCTAGCTAACTTTGGTACTTAACCAGACAAATGCTGGGATTAGAAACCTCCACTGGGCTGACCACCCCTAACATAGCGGGATAACTTGTTATTCAGCTAAGTCAGGAGTGGTCAGGGGTTGTTCCGTGGCAGTGCGCTATTATCGGACTATGTTTGCTGGATAGCCCTGACTTTCTGCATTATCCGGCTAAAGTGCTGTGCCGTACCCTCAGGGGAAATTTTCAAAGGGATTTCTGCAGATAAATAAGTATTTACTTGAAGAAAAAAACCCTTTTAAAAATCCCCCCCCTTCCTCTATTCAAGGGAAAGGTGGGCCAGATCAAGTACATGTGGGGGATATTTTATTTAGTAATCCCCATGTGTATTTTAGCCTCCTTATACTTTATGCCTGCAAATTACATGAGGGTAAAAAAAAAAAAAAAAATCACCATGGCAGTGGCTGCTGCAGGATTTTCATAAAGTAAATTTCATAGGACCATTTCCCTCTGAAATCTGGCTAGCAAGCCCAAGAGCATTTTGAAAAGTAGTCTCATAATGTTCAATCTGGCAACTGGTATTAGGACTGTATGTGTGCTTATTTAAAAATAGTTGCACATTGCTTGGGGAGGAAGGAGGGGGAGGTGGGATTCAGTGTTGAGATGCATGCGGGAATTCGTATGAGTATCTGCCCAAAATGCCCCAAAATTCTCAACCAGGCAGACCGGAGATGGACAATTTTGGTCTTGATTTGCAGTCACTCATTATATTACTATGTTTTACATTTGAATAATTTTACTTCTTACATTTTTAGGTTTTCTTGGGTTTTTTTTTGTTTTTTTAAGACTGTTACTGTGACTAGCCTCTTAAGTATATAAATCCTCTTGCCCAGAGTCCCCTCTTCAGCTCTTTGTACTGCATTTATATTTTCGATATAAGAAAGGTCAGGAGAGCTCTGCCCCAGGTAATCTGGATGTATGATGGGAGAAAGCAGAGTTGCTTACCTGTAACAGGTGTTCTCTCAATGAGAGTGGTTGAGTGGCTTGGAGCCACTGAGTTTTCAAAGTCCATTGAGTTATTCTCATGGCTAGCCTGGCCATAGGAGTGACGTGGACCGTAGATTGATAGTGAGTTTGAGGGCATCGAAAGTTCCATGTTTGGATTGGCTCTTGATGACCCAGTCGCCCAGGTAAGGAAAGACACGTATGTGTTTCTTGCATAGATGGGCCGCAACCACTGCTAGGCACTTTGTAAATACACGGGGTGCCGAGGCAAGTCCGACTGGCAGCACCCGGTACTGAAAGTGTTGATGTCTCACTAGGAAGTGCAGGTACTTGCGGTGAGGTGGGAATATTGGAATGTGAGCATAAGCATCTTGAAGGTCCAGAGAACAGAGTCAATCTCCTTTTTGCAGTAGGGGGAAGTATGGTGCCCAAGGATACCATCCTGAATTTTTCTTTTCGTAGACATTTGTTGAGATTGCGGAAGTTTAAGATAGGGTGGAGGCCGCCTGTTTTCTTTGGAATGAGGAAATAGCGGGAGTAGAACCCTCTGCCCTGCTGTGCCCGGGGAACAGGTTCCACAGCCCTGGTGCCCAGAAAGGTGGACAGCTCTGACTCTAGAAGACTTGTGTGATCGTTTTGCATCCACAGAGGATTGGGAAGAAAGTCAGGGGGTACCATGAGAAAGTTTAGATGGAATCCCTGGGTTATGATGGATATAACCCATTGGTCTGTGGTAATGTTGAGCCAGTGGGTTTTGAAGTGGCGAATTCAACCTCCTACTGGCAAATCTGGTTTTAGATTTGTGGAGTGACTGCTGTTCTCTGAGTACGTTTCAAAATTCAGAGGCCTGGCCTGTTTGTGGTGGTGGCTGAGGCCTGGATATTTTGGGTTGTCGAGGATTTGTTCTCTGAGACAGCCTAGTAGGTCTCACGCGAGATGCAGGTGGGTAGTATCTGCATGGACGAAAAATTGTTTTCTAGATTCCCCTTCTAGTGGATCTTCTTATAGAAGAAGGGGCCTCGGTAGTCACTGTTGATAATTGCCGCAGGGTTTCATTATGGTCTTTTAATTGAGCCACTGCGTCTTGTATCTTGTCGCCGAATAGGTTTTCACTGGTACATGGTAAATCGGCAAGTTTGTCTTGGACTTCAGGTCTCAGATCAGAGGATTTTAGCTAGGCCCACCTCCTGGCGCTGATTCCTGTTGCTGACATGCGAGAAGCTGTTTCAAAGGAGTTGAACGCAGCACGAACCTCATGTTTACCAGCCTCAAGGCCTTTATGTAGTATGGCATTGAGACTATTTTGTTGCTGTTGGGGAAGAGAGTCAGTTATTTCTTGAACCTGCTTCCAGAGATTCCTTTGATACTGTGTCATGTAAAGTTGGTATGCAGCTATGCGTGACACTAGCATAGAACCTTGAAACATCTTGTGACCAAGATGTCAAGGAATTTTTGGTCCTTGCCAGGAGGTGTTGAGGAGTGTGGTTGCAGTCTCTGGCCTTCTTTTGTGCAGATTCAACTACCACCGATTGGTGGGGCAGTTGTGGTTTTTGGAATTCAGGAATATGTTGGACGAGATAAGTGGCATCTGTCCTCTTATTCACAGGCTGCACAGCACAAGGATGCTCCCAGAGATGATGTTGCAGATCTACTAGCACTTCGTGTACTGGGATACCATTACTTGTTTCGGTGCATCCACAAATTGGAGAACCTCTAATGTTTTGTGGCATGTGTCCTCTTCTGTAATAAGTTCAAAGGAAATTGTCTGACATTTCCTTAACAAAATTGGCAAAGGAGAGATCTTCTGGGGGAGATTTTGACCTTTCTTCTGGAAGAGATGGTTTTGATAAGATAGCCTCCGTAGATGTGTTGGTGTCAACATCTTCCCATGTGTCAGAAAAGGTCTCCTATCGAGATCCTGAAGGAGGGAAGAAGATTGGAAGAGGACGACAGGTGGGCACCGATGGATCCTTCAATGGCCTCAATGGAATACGCAGTGGCATCGATGCGGGCTTCGGTGGCATTGGAGGCATCGATGGAAAATGAGTGCCTCTTGGTCCCGAGAACCCTGATGGACCAGGCATCGGTGACAAAGGACTGGAATCCGTGCTTTCGTCATCTGAGGACCCTGGAATGGGAATCGGGGATTTCAGAGGTTTTGCAGGTTGCTTTGGCATCAGTGGCCCGGGTTGTGTTGGAAGGGCACCGATGAGTGTATCCAACCTGGTTAGCAACGGTGCAAATATCGATGGCTCCGGTGTCGGTATGGGGGCCGGCATCGATGGCTGTAAGTCTCGGAGCGCATAGAGCACTGCCTGGCAGATGAAACCTTCCAATTCCTCCCTGAAAGCTGGTGTAGATATCACAGCGACGAAACACAAACGAAGTAGATGCCAGAAAAGTCCTTTTCAAATTCTTTATTGGGTGGAGACGTATAAATTCAACAAGGAACACTCAACTCAGGCCAAGTTTCACCACTTTGCCAGTGGCTGCCTCAGGGGCTCAAAGTGACTTTCTCAAATTTGCAACAAATTTGAAAATATTCACTTATAACGTTAGCAATCAAAAGCCATCCTCAGTACACACGTATCTTATTGTGAAACAGATAGAACTTATGCGCTTGACGGCTCCATATACTTAATGGCGCCGCATACTTGTAGACTGCTAGTTGGCATGTATCGTCTCCACTCGTAGTGTTACATGCCAACTAGTAGTCTACAAGTATGCGGTGCCATTAAGTATATGAAGCCATCAAGCGCATAAGTTCTGTCACTTTCAGCCCCTGAGGCAGCCACTGGCAAAGTCGCGAAATTTGGCCTGAGTCGTACGTTCCTTGTTGAATTTATATGTCTCCACCCAATAAAGAATTTGAAAAGGACTTTTCTGGCATCTACTTCGTTTGTGTTTCTTCATGGCTTTTTTAGATTGCCTATCTTGTAGATATCACAGCTACAGGGGGTGGCAGGCTAGGCGTTACTGGCACCTGCACAGGAACTTGTGGGGGCTCAGAACCTGGCACAGATATTGGTGGGGATCGCCTTGGTTTCTTGGGTAGAGGGGGAATTGAAGGCTCCTCTACCTGTGTTCTATTTGCAATCGGCTTAATAGCCATAGAGGCTGATGCAGTGTTGGTGCCAGCACCGGGAGTCGACTTGCACCGGTGCCGGTGCTTCCCTCGGTGCTCGGTCCGGTCTTTCCCCAGCACCGAGGTAAATGATGTAGATGCCTTAGATGGAGTCGTGATGGATGGTCACTTCTGCCCTGGTACTCCCGGTGAGGTTTGTTAACTAATTTTTTCGATTCTCCTGCCGGTGACGATTGGGTGGATGTTGCTGGAGTCAACTTGATTTTGAACAGAGTCTCTATCTTGTTGAGGCGAGCCCACCTACCCTTCAGAGTCATCTGGGCACAACTTGGGCAGTTAGACACGTCGTGTGATGAGCCATGGCACAGTACACAGACATTGTGCGGGTCGGTGATCGACATGGTTCGGGGGCACTCCAGAACAAACAATACGTGATTGTTGGCCAAGAATATGAATGCTGATATTGTAAACCGTTGTGATCTTCATTTGGAACAACTGTATACAAAATGCCTACATAAAACAGACAGACATTTTCTGAAACCTTTTGCCATAATGACAGAGGTTGAGGCCCCGAAAACGGTCAACAGCCTGTGGGCACTGAAAAAGGTGAGTGTGGGAATCGACCAGGAATAGTGATTTTACTCACCGAACGATGGGAAAAATATCCCGATGGGAGACCCCTGTGAGGGAATCTTTTTCTGAAGTAAATTTTAAGGTTTTTCCGTGAGAAAATTTGTGTGAGAATTCTCACAGAGCTCCTAACCACAAGGCAAACTGCAGTGCGGAAAAAAAGCTGAAGGGAGACCCCTGTGGCTGCAGGGATCATGGCATGCTGGGCATGCTCAGTGTGCCAGTCAAAAGTTCTAGAAACTTTGACAGAAAAGTTTTCTGTGACAGGGCTCCGTCCTGTGACATCACCCCATATGTGAGGACTACCATCCTGCTTGTCCTGGGAGAAGTGGCTAAGCAGAAGATACTTCCAATAACTTTAAACCAAAGTTTATCTGCCTTCGTATTCTACATTCCTAAATCCTCTCCATAGTCTTAATTTAAGATCTGCAAATTGAGGCCTAAAAGATGCATTTTACTGGTTGGCTGAGTTTTCCAACATAGATTTCCTCATGATTACCTGTATTCTTCTTAGATAAGAGTTAGAATAAGAAACCAAGAAAATAATTACCATCCGCAATGTCAACACTAGGACTTGTTGATAGTGCTTCCCCGGGAACGCTGGTGACCTCCGTTCTTTCTGCGACGGGGGACGCTCCTGTTTGGCACACAGATGAGGAGTACGCACCCCGAAGGAGCTCAGAAGAACTCAACAAGCCATCACCTGCCTCCGGGTCCCTGCACAGCATGTCTGTCTCTGTGCCACCAGGATACGCTGGAGGATTCTGGTTATCCATGTGAGGAGGATTCCCCTGGCCTGCAGAGGATGCATGTCCTGGGGCTAAGGCATTCAGACCGCTGCTCACAGCCTCATCGTAGGAAGGCAACATGACGGGCATACCATCTACCACAATAAAGGCAGGGTCGCTAGAGCTGTTCTGTGCATTCCTGAAACCAATAAAAAGGAACTGTCAGTTTGGTAAACCACCTGTATACAGTTTACAGCCAGAATATGAGAAAAAAAAAAATAACACCATAAGAGGCGGTGACAGACTTCATCACCTAGAAACTATCAAGTTTCATACACATAGCTAATGGAACTATTTCCACGCAATGTTGTCAAGGCTGATTAAAACAGGGTGCTGGTAAACAGAGGACCTGAGTTTGATTCCCAGGCCTCTGCTCCCTGGGCCAGCCAGGGCTGGCGATGCTGTGGAGGCGGCATTCGCAGCCCACAAGAGGAGGGAAAGCTTTGGCTCTTGCTGGGCAGAGACACCCAGTGGCCATTCTCGAGGGACATGACTCCAGTCTCTGAAGGAGAAGGAGAAAACTACCAGGACAAAAAAAAACAAAACAAAGGGAGTCTGAAAATCATGGGCATTTGTGACAGTAAAGATGGCACAGATTAAAGCCATTGGAAACCTTTCTGGTTTTGGGATATCCCCAATGAATGTGTAATACAATATATTTGCATACAATGGAGGCGGTGGATGCAGTTATATTTCATGAAAGTCCATCTTATACATACTCGTTGGAGGATGTCCTGAAAACCAGATCGGTCTGTGGTTCTCAAGTGACTGACCTGCCCACTGCTGCTGCAGCCACAGGAAACGCAATGATACTATCGGTGTGTTCTTAATAGCATTTTTACACTTTTCGTGTAGATCCATTGGTCAACAGCATAGTCAGTGTGGAAAAATGTGGCAAATGGTTATCTTCATAAACTCCTACAAGAGCAGTCTGAGAAGCCTGCATCAACACCAACATTACTTTATCTAGCTGAATATCATCAATGTCTGTTTTAGTTTTAAGTGCGTTTGCACACTAGAAAACCCCAAATTAGTCAATCAGAATGCTCCATTAGAGTTTGTTCCATTATGATATATTGCAATCAGGCAATATTAAAAGCCTGACTAAAACGTTTAAAGTGATACTTTGGCTGATATATCCATTGTCTTGTTTCTGTATTCTACCAGTCAGTCATCAATGACCGGGATCAGGATGTCCGCCCTCCCCCACCATCACCATCCCACCTTCATTCCCAGGGCAGTAAAGTTTACAAACCTTGGAAGAAAATGTGTCTTAATCTTTGTCTGGAAGATCCTGGCAAGGATAACAAGGAGGAGCACCAGCAGGACACTGGTAGCTGTGAATGCAACTATTTTCCAAGTGGTCAGGAGAGTTTCCTGTGTCCTGGGCCAAGACTGCTCTGTTACAGAAGAGAAAAGGGGGGGTAACTTCTGTGACTTTCTTCACAAGCAAAGCCATTTCCTTTCTGCTAACAGTTCCAGCCCTCGCCCTGCCCTGATAAAGAGTGTACAAGGAACCCAGGCAGATATATAAAATCATATCCTCAAAATCAAGTTAAATGGTGCACCCGGTATCTCTAGAAAGCATAGGTCAATGAAAAGCCAATGAATTAAATATCAGTTAAAAAATATAAAAAAGATACGCACAATGATCTTGTATTATACATTTTTGGAAGTAAGCCTGCCTATATAAAACTCACAATTAAGATTACTTGAGAGGTATCTAAAAAAAAAAATCATATAAAGTGGATACTGAAAATCTACACCCCCTTACACATTTCATATTGTGTTACGTCAGTGTGTCAGCTTTGCACGCATTTAAATGAGATTTTTACCATCACCCATCAGGGCCAAAACTGCTTTATTGGGAGACAAAGCATACACATATCCAAAGAACAAAACTGAAATCCAACACGTGGATAAGTCTCCATCCCTTGTGACTCATGACTTGATGGTAACAACTCTGGCAGCTGCGAGTCTGCTGGGATAGGTCTCCATCAACTTTGCTCGCCTAGATTTATCAGTATTAGACTATTCTTCTGTACTAAATTATTCAAGCTCAGTTAAGTTCTTTGGGGCGTGTTAATAGGCAGCAATCTCATGCCATACATTTTCAATTACATTGAGGTCGGGGGCTCTGACTGGAAGCCATGCTAGGTCATTCATCTTTTTGTTCCTGAGCCACTCCAGCGTCGCTCTGGCCGTGTGCTTCAGGTTGTCGTCATGCTGAAAGGTGAATTTCTATCCCAGTTTTAGCTTTCTTGCAGAGAGCAGCAGGTTTTTCTCAAGTACTGTTCTGTACTTTTATCCATTTTCACTTTTGCCCTGACAACTGCCCCGGTTCCTGCCAGTGGGAAACATTCCCATAGCATGATGCTGCCCCCACACTTCACCAGCAGGGATGAGGTTCTATGAATGATGTGCTGTGTTGGGATTGCGCTGAATTTAATGCTTTGCTTTCAGACCAGAAAGCTCTATTTTACTTTTATCAGACCACAACAATTTTTTTTTTCCAAATGGCTACAGTATCCCTTAAGTCAGTGGTCCCCAAACCTGTCCTGGAGGGCCACCAGCCAGTCGGGTTTTTGGGATATCCACAATGAATATGCATGAGAGAAAATTTGCATGTTATGGAGGCGGTGCATGCAAATTTTCTCTCATGCATATTCATTGAGGATATCCCAAAAACCCGACTGGCTGGTGGCCCTCCCGGACAGGTTTGGGGATCATGCCTTAAGTGTTCCGCTGTATACTCCAAATGGGTCTCAAGATGGGCTTTTCTTGAGCAGTGGCTTCCTTCTTGCCACTCTACTATACAGGCCAGATTTGTGGAGTTTTTGTCACATGCATTCATATTTTCAATGTACGGTTATAGTTTTGGCCATGGAAACCTGTGGTTCTTTCAAAGTTGCCGCTGGCCTCTTGGCTGCCTCCCTGATCAGTCGTCTTCTTGCTTGGTCATCCAGTTTGCAGGGACGTCCTGATATAGACTAATTCTTAGTGATGCCATACACCTTCCACTTCTTAATAATCATCTTTGACCGTGCTCCCTGGGATATTCAAGGACTTTGCAAATCTTTTTATAATAAAAATAATGATACCCATCCCCAGATTTGTGCCTTGCCACAGCTTTGCCCCGGAGTTCTTCTGACAGCTTCTTGGTGCTCATGGTTGGCTCTTTGCTTTGAAATGCACTTACCCAGCAGAGAGAGCCAACAGGAACTGCTGAATTTATCCTGTCATCGTGTGAATTAGTACAATTTAACATCAGTAGTGGCCAATTCACTTGAAGATAATTGGTTACACCAACATTTTAAGTATTTAGGATTGCTACAGAAGTATAAGGGGGACACTTACCAACCAAGCTACTCCATGTTTTTATTTCTTAGTTTTCTTAGAAATTCTGGAATGTATTTTTTGCTTGGCAGTTGTGGGGGTGGGATGTGTGGATGCTTGAGACAAAACACTAGTTTAATGCATTTTACTTCCAGGCTACAAGGCAACAAAAAAGGTGAACATTTTGGAAGGACTTTCTATTGTCACTATCAGGGTCATTTTTTTTATTGTGCGATGTGCTGGTATTGCGTGCCCTACCGCATACGATAACGGCCGCATCACGGTGCTGTTATTCAGATTAGGGGAAGGTGAGGAGCGTGGGCAGGGTTTGGGCGGAGTTATCTCCCAGCAGCGCTGCGAGCGATAATGTTTTTCACATGGTCGCCGGCAGCACCGCAGGAAATAACTTACACCTTTTCCTGCGGTGCTATGGAGGCAATACTGAGCTGTGCGGCTGCACCACGGTGGGCGATACCACACTGCTGCGATGCAGTCGGCTGCCCACTATCGCCCCCTTTTTTTTTTTGCTGAAATAAAGTATTCCACTGCAGTTGATTATGAAATACAACAAGCAAATTAATGGTCTGTTTTCTGGGAAGTGACTTTTCAGATAATAATCCTACCTGTTTTGACACATAATACGTCATAAGAGGGAGACCATTTCCCATATCGGCAGGTGCTGTATTTATAATCGCTGGTCAGTGTGTAACCAGGATAACACGAAAACTCGACCACCGTCCCATGGTTGTAATGCTCGCAAGGCTGTGGGTGACAAATATAATCTCCATGGTTCACCATCGGTGGCAGAGGGCAAACTTTAGGGGGAAGGGAAGAAAAGAGGAACAAGGGAAGAAAAGAGGAACAAGGAAATCAACAATGGCTGACTTGTCACTTCGAATGTCCCAAGTTTGGAGATTTAGTACTTCATTTAAAAAGACAAGGCAAAAAAAAATTAGCTGGCAAAACAGTGGGCATTTGGCATATGCAGCAAATTTTACATTTGCATCAGATTTAAGGTTTGTATTGTGTAAGAAAACTCATTTTACCACTCTGCAAAGACAAAAACTGCCCAAAACAATTCTGCAAAATGACCGCAATCATTTTGATGTTCTATTCTGAAACAGCGTACATTTTGTAGAAGGCATACATTTGGCACAAGTTTGAGCACTAAAGCTAAGAAAAGCAGTGCAAGATCTTTGCACAATATTTCAATCCTGCCCTGTCTTTCTGGGATAAAGGAATGTAGAAATATAGGTTAGCAAACAAGTTGTAGGCAATACCTTTTTATTGGATTAATGCAGTACATTTTCTAGGCACTTTCCAAGCTATGCTGCCTTGATCAAGTCAGTGAACAATAAGATAAGGATGATGGCAGAATATTCAAGTAAAACTGCAGGTTGGATTACATCAGTGTTAGTTTTCAAACCTATCAAGAGCTGTGAGATAAAAAGAGGGTCATGGGCCTGTGCAAGGCGCCCTAGGCAAAACATAACCAGCCTTGCACTCTCCTCACTTCCACCCATGCCCCCCTCTCCGCACACAATTAAGGGTTACGCATTTATAACAGATTTTACATGACAAAGGTCATTCAAAGTAGTCTTTCTGACATGAAAATATCACATGTATATTATATTTACATACACTGCTATGGTACGAACCAGAAAACTCTGTAAAACAGATACTTGGAACCCATATGGAATAGTAATTTCTGGTGGGTGTGGGTTTGACCCTCAGAAAGTCATGAGTGAACTGAATTGTAACTGCAACAAAGTAAACCTTCAGACCCACCTCCATGTGGACGCCATCCCCACCACCTCGTCCTGTGAGATCTTCCTTAACTCCCTACTTGCCCTTGGTTTCAGACAACTCATCACCTCCCCCACACACAAAGCAGGTCATACCCTGGACCTTATATTCGTCAACTCCTGTATACACTCTCCCCACTCACCTGACAGTATCCCTGTCCCATGGTCAGACCACTCGCTTATCAATGTTCTCCTCTCCATAAAATTGCCCTCCTCTACCATCTCCACACATAGTAACAAAATCTCCTTTCGCAAACCATGCGCCACTGAAGACCTCATCTCTGCTTTTGACAATTTTACCAACAACCTAGACCTCACCAACCCCGATGGTGCCCTTTCCTCCTGGAACAAGCTCACCACTACCATAGCCAATGAAATTTGCCCTATCATCAATAAAGAAATACACCACTCTCAGTCAGCAAAAAAAAACCCCTGGTACATCACTGATTTAAAAAAAATCTAAAAAACGACCTTAGAAGTAAAGAAAGAACCTGGTGCAAAAACTCTACCCCTAAGCAAGCAGCCATTTACAAATCTACACTACATGCCTACAGACTCTCTACCCTCCAAACTAAGAGTGACTATTACTCTGCAATTCAACGCAAATGTTTTATTCTCGTATGTGGCAGAACTCACTAAATCTACCCCCTCCCCCCTCTGCAACAGATGAACAAGACAATAGCAAATGCGAAGAACTCGCCCTCTATTTCAAAAATAAAATATCAAACCTCCTCCTAAGGTTCCCTTCCAACCCCTCTCCAGCCAATCCGCTCCCCAAAAATCCCAACCTCAAATTCGAGTTTCTCGATTTAACCTCCGCCAAGGAAATCGAATCCATTTAAAAAAAAATCAAACCTGCTACACACACCTCTGACACTATCCCCACTAAAGCACTCCTTTCCATTCCCTCCATCATCGCAAAACC
The DNA here is from genome assembly GCF_901001135.1 of Rhinatrema bivittatum. Taxonomy (NCBI): domain Eukaryota; kingdom Metazoa; phylum Chordata; class Amphibia; order Gymnophiona; family Rhinatrematidae; genus Rhinatrema; species Rhinatrema bivittatum. The sequence continues at coordinate 36,316,832 of NC_042617.1, read as the reverse complement.
CTTGTCCAACATAATCAACTGCTCCCTCTCCCATGGCAAAGTCCCAGTCCCCCTCAAATTTGCTGTTGTCAAGCCTCTTCTCAAAAAGCCTACCCTTGACCCCACCAACCCTATCTCTAACCTTCCCTTCATATCTAAAATTATGGAAAAGATAGTCAATTCACAGCTCTCTGACTATCTGGAAGACCATAATATTCTCCACCCATCTCAATTCGGCTTCCGTAAGTTTCGTAACACGGAAAACCTCTTACTTTCACTGACTGGCACTCTCCTCAAGGGCATGGACCACGGACAATCCTTTATCCTTGCCCTTCTTGACATATCATCTGCCTTCGACACTATCAGTCACAAAATCCTCCTTACCCGCCTAACTGAGATTGGCATCTCAGGCACAGCCATCCACTGGTTCTCCTCCTACCTCAATAATAGAGGCTACGCTGTAAGAATTGCAAATTCCGAATCATCACACATCCCCCTTACCCAAGGTGTCCCACAGGGCTCTTCACTATCCTCTACGGTCTTTAATATATATCTGTTACCGCTCTGCCACCTCCTCTCCGACCTTGGTCTTAAGACCATATGCAGATGACGTCCAAATCCTCATCCCTATTCAAGAATCCCTCACCAAATCTCTTAAGTTTTGGCAAACATGCCTCGTCTCCATTAATATCCTACTCTCTAACCTCCACCTTGCTTTAAACTCCTCCAAAACTGAACTCCTCATCATTTCAAATCACCCTGACCGGACGCCACCATCTGCTTGTGACCTCACCCTCCCCTCAAATGCTCTTCCCTACTTCGTGCGAGATCTCTGTGTCTCTCTAGTCCACCAACTAAACTTCAAAAACCACATTAACACAATCATAAAGGGAGGTTTTTTCAAGCTCCACATCCTCAAAAAACTTAAACCCTTACTCCATTCGCAAGACTTCCGCACAGTCCTGCAAGTGACAATGCTATCAAAAATGAATTACTGCAATTCCTTACTTCTAGGCCTTCCCTACTCTACTATTAGACCCCTGCAAATGTTACAAATACACATAAAGCCGACCACATCACCCCTATTCTTAAGGAACTCCATTGGCTTCCCATCTCCTCCTGCATCAGATACAAAACCCTCACCATTATTCACAACCACAATCACTCCTGGCTTGAGGATGCCCTTCCCTTAAATGTGCTCACCACACTTCCACCAGAGAAAGAGCCCTATCCATTGCAGGCCCCTCCCTCTGGAACACTATGCCACTTTATCTCAGACTAGAACCATGCATTTGGAAATTCAAAACAGGGGTTAAAACATGTCTCTTTAAAATGGCCTACCCTGACTCAGATCCTACGTAGTCCCCCTGCTCCCTCTACTCCTTCAGAGAAAGAGCCCTTGTCAATACCGTACTTATAGCCTTCTCCTTTATTCCTTTAATTGTACTCTGATTTGTCTCCCATATCTCTGCACCTCCTTATATACCCCCTTTTAAACCCCTTATATACCCCCTTCCCCTGTCCTTAAACCACACCTTTCCCTATAGCAACCCTGCTAGACTATATATAGTTGCCTTTCTGAACGTATAATTTGATATGTCATATAAAGTGTCTTTTGTATGTACTAGTTAAAGATAATGCATATTATTATATATAATACCTTTTGGAGTGTATAATTTATATGCAGTGTATAAGTTTATCCACAGTGTATAAGGTTATACACAGTCCCTTTTTGAGTGTATAATTTGCAATGTTACATATTATGTTCTTCTGTTTTCCATCAGGTACTGTTCCTTCTCCTTTCCCTGTTTTTCCCTCTCTTCTCTCGACCCTTCTCTCTTCCTATCTGCTTCCCTCCCCCCACCCTGGTTTTTTGTATTTTCCTCCTTCAGTTTTATTGTAAACCGGCATGATGTACCCACAAATGTCGTTATATAAAAGCTAATAAATAAATAAATACCAAAATAGCACTAACGGCCAACACTTAAACAGAAACAACCCTACCTATGAAAAGGTAGCACTGCAAATATTTCACCAGGTCCCAAAACACCAATACACCTTCTATTAGGAAAACAGAACACGCGAGGCTGCTATAGATCCCTACCACAGAAAACCACACATTATCCAAATACTTCATCTCAGTCACACATGCAGAACATAGACAGACCCTCACCACATATAGAATAAAGGGAAGATAAAGTATAAATCAAAACATGCAAACAAAACAACTGGAAACTGCAACAAGCCAGACTCTGTATACAGAACAATGGAAAACTAGAATCACTATAAAGCACACAAGGAATTTCCTGAAAAACTGGAGCTAATCTCCCTTAGGAAATTCCTCGACAGGCCCAAATTCTTAGCTCTGTATTTCACTGTCTGAATTTGTACAAATATAATTTTTAAAACAAGAACCAGAGACAGCTTTGCAAGTCTACTTCTTTTTATTCTTTATCAGATGCATACACCATGACAGGGGATGAGCTGCCAGCAAGATTTATGATCTATTAAATGTGATAATAAGCATTTAACAAATCAGCTAACTGTATCCATGCTCATAAGAACATAAGAAGTTGCCATACTGGGTCAGATAGAGGATCTATCAAGCCCCCAGCAATCTGTTTCCAACAGAGGCCAAACCGGATTACAAGTACCTGGCAAGTACCCACACATTAAATAGATCCCATGCTACTAATACTAGCAACAAGCAGCCACGATTCCCAATTATTAATAGCAGTTTATGGACTTTTCTTCCAGGAACTTATCCAAAACCTTTTTAAATCCAGCTACACTAACTACCCTAACCACATTCTCTGTCTTTGGATTATTGTCTGATGCGACTTGTTCATTTTTCTTTTTTAATTTTTAATGAATGCTTCATCTGCACCATGCATAGAACATCATATATGGTGATCTACGAATGTCTTAAAATAAATAAATGGGCTGCCGCCGCCGTGCTGTGTGCATTTAACATCAGCTGTGGTGCTCTGCCATCCTGCGGTTGGTGGTGGTGAAAGCGGAACAGTCACATGCCTAAGAGGGGTCAGGAGCATAAATCTGCCACCTCTTTCACCAGATGCCCTAGGTCTCGGCCTTGGCACATTCGGGTAACACCACAGAAGATACGGCACATGTCTGTTGGAAATTGCTTTAACCCCTGCACAGAGAGTCACAGCTGCTTGAGAAACAAACCCCAGTCTGAGATCCGCTTTATTCTGAAAGCTCTAAGAAAGCACTGCAGACAAGACAAGTGACATGGCAAGCATACAACTACAATTTACTCAACAGTACTGTGATGGCAGGTAAGCACTATTAGGCCCGTCTCCTCTGTGTAATGCCACAGATCCCAGTTTCTTGAATTCTGTTAACCGGTTTTTTTTGTCCCCGGCACATGCCCTGGGAGGCTGTTCCATGCATCCACCACACTTTCAGTGCATCTAACCCAAATCTAGAGGAACATGTTTTTACAATTCTCTTTATCTTGCAAATATCAGTAGAAAATTTTTTTATTTTTTTTTAAGAGAGAGAACACAAATATTTACAAAGGATGCAGATTCGTGTGCGCGCGTGTGGCTTTACATTCCAAACAAAAATGCAGACTGTTGCTGGGACAACTTGAGTACTTCCTGCTTCAGTTTAAAGACTGAACACTCACTTAGAAATTCTAGAGTGAAATCTCTAAAATGTCAAATTCATAAACATTTATGCTTTTTTTTTTTTTTTTTTTAATGAAGAGGGGGGGGCTGGTGTTAAATCATCAACAGAAAAATAGGGGATACACTCCTTTTCTTATTAACTAAGGATATAATTGAAGCTATAAATAAAATTATGAATTGTTCCAAATTTGTACAATACAAGCCCTTTTTTTGTTTGGAGGGGGGGGTTAGTTTTTGACTTAGCGGCTTCCTCTTGGCTTCCGGCTCAATCAGATAGGACCTCGTCTAAAGCAATGGCACCAGAAGCCTTCATTTGCTACTACCCTTTTTCTACCTCCCTTTCCCTTCTCCCTGCTTTTCAACCCTCTTCCATCTAGCCCAGCCATCACAGGGACAGTCCTCACCCAGGGACTATGTACTGCGGCTTCCTTTGGAACCAGGCACTCGTGCAACCTGAGCCATGGCCACTAGGTGTCACTGTTGTGCAGAGGCTGGAGCTCTGAGACCGTTTTATTTTGCAGCATTAGATTTTTCTTTTTTTTTTCAAAAGTTATAGAATTATTCGGGGGAAAAAATATTGAAAGTCAGGCCCTTCTACTTTCTGTGTAGTGCTTTGGTCTGCTGGCTGCTTTGTGCCAGCACTGTGATATTTCTGCAGTTCAGTGCAGTACCACCACCACAGGAGCCAGTCGCAGATGGCACTGCATTTTGGGTTGCTCATCTACAGCAGTGACCTCGGGATAAATCGCTGCAGCGATGCACGTGAAAGCTGGACCGTATGCCAACATATTAACAGTGCCTCTCCTCTACAGCAAAGGAAGCAGGGAAAACATACGTTTATTTGGTGCTTTACATTCGTACTAATATCTCAAATAGCCTTCAAACGGGCTGTTTATTATTTACCTCTTGTAACTTCTAATAATCTGGTGCCCATAAAGCAGGACCAGAGAATGAGGGGTAGGGGTGGTGAGGGGGAAAGAATCCTGGGTCCACTCCAGAGATCAGAGAACACCCAGTGTTGCCATGGCAACACCGGCACATGATCCGAAAGCGAGCGGGTGTGGGCTCCTCTTCAGCCCGCATAGCGGTGCCTTCAAAATTTGGGAACCTGGGCAGTAATCTATGTTGTCTGCGGCTACAGGCGGGCCTGATGATATCAGAGAGGTTAGTAGGGGAAAAAAAAAAAAAAAAAAGTGTACGAGGTCATCAGATCCAACCCTTTGATACCAGGCAGATCATATACTTTGCAGAGAGAATACAGTCTTGTGCCAAACAATGCTTTCAGGAGCACCGCCACATGTTATCACTGTCCTATTTCTGCTGTATATTAACACAGAAGGATGGAGGTAAGCTCCAGGGTGCGGCTTCCATACGGAAACATTGCTGACTGCGGAATCCTATAAATCATAATTATGGGTATCAACAATGCTAACAACCATTGTAAGCAAAGCCCCTGGCCTACACAGCCCCCTCTTGATAACCTGGTGTTCCCCTAGATCTGGTCCATTGGTATAAAATTCACAGCAAAGCTTAAAACATTCCCATTCTTTGACAAATTAAAACAAAAAACAAAAAACAAAAACAAACCCCACACCAAGCAATAAGTAAGAAAAGGCCTTACCTTTCACATCAAGGCACCGAGGTGGGCTGTCTGACCAGATGAGGTTAGACATGCACTCGAGGAACTCCGATCCCTCTAGTCTGTATCCGGAAAAGCACTGATAATAGAGCACTCTTCCAACTGGGAAGGAGGACTCGGATTCGGATATATTTACATAACTGTGCGAAAGAACCAATGGCCTCGGGCAACCTGCACATTAAGAAGAAATAGGATTTAATCATTAAGAGAGCATCTTAATAATTCTGCCTGCTTGAATTAGGAAGGGAAGGCAGAACAAGCTGTGGGCCCGATTTTCGCAGCTCTCTTTCTATCCTGTGCCCATGGGAAAAGAAAAGCTTAGAAAATCAGGCTGTACGTTATCAGTCAAAAAATGGAGACACTAATACCAGAAATGAAAGTGTTTATTTATATATATATTTTTTTTTTCTCATATCAACCATCACACTCCCTCTCCTCCCTAACCACAGCACTTTCTTCCTTCCCTGTTAATCTGATGTTGCTGGTCTGCTGCTGCTGTACTTTCCCTCCTCTGCATCACTGATGGAAGGGCAACTGCAGGTCACTTCCTTCTAACAGCCCACGGGAGCAGACACAAGTGCACCCATCTTCTTCTGGCCCACGCAGGCAGATGCGTGCCTGCCTCTACCTTCCTCCGGTCCACACGGACTCATGCAAGCCTGGCATCTTCCTCCTTCCGGCCCATGCAGAAGAAATATATATATATATAATCCATAAATAAAAAAAATCCATACTTCATTGGTTGAAGGTAATCTCTGAAATGTCTGGCTGGCCTGAACAGAACCAGAATGTTTCCCCTTATTACTCACCAGAAAAAAAAAAATTCAAATCCTGTTGTCACTTCAGTAAACAATAGGGATGTGCATCGTTTTTATGATGAATTAAAATATCGTACGATATTTCATAATTCGTCATGTATCGGGGGTCCCCGAAAATATTAGGAAAACCCCACGAAATTACGTGTGGTTTTCTTATCGTTTTTTTTGGGGGGGGGAAGGGCACATAGAAACCCCCCCCCAAACCCACCCCAACCCTTCTGATCTAATTAATTACAATCCCCTACCCTCCCGACCCCCCCCCCAAAACTTGCCTAAAGTCCCTGGTGGTCCAGCGGGGGTCCCGGGAGCAATATCCCCCTCTCGGGCCGTCGGCTGCCACAAATCAACATGGCACCAATGGCCCTTTGCCCTTACCATGTGAAAGGGGCTATCGGTGCCATTGGCCGGCCCCTGTCACATGGTAGGAGCAATGGATGGCCAGTGCCATTTTTTAAGATGGCACGGGCCATGAGCCATTCATTGCTCCTACCATGTGACAGGGTCTGGCCAATGGCACCGATAGCCCTTATCACATGGTAAGGGCCACCCGTGCCATTTTGTTTATTGGCAGCCAATGGCCAGGGAGTGGGAGATTGCTCCCGGAAACCCCGCTGGACCACCAGGGACTTTAGGCAAGTTGTTTTTTTTGGGGGGGGGGGGGTCGGGAGAGTGGGGAATTGTAAATAATTAGATGTGAAGGATCGGGGTGCACGCTAACGGGTTTGTGTTAGCGCACACTAACGGGAGCAAGCGCTAAACTGAAAACGATTCTATACGGAAAAAAAAATGCCAATCCGCGGGAATACGAACTTTTCCCGCGGCTACTTCAAATCGAAAGCGGAAACGATTGGGCACCCGATGCACATCTCTAGTAAACAATGATATGAACTCCTTCCAAAAAAGTCACTCAGAACTTATGTACCTACAGTACCTGAAGATACCTACAGTACCAAAAAGTGGAATTAGATAAAAATTTGTAGCAAACCTGTCATTCCAAAACAGCACCAACTGCCAGAAATCAAACAACAACCCTGTGAAAAGACAACGCTACAAATATTCCACTAGGCCCTAGAACACCAATACACTTCCTATTGGGAAAATAGAACAAGTTGGATTGCTATAGATCCCTATAGAGAAAATACATGCTAGCAGAATATGTCACGACAGTCCCACACACAGAATGAAAAGCAGCAGCAAATAAAGAATAAGACTGTAACTAACAGCTGCGCAGGCGCACATGTACACACCTATGCCGGCTCGCTTCCAGAGATGTAGTCACTTTATAACATAAACCCACACATGGTATAAAATAGGCCGTACGTGCATACGTGTGCACAATTTTAAATGGACGCTGGCATCTGCGCGCAAATGCCGCATCTATTGCATAAGTGGGGGAGGGACTTTACTAGAAACGCACGCCAACATAATTACCGGTTAAACTACTTCATTCCCAGTTTGCCCAGGTAAAGGATAGGACTTCCTACCCCCCCCCCCCCCATTTAAATAGCCTTCCTTTTTCCCTCTTAACCATGACCCTTAAAACCCTGCTGACATGCCTATATATCTATTTGTTTCAGGACTTACATCCATCCATAGCAGAAGTAAAATTACGTGGTAGGGGTTCCTGGCGTGCACTTGTGCGTGCAAATTTCTATGCGCTGTTTCATTCATAAGTTCAGGAATGCCTACGCCCTGCCCCTTTTTTTGGACCTTTTCATTGGTGCACGTACAGGGAGATACACGCGTACACGGGCACCTATTAAAATCCGACAATCGCACGCCCTCCTAACTGGTGCACGTATCTCCTGGTTTTGCCGTGCGTAAGGCTTTCAAAATTTACCCATAACTGGCCATAAGTAAGAAACGGAAATATGCAGACACAATCTGAATTCTCTTTGCTCTGCTGTCCACGCCAGCTTCATCCCTCCCTGCCTCTCTTTGAATGACAGGAGGGGAGGGAGGGGCTGTTTTAGGTAGCAGAGTGGCACTTCTTTGCTGTGCTCTGTCTGCTCCAAGGCTTACCCTCTCTTTCCTCTCCTCTTCCCTGCAGCTGCCTGAAGCAGGAAGCAGAGGGATGTTTTCTGTTGCCTGACATTGGGGACCCTGTCAAAAAAAAAAAGTCAACAGGGCAGAGCCCTGAGTGCTCATGCAACAGGACCTCTGCTAGGCAGGGCTAGGTTTGCTGCCCCTTTTGCCCATAGGTAAAAGCAGCCCATCTAAGAAGAGGGAGACCATTTCTCAATATGTATACAATAATAGAATCTAAGTAAATAAATATTGTATGGTTATTATTGCACCAGCGCTATTGGTTTAATAACTCTAAAGGGGGCTCACTAGTGCTCTGTGTTTCAGTAATTTAATCTGATGAGTACGGTCTGCATTAGGACATCAGCGTTATTACCATATTTTACTGTATTAACGACACGATAGAATCACTTGCGTATTTCTATCTTGTTCTCTCAATACAATAATACTTTGTAAGTATGAGGTTTGTTCTACTGGCTCTGCTTTGCATGCTAGCAGAGGGCATTAGGTACAAGAACTCTAAAAGGATGTGCTAAGTCCTAGAAATGTCAGCCCTGAAGACACTTAGGGCCTTTTCCAATAAAGATATTTTCCAGAGGCATAAAAAGCAGAAAAGTCCTATCTAAATAAGGTTCTTAGGTGGCTTTGGATTGAAAACCGTTTTGCTTTTCTTGGTAAGCCGGGGATCTCCAGGAACTCAAATACATTCGCAAGGAACTATTATGCCATATGCTTGTCCCATTTTTTTTTTTTTTTATTCCACCTGAACTCAGGACCCAACTCCAGAGCATTAGACAAGCTAACCACGGTCTTGGTCTGGGGGGAGGATTAAATGAAGTCTGATGGTGCTATAACCCCAGTTGGGACAAACTCCAATTGAGCTAGAGGTTATAGGACGATGAGGAAGCTACCAGGCAAAAAAAAAATTTTTCGATAACTGTACAATCCAAAACGTTACAGCACATGAACCAAGCGGTTATTAAATTAAAAAGCCCAGCCGCTTTTCCCTGTGATAAACTAAAAAGGTGCAGGAGAACTTAAAAAAATATAAATAATAATCCTCACAACCGGGCACGACGATTGCCTCAGCAGTTTGTGAAAGACGGAGAATGGAGATTTTGAAGCTGGCAATCACAAACACGTACAAACAAAAAGATACGGCCCCTTTACATTCTGCATACAAAAGTGCTCTTAAATCATCTTCCCACCTCCACCCACTCCTCCCTCAGCATGCCAGCAACAGCATAAGCAAAACCTTGTTTGGTTTAAATATATATTTATTGCAGTGTGCTCGGAGTCGGTGTGCTCTGTTCATTTTAAATAAAAAAGGAGAAATTCAGTTCTTGCACATGTTAAACAAGGGAAAAAGGATTTTTTTATCCCCAGAGCCTGTTGCAGTTTGTGATAAATGAAAGGTTTAGCGACTAAAAGGTGGGACTGGGCTGAAATTAAACTCTGGACTGGTGCCCCATTTTGGTTTCCTCCTGTATTTAAATTTAAAAAAAAAAGGGATAACACGCGGAGAATAATAGTTTGCATGAAGTTCGTTCACATGACCCTAACAGGTGGCCTAAGATGTTTTTAAAATGTAGATGCGCAAAACCTCTTGTGCTTCTAGACTCCATACTGGCTTAAAGTTCCTTTCCGAGTCAGGCCCCAGTGGCTCAGAGGCAAGTGCCGAAAACTTGGTTTGAGTCCCTGAGTCAGCTGCATGCATGCAAGTGAGGGCAGGGTTCAGAGCCCCACTGGAGGGAGGGAGTGACAGTAACACCAGACGGCCGGATTTAGAGCCTCTGATGCAGGGTTCCAGGAGGAGGCCCTGGTGCATGGGCTCACGGTCTCAGGAACGTTGCCTCAATGACCACATTTATCTATTTATTTATACATTTTTCTATACCGATATTCGTAGCAACATCATATCGGTTTACAGTATAACAACAGGTGGTGAATTACATTGAACAGGTAAAGGGTTGGGATACACAGGGACAGAAAGATTAGGAGGAAAAGTTACAGGAAGTCGGTCAAACATCAAATTTAAATTTGAAACGGGAGGATATTAAAAAAACAGGGGGACATTAAACATCAAATTTAAATTTGAAACAGGGGGACATTAAAAAAACAGGGGGACATTAAACATCAAATTTAAATGTCCCCCTGTTTTTTTAATGTCCCCCTGTTTCAAATTTAAATTTGATGTTTAATGTCCCCCTGTTTCAAATTTAAATTTGATATTTAATGTCCCCCTGTTTTTTTAATTTGAAACAGGGGGACATTAAAAACAGAGGGACAAAACTCCCCAGGTACTTGTGAATGAAGGCAGGTAGCACTAGCCTCTCTCAACACTAATTCTGAGTGAGTGGGGAAAAAAGGAGAAATGGAGGAACTATTGAGAGAAAATAAAAATGAATGCCTTTCCCACATGGCAGCTCTACAGAATCGTTTTACCAGTTTTGTGTTGAGCATTAAAAGCAGGAGTTTACAATGCCATGTGATGCTGTGGATGTTAGTGCTCCAGACCTGTGTCGAGTGGAGTGAGTAGATGGCTTCACTTTGTTCACTTTGGGGGTTTTCTTGGACAAGCAGATCCACAGCAGGTTTTAGCCTGCTGCATGAATGGATCTATACTTCCGATTCCCCTAATAGAAGCAAGTTTGATTTAAACAAATGCCAACAACTGATCCTATCTACAGGTTGGCTGGCTAATTTCTTCTTCTAGCTCCTTTTGAGATCCATATTCAAAGGGTTTGTCCTACTAAGGGTTTCAGCTGAGCGCACTGTATAACCCCAAAGTTGGATGCGGGTTGTATAGGCGCTAACTAATCCCCTTATGCAATAAGGGGATGAGCGCCTCTACAACGCACGTCCAACGCGGAGTGAATCTAATAGCGCTCATCACATGCAAATGCATGTAAATGAAGCTATTAGCTAATCACTCCCAATGCAAAAAAAAAAATGTGCGTCTAGGACGCACATTTTAGTGATCAGAAATTAAAACGCCTGCCCGGAGCAGGCGTTAATTGCTGAGCGCTACTACAACTAGTGCAGAAAAACAGAAAGAAATGCTTTTCTGTACTGCCTCCTACTTAATACCGTTGGGATATTAAGTAGGAGGAACGACTCTTTAAAAAAATAATTTAAAAAAAAAGTTTAAAAAAAGCGCTGGCAGTCGGGTGCAGGAAGCAGACACTCAGTTGACAAGTGTCTGTTTCCTGAGCCCCTGGCACATGCACGGGTTAGGAAAATGGACGCTGATAAATTCAGCGTCCATTCTCCGAAGCTGACTACCGGCACCAGAAGGAGTGTATAAATCAAATATTAAAGTGTCGGGCACTTAATATTAATCTATTCACTCCTTCACTTATTGCCCATTGGTCCTTTTCACTGACATGTGTCAGTGGAAAGGACCAATCCCCTTTCAGGACAGCCTTCTAACAAGTTAGCCGGATACGTTGGGGGTGGTCTGGTAGAGAGCGAAGTTAGGCTGATAACACCGATATCTGGCATTATCCTGCTAACTTTAGGCCTACCTCAAAGCAATTCTAAATCTATCCAGGTAAGTTTATTTATTTATTTATATATTTAAATTCTTTTAATATACCGATGCTCAAGACCAGGTCTTATCGTATCGGTTTACAATAAACTAGGGGTAAACCAGTAAACAATGAAAGCAAAAGTTACATTATAACAGGGAATGTGGAACTAGGCTGTTAGAAAAAAAGGATAGGTTAAACAGTTTCTAACTGGAGAGCGGAGCAAATAAGCAGAAAGTAAGTGCTTACATGGTAAGAATTATATACAAATTTACATAGTGTATATGATTAGGCAAGTTATATGAAAGTGCAGTTAGCCGAAAAACAGTTCCTTTGAGTTGCTAAAAGAGGACGCAACCGTGGGGTATGTGACTGGGTAGGTGACCCTGAGGCTTCTTCAAGGGTACGCTTGGGCGAACAGCCAAGTTTTTAATTTTTTTCTGAAAGTGATATGGCAATGTTCCTGGCGGAGATCTGGCGGGAGAGAGTTCCAGTGATGCGGACCGGCAATTGCAGTTTAAATCTTAACTGGCTGTATTCAACGTGGATAACTTTAGTATGGTATATTCAGTGAGACGTTTATCCCGCTGAATATCTGTGAAAAGTTATCCACCTAACTTTAGCCAGATAACTTGTCCGCTTGCCAGCTTACTGAATATGGACCCCTGTTTCTGAATCCTCTTCATCTCTACTCTTCACCATGCTGATAGGCAAAAGGCGAGTCCAAGGCTGGAGGTGGCCATGAGCCCCCCCCCCCGAAGTTCAGGGGGGGCTCATGGCCCCCTCATGGTGGTGGCCACCTCATGGCTCCCTTTACAATCCTGGGGAGAGGGAAAGGGGTGTGGCCACTTGGCCTGCTGCTGGACATCAATGATTAACTGTATGCAGGGCTCCTCCTCCCCGTCTTCAAACGGGGGAAAAAGCTCAGTTGCACACCTATCTTCCTGCATGTACAAACTGGGCCTGATGAAGCAACCCAAACCTACAGCAACAAGCAAATATCACAGCTCCACCCACAATACAAAAAAAAAAATATATATATAGTACAGTAAATATCTGAACCGCAGGCAGCTGAAGAGAGAGACAGAGATAAGATCTATGAACTGATTAGTTAGAAAGGTCACTGCTGTCACACCAAAGTGAAAGGGAAAGCCTCGAGAAATACACACCTGTCAAAGTGAACAATTCACTAACCCTGTGCTACAGCACCCAGGGATGTCACCGAGCTAAATTAATCCTCAAAACTGGGCTGACATGTTCCCTGCTTATTTTTTTGAGACACGATACTGCCAGGCAGAGGGGCCGATGCAATAAGACCTGAGTAGGAAGCATGCACCGAATTTCAGCACACGTTTTCTTTACTCATGCGCTAAGGGGGAAAAAAAAAAAAAAGTTAACTCAATACAGGAAACTAATAGCATGCTATGCATCAGGAGTTATTAAAAAAAAAAAAAAGGGGGGGCGGCTCAAATGGCTGTCTCAGGTATCTTATATTGTGGAAACTGCCACAGATTTGGCTTGTCAACCACTTTCATATAGGAGCAGATTTTCAAAGGGTTAAGCGCGTAACCCCCGAAAACTGCCCCTGCACGCACCGAGCCTATCTTGCATAGGCTTGCTCAAGCCCTGGGACGCGCGTCTGTCCCGGGGCTTGCAAAAAGGGGCGGGGCGTGGGCGGTCCGGGGGTGGGGGCGTGGCCCGAGCCTGCAGGCACAGCGGCCATTGGCCGGCACGCGTAACTTCTTCAACAAAGGTAAGGGGGGGGTTCTAGGTAGGGTTGGGGGGCGGGATAGGTAGGGGAAGGGAGGGGAAAGTGTGGGGGGAGGGGGGCGGAAGGAAAGTTCCCTCCGAGGTCGCAACGATTTCGGGGCGGCCTCAGAGGGAACGGAGGCAGGCTGTGTGGCTCGGTGAGCGCAAGTTGCACAATTGTGCACCCCCTTGCACGCGCCGACCCTGGATTTTATAACATGTGCACGCGCCTGCACGCACATGTTATAAAATCGGGCGTAGATTTGTTTGCACAACCAGCCCACGTGCAGGTTTTAAAATCTGCCCCATAATCATTTACCTTCTCTGAGGTGTGTGTGTGAAGAAAAAGAACTTTAGATAATTTTTCTTATTCACTTAAAAATCAGTATAAAAGTCTCTCTCCCTGTGTTGCTAAGGCGGGATTCATATTACATGTTTTCCAGTTTAACAAACACCACTTATCTTTCTCCGGTATGTAAACCAATCTCTATGTGAAGGTGTCTGCTTGATGTTTTATTCCCACTGTCAAAGATGCCCGATGCAGTTGGTGTTTCGACTGTTGATGTTTGCTTCAGGGGCAGGGGGAGAGCTAAGAAACCAAAATGTTATTCTCTTTAAATCTTATCGAGACTCACAGCCAATCTTCTAACTTACTAAAAATGTCAGCATTTCTTTCTTTCAGTGAGTTTCTTTTCATGAGTTCATAGCTAAGCCTTTTTAAAAATGGGACCTAGCCAATCACTCTTTCTGGAAAACCACGATGTAAAATCAGTGACTATTTTTATATTCTGCTTTTCGGCACTTCAAAGCGGATTACATTCAGGTACTGTCGGTATTTCCCTATCCCCAGAGGGTTTACAATCTAATTTTGTACCTGACGCAACGGAGGGTAAAGTGACTTGCCCAAGGTCACAAGGAGCAACACTAGGATTTGAACCCTGGTTCGTAGCCTGCTGCTCTAACCACCAGGCCACATATTGGTATCCAACTCTGCTGATGAGCCATAAGATGAATGCACTAACATATCACGGTGGTTTGAGGCTCTTTTCAATGCTAATATTGGCTACATTTGAAACACTGGATGGATGCTTAAAAACGTGCCAATATTTCTTTACACTGGCTTTGAGTTTATTTGTGAAAGGAGTAAATGGCAGAACGCAGACCAGTCTTTGTTCTGAATGGGTATGTATAGGACTGAACAGTGGACGGTTAGCCATCGTGCCCACTTGTATGCTTTATTTTTTTTTTAAATGATCTTCGCGGGATAATCTCTTTCTAAGAAACGGTGGCTCGTGACAACCTGCTGCACAATGGTCTGTTTTTTTTTGGTTTTTTTTACTAAATCAGAGGTATTCTGCACCTGAGTATACAGACTACTCACTGATTACGTCAATTTCCAGAGAGAATGATTGGCTAGGTCCTATTTTTAAAATTACTTATGTTATGAGCTCACGTAAAGACACTCCGCAAAATGGAGCCTCGCTGACGGGCCGATACAGTAAGGAGTGGTAGGAAGAGCTGCGTTAGTGCCGGGCGCACCAGCGTTTGCCTCACGCACACTCCGGATCACCTACCGCTCGATACAGTATTTAAATGGCATGCAAATGCAAGCTGCGTCCATAGCGCGTACATGAAGCACAATCCATTTTACTGTATAGAGCGCTATACAGCGCCTATACAGTATCCTGGGTGCGCTGGTACCTGTCATTTCAAATGAGAGCGGGCGCTCCCCATGGTTCCCTATTCTCTAAAAGGTAATGAGTGCACGCCGTGACCTCTGACGTCGCACGCCGTGACCTGAGCACCCGACTGGACGTCCGAGGTCACGGCGTGCGACGTCCGAGGTCACGGCGTGCACTCATTACCTTTTAGAGAATAGGGAGCGCCCACTGTCGCCGGGAGGAGGGGAGAGAGGACTGTGGCTGCTCCGGAGCTGTCAGCGCGGGAGATGGACGCGGCCAGGGCAGGTGAGCGGGGGCTGGCGGAAAGTTTGCCCGATTCACTTTGGTCTTGTCCCGGGGAATGAGGGGGTCAGGCAGTGAAGCGGGGCTGGCTGGGGCTGCTCCGTGGCCCGTGAAATTTCGTCTCTCTGACCTGACGCTCCACACTAACGCAGGGGTAAGGGTAGGCGGTAAGTTAGCAGGTTAAACGCGCGGCAAAACTGCAGGTTTAATAAGCGATAATCGGGGTGCGCGTTACTGTATGGGAGGGAATAGCTAATCCGATCGTTTACATCTCATATACATGCCGCGGGCGGAAAGGGTTACCCGTTGATTTAAAGAGGCGGTAAGGATGGGTTAAAAGGGATAGTGAATCGCGGGTTGGACTAACGTGGCCGAAAAGTGAGTAGAAAGCGGGTTAGAAGCAGGGTAACCGCGGCCGCACTTTACTGTATCGGCCTGTGAAAGAAAGAAATGCTGACATTTAGTAAGTTAGAAGACTGGCTGTTGAGTCTCGGTAAGGTTTAAACAGAACAACATTTTAACATTTTGGTTTCTTAGCTCTCCCCAGGTCCCTGAAGCAGACATCAGCAATCAAAACGCTGGCTGCATCAGGTGTCTCTGACAGCAGGAATAAAGCATGCAACAGACACCAACACATAGAGACTGCTTTACATACCAGAGAAAGATAAGCGCTCTTGCTGTTAAACTGAAAAGCATGTAATATGAATCCCGCCTTAGCAACATAGGGAGAGAGACTGTTTTATGCTGATTTTTAAGTGAATAAGAAAAATTATCAAAAAAAAAAGTGTTTTCTTCACACACACACACACACACCCCTCAGAGAAGGTAAATGATTATATGAAAGTGGTTGACAAGCTGAATCTGTGGCAGTTTCCACAAATTTAAGATACCAGAGACAGCCATTCAGGCATTTCATCTCTTCTTGTTCCTTGGACTTGCGTGTGAATAGGGGTAACATAGCAAGGCACATGTTTATTTTTACTTATTAAAAAGAAACAAAACACAAAGCCAGAAATGTGAGCAAAAAAAGAAAAGAATAGCATGCAAAAATCATATTTAAATGCGCACAAACCATAATTTAGGAGCATAAACCATGTTTCAGAAACATAAAACCATTCAGTCTGCCCAGCAAGGTTTTGGGTTTTGTTTTTTTTTAGTGTTGTATATACAGCCGGCGGTGCACAATAGGGACAACTGTGCTACTCTAAGTGCCTTCCAGGAAGAACATACATAGTGATAGACAATTGCACATATAACAAAATGGTGGCAATTGTGCTATCAAGTGCCTGCCCCAAAGACTTTAGGCCTGTTTAGCATGTTTCAGTTGTTTTATGTACATAAATCATGGCTTATGCTCATACAACATGCTTTTTTCTGCTGTCAAGAAATGTTGGCTGGGCAGGAGCTGATGACAGCAGTATGACAGAGAGGGCAGGCCTTACGCACCAAGATGTAGCAACTTCAAAGAAGCATGGAGGTGAAGGCAGTAAACAGCTGTACATACAGCGAGCACTACACAGTCATGACAACTGTACTACTATAAGGACAGTCAGTTGCATATAAACAATTCTGTGACGCGAGAGTCCTGGAGTAGAATCCCCTTTCGTCGGGGCGTCTACAGGGTCTCATCGCAGAGGGCCTTTAGAGACTCTGTACGTCAACTCAAAAAGTGCAGCACTGGGATCCACCGAACAGCCCTTCTAGGCTTAGTTTGTGAAACTTTACTGAATCGTTCTCTGCTTTCAGAAGATGCAAGCTGCCATGTGACAATCTTATTTAAAAAGAATGAAGTAAAAAAGTGTTTTTTGGGTCTGCTATTGCTTTTTTTTTTTTTTATTAACGAGTCAAAAGAGTTTAAAATTGCAGTTATTTAAGGTCTTTCACGTCCATCCACAAAAAGAAGGAATGGTCCTTTTGAGCACCAATGAGTTTTTCTGATTCAAGGTGGTTAAAGCTGCACATCCAGTGCGGCTCAGTTTACATTTAATGGTGCCCTAAACTAAGGAGCGACCGTGTGTGAAACAATCCATCAGTCCCGGCTACAGATGGTACTTAATGCTATATTTACCGAATAAAAGAGACAGGCTTTTAGCTTCTGTCTTCCTGCCCTTGGTGACTGCCACTTGAAAAGTGGATACCTTGCAAGCTGAAAATTATACAAAGATGGTGTCTTACATGAGCTTTCACAACCAGATGGGTCCAGCTGACAATGTATATTAAACAGTATTTGAGGAACAGAGAACTAAATCTACAGCCGTTTCTCTCCTCAATTTGGGCTCCATCAGTATTAAGAGACAGTAAAAAAAACCCCAAACTTATAGAGGAACAACATAACCAAAAATGGACTTTCTAATCCCAGTTAGTGCCCACACGGGCTCCCACTTAAGATGGGAGATTGTAAACAGATCTGTTTGGGAAGCCAGAGCAAATGCAGAGAATAAAATTTACAGATGCATCATCTATCATTTGATATTATTTGTGTCAACCAATTTTTTTTAATTTTCTTTTTCATACATTTTCAAATAAACACAAGAATCCCTTGCTCCAGATTGAAAATATAAGGTGTGCAATACAGAAAATATAACACAAAAACTCAGGGTACAAATATGAAAAACATCTATGCAAACCTCAAATATAAAAGAAGGAAAAAAAAAAGAGGAGGGGAGATCAAGAAGAAAAAGAGCGAACAATTACCATGAAAATAAGGTAAAAAGAATAATAAGAATACAAACACCAGGTTTTATATTTCTAGTGGCTGATTCTGCAAAGGAGTATCTAGGAACGTCCGGAGTTGTGAAGGTTCAAAAAATACTTAATTTACATTAAGATGTTTTATGAGGCACTTGCATGGCAGTGGCGTAGCCAGATCTGATATTTTGGCAGGGCACAAGGTTAACCTGGGTGGGAACTAGGCAGAGGGGTTTGAGCATGCTAGTTCTACTGTTAGAAATAAACTCTTCTCCCTCAGCAGTCTCTACCGCAATGTCCCACTCTCTACCTTTAAGAGAAAGAGAGACTGCAGGAGATGAGGAATTGAAAGAGAGACTGCTGGGACAGGGTGGTGGGGATGAGATGACTCATCCCTCACTCGTCTCTCTCCCAATTCCTGTTCAACTCCAGCAATATCTCTCAAGTTTCAACCCCGCCTTCCCCTTAGGACAGGAGTAGCCAAAATCCAGTCCTCAAGAGCCAGCCACAAGCAGGCCAGGCTTTCAGGATATCCACAATGAATGTGCATGAGATAGATCTGCATGCACTGCCTCCATTGTAAGCAAATCTATCTTATCCATATTCATTGTGGATATCCTGAAAACCAAGTCTATTTTTGGCTCTTGGATCCAGGGTTTGCCATACCTGCCTTAGGACCTATCCTGTCCCCAGCAGTTTCTCTCTCAAATCCCCTTACAATTCTGCTTTTGTCTTAACTGAGCACACTGCTGAGTCTTGCCAGAGGTGTTATTTGCTATTTAGCAGACTCAGGGATTGGATCAATAGGGGACCTGCCAAAATTTTGGTAATAGTGGAACTAATTGTCATTATCCTCCCATTCCTCTGAGAGTGAGCCTGTAAAAAACATAATTGATCATACTTTTAAATATAAAACTTTAAATATTCAAATTCTGGTATCACTTCAGTATAAGCAACACAGATTCTCTCCACTGCCTGGCACATTGTAAAGTAATACAAAAACCACTCATAACATATAGAGCAAACGTAGCATACCACAACAGCACTAACTCCCAGAGCTCACACAATGAGGACCCAGGGTCAGTGCTACCTCTTTTGCTGCCCTGGCCAAACCATTACTACGTTGTCTCCCATGCAACTTCTGAGTGTCTGGACTTTGCCTACTGGAGACCAATGCAGTTAGTAGCAGGTTACCCTAAACCAAAAATGCCTGATACTTCACTTTCAATGCATATCCAGCATAGCTCTATGCTTCAATGGCAGGGGGAATGAAGAAAAGAGGATTTATATTCAAACAACCAACAAGGACTGAATTGCACAGGCTGGGTAAACAAGTGTGGGAGTAGCTTGCTTATTACGGCGGTTACTACCCCAAATCAAGCCTGACACTTCACTTAGATGCAGCTCCAGCACTGCTATCTACGATGGTGGGGGTGGAAGGGAAATAGAACAAAAATATTTATTTAAAGGGACAAGAGTAACAGAAAAGTATGGAAAAAAAAAAGTGTGAAAGCTTGCTGGGCAGACTGGATGGACCGTTTGGTCTTCTTCTGCCGTCATTTCTATGTTACCAGATTTCTGATGGACGAATCTGGGACATTTGCTTTCTGCAGTAACAGCAGCAAGCAAGTTTTAGTGTCATGGGGGAAGCGGGTGGTCCAGTGGACATTCCACACAAAAATGTAGTAATCTACCCTTAAAAATAGGTAAAAGTACACATTTTGTTATCACAAAATATTTCATACCCAATATATATAAGCCTCAGGACTGTAAAGTTTGCCCTTTATAGAAGAAAACTAATGATGCACCAGAAAAAGTCAAATCAGCAAACAAAATCCTACTATTCCCAAGCTACAAATTTTGTGTAGGAGACATGTTTAGATAAGAGACTTTGAAGTGGGTCCTAGAATATTTTCAATAATCAGTTAAAATGGTCCAGGCAGCCTCCAGGATACTCAGGCTTTACAGACTGGCTCAGCTGTCTGTCACAGGCCCTTGCAGGTGCACCGTGGGTTGTGCAGGCTCTTCAAGGACCCCCTCCCCCCACCCAGCAAAAGGCAGCACAGTGAATACTGTAATGGGCTCTAGAACATTATGCTCTTCCTACTGAGAAATAAGAACAAGCCAGGCTGATCCCTACACAGACCCTGCACGCTATCAGAATCCATCGCCTCAGTCAGACACGCCGAACACCGACAGACCCTCACCAAATACTGAATAAGGGACCACAAACTAGAAATAGAAATATTTAGACAAAAATTAAACTAGAAACCCCAAGCAGCCAGATTCTGAGAAGAGCAACTCCGGATGTACAGAAACAATGCATTTCCTCCTGTACTGAGCAATCTTATAAAGCTATCAGAGATGCATATTCATAATACTGACACATTCCAATCACTATTTTCTCTGTTTGACTGGGCATTTTATCTTTATAATAAATTATCGCTGTTTTTTTAGATCATGATACCTCATAATAAGTAAGGCCTCTCGATTTTTTTCAGAGAGTGCTCTTAAAGAAACATGTCACATTTCAAGCGTTTCCCATTAAATGGTTTTACGCTAAAGAGACTTGTTTTTATCGTTGTAATCACAGGTATCAACAATCAAAAACCTTAGGAATATTTTTTCTAAAACTTTTTTTTACTATTTTAGTAGGATTGGATGCGAGCAAAGTACTTATCATTATATGCTTGGCTTGCTGTGATGACTGCTTTTCTGAAACACCGGTAAGAACCCGACACGTCCGTGTTTCGTTTGCTTCTTCAGGGGTTTTAACTTTTACCACGGTGTATTGTTGAAAGCTTGTCCCATCATTTAAACGCCATTTTGAGTGATCACAGCTTAACAAAGCTTTGTTAAGCTGTGATCACGCAAAATGGCGCCATTTAATGGGAAACGCTTGAAATGTGACATGTTTCTTTAAGAGCACTCTCTGAAAAAAATCGAGAGGCCTTACTTATTATGAGGTATCACGATCTAAAAAAACAGCGATAATTTATGATGTTCCTTTTGTATTGAATAATAATATTACATCATACTTCACACAGTTACTAGTGATTTTATCTTTATAAGCATGTTGGTTCCCAGACTGTCCTACTCCTCCCACTGAATCTCTCCCCCCCCCCCCACCCCCCCCAACTCCATCCCAATTCCTAATTCCCCAATCTCCCTCTCATTCTCTGAGTCCATATTCTTCCCCCCACCCCAATCCTCACCCAATATAGGTCCCAGCTCTCCTACCAATCCCCATATTGGTAGGAGAGCCAACTCCCCCCCCAATCCCTGAGTCCTCACTTCTTCTTCAATCCTTGTGCCCCCATTATCTTCAAGACTCCGCTTCTCCCTTCCTTATCTCTGAGACCCCCCGGGAGCAGAGCAGAGCAGCCCCCTCCCAGGTAAGCGCGTTGCCTATGGCTGGCTGTGCTGCTGTCTGCTATGCTGAGCACTAGCACTCTCAGCTCAGTCAGCAGAAACATGGAAGGACCCCATGGAAGAACCATGGGAGGAGGCTCTATATTTGGGTCCTCTCCCTCTTTTTCCCCACTGCTCCTTCCCAGTCAACTTCCTCCTTACCCCACAGCTGCTACACATCCCATGGCCCCTTTTCCCTCCTAATACTCCCCATGACTTCTCTCCCCCCCTGTGCCTCCCCTCCCATGACCCTCTCTCTCTCTCTTGTGCTCCTTCATGTTCCCACATGATCCTGACCTCCTCCCTGACCCTTACTCAGTCAGTTGTTACTTCTGATTCCCTTCCTGACTTCTCTCTTCCTTACTCCCCTAAATAGCTTTTTTCCCCCCTGCAAAATCAGCCCCTTCCCAGCTTTTAACCTCTATTCAGCTTTTGTGTTTCTTCCATGGCAGGTCCGTTTGGCAGCTGTAGCAACAGGAACAGAAATAAAATCCTGCCCGGGGCCTGAAGCAAGGCTGCAAAAGCACAGGCGGCAGGCCCTGCAATGGCCCCACCCTCTCCTTCTGCACGTGCTTCCCGTAAACAAGGAAATTCATGCAGGGGTACGGGGCTGCTGCAGGGCAGGTCAGTGTGCGCGGGCTGGCTCTGGATTTTCTTTTCTCATGAGATGGGCTTGGGCTGAAGATCTCCGCGGTATTCTGCTGTTTCAGCAGCAATGCATTCGCAGATTTATTCCATCTTCTGCCGGGCCCAGACACTTTCGGGTGGGCCTGACTCTGAAGTGGATGGGCCACGGTCCACCTAGGCCCCACCCGTAGCTACGCCACTGTTGCATGGATATCGCAAAATAAACTGAGCCCCCTTAGATAACACCTCAGATCGCAGAGAAAGAAATCGTTTCCTATGAAGTTGGGTTATTCTAGTAACATCAGGATACATCCATAATTTTTGCCCATAGAACAAAAGCAATCTAATGCAAAAGAAAAACCTGAGAACATTATTTCTATCGCACAAGGCGGCAAACGATACCAGTAAAGTTCCTCTTTTGGAAATCTCAGTCTCTTGTGAAGATTCAAGAATATACATAAGATCGAAAGTAGATTCTCGGGGCTGATTTTCACCGGTTTCCTCTTCAAGTTGTGACAAATAACATGCCTTGGTTACTACAGGCATCTCTACTGCTGGAATTTTAAAGACTTGAGAAATATAATTCCTGAATAAACCTAAAGGAAAAATCATTTTTATAAAGGGAAAATTTAGAATCCTTAAATTAAGACTTCTCAAGGAATTCTCTCTATATTTTCAAGCTTTTTAGAGTATATCTGTTCAGATTGAACCAGGGCATGTTGAATTTTCTCAATCGAACCAACCCAAGTTTCCAAAGCTTCCATTTTAGTCCCATCAGAAGAAATCAATTTTTCGTTAGCCAAAACACAATGACTGGTATCCAAAGTAATCTTAGTTAAAGAAGAAATAGAAGCTTCAAGGGAGACCAATGCATTCCAAACAGCATCTACAGAAGGTTTCACAAGTCCCGTTTTCAAAACTGGATTATCCGACGCTACATCGCCTGCACTCAATGCACTGCCATCACCCGGATCACCAAGCGAGGCCAATATCAAGGCCATGGTCGGGAAGCCTGCTGCTCCAATTGCCCCAGAAATGGGGCGCACCTCTCTGGCAATAGCCAGAGTCACCACCGCAGCCATTGAAATAAGGCTCCCAGCTTCCTCCAGAGCCGCTCCCTCAGAAGAAGCCAACAAGAAGTCCAAGCGATCTGTCAGTACATGGTGCAGGGGAGATGGTATGATCTGCGCTCCAGGGCTTAAGGAGATCTCTTCCTCTAGTGGGAGTGGCGTTCGCTCTACATCAATCCCCACAACGCAAAATCGTTCCTGAGCTTGTTGCTGCAAAAAACTCCTCAATCCGGGGCTGATGTGAATCCAGCGAGGGGGAACTAGTAATGTTCTCCCTCAGCTTTGTACTCCTCTTAGTATGAGGCATTGTAAAAAAAGGTAGGATTCAGAAAGTTAATTTGGAGAGAGGGAGCTCTTGCAGCACTTCTCAGTCAGTGGCCCATCTTGATCTCCCCATGTCAGCCAATTGTTAAATAAGAGTGGGGGAGAATCATTACAATTCCTAAAATGTTGACGTACACATTACCCATAAGGCTTCCATGAAAACGTGCCATACTGCCAGGGTGTGGTTTAAAGAACCATCTCTTCCTAAGCCCTCTTTTGCCTTTTCTTTGTGAGTGGAAAGAAAGTGACACGAAGCAAGCATCTCTCTCATAGTGCTGTGTTACTCCAAGAGCTATAGGACTGTTCCGTACAGAACAGACAGTGCTTGGGGGTCGATTTTCCTATCTACATAAGTAAATTTCATTTTCCAGTGTTTCATCACCATTAAATACATTTTGACACTAAAAATATAAGGTGATAACATAAAACCTGTCTTCTGAAGGCATGCGACAACCGAAGTATATGAAAAAAAAAATGGGATGACGTGATCCTTTACAGATACAGAAATGGTTTTAGGGACATGTTTATTAAGGGTATGCTATTCTATTTTCAGATGTGCTAGAAGCACAAACCACCTTTAGTTACACAGGGTGAAGTGATCACCAAGTTCACTGTGGTTACTCATTTACAAAAGGAAAATGTAATGCAGATTCACTTTTACAATGTGCAGATTAAAGTTCACACCTTCAAAAGTCTACAAATACTGCTTCTTCACTAACAGTGTTCCTGAAACTGCAAAGCATAAACTGAAGCAGATTTACTACAACACAAGTTTAATTACCTGCACACATTTATCTCCACAAAAATAGGGGGTGTTCTTGGTAGGGTATTTTGGGGGCAGACTAGATGGGCCGTATGGTCTTTTTCTATCATCATGTGTTTATATTTCTACATTTCTTGTTAAAGATTTATGAGCGAACCCTGCATTTTCAACAAGCTGTATGCGTAATGACCCCCGGGTTCCCTGTTAACGTTACTGTCCCTACTACAGGGACACGTACTTGGTACATTCCAAGCTCTAAGGTCACCCCTTTGGGTGAGCATGAAATGGAGTGATCCAAGAGGAACCTAAGGAGAGAGCTTCTGGGAGAAGGTAAGAGCAGGAGCTCTCTTTCCCAAAAGGAAGAAATCCTGGATTCCAGAAAAGGTAAACTAAAGGGTCTCCAGAGATTTTTCTGGGATATCAAAGCACCTTCCAGCCTTCTACTGAAAAGAGTAAGGAGAAAGCATGGCTGACCTGAGTCCTGTTTTCAGAATCCCCATCCAGTACAATGAGGTGCACAGAAGAGGAGTCCTGCCTATGGTCTGCAGCGTGAGAGCCATTTTGGGGAGGAAGAATCTCCATGCACTGGAGTTGCTTGGAAGGAGTCATGGCAGAGGAAGTCCTCAGTGAGGAGTGGAACTGAGAGCAGGAGCGGCTCAAGGCACGATACAGGTCAAATCATCAAGAAGGGCAAGAGGTGTCTCTTTTCTAGTTTGGCCCTTTCGGTGATTTCAAATGCTGCAGAAGTGGGAAAGCAGGGGTCAGAGTTCCCAGGGGAGTGGCAGTGATAATGTTTCTAGGAAGATGGCAACCCTGCCACACTCCCAGAAACCCTAAGACCTGCCTCCCAGCATTTTACCCTACAGAAGTGGGAGTTGGGTGAATGGTTGGTCTTTGTGGGGCACACTCTCCAGATCAGTGTAAGGGCATTAGTTGCCCTAGATGTAGTTCGCAGCCTTGTGCTCGTGCACCCACGCCCCCGCCCTCATCACACACAATTAAAGATCCTGCATTTATAATAATCAATTTTACATGAAAAAGGACATTGAGAGTCCTGTCTTCTAAGGTAAAAATATCACAACCCTGCAAAAAGACACACTTGGAATGCATATGGTATAAGGCCTATAGTAATGAATGTTGGGTGTGGGTTCTGCCCTCAGAAAGCCAAGAGTAAACTGAATTACAATATCTGTAAACCTCCCATACTAAAAGAGCACCAACTGCCAGGCCTCAAACAATAAAACTATGAAAAGGCAACACTGCAAATATTATACTAGGCCCTAAAACACTAATATACCTCCTCTTAGGAAAACAGAAAAAGCCAGCCTGCTATAGGTCCCTACACAGGAAGGACACACTAGTAGAATACCTCACCTCAGTCACACATGTAGAACACAGACAGATTCTCACCAAACAGAATAAAAAGACTATAAAGTATAAACAGAAATGAACTGGAAATCTCAAACCAGACTGTATGAGGAGCAATAATGGAAAAACAGAAATGCCATTCCTCTAAACAATAAAATCAAAGAATATAAATTATCAATCATAATACTAAAACATACTAATAAAAAAAATTCAAAGCAGCTGACTAATAGAATAACAGCCAATAAATAAAAAATTATAAAATTTCCCAAACAATAATATTTCAAAATACAAGACATCAAATAACACCTAATAATTAAACTAATAAGGATTTTTTTTTTTAATCCCCACTTTCCATACTTGAGAACTTTTGATTTCCAGTCAGCCTGAGATTTCCATGGATTATTGCAAGGGGGAAAGTTCACCCTCCCTGCCCCCTCCCAATAATCCACACAGTTGCTCTCATACATGTTTTCACACACATGCAGATGCTCACACATACACACAGATGCTCTCACACACCCTCTCTCACATACAGATGCTCAAATGCTTTCACACACAACACATGCTCTCTCATCCACATGCATATGCTTTCTCTCTCATACACACATACTCCCTCTACTTCATTCACATGTGCTCTCTTTTCCTTTTTTTTTTTTGGTTGCTGGCAGGACCTTCTCTTCAATTTCTGCTGCCAGCGGCGCAAGGACTATTCTCTTCCTTCTCCTGGCAGGTTGGGCTCTGCTGGTGATGCAAGGCTTACTTTCCTCCTCCTCCTGCTGTCAGCGGGTTGGGCTCCGCTAGCGACACAAAGCCTATGTCTCCTCCAATTCTGGTCCCACATCTCAAAAAAGATATAGTTACACTGGAGAAGATGCAGAAAAGGGTGACCAAAATGATAAAAGGGATGGAACAGCTCTCATATGAGGAAAGGCTAAAGAGGTTAGGACTGTTCAATTTGGAAAAGAGACGGCTGAGGGAGGATATGATAAAGGTCAACAAAATCATGAAAGGACTTGACCGGGTAAGTGTGACTCTGTTATTTACTCTTTCAGATAATAGAATTAGTGGGCACTCCATGAAGTTAGCAAGTAGCACATTTAAAACAATGCACAATAAAGCTCTGGAATTTATTGCCAGAGGATAAGGTAGTTAGTATATCTGGGTTTAAAAAAGGCTTGGATAAGTTCCTGGAGGAGAAGTCTATAAACTGCTATTAATCAAGGAGAAATTACTAGTTACCTGATTATGTTGTTTTGCTTAGTGTAGACAGATGGACTCAGGACCAGTGGGTTATGCACCTCTGCAAACAGATGGAGATGGAGCAAGCTGATGTCACAGTATATATATACTCCTGCAGCGACATCAGCCTGCCAGTATTCTCTTGAAAAGCAACTGTAAATAGACTAGCAAAAAACTTGATTAAAAACAGTCAACCATTATTGTACTCAACCAACAGGAAACACTGTCCTCAGTTAAGGAATGTATGTACCCCAATCTAAGGACTGGATGAACACTTACTAGTAATCCCCTGGAACACACAGCCTCACAGGAAGATCAGTAGACCAATCATTCTGCAGCCAAGGGCGGGAAGCTGAGTCCTTCTGTCTACAGTAAGGAAAACAAAATTATCAGGTAAGTAGTCATTTCTCCTTTCCTAGCATGTAGACAGATGGACTCAGGACCAGTGGGATGTACCCAAGCTACTCCCGACTAGGGTGGGAGGCTGCCCACGGTCCAGACAACACCGCACTTGCAAAGGCTGCTTCCTCCTGGGTCTGCACATCCAGACGATAATACCTGGAAAAAGTTTGTAAGGAGGACCACATCACAGCTCGGTAGATGTTGATGGGAGACAACAATCTAACCTCAGCCCATGACACTGCCTGAGCCCTAGTGGAATGGGCCCTAATCTAAGTAGACAATGGCTTTTCAGCCTCCACATATGCGGCCGTGATACCTCCTTAATCCAGCGAGCTATTGTAGCCCGTGAAGCCAGTTTGCTCTGATTCCTTCCACATGAAGGACAAACAGGCGATCCATCTTTCAGAAAGGTTTATAAACCTTCAGATACCACACATGTCTCTTGACATCCAAAGGATGCAACAGGCATTATACTTCTGCATCTTTTCCTTTATCCAATGACAGCAAGGAAATGGACCGATTCAAATGAAAATCCGAGACCACTTTAGGCAAGAAAGAGGGAGCAGTACGCAGCTGACTCGCTCCTGGAGTCACCTGAAGGAACGGCTCCTGGCAAGACAAGGCCTGCAGCTCGGAAATTCGGTGCACAGAATATGTCGCCACCAAGAACACTGTCTTCAAGGTCAATAACTGCAAGGAAAGGCTATGTAGCAGCTGAAACATAGGACCCACCAAGATATCCAATACTAGGTTAAGACTCCACAAGGGAACCGGTAAACGTAAGGGAGGATGAAGATGAGTCACTCCCTTCAGGAAACGAGACACATCAGGATGAGTCGATAAGGATTCACCATTGACCTGGCCTCTGAAACACGCAAGAGCTGCAACCTATACCTTCAAGGAATTAAGGGCCAACCCCTTATTTAATCCATCTTGCAAAAATTCTAAAATGAGTGGGATCGTCACTGAACGAGGAAGAACACCTCAATCCTCACACAAGCCTCAAACACTCGCCAAACTCGCACATAGGTTAAGGAAGTGGAGAACTTCCAAGCACGTAGCCAGGTGGCACTTACCACAGAAAAATAACCACATGTCAACAAGCGAGCCCTTTCTAGGGCCATACCGTAGGACAAAATCAAGTCAGATCTTCGTAAAGGACAGGGCCCTGCAGCAACAGATTCTTGTACGGCAGAAGACAAAGGGGAGACTCTACCATGAGTCTCCGCACATCCACATACCAGTGTCTTCTGGGCCAATCCGGTGCCACCAGGAGCACCATCCCCCTGTGGCCTTCGATCCTGCAAATTATTCTGCCAACAGGGGCCACAGGAGAAAGGCATATAGCAGCTTGTCTTCCAGCCAGACTTGTATGAAAGCATCGATACCCAAGGACTTTGTATCTCTCCTGCGACTGAAGAATCGAGGAATCTTCGCATTGTGAGAAGTTGCCAGCAGGTCTAGGATTGGAAGGACCCCAGTGATACACTATCAGGTGAAATGCCTCATCCGACAACACCCATTCTCCTGGGTCCAGACTCTCCTGGCTGAGAGAGAGAGTCTGCTCTTACGTTGTCTTTTCCTGCAATATGAGAGGACGAGATCGCCTGAAGATGCCCTTCTGCCCATTCCATAAGCCGGTCTATTTTCAGCAACACTTGCTGGCTCTTGGTTCCTTCCTGCCGATTGATGTAAGCCACTGTCATTGTGTTGTCCGTCATTCGTATCGCTTGACCCTGGAGTCTGTCACTGAACTGCAAGCACACCAACTGGACCACCCGGGTTCTAGGCGATTGATGTTCCAAAGAGATTCTTCTGTATTCCAGTGCCCTTGCGGTATTAGTTCCTGATAGTGTGCTCGCCAACCATGGAGACTCCATCTGTCATGAGAATCAACCATTCTGGCGACATCAAGGAGACTCCCTTTCTCAGATGAACCTGCCCAACCAAGCTCCTGCAACAAGGAGATCACCTTGCAGGTCACCAGGCAGTCTCTTCAAGAGACTTGGCTCGAACCAGCCAGTCGTCCAAATGCAGGTGTACTAGGATCCCATCCTTTCTCAACTTTGCTACTACAACCACTATAACCTTGGAAAAACTTCTTAGAGTGGTGGCTAGACCAAAAGGCATCACTCAAAACCGATAATGACACTCCAGCACCATGAAATGCAGAAAACGGTGCTCCAACCAGATGGGGATATTGTTGTCTGTTATGTGTTAAATGTGTAATACTGAGAATGCAGAATGAATGAATGTAGGTCTCGGACAGATCCAGGGATGTCAGATATTCCCCCGACAGCATGGCCAATATCACCAAGCACAAGGTTTCCATGTGAAAATGAGTCACCTGCAAATGACGGTTGACTCCTTTGAGATCCAGAATGGGACGAAAGGAGCTCTCCTTCTTGGGCACAACAAAATTAATGTAATATCGCCTCATACTTTCCTGAGACTGAGGCACTGGGACCACAGCCCTCAGACTGAGGAGACTTAACAGGGTAGTCTCCACTGCCTGCTTCTTCTGTGGGGAATGGCAAGGAGACACCATGAACACATCCTGAAGAATACTGCGAAATTCCAACGCATATCCTTCTCGTATCACCTCCAGGACCCACTGATCCGATGTGATTTCGACCCACCTCTGATAAAAAAGAGAGAGACGTCCCCCTTTCTCTTGACTCTGGGGGTACATTGGCAAACCTTCATTGTGAGGCTCGGGATCCGCCCCCCTGAGCCCACACCTCTCTTGGGTTGCCTGGGACGAAAGGATTGAGATCTACCGAAAGGCCGAGTCCTATGAAAGATCGACCCACTGTAGGTACGAAATCATTTGGAACCCCGAAGATGACCCCTCATAGCAAAGAGACAATGCGACTGCTTCTTATCCTCCAGCAATCGAGGAACCAGGGATTCACCCCAATTACTGACCAGTTTCTCCAAATTGCTCTTGAACAAGAGGTTACCTTTCAATGGCAACTTTGTGAGATTAGCTTTGGAGGTCACGTCGGCTAACCAGTTACGCAGCCATAATTGACGTCTGGCCACTATTACTGAAGCCTCTCCCCTAGCTGGGGTAAGGACCAAACTGCAGCCCACATCTGCTAAGGTGGCGGCGGGTTCCATAACTGCTCTGGAGTTCACCCCAGAATCATCAACCTCCTGAGAGAAAAGCAGACAAGAGCGAGCCACCAGGGCACAATAGGAAGCTATCTGCAATGTCATTGCCACTGCTTCAAATGCTTGCTTGAGAATGGCCTCAATTCTCCTATCATGCACATCCTACAAGGCCACTCCTCCCTCCATGTGGATAGTCGTCCGCTTAGAGACTGCACAGACCAGCGCTTCCACCTTCGGAAAATGCAAACACTCTCTCACCACTGGGTCCAGGGGGTACAGGCCCATCCAGTGTCAGACCCCCTTTGAAATTTGCCTCTGGTGCATCCCATTCAAGATCAATCAACTCTTGAATGGCTTCCATAACAGGGAAAAAAAACAAGATGCTTTTAGGAAGGAAACCAAAATGGGATTCTGTCGCAGACATGGAATCTGCTCCAGGTACTCCCAGCGTCTTCAATGTTTGGGAAATCAGGGTCGGCAGTTCATCTCTATGAAAGAACTGCAACATGATCCGATACGGTTCCAATCCCAGAGGAAATTCTCCAACCTCCAGGGAGTTAGGATCTGCCTCATCATCAGAGTCATCCAGGTTCCCGTCTGGAATACGCGCAGCCAACCGAGGTATGCTTCGGTTCTTAAACATAGGACTGGAAGAGGGAGGGGCCACTGGCTAAGGATCTGATCTGACCGGATTGCCCAAAGCTGAGGACTGCGCCTGAAGAAAGGATTGCAATCCCTGAAAAAACCTCTACTCAAGAAAAGGCAGAAGGATCCAGGCCAAAACCAGAAGGCACTGGAGCACGGCCCACTGAGCTGCCGTCTCCTGCAGATGAACCAGTCAGAGGAGGTCCAAGGTCTGGCGCACCTCCAGACAAGTCCTTAAGCAAACCAACATCCAACTGGGAAGAACCAGGCTTAGCAAAATCAGAGGAAGCCAATCCTCCCTGAGCCTCTAAGCAGCACTGACACGTTAGAGCGCACTTCAGGCTGAGATGCCCGAATGTGAGAAAGGTGCTTAGGTTTCTTATTCACCGGTGCCATTAGAACAGCAGACGACTGAGACTATGTGTCCAGCCAGCTCGCGCTGCAAAAACGTCAAGTGCACAAATTTTATGTGCCTAAAAATTAGGTGCCCCAGATTAAGAATCACAAAAACAAATGCACAAACAATGCGCCAAAATCTGGGCGTACTACCGCTATGCTGAAAAATGTGTTCACAGGAAGTGCGCCCAAAACTGAGCACAAGACATACGCACAGCCGGACACACTGCGCACACCGATGTTCCTATAGAGCAGTGGTTCTCAACCTTTTTCTATCAGGACACACCTGAGAGATGATGCTCACATGAGTGTCATGTGAGAAAATATAAACATATTCTCTGCATCCACAGGAATCCCCTGCTTCCTAACAATGGGTGCAGAGCAGAACTAAGGCATTTCCCTGTACAACTCGCCGTACAAAAAAGATATTCTGATTCTGGTGTCATCTCAATAACAGCATCACAAACTCCCTCTACTACCAGGTGCACTGTAAAATAATACAAAACCCCCACTCTGTACATGTCTATCAAACCTGCCATATCTTAGCAATACTAACTCCCAAGAAATAAAAAAGCCATAGCCCTACCCATGAAAAGGCAGCAGCTCACCACCAGTGGAATATAATATTGAGAAAATACAACTAATAAGGCTGATACAAACCTCTAGTAAAGTTCCTCATCTCAGTCACATACACACAGATAGACCTGCCTTCACCAAATATAGAATAAAATAGCACAAATTACAACGGAAACTCCAAGAAGATCTTCTGCATGCAGTGCAAAACTGGAGAACTAGAAACAGAAATATATTTCCTCCTACACTAAGCAAAGTTCAAAGAGAGAAGAAATGAATATTCTCAAAACTGACATAGTATGGCCCTTGTACCCAGTCACTCTCTTCCATGCCCCCATCACCCCTCACTTCTCCCAACTACCCATATCCTCATATCCCTGTCCAACATTCCCGACATCCCCCACCCTCGCATCCTCTTCCTCGTGCTCCCTCCCCTGCTCAACTCTGCCTGCCCTTCCCTATCCAGCATACATCTGACCTCCTCTTTCCCAACCCTTCCTGCAGTATCCCTCAACCTCTCCTCTCCCCCAACATAGCAACCCCCCCACACCTTTATCTTTCCCTCCACTTCCATCTTTCATCCCTTGCCAGGAGCCCCAGCCCCTCCCATCTCCATCTCCCCAGCAACCCCAACCTCCTCTCCCTCACCCCTTCCTCCTTATCTTCCCACACCTTCCTGCCCTGCACATTTCCCCCTTCTCCTGGCTCCCAGTCAGCAGAAAAGCCTTCAGTCCAATCTAGAGTCTCCCTACTCTTTACCAGCAACAGATGTGGGCAAGAAGCATGGAAGAGAGGAAGAAGATGAGGAGGCAGCGGAAGTCAGTAGTAGATTTATATAACATGCACCTCTCTCCCTCATGCTTCTGCTTTCACATCCAGGCCCCATGGGGTGATGAGAACATCAGCAACCTCACTCCCAGGCCAGGCAGGGGAAGATAAAGTTGGTGTCCTGCTGGATGCATTTGAACAAGAGTTGGTGGTATCTCGCTCCGAGCTTGGTGAAGGAAGAGAGAACAACCTTCCATTGGGCCAGGAAGAGGAGAAGGAAGCAAGAGCAGCTTCTGGTCATACCCAAATAAAGGAGAAGTTAGGAAACCCCTGCCCATACTGATGAGGAATGAGCAGCTTTCTGCTGGCTTTGTGACACACCTTCCGGGATCTTGCAACACACTAGTATGTCCTGACACACCTATTGAGAACCACTGCTATAAAGGATAGTCAAACACGCACCGAAGCGTGCAAAAACACCACTGGGGCTACCACGCAGTGCGCAGGAAAACGTTTAACAATGGGACCTAACTCACCCAGGCTGCTCAACCCGCCAGTCTGCCCAGACCCCTTAACCTCCATGGGAGCGGGAACGGCACGCCAAGCATGGAGACCGGAAGAACTACAAAACTCCTCTACACTGTCTGACGATTTTTTTTTTTTAAACTTACCTGATCTCAGCCCTTCCCGGCTGAGTACAGAGACAGTCTCCGGCTGCAGGGGGAGAGGGCATCTGCCATCACCGCCGCACTCTGCTTTCTGCACCCGCTACCTTTAAGCTGTACAACCAGCTAAATCCACGCCGCAAAAAACATCTACCAGACCAAGGTACACCTCTGAAGGACCACGGAAATCACCTCAGGAATTCTCAACTGGGGGAGGGACCAACTGGTATCACTGCAGGAGAGTGGGACTATTTATTTATTTATTTTTAGATCTGCTCTGAAATTTGAAGCAATCCCCATAGGGAGATGCACGTCCACCATTTGCTGGAGACAGAGAATACTGGTGAGCTGATGTTGCAGCAGGAGTACATATATATATTGAGACATCAGTTTGCGCTGTCTCTATCTGCTGGCAGAGGTGCATAACCCACTGGGTACTGAGTCCATCTGTCTACATGCTAGGAAATAAGGAATAGCCACTGCTTGTTACCAGCATTAGTACCTTGGGATCTATTTAATGTTTGGGTTCTTTCCAGCACTTATGACTTGGGTTGGCACTGTTGGAAACAGGATACTGGACTTGATGGATTCTTGGACTGACCCGGTATGGCATATCTTATGTTCTTATACCCTGCCCCTGGTGGGTTGGGCTCTGCTGGTGGCATGCAAATCTTGCTGTCCTGCTCCTGCTGGCCAGCAGGTTGGGTTTCACCGGCAGCACAAGACCTACTCTCCCTCCTGTCACTGGTAGGTTGGGCTCCACCAGTAGTGCATGGGGCCTCCTCCTTTTTTGGTTGCCGGGGGGGGGTGGGGTGGGGTGGAAACATCGCTGACATTTAGCTAAACATATAATGTGGTGGCAAGGTGAGGTGACCAACCAGCCTTTTGGGGGGGGGGAGGGGGCATTTTTTGCTGCTCCAAAATTTTTCCACCCGAGGCGGCTGCCTCACCCTGCCTCATTACAGAAGTGCCCTGACCGAGAGAGAAGCAGCCTCTTGGGGATACTGGGAGGTGCAGCAATTCCAAGCAGCATTCTTTGGATCTGAGAGGCATTCGAGTATGTCTCAGGCAGATTATGGCTCTGAATGTAATGTATATACTGTGTTTACACCTTGGTGGGAGTTGAAGCTAATGTATGATCTTCAGAAGTGCAGTGGATTAAACGACAGAGTGCATTGGATTCTTCCGTGGGTAATTTGGCCTGGCTGAAAATGATCTAGCTAGCTAGAAATGCGTGTGGGCTTTCATAGGAAATGTACCTTTAACTGGGTTAAAGAGAGACGATTCCAGGGGCATGTGTATAATCGCTGGAGTAAAGCAGTGCTCATACATTTTCATTTCTTCAAAATGTATGCACATCATTTTGCCACCCTCCCAACTGGTCCCCCTGCACAAATAACAGGTGCAAACATAAACATGTATTTTATACTAGCTAATTTTGAAAAAGAAATGACTTACGTGTTTCAAAATTAGCTACAGGGTGCAGAGGAAGAAACGTGCACATGTGCTTTGCAAGCAGGCAGCCCAGGTATTCATATCCTGCCATTTCAGGAAAGGAAAATAAAATCTATAGAAAAAATTATGCAGGCAAAATCTGCCACAAACAGCACTGCATGACTTTATCCCAAAAGTGCTAAATTTAAGAATCTGGCAAAAGTTTCACAGTGCTTTTTACCCAAGGTTCTGATTATCTATTGTTTTTTCTGTGGTTTTCTTTTTTTTTTTATTTTGAGGAATATATTTCACTAGCACATTGTGTCACATGGGCATCTAACTTACAGTTTGCAAGATGCAGGTCTACTCACTACCACTTTTAATCAAGGTCCCTGATTTTCTCCCATCACCTCTTGGCATAAACTTCAGCAAGGGGTGAAGAATTCCCTGGCACATATTTTTGTTTCTAGACTGCAGCGATTCTGCATCGCAAAAGTGCATATATTAGCTTTAGACCATGTAGTCATAAGAGTAATTATGAAACCAGTGGAAAAGGAATTACCTTATTTGCTGACCTTTATTTCTAATATTCAAGTGGACTGACCTCGTTACTTCATTCATTTCTGGAGAAGATAATACTGTTTGCGATTTGCTAGGGCAGGGCTTCCCAAACCTGTCCTGGGAATCCCCATAACCAGCCTGGTTTTCAGGATATCCACAATGAATGTGACGAGGTAAATTTGCACAGACAATGTTAACAATACTGTAGATTTATCTCATGCATATTCATAACGGCCATCCTGAAAACCCGACTGTAGAGTCCCCAGGTCAGGTTTGGGAAACCTTCCGCTAGTGTAATCCTATTTCTCTCCTCGAGAAACCTATATGGAATGACTTAACGATGAGCAGGGTCGCCTGCCTTACGTGGCTGCAGAAATATCTGAACGTGCGGAAGAGAGGCCTGTCAAGATTCAGTGGGGACATATTTCTACACAGTGCTATGTATCGCACACAAGGATCATCATCATTTCAACATCAAAAACAAAATTTCTCACTTTCTAACACACTGTCGAAGGAATGACAAATTTACAGCTATTCTGAAAAATAAATTTGTGGATAATCACTTTGCAAGCAAATATACTCCAGTCAATTACTACTTACAAAGCTTATTCCAACACCCTGATGAATTTCAAACAGGATACGTGCAAGAATTATTTATCGATTAATCCCTCGAGAGGCACAGAACTGAACAAGAAAGACATCTTGCAGTGAGCAATTGCAGGTAGGACCATCAGGGTGGCAGCGCAACAATAAAGTTTCTAGGACTGGCTGGACAAGATCGCTCTCCCTTGGCAAACATGATAAGGCAGGGAGGAGGCGTTTAATTTGACAGGCAGAGAGTCAGGAGTACATTTGCATGCAGATTTGCTTGAGCTGCTCTCACTCTGCTCAGCTGAGCGCACGCTGCTAATATCTCTGGATAAATACCACACTCACATGCCAATGCAGGAAGAAACGCGGGAGAGCGGGTGCTCCGTGTTGAGCGCCCGCTCTCCTGACGCGTGCCCAGCCACCTCTCCTGGGCGCGCAATTCAGTATTTAAATGAAGTGGTGTGCTAATAAGGAGGCGCTAGGAACAATAGCTGGTTTAAAACATACTGGTTTAAAAATCACTCCACAAATTACCAAAACAAATCTTCGATCTAACAACACTTCTTGTCTAAAAATTCCTCCCATCAAAGATGCTCGACTATCAACTACAGGAAACAGAGCATTCTCCATTGCTTCCCCCCAAAAAATGGAACTCTCTACCGCCTTATTTAAGAACTCAATCTAACATGAAAAAGTTCAAGAAGGACCTAAAAACTTTCCTCTTTCGTACAGTCTACATCAATGATCATCTATATCAACAATCCATCTACAATCATTTCAACCTTTCAAACCCAAACAAGAAAGAAACAGTAACTACAGCTGGCATCAACCTTAAGTATTACAATTTCAGAATTTAATAAGAAATAATGATAGAAGCCCTCCTTTAAGATGAATTAATGCTATTATTGTAACTTTCCTTTTTGCATCTTTCCCTTCTCCCCCTCTTTCACCCCACCATCTTCCTCTACCTACCATTTCACTATTGTTATTGTTTTTTCTTGCAACTATGTATAATTTATCTGATTTTTGTTTGATTTTGTAAACCACAGAAACATAGAAATGACGGCAGAAGAAGACCAAACGGCCCATCCAGTCTGCCCAGCAAGCTACGCACTTTATCCTTTTTTTTTTTCCTTCCCTTTTCTCTCTCACACCTGTTACTCTTGGCTTCTAGCACCCTCCAGCCCTATTCCCCCTCCACCCCACCACCAATGATGGCTAAACTGAATGACGGTATATAAAAACGAATAAATAAATAAAATAAATAAATAGCGCGTCCCTAGTGCCTCCTTATTAGCGGTAGAGGTGGCTGTCAGCAGGTCCGACAACCAACTTTCTATTTTACCGGCCTCAGGTTAGGAAAACGGACACCGTAAAACTGAGCATCTGTTTTGCTGACCAGCGGGCAGATTTCTTCCTACCTTTTTTCCTACTTTTTTTTTTTTTTAAGTTTTGGTTCCTCCGACTTAATATCGCTAGGATATTAAGTCGGAGGGTGTGCAGGTGTTAATTTCTGAGCATAAAATGTGTGGCTTGGCCACACATGTTACTTTCAGTATCCCGGGGACTAACTAATAGCCTCATCAATATGCATTTGCATGTGATGAGCGCTATTAGTTTTCGGGGGGGTGTTGGCTGTGCATTTTCGACACGCTAAACCCCTTACTGTACAAAGGGGTAATAGATGCGCGTCGAAAACGCGCGGCCAATCGCATGCTAAACGGTGCGCTCGGCCAAGCACACTGTACTGTATCGGCCTATCAGAAAGGAGGGGATGTGGCTCGGAAACGTGTTCCATTCTCTCACGCTGTACATGCAACCACAACCGGAAAACCTCTCTCACGGCTGCCTTCCAGCGCAGTATGAACAGAGTTTAAAACGGACTCACCTTCTTGCAGGCACACGGGTTTATCGCTGGGTGTCCAGCCCAGGGAGCCGTTGACATCTCTCACACACTGTTGCTTGAAAGTGCCCCTCAGTTTATATCCTTCTTGGCAGAGGAATCGGACTGTGGCGTTTTCAAAGAAAACCCCCTTGCTGGGCTTCCTGTATCCATTCTCCGGTACCCCGGGGTCAGCACAGGAGGTCGAGTTATCAAACCCTAAAATTCACACAGATTGAAAGAGAGACGCGTTAGTGAGAAAATTTATGGGGAAACTTCCTTCCTACCCAACTCACGTGTCAGGGCGTCGAGAGAAAGAAAAGCCACAAGCAGGGTGCAGAAGACCATCCATTCCATACTGACACCTGCCTGGCTTGCTGACAAAAAAGTAACAGCGTGGCATCTTTATGTAACTGAACCCATTTCCAGTGATCCTATACAATGCCACCCTCTCTACTTAAGAACAGATTGTGATGTAGTCCCCCGTCCCCCCCCTATAAAATAGGGGAATTAAGGTTCTTTCCCATTGCGTTGGAAGATATACCGGTACACAGTGTTTGGAAAACAGGCAGCCAGACTCTAATCAGCATTCTCAGGCCCTGGAGTTTCAAGGAAATTCTTTACTCAAAATAAACTTTAAAAAAAAAAAAAAAAAATGTGGCAGATGGTGAATTTAGATCAGGGGATATCAATCACAACAAATTTGTTCCGTACACAGAAGATGCACATTAAACATTTGTACACCGCTCCAAGAAGCCACCCTAGCCAATCTTCAGCGATCTGGATAGCTCATGAACAGAAGCATCTTAAAATGTGTCCAAGGAAAATCGAGGCTTATGTCACACACTGCTTATGTCATAACTGCTGTGAAATCTCTTTGACAATCGATGCATCTCTTAACTGTCCCCGATCAAATGTCTCTCAAGCTGATACTTCCAATGGTGATTTCCTCTGCTGCCTCGTCTCCGAAAGATCCCACTACCTGGAGATCCTTGCCCTCCCATTACTTTTACACTGCCAGCCACAGGAATGACTCCTCCTCTCCTCCTTGCACTGGATGGGCGCTCTGCTAGTCAGACAGGGTTAGTGGACTCCTTTTTTTCACCACCTTCATTCACGGCATTGTTTTAGTCTTCTACGGCACCGCTTCAGGCCATTTCCAGACACCTCTCCTATACCTTACAGGGTTTTCTCATCTACCTTTCTCTGGTACAAGGTGCAGTCCTCACCTGTGCGGGCGATTCAGGATGCAAATGAGGTGGTGCGGTAGAAACAGGCAAAAGGAGGCACTAGGGACACTAGCGCGTGCCTAGCGCCTCCTTTTAGCCCAGAGCGGCGGCTGTCAGCGGGTTTGACAGCCGACGCTCAATTTTGCCGGCATCGGTTCTCGAGCCCGCCGACAGCCACGGGCTCGGAAACCGAACGCCGGCAAAATTGAGCATCCGGTTTTCGACCCGACAGCCGCCGGCCCATTTAAAAAAAAATTTTTTTTCACTTATTTTTACCCTTCGGGACCTCCAACTTAATATCGCCATGATATTAAGTCGGAGGGTGCACAGAAAAGCAGTTTTTACTGCTTTTCTGTGCACTTTCCCGGTGCCGGCAGAAACTAATTACTTAAAGTAAAATGTGCGGCTTGGCTGCACATTTTACTTTTTGTATCGCGCGGGAATACCTAATTAGGTGCCGCGGGTTGGACGCATGTTTTCCGCCCCTTACTGAATAAGGGGTATGGGAAAACGCGCGTCCAAGAGCAGGTTAACAGTGCGCTCTGTTGGAGAACACTGTACTGTATCGGCCTGTCAGATAGGAGAGATTCTGTCTCCTTCTACCAGATGACTCATCTCTCTACCATCAGGGGCGCCACCTCACTCCTTTTGTTGTTTCGTACCTGGAATGAACCATTATGGTCTGTGTGCTAGGGACGGTAACACTAGTTGGGAGCCTTCTAAGGTTCCCCTGCAGTGAGCATGAATAAGATAATAGATTTCTCTAGTCTGCTTATTTTCTTTTCCTGTTGCGATGCTACAGAGCCTACTTGATCTCTCTTTACCTTCACCCATCCAACTAAGGATCATCTGTGCCTGTCCCAGGCTTTCTTGAATTCTGATATTGTATTTACCTCCATTACTTCCACTGGGAGGCTGTTCCATGTCTCCACCACCCTTCCCTATGGCAAAATATTTCTCTCTTACTCCTCAGTCTGCCCTCTTTGAGCCTCGTAATCATAACCTGTTGTTCTTTAGCTCCCATTTCACTAGAAAATGTTAAGTCTCTTGTGCATTATTTATACCTCTGGGCTATCTGAATACTTCTTTTATACCCCACCCCCATTTCTCTAGGGTATGCATATGTAAGTCCTTGTGTAGGTCTCAAAGGGTGCAGAAAACATGTGCTGTGTGCAATTTCCATCTGATCAGTTTCTTGAACAATGCCAGAAACCTTTTTTTTTTTTTTGCTTAAATTACCTTCCAGTTATGTGATGTACACACATTTTCCCTATATCGGTCCACAAAGAAATGGTGTGAAAGCAAGCAGCAAAGTTTGAACTCTTCTCTCATGCTCTCTTTATATTACCATTTTTCTTTTTTTGAATCAGTGACCGAATGCTTTACTCGTCAGTGATTTTTTTTTCTCCCTAACTTTTCTGCTGCATGACCTGTACCGTTAGCGCCTGCATTGCTCTTTGGTTCCTAAAAGTTGTTGCTGTCTGTGAATTCGAACGCACAAGGCTACCTATTTAGAAAATGTTTTCATCTGCTCAGATGTTTCTCGCTTAGTCACATCTTCCCCTCTCCGGCCTGCCTACCCTGTTCCAGATGCACTCCCAGATCTCATGATTTATTTATAAAATTCTTACAACCCACTTGTTCCTGGGGTAGTTCACAGCGGGTTATTCAAGTACAAAACTATAAAGGATGAGAAACAACAACAGAAACATAATTAAAAAAAAACATTTTTAAAGAGCAAAAAGCCTGAATTACTGAAATGCCTGCCTTTTTGAAAGCGCTCATAGAAGAGACCACATATCACCAATCCTCAAAGACCTGCACTGGCTGCCAATTCACTACAGAATCATATATAAGTCCATAACCACTATTTTCAAAGCTATACATCAACACTCTCAGCTCAACCTTCAAATTCCTCTCAAAAAATTTACGTCCAACAGACCAATCAGAGAGTCCTATAGAGAAACCCTACAAGTACCACACTCCAAATCCATGAGGCACATAACCACCAGAGACAGAGCTTTCTCCACTGCAGGACCAACACTGTGGAATTCCATCCCACCAGATTTGCGACAGGAACCCTGCCTGCCCACATTTAGGAAAAGACTCAAAACGTGGCTATTCATGAAAGCCTTTCCCGAACTAAACTGAACCTATTCCATTATTAACTAGGCGCTCAGACTTTGCCTTAATCATGGTAATTAATATCCCTACCTCACAAGGACAATTCATTAATGCTTTAAGCACATTGACTGGCATTTACGTTCTCTCTATTTAATCCCCTGCTTCTTTTCTATGCTCCAAGTTGTATTACTCCCTTGTTTTATTGTAACTGCATACCTTAGCCTTCTCTTGTTTAATGTTTTATTACTATTATTATTATTATTATTAGGATAAATGTTATTTTTTACCTTTTTTGTTACCTATCCTCTTGTTAATTGTAAACCGACATGATGCGATATTTATTGCGAATGCCGGTATAGAAAAACTTAAAATAAATAAATAAAATAAGATCCAAGGGTGAATTGCCTCAGGTAACCAGTTCCAGAGTCTTGGGCCTGCTACAGAGAACACACGATTTCCTGTAATTTCCAGTCTAGCTATTTTTACTGTAGGAACTTCTAGCAAACTTTTGTCCTTGGAGCGCAGTTGACGTGTTGGTTTATAAACTCTGAATATGGATGCCAGCTAGGAATTTGAATCATTATGTAACAGTTTATAGATCATGCTCAGCACTTTAGATTTAGATCTCAAGGCTATCGGAAGCCAGCGTAGACTAATGAGTATTAGAGTTATGTGTTCTTTTATTTTTCTACCAGTTAAGCATTCCTGCTGCCGCATTTTGCATTAATTGTAGTGGTCTTATGGTAGACAGAGAGATAAAGCGAATTACAGTAGTCCAAGGCAGTTAAAACCAGTGCCTTGCAGTACTGATCTAAAGTCTGATTCTTCCAGGAAAGGTTTAATGGTAAAATCCTTCCATTCTGCAGTGCAAAGTTCTAGGAACTATTTTGGTCCTGGAGAAAATAAAATGGATCTCTTTTGGGAGACAATGAGGATAACTTTTAAAGAACTGCGCAAAAGCCCGTATGTACACCTAGATATGGCCATGTTCAGATCTACCTTAGTAGTTTATAATCTGTGCATATCTTTTTTTTTTTTTTTTTTTTATACCGACATTCGATCTGAGATATCACATTGGTTTACATTCAGGTACTGTAGGTATTTCCCTATCCCCAGAGGGCTTTACAATCTAATTTTTGTACCTGAGGCAATATATGCATGACTTATAAAATATGTATAAATCTACACTGCAACATTCGTATGTATGTATAGAAACATACTATACATAACTTGGAAAGATACATTTAAAAAAAAAAAAAAAGGTGCTACTTATCTGGCTAAGATAGTCGGATAAATTTCAAAAAGCGCTACTTATCCGGCTAAGGG
Organism: Rhinatrema bivittatum; assembly: GCF_901001135.1. Taxonomy (NCBI): domain Eukaryota; kingdom Metazoa; phylum Chordata; class Amphibia; order Gymnophiona; family Rhinatrematidae; genus Rhinatrema; species Rhinatrema bivittatum. Next base: position 36,274,269 of record NC_042617.1, on the reverse strand, counting down.
CCTCATTTTCCAATATCGCATTGGTATCGCATGCGATAGCAAAAAGGGGCGTACCCTATGCTAATATGCATGTGTATCGCAAATTGTGATAACAGCTATGCAACACGCTCTTAGTGCAAGCTGCGCTATTAACCCAATTTGGGCTACATTGCCAGTATATATTGCAGTTCATGATGTTTCCAGACAGCCTGTTTCAGTATGCTGTAGGGAGAGAGAGAGAGAGAGAGAGAGAGAGAGAGAGAGAGACTTGCTATAGTGCCTCCTCCCTAGACAGGTATTTGTATCCCTATGGGAGGCCCACCTAGTAACTCGAGGTGGGGATTAGATAAGAGTGTAGGGGGTTGGGGGCCACTTTGACATTCAACATGAGACGTACGAACAGAACAGTGGTCTCTTGTGAAGATTTGATGACCTACGGAGTGAGGAAACTCACTCCAAGATGAGATTTGGGTAAGGTTCTCTCCACCTAGCTTGATGTTACCCAGGTAGAGAGTCCCTCAAGCTAGGTGGAGAGAACCTTGCCCAAATCTCATCTTGGAGTGAGTTTCCTCACTCCGTAGGTCATCAAATCTTCACAAGAGACCATTGTTCTGTTCGTACGTCTCACGTTGAATGTCAAAGTGGCCCCCAACCCCCTACACTCATACCTAAACCCCACCTCGAGTTACTAGGTGGGCCTCCCATAGGGATACAAATACCTGTCTAGGGAGGAGGCACTATAGCAAGTCTCTCTCTCTCTCTCTCTCTCTCTCTCTCTCACACAGCCTGCAGCATACTGAAACAGGCTGTCGTGAACCACAATAAACTTTTACCAGCCTCTAGCGCACAACATAATGCAAATGAAAGAGGTGTAGCTATTGGCCGCAGTAGGAGCCGCGCTAACACTGCGGCTGTTTCACGGCACACGATAACTCTTTCCTACTTTACATATACTCCCGCCCCCTGAATACAAAATTAAAAATTTGCATTCGCAAATCGCGTTAACGGCTGTTAGCGCGATTTGCGGAATTATCACCCGCGGTAATTCCTTGGAAAATGACCCCCTAAGTGCCAGTGAACCACTGAATGCGTACCTGATGCAAAAAACGCATGTATTTTTCTAATCTATTTTTAAATTATACACTTGGATAATTTGCGAGCGAAAATTAGTTAGAACTTAACTGTGTATGTCTCTGTTTACACATGCAAGTCAGAAAAGTTTCTAACGTGTAAAGGAAATTAACCAGTACTCCTATTCCTCCACCAGTTTACCCAGGCCATCTCCAAGACATCGAGACCTTCCTGGTTCTTCAGCCTGAATTCTCCCCAGTTTACCCAGTCCTGCTACCTAGCTAATAATACCTTAGAAACAAATTTGATGGCACTTATGTAAGATAATTAGCAGGTGTAAAATTATACATGTTAAGTTGCCAAATCTACACGTTAAGGCTCTCTTAAAATATCAATTTATGCATGTACATGTTGGCTCTGCCCTGGAATACCCCTAGACCGCCCCTTTTTTGCACCTATCTATTTGCGCACAAGCCCTTCTTTACGTATGATGTTTACATAATAGCATGTACATGAGTACATGCTATTTACGCATATAAAAGCATAAGAATAACCTAAGGATGTTTCTATATGCCAAGTTTCAAGACCACACATGGTTTCCTGCTTGGTCTCCTCTGAAGAAGAGACCCATGTAGGTTTTTGAAAACTCCTGCACAAAATTGTCTTTGGATTATTCTTATGTGAAGCCGATAGAGAGGATGAACAGCTTGAAAAGAATCCTAAAAGAAAAAAATTAAAAAAATTCTATGCTGTTCTTTTTTACAATAGGTTTCAAAAGAAGTTGTAATATAACATAACATCAGTAATTTCTAAGATCACTATGAAAACAATTCTTCAAGGAGGTACCCTAGAAAGCAAATACTCCAACTAGGTAAGGTAAACATATCCATTTCAAGGAAAAGGTTTTCATTTTGTAAGTCAAGTAAAATAATAATTGGAAAAAAAATGCCATACGTTTCTTACAAATAATAAAAAAAAATCCATGACTCCTACTAATATACAAACAAAAACTAAACTGGAACCAGGAAGAAGCCAAATGTCTCCTTTCTGAATCTGTTACGGTTGGTTATTTGAATTACATACCATTTACGATAGTGCTGGAGAATAAGAACATAAGAAATTTCCTTGCTGGGTCAGACCAAGGGTCCATCAAGCCCAGCATCCTGTTTCCAAGAGTGGCCAATCCAGGCCACAAGAACCTGGCAAGTACCCAAAACTAAGTCTATCCCATGCTACTGATGCAATTAATAGCAGTGGCTATTCCCTAAGTAAACTTGATTAATAGCCGTTAATGGACTTCTCCTCCAAGAACGTATCCAAACCTTTTTTGAACCCAGCTACACTAACTGCACTAACCACATCCTCTGGCAACAAATTCCAGAGCTTTATTGTGCATTGCGTGAAAAAGAATTTTCTCCGATTAGTCTTAAATGTGCTACTTGCTAACTTAATCTGATTGTATTCAAACTGGTTATTAAAGTTCTAGTTCTGCAGACAAAATATTATATAGTTTTACAGCTGTGAAATTCTGTCACTGACAATTAAATTAAATTAAATTAGCTGGAAGTTTCTTAAATCAGCTGGAAGTTTCTTTCATGTTCAGTATACCACATGTTCTTGGTATTCCTACCAATTGTCTAATTGTTCAGTGTTTCTACATGTTTTATTATATCACATGTTTCATTGTATCCGCCCCATGGCGACCATTCAGTTTTGATGTAAATCGGTGCGATATGTATACTTTACAGGAACATCGGTATAGAAAAGTTGAAAATAAATAAATAAATAAATGAGTATCGTATTCCTGACTAAATTCATGCACTTTACAGATTCTTTTTTTTAAAGCATACAAAAATGAGATTTGAAATACTAACAGATGAACCAATTTTATTTTGCAGAATTTCCTTCCTCCAAATCTGCCTTCGGTTGCATTAAAGTCTAATCAGACTGTATAAAAGAGTTGGGAGGGAGAGGGAGGATAAGAAAGCCTCAGAGAATGCTTGCACGGTGAGCAATGTGGATTTTCAACCGTCTACAAATATGCACATAATTTCATTACAAATGTATGTGCACCAAATAAAAGGGTGTTCTGGGGGTGCATTAAAGATTTAGGCTCATTTTAATTGAAAGTTCAATGTCTTGTGGGCATGAAAGGCATGCCAATTATACACATAAACGAGTGCCCCGTTTTGCTACGGGTGAAGTTATGCAGGTATATTTAGTTACATAGCAACCTGATCCTCAGAGTCATTTGTGAGTGCATCTTATATTTGAAAGTCTGGTTGGTTTTTTGTGTGCGCACCTGAAATAACATGCATAACTCTGCAGTTAGCACACTACTGATAAACTACCCTGATGAGCATATAGGTCTCAGAAGAAAGGGTATGAAACAGAGAGCACAGATACAGAACAAGGCTATGGAGAACATGGGCATGAGAAGGCAAAGGCATCAGAGAATAGGGGCATGAGAGAGGCTGAAGCATCCCGCAACACAGGCCCTGAAGAAAACAAAACTGTAGACGCAGGCGCCCAAACAGCAAGAGCATGGTGGAGAGAGGGCATGAAAGTGCACAGAGGGAGACAGGCGTCAGAGAGAATAGGCATGAGAGAAAGCAGGAATCAGGTGTAGGCAAAGGTGCATGCAGCACAGGTTAGAGTATCAGGGAACACAGGCACAGGAAAGTGCAAGCATCAGAAAACATAGGCATGGTAGACTGCAGCTACAGGGTATAGTGCAGGCATTGGACAGCATCAGCACAGCAGAGTGCAGACATGGGAAGAGTACTTGCTCAGTGAGACTGTCATTCCAAATGTTGGATGTTGGCCCCCCCTCAAAATAAAAAAAACTGTCATAACCTAAACTTGCATTATCATCAAAAGTTCACTTTAAAAAAAAAAAAAAGCCATATTAAGGTTCCATATTCAGAGGGTTTGTCTGGCTAAGTTTAGCACTGAACTGGACACATGCCGGGATTTAAAATTCCCACCAGTCTGACCGCCTGTGCAATAGCTGGAAAACATGTTATGCAACTACAAACGTATCTGGCTAATATGTCAGGGCGGTCCTGGGGCAGAGCACTGGAACCAGCAAATCAGCCAGATAACACAGGTTTTTGCCATTATCTGGCTAAGGCAGGGAGATAACTTTAGGGGAGCTGATATGTTTAGCCAGATAACCTTATCTGGCTATATCAGCTAAGGTATATCCAGATAAATTTATTTGGCTAATTTACCTGCCACCCTGAGGCTGAATATGGATCTCAGTCTCAAGCAAAAGTTCCTAATTCCATTTGTGTTTTTGCTTGTGCAGCTTTTTATTTATTTTTTTTAATAAAGATTTAGTGTCTGAAGAAATGTAAAAATGCGGGGCTAAACATGCACACAGTTAATCAGTTCCAGATGTTTTTGGGGTTTTTTTTTTCAGATTTTACTAGTGCAGAACTGTTTTGAGAAATATCTAAGCAGACTGGTATGCATATTCACGGGTCTCTGATTTGCAATTTTGTGGTAAATACTTTGATATTTATCCCTGCAACTAAGCTTGTTTTTGCATGTTTTCATACTTTTCGAATAAAAGTTTCAATTTGCCAGTTGCACAAGCAAAGCAGATGCTTCTTCATTTAACTAGTATATCTTCATCTTAATAACACTCTTCCCCCCCCCTCAAAAAAAAAAAAAAAAAAAAAAAAAGGAGGACACAAATGTACATTTCCAATTTTCACTATATTTTAGAGTGGGATTAGCAATTCCCAGCACACGTGCCAGAAACCGTCTAGGCTGGCATATAACTCCCTCTGGAATTCCAGCACCGCAAGCTGTTTCAAAACCTGCAGGCTGGCTGTTCGTGAGACGCAAGAGCAGCATAGCCTACCTACCCGCTTTGAAACCGCCCGCGGCTCCAGCACTTGGGAGATAGCAGCATGTCAGAAGCAGTGGACTTGAGAGTAGAATAGCTGCTTCTGAGGGACTACACTTTGGGTAGCTGATTCTTGGCAGAGGACTTCTCCCCATGGCACAACATGGCAATTAGCGATGTTGCTTTTTAGAGGGGGTATTCGGGAAAAAAAAGCTTGCTGATCCTATTTTAAACTTAAAAAAAAGAAAAGATACAACTCTACTTATGGTAAACTCAAAATATGTTTATTTAGTTACTCCAAAATGACTTCCTGTCTGCCTTAGGACTGTGAGCCAGGTAGGAGCACCGAAGTGCATGCTCCCTCCACCTCCTAGTTGCTACCGCTGCAGTAGATCTCCTAATCTTCTCCTCCCTCCCACCCACTGATGCTGCCCCAGGCGGAGAACAGACCTGCTGGCTCCTGTAACCTGCACTGCAGCACCTGCATGTGACAGCAGGCAGGCAGGCAGGCAGATCGTACAACTGATCTGATGGGAAGTGAGAGAAGCGGCTGCAGCTGCATGGAGAAGGGATGCAACAGAGCAGCAGAGAGCAGGAAGAAACTGAAATGAAAAGATGCAAAATTTGTGTGTTGAATCGTTAAACGTATCATTCGTTTAGGGGGTAGTTTTCAAACTATGCATTTTGGGACAAAAGCCGCAGTTAGAAAGTAACTTCCCCCAAGTTTCAAAGCAGAAAAGTATACAAAGTACTTTCATTTTAAATAGGGTACCAGGGCTTAATTTGTAGACAAAAAGGAAGTGGAACTGTGGGGACGGGGAGGGAGCAGAACTGGAGCCAGGGCCCGGAGTGACCTGGGGGAGGAGCCAAGTTTGATCTCTCTCTCTCTCTCACACACACACACATGAAAATCTTCAGAGGGGGCCTTGGGGGGCCAGAAATGATCCAGCCACCACCATCTCTGCCCCATTTCTGCAAAGAGTAGGAACTGATTTTACAGCACCAGCTCTGCTCCCTTTCTGTGAGGAGCCAGAACTCATTTACCACCGCTGGCTCTATCCACCCTCTCTCCGTGGGTCCTTGAAAACAGGTGGCAGAACACTATTCTGGATTGTTCTGCCAGAAATTAAGCCCTGGGTAACAGACACATAAATAACTAGCACACGCTTGAAACTTATGAGTGGTAGTGCTTATCAGTGCCAGGGTGGAAACTTTAACAGGCAACTATTGCTCATAATTTTCAAACTTTTGCTAATTCAACCCCTTTTTGTATCTATGTTTCGCTCTGCAGCCTTTGCTTCAGTTTCACCCCCTCTCCTCCTTTTCCCTACAGAAGAAAAGGAAAGGGGGAACAACAGGAGGAAAGGTGCTGGATTAGGGAGCAGAGTGGCTGTTCTGTTCTCCGTCTGCTCCAGGCTCACCTTTCTCTCTTGCTCTTCCCTGCAGGCTGCCTGAAGAGGAAGTGCTGCTCTGCCTCTTAAATCTGAAAAGAAGTGGTGAAACTGCGTTCCAGGCCAGTTTCCCCACAAACAGGCCGATACAGTAAAATGCGCGGGGGAGCCGGCGCTCCGAGGCGAGCGCCCGCTCTCCCGACGCGCGCCCAGGCCACTCTCCTGGGCGCGCGATCGAGTATTCAAATGAGGGCCCGCGGTAATAAGGAGGCGCTAGGGACACTAGCGCTTCCCTAGCGCCTCCTTATTGGCAGAAGCGGCGGCTGTCAGCAGATTTGACAGCCGACGCTTAATTTTACCGGCGTCGGTTCTCGAACCCGCTGACAGCCACAGGTTCTGTATACGGACGCCGGCAAAATTGAGTGTCTGTCTTCCAACCCGCGAGCCACGGGCTGATTTTTTTTTTATTTTTGGGGCCTCCGACTTAATATCGCTATGATATTAAGTCGGAGGGTGTACAGAAAAGCAGTTTTTTCTGCTTTTCTGTACACTTTCCTGGTGCCTGCCGAAATTAACTCCTGCCTTTGTGCAGGCATTAATTTCTGAGAGTAAAATGTGCGGCTTGGCTACACAATTTACTTTCTGTATGGCATGGGAATAACTAATAGGCTCATCAACATGCATACTGTATAAGGGGTATAATAGCTCATCGAAAACGTGCGTCCAGATGGGGGTTAACGGTGCGCTCGGCCTGAATGCACCGTACTATATCGGCCCGAAATTAAGCCCTGGTAGGTACAAGGTGTTGGCAGACATTTGCACCCACCCCTTCTGGTACATTTCTCATGGAAAATAATGCATGAAGAATAATGTAAGCTGTGAGTGTTTTTCTCCCCCCCCCCCCAACACCAAACTCCCACCTGCCAAAGCATGCCCCCAGAAACACTTTGCCATAAATGTGGTTGCTGTAAATATGGTTGAAAGTATGCAGGTGAATTGATATTTACATGTCTGAAGGGCTTTTAAATCTATCCTCTAAATGTGAATGTAGTGGCAGTTAGAAACTGAACTGCTTAAAGGCAGGAAAACCCAAGCCTTTGGGGAGGTGACCGGGATTCTGCTATGGAGAGATTCCTATACTTAGATAGGGAAACCCATGCTAAGGGGTTGAGGGTGGAAAACCCCAATGAAGAGACTGAGAGAGCAACACCAGGAGGCGCCAGTGCTTGTGCCTGTGGATAAACGTAAACTGGTGGATTACAGAGCTCCTCCTGGATTTTCATACGGCATTTGACAAAGTCACCCATGAGAGACTCATCAGGAAATTACAAAGTCATGGGATTGGAGGCAGTGTCCTATTCTGAAGTTTTAACTGATTAGGAGAGAGAGGGCAGGACTAAATGGTCAGTTGTCCCACTGGAGAAAAGTCATTAGTGAAGTGCCACAGGGATCTGTGCTAGGACCTATGCTCTTTAATGTATTCATAAATGATCTGGAAAAGGGAGCAACGAGTGAGGTGATTAAATTTGCAGATGATACAAAATGATTCAAAGTTGTTAAAACATGAGCAGATGGTGAAGAACTGCAGGGCAACCTTGTGAGACTAGGATACTGGGCATCTGAATGGCGGATGAAATTTAACGAGGGCAAATGCAAAGTGATGAGTGTACCTGAGCCTGAAAACCAACATGGAGAAAGGAAACTGACCCAGAATCCTCTGCTCTCTTAGTCTATGTGAGCCTGACCTGCAAGAATTCCCGGAACATCTGGACAGGCAGTCGAAGCTGGCTCCTTACAGAGATGCCTAATTATAGGGTCACACAAAGCAGAAGCCAACGGAGGGAACTTCAGGCTATACTGTCACAATGGAACACACTTTCTCAGGGGTTTCTATGAACACAACTTCAGATGTGTTAATTGTCCTGACCAGTAAGATTCTAACAGAACAGAGGACTATCTAAAGAGTGATGGTAAATGGGCCCCACCTTGGAGAAATACTCAGGGGTAAGCTAGGGATGATCTTATCATGCTGTTGACATGACAACCTATGTAAATTATCCTCAAGGTAGTCACACTCTCTAGAATCTTCTAACCCAGTACAATATTGTATGTTATCTATAAAAGAAGGATCACTTCCTGTATACAATGAGATGCTGGTAGTCAGTTTGTCAGAAACATGGCATCAGCATCTCCCAAAAATACTTATATTGATCAATAAAAAATTATATTTTCTACAAAAATCTAAGTGTTCTTGTATCCCTGGATATATAAGCCTCATAAAAAAATGGCGTGGCGCCGAACAAAAATGATGAGCATTAGGGAAATTTAATCCCAACTACAGGTTCACGATGCTGGTTTCTGTGTTGGGAGATGCCACCCACAAAAAGGTTCTTGAAGTCCTCGTAGACAATACATTGAAATCCTAAGCTCAGTTTGCAGCAGTGGTCAAAAAAGCAAATAGAATGTTGGAATGATCTGAAAAAGAATGGAGAATAACACGCAGAATACTGCAATACCTCTATTGCTCCATAGTGTGATGCACCTTTACCATTGTGTGCAGACCTGGTCGTTCCATCTCAAAAAAGTCAAAGTGGAACTAGAAAAGGTGCAGAGAAGGGCAACAATAAGAAAGGGGATGGAGCAGCTCCCCTAAGAAGAAAGACATAACATCCCATTCACTAGCCTTTTCATCTTGGAGAAAAGGCTAGTGAATGGGAATATTACTGAGGTTTATAAAATGATGCGTGGGGTGGAGCAGGTAAATAGGGAATGATTATTTACCCTTTCAAGTATTTTTATTTTATTTACAAACATCTGATGTGCCGCCATTTCTTAAGGCAGAGTCAAGGCAGATTACAATCGAGTTTATGATTGGAGTTACAGTTACATTTGCAATGAGCACAGGGTACACAGAGGTACAGCTAGACTAAAAATTGTCTTTGGGATGTAGCAGAATGTGTCATAAATCACCAATCTGCTTGATAGATTAGAGAGTAAAGGTAGAGATAAGCATAAAGTGTAGATGTATAAACATATGGTAGGGACTTGGCTAGGAGGAGAAGAGTCATTCATTAAGCAGTCTAGCATGGCTGATAATATGGTCTCTCCATCGAGAGCTCCGATATTGAAGAAAGGGAAGTCAGCCATGGAATCTAGAGGAAGGCCTGGCCAAATAGCTAAGCCTCGACTTGCTTCCGGAAAGTGAGGTAACAACAGAGCGGTAGCTAAACTATGGCCAATATGGCCTCGGCCATAGGTGCTATCAACCAGGGGCACCATCTCTCTCCCAATTTGGTTGAAGAGCTGCCTCCCTTCCAAGAATTGCTGTGCCTGCTCCTGGTGTCCCACCTACCATCTGGGCTTTCCCTGAAATGGGGGGAAGGAGGTCCAAATTGGAACAAAATAAATCATCAATGCTGCTGCCCAGCTCAAAGAAAGCTTTGCAGACCCTTCCTCTATCTCCCCCTCTTGCTCCCCCACTCCCAGCAGTCATGAGAACTGTAGCCCATGCAGCTACAACAAGCAGCATTGGCCTTCTACACTCCCTGCCCCAGCGCGGCCCGTGGAGCCACAAGAAGCAGCATCAGCCTCCCATCCAAGCAGTCATGAGCAGCACAGACTGCAAAGCTGAAAGAAACCGCATTGGCCTTCAACTCACCTCCACCCCCGCCCAGATAGTTAGAAGCAGGGGGCCATGGAACCACATGAAGCAGCAATGGCCTTTTACCTCTCTTTCCTGCCTCAGCAGTCAGGAGGAGTATGGCCTACATAACTGCAAGTAGCACTGGCCTCCCCAACCACCCAACAGTTAGAAGGAGCATTGCCCGTGAAGATGAAAGAAGCAGCATCAGCCTCCCCTTCCCATGATTATGAGCAAGAGCAGCAGGGCCCAGAGATTAGGAGAAAAGGGAAGAATCTTGTGGCTATGTAAGCTGAATGAAGGAGGTGGCTGCTCTTGTTGCTGCTGTCCCTTGTTCTTCCAGAGGTGCAAAAAAAGTGAAAGAGCACGTGAGACAGAGGTATATGTGTGTATAATTGAGTATGTGTGACAGAGGCTGTGTGTGAGTGTGTGTGTATATGACTGAGCATGAGAGAGTGTGTGTGATCATGAGAGATGGAGTGTATGTGTGCATAACTGAGTATGTGCGACAGAGGCTGTGTGTGTGTGTGTGTGTATATGACTGAGCATGAGAGAGTGTGTGTGATCATGAGAGATGGAGTGTATGTGTGTGTGATTGAGTATAAGAGTATATCTGGACATGTATATGATTAAAATAAAAACAAATATGAACTACATCAGTATATGAACAAGGTTTTGCAAAACAGTTAATAGAATAGAGGTGTCAGAAACCCTGATAGTGTACCCTAATAAAATATATGGGCCACCCGGTCTTATCTATCATTCACCTCTTCAAAGTGTGTTTTTTGTAAAAAAATTTTAAGCATATAAAAAGATCAACAGTCAATATAGCAATTATAATGAATCCAAGTTATTGTCAAAAGGACCCATCAATGGCAGTGGTTTCGTCAACAAAGCACTTCCCTAGGGGCTAATTGTAACCAAAGACCGTTGTCTGTAAACAATATAAATGTTCAGTTAGTATATTTATAACCATAAAGTGAATTCAAATACTTATCTTAATCAACCTATGGCACCTTGTCACATACGGACTAACTCATCTCACTTAACTTCATGGCAGAAAACTGGAACTGAATGTCTTGAATGACTGGAGTCAATCAGATGATGTATAAATGTCGGACTGATCTAACAAACTTGTGATGACGCTGATCATTCCAAAGTAAACCAATCAGAAACACGAGAACAGAGAAAGTAGTGCTTGAATACAATCCAATGAAAGACGAAAGTCTTGAATCATAGTTGAAAGTGGAGCATCTGCAAAAAATTATAGGATAACTGTAAAATCTAACTCAGAATTCAAACCAAAAGGTGTCAGTGTATTGAAATAATAAATCCAACGTTATTCCAAACGTAAAAGTGTCAGATTGAAATCTCCTCCTCTCCAGTCAGGTCCGCGTTGTACAAGAACACAAAAACTGAGATCAGAAAAGAATGAGAAAATTCTTCACAATGTGTAACCAATGGATGTAGATGTAGAGAGAGATTAGATTGATGTTAGATCATTGTGAATTTGAGAGTCCTTTTGGTCTTACCGAAATAGCTCATCTCACAGGGACACTGAATAAGGTAAATAACCCTTGTTGATAAACAGCTGGTGTGATGTTTTAAAATAATAGAGCGGTTGGCAGATTTCACATAAACGAAAGAAATGCACATAGATACTTGATATACCGTGCAAGATCCACGTGGCTGATGAGAGCCAGATGTAGCTACAGGAGCTGTCAATCTAGTGATATCTGAATGAACCAAAGCGTCTCTTAGACTGACCCCCACGTCTATAAATAAATCGTGGCAGTGCCTGAAAAACCGAATATAATTGTAGGATATGCTTCAGTATAGACTGTCGAATCAGGCCGGCGTCTGCAGAGAATGAAAGCACACAAGTTAATTGGTCCTGATATGTGGTGTCAGACCTAGGAAGGAAAAGCCATTCTCAGTGGCTGTATTTGGCACGTAGAAAAGTTCTCTGTATACATGCTCGTGGATATCCACGGGCAATAAAAGGATCTTTTAATGCTAGAGCTTGAGTCTGGTAATCTACAACAGAGGAACATAGTCTCCTTAGATGGAAAAATTGGCTGATAGGTACACTCTCTTTCAAAGCACGAGGATGGGCGCTGGTGAAATATAAAAGTGTGTTAGATGTTACTGGCTTACAATACAAAAAAGTAGTAAATCCACTCATGTTTTGTGATAATAATAACTAGTAAAGAAATTTGCTTAGATTGAAAATCTAAGCAGTGAAACAAGATTGGGTACCTTTTCATAAGATGAATATATTGATATATCGTTTCCATGTAATGATTTATTTCTAAAGGGAACAGAAGTTCAACCACTGGGATTCAAAAGTACCCATATATAAATTTGCCAAATCGGGAGCCATGATCACCCCCATAGCTGTCCCGCACACTTGTTGATAGAAGCATTGATCAAAGGCAAAAAAAAATGTTTGTAAGCACGATCCTTAACAAATCTATCAAAAATTGAGTGGGTATCCTCTGAGGACGCAGACATTTTTCCAAAAATCTTTCTGCCACCTGAATAGTTTCAATTTGGGGAATGCTCACGTAAAGTGCCTCAATATCCAAAGTCACCAAAAAAATCTCAGAAGTGTCTAGCTGTAATTGTTCCAGATGTAAAATCATATCTTGTGAATCTTTAATATATAATGGCAGGCATGGCCCAAAGGAGCCAAGAAAAAATCCACGAAACGAGAGAGGGGTTCCAATAATGAATCTCTACCCAAAACAGACAGACGACCAGGAGGGTCAACCAATCTTTTGTGAATTTTCAGAAGAGTGTAAAAAACTGGAATTTTTTGATTCGATTGTTGCAAAACAATGGCTTTTTTTTTTTTTGTGAGAAACCCACTTTGTGAAGCTGCTGACACAAGATCTTCTATTTGAACCTTTAGTGAATCAGAAGGACTCTCAAAGTCAGAATTATGGAACATGGATCTAATCTGTCTCTACATCAGATCAGTGAAGAATTTTCTCATTCATTTTCTGATATCAGATTTTGTGTTCTTGAACAACCCAGACCCGACTGGCAAGGAGGAGATTTCAATCTGACACTTTTATGTTTGGAACAGCGTTAGATTTATTATTTGAATACACTGACACCTTTTGGTTTGAATTCTGAGTTAGATTTTACAGTTTTCTTATAATGTTTTTGCAGATGTTCCACTTTCAACTATGATTCAAGACTTTCATCTTTCATTGGATTGTATGCAAGCATTACGCTCTCTCATCTCATGTTTCTGATTGGTTTACTTTGGAATGATCAGCGTCATCGCACGTTTGTTATGTCAGTTTGATGTTTAAAATCATCTGATTAACTCCAGTCATTCAAGACCTTCAGTTCCAGTTTTCTTCCATGTAGTTAAGTGAGACGAGTTAGTCCGTATGTGACAAGGTGCCATGGGTTTGCTCAAGATTAAGATAAGTATTTGTATTCAATTTATGGTTATACATATACTAACTGAACATTTATATTGTTTACAGACAAAGGTCTTTGGTTACAATTAACCCAAGAGGAAGTGCTTTGTTCACGAAACTACGGCCATTGATGGGTCCTTTTGACAATAACTTGGATTCAATATAATTGCTTTATTGACTGTTGATCTTTTTATATGCTTAAAAAAAAAAAAAAAAAAGAACAAAAAACACCCCACACACTTCGAAGAGATGAATGATTGATAAGACCGGTTGGCTGTATATTTTATTAGGGCACACCTTCAGGCTTGCTGATACCTCTATTCTAATAACTATATTGCAAAAACTTTTTTCATATACAGATATAGTTCTCATTTGCTTTCATTTTGATTTCCTGTTCTGAGACATTAGAGGTTCTTTTTCTACTCTCATATTTATTTATTTAAAGTTTTTATATATCGACATTCATCAAAGATATCACATGTATGATTAAGCATGAAAGATAGAGTACGTATGTACATGTGTATGACTGAGCATGTGAAAGAGAGGAGGAATTTTGCATGCAACAACCCTCATCCCCTGCAAATCCACAACAATCTCAGGGCATCTGGAAATCAAAAGTTCCCAGGTATGGAAATTGGGGGGATTTTGTTAATGCTTATTAGTTTTTATTTATTTGATGCATCTAATGATTTTAAATATTTTATTGCTATTTGGAATAGTTTTATATGTGTTTTTAATTCTTGGATGTTCCATTCGTCAGCTGTTTTGAAATATGTATTCTTTTTATTAGTTATGGTTATACTATTATATTTTTTGATTTTATTATTTGATGTGTTATAAGGAACGGTAATATTTGTTTTTCCATAGTTGCACTGTATACAGTGTGGCTTGTTGTGGTTTCCAGTTCAGTTTTTGTCTGCGCATTTCTGTTTATACTTTATAGTCTCTTTATTCTGTATTTGGTGAGGGTTTGTCTGTATTCTGTATGCATAACCAAGGTAATGCATTCTTCTAGCACGTAGTTTCTGTGAAGGGATCTACAGGAGCCTGGTTTGTTATGTTTTCTGAATAAGACCAAAATGATTAGAAAAATGAAATGTCTAGGCAACAAGGGTAGAAAAAAAGCATCTTATATTCAGTTTAGCGAATGGAAAATGCCAACTTTGAGAATGTGCGGCTCACGATACTTTATTTCGCACAATTCCTCTGATGTTGCATGGTATGCAACGTCTGGCTTCTTGGGGGTTTCCAGTTCAGTCTTTGAATGAAAACTTATGGCACCAAGATCGTACTGGTTCCAATTGAGTTGGAAATCCAAAGGAACAGAGGGAGGCTACAGGGTGACAATAAAAACTAAAGCCCCCTACATTTAACAGTTTCCCTGCTTGTGGTGTCGTGTGTTGTGTTCAAGGTGAGGCGCAATTTTTGACTTCGGCATAGGTGCCAAATGGTCTGGAGCTAAAGCTCTGGGTAACAAAGCACTAGTGGAATTTTGTTCTAAAGTTTTGGGGCATAGTAGCTGAATGCACAAAGTCCTGTACAAATTACCCTGGCAGGTGCCGTGGGTGGGGTGGGGGCGGTGGGAAGTAGGAGTGCCATTTAGGAGGAGGCATTTAGGAGGCTGGAGATTTTCTTGTGGGAGTGTTTGAGACCAGAAACAGGAATAGATAGTCTGGGGCCAATTTGAAGACTAGGCAAAGTTTTGAACTGTAACCTATATTCAAATTGGGAGCCAGAGTAGCTGCTTTAGGATTGGATTTACGAGATCCGTTGCTTTTGCTCTCACCAAAATTCTGGTGGCTGTACTCTGTAAAACTTGGAGGTGTTTGAGGTTATATTGCGAGGCTATATTGCGAGGCTATATAAACTCAAAACACCTGTTAGACATTCCATGAAACTAACAGGTGGCAGATTTAAAACAAAATCAGGGAAAGTTTTTTTTTTTTTCATTCGGTGCACGCTCAGGCTGTGGAATTTGTTGCCAGAGGATGTGGTTAAGGCATCTTGCATGTGTGTATTTAAAAGGGGTTTGGATAAGTTCCTGGAGGAAAAGACCATAAACTATTATTAACCCACTACTTATCCCTGGGAGCGAGCAGCAATAAATGGATCTATACTCTTTGGGATCCGACGGTTACTTCAGCCCCGAATTGGCCACTGTCTGGGAGAGGATGATGGGCTCGATGGACCTTTGATCTGACTCAGCATGGCACATCTTGTGTTTTTAGGACCAGTGCTCTGTGTGGCAGCCACTATCAGGCACACCAGGCCAGAGGGAGGTGCAGCACAGAGGCACCAAAGCGACTAACATTTAGCAACTGTCAAGAACCAAAGCTGTGAGCAGCAGGCTCTGCCTATGTTATGTACACCTGTTGTGAACTGGGTGTACAAAATAAAGCTTGTTGGACTCCTCCTGCCTGTCATCTTTACTACATACCGCCACACAAGAGTGGAGCGTTCATAGTGCACCATTAGAAATTAGAAACACCATCCCTATGGCAGCAAAGAAGGCCCATGATGCAAGGCCACCACAGGAGCCCATGCCCTTGGTGATGAAGAAAGCCTGCCAAAGCAAGGTCACCACGGGAGCCCATCCCCGTGGTGATGAAGAAAGCCCGCCAAAGCAAGGCCACCACTGGAGCCCATCCCCATTGCTGCAAAGAAGGCCTGCCAATGCAAGGTCGCCATGGAGCCCAACCCCGTGGCGAAGAAGACCTGCCAACGAAAGGTCACCATGGGAGCCCATCCCCGTGGCGACAAAGGCGGCCCACTGAAGCAAGGCTGCACGGGAGCCCATACCTGTGGCAGCGAAGAAGGCCCGCCAATGCAAGCCTGCCATCAGAGCCCATCCCAGCAGCAGCGGAAGAAGGGGGTCTGGAGGTGAGGCCTGGTGCGTGCATGCATGTAAGAATGGGAATCTGAGTTTGGGTGTGTGGGTGTGAGATGGAAGCCTGGGTGTTTTGTGTGTGGAAGCAAGAATCGGAGCCCAAATGTGGGTGTTTGTGTGTGAGAATGGGAGCCTAGGTATGTGAGTTAGAGAAAACATTAGCGTGTGTGTTATGGGAGAGTGAGTGAAAACATAAGCGTGTGTGTAAGTCAGAGAGAAAGAGAGGGAGGAAGGGAAGAAGGAGAAGAAACAAAGATAAGAGTGACCCTGGAGAAGGAATTAGGAAAAGACTGACGAAGAAAGTGGGGGAAAAAAAAAAAAAAGGAGAGAGAGACCAGGACAAACCGATTAGAAAATAAAAAGATCAAACAAAGGTAACAACAGAAAAATATTTTGAGTTTTTAGCGATTGGAATCTGCCATCTTTGGGAACGTACATTTCTTATATTTTTGTATTTTGCTGTTTAGAATTCCACTGTTCAGAGTCTGGTTTCTCACGCTATTTTGGTTTTGTTTGCATATTTCTATTTCTAATTTGTAGTCCCTTCTTTCTATATTAGGAAAGGGTCAGTCTCTGTTTTGCCTGTGCGAGACTGAGGTGCAGTACTGCTGCTAGCAAGCAGTTTCTCTGTAAGTATTTGTAGCACTCCAACTTGTACTTTTACCCCAATAGGTGGTATATTAAGGTTCTAGGCCTGGTGTAGTAATTGCATTGCTGCTTTTTCATAAGGTTACTGTTATTTGAGTCCTGAGACTCAGTGCTGTGATTGATTGATATGGTAAGGCTCTAGGTGTTTTGTTCTGTTTTTTGCCAGGGTTTATGTTACTTCACAAAGGGGTAGATTTTAAAAGGTTGCGCACGGGCGTACATGTGCACATGTACACCCGATTTTATAACTTGTGTGCGCAGGCCCGCGCAAGTTATAAAATCCGGGGTGGGCACGCGCAAGGGGGTGCACAATTGTGCACCTTGCGAACGCCGAGCCGCACAGCCTTCCCCCGTTCCCTCCCAGACCGTTCCGAAATCGGAGCAGCCCGTGAGGGAACTTCCCTTCCCCCTAACCTGACCTTCTCACCCCTACCCCTACCCCCCCCCCCACCCAGCCCTACTCTAATACCTCTCAAAAGTATTGTTTTACCTTTTGCGCCGGCCGATTGCCGGCATGCGATTTTTGATACAACGGCAAATAGCCGCTGTGCCAGGAACAGCTGACCCCGCCCCCAGACTGCCCACGCCCTTCCCCTCCCCTTTTTGCAAGTCCCGGGCCTTACAGGCGTCCTGGGGCTTTACGTGCGCCGCCGGGGCTTTTTAAAATAGGCCCGGCACACGTAACCTTTTCAAAATCCGGCCCAAAATGTTTAGCAGTGGAGGGAGTCCTTTTGCTGAGGTGACACTAGAATTTGAATATTTGTATTTCATGTTGGGTTATAATGTGCTAAATAGCAAGTGTAATTGTGTATGCACAGTTTTTTTGTTTTTTGGTTTTTTTTATTTAGTCACATGGCAACAGCAATTTTCCTGGTGCACCACCAACTTCAGCAATCGCCACAGAGCCCATAGCCTGAAGGGCAGAAAGGAGAAAATAACTGACAACCATGTACAGTATTAAGTACTAATACTTAAAAGTATCAATAGCAAGCACTAAATAATTTCTTGGCTCATTGCTTCCTCCTCTGGCCCTACTCATTTGTCTTCTATGTCGGGACAGACTATTTCTTATCTTATACCTTTTGTTTTAAATAAAATGTTTTATCTTTTTCTCATGCCAGTACTCTGTCTTTAAAACTTCCTTCCCTGACTGCACTCTTGGATTGCTGCTGCACCCCTCATGCTTGATGTGTGTCTGTCTGCAAAAGGGCCAGTGCTAGGTTTTATGGTGCCCTGTGTGAACAATTACTGTGCTGCTGCCACCCTCCCCCTCTCCCTCCTTCACAATTCATTCAGTGTCTGTCCCGACCCATAAGAACATACCCATAAGAACCCATAAGAACATAAGACATTGCCATACTGGGTCAGACCAAGGGTCCATCAAGCCCAGTATCCTGTTTCCAACAGCGGCCGATCCAAGTCACAAGTACCTGGCAAGTACCCAAAGATTAGATAAATCACAAGCTACTATTGCTTATTAATTACTGTAATAGCAGTTTATGGATTTTTCCATCAAATAAAGCCCAGCACCCTCCTGTAATCTATATTTTTAAAAACTGACACGCCCCCACCCATCCCTCACCTCCGTCACATATGCAGAACACAGACAGACTCTCACCAAATACAGAATGAAGAGATCAGAAAGTATAAACAGAAACGTGCTGAGAAGAAATGAACTGAAACCCACAACAAGCCTCTATATGCAGAGCAACAATGGAAAAATCAGAAACAATACCATTCTTCATAAAACATTAAATAATAAAATCAAGAAATATAAAACATCAACCATAATCGTAAAATCATATTCGTAAAAAAGATAAATATTTTAAATCAGTTAATTATAAGAATATCCAAAATTTCCAAACACCAATAAAATATTTCAAATCATCCGATGAAGAAAAAATCCAATAATTAAAAAGTGTTCTATTCCCCCCCCCCCAAATGAAATATTTCAAAAGAGCAGAATCATCAAATTACACCCAATAATTAAAACGGATAGGAATTTAAAAGTCTCCTGCTGGAGGAGAACAAAATGGTGTCGTGAAAGAAGGCCACAATTAGATAAGCTCCCGACTGGCGTTTTTCTTTTGATTCCCTCTGAACTAAAATGCCTCATTTATTTATTTAGTGTTTTTATATACCGATAATCGTTTGGAACATCTAATCGGTTTACAGCGAACAGTAATTCAGCAACAGGCTTTACAAATAAATTAGCGAACAACAAGGTAGAAACAAGGGATGTATATAACTTGGTGGTCAATGTAACTAAAAGCTATGAGGGGGAAATGTTTTTTTTTTAGATTTGTTTGTCGTTATAGAGAAAATAAAAACATATATACACATTAGACTTGGCAATCAAGGTAATGTACATATACATAAGTTTTGAATGGAATGAGTGTTCAATGGAATTTCACTTAGGTTAGAATGTCATTATATAAAAGGTAAATCGTACATACATACCAAGGTTGAGAGAGAGAAATGAGATTGGTGGGAGAGGGAGACTAAAAATGGGTGGAAGGAGGAGAGGGGGGAAGAAGTCCGGAGGGGAAGGAAGAAGGAAGGACAGTTCATACTAAAAGGAAGGGGAAGGTAAGGGAGGGGTCGGCTGTAGCACGGGAGGAGGAGCAAACTTCCGTGCTACTCGACCGAAACATCGTTGAGCCCTGGAGCTCCGGTTACCCCTTCCCCTCCAGCCCATGTCGGAGCGCATGAGACGGCGGAACCCCTGATGCCGAAGCTGCATCAAGTGGAGGAAGCGTTCGAGGCAGCCTCAGTTGCGGGAGCGACGGGGCCAATCCAAGGCGAGGGGACCTTAATCGCCTTGAGGGAGTTGAACATCGGCGTATTGAGCGGTGTGGGCAGTTCACTGCCATACACCACCGCTCAGGGAAGGAGCCAGACGGATCAAATGGACTTGCAAAATACAACGCAGAACTTATCGGTAAATATATCAGAGTTAAAATTGCTAAATAAACCAGAAGTTGTAACTCTTAAAACCTTATGGAATGCTATAGCATTACTTGAAAAAGCAATAATTTGACGACAACAATTAAGGGTTCTCAAGAACAACTTAACACGGTGAATCCGATGGTTCTTACAAATTCAACTAAAATTCAGGAAATGGATCTACAAATAAATCAGATAAAAGATATTCAAACTGGCCTGATTCAGGGGGACTCTAGGATAGGTAAGAGAATGGAAGGCCTGGAGAACAATCTCAGATATAATAATTTGAGAATAATTAATTTCCCCAAATGTAAGTTAATTTCCCCCAAGGCACAGCTTAAAAAACACCTTCAGGAAGTATTGTCCTTTCCAAGTGGTGAAATGCCCACAATCTTGAAAGCCTATTTTCTATTTGGGGCAGCACAGAGAGGTGGAGGTGAGACAGAGGATGTTGGGGAGCGAGGGGAACGTCTGGAGTCATTATCCCCACTCGAAGATCTGTCCGGCTTCCTTGAGACAATACAGGAGGAACAAATAGAGAAAAGAGGCATTCTGCTGGTGAAGATTTTGCTACCTGCTGAAAGAGACATGGTTCTAAAGAACTCTTTCCGCAATAGGGATAAGCCTTACCTAGGAGGAAAGATATGGATATATCCGGACATTGTGAGATCAACACAATTGCGTAGGAAAACATTTCTGACTCTCTGTCCTAGAGCTCGTCAATCAGGTGCGAAGATAATGATAAAATTCCCGTGTAAATGTATACTTACAATAGAAAAAAATAGATATGTATTTATGGAGCCAGAACAGTTGGAACTTTTCCTGAATTCAAGAAGTGAATTATTGGTAGATCCGTCTAATAATACTGGTATTATTTAGGTACCTAGCTACTTCCTTCTTTCTAAGTTTGTATAAGAAAATGATAAGTAGTTGCTCCAATTTCTATGTTTGTTCTCCCCAGATTGCATAGTAATACACAGGCAAGGAGCAGAGAGAAATATTATTTGGAATTTGTAATATTTAATACTTGTTAAAAGTGAGAAAACTTTAATAATTTCTTAGTACTTAATGTTTTTGTTTTCCTGGTGATAATTGTATGCTCCGCTTGGAATTAAGGTGTGTTATAATGCTTTATGTTAATTGTTTAAAAATTTAATAAAGAGAAAATTAAAAAAAAAAAATCTCCTGCTCTCCATACCTGAGATCATCGTGGATTGGGGGAGGTAGGGCTGTACAAATTTTATCTTCCCTCACACACAATCACAATAACACTCATTCTCTCATACAATCTCTCTCTCACATACACAGGCTCCTTCTCCCTCACAGATACATTATGTATGTGTGCTTGTGAGAGCCTGTATGTAATACACAGGCTCTCACAGGCACACAAACATTCAGAAACACACAAGCTCTCATACAGACACACACAGGCTCACACAGACACATAGGTTGTCACACAGACACACACAGGCTCTCACTCACATACAAGCTCACACATATACATACAGAGCCTCCTACTGTCATCAGGCCGTGGTGGGATGCGCTCCACCAAGGCCCAACTGCCTTCCTGCTTGGGGGGGAGGAGCGGAAGTTGTGAGCGGGTGCACGTTCGCACACACACAGATAAAAATCACAGGCCTCTCCTTCAGCCGCCAGCGGCCTCTCTCCTCCCTCGCCGGCGGTGGCAGTCTCCTTCTTCAGCTGCTGGCAGCTTCTCTCTTTCAGCCGGGCCCGCCCCCTTCCTCCCCAGGTGTGCCGCTCTGTGCAAATGCATGGTATGCACACTCGATCGCACTGGGCCTGGTTTGCAAGGTGCATGGGGGCACTGATAAAGATCAGCACAGTGACGCCTCCCCATTCCTTCCCTCCTTTACCCAGCTTCACCATGGTGAGAGTGGCTGAATAGCAAGCGCTTTCAAAAATACATTATAAATATCTCTTCAAGGAAAACAAAATTCAGGACACAGGGATCTTAACGACTTCACTAACTGCTACAGAATTATACAAGAAACATTTTGTAAGTACTACTGCTTTACATTTTCTTACCCCTTTCTAAATAAAAAAAACAAACTATTTGCTTACAAATCAGCCATCTCAAAGAGGCAACCCTAAGTAGAAAAAAAGAATCCCTCTGATCGAGAAGTTGGTCTCACAAGAATCTTGCAAAAACAGATGTTCCCGCAGACTCAAGCTCACCATCGCAGGAGGTCTCTCAGTGCTTCATTTCTATCAGCATTTTTGCAGAAAGCTAAAGTTTTCCACAGGCGTAAATAAATAAATAAATCGCTATTTCCACATGACTCATAATTTTGTTCTATTTATTCATTATTCAGACAGCGTGAATACTTAAATTTGGGCTTTACTGTTGTGCATGCAAAAAAAAAAAAAAGACCATACAGACATTTATCTGTCATGGAATTAAACCTACAACTGTATTGTGACAGGTTACCAAGTGAACATACAGTACGTCAGGGAATCTATTATTGTCCTAAGTAATTATATACAAGGCCCATGTATGCTAATAAGCATGAGACAGAAGGTTAAATGATTAAAACCTCTTGAGATTGTAGAGTAATTATAGAGTAGCTGTACACTAAGTAATGAACAGAAAACCAGGCTATTTTACGCAGGTCAGCCTTGGCTGGTACACATTTATTTGTACTCATTATTGTAATAATGCTGACAGACCTCCTCAATGATAAACAGTACAATGGCCTCGTAAGGACTGAAACCCCCCCCCCCCCTCTTCCCCTCCCCACTGTATGAACCTGCTTGCTCTCCCCTGCATGGACATAAGTGAGACAACTGAAGCTCTCCGAATGCATGGAAAAGTACCAGACAGATGGGGAGAGCCAAGGCTTTACATTTAAGCTGTTCGGCAGCAGCTGTAAAGTAATTTTTCAGGTAGCAGGTAAGCCTGCCCCGACAAAAAAAAAACAAAACATCCAAAACACCACGCACTTTAAAGGTGAAGAAAAATCCCTATGGATTTCTCATTGAAAGTAATTGTCAAAGCCTTTTCCACAGATTATACAGTGCCATTACCCTCTCCTCTCCCCCCCTGCCTGGGGCTTTTCTAAAACTGAAACCCCCGCACCCCATACAGCATATACTGTATAGGATGAATTTGAAAAGCCAAGTGCACGCCAAAGCCGGGAGATACGCGCAGAAGTCAGGCTGGTGCACACCGCGTTGATTTTTAAAGACACCCACATGCACATGTATCTTGTGGTTCGCACACAAAATGTTTTTCACAAAAAAAGGGGCGGGGTGTGGGCGGAGCTTGTATGTTCCAGATTTATGAATGAAACCAACTCATAAATACTCTACCATGTAAAGCAGAGTTGCTTACCTGTAACGGGTGTTCTCCAAGGACAGCAGGATGTTAGTACTCACACATGGGTGATATCAGATGGAGCCCCGTTGCAGAAAACACAGAGCATGCCCTATACCACGCGTCCATGGGGGGGGAGGGGGGTGTCCCTCTACAGTCTCGTAACATAGAATTACAATTAAAAATAAAAATTAGGAGAAACCAAACTCCGCAGGGTGCGGGTGAGTTTTGTGAGGACTAACGTCCTGCTGTCAATTAGCATCCTGCTGTCTGCAAGACCACCCTGTCATAATAAAATTTAGTATAAGGTGGATAAGTCGTTAAGGGCTGCAGCTCGCTGACCCTGTGCACTGAATTGATCACCACCAAAAATATGACCTTCTAAGTCAGATACTTCAGGTCACAGGTGCGCAGCAGCTCAAAAGGAGTTTTCAATCAGCTGAGCTAACACCAGGTTGAGGGCCCAAGACTCAGCAGGAGGCTTTAGGGGAGGCTTCAACTGAAGCAGGCCCTGCATGAAACGTACAACTATAGGCTGTACAGA
Source organism: Rhinatrema bivittatum (assembly GCF_901001135.1). Classification (NCBI taxonomy): domain Eukaryota; kingdom Metazoa; phylum Chordata; class Amphibia; order Gymnophiona; family Rhinatrematidae; genus Rhinatrema; species Rhinatrema bivittatum. The sequence continues at coordinate 36,250,536 of NC_042617.1, read as the reverse complement.
GAAAAGGCGTACCATCTACACCATGGTGGTATGCGCCATCTGCACTCAGATGAACTCTAACGGAGTTGGTTTTCAATCCAGCCTCCAATAGGTGTAAGGAGGTAATCAATCAGTTTTTGTGTGGGGCAGGAGGATGGATCTAGGGCCTTCTGCTCACTCCATGCAGAAAATCATCTCCACTTTAGTCCCTAGGACTTTCTGGTGGAAGGCTTTCCAGAAGCCACCAGGACCCGAGACACCTCTTTTGAAAGATCAAGCGGCTGCAGAATCAACCTCTCAACATCCAGGCTGTGAGCAACAGGGCCTGGAGGTTGGGTTGCTGCAGCCTGCCCTGATCTTGCATGATGAGATCCGTGGAAGTCCCCAGACTGATCAGTTTCCAGATTGACAACTCCTGCTGGAGTAGAAACCAGATCTGTCTCGGCCAATGAGGGGCTATGAGAATCATAGTCCCTCTGTCCTCATGAAACTTCAAGAGAGTCTTCGCCACTAAGGGAATTGGAGGGTATGCATACCGAAGATCCTTGCCTTAATGGCAGGCAAAATTGTCCAAGGCTGGTTTGCCGCCTGTACAGGAAGCAGAACCAAGGAACCTTCCTGTTGCAGGGGGATGCAAACAGATCTATGTCTGGGCTCCCCCAGAAGCGGAATATCAGATTCACTAACCCCTGGTCCAGGGACTACTCGTGGAGTCTGAAGGCTCGACTCAGCCTGCTACGAAGTTCTCCAGATACATGGCCCTGAGCACCATCTTGTGGGAAAGGGCCCACGACCAGATCTGGACCATTTCCTGACACAGGAAGCATGATCCCGTGCCTCCCTGCTTGACGACATACCACATGGCTATCTGGTTGTCAATCTGGAACAGGATAATTGTGTTGGACAGCCAATCTCTAAAAGCCCAGAGTGCGTATCCGATTACAAGAAGCTCCAAGAAGTTAATTTCACAAGGACGCTCCTGAGCAGACCAAAGACCCTAGGTAATGAGCCCATCTACATGAGCTCCCCCACCCCAGGGTAGATGCATCTGTGGTTAGGACAATTTGAGTGGGGGGGGCCCCGAAACAAGATCCCCTGTTCCAGATTGGAAAGTCCCCTTCACTAGGACAATGCGTCCCGAAGAGATGGGGTGACTCGAATACAATCCTGGAGATTGAGTGAACTGGTGCCACTGTGACCTCAGGGTCCATTGGGCTCTGCACATGTGTAAACATGCCAAAGGAGCAACATGGACTGTTGCGGCCATATGGCCCAAGAGCCTCAACATGTGCCAAGCCGACATTTGCTGGCGCTGTTGAATCTCTGCCACAATGGTCACCATGATGACAGCCCTCTGGAGGAGCAGAAAGGCCTTGGCCTGAGCCGTGTCTAGCAGAGCTCCTATGAAGACCAATTGAGGTGACTGGCTGAGATAGACTTTAGGTAGTTGAGAACGAACCCTAGTGACTTCAATACCCGAATGGTAAAGCCAATGGACCTGATGGCCCCTGTTTGAGATGTGCTCTTGACCAGCCAATCATCCAGATACAGGAAGACATGCACTCCTAGTCTATGGAGGTGCGCCTCTACCACAGCCAGGCATTTTGTGAAGATCCGTGGGGCAGATGCAAGCCTGAATGGCAACACTTGGTACTGGAAATGCTGTGTTCCCATGACAAATCGGAGAAAATTCCTTTGACTTAGGAAGATCTCGATATGAGTATATGCGTCCTTTAGGTTAAGGGAGCATAGCCAGTTCCCTTTTTGCAAAAGGGGGATCAAAGTGGCCAGGGAAATCACCTTGAACCTTTCTCTTTTTAGAAACTTGTTCAAGGTTCTTATGTCTAGGATGGGACAGAGTCCTCCTGTTCACCTTGGAATCAGGAAGGACCTGGAGTAGAATGCCCGCCCTCTTTGCCCTGGTGGCATGGGCTCGACCATTCTGGCCGTTAAGAGGGAAGAGAACTCCGCTTGTAGTACCTCCTGATGTGCTACCAGCCCTCAATATGGGCACAGAGGGCAGTTTTGTGGGACACCCAATAGATTAACTGGTACCCTTGGTGGACGATGGACAGAACCCACTGTCTGAGATTAGACTGGGCCACTGGTTCACAAAGAACCGCAGCCAGCCCCCGACCAGAGGATCCATTGTCCCAGGTATGGGCAACTGGCTTATGATCCCTAGGGCCAGTCAAAACCACGTCCCAGGAGTTGACTGAGAAGCTGGCTGGGGTTTGGGGGCTCTCTGCTGTCTGAGACAGCCATGGGAGCCCTGATGGTGTTGACGGGATTGAGAAGGCAGAGGATCGTATGTCTTCTGGTGAAAGGCTTCCTTGGCCCCAGTCTTGACGGCCTTCTGGATGAGGAGGATGGGTCCAGAGTACTGGCAGAGAGTTGTTGGAGGGTCTCGTGGTGGTCCCGAAGTTGGGCCACAGCATCCCTCAACCTATCTCTGAAGAGATTTTCTCCAGTACATGGCACTTCAGCGAGTCGTTCTTGTACCTCCAGTCGGAGATCCAAAGCTTGCAGCCAAGCAATTCTGCGGGTGCTGATTCCAACACAGAGACTTTCGCATGGACCTCAGGTTTTCCACGCTCCAGACCCTTGTGCACCAGCGACATAAGTGTGTCTTGCTGCTGTTGAGGCAGCTGCTCAGCCACCTCCTGCACCTGCTTCCAGATGTCCCATGAGTACTGGCTCATGTACAGCTGGTAGACAACGATGTGGGCAATAAGCGTATATCGCTCTGTGGTCCTTCCCTGAGGGTGCAAAGGAATGGGTCAGAGTGCTTGGCCCTCTTGAGAGCAGATTTGACCACAGACGCTTATCGAATTTGGCATCCTTCTGGACAATGTAGATCCTGTCTGTCTTCTTGTTAACAGGAGGCACTCAGCAGCAACTCCTTAAGGATCTTATGTTCCGGGACCACTACAATCTCCTTAGGAGGCTCTACAAACTGGAGAATCTCAAGCATTTTGTACCTGGCATCTTCCTCTGTCAAAAGTTGAAATGGTGGAGTATAGGGAGGCGGGATGGTTGGGGGTTGGGGGTATAAGGTTGAATAATGCAGTCTATGTGAAGTACTTGCTATGCTGTTATTGTTTATTGATTTTCAATTTTGTTTTGTGCTTCTAACACAGGGCATGACTTCTTTCAATTGTATTACCTGTCTTTATTCCATGTTGTGGAATGTATGTTTTACACAACTGATGTTGTGGTAAGTCTGCTAATAAAGATTTAATTATTAAAAACAAAAAAAAAAGTTAAAATGGGATGGCCTCTGCCATCACCCTTACAAACCCTGCAAACGTCAAGGTCTCAGGCAGGGACTTCCTTCGTTGATCTGGAGGAGAAGGGTCTGATCGGAGATCATCCGAGTCCATGGAGGAGGACTCTGTCGGATCATCCCCCCCCCCTCCAGGGGTCATAGGGACCCTTATCTTCACTGTTTGCTACAGGGGATGGGACCCTAGAGCTCGGCGTTCTTCCAGAGGAGCAGGCCCGGTAGAACTGGATGGGGGATCCCAGTACATCTGATAGATGTTGAAAGGGTTGTGGAGGTGAGGGAACTTTTTTTCATCTTTGGTGGGAGTGTGCGACTATCACGCAGCTGTGGAGGGAAATAGCCCGGTGGTTAATGGAAATCACCCATTTACATATCGTCCTAACTCCTCCAATAGCTTTATTAAATTGTGCCTATCCTCAGGGGGATAGATTTTTTCAACAATTTATAAAATTTATGGTCACGGCGGCTAGGTGTGAAATTGCTTTTAAATGGAAGGACAATAATTTACCCACGCTAGCTAGGATCCAATGTCATGCTGCTAAGCTTTATAATCTCAGCAAAATCACGGCTCATAGGCAGAAAAGAATGGGGGCATTCCAACGCATATGGAACCCGTATTTAACCTGGAGAAACAAAAAGTTGCCTTCCTGAGAAGTCCTTACTCTTTGAAATGGCCTTAGGCATTCTTTACATTGGTGGGACCTGATGTATGCTAATGTAGGATCTCTTGGGAGAGGGTGGGGGAGGGAGGAGGGTTTGGGAGTTAATAAAAACGGAGACTGTGTTAAAGTATCAGTTTACTGATTGTGAATACTTGTACAATCTTGGTTGCATTCTGTCATGTGTTATGTTGTGAATTGTGCTTGCTCAATCTCTAATAAAACTTAAATTACAAAAAAAAAAGAACTGGATGGGGGCTACAGGCCTCAGCGTCTCTACCAGCCTCTGTGGAGCTTCCTCCTCAGATGAATGACCATCTAATAGGTAGGGGGAGGCCTCAGTCACCCTCCGGGCACCAATGATGTCCCAGGAACTGGGCCAGCTTGGGAGGTAATGCACCAATGAGCACATTGAGCTTCTCCAGAAGCAGTATGAGGACGGGTGGCACCAGCTCTGGTGCCATCGGTGCCACAGGATCAAAGCCCTGCAGCGCCCGCTCCACCACCAGCTGGACTCTACGCTCTAGCTCCTCCTCAAATGTTGCCGATGCCAACACTGACTGGGAGGAAGGAGAGATGGCCAGATCTTCCTCTGCCCCACGAGGAGAATCGACAACTGTCACCAGGGCCAGTGAACGCTGTTGCAGACCCAAGACTCCTCGCCACAGGACTACTTCAGGGGCATCACAGCAAAAGCCGATGCATCCCCGTGTCCAGCACCATGCACTGAATGGGAACGGTGCCAATGCTTCTTAGGCTTTCCTCGATGCTTGGCTGGTCTTTCCCCAGTACCGAGATCAAAGACGATGATGAACCCAGCATCCTCGGCCCGGAGGAGGTAGACAACGGTCAGTCTCCAGTGCCACTATCCACCGGTGACACTGATGGAACAGACAGTCCTGCCAATGTCGATGTTGTGGTGTCCATAGGTACGGCTCAGAGGGCCTTCGATGCAGATGGCTTGGATGTCCTCAACCCAAAGAGCTGATTCAACTTGTTGAGTTGAAGCAGATGTCTTTTTGGGTTCATCTGGGCGCACAAGTGATAGACATGGTCCTTGGGCATGGGGGGCATCGACAAAAACCAGATATGACCATGACAGTTGAAAGCGATGGCGGTGGGTGTTAATGGCTGGCACCACCACCACAGGGAGAAATCAACTGCGAAAGGAAACTTACCCAAAACTCCAAAAACCCTGACTGGGGACACTACAGGAAGGTACCGAGAAGGACCCGGCAACAAATCGAAGGAAAAAATGCAAAAAAAACCCACGAAGAACAAAAGGTTTCTACAAGGCAAAAAACAGCCAAAGTGAGCTCAATCACACCGCGAGGCATGCAATTCTGTGGGAAAAAAGAGAGACCCCACGAGAACGCATGGTCTAGGGCATGCTGGGCATGCTCAGTTTGCCTAGTCAAAGTTCTAGAAACTTTGACATAATTTTTCCGCATCAAGGCTCCATCTGATGATGTTATTCATGTATGAGGACTACCATCCTGCTTGTCCTTGGAGAATTTGAGCCTCTGAAGGTCAAATATTGCCAGGAATTGGGTTTTTCCTAAGAAGCAGTGGTCATAAGAGGCTCTATCTAGGAGGTAGTTAAAAATGAAGAAGCAGGGGAAGGAGGAGGATATGAGGTGTCGGTATCGTGTACTAACTATTTTTCTTCCATAGACACAAAATGGGGGGGGGGGGGGGGAGAGAATCACTTTTAATACATCTGGTCCTTGGGGTTATTGTCACATCCCTACAGGGGTTTTTTTTTTCAAATGTGTGTACATGTTTTATATAATGATTTATATGTATAATATTAAGCACTAGTCAAGATGTGTATTAGGACCCTGTGTATTAATTATTGATTAAATAAAATATTTTCTCATATATGCTTATATTTTTAAATAGAAAATATTAGTGCTTGTCCTATAGGGTTACTGAATTCATTTTATATATACAAACAAACACACATTTCAATATACACACACATGCACACATATATATATCACTATACAGTATAGAGAAAATGGCAGATAACCAATTTTTTGTTCCTAAGGAACAAACAAAATAAGGAACAATATACACCTAAAAGTACATAAAAACAATATTTATATTGAAAAAGCGCAGTTGCATACCTGTAACAGGTGTTTTCCTAGGACAGCAAGATGTTAGTCTTCACATGTGGTGACATCATTCAATGAAGCCCGGCACGGAAAACATTTGTCAAAGTTTCTAGAAGCTTTGACCAGCACACTGAGCATGCCGCTATCCGCGTGTCTATGCAAGGTCCCCCTTCAGTCTCGTAACATAGATGAAAATACGAGTGAAAAATAAAACAAACCACAAGGAGAACCCAACTCAATGGGGAGGCGGGCAGGATTTCTGAGGACTAACATCCTGTTGTCCTAGGAGAACACCTGTTACAGGTAAGCAACTGTGCTTTCTCTTAGGACAAGCAGGATGATACTCCTCACATGTGGGTGAGTACCAAGCTCCAGGCTGTCTCTGTTAACAGGAGAGGCCAACAGCGAATGAACAAGGTGCCAATGGCGCAGTGATTCGGTAGCCACAAGAAGAGTTGGATTTAGTTCTGAAACAGGTTGCGCAGGACAGATTGACCAAAGGCTCATCTTTGTCCAAGCAGTAATGAGCCACGAAGGTGTGAAGAGAACTCCAGGTTGTGGCTCGTCAAATTTCGACGACGGGGAATGCACGCAAATGAGTCACCGATGTCGCCATAGCCCGCACAGAGTGAGCCTTTACTCTGCTGGCTAGCAGAAGGCAATGTAGTCCACCAGCCAGTTAGACAAGGTCCGTTTACCCACTGCTGCTCCCAGCCTGTTGGTACCAAAGTACACAAAGAGCTGAGTGGACTGCCTGTGGCCAGCTGTGCGATATAAATAGAAAGCCAAGGCCCTTTTGCAGTCCAAGGTATGAACAGCCCGTTCTCCTGGGTGGGAATGAGGCCTCGGAAAGAAGGTGTGGAAAATGATGGACTGAATGAGGTGGAAATCAGTCACAACCTTGAGCAGAAACTTAGGATGCGTACGCAAACCACATAATCACGGCCCACCGCGGCCACAAGGCCCGCTGTCTCAAAAACATCATGGTGGAACGCACCTCATGCTTGCCACAAAGGACAGATCCTCAGGGGGTGACCGGGGCTATTCCTCCAGCGGGGAGGGCTCCAAGAGGGGGTCATCCGAGTAATCAGAGGATGACTCTGTGAAATCATCTCCCCAAGGGACGCAAGGCCCTTCTTCCTCACTAGGGCCAGCGTGACACGGGCAAGGCCCGAGAGGGCATCAGCCTTGAGCTTCGGAGGCCTCAAGGGCACCATGGGAATTGGCGGTTCCCCTGGCATTGAGGGGACCAGAGGCCGGAAAGACCCGCATGGGCTCAGTGAACCGTGGTCTGGGAAACATGGTAATGAACGTATCTTCCTCCAGTGGGGGGCATCGGTGGCCGCTGGGGAACCGAAGGCCCCTTGGGCACCGGTTGCATCGGTAGGACATTTAAAATTATGTCCAGACGTTCCAGCATGGGTGCTAAAATTGATGGCGGAGGCTCGGGCACCGGAATGGGGGCCGGCGGTGCTGGCAGCTCGACACTCTGGATTGCACTCTGAGGTCCAGCTCCTCCTGAAAGTCCAGAGTGGCCTGGACTGAGGGAGGGGGATGAGGCGTCACTGGCTCTTCCTTGGGTCTCCGAGGTAGCACGGTGCCCAGCATCAATATCGGTGGGGAACACCTGGAACTCCCAGTGGCATTCTTCAATGGTTGGTGTCACTTCGGTGGCGGCCCAGCAGCTGCTGGTGCCGCACCAGAACTGGAGCCTTGTGCCAAAGGCGACTGGTAGCGATGCTTGTGGGATCGCCCACAGTGCTCAGCTCGGTCTTTCCCCGGTGCAGATGAGGTGGAGAACCCCGATGTCCGGGAGAGTGGTGAAATCACTGAGGATCCGTCACTGTTCCCACGATCCTTTGAAGAGCTAGCAAGAGGAATGGCGAGAGGGAGTGTATCGAAAGGTTCCCCGCAACCTCTCAGCGTCAATGGTTCCAATGCAGGAATAGAAGGAACAGACTTTGAAGAACCAAAAAGTTTCTCCATCTTATCAAGGCGTGCCCGACAGCCTTTGGGAGTCATCTGGTCACACAGACGACACCCATGGACGTCATGCGAGGCCCCCAGGCAGAGGATGCAAACCTCATGCGGATCCGTGATAAACATAGTCTGCGGGCACTGGGGGCACCAACGAAAACCAGTCGATGCAATGAAAAAACACCCAGCGTGCAGTTGATGACACCGTAAGGCGAATAGTCGGGAATCGACCGCAAAGTTGAAAAAGGCAAGAAAAAAAAACCACCACACCAAGGTGGCCACAGCAGCGAAGGGGGACCAAACGAGGAAATTGGGAAAAGACCCGATACTGTCGAGAAAAAATATGAAATAGAGGAGCTTTATGAACTGCACACCATAGATCTTCTTACTGCATACACTACTTCAAAGCAGTTTCTCAAATGTTCTTACTTGCACATTCGTGCTTACATATCGATGTAATCCCAAAAATCTGTTTATATGTTGGTTACTTAAAACAACAGATCCAAGAAAGTGGCAAATCAAATGAGTAGTATTTTCTTCTTAAATAGCAGAACCTAACAGTTCTCAATTCCATCCCGACAAGGGCCTGATTGTTTCACCTCTATCAGCTTCGTCAGGGGAGCATTCTTTCTTATTGTGCCACAAAGGTAAAACCCACGATAAAAGAATTTTACTACAATAAAAAAATAACATTTGTAAGAAATACTATTTCCACAAATATTTCCCCACCACCACCGTTATTTACTACGGAACTGGATTATATATATGTTTGAGAGGATATTTATTTAAACAAGGCAGTAAGCTGATTGGAGTGCAGAAAAGCATTTTTGGCTTCTTACCGACATCAAGCACCGAGCACACACCACATGCTTCTTCTGCACACTTCCAGAGTTGCTCCTCGATATGACTAAGAATAATGAGATCCATCTTTATTTTCATTAAGAAGATAATGTATTCTCCAGCCAAAAGGGGCCTGCCAAAACTCCCTCATTATACATTCACTAATGGCCTTTTCATTGCTATTTGGCCTTCCAATTAGAGAGGTGGGTTTTTTTTAATATACTGGAGGATAGTATTTGCTTGACTACCCAAATAGCTACTCATTCCATATTCCTTTCTGGCTTCTAAATGGGTGAACTGGCCCATATGTGATTATTTGTAACTCTTCTCTTGCCTTTTTTTTTTTTAGGTTGTGTTTTGACTGAAGTCCAGGTTTGTTTTCAGTTCATTATTTTTTCATATTTTCATTTCACTTAGGTTGAAAGCAACTCCATAAATAAATTAACCATGCTAGGCTCCCTCCAGCAGGTTGAACACGTGACTGTCGGCATTCTGCAGTGCCGTGTTGGAATGCAGGGCACTATGAGATGGTGAGGGAAGGAACAAGAGCACGGATGCAGGCTGAAGACGGGCCATGCAGCTGTATTTCAAGAGAATCCCTTGCATCTACTTTATAACAGTTTTTAAAATCTGTTATAAAGTAGATGCAACAGAGAATACTGGGGGAGAAAAAAAAAAAGTCAAGAAACTGTATTCTCCAGATGCAAAACAACCCTGCATAGATTAAATACGTTAAAATAAATAAACCCAAGTGCAGGAGCAGTTTCAGGAACAGGATGGCTTCATAATTACAGACTGATCACAGCAGTGATGGTGTTGGAAGACACAGGTCTCTGCAGCAGAACTTACCGACCCACCCCATTGTGACCTTCAGTGTCACAATCAGGCTCCTGCAGACAACTCCTCTCATCTTCCTAGTAAGTGGGAAGAGAAGAGTAAACTGGAGCTGCAAACATTTTCCAGCTCCTCCCCCCCCTTTCAGGTGGATTCAATAAACTCCGCGAGACAGCAGGCGCTCTGCGGCACCTCTCCTGGGCACGCAATTCTTTATTTAAATTAGGGCCTGCGCTAATAAGGAGGCACCCGCACTAATAAGGAGGCGCTAGGGACACTATTGTGTCCCTAGCGTCTCCTTATTAGCGGACGTGGCGGCTGTCAGAGGGTCTTACAGCCGATGCTTAATTTTACCGGCGTCAGTTGTCGAACCTGCTGACATAACAGGATCGGAAAACAGACGCCGGCAAAATTGAGGGTCCGTTTTCCAACCCACGGGTACTTTTTTTTTTTTTTTTTAAGAAGTTTGGGTTTTTTTGGTTTTTTGGGGGGGGGGGGCCTCAGACTTAATACTGCTATGATATTAAGTTGGAGGCTGTACAGAAAAGCAGTTTTTTCTGTACAGTCTGTGGTGTGGGCAGTCACCTTTGTTCCTTTTTTGCATTTGCTGTTTAGATTAATACAAAGCTTGGTTGGTGGAGAGCCACCCTCACTGTATCTACAATGAATATGCATGAGAAAGATTTGCATGCACTGCTTCCACTCTATGCAAATCTGTCTCATGCATATGCTTTGTGGATATCCTGAAAACCTGGCCTATTTGTGGCTCTTGAGGACTGGAGTTCGCCATCACTGGATTAAGGTTATAACCTGCTGATGTCACAATGCTAGCCATTCCTACTCAGCCAAGGACCCAGCCCACACTATAGACTTATTTATAATTTACATTTGTTAAATGCCCCTTCCCCTAGGCTTGAGGTAAAAAACAACAAAAAAACAACCTATGATGGACATAAAAGAAAAACAAAATACCATCATAAAACCAAAAGCAAATATACTTCATCCTCCCCACCCCCATTTATTTATTTTTTATTCATTTAAAAATGTTTATATACCGCAAACAATAAGACATTTGCATGTCCGTCTAGGCGGTTTACAAATATACATACATAAGTTAAAAGTAAAGCACAGCAAATTTACATATGAAGGTTAAAATAGACAAACACAGCTAAATTAGACATAATAAAGGTCTATCGGTATATTGTGTTATTGGATTTATGGTACTTTAATGCTTCTTTGAATAGATATGTCTTTAGCATTTTCTTAAATTCCTTACGGTTTGATTAAGTCGGAGGTTTTCGGGGAGAGAGTTCCATAAGATTGGACCGGCGACGGAGAAGGTTCTTTTGCGGATTAGAGCCAAGCTGACTGTTTTGACTGTTGGTACTTCTAGCAAACATTTGTCCATGGATCGTAGCTGTCTTGAGGGCTTGTATATGCGTAAGTATATTTATATATAATTATATTGTATTTACATACAATATAATTATATAAATATAAACCATATAACATTTCTCTCCCTAATTTGTATAAAACATCCCTTTTTAAATTCTACAATTTTCAAAATAAAACTTTTAATTCTACAACAATTTCCCACCCCACCCCCATTTTAATTCTCCCTGACTCTAAGACCTTAGTATTCTATAACCCTTTAGCTCATCAGTCAACTGCTCAATTAAAACCCTATTCTCCTAAGGACGGGCCTGATGAAACAACTAGATTTTTTACATATTTGTGAAAAAGCATAATCATCTTGGGACCTAACCTCCATAGAGAGACTGCTCCATAATCTTGGATCCACCACTGAGAAAGCGCACCCATTAGTCTGTTGTAACAAAACAGAAATAATCAGAGGGATAATCAAAAAGTTCCCCCGGGATGCACAGATCCTATGTGATGGACAATAGTTATGTAACCTCTGCTAAATGTTCTGGACCACTCCTCGTCAGAGTTTTAAATGCTAACATCAATATTTTAAATTGGCCTCGAGTGTCTGTGAGGAGCCAGTGAAGCTTCTTCAAAACTGAAGTTTCATGGTCTTTATAGTTTAGACTCACTGGATCCCAGCTGCCAGATTCTGAACCATAAGTAACCTCTGCAGGGCATCCAGGGCAGCCTCACAATTCCATAAACCAGCCTTGAGGCAAGAACCTGAATCACCAGTGCCAAATGCATAGTAGACAAATAAGGGTGTATCAACACCTTATTACTAAGATATCTGTGTCTGTTAAAAACTAAAACCCAAACGAAGTTGGAATCCTAAATTTCAAACTAAGAATTGCAGCAGAATAGCCATGTGATTTGCTTTCACACAGAAGTCGGGTATTCCCCACACACAGGTTGATTTGAGTGTTTATCTTCAATATATTTTTTTTTGAGCCATAAAGCTACCATTCCTAATCCCCTATTGATCTTGCCAATCTCTGCTAAATCATCCTTTTCTATCAGGATGAAAATCTGTACATTGTCTGTATAACAAATACATTTCAGTCCTGGCTCCCCAATTACCCTGCACAGTGGCTCGAGGGTAGATATTAAAAAGAGAGGGACTGAACCATGAGGCACCCCACATACCAAATCCCAAGCATGGGAATGATTCCTCATTACTACTACCTGGGATTTTAATTATCAGAAGAGATTGAAATCACTTTAATACCATGACCTTCATTCCAGCTGCCCCTCAGCCAGCCAAACAACTTGCAGTCGATCATATCAAAGGTAGCCAAGGAGGTCCAGCAGAATCACAACCATACCAACTGCCTTGTCACGTTGGAAATACAGGTCATTCAGAAGGGCTACTAATAGAGACTCTGCACTGTCATTAGCCCTCAAACCTGACAAACTTATCAAGCAAGCAGGCATCCGCCAAACACTCTACCAGCTATTGCGCAATCACATGTTTTTTTCACCAATTTCCCTAAAAATGGCATATTTGAGACTGGCCTATAATGGCCTTTATAAGGTGGATCAAGATCATATTTAAAAAAAAAAAAAATTGTTGAATAGCCCTTTTCAGCATGTCAAGTAATCTGCCAACTGTCAATGCGGCATTTACTACTTGCTTTGCTTGACCAGTCAGGCCCCTCCTTGCTACCTTCACTAGAGATGACTGGCACAGGTCCAACACAATTTATTATCTTAATCTTGTATAGAACACCCAATAACCGGTCTTCACTTGAAGAATTCTCACCCCAGCTTTCAACTGGTGTGTCCTCGATCTCTCACCGTTGGAGACACCCGCCTTCCACTAATCTTTTTCTTAACTCTTTATTCAAACCCAGCGATACAACTACTTCATCATCTTCCTGAAAGTCCTTACAAATTGTCTTAATTTTTTCCCTAAAAAAATATCTAGCAATATCATTATAAATCCCTTGGTGGATTTTTGTAGTCTTCCCATTAGTAACTGAAGTCTATCTTTTCACAACCACAAATAGTTCTCTGGACTGATTTAACCCATGGAGACAATTTCTTGCTCCACAAAAAAAATGCTTAGCTTCTTGAACAGCAATTTTATAGGAATTAGACTGCAATAGAAAATGCAGTCCATCTTCTTTCTAACCTCCTATTCTATCTTTAGGGTTAATAGCAATGCTGCAAACCAAGTGGCTGATTTATTCCTTTTTACTCTCAACAATTTTTTTTAAAGCAGTGGAAACAACCCCACCCAACTCCATTCTGACACTAAATTATGTACCTCTAAACCTCTAAACTCTGGTCCCAAAACGTCCAAGAAATTTATAGGCCCAAGATCTTTAGTCAGTCTCACCACCTTCTCCCTCTATCTTCCCTTTAACTTCATCACAAGACACTGAACTATAAACTATACTAAACAGTGGTTTGACCAAGCGACCAGTAAAACCCTCAAGTCAAAGCACTGTAACTCCAAAATACCACCAATATAAACAAAACTAAGATCCAATCTGCCATATGGGTAGGGGCTCTGACCAACTATTTAAATCCCCAAATCTTCCATAGCATCCATAAATGGGCAATACTACTACTGGCCCAAATCTTGCAAGTAAATTGAAATTTCCTAATAATAGCAGATGAGAAAACAGCATTACGACCTCCCCTATAAAATTTAATATTCTTCAAGTTGAACAGCATCTCTAGTGGGAGCATGATAAAGAAGCAAAATTCCAGTCCCTTCTGAAGTAACCTAATTCATGTCCTTAATTGGGTGCAATAAATGTCTAACTCTAGCCTGTCCTCAACTACCAGGACAACACCTTGGGGCACACACAGAAATAACCTGTTGCATCAATTATGTCCCTTAGAACAGTATCTTTGTCACGTAGCCAGGATTCGGTAATATCTAGCGTATCTGTTTCATATTTCCCAATCAAATCATGTATGTTCTTTGCAATCTGACATTAATAAAAAAAAAAAAAAGTTCCTGGGAACCTTCCAAATTCTCTCTCTCTCACCCCTAACAGAGGTATCATCTTAAAAAAAACAAAATCAGACTCTTCCCCCTTCCACTTTGTAGGTGTACCACGATTCGCAAAACAACCAGTTCCCATAACTACTCCAACCTCTTATTGAATTGATACGAGAGTCAAAAAATGACAACCTCCTGCCCCTTCTCATTTCTCCATCACAATTCATATCATCCTCTACCCACTAGAGCCCTTCTCATTTAGTTCTTTCCACTTCAATAATTTTTAGAGCGTCTTACAGTCAGATACTATCCCACAACGCAGTGATTCTCAAAGTTTGCAAGAGAATTGCCATATAAGACATTTCAAATCACCAAGAGGGCTGGGTGCAAGGCTGGATTTATGATTAAGGAACCCATAGGAAAATCTGGTACCCTAGGCACATGCCTATGCTTAAATCCGATCCTGGCTGAGTAGCGTGTCCCTTGGATTTCTGGAGTAGGGAGAGGGGGAACATCATTAGTTTGAAATGCTGGAAAAGGGGGAAGCGGGGAGCAGAGTTCCTAAGAGTATCTTTAATAATAATTCTAGATTTCTCAGAAGTTGGAAACAGTGTCACACCCTGAGGTATTTTGTGCGTCTATGCATGTGTTGCACTCCCTTCCCCACCCCTCCTTCACTGTCACATTCCCCTCTCCTCAATCTCTCAGCAACCCTTTCCTCACTCCCCTTCCTTTCACTCATCCCATCTCTTCTAATTTGCTCTCCTTCCTTCTCACTTATTCCCCTCCTGTTCATTCACCCCCTGCCCACCTTATCTCTTCTCGATCTCTTGCTGGTAAGGGCTGGGCCTCCCCACCAGCAGTTGTTTCCAGCACAATGGGTCTCTGTAACTCTTCTACCGCTGGTAGGGTCCAGGAAACCCTGCCAGCCTGTTGCCTCATGCGTGTCTTGTTCCCTTCCACCAGCAGGTACCGGGAAACCCCACCAGCCTTTCTGCTGCTATCATCACGAATGAGGGGGAAAGACCCCAGACCATCAAAGAACAAAACATTCTCTCTTTTGGATCATTACAAACAATTGCCCAAGCATAGGTGATCTAAAGAAGGTCAAGTTTGACTGATGTACTCTTCTAATCAAATCTATGGGACACCAACCCTATGTAGCCCTCCCCCTCTTCCTCTACAAAGAGGGGAATCAAGAGATTCTCTTCCATCATGGAAGGGTAGGAAATAGACTTCGGAGCCCTACTGCTGTCTACCCAGGGAACAAAGGTAGTTAGAATCTAATCGCCATCCTAAGCACAATTCTGCTGTTCCAAGGAAAAGTCTTTATGCAAAATAAACTTTAAATGAAATAATCTCACAGATTTTTACCTTTTTTTGGCCCCCAAACAATTCATGTGTCAGAAATAATACAATCCTTTTTCTTAACCAACTCCATCCCCACTCCCATCCAAGGGAGAATCCTGGTACTCGCAAGAACTGCTGCTTGCCAGAAACATATTAATAGTAGATGAGAAATTTGAACCTCCTGCTGTCCCCAATTCACTGGTTTTTGAACGGACAACTCCCTCAAGAATTTCCACTGTCACAACTCCTTTATTTATTTAAGCCTTTTATATACCGACATTCCTAATAAAGATCACAACAGCTCACACGAAACATTCACAGATCATGGCTATTCGATAGTTTGGGGAGACATTCATAATACGGGTCTATACATTCATGAGGTCAGATCAATACATTCATTACTCAGGTCAATATTTAAAAGAGTTATACATGGGTCTGCGCATTCATGGGTCACTTTAATACATTCATACCTCCGTCAATACTTGGGAGAGGAATAGTAGATGTCATGGTGACAAAAAGACACACATACCTGGAGATCCTTGCTCTGAATTCCTCACCCTTCTGGCAGCCAGTAGTACTCTCTGGTTCCATAATATACCAGATGAGTATCAGTGAATGATTGTATTAGCCAATCCCTTCTTCACCAATAAAATTTACAGCAGATCATTATTTGTCTTCCAGAACACATCTGTGGACTTTTTGGAAGATACTGCTTCTCCACTTAGAGGGTTTTCTTCCATTGTATCTGCTTGGAACAAGGTCTCTTACCCCATTCTGTTCCCAGACAAGACTACTAATCATAAGAACATAAGAAATTGCCATACTGGGTCAGACCAAGGGTCCCATCAAGCCCAGCATCCTGTTTCCACCAGTGGCCAATCCAGGCTACAAGTAACTGGCAAGTACCCAAAAACTAAGTATATCCCACGCTACTGATGCTAGTAATAGTAGCTATTTTCTAAGACAACTTGATTAATAGCTCACCAATTCTCACTAAGAGTGTCCTCTAGACCCTACTCAAAGTGGTGTCCTTAAGTCATGGAATGCACTACTGCAGTCCTTGAACTAGGGACATTAACTTTTAGTGGGAAGCTGTGGAAAAACAGTTTCCCTGTAAATGTTATGTTTGTCATTTAAAACTCCTTTTACTACACAGCAGGTGGCAGTGTTTCATAGTTACCAGCAGCTGGTGCTGAAGGGGTTAATTTCAGATGGCTAACTGAAGATGTCACTGCTGCTATCTGAAAAGTGGAAAGTGACGGTTGACAGCAGCTAAAAGGAAGAGACATACAGCTGGGGTTGGATTGCTAGACTTTACTTAAAATTGTCATTGTTAACTAAGATAGGGGCAGTGCTTAGTCCTGTAATAAAGTTCAATAGAAAATAAATGTTATTATGCAATCTCTTTTCCTTTTCCTCTGCCTGCTGCAGTGCAGATTTATGTCATATTTTTTACATCCATTGTTCCACCTTTTTAATAATAAACTCCTTAGTTTATTACCACTGTGCTTGAGACTGATTGTATCCCAGATAAGTGAGAAGCTGGATGATCCCAATGTTTTGGATGTGTGATCTGTGAGCAGTTCTCTGGGAACTGTAAGACCCCAGGAAAAACCCTTAGGGAATAGCTCTTGGGCAGGGTATTTGCCCAAAGATAAGTGGAACTCTCAGAGACAGATTTACATTTCCGGTGTCCACAGGCAGTACCCGGGTCTGTGGTAGGTGCCCACCTCGAGATGGGGGGGATCATTCCCAAACACTTACCTAAAGTGGCAGCATCTTGATCCTGTGGCAGTGACTTAAAAAAAAAAAAAAAAAAAAAAAGATAGCAAGGGGCCTGCAGCCCCCTGCTGCATGCTTAAAGCCCTACCCCACACACAGGTTTCCAAGGTAACAGGAAGCAGGTGTGGAAGGAGGAAGCAGGATCTTGAGCATGCAACTGGTCACTGCAGGCCCCACACTGAATTTCTTTTTAAGTTTCTACTACTGTCGCCATAGGATGAAGGCGCCACTGCTTTAGGAAAATGTCTGGGAGGCAGACCAGGACAAAGGCATAGTGGAAATGGCAATGCTCTAGCGCCTATGAAAATTTGGTACAAGAGGTAGCTGACTATGCCTAAATCCAAGTTGGTAGGTAGGTAGTTGCCAGTAGAGAGGAAGGAGCAGACGAGACCTATGCTGTGCCAACTGGTACCCTCAGGTTCAACCCTGGTGGGTGTTGGGGGAAGTGCAAACACATTATGTGACAGGAGTCCATGGGGTCCCTACACCTGCTTTAAAGCACAAAGAGGTTGATGCAATATCATGCGAGCAAAAAAGCATGCATCCAACCTGGACGCACATTTTTTGAATGTGCGCACATCCCCCTCTCTTTTGAGCACTCGATGTAATACTCAAGTGAGCTGGCATGCTAAAAGGGACGTGTAATGGATAAATTGCACATCCCTAGCGCATCCATGGCATCAAGCACCCAGAAGAAGTGGCTGTGTGCAGATAAGGAAAATGGACACAATTTTCTGAGCAACCATTTTCCTAACCGGGCACAGTCACAGATTAGGAAAACAGACACTTGTAAAATTGAGCTTCCCTTTTCCCAACCTGACCGCTGTCAAGATTTTTTTTTTTCACGTTGCAGCTTTTTAATCGTTGCGATATTAAGCAGGAGGAACCGCAGAAAAGCTGTATTTTTTGCTTTTTTTTTTTTTCCATTGGGGGGTACTAGCTAATACCCTCATCAACATGGCATTTGCATGTGACAAGCGCTATTAGCCATGCGCTGGTATGGACGCAAGTTTTGGGCTCGCTAATAATCCCAATACTGCATTGGGTAGTATGTCTAGCGCGTCCAAAAAGCTTGTCCAACCATGTGTTTAGCGGCATGCTGAGCTCAGCACCCAACACTGCATCAGCCACAAAGCCAGCAAAACTCAGCTTGTGGCTCTTTAGTCCTCCGAATAGCTCTTTCTGTAATACAGAATTAGAAAGACAAGTGACCTTCCCTTTTCGGCTCAGTTCATTGCCAAAGTGGTCCTCTGAGTGACCTAGGTTTAGCAGTATGACTGTTCTGGCAAAGGACACCGGAAATATGCTCCTGATGGGTTACCCCCCATCTGTCATCAAAAAAGCACTAAAAAGAGCTTCTAATGCTCAGCGCGAATGGCTACTATTGGAACCTACTGAAGGTCGGCTGGACCCTCCGCTGGTGTGCACAATTCAATATTCCTCTAGGTCACAAGAGATTGTCAAGATCATACGAGATCACTGGTACATTGTCCAGACTCATCAAATTTTTCAAGATTTTCCCCTCATTGCTTTTAGCAGAGGCAAAAACCTACGGGACTTGTTGACCCAAACCCGGACGCACGCGGATGTACCTACCTGCTCTGATGAACCCCTTGGCCACTGGGCTTGTGGCAAATGCTCGATGTGTGCACAATCGCTGGATGGTCCTTCCTGGATCGACAATGCTGGTATCGCTCATGATGCTTATTTTCATTCTACCTGCCTTACTTCTTATGTGATATATATCATTGTTTGCCCATGCACTAAAATTTATGTTGGCAGAACAAAACGTAACATCAAAACACGTCTGATTGAGCATCGTAGTTGCCTCAATACAGGTAAAACCAATGCACCCATTGTTCAGCACTGCCTTGATAATCAACACCAATTCACTGATCTTAAGTGGCGGGTCATCGATCGGATCTTCCCCACGATGAGAGGGGGAGACCTTCAGAAACTCCTTAACTTACGGGAACAGCGTTGGATATTCTTATTGCGATGCACAGACCCTAATGGCCTCAATGCGGCCATCGAATGGTATTCTTTGCTGTGAATCCCCTAGCAACTATGCACGTCATTTCCTGGGTGGAGTGACGACTCCGATTGGTTGTAGCCACTTGAAAAATGGCGCGATAGCGTCCCCTTCGGCAGAGGAAAAAACACTACTACTTGAAGATGCTGCTATTTTCACCTTCACGTTGGTACCACTGCTACTTAATGTGTATATATATATATATAATCTGTGCTTATAGATTGCTCTACTCATGATATGTTTGAATTGCAGATATTATTGGCCCTTGAAGAAGGCTTTTTAGCCGAAACGCGGTCCGTGTCGAGCTTGACGCTGTGCATGTCCTCACGTCCATGTCTCTGCTACCTCCTCGAGAACACAAAGCTAAGTGCTGAAATTTGCAATGTGCTACTAATTAGCTAAATGCCAAACAGCTCAATGCTTAAAATTTGCAATGCTATATAGCCTATGATGTGCCAACGGAGCATTTTATCGTTCAATTGTGCATTAGAAAAAGCTTTAAAAAATACTGGACATTACAAGACCAATGATTATACTGCTGGTATACTATTGCTAACTAGCATCAGATATGTATGCCTTGTATGAGGTCTGCTGATAAGTAAGATCACGCTGTGTACTCACACTACTATAGAGCTTTAATTTTGGGATTCTAGCCGGTTTATTTATTGCTTGCTGGACTGCTACTCCCTTCCTTCAAACTGGGTGCTATAGGTCTGCTGTGGTTATATTTTATTCCAAGCATGTGCTGTCTTCAGAGAGTTATGGAGAATTATGGCAACATCTCTTTAAGAGGTTTTTGCAGCCTTTCTGTTTTCTTGCAAACAAGGTGTCAGTAATGTTAGGTAAAAAAGATATTTTCTCATTCCATGCCAGAGATAACTCAGGGGAAATGCCAGGTTTCAGTTTGTCTCTCATCAAGTGCATTTGAGTCTCAAACAGTAAATGCCTGTAGCCAGACACCCACATCAAATCGCTGTGCAATCTAGCATCCCTACAATGTTCCCTTCTTTCTAGAAATCCCATTATATTCCCTTTCATTTTATGTTGCCACTGTGAAAGAGATAAGATAAGAACCTTATAACCAACACATTTTATGTTGTACCCTTTTATCCTCACTATATGTTCCTTCTACACACAAATCTCTCCCTACACCCCCCCCCCCCCCCCCCATCCACCCCACAGCTGACTCATTCATACCTGTAGCTCTGCTAGCTCAGCCTCTCTCCAGATTTCATTATTCTGCCTGGATATTCTTTCCTGTGTTCAATTTACACAAGAAACCAAACAAATAGCTTTCAGCAGGAGCCTCTCTAGACAAAGCCTTCTGGGGGCCGGCAATAAAAACTGCAGACCCTGTGAAACCAATCTATCCTCTTGTTATAACAGTGTCTTATCAGGAAAGATAAGAGTATATCAAACAAAGACAGATTTTGGCCTGGTGGACACTTTTCTACTGCTTTATAAAGCCTCCATATCACAGTCTTATATGACAGAGACAATAAAACTCTGAAACCAATCAATTTAGGTTTTATTATTACTGCTTGACCAATTCCAGTGAAACTGCCTCTAGTCTATGGCAGAACAGCAGCATTAACTAGAAAGATAAAAATGTTACTAAAAGGAAGAACTTTTTCCACCATGAAAAATAAAGTATTAACACAGTAAATGACAGAAGTGGACGATCAATCTTTCAATCAGGTCTACCTAGTTAGGTATTTTCATCTCCGGTTTTCCTCCCCTTTGGGTAGATGAACACCGGTTCCCCCTTCCCCCCCTATGTCCTTTATCCAGCCTCTCAAGTCTGTTCCCACCACTAGCCTCTATAACTGGCCCAAGCAAGCCCAGTGGTGTTAGGGCTATAACTATGGCCGCCCTGTGCGGGTTAACCCAGCCATCTTGGAAGCCTAATGCAGCTGTACCACTGCTATTAGGATTGTAAACCATAGCTGCTCTTTGCGTGTTTCCCCAGCTTCTTTTTTTTTTGGAAGCCTAATGTGGTCAACCATATTGTGCCCAACAACTTGTGTTTTCTTCTCGCTGGCCCTAGAGTTTCTACTGCGTGAAAACTCAAGCCTCTGCCTTCATTCCTTATATCTGTTAGCGCCCCCCCACCACCTGTTCTTACCACTGCACTGGGTCTCTGTCCCAAGCAGGTTTAAATCCTGAAATATTTTGGGTGCCATTTCCTCTGTTGGTTGGCTATCCTACTCATCCGTTATTCCCTCATGTTTCCTTTGAATCTTCCTCCATGCAACTTCATATTATTACTTCACTTCCGTTAGTTTCCTTTTCTATATAAAATGTCATCTTCCCGTACTTTACTGAAGCCTGACAAATATTTGAATGCTTCTGATCTTGTTTTCCTATCCCTTTTTTCCTTCAGCAAATACACAGTGAGCATCTTAAGCCTTTCTTTGCAGAGTTTACGTTTCAGGCCTCTCAATGATATTAAGTCGGAGGGTGCACAGAAAAGCAGTTTTTACTGCTTTTCTGTGCACTTTCCTGGTGCCCAAAGAAATTAGCACCTACCTTTGGAACTGTCTCCATCTGATAGTATCAGATCCAGTGTAGCCTCCCCTTGAGTGGTTTCTCCCACTACTTGCCTGAGGAATGCTTCTTGCAGGTTATTCAGAGCATCTCTCTACTCCTGGCTGAAATTGTGGGAGGTGAGGTCAAGTCCATATTTGGTAGACTAAGTGACTCATAAGAATGACCTCTTCTTTGCACATTGACCTGGTGATGCCTCTTGCCACATCTGAATCCACATCCTTCCCCTGTGCGGGAGGTGCATACACTATTCCCATGTACATAGAATTTCTCTTAGGTTGTAGTCTCAGGCTCAGGAACCCTCCTTGAGAAGTCAGACCTGGAGGACTGAGGAAATTTCAGGCCAAACTGAGCAAACATTTCAACTTATGCCTGTTAAATTTCCCCAAAATTATTTGGACACCAGCTGAACTATTCAAGAAATATCTGATAAATATTCTGAAAGTTCCAGAGAACGCTATCCCACTCATTAGTAAAATCTATTATTTACCCTCTGGAAGAAGATTAGAAGGGCAGAGAGGACATCAGGTAAGAAGGGAACCTTTCTGGATAGTTTGGACTTGATATTTATTAGAAAGATCTGGGGATGACAAAGTCAACAGGGCCACTTTATTAGTGGCCCTTCTGAACTTTGTCTTTGTCCAAATAAAGAGTCCATAATAGACTTATTTCATGAATCATAAAATGTAATTTTTTGTGATATCCGTTCCAGAGAAGGTTTTCATGGATGATGATTCAGATCAACTGAACCAAATCACGGTGAACCTGGAAGATGTGGTAGGCTTGACTGACAAGAGTAGTAAATCACCTGGACTGGATGGTATACACGCCAGGATTTTGAAAGAACTAAAAAATGAAATTTCAGAACTATTTGTAAAAATTTGTAACCCATCATTAAAATCATCCGATGTACCTGAAGACTGGAAGATGGCCAATGTAACCCTGATAATTAAAAAGGGATCCAGGGATGATCCGGGAAACTACAGACTGATGAGCCTGACTTCAGTACCAGGAAAAATCATGGAAACTGTTATAAAGAATAAAATCATAAAACATTTAGAGCGATATGGTTTGATGGGACACAGCCAGCATGGATTGACCCAAGGTAAGTTTTGCCTCACAAATCTCCTACATTTTATTGAAGGGGTGAATAAACATGTGGACAAAGGTGAACCGGTAGATGTGGTGTATTTGGATTTTCAGCATGAAAGGCTTTTAAGAAAACTAAAAAGTTATGGGATAGAAGATGTCGTCCTTTTGTGGATTGCAAGTTGGTTAAAAGACAGGAAACAGAGAGTAGGATTAAATGGTTAGATTTCACAGTGGGATGCCTCAGGGATCTGTACTTGGAGCGGTGCTTTTTATATATTTATAAATGATCTGGAAAGGGGTACAACAAGTGAGGTGGTCAAATTTGCGAATGATACAAAATTATGCAGAGTAGTTAAATCTCAAGCGGATTGTGATGAATTGCAGGAGGATCTTGTGAGACTGGAAGATCGGGCTGCCAAATGGCAGATGAAATTTAACATGGACAAGTGCAAAGTGACCCAACAATGTTAGGTTCTATCTTAGCAGTTACCACCCAGGAAAGAGATCTAGGCGTCATAGTGAATAATACACTGAAATAGTCTGCTCTGTGTGCTGTGGCAATCAAAAAAGCAAACAGAATGTTAGGAATTATTAAAAAGGGAATGGAAAATAAAATGGAGGATGTCATAATGCCTCTGTATCACTCCATAATGAGACCGCACCTTGAATACTGTGTGCAGTTCTGGTCACCGCATCTCAAAAAGGATATAGCTGCACTAGAGAAAGTGCAGAGAAGGGTGACCAAAATGATAAAGGGAATGGAGTGGCTGCCCTATGAGGAAAGCCTAAAGAAGTTAGGGCTGTTCAGTTTGGAGAAGAGAAGACTGAGGAGGGATATGATAGATGTCTACAAAATCATGAAAGGACTTGAACAAGTTAATGTAAATCGGTTATTTATGCTCTCAGATAATAGAAGGAGCAGAGGACACTCCATGAAGTTAGCAAGTAGCTCATTTAAAACAAACTGAACAAAATTCTTTTTCACTCAGTGCATAGTTAAGCTCTGGAATTCATTGCCAGAGGATGTGGTTACAGAAGTTAGTGTAACTGGGTTTAAAAAAGGTTTGGATAAGTTCCTAGAGGATACATCCATAAACTGCTATGACAGTAATTAATAAGCAATAGTAGCTTGTGATCTGTCTAATGTTTGGGCACTTGCCAGGTACTTGTGACTTGGATTGGCCACTGTTGGAAACAGGATGCTGGGCTTGATGGGCTCTTGGTCTGACCCAGTATGGCATATCTTATGTTCTAAAATCTGGTTATTTCCTTGACTTATGCAAAAAGATCAAGAGCAGAAGAATTTTTTTGAAAAGAGTTGGTCTTGTGTATGCTTTTTATTGTTCGTTACCCCTGTAAATGTCCTGTGAAGTAGTAGAATGCTTCATATATCTTTATTGAACCTGTAACAGCTTAATTTTGCTTGGATGCTAAATGAGTTAGCTGGGCAACTCTGGCACTTCAAAATGTGTATACGTAGTATTCCTATAATTATATATAAAGTCTCTGTGTGAAAGGTTGCTAAGCGTGAAGTTTCCTTTTTCTTAATTTTCTAGACCATCCCCCTTCATGGTTTATTTCTTGGGATCTCTGTTTTGCGGGAGAAATATTGAAGGGTATGAACTGATTTCCTGTGGAATGTGATTTTGCTTTTGCTGGCTAATGCAGCTTCTTTTCATGTTCAAGATACGTCTTGATATAATAATTCTAAAATGCAATAAGAAAAAAAAAAAAGGTTTTTCCAAAGCGAGCCATAGTAATTCAGCTTCTCCCTGTGCTTTCTTTATTTCTGAGGCTATTATTGTGTTCCTAATAGAAAGAGCTACTCCTCCCTACCTGTCCCTCTACTTTGTCTCTTCTGAAGAGTTTATAATCCGGGGATGATCACATCCCAGTTCTGGTTTCTATTACATCAAGACCCTTTGAATTTATATCCAAGTCCGCCCTCTGCCATGGTGACCTCCAGGTCTGTGATTTTGTTAACAAGACTTCAAGCATTTGCATGCAATGCTCCAAGATGATGCTCCATCTGCCTTTATTTCCTTGTGCCTTCTTAATTTTCCATTGGCTACATTGGTAGTTCTCTCTCCTATGCTTTTGCTTGCTGTTTCCTGTCTTTTGTTATCTGATTTATCTTAGGCTTTTATCCCTCCAAGACTTACTTTATTTACCTCGGCCGTTTTTGCTTGTGGTGGGGGGGGGGGGGGGAACAAGCTGTGCCTCTTCCCTTTGCTTAGTTTAAAATGCAAGGTTAAACAGGCTTTGAAATGATGAGTACAGAGCCCTACTTGGACAGGTGTAAGCCATCCCATTTGTAAAAATCTTTTATCCTCCCAGCTATACCTCCAATCACCAATGCACCCACAAATATTTCAGCCAGGAATTAAAGCTCTTTGTCAGGAGAATTCATTCTACTCTCCTGCTATATAATAGGCAGCATTTCTGAGGTCACAGAAGAGCTACTTGTCCAACACCCCCCTTCCCCAGCTCCTTACGTTGCTTTTGAATGTTAATGAAATGATCTTTTTCCAACTTTGTACCTAGGCGTACAAGGACATCTGCATTTAACATCTGCATTTTAATATTTTCTTTTGAATGAAGAAGTCAATGCCTGTAACCTTACAAGTCCTTGAAAGCAACATAACGTAATTCCTTATACAACTGCTTTGGAAGCAAAGCAAAACCGTTCTGACAAAGATCCAGAATATTTCAAATTCATTTTTCTAAATGGAATGGAGAACAATGGGAAAATAGCTTAAAGGCCTGAGCAGAGCATGCCAGAACTAGTCAAGGACAAAACATTGGTGTAATTATTATGAATGATAAAATAAACAGAATGCTAAACTCAGCATAGAAAGTGGGACAAATTCTTACTGTAAAGCAAACAATGGAGTTCAATACATTTGTTACATATGGATTTATAAAGCACCTCACAGACTTAACAGGTCCAATGTTAATTCAGAAGTAAACATGCAACTACCACAGGGTGCAGGATCTAGTAGGACATTTCTGGCTCCCGAGCCTCACCAAGGCTTCCCAAGACCACAATTTGGTAAACTGAGGTGCAGGGAGATAAAGTGACCTCATTATGACCACGCAGAGAAATCATTAGCAAAAGGTATGTGTTGCAGGACTTTTCCCCGAGTCATCATGCAATGCTGCAATCACTATATCACATCCTACCCCAGATAAAATATTTAAATATGCCAGAGGCAAATAATCTACCTGTGTTGCTGCAAACTCCATGGATACTTTTTCCTCATGGGTTTGCACTAATAATCAAAGCAAAATTACACATACACTTTTGCTTTAATTATTGCCCCCCTCACAATATACCCCCCTCACACACACCTCCAGAGATTTGCACCTGCTTTGTCTGCAGGTAATTTTTTTTTTATTTTAATTTTTTATTTATGCATTTATACAATTTACAAGCATCCACTTGTTAATGAAATTTCCTACAATACAGAATAGCAATAAATCTAATATGGCAAAATAATTACTTATAATTAAACTTCTGTATTATAGTCAAATAGAAGAAATAATGGGAGAGCTTATAATTAGAGCAATAACAACAAGTAAAAAAAAATCTAAATGTAGAATATCTGGCAACCTGAACAGTCCCCCCAACTATATTAACATAATACACCAAACAGCAGGCCTATGTGGGACTAGAGTGAGTGTCCAGAAACGCTCTCAATTGTATTGGATCAAAAAATACATAGCGCTGTCCCTGATACAACAGGCAACACTTGCATGGAAATTGCAGTTTGAAGGTAGCACCTTTCTGCATTGCTTCTCCCCTTAAAATCGAGAAAAGTTTTTCTTCTCAGTTGTGTCTGCTTCACCAAGTCTTGATAGCACCAGACTTTTTGTCCAAAAAATAAAGCTTGATTGTTCCTGAAATATTGTTTGAAAATATTATTCTTATCCATCAAGAATGTAAATGTAACCAGAAGGGGTCTACGATAAGATACTATCAGGTCTTGTGATGAATTCAGCAAAGTAATTAAATCTGGGATGTCTTGTTCTACTGTAGTTTCACGATTATTTTCAGTGAAGCATAAATAATACTCAAATTCTAAAGGTTCCGGAAGAACTTAAGCCAGTTGTCTCAAGTTCTTCCGGAACCTTTAGAATTTGAGTAACATACAACTTAAATAGATCAATAGGGGACATATTTCTCAATACAGGGAAATTTAGAAATTTTACGTTGTGTGCTCTTAAGGTATTTCAACCTTTTCAAGCCTTTTATTTACTTCAATGTCATTTAAGACCATTGCTGAATGAATTTTCTCCACTTCTGTTACTCGTTTTTCCATTTTTTCGATTTTATTATTTTGTATCGTTATCTCAAGAGTAATTATTCTTAACTTGTTGTTTTACTCCAATAACCTCCTTAGTCAACCCAGTATCGCTTTCTCTAACGATTGGAGAGCTTTCCAAATAGAATGGAGAGATGATATCTCAGAATCAGGTAACAGTTTCTTTTGCAATGAGAGTTCTTGGCTCATTTCTTTGCCTATGCCCGCTGCCAGGCCGTCGCCATTTCCAAGACCCGCGGTTCTTATCCTTGCAACAGGGTCTAGCCCATTTCCTCCCACTGCTCCTCCGGGCTCTACCTTGTCTTCTTGCTCCTGCATGGTGAGTCCTTTCACAATTCCAGCTCGCTCGGGTGTTCCGGCCCCTCTCCAGATTACCTCCGTTGGGTTCACGACATTCCGCAGCCTCAATTCCTCGTCGCAGCCTGGAGGGGCTGGCCTTATAGGTGATCCGGGGCTTAAGGATGTCTCGGTCGGGGAGACCAGCTCATGCTCCAAAGCTTGCTCCCCAGCGAACCAAACTCCTGGCGTTGGTAGGGGAACAGCGGTGAAAAAGCTCCCAATCCTGGGCTGAGATGATTCCAGGGGAGTGGAAGAACTCTCCACTCTTCACCCGGGCTTTCCGTTTGGTGTGAGGCATGCCAGAAACGAGTAATAAGAAAAAGAATCAGGAGCTCCTCACGCCACAACAGTTCAGGTCGCCATCTTGGACAGCTCTCCAGGTAATTTTTTTTTTTAAGTAAAACTAAGCGCCTTGTTCCATCCCCTGCCCTTGGAAACGCCTCTTTACAATGCAGGCAAAATTTATCCACATTGTAGAATAATGCAGGTAATTTTGCCCACATTGAGGGTAGGCAAGAATGAAAGCCACAATTTCAGCACATAAAATGCCCTTTTAAAAATAAGCAAACAATAAATACAAGGGCACTCAAGCCTAAATCAAAGCTATGAGATAAAACTTTAATGAGAACAGCTGAACATTAAGATTAAAAAACATACAACATAGAGACAAATAATATGTAACCCAACACGATCGTGCTTCGGCGTGTTGCCTGCCTCGGGGTTATAATATACAATTGATCCATAAACGGTGACGATACACTGTATTGGTGCCTTAAACTAAAAAAAGGAGGAGAGGAGGAAAATTATGTTCTTGATCAAATGACTCAAAAGTACCTTAGTTGAGCATGTGAAGCCAAATTACTCAATTCTGTTGGGTTGTATATTTGTTTGGGCCTACCCAAATTTCCAATGGCACCAGACTCAGTCTGCTGGCATCATTTGCAGCAGCAGCAGCTGCAGGGCAGGAGCAACTGGGGATCATTACTGCCCTGTGAAGAGTTTTCAACAAGAGGTTAAGAGGATCTGTGGGGTGGAAATGGAAAATTGCATTAAAATTTCCCATTTTGTTTCCAATGAATGCACATCTTTTATCCATCACCCATTCTGTGAAGAAATATTTTGATATGTTACACTTACTAGCCCCACTTTGAGACGCATATCACAACTCTTCGATCTAACACTTCCTTTCCACTGAAAAAAATTAGCCTTTCGTGCATTGTTAATAACCTTTGAGGTATCTGAATATCTCAAATACATCCCTTTCTCTCCTCCAAGGTATACATATTCAGGCCCTTAAGTCTAATTTCATAGATTCTCCAGAATCTCCAGAACTGGGACAGAATACTCCAGATGGAGTTCTTTTCATTTGCTAAAAGAAATACGGTTATTATATATGGTCTACAAGATACAATAATGTTCCAAAGCAAGTAACTAATTTAAATTAGCCTTTAACTCTCCAAGCCCAGACGGTAACAACATATATCTGCCCTATGAAGGTGAGGTTATAAAGATGGGTCCACAGTGCTGGGCTGGGGCTCCACGATATTTACTCTCTGCTTGTGACTTCAATGGCTTCCTTATGGCTCTTCAATGGCAGAGTAAAAGAGTTATTAGACACTTTATCCTCCATTCCCTGTATGCATGCTTAGCTTTTTAATTTTTTTGCCCAATAGGACCTCTTTTTCCTGTTTTTTCTAGCTAATTCAGAACCAATGCTGGGATTCTAGTGCCAGGACATCTCATCTGCATCCGCCTGGGGAATTTTTTTTTTCCTTATTTTAAAACAGACTCTCTCTCGTCCACCATTCCTAATCTGGTCACTACAGAAAAGTCCTCAGGTTGGAGAACATGCACCAGGACTCCTTGCAACCCACCCTTGCATTATGAGCTCTAAATCCAGCCACTAGGTGTTGCCCTTAATGACGGCCATGACCCTCCCCAGCTAAGGGATGTGAACGCTGCCACCACAGCAATCCTAGCCCCCAACTGACCTGGAGGAAGGAATGCCCGATTCAGGAACTACACCAGAAACCCTCCACAGAGCATCTAGCAGGCCCATGTGCTTGCACTGCATAACATGGAAAGCATAGTTGCTTATCTATAGCAGGTGTTCTCCTAGGACAGCAGGTTGTTAGTCCTCACACATGGGTGACATCATCAGATGGAGCCCGGCACAGAAAACTTCTTTCAAAGTTTCTAGAAACTTTGGCTAGCACACTATGCATGCCTAGCATGCCACTATCCCTGCGTCCACACGGAGTATCTCTTCAGTCATGAACAAACCAACCAGGAGAACCCAACTTTGCGGGGCGGCAGACGGGTTTCATGAGGACTAACATCCTGCTGTCCTAGGAGAATACCTGTTACAGGTAAGCCACTGTGCTTTCTCCTAGGACAAGCAGGATGGTAGTCCTCACACACGGGTAAATCCCTAGCTACAGGCTGGACCCGAACCAGCAGGAACAACAGACACCAAACCAGGTGCTAATAGGCACAACAATAGAGGTGCTGTTGGTAATAGCGGGGACAGCCTGAATTAAAATCCAGGGGCCCACAGTGGAAGAGTTGGGTTCTCAGCTGAAAGAGGTTTCTCAGGACAGATTATCTGAATCTGCTATCCTGCCGGCCATCCCTGTCTAGACAATACTGTGCAGTGAACATATGGAGAGAACTCCAAGTCGCAGCCCTGCAAATCTCTCCCAATGGAACTGCACGCAGATGGGCCACAGATGCCGCCACAGCCCTTACAGAGTGCGCCGTGGCGTGGCCCTCCAGGTGCAGTCTCGCTTGGTCATAAGCAGAAAGAGATACAGACCGCTAGCCAGGTGGAAAGAGTCTGCTTAATAACAGCCCTGCCCAGCTGGTTGGGATCAAACAAAATAAACATCTGGGTGGACAGCCTGTGATCCACCGTACGGTCCAGGTAGAAAGCCAGGGCCCTCTTACAATCCAGCGGGTGCAGCGCTCTCTCCCAGGCTGGTATGAGGCCGGGGAAAGAAGTTAGGTAGGACAACAGACTGGTTAAGATGGAAATCTATAACCACTTTTGGCAGGAACGTAGGGGGCATGCACAGATCCACCCTGTTGTGGTAGAACCTCGTGTATGTTGGATAAGTCACTAAGGCATGCAACTCACTGACCCTGTGCGCCAACTTGACAGCTATCAAGAATACGACCTTCCATGTCAAATGCTTGAGAGCGCATGAGCGTAGCAGCTCAAACGGCGACTTCATCAGCTGGGCCAGCACCACGTTCAGGTTCCATGAAACTGCAGGGGGCTGCAGTGGAGGCCGCAGCTGAA
Organism: Rhinatrema bivittatum; assembly: GCF_901001135.1. Lineage (NCBI taxonomy): Eukaryota > Metazoa > Chordata > Amphibia > Gymnophiona > Rhinatrematidae > Rhinatrema > Rhinatrema bivittatum. The sequence continues at coordinate 36,219,692 of NC_042617.1, read as the reverse complement.
GCAGCCCTGCATGAACCGCCCTACGATAGGCTGCACTGAGATGGGCGAACCGTCCACCTCCTGATGGTACGCACCTAAGGCACTGAGATGCACCTGAACGGAATTGGTTTTAAGCCCCGCCTCCGAGAGGTGCAGTAGATTGTCCAGGAGTTGTCGGATGGGGCAAGAGAAGAGATCGAGACCATTCTGCTCACACCATATGATGAACCTCTTCCACTTCAAGGCATAAGACTTCCTGGTGGACGGCTTCCTAGAAGCCACCAGGACCCATGCCATGTCCTCCGAAAGGTCCAGGGGTTGCAGGATCAACCTTTCAGCATCCGTGAGAGACAAAGCATGGAGGTTAGGATGGCACAGCCTGCCCTGATCCTGGGAGAGAAGGTCTGGAGCCATCCCCAGACAGATCAGGTCCCACCTGGACAGTTTCCGCAGAAGCGGGAACCATACCTGACGTGGTTCAATGAAGGGCAACAAGGATCATGGACCCGCGATCCTGGCGAAGTTTCAGAAGAGTCTTAAACACTAATGGAAGAGGCGGATAGGCATATAGGAGGCCCGTTCCCCAATGGATGGCAAAGGCCTCCGTAGGTGGCACGCCCACTCTCCCGGCGCTTGCACAGGCGCTAATTTCTGAAAGTAAAATGTGCGGCTTGGCTGCACCTTTTACTTACTGAATCGCGAGCAAATACCTAATAGGGCCCTCAACATGCATTTGCATGTTGAGGGCGCTATTAGGTTCGGCGGGTTGGACGCACGTCCAATGACAGGTTAACAGTGTGCTCCGTCAGAGCGCACTGTACTGTATCGGCCCGTAACCTGGATGGCACCTTAAGAAACAGCATTATATACGAAACTATCCGCTTCCTCTCCTAAAAAATTGTTTTTAGAGGTATTTCTTACATATTTTATATATAGATTCACCATATTAGGTAATGTGATGTAGGTTTTGATGTTGGTGTTATATTTTGATTAACCTGCATTTGTGGTTCTGTTTGATTTATTTGATCCGTTAATATAAAGCAGCTCTAGAGCAGAAGCACATCCCTTAGGAGCAGCAGCAAACCCACAAAGGTAACAAAGGACTGGTCAAACAGTATTTAAAAGTTAATCTTTCTGTTACGACAAAGAGCAGAAGACATGATTTATCACAACAAGGCTAGGGGCAACAAAGCAGACACAAAACCAACACAGCAAGGGTTCCCTAGGCTTAGGACTTCAGTACCCTAAGTACAATCTAAGGTACAAAAACTTAGATTGTAAGCCCTCTGGGGATAGAGAAATACCTACAGTACCTGAATGTAAACCGGTGGGATATCTCGATTGAGATCGAATGTCGGTATATAAAAACAATAAATAAATAAATAAAAATACCCTTACTCACGTGAGTTTTATGTTTTACAAATTAGGCATCATTGGAAAATTCAACGTTATTTGCTGTCACAAACATCAGCCAGCACAGATATGTGAAAGGCAAACAGTAGCTTGAATTTTCCCGTATAGTAATTACTTTTACATTAATTATCTTTTCCAGTCATTTGAGAGAGAGTCAAGGATGTAACTGTCAGAAATGTGCATGGATAGTGTAGAGATACTTTAGCTGCTACCGACATCAGTCATAGGCAGATATAAATAGTTAAGCTGTGCAATTGTACTTTGCCTCAGGTGTCATGGTACTCTTAGGGGCTCCTTTACCATCCCATGGTAGCATATGGCAATACCATCGCAAATTCAAAATAGTGCCATGATGCACTGGGAAGGAAAATTTAGCACAGGACGAATCTCATCAAATTAAGCCATGTGTATTCAAGAACCAATTTTAAAATTAGCAAGCCACAGGTGTAGTCAGAACCAGTATTTTGGCAGGAAGCGAAGTTAACACAGGTAGGAACCAGTCTGTCTCTCTCTCAACACCCCCCCTTCCCCATGATTTGAGAAGAGCATAAAGAGAGAGAGAGAGAGACTGCTGCAGACAGGGTGGGACATAGGAGATGAGTCTCTCTCTCAAATTTACTTCTCCCCCCAGGCCCAGAAGTCTCTCTCACAAGTCTTGGCCCCTGTTCTAAATGCCCCACCCACCCTTGTCACCAGCAGTCTCTCTCTCAAAACTCCTCCTTTCCCATTTCTTTCTTAACTGAACTGCTGCTGGGTCCTCCCAGAGGTGTTGCTAGCTATTTAAGACTCCGCTCTTAAAGGAGAGAGGCAGGACAAAATATATTTCCCCACTAGAGAGGACAGGCAGGCAGAAAGTCAACAAAACTGGTCTGATATCATTTCAAGTCTTTTAAATACGCTGCATATCAATTTGACTCTGTTTTATGGACGCAGCAGTATGTATTCAATGCTATAGAGAGAAGCTCCTCTACACCTCTAAATACTTCAGAAATAGGGCTGTTTATTTCTGAGTTAGTTTCTAAGGGTCTTGATGAGAAATACATCACTGTAAAGGAAGTCCAATTTTTTGTTAAAGCTCATCCACATTCACCCAAAGTTCCACATTCTACCCAAGATTCATTAATCTCTTACAGTGACTCCAGAATGTCTTGGAAATAGAACTCTCTATCAGAACCTTTGTCAATATTTGTCAATACATTTCTTCAGCCTTTTCTTCCACTTGCCCTGTCTTTTGAACGCGACCCATCCCATTTCATTCAATTGTTCGATCAAGCTCCTTCTTTACCTGATGATGAATTTTTTTTCTTGGCAAGTTTAGACAATGAGAGGTCCATATTCAAAATCCATTTAGACTGATAACGTAATAGTTATCAGTCTAAATGTCTTACCCGGCTATATTTAGCTGGATAAGGAGGGGGCATTCCAAAGAAGAGTGAAGTTAGCTGCATAAGTTAAGTGGTTAAATCTGTTCGGACCGTAGGGCTGTCCTAAAGATACCCAGTTAGACATAACTAGCTATCTTTAAGATAGCCAGATATATTCAGCGGCGCAACAGATATGTTTATCTGGCTAACCAGCCAAGCCGCATAGTGGCTGAAAATGGACCCTTGAATCTATATATTCTAACATTCCTCAGATGGAGGCTGTCCAGGTGACTGGGTTGGTTTTAGAAAGCAGGCCTCTTGATTCTCGGGACTTCACTGAATTTTTGGTTCATTTAGTGTCTTTGACTTTGACAAAAACAAAAAAAATATATTCTGTTTAAAGATGAGTATTATCAGCAGATTAAAGGCACCGAGAACCACAGACCAGGTGTGCCACCAATGGAGCCACCCTAGGGTTTGCCCTGGAGGGAAAGATATACCTACACCTCCAACACGAGGTATGTGCTTCTTTCTTTCTGCGCGAGTGTCCTTTTTTTTCTTTCAGCCTTGGCCGGACTCCTGGCAGCAGCAGGAGGAGGCGGCAGCCGTCTGGAGGAGGAGAGAGGCCCTCACACCTCACTAAGAGGCTCCTCTTTCTCATCTGCTTTCTTAAAAGGAGAAAAATTGTAATAACTGTTTTGTAATAAATATGGAGAAGGCAATTTACTTATCCATGAAAACTGTCTGTCTGAAAACTGCCAACCCTTTCTGCAGATAATAGCAGGTGTGGGGGATCAACCTGTGTACTTTTACCCATGGGAAACTTAGGTGGGCTTAGAGGCAGAGTTGAGCAGTTTTCCTTTTGGGGGGGGGTTTCATTTTGTAATAGCTGACATAAATTTATGGGCTGTTATCATACATAAGGTGCATCAATTGTCACAGCAAAACGTGTGAGCATGCATTTGCTTTAAAAATTACCTTTCAAAACAAATGGCAATAAAAATAATATATCATACAATCAAAGTGCTAAATACAAAAATGCTAAACATATTTATATTTTTATTCCTTAAAAAATAAAGAAATACATGCAAATATATATTCAAAGTGTATTCACCATTCAAACACACTAATATCAATCAAGAAATTCATAAAACCACATCATACACCATTCACAATCAAGCATACCAAACACACATTTAAAAAGTAAAAAAAAAAAAAGATTGTGTGTTTGGGGTCCCTTTTCAGACTCTTCCATGGAGCTGTCGCCTCGTGATTTTGGAGTTCGTGCTTCTGTTTTGATTTTTTGCTACTGCAAAGTGATTTTTCCCTCACCCTTCCTGGCCTGCGGTCGGTAAGTTTTCAGGTCATCACAGTCGATTGTGGAGCTCGTGCTCTCTTTCTGTGGAAAACTTCCACGGTTGTTTTTTTTCAACTCTCCTGCGCCGGGTCCCTCTCGATTCCTCCCGGCCTTATTTAGCTGGGTGGCACAGTAAGACTTTTCATACTGTGTGGTCGATTCCTGGTAGCAAAGCCCTAGAGACCTGCTGGGCATCGACCGCTCATCAGTCTTTTTTGCGTCTATGGTGTAGTCGGGGTTTTGCCGGTGCCCCCAGTGCCCTCGGACTATGTCCATCACAGACCTGCCCGAGGTGTGTGTCCTTTACCTGGGGGCACTGCACGACATTCGGGGGAGTAGTTTCTGTGATCAGATGACTCCCAAGGGCCAGCGCGCCCAACTGGATAAAATGGAGAAGCTCTTCAGGTCCAAGATGTCTGAGTCCTCAACGTCGGCGTCAGGGCATTCGACACCGAAGGGCCGCGATAGACATCGGGGCGTCGATGTCCACCCCTCCACGGAAAAGAAGAGACTGAAAAGGGACCCCGTGTGGACTGTGGATGCTGGGCATGCTCAGCATCCACAGGCTCCATCTGATGATGTCACCCATGTGTGAGGACTACCATCCTGCTTGTCCTAGGAGAATGTTTGATCTGTTGCCATGACTGTCGCCGCAGTGGAGGGATTGTGTATACCCGAGCATATAATGTGAACTTAATAGGTTCAAACTGGTGGATGGTGGGCTCCTAGCTGGCTGTGGCAGGTGCCTGAGATTGATTGGCCTTCAGATCAGGTGACTTGGGGATAGTTTGGCTTGCTGGGCTGCGGCAGTTAAGCTACCAGGGCCAGTTGGGGATTGCTCAGTTGAATTACAAGTAATGATGTCAGTGAGCTTGGCTACTGAAGGTAATAAGGCTGCAGCCTTTGACTTCCAAGGATATTTGCTATGTTTTCATTTTGCGAACGAGTGTGAGAGTATGGGCACGAGAATCGAAGGATGATACCGAGTGTCTTCATGTTATATTCACTAGAAGCACCTGCAGACACAGATTACAGGGTAGGGTTAGTTAAAGGACTTTTCAATCAGAGCTAATTGTTCATTAGCAGTAGAAGTAATCTATAGGTAAGGATTAAGGTCGCCATTTACACCTAACTTTTTCACTTCATGCAACTGACTCATATCTACTATGATGTGGGTCAAAGACAGAAATCAACTGTGAAAACAGAATGGGACAGGTGCTAACTACAACATTATTAAGCGTCATGCTTTTCCTTGCACACAGAGACCAATGTGTAACAGCTATTAGGATAGCAAACATTCAGCAGCACATTAATAAACACTGCAAAACATCCACATCTTTATAACTTTCTTCTCTGGACTACATTAATTTAAAAGATCTATGCCAATAGGCTCATAAGCTACAGGTGGGGATATAATAATAAAAGTAATACAATTTTAACCTTGAAAAAGCTTTCTGTTCTAATAGAATAAAAAAATCCTTTATTACTTCAAACTAATATTAGTTAAATGAAGACTCAGCATACCATAGCAAAAAAGAAAATTGCAAAAGTGTCCGACAAAGTGCATCAAAGAACAAACACGTAAATCTATAATATATGTGAATAAGTTCTGGAAAAAGCATGCGCATACAAGGGATCCACGTAGTCTTGACACTGGTTTTATAAAAGTACATACATATATTTTATGTGCTAAATAATTATAACATGTGCAGAGTGACATGTATTTTATCAAGTTGGATGGTGTTTGTACATACTCCACTTGTGCATGTGCTTCCAACCACAAGTTCACCCAGACCCAGACCTACCGCCACCCCCACCACTCCACCCCCACTCAAAAACTGCAAACAAGAGGCAAGTGAAATTTAACATGTCCATATAATAGGTATGTGCATTCATTGACATTTCTGTGTCCATTTGTTTCGCCGATAAGCGCATATGTAACGAATGGGCAAATGTGCGAACAAAACAAAGTGTGTGTGCGTACGTCTACTGTACGCCCACATAGGCTTACACCATTCACTGTGCGTACATTCGTCCATTCGTTAAATAAGCACAGCGGCGAAAGGAATGAAATGAATGGAAGCACGAATACACATCCCTAATAATAGATAGCATACTTTATTTATAAGAGACTTCCTTCCAAACCCTGCCTCGGAATACCCCCCACACAGCCCCTTATTTATTTAATTTTTTTTTTTGTGCACACACATTTATGTACGATGCCGTCAGTACACGCAGACCGCGGGCCTTATGAAAAAACGCACTTGGCCTGCACAGTGGCTGCTTACGTGCACATTACCTGATTTTTACATACATAAACCCTGCGCAAGAATTTGAAAATTATCCCACCTCCTTTAATAACGCACACTTTGTGCTTGCTAACTTTTCAAAGAGAAACAATGCAGCCAGTTTCTCCTCGAAAAATATGTATAACATCCATGCATTAAACGTGACCGCATAGTTTACAACTACATGGACGGTTTGGGAATTGCTCCTCCCTGCAGCATCTCCTATGGCGTCCGGCTACAGCTATGCCAAAGCTGTACTCAAGCTCACCGCTGTTGGTAAACATTTTGTAACCTTTATTTTATCTGGTTTCAATTTTAGTTATTTGCTGAAACAACCTAAGAATAATCCAAAAGAGGTTGTAGGACAGGAGGGGGTTTTTTTGTTGTTGGTTTTTTTTAAGAGCACGCAGACACCTTCTTCCGATGTCCCATCAAAGACACTTGACCCGATTTAGATGCGTGGTCTTGCTCATTTATTTATTTATTTATGTGCAGTTTTTATATACCGACATTTGTTTAGTAACTTCACATCGGTTTACATAGAACATAAACTTGCAACCGAGCTACAAAACAAGAAGTAGGCAACGGAGCTTTAAAGATAAAAATTAACTTAGGGGAGATAACAAATTAACTGTAGGGAGAGGGGAAAGGGGTAAATAGGATATGAAATTAACTGTGCGTATACATAGGATAAATAAGATCAAATATTTACAAAGAGATACAAAGAGATACAAGTTAGATTGAGATGTACTTGCTCATGTACTATTAGATTATTCTTAGGTTGGTACAATAAAGAAAAAAAAAAAAGTATGTCACAAGCTACAAAGAAGGCAGTTTCTTTCAGGTCCAGCTCCTTTATTAGAACTCCACAGCACTTCAGACACTTAATGCCTTTCTGTCAAAACAGCCAAATACAACATCTAACATATTGCACCCCTACGGCCAATATGATATCCTTATTACTGAATGTGTAAGTTAACACTAAGTTAGAACATAAGAACATACTGGATCAGACCAAAGTGCCATCAAGCCTAGTATCCTGTCTCCAAAGTTGGCCAATCCAAGTCACAAGTACCTGGCAAGATCCCAAAAGGTCAACAGATTGCATTCTTCTTATCCTAGGGATCAGCAGTGGATTTTGATCCATCGTGCTTTTCTACATTTTTGTCAGAGTTTATGGCCGTTCCCTTACACTTACATTTTCATCTGTCAAAAGGTTTATCTTGATACTGCCAAATTCTGGAAGGCCTCCATCCAATCCAGGATCTCACTAGTTACCCTTGCAGTCCAAAACAGGATTCCAGAGCTTAGAAAGTACGTTTTGTCTGCCTCTGATCTCACACTTTCTCCAAGAGATGACTGATGAATGGCTACCTTTTCTTTTTGGGGCTGGCAGTGTCCTCTTCCTCCAGATCGGAATCACAATTCCCTCCCCACCCCACTAAGGGGCTACTTTCGCAACAACCCCAGACCCAATTGACTCAGCATGAGGAAGCCCTGTTCACTCGGGGATCAGACTTGAGACCTTCTACATGGTTATGCACAGCGCTATCACCGAGCCTCCAAACCAGCCCTCTGCTGCCTATTTTTAACTATTTCTTCTTCAGCACACTGTCATCCCTTAAAAAAAAAAAAAAAGGTACGTGCAACTCTGAAGGCCAAATCATGATAACGTGATAGCACTGCAAAGGGTGTGGGCAACACTTCAGAAATGTCACTCTGCCTCCTTTCATGATGTTTCAGCTCAAGTTATACTGCCCACATCATCAAAATATACTGCGGAACTAATGGCACCAAATAGCACACTTCCATCACAACATCTCCATACTTTAAACGTATTGTACCTTTAAATGGGACCAGTTCTCTCAGCGCCGCTGGAATGGAACTGCACATTAAAAAAAAAAAAAAAGGCTGGAAAGCATAGAGGAAATTATTTTCTGTGCATATGCAGACACATTTAGCAAATGTGCCGTATTTAAACTCCTCTTCACATCTTCTGCGCTAAGGTGAGTAATCGGATGCTTCATGACCTACTTCCCAAAAGAATAATTAAATGCATGCTCCAGACATGAAATCTAGCCTTGAAACCAAATGATTCCAGGAACTGTAAGTACTTCTGCTTTCTGCAGACCTAGAAATGCTCCAACGCTGAACTCGCCTCTGCACATACAGTCCTAGGCCTCAAGAAACAGCAGCGCCTGGTTTAATCTGATGTATTCACATGAGATTTCATTTGGTATTCTGGCAACTAGGTCACAACCAGAAGAATTTTATTTATTTTTTTTTAAATCTCCCAGAAAGTATGCACAATAAAGATACTGCATGCCACCAACTGGACCTTCTCAGCAGTTTACAAAGGCCTATGAAAATATGTCTGCACTGACTTGTGCGCTTGCACGTATAGAACACCGTATCATAACCCAACAGCTCTACCTTTCTAAGGAAAAAATTATATGAAAATGTTTTATTCTCTATGTGGCTGATATAATAAGATGTGCTGAAGCTGCTGCGGGTTTGTACACATGTTTTTCCACTCAAAGCCCTATATAGGTATGTAATAAGGGTTTGTGAACAGGAAAAAAAACCACGTACAAACACACTTACAGACCTGTGGTTTTTCTGCATGAGTGCATGGTAATGGCATGCAAAGGAGATGATTATCTATTTATGAGCAATGCATGGAGCCGCGCTTGTAGGGAGATCGGGTTTTTAGCACCTGCTCAGGGCAGGAAATAAGTGAAAACGCCCATTTGGAGACTGGTTTCTTGAAGCTTTTGCAAGTCAGCCAAGCGGCAGACAGAACAGGTAGAGAGAAGGCTGCTTCTCAATGAGGCAGAATTGCCGATCTGCATTTCACGTTCTTGCTGGCGGTCAGAGTCCGATCATGAAGGGGTTAGGTATTGCTCTACCCACCTTCCATCAACTTCTGGATTACTAATTTAGTCTTTTTTTTTTTTTTAAAGAAAGGCGGGGGTCATGTGATGCGGTGAGCAAGAGGAGACGTGATTCCTGTGGCTCGGGTGGCCTTCCCTCTAAATCTCCTAACATCGGGATCACAGGCTAAACATTTTATTACCAAACCGCATTGAAAGTGTCCTCAATCAGTTTCCTTTGGTTTGTGCTGCTTATCATTGGGGCATGACCATCTGTTTGTCCAAAAAAGAGAAGGAGAAGTCAACAGTGGAAAAGAAAATGGCAACAGTGATTCTTCTAATGCGGTGGGGCTGAGTGAAGCTGCTGTGGCCGATTCAACAACGGCAGTTGTCGCCGCTCTTTTGCCCAAATTCAATGATCTATCTGTGCAAATATTGGATATTAAAGGTTCCATGTCAGATGTCAGTACCCATCTGGAAACTTTGAAAGGCGAGTGGGCATAACAGAAGATGACACGTTATCGCTGATGGCCAAGATCGAAAAACTGGTTGGTAGCCAAGCGGATAAAATAGATGATTTAGAAAAAGGTCCCAAAGTTCAAAGTTATGTTTTGTGGGGTTCCCTGATAATTTATCTAACGGAAAACTGCATGAGATTCTAGAACAATGGCTGCCGGAGTTGGGCCTACTTACTAACCAAGACCAGATCCAATTTGAAAGAGTACATCGTATAGGAGCTGCAGTAGTGGACAAAGCGAAACCGCATATAGTACTGGCAAAGATCCTGAATTATGCTCATAAAATTCACATCCTTCAAGAGTACCAAAGACGTAAGGACCTAAGATATGATGAGCAGCATATATTAATATTCCAGGACTTTTCGGCGAAGGTCTCCACTATGCGCAGAGAATTTGGGTCGACTTGTGCAGAGTTGGTAAAACGACAATTCCAGTTCACTCTACTATATCCGGCCAAACTTAAAATTTGGACGGATCAAGGATTAAAATGGTTTGAGTCAGCACAGAGGGCTAAGGCCCATCTCTCAGCCATTCCATTGCCAGTGTCAGCAACGGCCAATGACAAGACATGATAGCCTCCAGTGGATAACAGCATGTAAACTCTGTGATTTTAAAATACAGGGAGGAGGAGAACGTTTTCTTTTGCTCAATGGAAAATTGGACTCTCTTCCTGCTGTGCCGGAGACAGCAGAGGCTTTTTAGATAATCAAGGCAGTTATAAAAGCTATAGGGTTATATTGCTTTAAGTGTATTATTGTTTTTCTCTATGACACCAAGTGCTATGTAATACGGAAGTGTCTCATTGCTATTTGGAGGAACAACTGGATGTTATGGAATTATCTATCTATTAGTGGGGTTATGTTAGGTTATAAATGGCATAAAGATGGGGGCAAGGTTAAGTTTCTTACATGAAATGTCTTGGGTTTGGGGTCTCCAATTAAAAGAGAAAAAGTAATTTCACATATGAATAGATTGAAAGGTTCCATTATATTTTTGCAAGAAATACATATGCTGCAAAAGAAACATTACAAATTGAAAAAGCGTAGTATTAATCAAGTTTTTGCCGCTTCAGATTCCTCTCATAGTTGTGGAGTGGCCATCTTGATCCATAAATCTATTTCATTTCAGATAAAAACCTTGATCACTGACCCTAGGGGTAGATATGTTATTATTCAGGGATTGCTTTTCGGGCTCCATATATGGCCCCAATACATATGATCATCAATTTTTCTCTGAAATTATCACACACATTATGGCTTTAGATAAGGTTCCCATAGTCTTGGGGGTAGATTTCAATTGTGTAGCTGATCCCCAACTTGATAAATGTTCTGCTGGGGTTCAGCACCCATCCAGTAGTTCTAAAAGTATTCCCTTTATTTGTAATCTCTTGCATCTTCTTGATTCCTGCAGGACGCTGCATCTCGGGGAAAAAGATTTTACGCATTTTACTAGAGCAAGTGATTCACGATCCCAATTAGATTATATTTTAATATCGGAATCCTTATTCTCACAATTGGAAGATGTGACAATTGAATCTATGGTGATCTCAGATCATTACCCAGTTTCCAGTACTTTTAGGAGGCCAAGGGAGAGGGGTGCCCAGCCTAACTGGAGAAAGCCACATTGCTTTCTCATGATAAAGAGTTTCAACAATATTTAATTTCACGTTGGCAGTAATTTGAGAGTCACAATTGTCAGCATCAGGAGATACCAGTACTTTTCTGGAAGACTGCGAAAGCAGTCCTTAGAGGTAATATAATTAAGAACATAAGAACATTAGAAATTGCCATGCTGGGTCAGACCAAGGGTCCATCAAGCCTAGCATCCTGTTTCCAACAGAGGCCAAAGCAGGCCAGAAGAACCTGGCAATTATCCAAATACTAAGAAGATCCCATGCTACTGATGCAATTAATAGCAGTGGCTATTCCCTAAGTAAACTTGATTAATAGCCATTAATGGACTTCTCCTCCAAGAACTTATCCAAATCTTTTTTCAACCCAGCTACACTAACTGCACTAACCACATCCTCTGGCAACAAATTCCAGAGCTTTATTGTGCGTTGAGTGAAAAATAATTTTCTCTGATTAGTCCTAAATGTGCTACTTGCTAACTTCATGGAATGCCCCCTAGTCCTATTATTCAAAAGTTTAAATAACCGAGTCACATCTACTTGTTCAAGACCTCTCATGATCTTAAAGACCTCTATCATATCCCCCCTCAGCCGTCTCTTCTCCAAGCTGAACGGCCCTATCCTCTTCAGCCTTTCCTCATAGGGGAGCTGTTCCATCCCCTTTATCATTTTGGTTGCCCTTCTCTATACCTTCTCCATCGCAACTATATCTTTTTTTGAGATGCAGCGACCAGAATTATACACAGTATTCAAGGTGTGGTCTCACCATGGAGCGATATAGAGGCATTATGACATTTTTCGTTTTATTAACCATTCCCTTCCTAATAATTCCTAACATTCTGTTTGCTTTTTTGACTGCTGCAGCACACTGAGCCGACGATTTTAAAGTATTATCCACTATGATGCCTAGATCTTTCTCCTGGGTGGTAGCTCCTAATATGGAACCTAACATCATATAACAACAGCAAGGGTTATTTTTCCCTATATGCAACACCTTGCACTTGTCCACATTAAATTTTATCTGCCATTTGGATGTCCAATCTTCCAGTCTTGCAAGGTCCTCCTTTCCCTATGAGGAAAGGCTGAAGAGGTTAGGGCTGTTCAGCTTGGAGAAGAGATGGCTGAGGGGGGGTATGATAGAGGTCTTTAAGATCATGAGAGGTCTTGAACGAGTAGATGTGACTCGGTTATTTACACTTTCGAATAATGGAAGGACTAGGGGGCATTCCATGAAGTTAGCAAGTAGCACATTTAAGACTAATCTGAGAAAATTCTTTTTCACTCAACGCACAATAAAGCTCTGGAATTTGTTGCCAGAGGATGTGGTTAGTGCAGTTAGTGTAGCTGGGTTCAAAAAAGGTTTGGATAAGTTCTTGGAGGAGAAGTCCATTAATGGCTATTAATCAAGTTTACTTGGGGAATAGCCACTGCTATTGATTGCCTCAATGGCATGGGATCTTCTTGGTGTTTGGATAATTGCCAGGTTCTTGTGGCCTGGTTTGGCCTCTGTTGGAAACAGGATGTTGGGCTTGATGGACCATTGTTCTGACCCAGCATGGCAATTTCTTATGTTCTTATGATGGATGAATTTTCCTCTTTCGTTAATGGGAAGAATTGCTTTACTTAAAAGAACCCTACTTACTAAACTATTATACCCTTTACAAATGTTGCCATTAATATTAAGATAACAGGATGTTAGAGCACTCTCCCAAATTTGTAGCAAATTTATTTGGAGGGGACGTAAAGCTAAAGTGTCTTTAAAGAAACTCATACCTAAATTTGAAGGGGGCTGTGGGTTTCCCAACATGTGGTATTATAATCTTGCCTGCTCGCTACGTGCTTTAGGGGATTGGTTGTTTGGGGATACTTCTTTGCGGATGTTGAGATGGAGTCATGTTTTGCCCATCCTTATGATTTATGATTTTTGCTGCATGCTAGAATGGGAGACTTGCCGCACTCACTGTCCGATAATCTCTTAATAAAATATATGCAATTTGGTTGGAGAACGGTAAGGAAAATGTTGTCCTTACCATGGCATTCCACCCCATGGCTGCCTATTTGTGGGAATCCATGGTTCCTCGTTATTTCAAGCCGGCTGGACCAGAGTTTTAGATTTCATTGAGTATCCAGCCAACAAGATGTTCCCGTTCAACATTTCAGGTGAAAGATTTTTTGGTATACTTTCAATTACGCAGTTTCCTTTATAGTTGGCTTATCACATCACGCCCCTTTACCTCAGGTCTGTTTCACTGGCTGTTGGCGCTGTACAAAGGTCAGAAACTCTCTTTAGCAATGCTGTATAGAATTCTTCATTCAATCACTAAGTATCATGTGTTTACATAGACCTTGAAGTAACAGTGGAAGCTGACGATATTTCTGAAAATATTGCTCTACTCAATGGTAGTATATCTTAACTACAAATACATGCACAACATATGACAGTGCTCCACAGACTTGTGTCAAGATACAGAACACATCAGATGCTTCTTATTGATAGTCCCCAGTGTAGGAGCTGCTTTAATATGCACAACACCTTATTACATGGATTATGGTTATGCTCGCCCATAAGACAATTTTGGGGAGAGATTCGTGTTTTTCTGTCTGACAGAATAAAAATTCAAATTCCAGAGCAAGCGGCTTTGAGTATTTTGGGGATTTGTTTGGAAGATGATTGCTCAAATACAGAAATTGCATTCTTAACAAAGAGTCTGTGTATTGCTAGAAAGTGTAATAATGTCTAGAATGTCTAGATGGGTGCTGGGAGATACTCCCACATTGACATTTTGGCATGCAGAAATGGTAGCATTGCTGTCTATGGATTTTTGTACATGGCGCATGGGTTTGGGAGGGAAGAGCAGTAGATGCTTCCCTAGTGTGTGGGGGGCTTTCATTGATAACCTGCCTCCCGCTTAAAAGGTCAAATTTCCCCCGACTCGGAATACCATAATCATATGACACATCACTATAACCTACCAATGTATTGAGAGGATTAAGCCTATTTTTTTTGGTGTTAGCTCTATAATGCGTTGAGTAGCCCTGATAGTTTTATTATATTGCTATGTTCAACTTTTTATAGGAAAAAGGGGGGGTTATGCATTTTCGATGTGACTGTGACCCGAATGTATAACAATGGTTGCCTTTATTTTGTTGTTTTAAAGCTCACTCTGTTTGGTGATTGGTCACAAACTGATAAGTACTGTATGTGAAGAATTTCTTTTTCAGTGTATAAAGATATTATGGAAAAAAAAAGAACAAAAAAAAGAAAGGCTTTCGCCCGGAGAATCAATCGCAGGCGTTCATACGCCGATGAGCGTCCCTGTGGGCTTCTGCGTGATTTACTAAATAAGGCCACTAACGCACATTTCTGCACGCATTATGGCGCCTGTGTTCCCGCGCTTCTGCAGATTTTTTGCAGCGCGCGCCCCAAAAATTCCATGCAGAAAAATCAACACGGATTTCAGCCCAGGTCTTATTACATCGCCCCTGTGTATGCACAAGCCTGGATTTAGGCATACAGACAACATAAGCAACTGCCTCCAGCTCCAAATTTTGATAGACGCTGGAGCGCTGCCGCTGCTCCCATGCCTCTATCCAGACCTGCCTCCAAGCCAGTTGCACTCCAATCTGGCAGCAGCAATTCAACTTAAAAAAAGAAATTCAGCGCAGGGCCTCGAGCCATTCCCTCAAGGCTCTACAGCAGCCCCGCCCCTCACACAAGTTTCCATAGTAACAGGAAGACCAGGAGGGAGGAGAGGGCAGGGCACCACAAGGCCCCCGAGTGCACAAAAGGCCCGCACTGAATTTTCTTTTTTATTATTAAACGGTTTTTATTATTTTATAAAAATTGCATAAACAAATACATCAAGAGGAGAGTGCGGTGACTCTGAACCACTCCCCCCTAACTATGAACACAAGTAGTCCAATTATTACTTTTCACCCCAAGCCCACCTACCCCCAAACCCCCAGCTGCTGCGGCTGCTCCTGGAGCGGAGCGCAGCCGCAACTCAGAGGTAAGGTTAAGTAACAGCGAGGAGAGGAAATGGACAGGGGCAATCTTGGTTCCCTTCTCCTCTTCCCTATACACCCTCCCCCCCCCTTAATTTCTAATAACTTTGGGAAGGGGTACGGGACGGGAGTCTATCTCTGCCCCTGCTGCCTATGGATGCCCAAAATAATAAAACCGGTCCTATGCGTGCAGGGCTTTCTCCTGGTGCCTTGTGGACGATTATTCTATTACCGCTTCCCAGGCCTTTGCTGTGGCCCTGCACAGGCTCAGAGCTGAGATGTGGCGGGAAGCAAGGGGTACCTGAAGCACGCAGCCATACATGCAGAAGAAAAAAGAGGTTTGCAGTAATTTTTCATCTTGATGATGTACATCACAGAGTAAAAGCGTATTCTATACTGTATGTGTTTTTTTCTTTTTTTTTTTTTTCAAGCTAATGGTGTAGAGCGCCATGAAACATATTGTACTATATCCGTGGGAGCATTTCAGCATATCTAGTTTCTGGCTTGGCTGTGATGAAATTCTGCTTTAGCAATATCATCTAACAAACTATAAGCAATGCCCTTGGTTTCCTGCGGTAGATTTTTCAAGATTGTGTGGCAAATTTCTATACATTTGTGCATTAAAATGTACATCTATATATATATTTTTTTTTTTAATTATTATTATTATTTTTTACTTTATAAAAATAATCATTTTCCAACATTTCTGTGTGCAGTTAATTTATTTGGTTTTTCATTAGAGGAAAAGGGATCTTAGTGATTAGGACTGGAGAAGAAGGAAATATGAGGATAGGGAATCTCAGAGGAGGGAAATGAGAAAGGGATCTCAAACAGGCAGGGTAGAGGGATAATGGGAGGAGCAGGACAGAGGCACCGAGTGAGGAGAGGATGGGAGATTAAGGGAGGATTAGGAAAGGCAATGAGAAGGGGGAGGGAAGAGGGGATCAGGAATGGGGTTGGAAGATTGAGATAGGGAAAAGGAGGGAGGACTAGGGATGGGAGTGGAGGAATAGGAACGATAAGGGGATGGTGGAAGGAGGGAGGCGCTGAGATCTTGGGAGGGAAATGCGCAGTGAGGAGTGCGAAATGTTCCTCCCCTGGGCCCCATTCTTGCTTCCTTTCACAGCCCAACCCACAACCCCTACCGGCCTCTCTCTCTCCTTTCATTTCTTCACGCCTAGTTCTTTTATCGTGCACCATCCTCACCTGCCCATACACACACATTCTTCCCCAAAAACCCTGATTGTCCAGTAATACTATCACCCCCCCCCCCCATCTCCACAGTCCCTTGTCACACAACTTCACCTCCATCACACACACACTCCATCACCTCACTCCCTTTTCCACCCTGCCTCTCCTCCTCCCCCCCCCCCATCTCCCCCCTTCCCTCCCCCCCCCCCCCCCCCCCCATCTCCAGCCTCTCTGATGATTCCCCAGCCTGTCAGTGCTGGTCAGATTGCAAGGAGGAGGAAGGCAGCAGGTACATCAGACCGCATCCTCCTCCTCTGCTGGTTGGGCCCAAACTGCTGCTTTCACCCATTGGCTGTTGAGAGTAAGTCAACGGAAATGGAAGATGAGCATATGGATGTTCCAAAGGGGCCTATGCACTAAAACTGGTGCTGAAATTTTTTTTTTCAACGGTCACGGTAAAACAGCACATAATGGGCATGCACTAAATATTTTTGAACACCTGCTAAATAATAGGCTCCTCTGTGAGTGCGCAAAATTAAATGTGCAGTTGCTACTCCAAGAAGAGTAACATACACGCACTGCTTTGTGAAACCCCTCCAATCTAATTTTATTTATTTATTTATTTACTTTTATATACCGGTGTTCGATTTTACATATCACATCGGTTTACATTTAAACAAATTTGCAGGAACTTATGCGTACCTTTGTCAAATACATTAAACATTTAAATATGGGGATTGTTAACAAGGGATATAAAAGAACATGGGGAATGGCTAACACTATGGGATGCACGAAGGGAAGCACAAAGGGGAGTGCCCCTTCAGCGCGTGACGCCTGGTGTTATGGCGCCGTTTAACGTCCGTCACAGTCCTCAGGAATCTAGGAACCTCCAAGACCCCCCCCCCCCAAGGCTGGCAGATACACCCTCCTCGGATGCCACCCCCCCCAAAATGCCCTTGATGATAGACCTTCCTCTGCTGGGCCCACCCCTGTTCTACACCACATAACCACACCACCACCCTCCTTCCACAAGATCCTACCACCTCCACGGGCAGGCATCCCCTCCATTGACAATCCCTCCACAACAAGCCCCCCCCCCCTGCCCCAAGCAGGTCCCTCTCCCCCATCAACAATATCCCTATTCCCCCAAGAACACCCCAATCCCCTGCAAAACGTAAGGGGCATTCACATTAAAGGTTAGTGCATCTGCCCCTAACTGTGAGGTACAGTGCGTAGATGGGAACACGCAAGGGTGAAACCAAAATCCAGGCACAGGTAGTGATCTGTAGACAGTAAATTGAGCAGAAATGGCCTACAGTTCATGAATCCGCCATACATGAGCAACCTGAAAATTGTGAGGGTACCAAGTGACATTTATGCACCGAGGACTACTTTATGGAGACAATGAGGCACCACAATGCACCAGCTAAATTAACAAAAATAACTTGTTCGCATGGGTAGTGCAACTATGCTGAAATTCCACTAAAGCTGCTCAACATATAAAAGTTCAAGAGTCTTTTACATTTTCTGTCACCGATGGGTGCAGTACTATCAGAGGGTGGTTTTCAAAGCCATTCATCCAGATAAAGATGGCCTCTCTGAAAACCGCCCTCTTCAGGGCTTCCGATCACACAGACTTTTAGCTGGGATTTAAAAAAAAAAAATAAAAAAAAAAATATATATATATATATGCATGCTTGAGATTTCTAAAAGCATGCACAGGATTCTACCCTCTCCCATTCCATGGTCCCCACCAACCTGCACCAACAGGGGATGTAAAACATGCACAAATGCTTCAACAGCATGCCCTTTATGCTAGATTTCCCAAAGACAAAATATCCAGGTAGTTTCTCTTTAAAAAAAAAAAAAATTAAACTACCAAGTATAGGGTAAAGTATAGGTATGTGGGTAATTTTTACCCACATTCACTTTGTGCCTGCACCTATATGAAATCTTCTCTTCTAGCTCCCCCCCCCCCCCCACCCCACCAGAGGTTTCCATAAAAATAAAGACAGCAACTTCAGAAAGAAGATTAGCAAATGCTATTTTTTTTTCTAGTGGTTTGACAGTTGTTCTGAGAGAGGCCTGTAACGGAATTATTAAAGATATCAACAAGAGTAATTTTTAAAATGGATTAATGTGGCCATCAGAAAACCTTCTTGCCAGCCCCCCTCCCTTCCCCCACTACACGTAAAACTATATACTTCTGCCCATGCCGGAAACAGGTGGGCCCAGGATGGCAGAAAAGGGATGGCACGGCGAGGATATGGTTTTGCAACCCCCTGCGTGAACTTGCGTTCTCTGCAGGCCCTGAACTTTCCAAGGAAAACTCCGCAGGTAATTTCCCTGTAAAAATAAATTTGATTGCAGGGCCTGCAAGCTCTCCGGCTTCTCTCAAAATTGCCCCCAGTGGTTCCCTTTTATGGGTTGTTGTTTTTGGTTTTTTTTTCCATTTTTATTTCTGGTGTGAAATTACAGGCTGGTTAGCCTCACCTCACCTAATAAAGACTCTACTGAAGTAAAGGATAAATAAGAACCTTGCATTCAGTGGGATGCAAGATCCAAGACAGCATATCAGACAAATCTGATCAATTTCTTGGATTGGATGACTAGACACTGAGGGGCAGATTTTCAAAGGGATACGCGCGTAACCCCTGAAAAGCTGCCCCTTCCACCCCCTGTGCAAGCCCCGGGACGCGCGTAAGGCCCGGGGCTTTCCTAGGGGGGGGCATGTCGGGGGGCGTGTTGCAGCCTGCGCGTCATCAAGGGGCGTTCCGGGGGCATGGCCGCTGCCTCCGGACAAGCCCCTGGACCGGGTACATGGCACGCCGGCAGCCGGCCGGCGTGCGCAAGTTACGCCTGCCTCAGGCAGGCGTAACTTGTAAAATAAAGGTGGGGGTGAGAAATTAGTTAGGGCTGGGGGGTGGGTTAGATAGGGGAAGGGAGGGGAAGGTGGGGGGGGGGGGGGGGCCGGAGGGAACAGAGGATGGCTGCGCGGCTCGGCGCATTGCAGGCTTGCCGATTTTGCACAGCCTTGTGCGCGCCGACCCTGTATTTTATAACATGCGCGCAGCAGCGCACGCATGTTATAAAATCGGGAGTAGATTTGTTCGCGCTGGGTTGCGCGAACAAATCTACTCCCGTGCGCACCTTTTAAAATCTACCCCTAAGGGTGCACACTGTAAGCAGTATACATAAGAAATGTCATACTAGGTCAGACCATAGATCCATCAAGCTCAGCATCCTGCCCCAACAATCCAGGATCCCAAAGATAAATCTAATTTTTTTTTTTAATCATTTATATGGCCCAATATCATAAGCTTCAATGCAGCTTTCAAAAAACAATCATAATAAATACATCAAAACAATAAAACAAACAGATAAAACACATGAATAAAAACTGCCTGGTACACCATTCTTACTCATAACCAGGTATAAGCAGTGGCTTTTCCAAATCTATAATGGTTAATAATGATATATAGACTTTTCCACCATTAAACTTACCCAAATCTTTTTTAAACCTAGCTACTCTGCTTTCAGTGCATTCTCTACAAGAAATTCCAGTTTAATTGTGCCACCAAGTGGAAAAATACTTTCTCTAATTTGTTTTAAATGTGCCACCTATTAGCTTCAGCGAGTGCCCCCCCATAGTCCTACTACTATTTGAAAAAGTAACTTATCCATTCTCTGTTTACCTAGTCCACTCCACGCAACATTTTATAGACCTCTATCATAACCCGCCTCAGCCGTCTCTTCTCCAGGCTGAAAGACCCTAACCCATTTCGTCTTTCCTGATAAGAGAGCCACTCCAACCCCTTTATCATTTTGGATGCCTTTCTTTTACTTTTTCTCGTTCCATTATATATTTTTCAGATGGAGTGATCAGAACTGCACAAAAAATACTCAAGGTGCAGTCACACCATACATCAATACAAAGGCCAACATGATGATGATATGTTGATATTCTCTGTTTTATTTTTCCATTCCATTTCCTAATAATACCTAATATTCTATTTGCCTTTTAGACAGCCGCCACATACCTGGCCAAGGATTTCAAAAGTATTGCCCACAATGACTCTAAGTTCTTTATCCGGGGTGGTAATACCTAATATGGAACTCAGCATTATGTAATTATAGTTTGGATTATTGTTCCCTATGGGCATCACTTTGCATTGGTCCACATTAAATTTCATCTGCCATTTAAATCCCCCTGTCTTACAAGGTCCTCTTGCAATTCCCCTTTGACAAGACAAACTGGGATCTTTCACTCAGAAAGAATTTAATCCAGCTATCGACAGCTATCTCCTGATCTTTAACGGCAAACATCTACTTAACAAGCCATGCATGCTCTACTAGGTCAAAAGGTGAAGAGAGGTTGAGCAAAACCAGTAACACAGGCTCTCTCTTGTTGAATTACCAGATGAAGCTATCCAAGGCTGATAACAGTACAGATTCCATTTCATGATCTGTAGGACTGTACATTTAACTTTTTTTCATGTTGTTTTCTTTTCTTTATTATTTTCAGTTTGTTGTAGGTTTTGTTTAATTTCTTTAAAACTCTCTCCTAACATAAATACTGAGCAAATGTATTTAAGATGACGGCTTTCTTCTGATTCTCCTCTTCATTAAGCCATTTCCCATTTAATTCTACTGTTCTTCATTTGTCTTCTTTTTATTTATACTGTATATCCAAAGAAAGTTTAAATTCCCTGCCTTTACTGACTAGGTGATATTTTCAGTCATTTGAGCTTATGCTCGTCTAGAATAGATAGGCTCTAGGGTCTTTTTGAGTCATCAAGTTTGTTTGCTTGTTTATTTTAAAAAAACTCTTATTACCCGCCCTTCCTATGTTCAGAGCGGGCTCAGTATGAACATTCACAGTCCACTGAACAGCAAAGAAGAGGACATTACTTAATACATCAGGAAGGGGAGGGTAGTGGTGACAAAATTCTTCTGAAAGGGGGGAGCAACATATAGGCACCAGGGGAGTTCATTCTATCAAGATAGAGGCCGGAAAGAAGGACAGTAGTCGGTTAGTTGGCACCATCTGCAGAGGGGCATGTTGGGGGGGGGGGGGGTCCATTGTCGTTGAGGTTAAGGAACACTTTTTTTGAAGAGGAAAGTTTTTAGGGCTTTTAAAAAAAAAATGTTCTCTCTCAGAGACATCTGACTTCCTTAGGTAGGATGCTCCATTCTAGTCCCGTGGAAAAGGCAGCACATTCTCTGGTTTCTTCAAGGCGAGTAAGCTTTGGAGATGGGATAGCTAATAGATCTGATTAGATGATCTGAGGGGTCGAGAAAGAGTATGGATTTTTATCGTTGAGGAAATCCATGGGGAGTCCAAGTTGTGAAATGAGGAGTGTATGATCATGGTGAGCTTATATTGTAGACAGTAAGATATTGGGAGCCAGTGTAGTGATTTGTTCACGCATGGGCGTGCTAGTAAGGAGCCTTGCTGCCGAGTTTTATATGATCTACAGAGGACGAGTCGCATATGAGGGTAGACCTGTTAGGAGGGAGTTACAGTAGTCTATTCCACAGAATAGTAGAGACTGGAGGACAGACCTGAAGTCAGAGTGTTCAAGAAGGGGCTTAAGGTAACAGAGAAGCTGTAATTTAAAAATGCTCTCACCAGGCCCAGTACTCTTCATATGTATTTAATTTATAGTTTTTTCGCTGTCTTTCTACTTCCTGGCTACTCTAGCCCCCCAAGTTTAATCTCCTTGTTATATGTAACTTTGCTTTGACCTACTTGTTATTTGATTACCTAATTATATAATTATTATTCGGTTATTTATTATTTACTTAAACCCCTAGTTCCATGTAAACCGGTTTGATATGAATCCTTTTCATGAAGATCGGTATAGAAAAATGTTAAATAAATAAATAAATAAACAAATAAATAATTTGTAAAAGGATGAGTTGGTGATAGTTTTATATGGTTGCGCATGGAAAGAGGGGTCAATTGTTACTCCCATATTGCGTACACTTTGGGAGATGGTGATGGAATGGGAGTCAAAAAGAAAGTTGTTGGGTGTGTTATTGACAGGATTGCCCATTCTGCCTCCCTTTGTTTCTGTAATTTTGCCGTTCCTTCTCAGTCTGTGTCTTTTGTATTTCCTGAATGCTACTATTTTTGCTCTTACCTTTTTCTCCTACTTCCTTACTGAGGCACAATGGTCTCATCATTCTTTTCCCCTTGCTAACAAGCCTGACCCAAAGATTTGTTGCCATTTCGGTACTTCCTTTTTTATTGCTGCCCATAGTTCCTCTGTATCTCTTAGATCCCCTGTGTCTGATAAGGCTTCCTTACCATAGTTACTCACGCTCTTAAATTCAGCCCTTCTGGAATCTAGGACCTTTCTTTCTCGGATAGCTTGGTCCTGATCCAGTGTTTTCACTGAACCAAGTGGGATGGTGAACACTGGATCTCACGTTGTCCCCTATCATAAGCTCAGTGATACTGTCTTTTTTTTTTTTTTGTCAGTATCAGGTCCAGTATCACCTTGCCACAAAAGGGTTCCTCAACTAGCTGCTCGAGACTTCTTGCCAAGGTTCATGTATCCACCCCTAACTGATCCTGCAGCTGATATTCTCCAATCTACAGCTGGTAGATTTAGGCCCACCTTTAACAGCACCTCACCTTTGCATGCTATCCTTTGGATTTATTACTGCAATGTTCATATCTACTTCTTCCCCTTTTGATGGCGGCCAATAGATTACACCTACACAGATACTAGACCACTTAGTGCTCTTCAAGACAACAGCCCACAGCAACTCATCTGGTTCTTTATACACTTTCAGGGTAATCTTAAAAGGAACATGCATGCGGCTATAAACGCGCGTTTCGGCATGCGAGTGGAGAGATGGGATTTTAAATTGCTATCGCAAGTAGGTGCATATCATTTAAAGTACCCGCCTCTGTGTGTACTTCGGCTAAGGCGTTAGCAGCTTTTTCAAGTGTACGCAGACAGATTTTTAAAACATGCTCACGTGAGGGGAAAATCTAAGTAGTCCACCAGTTTGCCCGGTTCATATCGAGGTCTTCAAGACCCCCCCTCTGATTCTTCATACTGCAAGCCCCCTAACCTGACCCGAAGAACCTTCACGCTGGGCCAAATGCCCTAAAACTCGAGATCTCCAGACTTGCTCCACACATCAGTCCCAGAAGTAAAGTCACGCAGATAACAAGCCGACGCGCGCCATGGTCAGCCTTTTTAAAAATGCAGACTGTACACGTGTAAGTCTTGGCCCCGCCCCAAGAACGCTCATTCCCTGCCCCTTTTCTGCCCCCCTCCCCCTTCCTGACGCACGCACAGGTATGTACACGCGTACTTTGCGGATTCTTAAAAACGCACGTTGCCCGGGCGAGCCCTGCATACGCGCATGTGTGGCCGTTTCTGCGCAAGCAACACTTTCAAAAATCGAACCACTTGTATTTTGATGGCTTTTATTTTATGTCTTTCGTACAAAGCTGCTCCTCATTTTATCTATCTTATCCTTTCTGCTTAAAACTATGGCCTATGGCAAATCTCAGTCCTGCTTATCACTGAACCATGATTCGTTTACTGTAACCAGATCAATGTTCTCTTTCACCACAGTGACTTCTGGGTCAATGATTTATTTATTTATTTATTTTAGCTAGACCACAAGCATTTATAGGCACGACTTTTTTTTTTTTCCCCCCTCCCCGTCTCTCCTTGCCTGCCCTGGAACCGCACCAGGCCTCTCACTGCTACTTGACCAGCCTCCTCGCTCTCCCCAATTCACTGGTCTTCCAATCTCCATCTTTTAAACGCCTTCAATTTCTGTAGCTCTCTTTAGGGATATGGAGTTTTGTGAAATGGGAAGGGAATGGTATCATTTATTAAGCGGTTAAGTTGTGACAGGATAAGAACAGAAGAACATGCCATATTGGGTCAGACAAAGAGTCCATCAAGCCCAGCATCCTGTCTCCAACAGTGGCCAATCCAGGCTACAAGTACCTGGCGAGGACCCTAGCACACAGTGAGACCACAAGGCACTACATGAATAAGTACCCTTATCCCACCGTAATCCACAAAATGGTACAAATAAATGCAGCTCAGCTACCTCCCCACCGCCAGCACCAAACAAAAATATTTGGAGTTGGGCTTTTAAATTGCCCCTTTTGAAAATTTACTAGGGCTGAGTTCCTGAATTTAGGAGCCTAAAAAGTGGGTGGCTACAGGAAAACATCGTTAATAGTTCAGCACTGATTTTTCATAACTTAGCGCCTAATGTAGGGTCCTAAGTCTAAGCAAATGAATAGCAGTCCTAAACGTAAGCCCCCTAAGTTTTAGACCTCCTTAAATTTATGTGAATGTTCAACTGAAAACTTAGCCTCCCATATTCAGCTGAAAATGGGTCCCTAAATTAGGAACCTGATTTGGGATCCTAAATAAAAGGGCTCTTTTCTTTTTTTTTTCTTGGCCTCTACGCTGCAGTCAGACATGCAAGAATAAAGAGTTCAGTAACCAGCGCAAATCACCTTCCTGCCTGCAAATCCACCGTCACGTCTCCTGGAACAGCAGTAACCTGCAAAGGCACAGCGTCAACGCACGAGCGAGCGACGCGCCGGCTGAATGGCATCAGAAAGTTCTGCCCCTTAGTGGCTCCCCCCTCTGTTCTTCCTCTTCCCGCAGCGCTTGCTTTGGGTTTTAAGACACTAACAGGCTGATGCAATAAGGTGCGCCCAGCCTACCTCCCCAGTTTACGTGTGGTTGGGCGCACTCTAGCATCCAATGCAGTAAGGAGATTAGCACGTCCAAAACGCACACCCCAACAAACATGTGACCGATAGCGCCCAGCGCATGCGAGTTCTAAGATGACATTACCTATTACCATCCAATGCAGGAAAGTGCACCCAAAGGCTGGGTGTCTAAAAGCACATTTTTTTTATTCCTGAAAATTAACTCCAGCTCTTGAGGTGGAATAAAGTTTACTCACAGCCAAGGGCTCCATGAGAAACATAAAAAATGTGGACCTCTGTGTTGTAAAAAATGTGCCCTTTGTAGGGTAGGGGTATTTAGACAGATTAGTATATTTGGGGTGAGAACAAAAAATTAAAAAAAAGATATACATAGGGAGTAGTGGAGCGGAGCATGATGATTAGCTAAAGGATACCTTTAAAAATCATGGGCGACTCCTTTCCTTTTGTTAAATAGCACAATTTCAGTTTTCTGTAACTTCATGTAAGCGATGCATTTTTGCTAGGAACACTCAATTTAGATGCCCGTGCGCCTGATGCAATAGACTTTTGAGCGTCACAAACGCACATTTCTTCCCTTTTGTAGGCCACTTCAATTGCTCCCTCGTTAGAATATTGCACTGGAGTGCAGAGGGGATGTGGATGCATGTAGTTGATACTGAGTGCATGTCTAATTTTGCATTGGCCTGTCTAAGCCAGTGCAGGTGCCACCCTGGAGAGGAATGGGAGGAGGGGGCTGCGATGGGGGATAGTGAGCATCTACACTCTTTTCAGAGTCCCCGTGACGCGTGCTGCTTGCTTGTTCACTAAAACCGTACCTCTGTGGGGACCTGCTGCTCTGGGAGATTCAGACTTAAAGTCTACTGATGAGGAAGAATGTGAAATAGGTGACCGAGGTTTGGGAAAGCCGGGTAAGATGAGAGGAGGTGCAAAGTTGAGAAAAGGGGGGAGTAAGCAAAGAGAGAGCAAGAGCGTGGGAAGGAAAGCCAGAGAGGGGGAGGAAAGCCAGAAAACGGGATGAAGGATTGAAAAGTGGACGCGGGGAAGAATAGGCGGGTAAAGGATCTGAAAATACAGGGACTGTATTCCCGGTTACATGTAAGCAAAAATACTGAACATGCTAGATAGAGGTGAAATTGTAAAACCTTCCATAATTCGAGGTTTTTCCCCCATGGATGGGTTTTATCAAATCACGATGAGAACCCCGGAAATAGAGGCGAGGGTGATGAAAAAAAAAGAATTTAAAAAAAAAAAAGATCCTCTCTACGACCTGATAACTTTGCCATTTTGTTTGCCCAATTTACACGGTGGTTTTTTAAATTTATCACGACAGATAAAAATAATAATAATCCACTGGATTCTCAATTCACCCCAAGAAATGGGGTCCTGCAGCCGCAGCCATTCCACAGAGCGTGCCCTATGCATTCTTCTCTCCGTGCGCCTCTCCCCTTGGCACTTTGATCTTTTATGGAGGACGCAAGGGAGGGAGAAGGAAAGGAAGGGATGAAGCATTCTCAGTTATTGGTCGTTAAACAATAACCAGAAAAAAAAAGGATAACTTCCATTTTCAAGTAACAGCCAAGTCAAGTGACCTTTTTATGTCTCCGATTTAACCAACTCTGAAATACTCCCAACTCCACCATCTGCTCCTCTAATTAAAACTGCGACACAGACACACCAAGGAACGCTAGCTGTCCCCAGCAGCTTGATCGTAGATGCGCCGAGATAGCATATGGCCGTGTCTTGTGCTCAAAGACAGGACACAGTAAACAGCTGTCTGCTTCCACCGAATGTGGTTGCCAGAGTACAGTAATAAAACTCTTACGATCCTCACCATTACCAGCCGCAGAAACGCCACTCATATTTTAATACCAACGCAATCAATTTCAATTTAACTCTTTCCTCTTTTGCCTCGTTTCATGTAACTGCTCTTTGATGCAGAGCTTCCTTTCAACATTTTGGCATGAAGGCAGTGGACTGGCTGTTCCAGCATTACTCTTCACCAAGCCTCAGGGTTGGGGAAGGTCCCAGGGAGGTGCAGGGGAACAGAGGAGGCTCCCTTATGAAAAGAAAGCAGCGAGCATGCTATGCTGACCCATCGACACACAACTCTGCTGAATCGGAGACGGAAATATTTTTCACCAGAAGCAGAGCGCGGACCCTCTCTACCTCGCACACGCATCAAATGTCGAAGACTGCTCATGTGCTGGGGGTTGTCAGATTCATACACGAGCACCCAACTGCTCTGCCAGAGCAGCACCTGTTCAGGCATGGGTACCGGTGATCAGAGAAGGGGGGCGTTACACTCTCACGTCTGTCACAGGTGAAGGATATGACCTGCGGGGGTTCCCCCCAATCCTGTCCTGGGGGACCCCCCAGCCGGTTCAGATAACTGGGACATGTTTGCATGTACTACCTCCATTGTGCACAAATACGTCTCCTGCGTGTTCCTTGGGGAAATCCTGAAAACCTGATCCACTTGGGGGTCCCAGGGGACAGATTTGGGAGGCACCGTCCTACGGGGGCAAGGCTCGTTGGGAAGAGAAGGCAGCAGCGTATGTAATCCAAAATAATCCAAAGCTTTACTGCACTGCAGAGTTTCACCGGAGAACCTACAAGCAGGTGACAGCCCCCCCAAGTTTTCACTTCTCCGGCAGAGGTGCCTGTCGCCCTTCCAGGCAGACTCACGTGTTTCTTAATACCACTGCCGCTTCTTTAGCACAGCTCTCAGCTTCGCACAGCAGCTCGAGGGTGGATTCTGCAGCAAGGGTTAGAAATTCTGCAGCAATTATCTGGCACATCTGTATAGATTTACATATTAAAATAATGATAATTTGTAATTTATAAAAAAACAAAAGCTTTTTTATTTACATTTCTGGCATGTTCAGATAAGTTATTTTGTTCTTTTCTTGGGGGGGGGGGGGGAAGGGGATCTTCGTGATTGATGAAGGGGATGGGAGAAGGGGGAGGAGAGGAAGAATTGATCACAAGGAAGGCGATGAAGGGGCTCTCAGAAAGGAGTGACAAAGGGATTGGAGGGAGGTGGAGGGGGAAAATGGATCAGAGAGGAGAAGATCTGGGATCAGGAGAGGGCAGGAAGATTTGCCTTCTCCTCCTGATGTCCACTCCCCTCCTCTTAATTTACACACGCCCCCCCCCCCCCTCCATCTGATCCCCAGACACCCCATCGCCCAACACCCTTCTCCAGTTGTCTCGCTCACCCCCCCCCCCCCCCCCGACGATGACCGTCCCTGCATCCTGCAGCTCGCAAGATCCCCTTAACCCCCAGCCACGGTGCTCTCCTAAATTCCTTCCCCCTGCCGGTCCAGGTTTGGTTTTAGGAGGGGGAACAGTGACACAGTACGCACAGCTCAAAGCACTGCACTCAGTCCCCTGGGGCAACGAGGGAAGAGGAAGCAGCCTGAGGCACGGCGCCCGCTTTTCTCCTCCTCTGCAGAGTCTGTATCAGCGCAGGGCGGGTGAGGGTAGAGAGCCCGTGCGAGGCCCACATCGCCTCTTCCAGCCCCCACCATGGCGATTCTGCCGGGAATGGAGACTTCCGCAGCCATTACTGCGGCATCATGGGAGACCTGCTGTGCTCTGTAGGTCGCGTTCCTAAATCAACTTTCCTTTTAAATGTTCCTGTTCTATTTTATTTCTTATATTTTTACAGGGCTTTTATTTATTTGTTTCACAAAAGCGGTATTAATTTGGTTGTGGGCATCTGCGTGTCTGTCCCCCATAGGGCCTTCTCCAGATCCCGATGCTGAAACTGCAGTGAAATGAGCTTTAAAATATATCTTTTAGTTTTTTTTAATTTTTAAAAAAAAAAAAAAAGTGTCATTCTTATTATGCCCATCTCCTTTTTTTTTTTTTTCCAGAAATGTTCTTCCCCAGCACCATTCACATGCCAGCGAGAAGCCCGCCTGTCTGCCTGAGTTGAGGTTCACCACAGGATCACCCATCAAGCAAAGCACAGGAAGCACCAGTGGTAAAAGGAACCCCCCCCCCCCCCCCCAACATTTCTTTTATAATGATCACACCAGGTGCCTGTGTGCAGTAGCTTTCCACGTTTGTGACCCATTTGTTATCTCGCACTAGGGCAACTATAGTGCTCCAATATTTACTACTGAACTTTTTGTTTTGCCATTAAAATATTTGGATATCCACAACAGATCCCATTTTAAAGATCTGTATTTAGCAAATTATCCTCCTTGTCTACTGATACAGAGAACAAGCATCACATGCAAGAGAACTAATAGAAAGGATGCATTAAAAATCGTATTCTTGTTTCAACCCCTGCCTTTAGATTTTCCAAAAACAAAAATTTTGTGAAATCCCCTGGAGAAGTTATTATATGCATATAAGAACAGAATCCAAAAATTAAAAAAAAAAAAAAAAAAAAAGGAGGCAGCCTGGCAGCACAGGGCGCTCTTTAGATGATTTTGGAATGCTGCAAATACAAAGTGCAGCAGGTTGGCCGGAAGAGCAGGCCTAGAAGCACTGGGTCAGTACAGACGGCTCCTACCATCATTCTCTCCATGGGCAAACGTGCTTGGCTGGAATTTGAGAAAAAATACAAGACTCAAATCACTTAGGTTACTAATCTGGGGTGTGGAGGGGGACGGGAGAGAGGAATCCAGGAGATAATGCCCTTCCCGAGAAATATATTTGCAATATTTCATAGTTTGTTTTTATCGTGTGTGTGTATATGTGTGTGTGGTGGTGGGGGGGGGGGGGGGGGGGGGGGGGAGTCATACTGACTTTGTATCTTTGGCTTGCTATTTTCATTATTCATTGAATTGCAACTTTCCACCACCACTCTCTTGGGCTTACGTTTTCTCTGTGAAAAATCAAAAGGAAAAAAAAAAAGTTTTAAAGCAGACGACAGACTTTCAACGTAGTACCGTCGCTCATAAAAACCACAGATCTAATAATGTGTTGGGCTTTTTTTTGGTTTGTAACAGTAGTATGCATGCATGGCTGAGCAAAGGCCAGCAGCGTTGTCCTGGCTGCTTTAAAAATCATTTACCAGTACAATAAAATATACAGAGGAGACAAAAGCCACGAGTACTTTTTACCCAAGGACTATGAACCAAATTTTAAAGCACACGTGAGTATAAAGCACCTGCAGACTTTTGCACAGGAAAATAAAATCAGACAGAGTAATTTTCAAAGGAAAATGGAAATGTACATGCTATCGAAGCAATTTTCAAAAGCTCATTTACCCGCGTTAAGTACGCCTAATGCATGTAAAAACCTGTTGGCAATTCAATGGCATATAATGCAGCAATCAAGGCTTTTGAAAATTTCCATGCTAATGTTACGTTTTCCTTTGAAAATTACTCCACATTTGCTTTATTTTCCCTGCTCCATCCAAAACACGCCCCTGGGAATGCCTCATAGAAACATGATGCTAGAAAAAAGACCGTATGGCCCATTCAGTCTGCCTATCCATACAATTAATTTAGCATTATAATTCTCATCACTTCCTTAAGAGATCCCCTGTATCTATCTCATGCTTTCTTAATTCAGATACTCCATCACTTCCCACTGGGAAGCTTCCCACACATCCTCCGCCGTCTCTGAAAAGAAATATTTCCTAAGATTACTCCTGCGTCTACCCCCTTTCAACCTCATCTCATAACCCAATCTAGATCCTCCTTCCACTGAAAGAGGCTCAACTCCTGTGCATGAAAACCTTTGAGATATTTGAATGTCTCTTATCATACCTTCCCTATCTCGCCTTTCCTCCAGGGTGTACACGTTTAGATCTTTAACTCTATCCCCATACCTTTTAGAACGAAGACCACTGACCATTTTAATGGCCACCCTCTTGACAAGACTCCATCCTGGGTGGTGCCCTGCAGTTATCGTTCATGCCGTCCCAGCATCGGATAAGTGGCCAATACTTTTAGCCTTCCTCAAATGAGGGTAAAAGTATGTGTGCATGGTGGAACACCACATGTAATTTTAGCTGTACTGAAGAAAGGGAATTTTCAGAGATCCAATTCATGCACGTAAAATTGCTATTTACCAGTGCAAATGCCTTTAAATAAGGAATAGTAGTAAACTAGCATAAGCTATATAACCGTAGATGAAAAGAATTGTTTATATGATCAGAGATAACGTCGTTTTGCACAGTAGAGCTTGATTCATTGACTTTTCTCCCATTCTGGGCCTGCTTGATCAAGGTCCCCCACCCCCTCCCTCCCAAGGACACAGAACGAGAGAAAAAAAAAAAAGCCTTCATGAATTAGGTTCTGTTTCCTGTGGAAAAAGACCTTGGTGAATCAGGTGCACACCATGAGGAATGGAAGGAAAAACCAAAAAAAAATAAACGAGAAAAAGGAGGAGGGTGTGGAAAGGTTTAAGCTGGAAGCAGTTTAGTTTGCTAAACACTTTTATACCCCCCTCTAGCAGACTCAAGCACCCAGATGTGCCTGAAGACCTGGAGCCTGTAAAGCAAGTGGGAGCTGGTTTAAAGATAAGCGGCTCCCTAAGCACACCACAGCAAGATGCAAATCGGGCTTTAAATGCCTGTGCGCCGAAGGAATGCAATGTGCTGAACGAGATGTCCAAAACATGAACCGACAAACAAAACCCCGGCCGTAAAAAATAATTTATGAGCAGATTTAGGTTGTGATAAAACCGCAAGGGGGCTTTCGGCCAATAAAAAAACTGCTCGACTGGCTGACATGCCTCCTCCTCCTCCTCTCTCAACGCCCCCGCCCCCTTCCATGTCCCCTTCTCTAGTTATTGTGCGATGACAGCCTTAACCTGCAAGACACGCCAGCAGCAGCAGCAGCGCCTGGTATTTCAGGATGCACACATTTCAGAAAGGGTCGGTTTGCCATCACCTTTCTAAGAAGTGCTTACAAATCTCATCCATGTAACAAGATCCATGAGCCGATGCAAGACCATTCAGCTCTTATTCACAGGTACGGCCAAAACATGATACATCAGACTTACATTCTGCTAATCAATTCAAACAGGAAAATCTTTCATGTCACACATGCGTGAGAATAGAAAGCTTAAAAATGTGAAAAAAATATATATCTCGTCGTATGCTTTTTGGCAAACAACACCGGGTGGGGGGAAGAGAAAGCCATGGGACAGGCAATTAAATAATCCGGAGCGATGAGAATTCCTGCCACTGCTTGAAGAGCAAAATGTCCTGCATTATCAGAACTTTTTGCCTGAAGGTCAAGCCAAGCATCCAGGCTCGGGAGACATAATATACGATCCTTAAACAGACAGGCTAAGCTGCGTTTATCGATTGCAAGTGCAAGGCCAGGACTGCTTCCCTATCACTGTCTGTCAGAACTGTGAAACTGGTGCTATTGCTAGGGAATAAAAACAGACCGGCACCTGAACGTGAAATTAAAATGCACAGGAAGTGCCCTGAAAAATAAAAAGAAAATAAACAAAAACAAAAAAAACCCCAGACCTCCGCCTCTTGGCCATGAACAAAGGTCTCCTTCCAACAAGATATTACAATATGGTGTGAACGCGCTTGTCAATACAATAAGACACAAGCAAAAAACAGGCACTCAATTTGAGCGCCTGTTTTCCTAACGCACTCACATCCACATTCCCTGTGCGCGCGATGCGTTATTCTAATGAGGAAGAAATCGACGCGGCGTACAAAAGAGGCGCATTAGGGAGAAATGTGCGTTTCTGGCACTCAAAAGTATATTGGATTGGTTGCACGGACGTCTAAAGTGAGCATTCCTAGCAAAAAAAAAAATGCATCGCTTACATGAAGTTACAGAAAACTGCACTTGTGCTGTTTAACAAAAGACAAGGATCCGCCCATGGTTTTTAAAGGTGTGCTTTAGCTAATCATCAGGCTCCACTCTACTACTCCCTATATACACTTTTATATATTTTGTTCTAACCCCAAATAACTAGATCTTATACTAATCTCTCTAAACTACACTACCCTACAAGAGGCATATTTTTCGCAACACGGAGGCCCAAATCTTTTATGATTCCCTTGAGCCCTTGGCTGCGACTAAACTTTATTCCCTCCTCCGCAGCCTGAATTAATTTTCTGGCGTAAATAAATGCATGTTGGGTGCCCAGCCTTTGGATACACTTTCCTGCATCGGGTGGTAATAGGTAATGTCTTCATTGGCACAGAATTTATATGCATTGGGTGCAAACGATTTTGCATTTGTTAGGGCATGAGTTTTGGACGCACTAACCTCTCTTCAGCATTGGATACTATTCTTGTGTGCCCAAAATGCACGCCCAACCTTGAGTAAACCAGTGTGCTAGGCTGGGCGTACCTTACTGCATCAGCCTGTGCGGTGGCAAGGGAGACAGCGACCGTGTATGGTATCAGCAATGGCAGCCCATGAACCCATCTCTCTTGTCTTTCGTACTCCCATTATCATATTAGAGATCGGCAAACACGTCTCTCGTTAATCAGCTATTTTAAAATGTACTTCTATTTCTAATGAGATGTGAAACTGGACTAACTGTCAGAGTCCGCCCCTTTTTTTGGGTGGGTTCCGCTAGTGCAAGAGCACCTACTGTTGATGGCGTGTCCCTCTGTCCGTCCATCCGTACACACACACATGCCGGAACTCAAAAGCTGAAATTTGGAACAAGGGATAGAGCCTAAAAATGATGGGGAATTATGATTTTGGTTCCAATCCATGCAAAACTACAAGGAGGAAGCGAAATGCACCTTTGTATATCATGCTTCTAGCCTGCACTTTCCAACCTGCATAACAATGCTGCATATTGTTTCTGAATGGATAATATTCCAATATTTTTTCCACTTCATTACTGTTCTTAAATTATCAACTTGGATGCTAGTTTATTGTTATTCCAGTAATTAATGTAAGGTGAATGAGAATAAGAAAGAATAAGTATAACCTGGCAGTCAGATTGGTAATATTTGTACAAGGAGAGTTTTCCTGACAGTCTCAAGCTGTTAATCCTGTGCTTTACTTGAGAAATGCTAGGGTAAAAAACGACATTTCTCTCAAGCTGCCTTGGAATGGGTTATCCCATTTCAGAGTTAAGCTGAAGTGAATGCGTGCACAAAGACACCATCAGCAGTTGGGAAGTGAATCAAGGAACACCGGTAGGTGATTTATTTCACCTGTCAACAAGAAACGTAGTTAGTTGCATGCTCTTATCTAGCCATGTAGTTTTGCTTTAACTGGGATAAAAAAAAAAAGGAACCATTTATCTAAATGAACATCTTAACCTGCATAAGCATTTGCAGTCCAGTAAAGAGGTTGGAATTCTAGTGTCGGATTGTGCAACAAACACAACAGCCATCTCCTCAGGGTGCACCATTTACGTGGGGGAGGGGGGGGTTTCGAGCTGCATTAAGATGCAGGCCTATCCCCGGAGCCTGACTGCACAGCCAGGAAGCCAGGAGATACTGATATCACAGCACAGGCACCTCCTCATGCACTGATTGATTAGGTCTGGTTTTCTTTTTTCAGCGGAGATCCAGTGCTCATGCAAGCACCAGAGTGTCAGCGCCGGAAGATGAAGCACAGCATTTATACTCAGAACCAGTAACACATCAGCAAAAGAAAGACTTAAGTCAGCACGTTTTAACTCTCATTTTGGACAAATCACTACTGGCAGTATCAGCTGAGCAATCAAATTTAGATATCAAAGTTAAGTGCCTATTTTCAGAACTAAGTTCCGTAGTCAATGGATGCCTATCTTTAGGTTTCCAAAAACTTAGGCATCTACAGTTTAGGCCTGCTATTCATTCACCTAACGTTAGGCACCTAGTTTAGGAGCTTAGCACTGGAAATCAGCACTGAGTGAGCACCTAACTTCATTCCCCTGACCTGATCCATCACCACCCACACCCTATCAGGAATCTAAATTTAGGTGCTCAATCTAACTCTAATTCGGGCAACCTTGTTTTTTGTTTTTTTTTAATAATAGCCTCACATTCACTAGAAACCAAACTGCACCCATCAATTTATTTCATGTGGCTAACCAAGAGGTGAAAGGTCAATGCCTGTACTCATTTCTTGTGCTACTCAGTACCCAGCGATGAGCTGCTAACAGCACTGGTCCTCAAGAGCCACAAGCCAGTCGGGTTTTCAAGACATCCGCAATAAATATGCATGAGATGCATTTGCATGCAATGAGGCAGTGCACGTGTATCTCATTAATATTCAGTGCAGATACTTTAAATAAAACAACCGGCTTGTGCCGCTCGAGAATCAACGTGGCCTACCCAGTACTACAACAACGTCCTCTCTTAGACCAGCAGTAGAGCACTATGGCAAATTTTTAGTGCTGATTTTTTTTTTTAAACTACAATGGTAAATGTTTATTTTACTTCCAATTTAATAAGAAAAAGAGATGCATTTTGTAAAGTAGTTAAAATTGTGCACTAAATTGAAAGTAAAAATAAATATGCTAAAATGGAATTAAATTTAGCTTCCATTTTTTTCTACTTTACTGGTTAGAGGTGGAAGTTAAGATTGACTCACACCTTTAACCATTGCATTAAAAAAAAACAAAACTGGAGGTTCACTGATCCAGTCTTGCCTAACCCAGGAGCCCCAAGGCAGAGGGACTTTTGTCTGGGGACCAGAAAGAGCCCCATTAACCCACCCACCTACCCAATCACCCACCATCCATTCACCTAACCCACCCCTCACCCACCTACTGGGGTAGGGTAGTGAAGAGGAGTAGGGTTGGTAAGCAAGTGGGGGAAGGTAAGTGAGAGAGTGGAGGGTTAGGTGGATGGGGAGTTAGGCGTGTGAGTGAGGTAGGCAGGTGGGTGGAGGGAGGGATAGCTAAGTGGGTTAATGAATGGGGGTGTAGGTAGGTGAATGGACTGTGGGCTTCTATCTAAGCCTTAGATAGTGGGGGGATCACAGTGGGCAATTGGTAGATTGAAGGAGCTTAGGCATAAGGGACGCTGGGCATAATGGAGATAGGTTAGAGAGTATGGGAGTCCTGGAATCAAACTGCTTAGATTCAGGGGACTCGGGCTGCCTGAGGGGCCTGTCCTGACACCCAGGTCTGTGGGTCCCGTGTCTAGGGATTCCCAACTTGGAGATACCAGGCTGGCGGGTGACTTGATTCTCTAACTTCCATTGACTTCCTATAGAATTAAATGGCAGCTGAAGCTTTACTTCAGCCCTGCGGAGAAGTTTTAGCATCAAAAGAAAGTTGTTAAAAAAAAAAAAATAAGTAGGCCAAATTTTAGTGCACTTTGCTGTATTGAAAGTAATTCCATATGCAGCTCATTTAGCATGCAAAGTGCACTAAACGTATATCTGTTTTTTACTTCCTGGCTTGGAACACATTTTAATGCACTGAAACCCTGATACATAGGATGTAATTGTAGCTCACAAAAAAATATAAGCTAAACCCAAAATAAAGTGGTGCCCAATGCCTAGCACATTTTATTGCATCAGCCTCTAGAACAGGGGTCGGGAACCTTTTTGGCTGAGAGAGCCATGAACGCCACATATTTTAAAATGTAATTCCGTGAGAGCCCTACTAACTACAACCCCCCACCCTCCTGATGCCCCCCAAGACCTGCCAAAAGTCCTTGGTGGTCCAGCGGGGGTCCAGGGCTCGCAGACAAATCTTTAATAAAAAAGTAAAAATCTAACAAAACCCCCCACCCTCCTGACGCCCCCCAAGACCTGCCAAAAGTCCTTGGTGGTCCAGCGGGGGTCCGGGAGCGATCTCCTGGACTTGGGCTGTTGGCTGCCAGTAGTCAAAATGGCGCCGACAGCCCTTTGCCCTCACTATGTCACTGGGGTCAACCAATGGCGGTGGTAGCCCCTGTGACATAGTAAGGGCAAAGGGCCGTCGGCGCCATTTTGATTACTGGCAGCCAACAGCCCAAGTCCAGGCGATCGCTCCTGGACCCCCGCTGGACCACCAGGGACTTTTGGCAGGTCTTGGGGGGGTCAGGAGGGTGGGGGTTGTAGTAAATTAATTTTGGAGGTCTTGGGGGGCATCAGGAGGGTGGGGGATTTTGTTAGATTTTTACTTTTTTATTAAAGATTTGTCTGCGAGCCAGATGCAGCCATCAAAAGAGCCATATCTGGCTCCCGAGCCCATAGGTTCCTGACCCCTGCTCTAGAAGAAAGTATGGTCAAAAGCGGAACCCCAATGCCTTGCCACCCCAGATGACAGAATAATTCCCAGGAACTGCCCTGTCGTCCAGTGGTTGCTTTATCCTTTTATTGGGCTTTAATTTTTTTGCTATCTTGTTAAAATGAGAGCAGAATTCCAAAATGTTCCCAATAACAATTTGTGAAAACAGGGCAATTCCAGGGAATTAGCGCCCTCTGTTCTTCCCGGACCGAACCCAAACAGGACACATAGCTCGTGGCTCGTTTTTGTATTATAAAGGGAGAAACTATACGTGCATGTCCGACATATTTTCTTGCCATCGTGCAAAATGTTCTGCATTTAGATGCATACCCATGTCTGCACTAGCTTTTTAGCTTTTATACCTTCAGTTGGGGATGGAGAAAGGTCGCTGTGCTAATTATTCATTTTTGCTTGAATGAAGAAGTTTATTGATTAGACAAAATGCTGCATATTTATTTAGGTACCTTCAGCACCATCTATGAAGTCGGTGCCTGGAGCATAACTTAAACCAGCCACATGGTACTGGTATGGTCACCTAGCGTAGCTGCTGTAGATTCAGCTACCAAGAAGGATTGATGTGGTTATCCTGTTAGCTCACTCAGATACGAATTAAAAAAAAAAAAAAGTCAAAACAAATTGCAAGTGATAAAATAATAAAAAGATAATAATCACCCGCAACTTGTTTATTCACTTGGTATTTCTAGCTATTAAACATAAAAAAAAATAATAATAATCAGCAAATGGCATTGCTGCCCCTCAGCACATTTAAGCGCCCAAACATTTCTATGATTTTATGCTGTGCAAAGATCTTTGACTGCACACTGCTTACTCTGAAACAGAACAGTTTTCATCCCATGTAACAATTTTCACAATTCGAGGAGGGAAAATGAAGTCTTGGGATGATATTGCTGTGTGGTTAAAAATAAAGGGGGGGGTGGAAACAAAGTTACTTCAACACCCAAGGACGGCTATGGCCTGCCGATACAACACGCCACGCACATACGCGGCCGAGGCACAAGGTCAAACCCAGAGCTAGACAAGCAGCAGCCGCGGCAGAGGCGTTCCGATGGTCAGAGTGACAGCACAGCAGGTATTAATGCTCTCACAACAGCACAGAAGCTATTATTTTCATATTCTTAATTGGATTTTAGTTTAAAATCTGATAAAGTCTGAACAGTAGTGCAATAGGCGTGCCAACCAAAGCACTTCATCAGCCAATGACATTGTGGTTTTCATGCATCAGCATATCAGGCGCACGCCCGAAGCCGAAAGGTCAAACCCAGGGCTGGACTCGAGGGAGGGAGGGGGAAGCAGCGTCCCCCCTCCCCCCCCCATACTCTTTCAGGGGGGGGGTGGCATTTTCCGAGAAAGCTAGGCGGCGGCGACGCAAAATCGGCACACGGCCAAGCGAGTCAGCGCACGCTCACTGGCTCCACGGTGGCTTCCCGCCCGCTCCTCTTACATGGGGGGGGGGGGGGCGGCTCCCTGTGAGAACAAGGAAAAACTCGTGAGGAAACAGGTGCTGCAGCGGGACCAGTCGGGGGGGGGGGGGGGGGGCACAGCGGCTTGCGGTCCCTGCGCCGATTCCAGCACCGACGGCCAAACGTCGCCACCTCTAGTGTGCAGGTTCCATGACCGGCCCCCGGCAGCATCTCCTGGTTTTTTTTTTCAGCGGATGAGGCGAGAGGCTGGGAGACTTTTAGGCGTGACCCTCCCCCACCCCCTCCAAAAAAAAAATAATAATAATAATAATTCACCCACACCTGAACAGATCTAAAATACTTTAACTGCAGATATGCCAGCGGCATTTCCTTATCCCGGACTTGTGTAGAGCTTTCTGTTAGATTCATTCCTGGAGTATAGGGATGCAGGTCTGGGCCCCACACTTCAGGATAACAATGACCCAGAAAAGGTGTAGAACAGCGCAGAGCAGGCCTTAATTTGTAGACAAATAGGGAAGCGGAATAGGTGAGGGACCGGGTGTGAACCGTGAGAAGAGCCAGAGCCGGGTGTGAATCTCTCTCTCTCTCTCTCACACATTCAGAGGTGAACAAAGTACTCCTCCTCCTCCTTATTCCAGCTCCCACCGGTGCTCCACCCCCCCCCCCCCCCTCACCACCACCCCCTCCTCTCACTAGTGCTCAGCTCTTTTCTCCTTCCCTGCAGGCTGCCTGGAAGGAGGGTTTGGAGTGGAATATTCTGCTGCTCTGCCTATTGAGTCGGAAACAGAGGTGCCGGGACTGCGTTCCAGGCCGTTTCCCCCGCACCCCCCCCCCCCCCCCCCCCCCCCCCATCCCACAAATTAAGTTCTGGAGCAGAGAAGCTAAAAATTACAGAGATGGAGACGCTTCCCTGTAAAGAAAGGCCTATCAAATGTGGCTTCTTTTATTTATTTAAAAAAAAAGGAGAAGGTTAAGGAGGAACATGATTTACCTTTCCAAAGCTGCATAAGGATCTTGCAGTGGAACTATTTGCCCTCAGGGGACAGCACAGCAGAAAAGTGCTGTCAGACTACAGTGAAACAGGTCTCATAAATTTACAGTGTACAGTGGTAAATGGAGGAAGTGCCGCTATCATTCCGGCTACATCTGCAACCAGATTTATTAGAAATAAACAAACAAATACCGGTTGCATTTCTAATCTAAAGAACAAAAAAAAAAAAAAAAAGGTCAACTCCAGGTTTCTCCAGTGTCATGCTGTTTGAGTATATGAAGGCAGTTCTTCCACTGGGAGAGACAACTCTCTGCGACGCCTGGGCCCTGATTCACTAAAGATTTTTTTTTTTTTCTATAGCCACGGAATGGGAAAAAGAGAAAGAAAAAAAAAAAAAAAGATCCTTTGTGAATAAGGCTGCTCCTTTTTAACTGTTCATGGATCACCGCTAGGGAACTGGCAGACGGTGAACTGTACTGTGTTACCATTTTACTTTCTATATAAAAAAAACTCTTTCAGTAACCGTAGGAAATAATTTTGACACAGAAGCAGGCAACTGACCGAGGCCGACTCCGAACAACAATAAAAAAATAAAAAAATAAATTATTTAAGCCTAGATATTCCACCCAAACAAATCAAAGCATATCGTCTCTACAGCTATAAAGTGTTTTTCTCCCTGGCGCCCTCCTGCTTCCAATCACTTGCTCCAGTGATTTCCAAATCTCAGTCTAAGCGTGCAGGGAACCTCAAAATTTCAAAGCAGTATATCACAGGACCTGTATTCTGAACCAGATTCTACAGCTCAGTACTTTGTTGCCTTTGAATACTTATCGGCTTTTGAAGAAATGTCTCATAAACAAAACAATCTCCCCAAATTCTGGACTGTTGCATTATTCATGGCACATTAGCTCCTTCCCCAACATTAAATGAATGCAAAGAATGAAAAAAAACAAAGCCCTCTCTTCCAAGTCTGTTGCTCTATTTTCAACTGGGTTTTGGTTTTTTTTTGGTTTGTTTTTTTTTAACATTTGCTGCATTGCTATGGGAAATGTCTCATTCTGTAAAAAAAAAAAAAAAAAAAGTCACTCTGAGCAGTTTTGCACAGCTTCACTTAACACTCTTCTCACTGCTCAAATGGCTCTCTTAGGATAATAAGAGGCATGTTGCGGGTCCCACTTGCGCCCGACCTGCTCACGGGACCACTTACCCTTCCCTCCGCACCAGCCAGTCCCGGGTCGGCCTCCCTCGCCTCTGCCGCGGCGTTCCCCGGCGCTTCACCTCCCAGCTCCAACCAGGCCTTGCGGCGGGGCTCGGCGTCCTCTGTGGCGTCGGCCCCCGCCCCTAGGTGCACGCGGACTGACCGGCCCCTTAAAGGGCCAAAGGCACGTCTCAGCTCCGCGGCACAACCAGATTGAACTCTGCTTAAAAGGAAGTGCC
Organism: Rhinatrema bivittatum; assembly: GCF_901001135.1. NCBI lineage: Eukaryota > Metazoa > Chordata > Amphibia > Gymnophiona > Rhinatrematidae > Rhinatrema > Rhinatrema bivittatum. The sequence continues at coordinate 36,178,359 of NC_042617.1, read as the reverse complement.
TCCCGTCACTTCCTTGCCTTGGCAATCGGGTCGATCACTTGGTGATAGCAAGTTTGCCTCTCTGTGTTTCCTGTGTCTCCTGTTCCAGCGTCTCCTGTGTCTCCAGTCCCAGAGTCTCCTGCTCCTTCGTCTCTCCATCCCTGGTAGTACCTTTCGGACTGATCTCACGGTACTGACCTTTGCTTGACTACTCCTTGATTGCTGCCTGCCCTGACCTCTGCCTAGAACACAGACTACGCTCGTCTGCCACCCGGAACCCGACCTCCTGCTTGACCTGACTACGTCCGGATTGACCCTTGCTACCAACTCTGCCTGGCTGACCATTCTGCATAAGACTCTGGCCTTGATTCTTGCCATACACTCGGACACTCTATTCTGGCTTCCTGCAACACCTGGACTTCCTTGTCTGAGCACCGACCGCGCACCCTTGTTCGTGGTGGGCACTCCCTTGAACTTTACCTCTAGGAGACCCTGCGAGGTCCACCTAAGACCAGGCGGCCCGGGTAACCAAGGGCTCAACCTGAGGGAACCCCGGGTTGCTGTTGGCGAAGCTCCAGCTAGCTTCTGTCTCCTCCTGTGCTCCGCCTCCTGGTGGCAGGCGCTCTCCGGGTCCGACCGGAGGGCCCTACCAATCCTGCACCAGACCAAGGGTCCACCTCCAGCGCAACAAGGCATTCCTTGCGCCAGTTATTAACTTACATATCATTTACAGTCTCCATTAAATTATATTAACAGTGGTGCTCTGGACATGGAGGTGGAGCAGACAAAAACAGAAACCAAACTGAAGAAATACTGGGATCAGCACAGGAGGATCCTTTAGTTATGAAGACGTGAAAGGGAAAGCCAGAGATCCAGTGGGTCTACAGAATGGCACCAGGAAGTAAACTGGAAAAGCAATCAGGACTGGATCTTACAGTCCTGATCTGCAGTCATATTCTTTGTTTCTGTGAGGAAAGGGATAGGATTTCTAAGGAGCGTAGGCATCACAAAATAGCTGTAAAGATTAATGTTATTGCTAATGTCTGCTTCAGTACTTCCTGAATGCTTTCTTAAAAGGGTAAAAGCAAATGTAATATCTTCATTTTGCTGCTTGTAGCAGTCAATGCCAAGGAAAATCAGGACCTATCAAGATCCTTGATCTTCCTCCACTTAATTTCTCTCCACTGGAAAACAGTAAAAGCTACAAAATTTACCTTACGAATGTACCCATGTTCTGCAATGCAACAGGAGGGTATACAGAACAAGCAAGCAAGAGGCCACAAGTGAATCCCATAGAGGTTTGTCTTTTTGCCTGGATTCCTGGCATGCTTGCAAGTGATATCTTTTAATCAGACCAGTGTAAGAAGTATCCAAAGAGGTTGTGTGTGAATTTTCCAGGCAACACAACTCTGTCAGCTTTCGAAACGTTATCACAGTCCACAAAGAATCCGGCTTACTCAAGGACGGCTATTAGAATTCATGTTACCTAGAAATTAGTTGCATCACATGACCTCATGAGGTCCTAGCTGTCTTTACCGACCCAGAAAGAGTCCCTTACAGTACTTGATTTCCTTGTACTGGGGAGGGGGAGGGGGGAATCAAATCTCATTTATCAGGACACTAAAGGGGGGGGAATATCTTTGTAAGATTGTACATAATAAAGTCAGTAAATAAGCACAAGTTTTCAAAGCGGATCTACGCACAAAAGTCCAGTTTGAAAATTATCCCACCAAATCCTGCCGCCACAAGTTACACCTGCTAACACACCCTCACACAAATTTCTCATGAACACTTACACCCATAGTGGGTCAGACTAAGAACTTATCCACACACTTTTTAAAATCTGAAGGTATGTGAATAAGATCAAACCCGTCCCCAATTCCGCTCCCTTGAATGCCTCCGATCATGCTAGATAAACTTACACACGAGCGGAATAAGTTTACCCAAATATTGGGCTGGCAATTTTGTAATAGGCCATTTCTGCCTGCAAATGCAAAAGTGCCTCTGAAAATTACCTTCTCTAGGGGCAGCATCTCACACCTAACACAAAATCCAATTGTCTGTCTGCAACTGAAGACTCAGCAGAGCCCGAAAGTAAGCCGACCTGTGCCATGCAGAGGAGCTGTCAGCAGAACTCACCAAAGGCGAAATGAGCAGGGCCAAACCAAAGCCAGAGCTGGAACCACACAAGCAGAGGGGAAAGCCTGGGATGCTGCTGCTGCTCTTTCAGAAACGGATCTCCGCTCCTTGCCTTCATTCCATGATACATCTTTCATCAGCAAAAGGCATCCGTTCGCCACGGTCTGAAACGGGCAGAAAAAAAAAAAAGAAGAGGCACATTTAATAGCTTACTCCTCTCTCCTTTGTGTCTCAGAAACCCCAACCCGCGCCGCCTACAAGTGGCAATCCTAATGTAAGATGCTAATTAACGTTTCTCCAGTATGCCCAGAAACTGAAAACCGCCTTTCCTCAGGCGAGGGCTCCGCGCCCGCATCACTTTACCTCTAGGCCTGCTGCAAAATATATAAGGCAAGGAATATTCAGGCGCTCCATTTCATTGTGGTGCCCCGGTACTTCACGGTATTGGCTTGTCACCCTGCGCTTTGCTCGTAAGCAGGAGGCTTCATTTACAAACACTGGTTGGATTCATTCAGGAAACGCGATACTAATATTTCTAATTCCTTCCCTCCCCCCTCTTTCTTTTTTTTTTTTTTTTTTAAGTGAAAACCACCTTTCGCTGCTGCCTCACCTGCGAATCTCATGCATGGACACCGCTTCTTAATCCCCTTTCCGTCTAACGAGCCGTCCGTGCACGACCTCTGCTGCGCGAGACGGCCCCCGGCCTGCTGAAGGGGAACGGCAGACAGCGCGCGCGCGCGCGCCATCATCTACCTGTCCGTGACCGGCACTGCGCGAGACGCCAGGGGGATTCTCTCGCGCGCGCCCGCCGCAGCTCCTCGAGCCAATGGGAAGCCGGCGCGCTTGCACCTGTCTGCGCACGAGCTCGTCCGTCTTCTCGGTGCTCCAGCAGAGCGGGACTCCGGAGCCTCGGGGAAAGGGGAAAGCAGCTCCGGCAGCTAAACCCCCAAGAAAGGGCTTCGACCGAAGGAGAAAGCGTTTGGCCGTGGTAACAGAAAGGGGGGGGGGGAAAGAAATCATTCCACTTCTTAAACAGGCTGAGGAGGAAGCCTCTATGGCAACAATAATTATTAAGGTAGCTCAGCTCTACCAGTGCTTTTAAACTCTAGAGAAAGAACTGCATTGAAGAGCTGGGGAACTGGCCAGAAGATGATCCAGCAGGGAGAGTCTGCACTATGCCTACCACGTCGCTCCCACCTATGTTCGCACTTGGATTCCTGCATTTTCAGGGCCAGGACATCAGTCTGTCACGGAGCCTCCTTAAAGAAGCTAGCTGCAAGCCGCTTGGTCCTGCACACAGAAGGGCAGACAGGTGGAGAGAGAGAAAGAGAAAGCTAGGGCAGACAGGAACACTCCCTTTCCCCAGCCCCAGGGAGAGAAGAGAAAATAACGTGTTGTATCTTGCCACCATTCCAGAAACTGGATCTGACCAGGAACAATAGGAACCAGCACTAGAATCTGGGACTTGTCCTTGTTATTGTCCTTTCTGTACTCTGTAATTTTATCTTTACTGTTATTATTTCTGGTTTGTAAATATGTTCCCTTTCATTTTAACCACAGAGAGAGTAAAGTCCGAAGCATTTCTGTGAGTAAAACAGTGCTTTTCAACTGGAAATGTCCTGTTATGTAACTGCCTTGCCAATATGCAGGTAAACTTTTATGCCTATGCAAACAAATGTACCAGCAGCTGAGCCTGGGTGTTTCTGGGGGCTGAGCCTGAGTTGGAGAAGGGTTGCATTTACCTGCCTACTATTACATTTTTCAAAAGTATGCCTGCAAATTTTCTCCAAAAAAAATTCAATGCACAAATTAGCAGGTATAATTGTGTGCAGGTAGTGTTGGTGAGATAATTTGCAAAGGGAAGTTTTAAAGTGGTATTACTTATGCACATATTCACAGGGTATTACGAAATTATCTTGTTTATGTATTACTTTGGCAACACATTTAAAAATTATCATGCCAATAAAGTTATCTTGTTAATTCTGAAAAGAGCAAAGGCACAAGTCATGCAAGAAAGAAAAGAACAGAGAAACACAGGGAGAGAGGAAAAACACATGAGAGAGAGGAAAGGGAAGAGAGGGTATTAGAGGACAGAAAAGAGCAGAGACAGAGGGAGAAGGTATATTAGTTCGTGGGCAACTAATCTCACCCTCACCCTTCCCATTTCCCATCCACCCTGTGACATCTTTTATTATATAGATAGAGACCTTTATTTTTGGTTTAAACTGATATTCACCCGTAACTTCCCGGATTTTTCCAAAGGTAAAAATTGATTTAAACTAATTTTCACCCTAATTTTGTGGTCTTCAGAGGAGGCATAAGTTTTGGAAGCTGGGGGAGGGGGGCAGCACAAAGGCCATAGTCCCCCCAAAGGCCATAGTCCCCCCAAAAAAGGTTCTGCTGGCAGAAGAACAAGTAAAGTCTCATTGGCCTGGTGCTGTCCCTTGTTCCCCAGCGGCGGCTGTCACCACTGCTGCTGCTGCCGTTACCCCCGCACCGATCCCTGTCACTCACCCTCCATGCTCCTAAAGTCGGAGGATCCTGGCCTTGCAGTGCTTCGATCCCTCTTCCCCCTTCTCAGCTGCTGGGACCTGAATGACATCATCAGGTTCCGACAACCAAGAAGGAGGAAGAGACCCGAGGCCCTGCAAGGCCGTGATTCTTTAGGAGCATGGAGGTGGGTGAGTGACGCCATCATGGCAGCACCTTGGGGGACACTTGGAAAGGAATAATGTGCCATCCCATACCACTGAAGGTTCTTTTCCAGGAAAGGGAGGGAATGAAGGTGAGTGGGGGAGAGTGTAGGAAGTGAGGGGGGGGGATCATGGGTGTGGGAGTGAAGGAGGTGGTTGAGGGGATTGTGATGGGATGGAGTAATAGAGTGAGGGGATTGGTGGGTGGGAGTGAGGGGATTGTGGGGGTGGGAGTAAAGGAGCCAAGTGGTGGGGGTCAGTGGAGGAATGGGAATTGTGGGGGAGGGTGTGAGTGAGGGGATTGGGGAAAGTGAGGTGGGCAAGGTTGGAGCAGGGAACAAGAGAAAGCGTAGATGGGGGAGAAAGGAGGAGATGAAGGAGAAGAGGGCTGGGGGAGATATATGGGATACTGGAGGAGGAGGGGAGGGGGCTGAGAAGAAAGGCCTGGTCATTGATTTTGTTGGGGGGGGGGGGGCGCTCCGATATTTACCCAGAAAAATGCGTAATTTCTTTATAACTTAGATTTAAAATACACCTAAATAATAAATTTTAAATCCCTAGTCAAATTTAAAACCATTAAATTGAGAGACACACCCACTCCTTAAAGAGCTTAACTTTAGCAACTCAACAAAATTAAGATGCAGAGAGAAGTTGGAAACAGGATATTGGGCTTGATGGATCTTTGGTCTAACCCAGTGTGGCACGTCTTATGGAAACCGATGTGATATTCCTTATTGAATGTCAGTATAGAAAAACAAATAAATAAATAAATAGTAGAGCAGTCCCAACTTAAGTCTAGCAGCCCTTGTGCTATTTTGGAAGAGCAAGGTCACCTGGCAGGAGACCATCACCTTGGTGTGGCAGGAAATGATCCCATAGCTCTGACCTGCCCTCCAGCTGATGCTTTATCCTCTCACACAGAGGATGTGTGTCTCCAGGGTCGTGTGCCCAGAGGGAAGGATTAGGCTGTTACAATTGCTGATTTGATCATTAGGAATGTAAATAGCTGAGTGTTAAGTTTGGCGGTCCGCGGGCTGTTCCCACAGACTGCCGCACTCACCTTCCCGGCTGGGCCCCCAATTGCTTCAGCTGCGGCCGATGCTGACAGCACTCTGTCCCGTGCGGCAGAATGCCAACCTCCACGCGGACACCGACAGCGCACGCGCGGCTAGACGCCGTTGACCTTTGAGTGTCGTGTCTCTTCCTAAGTGCATGCGCGCATCTTTTTGCCTTTTAAAGGGACCGCGGCGGGAAATCCACTGTGGCAACTGTTGATGATGTCAGCAACCAGGGCCTATAAAAAAGGCAACGCTTCAGACCCAACTTGCCTCAACAACAGGTCCAGCTACACTTCTGCAGGACATGTTGCTTCCTAGTGTTCCTGCCCTGTTCCATCTTGTCTTCAGTCTTCATCCAGCTTCTCTCCAGTCTCGTTGTCCACCTTTTTTTATCCTTGCTTTCCTGTCCTGCCTATCCATCCCTTTTCTCTCCCCTTGGATGGATACCTGGTTTTGACCCCGGCTTGGACCTTGGATACAACTGACCGCTACCTGCCTCTGACCATTGCCTGGACCTCAGATGCAACTGACAGATACCTGCTTCTGACCATTACGTGGACCTTGGATACGTCTGACTGCCACCTTCGTACAACCCAGCTCTCCACGAGCCTACCTTGCCATCAGCAGAGACCCAACCTAAGTCCTGCTGTGGCCCCAGCACGCAAAGGCTCAAACCGAGGGGAACAAGGACTAGTATAGGTCCCAATGGGTCTCTGCCTTGCCTGGGTTCAACTGCTGATGGTGGGAACCTGCAGAGCTCTTCCCTGCAGGAAGAGCCAATCCTGTCTTGGCCCAAGGGTGCACAGTTACAATACTGGGTGGATGTGAGGATCTATTGGTAACTTGCCTGTCTGGTGTAAAGTTAGTGGCTCTCATGTGCCACATAGATTTATTTATTTATTTTGAATTCTTATATACTGACATTCCTGTATAATATACAGATCATACCGGTTTACAGTACAACAGAACAGTCGCGGGTAGGCATTACATTAAAACATTGCGTCTAAGAGAATATGAACATAAAAACATTTGAGAGGAACGTGAGGGAGACCCAATAAGATAGATAGATAGATAAGATTTAGAGATTGTTTGGAGGAGTACCAATGACTTAAGTACAGCAGGTAGGTTATCTTAGCTAGAAAATCCAGAACCCCCAGGATTGCCTCTTAGAAATGCTCCTCATTTCATCACATGATCCAGAAGCAGGCTAAGCTCTAGAGAGTCTCAATGCATGGATGAAACAATAATACAGGAAAGAAGCTTTAGATTTGCTAGGAAGTGGGGAACATTCTTGGGAAGGGGGAGCCTGTTCTGTCAGGACACTAACTTTTCGAAAGGAGCTAGAACAGTTTTTAAAATAGACCATGGGGGAAAGCCGACAGTCTTGTCAGAAGTGTATGGGAAATGTCCTCTGTGAAACAAAGAAGTTAGAATATCCCAGTAGAGAGGTTGTGGTTAAGGCTGAATTAGCCTAAAAGGATATAGACAAAAGAGCACACAGATGTGAATGACTACATTTCATGTATCGTTTGCTAACAAGCAGGTTGTGAATACAAATAGAAATGAAAGTACAAATATAAAAGCATACTTTTAAAATGTCTGTATGCAAATGCCAGAAGTCTGAACAGGAAGACTGGTGAGTTAGAATGTATGGCATTATACGAGGATAGACATTTCAGAGACATGGTGGAAGGAGGATAACCAATGGGACATTGTGATACCGGGTGTAATTTATATCAATGTGATAGGGCAGATCAAATTGGTGGGAGGATAGTACTATATACAAAAGGTGGCATAAAATCAAGCATGATAAAAATCCTGCAGGAAACAGAATGCACTGTGAAATCCTTATGGATAGAAATTCCATGTGTGAAGGGTAAGAGTTCAATTACTCCAGTATTGAGTGGGTGAGTATTTCATCAAGACATGATAGGTTATGTTTCTAAATGTCATAAATGACTACATCATGGAGCAACTGTTTCTAGAACAGATGAGAGGGGAAGCTACTTTAGATCCAGTCTTACATTAGAATGCGTAATCTGGTTCAAGGAGTTACTGTGGTGGGGCTGCTAAACAATAGTGCTCAGAATACAATCAAATATAATCACTGAAGGGAGGACATTAAGTAAAATTACTGCTGTAGCTTGTAATTTTAAAAAGGGAGACTATGATTGAATGAAAAATTACAAAAAAACTAAAAGGAGTGGTTGCAAAGGTTAAACGTTTGCACAAGACATGGACATTATTAAAAAATACCATTTTGGAAGCCCAGATAAAATGTATTCCATGCATTAACAAAGGTCAAAGGAAGGCCAAACAACTACCAGCATATAAGGTAAAGGAGGCAGTTCAAGTTAAAAAGGCATCATTCAAAAAAAAAAAAATAGAAAGCAGACCCAAATAATGAAAATAGACATGAGCACAAGCACTGGCAAGTTAGATGTAAACTAGTAGTAAGATAGGCCAAGAGAGAATTTGAGAAGAAGCTTGCCAGTGAGGGAAAACCTAATAATAAAAATGTTTTCAAGTTCATTCAAAGCAAAAAGCCTGTGAGGGAATCATTTGGGCCTCTAGATGACCAAGAAGCAAAAAAGGATGCTCAAGAAGGACAAAAAAAATAGCAAAAAAACTAAATTAATTCTTTGCCTTAGTCTTTATGGTGGAGGATGTTGGGAACATATCCCACCTGAAGCATTCATTAATGGTAAAGATTCTGAGCAACTAAAACAAATATCTGTGACAATGGAGGATGTAATACATCAGACTGACAAATTAAAGAGTAACAAATCACTGGGATTGGATGGCATCCATCCTACAAAAACTAAAACATGAAATCACTAACCTGTTACTGGTGTTGCAGGCGTGGACCCTTGGACCAAGGTGGAGTTAGCACAACCTGCAAGGAGGAACAGGTCCCCACCTTCAGCTGGCGGAGCTGGTGGAAGCAGAGGCCCAACTGGAGCTTCACCGATATCAGCCCACATTCCCTGTAGGTTGAGCCCTTGGGTGCCGGGGCCGGTTGAGCTTAGGAACGGGCTTCTGAGGAGGTGAAGATCTGACAAGTAAATTGCAGGCCAGGGTCTAGCGAAGGAGGAATACAGGCAGAGAAGGTGTCTGGGCAGTCGTCAGTGGTAGACAGATTTCAACAGAGTCAGTATCCAGACAGAGATCAGTGGCAGTAGAATTCAATCAGTGTCAAGAATCGGGTCAAGGTCAAACCAGAGGGATCCATCCAAGAGCAGACAGGAAAGGAGGAAGGAGAGGACACTGAAGACCAGAACACGAGGAAGACAGGAACTGAAGACTGACCATGGATGACAAGACAGGAACTGAAGACCAAGACCAGGAACAAAAGAACAAAAACTGGAGCACAGGAACAATGAACTGGAACAAAGGAACAAAGAGCAGGAACGCTGAGGCAATGCACACTTCAGAGAAGTCAACCTATTGCCGAGGTATTGGAGTGTTGCCATAGTTGTCTTATATAGGCGGAAGGAAAACAAAAAAGGATTAGATGCCCAAGTCTTTTTTGCTCTTTTATTGCAGTGGAGACGTATTTCAATTAAAATTGTTGCCCGACTCAGGCCGAGTTTCGCCGTCCTTTTGACGGCTACCTCAGGGGCTTAGACTCTCATTGAAACTTGGGACCATTAAAGGCGGCATCATGTTTGTTGCTGATAGTGGAGACTGCACATCCATTTTCGCGAGCAAAGGCACTGCCATTTGGACAGAATCTATGTCACTTGGATAGAGCCAATAAGTTTATGAATTCTACAGAGCAATAAAGAGTGGCTTCCATTACGGATTTGTGTACATGAGGTTGATTTCTAAGCTTGATACCGCCTTTAATGGTCCCAAGGGAAGGGGGCCAAGGCGAGACTTGGCTTAAGGCATGAAACATGGGACCAAGATGAGACTTGGCTTCAAAGTGAAGATGACCCTCCGGAGAAGGCTGGCCCAGGCCACGAGATGACGAGACACGACATGACACGCCAGAGAAGGTAGCCATGAGAAACTAAGGGTCCAGGAAGCAGAAGCAGAGACGAGGCATCGGGAAGGAACCCAACTGACCGAGGCTCCAATGTCTGAGAACAGGAACCGGATGAAACGGATTTACCCTCGCGATGGACATCTGGAGAACTCGAGGAGCTGGAACATCACAGGAAGACTATGAGACATCAGGAAAACCACGAAACATCAATAAGAGACCAGGAACATGAAGAACGTTGAGGGATCCCACGAAGAACAGGAAATACCAGCAGGAGTGAAGGCGAGAAATCCTTGAGACGAACTAACTCTTTGCGAAGGCAACTAAAGACTGGAAGCTGGGCCCTAATATAGGGCTGAAGATCAGGAAACGCCCTGGGAGGAGTCCAGGTGGGACCAGGGGGCTGGCCCTTTAAATCTCTGAAGGAGGCACGGCCCCGCCCTAGGAGACAGGAAGCAAGAAGTATACAGAACCATGGCTAGCAGCCATGCTGCAGGAGTAGTGCAGGGAGAAGCCGGGCCTCTACACAGGCTCTGATGTCAGCAGTGGCTCCTGCTGCTGCTGGAAGCACTAAGAGCGACTCCAGCCACCAGGAAAGCCTGGGGACTGCGGCCTCCACACCGTGAAGCTGAAGAGAGCGTCGGCGGCACTCCCTGCCGCAAGAGGGTCCCGATAGGCATGGCTCCAAGCTGCGCTGAAGATTAAAGTCCACGGCTCCTGCGCTGCGGAGGTAAGTGCAGAATCATAACACTAACCTCTTTAGTCTTTCCTTATAGGGGAGCTGTTCCATTCCCCTTATCATTTTGGTCGCCCTTCTCTGTACCTTCTCCATAGCAATTATATCTTTTTTGAGATGCGGTGACCAGAATTGTACACAGTATTCAAGGTGCGGTCTCACCATGGAGCGATACAGAGGCATTATGATATTTTCCGTTTTATTCTCTATTCCCTTTCTAATAATTCCCAATATTCTGTTTGCTTTTTTGACTGCCACAGCACACTGAGCCAATGATTTCAATGTGTTATCCACTATGACGCCTAGATCTCTTTCTTGGGTGGTAGCAACTAATATGGAACCTAACATTGTGTAGCTATAGCATGGGTTATTTTTCCCAATATGCATCACCTTGCACTTATCCACATTAAATTTCATCTGCCATTTCAATGCCCAATTTTCTAATCTCACAAGGTCTTCCTGCAATTTATTACAATCTGCTTGTGATTTAACTACTCTGAACAATTTTGTATCATCTGCAAATTTGATTACCTCACTCGTCGTATTCCTTTCCAGATTATTTATAAATATATTGAAAAGTAAGAAATATAAAACATCAATTATAATAGTAAAGTCATATTCATAAAAAGAATAAATATTTCAAACCAGTTAATGAACAGAATATTGAACATTTCCCAAACACCAATAAAATATTTCAAAACATCTGATGAATAAAAGATCCAATAATTTAAAAATGTTCTATTACCGCCCAAAACTTAAATATTTCAAAAGAGCAGAAACATCAAATTACACTCAATAATTAAAACTAATAAGGATTTTTAAAAATCTCCTGCTGTCCATACCTGAGATCTGATTTCCAGTCAGCCTGAGATCGTCCTAGATTGCAGAAGGTAGAGCCGCACAAATTTTATCTTTTCTCATACAAACGCACAATAACCTATTCATTCTCTCACACACTCTCTCTCACATACTCAGGCTCCCTCTCCCTCACAGTACATTATGTGGGTATTTGTGCATGCCTGTGAGAGTCTATATGTTACTCAGGCACACAGGCTCTCAAACAGACAAACACACATAGGTTCTCACACAGAGATACACACATGCACATAGGCTCTCACACAGAGAGACACATGCACACACACATAGGCTCTCACTCACACACACATACAAGCTCACACGCATACACACATAGACTCCTATTTTCTGCAAGCAGGAAGCCTGATGACAGCAGAAACTGTGTGCCAGCGGGAAAAGTTGTGCGCAGGCATGCAAGGAAACAGTGGGCCTCTCATTTTCAACCACCGGTCAGTTGAGTTCCGCCGGCAGCCTCTTTCCTTCTTCGGCCGCTGGTGGGTTAGGCTCTGCCAGTGGCCCTATGGCCTCTCCCCCCCACCCCCCCAGGTGTGCCACCCTGTGCAAATGTACATTATGCAGACCTGGTCATGCTGGACCTGCCTGGTCCATTTTAAATCTTACAGAGAGAGAGAGCTCTGTGGGCAGGACCCTGCTGGGATGGGGATAAGAGTGTAAGCCCAGCTGGGATCAGGAGGCCCTGCGGCTCCAGGAGCAAGGAGCTCCTGGCCCTCTCTGAAGTTGTGTTGGAAGTAAACTGCAAAGGCAGGCAGTTGTTGTTTGTATGATCTTCTGTTTATGTTAATAAAAGTTAAAGTTGCATGAGAAAAAATGCTGGAGTCAGCATGGTTCCTGCTCCAGCCCCGGATATTTGCTCAGTCATCCTCGCTAGCGATTACAAAAAGTCGGCATACACAGCAAAGTAATGTCCTGGATTACTTCATTTCTACAGGAGAGAAAACAGGTTGTATTGGGAAGTAAACAATCAGAATAGTACTCTATTAACTCAGGAGTACCGCAAGAATCTGCCATGTTCTCAGTCCTTTTTAATATTTATATATCTCCATTGGGTGAGATTTTTGGGAGATTAGGACTTAATTATTTTGTGTATGTGGATGACATACAGTTTTTTTTTGTTCCATTTGATTCTCGTAATATTTTTCCATCCTCAAAGCTTGAACAAGCTACTTGAAAAACTAAGGAATGGCTAGGGAATCACGGTTTGTCTTTAAACATTCAAAGAAACAAAATTGTTTATTTGTTTATTTATTTATTTAAAAATTTTTCTATACCGTCGCTAAGTTATCTACCATATAGGCACATAAGTTAATGTGTGAAAACGTGTACTATAGTACATTATAACAGGTGCCGTTAAAGGTTCGGTTACAATAAATTATTAACTACAAATAAATGTTTAGTGAAGTAGGTCGTGACCGATTGTACCAGGAAGGTACTGTTTGCTGGAAAAATTCACTATTATGGTTTTATAATTAAGTTTATAGTGATGTAGAGTTCTTAGACCCCTCTACTTTATGTTTCTAAGAGCTGTGCGTCGGTGCTCTTCAGCCTATTCCTTAATGTTTTCTATTTTCCTTTCTCTTTATAAAATGCTTGCTTAAAAAGCCATGTTTTCAAGCTTTTCTTAAATGTCTTGAGGTCTCTTTGCAACCTGATCTCTGTAGGCATTGTGTTCCAAAGTGTGGGGCCTGCTAATGATAGGACCCTTTCTCTTACTTGGGTTAGTCTTGCAGTTTTTACTGTAAGAATGGTTAAGAGTGCTTTATTTGCTGATCGAAGGTTTCTGTGAGGGACGTGTATTCGTAGTGCTGTGTCTAGCCAGTCCGATTTTTCATCATGTATTAGCTTATGTATGGTACATAAGGCTTTGTGTTTATTCTGTGTTCTATAGGTAGCCAATGTAATTCCATTAGAGTTTCAGTTATATGGTCCTTCTTTCTTTTTCCAGTTAGTATTCTGGCTGCTGTGTTTTGTAGTATTTGAAGTGGTCGTAATGTTGTATTTGGGAGACCTAGTAAAAGTGCATTGCAGTAGTCAGTGCTGGAAAAAACTAGTGCCTGAAGTACTGTTCTGAAATGATCTGGTGTTAGTAGTGGTTTTAGCCTTCTGAGTATCATTAGTTTTGCATAGCCTTCTTTTACTTTCAGAGATATGTGCTGTTTTAGATTGATTTCAGGGTCCATTATTATACCAAGTTTACGTATTTTTTCAGCTAGTTCAATTTTTTGGTTGTTTTTGAGAATTATTGGGGTTTGGCTGATTTCAGTATTTTTCCGTTCTAGATGTAAAAATTCTGTTTTATCAATATTAATCACAAGTTCCATTTGGTTTAGTAGTTGCCTTACAATGTCTAGGTACATGTTAGCTAGATTTATTGTTTTCTCTACTGTGTCTTCTATGGGTAGGATTAGTTGAATGTCGTCTGCATAGATGTAATGTATGATTCCGAGTCCTGCAAGTAGATGGCATAAGGGCAGCATGTATATGTTAAAGAGGGTTGCCGACAGGGCTGATCCCTGCGGTACTCCTGTTTTGAGATTGATTTTTTTTCCGATAAGACGTTATTGACCTGAACTTGGAAGAACCTATTCTTTAGATATGAATTGAACCAATTTAATGGTTTGCTGTGAAATCCTATTTCTTCTAGTCTATTTAGCAGTATTTTATGGTTCACTGTGTCGAAGGCTGCAGATAAGTTCAGCATTATTAGAATGTAGTGTTTACCGCTATCAAAACCTCTTAGAATGTTATCTGTTAGTGATAGCAGTAGTGTCTCGGTGCTGTAGTGTTTTCGAAATCCGTGTTGAGATGGGTACAGTATGTTATTGTCATCTAGGTGTTCAGCCAGCTGTTTCTGTACTGTTTTTTCTATTAGTTTGGCTATTAAGGGAAGATTTGATACTGGGCGGTAATTGTTTAAGATCAAGTGGTCACTGTTTTTTTTTCTTTAAAATCGGTTTTATAATTGCTCCGTTCAGTATATGTGGCATAGATCCTTCTTTTAGGGATAGGTTTATGATCTTAGCTAAAGAATGGGCAACTGTGTTGGCTGATTTCTTAAGTTCAAATGTTGGTATTGAGTCGATTTTGTGTGGGGCTGGGTTAATGTTTTTTAGCATGTGTTCCACCTCTAGCTCAGATATCTCAGTAAATAATGACCATTGTTTGACATCTCTTTTCTGCATTTTAATTTCTTGGTTGGTAGTGTTTGGAAGTTTGTTTCTAAAGTTAGAAATTTTGTTGCTGAAGAATTTGGCGATTTCGTTACATTTTGAATCTGGTAGAGTTTGAGGTGATTCTTGTCATTGGTTAGGTTTGATAGGGAAGCATAATCTGGAACAACAACATTTTATGTCAAAGAAGGAGCATACTGTGTTATCTGTTAACTCAGAAGGAAAAATTTTAGCAGTGATTTTAGATTCCGGTCTAACTTTTAATCTCAAAGAAAGAAGCTAATGGGGCGTTTTATAAGCTCAAATTAGTAAGACTGTTGAAAAGTGTGCTTCCGAAAGAACTATTTTGTACCGTATTACAGTCCCTGGTTCTTGGCCACCTAGATTACTGTAATGGTCTAAGGGTAGGGTTACCCGATAAGCTTCTTTGCACTCTGGAATTAGTTCAAAACCCAGCTGCCCAAGTTTTAAGTGGAGTAGGATATCGCGATCATATCACTTCGGTGTTAAAAAGATTTACACTAACTTCCAATAAAGAAGAGAGCAGCTTTTAAATTGATGGTTATTACGCATAAATTGCTTCATGGGGAACATCCTTGTGTGACTGCTCGTGCCCTGAAGTGGAATACTCCACAGCGAGCATTACGATCTGCAGGTTCGTGTCAGCTCGCTGTTCCCGTTAGCCAAGATTATAGACCACAGCAGACTAGAGTGAGGTCCTTTTGCAGTGCCTATCATTTGGAATGGCCTTCCAACTGAGATCAGGCAGGCAGAAGTACATACAAAAAAAAATTCAGGAAATCAGTAAAAGATTTGTTTTTTAAGGATTCTTTTATGCAGATGTTTATTATGTTTTATACATGGGATTTTAATTTGTGTATGTTGCACTGTGTATGTTTTTATTTGTAACCCGCAATGGACAATATAGTTGGATTTAGCAGGATACAAAACATTTTTAATAATGTCACAGAAAGTAAAATGCAGTAAATTCTGGGTCCTGATTTGATCATTAGTCCTGCACAGGGCAGGGAATAGGGAGGAAGGGCACTTAGATAAGATAAGGCCAACGTGGAAAAATTAAACAATTTCTTTGCTTCAGTGTTTACTGAAGAGGATATTGGAGAGATACCCGTTCTGGAGAAGGTTTTCATGGGTGATGATTCAGATCAACTGAACCAAATCACGATGAACCTGGAAGATGTGATAGGCCTGATTGACAAACTGAAAAGTAGTAAATCACCTGGACCAGATGGTATACACCCCGGGGTTCTGAAAGAATTAAAAAATGAAATTTCAGACCTATTACTAAAAATTTGTAACCTATCATTAAAATCATCCAATGTACCTGAAGACTGGAAGATGGTCAATGTAACCCCTATATTTAAAAAGGGATCCAAGGGTGACCTGGGAAACTATAGACACAGTGAGCCTGACTTCAGTGCTGGGAAAAATCGTGGAAACTGTTATAAAGAATAAAATCATAAAACATTTAGATAGACATGGTTTGATGGGACACAGCCAGCATGGATTTACCAAGGGAAGACTTGCCTGACAAATCTCCTACATTTTTTGAAGGGGTGAATAAACATGTGGATAAAGGTGAACCAGTAGATGTGGTGTATTTGGATTTTCAGAAGGCGTTTAACAAAGTCCCACATGAGCGGCTTCTAAGAAAAGTAAAAAGTCATGGGATAGGAAGTGTTTTCCTTTTGTGGATTGCAAGTTGGTTAAAAGACAGGAAACAGAGAGTAGGATTAAATGGTCAGTTTTCACAGTGGAAAAAGGTAAAAAGTGGAGTACCTCAGGGATCTGTACTTGGACAGGTTTTTTAAATATATTTATAAATGATCTGGAAAGGGGTATGACAAGTGAGGTAATCAAATTTGCGGATGACACAAAATTAAACAGAGTAGTTAAATCTCAAGTGGATTGTGATGCATTGCAGGAGGACCTTGCAAGACTGGAAGACTGGGCTTCTGAATGGCAGATGAAATTTAACATGGACAAGTGCAAGGTGATGCATATAGGGAAAAATAATCCATGCTGCAGTTACACGATGTTAGATTCTATCATAGGAGGAAAGAGATCTAGGCATCATAATGGATAATACATTGAAATCCTCGGCCCAGTGTGCTGTGGTCGATCAAAAAAGCAAACAGAATGTTAGGAATTATTAAGAAGGGAATGGAAAATAAAACAGAGGATGTCATAATGCCTCTGTATCACTCCATGGTGAGACCACACCTTGAATACTGTGTGCAGTTCTGGTCACCGCATCTCAAAAAGGATATAGCTGCAATGGAGAAGGTCGACCAAAGGGAATGGAATGACTGCCCTGTGAGGAAAGGCTAAAGAAGTTAAGGCTGTTCATTCTGGAGAAGATAGAAGTCTACAAAATCATGAAAAGTCTACAAAATCATGAAAGGACTTGAACAAGTTAATGTAAATCGGTTATTTACTCTCTCAGATAATAGAAGGACCAGGGGGCACTCCATGAAGTTAGCAAGTAGCTCATTTAAAACAAATCAAAGAAAATTCTTTTTCACTCAGCGCATAGTTAAACTGTGGAATTCATTGCCAGAGGATGTGGTTTCAGCAGTTAGTGTAACTGGGTTTAAAAAATGTGTGGATAAGTTGCTAGAGGATAAATCCATAAACTGCTATGATGGTAATTAATAAGCAATAGTAGCTTGTGATCTAATGTTTGGTACTTGCCAGGTACTTGAAGCCTGGATTGGCCACTGTTGGAAACAGGATACTGGGATGATGGACCCTTGGTCTGACCCAGCATGGCATGTTCTTATCTTTACCACGGGATGGGACGGCTTGCAGAGGGATGGCAAGAGAGAGCACCCGGAGCAGGCAGAACCTGAAAGAGAAGCATTATAACTGAGAAAAGGCGGAGAAAGGTGGTAGGGGGGGCCTAACCAGGATCAATGTATGCCAGATCAAGGCTTTGTGAGGAAAGGAAGGGCGTTGCAGAGCGAGGCCTTAACTTTTTTTTTTACAACTTAAGCGCTGCCCCAGGGACAAGCAAAGAACATTTCTGGCATAGGAATACCTTGCATCAGCTTCTTATTGTATACGATCATTAGTGCTGGTAGTGTCTTCCTCAATAATAATTCGTTAGCTCAGCACCACTGCATGGTATCCAAAGCTTGCCAAGGCAGGATATGCGCTGTGCTTAAGAGATTTTTCAGGAATATTTTGCACAAGAAGGTGGCTGAAGTAAAAGATTTCAAAGGCGCCACTTTACCATGACTTACCTGATGTGCGCTTATGTGCCAACAGGCAAAAAGGTTAAAGAGAGAGACTGAAAATTCAGCTGCATCCGCAGACTCAGCAAAGGAAGCCATAGAGTAACCACATGGCTGGTCTGGCGGGGACCTGAACAAAGAAACAGCGAAACAGCAAGGGGGAAGGGAAGTGGAGGAGTCAAAAGGATGGGGCAGAGCTGGAGGGGAGCAGAGCCAAGCGGGCATGGAGCGTAAAGGACAATGACTTTTCTCCGTGGCAGGCATAAGCTCATAAGAAGTGGCATGTTGGGGCAAGCCAACAACCCATCAACCCATCGAGCCCAGCATCCTGTCTCCAGCAATGGCCAGTCTGGGTCATTTGGAAGTGCCCGTCAGATCTCCTCAGGGGATCTCCACTTCCCGGAAGCAGGAGGTGCAGGAGACACGTGAGGCTATCCAGCTAAATAATGGTTAATGAACCTGTCCTCTAAAAATGTATCCAAACCTTTTATAAACTCAAGCTGAATTGCCAGCCTGGACCACAACCTCCGGCAGCAAATGCCATAATTTATGCAATGACTGAAAAATACGTTTTAGAATTTTTAAAAAAATATGCTGCTAGTAAAGATTCCTAGAAAGAATAAATAACTGTTCCCTAACTTGTTCAGACCACTCATAATTTTATACACTTCTATAATATCCCCTCTCAAGTTCTCTCTTCTTCCAAGCTGAAGAGTCCTAACCTGTTAAGTCTTTCCTGATAAGGGAAGCCGTCCTTGTCCCTCAGTCATTTTTTTGTCACCATTCTCTGCAACCGTTTCTCGTTCTGCTGTAAATGCTTTGAGATGTGTTGACCGGAACTGAACACCATGCTCTCTACGAGTGGTCGCATCATGGATCAATGCAGGGGGCATTATTACATTAACTCTTTTGTTCTGTATTCCTATCTGAATAATTCCTGGCATTCTATTTGCTTATTTAAACACCACTGCCACTGAGCTAAGGCTTTCAACGTAATATCCGCAGTGACTCCGAGATCTGTTTGCTGAGTGGTAACTCCTAGTATGGAACCCAGCATTGTGCACCTATAGTTGGGAGTTGTTTGTTTTTCTTTCTTCGCGCATCACTTTGCACTTGTCTACCTGAAATTTTAATCTGCCATTTAGATGCCCAGTTCCCCAGACTCACAAAGGCTTCTCCCGCCCCCTTCCAACCCTTGCAGGCAAAGATTAGATAGGTGCTGTCTGGAACATCGCAGCTTAGTGGGTTACAGCTGAGGAATCCAGCTTTGGCATGACGGTAACAGGTCATTTTCCAATAAGAAAACGGGCAAGGCATTACTCGGCCCTCTCAGATGGGGTGCAAGCTGAAAATGAGTGGTTGTGCAGTTTAAGTTTGATTCAAGCAAGAACGCAGCCGGGTCCGCCTGGCAGACTGTTATTCCTCTACCGAGCATGTCGTAAAGGGTGGGGGTGGGGGTGAGCCCCCTGGTGCTGCGGCGTAGTTGACGCAGCCTCATAGGCGAACCCACGAAGCCTACACCAGCAA
Organism: Rhinatrema bivittatum; assembly: GCF_901001135.1. Lineage (NCBI taxonomy): Eukaryota > Metazoa > Chordata > Amphibia > Gymnophiona > Rhinatrematidae > Rhinatrema > Rhinatrema bivittatum. The sequence goes on along the minus strand of NC_042617.1, from coordinate 36,158,939 downwards.
CTGGCAGATGTGCCCTGTAGCAAGACAGACTGGAGCTTCTCCCATACCAGCCATCTTCCCTGCAGGTCGAGCCTTTAGGTTCGGGCGGCTGCAAGGTCGCTAGGTCGGTGGCTAGAGAGAGAATCCAAAGGTACGCTGAGGTCAGGGCTGATGGCAGACAGACAGGAATGAAGGCAGACCAAGGTCAGGGCAGGTAGCAGACAAAACATGGTCAGGTCCAGGCAAAAGGTCAGAATCCAGAAATCTGGCCACCGGTGAAGACATTGGACAAGACAGAAAAGGCTGGACGAGACGGTAGAAGGCAAGGCTAGACAAGGCTGGAGAGGATAAGGCAAAGCAGGAGAAAGATGACGCTGAAGACACAGGAACTCAGGAACGCTGAGGCAACACACACTGCAAGGCAGGAGACTGTGGCTGAGGCATCGAGGCAGTGTCCTGAGAGGCCTTAAATACTGTGGGCCTGTGATGTCAAAGGATGCCACGGGGGCTTTTTCCACTGCGACCCCTTTAAGTACCAGTGTGCAGAGGGCACTCATGCCTAAGAGGCCTAGCAGCAGTGCAAGCTGATGGTGGCGTCCTGGCGGCATCCGAGCCACAACGGAAGTCGGAGTCAGCACGGCCATGGCGGTGTTGGGGCGGGGGGTGAGTACAGCAGCTCGTGTGAGCCGCAGACGCGGATGTATGTGGGAATTCCTGCTCAGGTGTTGCCTGTGAGCCTCCTCAGCCTCTCCTAGGAGGCGAGAGGTATGGCTAATGCATCCTGCTATCTATAGAAAACACAGTTAAAGGTAAGCCCTTGAGAAGCCAAAAATCCCTCTTACCTCACCCCCACCCCACAGCAGGCAGCAGTGACCTGTTTGCCATTACTGACAACAACTAGTAACGAGCCCTGTGTTACTCGAGTTCCCCCTGACCTGCCCCAAGCACCTCCTACCTCTGATGTCATCTTCTGTGACTTCATAGTGTTTGAGCTGCTGATGCATTCCCTGCCGCCTGCTGTGGGGTGAACTAAGAAGAACTTTTTCATTCCTCGCGTTTTTTTTTGTTATGTATTCATTTATGTAAGCCAAATCTGGATGTTGTGTTTGGCGGTCCACTGGTGGTCCCCATGAGCCGCTGCACTCACCCCAGACACCGGTGGCTTCCTCCCATGACGGACCGCACGCACCGGCCAGCCCCTAATTCCACTCACGGCCCTGTCGCCGTCCGCACGCCATCTGCTTCAGCCTCCTCCCGACCCCCTTTAGGCGCGTGGGCACACAGTGCACATGGATTCTTCAAGAGCCCGCAGCAGGAAAAGCCCCCCATAGCACCCTCAGATGACATCACCTGGCCCGGGATATTTAAGGGCCTCATGCGCTGCCACTCGCTGCCTCAGCAATGGGTTCTCCTGCCTTGAGCAGTGCGTGTTTCTCCTGCGTTCCCGATTGCTCCTGTTTGTTCCTGCGTTCTTGTGCTTCAGCCTTGCCCAGCCTGTCTTGTCCAGGGTCTCTTGTGTGCCTTCATCCATCCTTGGCCTGATTTCCTGATTCTGACCTTTCGCTTTGGGCCCGACCACGATTGCCTCCGCCTGGACTTGACCTCTTGCTTGGACCTGACCATGTCTGCCTGCCTCCTGGAGTTGACTACTCTTGCTTGCCGCCTGTCCCGACCCGTGGCTTGTCCCTGTGCTTCCAGCTTGCTGCCTGTCCTGACTCTGGTGTGCCCTTGGACTCTTCCTCTCTCCACCGCCCTAGGGAAGTCCTGCTGGCCACCAGGACCCAGGAGATCAAGCCGAGGGGGAGGCAGCTGGTAAAGGTGAAGCTCCAGCCTCTCCCGCTTCAGGGCGCATTCACCAGCTGTTGGCGTAGGCCTCTTAGGTTTGCCTACGAGGCTGCATCAGCTACACCACAGCATAAATAGTTCACTCCCATGCCAGTCATTGCAGTTTGCTGAGGCCATGAGATTGGCAGACTCGTCCTGGGCCTCCGCCATTGCCAGTTAGCTCACCAGCCACAACAGCAGCAAAGCCAACTGAATAAGATGGCCAATTATCTCCCCGGGATGGCCACCCATTCAGCTTCTGTGGCACCTGCTCCAGCACCTCCAGTATGGCCTGTTACTTTTACTTCCATGCTTCATTTGCCTCCACCTCCGAGGTACGAGGGGGATCCCACCAAATGTAGAGGATTCTTGAATCAATGCCAGATGCAATTTGAACTGCAAGCACCTCTCTTTCTATCTGATTATGTCAAGATTACATATATCTTTTCCTTGTTGGGCAATTCTGCACTAGCCTGGGCTTCATCTCTCTGGAAAGAGACAAACCGCTCCTAGAGGATCTAAACAACTTCCTGCAGGAATTCTGCATGATTTTTGATGAATCCAGCTGCATGCCTTCCGAGCTTCTTCAGATCAGACAAGGCTCCCGGTCTGTTGGAGAATACACAGTTCATTGGTGTCTGAGGTCCAATGGGGCAGTGATAGCTTAATAGCCATCTTCAGGCAAGGGCTCTTGGAGCATATCAAAGATGAGCTGGCTGGCCGGGATCTGCCTGATACGTTGAAGGGGCTAATCAATTTGGCCATATGCTTGGATCACAGATTTCAAGAACAGGCTCGAGAGGGGGGTCTGGCTCATCTTCCCATTCGCCTTGCCCCTTGTTTCCAGCGTCCTGTGGTTTCCAGGTGCCCCTGAGATGGCACCAGTTAAGAGGAGTCCATGCAGATAGATTGCCTCAAGTTGTCCACTGAGGAGAAGCAAAGGCATTGACACCTCAATTTGTGTCTATATTGTGCCACACCTGGGCACTTTCCAACTTGCTGCCCGGCCAAGCTGAGAAACTCCAGGACCTAGGTCGACCATGGATCTCTTCACAAATTCTAGTACCAGTACTTCTCTCATTCAGGAACATCCATGTGGATACACAAGCCTTCCTTGATACCAATGCTGGAGGCAGCTTCATTCTCTAGTTGTTGGTACATCACTATGGAATATCAACTGTTCTTTTGGACATTGTGCAAACAATCTTGATTGTTAATGGAGAACCTTTACTTGGATGTGTCACGAGGGTCACCATTCTGCTCATTTTGCAGACAGGCCTTCTGCATAGAGAGCAGATCAGCTTATATGTGCTGCTCAAAGCGATGAATGCGGACATTTTAGGCCTACCTTAGTTCATTCCGCACCAACCCCACATCGATTGGGGTACTCTACAGATCACCAGATGGGGCTCCTGCTGCTATGAACTCTGTTTCACCAAGGTCTCACCTATTGTGCACCTCGCCTGGCACCATAGCTACTGAGTCTGCCTCCGCAATACACAGAGTATGTGGATGTCTTGAACAAACAGCAGGCGGAGGTCCTGCCACCACTGTTACATCACTGTCACTCACTCAGCGCCACCCAGCAGAACGCCATTGCTCCACACAGCAAGGAAACACCGCTGCCATCATCCCTGGGCCTGCTCCTAGGCGCATGCATGCAGCACACACTGAACCTTAAAGACCCCCGCAGCAGGAAACCACATCCTTGGTACCTCCTGATGTCATCACATGACCAGGTATTTAAACCCCAGCCATGCAACTCAGAACTGCCTCAGCAATGGGTCAGCTACCCTCTAGGTAGTATGAGTTGCTGCTTCGGTGCCTTGTCTTCAGCCTGCCCAGCCTTGCCTTCATCTTCCAGCCATGTTTTCAGCCTGCCCAGCCTTGCTTTCATCCCCCAGCCTTGTCTTCAGCCTGCCCAGCCTTGCCTTCAGCTTCCAGCCATGTTTTCAGCCTGCCCAGCCTTGCTTTCATCCTCCAGTCTTGTCTTCAGCCTGCCCCAGCCTTGCCTTCATCTTCCAGCCTTGTCTTCAGCCTGCCCAGCCTTGCTTTCATCTTCCAGCCTTGTTTTCAGCCTGACCAGCTTTGCTTTCATCCTCCAGCCTTGTCATCAGCCTGCCCCAGCCTTGCCTTCATCTTCCAACCTTGTCTTCACTCTTCCAGCCTTGTATTCATCCTCCAGCCTTGTCTTCAGCCTGCCCCAGCCTTGCCTTCATCTTCCAACCTTGTCTTCACTATTCCAGCCTTGCCTTCTTCTCCCCAGCCTGCCCATTCTTGGACGGATTCCCCAGAACCGACCATAGCCTGTTTCTAGTCTACTCATACTTGATGCTTGCCTCGACCTCAGCCCAGATCACAACCATCTTTGTTTGCTACTTGCCTCAACCTCAGCCTGGACCATTACCATTCTTGCTTGCCACTTGCCTCGACCTCAACCAGCCACTGGAACTACTCTTCTGCCTATGCCTCAGTGACTGCCACTTAAGACCTGCTGGCCCTTGGAACCTGAAGGCTCAACCCAAGGGGAAAGGGGCTGGTATAGGTGAAGCTCCAACCCAGTTTCTGCAACATCTGGTCCCTGTAGGTTGCTTCAGCCTCACCCCAACACAAGGGCCCACAACCCGAACAACCACATTGCTCCTATAACTGTCCCATTGAATTTATTCAAGGAAGGTACCACCCAGGGGTAGAGTCTGCCCACTCTCTGCACCACAAACAGAGCCAATGTCCAAATATACCAAAGAAAATTTGGACAGAGGGTTCATTCGCCATTCTTTGTCATCTACCAGGCCCAGCTTCTTTTTCGTGGGGAAAGAAGCTGATTCACTACGCCCTTGTATCAACTAACGTGAGCTCAATGCAATTACCAAGAAGAACCAATACTCTTTCCCACTAATCACAAAACTCTTCAATCATCTCAGAGGGGTGCAGATACTTACCAAGCTTGACCTGTGGGGGGCATAGAATCTGATTAGGATATGAGAGGGAGACAAATAAAAGACCACTTTTAATACCAGGGATGGACACTATGAATACCTGGTGATATCCTTTGGGCTATGCAATGTGCCTGCAGTCTTTCAGTTTAAGGTCAATGAGATTTTTCAGGATCTTTTCTACTCCCATTTGGTGGTATATCTGGACAATATCCCAGTCTTTTCTAAATCATTGCAAGAACATCAAGACCATGTGAAGCAAGTCATCTAAAAGCTCCGTGAGCACCTTCATGCAAAGTTAGAAAAATGTACTTTCGAACAGATATACAAGGGCCTCACGCACTACCACTCACTGCCTCAGCAATGGGTCTCCTGCCTTGAGCAGTGCGTGCTGCTCCTGCGTTCCTGATTGCTCCTGATTGTCCCTGCATTGTCGTGCTCCAGCCTTGCCTTGCCTAGCCTGTCTCATCCATCCTTGCCCTGTCAAGCTGACTTATCCAGTGTCTCTTGTGGGTTTTCATCCATCCCTTGACCTGATTTCCTAATTCTGACCCCTCACTTTGGACTTGACCTCTTGCCTTACACCTGACTACGCTTGCTTGCCTGTCCTGACCCCAGTGTGCCCTTGGATTCCTATTTGCTCATCCACCCTAGGGACCCACCTGAGTCCTGCTGGCTTCCAGACCCTAAGGGCTAAACTCGCAGGGGGGAGGTGGCTGGTAAAGGTGAAGCTCCAGTCTGTCCCACTTCAGGGCGTTTTTACCAGCTGTTGGCCATAGGCCTCATAGGTTTGCCTACGAGGCTGCATCAACTACGCCATAGCATACAAGGCTCACTCCCGTGCCACACATCACACTGGAAAGTTTGCTAGGACGGCTCAGCTTCATATTGCTTGACTTGCTGGTATAGCTGAGCCTAAATCTTTGCTTTTTCAAATTATCTGGGGAAAAGTATAAGGTTTTTCTGTATTTGGTACCGTATCTGTGTGCAGTTTTTAGGACAAGGGTTTTTTTCCAATTATAATCTTCCCACCCTTCCTTTCACCCACCCACTCCAGCGTCTGCTTTCCTTAAATAGTCTTCCATAGGCCAGATGTACAATTAAATTAATTGATAATCTAAGTGATTGGAAATCTTTATAATAGAAATACAAGTGTCCTACAGACAAATTATATAATGACTCTTATTCAGTGGAGCTCATCAGGAAACTTAGAGCTTGCACCATCTGTCTGAAGTTCTCTGCCCTAAAAAGGAGTCTGCTGAGTTTAGATAGGAATTAGCTAAAATTAAAGGAGCCTACACAACATCCAGAAAATCTGACACCACTCCCAAAGGGAAAAAAAAAGAAATAGATGGATCACAGAGGGATCTGCAAGGAATAATTAATCTTACATGGTTTATCTGACATTTAAATCAGATAAAATAATGTCCAGGTTCATGAGAAGAGAACAGAATGTCTACACCTTTCTTGAGCTGGATAATAAATTTATGATAGCAGCACAACATAGAATGGTTTTAGATATGATAGATATTGTTTTTAGTTTGATTTAACAAAGTAAATCACTCTTGTTACAATGGTTATGAAAGCACCTGTGTCTAGCCCAAGGTTAACTTGCACATCACAAACCCACTGCCATTTAAATACCCCACTTAAAGTAATAATTTAGTCAGTTACTCTTACACTGATCATGAGTGCATGACGACGTCTCGGACTATCTTAGACTCTCTCTCACTCTCCATTGCAATTGGGTTGTCCCTCAAAGAGTCTGGCCAAAGTCCAGTCTTGTGGCACAGAGGACAGTCAGCTGGACCACAGTCCCAGGGCAGTGGACCCGAAGCTGACAGAAGCCTCTGTACGTTTTGCAAGCAGCGGACACAAACAAAGATTGGCTAGGCCTGCAAAGGCCAGCAGAATACAGAGGCATGGCAAGAAGCCGGATGGCAATCAAACACACCATGGCTCCTGGGTCCTTTCCGACCGGGGGGGGGGGGGGGAAGATACATTTTGTCAAGTCCTTAGGTTTGTGAAGTAAACAAAATAGCCCATACGTTCACTCCAGAATGGGCTTGTTCCAAAAGAAAAAATGTTTACTGCGTTACATGAGGCAGATAAATCACTTGGCAGAGTGCAAATGTGCAATCCATATAGAAGGGAAAACATCCAATACGCAGCCAATGGTTACAGACACAGAAATCTGATGCATCAGGCACCCAAACTCCCTCACCCTGTGCTCTTTAGAGATTCCGCCCCTCTGCGATTTTCCCTGTATTGTTACCTGATCCCCTTCTTTCCCAGAAGAAATGGAAGTCCTTCTCCCGGGCAGATCCAGATGAGCTCCTGCAGCCCCTCCTTTAAGCAACAAGTCTGCAGCAGGTTCACAAGTCTGGCAATCCAGCACGTAAATGCACTTCTTGAAACTAGGAGGATGCGTGGCATCAAAGTAAAACCAGTCAATATATATAGAACTTCAATTTTATTAATTTTAAGCCAGCAGGAACTATGCTTTTTTACAATATACAATTGTTGAAGTGAAAGAACCCTAACAATGACTGCATCAGGGGAACCAGCGGGTGTTCAAATCTGCAAATAAAAACAATTTCAGAATATTGAACAGTCGGCAAACACAGAAAATATTATAAATTTTAAACTCCATACAAACAGAGGGGAAAACAAGGGAAGAAGCCTACCAAACTTTAGCATTCAAAATCTACAATACAGAAAATGGACAGTTATTTAGAATAAGGGGAGGGGGGAAGGGAGAGGGGGAGGAGGAGGGAGGGGGAGAGGAGGAGGGGAAGACAGAAAGGGTAGGGAAACTGAAAGGGGGTGGTGAGAGTGTGAAAGGGGGAGAGAGTAATGAATAAGAACAAGTAAACAGAAAAATGGAACAAACCTTAAATGGAGCAAAGCTGTGGATGGGAAAATTCCACAAGGGGACCAGCCACAAAAGGCAAATTTAATATTCTGGAAGAAAAATAAAGGAAATAGCTGGGAAAAGACTAAAGGGATTAACCATGGAAATAAATAATAAAAAAAAAATGTAATGAAAATGTGTTAGAAAATAAGTTTCAGACCTGCAGTTATAGGTGAAACCGTTCTGAAAAAAACATATGCTGCGGTTTTCAGCAGCGAAACAACTCCGTTGTAGAAGGGTTTGTACACGCCATGCCGATTCCCAGAGACCGGCGCATTCAGGGCTGCATCGCCGAAACAGGAAAACGGGATCGCACGTGCAAGAGAAAACATCAGCGTGTAAAATGCAAAGCTGCTCTATCAGAGCAGTCAGAATACGGGAGTGACTCTATATTTTTGTTACTTCAGTTTTTAATTCTATCAAGAAAAAAATCAAAAATCAAAAGGGTAGATTTTCAAACCTATGTGCGGGCGCACATGTACGCCCGATTTTATAACAGGTGCGCGCATGTTATAAAATCGGGAGGCGGGGCGCACAATTGTGCACCCCCTTGCGCGCACCGAGCCTGCGCCGAGCCGCGCTGCCTTCCCCTGTTTCCTCCCAGGCCGCTCCGAAATCAGAGCGGCCTGGGAGGAAACTTCCCTTCCCTTCCCTCCCCTGCCCTTTCCCCTCTACCTTTTTCTTCTTTTTTCTTTTGTTTTAAAACTTACTTCAGCCCTGGGGCTGAAGTAAGTTGTGCGTGCCGGCCGACAGCCGTGCGGAGGCCTCTGACCCTGCCCCGCCCAGTCCCCTGGACCACCCCGCCCCACCCCTTTTTTTGCAAGCCCCGGGACTTATACGCGTCCCGGGGCTTTACGCGCGTCGCCGGGCCTTTTGAAAATCTGCTCCAGAGCGCGCAGATGTTTAATGCACGAAAAGGAGAGAAGTACGAAAAATCACCATACCCGTTTCATTAACTTTATAATGGAGAGATCGATATTCCTGCAGGAGACGGGACCCGACAAAATCAACTGTAAAAAGAAAGGGGGACAAAAGTGGAGAGTATCATCTAATTAGAATTATCATCTAATTAGAATTATCGTATCGCTTATGTAAATTAACAAAAGCTGTTCTTGCCTACAAGTCATCATGAGGCCCCTGCCTCCCTCCCATATTCCATTGTATATAGTAATTTATCTTTCGTTCTCCCCTTCTTTTTTTTCCTTCTCCCAGTTAAGGCAACCTTGTTATAATGTAACTTTTATGCTCCCTCAAAATGTTCACTTGTTGAAATGTTGGTTATAATTCTGCTTAGTTCGATGTAAACCGAGTTGATTTGATCTGTATCAAGAAAGTCGGTATATAAAAGCCTTAAATAAACAAACAAACAAACAAACAAACTAGCAGAGTGGCAAATTCTAAAACCGGAAACCTGACTTAAGGTTGGCAGTGTTTTCTGCAGCAGTGGTCTGGGCGGTACATGCTGGAAGTCGATAAACTGAGACAAGATAAAAGGAAGAAGCGCACCAAACAGATAACACGTAATCTCGGGGAACCAATCCAGAGGGGAAAAGAAAAACAAAAAATAAAACACCGAGGGGTAGATTTTAAAAAGGTTACGCGCATAAGTTATGCGCGTAGCCCTTTAAAACACCCCCCCGTGCGCGCTGAGCCTATTTTGCATAGGCTCGGCGGCGCGCGCAAGCCCCGGGACGTGCATAAGTCCTGGGGCTTTGCTAGGGGGGCGTGTCGGGGGCGGCGCGACGTTCGGGGCGTTCCGGGGGGCGTGGTTCCGACCTGGGGGCGTTTCGGGGGCGTGGCCGAGGCCTCCGAAATCACTCCCGGGCTGGGGAATCGCGCGGTGGCAGCCGACCGGCGCACGTGAGTTACGCCTGCCTGGAGAAGGCGTAACTTTTGTGATAAAGTTAGGGGGGTATAGATAGGGCTGGGGGGGTGGGTTAGGTAGGGGAAGGTGGGGGGAGGCCGAAGGAAAGTTCCCTCCGAGGCCGCTCCGATTTCGGAGCGGCCTCGGAGGGAACGGGCAGCACGCGCAGGGCTCAACGGGCAGCACGCGCAGGGCTCGGCGAGCGCAAGGTGCACAAATGTGCACCCCCTTGCATGCGCCAACCCCGGATTTTATAAGATATGCGCGTATCTTATAAAATCCGGCGTACTTTTGTTTGCGCCTGGTGAAATTAGTTCGGAAACCGGTGTCGGTTTCCGAACCAATTTCATTCCAATTTCCAACATAGATACAAGAGCACCCGGTGATCCCCAGCTCCCACTTTTCCTGTGCCTCCAACACTCCATCTCCCGCCACACACACACACATACTGTTTGTTTGCTTTTGGCCTATTTTCCAAAGAGAAGGAGATTTATGTAATCATACCGTCTGTGTGTCTGTTCCCCACTAATAACTTTCCTGGTTGCAGTTCAATCCACACCATATTTTCAGGGCATGTCCGAGGGGGACGTGAGGAGTCTGACAGGGATATGCTTCTTGGATCCACGAATACATAGATGCAATCACTGCCCTCCCCTAATCTTTTGGGGTTTGCATCTGATTCCTACCAAATTTTCAGGACATGTTGATTGGTGGGATGGAGGGTTTGTGTGCCTCACAAGGACCATGTTAGGAGTATATATCACCGAGAGATGTGTTCCACAAACACACGCATGCAATGATGCTGCTTCCTGTTCCCTTTTTTGTTTTGGTTTTACGTCAGATTCACACACATTTTCAGGAGATGTCGGTAGGGCAAAAATTAATTGGACCCGGGTAGTGTTTCTGTGAGGCCATTTAAGCATGTGTGCATGCCAGACCGCTGGCTCCGTTAGTTCTGTGCAGATCCTCTAGTTTACCTTGACTCCCTATTGGGAATCAGGCTGGTTCAGTTGCGATCGTAGGGTGATCGGAGCACACTGAGCAGTTAGAAAGCTTACCCTGCACTGATTAATGTAAAGCATTTTGAGAGCTGCCCTGCCATTCGTTAGTAGTCAAAACTATAAGCAAACTGATGGACCAACAGAAGGATAATGTACAGACAACATCTTCATTCCTCTTCCTACAATTCTCGGTCTTTCCCCTGCTTTTATTTTGTATACCTTTCCATAATAACATAGTAAATGATGGTAGAAAAAAACTGATTGGCCCATCCGGGCAGCCCAGTTATTTGCCCACACTGTTAAGGATATACCCCATGTGGCAGCCACAGTGTGTGACTACTTGTAAGATATCTCACCTTATCCAGGACAGTCTTTTGTTTTGTTTTTTAATCTTTCTCCTTTCTACGTCACCATCTTGGGTAGATGAGCATACAAGATCCCCACCTAGTTCCCTCTAGTACCCACCCTTCTCATATCTAACCATGAGGCTCTGCAACAATCCAAACAGCTGGCAACACTAGTGTGGCCATTACCTGAATGTCCAGCCTGCCTAGCCTGCCAGACAGACCCATCTACATGATCACATGTATTTCCACTAGGTCTCCTAATTACTTCTGTGCCTGCAGCCTGCCAGATCAACCTGCTAGTATGCGTCTATCCTCACAGCCTGACCTAAGTGACTGCCATTTGCTGGGTGCACTGCATGGTCTGTCAGATCTACCTGGCTACAGGAGCACCTGCATTTCCACTAGAACTTCTAGTTATTACAATACGTGCAGCCTGCCAGACAAACTGATACCATTGCAGCCTGCAAGACAAATCCAGCCCTGTATTTGCCTGCATTTTCTCAAGGGCACCCAGCATTTCATATTAACCACTTTGCCATTCATTCTGGCAGCCCCAAAACCCATTTTGTGATTCAGTCGAGTGCGGCGCTTAAATAACCATCGGCACAGGGTGCGGCAACAGCCATAAACGCCAACCGTATGTTAGGAATAATTTGGAGAAGCGTCAATGCCAAATCTGAAGATATTATCGTGCATCTGTATAGAACTCTGGTGCAACCACATCTGGAGTATTGCATACAGTTCTTCTGGGTCGTCCTGTCTCAAAAAAGAGATGTGGCAGAGCTTGAGAAGGTAAAGAAAAGGGCAACCAGAATGGTGAAAGGATTGGGGCATCTCTCACACAAGGAAAGGCTAAAACACTTAAGGGCTTTTTATCTTGGAAAAAAATAAGATTGAGGGGGGACTTGAGAGAGGTCTACAAGATTATGAATGGAAAAGAACAAAGCACACGTGTGCAATTGTTTATGCTGCCCAAAATTACTAGGACCAGGGGACTCCAATGTTTGCTGCCAAATGTGGTCACAGCAAGAAGCAATAGTAATATTCAAGAAAGGTCTGGATGCATTTCTGGAAGACAAGGACATAAACAGATATTAGGGACTGGGTGGAGGCCAAGTGGCTTCACACTTTAATAGGTCTACAGGGAGCACTTAAATATGGACTCTGGTTTTCATCCGGTGACTCTGGGGTCAGGGGGCTGGGCTAGTTGGACCATTGGTCTGATGCAATTCGGCCATTCTTATGTTCCAATTTTAAACATGTGTTGTCAGGTCATGCTTTCCCCTCTCTCTTCACTTTTAGCAACTGAGACCTATTTCTGGTTCTTTTCATTTCATCTTTTCTTCTATTCCTTTTGTCACCCCAGTCGTCCCTCGTCTCGTCCCCCCCCCCCCCCCCATTTTCCATTGCTAATTATCTTTAGCTTTAACCTCACTTCTCTCCATCTTGCTCTTCTTGGCCTTCTCTTTCTTCTTGGGCCGCTAACTTTCAAAATGGGCTGGTGCCACCTGAGCCTGTTCCCTTTGATACCAGAACCCCATTCCAGTCAGTTCTGGTCCATTAAAAAAAAAAAAAATGCCGGTTGCAGTGCATCATAAAGGTATTTCACAGAATCTTGCCAAGATGTTTTGAAGCATAAAATCTTAAGCACTGAAGCACCTGGGCCTCTTCTTCATCAGAGTTACTGAAGAGAGAAATACATAACACACTTAAAAGTGAAGTGGCCCCCTTCATGCCCGTCATTAGATTTGAGAGCAGCATCATTCTCTGTTGCCCTTGTGAAAAGTTCATTCTCGAGTGAAAGCTCTCTGTCCATCTGGCTGCCGCACCACGGAGCGCGCGCTCATCATCCCGTAATAGATAATTAGGGCCATTAACCACAGATTACACCCCAGATACATCACAGGATTGCGTTCGCTGTTCTCTGAGACAGCTATAAGCTTTACTCTGGAAATTACTGAACAAGTGCAGTCATGATTATGAAAACTGAGAAATGGAACATCCTAAGCCTTATCCCCCATTCTGTGTCTATGAAATCTTCACTTGTAAAATTAGAAGCTCAATTTAAGAGATGGGCAGAGAAGTAATCTTTATTAAGGCCAATAAAAGTTTAAAGATGTAAGGTTTTGAGACTACCGTGCTCCTTTCCTTAGGCAATATTTCAGACAATGTTAGAGCCTTGGTAACCCCAAAAGCTAGTAGCTTTACTTGGCTTAATTAAGGCATCATCTTGAGGCAGCTAGTTTGTTGGTTTTCTTTTAAGTATTGTAATTTAAAGGTTAATTTTTCTATGGCTTAAGTAGGGAACCGTATGGTTAAATTTTGGGGTTACAAGTTTACAACGCACCTATTTTTAGCCGTATTGAAAAAGGGCATTGTGAAGGGCGGGTGGGAAGGGAGACTGGCATATCTTGGTTAGGAGAGAAAAGTACACACTTACCATCTGCTTTCAATAAAAACGTTAGCTGCGTAATCTATGCACTTGCTGTGTGCTCCCACCAGAAAGAAGGTAAACTATGCACATATTTTTTTATACTTATAACCAAGGTGAAATGTCCATGGCGCCCCATTGCCAGTTAAGATGCCTTACTTCAAATTTGCCCCTTTCATTTTGCTCAGCTCACATGATAGTCCCTTTATACCACTCACTGAAAACAAATGGATAATGCTGTATGTCAAATAAATAAAGGCATTTCTGCTCGGCACAGCTGCCAGATTTTAAGAAAGTAATTAAAATGCCTCAAACTCTATGACATCTGTATAATTCTTATTCATATTACAGCACTGTTCCACTCCACCCACCTATTCTTTGAGTTGTAATATTAAGTGCAACCAGAATCATAGACATTTCTGTCTCAAACTCTCTGTTCGATACCATTAAACTAAAAGTGAAGGCATTAAGCATGCAAAACCATGCAATCCTGTTAATAGAAGGGAGGGTCACAATTAATGACTGCCTGCCCATAACATCAGGCTATGCTTTTTCCTACAAATGATGCTGATCTAAAGATGTTAATGGCGTAGGCCACTGCTTAATTTTTTTAAGACTAACAGAGCATATTCTTTACTGCGAGTGATGTAAAGCCAATATTTCAACACAATGCAGGAAACAGCTCTTCAGCTACACAACTGCCATAGCTCGAAAACCTCAAGGATGTCATCCGAGTCGTGACTCAGTAGAGTGGCACAAGATTTGAGAGTGGTTTCCGTGGCATAAGGTGACGAGAGCCAGTGATCTTGCCCAGTTCCCAGCGGGGAGGCATCCGCATTGCTAGAACCGAGCTGCCTCACAAACATTGGCATAGCTGGGACTGAATGTCTGTCAGGACCCAAGGTCAACCTGGGCGAGGACAAGGCATACAGGCGCCCAAGGCAGAAACTTGGGAGGGGATTTCTAATCCTGGATCCAGTCCCAGTGTGTTTTCTCCCTACACATCCTGCCTTCCTCCTACACCCCCATGACCCTTTACTGGCATCGGTCTCTCCTCTCCTCCCAGATCCCTTTTTCTTCTGACCCCCCACCCCACCTCCAGACCTCTTTCCATGGTACCTCTCCCCAATAACCCCTTTCCCTCCTATTAATTTATTTAACTTAATAAAATGCCCTTCCAAAAGTTCAAGGCAGTGAATAACCATAAAATAGCAAAATTCAAAGATTATCTTCATAATAAAATAAGCCACACAATAATTTGAAATAATAAATCCTATAAATAACAAATAAGTATCCTTAATTAAAAAATATATAAAGGCCTCTTTAAAAAGCCAGGCCCATCTCCCAAATAATGGACCCTATCTCTCCTATTCCTCTCACTTCATGGCCTCTCTGTGTTATGCCTCCCCCATGGCCTTTCCCTGGCTTTTCTCTCTCCTATATTCCCCCCACCCTACAGTGATTCCGCCCTCTCCTATTCTTGTCCTTGATGGCCCTTCACCCTCTTTCCTATCCACCGGCCCCTTCCCAGCTCCTCTCCCTTTCCCTAACCCCTCTCTCCCTTCTTCCCAGCTTCATCCCCACCTCCACATGCCCTTTCTGGATTCTTTCTTCCTTCCATAGCCCCTTTCTGGTTTCTTTCCTTACTCCATAATGGCCCCTTCTCAGTTTGTCCCACATCTCCAGCACTCCACTCAACTTTTTGACTAGTCCAGTCCTGCCAAAAGTGGTGGATGGAGCAGCAACAGCAAACGGAAATCCACGCCAGCATGTGCATGCTCATAGGCCTTGCAGTAAATCTGTCCCTCAGTACATAAGAACATAAGAAGTTGCATTACTGGGTCAGACCAAGGGTCCATCAAGCCCAGCATCCTATTTCCAACAGTGGCCAATCCAGGTTACAAGTACCTGGCAAGTTCCAAAACATTAAGTAGATCCCATGCTACTGATGCCAGTAATAGCAGTGGCTGTTCCCTAAGTGATCTTGATTAATAGCAGTTAACTTATCCAAACCTTTTTTAAACTCAAGAACTTATCCAAACCTTTTTTAAACCCAGCTACAGTAACTGCCCTAACCACATCCTCTGACAAAAAATTCCAGAGCTTAACTGTGCGTTGAGTGGAAAAGAATTTTCTCCAATTAGTTTTCAATGTGCTACTTGCTAACTTCATGGAGTGCCCCCTAATCCTTCTCTTATCCGAAAGAGTAAATAACCAATTCACATTTACCCATTCTAGACCTCTCATGATTTTAAACACCTCTATCATATCCCCCCTCAGCCGTCTCTTCTCCAAGCTGAACAGTCCTAACCTCTTCAGCCTTTCCTCATAGGAGGAGCTATTCCATCCCCTTTATCATTTTGGTTACCCTTCTCTGTACCTTCTTCAGTATAACTATATCTTTTTTGAGATGCAGCGACCAGAATTGTACACAGTACTCAATGTGCAATCTCACCATGGAACAATACAGGCATTAACACATTTTCCGTTTTATTCACCATTCCCTTTCTAATAATTCCCAACATTCTGTTTGCTTTTTTGACTGCCGAAGCACACTGAACCGACGATTTCAATGTGTTATCCACTATCACGCCTAGATCTCTTTCTTGGGTAGTAGCACCTAATATGGAACCCAACATTGTGTAATTATAGCATGGGTTATTTTTCCGTATATGCATCACCTTGCACTTATCCACATTAAATTTCATCTGCCATTTGGATGCCCAATTTTCCAGTCTCGCAAGTTCCTCCTGCAATTTATCACAATCCGCTTGTGATTTAACTACTCTGAATAATTTTGTATCATTGCAAATTTGATTATCTCACTCATCGTATTCCTTTCCAGATCATTTATAAATATATTGAAAAGCTTCAGTCCAAGTACAGATCCCTGAGGCACTCCACTGTTTACCTTTTTCCACTGAGAAAATTGACCATTTAATCCTACTCTCTATTTCCTATCTTTTAACCAGTTTGTAATCCATGAAAGGACATCGCCTCCTATCCCATGACTTTTTAGTTTTCTTAGAAGCCTCTCATGAGGGACTTTCTCAAATGCCTTCTGAAAATCCAAGTACACTACATCTACTGATTCACTTTTATCCACATGTTTATTAACCCCTTCAAAAAAATGAAGCAGATTTCTTAGGCAAGACTTCCCTTGGGTAAATCCGTTTTGACTGTGTCCCATTAAATCATGTCTTTCTATATGCGCTACGATTTTGATCTTGAGAATAGTTTCCACTATTTTTCCCGGCACTGAAGTCAGGTTCGCTGGTCTATAGTTACCCAGATCACTCCTGGAGCCTTCTTTAAATATTGGGGTTACATTGGCCACCCTCCAGTCTTCAGGTACAATGGATGATTTTAATCAAGGGTTACAAAGTTTAACTAATAGATCAGAAATTTAATTTTTTAGTTCCTTCAGAACCCCATACCATCTGGTCCAGGTGATTTACTTACACGGGTTTCTTTGGTTATATAGGAAGCCTATGCGGGAGGAGAGGATGGTGGTCACTGCAGTGTCTTTAAGCAGGTGTATGCTGGTTCTGAGCCCTGTGCTGATATCTCTTTGGTTTTGGGACAGCTGACGATCTCCACTAGTAGTGGACTGGCAGATGCCTCTTCAAATTTGCTTTGGGCAAGCCCATGGGGTGGGCTTGGGTCCAAAGTGGGTGGACTATGGCCCATCTGTGGCTATGTCTCTTTAAGATGGTTTATTTAGACAGAGTTGAAGCAAACTGGAGGTAAGTTTAACTACTAAACTGAAGAAATATGACCTGGGAGCCACAGAGTATATCCCCCATAAGGAACTTAAAGGTTTCAATATTGCTCTGTGGCTTTTACAACTGGAGAACAACTTGAAGCAAACACAGACTTTGTGAAAATAACTCCAAGATTTTCTCATAAGTATTAACAACTTAAATCTTGGATACTTCAACAAAATGCTGTCATCTTCAAGGAAAGAATATCAAACGTCATGAATGAAAGAGGCTTATGACAGAGTTTGATGTGAAAGCCATTGCTGACATTGAGTGCTCGTGGGAAAGCCAATTTTCAGAGCAATCTAATGCATTAAAATGGATTAACATGCCTAGGAGGACCAGGGATTGCAAACTGACTGGTGCAGCTGCTTCAGGGGCATGGTGGCTGCTATCTGTAGTGTCCCCTCCCCCTAGAGCCATGGAGAATAGGGCGGTGCTGCAATGCTGCTGTCATGGAAGGCACCATTGGGCTCTGCTAGCACTAATCCCAGTTCTGAATGTGCCTAGATTTCCCTGTCTGAAAATTGCTGTCCTCTGCCCAGCTAAACATGCACAGGGGCCTCCACAATGCACATACTTTTAGCCAGATGGCAAGGAGGCACTACTCCACGTTTAGATTGGGGAAGGAAAAACAGCATGTGTGCATGACAATTTTTAAAATATGCATGCTCTATCTTCAAACTTGGACACCCACACAAAACAGCAGGTGCAAACAGGTCCGTGCACCATTTGGTATGCAAGCATGGGGGGGAGGCACACCCAGCGGGAGGGGTCGATGGCAGAAGAGAAGAAGCCCCAATGGACCACCAGCAGAGCCCATTTCGAAGGCCAAAGAAAGGAAAGAGCGGTCTTGTGTGAGAGAGGCGTGTGAGAAAGGCAGGGAGTGTATGCAGGGCCGGTGCAAGGGTATTGGGCGCCCTAGGCAACCCTTGCGCTGCCGCCCCCCCCCCCCCCCCCCAACCTGTTTCGGTGCCAACTGTGTGCTTCTCAGGGCCACGAGCCGTAGGGGGCGCCGAAGAGCAGCCACTTGGTGCCGCAAGCGGGGCCTATCCTGCTCGCAGCAAAAACAGGTGGTGGGGGGGGGGGGGGTGCAACACTGTGTGCTTCTCAGGACTGCTCGCGGCCCTGAGAATAACAGTCTCTATTTCTGTTTGCCGCGAGCGGGATAGGCCCCGGTTGAGGCACCAAGTGGCTGCTCTTTGGCGCCCCCTACAGCTCGTAGCCCTGAGAAACCGAAGTTCGCCTAATGGACGCGCCGGTGTATGTGAGTGAGAACTTTGTGTAAGAGCATGGGTGCATGTGTGTGTGTTAGTGAGCGAGAGAGCATATGTATGTGTGAAAGAGAGAATGTGTTAATGAGAAAGCAAGCATGTATGGTGGTCTCACCCCATCCTGTTTGCCTTGGCCAATTGACATTGCGATTTTCTGCCCGTGCATCAAATGAGGAGTAAGAAACAGGCAGCGTCCACTTCCGCAGCAGAGGAGAAGAAGGAAGAGGCTGCTGCTTCTCCAGGAACCCAAGTTAGAGTCTTCTGTTAGTGCGTTTTGAAACGGGGGAGAGAGAATGAATTAGCATGTCTGTGAGAGTGAGTGATTGTGTATTTGTGTAGGAAGAAGAGATCTGAGTCTGTATGTAGGTGAGTAGGAGAGAGCTTGAGTGCAAGTGAGCATAGGTGTGAAAGTGAGTGGGCATGTGTGTATGGAAGAGGGAGAGACGTAAGTGTGTGTGTTGGTGGGAGAATGGCAGAAGTGAAGGTGTAAATGGACATGTGAGAATGTGAGAGAATGAGCAGTGAAAGTAAGTGTGAACAAGTAAGAGTGTTTATGAGAGCAAATTTGTGAGCATCCAGTCCCACTGTGCAATTGCCCTTCCCCCCCCCCCCCCCCCCCCCCCCGCTAATCCATGGTAATCTCAGAGTGACTGGAAGTCAAAAGTTCCCAGGTATGGGCATGGTTGATGCAACCTAGTAGGCGAACCCATTAGGTCCACAGGTGGTGGACACGCCCTTACTGGGACTGGAGCTGTGATTTCACTTATACGAGCCCTGTTCCCTGCAGGTTGAGCCCTTGGGTTTTAGGGTCCAGCAGGGCTCAGGCAAGTGTCCCATAAGGAGAGGTCAGGTGGAGTCAGGATATGGGCAGATATCAGGGTGGCAGCGAGTAGGCGGAGTCCAGGCTGAGGTCAGAGCAGCAGCAAGAATCAGTATCCGTTTCCAGGCCAAGATCAGGGCAGACAGAAGTCCAAAGGAGTAGTCGGTGTCCATAGCAGAGGTCAAGGTGGCAGGCGACAGAGTCGTCAGGTCCGAGGCAAGGGTCAGAGCCAGGAATCAGACAAACAGACAGGGCATGACCAGGTACTGGGACAAGACACAAACCAGACAACCAGGGCAAGGCAAGACAGGATAATGAAGAGGCAGGCAAAGAAACACCAAGGCTCAGCAAGGAGACAGAAAGGCAAAACAGAACAATGAGAAGCAACCCACACTGCTAGCAGGAGGACCTTTTGCTGAGACAATCTGCTGATAACGCGGTGGGATTAAAAACCCAGCCGCGTGACGTCATCACTGAGCGCCGGCAGTCTGTTTCCTGCCACGGGGCCTTTAAGTGTTGGTGCGCTGTGCACGCACATGCCTAGGGAGACCAAGGGGGGGCAGCACAGCGGGATGGCGTCTCAGCCGCGTTGCCAGTGTCAGAGGCTTTTGGGAGCAAGCAAGACTAGATTAGGGGATCTTCGGCCTATACCAGCCACCTTCCCTACACGTTAAGCCCTTGGGTTCCAGTGGCCGGCAGGACTTAAACAAGGGAGGAGACCTAAGGCTAAATCTGGACAGGGATCCGGAGGTGAGAGGAGCAAGCACAGGTGAAGCTGGACAGGCCTGGGGATGCAGGGCTGCAGACAAAAGCAGGACTGAAGAGGCAGGTTGCAGGGCTGTGGACTGATGTCAGACAGGACTGGAGAAAGAAGCCAGGGCGGACTTGAGATGCAAGCTGCAGGGCTGGAGGCTGATGTCTGGTGGGTCTGGCGTTCAGGCAGGAACCAAGGTCAGGGGGAGGAACACTGGAACAGTGGCACAAGACAGAGGGCAAGTTTTAGACAAAGGCTTAGGGAAGCCACAAGGCAAGCTTGGAAACAGGAAGGCTTAGGGAAGCCACAAGGCAAGCTTGGAAACAGGAAGGCTTAGGGAAGCCACAAGGCAAGCTAGGACACAGGAAGGCTTAGGGAAGCCACAAGGCAGAAGGCTGCAGACAGCCACAAAGTATACAGAAACGAGAAGGCTTTGGAAAGGCAGAAGGCTACAAGAGCCACAAGGTATACAGAGACAAGGGGCCAAGAAAGGAGCTGAGCAGACTCAATGACAAGGCGCTGAGTGTAGATGGAGGCAGGGCTAAATAGGCAGGGATTTGTTGATGTTGAGCCATGAGGTCACTGAGACTAAAGCTGAAATGAGGGTAGGCGCAGCTCCTGGAGGACCTCTGGTGGTTGGGAGGCTGCATGACAAGCAGAATCACAACAATTAGTTTCAAATATTGGGTGTTATTTAATGTGTCTGCTATTATAAAAATATTAGTGTTTGAAAAATATGTATGTTTTTAATTATTGGATGTTCTGAAATATGTATACCGTTATTAGTAAGATTTTACTATTATTATGATTAATAATTTATATTTCTTGATTTTTTTTGTTTGATATTTTTTGAGGAATGGTGGTTTCTATTTTTCCATTATTGCACTGAATACATTATTGCAGTTTCCAATTCTGTTTCTGTGTGCATGTTTCTATTTATACTTTATGGACTCTTTAGTCTGTATTTCATGAGGGTCTACTGTGCACTGAGGTGAGGTATTCTGCTGGCATGTAATTTCTGTTTAGGGATCTTTAGCAGCTTGGCTGGTTCTGTTTTAGTTCTGCAACCTACCACATAACAAGGGAACTACTCGTTATGAGGTCTTATGTGCGGGAGCCGACACTGAAGCAGTCTATGTGTTCTGACTGCTCCCCTTTGGCCAGGCTCCCGTATTTTATTCTTTATTGTTTTTTGTTTTTTCACAACAATTCTTTTTATTTTCTTTTTTGTTTTGTTCTAAAATGTCCACTGCCCAATTCTGTCGTCAGTTTAGCCCGAAAAACCGACCGAACCTGTGCCTTCAATAGTATTTAAACTTCTGAACATTTTCTGCTGAACTTTTACCGCTAAATCCGGTTAGGTTCAGGTCCGGTTTGTCAGCCCGACACGGTCCATGTTTCGGCGGGTTGCCTGCTTCAGGGGCTGCGGGAAACTGGACAGGAACTGTGGCTACCTATGGACCTAAAGATATCGCATCTATTACGTCTAAAAGAACCTTGTCCATAATACATTAAATATGTAGGTACCTCAATGGTGAGCTATATCCGAATACTCACGGTTTCGCTTCAAAATCTCATTCCTGTGAGCGACGCCTTCATGTACAACTCCGGCGTCTTGCTCTACTCAGCTGTCTAATAAGCCTTTGACGTCAAACTTGTGGGCCAATCACGCTGCCTCTCTGCGATCCTAGCACAAGCACCCTAGGGTGCTCTATTACCATGGGGATGTGACGTCACCTATAGAAAAACTGCAAAGTTTCTCCAGTAATCTGAAATTGAATTATGGTGAGGAATAGCCTCTATTTTGAAACTCCGTTGTTTCCTATATTCTGTGTGTATGTCATTCTCACTAACCGTAGCTTTATTTATTATTTTTGTAATCAATAAAAGCTGTAGAAAATATTTTTGTGTTTTATTTTATTTCATTTTGTTTGTGTATACCATGGCCGGGGATTTGTGTGCACTTGTAAGATACGTACAATGCGTCTCAGGATTTTATTATTGCCACCTGCCCCAGCCTTTTATAGGCGAGTCACACCAGTGCCCCCCGTTCAATTCTGCTACATAAAGTACCAGGATCGTGCAGAAAAGCTGTGAGTTTTTATCTGTACAGCACTACTACCTAACCATAAACACATCATCCCAAAATGGACCAGTTAATTTCTTTGTTCAGTCCCCGGGGGGCGACTGTATTCCACGTATAAATAAACCGCTGTTCCATTTGTTCTAATTTCAAATTGAGGTCCCCTCCTCTCGGATGCTTCTTGAGTTGAAAAATGACTGCCACTTTAAATTCCTGTATGGAATGTCCTATTTCCCGCCAGTGATCTACTAGCGGTGCCCCTTCAGTCTGATGTCGTAACCTACTTAAATGTTCCTGAATTCTGATTTTAATTTTTCTTGTGGTTTTGCCAATGTATACTAAGTTGCATGGACACCATAGCGCATATACAACGTTCATAGAGTCGCATGTGAAGTGTTCCTTAAACCGATACACCCTCCGTCCTGAAATGTTTAATGTGCTGCCTTGATGCATATGGCAACAAATGTTGCATTTATTGCATATACCATGTCCTGTTAAATCCGGTCTTCTAGCGTCTTCCTGTGTCCGTAGATTTGAATGAACCACTATATCTCTAAGGTTCTTGGCACGTGTCAGGGCAAACATAGGTTTCTCCTGAAAGATGGGATGTATTTGTAAAAGGTGCCAGTGTTTTAAAATGCTCCTCTTGAGGTGATTGGTTTGTGGCGTGTGTGGTAGAACGCATACTAGACTGGTGTTTGGTTGTGGTTGTTTTTTGTTTAATGTATTATGGACAAGGTTCTTTTAGACGTAATAGATGCGATATCTTTAGGTCCATAGGTAGCCACAGTTCCTGTCCAGTTTCCCGCAGCCCCTGAAGCAGGCAACCCGCCGAAACATGGACCGTGTCGGGCTGACAAACCGGACCTGAACCTAACCGGATTTAGCGGTAAAAGTTCAGCAGAAAATGTTCAGAAGTTTAAATACTATTGAAGGCACAGGTTCGGTCGGTTTTTCGGGCTAAACTGACGACAGAATTGGGCAGTGGACATTTTAGAACAAAACAAAAAAGAAAATAAAAAGAATTGTTGTGAAAAAACAAAAAACAATAAAGAATAAAATACGGGAGCCTGGCCAAAGGGGAGCAGTCAGAACACATAGACTGCTTCAGTGTCGGCTCCCGCACATAAGACCTCATAACGAGTAGTTCCCTTGTTATGTGGTAGGTTGCAGAGTTTGTGCACAAGGCAACGAGGTTGGTTGATATATGGTTCTGTTTTAGGGCATATTGGTGTTTTAGGGCCTGTGATAATATCTGAAATATTGCTTTACTCATGGCTTTCTGAGGGCCAAATCCACATCCAACACTTGTAACAATAGGACTCACTATATGGGTTCCAAGTGTCTATTTTGCAGGATTTTCTAGCTGGCACCACAGCAGTCCATGTAAATATAATATGCATATTGTTATAAATAACATTTTACTTCAGAAGACTGTACTTTGTCCTTTTTCATGTAAAGTCTGTTATTATAAATGCATACCTTTTTAACTGTGTATGTGTGTGTGCGGGGGGCACCCTTGTAAGTTTAAAAAAACTCTGAAACAGGAGTAACAGCACTGAGCTTGAATAGCAAACTAGGCTTCCAGGGTGACCAAGATTTTAAAACATGAACAGCTGCAGCCTGAATGTTCTCATCAGCAGGGGAAGGCAAACCTTATAAGCTAGGGCAGCTGCTACCTAGGCTGGCTATACTATCCTGGGTAGAGAGTGAAAAAGACGTTCACAAGCAAGGCATAGGCAATGAGTTTCCAGGGGCGTCTCTACGCAGAAGTAATTGTGTGTGGGGGGGCAAGCTAAGTATGGAGGAGGCGAGCCAAAACGACATTTCCACGTTCATGTCCACCCCCACAACATGTTCCCTTGCCTTTAAATTAGCTGTGTGAGGCAATAAGAAAAGTCCCAAGGGCCTTCTGTGCAATTTAAAAAAAACCCTGGCCAGTTTCAGTCATCCAGAATTGCATTAAAATTGTTTTGATAACCTCATTCAATCAATTCTTCTATATAGATATTAGAGTGAAGTCAGAAGTCTATACAGGAAAGAATCTCAAAATAAATCCTGCACCTCCAATTCTGTTACACAACCACAGAAACTCCCACGACAACGGACCTAGGACACTGACCCATACAACTAACCATACAAAAAATATATATATATTGAAATTCTGTGTTCACCTCATAAAAGGCAACCCCGACACAGTTCCTCCATCAGATACTGTGTGAAGTAACATAAAACTAAAAAAAATAAAATTAAATTAAATTAAAATAAAAAATTAGCAACAATATAGCAAACTTGTCATACCATAATAGCACTAACTCCAAGGATTCAAACAGTGACAACTCCACCTTTGCAAATGCCGCACTGTAAATTCTACCCTGGGCCCTAGAACACTAATATACCTCCTATTGCAGAAACAAAACACACTCAAACACATATGTAGCAAACCTGCCATACCAAACCAGCACTGACACCCAGAACTCAAACAGCTACAAACTGGCCTATGAACTGACAGCAATGTAAACATTGTAATGCATATACTACATATGCAAGAAAAGCCCAAAGGGACATCTAAATGGCAGCCATGTCCTAAGAATGGTGAAACTGCAAATGTCTCCATTATTTACAAGACTAGCCCCTGACGCAGATATTAACCCTGTCAAAACACTGTCAGTGTCGGGCAGAGATCCCCATGGCCAGCTAACAAGACTAGTTAAAACAGAGAGCTAAGAAACCTAGCGTTATAAATACCAACATTTTCTTTATACTTCTAGTCATTGGGTTGCTATGAATTCATTCATTGCAGACATAACTTTGTGGTCTTCAGTACTGCTCATATGGACTTTAAAGCAGCTATTTAGGTTTTAATTTCAAAATGAAAAAGCAAAAAAGCAAAATTTAAAGCATAAAAGTATAGCAAATGATTAAAACATTGTGGATTTGATGAACGCTAATGGCTGCTTTGCACTAAGTATGATACCAGCACAGTAGATTATCATTATTGTGCACTTTCTATTCATAAACATTTTAATGTGCCCTAGAACATCAATACCCCTCCTATTGGGACATGCAGAATAGAAAACAGAACAAGCTGGACTGCTACAGATCCCTACATAGGAACTACGCATTAGAAGAATCCCTCATCTCAGTCACACGTGCAGAACACGGACAGACCTTCACCTAATAGAGAACAAGGGGCCATAAAATAAACCAAAAACATACAGACAAAAACTGAAATGGAAACTCCAGGAAACCAGAGCCTGTGAACAATGTAGTACTGGAGAAAGAGAAACCGAAAATGTTACAGGGGCACCATGGCGTCCAGAAGTGAAGATGAGGAATTGAAAGAGTCCACCTGACATAGAGAACGTATGAGAGAGGCACCTGCCAATACCCTTTTGTAAGGTCCAGGGTAGAAATGAACTAGGCTGATCCCAGATGCTCAATCAGCTCATCCACTTGAAGCATCGGGTATGCATCAAGATTTGAGACCTCGTTGACCTTATTAAAGTCACTGCAAAATCTGATGCTCCCATCTGGTTTCGGCACCTGTACTATAGGCGAGGACCAGTCACTGTTAGATGCCTCTATAACTCCGAGCCAAAGCATCTCCTTCACTTCAGTCTCAATGATGTGGCACCTGGCCTTGGGGAATCTGATAGGGTTGTTTCTGCATGACAACTCCAGGAGGTATAATGATGTCATGCTGTACAAGGTGGGTTCAACCTGGTAGGTTCAAGAAGATCTCTTTGTTTTGCTCTACTAGCTGATTTACATCAGTTGTCTGTGCGGTGGAGAGTTGCTCTCCAAATGGAATCTGGGTTTGGTCAACTTCAGGTCCATTCTCTGGACCAAACTCTTCTTCCTGCACCATTCTGCACACCAGTGCCTTCCATTTCTTCAGAATATTTACGGGGTAGATCTGAGTTTTCTTCCATTCATCCAACTGAGCTATTTTATGATCCACTGGACCAGTTTTCTCTAAGACTTCATATGGACCTTGCCAGCATGCTAATAACTTGCATTCTGAAGGTGGGAGAAGGACAAGGACTCAGTCCCTTGGCTGGAATACTCTTTGAACCATGGGACATGTCTGTGTGTGAGAGAGACACAGAGGAAGTGTGTGTGTGTCTCACACACACACACACATGCTCCCTCTATTTCTCACCAAGGACGTATGTGTGTTTATGAGAGAGAGGGAGCATATTTTGTGTGTGTGTGTGTGTGTGTGTGTGTGTGTGTGCATGCGTGCCCCCAGTATACAATAATCTTAGGATTGTACCTGTCTCACACACACACACACACACACACACACACACACTTCCTCTGTGTCTCCCTCACACAGACATGCTTCTTCCATCTCTCTCTCACATACACACATGCTTCCTCTGTATCTGTTTCACATGCTAACACACAGACACACATGCTTTTTTCTCTCTCTCTCATGCACACATGCAGACAACAAATGAACTGGAAACCACAAGCCACATTCTGTATGCAGTGCAACAATGGAAAAGCAGAAAATCACTATTCCTCAAAACAATACAATCAAGAAATATAAATCAATCAGAATAGTAAAACCATACTAAAAAAATATACATTTCAAAACAGCTGATGAATAGAATATTCAATAATTAGAAGCTCCTGTACAAATTTTTTAAAATTTCCTAAACATTGATAAAACATTTCAAAACTGCAGCCATCAAATAACACCTAGTAATTAAAAGTAATAAGGATTTTAAAAATCCCCCACTCTCCATACCTGTCACCCTGAGATTGTTGTGAACTGAGGTACATACACACACAGAGATACAAACAAAACATGCTCCTTCTGTCTCTCACTCACATACACGATTGGTGAGAGACAGAGGGAGCTTGAGTGTATGTGTTGTGTGAAAGAGGCAGACACACATTTCCTCCATCTCTCTTTCACACATACACACTTCCTCTGTATCTCTTTCACGATTCCTGTCTCACCCAAGCACACACACACACACACACACACACAATGCTTCCTCTCTCTCACCCCCACCCCCTGCACACAGGTACCCTCTCATACACACACCCAGGCACCCTCTCACACATACGTGCCCACAGGCACCCTCTCATATATATACACAGCACACACACACTCACTCTTCTATACACTCACCATTTCATATACACACAGGTATCCTCTCATACACACCCACACATCCTCTCATACATACACCCTCTCAAATACACACACACACACACACACACACACCCTCATATACACACACACCAGCACTTACTCTCACAGGCAGGGCCGGTGCTAGCATTTTTGCTGCCCTGGGCGAACAATTACTGTGCTTCCCCTTCTCATTTGTTTAACACAGAATACCCCACCTCAATTAAACATGCAGAACACAGACTCATTCTCACAAAATACAGAATAAAGAGACTATAAACTAAAAACAGAAACTGTACCAGAAACTGCAAACCGCAACAAGCCAGACTCTGAATGCAATGCTGCAATGGAGAAACAGAAACATCACCAGTCCTCATAAATCATTCATCAAACAATAAACTTAAGGAATATAAATCAATCATATTAGTAAAACCATACTTGGAAATATTCTTTTTATAATGATCTAAGGAATAATTAAGGGCTCATATAAAATTTTAAAAATTTCCCAAACAACAATAAATTATTTCAAAATGGCAAACACGGACATCCAATAAGTTAAACTAATAAGTATGGAAAATTCACCACTCTCCATACCTGAAAACATTTTATTTCCAGTCATCCTGAGTAAGGCATGGATTAGTGAGGCAGCACACATTTTCTTCACACACACACACATATACCCAGGCAGGCTCCCATTCACACACACACCTCCCAGAAAGGTTCCCATACATACACACATACACACCAGACAGGCTCCCACACACACACCCCAGACATTCCTACCCCCCCCACCCCCACACACATCCCAATCAGATGTACACAGAAATACACACACATACATCCCAGACAGATTCCTACTCCCCCCCCCCCACCCCCCACAAATACATACACATATCCCAGTCAGGTTCTCATGCACACAAAAAATACACACACACACATATACACCAGACAGGTTTCCATACACACCCACACACCCCATTCACATACACACAACCCTCCAGACAGTCTCCCATTCACATAACACCTCCCCCCCCCCCAGTCAGGCTTTCATTCAAATACCACCCCCCCTACCTCCAGTCAGGCTCTCATTGACCCCAGTCAGGCTCCCCATTCACACACACCACACCCCAGGTCAGGCTCTCATTCAAGTACACCATATCCCCACACCCCAAAAAGACTCTCATTCAATCGTTCATTCATTCACAAATACACACATACCACTGGGAGCCATTCTGCTGCTCTTCCTTGTGTGCCAGCCCATGCGCTATGCTGATCTCGTGTATCCCTCTATGCTGATCTCGTGTATCGCAAGATCAGCATAGAAAACTGGCACCGAGAAGGACTAGGCCAACAGGCTACTTCTTCTTTCTTCAGCCGCCGATGAGATGGGGTCCACTGATGGCCTCACCGACCGATTCCTCTTCCAGGCCGCCAGTGCAATGAATCCACCGGCGGCCTTACGGGCCTCTCCCTGCTCCTGCACCGTTTGCACACCCAGTGGCGCCGGGCTTGCTCACAGGGCCAGTCTCTCCCTTCTTCGGTTGCTGGTGCCACCGCAGGGCCTCTTCATCCGCCGGCCTCGGGAGCACCAGCGGTAATGCTGGGCCACCAGCCTCTGCCCCTGCTGCAGGTCCTTGCTTTTTCTGGTGGGATTTCCCCTGCCATGTCACTGGCCATGCTGCTGCAGGACCTTCCTGCTGGTGGCAATGGCACCCCCCCCCTGTTGCCACCTGGAGTGGACCGCCCCCCTCACCTCTCCCCTCCTTTGTCTGTTGTACACTCTTAGCCTTTTTGTAGCTGCACATTTCAGGTTTTTTCTAACTATTTTTCTCATTTTATCAAAGTTTTTTTTTTGAAAGTTAAGTGCCAGAGCCATGGATTTTCTTATTGTCCTTCCAATCAATAATTCAAATGTTATCATGTCATGATCACTATTGCTGGAACCAAGCAGCCTCCTCCCTTGACCAACAGCCTTGGACAGACTTCCCCAATTGGAGAGGCTGGCATCCATAGTAACCACTGTCCAAGAAGAAATGTCCAAGTCCACTCCCTGCCACAGGGTCTCTGGAAGGAGCCACCAGGCTAGACTGGACCGAGTGGTCTCTGGAAGGCGAAGAGGCAGCTGGAACTGTTCAGACATGGGGCCCCAGCGGAAAAGCAAGGCAGATTGAAGAGGTCTCATATGAGAGAATGCCCATGGAACCAACTCCAAGATGGACACCATGAATCCAAGGACCTGCAAGTAATACCAAACTCGGTGTTGGTGTTTGAGGTAGTTGTGGGTGGATCCTTGGGCCGGTGGCAGATGACCACGCCCCCGGGGGAAGATCCCGAGAGGGACCACCGGTCAGACTCAGAGTATGGAGACAGACACACACTAGTTCTTTTATTAAACAGTATATTGAACCACCAGAGGTGGCAGTAGTGAGCTGGAAGTGCCTGGCAGGGCTGTAGTCCCTCAGGTACTGGAACAGCGATCCTGGATAACTGAGCTGTAGAGAAACTGAATGTAGTGAGTAGGCAGAGTATGCAGAGTTCAGGAACAGAACCTTGATGGTAACACTCACACAATAGTCTCTAGAAGTAGTCCAGATGTTGGAATGAGTTAGGCCCTTGAGGAGCGAGTACCTGGTTCCAGGGAAAGCTCTGAGAGAGAGAGAGAGTAACTCACTGGTGTAGTAGGCAGCGATGACTTCCAGGCAGAATAAGTATTCAGCAACCAGTCCGGGAACATGGGTCCTCGAGAAGCGAGCACCGATTCCTGACTGTGACCTGAAAAACAAAGAGAGAGCGAGGCCCCCGAGGAGCGGGTACCCCTGTTATGTCTGAGGAGGCAGAGCAGCTTAGGTAGAGAACCCTTCCTTTGCTAACTCGATAGTTAGTGATTTCTGAGACCTTATATATCCGGTACGGATGACATCATCTCAGGGGGACCCCCTGAGGTTCGCGCCACTGCTGGTACATCAGTCGGGGCTGCGCCCTTAGGCTCTTGTGAATCATGGCAGATTGCAGCGTCGCGTCGAGCCGCTCCGGGGACGCCGGGAGCAGAATGACGCCACGGCAGCCAACTTTCCACTTGAGCAAGAGGAGGTAAGGAGGGCGGAGTGGAGACGTCGAGCAGCGACGGTCGCAATACTAGGGGTAAACAATTGGCTAACAAACTGCGGACCTGAGTTTGCAACTTGGAGATCCACTCCAAAACCTTCCCATGCTTGGTATCGAATTGCGCTTCCCAGCATCTGGGAAGGGTTCAGGTGCCTCTTAGCCAGATTGACGATCCACCCCAATGAGCGCAGACATCGCAGGACCAGCTCAACCAAAGCTTGGCAGCGATCTTCCGACTTCACCCAAATCAACCAGTCGTCCAAATAGGGGTGCACAAGGACCCTCTCTCTCCGCAGGCTCGCTGCCACCACCACCATCACTTTGGTAAAGGTTCTTGGAGCCGTGGCCAGACTGAAGGGGAGAGCACGGAATTGAAAATGCTCCCCCAGAATCATGAACCTCAGATACTTCTGATGACTGGAACGGATCATGATGTGCAAGTACGCCTCCATGAGATCCAGAGATGCCAGGAACTCCCCTCTGTATACCGCAGCGATCACAGAACACAGGGTCTCCAAGCGGAAGCGAGGAACTTGCAGGACTTTGTTCACCTTTTTCAAGTCCAATATGGGCCAGAAGGTGCCCTCCTTCTTTGGCACTATGAAGTAAATGGAGTAAGAGCCTCTTCTTTTCTCTTCCCGGGGCACTGGAACCACTCCACCCAGATCGTGGAGATGTCGAAGCGTATCCCGCACAGCTCTTCGCTTTTGCTCATACGAGCAGGGGGATACCAGAAACCTTTCCTTTAGAATCCGAGGAAATTCTAACGCGTAACCATGTTTTATCACATTTAAGACCGACTGGTCTGACGTGATGGTGGTCCACTGCTCATAAAATAGTGTCAGCCGACCTCCTATTATTGGAACTGAGGAGTGGACCGGCGTCGCTTCATTGGGAAGATTTGGCTCTGACTGCACCCTGGGTGCCTTCCCTGCCAGACTGCCGGCTATGAAAGGACTGACCCCAGGAGTGTTGCTTGCCCGAAGGCTGCCTTGAAGAAGAGCCTGATGACCTGGAAGCCCGAAACTTGCGGTTATCCCGGAAATGAGAGCGCTGAGATGAGGAGTTTCTGGACTTCGGCTTATCCTCCGGCAACTTATGTACTTTGTTCTCTCCTAAAGACTTAATCATCTTCTCCAAGTCCTTGCCGAACAGCAACTTCCCCTTAAAAGGCAGGGAATTGAGCTGAGCCTTGAAAGCCACATCCGCAGCCCAATTCTGTAACCACAGGAGTCTGCGGGCAGAAACCGCGGATATCATGGTCCTGGAGGAGGTCCGAAGCAGATCATACAGAGCAACTGCACTGTAGGCTACCACAGCTTCCAGCTGCTCCCGCTGGCGAATGTCAGTATCCGATAAGGTCCTGTCCTGTTGCAACTGTTGAACCCAATGAAGTCCCGCTCGCAGCATAAAACTGCTACACATGGCTGCACGAATGCCTAGGGCCGAAACCTCAAAAATCTTCTTGAGGTGCGCTTCCAGCTTCCTATCCTGAAGGTCCTTGAGGGCCATAGCCCCAATGACTGGAATGGTAATCTTCCTCGTAACAGCTGAGAATGAAGCATCCACCTTCGGAACTCTGAGCAAATCCAGGGTGTCCTCAGGCAGCGGGATTAACTTATACATAGCTCTGCTGACCTTCAACCCCATATCTGGAGTGTCCCACTCCCGGATCAACAAGTCGGTGACTGATGCGTGGAAGGGAAAGTACTTCTCAGGCCCACCATGACAGGATCCACAGAGCCCAGCTTACTGACCTCTTGAGGGCACTCAATACCCAGTTCCTCCAGAACCGCGGGTATCAGGGGGACAAATTCTTCTCCAGAGATGGATGATTCAGCGCCTGGTCACCCAAGACTGGATCCGCTCCTGGAGGGTCCTGGCCTGGCGAGTCCTCCGGAGCCGAAACCTCAGGAGAATGCTCTGACATGGGTCACGCCACTGAGGCCCCTCGGGGCCGCCCGGATGTCATGGCCTCCGACTTCTGAGGAATTCTGGGCTTCTAAGCTGGCTGGGAGGAGAATCCATTACCCCCTGGCTCTTCGCCGATCTCCTAGCCTTGAAGGTCCTATGCAGCAACAAAACAAAATCAGAAGAGAAACTGAAAGAGGAATCTGATTCTTCTCCGGTGTCCCCTAGTCTTCTGCAGCGGACATATTAGGCACTGGACCCGCCCCGGTGGCCCCCGCCTGAGGAGACAACACTGGCAGGAAATCTCTCTCCCTCCAGCGGTTTGCAGGGGAGATCAGAAGGCTGCCAAAATGGTCTCCGTTCCCGCGCTGAGGGGGAAGGGTTCCCATGAGGTCTGCCACGACTGAGAGCCGCCCAGGCTCCCGGCGCTTGGATGATTTTTCCCCCGATGTGTTCCCTGATGTCCCTTCCTTCCGGGGAGGCATCTGGAACAAAGCCTGCCACACGTGTGACACACGCAGACATCCCCACAGGCCGAACATGCCACGCCCTGTGGCATCAGAGGGGAATACCAGCAAGCAGCTGAGCCAAAAAAAAACGGCACCGGGACTGGAGCACTCTAGACCAAACCGCCGAAAACGCCTGCACTGCCTCAACTAAGCGCATCAGCTCCCGGAGGGAAGACAGAGAAACTGCTCTACTTTTTTTTTTTAAAACAAAACTTTAAAGCTAAACTTCCCTGAAGGCAACAGGCTCTGCTGAGGTCCCGTAAGATGAGTGAGCCGGGATCCCCGGTTTCACCCGATCCCGGCTGCCAGATGGAGAGCTCAAAAGGTCCCCAACTTTCTGCTCTGAAGCCTCGGATACCAGGGGGGATGGTCCCACCAGGTCCTAACAACTCACTGGGAGGCAGTAGAAAACTCACTGTAAAGTGAATCTGGCTTTTTTTTTCTATTTCTCTGGACTGCAGGCGTTGCAGCTCCACCATCTGCTGGAGACAGAGAAATACTGACGAACTGCAGGTAGCACCTCAGGGTAGCACCATCTGCTGGAAGGGAGGCAAAACCCAGCTGACAGGAAACAGAGAGTAGGATTAAATGGACAATTTTCTCAGTGGAAGGGAGTGGGCAATGGAGTGCCTCAGGGATCTGTATTGGGACCATTAGTTTTCAATATATTTATAAATGATCTGGAAAGAAATACGACGAATGAGATAATCAAATTTGCAGATGATACAAAATTGTTCAGAGTAGTTAAATCACAAGCAGATTGTGATAAATTGCAGGAAGACCTTGTGAGGCTGGAAAATTGGGCATCAAAATGGCAGATGAAATTTAATGTGGACAAGTGCAAGGTGATGCATATAGGAAAAAATAACCCATGCTATAGTTACACAATGTTAGATTCCATATTAGGTGCTACTACCCAAGAAAGAGATCTAGGCGTCAGAGTGGATAACACATTGAAATCGTCGGTTCAGTGTGCTGCGGCAGTCAAAAAAGCAAACAGAATGTTGGGAATTAATAGAAAGGGAATGGTGAATAAAACGGAAAATATCATAATGCCTCTGTATCGCTCCATGGTGAGATCGCACCTTGAATACTTTGTACAATTCTGGTTGCCGCATCTCAAAAAAGATATAATTGCGATGGAGAAGGTACAGAGAAGGGTGTCCAAAATGATAAAGGGAATGGAACAGCTCCCCTATGAGGAAAGACTAAAGAGGTTAGGACTTTTCAGCTTGGAGAAGAGACAGCTGAGGGGGGATATGATAGAGGTGTTTAAAATCATGAGAGGTCTAGAATGGGTAGATGTGAATCGGTTATTTACTCTTTCGGATAGTAGAAAGACTAGGGGGCACTCCATGAAGTTAGCATGTGGCACATTTAAAACTAATCGGAGAAAGTTCTTTTTCACTCAACGCACAATTAAACTCTGGAATTTGTTGCCAGAAGATGTGGTTAGTGCAGTTAGTATAGCTGTGTTTTGAAAAGGATTGGATAAGTTTTTGGAAGAGAAGTCCATTACCTGCTATTTAGTTGACTTAGATACTAACCACCGCTATTACTAGCAATGGTAACATGGAATAGACTTAGTTTTTGGGTAATTGCCAGGTTCTTATGGCCTGGATTGGCCACTGTTGGAAACAGGATGCTGGGCTTGATGCATCCTTGGTCTGACCCAGTATGGCATGTTCTTATGTTCTTATGTCTGGATTGATCCAGGTACGTTAAGGGAACAAAGCTTCAAGAACCTCAAAACGTGGTTATTTCAAATGCCTATAATCTAACTTAACCTTCTGAAATCATTACTTGCTTCTAATGGACAAACTCAATATGAACTTAACTACAAAACTCATCACCTCTTTCATTCCAACCAACCCCAAAATAAATGTAATCAGAAACATCCCCTCTACACTCCCTTCTTTACATCCCTCCAGCACCTTTTGTTATAATTGCTCCCTCACCCCTGCTACCCCATCCCTTCAGATCTCTCCTTCTTGTGGCTGCCTCAGTCAGTGTATGTGTCTTTCACCTAAATTGTGCTTATGTCCAAAATGTATGAAATATGAACATATCAAGTGAATTTAATTGGTATCTATAATATTTATGTCATGATGTAAACTGTTGTGATCTTCATTTGGAACGACAGTTTATAAAATGGCTAAGTAAATAACTAAATAAATAGAACATACAAGCAAACACATTCTTCATACTCCATTTCTGCAGGGGAGCCATAACTAATATACACCTGGTCTGCTTCATCAGGTCCTAGAAAATAGGTGGCAGAATGCCCATTCTGGATCATTCTGCCAGAAATGAAACCCTGGGCAACAGACACAGTAAAGTGTTTGAATTAACAAGAGTTCAAAACGTGTGCGCAGTAGCGACATTCATCAATTCCTCTTCTCTTCCCTGCAGAATAGGAAGGTAGTGCTGGATTAGGGAGCAGGGTGGCTATTCTCTGCTTTGGAATCACCCCCTTCCACCTCTTCCCTGCACAACAGGAGGGAGCTGAAGGGCTGTTCTCTGCTTTGTCTGCTCTAGGCTCACCCTCTCTCCTCTTCCCGTTGCAGGCTGTCAGGAGGGGACGTGCTGCAGCCGAACACCCCTGCTGCTTTGCCTCTTAAACCTGAAAAGAAGTGGTGGAACTGCATTCTGGCCATTCCCCCACAAATTAAGCCCTGAGGTGGGCTGCTGACGCTATGATGGCTCTTAACATAAGCCTTGACGTGGCTTACCAAATGCAGGCCTGCCTAGGCTTAACAGAAAGAGAGGCAGTCTGCTAGCCAAAGGTAGCCTTGAACTACCTTGGTTATGGTAGTTCAAGGCTTAATGGTGTCAAACTAACAAAAAGCTGGGTAGACTATCTAAGACCATCAGTCTGCTCTAGATAGAAGACTACAGCTTTCCTGCATTCCAAAGTGCAATCTCCATTCACCTTTGTGAGCTCAAACACAACCCTGGGCGGAGAACTAAGATGTGGGTGTATAACTACCATAATGTGAAAACCTTTGGGAAACTGTGCGCTTGTGAGGTGACACAAGCGTCACAAAAAGCCTCAGTGACGCAATGGGGAACCGGAGCAACGGCAGCCACCAATAGGGAAAAAGGAAAATCAGACAAAAGAGCGCGGGAGAGTTCCACCCACCCCCAAGGGCTCCTCGCGTCCAGCACGGCCGCGGTTACCAGGCAACGCGTCCCTGGGAAGGCCTCGCGCCCACCTTGCCAGGAAGCGCGTGCGCGCCTGCGGATCCAACACAACGGCCGCCGGCGCATCGTCTTGAGTCGGCCGGGTCCCCGGCGGCTTCCTCACCGCGTGGCTCCGACGGGCATGGGCGGCGCCGAGATGGGAGATGAAGGGCGCGCCTCGCCCTTGCTACACCTAGACCTGCACAACTTCGAGGAGCCGGTGAGCCGCGGCAGCCGCTACGTGCTGACCAGTCCCCGTTCGCTGGAGGCCTGCGCGCGCCTGGGCGTACGGCCCGTGCAGCTGCTGCACAGGTCCCTGCAAGAGTTCGTGCACGGACTTCCGGCCGCCTCCTTGCTCGGCGCCGTGCGGCTGTACGAGGAGGCCGAGAAGGAGCGGCGGAAAAACCTGCACCACTGCCAGCTGGAGAGGCAGAAGCTGCTGCGGGAACGGGAGCAGGCGACCGCACTTTCTCGCGGCAAAGTGCCTCCCGCGCCGGCAGGCAGCAGGTTCACCGCTGAAGACCCAGAGTACCGGAGGGAGATCCTGAAGAGCGAGGCATGGCTGAGGGGCCCGAACAGCTTCACGCATTGGGGCGAAGTGCCGGCAAAGAAGGCCGACGGTGGCCAGGAGCCCGGGAGCTTCCGTCAGGTGGTGGGGAAGAAGAGCTGGAGTTCGGGCGACCTGAGTGCCGCCCGCAGGCAAGCGCTGCAGCTGGCCCGGGACGTCGAGAGGGAGGCGCGGGTCTCGCTGCCGGCCCGGGACCACAAGATCGCCGCCCTGATGCTTGCCCGGCATCAGGAGGAGCAGAAGAGGCAGGAGAAAGGGCTGCAGACGGCCCGGGCCTGGGAAGACCTAAAATACGCCAAGGCCCGGCTGGAGAGAGACCTCGAGGAGACCTGGAAAAGGCCGCAAGAACAGCCCAAGAGCGGGAGGAGAGGGGCATCCGAGAAGGCCAAATCTGAAGCCCAGAGGAGGAAGCGCTACCGAGACTACGTGCTGCAAGAAAAAGAAAACGTCGACAAGCTGGCCAGGGAGCAGAAATGTCATTTGCTGCAGACGAGGCAAGCCTTAAATACCAAAATACTGAAAGACATGGAAGAAAGGCGAAGGATTCAGGGGGACAACGAATACGAAAAGATCCGCCAGTTCTACCTGAGGCAGCAGGCAGTGGACCAGATGAAAGGCGAGGAGATTACCAAGAGGATGCTCTTAGATGATAAACTCCAGAAAAGCAAAGAGGCCTACGAACTCCAGACAGAAGAGAAGAATAAGGAACTGAAAGAAAAAGCCGCTAAAGAACTAGAGCAAATGACCATGGCCAAAATCCGAGCAGAAATACAAGAAGAGCAGCAGAGGAAGCACAAGGAGCTGATGCTTCAAAGGACCAACATGAAGATCCAGCAGGCCAGAGAGTCTGTGATAAAAATCATACAAGAGAAAGTGGGAAGAGTAAGAGAAGTTAACGCTCAAAAAGAAAAGACCCACAGCTTCCTAAAACAAAGAGTTGATGAACAGGAAGAATATTACAGACGGGAAATGGAACAGATGATAAACTGAAGGATAAAAAGAGTGATCAAATTCTGAAGGAGAAAGAGGCCATCCTGGAGGAATCGAGAAAAATAGCCAGGGCCTCCTTCAAGATGAGGGAGAGGGTGAGAGAGAAGATTAACAGCAGGCCCTTTAACCAGATGGTACTGGAGGCCCAGCTTAATGCAAACCTGATCAAGTAGTTATGAGCTGCAAAAGAACAAACGCAAATTCAGACATCCTCAGAGAAAATAAAGGATTTTAGTAAATTGTGATTCTCAGGCTCAGAAGCACATGTCCTTATAGGTTTTATTTGAGATGCAAATTATCTTCAGATGTGGCCATGTGGTACACATCTTATTTATTTTTGTATGCTACAGCTTTAACTCCCAATGTCTCGAAAGTATATGGTTACAGGTCACTCATTTTAATATGAGACAATTGAAACCTTGCTTTGTCAAATTAAAAAAAAAAAAAAAAAGGCGTTGAAGGAATATCTGGACTTAACCACATTATCGACCAAAACAAGGATGTGCATTAAGGCTGAGTGTCTACCCTTTCTTCACCTAAGTTTGTGGAATATATGGTTTCTAACATAACTTAAAA
Source organism: Rhinatrema bivittatum (assembly GCF_901001135.1). NCBI lineage: Eukaryota > Metazoa > Chordata > Amphibia > Gymnophiona > Rhinatrematidae > Rhinatrema > Rhinatrema bivittatum. Next base: position 36,120,960 of record NC_042617.1, on the reverse strand, counting down.
TTCAGTAGCCTGCATGCAATATGCAAACATAACTTGAGGATTAACTAGCTATCTTCAAATAATGTTTAAAATATGTTGGAGAGCATTTAAATTTTAAATGTCATGGCACAGAAACACCACAATAGTTATAAGGGTACTTCTGTTTTAACAGAAGTATTTTGTTTTTTTACCATGAAAAATTATCAAAATCAAGGGGTCAGTCTGAATCCTTATGTATCTGCCAAATTCCAGAAAAAAATGGCTTAGGAGGAGGCAAAATGTTAAAATTATTCAACATGGGAAAAAAAAACTTATTTAGCACAGAAATTGCTGAACTTAAAATATTTCACATCCCATTTAAGCATATCCCAAATCATATGCCTTTTGAGATTCTTGAATTTTAAATTTATGGGGTTTGAGAAACTTTGGGTGCACACATACACAGTAAAAATACCTAATTGTCACCCACTGGCAAAGTTCTTGCCATGGAGTAACTGTCGACCAGGTATCATCACAGACCTCTGATGCACAGGGTGTCTTGTCAGTGTGAATGTTCGTGATGATTCAGTATTGCTATGGACTTCAGCAGTAATTTTTAGTGCTAATACTCATACTGGCAGAGTATTGGGTTTTTATATCTCCACTGACAAACCTGTGCAGCATGTGGCAGCCTTTACTGCTTTGGCCTGAAGGAGTTGACGTACCAAGGCAAAGCTAGGCCATGAAGGGCTAGTTAATTCCATGGTTGGAAGAACCTCTGCGGATGCAAATGCACATAGTAATGCAGTGTCATTATAGTGAAAAATACAAACGTTTTGCAGATTTATTTTGTGTTTTTTTTATACCGAAGTATTAGTGTTGGCCTTCACTCCGATTTACATTTACAAACAATGAATTACATAAAAAGATATTTATAGCATTCTGGAATTGCTGTGAACCCTAATACCAAACCTATGGAGATGTTCATAGGGGTACAGTATTGTTAAGTATAAAGTTAAACTGGGATTCTTTCACAATTGGTAGCATAATGCTGACCTGTACAACGCCGAAGTCCAGGGCATTGCAGCCTAGATTTGCCGAAGGTCCAAGATGCCATCTTCTACAGCAGTGGTTATCCTCCCTGGCCTTGTGTTGAGGAAGGAGGGCCATGCTGAGGTTCATCATGATACATTAATGCTGTGAATCCCACTATGATTTCTAATGTAGACCTATGTAAATGTTTTTAATGAAACAGTTTCATGATACTTAACTCTTATTGATGCTCCTGTGCCACTATTTTGTCCCTTTCGGGATCAGTGTGGACACCAGTGCCAATGTTTAGGGCAGATTGATTTCTCCGTAAGCTTCTATATGGATTTAGGCTTGTTTTTTTTCTTAATTGTTACATTGATACAGAGAGTGAGAAACTTAACATTTTTAATTAAGCAGGGCTGAAAAAAATCCCAGGAGCCAGATCACTTTGGCCTCTCCAATGTGGCACCTGTTGCCTAAAATTTAGAAAGGAAAAGAAGCAAATATTTAAAAAGTAAACTAAAAAAGAGCAATAGGAGAAAACAAGACATTCTACCCAGAACTAAAGGAGATTACTTTCTAGGATACGTTTGTCTGTGATTTGTGCATATGCATGGATCAAAAAAAAAAAATCTGCATTATGGTCCTCATCTCTTCCTGAAGGTTTGATGCAGACAGGACACCAAACCACAAAACCTATTAGAGGCACACACAGACAAAATGATCTAATCAGCTTTCTTGTCCTTCAGAAGGAAGGCTAAAAAAGCAAAAGGACTGATTTACTAAGGCTTTTCTTTCATTTTGTATCTATGAGGGAAAAAATGCTTAGTAAATGAGGCCTTAATGAGCAAAATGGCAACAACAAAATAATTCAGCTGGCTTCTGAACATTTATGACCTGCACCTTAAGTTTTCTAAATTTGTTGCCACCCCTGGAATTAAGCATCATGGGTGGTTTGTGGCAAGAAATGGGTTATTTCTTCATGGACCACCTTGTATGTCGCTGTTTTTGGAGGTAACTGTGATTTGACATTTGTTTTATCGCCCTGCTGTGATTTTTAAAGAAGCAGGAGGAAATCTGCCAGGCGAAAAACAAAATATTGTATATACAGTGTCTTACAACAGTCCTCACAGCCTTGTACATTTTTCATGAAAATGCAAATCAAATTGTATTAAAGTAGGCATTTTTTCACTGTTCTACACAACATTGTGAAATAGCAATTACAGAAATATTACAAAAGTAATTAAGAATAAAATACCCAAAATTCTTGAGTCCATAAGTCTTCACGCCCCTTGACTCAATTTGCGCTAGAATCCCTTTTTGCAGCAGTAATAGCCATTGGGAATGTGCATTTGTTAGTTTTTGGATGTCCATTTGTTTTGTGCATAAGCGCATATATAACAGATGGATGAGTGTATGCACAAAACGAATGGTATGCATGTCCATTAGATGTATACCATTTGTTGTGCGTTCATTCGTTAGATACGCAATAAGTGTCCAAATGACTGAACATACATCCCTAATTGCCATGAGTCGTTTAGGGTAAGTTTCTACCAAATTTGTACTGTACAGTAGGATGGAGTGGTTTTTGTCCATTCTTAGCAGAAGAGTGAAGGTGCTTTCAAGATCATCCAGGGCTAATGCAATGGTCTTAGGTACCCTAAGCAAACTTTATAGCCTTGCACACTCCCCCTCTCTCCAGTCCTCTTCCATTTATAATAGATTTTACATGAACATTCAAAGTAAAGTCTTATGAGGTAAAAAAAATATCACTATGTATATATTTACATGCACCCTGAAAAAAAGACACAGAACCCATATGGTATATGATATATGTTGAGTGTGGGCTTAGCTCTGAGAAAGCCATGTGTAAACTGAATTACAGTTACAATATCATAATCCTCCCATACCAAAACAGCACTAATTGCCAACCCACAAATAGTAACAGCTCTACCTATGAAAAGGCAATACTGCAAATATTGTCCCAGGCGCAAAAAAACGAATCCACTTCCTATTAGGAAAATAGACCAGACCATTCTGCTATAAATCCCTACATAGAACTACTTGGTAGCAGAATATCTTACCTCAGTCACTGATGCAGAACACAGACCCTTACCAAATACAGAAAAAAGAGGCCATAAAGTATAAATAGAAACATGCAGATAAAAACTAAACTGGAAACCACAACAAGCCAGACTCTGTATGCAGTTCTGCAATGAAAAAATCACCAGTCCTTAGAAAGCAAACAAAATCAAGAAATATTAAACAATCATAGTTAAATCATACTAAAAAAATTAATACATAATTAAAAAGCTGCCAAATAGAATAACATCCAGTAATTAAAAATTCATTGGGAGATTTTTAAAATTGCCCAAACACTAATAAAATATTTCATTAGCTCCTTGCTCAGCATGTTTTGACCTTTGCTTCAGAGTCACTACAGACAACAGAAACAGCATGATTCTTCATCCAGGAGTATTCAAATCTGCTCAACTACTGTGAGTGGACACAGGCGATCTCTGTTTAACGTATGGGCCTTTTTAAGGCGATTTTTTGAACTGGAACCAGCATGGGTTTGCCATGACAAAGAGTGTGAACATTTATGCAATCAAGAATTTCTGAGTTTTTATTCTTAGTTATTTTTGGAATATTTCTATAATTGTTCTTTCACAATTAACATTAAGAGTGTGTTTTGTAGATCAGAGTCTACTAACATGATCACCTTGTGTGAAATTTCCTATTATTTAATTCATAACACACTTGCTTTATATTGTAATAATCATATAAAGTGGAGTTTCTTATATTGGGCTACCATTAACTCAGAAATATTTCAGACTGTGCCCCAGTACATATAAGAGCAGTTATTGGATAATAATCTGTACATTCAGATAAGTTTTTATTTGCAAAACAAATTCTCTGAAAAAATAACTGCTCTATATGTTTGAATGTTATGAATGTGGCGTACGATGATTACATAGGGGCACCGTTTGCAATCTTTGGCCTGGATTTATCAAAATGCACTAAATATCGTATGCAATAGGAAAAAGGTCATGTTTTATGGTAATAGCGCACTTTGCGATAAACAGCCTATCTTAGCGCTTTGCATAGGTATTAACGCAAACTGCGATAACTTTTTTGCACTTTGCGATAAGTGCCAGAATTGTTGTATTTCCTACCTACAACCACTGGGGGGAGAGAGAGAGAGACTAGCTATAAGGTCCTCATACTAGGTAGATTATTTATACCTCTATATGAGGCCCACTTAGTTACTCGAGGTGAGGTTTAGGTAGGGGTTAGGGGCCAATTTGACGTTCAAAGTGAGACGTACGAACAGAACAATGCTCTCTTGTGAAGATTTGATGACTTCGGAGTGAGGAATTTCACCCAAAGATGAGATTTGTGCAATGTTCTCTCAACCTAGCTTGATGGACTCTACCTGGGTAATATCAAGCTAGGTTGAGAGAACATTGCACAAATCTCATCTTTGGTTGAGTTTCTCACTCCGAAGGTATTCAAATCTTCACAAGAGAGCATTGTTCTGTTCGTTCGTCTCACTTTGAACGTCAAAGTGGCCCCATCCCCTACACTCCTACATAAACCTCACCTCGAGTAACTAGGTGGACCTCATATAGAGGTACTACCTACCTAGTATGAGGGCTTTATAGCTAGTCTCTCTCTTTCTCTTTCTCTCTCTCTCATTCTCATTTATATATATATATATGATAGGCTGGCTCTCCAGCAGCTTAAAATCCGCATTAAAGCCACGCAAATTATGAAGCCAGCCCACTTGGCCACAAATCCTGCCCCAAACCCCTCCCCTTTTCCTAATTTGCATCGTATGTGAAAAAGCCATATAGCACTTTGATAAATGACCCCCTTTGTGAGTTAATGGTAGCAAAATATGAGAAACTCCACTTTATAATATTATTTTATAAAGCAACAGCGTGGTCATGAATTAAATAAGAATTCACACAACAAAGCAATTGTTTTAGTAGAGATTTTGTCATTTGCAATTTATATAGTGGTTTAATATAGATAGTGTACATCAGTGTACTCCTACTTTAATGCATTTTGATATGTTTTTTGGACAGGAGAAAAATGAAAAAATGTACTAGGATGTGAAGGCTTTTGTATATTTCAAGTGACTTGTAAGAAGATACATTTATGGATTCAGAATGTAGGGTGCATTGTAGAGAGTACTACATGAATGATAATGCTTGAATGATTAAAACTTGGTGTAGGATATTTAACATTTTTTATAATGATGAAGTGTGCCAAAATTAGCAGAGAAAAAGTAATGAGCTCAGTAAAAATGACGAGGTAAAACCTGAGTTTGCATGATCATTAGGGTCATTAAATATATGAGAAGCAGGGTATAATTATGGGATGTCCTCATACAGGACCACTTTTTTTTTTTTTTTATCTATCTTGTCCCTTGCAAAGGGAGCCTTGAATTGTGGAGAATAGCATTGTAAGAATTATTTTACGTAATTGTATGCCACAATTACGTAAAATAGTTCTTACAATGCTATGGCATAGAAAAAAATTGGGATGTCATTTGTGTTGTAATGATAGGGGTTAAAGACGTTCTGAGTGCTGTGGGTGCCAGGGTAGCCATAACTGAATTTCCATCTTTGTGATTCACCGTCGTGATATTTGTCTATTTATGTGTATGAGTTTATGATATTTATTTATTTATTTGTTTTATTTAACAGTTTTATATACCGAATTTCTTGTAACAAGTTACAAATCAAAACGGTTTACATAATAACAATAACAGTGCCTCAAATAGTGCAATTACATAAAACAGAGGAATACAGAACTAGGATCATGAAACTGTTGAAACAAACCAGGGTATATATATATGATATATAAATACAAATGTTGGGAAGTAGTGAATAGAAACTTGGATGATCCCACAAATTCACAGATAACCTTGATTTTCTTCTGTTGTTATGATTTTCTTTTCCTTTCAGCCATGGCTGTTTGCATCTTTTAAAAGAATGGATAGCATTTCAGTTTGAAGGTTACTGTGGTTTTTGAAATAGAAGTGTCTTGATGTCTCAGCTTTGCTTCAGGTAGAGGTTGATATAAAACACTTTGAACCCCAGCGCTGTTTTCTCATAAGGACCACTGAATGAGCATGTGAAGTCTGTCTTTAGTCCTAGCCCTCTGGCTTGTAAAGCACAGCAGCAACATGACACTTATCACGTTAAAACCATTTCTGTTTTCAGTGCAGGTAACATCCCAGGCCATCTCAGTTTTGTATTTTACTTTTCTGTTCTTGCTCATATTGGTCACTTTACTCTATAAATGTCACAGACTTGCACAGTAGTTTAAAGGGTCATCAAAATGCTGTTTCATTTGGGCATATACTGAAACGATAATGCCATCGATGGCATTTCAGCCACACCGAATGCCCTTCTCCACATCACATGGATTGCATATTTTAAAGCGTTAACATTGCATAGTTATATTTCGGTTGTGCCCCCTCTCCCTACAGCCCACCATGATCGCAGCTTGAGTTCAGAGCTGACCTCCTTGGAGATGGCAGTGCTTCCTGCTCCCAGTCAAAATATTAGCACGGTTGAGAGTGCTACCCCTTACTGTGTGCCCCGACTTTGGGTGGATTTCTAATTAAAATGGCGGGTAATAAGTCCAAATAAAATGGAGCAGCAGGAGAGAAGGACCACGGGGATTTCCCTTCAGCCCCTCTGTAGAGCCCTGTGAATCAACCTTCAATTAATCGGGAGCTGAGAGGTTCTGGCAGGGCCATCTCTGTCCTGACTTCCAACCAGGGTCGCCTTTCTAAAACATCAAGAGGAAGAGGAGGCCAAGGAAGGACATTTACTTAGCTCTCTGTTTAATTAAAGTGAAATGCTCTATAAGAAGGGGGTCACATTGGACAGAAACCCATCTTTGCGCTGCTTCTCCCTGGCTGCCTTTGTTCCTCCTTGTGACGCATTTAATTTTTTGCCAGAAAGGAGAGAAGGCACTGCCGCCATCTGTCCTGCACTAACCTAGCAGCCAAGCCCTTTGCAGCCGTGATCCAAGACTGCAGACTTTTTAAGCGTTTTCCTTTCTTTTTAATTACTGACTTGTAATCTGCTGCCCGGTTAGCGGCATCTTCCAATGCACGGCAGTGTTTGCTGCTCAGAGACAGGAGTTGCGTGCAGTGTGCCAGAATATGAGCAGCGGAGCGGGCCTGTCCTGCTCTTGATGACGTAACACGGGTAGATCGCGCGCAGCTACCCGGAGGAAGGGAATGGATAGAGACGGGGGAGGGGTGAGAGGGATGATAGAAACAGAAAGGGAGGGTGAGGAAATGCAAGAGGGGATGAAGCTAGTAGGCGGGAATGAGATTCAAACCTTGCCCAGGGATTGGTGAGTAGGTTGCGGTGACGTAAAGGTGGTAACGGTCACAGTTAGCTGGGGGGAGCGCTTGTCCGATTGTCCCTCCCGCCCACCCTTGCGGGGTATCATTGGGGTACGGGTTGGGGGTTGCATTTTATGTGTGCGATTGTTTTGTCGCAGTAAACGGTAAACCTGAGCCCCAGGTTATGTTGTATGCAGGTTCCCGTGGAGGCACCCATAATGTTAAGACCCAGAGAGTTTGCTGAGCAGTTGGACTTAAGCTTTCACTGGTAGGAACTGTGGACGGGTGGGGGTGAGTGGTCCAGAGGAGGAGTTGCTACCTCTAGAGCCCAGGACCCCGCCGCTTCTTTATTAAATCCTTTTATTCTGTAGCCATAAAGGGATGTAATTCCCATTATGGACACCGGGTTTAGCGGTCACCTTCTGAGCTCCAGAATAATGAGCCCTCTCCTCTCAGTCACTGAAGGGTCGGTCTCCTTACCTGTGCCTGCTAGCAGACACCACTGTGCGAGGAGGAATCGTTTCGTTCCAGTCACAGCTCGCAAATGTGTGTTTTTGTACCTTATTTCTGCTTTTAACAATATCCGTTCTTTTCAGGTCCTAATCATGTATCGCTCTGCGGGCGATTATATAATCTGAAAAATTATACCAGCTGGTTTAAATTATTATTTAGCACAAAAGGACAGTCTGGCTGCAGCACTACTGGTGAAAGGCTCTAAAAAGTTATTACCAGTGCCCTCTCTGTGCATTGTCTCTGGTTTTCCATTGCTGTACTGGAAGTTGAACCGAAATAATATATATATTTTTTAAATGATATAAAAAGGTTTGGCTGTCCTTGCGTGCTGGATGCAAAAGGCTGTCTTGGACAAACCCACGTGGATGGTCCCAGACCTCTGAGAGCCACTGTTTAACTTGACCATGAGTGTTCTAGCCTTAGGTATTGTCAACTTAAATCTCAAAGCATCCTGCTACTTGCTTAGTGAGACCAGCAGGCCTGCAGAAACCAGAGTGTCCAAGCTTTCTGCGACTATAATCTGCTTGTGCATAGTCTTTATAGAACATTTTTTAGGAAATAGCCTCTTTCTAGTGTTTTGTTTTTTTCTTTAAACAAAAATTGCTTATGTATTCTCATCGCCTAGGTACACTTTATCTCCTGAGCCATTTAACTTACAGCAACCACATTTTTTGGGAAAGGTTTATCAATTATAAAAGAGAACCAAATGATTCTTTTCTCAGACATATGGATCTAGTCCAAAACTGGAAAAAAAAATGACTTTCTCTCATTAAACATATGGATCTGGTTTTAGAAAAAAGTGCTTATATGAATTGCTCTGCAATTCTTTTCTTGTTGGTTTGAGGGTGACAGTGACAAATCTGAGGGGCATAATCCTACGAAGGACAGACCAGATGAAAGAAGAGTCTACTCACTCAGCTGCAGATGCAAAAGCACTTGTGGAATTTCATGGACAGGATCCTCATGTGAATTATAAAAGAAAATTTACAGTTTTGTATGTTCTATTCTTTGAAGATGCTTTTACCAAGCTGAATATGAATTTTATTCGTGAGCAAATTAGCTTTTTCAGTATTTATTAAGAATTACTTTAAGCTTGGTTTTGCACTATGACATTTAAAAAAAAATTCTCTTAGTTATATTTTGTTACCATAAAAAAGAAGATTGTGTTTTTAATTAGTTTGGAAATTTAAATTTTTGATGTTTTTAACAGGATGTCTGTGTAAATATATATATATATATATTAGTATGTGTGTGTATGTGTATATAGTTTGGGTTTTTTACTATTTCTATTTTATAAAAGTAAAGTTGAATGCCATATGAACAAGGGTGTCTAAATTAACTGAATTTTCTATCGGGTATTAATTACATCATGCCAGGTTTTTTTTCATTTTATAAAATGTGTGTGATATACAGTATATAATAAAGCAGGGCTGTGAAAGTCTGTTTCTCAAGGGCTGCAAAACAAGTCTAGTCTTTAGGATATGCACAGTGCATAGTAACAAGGAACAGGCATCAATGGCACATAAAGACTGAATGGCTTATCCAGTCTGGTCATTTTCCTTCCTCACTGCAGTAGCGCAGAGGCCACCCTACCTCTAGCTTTAGCTGCGTGTCCTTGCTACTAACAATCACCACCGTGTTAGCCTTGCTTTCGACTCTTGACTACGCCCTTTATATCGTTGTGCATTGCGGCCGTCAGAATTGGACACTACTCCAGTTGAGGTGTCACACGTGATTTATATTTAGAGAGTTAGTGCGCGCTAACATTTTAAAGTCAGTGCGCACTAACTCGAGAAACAAATGTTTCCGAAATTTCTGAAAAATTGCGTTCGTTTTTCGGGTCCTGTGAACCAGGACGAATTAGACAATTTCGTTGAAATTGTCTAATTCGTCCAAAACTAAATGCACTTCCCTAATTTACATAGAAGCGTCATCACCCACCTTCCTTGTTCTAATGATACTTAGGGCTGGATAAAACCTGGGTGCCTGTATGGGGAGCTGCGGCCTGCAGAGCTGAACGCTGCTCCAGATGAGGTGTCGCTAGTAATTTACATAGAAGCGTCATCACCACCTTTCCTTTTCTTTCCTGGTGATATCCAGGGCTGGAAAAAACCTGGGGGCCAGGTTGCCCAAAATTTGGTATCTGTTGCATGCCTGTGGGGGGAGGGGGCAAGGAGAGAAGATAAGAGCCACTGCTGTTGGAGCCCAGGCAGAGGACAGAAGATCTGCCATGGTTGCTCCTGGGTTTGGGGTAGAGGGGGAGCCCCTCCCCCCCCCACGTAGGGCCCAAGCTATGCAGGTAGAAGCAGAAACAGAGAAGAGCAAAGAGTCAAAAGTCGAAGGAATGAAAGGCAAAATAAGCACAAAAAAATAAAACCAAGGAAAATAAATTTTCCTTCTAAAAATTCATGGCTGGCTCACAAGATTTCTAAGTATGTTTCTACTCCTATAATAGCTCTCCTTATGCCCCTCGGAGCAGCGCTGGAAGTGGTACCACTATACCGCGATCCCAGCAGCACATCAGGTGTTAGAGGATGGCAGGTGGACAGGAGGGTCGGGGAGATGAAGATGGGCTGGAGGTGAGGTAGATTTTTACTGGCCCCAGGAAAAGGGGTGCCGATCATGTATCTTTAGCTTGGCCTACGTGTTTGGAGGGGAGAGGGCTCAGGCTGGCAGGCCCACCTTTCTGTCACTGGAGTGAGGGGATCCGGCCACCAGGCCTGCCCGGGCTTCCTTTTGTTTTTTTATAGCATCATCACCACTTAACCAGCTATATTTGAATATAGTCAGTAAAAGTTACTTTGAAACATGTCCCTGGAAAACTTTTGAAACCTAATTGGAGATATTCAAAGATAGTTAGGTTTCAAGTGTAGCCAAATATCTTTATTCAAGGATATTCATCAAGATGTTTATCCTAATGAAAATCCTTTATAATTTATCCAGTGTTTGGTTTCTAATAAATACAGCTTTTCATGCACAATGTTCACCATACCCTATTTAATTGGTTTAGTTGTTGTATATTTTCTAAGCTAGAGAATAAAACTGGGAAACTGTTAAACAAGAAAACACCCACAGCAAACATATGAGTCTTTAAATTTGAACTGGAATGGAAAAGTACAAATATTTGCAACAAATGTTAGAAGAGCCAGTACTAGATTTTTATTCTTGATATAAACTTTAAAATTTCAGAATGGTATTTGCAGATTTATTTTTTTAGCTTTGACTTAGCTTTAAGAAATATTCCTAAATTTTCTTTTTTTTTTCATTGTTACTTTCTTGAGGTGTTTGACGGCGTGTTTTTTTTATACTTTTGTACTTTTGTCAGTTATTCACCTGCAATGTTTGTGTGTAAAATGAATAAATCAAGTTTCATTTAAAAAGTCTTCTGTATTTTTAATTCAGATTTTCTGGCATTCTAGAGGAGATATTTCTATGTTTATATTTGATCTCCTATACAGCCAGTTCTGGCAGTGTTTGTGTTCAGATATTTGCATTGAATTGCCAAGATTTTTTATTTTACACACTTAGGAATGTCGATTTTAAGAACCGAGCGTATCCATGTGCACGCAATTCCCGGCACGTGCACATGGACACGCCGATTTTATAACATGCGTGCGTCCAAAACCTAACCAGCTAGCCTATTTTTTTGTTTGTTTGTTTTTTAACTTACCTGCTCCGGAGCAGAAGTAAGTTACGCGTTCTGGCCGAATGCCTTGTGCATGCTTCCCCGGGTCAGGGCCTAATGGCTACTGTCATGACCAGACCATGCCCCCCGGCCCGGCACTTCTGCGCCTATCAGGAGATAGGCGCGTGGCCAGGCCCTTTCGAAACTGCGCTCGGCACTCGCAAGGCCCAGCCACATGCGTATCCCCCAGTATTTGCACGCACATTTCAAATTCACCCGAATTTGAACATTAACTCATCTAGGAGGACAATGCCATCCCACTCTACAACATAGTTTATCTATATTAATATCATCAACCAATGTACACCAAACTTGCAGTTAAATCCTCTATGAACTGTAAAATTACCCTTGAACAAACATTTGGTCCCGAGAGTTGCATTCTGACTGGTAAGAGGAATCTGCTGTTTAATCTTTTCCTTCACACCCTGTACAGAGAAGTGTTACCACCATGCCACCTCTTCTCTTTTCTGGTTATAGTTCCTTATGCACCCTAGCACTCCTCTGGCTCTTGCTACTGCCTTGCAATCTTGGGAACACGAGATAAAAGACAGATTTGCATGTCTTTCTAAGGAAGCTTACGGTTACCCTGAAAACCAGACTAGTTTGCTGCATGTCAGGAGTGATTTTTGCGCATCATGTCATCCATCATTCTCAATTTACCATTGATCTATACTCTTCATTTTGTATAATTTTAGTGCTATCAGTTTGTACTTGTTCAAAGCTATAATTTTAAGTCTTACTCTATTAAATTGGGCCAAAAGGGTAAGGAGCTGATTACTACGCAGATTTTAATGCATGCAGACTGGTGTCCTCAGTATTTGGTAGTTTGTTTCCTTTTTGGTGGGCTGGAATTTGGTAATGCAATTCCTCCAATATACTTGCAATTAAGCTTTCTATATATTGCAAGCAGTCCTTAAGAAAACCAATCACCTCCTATTTCGCTTCTGCTCATTAATTTTCCAGTCTTACTATCTCAGGCACTCCGATATATTTCTGCATTGCCCTTTGCCCCCTATGAACATCCATCCTTTCATTTAATCACATTTACTCAGTTTAACAAGCATACCCACATCCCTGAATCAAATTCCACCCCATTCTCAATGACCAACATAGCGACAGCTATTGCAAACTTTATATTGAGTACTGTATGACGTTTCTCACATTCCAGCATTTCAGCAGGTCTCAGCAACTAACGTATTGCATTCAATTTACCCCATTAACATTGCATATATTTCGTTATCTGTCTCCAAGAATCTTCTAGGTTACACCTGTAAGCTCTCCAGTGCTATCGCCCTCATTATTTTCTTAAGACCTATGCACACGTTTTTACAAAATCTATAATGCAAAACATATCACCATATGCAATTATGTAATTTTTACAGTATTTGTACATCCTCTCCAAATTTTAAAGTGAAGCCATGATCATTAGTAAAGCTCAATACATCACATTTAATGAATGATTGCACACACTGGAGGTAATTTTCAAGAATGTTATGCGCGTAAACATGGGCATATACACATGTAAGTAGCCTGTACTTGTGTAATCGCTATTATATAAGCATTGAAAGAATGTGTATACTTTACACATGCACATATACATGTGTAAAATAGGAGTATTCTGGGGTGGAGCCAACAATTATGCATGTAAATTGCTATTTTAAAAGACCTGCATACATTAGGCAACTTACTCGCATAATTTGACACCTAATTATCTTGCATAGGGGTAGATTTTCAAAAAACGCGAATAGGCGTACTTTTGCTGGCGCATCAGGCGCAAGCAAAAGTACGCTGGATTTTAGTGGATACGCGCGGAGCCGCGCGTATCCACTAAAATCCTGGATCGGCGCACGCAAGGCTATGAATTCTGTATAGCCGGCGTGCGCCGAGCCGCGCAGCCTACCCCCATTCCCTCCAAGGCCGCTCCGATTTCGGAGCGGCCTTGGAGGGAATCCTCTAACGCCCTCCCCTCACCTTCCCCTCCCTTCCTCTACCTAACCCACCCGCCCGGCCCTGTCTACACCCCCCCCTTACCTTTCTCCGGGGATTTACGCCTCCCGGAGGGAGAAGTAAATCCCCGTGCGCCAGCGGGCCTGTTGCGCGCCGGGACGCGACCTAGGGGCAGGTACGGAGGGTGTGGTCACGCCCCCGGGCCGTAGCCACGCCCCCGTACTCGCCCCCAAAACGCTGCCGACACGCCCCTTAAACGCCGCGACGACCGGGCCCGCCCCCGACACGCCCCCCTCGGAGAACCCCGGGACTTACGCGAGTCCCGGGGCTCTGCGCGCGCCGGTAGGCCTATGTAAAATAGGTTCACCGGCGCGCAGGGCCCTGCTCGCCTAAATCCTCCCGGTTTTGGGCGGATTTAGGCGAGCAGGGCTCTGAAAATCTGCCCCTTAGTGTGTAGTATTGACTGGGTGGGAGTTCTGGGTAAACTGGGGGGAGTTTAGGTTGAACAACCAGGAGGGTCGTGATGACCTAGAGAAGGACTAGGTAAATTGGTAACTTAAATTATGTGCACATGTTTTAAAATTTGTTGTCTTGTGTGCATAAATTGGCTTTTAAGCGAGTAAGTCCTACTTTATTTTGGCACATAAAATATACATGTATATATTTTAAATTTGGCAAAATACTTGTTTTCAATGCATTGCAGTATTTGTGCATTAGCATACATATGTGCATATGTTGTGGTGTAGAGTTATGCGTATTTTATAATACACGTGCATATGATATGCACAGATCATTAAATACTGTTGTAGATCTACTCCCAACCATACAGGTGCATATTTGTCGCCACGTGGAGTTGTTTGAAAGTTACCCTTACTGTTACTACTCCATGCATTTGCTGCATTTCCAAGGACTTGTAAGGAAGCTCTTTGCAAATAAAGTGGTTGGATGTTTCTTTTTTTTTTTTTTACAGTACACTTCATATTGATGGCAGTTCTCTTAGTCTCCAGCACAGATTCAGCCAGCAGACAGTACACAAATTACAGCATCAACATGTGCACGTGATCTACAGCCGCTCTTCAGTCAACTTCCACATCATATAGGATTCACTGCATATCTCTCTTTTCCTGTGCATCTAAAACATTGGGCCTCCATAATGCCCAAATCCTATTAAAATTGTCTTTTAGGTCTGTGAATTTATTCTCACACTCTATAACACAAGTACACAGCCCCCTAGACAATCTCCATTAGTTGATCTGCTCTCATATTTTCTATTTAAGCTATAGGCTGTTGGCAAACCTTACTAGTTCATATTCATAATTAAACTGTATGTTGGCATGCCATGAGAAATGCAGAGGTTACAAGTTGTTCAAACTTCGGTCACACATTTGGTAAAGGGTATTAGGTTCTGAGATCACATTGGAAGACACAACCTTGGCTTCCAGTAAAGTTGTGTGTCCAATTTAAAATTTTGGTACTCACGTTTAAAGCATTCAGTTGCTTAGGCTCTTCATATTTGAGGGCCAAATTGATTAAATACATCCTGACCCAACATCTCAGAAGGAAGAATTTCTTCAGTTGTCATTGCCAAGAGAAGTGAACTTACAGATAACAAGGAAATGCAGCTTTTCATATGTGGCCCCCATTTCTCTGGCATCAACTTGCAAGAGAAATTTGTATACTAAGTAATTTTGCTTCTATTTTGAAAAAGTCCTAAAACATGGCTGTTCTCTTTAATCTTTGCTTCCTGAGTTTTAAATGGATTTTCCTCCGGTATTTTTATTTGTTTTGTTTAGCTATCAGCTGTAGCAGTAATACTTTGCCACTTTTAAGTTTGCTTGTGTTTACTGTATACTTATTTTATATTGCTTTTATGTTACTATTGCATATGTAGTTTTATGTGTTTTTGTTTTAAACTGCATTGAACTGCAACTAGGGAATGTTATAAAATGTAAATAAATATTATAGCAGCACATATCTCCAAGAATTTCATATAAACCTGAATTACTATGATATATTCTCCACTTGTCTATTATATTTCATAGGAAATATCAGGAAGAACTTTCACATTGGGTAGATACACTACAGCACTCCAATTTGTTTTTATGGTAAATTTTTGCACATAATCAAATTTCAAGTCATGAACAAAATATGCAAGCAGATGTAAAACTCTAAAACTATACAAGCTTCATAGGAACCAGCTCGCAATAATTCCTCCTCACAGATTTTTTTGCAGTTAGACCAGTTGTAATCAAGTTTCTTACTTAAACCTAAACATGTCTTCCTCCAGTACTCTCCCGCTACCTTAAATAATCCTCCAGTGCTTCCTCTCTGATGGGACTGGCCATCAATGTATACTACAGAGCTATTGAAGCTGCGCACGTGCCTTTGTTCACTGTTCCCGTGGCAGTCTTATAGTCCTCTCTACTTTCAGTCCTGATGATTTGCATATACAAGACCACTGTGGGGACTGCATGGACACTTGTGTTGCTTTCAACAGCTGCACAGTGCACGCTGTTGGCTATGCCCTACTGTCGTGGGCTCCAGGTTTTTGACTGCGTGGGGGTGGGGTTAGAAGATAGAAGATCTAGATGCAGTTGACAGCCAGAGTGCCATGAGAAAGGAAAGCAAGAGAGTGAAAGAAAGTGTGTGTGTTGGGGGCAGAAAAGGAATAGGTGACAGAGAGATGGAGATTAGAAAATGGGAGAACATAACGTAAGACTTACCATACTGGGTCAGACCAAAGGTTCATTAAGCCCAGCATCCTGTTTCCAACAGTGGCCAATCCAGGTCTGAAACTCTACCTTATTAATAGTTAATGGACTTTTCCTCCAGGAACTTGTCCAAACCTTTTTTAAACACAGCTACACCAATAGCTTTCACCACAACCTCTTGCAAAGAATTCCAGAGTTTAATTATGCATTGGGTAAAACAATATGTTCTCTTATTAGTTTTAAATGTATTACCTAGTAACTTCATTGTGTGTCCCCTGGTCTTTGTACTTTTTGAAAGAGTAAACAACTGATTAATGTTTACTCATTCCATTCCACTCATTATTTTAAAGACTTCTATCATATCTCCCCTCAGCCATCTCTTCTCCAAGCTGAAGAGTCCTAATCTCTGTAGCCTTTCTTCATAGAGGCATTATTCCATCCCCTTTATCATTATGTTCACCCTTCTCTGTACCTTTTCTAATTCTGCTATATCTTTTTTGAGATGTGGTGACCAGAACTGAACATAATATGCAAGATTAGGTCACACCATGGAGCGATATAGAGGCATTATGATATTCTCTGTTTTAATCTCCATTCCTTTCCTAATAATCCCTAGTATTCTATTTGCTTTCTTGGCTGCTGCTGCACACTGAGCAGAACATTTCAACATATTTTCAATGATGACATCTAGATCCTTTTCCTGAGTGGTGACCATTAATGTGGAATCTTGCATTGTGTAGCTATTATTTAGGTTACTCTTCCCTAATGGGCAGATTTTCAAACGGTACACGCGTAACATACACGTGTAACCTGAGGAAATCTGCCCCTGCGCGCGCCGAGCCTATTTTGCATAGGCTCGGCGGCGCACGCAAGCCCCGGGATGCGCATATGTCCTGGGGCTTGCAAAAAGGGCCGGTCCGGGGCGTGGCCAGGGGCGTGGTGTCAGCTCGGGGTGTGGCGGCGGTCCGGGGTGGACCAGGGGCGTGGCCGAGTGCCCTGAGACAGTGGCCTGTGTTGGGGCCTGCCACACCAGCAGACATTCGGCGCGCGCAAGTTATGACTGCCCGGAGGCAAGCGTAACTTCCTGGATAAAGGTTAGGAGGGGGATTTAGGTAGGGCTGTGCGCGCCGACCCCGGATTTTAAAAGATACGTGCGGCTACGCGCGTATCTATTGAAATCCAGTGTACTTTTATTTGCGCCTGGTGTGCAAACAAAAGTACGCGCTCGCACTTTTTTTTTAAAATGTACCCCTAAGTGCATCACTTTGCACTTGTCCACATTAAATTTCATTTGCCATTTTCATACCCAGTCTCCCAGTTTTGCAGTGTCCTCTTGCAATTTTTCACAATCCTCTTGTGATTTAACAACTTTGAATCATTTGGAGACATTGCCAAATTTGATCACCTCACTCTTTGTCCCTATTTCCAGGTTGCTTATTTTCTTTTTCTATGTGTTTTATATACCGTCGTTCCAAAAGAAGAACACAACGGTTTACAAAATCAGTTTTAGAATTCTTGGTCAGCATTCACATCTTTGTTGGCTTTCATATTTTAGATCATGTCCATACATATTCTAGGTCAACGCATCATCATATCAATAATCTAGTACATATTCATACATTTTCTAGATTGACACAACAGCAACTACAGATTCTGATTCTAATAGCAATACATTTAATGTCATTCGGTCCTTATTGCTCACTCCGCTAACATAAGGGTAGATTTTAAAACGTGCGTGCGGGCATCCATGTGTGCACGCTACTCGGTGCGCACACATAGACACGCCAATTTTATAACATGTGCGTGCATGTTATAAAATACATGGGCCGTGCGCACATACGCGCCAGATTTTATAATCCGCTCCAATTTAGGAGCGGACTGAGAGGGAACTTTCCTACCCCCTACCCTAACCTCCCTTCCCCTTCCCCTCTCCTCCCCACCCTCTAAATACCTTTTTTTTTTTTTACCTTTTTTACTTTGAGTTACTTCAGGGCCCGACCTGAAGTAACCTGTGTGCGCCAGCAGCCGGGACAGTGAGGAATGGTGCTGTCCCGGCCTGCCCCGCTCCGCCCCCTGGACCGCCCATTTGTCAGGGCCCGGCCCTTATGCGTGTGGCCAGGCCCTTTCTAAAATGCGCGCAGCGCCCAGCCACGCACATAAGTGGTGATTTCTACGCCCGTGGCCAATTTAAAATCTGGCCGTTGGTCTCCGGTACTGACATTGCAGTTATCAGCATTTTTGGATTTGACGTTACGTCGTACGCCTTTCTGAAGAGCCATGTTTTCAGCTCATGCTTGAAACTCCTTATTTTCTGCTATTTGACGTAATGACTCTGGAAGACGGTGCCATAACTTGGGGCCCGCTACGGAGAACATTCGTTCTCTTATTTGCGTTAGGTGTGTGTTCTGAGTAGGCGGCACTTTTAGAAGACTTTTGTTTTGTGATCTTAGGGCTCTCTGCGGTGTGTAATGTTGAAGTGTCACTCCTAATAAGCATGGGTTAGTATTGTTGATGATACTGAAAATCAGAGTTAACGCTTTGTAATAAATTCTGGATTGTACCGGAAGCCAATGTGGTGCGATCGGCGAGGGGGTGATGTGGTCAGATTTCCCTGTCCATTTTGGAACCGGACCCTGATGGGCAGGAGAAACTGAGGATCATATCTGGCAAGTTTGGGCAGAGCCCAGGATGGGATAAAATACCTCAGTTTGGAAGGGGGGGGGGGTAATTTTAATGTTTTGGTGGCTCCCATTGCTTTTTTTTGTTGACTTTCAAAAACAAAAGTCAACAAAAATAACCCTGAATTTCTTGGGGGCGGGTGTTGTTTCATTTTTAAATGAAATGATGTGTAGGCATTCTGACCCTTTTTTTTTTCATTTTATTGAAAACTGAATGCATATCCTCAGTGTGGAATTTTCTTGGTGAAAATATAACTAAATGGTGGTGAACTTGTTGCTTTGTTTATGGAGCTGTCAGATCACATCGTCTTTTCAAAAGGGCTTAAAGTGGGACAGAATCCGGCTCCTTCCACTCTTTCACTGTAATGCATTCAAATTTTCTTTCTAATGAAAATGCCCCAGGACCTCCCTACTGCCACCCCACTCAGTCTACCTTTAGCATTAATATGGATTAGGAAACTCTGCAAAAATAACTTTTGCACAAGTTAAACCTACGCACTTTGGAAATGCTGCAAGTTTTGTTTAAGATCCAGGTTTTCTGCAAAACAAAAACATCCACAACACTTTTAAAAGCAATTTTAGAAATGCACCCTGGCAGTTTTGGGTTTTTTTTCCATCAGTCCTTAAATGTGGGATTAAATCCTTTCAGAAGAAAAATGAGGCCTAGTTGTGGAAGACCATGGGGGTCGATTTTAAAAGGCACGCGTGCACGCCGGATTTTCATGTCTGCGTGCGCATGTGCGGACAGGTGGCCTGCTCCGCGCCCAGGGGAGAATTTTAGAATAATACGCATGGCGACGCAAGTAGGGCTTCCTCAGTTCCCTCCCAGTCCGCTCCTACTCGTGTCGCCTTTATTGGAGCGGACTGGGGGGGGAACTTCCTTATCCCTAACCCTGTCCTTCCTCCCTCTTCTCCTCGACCCCTAAACTAACCCTACCTATCCCCATTTTTTAATTTTTTTGTACTTACTGCGCCTCCGGAGCAGAAGTGAACTCCGTGCGGCTGCCAGCATGCGCTTCCCCGGGACAGTGTCTAATGGCGCTGTCCCGGCCCGCCTCCCTTCCCGCCCAGACCCCACCCCAGCCCACCCCTTTTCAGCAGGCCCGGCACTTGTGCGCGTGGCCAGGCCTGTTCTGAAATGCGCGCAGCGAGCACGAGGCCCGACCACACACGTAACCCCCGATTTTTAGACGCCCAGGCCTTTTAAAATTTGGACGCATGTGTTTAGGCCTAAGGGAAAAGCCTTGATTCTGTCACGTGAGCTGATCTGCCACGTTTGAGTCAAGAAGGAATTTGTTTTCATTGGCAGATGATTAGCTCCAGAATGGGAGGGGGGTGGGGGGAGTGGAGAGTTTTCACTTTCCTCCGATCGTTTTCCAATTTATCCGGCTCTTCATCTAGTCAGACTTTCTGAGCTGTATAAATGGCTGACTACCTGGAGATAGTTGATCTTGACTTGAATTTTTCTCTCATTCTACAAAAAAAAAAAGTTTGAGCCTGTTCGGGGGGCTGTTTGGCTCTGTGTGGTGGAGATGGCTACCAGTGCATAATCGTAGTTTTAAAAAAAACCTCTCCAAATTTTGCAGAATGAAAATCAGCCTGAACACAGAAAACCTAAAGATTTACAGTTTTGCAGAATTATTTTTTGGGAGGGGGGGTCTCAATGTCCACTTTAACTTATTTTAAATTTTCTACATGCAGAGTCTCGTTTGACTTCCTTCACATAAAAAACTCATTATTGATTGCTGTCATTCCAGGCAAGCAGCCAGTGCAAGATCATGTATTTCTGTGTTTGTGTATTTAGACAAAAAACAGTGTCTGTTGTCTTTTTCGTACTCTGCAATTAAGCTATTACTGCATGATGGCACAATGCTGAATTAATTCCTTGCAGCATCTGTTCTATTTTTTGTTGTTGCTTACTGAGGACAAGCTTTTTGTTCAAATATTATGGTTGTTTTCCTAATAAGGCTGTTAGACATAGATACCCCTAGGGCCGGTACAAGGGTATTAGGTCCTTGCACCCACTCCTCCCAGCTCTCCCCACACAAAATTAAAAGTTATCGGCCAAATTTTAAATCCCCCACGCGCGTTAAAAACAGGGGTTACGCGTGTGGCCGGGCTTTGCGTGTGCCGCATGCATTTTCAAAGGTGTCCAGCTATGCGCATAACTCCCGATACGAGCAGAATTGCCAGGCCTGGGGGGGGAGGGGCGGGGCAGGGGGGGAGGCAGGCCAAGACAGTACCATTCATCGCTGTCCTGGGGCCTCGTGCGCCGGCCAGTTGCCAGCGCGAGCAACTTATTTTAAGTCGGGCCCTGAAGTTGTTGTGGGAAACCCCGGGTAGCGGACCCCATCTCTGGTGATTTTGTGTACCCTTGGGGCCACGAAGCAGCCACAGAGGAGCTCTGGCAAGCGCTGAGGCAGGTGAAGAGTGTGCAAGCATGGGCTGATGTTGCTAGAAGTATTGGAAGTAGCATCCTGGCCACTGTCGAACCTGTACACAGCAGAGAGACCCACAACGCAATGTGGTCTCTGGGGTAGTCCTCCGACCACTCGATAGCCCTTTCGGACCTGCCGCATGGGAGCAGCAACTGCAACAGGAGGACAGTGGTTGAAGGAAGAAGACATCGAACAAGACAAAGACTTGAAGTGAGACAAGACTCTGAACACGTAGAGAGAAAGATTCTGGATATGTGGAGTGAAGTGAGACTCTGGTCACGTAAGGAAAGAAACTCAGGAAGGTCATGAGTTGCTTGAAGAGTACTGAGTCGGTTCTGCACATCACGCGCCCTACACAACCTAGCCGGATTGGTCCTGGACCACACAGGCAGCGCGCCCTACACAGCCGGGTAGGCTGGTCGCAGACCACGCTAGTGGTTCCCCACTCAATTAACTTGCAGAATGCTGAGTTGGTACTACCACCTCACGTGCCCTACTCAGCCAATGAAGACAGGTCATGGACCACGCTGGAGGTTTCTCACACAGGGAGAAGAGAAGATGAAGTGAAGACTCCGACGAAACCTGCACCGAAGTGCGCCCTGCACAGCCAATCAAGGCCAGGCACGGACCGCACCGAGACGGAACAGGAAACAGAGTTCATTCATGGAGTGGAGGCAAGTAGAAGACTCCAAGGATCCAGACAAGAATCAGGATTCGAGGGAATGCCTCAGTGACGAAGTCAGGATAAGGAAGATAAAAGCTGGAACCTCTTGGAGACTTGCATTGCCATGAAGAAGGAAGGTCATCTGTAAAAAGGAGACATCTAGACATGAAGAAATCTGATGGACAAACATCAGGAACATCTGGAACACAGAAGCTTGACGAAACGAGAGACCTGGTGAAGACAAAGACACGGGATCCCACATAGAACGAAGTGCTTTGAGAAGCTTGATGACGAGAAGTCCTAGGGAGGACCGACTCCTTGCGAAGGCAAGGAAGGAATGAAGACTGACGCTTTTTATACTGCTAGAGAGGCGGCTCCCAAGATGGTGTCAGAAGTGCACCACTCCCACTCTGTCCCTTTAAGAAGGGAGAAGAGGCGCCGCTTTGCCCCTTAGGAGAAGGGGCAGGACCTTGGACAGCAGCCCTGCTGCGATGAAGATGCCGAGAAATGCAGGAGCAGGAACTAGGCTGCAGGACGGGCCCCGAGGTGAGCGGCAGCGTCCAGGCCGCTGAAGATGGATCCAGGATGGCCTCGGGCATCAGGCAAGGCCAGGGATGATGGCCTTCTTCCACGAAGGAACCGGAGGTAAGTTGGTGGCCTCCGGGCCACATGGGGATGTGAACGGCAGCCTCCTGGCCGCATTAGGAGTAGTCGCGCACGAAGCGTGTCAGTGGCCTCCTGGCCGCTTGGTGTACGGCAACGTGGCTCCAGCCGCAAAAAGAACGTTGGCGGCCCCAGGCCGCAGGAAATATTGTAGCAGCGCAGCTCCAGCCATGCTGAGGGAGCAGAAGAGAAGGGAAAAAGAGGTGAGATACTGCCCAATGGGGCAGAATCACAACAGAAGTAAGTTGAAAAACAAGGGAAAAAAAAAAGGTAACATTTAGGGGTTGAGGAAGAGAGGGGAAGGGGAAAGGGAAAGGGAGGTTAGAGTAGGGAGTAGGGAAGTTCCTTCCCAGTCCGCTCCTTAATTGTGCGGACTGGGAGGGAACTGGAAAAGGTACCAGCGCATTGGAGAAGAGGAGATTGAATCAAGAAACTTGCTCAACAGGAGCAAAGATGGATTTTATGACTTCAAACAGTCATCCCGCTAGGTATGAATAAAGAAACTGAGTGGGGTGCTTTTTTGTAGCCTTATTTTATGTGACATCGTTTTGTCACATCACCCAATGATGTCATTCACATATAAGCTACGTACATCGTAAATGAGTGCGTAAAATAAACACAGCACAGGTGCCTGTGTAATGAAAGCCGACACATGTGAGATTTCCTGGCATCCAGTAAGTGCTCTCTCGATGACATGAATATTGTCTTCTATGTGATGTGGTGTTTTATCGTTTTTCAATTTTTATTTTCCGGAGAGTCCTTCATCTAAACGTTAGTGAGAATTGTGACTGCCATTCTCCTCACCAGTAAAGAATAATTTGGGAGACCCTGAAGCAGTCACTATGAAACATGATATTGGGTCGAGCTTGTTTGAATTGGACTTGTTGAAGGGGAAGTATACACTTTTGTAAGCATTAAAACATTTTTCAAAAAAAAACCTTTTCTAAAGGAATTCACTGCCCTAGGACTGATGATTATAAGTGATCCTTGCTGGTATAAATACTGAACATAATTTAAGTTCAAATACTGTAGGGTGGTATGATGGTCCTTTCTTCCAAGAACTGGATTAGCTGTTGAATGTAAAGATTAACTTGCAAATGTCTTTTGTACTTTATGCCTCCCCCATGACATGGCTTCCTCTTCTGGCCCGCATCATCAGGAAAGAACAAGAAGGAGTAAGCACTGCAGTCCTGCCCACTACTGCGCCTCCCCTCTCCTCGCCAAAACAGTGGCACTCTAGAAAGCTACCCAATCCACCTAATGCTCCCACCACCCTGGCTATTCCCTCACTCCCATAAGCAGAAAGAAAGCATTTTTCTCTGGTGGAAAAGCGGTGTTACCTTCACCTTGTGCCTCTCCTTTCTAATCTCCCACTGCAAAATGTAAAGAGGTAAAAGTGAAACCTTTTTGTTGGAAAGCTTCCTCCACATTTGCAGCTTCCATTAAAGTGCTTTTTATCATTGCAGAGGTGAGCTCCGGTTCAATCGTGGGATAAAAAGGCTCTAGGGCTAAATAGTTCTGACATTACAACCTTACCAATAGACTGTTCAGAGTAGAGGGCAAGCATACCTTTGTGGGAACCATTAACGTGAGACCGGGGAAAGACCTGCTCTATTATTATTATTATTATTTATTTATTTTTTTGCAGCGGTCACACACTCCTAAAACCCACGGCCCTGCAGGATGTGTTAGTGATAGGCTAACAGACCTTCACCAGCCGTACACTTTACCCAAACTGGAAGCGTCTTTATTGCTTGGTCCCATCTGCTGCAAGCTTTCAATATTTGGTTCTCAGTCAGGGATCAGTCCGAGAGCAAATACAGAGCCCTGTATCTACCCAGCTTTATCAGCGAGTGCTAATTGAATTGGATTTGATTTGAATAAAGTGCTAGCATTTGAAAATTGAAAGAGCATTCTGTATAGATCTGGGAACGAATTTTGTTTTACACCAGTGCGACCTATTTATTTAATTAAAAGAGCTCAATCCAACAAGCCTCTTGCTGCCAAGGAAAAGGGAAAAAAATGCATTTGGTGAACATGAAAAGGGCCTGTTCTCCAGATTTCATTCTACAAAAACAAAGGCCAGAAACGGGAACAAAGAGCTTGCAAAAAACAGGGACTAGAAATGTAACTTACTAATACACACTGGAAATCTGAAAAATAATACATTCTTTTTACTCTCCTGTACTCCCTCCAGCAAACTACAGAATGGTGAGTTTGACATTCAGTGTTGGAAAAAATGGTTAAAAGGATTCTTAAAAACCCAAATTACTGGCTATATAGACAGACATGGGTTAATGGGAAACAGCCAACATGGTTTCAGCAAGGGGAAGTCTTGTCTTACCAATTTATTATATTTTTGTGAAGGGTCAAACATATGGGTAAAGGTGAGCCAGTTAATATAGTGTTTCCTTTTTATCCAGTTAGATCAATCCAGATGAGTAGGTTATGCATGCCAACCAGCAGATGGAGACAGAGGACAACAAGCTCACTGATGTCATTCCTTTTATGCATTCTGGCTTCCAGAGGCATTGCAAAAGGGGCTCAAAGTGTGAGTGTATGAGACCCCCTTTTGTTGCATAAGTTAAAACATGTCTGCAGCAGTCCATCCGAGGCTGTGAGATTTTTATTTTTTTGCGGGGCGGGGCAGGCCAAGATTCTAGCACAGGGGCATAGATAGGAGAACTGTCTGGCACAAAGCCGGACATCTGGTCACTCTAATGATATATGGTACAGGAAAAATAAGATAAGAGAGCATCAATGTAAGAGCAGACAATGTTTTGAGGCTTGGTAGTTTGGCTTCTGTTTCGGGTTCAGACTGTGCACACTGGTATCCTGCCCAGGGGCTCTGACCTGGGGGGCTAATCTCATATAAACACACACAATTACTGAGATTATAACTGGGGACTTGAACCCAGAGCTTATCCCATACACAAATGGCCACACATAATTACCGAGATTATACCCGAGGACTTGAACCCAGGAGCTTATCCCCTACACAAATGACCACACACAATTTTGATTCAGTACATCATGGTTCCAGGTAAGAAAGTAGGTTTATATGAGCAATAGGAAGATAGAACAAATAAAATCAGATCGTACAGAAAAAGTATTGGTAGATAATAACAATTGCTACCTAGATATAAACTTATATTTCCAAAGGATCAGCTGTACCATCACATCCAGGGATCTCTCTCCCCTCTCTTTCTCGGTTTCTCCTTATACACTACAAACACTTGTGAAAGCAGCGGTGTTCCCTTCCTTTGAGTTCTTATCAGATTTCAGACACAGCTGTGTGGCCTTCATTCTTTCTCTCAGGCTTTAGTTAATTTCTAGTTTTCTCATCATAAACTTAGTGGAATAACTAAATAAACAGACTTTTGCCTGTTCGTAAACATTTCACAGTGCAAGACAGTAAACAGTTCATTCAGAGGTTGGCCTGTGACCCTCAAACTAGTTTGTGTCTGGGTGAAAACTCTGAATCCATATGGCCTATCCTCTACATACATCCTCAGCAAAAGTAACAAAAAATGACTCCAACAGCTTCCCACTGCTATTGCTGATGGCGGTTGTGAAAAGTTTGAAAAGAAAGCCTTTCAGATAAGTTTGAACTAGAATTGTATTTCTACGCATGGCACTTAAATACAGTAGTTCTTTCAAGAAAGATTTCAATAAAGATTTTGTTTGGGGATTAAGGTAGTACATGATTATAGATGTACCATGTTTGATTAGACATAGAGCCCATTGCATGGTGAAAGGTTTGCAGATCTAAATCAGGCAATAAAGCTATTCTGAAACCACTTCTTTGGGCTAGAAGTTTGGCTTCCTTGATGTTTTTTGAGTGTATTGTTTCTCCTATTTTTTTGGACAGGAAAAAGTACCCACAAACTTTGCATCAGTATTTATGAAAATTACCCCTTAAGTGTGTTGTTTAAGATTTATGCCTGGCTTTTCACATGAGGCTGAGGTTATTGCAGTCACAGGGATTCTCAGCTCCATCCTCGAGGGCCACAAATAGGTCTGGTAGGCACTGAGCAGTGAGGCCCTGCGGTGCATAAGTTCTTAGTTGAAAATGTATAGATCACAAAGAACTTTGCGTTCTGAGGGACAATGTTTATTAGTGATCCTACAGTTTGTCAGGTTCCACTTGAGGACTCTCGCAAAAAGCTTTTTGCTACAGTGAGCCCGATCCTTTGGAACCCTTTGCTAGCAGCATTAAGGAAGTTATCCGTAGTAAGATTTTTAAAAAGGAATTAAAAGACCTTCCTATTTTGGAGGACCAAGATGGCCGTGGTCTGAGAAGCAGCGTTTTGAACCTTCTCTGTTTTCCTTTTGATTATTTGTTTCATTATGCCTCATACCGAGCGAAAGGGCTAGACTGAAGGAGAATATTCAAGCTTCTCCCTCAGCAGACCTTTCCCAACCATGGATTGAGGGTTTTCTTACCCCTACACCGTCGACTTGTCGGGGAGAAAGAACCATTGTGGTGTCTGACATAGAGCGAACGCCGACACTGCTGGCTGAGGAGACATCACTAGTCCCGGCTTTCTGAGGACACCTTCCCCTCCTTTTCATTTGATGCCCTGAGGTGCAGATTTGCTGCAAGATAGTCCCAGAATCAATCGGGGTTCAGCGATGCTTGGAGGGACTGCTCCCATTTTCAAATCCGGTCCTGGAACTGTGGTCCTTATGGAGGACCAAACTGATGTGGGGGGAATTGTTCATCTCCCATCTGGGTGTGTTTCTCTGGACAGTCCCCGGATTCAGGCCTCGACTCTGGTGCCTAGAAGGGATATTGATAACAAGAACATCGGTGAGAGGGAACGTGGCGAGGATTCCAGCTCGATTCAAAGAGTGACGCTAATCAAGCCTCCAGTTATTACCTTAGAGGCAGTTTGCAATGCCCTAGTTTCTTTGGAATCATCTATTTCCTGTCTAACTAATGTTACAATGGACACTAACCGGCGTGTGCAAGTTACTGAGGACCTTGTTGTTTCTCACGGAACCAGACTGGAAGCCCTGGATACTCATTTACCCAGGGTAGAGAAGATTGAACGTGGTTTGATTCAGGGAGAATTGGTACATGCAAAGAGACTGGCGAACATTAAGAATTCCATCAGAAGTTTAAACCTGAGGCTACTTCATTTTCCGGTTGTTAATCTTATCTCACCGTTGGATTTGTTTAAGAGTTTATGTTTCCCAGATTTTAAAAATTCGATCTGAAGCTATGCCTTTTATTTCCAAGGCATATTATTTGCCATCGAGGGAGGTAGGCGCCATCGGAGAATAGGCTCAAGAAACATCTTAAAACCTGCTAGATCTCCTAAAATCCCCACAAGAGCTTTCCATTTCAAAAAGAGGGACATTATTGATTGCCTTTGCTTTTTGGAAAGATAGAAATTCTGTTCTCAGATTCTTTTTCCGTAATAGGTTGATCCCATTTTATGGACAGAGAATATGGATATATCCAGACATTTCTAGGGTTACTCGAGATCTTAGGAAAAAGTTTCTTCTTATGCGCCTAGAGGTTTCTGCACTGCACTTGGGGCACAGTTTATACTGTGATATGTAAATGTAAATGTCTAGTGAAACATCATAATGTTAATTATGTGTATTTTGAACCTACCCAGTTAAGATCTTTCTGGACTCCCACCTTAACAATTAGCTCTCTTTGATGGCTCGGTTTGAAATAAAGGTGGGGGTAGCTTCTCATTCTTTTCTTTTTTTCTTATATTTCAAATATTATTCGCTCTTTTTCTTTTTGGTATCCCCTCAATTTTCTTATTACATAGAGGTATGTGTATGAGGAATTTATTACTGTGTTTATAACCCTTTTCTTTGTGATATTGTATTACACATTTCCCCTTCTCTTCTGGTACGAGGATGCTTGTGTTAGATGTATAAATTCATTAAAATAAAAATTTAAAAAAATATATATACGAGATCATTTTTTCAAAATGTGCCTTAACTTCTAGGGAGTCTGCTATTTTATTTTTTTATGTTTTAGTCTGTTTTATTGAATTTGCTTATTTGAATGGAGTTGTGTATGTGTTTTTATGAACATATCTTTGTAAACCGCTTAGAATTTTACACAACACGGTATATAAATGTTTAAATAAATAAATAAACATCTGTGCTGACTGCAGCCTGTCTCCAGCAGATGGTGGATGAGCTTCCCATGCTGGAGGAAGCTAAGGTCTGGTTAGGCTGGATGAACAGGAACATTTCGGTGGGGCAGCTCCTGTGATGACGGATGAATTCTTCCCCCCGCCCTTGGTTGAACGTGGCCCTGTTGTGAAGGAAATGACAGTGTGGTTGGCAACTCCTGAGATGAAATCTTCAGGCTTCCTCCCCTCCGTGGACCACTGCTGGTACCTCTCTCCCCCCATCCTCTTCCCACCCTCTGCTTCTCCTCTTCTCTTCCTTATCTGTTAACAAAAAAAAAAAAAACAACAAAAAAACCAGGAGAGGCATTGCTGCTTCTTGCAGTTTAATACTGTTATATTTAAAAAAAAAAATAAAGGGAAGGAAAAGGGGGAGGTGGGAGATAGGGGAAACAGCAACTCACTGGCAGGCACCAGGCGAGTTCGATGGCTTAGTTGCTGCTCCTTGAAGGGATGTTATAGCTCCTGCGGGGGAATGCAGGAATAGACTGCGCTGCTTGATGCCTGACATTATACCAGATGCAACTACACCTTGAGTATTTCAAAAAAAGAGAGCAGAACTAGAGAAAGTACGGGGGGGGGGGGGGGGGGAGTGTGTGTGTGACAAAAACGATGAGAGGCTGCACAGGTTAGGGCTCTTCGGCTCGGAAAAGAAACAACCGGGAGGGGACCCGATAGAGGTTTATAAAACCACGAACGGGGTGGAATAGATAAATACCCTTTCAACCAATACTAAAACAAGGGGACATTCCATGAAACTAACAGCCAGCAGATTTAAAGCAGATCATAGAAAGGTCAAGGCATCGAGCACAATGGGGTTTAACATTAGCCAGGCAGACTAAGGAAAGCCATTGTTATCCCTGTGAATGAGTAACAAGAAATAGATCTACTTTATTGGGATGGGCTTAGGTAGCTGTGACTTGGACAGAGACAGAATGCTGGACTCGATGGACTTTGTTCTAACCCAGCCTGGCATTTCTTACATCCTTCTGTCCTTAAATATTCATGGAAGAAACGGTCGGCAGTCGCCCTAGGTTATGACGTCACCGAGTCACGTGGCTGTCTCCACCCCCCCTACACTGCCCCGAACCACCCAAATCTCACACCATCATCCCCACCGCCCGATATCTCCTCCCCTCCCCCCCCCCCCCACGGACCTTCGTTGGTGCGCCGCTACCATCCCTCCTGCGGGCGCTGGAAAAAAATGGCTTCCCCGCCCACTTCTGGGGCCCTAGGCTATCACCTACTCCCACCTACTGGTCGTGTCAGGGCCTGGGTAGAAAGATTACTTGAGAATCCTTAGAAAAATAATGATAAAATAATAAGGGACGACATATGCTGCTTTTTAAATGACAGAGTTAAAGCAGCACCTTTTTTTTTCCTCAGAATATTAAAGTGCGACTTTCTTTAAAATTATTATTATTTTTTAAAAATTTTATTAAAAAATAAATGGGAGGGAATAGGGAGCATCTTTAGTGAAGCACGGGCACTCTCTTCCAGCCTTCTGGTAACATTCTCTCCTTCCTTTTTCCCCTGTTTCCTAAGTTTGACCCTTTCTGGCACACTACGGTCAATACAACTAGAAAATACATTCAGAACCCATTCTTCGTCCATCTACTTACAGGGGCTTAATACAGAGGAACATAATTCACCCCAAGAGAGGGCATAGTGACTAGCAGGATTATAGGGATTATGATGTTATCAGAATTCCTACTGCTCTTTGTGCCAAGGGAATTGGACTCTGTACCAGTGTGATAGTAGGGGCTTATGAGAAGGAAAATAGCATGAGGCGTTTGTTTGACTCAAATATACTCTGTCATGCTTGTTTGAGAGACAATTGGTTTTAGTCCACAGCTATTACCTGTTCTGGAGACCGCATCTTAAACGGGACAAAGACAGGATGGAGGCGGTCCAGAGAAGGGCGATCAAAATGGTGGGGGGTCTCCATCAAACGACTTATGAGGAGAGGTTGAAGGACCTAAATATGTACACCCTGGAGGAGAGAAAGTGCAAGGGAGATATGATAGACTTTCAGAAACCTGAAAGGTTTTAATGATGCACAATCGACAAACCTTTTCCGTTGGAAAGAAATCAGTAGAACTAGGGGGTCACATAATAAAACTCCAGGAAGGACGACTCAGAAGCAACGTCAGGAGATATTTCTTCATGGAGAGAGTAGTGGATGCCTGGAATGCCCTTCCGGAGGAGGTGGTGAAGACATAAACAGTGAAGGATTTCAAAGGGACATGGGATAATCACTGTGGATCCCTAAAGGCTAGAGGATGGAAATAACGAAAAGAGCACATGGGGGTAACTTGCTAGTGTGGCGGTTACTACCCTTAACCAATAAACCTTCGTACTGTTGATGCAACTCCATTATTGCTCTCTTCTTTAATGGCAGGAGGGAAAGAGGAAAAGGGGAATTAGATTCAGACAGCATCCAATAAGGACATTGAATTTTACAGTCTGGAAAAATAAATAAGCACGGGCTTAACTTGCTGATGTGGCTGTTACTACTCTTAACCAATAAGCCTGATACTTGTGATGTAACTCCAACATTGCTCTCTGCTTCAGTGGCAAGAGGTAACGGGGAAATGGACTCAGACAGCAACAAACAAGCGCCCTGACTTTGACGGTCTGGGAAGCTAAGTATGGGGGTGACCTGTATGGCACAGCAAATGCTATCATAAGCTTGTGGTCCTTTTCTGCCATCATTTCTATGTTTCTATGAATGTGTGAGCAGAGCCAGGATTCTTGGTTTGAAAGGGATCTCTATCAAAACCGTAGCTACTACCCATATAAACAGCTGAGCTGAGAGAGTGTCCCTCTATCCTTCGGGAGAACTCTAACCATGAGCCAGGGCCAATCGGAGGAGGGGGGAACAGGAAGGCCGTTTAGTCTGGGCCTCACGCTCAAAGGGAAGCCTCAAATTTAGACCACATCAATTTTGGTATCTGATAAGTTTCACACAATTTATTTATTTTTTTATGGCTGAGACCCTTAAAAGCTGAAGGCAGCGCAGGCCTTTCTGGCCCTCTGAAAGGACCTGCCAGAAGCAACTCAGGATGCAGGTTTCCAGGCACAACGATCTCTATAATATAAAACAACGCCTCCCCACCCCCCAACAACCTGGAGAACAGGCTTCAATGGAGTAACATCCTCAGGTGACCCATCCAAATGATCTCCATGGTTTCCCAGTACCTTAATGCCAAAGGGCCCCCCCCCCCCCGACAAAGTATGTCATCCTGAATATTGTTTCTGGGTATCCTGAAAGCAGGAGTTGTCTGTGGCACCTGAGCACCAACGCACAGGCTGCAGAAAGATGAGAGCATGCCCGCTACCTCTACTTGCCTACCAGGACCTGTGTTAGGGGACTGACAAGTGCCCCAGTGCCAAAGGAGGCCCCAGGAAGCTAAGTTGTGTCATAGCTTCAGAATCGCTGAGGGTCAATGCAGGGCTAAACAAATCCCAGCTGCTAGGTCGCCTTGAAATTACATTGTGGTAGCTAAGATTTGCTACTGCTCTACTTTATTTTCTGCCTGCCTTCCCTCAAGATGTCATTACTCTGCTCCAGCTCCCACCAACGCTCCCTCCTTTCCACTCAATCCCACCACCACTCGTCTCCGTCTCCCATATACCCAGTCTCTTTCCCAATGCCACTGCCACCCAGCTCCCTCTATCACCCACACACGCTCCCTAAAAATGCCGTTGCCGCTCGGCTCCACCTCCCTGCCTTCCCTCCTTTCTTCCATGTGCTGCCACTGCTCCGCCCTGGTCCCCACTCGCTCTTCCAATGCCACCTCGGCTCATCGGCTCATTCCCCACCCACTCTCTCTCTCACTGCTCTACATTTCATATCTACCCTCCTTCCCGGGACTGCTGCAGCTGCTACTCAGCCCCATACCCCCAGGCAGCCTCCATTCTTCTTTCCCGATGCCGCTGCTCCTCAGCTCCAACTCCCACCATCAGTCCATTTCATCTCCCTCTTTCCCTCCAGGTGGCGCCATTTCTAAGCTTCACGCCTCTGACTTGTTCGTACTTGCTCCCTCCTGATACTCCTGCCAGTCAGCTCCGGTGGCACATCCACCAGCCCTCCTGGTGCAATTGTCCATATCTCCCACCAACTCTCCTCTCTCCCCGCCTGAAGCCACCAGTAAGCTCTGCGTTTCCCATCATCCCACCCTCCCGATGTCACCACTGCTCAGTTCCATGTCTCCTGACCACTCTCCCTTCCAATGTCCCAGTCACTCAGCTCTGCATCCCTCATCCACCCTTCAGCTGCCACCGCCACCACTTAGCTGTGCATCTAGTTCCCTCCTTAGCCAGCAGGACGAGAGCAATGCTGCACACTACAGCACCCTCCTCCGCTTCAACCACACAGTGCCGTAGAGCATTATGGAACCTGCTGGCGCTGTACATTCAAATCATGAGACTGAATCCAGTTGACGTAGGAAGCTGACGCAGAGATAAAGGCTGCTCATCTCCTGCCAGTTGGGGGAGGATCAGGGTTGGAGTCCTGGGAAAGGGAGATAAGGTGGATGCCCACTCCTTAGTTTCTGTCCTAGTCGTCGTCACCCATTGTGTCTAACACCAGCCCTGCTGTCAGCCACTGAGCACAGGACTTAGTAAATTGCCTAATGCAGTAGGTTCACAACCTAATACTGGTTTAGTGGATGAGTAAAACCTCTTAAGTGGTCTCTAGTGTTCTCCCATTTGGTGTCTGAAGTGTCACGTTACCCTCCATTGCCTCAGGTACAAACAGGCCGGTGAATTTTCAAAGGAGTTGCACCCACAAATGTAACCTAGTATCGTAGCAATTTTCAAAAGCCGCTTAGGCGAGTAAATCCTACGGCCAAGTCAATGA
Organism: Rhinatrema bivittatum; assembly: GCF_901001135.1. Lineage (NCBI taxonomy): Eukaryota > Metazoa > Chordata > Amphibia > Gymnophiona > Rhinatrematidae > Rhinatrema > Rhinatrema bivittatum. The sequence goes on along the minus strand of NC_042617.1, from coordinate 36,087,267 downwards.
CATATATATAGTAGCAATGTTCAAAAGCCCACTTACACCGGTAAAGTGCACTCACACCTGTAAATATCGGTTTTACGCCGGTAAATGCTTGTGAAAATCAGGTCCTTCGATCGTGAGCCCTCTGGGGATAGGGAAATTCCCACAGCACCTGAATGTAATCTGCTTTGAAGTGTCACAAAGCAGAATATAAAATCAATAAGTACATACCTTTCCCACTGTATATGCCTTTAAGGGGGTGGGGGAAGCTAGTCATAGATGTGACTTGGTCACCTGAGGTGTAATGGCACGAGAGGCAAAGGCTCCCAAGCTTGAAGCCCACCAGCGCTGCTTTCTCAGCAGCTGTATAAAGCATGCAGGGAACACCATTACAGCTAAAATGAGCCCTTGGGTGTTAATATTTTAGCTTCTTGTGCTTTCCCTGTTTTTTTCTTTTTCAATTTGCCACTAGAGAAGCTACGACACAGCTGTTTTGGCAAATCAGTTTTTTCCTGGCAATTAGGAGACATTCTGTTGGGTTTATAATTACTCAGTAATTATAGTAAGCTTATTTGGCCACATGCTACAGGCACTCCACGGTCCAGGAAAAACAAATCGGCTTTATTATTATGGAAACATGACTGTGCAATCAATGCAGAGTCACAGCATAAAAAGCCAGGATAAATAAGGAATTTGTATAAAACAAAAAACAAAAAAAACATAGAAATATAGAAGCTATAGGCAAGGAAAGGATGATGTGGGTCCACCCAGTCTGCTCATTTGTACCTGCCTACGGGGGCTGTCCCAGGTCTTACTCGCTCTGTATTCTTCTCCCCCTTCCACTACTAATGTTCCTCTGCGGTCAATTTATTTTTCAAAGTGTCTGAGTGCCTAATTTTCAGAGTTAGGCTCCTAACTTTGGGAAACTAAAGTAGGGTTGAACTCCTAAATGTGGGTGCCTATTTTCAATAGGAGCCTACACTTAGGCACTTAAAAAGTGGGTGGCGGAAGGAAAGTTAGGCATTCAGCGTCGATGTCCAGCACTGGGTGCCAAATTTAAGCACTGACGTTTGTAAAATGAGGCCCCAAGCTGGCACCTTCTAGGCCTGGATGCCTCTACTGGGTCCAAAATAATGAAGAAGTTATAAGGATTCACATAAGGGTTATTGTACAAGCTTTCAGCTCTTGTTGCTTAACCTGTGGGGCCGGTTAGGCACCCCCTTAACAGAAAAACTTAACCACCAGCTGGGTTTTATGTCACCCGAGTTAAGCTGTTGGGAAATCAGCAGCCAGCTAACTCTCGACAGGGCGAGTCTCTGCAAGTCATCCGTCCTCCTCTCTCTGATGTCCTCCACTCCACCAAGTCTCTGAGATGCCCATTATATCTAACTCTTCATGCACTCTAACTCTCCCATTTTATTTTTTAGATTTTTAGCATTTGTAGACAGACATTTCAAAGTATGTTTTAGGTTTGACAAGGGTAATTTGGAATCGTTCTGCACTTTACTTAAAGGCTCCTGGTCTGCTTTAGCATTGATTGCAATCTCTCTCTGTTCTCTTAGTATCCTTCAAAGATACATCATTCCGAATCATGCACTTCTGAGCGACTGTCGGCTTTTCCCCATCATCTAGTTTAAAAGCTGCGCTATCTCCTTTATAAAGGTTCATGCCAGCAGCCTGGTTACACTCTGGTTCAGGCACTCCTTCCCCAAAATGAGGCCCATTTTCTAACAAACCTAAAACTCTCTTCCTCGCACCATTGTCTCATCCACGCATTGAGACTCTGGAGCTCTGCTTGCCTCTGGGATCCAAATATACACTTATTTCTCACTGTGTAATGGACTTATGGAGTGCAATTACTGTATGGACTCAGCAACCATCATATTGCACTAGGTTCCTGGATAATATAACGGGTAACCTGAAAGAGCTGAAATGCTTCTATGTGCAGGGGTTTTAATCAACTTCAGGGGTGCAGCAAGCTTGTAAATGCGGCAGATTCTGTGGACATACAACCAGATGTCTGCGCTAATCCCTGCATTGACAGGAAGATTCTTCAAATTCAGTGCTGATCGTAGACATCTGGTTGTATGTCCACAGAATCTGCTGCATTTACAAGCTTGCTGCACCCCTGAAGATGATTAAAACCCCTGCACTTAGAAGCATTTCAGCTCTTTCAGGTTACCCGGTATATTATCCAGGAAACTAGTGCAATATGATGATTGCTGAGTCCATACAGTAATTGTACTCCATAAGTCCATTACACAGTGAGAAATAAGTGTATATTTGTATTTGATTTGTTTTTCTCACTATAAGAGGTTCTTTCAATATATAGTATTGCCTCTGGGATCCTGCACATGGAACGGGAAGCATTTCTAAGAATGCTATCCTGGAGGTTCTGGATTTCAGCTTTCTACCTGAAACCCTAAATTTGGCTTCCAGAACCTTCCTCATACACTTTCCTGAGCACTAGCTATAATCCTATTGATGTGATGTGTGAGGTCCGCCATCTTTGCACCAGGAAAGCAAGTTGCCAAGTGATCCTGATGTCCACCAGCCACCCTATCAAACAATCTTCCTAATAATTAAATCCCCCAACTATAATGGCCGTCCTAACCCTTTTCTCCTGGGCATGAGTCCCTGGAAACCTAGCCTCTGTGAGAGAGGATATTACATCACCTTGAGGGCAGGTCCTAGTTACAGGATTGCTTCCTGCCTCATCAAGCTGATGCTCTCCTTCCAGGTGACCTTTCTCCTCTAAGGCAGTACAGGGGCTACCAGATTGGAGGTGGGACTTCTCTACTATGTCCCTGAAGGTTGCCCCTCTATACCTCTCTGTCTCCCTTAGCTCTTCCCAGTCTGCCACTCTACCAGGGCTGGTGCAAGGGGATTAGGTGCCCCAGGAGAACCTTCTGCCTTGCACTTCCACCACCCCCAGGTCACTCTGTCACCCCCCCCCCCCCCCCCCCGGGCTCGGACCTGACTCCTGCCTTGTTCTCGATCGCGTCCACCAAGTGTGTGGTTTTCTGGACAGTGAGCAGGTTGGGCGCTGCTCGTGGCCCACCAAATCTCCACTCCTCTTTGCCACCATTTGCAGCCCCATATGGCTCGCGCCAGTGGCGCACCAAGGGTCTCTGGCACCCGGGGACCAATGAATTTGTGTGCCTCTCCAGTGCCCCCAATCCTTCTTGTACTAATTCTTACGGCCACAGAAAATCAGTGGCAACTCTAGACAGAAGAATGTTGGGGGGGGGGGGGGGGGGAGGGAGCCAAAATGACATTTCCTCATCACACCCACCTCTATAGCATGACTCCCTGCTTTAAAATTGGTTTAAAAAAAGGTCTTAATAAGAAAGTCCAAAGGGTCTTCTGCATAATTTAAAAAAGCTGGCTAGTTTCACACTTATAGAAACATAGAAATGACGGCAGAAGAAGACTAAACGGCCCATCCAGTCTGCCCAGCAAGTTTTGCACTTTTTTTTCTCATACTTATCTGTTGTTACTCTTGGCTCTTAGTAACTTTTTGATTCTATTTCCCTTCCACCCCCACCATTAATGTAGAGAGCAGTGTTGGAACTGCCTCTAAGTGAAATATCTAGCTTAATTAGTTTGGGGTAGTAACCGCCGCAATAAGCAAGCTATACCCATGCTTATTTGTTTACCCAGTCTAAATAATTCAGACCTTGTTGGTTGTTATCTGTATCTAGATCCACTTTTCTTCATTCCCCCTGCCGTTGAAGCAGAGAGTTATGCTGAATATGCATTGAAAGTGAAGTATCAGACTTTCTCCCCTGCCGTTGAAGCAGAGAGCTATGCTGGATATGTGTGAAGTATCTGACTTTCTCCCCTGCCATTGAAGCAGAGAGCTATGCTGGATATGTGTGAAGTATCAGTCTTTCTCCCCTGCCGTAGAAGCAGAGAGTTATGCTGGATATGCATTGAAAGTTAACTATGAGACTTTCTCCCCTGTCGTTGAAGCAGAGAGCTATGCTGGATATGCGTGATGTGTGATGTATCACCTCTAGTAAAACTACTATTAAAATTGTTTGATAGCTTCATTCAACTAATTCTATATGGCTATAAGAGTGAAGTCTGGAATGTATACAGGAAGGGACAGAATGTCAATATAAATCCTGCACCTCCAGTTCTGTAACTCTGTGCATCCACTGAAATTCCCCCAAACAATGGAGCTTGGATGTTTCCCTTACAGCTCATCATACAAAAAGATATTTTCAAATTCTGATGTCACCTCACAGTAATAGCAGCACAAACACCTTCCACTGCCAGACACATTGTGAACTAACACAAAACCCTGCAAAAAAACCCACTCTAAATCTATACAGCAAGCCTATCGTAACATAACAGTAATAACACCAAAGACTCAAACAACAATAACCCTACCTGTGAAAAAGCACAGGCAGATATTACACTGGGTCCTAGAATACCACTACACAACCGACTGAGGACATGAAACAAATCCGATTGCTATAGATCCCTACACAGACACTACATGCTAGCAGAATCTCTCATGGTCACACACACAGAGCAGAGACAGACCCTCACCAAATACAGAATAAAGGATCCAAATTAGACAAAAACTGAAATGGAAACCCCAAGAAACCAGATTCTGTGTGTAATAATGGAAAAACACACCATTCCTGATAAACCAAATACAATCAAGAAACATAAAGCATCAGTTATAATAGTAAAACCATACTAATAAAAGAATATTTTAAAATTACTGATAAATAAAATAATTTATATTAATTAAAATCATATATATTTTTTAAACATTTCCCAAGCATCAATAAAATATTTCAGAACAGCATATACTGTATATCAAATAACACTCAATAATTAAAACTAATAAGTATTTTCAAAAGCCCCTGCTGTCTATACCTGGGAACTCTTGATTTCCAGTCACACTGAGATTGTCAAGGATTAGGAGGTTAGAGGAGCGCACAAACTTTATCCTCTCTCTCTCTCTCTCACACATACACTGTCACATATACACACATACATGCTGTTATACACACCCACAACCTCTCTCTCTTACATACACTGACACACTCTCATGCTCTAAGACCCTCTCTCCCCCCAACCCCCCCACACAAGCTCTTACTCCTCTGGATTTTCTCATACACACACGCTCTCACTGGCTCCCTCACATACACACAAACACACACTCAGGCAGGCTCCCATTCATTTTCACACCACTCCCTCCCCACCTCCCAGGCAGGCACACATTCATTCACACACACACACACACACACACACACACTTATTCTCACACACACAGACCCCCAGGCAGGCCCCAATTCATTCACACATACACACACACACACACACTTATTCTCACACACACAGACCCCCAGGCAGGCCCCAATTCATTCACACACACACACACACACACACACACACACACACACACACACACACTTATTCTCACACACACAGACCCCCAGGCAGGCACCCATGCATTCACACACATACACCCCCAGGCTGACTCCCATTCATACACTTGCACACACGAAAGGCAGACCCCCTCTCTTTCTTTTGCCAACAACTTTGGAGCTTCTCTCATTCCTCTGCTACCGCTATCACTGATGGCGCGTGGCTATTTGTGGAGGCGCTGATTGCTGCTACTGGCACTGAAGCCCATTCTCTGCCTCCTCTGTGCAGGCCTCGTAGTATTAAAAATTTGCAGGCTTTCACTTCCTCCATGCTGATCTCGTACTCTTGCACATTCCTAAAGATAACATATGACAATCACTAAAAAGTAATTTATTTTTTTTTACCTTTGCTGTCTGACCTTAGTTTTCTAATTGGTTGGTCACAGGCTTTTTTTTTCCACCTTCCCTTTCTTGTTTTTTTTTTGCCAATTCCTTTTATAGAGTCTTTTTTTTCTATTTCTTTTCTCTCCATCTGTCTTCATCCCTCAAATACACAGTCAGGTTCTCATTCTCACATGCTTTCTCTCTCTCACACATACACTCTGGCTCTCATGCTCACATGCTCTCTCTCACACATATACACCCAAGCACCCACAGCTCTCACTTTCACATGCTCTCTCTCATACATACATACACACACTCTCTTGTACATGCTGCCTCACTCTCACACACACAGGCTCTCTCACTCCCACATGCTGTGTTGCTCAAGCACAGGCTCTCACTGTCACATGCTGTCTCTCTCATACACACAGAGGCTCTCACATGCTGTCTCTCCAAACATTCAGGCCCTCACTCCCACACACAGTCTCTCAACTCATTCTCACATACACAAAAATGTCTCAACTCACTCTCATACACAGACACACAATCTCTCACACTCTCATATACACACACACACACACACACTTTACAGGCCCTCAGCCTCTCTCTCGCCTCTAAGCTTTTAGCTTTTTTATAACTTTTTTTTTTTTTTAACTTTTAAAAAGAAACTCAAGACATGGCTTTTCAGTCGAGCCTTTCCCTGTTCCTAGCCCAATAGCTTGACTCAGAATTGTTCCCATCTCCACTGTAATTAAACAAGCACTAAGTCATACAAATACGTCATTATGAGGTTGCTCCTCTGCCTCCCTCCCACACCCTTACCTGTATATAGTAAACTATCTCTGTTCTCCCCTCTTTATTTTCCTATCCCCAGTTTTTGCGCCCTTGTTACAATGTAACTTTATGCTTCATCTAATTTTGTCTCTTGTTATTTGGTTACGGTTAACCGCTTAGTTCGATGTAAACCGAGCTGATTTGATCTGTATCAAGAAAGTCGGTCTATAAAAGCCTTAAATAAATAAATAATAAATAAATAAGCCTCCTCTTCGTGGGTCGCAGCAGGATGGGCTCTGTGGTGGCTCTGATCTTCTTGGGCTACCCGCAATGTGGGATCCGCGGCAGCCCTGCTACCGGGCTTCCTCCTCTTCTCGGGCCACCGCAACATGGGATCTGTGGCGGCTCATAAACGCTGCTCCTCTTCTGTACGCGGCTGATGCTCCTCCTTCTCCTTCTTCCTGCCCGTGTGGCTCCAGCAACTTTTTTTTCTTACAGGGCCGTGCAGGCAGGAAGGAGGAGGAGCACCTGCAGGTTTGGACATGACGTTTTTCTTCGGGCTGTGGTGAGATGAGCTCCATCATGGCCTCGCCAATCTTCCTGCTGTGTGCGCCCAGCACACAGTACAGCAGTAGTTCCCTGCTCAGCCACTGGTGGGATGAGGTCCACTGGTGGCCACATGGGCCTCCATGTCGGCCATCAGTGCACCCCTATGGCCCTGCGCCCAGGGGCATTGGCCCCCCCTTCGGTACACCACTGCTCGCACCCCTTAATGGTCGGTGCCCTAGCCCCAGGCCTAGTTTGCCTAGTGCTTCCGCTGGCCCTGCACCCTACCCTTCAGAGATTGGACTTGTTCTCTGAGGGCTTGGAGCTTTTTGCTTTTAGGGGTTGATCTTAAAAGGCGTGCGCACATGGACGCACCGATTTTATAACACGTGCGCATGCATGTTATAAAATAGGGTTCCCGCGTGCCCATGCGCGCCAGATTTTAAAATCCATGGGCGCATGGGCGGGCGGGTCGGGACTCGTGCACATTGTGGGGGTGGGGGGGGGGGGGGAGATTTTGTTATCTACACGCAGCGACATGATTGGGCCTTTGCCCAGTTCCCTCCCAATCTGCTCTAATCAAGAAGCGGACCGGGAGAGAACTTTCCTTTATCCCTATCTACCCTTCCTCCCCAACCCCTAAACTAACCCTAACTAGCGTTTTGGGGGTTTTTTTTGTTTATTAACTTACCTGCTCCTTCAGAGCAAAAGTAAGTTACACGTGCTTGCCGGCTGCCGGCACACGCTTCCCCACGACAGGGCCTAATGGCTGCTATCCCAGCCGGCCCCTACCCTGCCCCTCCCCATCAAGACCATGCCCCCCCCCCCCCCCCCGGCCCGCCCCTTTTAGTTAGCCTGAGGGCCCCCTTTCAAAAATGTGCGTAGGGCCCAGCCACACACACGTAACCCCCAAAGTTTACGCATGTGGGCCTTTTAAAATTCGCCTGTTAGTGCACACATGCAACCTCTCGCCAGCTGGGAGATAATCATACATGGGGCACTCAGTCCATAAGACTGGAAAGCTCCCTCTCGCTGCTGGACTACTTCCTGCATCATAATTTTGGTAAATTGTTTTCGAGTTAAAATTGCTATGGAAGCAGGGATGTAAAGCTAACCTAAAGTACTTTTAGTCTATAGATTTATTTTGCATTTGTCTGTTAATGACCCTCAAACATTAGAATTGATCTACCTATATCTTCCTAGTTACCCAGCTTATTGATTCTTGTTTTCAATTAAATTCTGTATAAAATCTGTAGCAAATTACTCCTACCAACCAACATTACTATGTAAAATCAAAACATAAATCAAATTAAAACAGAGACATTGTAGTAAACACAAGGAATAGCAAGGTAAATGGACAGAGCACAGTAAGGAAGTTGAAGGTGCGGACGCTTCCAGTCTTCTTCTGCAAGGGGTGCGGGGCTTCTGGAAGCTGGAGCTGTGGAGTTTGAAGCCTGGATCGCTTGCTGTGATCTATGGCGTCCTCTCCCGGGGTCTGCTGGGAACCATATGCAGATAAGCCTTCCGGTCCTCCTCTGCTACAAGGGGAGTGGGGCCTCTGGAACTGGGGCTGTGGAGTTTGAAACCTGGACTGCTCGCTGTGACCTCTGGAGTCCTCTCTTGGGGGCTGCTGGGCAGGATATGCAAATGAGCCTTCCGGTCCTCTTCTGCTTTATCCCTTGCTTTTACCAATTTGGCAATATATGCCTCTGTCTGAGCCTTTGCCTGCTAATGGCCCTACTTAGATCATAAATACAACATAAAACAGGTAGACAGTGTCTCCATGTAAATGTCCCTCAGAGAGCTGAGTGGCACATTTAAGACTAATCGGAGAAAATTCTTTTTCACTCAAAGCACAATTAAGCTCTGTAATTTGTTGCCAGAGGATGTGGTTAGTGCAGTTAGTGTAGCTGTGTTTAAAAAAGGTTTGGATAAGTTATTGGAGGGGAAGTCCATTACCTGCTATTAATCAAGTTGACTTAAGGAATGGCCTCTGCTATTAATTGCATCAGTAGCATGGGATCTTCTTAGTGTTTGGGTAATTGCCAGCAGTGCCATAGCCAGGCCATTCGGCACCTATGGCCAAGTGAAAAAGTGCGCCCGCACCCTGAACACAACATACAACACCACAGTCTTAGAGACTCTGTAACATGTTGGGAGCTTTGATTTTTATATTTATTTTGATCCAGCAATTTCCTTCTGTTCCTTTGGGTTTCCAGCTCAATTGGAATCAGTACAGGGATCCTGGTGCCAGGAGCCTTATTTATAAAAATGTATAACCCCTCTCTCTGCAGTTTTAGGCAGGGTAAAAATGACATGCATATTAAAACTTATAACCATCAAAAGGCTCACAAACAAGACAACAATATTTATACATCTTCCCATCAAATATTGTTCACTGTGTTTAAATTAGTTGGGCTTCTAATGTTGGAATAATGAGCATGGACAACATTTGTATCTTATAGACAGATCAGATGATTCAGTAACATCAGACATCTCCAATGTACTGGGAAACGGCCTCTGGGGGCCAGCACACCCGCAGACTTTGCTCTTGCTTTATAGCAGATACAAATTCAACACCATAAAGGACCTGCAGGAATTGCAAAATGAAATCCCAGCATGATGTGTGCGGTTCCATCCTCCCCCTTAAAGCCTTGCACTCCCCCTTCCCCCACACACAATTAAAATTTATAGTTTAGAATACCTGAAAAAGAACATTCAAAGTACAGCCTTCTGAGTAAAAGTATCACTAACAACAAGTATATTATATTTACATGCACTGCTGCGGTGCCAACCAGAAAAGCAAAAAAAAGATGCTTGGAATCCACATGGTAGTAATGAGCGCTGGGTGTGGGCTTGTCCCCGAGAAAGCCATGAGTAAATACAATTCACTCAATGCACAATAAAGCTCTGGAATTTGTTGCCAGAGGATGTGGTTAGTGCAGTTAGTGTAGCTGGGTGTCTTCTTTAAGTTGGCGGGCAACCTGCCTTTTCTCCTCCCGACGATTCATCTCGCGCTCCGCTGACCGCACTGCTCCAGACTGCAGAGGGAGGGGGTTCTTGCTCAGGCCGCCGCCGCCATTGATATTTTTGTTTCGGTTTCCCCCTTCCCCTTTCAAGGACGGCTCTGAGGGAAGGGAGGACAACAAGAACAGGTGCAGCATTTCATTTTCTCCCCCCATCGGCAAACTGCTGAGCTGTGTCGGGGGTGGGAGGGGAGGCGGCTTTTCCGCAACACTGTGTGAGAGCAGCGGCGCCTTCAGGATGGATGGCGCCTGTGGCTCCGGCCTTATCGGCCATTGGCTAGCTAGGGCTCTGCTTGCCAGGTACTTGGAACCTGGATTGGCCACCGCTGGAAACAGGAGGTTGGACCCTTGGTCTGACCCAGTATGGCAACTTTTTATGTTCTTATGTTTTTTTTAAGCTGGAAAATGTAACGAAGTGTCGTAAAATTTCTGAGGCTAGTGTTAGTCTATGGCAGGAGTGGCCATCCTTTCACATCTCAAGAGCCACAAAACCCGACTCCATAGTAGCAAGGAGCTGTCTCACTTTTGGGAGAGGAGAAGCAGGATGCTCCTTGAAGGCTAATCCTCTCTCCCCCACCCTGCTCTCTCAATACCCCTCTCCATTCTTGCCCCATCAGTTGCACCCTAACTCCCTCTCCCTACCCTGGCCCCACCAGTTGCTTTCTTTCCCAATCCTCTACTTGTCCCCACCAGTCTTATTCTCTGCGTCCTCACTCATTTATCCAGTTCCTCACCGCCAAGCCAGTGACATTACCTCCATGTCCCTGCTGTACCTGTTTAACAAGAGGTTAAAACTTTTTTTTTTTGTTTTTTTGTTTTTTTAATACATTGGTGGCCAGTGGCCAGGATGCTGCCCTTTCACAGTTCTGAAGTCAGAAGGAGCTTTCGTGGCTGCAAAAGGCAGCAGTCCTCCACGGTTGCTTTTAGGAGAAAGCTGCCCGGAGCTCAGGGGAGACAGGAAGCTTGTGTTGACAAGACGAGCTGCCTGGAATCTCAATCAATACCATCCCAGAAGAGACAGGGCTCGTGCCACACTATTAACTTCCATTCGGTAACAAAGGCTGCTGACACAACTCCTTTTCTTATCTTTGGCCCACACAACTAATCACACTGCTGCATATTCCCTTACGCAGCATCGTCGCTCCGCATCTTTCTCTCTTTGGTCCATGCAGCCAGCGATGGCACCATCCCCTCCCTTCGGCCATGATGGCTGATGACCACATGGCTGCTGTTGCTGGCAGCACTGCAAAGAGGCACATGTTCAGAGTCAGGGAGCCCCTTCTGGCTTGTGAGATGCTGGCTGGCCGCTTGTGCTGGAGAGGATTGATTTTCATCAGTGGTGGCTCTGCCTACTGGGGAGGCAATTGCTGTGGGTGGTGCTTGAAATTACAAATTTGTTATTCTGCATGTGACCTCTCATCCTTCAACCAAAAAAACCTAGGACATCCCCTAGCAGGCACAGTAATGTCAGGGACGAAAATTCTGTATCTTCACTTGAAAGAAAAACAAAGTGTTAGCTGTCAAAATGATGTGCAACCCCCACAAGGAATGATTGCATTCAAATACTGCATTATAAGAGAAAGGTTTTAAAAAAAAAAATCCCATTTTATTGCAAGAGTCCTTTTCACCTTGTAAGCCTCTGAGTAGTTGTCAGGAAACACTTTACAGCAGTTTGATGTTACCTGGAATTGATGCCATTCACATTAATGTCCACAGGGAGAATTAGAGCGTTGATCATTAACCTACTCCAGTCTAATTTCCAGCTACTCACAGCTGCTTTGTGCAGGCAGCCCATGAATGCAAATTATATGAATCATTTTACTAAAATCAGTTCACGTGAGAAAAAACACTTCACAGCTAGGGTGAGGAAAGCAGGGAGAAGTTCACCCTAGTGAGGGTGGTGGTGGAGGCGGTGCACTGTACTATTTATATATTATACGATGCACTGCTCACAAACCATGCTCTTCAGCTGTTTGATCCCATGAAACTGATTATTTGTATGTAAACATGTAGACCACAAGATAAAATATGATGAGTATTGTAAATTCAAGAAAGCAGAGGGTCCTCAGTGGTGAGTATAGCGAGGACAACACAAGCAATCAAATACGAGTCTGTGATTCTGCCACCGGAAAGCAAGATGGGCTGACAAGCTGGGGCTTTCTCCGGGACGTGCTACCAATATTTTAGCATGGGGCTTTTGCCAGCACTGCTCCACTTCATGAGGCCCTCAGTTTTCATAGAATGATTTAACAAGAGTGTCCACGAGCCTCTGGGAATCACCTCCAGCACATCCGTGGGCCATTTGGGTTTTAGCTGCTGTCATTTTCTCTAATAAATAAATAAATAAATAATAATTACACATGAACTAGCGATAACCAACACTTCCTGTGGGGGGCTGAACAAGGACATCCTTTGAGTGAGAAATATTCAAGCAAATGGCTGAAACTTCAATATTTCACAAGGATCATGATAACGCTTCTAGCAAGCATGAGGCAGACACAAAAGCTCGTTAGTTTCAGGGAAGCAAGAGTACAGCTAGAGATCAAAGTAGGATCTGTGGTACTACAAGATGTAAAAAGATAAGAACATAAGAATTGCCATGCTGGGTCAGATCAAGGTCCATCAAACCCAACATACTGTGTCCAACACTGGCTAATTCAGGTTGCAAGTGTCTCCGTTCCGCCCTGATAGGTAGATCTAGGTAAGAGAAACATTAATAAGGAGTTCCCTTATGTTGATCAAGCCATGTCCTAGATACAGAAAAATAAATAATAAAATTAATGGTTTCTTATCATACACAAATTAATTTGCCTTAGTCCTGGGCAATAAATACATTGGAATGTATTGCAGCCCCGAGAACTTACATTTCATTGTATTTATACCTTTTTCTTGCTGTCTGCTTATAGCCTTAATGATACTTGTGCTTCCTCTCAGAGGCACATGCTCGCATTTTTATATACAATATTTCTTATTAAAACTGTGTAAAAGCAATAGTATTAAAATTGATATATTTTTGATAGCTGTAGATTGTAATATGCGTGCATATATATTTGTATGGAGAAGTATTCTGTACTAAAAATTATATCCATGGAGATTCACATCACACATGCTCAGCTTAGCTGGTTAAGTGCTTTGCCTTGCCTTTAATCAAATATTCAAATATATAATTATGTATTAAAAAGAAGTTGATATATTAAAAGAAAACCCTATTTAATGTAGTCTGTAATACAGATAGGGGTGGATTTTAAAAGAGTTACGCGCGTAACCCTTAAAAAAAAACCCTGCGCCCGCCGAGCCTATTTTGCATAGGCTCGGGGGCACGCGCAAGCCCCGGGATGCGCGTATGTCCTGGGGCTTGCAAAAATGGGCGGGGTGTGGGCGGGGCCACGATCCAGGGGCATGACAGTGGTCCAGGGGTGTGGCCAAGTGTCACGCCCCCAGACCAGACAGCCGGCGCGTACTCAACAAAATAAGGTATGGGGGGATTTAGGTAGGGCTGGGGGGAACAAAAAAAAAAGTTCCCTCCAAGGTTGCTCCGATTTCGCAGCGGCCTTGGAGGGAACGAGGAAAGCCATCGGGGCTTCCCTTAGGCTCGGCGCGCGCAAGGTGCACAAGTGTGCACCCCCTTGTGCACGCCAACCCTGGATTTTATAACATGCGCGCGGTTATAAAATCGGGTGTACATTTGTGCGTGCCGGGTAGCGCGCACAAATGTACCCCCCCCCACGCGCGTAATTTTAAAAATCTGCCCCATTATTTATAAAATAAAACTCCATAAACTAGTGAATAAGTAACTATAAATGTGTTTCTTAAACATACTAGAAAATAGATTTTCTTGATTGTCAAAGACCTCATTCAGAAAGCTGGAAGCATTGCTCAGATCATCTCCTATTACTGAGCCATCTTAAAGCTGGGCTTTCTGCCAGGGCTTTCCGTGGCTGTCTTCCTATTTAAGCACACAAACTGTGAAACCATGCCTTGGTTTTTAAATCAGAGATGTTTACTTTCAAACACACATACTTTAACCATATTTAACAGGTAAGGAATTCCTGAACACTAATGGGGGGATGGACCCAGGGGTCAGATCCCATGTCACAAGAAGCTGGGAGATCCCATAAAGTAGATGCAACTCCTGTCACTTACTCCCAGGGATAGGAACAGTCTACCTGGCTAATAGTGTGTTATGGGCTTTCCCTCCAGGAATGTTAGCCGCCTTGATTACATCCTCTAGAAACAGATCCCACAGCTTGATAGTTTGCTAAGTGGAAAAGTACTCTACGATTTGTTTTGAATCTGCTGGTTGCTAGTTTCATGGCATGTTCCCTTGGGTTTGTATTTATTTGAAAGGGTAAATAACCTTCTTTTAATTACCCATTCCACCTCCCTCATGACTTTATAACTTCTATAATGTTCTAGCCTAAGTAGCCTCTCATCCTACCAGACACATTCCATCCCCTTCATCATGTTTGTTGATCTTCTTTGCAACTTTTCCAGCTTGCTATATCTTTCTTGAGAGGGGGGAGACCAGAACTGTACACGGTACTCACACCATAGACTGATACAGAGGCAACATAATATTTTCTGTTTTATTCTCGGTTCCTTTTCAGATCATTCCTAACATTCTATTTGCTTTTTTGTTTTTTTTAATATTTAAACTTTTATTAGTGTTGTCAAACATATCTGTACAACGTGAAACAAATGTGATACATCAATAAAAATGACATAAAAAAAAGAAAATCAACACCGATTTTTTTGTTTTTCCCCAAATCCCTTAACTTTTTCAAAAACCAAACCCTTCTAAACCCTCCCCAAGTTTAATCTACAGTATGGTTGAAAGGCCCAGAGGCCCACATTTGCTCATATGGAAGGAACACATATGAACCATAATACAAACCTGTATGTGGCCTTATACATGTCGTAGCTTAGTTTAATCTATAACATCTCCAAGCCTTAGGTCAGTATTACAGTATACTATCCCTAATTTAGTTTTTGATACCACCGAAGAAACGGTTCCCATACTTGAAGGCAACAGTGTCTCTCTGTGCTGCTGTCAGATAAGACCAATAGTGCACATTCCAGTTCCTCCTCAGAAAAGCTAATTTGGTGGGGGCTATCACTTTTTGCCATCCTGCCGCCACTTCCTGCCTAGCTGCACAAAGTATGAAATTTGTAAGCGCCCGATCTGCTTTTGGCCAAGATTTTGAATAGTCTGAGAGAAGATATATAGTGGAGAGAAAAGGACCTTTAATTTGAGCAGCTCAGAAAGCACCTTCTCAATCCACCTCCAAAATGGTATTGTTTTGGGGCAGGTCCACCAAATGTGATAAAACGTACCCTCCAAGTGGCATTGTCTCCATCGTTGATTTGAGTGATTAGGATATATCTTACTCAGTTTAGTTGGGGGTGAGATACCAGCGGTACAAGAGTTTGTAATTAGTCTCAAGAATATTAGCCGATATAGAACTCTTAGCAATATTCAAATAGCATTTTCCCCACTGGTTCTCTAACCAAGTAAACCCCCCATCCTCTTCCAGTTAGAATGATAACCAAACTTGGATCCCCATGTGAGCCCCAGCTATCTGTAGAGTCTGGATATTATCCCCTTCTTAGCATTATGGTAAAAGCACATTGTTTCAAACTCAGTCATCTCTCTGGTAACCTGATTCCATAGACACCTATCTTTAAGACTATGTTGCAGCTGTAGGTATCGAAAATATTCAGATTGTGGGAGATTAAATTGTAGCTGTAAATCAGAGAAAGGGATTAACTTCAAACTATCGACTAGTTGCCCGCAACACCAGATTCTGCATTGCTTCCATTTCCTAAACAGATTCTCTGTGTGGGGTACCAGGTGCCGTCCCTTATATATTTATTTATTTAACTTTTTTTATAGACCGACATTTGTTATGAACATCACATCGGTTTACACAGAACATGAAAGCAGCGTAAAAGGCTTTACAAGGAACTGGATTCAAACCATATAATATCTAAAATTGGAACAGAAACTTTAACAAACAGTGCCTAAACATTTTAGTAACAAAAGGTATTGCAATGGGAAGGGAATTGCATTTCTAAGAAAAAATAAGGGTTTAGAAGTATGAAATGCCATAGAGTAAAACATTTCTAGGGAGAGGAGAGATAACAAGGTAGAAACACTTCACAGAATCATCAGATCCAATCAGGTAATAAAACATATCAATGTACTCTTATGAATCCTCTTTCCAAAAATGCAGAATATATATTTACAATAAAACAGCAATAATCATAAGAATGATAAGAACTTAAGATTTGCAATGGTGCAGAGCATAACTAGGATTTTTCATATTATAACCCAACATGCAGAAAAATATATATTCAAATATTGGTGTCTCCTCAGTAACAGTAAAACAAATTCCCTCCACTGCCAAGTAATACAAACCCCTACAAAAATATAATAAAAAACCATGTAGAATCTTGCCATACCATACCATAACAGCAGTAACTCTCAGGATTTAAACAGCAGCAACCTTATCTATGAAAAGGCAGCAAAGCAAACATTACACCAGGCCCTAGAACAATAATGCACCACCTACTGGGCAAACAAGCTGGACTGCTACAAATCCCGATAGAGAAACTGCATGCTAGCCGAAATACTGCAGTTCTGTCACACATGCGCAACACAGACAGTCCCTTACCTAATACAAAATAAGAGATTACATATTAGAAACAGAAACATGCAGACAAGACTGAAATGGAAAACCCAAGAAACCAGACTCTGTGAACAGTGGAATACTGAAGAGAAAGTTAAATACGAATATATAAGAAATGTACATTCCCAAAAATGGCATATTTCAATCACTGAAAGTCAAAATATTTCTTTTTACCTTTGTTGTCTGATCTAATTTTTCTACTCAGTTGATCAGTCTCATTTTGACCCTTGTTTTTCTTTTCCTAATTCCTTTTTCAAGTTCTCTTATCTTTCTGTTTCTTCTCTCTTCTCCTGTCTTCTTTCCTTCCTCCCTCATATAGGCTTCCATTCTTACACACTCTCCCAGGCTCCCACTCTCACATGCAAGTTCCCACTCCCACACACTCTTTCACACACACACACACACACACGCACAGACTCTCCACTAGACATGCTCTCAATAACACATATAGGCTCACTCCCAAATGCTCTCTCTCACACACACTCCCAATCTTTCTCTTACACACATGCTTCTCACTCCTATGCTGTCTCTCACGCATATGCACACAGACAGGCCCCTCACTCCCACACACTCTATCAGGACTTTCCCTCTCTTCTGGGCCTCCTTGTTGCGAAGACCTCCTTTTATCGAGCCGTGCGGGATATGCTCCATGATGGCCCTTTGATGGGCCTCCTCTTCTTGGTGCCAGGAAACTCTAGGTAGGCCTGAGTGCAAAGTAGGTGGGCCACGGCCCACCCAGACCCCACCTGTGGCTATGCCACTGCCCCGTGGTCTAGTTTAAAAGCTGTTCTATCTCCTTTTTAAATGTGGGCATCAGCAATCAGGTTCTATTCTGCTTAAGGTGAAGCACGTCCCATCGGAATAGGGTCTTCCTTTTCCAAAATCTTCCCCAGATTCTAACAAATCTAAAACCCTCTTCCCTGCACCATCATCTCACCTAAATATTGAGACTTTAGAGTTCAGCCTGCGTGCAACAGGAAGCATTTATGAGAATGCAGTCCTGGAGGTCTGGATTTCAGTTTCCTACTAAAAGCCTAAATTTATCCTCCAGAACCCTCCTTCCTGTACCTTCCTATCATTGGTACCCACATGACCTATGGCAGTCAGCTCCTCCTCAGTATGCTCTAAAATCTTATCGAGGTGGCGAATGAGGTCTTCTACTTTTGCCCTAGATATGCAAGTTACCATGCAACCCTTACATCCACAACCACTCAGCTATCTCCATTCCTAACGATCAAATCACTTGCTACAATAGCCGTCCTAACCCTTCATTCCTGGGCACATGTCCCTGGAGAGAGACATCCTCAATGCGAGAGGATAAAGCATCACAAGGAGGGCAGGTCCTAGCTACAGGATCACTTTCTTCCACACCAAGGAGATGGCCTCTTGCCAGGTGACCTTCCTCCTCCAAAGCAGCACAAGGGGCTGATTGACTGAAGTTGGAACCACTCTACTATATCCCCAAAGATCTCCTCTGTATACTTTTCTGTCTGCCTCAGCTCCTCTAAGTCAGCCACTCTGACCCATTCTCATTCTCTGAGAGCCAGGAGCTCTTTGCACCAGCCGTACACACAATCAGCCTCTCACCATGTGGCACTCAGTGCAGAAGACTGGATAGTCCCCACTTTGCTGCTGGACTTCTGGGCACATCTTGGTTTTATTGAACTGCTAAAGTTTTAAAAGTTGATTAAGGAGTAGGTATCTCTCTCTCTCGATTTAAGGGTTTTAAAATTATTTATTTGTAGGTAAATATTCAAAAGCCATTTAGATGGATAACCTAAAAGTTATCCTTCTAAATGACAAGTTTTGGTATATTCAGCACCTTATCTGGCGGAGGATAAAAAAAAAAAAAGAAGTATTCCGGGAGCATTTCGGGATGGAGTTAGATTATCTGGCTAAGTAATCTGATTTTTAATGAAACTGGCAAGGTTAGCTGGATAACTTTAATCCTGCTTCAGAGCAGGTCTGAAGTTATGAGGCCTTAGTAGAATATCTTGAAAAGATATCCAGTAAAGCAGCACTGTTAAAGGCAAGGGAAAAAAAAAATTAAAGGGGCCTATGGCCCGATTCTTCCCACGCTCCCCAAATTTCGTAAATGGCCCTGTTGGCCATGTACTGCCCACATCGCAAACCCCTCCTAAAATGTTTTAAGCCGCCGTATTCAGCAAGTCACCAGCCCTCACAACCCATTTAACGAACATATAAAACCTGCTTCCTCCCTTCTTCCACTCACTCACCCATAGTCTCCATAGGCCAGCCAGACCCCCCTATCCCAACCCCCACTACTAAAAATCAACCTCTGCTTGATCTGTGATCTTAACGGCTCCCGGCGATGCAGCATGGCTTCTGCGCTGGAAGTGTAACTGCCCACAGTAACTTTGAGATATTTAAATATCTGTTACGTCCCATATCCCACCCTTCCTCAAGGCATACATATGTAGGTGTAAGTTTCATTTCATAGGGTTTAAAATGCACTACATTGTCAAAGGGAAGTTGCTGTATGTAGATGTGGATCTGGAGCAGAGTAAATGTTAGATTAATTACTGTATATGCACTCACTGAGCTCAGCTAACACTTAACCGTATTAGTAAAAGTGTCACTCTGCTGTTTCTAATAGAATAATTAATCTGACAGGAGATTTTAGCACAATCATGATTAAGGAGGATAGGAAATCCCACTCAGAGGCAGAACAAGATGGAAGTTCCTCTATGCTAGCTAATTTAACCTAACAGAGGATTTGGGGTTCCAAGAAGTGTTCAGAGAGGTGCATCCAGGCAATTCTAGTTTCATGTAGAAGAACGACAGGGGTTGACATTTGTCTGTTCAAGTGCATAGTGCGCTCTTTGATTCTGTCTCTTTCACAGACCATCAGCTGCTTACGGGGGGGCTGAGTTGTGAGAAGGTGGAAGGCGGCTGAGGTTAGTGGAAGTTAAGTGTGGAACTGTTAAAGAACAAGAAAATAGTGCTACAATATGGCAGAAGATATCAATATTGGCAAACGATTAAAGATTTTTTGATTGGGTGACTAGAGAATTGGATCGAGGAAGAACTCTTGATATGATCTACTTGGATTTCAGCAAATCTTTTGATACTGTCCTGCATAGAAGACTCTTGAACAAGATGAGAAGCTTGGGAGTGGGTGCTAAGGTAGTGGCATAGATTACAAACTGGTTGACTAACAGGAGACAGCATGTAATGGTAAATGGAACCTACTTTGAAGAAAGAACAGTGTTCAGTGGATTTTGGGGCCAGTTCTGCTCAATATCTTTCTGAACAACACAGAGGAATGGATAGAGGGTAAAGTTTGTTTATTTGTGAATGATACTAAATCTGCAACAGAGTGGACACACCTGAAGGAGAAAATGAGACGTGATTTAAGAAAGCTTGAAGACTGGTTGAG
Source organism: Rhinatrema bivittatum (assembly GCF_901001135.1). Taxonomy (NCBI): domain Eukaryota; kingdom Metazoa; phylum Chordata; class Amphibia; order Gymnophiona; family Rhinatrematidae; genus Rhinatrema; species Rhinatrema bivittatum. The sequence continues at coordinate 36,067,085 of NC_042617.1, read as the reverse complement.
GATTTTGCAACTGGGATTCAATGCCAAGAAGTGTAGAGTCATGCATCTGGGGTGTGGTAATCCAAAAGAGCTTCATGTGATGGGCAGTGAAAGACTAATATGCATGGACTGGGAGAAGGACCTTGGGATGATAGTGTCTGATGATCTAAAGATAGTGAAGCAATATGACAAGGCGATAGCTAAAGCTAGAAGAATGCTGGGCTGCAAAAAGAGAGGAATATCCAGTAAGAAAAAGGAAGTGGTGATGCCCTTTTACAGGTCCTTGGTGAAGCCCCACCTCAATACTGGAGCCCATATCTAAAAAAGGATAGAGACAGGATGGAGGCAGTCCAAAGAAGAACAACCAAAATGGTGTGGCGTCAGCATCAGAAGACGTATGAGGAGATGCTGAAGGATCTGAATATATACACCCTGGAAGAGAGGAGATGCAGGAGAGATATGATACAGACCTTCAGATACCTGAAAGGTTTTAATGATGCACAATTATTAAACCTTTTTCATTGGAAAGAAAGCAGTACAACTAGGGGTTACAAAATAAAACTCCAGGGAGGATGACTGAGAACCAACAAAATATTTCTTCACGGAGAGGTTGGTGGATGTGTGGAATGCCCTTTCGGAGGAGGTGGTGAAGATGAACAGTGAAAGAATTCAAAATGGCATGGGATAAAAACTATCGATCTTTAAAAACTAGAGGATGGAAATGAAGAAGGGTGCATGGGGTAACTTGCTGGTGCAGTTGTTACTACCCTTAACCAATAAGCCAGATACTTTTGATGCAACTCCAACCTTGCTCTCTGCTTCAAAGGCAAGGGGTGAAGGAGAATTAGATTCAGACTGCAACCAATTTTACAATTTGGGAACAGTGGCAGATTCCCAATGAAGACCGGCCCGGGGATTCGCCGCCCAGGCCTGCCCAGGAGATACCACATGGTCTGCTGAGCGCAGCTCTGTCACGGCCGCGCTCGGTAGACCACATGACTAGCGTGACCGGCCCACTGGGGGATGCCCGATCCCCCGATAGGCCAATCCGCCCCTGTTTGGGAAACCGATAAGCATGGGGGTAACCTGCATGAAGCAGCAGATACTATTATAAGCTTGCTGGGCAGGCTGGATGGACTATTTGGGCCTTTTCTGCCATCATTTCTATGTTAAAATAGGCAACTGGCTACATTAAAATAAGCTAAGCACAAACCTAAAAAAACCCCAAAAAACCCAGATGCTTTTGATCAGGAACAAAAACCCATCACCTCCTCTCAAATGTAACTCTCGTCAGAACAACCCTAACTTTCACCTGGCAAATACAGAGGCTTCATACTAGACTCCCAACTGATCAAAGCCCAGATCCAAGCTGTATCCAAACTGGCTTTTTTCCAGCTCCATCACTTCGACCCATTTTGGACATTACCAAAGCCTGAATGACAGCTGCTAAGGTAGACTTCCACCTTGACTACTGTAACTTCCTCTATGTTGGAATCCAACGCCCTATATATCACCACAAGCAGCTCATACAACACACTGCAGCCCACAATATAGTGAAGAAGCAAACTTGGCCACATAAACTGTTCTAAAAACAGAGAGTAGGATTATATGGTCGGTTTTCACAGTGGAAAAAGGTAAACAGTGGAGTGCCTCAGGGATCTGTACTTGGACCGGTGCTTTTCAATACATATATAAATGATCTGGAAAGGAATACGACGAGTGAGGTTTTCAAATTTGCGGCTGACACAAAATTATTCAGAGTAGTTAAATCACAAGCGGATTGTGATAAATTGCAGGAGGACCTTGCGAGACTGGAAGATTGGGCATCCAAATGTGGACAAGTGCAAGATGATGCATATAGGGAAAAAATAACCCTTGCTGTAGCTATATGATATTAGGTTCCGCTTTAGGAGTTACTTTCAGGAAAAAGATCTGGGTGTCATAGTTGATATTACATTTAAATCATTGGCTCAATATGCTATGGCAGTCAAAAAAGCAAACAATGTTAAGAATTATTAGAAAGGGGATGGAAAATAAAACAGAGGCTGTCAAAATGCTTCTGTATCGCTTAATGATTAGACCGCATCTTGAATACTGTATGCAATTCTGATCACCGCATCTCAAAAATCTTAGTTGTACTGGAGAAAGAACAGAGAAGGGCAAACAAAATTATAAATGGCATGGAACAGTTCTCTATGAGAAAAGGTTAAAGAGGTTAGGGCTGTTCATCTTGGAGAATAGATGGCTGAGGGGGGATATGATAGAGGTTTACAAAATCATGAAAGGACTTGAACAGGTAAATGTGAAATGGTTATTTACTCTTTTGGGTAATACAGTGACTAGGGGGGCACTCCATGAAGTTAGCAGGTAGCACGTTTAAAGCAAATTGGAGAAAATTATTTTTCACTCAACTCACAATTAAGTTATGGAATTTGTTGCCAGAGGATGTGGTTAAGGCAACTAGTGCAGCTGGGTTTAACAAGGGTTGGAAAAATTCCTAGAGGAGTCCATAAACTGCTATTAATCAATGTATTTATTTATTTATTTAAAATTCTTTTGATATACCAATGCTCAAGACTAGTGTCTTATCGTACCGGTTTACATTGAAACAAGGGGTAACCAATTAACTAAGAAGATAAAGTTACAATGAACAAGGGGTCTACAGAGTGGGAGAGTTGAGATCAAAAGCATACGATTAACATATCAAAGAGAAGCATAACAAAGTTTAAACATAACAGAGTTTAACATAGGGATAGGATGTGGCAAGCTTTGACAATAGCTTAATCTTTGGGTCTATAAAACTGCAGGCACGAAGGTGGGAGAAGGAGGGGCGGATCTGTGAAAATGAAGTGCAGGGCTGTGCTGTTAGAAGGGTGTCCATCAAGGGAAGGCTTGAGTGAACAGCCACGTTTTTAGTTTCTTTCTGAATGAATACAGGCATTGTTCTAGCCGGAGTTCCAGGGGAAGAAGGTTCCAATGATACGGTCCGGCCGTGGACAAGGTTCTTTTCTGGATGGAAGTGTGACTAGAGGCTTTGTTAGGGGGGGCTTGGAGCATTCCTTTGTAAGCCGATCTGATTGGTCTTGTGGAAACGTGAAGTTCGAGTGGCATTTTGAGTTGTAGAGTAGATCGGTGATAGATGTTTTTGTGGATGGTGGATAAGGTCTTAAACATTATTCTGTGGTTGATCGGTAGCCAGTGTAGGTTTTTTAGGATTGGTGTGATGTGGTCCTTACGCTGAGAATTAGTGAGAATCCTTGCTGCGGCATTTTGAAGCATCTGTAGTGGTTTCGTGGATGCGGCTGGAAGGCCAAGGAGGAGCGCGTTACAGTAGTCAATCTTTGAAAACAGAATGGCTTGTAGTACTGACCGATAGTCTTGAAAGTGAAGGAGAGGTTTTAGTTTTTTCAGGACTTGAAGCTTATGGAAGCATTCCTTGGTGGTGGTGTTGATGAATGTTTTGAGGTTCATTCTGGTGTCAAGTGTGGCTCCTAGATCTCTCACATGGTTCACAAATGGTGAGAGATGGAAAGTGAGGGGGTTGTTGTCCTTAGGAGAGATTAATAGAAGTTCTGTTTTAGAAGTGTTAAGAACTAGATTGAGACTTGCGAGTAGACTATTGATGGAGTTGAGGCAGTTGTTCCAGAAGTGCAGGGTGCTGGAGGTGGGATCTGCGACAGGGATTAAAATCTGTACATCGTCTGCATATACAAAATGGGTTAGGTTGAGGCTCTCTAGATGCTGGCATAAAGGTAACAGATAAATATTAAACAGTGTGGGGGATAGCGAGGATCCTTGGGGGACGCCATGGTTAGAGTGGATGGGTTGGGATTCTTTATCATTTATTCTCACTTTGTATTTCCTATTATTGAGGAAGGATTCGAGCCATTTGAACGCCAGGCCTGTGATGCCGATTTCCATTAGACAGTTGATGAGAATTGCATGGTTTACCGTGTCAAATGCTGCTGAGATGTCGAGAAGGGCCAGAATGTAGGATTGGCCTTTGTCTAGGCCCATTAGGATATTGTCAGTTAAAGATAGTAGGAGCGTTTCCGTGTTTAAGTATTTACGGAAACCGTATTGCGATGGGAAGAGGATGTTGTAGGAATCTAAGTAGTCTGTGAGTTGGTTGTTGATTAGTTTTTCCATTAGTTTGGCGATAAATGGTAGATTTGCTATAGGGCGAAAGTTTGCAGGGTTGGTAGGATCCAGATTAGGTTTTTTTAGTAAAGGTTTTAGAGAGGCTGTTTTCAGAGAATCTGGAACGTATCCTTGAGTCAGGGAACAATTTATGATGTCTACCAGTGGTTTAGTTATGGTGTTAGGGATTGTAAGCAGGAGTTTGGTGGGTATTTGATCGGATGGGTGTGACAATGGCTTCATTTTCTTGATTAAAGATTCGATTTCCAGGGCAGATGTGGGTTCAAATGATTCTAGAAGCGGTTTGTGTGTGGAAGGGAATAGGGAATAGCCACTGATTGTTGCCAGCATTAGTAGCATGGGATTTATTTAATGTCTGGGCACTTGCCAGGTACTTGTGGATTGGCCACTGTTGGAGACACTGTTGGCCACTTGCCAGGTACAGTGGATTGGCCACTGTTGGAGACAGGATACTGGCCTTGATGGACCCGTGGTCTGATTCAGTATGGCATATCTTATGTTTTTAAGTACATAAAATTAGGTTAGCCCTACATCGTAATGGCATTTTATAATTTTTCTAAGTTACATAATTTTAACAGTAATTCCCCAAAACCACAGGTATACAATTTTGCATATTTTCCATTCTGATGCTGAGAAGTGAATAAGCAGAAACGTTTTACCTCAACAAAAGTCCAAAGAAGGTCCAAATAGTTTCCACTCCATTCACTCCGGGAGTACGCGAAGGCGCAAGCCCCTTTGTTGTGCTCCTTCGTGCATACGACAGGAGCGTGCGGCCCTCCGGCGTCCACTCCTGCCATTTAAACTCCATGCGGCCGATGACATCAGTGGGTGGGGTTAATGACCCGGAGAGGAAGGATATGACAGGCAACAGACTCCAGCGGTGATTGGGTAAGCAAAGCCACAAAAACGCTGGGGAATAATGGGAGCTAGGTTTGGTTTTTTTCTGTGTGTGGTGGGTGAGGGAGAGATAGCAAACACATTTCTTTGTTTGGGGTGGCTGCTGAAGAGATGCTGAGAGATTTTTATCGTACGCCACCTTGCTGTGTAAAGTGAGGGTGGTTTCTCAAACTTTATTACAAATAAAGAACCAGCAGTGTGGATAGAAGAAAGGAAGGCATTGGCCATCTGTGCTCTGATCCAGGAGTCAAGAGGAGAAAAGAGAGAAGAAAGAAAGAAAGCACAAATCAAGTAACCAAGGAGAGTCCTTGAGAGGCAGGGAGCCCAGCATCTGTCTATGGGAGTCTAAATCCTGAGGAGGGAGTAACAGCCAAACTTAGAAACCCCCTAGCTCCCACCTTTTCATTGGTAGCTCAAAGCGATTTGCATTCAGGTACAGTAAGTATTTTCCTCTCTAGTCTCGAGAGCTTACAGTCTAACTGCCTGATTTACTAACGCTTTTCTCCCAGTCTGTCTCAATGGGAAAAATGCTTAGCAAATGAGGGCCTAAGTTTGTACATGAAGCAACGGAAGTGAAGTGTTAGGATTTCATCTGCTACACAGCCTCATCCTACCTTGCTGCCTCCTGCAGTGATGCCTCCCCACCAGCAGAAGCCCTCAGTAAGCCTCGCCAAGCTCTTCCTCACTGCTCTTGCCACACCCAGGCTCCTTCCCTATGTAAACCTGCCTTCCCATTGTTTCGTCGTCTTCGCATGGTGTCACTCTTGGCTCTGTGACCTGAACCTCATTTCTTGCCTTACAGGCTATGGGCATTCTTGCTCTGTGCCTTGAGGTCTTTGGGCCTACTCTGTCTCGTATTTTGCCTTGAGGTCTTTGAGTCTACTGTTTAGTACCTTGTTTTAAGGTCTATCTAGGCTTTCCTATTGCCTTTGGCCTACAGGCCTCCTCCCTTGTAGCCTTCAGGCTTATATGTTCTCTGTTCGGTGTTATTCTTGTCTAACTCCTGCCTTAATGTGCCTTGTTCTTGATTAGTCTTGGCATGCCCTGCTAGTCCTATTTGTTCTAGTATCCTGTCTAGTCCTGCCTGTACCAGGGGTCCTGTCCTTGTCTTGCCTCAGCTTGTGTCTTGTCTAATTCCAGGTCCTGCCCAATACCCAGTCTTGCCTTGACTCCATGTACCAAGCCCTGTCTTCCTCGTCCAGCCTCGCCTTGTCTAGTCTGGTTCCAGCTTGTATGGACTCATTGGGGTAGATTTTAAAAGGGTTACGCGCATAAGTTGTGCGCGTAACCCTTTAAACCCCCCCTGCGCGCCGCCGAGCCTATTTTGCATAGGCTCGGCGGCGCGCGCAAGCCCCGGGACACGCGTAAGTCCCTGGGCTTTGCTAGGGGAACGTGTCGGGGGCGGCGCGCTATTTGGGGCGTTCTGGGGGGCGTGATCCCGGCCCGGGGGCATTTCGGGGGCGTGGCTGAGGCCTCCGAAATTGCTCCCAGGCCAGGGAATTGTGCGGCAGCCAACCGGCAGGTGTAACTTTCGCGATAAAGGTAGGGGGGGTATAGATAGGGCTGGGGGGGTGGGAGGCTGAAGGAAAGTTCCTCAGAGGCCGCTCCAATTTCGGAGCGGCCTTGGAGGGAACGGGCAGCGCACGCAGGGCTCGGCACGCGCAAGGTGCACAAATGTGCACCCCCTTGTGCTCGCCGCCCCCGGATTTTATAAGATATGCGCGGCTACCCGCGTATCTTATAAAATCCGGCGTACTTTTCTAAAATCTACCCCACTGTGTACTGTCACTGCAAAGATCTACTGCTCCCCAAAACCCAAGGGCTCACCCTGTGGGGGAGGGGCTGGCTAGGCAGAAGACCAGCCCTTGTTCAGTCGAGTCCTGCCTTGCGTCCTGTGCCACTCCTCCGGTGGGCTTCCCCTGACTCCAGATACCCCAACATGAAGGGATTTACCCAAGGTCACAAGGAATGGCAGTGGGATTTGAACAATGGTTTCCCTGCTTCTCAGCCTGATGATCTAACCACTAGGCTCCACATCTCAGTACCTGTTTGTGGGTTCTAAATGCTAAAAGACCATTTGAAACATTTTGATTTTGAATTGTTTTAGTAGACTTTAATTTTGAAACACCAGACCTCATGTGACGTAACTCCTTGGTGCAAGACAATTAAAAAAACACACCTTGGGCCCTGAAGGTAATCATTCCCCCTGTCAGATCCATGCCAGAGTTTTCAGGTCTAAACTAAGCCCTGGTACTGAGTGTGAACCCCTGAAAAATGTACTGGGTAGGGAACTACATATGAAAAAAAGGGAGCAGTGGGAGGTCAAAAATTGGAGGCCAATTATTCTGTTAATCTCCAATTATAAGTATTCTTAACACTGCAAGAAGTAATGACATCGATAAACAGGACCAGAACAAACTTGTGGAATCCCAGGAAGACGACCAGCCATGGACACTCAGGCTTTGATAAAAGATGCTATTTTATATTGAGGTGGTAGGAAGGTAGCTTTGTGTTGTCATCTTTAGAGCAGGAGGGAGCACACAATAAACTAAATATGTTTTCCCAAATAAAATGATGGAGAAGGTGGGAATGGGGCAAAACTTTAATAGCTGAATAAATACATTGTATGAGAATGGTAAAAAGAAAAGTGTTAGTGAGTGGGCTCCTGTCAGAAGCTGGGGGTGTCCTCTATCACCATCATGATTTGTGCTAAGCATTCAGCCCCTGGCATGCACAACACCAACCCAGTCTCTTTAGGAGAGTGGGGATGATACTAGAAAAGTCTAGGGAGGAAAATTCAGTTTTAGCAGTGTTTAGCACAGATAACCAATCCATTAAACACGTGGGATGGTGTTGTGAAGAACACAGGAAAGAACCATGAAAAAGAGTGAACGTTATTACCAATGTCAGATTACATCTTGTTACAGCTAGATCAGGGCAAGTCCTTCATTATGATTTCACTGGATATTTCAGCTAGTTCATGTTATCTCAGAAAGACTCTTCTCCTGGCCTAGATGAAGATGTTCTCTGCTGGCTTCGTTCTTACTTAGTGCAACTATAATTCCAAATCAAGTGGGTCAGGAGAGATCATCTTGGAAATCTATAGTTAAGGGAGTTCCTCAAGGCTCTACCCTCTCTGCCTTGCCTTTTAATCTGCATATGTTGCCACTTTGTGCAATTCTGTTGACTTTTGCAAATTAATTTTAAATGATGATATTCCGCAACTTATTTCAGTTGGTTCTTGTTCACCATCGATCACTTAAGTCAATACAAAACTGTCTACAAGCTGTTAAATCGCTGGCTGGGACAAAACAATTTCAATATAAATTTTCCAAAGATGGAGGCAGTATGGATTAGCAAATCTTCCATACGGTCAGAGCTGCACAGCCTTATTAGCTTTTTCACAAGCTAATAAGAGACTTAGGTATTGTCAATGCCTCCGCTTTTCTGTTTCAAACCCCAACGTTATAAACGTCTGCCTGTTTAAAACTCGGATTGCTACATCCTGCCTGCTGTGGATTTTAGGACTACTCTAGACTATTGTAACCCACTATAAAATAGGACTTCCTAAACAAATGATAGGGTATCTTCCATTGGTCCAGCATGCTGCTGTGCAACTGGTTTCATCTTGCCCATTTAGTGCGCACCTGACTCCAGTACTTAACAGTTTCACTATCCTCCACTCACGCAAAGAATAGCAGGAAGATGGCCCAGTCTGTTCGGCCAATAAATTGTCCTGACATATTCCAACACATGTTTTAAGGTCTGCCAACAAGGATTTCTTTACAGTCCCTAGTGTTAGGATAGCATGCTTACAAGTTACCCGTAGCAGCGTTTTCTATAATAGGTACTATTCTTTGGACTGAACTTCCCACTGAGTTTCGTGAAATTACGGACCTTAAACTCTTCAGGAAAACCCAAAGGCCCATTATTTTCAGATGATCCTCCCTTGATGGACTCTGCTCATCTTAACTTATCCATTTTTAACTAGGCTTGTTTACTGTGTGCTGCATTATTTTGATTTAGTTACCATTGTGTTTTATATAGATTAGTAAATTATATATTGTTCGGTTTGCTATTTTATGATTGTATATTGCATCACTTAGGGCCTCATTTTGTAAAGTATCGCAGGCCTGCAATACTTTAGAAAATTGCGCCACTCTGGGGCGGGGGGGGGGGGTCGGTCCTACGCTAGCCGGCAGCGATCGCACCGCCGCGGTGTGATCGCTGCCAGCAACGCGCCCAATAACTACACCATAGAAAGTGTAGTTATTGGGCGCGAAATAGTGAGCGAAAAGGGCCTTACCTTTCTGCTCTGCACGCCGTCCTCACGGAGTCGGCCCTGGTGACGCCTCCGACTCCTCCTCTTCCGGGGCCGACTCCGCCCCGATTTCAGTAGCGCAGGCCTGTGCTACTTTCGCTAGCTATCGCAGGCTTGCGCTAACAGTGCAAGCCTGCGATAGCTTTGGAAAATGAGGCCCTTAGTGATTTGCAAAGCAAGCAGTATATAAGCACTTTTAAATAAATAAATAAATGTATGAACTAGTGGGAGGTGGTGCTTAAATGGGTTTAAGGACAGTGTAGGATTATATATAAAAAAAAAAAAATTGGAGCTCCACTTCGGGACACAATTGGGAAGAGGGAATTAAAAAGTTGAAAATAAGAGAGAATGTTTTGGCATTTATGATCTCTAACACTGTCCTGGTGATTAAGAATAAACTAGCACCCATATTTCCCATTAATCAACACTGCCTGAAGGTTGTGCAGAGGCAAGAATTCTTGCTCCTTTGGGGAGAAAAGATCAAAAAATTTAAAAAAATCTTTGAGATAATGTAAAGCTTACTCTATGCTTATGGCCAGGGACACAAGAACACAGACTCAGTAAAAAGTATAATGTATTTTTATTAGTCAATATAAGTGTTCTTGGGAGATGCTGGGTACTGGGTGCCCTTAGTCTTACAAACTGGTATGGACGTTTTTTTAATTAACTTTTGTTTACCTTTTTTGTACATCATAGATGGGGAGAGAGCCTCTAGGAAATGCACCTCGTGCAGAGAACTACCTGTACTTACCTCAAGTTGGAAGGCAAAATGTTCAGATGTTTCATTTGTGACATTTCTAGAAACTATCTTCAATAAAGGATAGAATAGAAAAATTAATTAATGTTCCTGCTGAGAAAACTGAAAAAAAAAAAAGATGAAAAAGTAGAGCCGTGTGGAAGAACTTAAGGGCCTACTACCTAATAAATGTGCAGAAGGTTCTTGCATGGTGTGTTAAAAGGGCATCTGCCAACATGTAACTTTTTCTTTAAGAGGAATCAGTCTCCAATGGCCGAATGTGTAAGGGAAGAGCATGCAGGCAAGGAGTTAGCTGTGCACCTCTTCTGGAAATGTTACGTGGCAAAGGGGGTGTGGACCTGCATGGCAAATTGGTTGAAAACTTTGAACCTCAACCTAGTAATTGCAGGAAAGATGGTTATGAACATACGGCTCAATATCATCAACCCCTTGCAAAAGACTATAGAGTGTGACAAACTGCTTGATGGAGGTCTTGTGGCAGGCAAGGAACTTGCCTGCCACAAGAGGAGGAGTTCACATATTGTCTTGGTAGGAAGATAATGGATTGTGTGATATGAGAATCCAAAATGGCCACCTATCAAGAAGCACAGGATGTGTGGAGGCAGAGGATCCATTAAGAACACAGCTCTGTAGGTAGCAGTTAAAAGGCATGGTTATGGAAGATACTAAGGGGTGGACTTTACAGACGTAAGAGTATCATGTTTATGTAAATATGTATATAATTATGTGAAACAGTAAATATTTGTGTTTTGTTTTTTTGCTATTTCACAACTTGATTTTTTAATAAACATTTTGAAAAAGGGAAAAAGATGGTCTCCGGTTTCCTGTGGATTATAGTATCTATAACATAATATACTTATTAGCCATTTTTATCCAAATACAGGGCATGGATAAACATTGGCATGAATATTCAAAGCCGTCTGGGCAAGAAAAGGTAAACTGGTAAGTTTACCGGCTTATCTTTACACAGACATTCAGCCACATCTACCGGGCCTAACTATGGCTGAATATATCGGGCAAGATTTGAGCGGGTAGATTTAGGTCAACCATTTGTGTGGGTAAATTTAACTTGCTAGCACTGAATTTTGTACTAACTGGCTAAATCTGTATGACCAGTCCTGGCAGCACCCCCAACTAGCCCTTTAGCCTAGATAAATTTGTATGGCTTGCAAGTTTTCCTGCATACATGTAACTGGCTAGAGGGGCCAGATTTTAGCCAGGTACATCTACCTGCTGGAGTGGTCTAAATTGACCCCTTAGAGCTTGACTCACTAAGGCTTTCCTTACATTCTCTGGCTATGGGAAATAAAGATTAGCAAAGCACACTCTTTAGACTATTATGACAGTGAGAGCATTAATGCATAAAGATAGAAGGGGAAAAAAACTTAAAAAAAAAAAAAAAAAAAGAGCTGGTCTAATAGAATCCCATTTAGGTAGATTAGAAAGCATGTTTTCACAGTGAGATGTTCTGTCTGAAGCACTCCCACATGCCTATTTCTGGCAAGCAGATGTCCCAGACCTGCGCATATCTAAGAGCTCCAGGTGCATTGGTTCGTGCTTTGGGTTCTGCCAGCTTGCTGCCACAGCAAGCAACCATCCAAACCCCCCGTTTCCCCTTCAATTTAAGAGAATGAATCTGCAGGGAGATGCTAAGTCCTCATGCTAAAAATGCAGATTGGTATGGAGCCCCAGTAACTGAAACCAGATAGTCCCCCAGCTTGGTATGGAAAAAGGTGTCTATCCCTCCTGTAGCATCTTCAGTAGGAATCGGTTCAGGTCATACATAAAGTGTGGTGACAAAAGATATTATGCAGATATGGTCCTGTGCTGATCTACACATTACTGTGCAGACAGATGTTAAACAGACATTAAACCTGCCCTTCTACTCTGATTTCAGATCAGATTAGGCTGGGGCGTGATTGACCAACAGATAATAGAGCATTTACTTTACAGCAACTCTGCCACCATGATCACCTGCTCCCCACCTCCTTTTCCAATTGGGAAAAAAAAATTAGAGAATGGGGAGCACCTTAAATAATATAGAGATTTATATTTAAACCGAACTGTTGTTCGGTTTATATAGAGCTCTTCTGTTCTTCCCCCACTTTTCCTTCTACCTTTATATTCTGTTAATGTCCCCCCCATTACCTTTTATCTCTATCCTGGTTCCACCCACCTCACACCCTCAATTCTGCTATATCTCATGCAGCATTCTACTGTACCTGCTTCTTATACATAGTTATACATTTTTTAATGTGAATTTTACTCTGGTTCGATGTAAACCGCTATGATATGACTTGTGTCATGAATGTCGGAATAGAAAAGAATTAAATAAATAATAATAAATATATATATATATATATTTTTTTTTAAATATCAATGTATTTTATTATCCTCCTCCTGGGGAATTTTTAAATAAAAACCCACTGCTGGTCACTGTGCATTACTGAACGAACTGCCCAGGACAGTCGCAGATACAAGAACAACCCAAATCCGCCCCGAGACAAAAAGCAGCCTATCCAAAGGGCAGTTTATCAGACAGGTCAGCTCACAGAAAAGCATCAAGGGGTTACAGGACCAGGATCAGATCCTTGGCAGAAGTTGTTACCTAATGGGAAGGAGGCCAGCAGTCTGCAATGGAGAAATGACCCCGTCCGTGCCGCTGCTTGACAATGCATGAGCCTCTTAAATATTCATGCTTTACCTGTAAAAAGCATCCGGGGAAAGGGCTCAAGGGGTCTGGCGAAAGAAGAACCATTAGCACCTGAAGACTACGCCTGAGCCTGCACCCCCTTTGCCCCTCCTGGTGATGAAGCAGAGGAGCTCCGGTGTCCTGTAAGAGTGTTATTAGGCTGCTCATGTCAAACCTGTCTTTTCTTCTCCAGGGCTCAGACAAGCAGGCAACTGAGGCCAGGAACGCCTATTCCCTTCGGTAGAGACTGCCTCCGAGACCTCCCCACAGATTGCACCAGGGTGAAACAGAAGGTAATCTCTTAAAACTATTGGGGGTAGTTAACTAATTACGTTTATTAATATATCCTAAGCAAGACAAGGTTTCTGATATGTTAAATTCACTAATGATGCAGAGTTTTACTCAGTATAAGCCTGTGCTGTATTAAGAGGCATATGTTTGTCTTATTCTAACTGCTAGGCCTGAAATGTCTCAGACAAACAGGTGTCCTTTCCTAGACTTTTCGGATTGCATATAAGGTAACACGTGGTAAATTTCTGTAGCATGGCAAGGGGAACGGAAGGCGGAGCAAGCAGCCTCCTCTCGGCTACAAACACCCTTACATTGCTTGCAGGTCTCATTATTGTGCAAGCTGTAAGTTTGCAGTCTTGTGTCATCCAAGACTGGACAATCTATAAACCTAAAAATAATTTGCCTAGACTTTTGAAATGTATGCCAGAGGATGAGAATGATTTTTGAAAAATCTTTTTCCCGTCGATAGCAGGGCTGAATTAGCCATGCTGTCATGGGATCTGTCAATCAGGCCCGGGAGGCGGAGCTTGTCAAAGCAGAGAACAGAGCTTTGCTCTCTGCGGCTGCGCGTGTGTTCCCGCGCAGGAAAGTAACGGAATCTCCTCAGTCTGTTTTTTCCGCGAGCGGGATTGCACGCGGAGCTGATCTCTCCTCAGTTTTAAAAACAGAATTAAATATCAAAACGGGGTTCAAACCCTGTCACTTTTTTAAAATTAAGATCGGATACGACCGCGATTACAAATGTCTCGGACCGAGTCACAATCGAGACAATTTGTAAGTTCCTCTAATCACAGAGAGCATTAAAACATAGGGCTGACAGGCTTCAGGACATCGCTGGGCCCGCTAACTTCATCGGCTCCACCAGAGAAGGAAACTTTGCCGTCGGATCCTAAGTCCTCCATTCTAGGAGGTAAGGGAAAGGCAAAAGACAAAGGCCAGTGGGTTCTTGAAAATCCCCAGTGCCTAAAGAGCCGCAAAATACCTCATCGGAGGTCAAATCCTCGGCGCCGATGATTTATGCGCCTACGGTACCGTCTGCGCAGACTGACATACCGGCGCCGAAAACGGAGTCTGTGCGCAGCCTACAGCTTCCGGCGCGCATAGCGCAGAGGAAATGTATGGCGCCGGAAGAGCCTGCGCGCACGGCGCCGGAAGAACCTGCGCACACGGCGCCGAATACAGAGGCGTATGCGCACGGCGCCAACTACAAAGGCTTATGCGCACGGCGCCAACTACAAAAGGCTTATGCGCACGGCGCTGACTACAAAGGCTTATGTGCACGGCGCCGACTACAAAAGGCTTATGCGCACTGCGCAGACTACAAAAGGCTTATGCGCACTGCGCCGAACATCGGCGCCGATAACCCATGTGCGCGCCACATCAGGAAGATATGCGCATACAACTACAACTGTGCAGAAATCTACTTCCGCGCACAGATATATAAGTGCGCATAAGTTCACAGTCGCGCATACGCGCATATCCGCGCATAAGCATATATACGCGCATAAAGCTAACTTAGCGCATAAACCACAATCGGCGCGTGGAAACCATAATTATTTCACTAGGAAATTAAACACGAGCTTGAAGCGGGAACAATACCCTTCACACAGCTCTTTTCCAGAGACTGGAGTCACAGATACTGGTAAATCATCTGACTATCATAAGTATTCCAGTCACTCCCACCGTACTAAATTACCAAAGAGGAGTACAACATGGGAGATAAGTCCTTCGACTTCTATATCATCTCGTACAGCTAATACCTGCTCAAAAAGGAAAATAGTGAAATTCTTCCTCGGACACTTCTTCAATTCGGAAGGGTTCTAAGGAATACTTCAGACAATAGACTACAAGGAAACAGTGAAGTTCTTACAACTTCACCTGAAGCAGGTATCACACAACAACGAGACAGTCGCATGGTATGCCTTCTCGTACAAGAGACGCATTTTTCCAACTGTCTCAATCTTTAACAGGCTTTACGAGACGCTTTCATCATCATTTCAATGACCAATATTGCTACTAACCAGCAGTTGGTACCGACATCTCCCAGGTTAAACCAACCAGCCTCACCAACTCATATTCAGGAGACATCTTTAGATTCTCCTTCAATACAAACATTCCCATCATCATCGGTGGGATGTCTCTTAGACCTGCACGTCCACATACAGGAGCCGTATTCCCCTCCTGAAGACCTTATGTACCCAAAATTCCTAGGAAAAACGGGTACCATTCTACATCTAGAGGTCCAAAAAGAAACAGACCTTAGGGCAGAAACCCCTGGTCTTCTAAAGATTTTGATACTCAGGTGGAACTAATTTTCTTCCACCACAAGATATCCTGCATTCAGTCTCACAAAATCTTGGGAGGCTCTTTATACAATAACAGCCATTTCCAGGGAAACAGACATAAAATTTCGTTAAAAAAAAAAAAAAAAAAAAAAAATCACTATACACTCTACCACAATTGCCTCACGCTTTGAGTGTAATAGAGTCGACGATGCAAAGGTTTAAGAAAACAAAGTTGCATACCACTTTCCCAACGAGGAAAGACAACAAATATTTAGATGAGTTTGGCAGGAAAATATACCATAACTCGATGTTAACTGCACGAATTATGCAACATCAGTTCTACAGGGTGAGTGCATGCAAGATATGAAAGGTATACATTCCTCTGTTGCGGAACATATACCTCAACCTCTTCATGACATGGAAGAGTATTCTCAACACCTCTTGAGGTCAATCTATGAAGCACATGAAACATCATCCAGAGCATCTGCAACAACTATTGCAGCCCGCAGACTACCATGGTTACGTTCAAGTTCGAGAAGAATTGCACGAGAAACTAACAAACCTCCCATGTACAGGAGATAACCTGTTCGGAGAGAAATTCCAGGACGCAGTAACTAGATTAAAAGACGAAGCTCTAGCAGTACAATTGCTAACATCGAATCCTATTACTCGACTACACGTCGTTATGTGGGATCTAATAGTAGGCAACCATATGCCAGAAGACCCTACATATCTTATCAATCTTCGTACGCAGTCATACCCTGCCGACCAGCGTCCTGCTCCACAAAACAATACTTCACATCAACGAAGAGGTAAAACACGTAACCAGAGACAGCGGGCACAACAGCCGACTGCTGTAACAAAAGCGACGTCATCTTTTAGTTACTCAGACACCACCACAACATCAAGCTCCTCCAGGCAGAATTCATGCTTGCCTGAAAGCCTGGGAAAGAATAACATCGGATCAATGGGTTCTGGAGATAGTACGTCAAGGCTACCAACTCCAATTTATAACGAAACCCACATTGCCTCATCTTTCCACACTCAGGATTTTCAATTCCCATCCACAACCGGGGGACGAAATTGCTTACTTCGCAAACAACAAGCAATTCGACAAATCCAACCACACTCCAAATTAGCAGCATTTTATTCCCCGTACTTCCTCATACCCAAGAAGTCGGGGGGCCTTCGACCCATAATAGACCTAAGGGAGTTGAACAATTTCTCACCAAAGAGAAATTCAAAATGGTATCGTTGAAGTCAATTCTCCCTCTCATTCAAACCAACGATTGGATGTGCTCAATCGACCTGACAGATGCTCACACACTCATTCCAATCCATCCATCCTCGTGGCGTTACCTGTGCTTTCGCTACAGACATCAACACTACCAGTACAAAGTTCTTTCCTTTGGGCTATCTGCTGCACCCAGGGTATTCACCAAATGCATGATAGTGGTGGTGGCTCATCTCAGGAAACAAGATATAACCATCTTTCCATATCTGGATGATGGGCTCATAATCGCCTCAACTCCAATGTCTTACTGGATCACCTCCATCGGGTGATACACTGTTAGCAAGAACTAAGATTGGTGATCATTTTTCAGAAATCACACCTACAACCAACACAACAGTTGCAGTTCATAGGCGCATGCCTAGATACTATGTGCAACAGAGCATACCTCCCAGTTGACAGAATATCACATTTCCGTCAACTTCTACACCCCTTGAACCATACTCAGAAGCCGTCAGCAAGACAAGTCTTGGTAATTCGGAGCCACATGACAGCAGTAAACTTCATGGTTCCCAACACCAGGTTACACATGAGGTGCCTACAATGGGGTCTAAAGCGCCAATGGAAACAGCATTCACAACCATTGACGCAGAAGGTACCGCTGACCGCAGAAATGAAAAAAGATATAGCATGGTGGCTCCTATATTCCACTCTGTCCAAAGGAGCGTTGTTCAGCCCCCCTCCTCACAATGCAGTCCTACCACAGATGCGTCTCGCAAGGGATGGGGTGCACACCTTGAGGTTTACGAAACCCAAAGGTTATGAACACTTTCAGAACAGAATCTACAAATAAATTTATTGGAACTCAGAGCGATTTGCAATGCATTGCGAGTCTCCCAAGACCACCTAAAGGGACGCAGGGTCATGATCTACACAGACAACTAAGTAGCGATGTTTACATCAATAAACAAGGAAGGTCCGGTTCATGGTCCCTCTGCAAGGAGACCCTGACAATCTTCGAACACGCTCACAAGAATTGCATACACCTCCAAGCAACTTACCTACAGGGAGTTGCAAACACAAGAGCAGACAGACTAAGTCGCATCTTTCATCCCCACAAATGGACACTCAATACAGAAATAGTCCAGGACATATTTCTACAGTGGGGAACACCTTTGATAGATTTCTTTGCAACAGATATCAATACACAAGTTTCCAACTTCTGCTTGATACAACCGAGCCAACTCAGCATCGCCCAAGATGCCTTCCTCATTCCGGGAACGACAGGCCTTCTGTATGCCTTTCCTCCCATACCTCTCATAACAAGAACAATTCAGAAATGTATAGTGGACAAATTCAACTGATACTCATAGCCCGGTCTGGCCGAGGCAGCCATGGTACAGTTCCTGCTTCGACTATCCATCAAGGATCCAATTCTATTGCCGAATCGTCAAGATCTTCTCAGCCAAGATCAAGGAACAGTACTACACCCGCTACATTTATCTCTACACTTGACAGCGTGGAGATTGAAAGACTCCTTCTGACAAACAAGGAGTTTCCTCTTCAGCACAATTCTTTTTGTTACAATCAATGACACTCTCAACAAGGGAAAATTATAGCTATAAATGCAAACGCTACTTTGCCTGGTGCAATTCCAACGATGTACCACCATTGGATTGCTTCCCAGAAGTGCTCATTGATTATCTTCATACACTATATGTCGCTGGTCTACCAACTTCATCCATCAGAATTCACCTCAGCGCCATAGGCGCTTCTCATAGACCAATCAATAACATTCCTATATCCAATCACCCATTACTGACTCGTTTCATGAGGGGTTTAACACACATTCGTCCTCTGGTATCCAAACCTCCAGTTCCATGGAACCTCAACATAGTTCTGGAACAGCTCATGCTTTATCCCTTTGAGCCCATGAACTCGGCACACATTAAATACATCACCTGGAAGGTGGTATTCCTGGTTGCAGTAACATCAGCACGAAGAGTTAATGAGTTACAAGCTTTGATCCATTATCCTCCATACTTGTAATTTCATCACCAGAAGGTAGTTCTAACGAACGTAGTTACCCATTCCATCTCAATCAGACAATGGAATTACCAACCTTTTTTCCTAAACCCCATGCAGACGGGGGGGAAAAACTACTGCACATACTGGAGTGCAAAGAACGTTAACACACTATAAAGAGAGAACGAACTCGGACTCCCGTGTCTCTCAACTCTTTGTCTCCTGTGACCCAAAGACACCTGGACTACCAGTGGCTAAACGCACCATCTCCCGTTGGATAGCGCAGTGCATCAAATTCTACTATGAAAAACAGAGTTTGCATTTACAGTCTACTCCTAAAGCTCACCAAGTTAGAGCAGTAGCAACCTCCTTAGCACACCTAAAGAATGTGCAAACCATAGACATTTGCAAGGCAGCTATATGGTCATCACTGCATACCTTCACATCTCATTACTGCCTTGACCAACAACCAGCCATGGATGCGAAGATAGGGCAAACAATACTGCAATCTCTATCCTCCTGTCCACGGTGACTGCCACACTGTCAAAGATCACGTCCGTCCATATATATCATATAACGTGATCGGGAGCTTTGGACTCCCATGACAGCATGGCTAATTCAGCCCTGCTATCGACGGGAAAAAGCAAGTTTGCTTACCGTAAACGATGTTTCCGTAGATAGCAGGATGAATTAGCCATGCTGACCCACCCTCCTCCCTGGCAGTCACCAAGTCTTCGACTACACTACAGCTTTATTACAGACTGAGGAGATTCCGTTACTTTCCTGCGCGGGAACACACGCGCAGCCGCAGAGAGCAAAGCTCTGTTCTCTGCTTTGACAAGCTCCGCCTCCCGGGCCTGATTGACAGATCCCATGACAGCATGGCTAATTCATCCTGCTATCTACGGAAACATCGTTTACGGTAAGCAAACTTGCTTTTGCCAAAGTATGACTTTTCCTGCATCCCATTCCTAGATTTTTTTTACCATCTTGCATTCTTTTATGCCCAGAATACAATAACCCTCATACACCCAGAACACACCACCACTGTATGAGCTAAAAAGTTTCAAACATGAGCTAATTCAACTGTTTCTCCGCCGATATCTGTGACTGAAGCAATATTAATGGACTTTGACTACCGAACACTCTGTGCTCCCTGCTATGGGAGGCTTTAGCTGCAGGACGTCCTGAAAAGCCTGTAGATGGTATGAAGATGCCATTGGCCGGAGTTTGTGCTCCTCTGCTGCTGTAGTGTGACTATATGCATTCATGCATGTCTGAGTAGCACATCACTATACCTTGCAGTCAGTTACAGCTATGGCATTACAGGCAGCACAGGCAGGGAAATTCTGCTGTCTGCAACAATATTAAATATCAACCATACTGAAAGCTTCTCTTGTTCTGCGCTCCCAACATTATAACTATTAGAAAAATGGAAGAGAGATGTGATCAGAACCTCACGCAGGCATCAAACATGATAACTGCCAGCAATTGCTTAACTTTTTTTTTTTTAAGTCACACATATGATTCTGAAAGAGCCAGATTAAAATATTAGCATGTCTTTAATCTTAAAACGCAACTATTAGCATCTTTGTTTTCCAGATGACTTAGAAGACGTCCTGAGGACCCTGAAAAGCCGCATGTGGCTCCCAAGTCAGAAGCAAGAGCATCAGTCATGTAAAGGGGAACCATTCCACCAACACCTGAGCAGGAGCTTCCAAAGACAGATTTTAGAGACTGGGAGTGAGGCACTTTGATCTAACAAACCTTTTTACAGCTCTATCACCGGGTGGGGGATACAGCAAGGAATGGAATAAAAAAAACCATGTGGAGCTCTGGGGTCAAGTAAAAAAAAACCAAGTGATCATTAAGGGGAGAAATAAAAAGGAGGACTTGAAACCTTTAGCTCGTCCTCCCTAATATACATTTTTCGCGTGGGATATATTAAAAAAAAAAATTAAACATTCTTTAAAAGGAACCAGAAACATCTTGAAAAATAAGCCCTTCAGTTTGCAGCCCCTGGCGCCACTGCGCAGTCTGTCATGGACTGAAGAAGCTTCTCCTTCCAGGTGCGCACATGACAGAAAGGGGGGGGGGGGGTCACATCGACGCGCTCTCCAGAAACTTGCAAAACCCTCCACAAAGAAAAAAAAGTGTGGCAGTCACAGACTTTGCGTACTACAGGGACCAGCTTCTTACTTTGCCTCCCAAAAAAAGCCCACACCAATGCTTCCAGATTTTAGATATGTGAACTTTCAGGACTTAAATGCAGCAAGCATTTTAAACAAAACGTCGATGGTTTTACCTTCCAAATTCTGATCTAGTGATTTAATACTAGCAGGCAGCTGCGCCAGCAGCACCAACTCTAACCAGGGATTAATGGTTACTCTCAAATCTCCTTATGGTCCACGAGTCCAATTAACAAAACTTCATTTCAAGCAGATCTCAACATCCAATGCAGCCACACCAAGACAGTGACGGGTTGCTGAATTCACACTGCACTGGTGAAACTCTACCAACTAAAGAGAGATCCAGAGTTATCTTGCTCAGCTTCATCTTCATCCATCATGGAGGCCCAGAGAGAGCAAGATCGGCATCACGGCTCCCACTATTAAGGTCAGGCTCTCCAGTATTCCCAGTCCCTGCTGCCTGTGCTCGGGGGACCCATGGTGGTGGCTCTGACCTCGGCCGCTAATCTCCGGTAAGACGTGGACCATTGCCACGTACAGGAAGGTCCCTGCAGAGAACAGCATTCCGTTTCCCGTTGCGCTGAGCTTGTGTTGGGACGTACCACCGGTCTGGAGGTTAACAAAATAAATAAAAGTTAGCAGCATCATAACCATAGCCTGCCTCCCTGCTACCACTGTCGTTTAGCAGGTATTATCTGACCAGCTTGCTATCACACAGGTATACGGATATGGAAATACTGTCCTTTAACTCTGGAAGTTGGGTTCAAGGAAGTGAAAGACCAAGGGTGGCCAACTCCAGTCCTCAAGAGCCACAAACTGGCCAGATTTTGAGGATTTCCACAATGAATATGCATGAGATAGATTTGCATACAATGGAAGCAGTGCATGCAGATCTATCTCATGTATATTCATTGTGGATATACTGAAAACCAGGCCTGTTTGTGACTCTGGAGAACTGGAGTTGGCCACTCCATGATAGACTCTAGAACTAGCAACAACAACTCTGTTAACAGAAAATGTTTTTTTCCAGCACATCCTGCCCCACAAGCCCTCTCTTTTCACTCCGTCCCACCACCATGTACAGATTTTCTAGTATCTGCCCAGTCTCCCTACTGCAGAGTCCACCTGTGGCTAAGAGGGCAGGATACAGCTCCCTCCCCATGGGATTTTATTTGGCCTACATCCAGGCCTCACACTAGCGTTTGGCTCCCTTTCCTCCGTATGGACCACGGGTGCCTACTTCAGTAGTCCAAATGCAAGCAGCAGGAGCCAAAATATGGAAGCCAAACCCAGATCATCCACTTGGCATTACAAAACTAGAGATCACTTAGGGAGAAGGGAACTTCAGGTGGCACAAGGAAGGAGAAGGAAATGGGAAGATCCCCGGATTTTGAGGAGACAATAAAAGCTTCAATATCAAGCATTTCAGCCGTGTAAGTGAGGAGCAATGGACAGTGATGGTGAGGAGAGCATTGGGTACTGAAGCCCTTCATTTAATTGTACCAAGCTGACCCGCCCCAAATTTTGTTTTCTGCTATTGTATCTAAATGTATTATTTTATTTTGTACGCTATAATTAGGGACCTTCCTTTTCAGTTTTTATTTTATTTTTCCTGGGAATTTCAATGTTAGAATAAAATCAGTGGAAAATGATTGTTATAGCATACAGGAGATCAGTATAAAAGTTATTTTTTCACTGATTTTTTTTTTTTTTGTTGCAACACTGAAATTCCCGGGAAAAATAAAATACAAACTGAAAACCAAGGTCCCTGGCTCTAATTTGCTTTTCTATGTAATTTTAAATACCGCTGTGCCTCACTAAAGGTGCTCCCCTGTGAAGCAGGTTACGGATTTTATACATAAATAAATACGATTTTGACTCCGTCCTTGTCAGCCTTACATTGAAAGAATAAAGCAAAAGGATTACAGTAGGCGACTGGGCAACTTCTTTGGGTGTTTTGGGGTTTTTTTTTTCCTGGTCCAGCAGTTTTCTCTTTCTTCTTTGGTCCTCCAGCTTCATTGAAACCAGAGTTGGGATCTGTAAACATGGACCCTTTATTCACAACTACCTAGGGCAGTGGTTCTCAACTGGTGGGTCACCACACTTCCTGGTCCCCCGCTGACCCAGCTGCTCCCCGGTCCTCCTCCGCCCGGGCTTAAAATGCTGTCATCCCGGGCAGAACGCGGCAGAACAGCTGGAGTCAGCGGCACCGGCATGGTCTCTTCTTTCCACCCCCCGGAAGAGGAAGTGGTGAGCATTGGGTGCGTGCGCGGGAAGAAGAGACCATGCTAGTGTGGTCAGCGTCGGCCCAAAGAAAAGAAGAGAGGCGCGGCCTAAGGAATGAGCAGCGAGGCTCGGAGAAAAGTGAAGAAGAACGTCAACCCCCGCGGCCGATGGGACTCCTCCTCTGTGAGGGCTGAAAATGAAGGAGGTTAGGGTTGGGAGGAGGCTGCTGCTGCCGCTAGTTCCGGAGGGAGGGGGAGGGAGAGCGAGTGAATGAGCAAGCAAGCATGTGTGTTTGGGATCCTGTGTGTGTGTGTGTGTATGTGAGTGAGATAGCATGTATGTGAATGACTGAGAGCCTGTATATGTGAAAGAGAGCATGTCTGTGATTGAGAGCCTGCCTGTGAGAGAGAGAGCATGAATGTAAGTTTACCATTGGGAACCTGTATGTGTAAGTTTGTGAGTGAAAACCTGTTTGTGTGAAAGAGTATGTGTGTATGATTGAGATCCTTTGTGTGTGAGATAGATCATGTCTAAGCATGATTAAGCGCCTGTGCGTATAAGTAAGAGAGAGAGCATGTGAATGAGAGTCTGTGTGTGAGAGAAAAAGAGCATGTATGTGTGTGATTGAGAGCTGGTTTAGATGAGGGAGCATGTGAGTATGTGATTGAGAGCCTGTGTGTAAATGAAAGAAAGAGAGAGAGCATGTTTGTAAGCATGTGAATGAGAGTCTGTGTGTGAGAGAAAACGACAGCATGTTTGTGTGTGATTGAAAGCAAGTGTGTGTAAGCGTGAAAAGATAGACAGCATGTGTGTAAATGTGTAATTAAGAGCCTATATAAGTGAGAGAAAAAGCATGTGTATATGTGAGTGACTGAGAGCATGTGTGTATAGGTGTGTAATTGAGAGACAGTGTGAGAGAGAGCGCTGACTGAGAGAGAGGAGAAAGTTCCAAGCAAACCACCCCTCCTCCTGCTAATTCAAAACAATCTCAGGAGACCTGGATATCAAACATTCCCAGGTATGCAGAGGAAAAAAATTTTTGTATCCTTATTTTTCATTACTGGGTCTTTGTGTCTGCTATTTTGAAATATTTTATTAGTATCTAGAAATTTTTTATATGAGTTTTTAATTATTGGATATTCCACTCATCAGCTGTTTCAGAATAATCTGTTCTTTTTGTTAGTATGGTTTTACTGCTACTGATTTTATATTTCTTGATTTGTTTTATAAGGATGGTTGATGTTTCTTTTTTCCTTTGTTGCACTGCATACAGAGACTCTGGCTTGTTGCAGTTTCCAATTCAGTTTTTGTCTGCATGCTTCTTGTTATGCGTTTTGGTCTCTTTATTCTATGTTAGGTGAGGGTCAGCACATGTGATTCAGGTGAGGTTTTCTGCTGGCGTGTAGTTTCTGTGTAGGGCTCTATAGCAGCCTGGCTTGGTCCGTTTTCCTAATAGGAGATGTATTGGTGTCTTAAGGCCTGGTGTAATATGTTCAGTTTTGCCTTTTCTTAGGTAGGGTGGTTACTGTTAAGTGCTGGAAATTGGTGCTGTTTTGGTGTGGGATGTTTACCGTTTATGCAATTTCTGTTCAGACAGAATATGTATCTTTTCCTTGTGTCATTCTTAACAATAAAAATAATAACCGGACCTTTACTTTTTATTTCCGCCGTGAATTGTAATGAGCAGTGTGTCACACATGTGAGCGTGGCCTGTCCGGTGAGTCTCGATGGGAAAAAGGTTGAGAAACACTGATCTAGGGATTTCCTCCCCCAGCCCTGCACCTATTTTACATCCCCTCCCAATTCACCTAAGCTTAGTGCTGGGCTAGGGTGACCACGCACCCATGATTCTTCCCAAACCCTGCACTCATGGGGCCCTAAATTCGTCCACTAGGTGTCTCTATGGTGTGATGATGGGGGGCTCCCTCCTCCACCCCTGCTGCTCCAGCGGTTGAATGCCTCCCCAGTCAGTCCAAGAGAACCAAGGAAGAATAACTTCTTGTCACATGAAAGCACCTCCAAAACTTAACAAAATGATGCGAGAGCAAGTTTTAAAGCCAGTCTTCATACCCAATGACACACTGGCAATTTGAAGTACGCTGCAGCTCACAGACCCCTTGTGAACACTAGAAATGACCTTTCCCCCCTCTGCTTTAGCGCAGACTTACCGTGCTTAGGATCAGGTACGTAGTGACCGCCAAGAGTGGTGCTGCCGCGGAGAATGCCAACAGGTGCCTGTGAATGACCTTCTTCTCCAGGCCGGCATGCAGGAGAAATGAGACCAGCCCAAAAGCGGCAGGAGCCTGGAGAGAAAGGACACAGAGGGTCAAGCAGGCCCCAGAGGGAAGTTTTCCCATTCACAACAAGAGAAAGAGTCTCCTCTTCCCCTTTCCAATCTTACCCCAGGACCAGGCCAGCAAAAGGCCAGCATCCTCGCTCTTGTTCTGAGAGAGATCTAGAATCTACATAAGGGATACGGGCAGAGAGTGGGAATCATCGGTCATTCAGGTTTATTGATGCCGCTGGAGCCTTACACATTAGAGGCAGCACAGCATCAAGCACTAATTAGAAAGTCTTGGACAGTGCAGAAGGGGCTGTTACCTGTGACAGCTCAGCTTAGGTCTGGCACCGCTGCTCAAATCTTTTTCCTGTCCCTCTGCCCAATGGATTTCATAGATTAAGTGCAGGGCAGGCCCCAGAGAGGTACAGGACCAGGGGCAAGTGCACGACTGTGGGGCTTCTATTCAGGGAAGTAGGGGGACTGCAAGAGAGGGGGGCCAGATGTAGAGCGTCTTGCTGGCACCTCTGTGCATGTGTGCGATCAGAGGATCCTGGTTTCCCTCCCCCACCCCCATCTGAAGTGATAAAGCACAGGATCTGGGATGGTCACCCGCTCGCCACCACTTGAGGCTGATCCTCAATAGAGCAAATGTCCCGATGAAGGAAGCTTAACTCCGAAAGCTAGCCAGAAACGTGCTGTCAACTTACTCCTTTATAAAGGTATCACCTATACTTTATTCGTTGAGCTTTACTTATATTTTTTTGAGTTGACTTTTTAGATGCATTTATCCCCTTAAACCCTGGCTGTATGCATGTAAAGCAGAGGTGCTTACCTGTAACAGGTGTTCTCAGAGGACAGCAGGATGTTAATCCTCACACATGGGTCACATCATCAGCTGGAGCCCTGATGCAGAAAACGTATGTCAGAGTTTCTAGAACTTTGATTAGGCACACTGAGCATAACTGAAAATGGATGGTTTCTGCCATCCCCCTCACAAACCCTGCGAAGGTCAAGTCCTCAGGTGGAGACGTCCTTCGCTCCTCTGGAGGAGAAGGGTCTGAAGGGAGGCCCTTAGAGGACTCTGAAACGTCATCCCCCCAGGGGTCCTCATCCTCACTGAAAGCGACAGGGGATGGGTCCCTCATCCTCACTGAAAGCGACAGGGGATGGGTCCCTCATCCTCACTGAAAGCGACAGGGGATGGGTCCCTAGGTGCTCAGCCTACGTCCAGAAGTGCAGGCACCAGTAGAACTGGATGGGAGCCGGCAGTCCTCAGCATCTCCACTGGTTTCTGTGGAGCTTCCTTTTTGGTGGAACTGGGGATTACCATCATATCAGTAGGGGGAGGCCTTGGTGACCCACTTGGCTCTGACAGTTTTCCGGGAACAGACGACAACTGGGTCGGTAATGCACGGATGTGCATGTTGAGCTTCATCAGGTTAGTGCTAAGTTCACTTAGAGAATAGCCACTGCCATTACCAATGGTAACATGGAATAGACTTAGTTTTTGGGTACTTGCCAGGTTCTTATGGCCTGGATTGGCCACTGTTGGAAACAGGATGCTGGGCTTGATGGACCCTTGGTCTGACCCAGTATGGCATTTTCTTATGTTCTTATGTGCTGTTAGTGCCACAGGACCCAAACCCTGCAGCACCCAGTCCACCGCTAACTGGACTCTACGCTTAAGCTC
The DNA here is from genome assembly GCF_901001135.1 of Rhinatrema bivittatum. NCBI lineage: Eukaryota > Metazoa > Chordata > Amphibia > Gymnophiona > Rhinatrematidae > Rhinatrema > Rhinatrema bivittatum. The sequence goes on along the minus strand of NC_042617.1, from coordinate 36,040,060 downwards.
CTCCTCAAATGTTGCCAATGCCAAGACTGAAAGAGGGGTAGTCGTATCCTCCTCGAACCCTCGAGGTGGATTGGTGACTGGCATCAGGACCGGTGGAAACTGTCACGGACTCCTGGCACCGATGGAGGCTTGGCATTCCTTGTGAGTATGTGATTGAGAGCATGTGTGTAAATGAGAGAGAGAGCATGTGTGTCTGTGTGTGATTAAGAGCTGGTTTAGGTGAGGGAGCACGTGAGTATGTGATTGAGAGCCTGTGTGTAAATGAGAGAAAGAGAGAGCATGTTTGTAAGCATGTGAATGAGAGTCTGTGTGTGAGAGAAAAGGACAGCATGTATTTATGTTATTGAAAGCCTGTGTGTGTAAGCCTGAAAAGAGACAGCATGTGTGTAAATGTGTAATTAAGAGCCTATATAAGTGAGAGAGAAAAAGCATGTGTATATGTGAGTGACAGAGCCAGTGTGAGAGAGAGAGAGAGAGAGAGGAGAAAGTTGCAAGCAAACCATCCCTCCTCCTGCTAATTCAAAACAATCTCAGGGCACCTGGATATCAAACGATCCCAGGTATGCAGAGCAAAACATTTTTTGTATCCTTATTTTCATTACTGGGGCTTTGTGTCTGTTATTTTAAAATATTTTGTTGGTATCTGGAAATGTTTTATATGAGTTTTTAATTATTGGATATTCCATTCATCGGCTGTTTTGAAATAATCTGTTCTTTTTGTTAGTATGGTTTTACTGCTACTGATTTTATATTTCTTGATTTCTTTTATAAGGATGGGTGATGTTTCTTTTTTTCTTTTGTTGCACTGCATACAGAGACTCTGGCTTGTTGCGGTTTCCAATTCAGTTTTTATCTGCATGTTTCTAGTTATGCGTTTTGGTCTCTTTATTCTTTGTTAGGTGAGGGTCAGCACATGTGATTCAGGTGAGGTTTTCTGCTGGCGTGTAGTTTCTGTGTAAGAATCTATAGCAGCCTGACTTGGTCCGTTTTCCTAATAGGAGATGTATTGGTGTCTTAAGGCCTGGTGTAATATTTTCAGTGTTGCCTTTTTTTAGGTAAGGTGGTTACTGTTAAGTGCTGGAAATTGGTGCTGTTTTGGTGTGGGATGTTTACCGTTTATGCAATATTGTTCAGATACAATATGTATCTTTTCCTTGTGTCATTCTTAACAATAAAAATAATACTAGACCTTTATTTTTTATTTCTGCCGTAAATTGTAATGAGCAGTGTGTCACACATGTGAGCGTGGTCTGTCAGGTGTGTCACGATGGGAAAAAGGTTGAGAACCACTGGTATAGGGCATGCTCAGTGTGCCTAGTCAAAGTTCTAGAAACTTTGACCTAACGTTTTCCGCATCGGGGCTCCATCTGATGTCTCATGTGTGAGGACTACCATCCTGCTTGTCTTCGAAGAAAATTGGCTTTTGAAAACAGTCCAGGGGGTTTGTGCGCATAAAGCAATCGCAGAAGGGGAATTCCGTGCATACCTTTACCTGCACTGCAAAAAGGCATTTGGGGTGGGGGGAGGGCGGTGCAAGGAATTGGGGGTGGGTAAACCATTTATGTGCACGTTTCGGCTTTCCAAAGTCCACACAGAAACACATGCATGTGTCCTCCTGCTCCCCTAGCAAGCCGAAACATGTGCACGCAAGCCGCTCAGGGATACACCCATATTCCACCAATTGTCAAAGCAGGGCTTATGCGCTTAGGTTTACTTTAAAAATTCAGGTTAAAAAGTCAGCGGGGCACTTACTCCACACTGGTGGTTTAAAAAAAAATGACCCTCTATTTTTAGGATTCCATATGCAAGGAAAACTCCACGTTCCAACCGACTTGATGGGTAAGGATTCACCAAGAATTGCATGCAGTGAGCAAGACTGAGCCCAAGATGACCAGGAAAAGTGCAGTTACCAATCGAAAAGCAAGTCCCACTGTCAAAAGACCATTTGAAGTTCCAGGACTAGCAGTTTATCCTGAGACCAATGCAAACCTCATGTTTATAATGAGTGAAAAGAGAAAGAGGGGGCTGGGAGGAAGAGGAGGGGGCACTCAGAAATGCTCATCATCCTGTGACTTTCTGCCTGCAAGCCCCGCATTATACAGCCCGAGATACCTGTTCATGTGACGGCAAACTGGGACTTAAAACTTAGCTTTCCTTTGCTGGATATTTCTCCCTTTGGCTGGAAACCATCCCCCTTGTCCTAGACTGTAGTGAATGGGATTGAGGTTGGTTTCCTCTGAAGCTCAGATAGGGAGAAGCACGCCAGGCTCACCTTGTGTAGGATTACAGCAAAGAAGACGATGACCTGCACAGAGACCTGAGACGATGCTACAGCTGCACCAAGAGCTACACCATCAGCTGCAGAAAAAAAAACAAACAAGAGTGGTTTTCCCCCCCCTCAGAAGAGTAGGAAACTACAGTTGGCAGATTCAGTGCCAACGGTAACATCTAATATACTCTTTAATTAATTGCATTTGTTGTCTTTTAGCTTTACTTCAACTACTGCAGAACTCCAAAATATCATAAGAATACTGGTGCATGCTAGCAAAACAGCCTTCTCTGTGATGCTGATGTGTCCATTCTGCATTACCGCCTGCCTCTTCTGACAATGCATGGACAATTGTCCTTGCAACACCTACAGGAGGAGTTTGATCAACTTTCCAGAGAACAATATGACTGGTGAAAATACTGACCTACTTAGATTTTTAAACACTGAGCCAGGGAAATCCTTTTTTGGGTTCAGGAAGGCTTCTTCTATTGGCAGACAAAAATTGTCTCTGATAAGTATTTTACCTCCACCTGAATCACTAAAAGGCAGTTGAAGGCCAAATACAATGGGCATTTACCTTCCCTTCAATCTAACCTGCTGCATCACTAATTTAGGTCATGTCTTCTCCCCTTAGCCACATCTGGGTTGGAACACAGCCAAGATCCACACAGTGCTGTGAGTGCAGCGCTGAATACCCACATCCCAACCTAAAAACACTCCCACGACCTCCAGAGCAAAATCCAGTAGGCCTGGAATGGGTCTTGGGAGACAGGAAGAGAGAAGGATGATTTGAGGGGCTTTTAACAAAAAGGTGAAAGGTCCAGAACATTTATATTTAACCTGTTGGATATTAGTATTGAGTTTTCAAAACACACATTCATCTAGAAAGATTCATTTTCTTTAAAGGTCTCACAAAAAGGAAAGGAAAAGTAATAAAAACTACCCATAACCTCCATTTTAGACTTGTCAGTTACTATGTTAACAGGGCATTGAAAAGTTAAGACAAAATCCTTGCATTTAAAGATCAATAAAATGAAGACAGGAGGGCTGCAATCTTAGCTTCCAAAGGGTTCCAGCTCTCTCGATGCACCACAGATGTCATACTCCTGATGAGGAGTACATATGAGAAAGAGCTGGAGGCACCATCTGTTCGGGTGCTGTAACCGATGGAGGCTGAACTCTTGGAACTGGGCGACTGCCTCTTGAGAAAAAAAATAAATACATCTGCAAAGCTACAAAACGTTCGATAAATTTACAAAACTTCTTCTGTGCTGTTGCCAGCGACAGGCATGGCTGCTTCTGTCGGTGCTGCAACATCATTTCTTATTTACAAGAACGTCAGCAAAAGCAGAGCTTTGCCCTCTGATCTCCGAAACAATGCAGATTACTAAATACTACGTTTCAGAAAAAGCTCAAGTCACTTCTTTTTTTCATTGGCATTTTAGTAAAATCCTGTATAGGAGATAGTTGTTAAGAAATGTGTTTTATATTTGTGTGTGTTTGTTCTGTTTTATTTGTTTTGAATGCATGATTATTTTTGTCAGCTGCACTTATCAATCCTGTATTGAATTTGCGGGGTATAAAAATCTGCAAAATAAATAAATAAATGGCCGACTGAAGAAAAAAAAAGTAAAACCAAAACACAGTAGGCAAATGTAGGCAAAGCCAAGAGTGACAGAAACATTTTAGAAAATCTCCTGCAAAACAGAAAAAAAAAATCCCACTTTTTTTGAGGCCATCTCTAAGATATTTAAACCCCCCCCCCCCCCCAAAAAAAACACCCCACAACATCTTTTTAATAGAGGAAAATCTTTCTGATCACCCAAGTATACAAATAAATGTACAAAGTTTCCTGCCAGCTTTATCTTTGGCTGATGGTCTTATCTGCCACTTCTTTTCAGATTTCTTTTCAAGACAGATTAGGCTATTTAAGAAACCAAGTGGGAGAGCTGCAACTGTAGGAATGAAAACCGCTGAATGTGTTGCCCCTGGAAGATTTGGTTTGGAGCTGGGCAGGCAGATGTCAAATGCTCTGACAACATCTAATCTAAAATAACTGCAGCCTTCAAGAGCAAGTAAAAGGCTTTTCCTTGTAGCATGTGGTCTAAGAACAGCAAACAGCAATGGCACAACCAGAGCCAACAGACAAGCACGTTGCATATCGCCCGGGAGGGACGGTTTCATTAAGAACTGCAGCGCGTACACTGAACTCTGGAAAGTTTTAATACTGCTTAAGTTGAAGCTGAAAGCCTTATCCTGACGGTGGCTTCTAACAGCAACTGCCATTCCTTTCCTCTTTCTTTTCTTTTTAAATTAAATGTGCTGCTCTGAAAGGCTAGGAGGGGGAGCAGATTGGCAGTTAAGCTGCAAACTGCTCTCTTTACTGCCCCTGGAAGGAAAGGTCCTTGAGAATCTTCCTCCTTGTATCAATGATATAATAAATCTATGATTTCCCAACACCTCATTAACGAGGAGGTAGCTTCAGCGGGATTAGCGCGCTTCATCAACCCTTGGGCTGGAACTGGGCCCAGAGCTGTTTCCTATCTTTCCTGCTTCTTCCTTTTTAAAATCCACAGTAAAATAAAACAAACAGAAAATACATTTTGAAGTGGTGCCGGAGGCAGAAAACACACTCTTTAGCTTCTAAGAGTGAAGTTAACGAACGGTATTTTGCTTAAGTGCGCAAGATTTTTCCAGAACCGGGACCAGCTTCATGTGCTTAAGCTTTATTTCTGGCATTTCAGCCCAGTGCCCCCCTTTTCAGCTACCCTAGTAACACATGGCTGTTCCACACCCATCTCTTCTAATTCCTGCTGCAGTCACAAACTAGTCAGCCTTCTGCCTTCGCCAGTAAAATGGTTCAGGCGGCTGGCTATTTCTGGTCTGCTGCGTAGCATTGTTCAATCATGGTTGGGACTAGCCCAAAGTTCAAATGCAAGAGCCTCAAAAAGCCACAGCTTGGCTTCTGCCCCACTGCTCGGTGCCCCACCTCCGTATTAGGCCTGCACATACAGAGCAAAGCCTGGGGACTGGGGTGAGCCCACTTGCTGGTTTACCTAGAATGGCAGAGGACCAAGAAAACAAAACTGACTTGGATAAGGAGCGATCTCCTGCAGGAGGTCAAGCTCGTACAGCTGACAGGTGGGGTATATCCTTAGCTAGCAGAATAAGTGGGCCAATTAGTCCTTATTTGTTGTCATCTAATATGTTTTAAAGTGCACAGAGAGGGTTTTTGGCCAGCTCTTACCTTTCCTTCAGTTCTCACTACGTGACAAAGACCACAATGTTTCAGCTTACCGGCGGCATGTATCACTAGTCCCAGGGTCGCTGTGATGCTGGTGCCGGCAGACATTCCAGTTCTGGGGTCTAAAAGCAAATACAATTTAAGATGTAAACACCTTTGTGGCTCGCAGCTTAAAATATTGTAGAAAAGGAAGAAACAACTCAAAACCTGGGATAGCCACAGAGCATAGAGAAACCGAGCAAGAGAGAAACATGTCCCCCAGCCAACTGTGAGTGATGTGAGAACTAATCTTATAAAACATCCTCCCAAAGCAGTAAGCAAAAAGGAAGACGCCACATCTATTTATTTATTGAAAACAATTTCTGGAGCGCAACAGCTACAATTCCAGGCGGCGTGCAATAAAATCATTCAGAGTAAAATGGGAGCAACACATAACCGACAGTACACACGCTGCCATCTCGGCACAAGTTTCCCGCACGGTTTCACTTTCAACGTGCTGCAATGCTTTCACACAGGCTGATTCAGAAGAACCTACGGGAGAGCCGGTGCTCCGTGTTGAGCGCACGCTCTCCCAGCACGCGCCCAGTCACCTCTCCTGGGCGCGCGATGCTCTATTTAAATTAGGGCCCCTGCTAATAAGGAGGCGCTAGGGACACTAGTGCGTCCCTAGCGCCTCCTTATTAGCGGAAGCGGCAAGCTGTCAGCGTGTCCGACAAACGATGCTTCATTTTACCGGCATCCGTTGTCGAACCCGCTGACAGCCACGTGCAGGCAGGACGAAAGGGCTCTGACTTATCAGCCCAGCGAGCTGTTTCAAGAGCGGGAACTTACAGCAATGGGCGGGAACAAGGCGTTCACGTCGCACCCGGTCTCAAGACTCGCTGGGAGGTCACAGTCCAGGCCTGCCTGAAACCTTCCCCCTCCTGGCCCCCGGTTTGGAGGGCATCCGGACCAGCTTGCAGGCGGCACTGGCTCTGATCCATTGTAGGCGATCATGGCAGCCTCGCAGAGTCGGTGGTTTCTCCTTGCACACAGCCCCCGTGTGGGCGTCCGGAGTGCTCGCTGCATTGACCTGTGCAACGTTTGTGCATGGACACAGGCGCCTGTGCCTCACCCCTGCCAGATAGACCATCGTACCCACTGCTCCCAAACCTAACACTCCCTTCTGGATTTAAGGAGTGACCTTGACCCCAAAAACCAATCAATGCAAAAAATCACACACAAACACTAGGAGGCCAGTATTGAAAGCCACTGCCTACATGGCAAGTTTTTGAACAGTCAAACCACTTAACGGATAGGGGGTAATTTTCAAAAAAGAGTTACGCATGTTATTGTAACTTCTATTGTAGCAATTTGCAATTTACTCAAGTAACGTGCACTTCCATGTGTAAATCCTATGGACAATTCAATGGCATACAGTGTAGCAATTTTCAAAAGCCCACTTACTCCAGAAAAGTGCATTTAATGGAGTAAATCATAGTTTTACTCGAGTAAATGCTTTTTAAAATCAGACCCTTAGATTTTAGCCAGATAAGTCATTATGCGGCTAAAATCTAGCCATATTAAAAAATAAAAGACACACTACAGGGTGTCCCCTAGGTTATCCAGCTAACGCTGCCATATTTCAGTTCTTTCCGATGAAGTCAGCCGGATAACTTTCCACCTGCTTCAGAGCACCTCTAAAGCCTTGAGTGGCCAGATAACGTTATTTAACCAGATATCTTCAAAAGATAACGAGACAAAAATACGAGGAAGTAAGAGTCCTATAGCCTGATTTTCTCCTTCCCCCCCCCCCCCCCCGGATATTTTCATATATGACCCTGTCAGGGGCTTTGCACACCCACCTCCTAAACCCCTCCTACAACTGACAATAATGTTCCAGGACCCACAGGTCAAGCCCCCACTCCCACCCCAGTTATGTTTATGCAGTAAGATACGGCTGCCCCTCTGGACCCCCGCCCCCAGGGCTCCCAACTCCCTTCCCCCCAGTGGCAAGGAACGAACTTGTCCGATCTCCTCCTGCCTCCAGCGCTGCTTCTGTCAACTGGGGTGCTGGAAGTGTAACGTGTGGAAGGGCGAGGAGCGGAGAAGTTCAGGGTTATTCCAGCTCTCCGGCGGGTGGGGCAGGCCCCATCAAGACCGGTTCTGCGGAAGGTTGGGAAGGGGGTCCAAGGTATATGAAAACACATAACTGGGGAAGAGGGAGCCCCTGACCTGTGTTTTCGAGGAGCGTCTACTACCCTTTATACTGTAAGGGGTTTAGCGCCTCAAAAACGCGCGGCTAACCCCTTGAAAACTAACAGTGCTCATCACATGCAAATACATGTTGATGAGGTAATTAGTTAGTCCCCGGGATTCTGAAAGTAAAATGTGCGGCCATTTTCAGCTCATAAATTAACGCCTGCCCAAGGGCAGGCGTTAATTTATGAGCTGCCAGGAAAAGTCTTAATATCCTAGCGATATTAAGTCGGAGGAACCAAAAATGTTAAAAAATAAATAAATAAATATGCTGGCCAGTCCGGTTAGGAGAATGGATGCTCGATTTTACCGGCGTCCGTTTTCCTAACGATCATTGTCAGCGGGTTCGGAGAACCGACGCTCGTAAAATTGAGAGTCGTTTTCCTGAACCCGCTGACGGAGCCACCTCTCCTGGGCCAAGGAGGCACTAGGGGCACATAATCACCCCTAGCGCCTCTTTTTAGTGCGATCCCTCATTTAAATGTAGGATCGCGCGCCCCGGAGAGGTGGCTGGACGCGTGTTGGGAGAGCGGGCGCGCAGCATGGAGCGCCTGTTCTCCCGTGATCTTTACAGGACTGTGAGCCCTCTGGGGACAGGGAAATACCTATAGTACCTGGATGTAATGTTGTGAAGTGCCTGAAAGGCAAAATACATAAATAATTTATATACACTTCAAGGATGCTATTTTCTCCTCGTGCTGCTAGCTGGTAACATGGACGGCTGCTATGAAGGCCGTGTGACAAGCAGCTTATGAGTAGCTGCAGTGTAAGCCTTCAGTTGCAATCAGGGGACCAGTTATGGCTGCAGCAGTTTGCATGAAACATCATTCAAGTCAATGCCTGTGTACTTTGGAAAAAACCAAACAAACAGCTGACATGGCACAGGTTAAATCAGATATCTTGTTGACATTACACTCCGACCCAGACAGGAAGAGATGTAGAAATATATCTGTGGGCACGATTAAAACTAAAATAATTTATCTGCTCAAACTGCTTTCCACAGCAGAGATGTGGTCAGTCCAGACACCTCTATGCATTACCTGGGAGTTTCAGAAAGTCAGGCCTCAGGATTCCAGACCTGCTCTGCTTTACAGGAGACTCAAATTATGCAAATAAACCTGATTCTGAGGCCATATGTATGCAAATATTCCTTGTGGGCAGTCCCAAAATCAAACCTGGCTGAAGGCTGGGAATCCCTGATGCACCCAATAGTATGAATTGGGCCTTAAGTGTCTTTCTTTTATTGCCTTGTTTTCTCCTCTCAGATGCCTTCTCACATTTATATTACAGATAAAAGGATCTGTATTCAGCACATTTATCTGACTGTGGTGATGCATCAAGTTGTACCTTAATTCCCTGCACAGGAACTGGTGCCTCAAGCATTGAACCAATATCTGTTTAGGATCTGAATAGTCTGAAAGGAAAAAAAACAAACTACAAAAAGGGCAACACTAGACAATTACATTTCCTTGCAGCCTGGTGAGAGAGTCTCAGTTGGGAGGAGCAGGCACTGGGCAGGGTCTCACTAACCCACAGATTGGGTATGAGTTGTATAAATGTGAAGGGAATAGAGGGAAGCACAGCAGGGGCTAGAGCTCCCCAGCAGGGGCTAGAGCTCCCTTGTACAGGTCCTTGGTGAGGCCTCACCTGGAGTACTGTGTTCAGTTCTGGAGACCGTATCTACAAAAAGACAAAGACAAGATGGAAGCGGTACAGAGAAGGGCGACCAGGAAGGTGGAGGATCTTCATCGCATGACGTACGAGGAGAGATTGAAGAATCTAAATATGTACACCCTGGAGGAAAGGAGGAGCAGAGGTGATATGATACAGACTTTCAGATACTTGAAAGGTTTTAATGATCCAAAGGCAACGACAAACCTTTACCATAAGAAAAAATCAGCAGAACCAGGGGTCACGATTTGAAGCTCCAGGGAGGAAGATTCAGAACCAATGTCAGGAAGTATTTCTTCACGGAGAGGGTGGTGGATGCCTGGAATGCCCTTCCGGAGGAAGTGGTGAAGACCAGAACTGTGAAGGACTTCAAAGGGGCGTGGGATAAACACTGTGGATCCATAAAGTCAAGAGGCCGCCAATGAAGAGTGGGTGACTCGCCAGAATGATGGCTACTGCCTGGAGACAATACCCTTAGTCAATAAACATACACATGGTTACTGTGACTCCAACATCACTCTAAGATTCAACAGCATGAGGAAATGTGGAAAAAAGGATTTGCACTCACAATGACGGGAGTAGCTGGCTTGTTACGGCGGTTACTACCCCAAACCAAATATCCAGATTACTACCTCCACCTTCCTCTATTCCTGATGCCTTTCAACTAGCTTGATCACTCCATTCTTATACTTCACTTTCAATGCATATCCAGCATAGTTCTCTGCTTCAACAGCAGGGGAAAAGAAAAACTGTTACTTCACACATCCAGCAGAGCTCTCTGCTTAAACGGCAGGGGAGAAGAAAAAAGGGTTCGCACTCACAAAGCGGGGAGTAGCTGGCTTGTTACGGCGGTTACTACCCCAAACCAATGTACCTGATACTTCACTCTCGACGCATATCCAGCATGGCTCTCTACTTCAACGGCATCGGAGAAAGACTGATACATCACGAATTTCCAGCATAGCTCTCTGCTTCAACGGCAGGGGAAAAGAAAAACTGATACTTCACGCATATCCAGCATAACTTCAACGGCAGGGGAGAAGAAAAAAGGATTCACACTCACAAAGCGGGGAGTAGCTGGCTTGTCACGGCGGTTACTACCCCAAACCAAATGTGCCTGATACTTCACTTTCGATGCATATCCAGCATAGCTCTCTGCTTCAACAGCAGGGGAGAAGATAAACAACCAATAAGGGCTGTATAACATAATCTGGGTAAAAACAAATAAGCATGGGTGTAGCTTGCTTATTGCGGCGGTTACTACTCCTACTACCTCTAACTAATCAAGCTAGATATTTCACTTGGATGCAGCTCCTCCACCGCTCTCTACATTAATGGCGGGGGTGGAAGGGAATTAGAACCAAGAGCTAAGAGAAACAGATAAGTATGGGAGAAGAAATGAGGGAAGCTTGCTGGGCAGACTGGATGGGCCATTTGGTCTTCTTCTGCCGTCATTTCTATGTTTCTATGTTTCTATGTTACTGTGTGTGAAAAAATGGAAAATTCTGCATACTGGTCAAAATAACACAATATGCATGGCAGCCTAAATAATTACATTTAAAATGTAAATACAGAAAAGTTATTGCTCAAAGATGCAGAGTTTTAAATATTTTGAGCAGAATCTCCCTAGCAGGATCCCTTTCACTCTCACACCGGCTACCTAGCTCTCTCTCTCACACACATACCTCTGCACATTGGCTCCCTCTCTCATACACACACACATATATCCCTTCACACAGGCTCCCTCTCTCACAAACAAGCGCCCGCACATACACACAATCCTTTTTTCACACATACCAGCTCACAATCTCTCACACATATACACACACAATCTCCTCCCACAGACTCCCTCTCTCTGGCACACACACCCACCCTCACACATGTTCGCAGCCGCTGGGACCTGTACACTCTTCACCATAGAGCGGCATGTTGGAGCCTGCTCCCTTTTTGCCACGACACAGCATGCTGGGGCCTACTCCTTCTTCACCACAAGTGGCATGGGCTCCGCTTGCAGCATCCTGGGGCCTGCTCCAAATTCTGCGCTCTGCAGTAACGCCGAATTCCCCCAGGAGTAAGGGAAGTGGAGCAGAATGGAGGAGTCTGAAGATGAGCTGGAACCAGAAATAGGGACAACTAGACAACACACAGATGAATGTTTAGGTGTTTAATGCTTGTGAAAGAACCCTGGAAGATTTAACCACTAGCTTGAGAGAAGAATGGGTTTTAATTGATTAACCAAACTATGAACAGATTGCTCTGAGGAAAAAAAAAAAGCATTGCACTGCAGCTAACAAACCGATCTGCACAGCGGCTGAATATGAACCCCTGGGCGTTTAACTAAGCCAGATAAATTTATCCAACTAACAAACCGGAAATAAATATCCAAACACTGCTCAAAACAGAATCTCTGAGCTAAGCGGATAACAAAAATACAAACAATGTTCAAACACAATGACTGAACCCAGTTACCAATCATATTGACAAAATATCAGAAACTTAACATGTTGTCAGCTAAAACAATCGGCTAAAAGCTTGAGTAAAGAAAGTTGTAAGAGACTTTTAAACAGAGCATAGCCAGGTTGTTAAAGCTTACAGGGTTCAGGTCCCTGTTCAGGTGCCAAAAATGTTAAAGCTTACTCTGTGCTTATGGCCAGGGACACAAGAACACTTGGACTCAGTAAAAGTATAATGTATTTTTATTAGTCAATATAAGTGTTCTCGGGAGATGCTGGGTACTGGGTGCCCTTCGTCTTACAATCTGACCAGCATCTCCTCGTATACAGAAAGTGATCCTTGTTTTATAGATAACATTCAAATACAGGGTAGAAGGTTCTAGAGACTTGCATGACTGCCCAAAGGATCATTTACATAAGTTGTGATGTCAACTGCATGATTAAATCATCGCTAACTATCCCTGATTGGCTTCCCAGGATGTGTAGCCCATTTCCCATGACTTTCTTTGTTCTGGTAAACTCTTACTGGTCAAGTCAATCAACAGGTCTGTAACTGTGTGGATTACAAACTCCTGAGAATAGTGCCTGAAGCTTCCCTGTGGTGACTCTATGAATAGACATCACCTGTCTGGTGCCAGCTTGCCTCCACAGATATCCAGGGACATTCTGTAAGTCACTCAGAGTCCATTCAGCCCAGGCAGGCCAAAGACACGCAGAGGGTTCTGGGGATTTCCTTCTCCATTTTGGTCTTCTGTATTCAGGCATACTTCTCAAGGTACAGTAAACAACTTGGAGGGCAAGGACCTTAATGTAGCAGGACCAGCTTATGAGAAAGCTCCAGAGCGCACACAGACTGAAAAGGCCCAAACTCCACAGTGGCTGTAAGACGCTGGCCCAAGAGACACACATATCTCCTGGGCTTTGGCGCACGCCGAGCTTTTAAAATTCACCTACATGTTTAAGTGTTATAAGGTCAATAAAGCTTTAATTACATTAAAAAAAAATAGAGAGTCTCTGTACTATGTCCTGTACAGAAGCCACACTAATGCTGGTTTAAACAACCAGCACCAGTCAAAAATTCATTAAGCTGATCTAACACCGCTTTTTCAATCAGCTTCCCTAGCCAACCAAAGGCTAGAAACAGAACTGGACCTAGACAGACTATCTAGAGGAAGGTTTCCTCTTTTTAATGCAGGATGCACTATAGCACGCTTGAGAATAGGCGGCATTAACCTTTCCTAAAAGAAAGGTTCACAATTTTACTCAGGACAAAACATTCAAAAAGGATCCTCATCTAAAGGAGACCCCCATGGATTTAACCCTCTGCACAATACTGCTCACCGCTACCTTCAATATATACGGAAATTCTTCCCAGAGTTTAACAGGATTGCCCCTCTGCATCGACAGAACCGTACCACCAATGGGCCCCAAAAGCGGCATCAGTCACCGACACCTCCGCCAGTTCAAAAGAACTCTCTTTTTAAACTCCCTAACTAAATGTAATTATTGCCTAGGCCTAAAACCTCACAGAAGAAATGCTTAAGTACTTATCTTATTTATTTATATATTTATTTATTAACTTTTATTTACCGACATTCGTGAAGCACATCATGCCGGTTTACAATGAACTCAGGTGGGAGATACAGTAAAACAATATGACAATAAAACAGTATGATATTACTAACGCAAGAGCAAAAATAAAAACAACAAAATACAACAAAATAAACAATAAATGAAACCAAGGAATAGAGATTTGAGGGAGGGTAGGGGATGGAGGGTAGGCTGAGGGGCAGGGCGAGGGGGGGGGAGGGAGGGGAAGGGGTAGGAGGTGGGTGGGAAAGGGGGGGGGAAGGGGGGAGAGGTAAAGTTAACAGAGGTAAAGGGAGAGAATAAAGCAGAAAAGAGGGATACTATGTACAGATGACTAATGTACTGGAATCACTTAACTAAATAGAATTATGGAACAATTGAAACAGGTGGTATTTACTGGGATAAAATTTCTTCAAAGGTATGCTAGGGGTGTAGAGGGCAAAGGGACAAAAGGGGGGGGTAGGGTGGTGGCTGGGTGTCGAGGTTAGAGGGAGGTGACCAGGGGAGGAGGGGAGGGGATCAGGGGAGAAATTAAGTTTGGTTTGTGTCAGGGTAGGCCTGTCGGAAAAGCCAAGTCTTGAACAGCAAGGTTCCCACTGCGCGTCGCAGTGGGACCTTGCTGTTCCCATGTCTTAGAACAGCAAGGTCCCCACTGCGCGTCGCAGTGGGAACCTTGCTGTTCCCATGTCTTAGAACAGCAAGGTCCCCACTGCGCGGCGCAGTGGGAACCTTGCTGTTCCCATGTCTTAGAACAGCAAGGTCCCCACTGCGCGGCGCAGTGGGAACCTTGCTGTTCCCATGTCTTAGAACAGCAAGGTCCCCACTGCGCGGCGCAGTGGGAACCTTGCTGTTCCCATGTCTTAGAACAGCAAGGTCCCCACTGCGCGGCGCAGTGGGAACCTTGCTGTTCCCATGTCTTAGAACAGCAAGGTCCCCACTGCGCGGCGCAGTGGGAACCTTGCTGTTCCCATGTCTTAGAACAGCAAGGTCCCCACTGCGCGGCGCAGTGGGAACCTTGCTGTTCCCATGTCTTAGAACAGCAAGGTCCCCACTGCGCGGCGCAGTGGGAACCTTGCTGTTCCCATGTCTTAGAACAGCAAGGTCCCCACTGCGCGGCGCAGTGGGAACCTTGCTGTTCCCATGTCTTAGAACAGCAAGGTCCCCACTGCGCGGCGCAGTGGGAACCTTGCTGTTCCCATGTCTTAGAACAGCAAGGTCCCCACTGCGCGGCGCAGTGGGAACCTTGCTGTTCCCATGTCTTAGAACAGCAAGGTCCCCACTGCGCGGCGCAGTGGGAACCTTGCTGTTCCCATGTCTTAGAACAGCAAGGTCCCCACTGCGCGGCGCAGTGGGAACCTTGCTGTTCCCATGTCTTAGAACAGCAAGGTCCCCACTGCGCGTCGCAGTGGGAACCTTGCTGTTCCCATGTCTTAGAACAGCAAGGTCCCCACTGCGCGTCGCAGTGGGAACCTTGCTGTTCCCATGTCTTAGAACAGCAAGGTCCCACTGCGACGCGCAGTGGGAACCTTGCTGTTCCCATGTCTTAGAACAGCAAGGTTCCCACTGCGACGCGCAGTGCGAACCTTGCTGTTCCCATGTCTTAGAACAGCAAGGTTCCCACTGCGCGTCGCAGTGGGAACCTTGCTGTTCCCATGTCTTAGAACAGCAAGGTCCCACTGCGCGTCGCAGTGGGAACCTTGCTGTTCCCATGTCTTAGAACAGCAAGGTTCCCACTGCGCGTCGCAGTGGGAACCTTGCTGTTCCCATGTCTTAGAACAGCAAGGTTCCCACTGCGCGTCGCAGTGGGGACCTTGCTGTTCCCATGTCTTAGAACAGCAAGGTCCCACTGCGCGTCGCAGTGGGACCTTGCTGTTCCCATGTCTTAGAACAGCAAGGTTCCCACTGCGCGTCACAGTGGAACCTTGCTGTTCCCATGTCTTAGAACAGCAAGGTTCCCACTGCGCGTCGCAGTGGGAACCTTGCTGTTCCCATGTCTTAGAACAGCAAGGTTCCCACTGCGCGTCGCAGTGGGAACCTTGCTGTTCCCATGTCTTAGAACAGCAAGGTCCCACTGGGCGTCGCCAAGGTCACAACACCCGACGTGAGCTCCCGTTTCGGTGGACTCTGCCGTCTGCTTCAAGGGTTCCCTTCTCATACTGTTTCTCTGATAAAACTGTCTGAGAAGGGTCTCCGCCCATTTTAGTTTGGAAGTTTAAAAAGAAAGCTCTTCTGAACCGGCAGCCGAATGAGAGCGGAGGAGGTGTGTGCCGCTGATACCGCTTGGGGCGAGAGGCCACCGCCTCTCGCCCCAAGCGGTATCAACGGCACACACCTCCTCCGTTCTCATTCGGCTGCCGGTTCCCACTGTTAACGGGTAACAGATTAAATGAATGGTTATGAATGCTGCTTTCTAATAGCTTTTCTGATCCCTTATTTTGTGTTGTAGTTTCTGTTTGAAGGGGTCTCTACTTGGGTACATTGCAAGATTTCATCCCTGCCAGCGGAGGATATGCATTTGCAAGCCTTCTCCGCAACACCAAGACAGAAAAAATTAGCATCCTGCTAACGAATGGAAGGCCATCGCCTAACCAACTCCTGTCAGAGCTAGCTTATGGGCTTTAAATACTATTTTCACATTTACAGCTTTATGTTTTACAGAAGAAAAACTGTGATCTGCTAATATATTTGTAAGTGCATTTTCTTGATTTGTCTATTACATGCCAGCTGCAAACACAGAATAACCCCCCTCATCGCCCTCCTGAAGAGCACTTTCCCTAGATGAGTTTCACACCTTCTCAATCTCTACTGCAGTTCTTTTGACACTCATTAGGTTTCAACAACTAGATTCAGCCTGTGATAATTGAAACCTCCCAAGAAATTGGTTGCTGCTGTGAGCCTCTTCCTGACGCCTGTCATTAAGCAGCCTCCTGCCTTTCTCAGCACAGATGTGCAGTACCTGGGAATTTGAGGGAGCAAGTTATGCTCATTCATTTTCCAGGGGATAGGAAGTTCTAGAGCAAACTGTCATGACAGGTGATTGGAGGGAGGCAGAATTAGGTGTAACCCAAGGAAACTTTTCTTGGCAGAAAGGGCGAGGATTGCATGGAACAATCTCCCAATGGAGACAGAGGAAGCAAAAAATGGTATCAGAATTCCAAAAGGCATGGGACAAGCAGAGGGCCTTAAAAATGGGCAGATCTGGCAGTACTGATCCATTATCCAGTTTCAGTGCTAATCCAGACATTCTCTGCCTATCATCACTTCTTCAAATACCTCCACCGCTTAAAGCACAAACAGGAATCAAGTTTGAGTCTTTCCTCTGTGCAATTTCTCTTGATATTATAATCAAAAGAGCTGCATCTCATAGAAATCATGTCCTCAATTATCTTCCCACCTTTCCTTATATACAATGTTGTGTCACTTAGACTTCTTCAGCAGTTCTTTGTTTGAAAAGAAAATTCTGCCCTCCTAGGCTCACTTCATGCATTTTTTCGGCAGATATTGTTTCTCAGGTTTATCAATTCATTCTTTTTATCACGTGGTTTCTTGGCTAGGACAGGAGAGCTCGGACCCACACGTGTGCCCAACAGACATCCCTGTGCCAGGTGCACGCTCACTGATCTGAGAACGCCTCCTGACACAGTAACATGGACAGAAACACTCCAGTTCAAGTCTGGCACTGATCCACTGTTATACAAAAAAAAAAAAAAAAAGCTCATTTGCATTAACTCTCTCACACTGTCGCTTTCATCCCCAGAGAAAGGGAATGTTGTGCCTTCCATCGCACATTCGGCATCTGCAAAACGACAGCATCAGACAACAGAAATCTCCCGTGTCAAAACAGAGCTAACAAGGAGGAGGAAGTGACGTCACTTCCCATGCCGGCTGCTTCTTAGAGGAGCTCCCCGTGCCCCGGAGCAAATTTTGATTTTCGCCGCGATCACCCACGCGCTTTTGATCGCCACCCCCCGATTCCACTGGCTGCTGCTGGCGGGCACATGACGGCGCGGAAAAAACCGATCGATTTTCAGCGGTTTTCCTACTCGAAAGGGGGAGCAGCTCCGGCTTCACAGGATCCCAAGATGGCGGCCGCATGTGACTCGGAGGGCTCCGGGTGCGATGAGGACCCCCCGGGGGCCCAGGACTCTTCCCTGCCTTCTCGCTCCGAATTGAGATCCTGGTTCATGGAAATCAGGCAAGATATCAAATCCTTTAAAAAAGAAATTGCAGTTACCCTGCAGGGAATGAGGGAGGACCATGCGGATCTCTGCCACCGGCTGGACGAGGCTGACACCCGGCTAGATGATCATGAGGAACGCTGGACCCAACAGCATACAGAGGTGGTGGCCCTTCAAACCTCGCAGGGAGACCTGGAAGAAAAGCTGGAGGACCTGGAGAACAGGTCCCGGAGGTGCAATCTGCGTTTCAAAGGGGTTCCTGACACCGCAGAATACTCCGACTGTACCCAAGTTATTCAGCAGATTTGTACTTTAATCCTGGGAGCTGCTGGAGACGCTGGTGACGTGGGTGGAGCTGCCAACACTGATCCCCAGATTGACCGAGCACACCGGACCTTGGGCCCCCGGAGCGATAATCGGCCCAGGGATATAGTTG
This sequence comes from Rhinatrema bivittatum, assembly GCF_901001135.1. Lineage (NCBI taxonomy): Eukaryota > Metazoa > Chordata > Amphibia > Gymnophiona > Rhinatrematidae > Rhinatrema > Rhinatrema bivittatum. Next base: position 36,021,981 of record NC_042617.1, on the reverse strand, counting down.
TTTGTTTTCACTCTTTCACATACAAGGAACAAGTTGCTACGGCCGCCAGAAAGCGACGCACTTGGCTTTGGAACGACCATGAGATCTCTGTCTACGCGGACCTGGCGTCTAGTACTTTACGCAAGCGGTTCACGTTTCGCCCCATCACTTCAGCGCTTTCTGCTGCATCAATTCGCTATCGTTGGCTGTTCCCTTTCAGCTTATGGTTTCAAGTTGAAGGACGCTCCTTTAAGCTTCGCACTCTGGATGCCGCCATGCAGGCTTTGAAGGAAGTGGGACTCTCGGTGGACCTCCCAGGATTACCAACTGCAGTTGCTCAGCCCACCAAATCTGCCGCTCCTCGTTGGCAACGAGTCACTAAGGGAGGTCGTCGGCTACGCAGAAATATCAGTGGAACTCTGCCACCGGCTACTCCTACCTGACTTACTTTGCTGCACTGATTCCGTGATGATCCAGTTTCCTGCTTATAGCAGGGATGTCTAGGAACTATTTAGCTCTTCGATCTTAATGGTCTCGCTGTCGCGTGGGTGATCTCAGTTTAAGCTATGTTAGCTATTGTTTCTACTTCTTTTCTGGCTCTGAGGGCGGGAGGACTCGTTCACCGGTATGGGGACTTCCTCCTATTCTCTCCAGGAACGAGTTGCTCCTTCCTGGGTTTCGTTGGGGATGGTGGGGGAGGGGGGAGGGGGAAATTGCCTCAATTGTATGTGTTTTGCTATAAGGATAGTTGGGGGGGATGGTCATATTTGGGGGCTCAACCACTTTTCTGCTGGGGCAGAACTCATTCTTGACGCTTGCTGGCCCGCGACTGCGCGTTTAGCTGGCTGCTTCGCCTCCCCTGGCCTTTGTGGGGTTCCTGAGCACGGGATGGGGATTGATGTCATTATCCATGTCTACAGTGACCTTTACTTCCCTTAATGTGAAAGGTTTAAACTCGGGGCGCAAGCGCCGGCTTTTGTTTCAGGAGCTGGGGCGGTTATCCGCTGATGTAATTTTCCTGCAAGAGACTCATCTTAGAAAGCGTTATGAGGGACTGTTGCGCTCCTCTGTTTTCCCCAACCAATATTGGGCGGCGGCGACGAGCGATTCTAGATATGCCGGGGTGGGTATACTCTTTCATAAGAATGTACAGTTTGAACTCCGCGGCTCCTATCCCGATCCCCAAGGTCGCTATCTGTTGCTTAATGTGCTGATAGGGGGGGAAGCTTTTGCCCTGTGTGCGCTCTACGGCCCTAATTCTCAAAAAGCTGAGTTTTATGACATGCTGTACTCCGTTCTGGCGGATAAAGCAGAGGGCAGTGTCATTTTGGGGGGCGACTTTAATTTAACTCTTAAGCCACATCTTGATAATTCCACTGGGACAAGCTCTGATTCCATCCGATCTCGGAAGGCCCTTAAGCGCATCATCACTATGATAGCTGGGGTGGATGTCTGGCGCACTCGCTTCCCCTCCTCGCGTTGTTATTCATATTATTCAGCCCCTCACGATTCCTACTCTCGCATAGATATGTTTTGGATTGATAAAACGAAAATTACTGCTGTACGGGAGGTGGACATTGAACCTATTGTATGGTCTGACCATGCCCCTATTTGGTTTCAGTTGCGCTTGGATCACCGGGACCCTGGCCAGAAATATTGGCGCCTTAATGATTCTCTTTTAGAAGACAGCGCCTTTCAGAAACAAATGGTGGCAGAAATACAGGAATATGTTAGGCTTAATGATACGGGTGATGTCTCCCCAGGGACACTATGGGAATGTCTGAAATGTGTTTTACGGGGTTCTCTAATAGCTCGTGCAACTTATGTCAAGAAGCAGAGGGAGGGGGAACGCCAAGCATTATTACTCACTTTACGGAGGCTGGAACGCACGCATATGAGGGGTGCGGTTTCCTTGTCCTTAAAGCGTTCCATTAAGGAGACCAAGGACAAACTAATGGCACTCGACTCCGCCAAAATTGCCCATCAGTTAGAGCTAGCTAAGCAAACCTTTTTTGAGGGTGGTAATAAGGCTGGTCGCTACCTCGCCCAAACTCTTAAAAGGAGACAATCTCAAGCCTTTATTTCTAAACTAAAGGATCCCACGGGGATTCTACTTACTGATGATCCTTCCATTAGACGGCGTTTCCATCAATTCTACTCACAGTTGTATAGTTGTGATACTACTATCCCGGAGGGTGCCATATCAGCCTATCTTGCCCAAACTCCCCTACCTACTTTAACGGCTGCCCAGCGGCAGTTTTTAGATAAGGATATCACTGCCATGGAACTGGAGGAGGCCATTAACTCTCTCAAACTGGGCAAATCGCCTGGGCTTGACGGCTATACCCCGCGGTTTTTTAAGAAATTTGCCACAGCTTTGTCGCCCCTCTTATTACGGTTTTTTAACTCTATCCGTGACGGGGCTTCTCTCTCCGCTCTAGCCAACACAGCTGGGATCACACTCCTGGTCAAGCCCGGGCGGGATCCAACTGTCTGTGGGTCGTATAGACCGATCTCTCTTCTGAATATTGACGTTAAGTTGTTAGCCAAAATTTTAGCCAATCGCCTGAACTGCTTTATTGCTCAGTTAGTCCATATTGATCAGGCGGGGTTTATTCCTGGCAGAACTACGGCGGATAATGTACATAGAATTCTCGATGCTATATGGGCAGCCCGGAAACGGAACGCCCCAGCGCTCGCCCTTTCCTTAGACGCTGAAAAGGCGTTCGATATGGTACACTGGCCTTTTCTTTTTCACACTCTGCAGGGGATGGGATTTGGTACTTTCTTTCTGACCTGGTTACAACAACTGTATGCCTGTCCTAGAGCCTGTTTAAAGGTCAATGGGGGATATTCCTCGCCCTTCCTTGTGCAAAGGGGTACCAGGCAAGGTTGTCCCTTATCCCCATTGCTTTTTGCGCTTTTTCTTGAACCTTTTGCCATTAACATACGCCGCAATCCCAGTATTTCTGGTGTGGGATTTGGGGATGTCTCTATAAAAATCTCTCTTTATGCGGATGACATTTTATTAACTTTAACCGACCCGGAGAACTCTTTGGAGGGGCTCATGAGCGAAATGGAATCTTTTAGTGGTGTTTCAGGCTTTAGGGTAAACTGGGACAAATCCGAGATTCTTAATATTACCACCCCGCCCAGGTTAATTGGCTATTTGAAGGATCTGTACCCCTTTAAATGGGCTACCTCCCACATCAAGTATTTGGGGATTCAGCTTAGCGCTACTCAGGACCTACTTGACATAAATTATACTCCTTTATGGAAAAAACTTGATAGGGACATGGAAGAATGGAGTCGTTATCATATCTCCTGGCTGGGCCGAATGGCGGCTTCTAAAATGACTCTTTTGCCTAAACTACTCTACCTCTTTCAGGCCCTCCCTGTTCTAGTCCCACCCTCCCTTCTTCGGCAGTGGCAACAGCGCTGCATGACTTTTATCTGGGCAGGTCGTCGACCACGGGTGGCCAGAGCGGTGCTTATGCGGTCGAAGCGGGGTGGGGGTCTCAGTGTGCCTGATCTTTCCCGCTATTTCCAAGCTGCTCAGTTTAAAAAATTGGTGGATTTGCATAGGACCCGTCGGCTGCCGGCGTGGGCACGTTTTGCTCAGGTGTCCCTGGGTTCTCTTCCTATTCACAGCCTACTCTGGCAGCCCAAATCTACCTGGTTACTTGACCCTGCTACGGTGCTTTCCCCCTCTACCCACATGTTATTGCAAGTGTGGCTTAAATACAGATCTTCCCTGGTGGGTACCAGGGAATATCACCTATGTACTTACTTATATGCTAATAAGGCTTTTAGCCCTGGTTTTGAGAATCCCGCCTTTCTCATTTGGCAGAGACGCGGTATTCTCCAGTGGGGGCACGTTTGGGGCTCCACCGCCCTGCGATCTTTTCCTGACTTACAGCGGGCTTATTCACTACCGGCCTCGGCCATATACCCATATTTTCAATTGTTGCACTTTACAAAGGCAGCTATGCTGGCGGCCCATTTTACCTCTGAGCCCTCCGCTTTCGAAACCTTGTGTGAGAAGGCGAATACCTGCTCCAAGCCCTTATCCCAAATTTATCAAATGCTATTACCCCAGTCATCCTCTAGCTATAAATTCCAACAGTTGTGGGAACAGGATCTTCAGGTCTCTTGGACCCCACAAACTTGGAAAACTCTTTTTCAAACCATGGGTAAAGGTTGTATAGCGGCCTCGCTTATTGAAAACTCTTATAAGGTATTATATCGGTGGTATTTGACTCCCGCCCAATTGCATAAGTTTACCCCTCTATACCCCGATCTATGCTGGCGGTCCTGTTCGCTTGTAGGTAGCTACTACCATATGTGGTGGGTTTGCCCTAAATTGCAGGCGCTTTGGGGTGATGTCCACCAATGGTTGTGTGTCCTGATGCCGGGGATACCGGCCCCCACCGCCGCGCAGGCGTTATTGGGCGCAAGGATACCAGGGCTTACTGACGATCATAATCGGCTGGCTCATTTTGTTTTTACGGCCAGCCGCTGTGAAATTGCTCGTCTGTGGAAATCCCCCAACACTCCTACAAAAAATGATGTGCAACGCAGAGTCCACAATATCTTTTTATTATCGAAAATCACAGCATTTAAGCACAATAAGCTTGCTCACTTTAATATGATATGGTGCCCTTATGAGCGGTGGCTCTCATCCACATCTTCTGCTCCTCAGGGCTAGTGGTGCGCCTCCATACTGTTATTACATACCAGCTCTTTATATCCATTAACCCCTTTTGTGCTGTTGTCTTTCCAACTTTCTTTTAACTTAGGCACTATTGAGGCGGGGAGGGTGGGGGGGGTTCAGTTTTCTAAAATCTAGCACTGTTATTAGTTCCGGTTGTGTACCTCAACTGTACAACATATTGCTTAGTTTCTGTAGCAGTCTTCCTGTATGGTTGTTTTTTTTTTGCTTGTCTGTACTCCATGTGTTGGACTGCACACTGTTGTTCTGCTGTTCATTTTTGTGGTATACTACAACTGGTTTTTGCTTCAATAAAAAACCTTTTCAAATTAAAAAAAAAAAAAAAAAACAGAGCTAACAAAACTGGAGCTGCCTTCTCAACAGGCATCAATACAAGCCCTTGTACTGGCCCCTACCTACCTTGTCAATACAGATTAGTTAGCAGCCTGGCCTGAACTCTGCAAGTTCAAACCAATCTTAACCTATCATGTTTACCAAGCTATCCAGCCCCTGCCTCTGGACGCATAGTTTCAAGCTGTAAAGAGAATGCTTAGTGCTGTAAATCTGAATGTCTTACAGCCTTCCCTGGTTAGCTGGGAAACAGCAATCTATAAAAGAGTCCTAGGCCCTCATCAAGAAGGTGTCACCTTGCCCTAACCAGATCTAGCCAAACAAGCAACTTCTGGACCATGTTCTTGTCTAAAAACCATGGCCTAGATTCATCATTCCGCTATAAATATAAATATGGCGGAACGATGAGCCGTGAAGAAAAAAAGGGGCGGGAGGGGGGATAGTGTGCATCTGGCCGCATCGCGGCGGTGCGTTTTCGCCCGCCACGGTTGTGGCACGGCACACGCTGTCTCTCTCCCATACCGCTACCGTAAAAGGTGGTGTTATTTCCGGCGCTACCGCCAGCGATAATGTTTGAATTATCGCCCGCAGTGGTACCGCAAAAATGTTTTTCCTAATCCCGCCCTAAACCCCCCCCCCTTTCCCTCATTTAAATGTTAACGTTGCAATGTGGTCGCTATCACGTACGTTAAGGTGTTATCGCACGTGATAAGGCCCTAATGCATGCGATAAGGCCACATCACGTTTTAAAGAAGGACACAGCAGCTTGCAGTTTTTTCATGGTGAAAGACAACTCAGAACTTTTATGTCAGCTAAATGAGAGCAGTATTCAGTCTTAAACTATGAATCCCTTAGCACCAAAGGTGTTCTAGGTAGGAAATACCACTACAGAATCAATGCAGATGCAGTTTCAAAACCTGATCATTTGGACTCCTGATTTCAGATTACTGCATGCAGGTGGTGACTATCCTTTATAATCATTTATTGCAACCACCAAATTTTATGACTGAGTTCCATTATTTGAGAGAATGACTTATTTATCTAGGGAAAACAAGTCATGATGTAATAATCCCTTTAAAAGTCTTCAAAACGGCTTTGTTCACTCCTGGTTTGGGCTGATCTTGCAAAGTAATTAATCATGGGAGGATGTGTGACCTAGCTGTAAGACAACATTGTACTCAGAATATAAAGAACTCCTGGACTTTGCTCTAAACTCGGCTATTAACTGAGGCTTCAAGCCAGCCACACATTTATAAAACTCTTCATTTATCCAAGGAGCAGCTTTCTGTTAACTCCCTGGGCTTCAGATTGCCCAACAGTAACAACATTACTCCTCGCCCCTTCTATAACTACTCTTTTTTTTTTTTTTTTATTCTGGTCACTTTACGTTTTGAGAACAAAACTACAACACCAAAGCAGGGAACCCACACCAAAGAGCTGAGAAAATGGTTGTAGACCTAGCAGGACATTTCCAGGTTTCACAAAGCACTTTTGAGTTCTAAGCAATTCATTGGGGGGGGGGGGGGGGAAAAGGAGGTACTGTATTTTTGGAAAGGGACACAAACCAATGGAAATAGATTACTTAGATGCTTGAGCAATAAAAGAAAACAAGCAGCAACATTCCTTATCCCATAGCCGCTATATCAGTGTTCACAACAGCCTACCCAATAGGCTGTTTTTCAGGATTTCCACAACAAGCATGCACAAGATCTATTTGGATACATCAGGACAGCAAAGCGGATTGGGGGCCATTGACACTGCCCAGGGGGTAATGGGGGCGCCTGCAATAGGTCGCTCACAGTAGCAGAGTGCACAGGGAGCTGGGAATGTTTCTGTGCTGCCTGAACTCGTTTCTTCTTTCCCATCCATGGCAGCATACTAACTCATAGCCCGATCCAGTAAAGTCCGTGGGAGAGCGGACTAATGCCCGCTCTCCCGGCGCGCGCACCGGCGAGGGGCCGGTGCGCGCGATCCAGTATTTAAATTAGGCGACGCGGTGCAAACGAGGAAAAGGAGGCGCTAGGGACACTAGCGCGTCCCTAGCGCCTCCTTTTGGCCTGGAGCGGCGGCTATCAGCAGGTTTGACAGCCGACCCTCAATTTTGCCGGCGTCGGTTCTCGAGCCCGCTGACAGCCACGGGCTCGGAAACCGGACGCCGGCAAAATTGAGCGTCCGGTTTTCGGCCCGACAGCCGCGGGCCGAATTCAAAATTTTTTTTTTTTTTTTTTTTTTACTTTTTTATACTTTTGGGGACCTCCGACTTAATATCGCTATGATATTAAGTCGGAGGGTGCACAGAAAAGCAGTTTTTACTGCTTTTCTGTGCACTTCCCTGGCGCCGGAAGAAATTAGCGCCGACCTTTGGGCGGCGCTAATTTCTTAGAGTAAAATGTGCGGCTTGGCTGCACATTTTACTTACTGGATCGCTCGGGAATACCTAATAGGGCCATCAACATGCATTTGCATGTTGAGGGCGCTATTAGGTGCCGCGGGTGGGCCGCGTGTTTTCCTCCCCTTACTGAATAAGGGGTAAGGGAAAACCCGCGTCCAGAGCAGGGTGACAGTGCGCTCCGACGGAGCACACTTTACTGGATCGACCTGTCAGTCAGCAAAATAGTTTCTTTTTGTTCAAACTTGAATTCACTAAAGTCCTAGTGGGCTATAAATGAGTTTTCCTGAGGACCTAAGTTACTGGCCCTGTATGACAGTATTAGAAATGGGCCAAAAAGCTCCTAGAGTAATAAGTCATTCTCTCATGTTAGTCATGAGTGTTTCTAAGGAAAAAAAGCACAGGACTGTTTCTATGGCCAAGTCCACAAGCAGAGCACATCAAGCAGCACTGACTGCTACATGGAGATAACCTGCATGGTGCGGCAGATACTACCATGGGAAGCTTGCCGGGCAGATTGGATAGACCACTGATCCAATTCTGCTGTCATTTCTATGTTCCTATGGTCTAAGACTGTGATTGTAAACCGTACCCATAATCTGGAGATTTTACCCTGGGCAGGGCTTAACAGACCTCAACCCCCTTAAAACTGTGGAAAAACATGGCAAAATCCTTGATTGTAGAAGCTCAACAAGCTTGAAAAACTTACCATGATAGGAGCAATAGCTGCCAATCTGATCTACGATGAACATGAGAAGAAATCCCATGACCAAGGAGACACCAATGAAGAAATGAACTGGGAATGATGAGCCATCTTCCATCAAGTCTTCAGTTAACACATCTGATCCCGTAAGATTGGTATTCAGCACTACATTTCTGCATGGTACTTGAGCTCCTGTATTAAAGGAAAAAAAATGACAAAAATTTGAAAATACAAGATACATTTAATATGGGCTGATGGGCAAAATGGTAGACGTTATTCAGAAGAATAAAATTATTGTCCATCTGGAGAGATATAGATTAGTGAGGCAGAGCCAACATGGATTTAGCATAGGGAAGTATTATCTTACAAATCTATTAGATTTTGTTTAAATGGTTAATAAACATGAGGATAAGGACAAGTCAGTTGATAGTGTTTCTGGATTTTGAAAAGCTGTTTAATAAGGACCCTCATGAAATGCTCACAGGAAATTAAAGCGTCATGGGATAGAAGACCATGTCATATTGTGGATTGGTAACTTTCTAAAAGATAGGAAACTGAGTAGGAATGCAAGGTAATTTTGTTCAATAGAGAAAGATAAATAGTAGAGTATCCGGGAATCTTCACTGGGACTGGTACTTTTTAATATATTTCTAAATGATCTGAAAAACGGAGTGATGAGCGAGGTGATCAAATCTGCAGAGGACACAAAATTATTCAAAGTAGTTAAACCACAAATTGATTGTGAGGACTTGCAAGATTACCTTGTTAGACTGTAGGATTGTGTGTCTAAAAGGCAGATGAAATTTAGGGAGGACAAATGCAAAGTGATGCACATAGGAAAGAATAGTCCAAACTATAGGTACAGGATGCTGGGTTCCGCATTAAGTGTCACCACCAGGGAAAACAATCTTGGTGTCACAGCTGAAATCCTCGGCTCAGTATGCAGTGGTGGTCAAAAAAGCAAATGGAATGTTAAGTATTATAAGGAAAGGAATGGAAAATAAAATGAAAGATATCGTAAGTGCCTCTCTATTGATCCAGGATACAATCACACCTTGAGTACTGTGTGCGGTTCTGGTCGCCCCATCTCACAAATGATATAGCAGAGCTAGAAAAGTTTCAGAGAAGGGCAACCAAAATGATAAAGGGTATGGAATGGCTCCCTTATGAGGGAAGGCTAATGAGGTTAGGGCTATTCAGCCTGGAGAAGAAATAGCCGAGAGGAGATATGATAGAGGTTTATAAAATCATGAACGGTGTGGAACAGATAACTAGAAAAGAGTTATTTACTCTTTCAAATAGTAACAGGATGAGGGGAGACTCCATGAAGCTAATAGGCAGCACATTTAAAACAAAATCAGAGAAAGTATTTCCCCCCCCCTCAGTGCACAATTAAACTGTGGAACCTGTTGCCAGAGGATGTGATGATAGCATTTAGTGAAGCTGGATTCAAAAGAGTTTAGTCAAGTTCCTAAAGGAAAAGTCCATAAACCACTATAAGCCATGTAGACTTGGGAAAGCTACTGCTTGTATCACAGCTATGAGAAAGGATTGGACCCATTCTTTTCTTAAATTGGAAAACAAAATTTTAAAACAGTATTGGGCACACTGAGCCTGGTTGCACCGCTGGAAACAAGATATTTTGGATCCAGTTAGGGAATGGTGATGGGCCGCAACCAATTGCCTAGATTGAAAGGAGGACGGGGGAACAGCCCAAAGGAAGGCCAGGGTTCTCACTGTGGATCTGCCGTGATACTCAGCAAAAGAAAAGGAAAACGGCCAACAGTAGAGTGTATTCTGGAGCTTCTAATTCTTTTTATTGTGATGATATGGTGAAATAAAGAAGCAGACACATGATGGCAGTAATGTTCAGACTGGCTGTGCATCTGCAAACTTTGTGAATGCTTTTTACCCTCTAACATTGCACTTTTTGAAAGTGAACGCGTGCCTGAACTTCCACTGAGAACCCAAGGAAAATTGCTCGCACAGGATTACACCTGCTATTCTGTGAGGGGAATTTTCCTGACGTGCATACTTTTGAATTTTCTTTCTACTGGCAGGGGGGAGAGCAGTTTTGAACGGGGCATTCTCTGAGGGTTAACATCTGTTCACCCACGGAGAATCCTTTTCAAAATTGTCCCCTTTCTGTTGCGGGCAGAGGCTCTCAAAGAGGGTAATTTTCAAAGCCATTTCTGCAGGTGAATCCAGTTTTCTTAACGGTAAACAGAATTCTCCGTGGCCAGCAGGATGAATTAGCCACATCGCGTGGGGAGTCCCAAGCAGAGGACTGCACAGTGGAAGTACTTAAGAGAACTCGGTCCCACCAATTAGAGAGTGGACTATTGGACTGTGCAGAACTGCTTGTCCAAAGTTACTGTCTCCTTGGAACGTGCTGTCCAGACAGTAGTGGACATGAAGGTGTAAAGTGATGGCCATGTAGCAGCTTTACAAATGCCTTCAATAGAAGTGGCCCTGAGATGAGCCACTGAAGTTGTCCTGGCTTTCATTTGATGAGTTTTGACAGAGTGTGCAATCTGTAAACCAGCTAACGTGCAACAGCACATGATACAGTCTGCTATCCAATTAGAGTTCATTTAGCAACTGCTTTTCCCAATCTATTGGGATCAAGGACACAAACAGTTGAGAAGCTTGATGGTGACGTTGAGTCCTCTTTAGGTAATATGCCAGGGCTTTTACAATTCAAGGTGTGAAAACCCCATTCTCCTTCGTACGCATGAGGTCTTGGAAAGAATGTAGGTAGCACAATAGCCTGATTAATATGGAATGCACATACCACTTTCAGAAGGGACTTGGGGTGAGTCTGTAGAACCATTGTACTGTGAAAAAATTGAAAGTATGATGAATACGAAACCAGAGCCTGTAGGTCACTTACTCTTCATGCTGCAGTGAACCTTTCCAAGTGAAAATTTATAAGTCCACAGACTTCAGAGGTTCAAAAAGAAAGGTTCATGAAATGGGCTAGGACTACATTGAAGTCCCAAGGTACTGAAGGTTTACTGACCAGACATTTAGAATGCCACAATCATTCCATGAACTTTGATAACAAAGAATGGCCAAAAATTGGAACCCTTTCCACCTGCTGGTACTACGCCACAATGGCACGGAAATGAGCTGTGACCGAAGAGATGCTAAGGCCGGAGGACAAGAAGAAGAATGGAAACTGAAGTATTGCTGTGGTTTCTTTAATGATTGTGTTATTCTGTGATGCTTAATAGTTTATTATTTTTAATGTGTTTCAAATTAAACGTGTTTTATCCAATCACTCATGTTTTCTTAAAATGCTATACATCTTACAAATTCTGTCAGGGGTATGTAAACTTATGAGCACAACTGTAAGTCCCTTGGGCTGCAAGAGAAGAGATCCAGCTGGTTGGTCCCACACCAAATTGAAAAGTTCTTCCATCTGAAACAATAGAATCTTCTGGTTGAAAGTTTCCTGACGGAAATCAGTACATCCTCCAACTCCTTGAGGAAGAATGAGGCGGTATTGTGATTCCTGCCCATGAGCAGATGACTCGAAGGGCCTACTGGCCCTGTTTGTTAACTTAGAATATAGCTGTCCGTCTGGATCATGATTCTCTTTCCTGACAGAAGGTGAGAGAAAGCCCATAGAGCACAGAGAATAGCTCATAGTTACAGGTAATCAATTTGCAGATGACTTCACTGCGGACCGCGGTCTTTGGATCCTCATTGCACTGGTTGGTGGAGGCATCATTAGACAATCATTTAATGCAGTGGGACATGTAGTGAGGGACCTGCCTTTAGAACTTCTGGATTTATCCACCACTGAAAGGATGCTCTCATCCAGGATGTCATGGAGATTTGGTGGATAATGGTTGATACAGCTGATCCTATTGGCTTCAGAGACCCCAGAAGTGCAGATGAGTCAGAGGAACAAAATGCATTGCAGCAGCCATGCAACCAAGAAAGACCAGGACTGACCTTGCTGATGCTCGGACTTGTTAAAAGAAGATCTTTACTAAGCTCATCAGCAAAGTGACTCTTTCAACAGGAAGAAATGCTTTTTCCTGAAGTAAGTCTGTCCAGGCTCCAATGACCTGAATTATTTGCCAAAACTAGGTTTGTCTTGGTAAGGTTGACCAGAAAGCAAAGGGACTGGAGGAACCATATGGACTTTTTGAGGGATTCCAGAGCTCCTGACAGAGATGAAACAGTTACCAACCAATATCCAGATATGGGAATATGCAGATTCCCTCTCAAGAAGCTGTGCCGCCACTACCACAAGGCATTTAAGTAATCACACTTTGGGCTGTTGAGAGGCCAAAAGGGAGCACCTTGTATGGGTAGTATGCATCCTTTACCATGAACCCGAGAAACGTCTGATGGGTGGAATAATGGGAATGTGTGCATAAGCATTTTCAGATCTAGAGCAGATATCTAATTCTTTGGTTGAATAAAAGGGAGAACTGTCTGAAGGGAGTTCATCTTGAAATCTCCCCTGATCCAGCAACTTGTTCAGTCTTCATAAATCCAATATGGGCAACAATCCCTCTGAATTCTTGGAGATTAGGAAATACCAGTAATAGAATCCTTGGCCACACTGCTGCGAAGGAACAAGTTCAACCACCTTCTGCTGGAGGTGTGACTCCAACTCCAGTTAGGCAGACTGAGAAGGATTGGAGCTGAAGACTGAAATCCGCTGGGTTGGAGGAAGGCGAAAGAAGCATAAGTGATAGCCATAGTGTACAATTTTCAGGTCCTTACAAAGTTGAAATAAACCCGCCCAACAAGGTTACAATACTAAAATTACCACTTCCAAATATTGGTTTGATCCATAGCCCACCTGGAACACTCCAAAAAGACTGCTCTCCTCTAATCGAAATCTTCACTAAAGCGTTCCCAGCTCCAGAAACAACTCTAATTGTAGGGGACTTTAACCTACAGGTAGACAACATGCCTAAATCTACAGCATGTGAAATCTTTCTAGACACTATGGAAGCCATGGGTTGGTCACAATTTGTATGCAACCCCACTCATAAAGCAGGACACATCTTTGATCTAATTTTCGCCAATCACAATTACTGTATAATCAATTCTTCTCACAAAATATTGCCCTGGTCTGATCACCTACTAATAAAGGCAGAAGTAACCCTCCTCACCACACAACTAAAATCTTACATAATAATCTTTCACATACAGAAAAAAGATAGAACCGGAAACACTTGAAGAAACTTAAAAATAAAATAACTGAGTTTGATCATGATAATGCCTCATCTTTTGACTGCTGGGATAAAATCATCAATGAAAAGCAAATGTTGCTTACCTGTAACAGGTATTCTCACAGGACAGCAGGATGTTAGTCTTCACATATGGGTGACATCACAGGATGGAGCCTGATCACGGAACACTTTTGTCAAAGTTTCTAGAACTTTGACTGGCACCTACTGGGCATGCCCAGCATTGCACTGACCCTGCAGCCAGCAGGGGTCCCCCTTCAGTCTTGTTTAAAGCTACAGGAAGTGCCGAAAATAAAATAAGAAAACGTAATGAACCCAACACCGCGGGGGCGGCGGGCGGGTTTCGTGAGGACCAACATCCTGCTGTCCTGTGAGAACACCTGTTACAGGTAAGCAACATTTGCTTTCTCACAGGACAAGCAGGATGGTAGTCCTCACATATGAGTGAGTACCGAGGAGGATGTCCGAGAAATGCACCAAATGTACCCAAGATGTGCAATAGGCACAAGAACATAAGAACATGAGAAAATGCCATACTGGGTCAGACCAAGGGTCCATCAAGCCCAGCATCCTGTTTCCAACAGTGGCCAATCCAGGCCATAAGAACCTGGCAAGTACCCAAAAACTAAGTCTATTCCATGTTACCATTGCTAATGGCAGTGGCTATTCTCTAAGTGAACTTAATAGCAGGTAATGGACTTCTCCTCCAAGAACTTATCCAATCCTTTTTTAAACACAGCTATACTAACTGCACTGACCACATCCTCTGGCAACAAATTCCAGAGTTTAATTGTGCGTTGAGTAAAAAAGAACTTTCTCCAATTAGTTTTAAATGTGCCCCATGCTAACTTCATGGAGTGCCCCCTAGTCTTTCTACTATCCGAAAGAGTAAATAACCGATTCACATCTACCCGTTCTAGACCTCTCGTGATTTTAAACACCTCTATCATATCCCCCTCAGTCGTCTCTTCTCCAAGCTGAAAAGTCCTAACCTCTTTAGTCTTTCCTCGTAGGGAAGTTGTTCCATTCCCCTTATTTTGGTAGCCCTTCTCTGTACCTTCTCCATCGCAATTATATCTTTTTTGAGATGCGGCGACCAGAATTGTACACAGTATTCAAGGTGCGGTCTCACCATGGAGCGATACAGAGGCATTATGACATTTTCCGTTTTATTCACCATTCCCTTTCTAATAATTCCCAACATTCTGTTTGCTTTTTTGACTGCCGCAGCACACTGAACCGACGATTTCAATGTTTTATCCACTATGACACCTAGATCTCTTTCTTGGGTTGTAGCACCTAATATGGAACCCAACATTGTGTAATTATAGCATAGGTTATTTTTCCCTATATGCATCACCTTGCACTTAGCCACATTAAATTTCATCTGCCATTTGGATGCCCAATTTTCCAGTCTTACAAGGTCTTCCTGCAATTTATCACAATCTGCTTGTGATTTAACTACTCTGAACAATTTTGTGTCATCTGCAAATGTGATTATCTCACTCGTCGTATTTCTTTCCAGATCATTTATAAATATATTGAAAAGTAAGGGTCCCAATACAGATCCCTGAAGCACTCCACTGTCCACTCCCTTCCACTGAGAAAATTGTCCATTTAATCCTACTCTCTGTTTCCTGTCTTTTAGCCAGTTTGCAATCCATGAAAGGACATCGCCACCTATCCCATGACTTTTTACTTTTCCTAGAAGCCTCTCATGAGGAACTTTGTCAAACGCCTTCTGAAAATCCAAGTATACTATATCTACCGGTTCACCTTTATCCACATGTTTATTAACTCCTTCAAAAAAGTGAAGCAGATTTGTGAGGCAAGACTTGCCCTGGGTAAAGCCATGCTGACTTTGTTCCATTAAACCATGTCTTTCTATAGGTTCTATGATTTTGATGTTTAGAACACTTTCCACTATTTTTCCTGGCACTGAAGTCAGGCTAACCGGTCTGTAGTTTCCCGGATCACCCCTGGAGCCCTTTTTAAATATTGGGGTTACATTTGCTATACTTTGTTGGACAGCCGATCTCTGAAAGCCCACAGTGTGCACTTGATCTCCCGGAGCTCCAGGAAACTGATTTGGCAACAGCTTTCCTGGGCAGACCAAAGACCCTGGGTGCTGAGCCCATCTACATGAGCTCCTTTTCCCAGGGTGGACAACCCGTGGTTAGGACAATTTGGGTAGGATGACTTTAGAATGAGATCCCCCGTTCCAGATTTGAAAGTACCTGCCACCAGGACAATGAATCCCGGATGGGCAAGGTGATTTGAATGCAATCCTGGAGGTTCTGTGTGGTCTGGCGTCACTGCGACCTCAAAGTCCATTGGGCCTTGCACCTGTGTAATCTAGCGCCACTAGATTTAGATCAAATTTGAAGACTTGGCTCTTCAAACAAGCTTACCCTCAATAGGTTTCCTGCCCTTTCTCCTTAATCCCTCCCAGTCCTCTTGTTTTATAGATTTTTAGCATTGTATATCAGTCTGTTACATTTATTACTACTACTGTATTATTATTGCCATGTTCCTTTTGCAACCGTTATGCCTTTTTAACTCAACAATTTCTGCCTGCCTTCTTAGTTCCTTTCCTCCCATCCCCGTAACCTGTTATTTGTAAATTTTTCAACCTCTAGTTCGAATGTAAACCGATATGATGTTGCTACTAATATCGGTATAAAAAAAGCTTTAAATAAATAAATAAATAAATAAATAAATAAATAATCATGCCAAGGGAGTGACATGGGTGGTTGAGACTATATAGCCCAACAACCACAACATGTGCCAGGCTGACACCTGCTGAATCTCTGCCATGATGGACGTCAAAGTGACAGCCCTTTGACGAGATAGGAAGGCCTTGGCCTGAGCCATGTCTAGCAGGGCTCCTATGAAGTCCAACTGAAGTGACAGGCTGAGATGGGACTTCGGGTAGTTGATGACTCCCAACACCTAGATAGCCAAGCGCATGGACCTGACGGCCTTGCCTGAAATATGTTCTTGACCAGCCAATTGTCCAGAAAAGGGAAAACATGCACCCCTTAGCCTGTGAAGGAACGTTGCCACCACAGCCAGGCATTTTGTGAAGACCCGTGGGGCTGAGGCTAGCCCGAATGCAACACCCAATATTGGATGTGCTGTTTTCCCACCACGAATCTGAGATACTTCCTGTGACCGGGAAAGATTTTGATGTGAGGGGATCGCCCCTTCTTCAGATCAAGGGAGCATAGCCAGGGAAACCATCCTGAACTTTTCTTTTTTGACAAATTAGTTGAACGCCCTTAGGTCTAGGATGGGAAAAAGTCCTCCTGTTTTTTTGGAATCAAGAAGTACCTGGAGTAATATCCCTGCCTTCTTTGCCCTGGTACAACAGGCTCGATCGCTCTGGCCATTTTAAGAGGGAGGAAAGCTCCATTAATAGTACCTCCTGATGTGCTATTGGCCCCAAAAATTGGCTCGGAGGGCAATTTGGCGGGACACCCAATAGGTTCAATTGGTACCCTTGACAGACGTTGGAAAGAACTCACTGGTCCGAGGTTATACTGGACCACTGGTTCGCAAAGTACCACAGCTTTCCCCCTGACCGGTGGATCCATCATCCCAGGTATGGGTGACTGGACTACGCTCCCTACAACCTAGTCAAAATCCCATCCCTGGAGTTGTCTGAGGTGCCGGCTGGGCCTTGGAGGCTCTCTGCTGCCTGAGACGACTGCTGGAGCCCTGATGCTGATGACAGGAGCGAGGGGTGAAGGACAGTACTTCCTCTGGTAGAAGGAAGACTTATGCCCCAATTTCGCCAACCGCCTAGCCGAGAGTTGTTGGAAGGTTTCATGGTGGTTCCTAAGCTGAGCCACTGCATCCCTCATCTTATCTCCGAAGAGATTCTCCCCAGTACATGGCATGTCCACGAGTCTTTCCTGTAACTCCAGTTGGAGACCCGAGGCCTTCAGCCATGCCATTCTGCGGGCACCGATTCCTGCTGCAGAGATCCTCTATGCAGTTTCAAAAATATAGGAGGTCGACCGGACCTTGTGTTTTCCACATTTCAGGCCCTTATGCACCAAAGACATGAGGGTATCCTGCTGCTGCTGAGGCAACTGCTCGGCCACCTCTTGCACCTGCTTCCATATGTCCTGCGAATACCGGCTTATGTAGAGCTGGTAGGAAGCTATAAGGGCAATGAGCTTAGCCCCTTGAAACACCTTCCTCCCAAAAGCATCCATCGCTTTGTGATCCTTCCCTGGGGGTACTGAGGAATGGATCAGAGATCGCTTGGCTCTCGAGAGCGGATTTGTCTACCACTGATTGGTGGGGAAGCTGTTGCTTATCAAATCTGGGGACCTTTCGGACAAAAGAAACCCCACCCACCTTCTTGTTTACGGGAGGCACTGTGAGGCGGTGTTCCCACATCCTCAGAAGTAACTCCTTAAGGATCTTGTGCACGGGGCCCACCACAATCTCCTTAGGAGGCTCCACAACCTGGAGGATTTCAAGCATTTTGTGTCTGTCATCCTCCTCCACCAATAATTGAACTGGGATGGCTTTTGCCATTGCCCGTACAAAATCTGTGAAGGTCAAGTCTTCAGGTGGAGACTTTCTTCACTCTTCTGGAGGAGAGGGATCTGAGGGGAGACCCTCACAGCCATTGGTTGAGGATTCTATAGTGTCATCCCCCAGGAGTCATAGGGGCTCTAATCCTCAATGAAAGAAACAGTGGATGGGGCCCTTGGCGCTCGCCCTTTGTCCAGAGGTGCAGGCACTGGTGGAACTGGATCGGGGGGGGGGGGGGGGGGGAGAACTGCAGGCCTCTGTGTCTCAGCCGGCCTCGGTGGAGCTTCCTCTTTGGAGGAACCAGCCATGACTACCGAATCATCAGGGGGAGGCTGCGGTGCTCTGAAAGGCACCAGCGCCAGCCCAGGAACAGACACCAGCTGGATCGGTAATGCACCAATGAGCCATGGAGCTTCTCTGACAGTGGTTCCAAAATGGACGATGCCAGCTCCAGTGTCATCGGTGCCACTAGAACAATGTCTTGCAACACCTGCTCGACCACCAGTTGGACTCACTGCTCAAGCTCTTCCTCAAACATTGCCAATGCCAACACCAACTAGAAGGAAGGCATGGTGGCCAGATCCTTTTCGGAACCGAGAGGAGGATCGGTGTCTGGTACAGGACCTATGGAGATGGTTGCGATCCTCCGGCATCGATGAAGGATTGGCTCTCCTCACCACGGGGTTGCTTCAGGGGCATCACAGCAGGAGCTGGCGCATCCCTGTGCCCGGCACCATGCATTGACGGAGACCAATGACAATGCTTCTTCGGCTTCCCTCGATTCCTGGCACAGTCTTTCCTGGTGCCAAGGTCAAAGACGAGGAACATGACATCTTTGACCTGGAAAAGTCCGATGCTGGCCAGTCTCCAGCACCCTTATCCACCAACGGTACAGCCGATCTTGCTGCTGTCGTCGGCTTGGTGTCCATCAGTGCAGCTTCATGGTTCTTCGATGCAGATCCTTGTATTAAACAAAATGCATGTACTTCTGCAGCAGTGATATTTATTTAATATTTTTATATTCTGCCTATATTGATAACTAACATGCTAAGCAGATTACAAACAAACAATCAAAAGTACAATACACCAACACATAAAAATACATAATATAAAAACAATATACATCACAATCTGTATTTCAATTTAGAAAAATGCCTCAGTAAATAAGAATGTTTATAAAATATGCAGTATTTTATAAACTATACTGCTTCTGCTGCACAATTTATTAAATACCGGTGTCACTTTCGTGCACCTATTTATGCATGTATGTGACCAAGTAATGCACCCTATCGAAAATTATCATCAATAAACATATTGGTCTACAATTTTAATTCCAGAAATTAAATTTACCAAATCCCACCTTGTAATCAACCACCACCAAAGGCAATTTCTCATCACCACTTGAGCACTGAGCTTTCATGTCTTAATTCAATCTACAAGGGCTGAAAACAACATGATAGACAGACAGCTGGCTGGCAAATGTACTTCTTTTCAGCAGAGGTTATGGTGTATGTGACCATAAATTCTAACACAAAAACGTACCTGCTTCCTTAGGATCTGCCAAATTAGCAGACACTGAAGTGAAGGCAGTGATATGTAAACTTCCTTACTTGATACACGTGCATTTTTGTATCATCATTCCGTTCAAGAATTTGCTACAGTACATGTGGTGTTCTTGCTGGATGTAGAGATGCTTTCCCATCATGGCGGTATATTTTACAACCAGCCGTGACCTTTTTATCCTCAAAATGTAATGCAATGTTCCCAATAACCATTATCCAGGAGCCTGATTCACTGAGATTTCCTCTCATTCTATCCTAGGCTACCCAATAAAAATCACAGCAAATAAATGGTGACCAGCACAGGAGTTATTTATGAAGTGTTTACATTTCATGGTCTTATCTGCTTTTAAAGATAAAAAGAACAAAGCGATATTTCCAGGGCTGAGTTAGACTGTGGAGAGGATGCATCCGAGCTCTGGGGAGGGAGAGTGGAAGGTAAGGCAGCTGTCACTACTGTGGTGACCCAGCTGGCATAAGAGGGGTTTCTGAGGGGCATTTCATTTTTGAGAGCTTTTCCTCCTGTACTTGGTAGGCAAGCATCCTAGTCTGTCGAACAGAGGGTCTGGGGAAGGGGGAAGAAAGAGAAAAACACTTCAGCTTTTTCAAGACAAAAGGCTGGCCATGTGACATAATACTTTTTCAAGTTAAGGCTTTTCCCTCAGATTCTGGACTGGGCATGAACCAGAGAAGCTTCTCTTGCTGCTTCCAGCAATACCCTAAGCCCTCTAATCACCCTTGGACTCCAGAGAGCCATGTTCAGCTGACTGCCTCCCTGGCAGGCCTGCTGCATCTCCACCACTATCTGAAATTTCTGCTAGCAGCAACTGGATGCATCCATCCAAACTCTGAGCACAGCATAAACAGCTGGAGAAAGGCTGGGGGAAGGGATTTCTTGAAATAATAAAAACAGTGGGTGCACACCTCTAATTCCAAATGGATGTACAGAAGAACAAACAAGCGAGAAAGACAAGAAGAAGGCTGTCTTACTTGAGGTTGCAGACAGTAAAGTTAACATTTGATGTTAAATCTGGCAGACACAAGGAAAATGGCAAGACTGTGAAGAAAGCAGAGTTGCTTACCTGTAACAGGTGTTCTTCTAGGACAGCAGAATGTTAGTCCTTACATATAGGTGACATCAGCAGATGGAGCCTGGCATAGAAAACTTATGTCAAAGTTTCTAGAAATTTTGACTGGCACACTGAGCATGCCCAGCATGCCACTATCCCATGCATCCACATGGGGTCCCTCTTCAGTTGTGTAACATAGAATTACGAAAAAGTAAAATAAGCACAGGAGAAACCCAAATCTGTGGGGTGGCGGGCGGGTTTCGTGAGGATTAACATCCTGCTGTCCTAGGAGAACACCTGTTACAGGTAAGCAACTCTGCTTTCTCCTAGGAAAAGCAGGCTGGTAGTCTTCATACATGGGTGAATCCCATGTATGAATTCTTGTGTTAGGGAACAGCTACAGGCTGTTCCCTAACACAAGAAGAACCAACAGGCTCTAAACCAGGTGCCAACAGGCCCAACACAGGTGCTGTTGGTAACAGTGGGAAACAGCCTGAACCCAAAAAAAGGGCCCTAAGCAGGAAGAGTTGATTTCTACAGCTGGAAGAGATTCTGAAGGACAGACTGGCCGAAGTGCTATCATGTCGGCCATCCCTGTCCAAACAGTAGTGAGCAGCGAAAGTGCAGAGGGAACTCCTCGTCGCCACCTCGCAGGTCTCAGACACAGGGAACGCTCTCAGGTGGGGCCACTGAAGCCGCCATGGCTGACAGAACGCGCCTTGACATGGCCCCCAAGCTGCAGTTCTGCTTGCGCATAGCAGCAGGAGATTCGATCCGCCAGCCATTTAGACAGGGTTTGCTTGGCAACCACAACTCCCAATGTTCTTATCAAACGAGATAAAGAGTTGCGTGGACTGCCTGTGGCTTGCTGTCCGCTCCAGGCTCTCTTACAATCCAAGCCAAGGCTCTCTTACAATCCAAGGTTTGCAGAGCCCGTTTGCCCTGGTGCAAATGAGGCCTGGGAAAAAAGGTGGGCAGGACGATTGACTGGTTCTTACAGGTAGGAATTTAGGGTGCAATCGCAGGACCACCCTATCATGAAAGAACTTTGTGTAGGGTGTGTATATCACCAGCGCCTGAAACTCACTGATCTTATGCGCCCAAAAACATGACCATCCAGGTCAGGTACTTCAGGTCACAGGTGCGCGGTGGCTCGAAAGGATCCTTCATGAGATGGGCCAACTCCACATTAAGGTCCCAGGACACAGCGGGAGGATGCAGTGGAGGCTTTAATTGAAGCAAACCTCGCATGAAACACCCCATTAAGGGCTGCATAGAGACTGGCAAACCATCCACCCCCTGGTGGTAGGCCCCAATGGCACTCAGGTGTACCCTGACGGAGTTGGTCTTCAAACCAGTATCCAACAGGTATAGCAGATATTCAAGCAGTTTCGGTGTAGAGCAGGAGAATGGATCCAACTCTTGATGCTCACACCATACGGCAAACCTCCTCTACTTCAGGCCATAAGACTTCCTGGTGAAAGGCTTCCTGGAAACTACCAGGACCCAAGACACATCATCAGACAGGTCAAGAGATTGCAGAATTAGCCTCTCACCATCCAGGCCATTAGGGATAATGCCCTGAGGTTAGGATGGTGCAGCCTGCCCTGTTCCTGCAAGACAAGGTCGGAGGAGGTCCCCAGACCGATTGAGTTCCTGATAGAGAGATCCCATAGAAGCAGGAACTAGATCTGCCTCTGCCAAAAAAGAGGGGCTATGAGGATCATGGTTCCCTTGTCCTGCTGAAGCTTCAGTAGAGTCCTCATCAGAGGAAGTGGAGGATACACATACAGAAGGCCCCTGCCCCAATTGCGGGCAAAGGCGTCTGTGGCTGGTTTGCCATCCCCCATTCAGGGAGCACAATTGTTCCACTTGCTGTTGCAGGGGGAGGCAAAGAGATCCACGTCTGGGTTTCCCCAGAGGCAGAAGATCTGGTCCGCCACTGCCAAATTCAGAGACCACTCGTGGGGTCGGAAGGCCCAACTCCTGCAGACTGCCACCACATTCTCCATCCCAGCAAGGTACACGACTTGGAGCAGCATGCCCTGAGACTGAGCCCATTACCAAATCTGAACTGCTTCCTGTTTGCTGATGTACCACATTGCCATCTGGTTGTCGGTCTGGATCAGGACCGCCTTGTTGGACAAGTGATCCCGGAACGCCCAGAGCTTGTAATGAATAGCTTGAAGCTCCAGGATATTGATCTGGCACCGAGCTTCCTGAGCAGGCCATAGGCCCTGCTTCAGGAGGCCTTCCACATGGGCACCCCACCCACCCCAAGTTTGGTGCATTTGTGGTGAGTACAATCTGGGAAGGGGGAATCTGGAAAATAACCCCCTATTCCAAATTGGGCAGACTCTCCCACCAAGAAAAGGAGACCTGGAGTGGCGGAGTAACGCAGATACGCAAGTGGAGGTTCTGGGTGGCCTGCCGCCCCTGGGTCCATTGAGCCATGAGCATATGCAAGCAAGCCAAGATTGTAACATGGGCAGTAGCTGCCATGTGACGCATGAAGTGGGCCAAGACCTGCCGGCTCCGGCGAACCAGACCCACAAGGGATAATGTGAGCACCCAATCGCAGGGCAGATAGGCACTGGCCTGAGCCATGTCTAGCCAGGCCACAATGAAGCTATACTGCAGCGAAGGGGTCAGATGGGACTTCGGGTAGTTGATGACAAACCAGAGGGACTCCAGCACCAGAATGGTCAAGTGCAGAGACCGAAGTGCCCCCTCCTCGGTGGCGCTCTTAACAAGCCAATCATCCAAGTAGGGGAACACCTGCATCCCTAAATGGCGGAGGTGTGCTTTCACTGCTGCCAGGCACTTGGAGGCACTTGGTAAAGACACGGGGGGCTGAGCCAAGGCCGAATGGCAACACCTCGCATTGGAAATGCCTCTTGCCAACTACAAATTGAAGATATTTCCTGTGGCTGAGGAAAATTGCAATGCGGGTGTATGCATTCTTGAGATCAAGGGAGTAAAGCCAGTTCCCTCCTTGCCGGAGGGGAATCAGAGTGTCCAAAGAGACCATTTTGAACTTTTCTCTTTTTAGAAACCGTTTCAAAGTTCTCAGAATAGGGCAGAGTCCCCCTGTTCTCTATGGAATCAGGAAATAGCAAGAACAGAACCCCCTCCCTTGCTGCCACAATGGGATGGGTTTGACTGCTCCGGCCATTACGAGGGTGGAAAACTCAGTCAAGAGTATTTCCTAATGCAAGGACTAACCCCAAGAGGGACATGGGGAGTTTCCCCGGGAACACCCAGAAAGTTGAGCTGATACCCTCAACGAACGATTGACAGGACTTACCAGTCCAAAATGACACTGGGTCAGCAGTCCACGAAGAACTGTAGCTGGCCTCCAACTGGAGGGCCCAGCATCGAGGGTACAGCCTATTGGCTTATGCTCCCCCACAGCTAATCAAATCCCCATAGTGGGGCTCGGCTGGGGTGCAGGCTGAGACTTGGGAGTCTGCTGCTGTCTGGGGCGGCCCCTAAAGCTCCCACATTGAGCATGAGAGGCCAGAGGATAATATCTCTTCTGGCGGTAAAAAGACCTCCGTGAGACCTATCTTGAGGATTTCCTGGCAGAAGACAGTGGGTCCGATGTACCGGCTGATAGATGCTGGAGGGTCTCATGGTGATCCTTCAACTGAGCTACAGCATCCCTCACCTTATCACCAAAAAGGTTCTCACCAGTGCATTGGAAATCGGCGAGCTTCTCCTGGACCTCTGGGCGGAGATCCGATGCTCGGAGACAGGCCATCCTGCAAGCATTAATGCCAGCCGCTGCCACCCTAGCAGACATTTCAAACACGTCGTAGGTAGAGCACACTTTATACTTGCCACATTCCAAGCCTTGCTGGACAAGAGCCATAAAAGTGTCCTGTTGCTGCTGGGGCAACGCTCGGACAACTCCTGGACCTGCTTCCAGAGGTTCTGCGAGTATTACATCATTTACAACTGGTAGGAAGCAATACGAGTGATCAACATGGCGCCCTGAAACACCTTCCTGCCCAGTGCTCTGTGCTCTTGACCCAGAGGGACAGAAGTATGGGTAGGGGAATGCTTGGTTTTCTTGAGAGCAGACTCCACCACAACAGACTGATGTGGGAGTTGACGTCTCTCAAACCCCAAGGCCTACTGTAGTAGATAGAAAGCATCAGCCTTCCTATTTACCGGAGGCACAGAGATAGGGTGTTCCCAAAATCTAAGGAGTAACTCCTTGAAGATCTCATGTACGGGAACAGTCACCTCTTCCTTTGGGGCATTGACAAACTGGAGAATCTCCAGCATCTTATACCTGATATCCTCAGAAGCTGAAATGGAATGGTTTCTGCCACCAGTCGCTATATTTGCATGGCATCAGGCTTGGATTGGCACCGGCACTAGCTGTGTTGCCACTGAAGCGACCCCACGGAGAGGAGACACCGTCCTCCATCGAACCCGGGAGTCCCAGCTGGTGCTGGGCTCGGTGTCCATTGGTTCCCCGCGACCTCTGAGTCGATGCCCACGACGGCGGAGTGGAAGGTTCAGATATTTTGGAACCGAAGAGCTTCTCCATTTTATCTAAATGGGCGCGACGGCCTTTGGGGGTTATCTGGTCACAAAAACGACACCCCCTGATGTTGTGCAATGCTCCCAGGCAGAGGATACAAACCTCATGTGGGTTTGTGAGAGGCACTGAGGGCATCTACGAAAACCTGACGCCATTACAAAAAAGACCTGGCGAGCGGTCAGTGCCCAGCAACCACAGAGAGCGAGACACCACTGGGAATCAACTGCAGAGAAGGGAGAAAACTTACCCCACTGCCCTACTGACCTGGTAGGAAGAGGGACCCCCTATGCAGGCAAAGTCAGACCAGGAATTATTCAAAAATACTGAAAAAAGAGCAGAGCTCCACAACCACGAGATGATAGTTCTGCGGAAAAGAAGACTGAAGAGGGACCCTGCGAGGACACATGGACAGTGGCATGCTGGGCATGATCAGTGTGCCAATCAAAGTTTCTAGAAACTTTGACATAGGTTTTACATGCTGGGCTCCATTTGATGTCACCCATGTGTGAGGACTACCATCCTGCTTGTCCTAGGAGAACATTCACATCAATAGCTTTTCGAAATTAAGGGAGAACATTCTGACCTCTTGAAGATCCTTCCAGTAGCTCAATTCCTTCAGGAATAATGATAGCCAGAGCTGTGCCACACAGCAGCCCGGCACCCAGCACGCTCACAAAGTGCAGCTTCTGCTGTAAAGGAACACAAACAGAGCCATTAACACGAGCCATCCTCTACCAATTCCAATGCCACTGACATAAGCCATCCTCTACCAACTCCAATGGTACAGGAGATGAATCAGTAAACTGTGGTCCGTTAATGGGGCCATTTTAACTTACATGCTTTCATGTACAAACTCTTACTGGCTCAAAAGCCATAAAGAGCAGGTTAGCTTGGGGGCTGGTGAAAACCATTCCTGAGGTTGCTCTGTGTATACCCTTAGTGCAAAGAGATTCCTTCTTTGTTCTGCTGAGTGACTTCACACTAGGAGAAATACAGATCTCGTCCCACACTGTAGGCATCAATACCAGTAACCTTAAAGTAGAATTACTGACAGACAACAGCAGCAGCAGCACCACCACCACCACAACCATTTACATTACTCCTTCCCCCTGCCCCTACAACAATTTCACGTTTGGAGTTCTGCTCTGGTTCCCACCCCAGCTCCACCCATTACAATGTACAAACCAGTTTTCAGCGAGCAGTCACACTCTGCCTCTGCCAGTCAATGACGTGCACCATCTGCCCCAAGAGATGGTGGGTGTGGCGTAGCAGCAGGGTGCAAAGCTCAGCCTCCTAGAACAGGACTTCCTGACCTTCAAATGCTTCCTCATCCCTTTTCTCTCTCTCTAGATCAGAGAGATCCCTGATGAAAACATTTTCTCTTCAGCCTGAGGAAGACTTATTAGAGCAGGGGTGGCCAACTCCGGTCCTCGAGAGCCACAAGCAGACCAGATTTTCAGGATATCTACAATTAATATGCATACGATAGATTTGCATGCAAGGGAGGCAGTGTGTGCAAATCTCTCTCATGCATATTCGGTGTGGATATCCTGAAAACCTGGCTTGCTTGTGGCCCTTGAGGACCTGTATTAGTGTGACCAGTGGTGGTCCCTCCGCTCAGGGTCCCATCAGTGCTACCGACTCAGAGTTTAACGTTTCATTTTGTGGTATCGTGGCTTAGGAAACAGCCAAGAGAAAAAAAGAAGGCAGATCCTGGCTGTTTCCTTAGGTGCATTTTTTTTTTTTTTTACAGTGAGAAAACCAAAAACAAAACAAATAATGAAGCTCAACTTAAATTCAGGTGACACACAGTCCTCAAACATAGCAGGTCTATTCATAAGCTGGGTCTCTGCCTGCTTCCCGGGGCCTCTCTAACCCTTCTAGGACCTGCCTTCTTATTCTAGACTGAAGGAATCTTCCTAGGCCTAGAATCTCTTGCTGGGCTGGGACTTAGCGAGTACCAGGCTGGATAGCTGTGGCCGGTATCCTAAGATGACCTGAGGGAGTTTCCTGTAGACTCCCTCACACATTTATTTATTAAATTATGCTTTTAAATCACTTGTTTCTCAAATGATCCAAATGAAAAACAGCAGCTTAAAACAATGTCACAACATATAATATACAAACATATACATAATTCAGCCACGGGCAGACCAGGTAAGTTACGTGAATAAATTTATCCAGATTAAAAAAATAAATAGATATTCAGTGGCACAGCTGCACCGCTGTATATACTCAAATAAATCAAAGTTATCCAAATAAGTTTATCCAGCTAACTTCAGGACTGCTCCACAGCATGACCACACTTATCACGATAACTTAGTGGGATAACGCCACCCAAATAAGTCAGCCCTGAGGCAGAACGCCCCCCACCCATCCAGCTAAGTTTTTCTCTGTAGAAAACATATCCGGATAATTCGGAGTTGGTGAACGCGGCAGGAAATTCCAGGGTCCTTGGCTCATGCCGTGGCCTGGATGAGCGGAGGCTGGACTGCTCCTTGGGCAGATGCCCTTCTTTGGGTGGAGGCCTCCTGTTGAGTAACTTTCCCTCCTAGGGCCTTTGGGTTTCCCCTGGTGGAGTAGGTCTCTGTGCTAATCCTAGTTCCTTAGTGGTCCTGACTGATTTGCCCTTGTAGGCAGCTCCCAGGCATTCTGGTCTTGTTGAACCCACAGGGAGGGGGGGGGGTGGAGAGGAAGCAGTGGTTCCCTTAGAGAACTTCTAGAAGTATCTCCTTTATTCTCTCTCTCCCCCTCCCGCCCGTTTTTCCCTGGCAAGGCCCTCCATAAAAGTTTTACTAAAAAGAAGAGCTGTACTACCAGGGGCAAAATCCTTTGCTGTGGCTCCAGAGGATATTTAAAGCAGCTACCTGGTCGTCCTTGCAAACTGGGCATGCAAACTAAGGCAGATGCTGCAGCTGGAGAAGACAATCTCAGATCAGCCGTCTTCCTCTCACCCAGGATAGTCTAAGCTTGGGTAATTCTCACTTGTCTGGGCTGGTCTAGCAGGATGATAAAGAAGGAGAAATGTATCCAGACCTGTTACCTTTCCCTCAAGTCCCGCTACACCAGTCCAGGACTCACCCAGGAACTCAGTGGCTGTATACATTTCTCTCGCTCTCTCACCTTGCCTATCCTTTGGAAGGCACGACTGAAGTCCTCGCCTTAGGGAAGCAGCTAGATCAACTGTCACCTGTTCTGCTTCTTCCGCCTCACCTTGGTGATACTGGTGGAAGTTCCCTTCTCATGGTAAGGGAAATAGTACTATTAGTTTAGGGGCTTGCACTATTGCTTTGCAGAAGGTTACTGGCAAGGGTCGAGACTACACCTCCCTTTATCCACTGATGATGTCACAAAGAAAAATGCATGTTCTCTGTCTCCATGAGCTAGGGGCAGAATAAAACCCACTCATCTGGACTGGTCTAACAGGAATCCAGGCAAAAAAGATTAATAGTTATGACTAAACTTTCTCCATATATTAAACTAACATATCATTAAAAAAATTAAAGATAGGTACTATTCTACAATACCTCCTTTTCATAATCTCCTTCATCTAATACATATAGCTGGAACCTAATAGACAACCTATATCAGAACATGCAAGACAAAGCTAAAGTCAGGTTAAATAGGTTAGCTGAAGGCTATCATGAACAGCCAAGTCTTTACTGATTTACCGAACACTAAATAGTGCTGCCGTGACCTGGCTTCCAGGCCTGGCCGCTTCCGAGCTTCCAGCTTTAACAGGCCTCAGGAGCAGGGGAGCAAGTCGAGAAAGAGAAGTGAGGGGAAGGGGTGAAAGGGGGCCTGGAAAGGCTTCCGCGGGAGTTGTAGCTTATACATACTTCCTTATTATAAGACACAGGACACGCTGTGCCACTAATGAATTGTGCGTAAAATACCCCAGATAGAAAGATCTAAATGTTTCATGAAAAGTTATTTTCTCTTTAATACTGTGCCTCTCTAGACTCAGCTGCCCTCTCGCCCCAAGAGAAGTTGGAGAGCGGGCAGTTTGCAGGCTGATGGGTTCAGGGAGGCACTGGGGCATTGCAGGAAGAGAGACCACATTATTTCCTCCATTGGGTGGGGTGCACAGCACCTTATTTTAGTGCTTTATGCCTGCTGACACTTCACCCAATAAAAAAACTGTTTCTTTAAGCCGTAACGATGTTCCTCCTGCCCATGGATCTTTTCTTCTGTTTATTTTCAGGCAGGCAGCCTGTGGAGGGGCTGAAACCTTAAAGAAACCGTTCTCTGGCAGCTGCTGAGGTGCTAAAACAGACTGCAGGAAGGAAGTGAAAGAAGCCTGAAGTCCAGAAAGCTAGTGAGCAAAGCAGTTGCATAAAACAAAAACAAAAAAATTTTTTTTGCAATTTAATGTTTGTTAAAAAAAATTAAAATTTTTAATGACATAAAAGTTGCTTGGTATGGGAAAAGCAAAACAAAGGTTTCCGATTAAAAAAATATATGTATATTCATTTTCACAAATCATTTGCTTGCACGCAGCTCACTCCAGTGGAGGAAAGACACATCCCAGCATGCAACCACAGCGCTGTGTCGGAAAGGTTTCAGGAATGGCAAGTGCAGGGCCTCGTCAGACGGGGCCAATGGCCAGCTCCTGTGTAAGCCTTACTGCTGCCCCTTAAGGCCGCTCCTGCACTTTAATGGACTGTTCCACCCTTTACACTGGGGGATAGACTTTGGAAGGAGTGTCAATAAAATACCCATTGATTCTGTTTGTAGCATCCTCTGCTATTCATGATGGACCAACAATGCCAGTGCAGCACGTGTGCTGCTGTCCCAGTGAATGCTAGGTGACCATCTAGGTGTCCAAAATGGTTGCACGGGCCCCGTCTGTAGCCATGCCCAGCTATCTAGCACCAACTTCCTGCCCCTTCATCCCCTCACAGTCTGCCCTTGTTTAAAGCCGTACATATGAAAATATAGATTGTTTTAGTTCACAAAAGAACCTTCCAGGAGTCCCATTTTCACAAGCACGAATTAGTACAGCAGCATTGCTAACCTACCTCCACGTCCTCATGAGATCAGTCCAGTCCTGGTTCTTTAACTCCCAGCTCCATGCACTCTGCAAGAAATTAATGACTGAACTGCAATGGGACTTCACATTAAAAACCAGGACTGGCCTTATATTCTGTAAGACATGGAGTTCAGCAATTTCTGAAGGGTCCTGGGCAGGGCCCAAGCTTGATCGGGCTTCTTTGAGTTGGTGCCTGCTTCACACTGATTAAGGCAAAACTTCTTAATTTACTGCCCACTTTGCCCCTTATAAAATGGTCACATTCTTGTCTGGATATGCAGCAAGAATTCTGGGTATCCCTAAAAAGACAGACTAGGGCTGGGTGACCAAGTTCAGACTCCATGCAAACGCCACTGGAACCAGCAGGATGTGTGGGTAAGCGCGACAGGCCACAAACTGGCTGGATAAATCCAAGCCATTGGTGGCTCGAGTCCCCATTTTTGTCACCTTCTGACTTTTTTTGATGAGGGTCGGATGCGGATTCGCTCTGTCATCCAAAATATTTGAAGCATCATCTGATCTACCGCTACCTCAAATGGATCACAACTCCGCAAACACACGCAACCCCAAATCAATCCATGGAAACCCAGAATTTAAAAAAAAGTCAAAGCTGACATTGAGGACCTGAGGGTAAAAATAAATAAATAAATAAATTATTCATAACATTCCAGATCTGACCCTTGATTAAAACATCTTGAGAGAAGCTCTGGCCCATTTCTAAGCAAAACAAACATCTAAAGAACAGTGCTGGCTGTTCTATCACTGTAAATGATAAAAGCTATTTTTACCCGAGCTTATTACCCCAATATATTGTGCATTTCACCTATTGTTCTCAATGCCTACACAATTGATAGAAACATTTTTTTTTTAAATATTTTTATCCCATCTAAAACCACAAATTATTTTTGGAGTAGGTAGAAGGTTTCATACATGTGTGTAGCCATCCCTGCACTGTTAATGCAATATAATCATTAACCTCCTACAACTTCCGTGAGAGATTTTATGCTCAATTTTTAAAAAAAATTAAAGTCCCAAAACTTTCACGACATCCATGGTATTATTGGCTGGCTGTAACCTTCAATGATGTTTGAACTTGTAACTTGATGATTTTCAAAGCAAATACCTTCCAACCTCCTGTGTGCTGTCTAACTAGAACTCGAACCTCAATCCCATTTCTCAGCAAGACAGCTGCATCAGTTTTCTGGATTAAATGAAAAGTACAGACTTTGTGCCTTATCTTGTACTGACTGAGCCCTGAAAGTCTGAAAATTAGGTTTAGTCTCCCAGAAATAATTTGCAAAAGTGAACCCTCCAATTTCCCTTTGGGTATAAAATTTCTTCACACATCCCCAGATGGCAGCATATTGATTAGAAAAAGGAGACTGTGCTTGTGGCAATCTCTCTGTAACCACTTAGCGAGAACAGCAATGAGTTGTAATTGCTGTTGATTTTTGAACTGGTCACCCCAATCAGTTACAGTTCAAAAGGTCACCGGGGCAAGACAACTGGAGAGTTCTTATCGCCGCCTGCATCAGCCAAAAGAGTCAACAACAAGATGTGGAAACTAGAAGGACCTAATAGGTAGAAGGCCAATGTATTTTAGATTTCATAACAGGCTAACGTTGAAGACCGTGTAGTAGTTCATAGGTCAGTGTAGAAACTATTGCCTGGGGCAGCACCTTACAGAAGCAGATGACTCGAAGGAAAAAGTTAATAATGTAGAAAGCAACGTTCTAGAGAAAAGGTGAAAAGGTAAAGCAATAAAACGGGGAGGTGAAAGTTCTGAAACAATCTCATGAAGATCTTATGACAAGATTGCTTACATCTTGATGAAAGTTGCTTACTTTTGGAGTTTAAAATGCTATGTAGCGCAGATTATTGGCAGGAGGCAGTAAGATAAAGAGCTAGTAAAATATGTGTGATTTAGGTATGAAAGAGAAATTATTATTCATGTATTCTGATTAGGCTTATATGATAAAAGCGATAAGTTGAACGGGATGATTGTGCCTCTTATGGAGATTGAATGGCTTGCAGAAAATAGAGGATAAATAATTGACATGTTCTTGTTTTTAACACACAATTAATTAATTAGTTAAAGAAAGGGGAACTTCTAACTACAGCAGCTTAGGGCGCTGGTTGTCATCTTTTCAATCTAATGTGGGGATTTAAAAAACGAACCACGATGGTCTATAAAATAGATTTTCGACACAGCTATAAAGCTGCTGTAGCAAGCATGGAGTGGGGCAAACAGGTCTGTCAGAGCACAGGGAACAAAGCAAGCCAGACTGGAGAGGGCAGTAAGATAAAGAGCTAGTAAAATATGTGTGATTTAGGTATGAAAGAGAAATTATTATTCATGTATTCTGATTAGGCTTATATGATAAAAGCGATAAGTTGAACGGGATGATTGTGCCTCTTATGGAGATTGAATGGCTTGCAGAAAATAGAGGATAAATAATTGACATGTTCTTGTTTTTAACACACAATTAATTAATTAGTTAAAGAAAGGGGAACTTCTAACTACAGCAGCTTAGGGCGCTGGCTGTCATCTTTTCAATCTAATGTGGGGATTTAAAAACGAACCACGATGGTCTATAAAATAGATTTTCGACACAGCTATAAAGCTGCTGTAGCAAGCATGGAGTGGGGCAAACAGGTCTGTCAGAGCACAGGGAACAAAGCAAGCCAGACTGGAGAGGGCAGGTGTCATGACACCCTCCCCCCCCCCCCATTAATCCCCCTCTTTACAAAAATTCTATGCCTCGCAGCAGAGACTGGATCCCCTCTTTCAGAATGTCCGTGTTTATATAATAATTCAGTCCCAAAAGGGAACCCTCTTTCTGCTTCCACCAGCAGAGACATTTGGGGGGCCTGAGGTAGCCTCTGTGTGTATTTTCCCCCCCAGATCAGACACTCACACACAGTAACCTGCTCTGAAGCCTCTATCCCCTCACCCAGAGGCAGTGATCCCCAGCTTCCAGAATGTAACCGCACACCTTTAAACCAGGTGCAAATGTATGACAAAATACTCACATCGGAGGCAACGGACTCATTCACTGAATAATAAGGTGAGAACAAAATTTAAAACTGTATTTCACCTCTATATTACCAGACAAGATATATAACAACAAGAACTCAGGCTCTGCTTGGGGCAGCTATTTTTTCTTTTTTTTTAAGTATCGCAAACCCTCTTTTTAAAATTATTATTGTGATGTAGCCTGGAGTATAACATGAAAAATAGCAAGGCCATCATCCCAATCCCTTACCTGTAAGGCTTCCTCCCTCCCTCTAAGCCCAGAGATCAGCTCCCTTAAGCTGCCTCCCCCTCCTTCTGCCTGTACTGCTGTCCATGCCATGGACCCTGGATGCTGACAATAGCTGGGACCGCTGGTGCTATAGGCCAGCAGGCTGGCAAGCCTGTTCATTTCATGAAAGAATTGCGGGCCAGATTAAAGGGTCCCATGTGCTAGTTTTGCCCTCTCCTGAGAGACAAGACAGTATTTCCCTTTGCCACGTGAGATTTAGAATTTTATGACCTTGCAGCTTTCTCAGATCACTGGGACAAAAAGGCCACACACTGCCAAGCCACATCGCTAACCCCCATTACTGAGAACAAAGGCCTCGTTTCTTCCAATAAATCCTGCAAACAGTAAACACCATTTCTCACCCGCTCCACCTACTCTCATTCAGGTCAATACAGTAAAGAGCGGCCGCGATTACCCTGCTTCTAACCCGCCTTCTACTCACAATTTGGCTGCGTTAGTCCAACCTGCGATTCACTATCCCCTTTAACCCATTCTTACCGCCTCTTTAAATCAACGAGTAACCCTTTCCGCCCGCGGCATGTATATGGTATATAAACGATCGGATTAGCTATTCCCTCCCATACAGTAACGCACGCCCCGACTATCACCTTTTTAATCTGCAGTTTAGCCGCGCGTTTAACCTGCTAACTTACCGCCTACTCTTACCCCTGCATTAGAGGCAGGGGTAAGGGTAGGCGGCAAACTTTCCCCCAGCCCTCGCTCGCCTGCCCTGGCCGCGTCCATGGGTGCCGGTCTCCGGGGCAGCCCAGTCCTCTCTACCCTCCTCCCGAAGCAACGAAAAGCGAAAAAAGCGAAATTTGGGCGCTCAAGCGACATTTGAAATCCCCTCGCGACCCGACACGCAAAGTTTAACTTACTTTTCCCGCAGCCCTCCCCCGGAGACGGACCGCGGCCCCCCCTGCCTCCCGGGGGCAGCTGGCGGCGAAAGCGGCCCCCGCCGCCGCCGTAGACGGATGCCTGCACGGGCCCTCTGCCACGATCGCTCCCGGGAGAATTCCTTACCAAAGCGCGGCCTCTCCTACGAAGCTTCTCCGCCCTTCCGCCGTGATGTCAATTCGGGCCCCCTTTCCTCAGTTCTCGGGGCAGAGGACTTCCTATAACCATGCCTGGGACCTCAAGGTGTCAGAATTACACTTTATTTGTAATAAATTAGCTGTATTTTTCCTTCATAATCATTACACTTGGGCCCCCAGCTTGAAAAGCCAAATGTATAAATCCCGCCTCCCCCCCAGTTCTACCTAAAATCAGCCCTGGATGAATTTTGCTTGTCTCTTTATGTGGGAGCATCTAATGAGTATAGGAAACAGACAGAACCCTTCGGACAAGGCTCTTCCATCCTCTCTTGTTCCCCCCAGAGTCCCAGCATGCCCAATACGTCCAATGCATGCTGAAATACAGTCTGAGGTTGTAATAGATATGCATGGTCCCTTCGGGACAGCTCAGTTACTACTGGCTGGGCTTGGCCTCGTGGATCTCCATCATAAAGGCCGGAGCATTTCTTCTCTGCAAGTCATCAAGGACAATGGTCTACGCTCAGATGCGACTGCTGCACCCTACAAGGAGAGTTCTAACCACGTAGGCCAAGCCTTGTGAATATTTAGCCTTTAGGGAAAGGTTGCAGAAATTGGCTTTTTACTGAAGCTTTTATCATAGCAGTAAGATCAAATTAATTATGATTTTATGAGATTAATGGTCGTCACCCTCTATTCTCTTCAGGACTAATTTTAATTTATTTTCCCATTTTTTGGGATTTCTTTTTTTTTAATTTTGCCTATTTTATAGTTTATTGTACATTTCTGTTATATAGAAACATAGAAATGACGGCAGAAGACCAAACGGCCCATCCAGTCTGCCCAGCAAGCTACGCACTTTATCCATTTTTTTCCCCTTTTTTTCTCCCCCACCTGTTACTATTGGCTTCCAGTACCCTCCAGCCCTAATCAATTAGGGGTAGCAACCGCTGATTGATTAGGGCTGGAGGGTACTGGAAGCCAATAGTAACAGGTGGGGGAGAAAAAAAGGGGAAAAAAATGGATAAAGTGCGTAGCTTGCTATTATATTGCTATTATTAGACATTTTTCATTGATATTGGTGTTTTAATATTGTTATTGTATGTTACTGCTCTTTGATGTCTGGTCGACCTTGCTGAATGCCACCTGGAGTCTAAATCAATTTGTTACATCAAACCCAGGGATCTATCCTCTGTGACAACCTTCCTCTCCCTCTGTGCTTATTTCAAATTGTTAGATGAACCATGATACAAGAGAAGAAAAAACGTCAAAACTTGGCAAATAACAGGAGAGAAATTAACTACGATCTGTGTTTGTGACAAGAGGGTGAAAGAGGGGAAGAGAGAGGTGCGAGCATGGAATAAGAGAGCTTCACAGGCAAAGGGGACTAGGTAGAAAGTTTCATAGATTTTATACTCATCTAGTGACAGATTAAATCTGAGTAGCGATGGAAAGTAAGACTTAAAAGCCTCTTTAATCTTCAGACTCGCTCCTTGATGTCACCTTAAATAACCTCATCAGTCACAGCCACTTACACTCAATCCAATATATTATTACAGATGAATTTTCATGCACTATATCCTCTCTCACTGCTCTACAGCTGATTTTCCCAATAATTCTACACCATTCACTCACTTTCATTGTTCTCTTCCTTTCCCGTAGCCCTCCCCATGCTAACATTCCTTTCTTTTCTGCCCAACCTCTCCCTATGTTATTCTAGGCTGTGGTTGTGTAAAGGGTGGCGTGAGCCCGTTGTGCTACAGCATAGCTGACTCAGCCTCGTAGGTAAACCTATGCGGCCTACCCCAGCAGCTGACAAATGCACCCTATAGTAAGACAAACTAGAGCTTCACCTATACCAGCTGCCTCTCCTGCAGGTTGGGATGAAAGAAAAGAAATAGATGCCTGTAGTCTTAAAACAATCCTTTATTGCAGTGGAGACACAAGGGTAGCCCGACTCTGGCCGAGTTTCGCCGTTTCAAAACGGCTGCCTCAGGGGCTAAAAACATAAATAAAAAACTTTAAGAATAAGAATAAAATAAAAAATGGCATCATCAATAATTGTATAGTTATTTGAATCAATCAACCACATTTGAGTGAATCAGTCATTTAAAAGTTAAATAAAAAAGCCAAGGTGATTTAATAGACGGCTCTCCTGCAGGTTGTACCCTTGGGTTCGGGTGGCCAGCAGGTCTTAGGCGGATCCCTAGGCCCGAGAGCAAGAGACCATTAGCATACCAGGGACAGGATAGACAGCGGGCAGATGGAGTCAGAGACAAGCCAAGGTCGGGGCAGGCTGTAAACAGGTGTGGTCAGGTCCAGGCAGAAGGTCAAGATCCAGAAAGTTACCAAGGAAGGAAAATGACACACTAAAGACGCTGGTCGAGATGAACGAGACAAAGCTGGACAGCATGGGCTGGACGAAAGAAGCAGGAACAGGCAAGGCAATGCAGGAGGAGGCAAGGCTGGACAAGGCAAGGCAGAAGGCAAGCTGAAGGCGCAAGAACTTGGGAACGCTGGTAACCCGCACTGCAAAACAGGAGAATCGTCGCTGAGGCGAGGAACTGCTGTGGGGCCTTGGTTTAAATAGTCCAAAAGGCTGACATCATCTGGAGGTGTCACTCAGGAGTTCCCACCACAGCGTGCGTCTATGGGAAGGCTGGGTCACAGCGGCATGATGGCATGGGATGCTAGGTCCAGCAGCGTTCCTGCCACTCTTCGAGGCCAGGCCACATCGGGGATGACAGGAGAGACAAGGTGGCTTAGGAAGCTGACTCAGGTGGCTTCCAGCCGAGCTGAGACTGACTGGCATCGGAGGCGAGTGCTACGGCTTGCAGAGACTACCTGCGGTTCACAAATATTAACGGCCTGTCAATCCTTTGATCCACTTCTGAATTCAGCTGGGCCCTATTTCATAGTAGGCTGAATTCATTCCTACAGAAACACAGCAGAGAAAGACTGAAGTTCCCATCCACATCTCCTGCTCACCTTTAGGGTCCCTTCCTCTCCCCTCAGATACTCTCTGTGCATGACCCAGATTTTCTTGGATTCTGATACTGTCCCTGTCTCCATCACCTCCACGGAGAGGCCATTCTATGCATTCACCACCCGTTATGTAAGGAAAGACTACTCCAGAATCTACCCCCTTTCAACCTCATCCCATGACTCCTCATTCCAGAGCCTCCATTCCATTAAAAAAGCCCCGTCTCCTATGTATTTATTTAAATGTCTCTAGTCTATCTCCCATTCCCCGCTTTTCCTCCATGGTTTACATGTTTAGATCTTGATGTCTGTCCCCAATATGCTTTATGATGAAGAACGCTGACCATTTTAGTAGCCACCCTCTGGACTATCTGGGATGTGCTAATCCAAAAGAGTTGTATATGATGGGGGTGAAAGCTTGCTGGGCAGACTGAATGGACCATTTTGGTCCTTTTCTGCCCTCATTACTATGTTAGTATGTTATCCAGTTTATATTCTTTTGAAGGTCTGGTCTCCAGATTTGTTCATAGTTCACTGAATCAGGCCAATGCAGTACCAAGCGCTGTGGCCAGTACACGGCTCAACATGTGACTGGACGCATGTCCATAACCTCTGATGCAAGACAGGGGTTAGCAGGTCCAAAACATGCATCCAATCCAGCGTGTAGCTAATAGCACTCTCACCTGTAAAGTACATGTAGATGAGACTATTAGTTAATCCCCTTGATGCAAAAAATGTCCCGCCTGGGCAATGCACCCTTGCAAAGTAGCAAATTTAGGTCTGCCGCACTCAAGAGTGCATTGTAAAAACCCCAAATTCCTGCTGTCTGTGATTCTAAATAGGAGGAACCACAGAAAGCGGAATCATTAAAAATAACTAAATAATAAAAATCTGTTTGCGGGGGGGGGGGGGGAATTCTGGGTGCCCAATATACACCCACAATATACAAGGCCCAGGCCATGTATATTGTACCGGTAGCGGGAGAAAACGGAGCTTGTATTGGGCGTCCGTTTTCTAACCCACTGACAGCCACCTTTCCTGGATGCCCGATGCAGAGGCAGCGCTAGGGATGCACAATTTTCCCTAGCACCTCCTTTTTACCACGGCAAAGGATCGGCACATGTTAAGAGAGCGGGCTCTCAATCATGAGTGCCCGTTTAATGCACCCAGATACTGCCTCGGCCTGAATGAGATCTCACCAGAGACATTATCTTTTCCTTATGTTCTGCTGGCTATTCCTCTCCTTATGCACCTAAGGCAATGGCACAAGCCAGAAAGATGCTTATCTACCTTTTGGTTACCTTAAAAATCATCAGATATGATCTTCTCCAGATCCCACTCTTGTTTCTGCACAGAACGTCTCTCTCGTATACTGTACTGCGCCCGTGATTTTTGCAAACCAAATGTATCCCTGTGTATTTTTTTTTAGCAGTAATTCTTAGCTGCCAGTTTCACAGATCATTCCTCAACCTTCTCTAAATCCATCCTTAAGTTTTCCATAACTTCTAGAGTGTTTACCCAGTTGCAGATTTTGGTATCACCCACAAAAAGGCAAATCTTTCCAGATAGCCCTTCCGCAGTATCACTTACAAAAACGGCAAACAGAACCAGAACGAGGACTGATCCCCATGGCACAACCTCCCCTTTCCTCGGAGTGAACTCCATTTAATATGCTTCCCTTTCTTCTATCCTGTGTTCAGGCCTCAAACTGACCTGTACGTATACTAGTTTCCTGAAGCCACGTTTCTTCTACCTGCAGCACTTACTGACTCTTTTCCAGATAACTTAACTGGAGCGGTTCTGCTGTTCCCACACACACAATTCTGCATCCAAAGAAAACTTCAAACTGGGTGAAGAAACTGCTAGCCAAGCCATTCCTCTAATCAGCAGAAGCGAGTTTAAGCTTGGTATATAAGCATAGTATCAGGCCAAGCTAGATTTATTTCAAAGCAGAAAAAAACATTTTTCTTCTTGTTCCATGGGGAGCTTTTGCTATATCCAGTTACCCAGGAGTTATTTATATGACGAAAGTCAAAAATGCTGAATAAAACCCTCCTTCCGTTTCATGAATTCCAGGCTTCGGCTGGTCGGCACAGTCTCCATGCCCAGAATGTGTTTAAGACTTCCTTTGTTCCTGTGATTTTGCTCTTTCTTGGCTAGCACTATTTGGTCACCGGGGTGACTGGCTCATGGCTGTAGTACTGTTCTGTCTCATGACCACAGAAAGGGAGGGGGGGTCTGCTTGGCATCAGTATCCAATACCAGGTACTAGCTGACTAGGAATGTCTCATACGCAGTGCAAGTCCAGCTCTCTCAATACTATGGCATTTTCCCGCTTCCCAGGGTTGTGGTAGCTTTGTGCATATTGAAGAACAAAAGCACTTTACTGAACCAAGAACACCCTCGACAGGGCAGAAAGCAAGTTTGCTTACCATAAATGGTGTGTTTCATAGACAGCAGGATGAATTAGCCGTTACATGTGGATAACATCATCTGGTGGTACCAAACGGACTTGTCTCTCCAAGCTGTAAAGCTCTGAGCTCTACTGAGCATGTGCGAGACTTCCCATGCAGGCGCTGCCTCTTAAGCCTCCCCAGTCAGTAATAAAGCTGAATGTAGTTGTGTAGTTGACTCTCCAGGGAACTGGGCAGGTATTCCATGGCTAATTCATCCTATCTATGCTATCAATGTCATCATCCATCTGAGAAACAATGACCTCATTATGAACTGTGCCCACATGGTACAGGAAGATTTCAAAATCTAGGAGAGAAGATTAGACACTCACCAAAGTCTATTGCCTTTTCAGAAGTATTACCTGTTCATGGAAAGGGAAAGGAAAGGTTATGTCATTATAGATAATTTCAATATCTGGCTCAAAATCTGGTATAAGAAAAATGGTTTTAGATACATTGGAGGCTGGGGATGTGTTTGGAACTTACATTTGTCTGTGGCAGGAAAGAGGATGCTAAGAGAAAAATTCAGATCATACATTACAGGCATTTA
The DNA here is from genome assembly GCF_901001135.1 of Rhinatrema bivittatum. Taxonomy (NCBI): domain Eukaryota; kingdom Metazoa; phylum Chordata; class Amphibia; order Gymnophiona; family Rhinatrematidae; genus Rhinatrema; species Rhinatrema bivittatum. The sequence goes on along the minus strand of NC_042617.1, from coordinate 35,981,541 downwards.
ATCTAGGGAGTGGGGGTGGTAGAAGGTGGCCAGTGAAATTTGGAATGTCACCCCCAAGCAATACAGGAAGTGGGAGGAGAAAGTAACAAAATCAATCAATTCAAAAAACAGAAAAAGACAACTAGGAAGAGCAACTGGAAAGCTATGACCACAAATGCTGGTAGTTTGAGCAATAAAATCCCAGACCTGCAGGCGAAATTGGACATTGTTGCTGAAATGGCGACATGGTTCACTGAGTATCATGATTGGGATGCAGCCACCCTGGGCTATAACTTGTTAAGGAAGGTCAGAAAGGACAGAAAAGGGGGAGGAATAGCTCTTTATGTCAAAAACAATATACAAGCAACTGAACTGCAAGAGACGTGGGGTAAAGAAGCATTATGGACTGTCCTAAAAAGAGAAGATGGTGTTATCTACAGGCCTCTAAACCAAACAGATGAACTAGAGAGACCTGACAGAGGACATCCAAAAGGTGGGAAGGAAGGGAGAAGTGTTGCTCGTTGGAGATTTTAATCTTCCGGATGTGGATTGGAGCATCCATCTGTGGAATCTACAAAAAGGTAGAGAGATAGTGGATGCCCTTCAAGGTGCTCTGCTCAAAGAATTGGTAATGGAACCCATGAGGGAGGGGGTGAGCCCTGATCTAGTGCTCACTAAAGGTGATAATGTCTCTGATGTTTGGGCAGGGGCTCACCTGAGCACTAGTGATCAGACAGTATGGTTCAATATCTCAAATAGGATACAGAGAAATCACACAAAGACCCGAGTTTTGAATTTCACAAATATGGACTTTGTCAACATAGGGATGTACCTGGAGGAAGAACTAGAAGACTGGGAGACAACAGGTGAGGTGGAACAACAGTGGGCCAAATTACAAGGAGCTATTACAAAGTGATATAATTCATAACTCTGGTTCATAATTTTGGTTCATTCAGCCATTCCCAGAATCCTCAGAGGGCTGATTCACACTGACACTGCTGAACTATAGTGAATTTTCTGACCATCTCAAGAGTCAAAGAATGTAGAAGAGTTGGGAAACTTGTGGCTCTGCAAAGCCTATAATTAAAGGCTAGGTGGGCATCAATGACAATATTTGCACCACAATACAGGGAAGCTTGGTTCGCATGAAGCCAAGATGCAAGCTTTTGTCTTACAGATGCCTATCTCAACGACAGGAGCCAGGTGAAAAGAAGACTTTTTAAGGTTACAGTTTTAATTAAAGTCCTGGCGCCAGCAAACGGAATTCAGGCCGAGCTTCTATTCAGAATACAGACTTGCTATCTATTTACACAACACAGCGGATCAAGAGAAGATCAGAAGAAACAAAGGGCATCAAAGCCATGTTGATAAAGGAACTTTTATGGTGGGAGGATGGACAGGTTTAGCTGGTGAAGAATTCTCAGTTGGGGGGAGTGATCCTCACAAGCATTTCCTATACATGATAGATTGTCATGACAACAGCATAATGTATCTTTGTAAATGAGTCTTTGGGCAGTCACGCCATTCTGGAAGTTTCGGCAATACCGTATGTTTAACTATAAAAGAAGGTTCTCTTCCTGTATTAGAGGAGATGCTTGTTATTTGAAAGACGAAGGGCACCCATTATATAGCATCTCCCAAGAACACTTTTAAAAAAGCCAAATAAAATGTATTTTATACCTTTTACTGAGTCTAAGTGTTCTTGCGTGCCTGGCCCTGAGTCCAGAAATTATGGACAAAAGGCAACAAATCTATATGTTAGGAACGTAAAGAAGAGTAAGAGGCAAAAGAAACCAATCTGGTTCTCTAAAGAGGTGGCTGAAAAAATTAAGGCAAAAAGTACAGCATTCAAGAAGTATAAAGGATCCCAAAAAAAGGAACACAAGGAAGAATATTTATTAAAATTGAGGGAGACGAAGAAAGAAATCAGGAAAGCAAAAAGTCAAGCGGAAGAAAGGATTGCCAAAGAGGAGACAGAACATTTTTCAGATATATCAGAGAAAAAAGGGAGGTCTGAAATGGTATAGTGAAATTGAAAGGTGACAAGCATTGTGTGGAGAGAGATGAAGAAATGGCAGAAATATTAAACAAATACTTTAGTTTGATGTTCACTAAAGAAGGCCCATTGCTGGTTGACAAGACCGTAGATGAAGATGGTGTAGATGAAACTCCGTTTACAGAAGAGAATGTATGGGAAGAGCTAGGAAAACTGAAAGTGGACAAACCATGGGGCCTGATGAGGATCATCCCAGGATACTGAGGGAGCTCAGAGATGTGCTGGCGAGTCCACTGCATGACCTGTTTAATAGATTCCTGGAAATGGGAGTGAATGGAAAAGAGTGGTGGTGGTCCCACAAGATTGGGAGCAGAGAGGAGGATGGAAACTACAGTCCAGTTAGCCTCACCTCGGTGGTGGAATAAATTAATAGAGATTCTGTGGAAGGAAAGGATAGTGAACTATTTACAGTCAGGAGGATTGCTGGATCGGAGGAAGCATGGATTTTCTAGGGGAAGGTCCTGTCAGACAAACATGATTGATATTTTTGTTTGGGTGGCTATAGAATTGGGTCGAGGAAGAATGCTCAATGTGATATACTTGGATTTCACCAAAATTTTAGATACAGTTACGCGTAGGAAACTTATGAATAAAATGAGAAGCTTGGGAATGAGCGCCAAGGTGGTGACGTGGATTACAAACTGGTTGACGGATAGAAGACAGTGTGTGATGGTAAATGGAACATTCTCTGAAGAGAGACCGGTGTTAAGCGGAGTGTCACAAGGATTGGTGTTGGGGCCGTTTCTGTATAAATATCTTTGTGAGTGACATTGCAGAAGGGATAGAAGGTAGTTTGTCTATTTGTGGATGATACTAAGACCTTCGACAGAGTGGACTCACCGGAAGGAGTAGAAAGAATGAGACGTAATTTAAGGAAGCTTGAACAGTGGTCGAAGTTATGGCAGCTGGGATTCAATGCCAAGAAATGCAGAGTTCTGCATCTGGGGTACAGTAATCCAAAAGAGCTTTATGTGATAGGGGTGAAAGGTTGTTGTGCACAGACCAAGAGAGGGATCTTGGGGTGATAATGGTCTAGTGATATTACGGGACCAGGCCGTGCCCCGGTCCCTTCTCCTACCTCGGGGCCGGCCCAGCCCGCACGCAGTGCTCCCCGGCCGCGTAGGTCCAATCTGCTGCCTGCTACAGCTCTCCCTCGAGCAGGGAGACACCGCCGACACGACGCGCTGGGCCCCGCCCCCTAGGTGCGCGCGCAAGGGGGCTCAACCCTTAAAGGGGCCAGCGCGGGAAATTCGAGGACGGCCTCCGGGTGACGTCACACGCTGCAGGGTATTTAAACCCTGCAGCTCAATCAAGCCTTTGCCTTGAAACGAGGTTCTTCAGCTTGTCTGACTCTTAGTTGCTGCTACAGTCCTTGGATTGCTTCTGACTCCTGGATTCTGACCCGGCTTGCTTCCTGACTCGTCTTCAGCTTCCGCCCTTTTGGTTTTGGTATCAACGTCTGACTTCTGGCTTCCGACCCGGCTCCGTTCCACGACTTAGTCTCCAGCTTCTGTTCCTGGTGTGGTTTTGACTTCTGACCTCTGGCTTCCGACCCAGCTCCGTCCACGACTGTCTTCTGCTTTCGTCCCTGGCTTTGGTTTGGATCTCGGACTTCTGGCTTCTGACCCGGCTTCGCTCCTGGACTCCGACTTCGGATTCTTCCTCACCTCAGGTACCCGGTACTCGCTGGCCCAGAGGATTCTCCTAAGTCCCAGCGGCTCGGGCTCTCACGGGCTCCTCCCGGGGGAGCCGCGGGCTTCCGAGGGCGAAGACTCTTCAGCTACCTAGGCCCAGCCTTCATCCATCCCTTCAGCCGCTGCTCGGATCCTTGGTCTCATAGGTCCCTACGGGCTCCTTCTGGGGGGACCTCGGACTTCCAGTGGTGAAGTCTCTTCCGCGCTTGCTGTGGTCTTCCATAGCGTACCATCCACTGTCCCAACAGGCCCAAGGGTCCACGACCGTAACAAGTGATCTGAAGACTGCGAAGCAATGTGACACAGCGATAGCTAAAGCCAGAAGAAAGCTGGGCTGCACAGAGAGAGGAATAACCAGTAAGAAAAAGGTGATAATCCTTTTGTACAGGTCCTTGGTGAGGCCTCACCTGGAGTATGTGTTCAGTTCTGGAGATCGTATCTCAAAAAGAGACAGAGTTAGGATGGAGGCGGTTCAGAGAAGGATGACCAAAATGGTGGGGGGTATACATCAAATGACTTATGAGAAGTTGAAGGCCCTAAATATGTATACCCTGGAGGAGAGGAGGTGCAGGGGAGATATGATACAGACCTTCAGATACCTGAAAGGTTTTTTGGTTTTTTTTTTTGGAGTAATGTGAGATTTTATTTTTTTTGTAGAAAACAATTTTTATTAGCTTTTCAAGTTTAACAATAAACAGTCATTGTGGAGAGCAAACACTTGGCCCAGTCACAACGTCCATACAATGAGGTACGCAACCAGAGTACCAGTGGATCAACCCCCCCGCCCATTCAGGAACTGCAAGGAGTCCAGGTGTTTCAAAATCAATCATTGAGTACGAGGCTGCGAGCTCTCGGGGGAAGCGCCTGGATGTAGGGTTGCCACACCGTGAGAAAGTGCTGTCTGCGTCGCGGAGAGTCCCGTGTGGCCAAACGTTCCATATTCATCATAAAATGCCAACTGTTCCTCCAGGTCCAGTAAGACGGCACTGTTGGTTCTCGCCAGACGGCCAGGATCATTTTCATCCCCACTAGACAGGCCTTCCTGAGAAGCAGGCGGGAGCCAGGATCACGAATTCTAATCGGTGACACACACCCAAACAATATCCACAGCGGGGTGACTGGGAAGGCAATATCTAATAAGTCAGCCATATAGTCCATCACCTTATGCCAGAAGCACTGCACGAAGGCACAGGACCAAAACGCATGTGAAAGCATCCCCACCGCACTCCCACACTTAATGCAAACCGCGGATGTCGCTATACGTGCCTGATATGCCGCCTGTTGAGACATATAGGCCTTACTTAAAAATTTGTACTGAATTTCTCGATATGTCATATTGTTCGTGATCCTGGCTATCCGCTTATAACTGGAGCGCAGAATGGCCTGGGTAACCACAAAGTCTCCATCAGTGTTCCATCTCATTTCTAAAATAGCATATAGATCAACAACTGACGAAGAACATAATCGCTTATAATACTGTGACAGTGTAGGGGCTTTAACTGACTCAAAGCTAAAGACTTGATCTAAAGCCCGGAACGTTGAAGGACTCCAGGCAGCCTCCGGGATCGCCTTTATATAATGGCTTAACTGCAGATACGGGAACGCTTGTGTAAGCCCAAAGCCATATGTAGTTGCAAGCTCAGAAAAAGGAAGGGGTTGCCCTTCATCTGTCATCATATGCCCTAAGTGTGTAATACCCCGAGCCACCCACATCTTAAAATAGGCAGACTGTGACCCCTGGCAAAAATCTAGGTTCCCCTTAACCGGCAAGAGATAGGCACACCCCGCCGGCAACTGCAATTGTTTGGTCAGGCGCCTCCAGGACTGCCGTAACGGTCTCACTCTGAAAGGTTTTAATGATGTATAATCGACAGACCTTTTCCGTTGGAAAGAAATCAGAACTAGGGGGGGGGAGGGGGTCACAAAATGAAACTCCAGGGAAGACGCAGAACTAACATCAAGAAATATTTCTTCACAGAGAGTGATGGATTCCTAGAATGCCCTTCCGGAGAAGGTGGTGAAGACAAAAACAGTGAAAGAATTCAAAGGGGCATGAGAAGCACTATGGCTGCCTAAATGCAAGACGATGGAAATGAAGAAAAAAGTGCATGGGGGTAACTTGTTGGTGTGGCGGTTACTACCCTTAACCAATAAGCCTGATACTTTTGATGCAACTCAAACATTGCTCTTTGCTTCAATGGCAAGAGATAACGGGGAATTTGACTCAGACAGCAATAAAAAAGGGCTCTGACTTTTACGGTCTGGGAAACTGAAAGTATGGGAAACTGAACTGGATGGTGCAGCAAATACTATCATAATAAGCTTTTTGGGCAGATTGTATGGACAGTTTGGTTCTTTTCTGCCGTCATTTCTATGTTTCTATGGAATACACTGTTTATGGTAAGCAAACTTGCTTTTTCTGCCAATAAGCAGGCTGCATTAGCTATTATATAAGAGGAGTCTAAAAGTTGAGGATTGCAGCAGAGCAATCATTTAGTAAGCAACCTGGACTTCGCCATGGAGAGCGTACTACAGCAAGAACAAAACTGCTTGTTCAAATCTACTGTTAGTCTTTGAAATGTTATCAAGGCAGTAATGGGATGTGAAGATGCTGACTGAAGACCACATCGCAGCTTTGCAGATATCTTCAATGGGTATTTCTTGAAGATGAACAACAGAAGCAGTCATGGCTCATACCTGATGAGCCTTGATTAAGCCTATAATTTGAAGCCCTGCCAAATCATAGTAGTAACCAGTTGGATAAAGTTTATTTGGCGATCATTATCCTGAATGAGACAAAGAGCTGATTGGTTTAATAATGAGACTGAGTACGTCTTTCGTAATATGCCAAGAACCATTTGCAGTCAAAAGTGTGAAAAGCTTTCTGCCAGTCATGCACATGGGCCTTGAGAAGAAGGTAGGTAAGTACTCTAGACTGATTGGTATGGAAAGCGGAGACTACTTTCAGTAGAAACTTTGGGTGGATTCGAAGAACCACCCTGTTGTGATAAAACTGTAAATAAGATAGTGGACGAGAGCCTGGAATTCACTAATTTGTTTCACTGAGGTGAATGCAAGGAGGAAAAATATTTTCCAAGACAAGAACCACACTGAGATCCCATGGAACAAAAGGCTTCTGTATCGCGGGTTTGACATGCCAGCAATCTTTCATAAAATGAGATACGAGCGGGCGAGTGGAGATTGGCCTGCTGTACAACAAAGTGTGGTATACTGCGATGGTGCTCAGATGTACTCTCACTGAAGCATTTGGAAGGCCCAAGTTAGAAAGGTGAAACAAGTACTGTAAGAGTGGTGGAAGCTCACATGAAAAGGGATCAGAATCATGTTGGCTCCAGATGGAAAATCCTTTCTATTTGAAGGCAGTTTCTTCTGGTTGAAAGCTTTCTAGATGAAACCAATATGTCTTTGATTTGATGGTAAATGGAGATTTGCAATCACTGAGTGCTCAACATCCAAGCCATGTGGCTGATGGCTGAAAGACTGGGATGAAAGAGTGTCCCATATTCTTGAATCAGGAGAGTTTGAAAGCTTGACAAGATACATATACCAAATTTGTCTGGGCCACCGAAGTGCTATGGAGGATTAGCTGGCTGCAGTCCTGAAGAACTTTCTGTATTTGTCTTGGCAATGAGAAATATCAGTGGAAAAGTGTACACAAGGCTTTGGCCAGAGTCAAAAGCGTTTTATGCTAGTGTGTGATCACTTGGTAGAATTTAGTTTTGTGTTTTGCTGTGATGCAAACAAGTTCACCGTCGGTAGACCCTCAGATGCCTAAATTTGTTGCTACCGATTGTTGCAGAGACCAATCATGAGGCTGAAACACTCTGCTGAGGCCATCTGCTAGAATGTTGGAGACACTAGGTAGGTAAGTGGCCTTAAGGGTGTTTGATGTCATTCTACCCAATTCCATTATTTTCAGTGATTCCCGGCTGTTAGAATCCAGCTGCCTTCCCAGACTCCTTGGCAGTGGATGTTCACCATGCGGCAGGGAGCCGCCACTGGACGCTCTGACGCATATGATACTAGGTCCCGGGGAAGAGATGCTTAGAGCGTGCATATGCACATTGGTGGGAGATTCGGGTACCTGCCCCAATGATGATGTCACACGCTCAAGACTACTCAGCCTGCCTGGACTTGGATTGGTTGCCTCAGCAAGGTGGTCCTGGTTCCTGCTCCTTCTGGTTCCAATCTTCTGTTTTGCGCAAACCCTCCAGCCTGGTTCCTGCTTCCTCAGCCTTCAGCTTTGCTTCAGTCTTTGCCTGTGGCTCCACTGCAGTCTTCAGCTCCGCTTCAGTCCTCAGCCTTATTTCAAGCCATCAGCCTTGTCCTTGCCTGGCTTCAGCCACAAGCCTAGTCTTTGTATAGACATTTGGACACAGTCACAGTCTGGCCTGTGCCAAGACTCGCTCACCCATCATTGGTGCAGTTCTCAGGACTATACCTACGAGGCTGCGTCATGGCAAGAGGGGCTCACACATACGCAGTTCCTTAGCTTGCGGAGGCCATGAGCTCAGTGAATGTGTCCCCGCGACGGGCCATCACTGCCTTAATCACCCAGATGCAGGAGCAAAAAACAGAATTATTCTCCTGCACCAGTTCATGCAATAGGCCCAGCAGCAGTCTATTAAGTAAAAACTGATTACGGAGTTGAATGTCCAGCTTCAATCTCAGTTCTAGTTCTGGTGAACCCTACACCGGCACCTAACTGGACTGGTGTGTCCATGATTAAACTACCGCTGCTTCCAAGGTATGGGGTGATCCATCAGTCTTGTTACAAGCTGTCAGTCTTGTCCTTGTCTTGCTTCAGCCACAAAGCTGGTCTTTGTATAGACTTTTGGACTCAGTCATAGCCTGATCCATCCAAGACTCACTCACCTGCTGTTGGCATGGGTCTCAGGGCTCTACAGAGCTGTGTCATGGCAAGAGAAGCTCACGCATATGCAGTTCCTTACACCAGCAGAGGAGCCATGATCCTGTTCCTCCCAGCTTGTTGACATAGAACATAGTAACTTGATTGTCTGTTAAATTAGGATGCTCTTCCCTCAGAGATGATGTGTGAATGTGATGAAAGCATGCCATATTGCTTTTAATTTCAAGAGATTGATTTGAAAGAGGAATTCCTGAGAAGACCAAACTCCTGGGTGTGGAAGGATCCCACACGGGCTCCTCAACCTCTGGTAGAAGCATCCATCGTGAGAATGAGCTGATGGGGAAGCAGGCGAAGTGCTCCATCCTGGAACATGAGGGGGCCATAACCATCACTGTAACTCCCTTGCCATTGGCAATGTGATCCACACTAGTGAAGAGAAGGGATGAGTGAGTTGATCCAACTGAAATTTCAGAGCCCACTGGAGATAATGGATGTGAAGGTGGGTTAGAGGAACCACATGGATAGCTGCCGCCATAGGACCCAATATTAAAAGAAGCTTCCTGACCTTGGACCATGGATTAAATAGTTGCGTTTGGATGAGCGAGAGCATGGTGGATATCTGGTTGCTGGACAGGAATGCATTCTGTAGTGGTGAATCTATACATGCCCCTATGAACCAGAAGTGCTGTGTGGGCTCTAGGTTTGAATTCTCAAAGGTGATGAGAAAACCCAAGTTCATTAGAAGATGAATGGTCATGTCTAAGCAGCAGAGAACTGCTTCTCAAGACAGCTGTGATCAATCATCAAAGTGTATTACCTGGTGAAGAAGGTGCACTGCTACTTATGAAGATTCTGGAAGTGGAAGAGAGACCAAATAGAAGGATTTTGTATTGTTAGAGCAACAAACCCAATTGGAAGCACAGGTAGCGACAATGGGAAGTATGAATTGGAAAAGAGCATAGGCATCCTTGAGATCCATGGCACACACATTCATTCATTCTGTTGAATAAATGGGAGACTTGAATTGAGGGAGTTCATTCTTATTTTCTTTCAGAGAATATGTTTGTTGCGAAGCCTTAAATCCAGGATTAATTGTAATTTCCTGACTTCTTGGGGATGAGGAAGTATCCGGAATAAAAACCCTGAGCATGTTGTGATGTAGGGATCATCTCCACTACCTGTTTGAGAAGCGATTACACTTCCAAATGGATTTGTGGGAGAAAAGATGGATCCAGATGGGGAAGCGAAAAACGTGGAAGGGATGGGGACCAGCACCCATGCCGCACAATGTTGAGGACCTAGAAATCTGTGGGTATTTAATGCTATTTCGCAAGAAAATGCTGAATTTGTCCCATTACCGGAAAGGAAGGTAGCCGATTGGTCAACAGGATCAAAAATGTGGCCTTGATTTAGATTGGGCCTGCCAACATCCTCAGAGATGGACAGAGAAAATCTCCACTTCAGCTACACTACTCTTTTCTCTAATTATTTTCATGGTATCCTGCTGGCATCTTGAGATCAATATTCAAAAAAACCTCGAATGGCTAAAATTATCTGACCGATGTTAGCTGGATATTTTCCTGGATATTCAGGAATATCGCTGGTTAGATTTAGGTAGCTGGCTAACTTTGGCCTTAACCAGCTACCTTCAAAAGAATGTAGCTGGTTAAATGGTAACAAGTTAAAAAGTAAATAAATAAATAGACAAACGCAAAACAGAACACAAGTCTGTACCTGCAACCATGCCCCCCCCCTTTCAAGGGGATTCCAAAATGAGGCCGGTAGGCCCGTGCCCCCCCCATTCCCAAACTCCCAATAATAAAAAAGTATCCACTGAAAAGTCTGAGGAGGTAGGCCAGTTCCCTGCTCTCTCCACCCCCCTTGGCAATGTAAATATTTTGTAGAAGGGGGCTCCCTTTTTCCTACCCACCAAGCTGATCCCATCATTTTGATCATTACCTCGATGTCTGCCATCCTGAAAATGTAAAGGCCGCCAGGACTACAGTTCAAGTATACTGGTCCTAGCTGCATCAGTCGTTGCCTCAACAACACGTCTTGTAGCGTAAGCCTCTTACACTGAAAAATTGCCTGTACTGGGGCCATTTACATTACAATAAAAACATTTATGTAATGCCCTATGTATGCTCCCTTTACTAGCTTAGCGGCCCTCCTCTGTACCCTTGCTAACATTTGTGGTAAGTGTGGGCTACAGAGTCAAGACCGTGCCCTGAAACAGACCTTTCCTTTCAATTTAGAAATAATGTTCCCCAGAAACTGCGCACCCCTAAGTCCTGTACAAATCTCAAGGGACATGAAAGAAGCACAGGTCCAGCATCCTGGAGTAAACAAGGCCTACAAGTGCACATATGCAATGGAAGTTTAAAACAGACAAGTTCACAGATGAGCCCTCTGGTGCCCATATCCAAGGCAGAGTCACTGATACAGCACAGACAGCACTCGCTCACAGCAGCAGGCTTGGCGTCAGGGTGGCAGAGACGGTGAGCTAAACACTACCCACCCAAAAAAGCACTCAAATATATTTAACAGTGATATATATTCATCTGCTCTCACTCGGGGCCCTTCAGCCTCCCTGCAGAAGACAAACACATTTTGAAGCAGTCACGTTCCTGCCTGGATCACCACGTTAACGAAAGAGGGAAACCGATGATAAAAGATGACTAAACCCAACCCAGCTGCTGCACAGCTGCAAAACACTCCCGATCTCCATCTCACCATCACTGAAGAGGCTCTGTGCCTGGCTCATGCCTTTCTGAATTTCAGTGTCATCATTTGCCCCACCATCTTTTCAAGTAAAGTAATTCTTCCTGGGCCCGGCCAAAGACCCAGCGGCAATGTTGAGTGCTACCATGTACACAGGACCAGCTCTGGGCAAATGGTGTTCCCTTCCCCCTCAACTAATCTCACATATATGGAGGTCCTTCACTCTCATCTCACTGGGCTTTTGGTACGAATCCTGCACTATTTTGGTTGCCTTTTTTTGGACCGCCTCTATATCCTCTCTGAAATACTGTGTTCAGTTCCGGAGGCTGTACGTTGGAGAGGCTAGAGATAGTCCAAAGGAAAGCAACCAAAATGGGGTAGGATTTGTACCAAAGCCCTATGAGAGGAGACTGAAGGACCTTAATATGCATATCCTAGAAGAGAGGGGAATATGATAGAGACATGTAAATAGCTGAAAAGTATTAATGCGCAAGAAGTCAAGCTTTTTCAATGGAAAGGAAGCTGTAGACCTAGGGGTCACAATATAAAACTCCAAAGATGCAGACTCAGGAACAATGACAGGAAATATGTTTTAATGGAGAGGGTGGCAGATGCTTTGAATGCCCTCCCAGAGGAGGTGAAGACAAAAACAGTAACAGACAAAAAAAAAAGCATGGGATAAACATGGAGGATCTCTAGAGGCAACCTTCACTGAGTGACAGCTGCAGCCCAGGGTAGCGGCGATACAGCTGCATTGTACTTTCTGGAAGGCATGGGGGAGCCTGCACAGAGGAGAGATTGCAACCCTAAAAGGACACACAGCAGGAGCGGGGGTTGAGTTCCACGCAGGAATTGGATCTACTCTGGGGAAATGCTGCTGGGCAGACTGGTTAGGCCATTTTGGTTTTATCTGCTGCCATTTACTATGTTACCAGCATATGCTATGGTCCTTCTGCTCCCATGGGATGCAATATGTGGCATTCTTTCCCCCCTTCTCTCCACCTCCCTTCCTTGCCTTCAGGCATTCTCTCCCTCCTCATCTCTTCCTCCAAGTATTTTCTCCCTTACCCAGACATGTTCTCCCCCTCCTTTCCCTACCTCCCCTCTCTCCAAGCACTTCCTCCTCTCCCTCCTTCCCCCACACGTTCTTCATCCTCTCCCCCCTTCCCCCATTTCTCTCACTCCCCTATTCCTACCCCCTCCCATCAGGTATATTTCTCTCTGGCCATCCCTGCACTCTCTCAAGGGAGGTTGTGGTGGCTTTGTGGAACTCCTCAGCCCCCTTTCTTCTTCCTCAAGATCAGCAGCAGTGGCTTTTTGGGCTTCCCCAGACCCTCCTTCCGATTTCCGCCCAGTAGCTCCTCGCCCTGCCTGTTTGGGCAGGCACGATACGTGACTCTTCTCCTCCTTCTTACTGGCCACTACTTCTGGCTGCTCACTCAGTTAAACCACCCAGTCTGCCCTACCCAAAGGGACCAGCCACAGGAAAGGGGAGGGGGGTGGAATTTTGGTCACAGAGAGGGGCTCTGGGCAGGAAAAGAAACCTCAGGACCTTCAGGAATCAAAGTCTCCTGTCACTGTCACTTGACTCTTACCTACTTCTTTAAGCATGCAGGTTCCTTGTTTATGATGTGACCAAAGTTTACTGACAAGATCAGAATTCCTGTTTTTCAAAATTTTGTGATGATACCAGAATTGGCCTTCAGTCTGCAGCGATGCACCTGCTCTTTGCCTGCAGTCATCGTGCGGCGTATTCTCTTTTGAGACCACCTCCTTAAAGGTGTAGAGAAGCATAGGCCAGCAGCAATTCCATTGCCACTGGTCCAGGCTCTCAGGTGCCTTTAAGGGGACAGACTCTCTGCTACTAGGCTGCTTTGTATGGGTTGCGTCCCCTGCACTAGTTTCACCTTCGTCCAATACCACTGCTGCCCAGTCCACTAGCTGACCAGCCCATCTCACAGTGCCCTAAGCAACCACCCAGCTCACCTTTCCCAAAGCCTGCACTATATGCAGAGAAAATGGGGTTTGATTCCCAGGCTAGGTTGCAAATTCCCCTGGTCAGCTGATACTGGAGATGATGTGGAGGAAATGTTCACTGCCCAAGGGTAGGAGGAGGGAGTCTCAATGACATATAGAAACATAGAAACATAGAAATGACGGCAGAAGAAGACCAAATGGCCCATCCAGTCTGCCCAGCAAGCTTCACACATTTTTTCTCATACTTATCTGTTTCTCTTAGCTCTTGGTTCTATTTCCCTTCCACCCCCAGCTTTAATGTAGAGAGCAGTGATGGAACTGCATCCAAGTGAAATATCTAGCTTGATTAGTTAGGGGCAGTAGGGGTAGTAGCCAACACCTATTGGCCTAATTTAGGGTACACATATAATGGACTCTGAAAGGAACCACATTCTCTTGCCCCTGGCCAATGAGTCTCACTGCAGAGCCTGGCCTGGTGAGGGGTTAAACAGAGGAAAATCCCTAGGTAGTTGTGAATGAAGATTTAGGACAGGGCTTCCCAAACCTGTCCTGGGAGAGCCCAACACCAGTCAGGTTTTCAGGATATCCACAATGAATATGCATGAGATAAACTGCATATACCGAGTCTCCATGATATGCAAATTGAGAAGCTCTGAGATAGGGGCTATAAAACAATAGAGAACGGGTCATCCAAAAGAGTAGGAGGAAATTCCTGGGCCAAAAATACAGAAAAAAAAAAAAAAAAAAAAGGAAATACTTCCTCATACTACTCTTCAATTTATCCTCTCCTGCCTCAAGCCCCCTTGCCCTTGAACTTCTTTTCCAGTGAAAACTGAATTAAGTAGTGTGGATGGCACGAAAGATCACTTGGATATATAGAAATAAAGATCAACAACAAGATGTAGGCGAGATCTTTTTATCACACCTGCTGGTTAAAGTACAAAGTGCCACGCAGTGGCTATTACAGGAACTCACACTGAGCCCACAGAAGGCAAAGACCTTTCCTGCTGTCAGCCAAAAGAGAAGGGGGTCTTTGGGGTGGGGAAGATGAGGGGAACCTGGACAGAGAGATGATGTTGAGAAAAAGTTCCCAGCTGTTAGTATTTTGCATAACAACACCAGCAGGGAAGAGGAGAGACAGAGGACACTAAACAAGGATTGAGATTTGGGTGGGGGGGCCAGAGCACTGCTCCTTCCTACCAGTAAACTGCTAGAATAAACTACCTTGCTATGCAAAATCAGTGAGCTAGCAGTTTATTATGCTTCCCACTGTGGAGCAAATTACTGCTTTCATAAAGATTGCATTAACAGCGAACAAGCTCATTCTCCCAGTATTTACTTGCCTTCAATGTGCAGCCATGCTACATCTAACACGTATGTATTATTTTTAGTACTGTGGCTCTAGTTAGCTTTACCATGTGCGTTAGCCCCACAGTACTAGTTTTAGCATAGTATTTAGTTTAACACATTAAATACAGTGCAGCTTAGTGTGTAGGCCTCTTAGTCTGGCTCCAATTTTTTCTGGTTGGTGTTAATCCCAACAATTTCAAAAATGTGTATACGATTTTCTTTTAATGTTCCCGATGTTCTACAAATGTTCTCATTACTCTAAAATAAGTGTGTGGGGGGGGGGGCTTTCTTTCAGGCAAAGGAAAAAAAAACAAACCGACCTACATTCACACAAATACAAATTGGAGAAGTGTTCACTGGCTGTGTAGCACAAATAAGGTGTATTTCATAGCGCAGCAATTCCAGGGTCTCTGACACCGAGTGGAGTCAAAATCAAGCCGAGACCAACAGAACCTACCAAATCGAGTTGGTTGTGACAGGACTGGGTGGGGTCCTGAGCAGAGTAGTTGTAGCAAGACTGTCATGAAAGGACCAGGGTCACATGACCTAAAGAGAGAGGATGATAGCAGTGCCAGTACTGTGACTCCTGCTATAGCAGATAAGAAGGGGGCAGCAGTTACAGATGTTACTTCTACCGGGGACCCATAACATTTTTCCTGAGGGCAGCCATCTTCTCTGAGCCAAAACACTGCTTGAGACAGGCCAGAAAGATACCCCAGCACAGGGCTTCTTACAGGGCCAGGAGTCATTTTTGTAAGATGTGGAGTGCACCACCTTATCAGCTCCAGAGCTGCTCATTACTCATTTCCCCACTAGCTGCCCAACAGGAAGAAGCGGAGGCTATTGTGCTGGCCAGCATCACTGTTGTATACAGGACTGGGGAAGGGGACAACCCTTCAAAACAGTGGATTTAGATGGGAGCTGCAGCAGCAACACCGGGGAAGATATTTATGCATTTCAGGCTCTTGAGCTTTTTCATGTTTGAGAGCTCTTATCTGAAGGTCCCAGAGATTTCACTTCTTATTTTTAGTTTTTGATTTTTGTTTAAAAATACTTCAGCTTTTATACTATTTGTTTTTAATTCTCTAAACTGAGCAATGTTTAATTTATTCTTAAGGCTTTAAAACTGGTTTTGCTTTTTTTTTTTTATATAACTTTTTATTTGTTAACAAGGCAGAGCAGCAAACAGTACATCAACCATACTTCGGAAGATCAGTAAGCTTATCCCAATTGAGTAAAGGCTCTCTTCACAAGCATGTAACATATGCCTCCTCAAAAAATTGTTTTGGCATTTACAGTATAATTTCACCAGCTCCAATACTTTCCCCGCACCCCATCCTATATTGAGGAATTCTCTTTCAGAGCAAAAAGTTACACGTTCTAAGATGGCCAGTTTTGAAATTTTATTCTGCCAAAAAGTCACCTGGGGTTAAGTCTTCCAAAAATATGCTATGGTTATCCTTTCCGCATGTAACATATGCATTTAATCACTTTTGGACAGGTCCTGATCCTCCCACCTATTTGACAAACATAATCGAGGGGAAAGAAAAATTGACAAATCCACAATTCTTTACATTATAAAGCATTTTTACAGTCTTGCTTTTTAAAACTCTGCCTTTTGTAATGTTTTGTTACATCAATCATGTTCTAGGAGGCTTCCTATTGGTCAGAGCTCGAGAAATGAATGCATACGGAAACAAGAAGAGTCCCTATTGGCCCGACATCTACGTCTTGCCAACCAATCTGCCTTTGAGCAGTAGCCAAGCAACCGGGCAACCACACTGCCCCCTTCTGCAGCTCTAATTTTATTGCTGAGACAAAAAAAAAAAAAAAAAAAGCTTTCCTCCATTTTATAAAACCATCTGGAATAACATTTTCTAAGAAATATTCACAAAGAAACATGCGTAAAAGGGTAATCTGCTATCCTCCAACATTATAAAAATCAGAGCCTCCCACTCTAGGGGCCTTTCCATTGGTCAAACGAATCCTGGCTCTAAGTCACATAAGCGGGGCCTCCACTCAGCCGCGGTGGCTCCAAGCGTGGAAGGCCACTGGAAACAGTCTGGGAGGGGCGACACCAGGCTCGGCCGCTCACAGACCACCTTCCTCTTACACAGGCCCACCCCGTAAAATACTCCCTCCGGCTAAGCCTGGGCAAGCTGAGCCACGCCAAGCTATGCTGTCCTCCCAGGCAGCGGCGATTTGCAGGAGAGAAAGTGAAAGTTATTTCCCCTCCTCCACCACAATAAATTCCTGTCATTTTTGCAAGATATTTTGTCTGATGAATATAATAAGCTAGCAAGGCTGGATTTCGGCATACGTAATAGGCATGCTCCTACGGCACCGAATTGTAAAGGTGTTGAAAAACGGATTCCCCTCTTCTGCTTTCTGACTTCTGGAGGAGAAACCCCTCTCTCTTGATCCTCTCTGCCTATGGACACCATAATCTTAAATCCGGCCCTGGAGGATGTTAATGTAGGAAGTTAGCCAGAGAATTCAGCATGCTATGTGCACCTCATTAGCTCCAAACATAAACCAAAATAAATGGCTGAATTAGCACTGTGAGCTGCAGGTTTGAACGTCACTACTATTCAGAAGGCTCTGACTTGTGTCAAAAAACACTTTCTTTTTTTTTTTTTTATCTGTACGTGCTGTGTTTTACAGTGTCCCCAATAGATGCACATGCACGTTTTCATTGCATTTTGTCTTTCCTTCCTAATGCCACACTGGTCCCCTTTCCCTTCATGAGTGGCCCTGGCTGACTACTCAAAAGTCCCGTTACTCCAACTTCTCAACCCGTTTATAAGTTTTCCTTCCAGATACCAAAGGTATCGAGGCAACAAACCAACACATAGCCTAATTTAAAAGGCAAAGAGTCTGCAACGTGATCCGACAGTACCCTGAGAAACGCCACGTTTCTGCTGGACCGAGGACGAGCAGCTGACTAAGGATGGGAATCCTGTATTGTGTCACCCAGCCTCCCACCCGCCTGGACTGGGGTCGCTGGTTTCTCTCGCTCTCTCGATTTAGGGAGCCTATACAGAAACTAAACTGCACGATTGAGAGTCAGACTGCTTCTCACCGATCGGTGGCGGAGGAATGCAACAGCAATAGATGCTTTCAAACTTTCCCATGGCTCGGATCACAACAAACACGATCCAAACACGCCGGGGGAAAAAAAAAGTCACGAAGAACGCAGACTGCTAAAAGTTTCGAAACTGTGCACGGGCAAAGCCGAAATCGCCATCAGATGAACACCTCCCTTCTCGTTCCGGATATGCTGACATTAAACTCGGCAGGAGGCAGATCTCGTCGCTTTCACGCACATACATCATTCTCGTCCACCCAAAAATGCGCACAAGGTTTATTTCTCAAGCAGGGATGCAAACTTTGGAAAGCTCCAGGCAGAAACTTACCTCCGAGAGTTTAACGGCAAGAGGAATCAAGCCTAGAAGAAAGCAGCCCAGGAACATGCCCAGGGAGATTAAAAACACGACCACCAGCCCGTCCATGCTAACGGGAGGCACAATTTCCCTCTTACAGGGTCGGTTTGCGGTCTGCGGCTCTCCCGCGGTGACACTTTCCCTTCCTCGGCGCCTGCTGGCTGCGGGCTCGGAGAGGGGAGGAGTTCCTGGGGCACTGAGCGGTCCCCCACCCCTCCCTAGCGACTAGAAACGGCCGGTTCCGGGAGAGTAACCAACGGTAAAAGCATCGGTGCCACGCGACGGATCCTGGTAAGGGAGGGATCGCAGCCGGGCTCCCGGGCGCTGGCCCACGAGAGCCTCCTGCTGCTCCCCGCGCGCGCGCGGGACGTGCACTTCGGACGCCCCGCATTGAGCTTCACGGGATTATGACGTCACCCGGGCTTCAGCGCTGCCCGAGTCTGTTTTACTTTGCAAAGAAAAGGGGCCTGCTATTTTCCGTAAGCCGCGTCAACGCGCAGTGTTTTGAAATAACACGCCGCATTTGCGATTATGACAAGCTCGCCTGTTGTTCCCTAAATCCGGTGCAGCCGGGCTACGGGAATGAGCTGTGTTGCACACAAAGCAGCTCATCACCATGGCAAGCAGTGTCGTGCGGCGCAGCAAAGAAAACCAAAAACTTTGCGCACTGCGCTATTGCCGAAAATTAGCCTACTCCACTCAGGCGTGTGGACAAGCTAATGGGGACGGGGACCCCAGGCTTCATGTCCACAGGGTCTCAGCTGGGCATTATCAGCCGGCCTTCTCTTTACCTATGGGCAAAGCTAGGCACTTTGGATTTCCAGTCACCCTGAGAATGTGGCGGATTAGCTGGTGAAGCGCTCCTTATGCACCCAAACTTTCTCACATACATACACACACACACACACATTAATACACTCGCATGTAGACTCTCATACTCACTTTCACACACATACATGCTCATTCTCAGTCATCCACACTCACTCTCATACCGCTCATTCACCCCCAGACTCTCACACACATGCACATTCACTCAATTATTCCCATCTTCCACACACACACTCACCTCAGTAATAGGAAACTAACACCTTCCTAGACCTAGACTGCCATACCATACCAGCAACCTCCTCAGTGAAAAGGCAGCAATGCAAATATTATCATACCTGGCCAGGAATGTTTGATTTCCCATAACCCTGAGACGCACATTATTTTGTTGGTTTTTTTTGCATTGGGAGTGAATGCTTAATAGCCTCATTCACATGCATTTGCATGTGATGAACACTATTAGATTCATTCTGCATTGGATGCGTGTTGAATATGCACTAATCCCCGTATTGCATTATGGGATTGATTAGCGCCTATTTTACCTGCGTCAGACTGCAGGTTAACAGTGCACTCGGCTCCGTGCACCATATTGCCTCGTCCCCTTAGATTGTAAGCTCTTTGGTGGAAGGGAATTACTATACTGGAATTCTGCTAGTGCTGTAAGCTAGTCTGTGCCTCATTGGAAATGGCGGGCAACAAATGCAACATTATTATTATTAGCTCAACAGTTTGCCTCCTGAAAGTCTAGTTTTCCAGCATCTATGCTTTACAACCACCCTTTGGAAATTTTATCTGCAAGCAAGGGTACAGCTACCGAGGGGGGGGGGGGATAACTTTGGGGTCTGTGCCCCCTCAAGGTATGGAGGTAACCTGCACAGAGCTGCAATTATCTTTAACAGAAGACATGGGGGTAACCTGCATGGAGTGGCAGTTACCACCATGAGCAACTTGCTGGGCAGACTGAATGGACCATTGATCTTTATTTGCTGTCATTACTATGTTACATTTGACTCAGACAGCAAAGTTAGTTGACACTAAGGGGCGGATTTTAAAAGGAGCGCGAATAGCCCGGGGCGGCCCCCGGGCCTGCCCCCGGAACGCTCCCGACACGCCCCGAAAACGCCACGCGGTTCGGGCCCGCCCCCCGACACGCCCCCTCCGAAAACCCCGGGACTTACGCGAGTCCCGGGGCTCTGCGCGCGCCAGTAGGCCTATGTAAAATAGGCTTACCGGCGCGCAGGGCCCTGCTCGCGTAAATCCGCCCGGTTTTGGGCGGATTTACGCGAGCAGGGCTCTGAAAATCCGCCCCTAAATGTAGGATTGCCAACTGAGTCCAGATTTTGAGGGCAGGTTGATCCAGTCCTGGTTTTACTCCCTTGCATGCAGGTACTTATAAGTCTTGCTTTTCTTATGGAATGCAACAGAGAAATCCAAATAAATCCCAGCATGCAATGGGGTAAAACCAGGCCTGGATCAACCTATCCTGAAAATCTGGAACCAGTTTGCAACCTTAACCAAATGGTGTCTGAAGTATCAGCAAGCATTTTTGGTTTCTTATTCATACTTTACAATGATATCATGTTGTAGAAATGCTTCCATCCACTTTCTCCACCCTATTCCAGATGTTGACATCAGCAGAGCAACCTTTTGTGCCTAAAAAGTGATGATGAGGCTAATGTATATGGTAATGAGATCAATAATGTATGATGTGCCAAAGAGCAAGAGTCAGGCTGAAAACCCTGCAGAAAGGGGGCTTTATTCAGCTTTTGTCAACTGCACAAAGGTTTTGCCTGTTTTTATGTAAAACTCGATTACATTTATTCCTCTTAGATGGTGAATAACCTTTTGCCAAAAAGCTTTGATTCCCAAGCAGGGGTGAATAAATCCCCACAGTGCACCTTTTTTCCGCTCCCTGTCTGTTCTTTACCTTTTGAATATATCTCATCCTCATTTACCTAAAATATTTTTTAATTGCTGCTAATTATTAGTTGCTACCAACTGTGCTGATTTCATGAAAAAATTAATTAAATGCTTGAAAGTAAAAAAAAAAAAATCTGTAATGATATTTTTTTTAAACCTTTTTTATAGGGATGGATGTTAGACTTTGTTGCTGTGGTCGTGTAGCCTTACTACACCCTTCAGACTTAAGAAAAGATTTTTTAAAAGCAGTGATGGAAAAAAATCCCTATCCAGATTAACCCGGTGCACCCCAGGTACCTCTGCCTCCCTAATGCCTCTAGAATCTCCCACCTCCTTTTCCCTTTGCAGGGCTGTTCAGGAAATCTGCTCTCACTAATCTGTTTCTCTAATTGAACCTCCTGGGAAGAGAAGACATCAGGGGAGTATGTAGCAGCTGAGCATTGCAGTATGAAAAACACCTTCAGTGTTTTGTTTCCTTCAGAGTTAATTCCACCTGCGATCCATCTACTTCTGAGATCCCAAGCACATATCTCTAAAATGTACCTGCACAAGCATCATTTCTGCATTTCAGCTTTGAAACCCAAGTCTTGGAAGGGTTTCCCCCATGGATGCGTGAAGCCCAGTACTGCAGAGACCCCCTGGGCTTGCCTTAGATCCTCTTCCTGGTGTGAAGTGTGAAGAGAGCACTTTACCTGTCTCAGGCCTTCCCTAGGGGGCTGAAAGACATTTCAACAGCAGCTCATGCCAGCTCACTCAAAAATGCAGGCACCAGAGCTAGACTGAACTCAGATTTGTGGTCCAACCGCACGCAACGTAGAGTTGGCTCATAAATCAATATTTTTTTTATTTTTTTTAGCAATTAGATCAGACTTTCATTTCTTATTTTCATTTTGCAGGGAATATGAAGCATTACTGATTGAAGATGGGAGGAAGGGTTTTCATAATGCATAATCGTCCTTATTCTGTTAAAAAGAAAACCCACCATGTAGACGGGTAGGGATGATAACGTCATAGAGCTGTCAAACGCTTTGTGATACAGGGCAGGACCTTCCTTAGCCAAAGCCTTGCACCTTTCTGTCTGTATAAAGACGCCAATATCTGCACAACTGTAGTTCTTGTAACAAAGCACATTCTGGAGTTTTCCCATCTAGGGGAAACCACTCGGTCCATCACACAGAAAGGGCTGCTCACGTACAACACACACAAAACATAATGAGAATGTTCTGATGACAGAAAATTTCCTTTATTTCCCCTTCTCTGGATTCCAGTGTTTCCAGGGTCTGTAAACAGGTCACTTAAACAATGAGTTCAAAATCTCTCAGACACACACAAAAAAAAAAGACACAGTATAATGTATGACTTTAAAAGGGATTTTTTCACAAAAATACTAATCAATACTCCCAGTTTTTGAAGATTTGCTTTAAGAGAAATATATTAGGCGCACATATCCATGACTCTGTGTCCTCGTCCTTAATGGTTCAGACCAATGTGCAGCACAGCCACTGGGGAAAGAAAGGAAGACATCAGGCATTTTGGGTCCTGGCAAACTGGGCAATGACCTTTACCATTCCACAAGAGCATTTCTAGAGGAGAATCCAAAAACCTTGCAAGTGAACGTGAGCGATGAAGGTCAGCACAAACCAACACCGTGGCTTGTTCTGGAACCTGCTCCCGCCATTTTTAACTCTTCGAGGGCCATAACTAGAAGGGCCGTATACGGCGAGGAGCTAAAGTTTTCAACAAGGCCCGGGATGTTACTTTTTTTTTCATTCTGTTTTCTTAAAGCCATAGTGCCCCCTAGCAGCGGACATTGTATGTGAAAGGGAAGCTTAGGCCCGGCGGCCTCTTTCCAGATGCTCCCATCCTTGGCTTGGGACAGACTTAACATCGGGATTCCTCCCACAGCTAACATAACTGGGGGGAATCTAGCAAAGTTTGCTTCCAGTTCTGCCCCAGGGCAAACAATTGATCTCCCCCACTCCTACCCTTTTTTAAGGTTTCAAGTAGATAGCATTCTACATGTTCTACAGAACCGGGTCTGTTTCAGAACTCTATGTGCCTGCGGGAATGTTTGTAGAAGAACTTAATAAAGTAACACCGATGCCTTTGTGGATGTATACTTGGGAGAGTTGCCTTATCTGCTGTTTCTAGTATTATTTTACAGAGTGACTTTAGCAAAGTGCATTCCAAAATACCAATCAGTAACAGAAAAAAAAAAAAAAGCTGGAGGAAGAGTCCATTTACTGGAGAGAGAGAAAAAAAAAATACCAAAATGAAATATCAGGTGCCAAGAGAGGCAGATGATACAACTTCGGCTGCTGCTTCAAGATGTCAATAGATGGGGGCTGCTCGGAACAAGGGAGTGACCTGGCCCCACCAAGGTTGATGCAACCAGACAAAGCACAAAGAAGAAGAGAAAGAACAAATATTAAGAGGTCAGTACTGAAAAGAACTTGTCTGGCTAAGTTTGGGACTTTACCAGGCAAACTGAGGTTTAAATATGTCCCCTCACTGACCAGCTATGCTTTAGCCAATAAATCATTGCCCAGCTGAAACTTAGCCAGATAGAAAGAGGCAGTATGTGGCATCAGCTTAGGTGGGCACCACTGAATATCAATGTTGCCATCTGGTTAAGTCTGATGGAAAGGAGTGTTAAAGTTGGCCAGATAATTTAACCTGAGCTGGCTAACCCAGAATGCCCTTGCACCATCCCCCAACTTATCTGTTTGTTAGCCGGCTAATAATGTAGCAGGATGACTCGGGGGTGGTCAAACAGTACCATCTTAGCTAGTCAAACCTCTGTATTCCTATAATCAAGTTCATGGTGCCAAAGGCTAGGCACTTTGGCTCAGTGGTGGCAGGGAGAGCGAGCCAGTGGAGAGAAAGAGGGAAGAGAACAAGAGTATTGAGTCAAACTCAAAGATGAGGCAAGAGGAGGTGGTCAGTGACGTGGACCTGAAAGCCAGCAAGAAGAGGAGTTGGAAAAACCCAGGACATAATACGACAGCAGCACAAATGGGATGTTTAGCTACAGACAAGGAAAGCAAAGGATGGACTTTAAAGACATTCCTGATAGTGTTAGATTTAAGCAGCAGTTCTGATATGAGAGGGGAAGGAAAGGCAAGCATCCTCGCATCCACCAAGAGCCCTAGAGCATGGGGGGAAAAGCAACACCACGGCAGTGCACAGAACTCGGACAGCTTTGGAAAGGAGTTTGTGCTTCTTGTCTTGGGATTCCACCTGTTCTTAGGTGAGCAGAACAATCTGCAAACCCCTGCAGCAGACTGTCGTAGGATCTCCCTATGGAATTATGTTTCATTTTCACAGCAGGCTGTATAGCAGGTGTAGGTGACTCCAATCCTGGAGTGCCACAAACAATCTGGCTTTCAGGATATCCCCAGTGAATATGAAGGAGGTACATCTGCATGCAGTACCTCCATTTCATGCAGATACTCCTAGTGCATATTCATTTTGGATATGCAGATAACCAGACTTGTTTGTGGCATTCGAGGACCGGAGTTGCCTACCCCTGTGGTACAGGGTTGCAGAGAGGGGAAGGAAACCAAAGTCTTGCGATGTTAGGGCCTTTTTTTTATTGCAGTTGTGATTCTTCACAACCAGATCTCTTCTTCCCTATTACAACGAACAAGTCGTGCTAAGATGATGGAAGATAAGCTTTTCTGGGTCTAGGACCCATTTGGTTAGAACTAGCAGGTTATCAAGGACAGGCTGAGTCTGTCCTGGGTTTGTCTCGTTGCCTGGTGTCCATCTTTTCTTGGTAGAGTGGTTGCCATCGTTGTTCACCAAGTTGTGGATAAATAAAGGTCAACACGGACAAGCTATGGGTCACACCATTTTACTGGACCAACCTAATACATTTGCGACTGGCTTTTGAGCTATACTGCCTTGGAATTAAAGCTCTTGAAAGCCAGTCACAAATATGGTAACTCTGTCTACTAAAAGGAATCAACTACAGCTCGCTTGCTGACCTTTATCTCCTGGAGGAATTGAAATTCCAGACCTGGAAATGCAATGGGGGTAAAAGTTAACCTGGGTTAGCTCAGCCCATGCTTGACGATTTACCGTAGATCTAGTTGGTAACTCATCTAGGTGCATCTACGTAAAGAGCGCTCTAGACCACTCTCCAAAGCAGCGGGAGGGGCAGGACACAGGTTGCACTAAATATATTTTTGGGTCATTTTAACTTAAAATTTCCTAATGGGGCAGCAGAACAATGTGCACCGCATCTCCCACTTGCCAGGGGAGCACATATGTTTATCCCAATTGAGGGGGGGGGAGGGGTTTGGCTTGTGCAGCTGACAGTGCTTAAAGGGATTATACATTAATGCAATGAGTTTTCTGTAAAGAAAAAAGATTTCAGGTGGTTAAGAGCTGCTTACCTCTGGCAAGGAAAGGTTAATTTCGCCACTGTTCCCCTTGTCCAACAGTTGGAACATTTCTTTAACGAGAAAAGAAAAGGGAAGTCATGGAACCCTTTCATCTGAAAAGGTCGACGCTTAGGGGCTTGGTGCAGGGTCCGGGGGGCAACTTTCAGCAAGGACTTTACACTCATTTTGAAAGTGGAATTAATGTATGCGCTTTAACCCCAGGAAAACCACTCGCGCACATTTACGCCTGCTAACTCGCGCAGGCAAGTTTTCCCCACTGAAAAAAAAACAAAACCCCAACCTATGAAGATTTCTGAAAATTCAGAAGTGCACACCCCTCCCCCCGCCGCAGGTAATGTTACAGGTGTGCTGGCTCTGCGCGCCCAAGCCCATTTCCATGGATACCTGCGTAAATTACTTTTAAAGCGACCCTCCCTGCGTCTTGATAACCGATGGGGTGTGGTCTCTCCAGAGCCCGATTCTCAGAATTGCCTTTGTGAATTGAGCAAGAATTAAGCAATAAAGACAGATGGGGGAGGTCAGTTCCTTGCATTGAATGCCCTAAAGGGGACCAAGACAACATTGGATGCACCAGAGCATGAACAGTGTGCAATATAAGTTATCATTTTGATGTATTTGTTTTTGCTTGAACCACTATTAATGTAGGTATAGTTGTCCCTCGCCGAGATTTGCGGATCAGTGGGTTATACATGTTGCAAAGAAATAAAATAAACCGGAAATGCTTAAACCCTCATATTAAACAAATTGTGTAAACTGGGCTCCCAAAGCCTTGTTGATATTAGTAAGGGTGGCTTGTGTGCTGTGTACTGGGCACCTCCTGGAAGTTAATGCCCAGACTCTGCCAACCAGGATGATGAATTCTTGTCTCGGCGTGCCGAATCTTTCCTCGGCTTTATGTGAGGCAAACGTCAGGGAGGGGCGCTTAGCACTCCAGATAACCAACATGTTGGCTAAAGGATTCCTGTATTTGCAAAAGCAATGCCTTGCTCACTGATGTGGAAAAAGGTTGCCGATCTGCCCACCGGGCCCCTGAGATCAGGCAGATCTTCAGGAGACAACACCGGCCGAAGCACTTCAAGCAGCTTCGGGCCATGATCGATCGGCTCCATGGTCCGAGGAAAGGAAAAACTTACTGAACACGGTCTCCAGGCGAATCATGCAGGCGACGAAGCTGTCAAAGTCGATGAGCAGGTCACTGGAAGCGTAGCGCATGATGATGATGTGCAGTACTTTGTTGTTCAGCGAAAAACCTGTGAAGAGTGAGGAGAACCCGTGAACGGCAGCAGGAAGGACCTGCCGGCCCCAGTGTAGTCTGGCCCTCGGCTCCACCTCAGCAGCCATGCCAATCTCTTGTGGCAATGACCTGGCAATCTGAAGTCATGCCTACAGGTGGGAGTATATTACCTATGTGAGGGAGCCAGTGCTTAATTCTGTTTTCTACATTATATTGTGCACACACATATACCCACAAAAACAGAAATATTTTTAAAGTTTGGGTTTTTTTTTCCCTAAGAAAAGCCTTGCATGAAAGTTCTGGGCAGCTAATAGAGTTTCCCCTGTCTGCATTTCACAGTGTTTAACCGTCTTCATCTTTTCTGCTGACCTTTTTTTTTTTCTACGCATTTAGGGGCGGATTTTCAGAGCCCTGCTCGCCTAAATCCGCCCAAAACCGGGCGGATTTAGGCGAGCAGGGCCCTGCGCACCGGTAAGCCTATTTTACATAGGCCTACCGGCGCGCGCAGAGCCCCGGGACTCGCGTAAGTCCCGGGGTTTTCGGAGGGGGCGTGTCGGGGGCGGGCTCGAACCGCGCGGCGTTTTCGGGGCGTGTCGGGAGCGTTCCGGGGGCGGGCCCGGGGGTGTGGCTACGGCCTGGGGCGGCCCGGGGGCGTGGCCGCGCCCTCCGGACCCGCCCCCAGGTCGCGTCCCGGCGCGCAGGAGGCCCGCTGACGCACGGGGATTTACGCCTCCCTCCGGGAGGCGTAAATCCCCCGACAAAGGTAAGGGGGGGTTTAGACAGGGCCGGGCGGGTGGGTTAGGTAGCGGAAGGTGAGGGGAGGGCAAAGGAAAGTTCCCTCCGAGGCCGCTCCGATTTCGGAGCGGCCTTGGAGGGAACGGGGGTAGGCTGCGCGGCTCGGGCCGGCTATACAAAATCCATAGCCTTGCACGCCCCGATCCAGGTTTTTAGCAGATACGCGCGCCTCCGCGCGTATCTACTAAAATCCAGCTTACTTTTGTTTGCGCCTGGAGCGCAAACAAAAGTAGGCTATTCGCGCTCCTTTTAAAATCCGCCCCCTAATGAAAAAAAGGCCATGCATGGCAGAAGGCCTGGATCAGGGCACAGGCAGCCGCCCATGGCGCCGGATTTTAAAGGCCGCCAAATATCCAGACCAAAGAGGAGCCCGCCTCTGCTTGCTTTAGGGATATGTGCTGGCACTGCATCAAAGGGGCACCACCACAGCGCTCTGCCCCATGGCCGCCATGATGATCTTAAATGTGGCCCTGCCTAACGCCCGTTGCGGGAGTCTCCGTGTGACGGGCGCGTGCAGGAGAAGCCACAAGCCTGGTGCACTTGCTCCCAGTGGTCTAAGGCCTTCGGAGAGGGGAGGCGCAGGCAGCCACTGATAAAGCAAAGCCTTTTATACCTTGGCTTGATGGTGTGGCACTAAAGCAGCACCACCGGGCGGGTGAAGGGCCGGGCAGTGTCCTCTATATAGAGGCATGCCCTCAACTATTGAGCAAAGGACTAAAAGGAGACGCAACCTGTGGTCGCAGAGGTGCCAGAGCCAATCCAAATGTACCCAGGCCAAGAGGGGGAAAGGAAGGGCATGCAATACTACGCCGAGCGTCCCGGGCTGGATTACAGGGAGATCAAGTGGCACCGCTGCTCCAGGAGGGGCCCCGCAGTGCCACTGAAATGGAAACTAGCATTCTCTTTCTGTAAGTTTTATTAAAATGTTGGTTTGTTCTTGGGAGAGCGGGAGAGGGAGGTCTGCTCTCCGAAATTCCTGCAGGGCCTCCTAGCACTTGCAGCCTGACCCTGTGCGCGTGTTAGCGGTGAAAGAGATGGGAGGGTGTTCCTTCTGACTTAGGTTTGCCGCACTCCGTTCCTACCGGAGCCTGCGACTAAAAACCACTCTGGAGCCCCAGCCGAAGAGGCCGTTTTATTTCTGGCCAACGTGGCGGTGGCGTCGCATACCCGACGCCACCGCCACGTTGAAACAAAAGATCCCCAGTCTGGACTCTGCAACTAACTCTTCCAGCTGGGCACGGAAATGGACCGAGGTGCAGAATAAGGTTACTTAGGTGCACGACTTGATATTACAGATGCCGGCTGTAGGCACCTGAAACATTTATGGCAGCGTGAGAAGTTTTAGCCTTACATTATTCGGGTACTGTTTAGCTGTCGGGTATATGATGCCGGAGCAGTCCTACGAGTCCACGACGCTGTGACGACGTAATTCCAGGGCGCCCAGCTTTCCATGGCCACCCTGACCGGCCTCTGCTTCCCTGAGCAGTGTACATCGGAGGACCCCCCCCCCCCCCCATTAACCCCTTCCCACCCACCCCCATCATATGTTTTCTGTAGCCTACCAGTTCCTTACCTGCTTCCCTGAGCCCACTGCGGATCTCGTGGGCGTCTATAGTGCCCGACCGATCGGTGTCCACTCTCTTGTAGATTTCCTAGAGCACAAACGATAAAGACACATACATGCAGGATCCATCGTTGCAGAGCGGAGCGGGCGCCCTCGCCCTGCGGCAGGTCACAGGAGCACAAGGGCGATGAGCGTGAAAACATTAGCCAGGCAAAGATGGACCGCTGGCCAGCTGACTAACGCTGTGCGAGCTCGGGCGATACGCCACGCCGCGTCTGTAGCCCTGGCAGCCAAAAGGCTTCGTGCATGCTAGCCGGCCGTGCTGCTAGTAAGAGTCACTTGAGGGAAAGCATACTAATGCAGAGCAAAACCGACTCGCTCTTACGTTTCAAAGGCGCAACAAATAAAACACCAACCAGGCAACTAATTCATAAACTACCTTATTCAAATCAATAGAGGGCAGCGTTATTGCACCCTCATTTAATGGGGGGTGTCAGAACCCCCTCCCCATGTAAGCAACAGGACCCGGAGCCTTCTGGCTGAGTACTTGTGTCCCATTTTGTGGCACGGGGGACGTCTGTGAGCACCTGCTTTCATGTTCTGGCCGGGGCGCAGCAGGTTTTCAGATGTGCGAGCCACACAGTTCAACCTTGCCCCGTGCTGTGTCTCGATTTTCATTCCGTGTCAAGGCCGGCTTTCGGGGGTTGGGCACAGGGCGCCGGGCGGAAGAGGGCAGGTTGCCGCCCCAGCACTCCTGTCCTCCCCCACCGTCTTCCAGCACCGCGCTGGAGCCGGTGCCAAAGGATGGGGGGTCGGGAGCACTGTGCACGAGCTGCTGCCACCACCACCAGGAGGAGGAGGAGGAGGAGGGAGGCTCCTGTGTGTGGTAATGGGTAAAGGACTGGAGGGGGGCAGGGGGAAGAGAGAGAGGTGCCGAGCAGTGTGGAAAGAGAGGGTGTGTGGTCAGGCAGGATACTGGTACCGGGAAGGAGGTGGGGGGAGCAAAAGGGGGGAATCTGAGGCTCCTTGGGTCTGATGCTCGGTGCCACTTTACCCAGCTTGAGTTTGAATTTAGCAGATTAAATGGCACCATTTGGATATCCGGCTGGGGTCAGCGGCTGCCACTGAGCCGGCTTTTTATTCAGCTAAAATCTTAGCTAAGCGAGGGGCAGGAAGGGGGTACGTGTATCCGGCTAACTTAACCAGATAAATGCCGATATTCCTCATTATCTGGCCTCGTTAGCCAGACAGCTGTAGGACTGCTATTTGGTTGTCTTAAAGTTTGCTGCATGAACTGAGGCGGTTGAGTTTAGGATAGCTGAGAATATTCAGGGGCACAGCCACACTGCTGAAATCTTGGCAAAGTTTATCCAGGTAAGCTAGGGAGCCGAATAGTGGCTCAGTATCGGAGCCCTTTATTTTCGGATTGTGATTGGGAGATGAGTCAGAGCTCTGAGGCTCCTTGATCCTTGGGCTCTGGGGGGGAGGGGAACCGTGCACAGCTGAGCCTCTGTCATAGTTCTTGTAGGGGGAGGAAACAGGACATGTTATACTGAGGCATCAATGCCCCGCTGTTGTGCTTTACTATTGCCATTTTGTATTTCTATTTGCAATCTGAAGGGACGAGCAGCAATGCATTCACTGTTTTGTAGATGAGATTGAAGTGTCTCATGTTGTAAAAATATGCCGATTTTACAAAAGGATAAAACGGGCAGTGAAATGTGCAGAGAGGTTCTGCAAGAGTTTCACGAGATGGGGCTCCGAGAGAATAGACTCGGGAGTAAGAAAATATTTCTTCGCGGAAAGGGTGGTGGATGCAAGGAACGGGCTCTCTTGGGAGGTGGAGGAGAGATAAAAGCAGCAACAGGAATTCAAGAAAGCCTGGGATAAGCACAGAGGATCCCCCCAGTTGTGAGGAAGTGGAGGGAAAGCCACAGGTCGACCGGGGGGTCTACGGCTCTGCCCAGGAATGAAATCGGGCAGACGAGACGAACCCCCTGGTCCATCTCTGCGGCCGTGTTCTGCGTCTGTAAGAGGCTCAGGAAATTCAAGGCGGGCAAGTTAGGGCTAACGCACTAGGGGGGGGGGGGGCACAAGAACCGGCAGGCGGCACTATGCGCCGACGAGAGAACGTTTCCTAAGACGAACACTAAAAAAAAAAAAAAAAGAGCGGGGAAAGAGCGCAGAACGCCCAAGCGCCAGCAGCCGCAGCCGAGCGCTCGTTGGCCCGCGTTAAACGAGAGGCAGAAGGACCCCGTCCTGACGCACGAAGCTGTCAGGCCACATCCGGTGTACGGGATTCAGTCTTTGGCATCTGTTGTCAAAACGGATACAATATAGGGGGAAAGGGAATAAAACAACCAGTAAAGTAATAAAGGGGGTGGGGGGAGAGATACGGTACCTACCAGCATGTATCTGGGAAAGAATGCCCAGGCAGCAGTCATTTTTCCATGCTAACGAGAATATAGAGACTAACATGCAATTACCGCTGGGCAAATGTATCAGTGGACCTGGCAGGGATCTTATAGGTGATCTTTCCATCCCTAGAACAAACCAAAGTGGCACTTTCTAAGGCTACGTGGAAATCAGTTTCACCACCGTCATAAGGGGAAGGATCTCTCCATCAAAGAACGGCAAAATTAGAGAATGTTTTAGCACGCAAATAATGCTTGACAACTTCTTTTGAAAACCCTGTGCACATTTTTGGGGAAGGACGCGTTAGGAGCATATGACGATGTAATTAGACACTAGGGACCTATGCCAGGAAGGAAGCAGTGAAAGAGGATTTCTTTTTTTCCCCGTTGCTACAGAACTGGCAGCAGATGCAGGATTGTGCTTTTTTTTTTTTTTTTTTAAACCCTCCTTCCTCTCGATTATTCATGTAGAGAGAGCTGGCAGGCAATCAGAAAGTGGTTGGACTCTGGTCTTCTTTCAGCTTTACCAGCTCTGTAACTCTGGGGCCTATGCAATGCAACTCAAGCTAAAAGAAAAATGTTTAACGTGGTCTTGTACAAAATTTTAACGGGCACTTTAAGAAGACAATATCCAAAGTGATTTCTGCAAATACAAATTATTTACCTGCATTAATTGACGGACTGAAAATTCCCCTCCTCCCTCATCAAGGCTAGAATGAATGTACTTTTAGCCGCAGTAAGAGTTTATGTCGGAGGAGGAGAAGTGCCCACAGATATTGCATATTCAAATCCACACGTCTACTTTTCATGCAAAATTCTACTCTCAGAAAAGGCAGAGACAAAATGTCTCTGCATGACTGGAACACCACGTCAATGCCCTCACATATTTTCTCTTTGTTAATCACTGCAAAGACCGCGGGTAAAAAGTACCCAAGGACTTCGGAGCACGGCTGATAGTTTGAAAATTGCCCCCTTTAATGCCATTCAACGAGCGATGCAACAAGATTTATCCTAACTGCTGTAAAAAGTGCCTATGATAGCATGGTCATGCTATTATCATACCCGGAAAGCCAAAAATGTATTGGCTAAATAGCGTGAACTTGTTACTAACCGAGGGAAATCTAAATCTCACGGTGATACTAAACTGAGCATGCTCAGTTCTCTTTTCCTCTTGCCTGCTTCCAAATATACACAAGGACACCTGGTTAACAGAGGGTTGCTTGTTAGTGCACATGCACAGGACCAAAGAGGGAGAGTTATTACACTCCAGGAGAGGAAATGAAAGTAGAGCAGAGGTGCAGGCAAACAGAAAACCGACATGAGTGCATGTTTACAGCCATCTGCCTTCTGTGTCAGTGAGGATCTTCAAAGCGCAGTGTGACAGGACGTGGTTGGGGACAGAAGGGAACATGGAAAGGGGAGACCCAGGGAGGAACCTGACTGTCTTGATTCAGAAGGGCACTATCTGACCATTTCCCCTTCTTCTACCACCCTGTAGTGTAAGTACCACAGTGGCTGTGCTACACAGTTTGCTAGTGCCCAAATTCCATAGAAATGAGCTCTTCACTCAAAGCAATACAATTAGTGAGCTCATAGAAGCTTTTGAGGTTCAGACTATAGTTCGGCCTCAGACCTCTGAATGCCTACAGTGGTCTTTATCTATGCTAACAATGTCAATGACAGCATAGATCTTTGTCCTCTGGCAAGATATTTAATACGACTTAGCTGGATAAATATCAGTTTATCCAGCTAAGAGGCAGCCACTGAATATCCAGCTACAATCAGCAGTTGCCACTTAGCCAGATAAGTACTTATCCGGCCAGATAGCTAGTTGGATAAGTGGTGGGTGGGTTGAGGGCATAACGAGGAGGAGCTACTTATCCAGTTAACTTAGCTGAATAAATGCCAATTTTCAGACTTAGCTGGTGATGTTAACTGAGTACATAAGAATATAAGAACATACGACTTGCCATACTGGGTCAGACCAAAGGTCCAACAAGCCCAGTATCCTGTTTCCAACAGTGGCCAATCCAGGTCACAAGTACCTGGCAGGATCCCAAGGGGTAGATAGATTCCAAGCTGCTTATCCCAAGAATAAGCAGTAGATATCTACAACTCCACCTAAATAATGGTTTATGGACTTTTCCTCCAGGAACTTGTCCAAACCATTTTTAAACACAGTTATATAATAGCTTTCACCACATTCTCTGGCAACAAATTCCAGAGCTTAATTATGCGTTGAGTAAAAAAAATATTTTCTCGTATTAGTTTTAAATGTATTACCTAGTAACTTCTTTGTGTGTCCTGCTCAATAGCAGGTCTAAACTTAGCCAGATAAAACTTTTCCAGCTAAGTGGCAATTTCTATGGGGATATTCAGCAGCAGAACCGTGCTGCTGAATATCCCATGTAAGTTAGCCGGGTAAGTCTTAACCAGCTAATTTAGCTGGCTATGGATGAATATTTATTTATTTAAACTCTTTTCTATACCGTCATTAAGTTATATACCATCACAACGGTTTACATATAGGCACATAAATTAAGGTTGGTAAATGTGTACGGTAGTACATTCTAATGGGTGCCAATAAGGTACGGTTACATCATGTCGAATAAATCTTATTTGTTGAGTGAGGTAAATCTTGACCATATATACATGTAAGTTACTTATTTACAGGTATAATTCTCATGCTCTGTTTAATTCTATTAAGTTAGCCGTGAGATAAACTAGTAAATTACTACAACGCACATGTTGAGAACAGTGCTTTGTGCTGGTGATCTTCTGCCTGATCCTGCATACTTTCTAATCTCCGTTCTCTTTGCAAAATGCTTGTTTAAAAAGCCAGGTTTTTAAACTTTTTTTTAAAAGGTTTTGAGGTCTCTTTGTAATCTGATCTCTAGTGGCATTGTGTTCCACAGTGTAGGGCCTGCTAAGGATAAGGCCCTTTCTCTAACTTGGGTGAGTCTCGCTGTCCTGACTGAAGGAATGGTTAGGAGTGTTTTGCTGGCTGATCTCAGGTTTCTGTGTGGGACGTGTACCTGTAGTGCTGTGTTCAGCCAGTCTGCCTTTTGTCATGTATTAGTTTATGTATTGTACATAGGGTTTTGTATTGTATTCTGTGTTCTATTGGTAACCAGTGCAACTCTGCTAGCGTTTCAGTGATGTGGTCCCTCCTTCTTTTACAGGTTAATATTCTTGCTGCAGTGTTTTGTAGTATTTGAAGTGGTCCTTAATGTTGTATGTGGGAGTCCTAGTAAGAGGGCATTACAGTAGTCAGTGCTAGAGAATATTAGTGCCTGGAGCACTGTTGAAAAATTTACAGGTGTTAGTAAGGGCTATATGAGGTGTGTAGCAATGTTTGAAAAGCATAAGAACATAAGAACATAAGAAAATGCCATACTGGGTCAGACCAAGGGTCCATCAAGCCCAGCATCCTGTTTCCAACAGTGGCCAATCCAGGCCATAAGAACCTGGCAAGTACCCAAAAACTAAGTCTATTCCATGTAACCATTGCTAATGGCAGTGGCTATTCTCTAAGTGAACTTAATAGCAGGTAATGGACTTCTCCTCCAAGAACTTATCCAATCCTTTTTTAAACACAGCTATACTAACTGCACTAACCACATTCGCTGGCAACAAATTCCAGAGTTTAATTGTGCGTTGAGTAAAAAAGAACTTTCTCCGATTAGTTTTAAATGTGCCCCATGCTAACTTCATGGAGTGCCCCCTAGTCTTTCTACTATCCGAAAGAGTAAATAACCGATTCACATCTACCCGTTCTACACCTCTCATGATTTTAAACACCTCTATCATATCCCCCCTCAGTCGTCTCTTCTCCAAGCTGAAAAGTCCTAACCTCTTTAGTCTTTTCTGATGTGTCACTGTTTTGTTTGAGAAGAAATATTTGTGGGATGAATATGTGTATGTGTGTAGGAATTCTGTCAAAAAATGTGTTAGTTGTGTTTTGCTTTGCCAAAGATAAGTGTGGTAAAATATATTCATCCCCAAGAACCTATAGGTATAGTTTTATTCCTCAAAAGCAGGATATCTATGATATTGAACTCCCATGCATATATCCTCTTGAAATGACTCAATATCCTAGCCAATCCTTAAATCCAAAAAAATACGACTGCAGACATTTAAAAACCAGCTTGTGTCAGAAGTGGCTGACTGACCCTGAAACAGGTTGAGGAAGTTTGGGTTCACTTTTACAGACAGAGTAAAGAAATAGGGTTGATGTAGTTCTCAGTATGTGCAAAAGTTCAGAAGGTATAATATGATATAGATGTGAGTTGCTATGTAATTTAAATATGTGGGTGAAGACATTGGTTTGCTTTGGAAAGTTTTTACAGTTGTGCCGTGGCAGTGGAAAAGTCTGTAAATGTGGGATGTAGATTAAATTACTGATGATGTGTGTTCTACTTACAGAAAATAATGGGTGGATTAATGAAACTGGCAAGGTATTAAATATAAATGCCCCTGATGCAGGCATACTGCTCGAAACATCAGGCCTGTGTTGGGCTTTGAGTACTTTAAGAGAAGGTTTTGCTCACTTCACCATTATTTCATATGTTTTTCTATTGCAAGATCAGGCTTTATCTGCATAAAAAAGTTCAAAAAATATGAATATGGAAGATGGAATATGATTTAATAGACATGGAACCGATGATTAAAAACGAGAGGCGTTTAGGAGAAATATTATACATTTTCCTCATAAGCAGGACTCCTAGTTTCCTGCAGCAGCTCGGAAGAAGATTCTTCAGCAAGCGTTAAAAAGCTCTATGGTACATTTGCATAAATGTAAATCCTTTTGCATATTAAATAACATCACTTTACATTTGCATAACACAAGTAAAGTAATTTTCTAAACTTGCTTTGAGCGTGTATAACATATTTTGTTCTTTTAGGAGTTTTTATCGATGGCGGATCTCAGGCATGGATACAGGGAAGGAGAGAAAGGAGATCTCAGGGATAGGAAGAGAAAAGCAAGTGAGGATCAGGGAAGGGGAGAAGAGAGGGGTGGAGGGAAGATCACATTAGGAGAAAGAAGATCAAGGTTAGGGGACGAGAAGGAAGAGAGAGGACTGGGGATAAGGAGAGGGGAAGAGTAGTTGTGGGATCTTGGGGTGGGGGGTGAGATACAGAGAGGGAGGTGTTCCTCACCAGGCTCCAACCCTGCTCCCCCTCTCACCCCCACTTCAGTCCTCTCTCTGCCTTCTTCTCCCTATCCCAGGTGTCCATATGCACACATGAACACATCCATCCTCTCTCCAGCCCCTCTTCATACACACCCCGATTTCCCTAGCCTCTTTCACTCAACCTCCATCCCCTCATTTGCTTAACTCACCCCCCTTCACTCTGCTCCTCTTTCATGCAACCCACATCCACTTTGACAGGCCTCCCAGCTCCTCTTTCACAAATTCCCTATTATAGCTGATGGGGTTTAGGGATACCCTCTTGAGAGCAGGGCGGGACCTCGAGGCAGGAGCTGGATCTGTCTTCTGCTTAGCCAGCCCCCTCCCCTGCAGGTTAAACCCTTGGATTCTGGGGCCCACTGAACCTGACAGTGAAGGCTGGGTTGGTCTTCTGCCTAGCCAGCCCCTTTCCCCGCAGATTGGGCCCTTGACTTCTAGGGGCCAGTAGGGCTTAGTTAGAACAGGCAAGGCTGGACTGGAGGCTGAGGCAAGGCTGGACTGGAGGCTGAGGCAAGGCCGGACTGGAGGCTGAGGCAAGGTTGGACTGGAGGCAAGGGCTGGATACTAGGTAATACAGGGCTGGAGGCAAGGACTGGATATGAAGGCATAGGGGCCTGCAGGCAAGGGCTGGATACAAGGACCAGATCAAGCCAGGACAGGACAAGTCACAGACAAGATAACACAGATAACACAGAAGGCCGAAGGCCATAGAGGTAGGCAGGAAGCCCGAAGGCCACAGGGCTAGGCAAGGCAAGGAACGTGAAGGCACCTAGTTCATAAGGCAAGGTAGATAGCAGGATGGCCCTTAGGCCACAAGGCAAGGCAGAAAGCAAGAAGGCCAAAGGCAAGGCAAGAAGGCCTGTAGGCCACAGAGGCCAGGACAAAGAGCTAAGAGCAACTCAATGAATCAGCAAGGAATTTCTGGCAAGACAAGTCTAAATAGAGCTGGGGGTGTCTATGGTGCAGGCAAGGCCTGGCAAGTTCTGGAATCCAGGCCTACTGAGGTCTCCTAGTGGAGAGAAGACTGCACCACAGGCTAAATCAGGTTGGTCACTGAGGAGCTGGCAGGAGGCAGCAGGGTAGGTTGAGGCTGCGTAGCATGCAAAATCCTAATACTTCACCAATCCCTCTCACACAGCCCCCACCCCAGCAACTCTTTTACATCCCATCCCTTCTTTCACAATCTATCCCCTCTCCCATAAAAAAAATATCCCCAGTTTCCCCTCTTTCACATCCCGCTCCCCCAGCTCTTTCACAACCCCTCTCCTAAATTCCCATCCCCTGCTCCTCTTTTCTCCGATCTTCCCACTTCCCCATCCCTCCACCCTCCAACACTGATCAGTGACAGGGAGGAGAGCAGCGGCAGCAGCAGGTCGGGCCCCATCCTCCTACTCCACCTCTGGGGCCGACTGCGAGGTTGCAACTGTGTGGTTTAAAGCAGCAGTCGGCCCCATGCGATGGAGCGGGAGGAGGGCGCAGCCTGACTTGCTGCTGCCGCCGCAGCTCCTCAGCCCCATAGAGAAGGAGCCAGTCCGAGGAAAGGAGACGGAAGTAAAGCTTGTTGCCGGCAAGCTTCTTCTTCACAGATCCAGCTCTGTCCCCGGTCTCCAATTCTGCGGGAAAGTGGCCAATTCCAGGAGACCGGGGGGCCCTGCTCATGCGGATAAAGGCCCTTTGGACGAAGTGGGATTTAACAATCAGCTAGGGTATAGAGTTCCGAGTCATTTCAAGCAGGGATATGCATGGGGGTCATTTTTCAGGTCCTCTGTTTCCAGTTGGCTGAGCCCTCTCAATAGCGTACATGTTTGGGAGTTATCGCCTGGTCCAAGCTAAGTATTAAACAGCGTGCCTTTAGCAAGCACTTGGTAATAGCATAAAGGGTAAGCATGCACTGTTATCTACCTTGCTCATGCTAAACCCGCATTTGAATACGATGTACGAAAACGCTCATTCTAGCATGCCCATGCTAACATCGTTCTGAACCACTTCAACATGCTCGATAAGATCTTATTGCGTCGCCATTTTTAGCAGGCGCCCAGAGGCCTTAACGTGCCTGCTAAAAGTTTAATGCGTAGGCCCCTGTATCTGCTGTCCTTCCAGTGTGACTGACGGCACGCAGTGTCGTATAAGCCCGCCCTAGACCACAATAAATAAAAAATAAAATCATATCTTGTTACCATATACTTCTGAATCTTCATCCATAGGATCTTGAATTCCACAAGCCCCAAGGTTCCAGTCCCCTCAATCTGTGCATATTAAGGGGCGGTAACAAGAGAAACATTTCTTTCGAGCTCTGGTCACAGGCCGTGGCCAATTGTGATGAAATATGTAATGCTCGGGGCACAGGGGAGCCTGGGGTCGGCTGGCGCCATTTTGAAAGATGGTGCCAGCAGGGCAGATGTGAGTGGGACTGGCTACTACCCCACTTAAGAACCCCATACTTATGGAGTCAGGCGGTGGGGTGTGGTCTGAAGGTGGGTGAGCAACTGTAAGGGGGGCTTCAGAGATTTTTGAAGGGATGGGGCTTAGAGGCTGGGGAGAGTGCTTAAATGGGGCTTCCTTTTTTTCATTTGCCAGTGGAGGGGGGAGAAAGGCCTGGTCCACCAGGGAGCTTTTCCAGTGGGGAAGGGGAACCACCCAAGCCCGACAGTGCTCCTGGGGCTGGGGGAGAGAGGAAGTTAACTACACAATCTTTCCCACAGCAGCGTAGCTAAGATACTTTTTTTTTTGTTGCTGGCGAGCTGTGCTACTGGTTGCCACGACAACGAGTTGCTTTGCATGCATTTTCTTGAGATTCAACTATTACCATGGCCGCGTTGCGCCTGATTAAGGGGCCGAGCAATAATGTACAAAAGTTTCACGCATTATTTTCAGTTAGCGCATGATAATGCGTTTTACTGCGTGCAAACATGTTATCGCAGCTTAGTAAAGAAGCCCCTTGCACTATGAGCCCTCTTGGGAGCTGGGGAATACCTACTGTCCCTGATTTGTCACCTGAGCTTGGATTTGCAAAGCCGAGTAATAAGATCCAAATCCTCTCTACCATCTTCTCCACTCCCCTAGGCTGGATGTACAGCAGTATACTAACTGAAGGGTAAGATTGTGCAGGACTGACTGACCGTTTTATATCGTTGTCTTTGATGCAAGTATTGTCTTGTTTTATTTTGATGTTTTACATTTGAAGAATGGAAGCTGCCCCATATTGCATCTCCTGGGCTTGGTCAGATATCCTTGTGGATACACAGACTGTGCTGGGTGATACTTTATTCATTTATCAGAGTTTAATGCTTAGAATCGTGAAGGAAGCCAGAAACCCAAAAGTTAGTTTCAAAGTAGGCAAATGCCCTTATAATAAACGAAAACAACACTCCCTAACCCCATCATTAGAACCCAGTGATATCATTAAAACACAAGTCATAGGTGAAGGATACATCCAGGAGGCTGATCATTTCCCTGCAGGTAAATAGGGTGAAGCCATCAGATTTTATGTCAGTGCCTAAAAACAAAAACAAAAAAAAGCCATCATCGGAAATCACTCGCAACTAACAAATCAGCAATAGAGAAGAGGATTTTTTCCCAGTGAGTCTCATTAGGAAACCAGAATTTATATTGCATCGTCTGTCTGACTGGAGCGCAGTGCGTTTTATTATTCTAGCACGTCAGTAATGGACATACTGCTGCCTCTGGGGTGGGATGGCTTAGCTCACTCCAAACGGAAGCAAAATGCAGCACAAAACAGACAAGTTATGGCATCAAAATCAGAACAAGCAGCTGCTATAAAGGGTCTCTCAGATGTACTGTGGGACTCTCGTACTAAGGTAGGAAACCCAGACTTTGACATTGCAAAACTAAATCCTTCCCCAGCTTCAAGGCAAATCCAAGTATATCTAGACCAAAAGGCAAGAGGAATAGTAGGGGTGAGATAACGAGTTACAGGGTTGGGGTAAAAAAAATAAAGAAGGTACATGTGATTTGGTACTGACTTCAGTTGCTGCAGGATATTGTCTCTGACACTTTTAAGGGGCTGGTAAGGAATGCTGCAGGCTTAATCCCACTCATCCCGACATGTTGAGGGTCACTAGGTC
Source organism: Rhinatrema bivittatum (assembly GCF_901001135.1). Taxonomy (NCBI): domain Eukaryota; kingdom Metazoa; phylum Chordata; class Amphibia; order Gymnophiona; family Rhinatrematidae; genus Rhinatrema; species Rhinatrema bivittatum. The sequence continues at coordinate 35,940,992 of NC_042617.1, read as the reverse complement.
CTTCATCCATTCTGCCATTCTCTGCATAAGGCCTTTCCTTACTCTTCCCCACTAAATAACCAACTTACGTTTTGCTACAACCCTGTTCAGCAAAGTCTGCAGCTCTGTGGCCGTCATTTCACTGTCCTGCAAAGAGAAATGGGGTGTGTTGTCAGGCAGAAAGCTGCAATGACTGCGCTGGATCATGATGATGCAAGGCATGAGACCTGTGGACGGGCTGCAAGTACAATGCTGACCTGCCACCTTCAGATACGAATTAATTAGTGGAACCTGACACACAGCGGCTACCCCCAGACTGCACACAAATCTGCCAGCCCGTAGAGCACGAGCAACAGGCACCGCAAGCATGAACGATCCCTCTTACCCCCGAAGCTCCTTATGAACTACCCTGAAGGATCTCTTGTCACCGCAGGTTCCTTATGAATTACCCCGAAGGGAGCCAGCTGTAGTTGTGATGAATATTTTGAGGAATGATCACGCAGTACCAGGTCCCGATCCATATCTCCCCTGCCCAGAATTCTAACATGAAGCTGAATTCTGTTACAGCAGGTGGAAATAAAGGCCTGTTCTTTATGCCTTTCATTTGCACCACCTCAATTATCATATCCACTCAATTTCTGCTTGTCATGGAATATCTACTAGGGGTGTGCATTCGTCCTGGTTCGGGGAGCCCAAAACCCAAAGGAATTTTCCCCGAAATTTTGGGAAAATTTCGTTTTCGGGTTTAGTGCGCTCTAACTCCCTGTTAGTGCATGCTAACGAAAAAATGTTAGAGCGCACTAACAGGGAGTTAGTGCGCACTAAAACGAAATTCAGGTCTCCCCAAATTTTAAAGGCCCGAACCGCAGGAAATACGAAATTTCTCACGGCAGGCTGAAAACGAAGCCCGAACTGATAGGTTCAGGCTTCGCACATCCCTAACATCTAATAATAATGAACAAGTCCCCTCTACCCTCTTCCCGAATAGATACACACACACGTCCGCACACATAAAATATGAGAGGGTTTGGTGCCTGAGTGAGCTGAGTGCCAGTCTCTTGGGAAAGGTTTAGAGGAAAATGTGGCTCCAGCAGATGGAGCTCAGAGGCTCAGAGAGTGTGCAGGTGTCCTTAGCTGGGTAGGGCTCTCACTTAAGGGGAATCCCCTCTGTGATCCCCTCTGACTGTGATATTCTTCTAGCCTCACACCCACAATCACCAGAAAAAAGGGTCTCACTCCTAGGTACATTCCGAACAAACTGAACTTTTATTTTCCAGTGGCACCAGCAGCCAGAGTATGAAAGCGAGTAGTAAAGAAGCACCGATTAGATCAGGCTACTTAGGCTTATGCAGCTAGACTGAGGTAGCTGTAAAAAATACAGAAAATGATTAGAGGTAGAAGTGCTTCAGCAACTTATGTTCATTTGTCCCCTCAGTGAGGAGAATCATTTACAAACATTTTCTCCCCACTCCTCTATTCAGCAGCTCAAAGTGCTAACAGTAAGGTGCAATTTTCATAATTCTCATAGTTTCACCCCACACACTGTTCTCCCTTCTCCCTAAGAATCCATGGATATCCCAGCTCCAACATCCAAGCATGCATTACCAAACATTTCAGAACTCACTAACTGTCAACCAGCATCTCTTCTGCACGGATCAGGGAACTCTTCACCCCAGAATCTCCTTTTCTCAGCTCTCATCCAGGCAATAGTGCTGAACTTCCCCGATGTCAAGGCTCTCACCCTGGACTTCTTCTGACTTCTCCACTTCAAAACTCTTCTGTCACCCTGAACGTCTCCTGACCTCTACCTCTGAGACTCAGGTCAGGCCCCCCGGTGGTCTCTCCTTGAGGATGCGCGCCAGTCCTTGGCTGCTTCCCCATGAGAAGAATTCCTTTCTCCTTGAGGGAGAAAGCTCCTGCAGGGCCTTCTCTCATGAGAGGCTGCCCCAGGCTGAACCATGACTCTCCAACAATTACCACATGTATGCAAAGTGTCCGACGAGCAAATGTTTCATAAATCTCTCTCTCTTTCCACCCTACAATAACTAATGAAAGCAAAGCGAGTCTGTGTGCTTACACACACCCACCCCCCTTTCACCCTCCCTGAGCGCTGTCTCTGCTGGGTTATCAGCCAAGAATGCCTTCTCTGTGCTCTTCCCATTAAAGGCCTGCTCACAGGGAACACACTGTGCACCAATTACCGGTCTTACAGATTTTTGTGATAAAACCGCTCACCTCGCCAGTCAGCTGTTCAAACAGGTGCTTAAAATGCTGGTCAACCCCCTCATCAGAAATCTTGGGCTGGAGAGAAGGAAACGTGTTAGACTTGAGGGGATCTAACATGCTGACAAGTGACGAGCTCTTACGATGACTTCTGCGGGAGTTATTAACACTCGGCATGGGTTTTTACTCATTCACCAGCACAGTCACAAAAGCTTGGCGACAGCGTTGTACGGAAAGAGCAAAATTGTCTTTGGCCAACACCAAAGACAATTTTGCTCTTTCCGTACAACGGTCCTTAGCACGCCTGACTATCGGACCAGGCACATGGGTGCATCCTTTTTAATTGGCCTCATCTGGAACATTGACGGATTATAAATATGGCACACATTGTGTGCATGTGTTTACAATGACTTTATGGTTAACAATTCATCGGAAGTATGATTTATCTTTTTTAGAAATATACTGGAAACAGATGGGCATGAAGTTCTTTAGGTGTAAAATGTACAGTTTATTACTTACACCAAGGGTTCTCAACCCAGTCCTCGGGACACCACTAGCCTGTCTGGGTTTCAGGATATCCACAACGAATATGCCTGAATAGATTTGCCTACAATGGAGGCAGTGCATTCAGATCTCTCATGCATGTTCATTGTGGGTACCCTGAAAACCCGACTGGGTTGAGGATCCCTGATTTACACAATTCACATGCAATCAGCAGTCTCTACCAGCTCGATTTTTTGAGCTGCATCTCAAATCCCATGAAATGTATAACAAAAGGGGAGGGAAGGAGGAAGCTATGATGGAAGATGGTATTGTGCAGCATAGCAAAATGTACATTATACAAAGGAGGAGGAGTCTGGAACTTGCCTAATCACAATAAAGAGCTCGTTATCAAAGGAAAGACTGCCAGTCACATGGGGGGGTCATTTATATTAAGCTGCCTAATGATGAATTTTCTTTTTTGGGGGACCCTGGTCTTTTGGAACCAGGGCTGAGATCCTGCTCCCATGAACCTTCATTCTCAACAATCTGGGGATTTTTCTCCCTTTATTATATTCCTTCCCAACATACTTAGTCCATTCGACACAGTGATAGTCCTCTGCTGGGGGGCCATGCACCAGAGATCATAATGGAACCCTGCAGTCTTGGTCCCTAGATCCAGCCACTAGGTGTCGCCATTGCACAGTGACTGGGACTCCCTCCCTCCCAGGAGCTGTGAATGCTGACGCCATGGTATCCCTAACCCCGGCCAACCCGGGAAGTAGAAGGTCGGGCTTGGGAATGCATTTATTTTGGGAATTTTTGGCCCGGCTTTCCAAATGATGCTCAAGATAGCTCACAGTGTTTATTTATTTAAAATAACTTATCACTTAATATTTTATAAGAGACGTTCATAAAAATCAAAAACAAATAAATAGTATGCTAAAACCTGACATATGTTAGAAGTAAAACCATAAATAAACAAAATAAAAGTACTAACAAAATAAATCAAAGCATGACAATAACATATAAGCAAATAAAACAATAATAATAAACTCTGTGTAAATCAGGCAACTACTTACCCACCCTCAGTCAGTTACCCTGCCATACGAGTGCATATTCATAAGGAATTTCTATCTTTACCAAAACCATACAGTAAGTTCAAACAGTGGGTTACAGATGTCACTTATTAGAACTGAATCCAAATTCTCCACCAGCTTGGCCTCCATGTAATGAATTTTCAGAAGGAAACCACCAGGATATTTTCCCTTTGAAAATACACTAGAGATGCAGGCGTACAAGGTGTACGCACATTTAGTCCCTGCTGTTTCTACGTGTACATATCTGAAAATGCGATTGAATGCGCATTGTTCACGCCTCTGATTCACACACTTGCACAGGAGCGCACCTTTTCTAATCCAGCTAAAACTATGCACGTTGTAAAAGCCCACACGTGCTTTCAGCCGCTCATGAGGGGGTGCAATTTCCACCCTGGGGCGTGATCTAGCCGAATAAGGCCTCAGGTCCCCGGGTAGATTCCTTTGAAAATTGTTTTTTGCTCGTGCCTCAACCTTCCCATTTACGGTGGTCCGTCACCCTCCCCCCCCCCCCCCTTTCACTGGCCTCAGCACAGAACATTTCAAAGTGTTCTAATAACATCATAGAGTTTACAATGAGCACATTTTATACCATAGAGTTTACGATGCGCACCTCACCTTCTCACTTACAGCACATTTATCAGAAAACAAGGATGATGGAAATGAGCATTCAAATAGCATACAGGACTTTATATGACTCTGCTGTCCTGCAAAACAAACGCTTTGAATAGCAAAGGCTTATCCGCAGGACTGGTGAAAGCACTAGGTGGACTGCGCAGTCACCTAGAGTACCACTGGTCTAGAGGCAGCGATGGCATGGCCTTTCCTTCTTCCTAACCGAGCAGCCCGGAAGAGGAGTGGTGGGCCTGTGTGGGCGGGAAGAAGGAGAGGCCATGCCATTGTGGCCAAAAGCATGAGGAAAACGGCGCATACCCTGGGCTGTCACAGGGAAGCGGCAGCATCAGCACCGACCTGCGCAGCATTCAGCAACAACCCCCACCCTCAGGTGCAGGAAGCAGAACAGAGCCAGCTCCCATGACCTGTCTGCCATGAGGGCTGAAAGAGGAGGCTGCCATTGTGCTGGGAAGGGGGGAGGAAGTGAGAGAGAGTGTGGCTGTGAGAGCACATCTGTGTCCTTATGTGCATGTTAGAGCATGTATGGGTTGTGTGTATTTGTCTGTGAGAGCATTTCTGCAAGTGCGTGTGTGTCTAGGAAAGCATGTTTGTGTGTGCATATTAGAACATGTCTGTGTTTGTGACTGTGAGAGCATGTCTATCTCTGTATGTGCGTGTTAGAGCATGTCTGTGTGTGTATGTGTGTGTGTCTGTGAGAGCATATCTGTGTATGTGCATGTTACAGCATGTCTGTGTCCTTCTGTGAGAGCATGTCTGTGTCTATGCGTGCATATAGCACAGTTGCTTACCTGTAACAGGTGTTCTCCGAGGACAGTAGAATGTTAGTCGTGAGGACTAACATTCTACTGTCCTCGGAGAACACCCATATGTGAGATATGGGTGACATCATCAGATGGAGCCCGATGCAGTAAACTTATGTAAAATTTTCTAGGAACTTTGACTAGGCATACTGAGCATGCCCAGCATGCCCAATACCTCGCATCCATGCAGGGTCCCTCTTCAGTCTCGTAACATAGAATTCCGATAAAAATAAAATAAAATAAATAGGAGAAACACAACTCCGCGGGGTGGCGGGTGGGTTTTGTGAGGACTAAAGGAAAATTAGTTTCTTACCTGATAATTTTCGTTCCTGTAGTACCAAGGATCAGTCCAGGACACCTGGGTTGTGACTCCGCACCAGTAGATGGAGACAGACTAAAACTTGTGGGCGGAGCCATATATGCCCCTGTGCCAGTCACAGCCCCTCAGTCTTACGGAATGTCAAAGTAGAACACAACCAGAGAAGTGAACAAAACTAGATACCGCTAACTAACGGGGAAGAAACACCCCTTCTGGAACCGGGCTCTCCAACCGAGAGAGCGAACAAGCGAAACAGAGCAAATCAAAAACACAGAGCGGACTCTCCATTACTTCAGCGCAGCACTGCGGGCGGGATCCTGGACTGATCCTTGGTACTACAGGAACGAAAATTATCAGGTAAGAAACTAATTTTCCTTTCCCTGTACGTACCAGGATCAGTCCAGGACACCTGGGATGTACCAGAGCAACCTACTGAGGGTGGGAAGCAGAGAGTCCCGCTCGGAGAACCCTCTCTCCAAAACCCCCGGAGTCGGTAGCCCGGACATCCAGCCGGTAATGCCGGATAAAAGTATGCAACGACTTCCAGGTGGCCGCCCTACAAATCTCTTGAGGCGACACCTGAGAAGCTTCCGCCCAAGACGCTGCTTGAGATCGAGTCGAGTGAGCCCGCAGCCCCACAGGAAGAGGTTTTCCCCTCACCAAGTACGCCGAACCAATGGCCTCCTTGAGCCAACGAGCGATCGTTGTGCGGGACGCTGCAGCTCCTTTCTTTGGTCCAGAGAACAGGACAAACAGATGATCTGTGACCCGAAACGAATTAGTGACCTCCAGATATCGGAGAAGGGATCTCCGTACGTCAAGTTTCCGTAACTCCCTCTCTTCTGTAACAGAGGAGCCTCCGCACGCAAAAGCGGGCAACTCCACCGATTGATTCACATGAAACGACGAGACCACTTTCGGAAGAAAGGAAGGAACCGTCCGTAAGGAAACCCCCGAATCGGAGATACGCAAGAAAGGTTCCCTACAAGACAGGGCCTGTAACTCGGAAACCCGCCGTGCCGAGGCAATCGCCACCAAGAATGCCGTCTTTAAAGTGAGATCCTTAAGAGTTGCGCGTTTCAAGGGCTCAAACGGCGCCGTGCATAGAGCGGAAAGAACCCAATTGAGGTTCCAAGCCGGACAAGGAAGACGTAACGGGGGGCGAAGGTGCTTAGCACCCCGAAGGAAACGAGCAATATCCGGGTGAAGCGCCAGAGACTTACCTCGCAAACACCCAAGCGCCGCCACTTGGACCCGTAGGGAACTGCACGCCAGACCTTTGGCCAGACCCGCCTGGAGGAACGCCAGAACATCAGAGACGGAAGCCGAAGTGGGGACCACCCCGCGCTGCACGCACCAGTCCTCAAAGACTACCCAGACACGGACGTAAGCCAAAGACGTCGACTGCTTCCTGGAACGCAGCAGCGTGGCCACCACCGCATCTGAATAACCTTTTCTCTTCAGTCGATTCCTCTCAAAAGCCATGCCGCGAGACAGAAGTGATCCGCATCCTCCAAACAGACGGGGCCCTGATGGAGTAGGGCCGCCATTCCCTGGAACCGAAGGGGTGCCGCTACTGCCAGTTGTACGAGGTCTGCGAACCACGGCCGGCGAGGCCACTCCGGTGCCACCAAGATCACGTTGGCCGGATGCAACTCTATGCGCCGTAGAATCTTGCCGATCATCGGCCACGGGGGAAACACGTAGAGCAGCACATCCGTAGGCCAGGGAAGCACCAACGCATCGACGCCTTCTGCCCCCCGCTCTCGACGTCGACTGTAAAATCGCGGGGCCTTCGCGTTGTGCCACGTGGCCATCAGATCCATGTGGGGCACCCCCCACGTTTCGCAAATGAGAAGAAATGCTTCGTCCCCCAGCTCCCACTCTCCGGGATCCAGACGATGCCGGCTGAGATAGTCCGCCTGCACGTTGTCGACTCCCGCTATGTGAGACGCTGCGAGGTTGCTGAGATGTAGCTCCGACCAGGCCATCAAGCGCTGAGCTTCTTCTGCCACCTGGGGGCTCCGTGTCCCCCCCTGCCGGTTGATGTATGCCACGGTGGTCGCATTGTCCGACAACACTCGGACTGCCTTTCCCCGCAGCAATGGTAGAAACGCCTGCAGAGCCAGACGGACCGCCCTGGTCTCTAGGCGATTGATAGACCACTGGGCTTGCGACACTGACCATAGGCCTTGAACTGAGCTCCCTAGGCAGACCGCTCCCCAACCGGAGAGGCTGGCATCCGTGGTCACCACTGTCCAACTGGGCACCAGGAGAGAGACTCCGGCGGAAAGATGACTGGGATCCAGCCACCACCGCAGGCTGGACCTCGCGTGTCCCACTAGAGGAAGCGGTAAATGGAAGTCCTCCGAGACCGGCTTCCAGCGGGAAAGCAAGGATGACTGTAAGGGTCGCAGATGAGCGAACGCCCAGGGAACCAGCGCCAGCGTGGAAGCCATAGACCCCAGGACCGTAAGGTAGTCGCAGACCCGCGGCTGGCGAAGAGACAACAAGCGGTGCACCTGAGTTTGCAGTTTGCCCCTCCTTTCGAGCGACAGAAACACCTTGCCCTGCTTCGTGTCGAAAAGAGCTCCTAGATATTCCAAGGACTGCGTGGGTGTCAGATGACTCTTGCTGAAGTTGACCACCCATCCCAGGGACTGCAACAGATGGAGGACCCTGGCCACCGCCATCCGACACTGATCCTCGGACTTCGCCCGAATCAACCAATCGTCCAGGTAAGGATGGACCAGGAGACCTTCTCGGCGCAGTTGCGCCGCCACCACGACCATCACCTTCGTGAATGTACGAGGGGCCGTTGCGAGCCCAAACGGGAGCGCCCGAAACTGGTAATGCCGGCCCAGAATGCAGAATCTGAGGAAGCATTGGAACGACGGCTGAATGCCTATGTGAAGATACGCCTCCGTGAGGTCCAGGGAGGCCAGGAACTCGCCTGGCCGGACCGCGGCGATGACTGACCGGATCGTCTCCATTTTGAAGCGAGGAACGCAAAGGCATCGGTTCACCCCTTTGAGATCCAGAATTGGTCGGAACGTGCCGTCCTTCTTTGGTACGATGAAGTAAATGGAGTAAGTAACGGCCTTTGCCGTGCTGGCCGGCCGGAACGGGGGAGATGGCTCCCAAGTCCTCTAGGCGGCGGATGGTGTCTAGCACCGCCGCCTTCTTCTCGGGAGCCTTGCAGGGTGACACAAGGAACTTGTCCACTGGAGTGCGAGCAAAATCTAACGCGTAGCCGTGTCTTATCACGGTGAGGACCCACTGGTCCGACGTTATTCCGGCCCATCTCTCGTAGAACGACAGCAACCGCGCCCCGACGTTGGGAACGGCGTGCTGAGGCTGCGGCGGGAGAAGGGCCGACCCCCTTTCATTGTGAAGATTTGGGCGCCATGATGGCCAGGGCACCCCCTGGTCTACCATAGCGCCTCCCACGAAAGGACTGCTGGTGAAAAGACTGCTGCTGCTGCCGCCACTGTGGGGTACGGGAGGAGGAAGACCTGTAGGATTGCCCCGACGACCTTTGAGGGCGCGCCTTCCTGGGCCCACGAAAACGGGACCTGGATGCAAAGGAAGACCGCGACCTGGATCTATCTTCAGGCAACCTGAAAACCCTATTTTCCCCCAGGGAAGCCATTAAATCATCTAATTCCTTGCCAAACAGTAACTTACCCTTGAAAAGCAGCGCCCCGAGGTGAGCCTTAGAAGAGCCATCCGCCGCCCAGTTGCGGAGCCACAGGAGGCGGCGCGCCGAGACAGCCGCCACCAGGGATCTAGACGAAGTGCGCAGTAGATCGTGGAGTGCATCTGCACCATATGCTATTGCCGCTTCCAACTTATCCGCTCGTGCTGCCTCCTCCGCCGAAAGATCCGCATTGGCTTGGAGGACCTGAGCCCAGCGCAAGCTAGCTCTCAAAGCGAAATTCGTACACATGGCGGCCTGAATTCCTAGCGCTGAAACCTCAAAAATCTTCTTGAGCTGTACTTCCAGCTTCCTGTCCTGAAGGTCCCGAAGGGCTGTCGCTCCCGTAACTGGAATAGTAGATCTCTTCGTTACCGCCGAAACCGCTGAATCCACCTTGGGGAACTTGAGAAGGTCCAGCGCATCCTCCGGGAGAGGGTAAAGCTTGTCCATGGCCTTGCTGACCTTCAATCCTAACTCCGGAGTGTCCCATTCCCGGAACATGATGTCCGTTGAAGAAAAATGGAACGGAAAAGCCACTGCCGGACCCGTGAGGCCCAACAGGACCGGATCCATGTTCGCTTCTTGACGAACCACCGCCGGAGGAGGGGGGTCTATTCCCAGTTCCTGGAGAATGGCTGGAATTAGAGGTGGCAATTCTTCCCTACGGAATAGCCGGACCACCTTGGGATCGTCGCCCTCCGCTGCCTGTGACGCCTTTCCTGCTGCAGCTGGAGCGGATCCGTCCCCTGCCACGTCATCGGTCCCTTGTTGTGGCTCTTCAGAGGCATCAGTGTCCGCCCCCGTGGAGGAATCCGGGTCCGCCTCCTGTGGGACGCCACGCGGAGGACGTTTCCCCCTGGAATCACTCGGGGCCCCACTGTTGGACTTCTTCAGCGGCGGAGCCCTGCGGGACTCCCTCCGGCCGCGCTTGCCCTTACTTTTCCTACATTTCAGGACTTTGCGCAACAAAAGCGCAAAGTCCTCTGAAAAAGAGCTGGAACCCGAATCAGCCTCCGCTGGGCTCCCCGGGGACCCCGGGTCCCCCGAGGGACCCCCCCCCCGCCGGGTCCCGCTGAGGAGACAGCGCCGGAGGCAAGGCCGCAGGCCCTGCCGCTTCCCGCGCCATTTCGCGGCCCGTGGCTAAAATGGCCGCCACTCCCGCGCTGAGCGGGAACAAATCCTGGGGCTTCTCCAACACTCCCCCCCCGCTCGGCGGTGGTCGCGCGCGCCGCACACGAGCCCCCCGAGACGTCCCGGACGACCCTTCATCGCCCGGGATGCAGGAAGCGCAAAGACCGACGCGAGAGAGACGCGCGCGCGCCGAGCCACAGGCTCGGCAAGCGGAGCCACGAGGCATGCCGGCGAAACGGCGCGAAGAGGGCCGCAACAGAAATCAAAATGAAGAAAAGAAAACAAAAGTCGCGCGAACGGCCTCCCCCCTGTCAGCGGCGCCCCCCTGAGAGCGGCGACGCAAGGAGCAGCCTCCCCCCTGTCAGCGGCGCCCCCCCCCGAGAGCGGCGACGCAAGGAACAGAGAGCCGGAACAAAAAACAGACAAAACTTTTTTTTTTTTTAACAAAAAAACAAGGCCTGTCGCTGTCCGCGGTCCTGGAGCCCTAGTCCAGCAGGGGTGAGTGAACCGGGCTCCCCGGTGTCACCCCTGACACTGCTAAATAGCAAAACTGGGTCCTCGACCCTAGCAGTGGCCTCAACCGGGGGGGGGGTAGTCCCCTCAGGACCTCTCAACCCCCCCTGGGAGGCAGGGCAGACGGACGTCAGTGACAATTTGGCAAAAATTCCAATTACAAAACCAAAAGCCTAACCTGGCCTAACCCAAAGGAAAGAAAAACCAACCCTGACGGAGTACCAGAATCAGGGCAGGGAGGAGCTGTGACCGGACCTGCACCATCTACTGGAGACAGAGTAAGACTGAGGGGCTGTGACTGGCACAGGGGCATATATGGCTCCGCCCACAAGTTTTAGTCTGTCTCCATCTACTGGTGCGGAGTCACAACCCAGGTGTCCTGGACTGATCCTGGTACGTACAGGGAACATTCTGCTACCGTGTTTCCCCGAAAATAAGACAGTGTCTTATATTAATTTTTGCTACCAAAGATGCACTAGGCCTTATTTTCAGGGGATGTCTTATTTTTCCATGAAGAAGAATTCACATATATTGTTGAACAAAAAAATGAACATTTATCATATTCTGAATAGTTGTCTGGTTATGCTGGTTTGTGATGACAACTAACTGTGAATCCTGCAGGGTAAAAAAAATCACAGCTGCATGCTCTGGTGTTCTGTGCGATGGGCATGCTCCCAAATAAAAACTTTGCTAGGTCTTACTTTCGGGGGAGGTCTTATATTTAGCAATTCAGCAAAACATCTACTAGGTCTTATTTTCAGGGGATGTCTTATTTTCGGGGAAACAGGGTATCCTCGGAGAACACCTGTAACAGGTAAGCAACTCTTCTTTCTCTAAGGACAAGCAGGATGGTAGTTCTTATGCATGGGTGAATCCCTAGCTACAAGTTGCTCCCCAACACAAAAGGGGATCAACAGACACCTAACAACAGGCCCAACAACCCTGGTGCTGTTGGTAACAGAGGGGGAGACAGCCTGAACCCAAACTGCAGGCCCTCGGTTGGGGGAGTTGGGTTCTACACCTCAAACAAGTTCCAGAGGACAGACTGGCCAAACCTACTGTCGTGTCAGCCATCCCTATCCAGACAGTAATGTGATGTGAATGTGTGGAGAGAACTCCATGAGAACTGCTCGCAAGTTTGTCACTGACGTTGCCATGGCACTGACCGAATGAATCTTGATATGACCCTCCCAAGATGCAGTCCCGCCTGGGCATAACAGAAGGAGATGCAATCTGCTAGCCAATTGTATATTGTCCGTTTGGCAATGGCAACGCCCAACCTATTCCTATCAAAAGAAATAAAAAGTTGGGTGGACTGTCTATGGGCTTCTGTGCAATCCAGGTAAAAGGCTAAGGCTTGCTTGCAGTCCAAACTGTGCAGTGCTTGTTCACCTTGGTGCGAATGGGGCCTGGGAAAGAAAATTGGCAGGATGATTGGCTGGTTAAGATGGAAATCTGTCACCACCTTAGGCAGGAATGTAGGGTGCGTACACAAGACCACACTGTCATGATAGAACTTAGTATAAAGTGGTAAAAGGTTCTTGAACATCTGGGACCCTTATCTGCAATCTCTCCCACATCACTCTCGTAGTTCCCTTTTAAATGAGTGGCAATAAATCGACTGGCAGCCTCTCCGTTGATTGCTCATGAACTGAGTGGTGGACATTACGTTATCACAGGTGGACAGATCATTTTTACTTTTGAAGGATGGGGGGTGGGGTTGGGGTTGGGGGATTGACTCGGTTGGGGGTTCCCTTCTGCTATTGGAGAGTGTTTCAGGAACACTACATCCTCTGTCCTGTTGTACTGCTGTTACAAAACAATAAAAATTGTTTCAAACATAAAGTGGATAAGTCACTAAGGCTTGGAGCTCGCTGACCCTGTGTGCTAAAGTGACCGCCACCAAAAATATGACCTTCCAGGTCAGGTACTTCAGGTCACAGGTGTGCAGCGGCTCAAAAGGAGCTTTTATCAGCTGAGCCAATATCAAGTTAAGGTCCCAAGACACAGCGGGAAGCCTTAGGGGAGGCTTCAATTGAAGCAGGCCTCGCATGAAACATACAACTATAGGCTGTATAGAGATGGGCGTACCATCTCCACCTTGGTCATATGCTCTAATTGCACTAAGATGAACTCTGAGTTGGTTTTTCAGCCAGCCTCCGATAGGTGCAAAAGGTAGTCAAGCAGTTTTTGTGTGGGACAGGAGAATGGATCTAGGGCCTTCTACTCACACCACATGGAAAACCTCCTGCAGTTCAGTCCGTAGTACTTTCTAGTGAAAGGCTTTCTGGAAGCCATCAGGACCTGAGATACATCATCAGAAAGATCAAGTGGCTGCAGGATTAGCCTCTCAATATCCAGACTATGAGGTCTGGAAGTTAGGATGACATAGCCTGCCCTGATCTTGTGTGATGAGATCCGGGGTAGTCCCCAGACTGATCGGTTTCCAGATGGACAACTCCCGCAGGAGTGGAAACTAAATCTGTCTCGGTCAATGAAGGGCTATGAGGATCACAGTTCCTCTGTTCTCATGAAGCTTCAATAGAGTCTTCGCCACTAAGAGAATCGTAGGATATGCATACAGAACACCCTTGCTCCAATGATGGGCAAGAGAGTCCAAGGCTGGTTTGTAGTTTGACCTGGACAGGATAACAACAAGAATAGATGCCCAAGGGTATTTTTCCAAATCTTTAATTGGTGGAGACGTTTGTGATTAATTAAAAGTGCCCAGGAACCAGAACCGAGGTAACTTCCGATTGCAGGGGGATGTGAACAGATCTATGTCTGGACTCCAACAGAGATGGAAAATCAGATTCACTACCATCTAGACCAGGGACCACTCGTGGGGACTGAAGGTTCGACTCAGCCACGATGGCCTCCTGGATGAGGAGGATATGTTTGAAGTGCTGGTGGAGAGTTGTTGGAAGGTTTCATGATGGTACTAGAGTTAAGGATATATACAAAAGGTATCGTCCAACTAAACCAATGCTCTTCACCAACTCAACAGGTGAGTATATTATTGTATATATCAGAACCACATCAGCAAGCCTAACGACGTGCTTAGTGTGAATCTAAGCTGTCCGGTCTTTTCTATCATGTGCAGTTCGATAGATGGTAGAGAATCACCAACTGGTGCTTAAGAGTAATCTCAAATGAACTTATTTGTCTGTGCCCATCAGATGAAATTTTACAGTCTCTTCAGTGGACTTCCTCCTCTTCGGAACCCAGCAACAACCACCATATCGATAGGCGGAGGCCTTGGTGCCCAGCCAGACACCGGTGCCATCCCGGGAACCAAAGCCAGCTAGGATGGTAAGGCACATCGAGCTTCTCCAGAAGAGGTATGAGCACAGACAGCACTGGCTCCTCTCACTCCACTGCTAGCTCACTCAGTGCTCCAGCTCCTCCTTCAATGTTGCCGATGCCATCCCCGACTGGGAGGAAGGAGAAGTGGTCAGATCTTCCTTGGACATGTGAGGAGGGCATCGCGGTCACTTCGGGGGCATCAAGGCAAAAGCCGATGCATCCCCATGCCCAACACCATGCATCAACAATGACCAGTGCTGATGCTTCTTGATCTTCCCATGATGCTCAGCCCAGCTTTCCCCATTGCCAAGGTCGAGGACAATGAACCCGACATCCTCGGCCCGCAGGAGATCAACAATGGTTGGTCTCTGGCACTCCTATCCACCAGCAACCTTGATGGAACCAACAGTCCCACCAATGTCGATGGTGTGGTAACAATCTGTGCAGCTCCGAGGTCTTCCGATGCCGCCAATGCCAATGGCTTGGATTTCTTTGACCCAAAGAGGTTGTTCATCTTGTCGAGTTGAAGCAGATGTCCCTTCAGGGTCATCTGGGCGACAATTGGCAACCCCGGACACCATGCGATGCCCCTAGGCAGAGGATGAAAACCTCATGAGGATCAGTGATCAATGGTCCTCAGGTATTGGGTGCATCGGTGGAAGCTAGAGTGGCCAGGATGGGAGTGAAACAAATGGGAAGGATATGGAACGATGGCAGCAGATGTTGATGGAAGATGGGTATCGAGGTGCTGCCACCATGGGGGGAACTGACCGTGAAAGAAAACTTACTTGAAATACTGAAAACCCTGACTGGAGACATTACAGGGAGGCACCGAGAGGGACCCGGCGACAGACTTTAGAAGAGAGCAGCGAAAAACCACAAAAAAAAGAAGTTTTCCACGAGATAAAAAGCCAAAAGTTTTAGAGCTCAATCCAACCGCGATGCTGCAGTGCTGTGGAAAAAAATAGACTGAAGCGGGACCCTGAATGGACGCATGGTATAGGGCATGCTGGGCATACTCAGTGTGCCTAGTCAAAGTTTCTAGAAACCTCATGAGGTTTCTAGAAACTTTGACATAAGTTTTCCAGATCGGGCTCCATCTGATGATGTCACCCATGTGTGAGGACTACCATCTGCTGCTTTGTGTGTGTATGTGTGTGCATGTCTGTCTGTGTATGTTAGAGCATTTCTGTATGTGTGTGCATGTCAGTGTGGGTGTATGTGTGTGCGCACATGTCTCTAACTGTGTGAGCGAGAATGTATGTGCAAGAGCATGTTTCTGTCTGTTTCTCTGTGAGAGCATATTTTGTGATTGAGCATGTGTGTATGTATGAGAGAGAGGAGAAAGATTGTGAGCAACAACCCCTCTCCTCTCCCCTGCTAATTAAGACAATTTCAGGGCATCTGGAAATCAAAAGATCCCAGTTATGGACAGCAAGGGATTTTTAAAAATCTTTTTTAAGCTTTAAGTATTGGGGTGGTGTTTGGGTCTACTGTTCTGAAATATTTTATTGGTCTTTGGAAAATGTATGAGTTTTAAATTATTGGGACGGCCATATTCAAGCGCCATTTTATCTGGATAATGTAATAGTTATCTGTCTAAACAGCTTATCTGGCTATATTCAGCCCTAACCCAGCTAAATTCTAGTTACCCAGCTAGAATTTAGCCGTATAAGTTGGGGCAGGTAGGAGGCATTTTGAAGAGGAGTGGAGTTAGCCGGTTATACATAACCAACTAACTTTGAGATAGATGGGTATATTCAGTGGTGTGACTGTGCCGCTGAATATACCCTGCTAGTTATCCAATTATGTACAACCGACTAACTAGCACTGCCGCACATGGCTGAATATGGACCCCCATATATTATTCTTTTTGTTGGCTGCTTTGAAATATTCTTTTGATTAGTATGGTTTTACTTCTATTGATGATTTATATTTTTTTTTATTTTATTGTTTGATGTTTATCAGGAATTGTAATGCTTCTGCTTTTCCATTGTTGCACTGCATACATAGTTTGGTTGTTACAGTTTACAGTTCAATTTTTGTCTGCACTGTTGTATTACTACTTTATGGTCATTTTATTCTGCATTTGGTGAGGGTCTGTTTGTATTTTGCATGTATGACCGAGCTGGGTGTAGAATATGTGTAGGAATCTATAGCAGTTTGGCTTTTTCTGTTTTCCTAATCGTAGGTGTACTGGGGATTTAGGACCTGGTGTAATAACTACAATGTTGCCTTTTCATAAGTAAGGTTGTTAGTGTTTGAGTTCTGATAGTTATTGCAGGTTTGATACAGGAGATTTACTATATTGAAATTGTAATTAATTTTACTCATAGCTTTTTGAGGGTCAAGCCCATAGCCAACACACATTACAATAGACTAATACCAATTCCAAGGGTTTTTTTTACTTTTTTGCAGGGTTTACAACACTGCATGTAGATATAATATACATGTTGAAATTACTGTTCTTTAAATATTCTTGTTCATGTAAAATCTATTACTATACATACATCATTTTTAATTGTGTATGGGAAGACTGTGATGGGGGATGCGGCAAG
This sequence comes from Rhinatrema bivittatum, assembly GCF_901001135.1. Lineage (NCBI taxonomy): Eukaryota > Metazoa > Chordata > Amphibia > Gymnophiona > Rhinatrematidae > Rhinatrema > Rhinatrema bivittatum. The sequence goes on along the minus strand of NC_042617.1, from coordinate 35,924,250 downwards.
CAGTAAGTATCGCCTAGGGCGCCCTAATATCCTTGCACCAGCCCTGGATGCCTGTTATGGAAGGATTGTTGTCATCAGACATTCAGACATTACTTTTTTTAAAATTTTTTACACTTCTGATTTATATTCTGTCTTTTTTGCGACTGGTCAGCCACTTTCAGTTGGATTACAGTCAAGTACCATTGGTATTCCCCTATCCCCAAGGGGTCTTACAATCTAACCTTGCACGGGAAAAACTATCACAGGGCCTTAGCATTATGCAAAAATTAAACCTGTGTTAGCCAATCAGATTGCTCATATTCCAAACCTGCATGAAGCACCACAAATTCTAATCACAGTACACCAAACCCCCGAAAAAAACCAACCCATCTGCAAAGATCACAAGGAATGGCTCGAAGATTCACAGGGAGGTCCTTACCTCATATGGATTTCCTTTCGCTACATCACCAATTTCCCTGGAAAGAGAAAGTGTAATATTCCCATTATTTCGATATAAGAGAGGATATTATTTCATCAGGACATGATACAGCGCTTTTTATCCAGTCAGGATCCCAACACGCTTTGTAACTGTGGCACTGCCCAAACACCGCTGCCCCCATGGTGAAGATACCTAGCAGCACATTTTTGGCTCCCGGACATGGAATAGAGTGAACTGGTCCAAGCTGCTCTGGAAAGCATGTGGTATAGTAGGATAAAAACTCAGATCCCAGAATTTCTCCTGAGGTCTAAGCACTGGACCACTTTCTTTCACCTGAACCTTTCAGCGTCAGAACACACCATCATACACACAGGGGAGTCCTAGGTTAGGCTAAACCTTCAGGGCAATCCAAGTATTTTAAGTGGTAACAGTTATTTATCTAAGCAAACAATACCAGAGCCCAAGTCCAAACCTTCCCCACCCCACCACCACATCTGAACAAATGCCTAGCAAAACAGAGGTCTGCATGGGACACAATTAAGTCCATGATAAACTGAATCAAAGCATGAAAATAATCCTGGGGAAACTGCAATGATCGTCATCCGACACTAATTTATTCGTATAATCCAGACCGCGTCCATAATCATCTTCCTGGTAAAAAAAACCAAACAAAAAACATATCATAGCAATGGTAGACCCAACATACATCAGAGTTCCAGGGCCCAGCTCAATGATTTTCACCAGAAAATATCTGTCTCCAGGACATGCATGTTAATTACTCTCTAGCGTATTTATTTAATCTTCTTCTCAGCCTTTAGAAACCAACCCGGATTCTGCTCATAGAAGAAACTGGAGCTCGATGTATTGTACCAGTGCTATGGTTTCACCAGGGAGAAGATTAATGGGCACGGTCTGGATCATGAGTGTGTCAGATAAGAACTATTACATTTGCTACTCACTTGCAGGTAAATTTTAAGACCTTCGCGGAGACGCACATGTGCACACGTTTGCCGGTGTGCGCACATGGACGCGGCGATTTTAAAACAAACGTGCATAAATGCGCGTACACGTGCCTGTGTTTTAAAATCGGCTATCCGTGCATGTGTGTGAGCACGATTTCATATTGATGTGCGCATTTACACGAAAATGCCGCCTCGCTCACATAAGTGTTTGGGATGGGGGGATTTTACTAGACATGTGCGCCGACGAATTACCTCTCTTTCCAGTTCATTCCCAGTTCGCCCCAGTAAAGGAGACAACTTAATAACCCCCCTAGATAACTTACCTGCCTTTTACCCTACTAACCCTGACCCTTAAAACCCCGCTGACCACCCAATTTCTTTTCAATTCCACAACTTGCACGCTGTCCATAGCAGAAGTAAAGTTACGCGTGTAGAGACTTACCTGCAGACTTCATGGTACAGACCTGGCCTGCCCATGCCCCATCACTTTTTGCAAAAAGCATTTTTGTGCGCTTCCCGGGAGATACGCGTGTACTGGCACGATTTAAAAAAAAAAATCTGCGCGGCATGCGCTGGGTCGAGTCGTGCGCCTAGCTCCCGGCTTTGGCGTGCATAGGGTTTTTACAATCAACCAGTTGGGTTTTTCCACCTCTTTCGTTCAGCACAAATGAGACTTTCCTTTCGAATTTTGCTTTGCTCCAGTCTTTCTCTCTCGCTATCCTCCCTCCGCCTAGGAGCGCTGCGCAGGTACTTACAGGGCGCTGGCCTGTTTCTCCGAAAAGACTCTGAGGCAGAATTCTCCATCCTTGAAGGGCTCGAAGGTGGTAGGCACAATGAGGTACTCTCCCACGGGCAGCCTGATACGCTTGGAGACTTCCCGCATGTTGATGTAGGTGTCAGAACGGGCTGCGGATGGAGCCCTGGAGAAGAAATCCCGGTTCATGTGAACATCGGTGTGATTTTCAAGCTAGTGGAAAGGAAACAGAAAACAAACAAACAAACAAAAAAAAAGATAAAGACTTTTATAGGGTATCATGAAATGCAATCCAACTTGCGGAACACGAATGAAGTTAATTTCTGATTGGGAACTCAGAGGTACCATCAAGAACCAACAGGAAAGAAATATTTATGAGGTCTGCAGTGACTGCAGTAATGAAGTAAAATTATCATTTCACTGCATGCAAACCACAACAGAAAACAGCAATTGTTCATTTTAGTATATTGTGTTGACCCAGCTGGGATTTCTTATATGAAGAAAGTCAAGAATAGTTGTCTCTGGTACGGCAGCCTCTCCCATTTATTTGTGGAGAGGTTAAAGGGCGAATTTTTAAAGGGCCGCGTGCATAAAGATCAGGACTTGCGCGTGTGGCTCGGCCCTGTGCTCACCGCGTGCATTTTCAAAAGGGGCCAGTCACGTGCGTAAGTCCCGATACGTGCATAAGTGCCGGGCCCTGAAAAAGGGGAGGGCCAGGGGGCGTGGTCTGGGCGGGGAAGGACGGAGGGCAGCCGGGACAGCAGCCATTAGCCACTGTTCCGGGGAAGCGCGCGCCGGCAGCCATCTGGCGCGCGGAAGTTGCTTCTGCTCTGACAGAGCAGTAAGTAAAAAAACAAAAAAAACAAAAATGGGGATAGTTAGGATTAGGTTAGGGGTCGGGGTGGAGAGGGGATGAGGTAGGAAGAGTAGGGTTATTGATAGGAAATTTCCCTCCCAGTCCGCTCCTTAATTGGAGCGGACTGGGAGGGAACCGGGGAAGGCCCAATTGTGTTGCCCCACGTAATTTACTAAAATTCACCCCCACTGCGCGCGCCGCATGGCCAATGGATTTTATAACATGTGCACCGGCGCGCGCATGTTATAAAATCGACACATCCATGTGCGCGCGCCGTGGACACGCGCGTGCTCCTTTTAAAATCTGCCCCGCACTGTATAGTGTCTATCGAAAGTCTACACCCCTTGAACATTTTCACATAGTGTTGTGCGAGTGCCTCCGACTTACTGTAGCTATGTTTAAAAGAGGAATTTCTTCCACAGTCATTAACACACAATACTCCACCCCTTTCGGGGGCCAAAAAACATTTTATTGGGGGGTCAAAGCACACTTTATATGCATCCAAAAAACAAAACTGAGATGCAAAATCGGATGAGCCTCTGCCCCCCTCCTCACCGAGTCAATATTTGGTGGAAGTAACTCTGTCTGTAATTACAGCTGAGAGTCTGCTGGCATAGGTCTCCACCAAATTTGCACAGCTAGATTTGTCAATATTAGACCATTCTTTTCTACAAAACTGTTCAAGCACAGTCAAGGTCCTTGCAGAGCACTGATTGTCAGCGATCTTCAAGTCTTGCCCTGACTGAGGTCAGGGTTCTGACTGGGCCACTCCAGCGTCGCTCTGGCTGTGCGCCTCGGGGCGCCGTCCTGCTGAAAGGTGAATTTCTGTCCCAGTGTCAGCTTTCTTGCAGAAGGCAGCAGGATTTCCTCAAGGATTTTTTTTCTGTGTTTTCCTCTGTTCGTCGTCCTTCTGTCCTGACAAGTGCCCCGGTCTCTGCCGATGAGAAGCATCCCCCATAACATGATGCTGTCACCACCCTGCGTCACCGTTCCCTGGGTGTTGTGCTGTGTTGGGTATGCCAGACGCAAGATTTTGCATTCAGGCCAAAATGTTCTATTTTAGTTTTATCAGACCATAAACCTTTTTTACCACATGGTTACAGAATCTTCTGAGTGTGGGCTTTCCTAAGTAATGCCACCCTACCATACAGGTCTGATTTATGGGGTGCTTGCTTGGGATACTGTCGTCACATGTACACTTTGGCCAGTCTTGTTCATGGAGACCTGCAGCTCTTTCAAGGTTGCCATTGGCCTCTTGGTTGCCTACCCGATCAGTCTCTTTCTTGCTTGGTCAACCATTTTGGAGGGACGGACTGATCGAGGCAGGGTCTTGGTGGTGTCATACACCTTCCACTCCTTAATAATTGTCTTGACCTTGTTCCAAGGGATTTTCCAGGATTTTGCAATTCCTTTATACCCATCCCTGCAATTGTCTCATTCTACAGCTCTGTCCTGGAGTTTTAAGTATATAGGATTGCTACAAAAGAACAAGGGATGCTTATCCAACCAAGCTATTCCATGTTTTTAGTTATATTTCATTCTCTAAGGAATTCTGAAATATCATTTTCAATTGCCAGTTGTGGGGTAGGATGTATGGATTCATGGAACAAACACTGTTTTAATGCATTTTATGTCCAGGCTATAAGCAGGATTGGATTTGTCAATAAGCAAACTAGGCCTGTGTCTATCTCTTGCAGCAAAGAACAGATGTCTGCTTCCTGATCCAGCCTCTCCCCTCCCAGGCAACTTGCAGGGAATAAGAAAGAAGGGGATGAGCCTAGAGCAGACAGAGCAAAGGGGATCATTTTGTGGAGGTTAGGAGGGACTGCATGGGGATCACTGGGGGATGAGAGGGGATCAGCTGGAGGGTGTGTGTCTGAGTGAGAAAGAGAGGGGAATGGGGGAAAGAGGCAATGATTTTGTGTATAAGAAAGAAGGAATTGGTGTTGTGTGTGTATCTCTGTGCGAGATTAGGTGAGCAGTTAGATTTGATCATCTCACTTGTCATATTCCTTTCCAGAACATTTATAGATATATTGAAAAGCACCGGTCCAAGTCAGATCCCTGAGGCACTCCTCTGTTTATCTTTTTCCACTGAGAAAACTGACCATTTAATCCTACTCTCTGTTTCTTGTCTTTTAACCAGTTTGTAATCCATGAACATAAGAACATAAGAAATTGCCATGCTGGGTCAGACCAAGGGTCCATCAAGCCCAGCATCCCGTTTCCAACAGAGGCAAAACTAGGCCACAAGAACCTGGCAATTACCCAAACACTAAGAAGATCCCATGCTATTGAAGCAATTAATAGCAGTGGCTATTTCCTAAGTAAACTTGATTAATAGCAGTTAATGGACTTCTCCTCCAAGAACTTATCCAAACCTTTTTTGAACCCAGCGTCACTAACTGCACTAACCACATCCTCTGGCAACAAATTCTAGAGCTTATTGTGCATTGAATGAAAAATAATTTGCTCCAATTAGTCTTAAATGTGCTACTTGCTAACTTCATGGAATGCCCCCTAGTCCTTCTGTTATTCGAAAGTGTAAATGAAAGGACATTGCCTACTATCTCATGATGTTTTAGCTTTCTTAGAAGCCTCTCATGATGAACTTTGTTCAGCACATTCTGAAAACCCAAATACACAATATCTATTGGTTCACCTTTATCCACTTGTCTATTAACCCCTTCAAAAAAATGTAGATTTGGGAGGCAAGACTTCCCTTGGGTAAATCCATTAAACCTTGTCTTTCTATATGTTCTTTGATTTTGTTCTTTAGAATAGTTTCCACTGTTTTTCCTGGCACTGAGGTCAGGCTCATCGGTCTATAGTTTCCTGGATCATCCCCTGGAGCCCTTTTTAAATATCTTGGTTAAATTGGCTATCCTCCAGTTTTCAAGTGTAATGAATTATTTTATTTACAGTTACAGATTTTTAGTAATAGATCTGAAATTTCATTTTTTAGTTCTTTCAGAATCCTGGGGTGATTACCATCTGGTCCAGGTGATTTGCTACTCTTTAATTTGTCAGTCTGGCCTACTACATCTTCCAGGTTCACTGTGATTTGGTTCAGTTCATTCAAATCATCACCCTCGAAAACGATCTCCAGAACTGGTATCTCCCCAATATCCTCATTAGTAAATGCAGTAGCAAAGAATTCATTTTGTTTTTCCGCAATGGCCTTATCTTCCTTAAGAGTCCCTTTAAGCCCTCGAACTGCTAACAATCCAACTGACTCCCGTACAGGTTTCTTGCTTTGGATATACTTTTAAAGTTTTTATTATTTGTTTTTGCCTCTACGACTGACTTTATTTCAAATTCTGTCTTAGCCTGCCTTATCAATGTTTTACATTTAACAAAGCTTATGCCTTTTCCTATTTTCTTCAGATGGATCCTTTTGAAGGATGTTTTGTTGGCTAAAATAGCCTCTTTCACCTCACTTTTTATTCATGCCAGTAATCGTTTGGCCTTTCTTCTAACTTTCTTAATGCAAGGAATACATCTGGACTATGCTTCTAAGATTTTTTTTTAAACAATATACATGCCTGTTGTACATTCTTAACTTTTCTAGTTGCACCTTTTAGTTTTTTTCTATCTATTGTCCTCATTTTATCAAAATTCCCCTTTTGAAAATTTAGTGTTAGAGCTGTAGATTTACATATTGTCCCCTTTCCAGTCATTAGTTCAAATCTGATCATGTTATGATCATTATTGCCAGCAGCCCCATCACTGTTACTTCTCTTACCAAATCTTGCATTCCACTAAGAATTAGATCTCAAATAGCTTCCTCTCTCATCGGTTCCTGAACCAGTTGCTCCATGAAGCAGTCATTTATTCTATCCAGGAACTTTAACTCTTTAGCATGTCCTGATGTTACATTATATCAAGTCAATATTGGGATAAATGAAATCTCCCATTATTACTGCACTGCCAAATAGGTTAACTTCCCAATACCGATTAAAACAATCAGCACAAAAAATAAACACAGACACTAACATGATGAACATAAACAGATAAAAATGTACAAAATCTTAAAATGGGTCTACTTGACCATATCTAATGTACATCAGTAAAACTTAAATTTATCCATAAGTAAGCCTGAACAGAGACATCTTCATCAAGGTTTTGAAGGATTTGGAGGAAGAAGGAAATGGCAACTCCTATGGCAAGGAGTTCCAAAGCTGCTCCCCAAAATGCTCTTTGTCTCGTCTCTTGCTACTGTGCCATTTTGTGAGATGGTATGTCAAGCAGACCCCTCTCAGCTGACCATGAGTCAGGCTGTAGCCCAAAGAAACAAGTCCAATTTTAGTAGCCTGAAGACAATTACTGCAAATTTATACTGGGCCCTCCACTATATAGACAGGCGTGATGAGAGGACAAACCCATCTGTTCATGACCCCTTAAATAGTTTCAAGTGTTTTCATTATGAAGAGCTATCTTTATCATTTCCAGAATATATTGGACTTCTCTCTGGGGGATGACTGGATCGCTGTATCCTGTGGTATTGGCAATGACAAAGTATCTCTGGTTCCAGGCAGAGCAGTCTCGCACGTCCTCCTTCAGCAGTTGACTCGCATACTGCAGCTCATTAGTCCGCAGTTTGAATTCCTGAATGATCCTCACTGCCTGTGCTGCCAGGCATGGTAATTTTAGGCATCATGGCTTAGGATATCAGCTATGAACTCAAGCTCCTGGAAGGGATCCTTCAGCTACTCCACCAGCTCTTGTCTGTGATGCCAGCATTGAAAGTTCTTTCGCTTGTCTTCAATGATGGCTGTGATATCGGTCATTTCTTCATTTAGATCCTTCTGTAGGGACTGTAGGAGAATTCTACGAAAATGCCATACTGTGTAGTTTGCTGCGTTCAGTTCAATGGTATCACCCATCAGCTTAAAAGCTCTCCTACTCTTTTCTTCCAGCTGCAGGTCAGCCCCACCTCCTGCTCTGAATGTTTTCTCTTCTGTGAGATCACCAAATCAAAGAAGAAAGACAGTAATCTGAATGAAAAGGAACACTCCTATTTCATGTTGAGGATTGGACCTTCCTGAGAACAGCATGGAGGCTGAAGGGACAATAGTGCGGAAACCTTAGTAAAAGATGGGAGATCCAAGACTGGAGGGGCCAGACAAGGAATCAGCATCATTCTCTTGATGTCACCGTATCCCCCCGCCCTATAACTTGGTGCTTGCTAGTCCCATCCAGACCAGATTTCATGGATCCTGCTCTCCACGGCTTTCTTCTTCAGACCTCACAACTCTTGTTCCCCACCCTACCAGACCAGACCTCATAGCTCCTGCTCTCCCACCTTCTGGACTGGATCTTATGCCACCCCCTCTTTCGCCCAAACCCCCATGGCCCTTGCTCAAACCCCTCCTTCCTGGATTGGACTTCATAGGTTTCACTCTCCCATAGCCACTCCTTCCCTGACCTCATGGTTCTGCCTATCCCCATCCCAAGACCTCCTGGCTCCGGAAGCATGGTAGCAGGCTCGGTAGCAGTGGGGAGTCACTGAGCTGGCATGCACTCACAGTCCCTAGACCTCCCCACCCCCACCCCACCACTCCATGTAGGAGGAGAGCCCTGAGACCATATCTAAGCTTAGTGAATCCCCTACACTAATTGCCTGCAGCCACCATGACCTCCACCAACACCAGACCTGCTGCTGCCATGCTTTGGGAGCTACAAGGCCTTTTTTGTTAAGTGTGGGGGAGGGGCTTGACTCTCCAAATTTTAAAACTAGAGCCTTTGGCCCTCTAATCCCTCTGTTCCAATGTCTCTGTATGAGCATTTATGCACTACTCCTGTGCCTCTGTTGTATCCTTTTGATAAATAAGTGAAGGACTTTACTTCCTATTGCTGTGACTCTATCTTTCACAAGCACTAAAGTGTATCAAAGAAATGTAAAAATGAAGAGGCCATGGAGCTGAGGCATCCCTCCTTAACCCTCCGTGTGCCGATTCTGTAACCCCACCAAAGCCTTGCACGAGTCTAAAATTCCTGACTTCAGGGGCTGGTTGCTAACAGGAGCAGTATATTAAGAAGCAGGGAACAGGATGTGACCATCCTGTGTGAGACCGAAACCTACCGCTCCTCCCCAGCACTGCCTCAGTCCGATGACCGCCCCCCCCCCCCCCCCCCCCCCCCCCCCCCGAGGAAACCATCTTCTCCTCCCCGCCCCCACCCGCCTCTACCTCTGCAGCCCCAAGAACACACATTCCCTGCTTGCTAAGGGAGTCTGTAAAGAAAGGATGGGAACACCTTACAGCTGAAAAAGATAGTCAATACAAAGCCGAATCAAATGTCAACAGTGCGGACACTGAAAATCAACAAAGAATCCAATTAAAAGTGAGTTTATTGCACACATTATCACCCAACAGGTCGGACTCCTGGAGGCAGCAGCAGTACAGAGAGGGTGGGGCTTTTCTGACAGAGCTGTGATGCAGCGCTAGCCGGGGATCTTATTCCTGGCTGGCGATTACTAATCAAGGAGAAAGCAAACTTGTGACAAGCTGCGGCATTTCACCTCCCTTTAAAGAGTACAGCTAGGCCCAGAGCCCGCGGTTCAGTCTCAGCTGCCACAGCAGCCAGGGAGTGCTGACTCCCGTTTATATCACTAGGTACAGATACTTCCTTTCTTTCTTTGCAAAATGGAAGCTTTTTCTTGCAGAACACGAGTACAATTCCACTGGAAGCCCAATGGCAAAAAAAAAATAATTTCTGACATTGCTGTTCCTCATAATTAAATTGTGTTCTTATCCTTTTCTGTGCTATGTTCCACTGAGGAGTGCTTCCACTTCCATGCTCTGAAGTTGCCCTCGCCTTTCCATGCCTTTTGCTGTTTCATCGTCCCGATCTTTCACGTAGACATTCTTCTACACATCTGGCCTTTATAGTTCTATTTTGACTTCACCTCCCATTTTCTGTTTTGTTTTTTTTAAAACAAACCCCTAAACCAGCCAAAAACATTTTGCTTCTGAGTCATAGTGACACATGGTATTTATTTATTTAGACTTTTTATATACCATCGTTCCATGTAAAGATCACAACGGTTTACAAAATGACATTCATAGTTATAATTCAACAAACAAGGACAAAAAAGATTAGATACAGGGGCGGTATTCATAGGTGGGCATTAATATCTATCAAGTTAAAAAAAAATTTTCTAGTACATATTAAAATTGATCTAATGCATATGGCAAAAAATACGGATAATTAAAACGAAATGATAGTTTTCACGTCTTAGTGAGTTGTTTTGAGAATCTCGCATTGTCTCGTTTGATTTATTCTTCACGATTCAATTATTATCTTTTGTCCTTCTTGTCTTTATGGTTCTGTATATTCTGATGGTTTTAAGTTGAATTATATGCGTTTTTGAATAGCCATGTTTTAAATTCACATTTAAGTCTCTTTCTATCTGGTAAAATATGTAACGTCTAAGGCAGAGAATGCCAGAGCTTTGGACCCGCAATGGAAAACACTCAATCTCTTATTTGTGTCAGGATGTGTGCTCCGTATTGTGAGAATAGTCAGTAGTCCTTTATTTTGAGATCCTAGCTTTCTCTGTGGATTGTATGGTTGTAGTGTCACTCCTAACAGGCCAGTGTTACTGGAATGAATGATGTTGAATACTAACGTTAATACTTTATAGTAGATTCTGGATTGTACTGGTAACCAATGCAGTGATTTCAGCGAGTGTGTAATGTGATCATATTTCCTGGTTCCTAATAATATTCGTGCTGCAGCATTTTGTAATAGTTCTAGTGGTTTTAAGTGGCTTGCTGGAAGACCTAGTAGTAAGGAGTTACAGTAGTCAAGGTTTGAGAAGATTAGAGTTTCCAATATAGTCCAGAAGTCTGCAAAAGTTAATAGTGGTTTCAACCGATGTAGTGTATGCAACTTGACGTCACCTGTCTTAATTGATTTACTGATGTGCATTTTCATTGTGAGGTTCTCATCTAGCTGTACACCTAAATCCCTTAAAGAACAATACAAGAAGTACCACTTCTCCTCATGATGCTGGGAACACCAGTGGCTTGCTTGACATCACCTTTGTGCCCATGTAGTTAAAAACAGGCTTTTCAACTATTTCTGACAGCTGGTACCAACCCCAGAGGCAAATGCACTATGGGTCTGTGACAGTGACATTCTGCCCCCACTCCCTCCAAGCTCTCACCTGTTCTGTTCCACTAGGAAGGGCATTCTTTTTACTTCCATAAAATCATTTAGCAATAGACTTCCCTGGAGCTTTCATGAACCCTCAAAAGTATATTACTGGGTGAACCCTCCCTGCCTGAATATTCCTGAGACAGGCCGCTGCACGGAGCTTCGGACAGAACCAAAGTAACACCAATAATTTTATTCTTAAATTCTCTGGCTCCACCTTAACCAGAGTGGAACCAGGCTGCTGGCACTAACTTTTAGAAAGGGGACAGAGCAGCTTTTAAACTAGAACAAGGGGGAAAACTAACAGTCCCTCAGCAGTGCATGGTGCAGAGGGAGGTATCTTAGAATGATATTAATGAAACAGGAGAGTTAGGGCATCCCAACAGAGAGGTTCCAAGAAAAGAAAAAGTAGTCCATGTGCCTATAAGTACGAATCACCTGAGCTAAAGGATTCCAAATTATCCATATCAAGTGAAAAACAGGTTATTAACACAAACAAAAGCACACTTTGAAATGTCTGTATGCCAATGCATAACTTAAGAAGTAAGATGGGAGAGTTAGAGTGTATAGCAGTAAATTATGTCAGAGACATAACTGGCATCTCAGAGACCTGGTGGAAGGAAGATAACCAATGGGATAGTGCTATACTAGGATACAAATTATATCGCAATGATAGGGAGCATCAACTTGGTAGAGGGGTGGCACTTTATGTCCAGGATGGCTTAGAATCCAACAGGATAAACATCATACAAGAGACTAAATGCTCAGTAGAATCTTTATGGGTAGAAATATTTGTGTGTTGGGTAAGAGTATAGTGATAGGAGTATACTACTCTCCACCTGGCCAAAATGATGAGACTGTTGATGAAATGCAAAGAAAAATTAAAGAAACCAACCTATTTGGCAGTGCAGTAATAATGGGAGATTTCAATTATCCCAATATTGACTGGGTAAATGTAACATCAGGACATGCTCGAGACGTGAAGTTCCTGGATGGAATAAATGACTGCTTCATGGACCAATTGGTTCAGGAACCAAAAAAAGAGGGAGCATTTTAAGATCTAATTCTTAATGGAACGCAGGATTTGGTGAGAGTGGTTACAGTGGTGGGGCCACTTGGCAATAGTGATCATAACATGATCAAATTTGAGCTAATGACTGGAAGGGGTACAATATGTAAATCCACAGCCCTAACACTAAACTTTCAAAGGGGAAACTTTGATAAAATGAGGAAAACAGAAAAAATCAGAAAGGTGCAGCTGCAAATGTTAAAAGTGTACAACAGGTGTGGACATTTTTTAAAAATATCATCTTAGAAGTGCAGTCCAGATGTATTTGACGCATTAAGAAAGGTGGAAGAAAAGCCAAATGATTACCAGCATGATTAAAAGGCGAGGTGAAAGAGGCTATTTTAGCCAAAAAAAATCCTTCAAAAATTGGAAGAATCCATCTGAAGAAAATAGAAAAAAGCATAAGCATTGTCAAGTTAAGTGTAAAACATTGATAAGACAGGCTCAGTGAGAATTTGAAATGAAGTTGGCCAGAAGCAAAAACGCATAATAAAAACATTTTAAAATATATCCAAAAGAGGAAACCTGCAAGGGAATCGGTAAGATTTTTAGATAATTGAGGAGTTAAAGGGGATCTTAGGGAAGATAAGGGCATCACAAAAAGACTAAATGAATTTTCTGCTTCAATGTTTACTAAGGAAGATGTTGAGGAGATACTTGTTTCAGAGATGGTTTTCAAGGGTGATGATTCAGATGAACTAGAAGATGTAGTAGGCCAGATTGACAAACTCAAGAGTAGCAAATCACCTGGACTGGATGGCATACATCCCAGGGTTCTGAAAGAACTAAAAAATGTAATTTCAGATCTATTAGCAAAAATTTGTAACATATAATAAAAATCATCCATTGTACCTGAAAACTAGAGGGCGGCCAATGTAACCCCGATATTTAAAAGGGGCTCCGGGGTGATCCGGGAAACTACAGACCAGTGCACCTGACTTTAGTGCCCAGAAAAATAGTGGAAACTATTCTTAAAAAACAAAATCATAGAACATATAGAAAGAATGGTTTAGTGGGACACAGCCAGCATGGGTTTACCCAAGGGAAGTCTTGGATTTTCAGAAGGCATTTGACAAAGTTCCTCGTGAAAGGCTTCTAAGAAAACTAAAATGCCATGGGATAGGAGGTGATGTCCTTTCATGGATTGCAAACTGGTTTAAAGACCTCTCAGCCCTGGGTTCAGCCCTCTCAGCCCTGGGTTTCAATCAATTAGTTACCAAACCCACACACAAAGCAGGCCACACGCTGGATCTTATCTTTATTAACCCAGGCATCAAACATTCTTCACGCCTCAAAAGCAAGAAGGTCCCTTGGTCTGATCACTCACTTATCTCAACCGCATTCTCATTGAATAAACCCTCCACCTCCAAAGGGCCCTCACCATCCTTCCCATACAGAAGATCCTGCTCTACAGAAGACCTCAGCTCACACCTAGCCTCTCAACTTCCATCCATTGATCTCTCAAACCCGAACACAGCTCTCCGCTCTTGGAAAGCCATCACAGATTCCATAGCCGACAAGCTATGTCCGCTAGCAACCAAAAAATCACTCCCAAACGCCTCCAAAAGACAACCATGGTTCACGGAAGAACTAAGAAAGCTAAAACAAAATCTAAGACAGAAAGAGAGCGACTGGCGCAAATCCCCAAGCACCAATACACGATCCATCTACAAAGCCACCCTCCATCAATACAAGTCAACTACCTCTAAATCCAAAAGGGACTACTATGCATCCAAGATTCACCACTTAATCTTCGACGCAAAAGCCCTCTTTGCCTATGTCTCCAATCTCACCCAAATCATCCCACAGGAGATTCCCAACGACCTAGCACAACCCAAAGCTGAAGAACTTGCTCTTCATTTTCACAACAAAGTCAACAGCCTTCTAACTCATCTGCCTTCTAATCCCACCGACCCTGCTCTTTACCAGTCTCTTCAACAATCATCCCCCAACAACAATGGTCTGGAAACACTTGAACCCATCTCTATCTTAGAGATACAAACTCTTATAAGAAGAATGAAACCTTCCTCCCACCCTTTGGATACTATCCCCACCAAACTGCTCCTGGCCATCCCTGACTCCATCGCTAAAACATTGTCGGACATCATAAACTGCTCACTCTCCCAAGGACTATATCCCGACGACCTCAAATTGGCCTCCATCAAACCTCTACTCAAGAAACCCAACTTGGATCCTAAAGACCCCAACAACTTCCGTCCTATCGCCAATCTCCCATTCATAGCCAAGATTCTAGAAAAAGTTGTCAATACTCAACTCTCCGAATACATAGAAGAAAACAAAATCCTATTCCAATCACAATACGGATTTCGCAAATCACTGAACACAGAATCCCTCCTCATCTCCATGTCTGACTTCATATTAATGGGCCTTGACAAAGGCCAATCCTTCCTCTTAATTCTACTGGACCTATCAGCCGCCTTTGATACGGTCAATCATTCCATTCTCACTTCCATTCTGGCTTCTATAGGTATCTCAGGCACCGCTCTCTCATGGTTTAAATCTTTTCACTCCAACAGAGGCTTCAAGGTTAAGATACAGAACAAAGAATCTTCACGAATGGACGCATCCATAGGAGTCCCTCAGGGCTCCTCACTGTCACCTACACTCTTTAACATTTATCTTTTACCTATCTGCCAACTCCTCTCCAACCTTAACCTCAAACATTTTCTCTACGCCGACGACATCCAGATCGTGATACCCATTAAAGAATCTTACACAAAAACATTGGTTCACTGGGAAAACTGTCTCTTCGAAATTAAACATCTCCTGGCTAACCTAAACCTAGTTTTAAACTCCTCTAAAACAGAACTGCTTCTCATCTCCCCAGATAACAATGCCATCTCTAATCCTCCAACTATCCCAACTACTACACAGGTGACAGATCTAGGAGTATTAATTGATAACCGGATGAACCTTAAAGCTTACATCAACAGAACCACCAAGGACTGTTTCCACAAACTCCAAGTTCTGAAAAGAATTAGACCACTCTTCCACACTCAGGACTTCAGAACCATTCTACAAGCTATCATTTTTTCTAAGATCGATTACTGTAACTCTATCCTACTGGGCCTACCTTCCTCCTATACTAGACCCCTCCAGATGTTACAAAACGCTGCGGCAAGATTACTGACAAACTCCAGGAGGAGGGACCATATATCTCCAATCCTAAAAGATCTCCACTGGTTGCCTGTTCACTTTAGAATCCTCTACAAATCTCTTTCCATAATATACAAAACCATCCATCAACACACCCCACTCGACTTACAATTCCCATTCCAAATTTATAACTCCTCCAGACCAACAAGAGACACACTCAGAGGATCTCTTCAAGTGCCCCCAGCCAGATCTACCAAACACATTACCTTGAGAGATCGGGCCTTTTCAACAGCCGGCCCCCTTCTATGGAACTCCATCCCACCGGACCTTAGACAGGAGCCCAGCCTCCCAACCTTCAGGAAGAGACTTAAGACCTGGCTGTTTAAAAAAGCTTTCCCGGACACCGATTAATTCTATTCAGCCAGATTCTACCACTTCCACATGTAAAAATGTTATTACTAATGTAAATACCTATACCTAATGTTATTCTCTCCCTTTTCTTCTCTCCTCCCAGTTCTTTTACCTTGTTATTTGTAACTGCTTCCTTCTACACAAATAGGTTATTGAATTGTTCACTGTACACCCCTGTTATATGTAAACCGGCATGATGTGTTTGCAACATGAATGCCGGTATATAAAAATTTTAAATAAATAAATAAAATAAATAAAGACAGGAAAAAGAGAGCAGGATTAAATGGTCAATTTTCTCAATGGAAAAAGGTAAACAGTTGACTGCCTCAGAAATGTGCACTTGGACTGCTGCTTTTCAATATATTTATAAATGATCTGGAAAGGAATACGACGAGTGAGGTAATCAAATTTGCAGATGATACAAAATTATTCAGAGTAGTTAAATCACAAGCGGATTGTGATAAATTGCAGGAGGACCTTGCAAGACTTGAAGATTGGGCGTCCAAATGGCAGATGAAATTTAATGTGGATAAGTGCAAGGTGATACATATAGGGAAAAATAACCCATTCTGTAGTTACATGATGTTAGGTTCCTTATTAGAGTTACCACCCAGGAAAAAGATTTGTGCATCATTGTGGATAATGCATTGAAATCGTCGGCTCAGTGTGCTGTGGCAGTCAAAAAAGCAAACAGAATGTTAGGAATTATTAGGAAGGGAATGGCGAATAAAACGGTAGATGTCATAATTTATTTTATTTATTTATTTATTTAAAAACTTTTATATACCGGTATTAGTATGCATACATCATACCGGTTTACAATGTAACTTTAAAGGTAGAAATTACAATGAACAGGGAGGGCGAACAAGGAGGAGTATACAAAGAGCAGGAGGTGGAGGAATTAAAGCAATAAATAAAAACTGCAACGGACTATTTACAGGAAATAATGCCTCTGTATTGCTCCATGGGGAGACCGCATCTCAAATACAGTTCTGGTTGCCACATCTCAGAAAAGATATAGTTGCACTAGAGAAGGTACAGAGAAGGGCAACCAAAATGATAAAGGGGATGGAACAGCTCCCTTATGAGGAAAGGCCAAAGAGGTTAGGGCTATTCAGCTTAGAGAAGACACGGCTAAGGGGGAATATAATAGAGGTCTTTAAAATCATGAGAGGACTAGAACGGGTAGATGTGAATTGGTTATTTACTCTTTCAGATAATAGAAGGACTAGGGGTCACTCCATGAAATTAGCAAATAGCACATTTAAAACAAATCAGAGAATAGGGAAGAAGATTATATTGCAGAACTGGCGATCATCCGATGCCCCATCCTTTGGAGCATGGCGGAACTGTTACCACGCCATGATGACCATGGAAAGCATGGCGGCACGGGGTTCCCCGCGAAGACGACGCTTCTTCCTCAGTGTTTGGAATTCTTACCTTCAACGGCTTCCGCATCGTGCCCGGAGTCTGGTCCTGAACGATTGAGGTGCGCAGGATTCCTCCTAGTCGACAGCCCTGATGATCTTGTGTACAAGGACTTCCTGTAACTGTCTGTTCTGTCTGGTGAACGTTCTCCTAGCATGGAGAAGGGGGGGAGGGAGGATTGGGTGGGGTAGGAGGCTGGTGGGAGGGCTTGAGTAAACTGTTGTTGGTAATGTTTCTAGCGGAGAGGGATAAGTAACCGCCCGTCTCCGTGTTGTTGTATGTTTATTTTTGAAAAATCCAATAAAATTGTTTTACAAAAAAAAAAAAAAACAAATCAGAGAAAATTCTTTTTCACTCAATGCACAATTAAGCTCTGGAATTCATTGTCGGAGGATGTGGATGGGGCAGTTAGTGAAGCTGGGTTTAAAAACGGTTTGGATAAGCTCTTGGAGGAGAAGTTCATAAATTGATATTAAACAAGTTGACTTAAGAAATAGCCACTGTTATTACTTGCGTTAGAAGCATGGGATCTATTTAATATTTGGGTACTTGCCAGGTTCTTATGGCCTGGTTTGGCCTCTGTTGGAAACAGGATGCTGGGCTTGGTGGACCCTCAGTCTGACCCAGTGTGGCATGTTCTTATGTTCTTATGGCCTTCTTGGCAGTTTGTGCACTAATTCCAAAAGCAAATAGGCGTTGGAATGGAGTGGGTCCACCTAGGCCCTGGCCCACTAAATTTTAGCCCTCTGTCCCATAAGTTCTTCTCCCACAGTGTGAGGGAGTGAACAGGAAACTCCTTCAACCCACCTTAAGGGACTAGCCACAGCTATCTAGCCCAGTCCTCCTTAAGCAAGGTATTCTGGGTAAAGGGAGGCTCCCCTCACCATCCTATAAGGAGTAAGGGCCCAGAAGGGTTAGAGAGGCCCCGGGGAACAGGCAGGAAGCCAGGGTACCGCCAGGTGACCTATGTTTGATGCTTTTGGAACTGCAAGGAAGCACTGCTGAGGTAAGCAGCCTTTGGAAGTTGTTTATTTCTTCTGTTTTGTAAATAAAATTGAATATAAATGAAACTGCCAGAGTTACCACACATGGAGAAGGTGCCTGTACTCTCGCGCTAATCTGCATGTCTCACAAGACATAAAGTGAACCATGCAATACCGCCGCCGGCAGCTTCCCAGGCATAAAGGAAGCCAGGCTGTAGGCAGGTAAGGCTGGGACTGGCTTAGGGGGATCTGAGCCTGGAGACTTGCTTAGGGGTGGGGGTTTTGAGCTTTGCTTATGGGGCTGGGGGGATGCGTTTTGAACTTGGAGTCTTGGTGGAGTGGTCTGAGCCTGGAGGCTTGCTGGGGAACGGGGGATCTGAAGCTGACTGCTGGCAGGGGAAGGGAGGGATCTGAGGCTGGGGGACAGCGGGTGAAGTGGGGGATCTGAGGCTGCAGGCTGCTAGGGAAGGGGGATCTGAGGCTGACTGGGAAGGGGGGACAGTCTAGCGCTGGCTGGAGAAGAGGAGCGGTCTAGGGCTGGCTGAGAAAGGGGGGAAGCCTGGCGCTGGAGGCTGGCTGTGGGAGGAGATCAGGGCTGGAGCCTGGCTGCCTTGTACAGGGAAAGAGAGGGAGTCAGGATACTGGTACTGGGTAAAGTGATAGCGCTGGATAAAAATACCGATGCTGGGCTGGGGGAAGCAAACTACCACAAGGGTGCAGGGGTAGATGGGAGATGTTGGGGACACCAAGCCCCTGTTGTTCTTGTAGGTGGCAGGGATGAGTGTTATATAACAAAAACACCGTTCCCCCTGTTGTGGATGTGGACGCTTGGACCATGGCAGAGTTGGTGCAACCTGCAGAAAGGAGCCTCACAGGTGCCCAGCGTCGGCAGGCAGAGCCGGCTGGAGCGGAGGCCCGACTGGAACTTCGCCAATAGCAGCCCACGTTCCCCTTAGGTTGAGCCCTCAGGTGCCGGGACCTTAGGTGCATGCCTCGGTGAAGATGATGATCCGTCGCGATGAAAACGTTGCAGGCCAGCACGGAGAAAGAAGCGAGGTCAGAGCGAGCAGAAATCAGGGCAGGCAGGGGTCAGGCATGGTGAAGTTCAGGCTGTGGTCGGAGGCAGCCGGAGTTTAATCACGAGACGGAGAGAAGGCAGTGGTAGGCAGTAGTCAAGGAGCGTCGAGGTCCAGTCTGAAATCAGAGTCAGAGCCGGTCCGAGGTCAAAGCACGAAGTCCAATCCAAGGGGACGGAGAAAGAAGAGGAGGACAGAGGACCAGAGGAACAGAAGATACTGAAGACAGACAAGGGGAGACTGAGTACGAAGACAAGAACTCAAGATGAACCAGATTGCCAAACAGGAACAGGAACGAAATGCAAGAACTGGGACCAGGAACAAGAATCAGGAATAGGACGGCGGTGGCAAAGCACTTCTCGAAGTGAGACGACCTATTGCCAAGGCACTGAAGGGGCATGTGGAGGTTTTACATATGGTCCAAGCAGTGATATAATCAGGAGGCACCCTCAGGCCGTTCCCGACACTGGCCCTTTAAATATGAGGAAATTGGGCGTGCGGGGGCCTTAGGAGCGCTCGGGAAGGCAGCGGTGAAGCAGGCAGGTTGCGCCCGGCGTCTTGCTGTGGCCGTGTCGGGTTGCAGAGGCACGGCAGATGGTCATGTCGCGGAGAGAGAGAGACCAGGCCCAGCATCGGGAGCGCAGGTGAGCGCGGCGGTCTGTGGCTTTGCCGCACGGACCACCAAACGTAACACCCCCCCAATTCTCCATAAGAACAATGTCAAGAACTCAGCAGCTACAACATAACACCTTCCACTCCTCATAAGAATGATGATGGCGATTTAGCATAAGCATAGGTGGCAATGTATTTTTGTTTTTAGTTTTCCAGTGTTGCACTGCATGCAGAGTCTGGCTTCTTGGGGTTCCATTTCAGTTCTGGTCTGCACATTTTTAATTTGTGGTCATTTATTCTGTATTTGGTGAAGATCTTTCTGTGTTCTGTGAGCATGAGAGAGGGGAGTTACTTTGCTAGCATTTAGCAGTCTTGTGCATTGTGTTTACCCAATAGGAGGTGCATTGGTGTTGTAGGGCCCATTTTAATATCTGCAATTATGCCTTTTCATAGGGCCTCATTTTCTAAAGTATCGCAGGCCTGCGATACTTTAGAAGATGAGGGGAGGGGTGCTGAAACGGGGGGCGGGCCTGCACTAGCCGGCAGCGATCGCACCGTCGTGGTGCGATCGCTGCCAGTTTCGCACCCAATAGAGCTACCATAGGAGGTGTAGCTATTGGGAGCGAAATAAGCGGTGAAAAGGCACCTACCTTTTCGCTGTCCGCGGTGTCGGCCCCGGTGATGCCCCGACGACTCCTCTTCTGGGGCCGACTCCGCCCCGACTCTGCCCCCATCCTGGTATCGCACGCGATAAGGGACTTTTCGTGTGCAAAAGGTCCCTTATCGCGTGCGAGCGGCTTGGAAAATGAGGCCCATAGGTAGCGTTATTGCTATTGACGTCCTGTAAATTAGAACTGCTTTGGTATGGTAGGTTTGCCATATATGTCAGTGTTTTTCTCTTTTTTTGGAGTATTTTGTATTATTTCACAATGTGCCTGCTGGTGGGGGAAGTTTGTGCTTCTGTTATTTAGATGGCATCAGAATTTGAATTCTTGTTTGTGTGATCTGGTATTTTGGGAAATATCCTGCTCTCCCACCTTGTTAGAGGGGTGTGAGTGTGAAGGCGGGGCTGTGAATACAGAGTATATATTTACAGGATTCATATAGTCTGTCTTGCACATAAAATGACAAGAACGAGCCTCGCTCTTAAGCCAGGGTAGGCTGGGTCTGACCTCAGCCTCTCAGATTTACTGCTTGTGATCATCTTTTGTGCCTGAATCGTGCCAAACGGCTTCTTCCTGCAGCTCGTACCGTGCAATATTATATACAGGCAACACATCGAGGAGAGCTCGGAATACTTTTTAATCGGGCGCACGGTGCCCAAACAGTGAGACCTGTTTCTGTATCTGCGGGCCACGTTTTCCTGGCCTCTGATTTACATCTCTTGGTCCTTGATGATCTTCTCTCGCTCTCCTTACACGGCACAGGATAGTTCTTAGTGCTGACACCTCTAGTAGTTATGCCTGGGGGGATTTCTTTTTCCCGTTTTCTCCTTTACCACCACGCCTGGTTTTCTAGCATCGAGCATGTTATTGGCTGAGAACGTATGCAGGAAACATTGGCATTAACTGTAAAGGTAAAGCAAGAAACTGGCAATGGGAACTGGGGGAACGGCTTGGTTGCCCCCTCCCCCCCCCCCCCAACAAAAAAACCCGGCATTTCTCTGCCTGTAATTGGGGACCTTCATTTGCATGTTTTATTTTATTTTGCCCCGGGGATTTAGCAGTGAGGGAGATATTGAAGTGATATAACAATGCAGTAGGGAAGTTCACATTTGGAGCTGGGACAAGACTAAGGGTCACACCAAGTAGATAACCCTTGTCCCGTTTTTCAAAACTATAATAGACTTAGTTTTTGGGTACTTGCCAGGTTCTTGTGGCCTGGATTGGCCACTGTTGGAAACAGGATGCTGGGCTTGCTGGACCCTTGGTCTGACCCAGCATGGCATGTTCTTACGCTCTTATGTTCTTCGTGTTTATTATAACGAACAAAAGCGGGAGCTCGGTGGAAACAGGAGCAGCCATTTTCTCCCACGGGCTTTCCTTCCGTTTTTGCTTGTTATAAGAAATACTGATAACATTCCTGGGGGAAAATAAAATAAAAGCTGACACGAAGGTCCCAACCTGTAATGCACCAGCGGGCCTCTTACAGCGTTCCCTACCATAGAAAGTTCTCTGCTCGCACGCACAAAAAGGATGTGATCGGCGTACAGTGTCATATAAGCCACCAAAAAAAAAGCAGTTGATGCCATCCCTACCACCAAAAGTCTTCAAGGAGCCTCATCGGGCTGGTGGAGATTTCCACTGAAAGGGACGTACCTCTTTAGGGATCTGTAAGGGGAAAGAGAACAGAATGGTTAAGGTCTGCATGGCGATCGTACGCAGTCGCCTACAAAGAAATGCCGCAGTCTGACTTGAGAGCGATTCACTTTCTGAGTTTAAAAAAAAAAAAAAAAATCAGACAGTTCTAATAGGTGGATGGGTTCAGGAGAAAACCAAAATCTTTGCAAATTAGGCCTCGGCCCTTAACTGATGTTTAATCCTAGGTGGGGTGTTTTTTTTTCTGAATTTGTTTGATAGCCATCCACTTCCCTACAGAATTTTCAGCTAGAGAAATTCTCTGGGATGTACTATCTGTTAAGACAAGATTTAATCCTTTTATTTTTCTGTATGTTTAAGTACGGATGCTAACATATGCCTTGAAACCTTTTTGAAATGTTTAATAAACCTAAGACCATAGGGATAGCCAGAAAATGTCGCTATCTAACATTAATCAGAATAATTATAACTGCGCAATTCTTATGGGCAAAGTTGGTCTTTATCTGCCTTCATTTACTACTTTACTGTGTTATAGAAAGCCAGAAGGCATTTTATAAGATGGAAACCTTCTGCACAGACCCCCAGCAAGCCTAGCAACCCCATCCAGGAAGCTTCAGAGAGGCAGGACCCTTTCTCTGGGGTGAAAGTGGGACAAGGCTGGAGAGGCTCCAGAATTTACAGGGAGCTGCAGGCAGGTCAAACCCGCCAGCTCCAGGCAACCACAAATTAAACTGGGAAGAAGCCAGGATAATACCGGGGACTCTGCCTAGGAGCTCCCCGACGAGAAGCAGAAGTGAAGCAAAGAGCTCTTACAAGAAAGAATAAAAGATGAGTAATAGGAGTAAAACACTGCATGCTGCTGGGGCCATTTCACTCTATTCCCATTCTTTTTTTTTTGTTTTAACAGTTTTATTGATGCTGAAAGTTGCACAATACAACAACAGGAATAAAGTGTATATACCAAAAATAATTGCATCACAGTTTTTTCTTCCCTTTAAACCCCCCTCCCTCCCTCCCCATATATCTTCCCTTGTGGCTGACCACAGAACAACATATAATACTTATTACATAATACAAAATACAAAACTCGTGCGATCACCACTAGCACGCACAGTGGTTACTTATCAGAGCAATGGTTCAAACATATCTGCTAGAGTATGTATGTGACAGAAAGAAGGTGACGTAACGAAAGTGAGTAGGAGCCAGCACCCGATCCCCTACAACATGAGCCCCAGACCTCTCATCTAGTAAATGAATACAAGCATATCCTATATACGATATCCCTTGTACATAAAAATCCCTCTGTGCTTGAGATAAAGTTGTCCAAGACGCTCTCCACTGCAGGAGTCCAGATACAATAGAAAGATTTTAACTGTTTATGCTTTTCTGCCGTAAGTTTATTCAGGGTGCATACCTGATCTGTTCTATGTTGCACCGCAGCCAGAGTCGCTCCAGAGTTATGCTTCCAGAGCCTCGCGATTTCCAGTCTGGCTGCTATGCAGACTTGAGTGCATAAGCCCACTGCCACCTTAGACTCTCCTTTCACTCTCTTCCCATTCTGCACTGTGTCTGGTACACACGTGGGACTCACCCCATGAAACATGTGGCGTTCACCCTAAGCAACGTGACTGCAAAACAGATTTGCTTATTGAGTATCCTGAGTATTGCAGAGATGGACTTTTACTGGACGAGACAAGGAACCTGTTTCACTTCAGTTAGTCTCCCGTGAGACAGAAGAAAGAATGCATTGTGAACGCATTGCTCAAGTATGTTCATTCCTAATTCACTGGTTTCGAGAGAGAGCAGTGAGAATTTTTCTATCAGGTGATTCTTGCGGTTGCGTGGAGCCTGGAGATTGGCATTCTGGGTTACTGGGGTGTGTTGCATGTTTTCTTTTTTCTGTGTTAAATCAAAGTGCACCAATTCCTAGACAGCAACGCCTCTGTGACAAGAACAGTGAAACGTGCTCTGACATAAGTAAGTCGACTTGTGGCATTTGAAATGAATACTATTAAAAACGTGTCTTGGCATTTTGAATAAATTGGCAGCAAGATTAGTTTAATAACGCCATCATCCGCTTCCTTTATTTTGAGATAAGGAGTGTTGGCCTGTGGCCTGTTCGCATGTCAGTGAGTGTGGGAGAATTCCGAGCTTTCAAGCAAACAGAAACAAAACGGAGCCTTTTTTACTGAAGGGAAAATAACTCCGTAAACGTTTTAACAATTAGGGGTGATTTTTAAAAGAATTGCTCGCGTTAAAAGGCCCATATATGTGAATATCGGGACTGAATGCAAGCAATGATTAATGGGCCGGATTTTAAAAGGATTACGCGCGTACCTTATGCGCATAACCCTTTTAAAACCCCCTTGCGCGCGCCGAGCCTATATTGCATAGGCTTCCGGCGCGCGCAAAGCCCCGGGACGCGTGTAAGTCCCGGGCCTTTCTTGGGGTGGGCGTGTCGGGAGGCGTGACGCGGACGGCGCGTCATCGGGGGGGGCGTGTCGCGGTCGGCACGTCATCCGGGGGCGGTGCCGCGGACATTGGTTTTGGCCCAGGGGCGTTCCCGGGGCGTGGCCGCAGCCTCCGGACCAGTCCCCGGATCCGAACACTGCGCGCGGCAGCCGGCCTGGCGCGCGCAAAGTTATGCCTGCTTCGAGGAGGCATAACTTCTGCGACAGAGGTGGGGGGCGTTAGATAGGGCCGGGGGGGTTAGGTAGGGGAAGGGAGGGGAAGGTGGGGGGAAGCAGAAGGAAAGTTCCCTCCGAGGCCGCTCCGATTTCGGAGCGGCCTCGGAGGGAACGAGCAGCGCGCGCAGGGCTCGGCGCGCGCAAGTTGCAAAAATGTGCACCCCCTTGCGCGCGCCGACCCCGGATTTTATAAGATACGCGCGGCTACGTGCGTATCTTATAAAAATCCAGCGTACTTTTGTTCGCGCCTGGTGCGAGAACAAAAGTACGCGCGCGCGCGCTGTTTCTTAAAATGTACCCCTATGTGCACACATGAGCAGGCCAACGTGTGGAAAACAAAGGGTGGAGTTAGAGCATGTCGGGGCATTCCAGGTGGGGACAACATTTACATGCGTAAATCCGGATTTTAAATCCCACACCTGCAGCACCCGTCAGGCTGTTACCTGCGCTTATTTACTTCTGCTTTTGATGAGGTGTATGTCTGAAGAAAACTCATTTTAGGCCTAAAATGCCTGGGGGGAGGGCTCTGGGTAAACAGCAGGGATTGCAAGCTGATGAACCAGAGGGATCTGGATGACCTGGAGATAGATTGGACCAACTGGTGGACTAAGTGGTCAAAATGGCCTTTTCCTTCACGCACGCATGTTCTAAAATCTGCTTAGCTGTGAGCATTAAAGCCAACAGATTCTTAAGGAAGATAAGTGATTAATGTTTTCTCACGTAACCGCTTAAAAATAGGAGCACACGATCGTGCTTACTCGCACGGATGATTTATATGCGCTCCCGTGCACATACACACTTATGCACACGCGCATTTTAAAGTTACTGTCTAACAGGCACATTTTAAAACGAGCACCCATGCAACCATATACATGCGTATCAGCCTGGGAGCGGAGATACCCTGCAATTTTAAATCACGCAGGCCCTTGTGTGCGTATGCTTTAACATACACCGCCTGCGCACAGGTGTGCACCTAATCTTAAGAGATTGCTCGAGAAAACGTACTTAGCGCATCTTTCCTAGGACTTTTCCGGCTTTTACGCGCGTATGTAGGCAGATTTTAAAACATGCTTACGCAAGGAACAGTTTTTTTCTAATGAATCCACCGGTTTGTCCAATTTATATCGAGGTCTTCAAGACCCATTCTTCATCCTGCAGGCCTCCCCAGTTGACCCAGCCCCCTCATCCTGTCCTGTAAGCCCTAAAACTCTAGTTCTACAGACTTGCTCCTCATCTGGAGCAGCAGTAAAATTACGCGGATAACAAGCTGACACAGCGCCACGATCCCCAGTTTTCAGATACAGAGTTACGCGCATGACTGTTGGACCCGCCCCAGAATACTCATGCTCTGCCTATTCCCCATCCCTCTTCCGCTGTCTTATCTTTGACGTGCGCACGGGTATATATGCGCGAACTTCTCGGCTTTTTGAAATCCATGTTGCTCACTTTTATAATTGACCTCTTAAGTGTGTGGGAATAACGTTGTACGAGTTGTGATTTAGCTAAATACATGAACCTGATTTCCGCAGCAAATTCTGTTTTTCCAAGATTCAAGATGCTGCGTATTTTGTATGGTTCTTTCCACATCCCCTTTGACCTCCCTCCCCTCGTTACATGAGAAGGGGAGAGAGAAAAACGTCTTGCAGAACGCTGAAATTGCTGTACTCTTTTATTTGTGCCTTTGCTGGTAATAATATGGAAGATCTTCATTTGAAGAGAAGGGAAGTTAGTAGGCCTGAGCGATGCTGGAAGAAATCTGGTTGTGTGTCAGATGTTTTGGGTAAATTAGCGAAGACTAGCTAAGTTACAGGAAGCTAATTGTGATGAGAACAGGGGCGGCTGTTTCAGTCAATAAATTCAACAGCCAGTGCCAACAAAGAGCTTTTTAAGATAGTAAATTGTTGGGCCGAATGGCGATGATGATGCTGGTTAATAATGCCTGTTTGTGTGGAGTTTGTTCACATTTTAAGACAAAAATCTTCCTTATTGGAGAAGCAGTTAGGAGATTGTAGACATTGAAGTTAGCAGGTGGAGAGACTCGGCTGAGGTAATTTAACTGGATAAATGGAGTAGCTTTGAAGCGAGTATTAGGGAAGATGAAGCCCTCTGGTAGCCTATAAGATCCATGCCCTCCAGAATTAATAAAATCATTATCCAGAGGATTGGTTGTGTCAGATTATTAATGTCATTAGAGGGGAGTGGTGTTCTCCGAAAGTTTGAAGAAGTCCGTGATTAGATCGCTATTAAAAAAAAAAAATTGCAGCTGAATCCTGCTCGCCGTGAGAATTATTACACCAATTGCCAACCTACCGTTTCTCTCAAAGATTATTGAGAAGGTGGTAGCAAGTCACATCTCAAATTTTGTGGAGAATTCTGGTAGTCTGGCATGCATCCAGGCAAGATTTAGACCATGTCATAATACAGAGGCTCTTTTACTTTTCTCTTACTGATGACGTTTTGCGATTTTTAGATGGAGAGAAATCAGCACTGCTGATTCAGTTGGCTCTCTCCAGTACATTTGATATGGCGGATCACGTTCTGCTCGCCGTGAGAATTATTACACCAATTGCCAACTTACCGTTTCTCTCAAAGATTATTGAGAAGGTGGTAGCAAGTCGCATCTCAAATTTTGTGGAGAATTCTGGTAGTCTGGCATGCATCCAGGCAAGATTTAGACCATGTCATAATACAGAGGCTCTTTTACTTTTCTCTTACTGATGACGTTTTGCGATTTTTAGATGGAGAGAAATCAGCACTGCTGATTCAGTTGGCTCTCTCTAGTACATTTGATATGGCGGATCACGTTCTGCTGACAGATAGATGTCAGCAAGCAGGCCTAGGGGGAAGGTTATTGATTGGATTACTTTTTTTTTTTTTTGAGTGATAGGACCCAGCTGATCCAGAATGGGGGAGTCCCGACAAAACCAGAGAGGTTAGATTTGCAAACCATTTGCAAACAATGGAGGCAGAGATGCAAATCTTTATCATGCATATTCATCATAGATATCTTGAAAACCTGGTCTGTTTGCAGCACCTGAGGACTTGAGTTCGCCATCCCTGGGCTAATAGTTGTCATGGAATTGCGATTTGATTTGAATCGATGCAAAATTACAATTTTTGTAGTCTTCATCGTCTGTGACGACTTCAGCTCGCTCAGAAGAAGGGCGATGCGCCTTTGTTTTGTGCTTTTTCCAGCTTATCTAACTTGTCCTTGGTTGTAAGATAATAGATTCTGAGAAGCTGGGAGGTTATTTAGTAAATAAATGATAGCTACTGGAATCAGTTAGTTACAGAAAGAAAAAAGCAAGGCTGAGTGAAGGAATTTTCTTTTCAATTAAGCTGTAAGAAATTTTGTAGAAAGGAGTATGTCAAAGGTCATTAATTACAGAGCTGGTTAGCAAGTAAGGAGGCAAAAAACTAAAATTGTTTTATTGGTAGGGAGAGGTAATAAGTACATATATAATGTTAATAGCCAAATTCTGACTGAATTAGGTCAGAATCCATGAAGAAGTGATGCATTTTATCTGCATTAAGTTTATAGGTAGGTGCTAGGCCATTTATGATTTTATTCCCCATCTGAATATTTCTTAGTGCTGTGCAACTGAGAAGTTTTTGTTTGTTATTTCATTTTTGTATCTTTTTTTTTTTTGTTTGTCCTGTGTTTTTTTATTTTAACACATGTTAAATGGTTTTAGCATGGGTACTTGTGCGCATTAGACTGCGACCTAAACTTGAGAGAGTATTTGTGCAGGTACTTGTACGCGTATGACCATGGCCTTTAAGAGCACATATTTGCGCATATACTTGTGTGTGTACAACTGTGACCTAGTCTTGAGCGCGTATTTGTGCACATCCTGGAGGGTTGAGCGCACACCCAGGTGGCATTTGTGTGCACACAGGAGGCCACCTAGAGCTGAAGTTCAGAAGAGCTAGGTGCCGGAGACAAACAGGTCCAAGCACCTTGCTATCTGTGAGGCTTGCCGTCTGATAGCAATGCATTCCTCACTCTTTCTCAAAGTGATTTGACCACTACAGCTTTGCCCATGTTGGGACATCTCTTCGGCCTATGGTGTCTCTGGAGTGGAGTGGGAAGCAAGACAACGGTCAGTTCTCCTCCCTTGTTCCTGAGGGCAGAAGCTTCCCCAAGAGAGAGAGGTTGGAGAGAGCAAGTTTTGGCCTATGGGCTCTGGTATAGATCCATTCTCCTTCTTCTGGAATGTTTCCAGAGCCTGCAGACCTTTCTGCAGGGGTGCCCAGCAAAGGCAAAGCAACCTACGTAGGGATCGCATGCTCAGGCCTCCCATTTATCAATTACGGCAGGTAAATGCCACAGGAAGGCTGTCCCTGGTAATGTTCAAGGGGATGTGGATCATGAGACATCGAAGGATTCCAATGGGGAATTGGCTTTCTCACTACTAGAAGAGGGAGAAATTGCATATGATTGACAGCTGCTTCAAACTCTGCACAGATTTTTTCTTTTTTCACAGAGATGTCTTGCTGAGTTTGTTGGCTCAGACCCTGAACACGCTCGGCATGGCCCACGTCTGTTGGCTCAGACCTTGAACATGATTAGTGTGCCCGGAGGTCAATTTTAAGTTAAGAATCGTGTATCTTTTACCCCTGTATCCAATTCAAGAGATATTGGATTTAAAGAAGGTAGATCTCTGAGATCCTTCATAGCAGCGGTACGCAAGGGAGGCTTCTTGGCAACTCTCGCCTTGATAGAGGCGTATCTGCACATAGCCATCAGGCCAGAGCACCAGAAATTCCTGAGGTTCATGGTTCTAAGGGAACATTTTCAGTTTACAGCCCTTCCCTTTGGCAATGATTCCACGTACCTTCACCAAAATGATGGTGGTGGGGGCGGCTGCATTGCAAAAGGTGTATCTGAATCTGGATGACTGGCTCATTCATGCAAAATCAGATGACCTCTGTTGACAATCAGTACAAAAGGTATGGATGGGTGGTGAACCTAGTCAATGAGCCATTTAGTCCTCTTACAAACGCTGGAGTATCTGGGAACTCAGTTTGACACACTGGCGGAGAGAGTTTCTCATGGAGCGAATTTACTGAAATTGCAAATTCAGATTAGGCTTCTGCTAGAGCTTTCGGTGCCCAGGGTCTGGGACTATTTATAGGTCCTGGGTTCTATGGCATCGACATTGGAATTAATGCATTGGGCGTTCACACATATGCAACCTCTGCAGGGGGCTCTTCTCTCCTGCTGGAATCCGTTACTGGAAGAGTTTCATCTTCCTCTTCCATTAGGGGGGGAAGCCAGGGACAGTCTTTCATGGTGGCTTACTCGCACCAATCTCGAGTGTGGTGTGTAAATGGAGATTCCGAATTGGATAATAGTCACCACCGATGCAAGCCTCTCCAAATGGAGGGTGGTATGGCAAGATCAGTCGGCACAGGGCCAGTGGTTGAAACAGGAGGCCTCATAGCTTATCAATTGGTTAGAGACAAGAACAGTGCATTTCGCGTTGCTTGCCTGTCTGCCAAGGTTATGCAGCCATCCAATATGAATCCTGTCAGACAATGTGACGACGGTGGACTGCATCAACCGTCAAGGCGGAACCAAGAATCAGGCAGTGGCTCAAGAGGCCTGGGAGTTGATTCTCTGGGCAGAGCAGCAGTTGGAGCGGTTGGCAGCGTCTCAGGTTGCTGGATTGAACAACATTCAGGTGGATTTTATCAGTCGGAGAAAGTTAGGCCCTGGGGATTGTAAGCTGTCGGAGGCAGCGATGTGCTCATTCACGGAAGATGGGGGTATCCTGACCAAAGAGAACACCAAAGCGTCGCAGTTTTACAGCTGCTGAACCGAACACAGTATAAAGGAATCAGAGCTCTGGTGCTGCTGAGGCAAGGGATTCTTCTTTGTCTTCCCTCCCATGGCCTCTGGTGGACAAGGGATTACAGCAGATAGAGAAACATCCGGACAATGTGATTCTGGTAGCTACAGAGTGGCCTCATTGACCATGCTTCCCAGATCTGATCAACATGGCCATAGACGGGCCCCTGAGGTTTGGATATAGGTTGACTCTTTTCCACCAGGGCTCAATATTTTTGGATTAGGCGGCTCACTTATCTCACAGCTTTGCTTCTGAGAGGCGACGTTTGAGATGGAGGGGATATTCTGAAGCAGTTATTTTCACCTTTTTGCAGGCTAGGCGACCTTCTACATCCTTGATGTATGTGCGAATTTGGAGGATCTTCGAATCCTGGTCTGCTGTTGACAGAGTGCAGTTTCAGTCTTTTCAGGATATGGTGTTGCATATTTTGGCTTTTCTAAAGAAAGGTTCTGGTCAAGGGACTGGCCTTTAACTTTCTGAGAATCCAGATAGCGACATTGGGTTGACTCCGGGGTAAGATGGAAGGGTCCATATATACAGTTCCTTTCAGGAGCTAAGAACTTGTGTTCTTAGGCGTGGAACATTTGTTCACCTTGGAATCTGGAGCTGATGACATCATCTCAGGGGGACACCCCTGAGGTTCGCGCCAACGCCGGTACATCAGTCGGGCCTGATCGCTGGAAGAATTAATATCCTTAGCCACTCGGAGTGACTGGCGGCTCCGAGACAAGGTAAAGGAATCCCGGCCTAAGGTGTTACCTGTGTTGAAGCAAACCAGTGCTCCTGCACTACAATGGGGTACAGCACCTCCTGCTATAGAGAAGAAGGAACCAAAGGAACCTGGTCACGGACACTTGACTTTTAAAGGGAGAAGATATAGGAGGAAGAACGGCCTGTGCATGTACTGCGCCATGATGTTTCTGCTTGCCTTATTCGTCCGGGAAATGGACAAGCCTGAGTCCCGCGGGAGGACTGTTCTTGGGCTATACAGCAATATCTCCTCCACTCTCTCATCCAGTCTCAGTGAACCCTGAACCAGTGATGGTTCAAACCTCTGCCCTGAAGGACAACTCCAATCTCAGATGTTTTGTGGAATACCTGAGGAGTCCATTTGGTAAATATGAAGATCCACTATTGTATCACAATCTGAAGTGGGCCTTGGATGATTCTTTTCACCACCACTTCTTTTGAGGATCTTATCAACATCACCAGCAGTTCTCTATTACCTGCTGTCTTACATAGCGGTTGCTATGTGCGCCATAGCTAGGTGATGCTCTACATGTTTAATGTCTTCCTGGATTACCAAACTGAGATATTCACCACGTTCTATCCACTCGGAAGTCATGCTGAAGTACTTCAGCACTGTTGATTCCAAAGAGGAAAAGGATATCTCTCATTACCAGCCTGACTTTCTACTGGTGCCATCATCAGTTCTAAAGAAGAAGACATCTCTAGCTACCAGCGTTCACATTGGTTTATTCGGAAGTCGTGCCCGCAAGCCTATGGCACTGTTTGATTCCGAAGAAGAAGATATCTCTGTCTATCGACTTAACGTTTGGTTGCTTGGAGGTCGTGCTGGAGGTTTACCGCACTGCTGATTCCGAATATGAAGATATCCCCATCCATTGGCCTATTGCTTTGCTGGTATTGCTGTCATCTCTCTTCCAGCATCCTGCGGAAGAGCAACTTAGAAGTGGATTATGGACCAGTATCTACATCACCACTTCCACTGAAACCTCAGTGATGTCCACGGCAGCCCATCTCATTGCTGCTGACTTCATTATTCATTCTGCGAGATTCTTCAAATCTCATCATCATCTACCTGTCATCGTGTTTATACGAACTTAAATTCAAGAATTTGAGGCCTTGGATGTTTGAACAGAGACTGAAACTTTGTTTGCCTGAAAAGGCTTTGACCCCAAAACCATCTTTGGGAGCCTCAGACCTATTGGATAAGAGATGCTCATCAGTTCCACCTCGTGCATCTCTGGTACTTAAACTGGTACCTGAAGAGGAGACCGCCCTTTCAAGGGGGGTACTGATGCGTTCGTGCCTATTTTCGCCCTTGCTCCACCCTCCCTACCTTTGTGGCGACTCCCTTCAGCTCAGACGGACAGATGCAGCCGCGGCTTCTCCCCGCCTCTTGGTCCTGGTATCCCCGGGCTGGCTTGACGCTGCGGATCCGCCATGTTCCTGATGATGTAAGGGCGCATGCGCGCGCTCCAGACTTTGTACCAGCAAGGGTGCGAACCTCGGGGGCACCCCCCCGAAATGACGTCATCCGTTTTCAATTTAAAAGGTCTTTGTTTGCTAACTACAAGCGAGTTAGCAAGGAATTCCAACGGGACTTGCTTCGGCAGTCCATGCTACTTGAAACTACATTCCGAGTCAGCAAGGGGAATTCTTCTCCACTGCTCGGCCTTTTCAAACTTACCAGGAGTACCCGCTCCTCGGGGGCTCTGCTCTCTCTATTCTTGATTTCAGATTGTTGGACGGGATCCAATACTCGCTCCTCGAGGGCCTATGTTCCCGAAGACTCAGAAGACTCCTATTGCCTGGAGGCGATCGCAGACATGAACACAGTGAATCCTATTACAGACAGGAACCGGTACTCGCTCCACGAGGGCCATTGTTCCTAATCTCTAAGGCTCCCTTCAGTCTAAGACGTTATCGCAGGTACGGAGATCGTGAGTTACCATTGCAGATTGCATACAGGAATCGGTACTTGCTCCAAGAGGGCCTATGTTCCTAATTTCTTTCTCATACTCTCTTCTTCCTCAGAAGATATTGCATACCTATATTTTATGGATTACTATTACAGATTAACAAATAGGAACCGGTACTCGCTCCACGAGGGCCTATGTTCCTAAATCTCTTTTAGCCTCTCTTCTATTACAGAAGCTATCCCATACACAGTTATTGTGAGTTCTATTTCAGACTGCCTATAGAAACCAGTACTCGCCTGCGGCTCCTGTTCCTGTATACTGAAGACTCTCTGTTGCATAAAGAAGACACTACAGAGATCTACAATTGTGAGTGTATCATCTACCACTGGTTATGCCCAGCATACCCTGTCTACTCACTATCTATAGTCTCTCCTTACAGCTCAGCAATTCAAAGATCGTTGTTCCAGTATCAGAGGGACTTCAGCCCTGCCTGGCATATCAACTCACTACTGCCAACTCTGGTGGTTCTACTTCCAGTCTAATAAAGAACTATCTGTGTTTGTCTCAATACTCCAGCCTAGCCGGTGGTCCCTCTCAGGATCTCCACTTGAAGGAGCTGTCATCTGCCATCCACCCAGGGATTCACTACTTCTACTAAGAGTTACTTCCTACACTAATAGAGCGGTATTATCATCTGCCACTCTGTGGGAGCCAACCCACATCAGACCATTACTTCTCTCTCTCTGCGGAAGCTGATCCATATCAGATAGCTATCTTCCAGTGGGAATCATACAAGTTGCTGGTTCATCTTTCTACAGGAACAAAGCATAACATTTGCTACTCTTTCCCTCTGAAGAGCAGAGCACTAACAGATTGCTACTCCTTAGCAAGATCCGTAACAGAGTGCTAACTCCGCTTCCCCTGGCAGGGTGATCGCTAACAGTTTGTTAACTCCTCCTTCAACGGGAGTATCCAGCAGCCAGATTCATAACAGATTGCTAAACTCCTCCCCTCTGGGGGAGCAGATCTATAACACATACTCAGCGAATTGTCTTCCAATTCAAGATCCACCTGTCATCTATGCAGAAGATGACTTGAGATCTACATTAAGAGATACTGGATGTTCGTAAAAGAGGCAAGATTTTGTATATCTTCTAAACTTTAGCGATTGCAGAGGAATTGAGCTTCCCTGCTAATTACTCGAGGGCAGCTCAGGCAAAGAGGGGGAGTGACTGGACCACTAGTATCACCCCAGCAGACAAGCAGGTCACCGGGAAGGGATTCCTAGTCTGATGCAAGCCCCCATTAGGATCCCATAAGAGCAAGGAGACAGAACTATCTCCCTGAAAACAGAAGTCTTGAATTCCTTTTTTTTTTTTTTTTTTTTTTTTAATATAGAATTAAAGTGATACTTGCTTGATCTGGAAAAGACAAGGAGAAAAAGAAGGAAAAATCTCACAGGGAGAAACAAATTGAGAAAAGGAAGGGAGCCGCAGGTTCAGCTGCCTGCATCTGCTGGAGTCAGAGAAATACTGAAGGGATGCAGGGTAGGCTCTGTCCTGATATAGGATACCCTTTCAGTTTTTCTCTGTCTCCATCTGCTGGACGGCAGGCTCAACCCACTGTCTGGACTGATCCGGGTACATACAGGGAAATGTGTTATAGTGTGTAGCACCCTTAACAAGTACAGTTTTTTTTATAGTGCACGGAACTCCCTCTATATAGTGTGATATAGTGCATCACACGCTCACCCTGTACAGTGTGTAGCCAATGCTGAGCAGGTCGTCTCCGGTCCTCCTCCGCCTCCTGCGGTTCTTTTGCATCAGGCCCACTACAACGGTGCAGCAGGGCTCCTGTTCGCTTCCCTCGTGATCATGATCCGGCTCATTTAGCACAATTTTAAACTGGGGGTTGGTCCAGAATGTCGCTAAAAGAAAGTGTTAGTGTTAGTGTCAGAGCTACATCACTCCTCACATTGCCTGTTCCGACCTCTTTCCTTCCCTCCGCCTACCCCCGTCTCCTCCAGACCAGGTGGAGGGCTGGATGGATCCCCTTCACCATCCTTTAATCTCGCCACAAGCATATGTAGGGCTATCGCTGCCTCATTCAAAGTAAAGTACCAGCTAGATGGCAACCCCCTCAAAATATCCACACTTCTGTTTCTGAGCTCTGCTGTTTCCTTTTTATTTATTTATTTATTTATTTAAAACTTTTCTATACTGACGTTCATGGGAATAACACATCGGTTTACATTGAACAGGGGTAACCATTAACTTTGGAGAAATAGAAATTACATGTAACGTAAGGGAGCTAAACCAAGAAAGTATGGTAACAAATAGAAAGTTTAACAACTGTTTAAGGTTATCTAACCATTATTTACAGTATGTACAATATAAAATTTCATAGGGCAATTACATGAATGAGGTAGTTGCAAGGTTAGAGTGTTAAGGAGGAATTGGAAGGAGGATAAAGGTTACAGGGGTAGCGAGTTTAGCAAGTAGGGATAGAGGCTACTGGGGTAGCAAATTAACAGGCCGATTCAGTAAAGTCCGCGGGAGAGAGGATGAATGGCCCCTCGCCAGTGCGCGTGATGTAGTATTCAAATTAGGTTGTGCGGTAGAAACGGGGAAAAGGAGGTGCTAGGGACACTAGCGCGTCCCTAGCACCTCCTTTTTGACCTGGAGCGGCGGCTGTCAGCGGGTTTGACAGCCGACACTCAATTTTGCTGGCATTAGTTCTCGAGCCCTCTGACAGCCACGGGCTCGGAAACCGGACGCCGGCAAAACTGAGCATCCGGTTTTCGGCCCGACAGCCGCCGGCCCAATTTAAATTTTTCTTTCTTTTTTTTTTTTTTGTATTTTTTACAACCTTCAGGACCTCCGACTTAATATCGCCATGATATTAAGTCGGAGGGTGCACAGAAAAGCAGTTTTTACTGCTTTTCTGTGCACTTTCCCAGTGCCGGAAGAAATTAGCACCTACCTTTGGGTCCGCGCTAATTTCTGAAAGTAAAATGTGCGGCTTGGCTGCACATTTTACTTTCTGTATCCTGCGCGCATAGGGGTAGATTTTCAGAGCCCTGCTCGCCTAAATCCGCCCAAAACCGGGCGGATTTAGGCGAGCAGGGCCCTGCGCGCCGGGAAGCCTATTTTACATAGGCCTCCCGGCGCGCGCAGAGCCCCGGGACTCGCGTAAGTCCCGGGGTTCTCGGAGGGGGGCGTGTCGGGGGCGTGTCGGGGGGCGGGCCCGGTCGTTGCGGCGTTCCGGGGGCGTGGCCGCGCCCTCCGTACCCGCCCCCAGGTCGCGGCCCGGCGCGCAGCAGGCCCGCTGGCGCGCGGGGATTTACGTCTCCCTCCGGGAGGCGTAAATCCCCCGACAAAGGTAAGGGGGGGGTGTAGACAGGGCCGGGTGGGTGGGTTAGGTAGGGGAAGGGAGGGTAAGGTGAGGGGAGGGCAAAGGAAAGTTCCCTCCGAGGCCGCTCCGATTTCGGAGCGGCCTTGGAGGGAACAGGGGGAGGCAGCGCGGCTCGGCGCGCGCAGGCTATACAAAATCGATAGCCTTGCGCGCGCCGATCCAGGATTTTAGTGGATACGCGCGGCTCCGCGCGTATCTACTAAAATCCAGCGTACTTTTGCTTGAGTCTGATGCGCAAGCAAAAGTAGGCTGATCGCGCTTCTTTTAAAATCTACCCCACTCCTAATAGGGCCATCAACATGCATTTACATGTTGAGGGTGCTATTAGGTGCCGGGGGTTGGACGCGTGTTTTCCTCCCCTTACTGAATAAGGGGTAAGGGAAAACGCGCGTCCAAGAGCAGGCTAACAGTGCGCTCCGTTGGAGCGCACTGTACTGTATCGGCCTGTAAGTGGGTAAGGGGGAGGGAAGATAATGAGGCTCTTACTTGAAGTGAGGCAGCTTAAGTTTGAGGGGGCTGGGGAAAGCAACTTGGAGGATCGGTGGGGGAGAACTGTGACACAGGAGCGGCGAGGTTAAGTAAAGGCTTGAGAGAAGAGCTATGTTTTTTAAGATTCTTTTTTAAAGGTTTTGGTGCAGTGTTCTTGGCGCAAGTATGGGGGCATTGAATTCCATATGGTTGATCCAGCGATGGACAGGGCCCGTTCTTTCGTGGCAATGTGATGGGTGAGATTTGGGGGAGGAATGTAGAGAGTTTCTTTATAAGCAGTTCTCGTAGGTCTGTTCGATGAGTGATAGTGTAGGGAGTTGTCCAGCCATTGGATTTTGTGGTTAGGTAGGGTTTTGTGGACAATGGTAAGACTCTTGTGAAGGTTTCTAGAGCGTATTGTGAGCCAGTGGAGGTCCATGAGTATGGGGGTAATGTGATCTCTTCTGCGGGTATTGGTGAGGATTCTAGCCGCCGCGTTTTGGAGCATTTGGAGCGGTTTGATTGAGGTAGCGGGAAGGCCTAGGAGGAGGGAGTTGCAGTAGTCGATTTTGTTGAAAAGTAAGGCTTGGAGGACCGTGCGAAAGTCATAGGGGTGGAGAAGGGGTCTTAATTTTTTTAGTATGTGGAGTTTGTGGAAACAGTCTTTTGTGGTGGAGTTAATGAATTTTTTTAGGTTCAGATGGTTGTCTAGAGTGACTCCTAGGTTTCTGACCAATTGGACCTTAGTTACAGGTGAATCAGGTTGAGGACAGTTGTGGTGGTCTGGTGAGATGAAGCGGAGTTCTGTTTTTGTAGTGTCGAGGGCAAGGTTGAGGTTAGTGAGGAGGTGGGTCTTGTTTGTGAGCTCCATTTTTGTTTTATTGCAATATATTTCCTTCCTTATGGGTTTAACATATGTTTTTGGAATAGAATGCATGCACCTCGTATGCTCACATCCCCTGTTTTTAAAAAGATCTCTTTTGCTGAGTCCCCTCTGTCCTTCTGCTCTGGCTGTAGCAGGGTGCCTTTTGCATGAGGGCGCCAAAGAGATTCAGCAGCAGCAGTAGCAGATTTATTCAGAATAGTGGGAGCAGACTGAGCTTCCAAGAATGCTTAAACATTGAGAAGTTGATATTCAGCCACTATCCGACTGAGCAAGTTATCAGGTAAACCTATCCTGCTGACTCGTGTGGGATCTTCAGCAGTGCAGCTATGTTGCTGAATATACATGGATAACTAAGAGTTAGCTAAATAAATTTAATAACTTTAGACCTGCTCATTAGTAGGTCTAGCTTATCCAGTTAACTTAACTGCATGGCGGCTGAATATCACCATAGGAGCCAGCTCTGTGGGTGTTGTGGGTGCTTGAGCACACCCACTATTGTCTCCTCTACTCCCCTGGATCAGAAAGTGAGAGCCCCATGCTGCAGGGATGTGGGGGAAGGCGGCAAAGAAGTGATTCTGTCTCCTAGCTACTGTCCCCGCCTCTCCCTGCAGCCCATTGGCTGTGGAATGTCTGACCAATGGGCTTTGTGGAGGGCAGGCACTGCACTTCTGTCTCCCAGACATTGTTTCCACCTTCCCCTGCAGCCTATTGGTTGACTATTGAATGTCTGACCAATGGAGGACCAGGGAGGACCAGCAGTCTAGGACAGTCAGATTGTCTAAAGGGCAGTGGAGCTGGGGAGGACTGCTGATAGAAGGGCTAGAAAGGAAGATAGGGACCGAAGAGCTGTAGGGTGAGAGAGGTGCTGAGAGAACTGCTGGGAGTTGGTTGTGAAAAGGGATGCTGGCTGGGAGAGGAACTGAAAGAAGGAAATGTGGCTGGGAGAGGAAGAGGGGAGGAGTTGTGGGAAAGGAGTAGGCACAGGCTGTGAGGGTGAGAGAGAGCTGGGAGAATAGTAGAGAAGACTGACAAAGAGGGGACATGGGCTCTGAGAAGGGGGCCACTATCTGAGAGAAGGGAAAAGGAGAAACAAGCTAGGAGAGAGGGCATGGGTTGTGATTAAAAGAGGAGCAGGGATGAGTGGTTAGGTGAAGGAAACTTTAAAAGGAAGAGAGAGGTGAAGAGGACTGGGAAAGGAGCTGTGTGGTTGGGGAACTGATAAGGGAGGTAAACCAAGAGAAAGTTTGTGAGAAGAGAGAGGATCTGATGGAGAGAAGATGTGAGGAGAGAGATGGAAGTGGCAGGAGGGGGTGAGCCCAGGAGGAGGTGAGAGAAGATGAGCTGTGGAGAGATAGGTGATGGATAGAAACAGTTATACATATGGAGGAAAAATATAAAATGATAAAGAAATGACAGGAAAACTAGAAAATAAGCTTCCTCTGCATTCTGGCAGGCCAATCCCCAACCAGTGCGTTATGCATCTCTGCCAGCAGATGAAGATGGAGCAAAAGCTGATGTCACTGATAAATAGTCCATCAGCCCGCCAGTATTCTCTATCTCCAGCAGATGGTGGACATGCTTTTCCCTACTGGGGATTTCCTGTGAAATAAAAAAGAAGAAAAGAAGACGAGACGGTTATATAGCACATCTTGCCTCATGAGGTGATACCTTTCAGTCCCTCCCTCAGTAGAAAGCCTTGAGTCCGGTACCCTTGGGTGGTGTGGACTTAAAAAAACCAAAACAGTTGCAGGCCGAGAGAGGCTCGGCGAATAAGGCTTTCGCCCTCTCCCCCCCATAACCAGGACCTGTTCCTGCTCTCAGCCAGGGAGGGCTGAGAGCCGATAAAAGATTTTACTTCATATAAAAAAAAAGGAGAGAGAAAGAAAATCTTTTAATTAGGAGTTTTTCCTTCTGGGTCTGTTTCCTTGGTGTTCAACCTTCCTGCCCACGTCTCTGGGGAGTTCTGTGAGGTGTGGAAGCAGTTCAGGCATGGCAGGTTGAGCAGCCTTTTGGCTAGGCCCCACTCGGGCTTTTTGGCGTGTGGTAGGCTGTGATGTTTATCTGAGTGTTTTTTAGTGTTTGTTGTCGACATGCATCTGTGCGCCTCATTGTGTGTCCACCTCCGTGTCTCCTTTTGGGCACGTGTGTATGTCTGAGTGGTTCTTTTGAATGCACATTCTATGCGATCAGATTGGACGTCCTTTCTGGACGCACATTTTGTAAGCCTAGCTTGGGTGAGCATGGTAAACGCGTGTACCTGGACGCATGTATTTTTATGCGCCTAGTTTTTACACACAAGTATCTGGATGCACATTCTGTCTGAGTGCATTACAACCATGGCGCTGGCGGCAAAGAAGCCTAAGTGCTTATCTATTTGTGCTGCATGCCACATCAGGGTGATACAGCCGGAGCTTTCTACAAGCCTGTGTCAGCGCTGCCTGGGATTTGCCTCTTGATTTTGCTGACTATGGTCCATCTCCTCGGTCTGAGGGACAGAGGGCGACACGACATGGGTGTTCCCTCCTTTGGATGATCCACTGGCCAAGTCTTCAGCGGAGACTTGCTCTCAGGATGTCAGGTTCAGGCCTATGGGGCCTGGAATTAAGCCATTCTCCTTTTTCTGGGTGGAATTCTGCCAGGGA
The DNA here is from genome assembly GCF_901001135.1 of Rhinatrema bivittatum. Lineage (NCBI taxonomy): Eukaryota > Metazoa > Chordata > Amphibia > Gymnophiona > Rhinatrematidae > Rhinatrema > Rhinatrema bivittatum. The sequence continues at coordinate 35,883,465 of NC_042617.1, read as the reverse complement.
TTACAGACATTTCTAGAGGGACAGTCGTCTGAGTTGACAATGCCTACTAGTTTAGGTCTGTGCACTCAGAGTTATCCGGTGCCTGCCACCACAGTCCAGCACTGTGGCGCAGCGCAGCCTGATAAGGTTCGAATGCATGTGGATCAAGATAACACTGATGATGATGGCAGTGGCTGTCTTGTTGAGGAAGGGAAGACTCCCCCCAGATTTGGAGCCACACAGAACTCTCCTCCATTTCTTTCATACAGATGAGTTGCCGAGCTTGATCTGTCAGACTTTGAAGACCCTCAGAGTGGCTGGGGGTGACGCCTCGGGAGTGCAGAAGAAGGACCCCATTTTGGTCATTCTATGCAAGGCTTACTGGCTTTTTATCCTCCTGGATGTGATTCAAGAATTGATTGATCTAGAATGGAGTGCACCAGAGGCATCCTTTAAAAGGGAGGGGCGCGACTTGGCGGGTTTATACTCCTTGGATCCGCAGGCCAGAGATCAGTTGTGTTTCCCTAAGGTGGATGCTTTGGTGTGTTCGGTCACAAAACGATCCACCTTCCCGGTAGAGGGAGGAACAGCTCTTAACAATACTCAGGTTAGGAGAATCTAAAGCAAGTCTTTCAGGCAGTGGCGATGAATTTGAAAATTGCTTCTGTTTGTGCCCTGGTAGCTCGAGCTACTTTGCTTCTTTCTCAAGAATCTGGCAGAACCGCTTCCGATAGCGAACCTATGGTAAAACGGGGGCTGCCTTCTTAGCGATGCAGGCTGTGACCTGGTTCACACAGCCACCAGAATGGTTGCTTCTGTTATAGTGGCCAGGTGACAGCTGTGGCTGTACAACTGGTCGGCAGATACTATTTCAAAGTCCAGTCTTACCAAGGTGTCCTTCAAGGGTTTGCTTTTTTTTGGCAGTGAGTTGGAGAAAATGGCAAATAAATGGGGGGAAACCCAGGTCCCTCGCTTGCCAGAAGACAAGAAGCCAGTTTCCCAGACTTTTCAGACGAGTGGCTGCTCTCGAGACTACTGGTGTTTTTGGCCTTTTAGGGAAAGTTCTTCCGAGAGATTCTGTCCCTTCTGAAGATCTTAGTCCTTTCACCCCCGAAGGCCTTGTGGGATTCAGAAGTGAATCCCCCGGTCTTCTCAACGAAGATTTGCGGGCTCAACTGTTGGTGCAGGAGATAGGTGGGCACCTATGTCGTTTTTAACACAAGTGGTTCCAGATTACTTCGGATCAATGGGTCCTCAAAGTGGTTCAGGACGGATTTGCTCTAGAATTTCTTTGCATTTCTCCAGATGGGTTTATATCTCCATGCAATTCCCCTCAGAAGAGGGTAGCAGTGGAAATTATATTGCAAAGGATGTTGGACCTGAAAGCCGTGATTCCTGTTCCCGAATTGCAGCAAAATACGGGCTGTTATTCCATTTATTTTGTCGTGCCCAAGAAGGAAGATTCTTTTGAACCCATACTGGATCTCAAGGGAGTCAATCGCTATTTGCGAGTCACTCTTTTCAGGATGGAAATGGTGTTCTTTGTCATAATGGTAGTACAAGCAGGGGAATACCTCACATCTCTGGATCTCACTGATGCATATCTGCATATTCCCATTCGCTGGGAACATCAACTGTTCATTTGGTTTATCAATCTGAACCATCATTACCAGTTTCAGGCCTTGCCTTTTGGGCTGGCCACTGCCCCCGGGACCTTTTCCAAGGTCATGGTGGTAGTAGTAGCGGCCTTATGCAAAGGCAGCATTCTGGTTCATTTCTATCTGAATGACTGGTTGATTTGAGCCAAGAGCGTAGAAGAGAGTTTTTGGGCTTCTCGCAAGGTAGTTTCATTACTACAGGAGCTAGGCTGGGTGGTGAATCTAGCCAAGAGCAATTTGCAGCCGGCTTAGACTCTGGAGTATCTTGGAGTTTGCTTCAATATAATGCAGGGCAGAGTATTTCTGCCAGAGACTCGAATCCAAACGTTGATGGCTCGAGTTTGAACCCTGATGAACACTATTCACCTGATCATGTGGTCTTATCTACAGGTCCTGAGGTTGATGGCTGCCACATTGGAAATAGTTCCTTGGGCAAGGGCACATATGTGACCTCTTCAATGCGCATTGCTTTCCCAATGAAACCCACAGTCACAGGACTATGCAGGGAGGCTGCTCCTACCATTGGAGGTGAGGTCTCAGTTGCACTGGTGGTTACAGGTGGATCATCTCAGGAAGGAAATTTCCCTGGAATTTCCGGATTGGTTGGTACTCACTAAAGATGTGAGCCTTCTGGGCTGGGTGGCTCACTGGAATTAATGGTGCAAGGTTGCTGGAATGCAGAGAAGCAGCGGTGGAACATCAACTGATTGGAAGCACAGGCAGTTCGGTTAGTGTGCTTGAAGTTCACTGAGCATATAGATGCTTGGGTGGGCCGAATAATGCCAATGTGATGATGGTGGCTTACATCAATAATCAGGGTGGAACCAAGAGTCAACAGGTGTCAGACGAAATAGATGCGCTCCTAGTGTGAGTAAAGCAACATCTTCTAGGCATATCTGCCTCTCACATTGCCGGAACAGACAATATCAGAGCTGAATTCCTCAATGGGAGAAACTTGGACCCAGGAGAATGGGAGCTGGTGGACGAAGCCTTTCAGCTCCTTGTTAACTGCTGGGGTCGTCCGGACCTAGACTTGTTGGCAACCTTCAACAATGCGAAAGTTCCACACTTTTTTAGTTGCAGACCGGACCCAAAATGCTGGGCATCAATGCTTTTATTCAAGAGTGGTCACGCGGAGCCCTGCTGTATGCATTTCCACCCTGGCCTCTGATAGGCAGGATTGTCCGGAAGATTGCAAGTCAAACTCACACGTCCTTTTAGTGGTTCCAGATTAGGATTGGAGGCCGTGGTATGCTGATCTGCAGAGACTGCTGGTGGGCAGTCCTCTCAGGCTACCATCTTGGAAGGATCTGTTGTGGTAAGGACCCATTCTACAGGAGGATCCAGGTCGATTTTGTCTTATGGTTTGACCATCGAAAGGGCTCGGTTGTTGAAGTGGGTTTTTGTTTGTAATAATTTTTATTAAATTTCAACCGGTTCTAAAACAATGCAACAATACAACGTCAACTAGGTGTAAAATTATAGAGATCTAGCATAACAGTGTGCAGCCTGGTAAGCTTAAATCCTCAGAGCAACCGGACATTTTATTTATTTATTTATTTTTAACTTTTATATACCGACATTCTTGCATTAAATGCAAATCATGCCGGTTTACAGTGAAACAGAAAAAGCAGGAAAAAATTCCTTAGTCGAATACAATGAAACAGCTTAGTTAACAAAGGAAACTTAAAAATAAATTTTACATATACACAAAGGTTTGCACGATGGGGTGCACAAAGGGGAGAGCCCCTTTGTTGCGACGCCCGGCGCATGACGCCTGGTGTTAAGGCTGTCTTAACTGTCCGATGTTAGTGACGTCATGGGGGGGCGGGTCTAATGATCGCAGCACTTACATCGCTGCTTCTTTCCAGTTCCAGGTGAAGATCAAGCTGTTTCCTTCACTTCCCCTCCCATGACTGTGGGGTGAGAAGCGCTGCAGGGTGCCCCTTGATGTTATCTGGCTTCCCACACGCGACGCCTGGTGTTGAGGCTGTCTTAACTGTCCGATGTTAGTGACGTCATGGGTGGGCGGGTCTAATGATCGCAGCACTTACATAAACTCCCACCCATCCCGTCCCCCCACCCATCCCACCCAGACCCAGCACCTTAAGCGTATTTAGGAAGTCCAACTACGTAGCTAGTGAAGAGCATTGATCTTCGGATTTGGAACTGAAGTTGGGGCCAGCATAACATAAAATCAGAAAAATTAGGAAAGAATCCAACAGAATAATACTGGAGAAGAATCAAGGTTGTCCATCCTGTCGTTGGGCGAGTGGCACCTTAGTCATTTGTCAACTATATCCTTCACAGCAATCGACGACGAGTTCAGGAAGGGCTTCCAAATTGCAGTAAGCATCATTTGTTTTTTCTTGGAATTTAGCGGAGTAGATTTCTTTTCCAAAAGATAGAGATCTAGCATAGTATCTATCCATTCCTTCAGTGTCGGCGAGTGGGGAGATATCCAATGACGAAGAATTACGCGTAAAGCCATCAACGACTTTTATGTAATAGTTGGAGAGGTGATCCAGATGCCCTTCTCTGAGTGCTAGCAATTCCCAATACACTTACTGGAGGGAGATGAATGAATTGAGGGGGGGGGGGGAGGGAGCAGCACATTACTTGTTCGCACAGGGCAGCAAAAAAGCTAGCACCGGCCCCGCAGGTAAGGACAAGTCAATGGAAATGGAGAGCAGAGCATTCTAAGGGGATGTATAGGGAGTGAAGCTGGAAGAGGGGAATTAAACCCTCTGCCCCCCAAATATAAAATTCAAAGTATACCCATGCAGGAGGGCAAGAATTAAGAGAGAAAAAGGGGGAGGGAGAAGTGGAGATTAGGAGAATGAGAGGAAAGGAAGGTTGAGAAAGTGTGGTGATGGCAGGAGAGGCTAGGGGAGGAGACTGGAATATGGATGGGTTGGTGGGGGAGGGGGGGAGTGGAAGGGAGCAGGAGGGAGGAGACTGGTGAGGATGAGCTGCAATCGAGGAGAAGAATGAATTGAGGGACTTTGAGTGCTTCCCTGGCTTTTATTTTGGCCACATGAATCTCTCCCATGTTCACCTTATCTGCTCCTCACTGGACATTTAAGTACAGGCTGGTCAGTCGTATTCACAACCCACTGTGTACTATATTTTCTTTTTTTTGCTGAGGGTGCTGTCATTTGTATTGAGGTCAGCACTCCCAATCATTTTCAAAAGCTGGCTCCTATGAATATCGCCACTTATCCAGCTGTGGCAGCCGGGTAAGTAGCTCAGCCCTGGAACGTCCTAGTCCCACCCACCACTTAGCCAGGTAACTATTTAGCTGGAGAATTATGTGGCCCTACTGGCAGCCGCTGACTGCGGCTGAATATTGAAACAGGACCGCTTAGCTGAAGAAGTCTAAGTGGCACTGGAGATCGTCCCTGTCTTCCAGGGAATGCGATTCAGGTCAGAATGAAAAAGAGAGGGACTTTGTTAATGATTTTGTTGGATTTAACTTCAAACTGAATAATCTAAAAAAAAAACAAACAACAACACTGTGGATAATTCTGTTTTTCAGAGCAAATGTTTTGTCTTTCTTTTAGGAATTCCCCCTCCGGACATGGACAGCCAGGCTCCCAATACATATAGAGCCCCAAGAGCCAGAAAGGAAAATTAGTTTCTTACCTGATAATTTTCGTTCCTGTAGTACCAAGGATCAGTCCAGGACACCTGGGTTGTGACTCCGCACCAGTAGATGGAGACAGACTAAAACTTGTGGGCGGAGCCATATATGCCCCTGTGCCAGTCACAGCCCCTCAGTCTTACGGAATGTCAAAGTAGAACACAACCAGAGAAGTGAACAAAACTAGATACCGCTAACTAACGGGGAAGAAACACCCCTTCTGGAACCGGGCTCTCCAACCGAGAGAGCGAACAAGCGAAACAGAGCAAATCAAAAACACAGAGCGGACTCTCCATTACTTCAGCGCAGCACTGCGGGCGGGATCCTGGACTGATCCTTGGTACTACAGGAACGAAAATTATCAGGTAAGAAACTAATTTTCCTTTCCCTGTACGTACCAGGATCAGTCCAGGACACCTGGGATGTACCAGAGCAACCTACTGAGGGTGGGAAGCAGAGAGTCCCGCTCGGAGAACCCTCTCTCCAAAACCCCCGGAGTCGGTAGCCCGGACATCCAGCCGGTAATGCCGGATAAAAGTATGCAACGACTTCCAGGTGGCCGCCCTACAAATCTCTTGAGGCGACACCTGAGAAGCTTCCGCCCAAGACGCTGCTTGAGATCGAGTCGAGTGAGCCCGCAGCCCCACAGGAAGAGGTTTTCCCCTCACCAAGTACGCCGAACCAATGGCCTCCTTGAGCCAACGAGCGATCGTTGTGCGGGACGCTGCAGCTCCTTTCTTTGGTCCAGAGAACAGGACAAACAGATGATCTGTGACCCGAAACGGATTAGTGACCTCCAGATATCGGAGAAGGGATCTCCGTACGTCAAGTTTCCGTAACTCCCTCTCTTCTGTAACAGAGGAGCCTCCGCACGCAAAAGCGGGCAACTCCACCGATTGATTCACATGAAACGACGAGACCACTTTCGGAAGAAAGGAAGGAACCGTCCGTAAGGAAACCCCCGAATCGGAGATACGCAAGAAAGGTTCCCTACAAGACAGGGCCTGTAACTCGGAAAACCCGCCGTGCCGAGGCAATCGCCACCAAGAATGCCGTCTTTAAAGTGAGATCCTTAAGAGTTGCGCGTTTCAAGGGCTCAAACGGCGCCGTGCATAGAGCGGAAAGAACCCAATTGAGGTTCCAAGCCGGACAAGGAAGACGTAACGGGGGGCGAAGGTGCTTAGCACCCCGAAGGAAACGAGCAATATCCGGGTGAAGCGCCAGAGACTTGCCTCGCAAACACCCAAGCGCCGCCACTTGGACCCGTAGGGAACTGCACGCCAGACCTTTGGCCAGACCCGCCTGGAGGAACGCCAGAACATCAGAGACGGAAGCTGAAGTGGGGACCACCCCGCGCTGCACACACCAGTCCTCAAAGACTACCCAGACACGGACGTAAGCCAAAGACGTCGACTGCTTCCTGGAACGCAGCAGCGTGGCCACCACCGCATCTGAATAACCTTTTCTCTTCAGTCGATTCCTCTCAAAAGCCATGCCGCGAGACAGAAGTGATCCGCATCCTCCAAACAGACGGGGCCCTGATGGAGTAGGGCCGCCATTCCCTGGAACCGAAGGGGTGCCGCTACTGCCAGTTGTACGAGGTCTGCGAACCACGGCCGGCGAGGCCACTCCGGTGCCACCAAGATCACGTTGGCCGGATGCAACTCTATGCGCCGTAGAATCTTGCCGATCATCGGCCACGGGGGAAACACGTAGAGCAGCACATCCGTAGGCCAGGGAAGCACCAACGCATCGACGCCTTCTGCCCCCCGCTCTCGACGTCGACTGTAAAATCGCGGGGCCTTCGCGTTGTGCCACGTGGCCATCAGATCCATGTGGGGCACCCCCCACGTTTCGCAAATGAGAAGAAATGCTTCGTCCCCCAGCTCCCACTCTCCGGGATCCAGACGATGCCGGCTGAGATAGTCCGCCTGCACGTTGTCGACTCCCGCTATGTGAGACGCTGCGAGGTTGCTGAGATGTAGCTCCGACCAGGCCATCAAGCGCTGAGCTTCTTCTGCCACCTGGGGGCTCCGTGTCCCCCCCTGCCGGTTGATGTATGCCACGGTGGTCGCATTGTCCGACAACACTCGGACTGCCTTTCCCCGCAGCAATGGTAGAAACGCCTGCAGAGCCAGACGGACCGCCCTGGTCTCTAGGCGATTGATAGACCACTGGGCTTGCGACACTGACCATAGGCCTTGAACTGAGCTCCCTAGGCAGACCGCTCCCCAACCGGAGAGGCTGGCATCCGTGGTCACCACTGTCCAACTGGGCACCAGGAGAGAGACTCCGGCAGAAAGATGACTGGGATCCAGCCACCACCGCAGGCTGGACCTCGCGTGTCCCACTAGAGGAAGCGGTAAATGGAAGTCCTCCGAGACCGGCTTCCAGCGGGAAAGCAAGGATGACTGTAAGGGTCGCAGATGAGCGAACGCCCAGGGAACCAGCGCCAGCGTGGAAGCCATAGACCCCAGGACCGTAAGGTAGTCGCAGACCCGCGGCTGGCGAAGAGACAACAAGCGGTGCACCTGAGCTTGCAGTTTGCCCCTCCTTTCGAGCGACAGAAACACCTTGCCCTGCTTCGTGTCGAAAAGAGCTCCTAGATATTCCAAGGACTGCGTGGGTGTCAGATGACTCTTGCTGAAGTTGACCACCCATCCCAGGGACTGCAACAAATGGAGGACCCTGGCCACCGCCATCCGACACTGATCCTCGGACTTCGCCCGAATCAACCAATCGTCCAGGTAAGGATGGACCAGGAGACCTTCTCGGCGCAGTTGCGCCGCCACCACGACCATCACCTTCGTGAATGTACGAGGGGCCGTTGCGAGCCCAAACGGGAGCGCCCGAAACTGGTAATGCCGGCCCAGAATGCAGAATCTGAGGAAGCGTTGGAACGACGGCTGAATGCCTATGTGAAGATACGCCTCCGTGAGGTCCAGGGAGGCCAGGAACTCGCCTGGCCGGACCGCGGCGATGACTGACCGGATCGTCTCCATTTTGAAGCGAGGAACGCGAAGGCATCGGTTCACCCCTTTGAGATCCAGAATTGGTCGGAACGTGCCGTCCTTCTTTGGTACGATGAAGTAAATGGAGTAACGGCCTTTGCCGTGCTGGCCGGCCGGAACGGGGGAGATGGCTCCCAAGTCCTCTAGGCGGCGGATGGTGTCTAGCACCGCCGCCTTCTTCTCGGGAGCCTTGCAGGGTGACACAAGGAACTTGTCCACTGGAGTGCGAGCAAAATCTAACGCGTAGCCGTGTCTTATCACGGTGAGGACCCACTGGTCCGACGTTATTCCGGCCCATCTCTCGTAGAACGACAGCAACCGCGCCCCGACGTTGGGAACGGCGTGCTGAGGCTGCGGCGGGAGAAGGGCCGACCCCCTTTCATTGTGAAGATTTGGGCGCCATGATGGCCAGGGCACCCCCTGGTCTACCATAGCGCCTCCCACGAAAGGACTGCTGGTGAAGAGACTGCTGCTGCTGCCGCCACTGTGGGGTACGGGAGGAGGAAGCCCTGTAGGATTGCCCCGACGACCTTTGAGGGCGCGCCTTCCTGGGCCCACGAAAACGGGACCTGGATGCAAAGGAAGACCGCGACCTAGATCTATCTTCAGGCAACCTGAAAGCCCTATTTTCCCCCAGGGAAGCCATTAAATCATCTAATTCCTTGCCAAACAGTAACTTACCCTTGAAAGGCAGCGCCCCGAGGTGAGCCTTAGAAGAGCCATCCGCCGCCCAGTTGCGGAGCCACAGGAGGCGGCGCGCCGAGACAGCCGCCACCAGGGATCTAGACGAAGTGCGCAGTAGATCGTGGAGTGCATCTGCACCATATGCTATTGCCGCTTCCAACTTATCCGCTTGTGCTGCCTCCTCCGCCGAAAGATCCGCATTGGCTTGGAGGACCTGAGCCCAGCGCAAGCTAGCTCTCAAAGCGAAATTCGTACACATGGCGGCCCGAATTCCTAGCGCTGAAACCTCAAAAATCTTCTTGAGCTGTACTTCCAGCTTCCTGTCCTGAAGGTCCCGAAGGGCTGTCGCTCCCGTAACTGGAATAGTAGATCTCTTCGTTACCGCCGAAACCGCTGAATCCACCTTGGGGAACTTGAGAAGGTCCAGCGCATCCTCCGGGAGAGGGTAAAGCTTGTCCATGGCCTTGCTGACCTTCAAACCTAACTCCGGAGTGTCCCATTCCCGGAACATGATGTCCGTTGAAGAAAAATGGAACGGAAAAGCCACTGCCAGATCCGTGAGGCCCAACAGGACCGGATCCATGTTCGCTTCTTGACGAACCACCGCCGGAGGAGGGGGGTCTATTCCCAGTTCCTGGAGAATGGCTGGAATTAGAGGTGGCAATTCTTCCCTACGGAATAGCCGGACCACCTTGGGATCGTCGCCCTCCGCTGCCTGCGACGCCTTTCCTGCTGCAGCTGGAGCGGATCCGTCCCCTGCCACGTCATCGGTCCCTTGTTGTGGCTCTTCAGAGGCATCAGTGTCCGCCCCCGTGGAGGAATCCGGGTCCGCCTCCTGTGGGACGCCACGCGGAGGACGTTTCCCCCTGGAATCACTCGGGGCCCCACTGTTGGACTTCTTCAGCGGCGGAGCCCTGCGGGACTCCCTCCGGCCGCGCTTGCCCTTACTTTTCCTACATTTCAGGACTTTGCGCAACAAAAGCGCAAAGTCCTCTGAAAAAGAGCTGGAACCCGAATCAGCCTCCGCTGGGCTCCCCGGGGACCCCGGGTCCCCCGAGGGACCCCCCCCCCGCCGGGTCCCGCTGAGGAGACAGCGCCGGAGGCAAGGCCGCAGGCCCTGCCGCTTCCCGCGCCATTTCGCGGCCCGTGGCTAAAATGGCCGCCACTCCCGCGCTGAGCGGGAACAAATCCTGGGGCTTCTCCAACGCTCCCCCCCCGCTCGGCGGTGGTCGCGCGCGCCGCACACGAGCCCCCCGAGACGTCCCGGACGACCCTTCATCGCCCGGGATGCAGGAAGCGCAAAGACCGACGCGAGAGAGACGCGCGCGCGCCGAGCCACAGGCTCGGCAAGCGGAGCCACGAGGCATGCCGGTGAAACGGCGCGAAGAGGGCCGCAACAGAAATCAAAATGAAGAAAAGAAAATAAAAGTCGCGCGAACGGCCTCCCCCCTGTCAGCGGCGCCCCCCCGAGAGCGGCGACGCAAGGAGCAGCCTCCCCCCTGTCAGCGGCGCCCCCCCCCGAGAGCGGCGACGCAAGGAACAGAGAGCCGGAACAAAAAACAGACAAAACTTTTTTTTTTTTTTTTTACAAAAAAACAAGGCCTGTCGCTGTCCGCGGTCCTGGAGCCCTAGTCCAGCAGGGGTGAGTGAACCGGGCTCCCCGGTGTCACCCCTGACACTGCTAAATAGCAAAACTGGGTCCTCGACCCTAGCAGTGGCCTCAACCGGGGGGGGGTAGTCCCCTCAGGACCTCTCAACCCCCCTGGGAGGCAGGGCAGACGGACGTCAGTGACAATTTGGCAAAAATTCCAATTACAAAACCAAAAGCCTAACCTGGCCTAACCCAAAGGAAAGAAAAACCAACCCTGACGGAGTACCAGAATCAGGGCAGGGAGGAGCTGTGACCGGACCTGCACCATCTACTGGAGACAGAGTAAGACTGAGGGGCTGTGACTGGCACAGGGGCATATATGGCTCCGCCCACAAGTTTTAGTCTGTCTCCATCTACTGGTGCGGAGTCACAACCCAGGTGTCCTGGACTGATCCTGGTACGTACAGGGAAGGAGCTGTTTCTTAAAACTGTAAACTGCAGCGAACCACGGACAGGGTAAAACTGCACACTGCACCTGGTTGCATGCTGCTCTTAGGGCCACGTGTCCTGAACATTTTCCCCTATATACACAAAAAGGGGGAAATCCCCTTAGAACACCAACCCCTTAAGTGTGATGCTGTCGCGCACACAAAAACATTAGATCCAACCCAGAGTGTCTCAGAGAGCCAAGTAACGAATCGTATGGAAAATGGCTGCACCGTTGGAAGCACTGGGGCTGCGTTAGCAAGGCCGGTACCAAATGCGTGATTTTCTTTTTAGCATCGCGAGTTTTCCATGCGGAAAGCAAATGAAGCCCATGGGCCGAGCTGAAACGCCACGTCTGAACGTAAAACAGCCGGTAGGGGTCGCCACCTCGCCTCGGTCAGCTGAAAGGGGTCGGTCCAGTCCCTGGTGTTTGCCCCGCCGCGTGCAGGGAGACGCAGTCCTGCTTCCCTGGGAGAAATCAGAACCGCGCAACTCCCCCGCGTGCAATGAAGCAAAATACAGGACCCGATCAGAATCTTCAGGGCAGACCCGGGTGAGGCGGCAACTCCCAAGAGCCGGTGATATTCGGCAATACTCGGGCACCCGCCCGTGATCTGCGCCCAGTGTCTGTCGTGCCCTCCGCCGCATTCAGTCCTCCCTCTCACGCTTTCACCTTTAATCTCGGCTCCCCTTACCCCCCCCCCCCCCCCCTTTTATAAATACAATTGTTTGTCCTTACTAGGTTCTTCCTGGGTTGGGGTTTGTTTTTTTTTCTTTCTTTTTACAGCAAAAGGAGGCATTTTGTGAGGTGGCGGAAAGAGACACTGTACTTTGTAATCTGTTTGATTTTAAAATGTAATATACTCCACCAAAAGCAAAACCATCAGAGCGGTTTCCAGTAAAAACATTGATACAAAATATAAAAAGAAAGAGCGAATCTATCAGTGAAATCCTCGGAGTGGGGTGGGGGGGGGGGGAGAAAATGAGAAAGGGTTAAGATGTGTGGCCTCGGTGGCCCTTACTGGGGTAGTTCTGGCAGCCTCCAGCGGTGCATCCCCGCCTCCAGTGGCCGCTGAAAAGGGTTGTGTTCCATTTATGTTGCTCGGTACAGGTCAGGGTGTCAGGGGTCAGGTTACAGATCTCCAGCCGGCTAAACTGTTTGGAAAAGTCGGAATAGGACATCCTGTGCAGAAGAGCAGAAAAAGTGCAGGGTGAGCCCACGGATCCCCCAGAACTGAAGCCACAACACAGAAAGGATGCGGCCTCCGGCCCTACTCTCCAGTCAGATGTACACTCATCATTTTGGACAAATGGGCTTTATGTATTAATCAGTAAATTATTATTTTACACCCAGTCCAGGTCCTAATTCTTACAGCCTCTCACCTCGTGGAAGCACCACTACAGCATCCACCCCCTGGCGACCTTTTCATCATCTGGGCCATAAGCGAGAGTCCGTCTGTCTGTCCCCCCACCCCCCACCCCCCCAGGGAATGAGAGTAAAGCTGGGGACAAGTCAGCTAGCCGGAGCAGCCCCGAAGAAATAAATTGGATTGTGTGCCCTTGGGACTTAACACACCCCCAAGTAAGCTTTACACAAGATAAAATTTAAAAAGTAACACCTGGAGAAACATTTCAGACAGGTGAGTCACACTGCGTACCTTTCCCTACCAAGAAGGCTTCGCTGCCTGGACACAAAACTGACCGCATTTCTAATATTCAGTGGAGCATCTTTTATCGGAAATGGTTGGCACACCAAGACGCATATTTCCAGTTAATGGACGTTTCCCCCCTCCACCCCCCCCCCTGTATTTTTAGATAATGGGAGCTCTTCCAGATAATGGGTATGCAGATGATGTTTCTGGATAATTGGGAATTTGGTGATAATGTCTTTGGATATAAGGACCACCGCTGCATTTACATTTGCTGAGCAGCAAATGAGAGGAATTTTCAGGTGCCGCTACTGCTTATAGTATGGGTAAAAATGTAAACAGTCTTTTATAAACCTAATTTATTAAAAATCAGTAAAACTGGAAATGCAGGGCCTTGCCACCATGTAACTGTATTCTCCTTAGCTTCACCCGAGTCTTTGAACTGCAAGGGATCCTGGTGATGGCAGGATTTGTTGGACAAGCAAGATAGGAACTAAAATTGTGCTGGTCAGCCCTTCTGGGTAAGCAAAGATCCAGAGAGCGGAGAATGCCAGAAGGCTCTTGGATTTATACACCAGCGATTAGATTACCTTTCCTCTTGCACCGAACTTTATTCCCTAAACACTGAACTGACATTTTGAATAAGCCTGGCGCCTTTTCGTGCCCCTGTTAAAAAAAACTAAGACCTTCCCTCTGACACAGTACCAAGCGCCTCCGACTCGGGCTGTTTACGGCACCTTAAAGGGCCACCCAGGCTCCACCATTACCAGGAGACCTCAGCAAGACCCGACCGAGAGAGGAGCTGCTAACTGAAAGGCTAAGGAGCAAAATGCTAAAAGCAGAAGCGGGCATCCTTAAAACGCAGCATGCACAGCGAGAGCCTTCCTCACCAAAACTCCCCATCATCGCACTGCTTATCCAAGGCCTCTTTCACTTCTGGATCGACGAAGTTCCATTCTGGAGCACTGACAAATAAAAAAAAACACAACATAGTCATCTTTGCTTGTGCAGATCATTCGGTGACATTTAGCATTCACACACCGCCGGTGCACATGGCTCTGTACAAGATGAGTTACGAGGCTGGCAAAAGACCAGGCTCCCTAGAAAGCACAGAATGTGCCAGCATTAAGGCTCCTCCAGTCTGCCAGTTTATTTCCTGGTGCAGTGTCACAGACCCCCCCAGCTGATCTCTGGCTTTCCCCTCACTTCTTCAGAGCTACGGCTGCTCTGTGCTTATCAGTTTATAAGATTTTTAAGGACTCGTGATCCCGGTTTCTCTACGAGAAGCAGGACCACCAGCCCCTAGGTGCAATGGAAGTAAATCCAAGACCGGGCTCAGCCTGTCCCATGTGGCACGGAGCTTTCCGGTCACCTTCTGCAGGCAGCACTGCTGTGCCTGACCTGGCGAATATAACCCCCAGGGAAAAGGAGGTCCTTCTTGAAACGGGTTTCAAAAATCCTGCCGGTTTCACCAGCCCCAAGTGATCCAGCTAAGTAGTTAGATAGGTAACCACTTAACCGGATGACTCTGGAGTGTTCTGGAGGAATTCCAGGGTCCAGTAAATTTATCCAGCTAAGGTCTGGTTTACTAAGGATTTTCTCCTATTCTGTGTCTATGGGAAAAGTGCTTAGTAAATGAGACAGGAAAATTAGTTTCTTACCTGATAATTTTCGTTCCTGTAGTACCAAGGATCAGTCCAGGACACCTGGGTTGTGACTCCGCACCAGTAGATGGAGACAGATTAAAACTTGTGGGCGGAGCCATATATAAGCCCCTGTGCCAGTCACAGCCCCTCAGTCACACGTAATGTCAAAGTAGAAAAATCCAAAAGCCAACATAGCTAACCATAGAAACTTACTAAGTAAAATAACTCCAACACCCCTACAGGAAAAACAGACTCTCCAACCGGGAGAGCGAACAAAAGAAGGGGTCAGCGTATTAAAAAACAACAATGAGCGGACTCTCCATTACTATAGCGCCACACTGCGGGCGGGATCCTGGACTGATCCTTGGTACTACAGGAACGAAAATTATCAGGTAAGAAACTAATTTTCCTTTCCCTGTACGTACCAGGATCAGTCCAGGACACCTGGGATGTACCAGAGCTAAGTTATCGAGGGTGGGAAGCAGAGAGTCCCGCTCGGAGTACCCTCTCTCCAAATCCCCCAGCATCAGTAGCTTGAACATCCAATCGGTAATGTTTAATGAAGGTATGCAACGATTTCCAGGTAGCCGCCCTGCAAATCTCTTGAGGCGACACCTGAGAAGATTCCGCCCAGGACGCCGCATGAGATCTCGTCGAATGAGCTCGAAGACCCACTGGCGGTGTTTTACCGCGCAGAATGTACGCGGAACCAATGGCCTCCTTGAGCCAACGGGCGATCGTTGTGCGGGACGCCGCAGAACCTTTCTTCGGACCCGACGTCAACACAAACAGATGATCCATTAAACGAAAAGAATTTGTGACCTCCGCACATCTAGTTTTCTCAAATCCCTCAACTTTGGGTCGGAAGAATCACCAACCGCGAAAGCGGGAAGTTCAATCGATTGATTCAAATGAAAAGCCGATACGACCTTAGGCAAGAAAGAGGGAACGGTCCGCAAGGAAACCCCTGAATCAGAAAAGCGCAAGAAGGGCTCTCTGCAGGATAGAGCTTGCAACTCAGAAACCCGGCGAGCCGAAGCAATGGCTACCAGGAATACAGTCTTTAACGTGAGATCTTTGATCGTAGAATGCTTCAGAGGCTCAAAAGGAGCTGAGCATAAGGACGAGAGCACCCAGTTGAGGTTCCAAGAAGGACAAGGGAGCCGCAAAGGAGGACGGAGGTGTTTCGCCCCCCGAAGGAAACGGGAGATATCCGGGTGGAGAGCCAGGGAGACTCCCCGAATCTTACCACGCAAACAACCAAGCGCCGCGACTTGGACCCGTAGGGAACTGCACGCTAAGCCTTTGGCCAGCCCAGCCTGGAGAAAAGCCAAAATATCGGGAATAGCAGCGGAAGTGGGATTAAGACCCCGCTCCACGCACCACTCCTCAAAGACTACCCAGACTCGAACATAAGCCAGAGACGTAGATTGTTTTCTGGATCTCAGCAACGTGGCAACTACCGCGTCCGAGTAACCTTTTTGCTTCAACCGATACCTCTCAAAAGCCATGCCGCGAGACAGAAGTGATCCGCATCCTCCAAACAGACGGGACCCTGACGAAGGAGCCCCGGAAACCCCTGTAGACGAAGGGGTGCCGCCACAGACAACTGGACCAGGTCCGCAAACCACGGACGGCGCGGCCACTCCGGCGCCACCATGATCACGTTGGACGGGTGCAATTCTATGCGCCGCAGTATCTTGCCGATCATGGGCCACGGTGGGAACACATACAGTAGCACCTCCGCCGGCCAGGGAAGTGCTAACGCGTCGACCCCTTCTGCTCCTCTTTCTCGGCGTCGACTGAAAAATCTCGGAGCCTTTGAGTTGTTCCACGTGGCCATGAGATCCATGTGGGGCGTTCCCCAAGTCCTGCAAATGAGAAGAAACGCTTCTTCCGCTAGCTCCCACTCTCCGGGATCTAGGTGGTGTCGGCTGAGGAAGTCCGCCTGGACATTGTCGGCTCCTGCTATGTGAGACGCAGCGAGATCGCTGAGATGCCGCTCTGCCCAGGCCATCAAGGAACATGCTTCCTCTGCTACTTGAGGACTTTTCATCCCGCCCTGGCGATTGATGTAAGCCACGGTGGTAGCGTTGTCCGACAATACTCGGATCGCCTTTCCTCGTACAAGGGGTAGAAAAGCTTGCAATGCCAGACGGACCGCCCTGAACTCTAGGCGGTTGATAGACCACCGGGTCTGATCTTCTGACCACAGACCCTGAACCGATTTCTCTTGGCAAACTGCACCCCAACCGGAAAGACTGGCATCCGTGGTCACCACTGTCCAGTTGGGAAGAAGAAGAGATACTCCACAGGAGAGATGTTTGGAATCCAGCCACCAGCCCAGGCTGGAGCGCACCTGATTCTCGAGAGGCAGTGGAAGATAATATTCCTCTGAAATCGGTTTCCAGCGGGACAACAATGAAGACTGCAGTGGCCGCAGGTGAGCGAACGCCCAAGGGACTAACGCCAGCGTTGAGGCCATAGATCCGAGAACTGTCAGGTAATCGCAGACTCGCGGACGGTGTTGAGACAAAAGACGTCGTACCTGAGACTGTAGTTTGCATATCCGATCCTGAGAGAGAATCACTCTGCCCCGTTTTGTGTCGAAAACGGCTCCAAGGTACTCCAAGGACTGAGTGGGTTCCAGATGACTCTTGTTGTAGTTGACCACCCAGCCGAGGGACTGCAAGAATTGTAGCACCCTTGATACCGCTTGCCGACACAGGCTCTCTGACTTCGCCCGAATCAGCCAGTCGTCGAGGTAAGGGTGAACCAGGAGGCCTTCCCGACGTAAGTGCGCCGCCACTACCACCATCACTTTCGTGAATGTCCGAGGCGCTGTCGCCAGGCCGAACGGAAGAGCCCGGAACTGGAAGTGTCTGCCCAGAATGCAAAACCGCAGGAACCGCTGGAAGGCTGGCTGGATGCCCACATGAAGGTATGCTTCTGTGAGATCTAGTGACGCAAGGAATTCGCCTGGCCGCACTGACGCGATCACCGAATGAATGGTTTCCATCTTGAAGTGAGGGACCCGAAGACATCTGTTGACTCCTTTCAGATCCAGTATGGGTCGGAAAGTGCCGTCCTTCTTGGGAACTATGAAGTAAATGGAGTACCGGCCCTTGCCGTACTGATCGGCCGGAACTGGAGAGATGGCCCCCAAGCTTTCTAGTCTTCGGATGGTGTCTAGCACTGCCGCCTTCTTCTTGGGATCCTTGCAAGGCGAGACCAGGAACTTGTCCGCTGGGATGCGAGCAAAATCTAACTCGTAACCGTGTCTTATCACGTCGAGGACCCACTGATCCGACGTCATGCTGGCCCATACCCCGAGAAATAAGGATAGACGCGCCCCCACGTTTGGGACAGCGTGCTGAGGGCGCGACGAGGGATGGGCCGGCCGAACTTCATTGCGAAGGTTTGGAACCCGTACCCGACGGGGCTCCTCCTTGCCTGCCAAAGCGTTTGCCCCGAAAGGACTGCTGCCAGTGAGTGTTTCGAGAAGAGGCTGGCCTGTACGAAGGTCCGGTGGATCTTTGCGGCCTGGACTTCCGGGGACCCCGGAAACAGGCTCTGCCAGAAAACGAAGAGCGCGACCGGGTCCTATCCTCTGGCAGCCTAAACGCTCGGTTCTCACCCAGGGAAACCATCAAGTCATCTAATTCCTTACCAAACAGCAATTTCCCTTTGAAGGGCAATGCCCCGAGGTGAGCCTTGGACAAACCATCCGCCGCCCAGTTGCGCAGCCAAAGGAGGCGGCGTGCCGACACCGCTGCCACCATGGATCTAGCTGAAGTGCGTAAAAGATCATGGAGCGCATCGGCCCCATATGCGATAGCTGCTTCCAACCTATCTGCTTGGGAAGCCTCCTCCGGAGAGAGACCTGCATTCGCCTGCAGTACCTGGGCCCAGCGCAAACTAGCTCGCATAGCGAAGTTCGTGCAAATGGCAGCTCGCACTCCCAAGGCGGAAACCTCAAAAATCTTTTTGAGCTGTACCTCCAACTTTCGGTCTTGAATATCCCGGAGGGCCGTCACTCCCGTGACAGGGATGGTAGACCTCTTCGTGACAGCGGACACCGCCGAATCCACTTTTGGAAGTCGGAGGAGCTCCAGCGCCTCCTCCGGTAAAGGACAGAGTTTATCCATGGCCTTACTGACTTTCAAACCTAACTCCGGAGTATCCCATTCCTTGAAAAGGATATCCATGGACAAGAAATGAAAAGGGAAGGCGACCGCCGGTCCTGTGAGGCCGAGAAGAACAGGATCCATATTCGCCTCCTGGCGGACCACCACCGGAGGAGCTTCAATTCCCAATTCATGGAGAATGGCCGGGATGAGAAGTGCCAGTTCCTCTCTGCGGAATAGCCGCACCACCTTGGGGTCATCCCCTTCTGCAGCCTGTGCAGCTTTCTCTGCAATGGGCTGTGCAGTACCATCCACTGCTGCCTTCCCGGCCCCCGTCAGGGGCTCCTCGGCGGACTCCGTATCATCCTCAGGGGAATCCTCGGGATCCGATTCCTGCGGCACCCCCCTGGGAGGCCGCTTCCCCCGGGACGCACCGTGGGCGATCTCCGCGCCCTTCCTGGTCTTCTTTTTCCGTGGAGGGGACCCGTGGTCGGCCGCACGCGAGCCATTCCCCCGGATGCGCTTGCTGCGCTTGTATTTGAGGACTTTGCGCAGCAACAGCGCAAAATCCTCAGAAAAATCACCAGAATCCGAGGAATCACTCTCGGAAGCCTCCCGGGACCGAAGCCCCTCCGAGGGAACCTCCCCCGCCGTGACACGCTGTGGGGAAAGCGCAGGAGGAAAGGAAGAGGCCCCCACCGTTTCCCGCGAAATTTCCCGGCCGGTGGCCAAGATGGCCACCACTCCCGCACTAACCGGGAAAAGATCCTGAGGCCTGTCAGCGGAGCTACCACCGCGCGACGGCGAACGCACGACCCGGGAACGAGCCCCCCGCGTCGCTACCGAGGGTCCCTCATCACCCGGGACGCAGGCTGAACAAAGGCTGTCCCTAGAGAGACGCGCGCGCGCCGAGCCGCAGGCCCTGCACTGTGCAGCACGCGGCATGCTGGCGAAAACGCGGGAGAAAAACGGGGCCGCGGCGAAAAAATTACCACAAAAATTAAAAAATTTAAAATAAACAAACAGAGCAATTCGGCGACCTCCCCCCTGCCAATGACGCCCCCCCACCGAGAAAAACGGAGCGGCGACACCAGGTAACAGAGAGCCGCAAAAACAAAAGTAAAAACTTTTTTTTTTTTTTTTTTACAAACAAAAACGCTGTCCCTGGTTCTGAAAAGCCCTTATTCCTGCAGGGGTGAGTGAACCAGGCTCCCTGGTGTCACCCCTGACGCTGCCACTAGCTTAGCCGGGTCCTCAACCCTGGCAGCGGCCTCAACCGGGGGAGGGTAGTCCCCTCAGGACCTCTCAACTCCCCTGGGAGGCAGGGCACCCGGGACTAAGAGATTAAAAGAAAAAAACCCCCTTTTGGTATATAAACAACTAAGCCTAATAGAAAAGCCTAGCCCAAAAAATTCAAACCTGACTAACACCAACACCAGAATCAGGTCAGGCAGGGCTGTGACTGGACCTGCACCATCTACTGGAGACAGAGTAAGACTGAGGGGCTGTGACTGGCACAGGGGCTTATATATGGCTCCGCCCACAAGTTTTAATCTGTCTCCATCTACTGGTGCGGAGTCACAACCCAGGTGTCCTGGACTGATCCTGGTACGTACAGGGAACCTATGTTAGCTGGATAACTTTAAAGCTGCCTTTTTATCCGGCTAACTTTTAGATATCCGAGTATATTTGGTGCCACTTCACAACTCACTATCTACCTCCAAGAGACTGCAATATTGTGTGTACGTGTCATTAATGAAAGCTCAAGTTATCAAATATTAAAGTTTCCCAGTTCCAGGAGGGAGATTTTAGGCCAGTCCTGAATTTTTTTGGAGAACCCCATTCTGATGCAGCTCTAACCTTGATGGGTAAAAATCAAGGACTACAAATCCCAGACTGCTTCGGGATGTATTGTGAGCAGGCCTGGATTTGTCAATAGGCACACCGGACCTGTGCCTAGGGTGGCAAAAATCGGGGGGCAGCAAGCTGGCTGAAGATTTGTTTTCCAGCTGTGCTGAATTGCACTTAGCAGAGAACAGCCTCTCTGCTTCTTGATCCAGCCCCTTACCTCCCAGCTAGCATACGAGGAACAGAGAAGGAGAGGGGATGAGCTTGGAGCAGACAGATCAAAGAAGATCATTTTACGGAGGGTAGGAGGAACTGAGTGGGGGATTCCCGGGGCATGAGAGAGGATCAGCTCTCATCCCCCAGCGATGTGAGAGTGAGGGGGCCACTGTTTTTGTGTGTGAGAGAAAGGATGGTACTGGGTCTATGCCAGATTTGGTGAGAGGTTAGGGGGAGGCAAGGGAGAGCAGGAGATGAGCACGGCAGGGGCACCTGTCTCCTTTTCGCACCCTTCCCTTGCCCCCTATCCCCCAGATCTAGGAACTTCTGATCCTTCCTACGTCTTCCTTCTCCCCAGAACCTGGAACCCACCCCAGCTCGTCCTATAACTTCCTCCCCTTCCTCAGTCCCAGAATCTCCCTCCCTCTCCCTCCTGTTCTCCGTTTCCCAGATTCCTGATCTCCTCATCTCCCATCTCTGGTCCTCTCTCCTTCTCCTCTTCCCATTCTGGGCTTTCCTCCCTTCCTCTCTCTGTCTCTGGAGCTCAGACCCTCTCCTTCTCTTCCCATCCCTAAAATATCCTCTCTGTATTATTACGAGAGTTAGGCACGTGTAAATCCTTTTCAGAATTACCCCCAATGTTCCCTTTTTGTTTCTAGATCTGTCCTAATACTGTTCCTGCCGGTCTTTCTGCTCAGCTCACAGGGTTTGAGGCGTTTCTCCTTGCTTGCTCGGCACCCAAACAATCTGCCCGTGATTTGCTTCAGCGCGACCAGCGGCTTTGCCTCAAGCGCCGCTCGCCCCTTGGGTTCCCCATGTGATAAATCAGTGGGCACAACCCGCCCCCCCTGACTTCTCCTCCGCTTCAATGAGGACTTTTTTTTTATTACGGAAACAGAAAGACGATTCGATGAACCTACTTGTCGCTCCAGGCTCCCGTCCACTCCACCTCACCCCAGGGATTTCGGATTCTGACCAGTTTTTCTGTCCGGCCGCGATAATTCACCTGCAGGGTTCAGAGCAAAGAAGCAGCAAGAACAAGATACAGGTGTCAGCCTCCAAGAGGCTAAAGGAAGCAGGCGATATTGGGAACACGTAGGAGACATAATGATAAACTTGTAGCGTTCAGCGCTATTTAGCTGGATAAGCAGGACTTATGCGGCCTAGTAGCGGCCACTGAATATGTGCCTACGTTCAGCGGCCGCTCCTGAGACATATAAGTCCTTTATATGGCTAAAGGTTACATGCACAAAAAGTAGGCGTGTACTGGGCGGATCGGGGGCGGAGCGAGTTAGCTGTATAACTTATACGGCTAACTACCGATATTCGTAGTTAGCCACATAAGTATGTGTGTAACTTTAGAAGCCCCATAGAGCAGGTCTAAACTTAGTCAGGTAGACTTATCCGGCGAAGTGCGCACCTATACACGTATATTCAGTGGCTTTGCCGTGCCGCCGAATATACATCGTAACTTAACCGGTTAAGTTCTAACCGGATAAGTTACTTACGTGGTCAGCTTCGAATATCTGCCCCGTAGTCATCAGGGATCAGACACGTAGAGCTCTGAACTCCCCATTCAAATACACAGATCCAGCATGCAAAGGAAACTGGAAAAAAAAAAGTTATTGAATAACAGAAACTCAAAATACCAGCAATTTGATTCTAAGATAAAGAAATTTTTAACTTGCTGAAGGGTCTTTGTATTAGAGCTGACACATTGCATTATGGTTTACATTAGTAAATATATTATTGTCTTTCCATGCTGTGTCTTCTTCTTTCCACTGCTGTCTCCCAGAATCCCTGTCATCGCTGGATTTTTGGCCCAGGCTTGTTAATTTGATGCACTGTGGCCCTTGCAGCCCTGTCTCTGAATGGAAACATAGAGCTATGTGGCCCCCGACATCACTAGCTGTTTATAAAAAAAAAACACAAGGACTGAACCAGAAGATCCTGCTGATACGGCGTTGGGTCAGGAACCCCAAGGAAAGCCATTTTCTTAGACTGAACTCACAATTTCAGCAGAAGTTCATGGGAAAAGTGTGACTGCAGCCTTTCCTTTTGTGCCTCCTAAAGCTCCCTGGTGTCAGGGCAAAAGAGCTTGAGCTGGCTTTGGGGCCAGAGGCTTCCCTGTAAGCCACCAAGCAAGCAAAGAGAAAGAACTGGCCTGTAGCCTCCAGCTCAGATCTGCAGCCGGGTCCCTACGGTACCACACTGGTCCTCTGGGAACAAGACAATGATCCTGGCAACATGAGGGCTGTGAGCCGTGCTGTGGACCCCAGATGAGTCCGTAAAGTGTTGGTAAGAAGCCTTGCCTTGAATCCCTTGCTAAACCCTTGTATTCTTCTGTTTCACTCGTTGAGACAAGACGATTTACCCTCCAGCTGACTTGACTACTCCTTATGTAACAAGATCTCTTCGGTGTGAAAATCAATGTTTATTGATGCTCCCTGGTGTAAAAAGCTATTGAACGTAAGCAACTAGCTCTAGGGCATTCTCAGAGATTGGTCCTATTTTATAACTGGTTGACTGCCAGGAGACAGGGTACAATGGTAAATGGAACCTACTCTGAAGAGAGAGCCATGTTAAGTGGAGTGCCACAGGGATCGGTACTGGGACTGTTTCTGTTCAATATGTTTGTGAGCGACACTGCGGAAGAGACAGAAGGTAAAGTTTGTTTGAGGATGATACAAAGATCTGCAGCAGAGTGGACATACCTGAAGGAGTAGAGAGAATGAAAAGGGATTTACAAAGGCTTTAAGAGTGGTTGAAGATGTGGCAGCTGGGATTCAATGCCAAGAACTGCAGAGTCATGCATCTGGGGTGCAGTAATGCAAAAGAGTGGTATGAGATTGAAGGGGGGGACGGGGGACGCTGATATACACGGACCAAGAGGGGGATCTTGGGATGATGGTTCCTGGCAATCTGAAGATGGCAATGCAGTGTGACAAGGCGATAGCTAAAGCCACAAGAAAGCTGGGCTACATAGGGAGAGGAATAACCAGTAAGAAAATGCAGGTGGTGATGCCCTTGTATAGGTCCTTGGTAAGGCCTCACCTGGAATTTCCAGGTGTTCAGTTCTGGAGCGCTTATCTCAAAAGGGACAGAGACAGGACGGAGGCCATCCAGAGAAGGGCTACCAAAATGGTGTGGCGTCAGTATCAGAGAACCTATGACGAGAGACTGAAAAATATAAAGAGAGGAGGTGCAGGGATATATGATATGATACCGACCTTCAGATACCTACAAGGTTTTAATTATTATTATTTTTATTTTTTTTTTTTATGATGTGCAAACATCAAACCTTTTCCGTTGGAAAGAAATCAGTAGAACTAAGGATCATGAAATGAAACTCCAAGGATGATGCCTCAGAACCAACATCAGAAAATATTTCTTCACAGAGAGGGTGGTGGATGCCCGGAATGCCCTTCCAGAGGAGGTGGTGAAAACCAAAACAGTGAAAGAATTCAAAAGGGTATGGGATAAATACTTTGGAACCCTAAAGGCTAACGGACGGAAATGAAGAAAAGAGTGCATGAGGGTAACTTGATGATGCAGCATTTATTACTCTTAACCAATAAGCCTTGATACTGTTGATGCAACTCCATCATTGCTCTCTGCTTCAACAGCAGGGGGGAAAGGGGAATTGGATTCGTTTAGAAACTGAGGGCTCCGACTTTTATGGTCTGGGGAAACAAGTATGGGGGTAACTTGCTGATGCGGCGGTTACTACCCTTAACCAATATGACTGATAACTTTGATGCAACTCAAACATTGCTCTCTGCTTTAACAGCAAGGCATAACAGGGAATTAGATTCAACAGCACTCAACAAGGGCTAGTGTGGGAAACTGAGCAGCACAGGGATAATGGGGAATTGGATTCAAATATCAACCAAGGAGGCCCCTGACTTTTATGGTCTGGGAAACGGATAAGCATGGAGTAACCTATACAGCACAGCAGATACTACCATAAGCTTACTGGGCAGACTGGATGGACCATTTGGTCCTTTTCTGCCGTCATTTCTGTTTCTGTGTTTCTATGTAATTGATCCCTACCTTAGACTACAAGAAGATTCTAAGTTATTTAGAGAGAAACTTAAATCGTATATTCTTAGACATGCATTTTTGGACTGATTGTCATATGCATATAAATAATGTTTGTTTTCCTGTATGGACTTTGTTTACATTTCATGATTTTTATTATAATCCGCACTGCTCAGTTTTATAGGATGTTCGGAAAACATGTGCATTAAATAAACAATCTGACTGCGAGTACTACGATGTACTCTATGACTTAAAGAGAGCCTATGTGCTATATTTACATAACACGGTGAAGGGAACCGGTTTTCCCTTTATGTTAATGCTGCTATAAGTGAAGAAACCCTGCAATGAACCCACAAGGATTTGCATTCCAGTATCCTTAGGATAGCAACCTGACACCTGGCTAGCACAGATCTCTGAGCATCAGCTGCTGTGTCATACAGGCAGAGGCCACACTGAAGGCTCTGGCTAATAGTCATAGTAAAGCAGCATGAATCTACAATCAGGAAATTATGCTGCAACAATATGACATGCAGAATTTAATCAGAAACCTTTAACATGCTTCATATTTAAGTAAAAGTAACAAGTGTGCAAGAGGCATGGTCATTGTTAAAAAATACCATTCTAGAAGCACAGTCCAGATGTATTCCACATATTAAGAAAGGTGGAAAGAAGGCAAAACGATTACCGGCATGGTTAAAAGGGGAGGTGAAAGAAGCTATTTTAGCCAAAAGATCTTCATTCAAAAATTGGAAGAAGGATCCAACAGAAGAAAATAGGATAATGTATAAACGTTGGCAAGTTAAATGTAAGACATTGATAAGACAGGCTAAGAGAGAATTTGAAAAGAAGTGGGCTGTAGAGGCAAAAACTCACAGTAAAAACTTTTTAAAATATATCCGAAGCAGAAAGCCTGTGAGGGAGTCAGTTGGACGGTTAGATGATCTAGGGGTTAAAGGGGCACTTAGAGAAAATAAGGCCATCGTGGAAAGATTAAATGATTTCTTTGCTTCGGTGTTTACTGAAGAGGATGTTGGGGAGGTACCTGTACTGGAGAAGGTTTTCATGGGTAATGATTCAGATGGACTGAATCAAATTACGGTGAACCTAGAAGATGTGGTAGATCTGATTGACAAACTGAAGTGTAGTAAATCACCTGGACCGGATGGTATACACCCCAGAGTTCTGAAGGAACTAAAAAATGAAATTTCAGACCTATTAGTAAAAATTTGTAACCTATCATTAAAATCATCCATTGTACCTGAAGACTGGAGGATAGCTAATGTAACCCCAATATTTAAAAAGGGCTCCAGGGGCGATCCGGGAAACTACAGACCGGTTAGCCTGACTTCAGTGCCAGGAAAAATAGTGGAAAGTGTTCTAAACATCAAAATCACAGAACATATAGAAAGACATGGTTTAATGGAACAAAGTCAGCATGGCTTTACCCAAGGCAAGTCTTGCCTCACAAATCTTCACTTTTTTGAAGGAGTTAATAAACATGTGGATAAAGGTGAACCGGTAGATGTAGTATACTTGGATTTTCAGAAGGCGTTTGACAAAGTTCCTCATGAGAGGCTTCTAGGAAAAGTAAAAAGTCATGGGATAGGTGGCGATGCCCTTTTGTGGATTGCAAATTGGCTAAAAGACAGGAAACAGAGAGTAGGATTAAATGGACA
Organism: Rhinatrema bivittatum; assembly: GCF_901001135.1. Classification (NCBI taxonomy): domain Eukaryota; kingdom Metazoa; phylum Chordata; class Amphibia; order Gymnophiona; family Rhinatrematidae; genus Rhinatrema; species Rhinatrema bivittatum. The sequence goes on along the minus strand of NC_042617.1, from coordinate 35,857,210 downwards.
ATTTTCTCAGTGGAAGGGAGTGGGCAGTGGAGTGCCTCGGGGATCTGTATTGGGACCTTTACTTTTCAATATATTTATAAATGATCTGGAAAGAAATAAGAGTGAGAGAATCAAATTTGCAGATGATATAAAATTGTTCAGAGTAGTTAAATCACAAGCAGATTGTGATAAATTGCAGGAAGACCTTGTGAGACTGGAAAATTGGGCATCAAAATGGCAGATTAAATTTAATGTGGATAAGTGCAAGGTGATGCATATAGGGAAAAATAACCCATGCTATAGTTACACAATGTTAGGTTCCATATTAGGTGCTACAAACCAAGAAAGAGATCTAGGCGTCATAGTGGATAACACATTGAAATCTTCGGTTCAGTGTGCTGCGGCAGTCAAAAAAGCAAACAGAATGTTGGGAATTATTAGAAAGGGAAAAACGGAAAATGTCATAATGCCTCTGTACCGCTCCATGGTGAGACTGCACCTTGAATATTGTGTACAATTCTGGCCGCCGCATCTCAAAAAAGATATAATTGCGATGGAGAAGGTACAGAGAAGGGCTACCAAAATGATAAGGGGAATGGAACAGCTCCCCTATGAGGAAAGACTGATGAGGTTAGGACTTTTCAGCTTGGAGAAGAGACGGCTGAGGGGATATGAAAGAGGTGTTTAAAATCATGAGAGGTCTAGAACGAGTAGATGTAAATCGATTATTTACTCTTTCGGTTAATAGAAAGACTAGGGGGCACTCCATGAAGTTAGCATGTGGCACATTTAAAACTAATCGGAGAAAGTTCTTTTTCACTCAACGCACAATTAAACTCTGGAATTTGTTGCCAGAGGATGTGGTTAGTGCAGTTAGTATAGCTGTGTTTAGAAAAGCATTGGATAAGTTCTTGGAGGAGAAGTTCATTACCTGCTATTAATTAAGTTGACTTAGAAAATAGCCACTGCTATTACTAGCAATGGTAACATGGAATAGACTTAGTTTTTGGGTACTTGCCAGGTTCTTATGGCCTGGATTGGCCACTGTTGGAAACAGGATGCTGGGCTTGATGGACCCTTGGTCTGACCCAGTATGGCATGTTCTTATGTTCTTATCAATTTTCTCCTCCCCAGAGATGACCCCAGCATTCTTTGCTTTCCTCCCTCCCTGATCCCAGCACTCTCCTCTCTCCCATCCCCTTATAAGTCACAGTTCATAAACTTGCGCACCCTCAGCTGTGTCCCAAATCCTGGAATCATGGTTGCAGCTTCTCCCCACATGCTGCCTGCAGTGAGCAGGCTCCAGGCTTATCCCTCACCAATGCCAATGGAAGGGTGTCCAGGCGTCCTGAATGGTGATGTCACCATGTGATATCTCTTTCTTTCTTTCTCTCTCAAATTAAACATGACAAATGACCCCAGCTCCAGAAAATGCCATCCAGCTCTGAGCCTCACGGGTTCCACTTCTCATCTCCTCCCTCCTTTCAAAACTGTCACCCCACCCACTTCCAGCACCCTAGGCTATTGCCTGCTTCGCCTAATGCTTCTGCCGGCCCTGTTCCTCCCCTACCTGTAGGTTTACTGAAGGGGAATGGCTGGAGCAGTAAACGGTGAAGCCCAGAGCTTTTTAGTGTTTCTTCTGAGGCCTGGTAATTGTTATAAATTTCCTGAATCTCCAGGGGGGGAAATCCAGGAGATCCCAGGTATGCCTGTCTGTACACAATGAACTATCCAACAAAGCCCCCAATGGCTGTCACACCCAAAAAAGGACACAGTTGAAAGAGATAGCGAAAACCTAAATCAGCAACTTATAACTCGGGTTTCAGCAAGCCCGGATTAGTGCTAGACTTCTTGTGTAAGTACAGAGGTAACTTTGACCTTGCGATCATCCACCCGTGATTTAAATAATCTTAGAAGCATAAGCAAAATCTTTCTTTAAGGATTTTGAAAAGATGCAAATAGGATCAGTCAGCAAACATATATAGGTAGCATCAAATGATTTGAGCAAAAGTCAAAGCATAAAAGTATTGTCCATAATCCAAAAAAAGTCCCCACACAGTATGTAAAACACATAAATTGAATTTCGCCTCTCAGGCCTTATGTGTGGGGAGAGGTGTTAGGTTCTTGCAGTTGACTCTGTCGTTCGTGATGGAGAGTTGGTGGTATCACGGAGCACTCCCTTTCTGCTACCTAACAGCAGGGCTGGAGTTGGGACACATTAGGGTCCAGGTCAGAAACTAAGGAGTGGTCCCGGCCAGTATCAAGTGGTCCTGAAGCTCTGCCTCAGTGACGTCACTCAGCTTCTCCAAGGGGGCCCCTTGTGGTACTACAGCCCCAGGCAATTGCCCTACCTGCCCCTCCCTCCAACTATGCCCTGCCTAATAGCGGCCTCTGTGCTCCCGTTGCAAGGTTCCTGGTGCATGCAGGACAGAGAGAGCCCTTCAGGACTTTACCTCCTGTGCGCCGGTGAGAGAATAGGCGTGGCCCTTCACCAGCTTCTGCCTTGTGATGTCTTCGGTCTCATAGGCGCTGGTAATCTACGGAGCCAAAAGGCATTTATAAAACAACAACAAAATGGCAAAGTCAATGCAGAAGAAAATGAGTGTGTTTTCACAGTGCTTGAAACCGTCACATGGGTAATTACATTCTGAAGAGAAACAGAGACCAGAGAACATTGTGTATTAATAAGCAAACCCCAATCCGGCAATGATCATTACTGAATCATTTACAAAGCAGTCCCCAGACAAATGCAAAGTGTCCTCGGTTTTATTCTATAATGCGCGTGTTACTGTTCCCCTCCCTTTCTGTATTCTCCTCAGAGGAACTTTATCCAGGTGCTTGTGGGCTGTACTGAAATACTCCTCCAGTTCCAGCCATTGGTAAAACTGGGGTCTCTGTCAGCCCCTCAATAGTACAGACGGCCGGGGGACCGGCTCATCCTACTTTTCTGATCTGTGACCTGCTGGGTGGCCTCCATTTTGTGTCAGCATCAAACTCCTATTTGAATTGAGTGTTTTTGTGTGTGTGTGTGAGAGAGAATCAAAAGGGACAGCGAGACCCGTTAAAATAACATGAGCCTCGCTCTCTCTCACACTTTCGAATAAAGGAGCCCCCGGATGGCTTGTCCCGCAGTCCTGTCACAGCCGATCTGTTTTTCAGAGCTGGGAATCTCTCAACCTTCCCGCTCCTCTCTGGATTGGAGGGGGGGGGGTAAGGCTGCTTTTAATAATTTCACCTGCCTCTGCCCCATAGGGTTGTGGCTTCTGTGGTGAATGACAGGAGCAGGCCCTGCTAGCATCACGCCAGGATGCTGCACGTGCCAGGCGCAAAACATGAGGCCCCCGTCCCGTCACCCAGTGCTCTCCAGAGCCAGGCTGGAAGTCTGCAGGAATTCGGCTGGGAAGCTGCTGATTTTTCCCGGCGACTCGAAAGCAACCAAGGGATTCCTCCAGTCTGGAATACGCCAGGGTGTCCGGCTAAAAGCGGAAAGCAGGGAATGAAAATGCAAGGGCATTCAGCAAAAAGCGAAGCCGATGCAACGTCGGCTCGCATGAAAACGGGCGCTACTGATTGAGTGCCCACTCTAACGCACGCCCAGCCACCTCTCCTAGGCGTGCGATGCATTATTTAAATGAGGGGGGGGGCATGTTAAAAAGGAGGCAGTAGGGAGACTTGCGCTTCCCTGGCACCTCCTCGACATTGAGCTGTCAGTGCGGGCTGGGAAAACGGACGCTCAATACGAGCGTCCGTTCCCCCCCCCCCCGACACTGGCACAAGATACCAGCACAAGATACAAGTATCTAACCAGCTAACCTAGGGGTTTGCTGGCTAGAGCCATCATGCCAAACAATAAAATATAGAAGTGCCCTTTCAGTAGGCGGCTAGATCCAGCCGCTTTTAAAGTAGGCTTTCCCCGGGAGCTTGTTTGGGTCGGGAACTAAACTATGCACATGTAATTGAACTTTCAAACACTTCCCCATGCACTACCACAGCCGTGGATACGTCTACCTTACAAGTGGCTAAATGACCCTGGGAAAACCCAGCCCCAACCAGCCCAGAGGTCTGCATACTTTGCCACAATGCAAATAAATGAAAAACTGTCTCCATAAGGTCTGGAAAGTGGTCAAGTGATCAGTGACATTTGTCTTTCTCCACAGCTGGGGGGTGTGCAGGTTCAGCACATGGTGACGTGGAGGACAGGACCATCTAAGAAGGTTATCGTTGATAAGTTTACACTGAACTCGAGGTTAACAGCGTCGGTATCATTAGCACTGCGTTCTCTTCTGCCGTGTTGGCTTGATAAGGTGAACCGGTTGTTATCATTGAGGCAGCAGTACCTAAAGCTCTGGCTCCTCTCTGCCTTTGCCAGCGAGTGCCGGTGCTGGCTGGGAGAAAGGGGAGGAAGCCACAGTGCCCCAGAGGGCTGTGAGCTGCTGCTGCGAACTCAGAGATTATGGCACAAGAAGAGAAATTAGAATCGTCTTGGTTAGACAAACAGAGTCAGTAGAAATTGTTGAAGATCTGACAAGAGATCAGCTGACAGCCGCTTCTCAGGCCTTATGTACAGCTCCAAGGACAAATACTGACCACTGCAAGAGGAGAATGTGGAAGGAATGCTAGAAAGAAATCAGGAAGTGAGGACGAACCTAAATATAAAGTTGAGAAATGTCTGGCATCCCTTAATAATGCCCCAGCCGATCCCTATCCCCTTTCCAAGTTACTGCTTCCCTAATCCAGTGAGGGTAGGGGAATGGAGGGAGCTGGATGATGCTGGAGGAAGAGATAATTAAGATATGAATGAAGAAGAGGAAACCAAGGCCACTTTGCAGTTGTCTGGGGACTATTTGATTCCGTAACCATCATTGCCGGACTGGGATTTACTTATTAATACAAAATGTTCTACAAACTCCGCCTTGTAAGGTGGCTGGAATATATACGGCGCAAGGCCAATTTTCGCAGATGTACAAGCCTGGTCCTACATGCTCTTTACTTGGGACTTCCAGTATCATTGCTCCGGGTATTACCTTTGGCGCTGAAAGCAGCAGTCAGGCGTATCTGAGGCATCAGGGTGTAACTGCGTATCTCCACCAGTGGCTGGCACGTCTTCCAATTCAACGTAAGGCACTTACTTTGATTCACCAACACGCTGACACAATACCGGGCGCTCAGGCTGGCGCACAGGTTAACCTGCGGTTGGACGTGCGTCCATAACCCCTGATGCAATAAGGGGATCAGCGCATCCAAAACGCACTTCCAAACCAGCGTGTGGCTAATAGCGCTCATCACATGTAAATGCCATGTTGATGAGGCTATTAGCTAGTACCCCCTTCTGTAAAAAATAAACGCGCGCCCGATGCGCACATTTTAACCCTCAAAATTAATGCCAGCCCAAGAGCTGGCGTTACGTCTTGAGGAGCCCCAAAGGTTTAACAGAAAAGCAGAAGATGCTGCTTTTCTGTGCTTCCTCCATTTTAATATCATGGCGATACTAAGTCGGAGGGCCCACAGAAAGCAGCAACGTGTGGAAAAAAAAATGTCTTGACTGCGGTCAGGTTAGGAAAACGGACGCTTAATTTATGAACGTCCATTTCCCTAACCCGTGCACAGCCACTCGATGCCGAGGAGGTGTCTGGACGCATCATTTCCTCTAGCACCTCCTTTTTAACACAGCGGCTCACTAGCCTGTTCCACTGTACGCCCGGGAGAGGTGGATGGGCGTGCGAATATTGCATCGGCCTGAAAGTTATTCACGGGCAAGGCCCTCGCTAGTGCAGGACGACCCATGCGGCCTCTTGTCCCTTATGCTCTCCTGGGAAGGCCCTATTGGTAGAGCCATCATTTAATGAGATTTGGCTTCAGAAAACCTGCAATAGGGCTTTCTCTGTCGCTGGGAGTTGTGGAACCCACTCCTACATGAACTCTAGGAGGAAGTGGACTGCGTATCTCGTAGGAAAAAGGTGAATGGCCTATTGTACACCCAAGCACATGGTTCTAGCTGATGAGTGCTACCCTTGTTTTCTAGCAGGTTGGGCTATTTTTATAATACTCTGCAATTTTTAGGTTTCTGTTTGATTTGTTTCTGTATTGTCCTGCTATTATGTATACATTAATTGTGATCCCCTTTGAACATTTCATGGATTGTGCAGAATATACATTTGTTTAAATAAATTAAAGGACATAGTTGCAATGTACTATTTCCAATATTAATAACATAAATGTGATGGTGCTAATGACGGATGGAAGAGGAAATCCTCCTTCATGTGAAACGTTCTTTACGCTTTAGACTAAATTCAGCTGAGTAACAAATTAGGGAACTAGCCTCACATCGATGGAGCATCCGAGCAGGGATTCAACTTTCAGGGCCTTCTGGATGACCTGAAATAGGTCAGCCGGAGCTTTCTTCAGGTCATAAGGCTCGGAGATGCCACCAGTGAAGTCCTCAAATCCTTCTATGGTAGAGCCCCCGGTGAGAGCTTCATAGGATCCATTCAGCCTATAGGATATAACAGAAGCATCATTAGAGCAAATATCTTTTCAATCAGTTAAACCACTTAGAAACAGCATCTCACAGGGTGGTGGCCTCACAGTGGCATAAAAAGGATGGAGCAAACAAGGTGGCTGCCCTGAACGCAACCCGAAACAGGCGCAGAGCTCCAGCTATCTCCTTACCGCTGCTGCCTCTCCTCTCTTCGGCATCCTTAAGGCTGAAGGCAAAAGTGTGAGGGAAAAGATGGAGGCCTGTGTGAGATCACGCTGGCTCAGGTTCCATGCCCACCACCTGCTACCAGTGCCAGATCAAAGACAAGGCCCATCTCCAAAGATTTCTTCTGCTACAAGGTGCAGGAAGGGAAGGGGGCTGGAAGGCCTGCAGGATGAGGAGGGGGCAGAACCCGAAGCTGAGACTCCTGTGCGCAAAAATATCTCATTGCACCACCGGGATTGGATGACAGAATGCTCATATCAAGGCATGAGCATGACTGCAATTCTCGTAAGTTAAGGATTGCTCTTATTTTTTAATTTAAACATATATGCAACAAACACGGTGCTTCAGAGAAATGCATGTTATGATTACCGAGTATTCTTGCACTGCTTGACTTGGGGCACTTATCTGCGTCTTTCTTGACGTGACTCAATCAATCTATTAGAAACAGTCATCGTGGTACAACACTGCAGGGCGGTCTTTGTCAGTCTAATGCCCCTTACTTTCAAGTGCCTCTGGCATAGCCTCCCATTCCGTGCAGCATCCAAGGGCCGTGATAGCACTTCCTGTAACCAGGGTCTCCCCTCATAGGCTCTGCAGCTGGGACTTCCTGGGGCACTGGCAGATGACATCACATCCTGTCTAAGTATATAAGGAAGTCCTCTGCTACCAGCCAGTACCTCGTCTCCTTCCTGCAGCTTAGCTTAGCTTAGGCAGCGGAAAAAATGTGCTTAGGAATCTAAGCTTGGGAAGAGTAGGTCCGTGGAGGTTGTAGCAAGGACGAGTGGTTATGGGAAGGCTTGTCTGAACAGTAGCGTCTTAAGTCTCTTCTTGAATGTAATTGGGCATTGTTCCTGCCTAAGGTCGGGAGGAAGCAAATTCCACTGTTTGGAGCCTGCGGCGGAAAGTGCTCTTTTACTTAAGGAGGTTTTGATTGTAGGTGCTCTAAGAGTGCCTCTTTGCGCTAATCTAAGAGGACGGGCTGAAGTATGAAGTTGCAGGGGGGGGGTCGAGAGGTCCAGCGGAGAGATGTTGAGAATGGCTTTGTGGGTGATTGATAAAAGCTTGTAGAGGATTCTGAATTTGACTGGGAGCCAATGGAGCTTTTTAAGGATCGGTGTTATATGGTCCCTTTTGTTTGACTTTGTAAGTATCCTTGCAGTTGCATTCTGAAGCAACTGGAGAGGTTTAATGGAGTTGTCTGGAAGGCCGTGAAGAAGAGCATTGCAATAATCGATTTTTGAAAAAATGATCGCTTGTAAGACAGACCTGAAGTCTTGAAAATGAAGGAGGGGTCTTAGTCTTTTTAACACTTGAAGTTTGAAGTAGCACTCCTTTATTGTGTTGTTAATAAAGCCTGTGTAGCTCAATTAATTGTCCATGACTACCCCAAGGTTTCTGACTTTGGGAGAGATGGTTGGGAGCGCTGTAGGGAGAGAGTTGTTAAGTGAAAAATTACCATCCTGTGTGATTAAGAGGAATTCGGTCTTAATCACACCTATGACACCTAGATCTCTTTCTTGAGTTGTAGCACCTAATATGGAACCCAACATTGTGTAATTATAGCATGGGTTATTTTTCCCTATATGTATCACCTTGCACTTATCCACATTAAATTTCATCTGCCATTTGGATGCCCAATTTTCCAGTCTCACAAGGTCTTCCTGCAATTTATCACAATCTGCTTGTGATTTAACTACTCTGAACAATTTTGTGTCATCTGCAAATTTGATTATCTCACTCGTCGTATTTCTTTCCAGATCATTTATAAATATATTGAAAAGTAAGGGTCCCAATACAGATCCCTGAGGCACTCCACTGTCCACTCCCTTCCACTGAGAAAATTGCCCATTTAATCCTACTCTCTGTTTCCTGTCTTTTAACCAGTTTGCAATCCATGAAAGGACATCGCCACCTATCCCATGACTTTTTACTTTTCCTAGAAGCCTCTCATGAGGAACTTTGTCAAACACCTTCTAAAAATCCAAGTATACTATATCTACTGGTTCACCTTTATCCACATGTTTATTAACTCCTTCAAAAAAGTGAAGCAGATTTGTGAGGCAAGACTTGCCCTGGGTAAAGCCATGCTGACTTTGTTCCATTAAACCATGTCTTTCTATATGTTTCTTTTTGATGTTTAGAACACTTTCCACTATTTTTCCTGGCACTGAAGTCAGGCTAACCGGTCTGTAGTTTCCCGGATCGCCCCTGGAGCCCTTTTTAAATATTGGGGTTACATTTGCTATCCTCCAGACTTTCATTTTTTAGTTCCTTCAGAACTCTGGGGTGTATACCATCCGGTCCAGATGATTTACTACTCTTCAGTTTGTCAATCAGGCCTACCACATCTTCTAGGTTCACCGTGATTTGATTCAGTCCATCTGAATCATTACCCATGAAAACCTTCTCCATTGCGGGTACCTCCCCAACATCCTCTTCAGTAAACACCGAAGCAAAGAAATCATTTAATCTTTCCATGATGGCCTTATCTTCTCTAAGTGCCCCTTTAACCCCAGCTTGGAGAAGAGACAACTGAGGGGGGATATGATAGAGGTGTTTAAAATCATGAGAGGTCTAGAACGGGTAGATGTGAATCGGTTATTTACTCTTTCGGATAGTAGAAAGACTAGGGGGCACTCCATGAAGTTAGCATGGGGCACATTTAAAACTAATCGGAGAAAGTTCTTTTTTACTCAACGCACAATTAAACTCTGGAATTTGTTGCCAGAGGATGTGGTTAGTGCAGTTAGTATAACTGTGTTTAAAAAAGGATTGGATAAGTTCTTGGAGGAGAAGTCCATTACCTGCTATTAAGTTCACCTAGAGAATAGCCACTGTCATTATCAATGGTAACATGGAATAGACTTAGTTTTTGGATACTTGCCAGGTTCTTATGGCCTGGATTAGCCACTGTTGGAAGCAGGATGCTGGGCTTGATGGACCCTTGGTCTGACCCAGTATGGCATTTTCTTATGTTCTTATCTAACGGTCCACTGACTCCCTCACAGGCTTTCTGCTTCGAATATATTTTAAAAAGTTTTTACTGTGAGTTTTTGCCTCTACAGCCAACTTCTTTTCAAATTCTCTCTTAGCCTGTCTTATCAATGTCTTACATTTAACTTGCCAATGTTTATGCTTTATCCTATTTTCTTCTGTTGGATCCTTCTTCCAATTTTTGAATGAAGATCTTTTGGCTAAAATAGCTTCTTTCACCTCCCCTTTTAACCATGCCGGTAATCGTTTTGCCTTCTTTCCACCTTTCTTAATGTGTGGAATACATCTGGACTGTGCTTCTAGAATGGTATTTTTTAACAATGTTAGCCCCATGACATTAACGCTGTTAGCCCCATGACATTTAACGCTGTTAAAAAATCCCATTTTTTAACAGCGTTAGCCCCATGGTCAATGGGATTCTTCTTTCTTGGGCCGTGGGATTGGAGGACGCTGCTGCAGCTACCATTTTTGCTCCGGAGGAGGGAGGGAGTGCAAGTGGAGACTGCCAGTATATAAGAGAGAGAGAGAGAGCGCATGTGTGTGATTGAGAGCCTGTGTATAAGTGAGATAGAGAGCATGTGTAGATTGAGAACCTGTGTGTAAGTGAGAGAAAGCATGATGGAGAAATTACTTACCAGATAATTTTGTTTTCCTTAGTGTAGACAGATGGACTCAGGACCAGTGGTTTATGCTCCCCTGCCAGCAAATGGAGATGAAGCAAGCTGATGTCACAGTATATATAGCCCTGCAGTGACCCCAGCCTGCCAGTATTCTCTTCAAAAGCAACTGTGGGGGGCGCTGTTCCGCGGCCGATGGGATAAGACGTGTGCGTGCTGAGCTCCGTTCCCTCCGCGCTGAAAACACCTTATAAACAGCTGATTTCGTCGCTTTCCTGCCCCGGTTTGCTCTGCCGTGCCTCCCTCTGTCGTGCCTGCGCTCATGACGGCGAAAAAAAAACCGGCAGATCTAAAACATTTTGCCTACGGTAAGGCACATGCCGAGGAGGGGCCTGTGGGCATCGATCCGACCAGCCTGGATTTTGACGCTGCCGAGGGCCCTGGGACCGCGATCGGACCCCTCCCCCCACAGGTTCCGCTTACCCCGGGAGACGCTGTCACTAAGGAGGAGATGAGGGGGTGGTTCATGGAGCTCCGTGCCGATATGAAACAGCACAAACAAGATCTGATGTCCTCCATGGCTGACATTAGGGAGGACTTAGCTGCACTTGGTCGCCGCGTGGATGATGTGGAGGGGAGGGTGGATGGCCACGGGGAGGTCTTGAACAAAATGGCGGATCGACAGCAGAAATTTGATACTGAATTATCTGCCCTCTCTGACAAGCTGGAAGACCTAGAAAACAGGAATAGGAGATGCAATCTCCGTATTAGGGGAGTGCCAGACAATCCGGAATATGTGGATGCCCATAGCATTGCCCAACAAATCTGTATTTTTATCTTACAAATGGCCTCCCCGGACCAGGATAACAACTCTGCAGAGACCTCTACCATCCGGCTAGAACGCGCCCATCGGGCACTTGGTCAGCGAGGTGAGCAGAGATCTCGGGACATTATCATCTGTTTCCACAGTTTTCTGCAGAAATCCCAGGTTTATGACGCGGCCAGAAAGCAACGAGATATTCAATGGAAGTCTCACTCCATCACAATATTTCAAGATTTAGCTCCAGTGACCCTTAAACGCCGCTATGATCTGCGTGAGGTCACGACAGCTCTGCGATCGGGTGGGACACGCTATAGATGGACTTTTCCATTTGGACTACAATTTCAAATCCAAGGCGTGACATATCGTGTCAAGACACTGATGGACGCAGCAGAGGCCTTCAAGCAGGCTCAACTACCAGTTCCGTTTCAGATACCAAAGCCGGCCGCGGCCCGCTCCAAACCGGATGCCATGCCTCGCTGGCAGCGAGCTGGAAAGGGCGGACGTCGCCTCCGGCGCCATTCCGGAGCTGCTGGAGGGTACATGTCTGATCAGGGTTGAGCAGTCGACCTCATCGTTGGTCCTTCTTACCAGTCTTCCTACCATGGAGGTGGTTTTGGAGTTGGTTTTTCAAGACACCCTTTTTGCCTGGGGTATCTGCCTTAATCACCGGCGAATGGGTGGATAACTTTTCTGCCCTATTGAGTTATGTCGAATTATGTTCCTGTTTGCATTTTTGGTGTTTTCATATTGTTCTGCTATCCTTTTGCTTCAGAGGGGGGGACGGCCTCGGCACGGGGAGTTCCCTGTGTGCCGGGTACAGTTGCAGCCCCCTGAAGGTCTGCTTTCCACTGGGAATGGTGGCATGCCTTCCATTATTTGGGGATGACAACAGGGTATCTTACTATTGTACTGTGATCTATGTGTGGCGTTTACCGTATATGTGGGGGGGCTGTCTACACCGATGTTTGGGTGGGAGTCCGGGGCCTGGAGAGCTCTGGGAATGGCCCTATGTTTATCTAACCCCTCTTTCTCCCTATGGCCACTAAAATTATCTCACTAAATGTAAAGGGGTTGAATACTCCTCGAAAAAGGGTACTTCTCAGAAAAGAATTGCAAGTGCAACAGGCGGCTCTAGCCTTTGTTCAGGAAACGCACATTCGTAAGCGTTATGAACACTTGCTAGTTTTTCCCTCTTACCCCAGCACTTATTGGGCAGCCAGCACAAAGAATTCCCGCTACGCAGGGGTGGGGATTCTTGTTTCTCACACCTTAGTCCATGACTTGATGCACACGGTTCTGGACCCACAGGGCCGGTATTTACTACTTAAACTGAGAGTGGGCGGTCGTATCCTGACCCTGGTTAATGTTTATTTCCCCAATGTCAACCAAGCATCCTTTCTGAAGGAGATAGACCAGTTACTGATTGGTCAGGCAGCTGGAGACATTATATTGGGGGGAGATTTTAACTTATCTATGGACCCTAAGGTTGACAATTCCTCTCCGCATACTAATGCCTTCACTGGGCTACGTAAAGCGTGGCGTGCATTCCTGACGCGCTGGCACCTAATAGATATTTGGCGGGATAGGTACCCGACCTCGAGGTCCTATACCTTTTTTTCTGCGCCTCACAAATCTTATTCCCGTATTGATTACCTTTTTCTTGGGGCCCATATTCAAAATCTTGTTCGGGCCGTGGGCATCGATGGCATCACGTGGTCCGATCACGCGCCTGTCTGGGCAACAGTGGCCTTCCTCGACACTGTTGGCGGCCTACGTGCTTGGCGTCTAAATAGCAGTTTGTTGAGGGATATTGCCTTCACCAAACGGCTTGACTCCAGCATACGAGAATATTTCAGGGTCAATGACACGGAAGGCATGTCTGCTGCCACACTCTGGGAATGCTCCAAGGCCGTGGTCCGAGGGCTTTTGCTATCTCGGGCGGCTTTCTGCAATAAGGAACGAGAGGGCAAACGATCGGCATTGGTGTCTGACATTACCCAGCTGTCGCAGCAGCATGCTGCCACCGGGTCGCCTGCACTCTATACTCGCCTTTTACGTGCTAAAGACCTGTTACGCTCTATAGATGATGCTTATGTGAGTCACCAGCTGAACTTGACCAAACAAAAATACTTTGAGGGGGGTAACAAGGCGGGTCGCTTGTTGGCGCAGAGTTTAAAGGCACAACAAGCGCAGACCTTAGTTGCAAAGATTTGCACTCCCCAGGGCATTCTGGAGACCTCTTCGGAGAGTATTCGCACTTGCTTTTCTGATTTTTACACTCAGTTATACTCTCCTGAGGCTTCCATTCGGGACGTGGACATTGACTGCTATTTAGCCTCTGTCTCCTTACCGACACTTACGGGGGACCAACGGCTTTTGCTTGACGCTCCTATCACCGTGGATGAAGTCACATTTGCTATTAAGAACCTGAAACCGGGAAAGGCCCCAGGGTTGGATGGTTTCCCGGGGGAATATTACCGGCAGTTTACGCTGGCTCTGGTGCAACCCCTTACTGATATGTTTAATGCCCTTAGGGACCTTGGCACCATTCCTGCTACTGCCAACACGGCTGGGATCTCAGTCATAGCAAAACCCGGTAGGGACCCGACTTCCTGTGGGTCGTATAGGCCCATTTCCTTGATCAATGTGGACCTCAAGATTTTGGCTAGAGTCCTTGCAGAGAGATTGAATAGCGTACTTGTTAACCTCGTCCATCCGGATCAGGTAGGCTTTGTCCCAGGCCGTTTGGCCGCGGATAACGTTCGTAGGATCGTGGACATTATTGACCTTGTTCAACACGATCATATCCCAACTGTTTTATTGTCTTTAGATGCGGAGAAAGCGTTCGACCTGGTTCACTGGTCCTTTCTCTTTCGCACACTGGAACATATGGGGTTTGGTTTTTTTTTTATTACTTGGGTGCGGAAACTCTATGATCACCCTATGGCCAGAGTTAAAATTAATGGTAGTTATGGTCCGCCCTTTTCTATTGGTCGTGGAACCCGCCAGGGCTGCCCCTTATCCCCCTTGTTGTTTGCCCTGTTTTTAGAGCCATTCACTACTCGCATAAGGTCGTCTCCCTCTGTGGCGGGGGTTTCTATTGGACACCACCACTTTAAAATCTCCCTATTCGCAGATGACATTATGCTCACCCTAACTGATCCGATTCACTCTCTGCAAGGGGTTGTGTCTGAATTGAAAGCTTTTGGGGCTGTCTCGGGGCTCAAAGTCAATTTTGACAAGTCCGAAATCTTGAATGTTAACCTTCCCCCCCAAGAGGTAGCGACCTTACAACTCAGCTTACCTTTTAAATGGGCCAAAACGGCGTTGAAATACTTGGGAGTTCGCATCGGTCCTACTGTTGGTCAGTTGTTTGCCCTGAACTATACGCCCCTTTTACATTCTATTACTGCAGACCTTCACAAATGGTCCCGACATACACATTCCTGGCTTGGGAGGATTGCGATTGTGAAAATGAATATTCTCCCCCGTTTATTATATTTTTTTTACCACCCTCCCAATTCTGCTCTCACCAGCTATTCTTCGCTTGTGGCAACAGAAGATCTTTGGGTTCATATGGCGCAAAAGACCTCCTCGGGTTTCACGCAATACTTTATATCTTTCTAAAGATAGAGGGGGCCTGGGAGTCCCGAACTTACAATGGTATTACTGCGCGGCCCAGTTTCGGGCTCTGCTGGTATTTCATTCTCCTCATAACCTCCCACTGTGGGTCTCTCTGGAACAGGCTGCAATGGGGGATTTCCCACTCTCTGCCCTCCCGTGGCAGCCTAAGGCCTCCTGGCCTGTGGGCCCTTACCTGCCCTTTGCTTTGGGTACCACACTTTGCCTTTGGAAGCGGTGGAAAGCTCTGTTGGTTGGGAAGGAGCCTTATACTCCTCTCACTCATCTTTTTGCTAATGCTCTTTTTCCTTGTACCTCCACTGCTGCGGCGTCTCAGCCATGGCTAGCCGCTGGCATTCGCTATATAGAACACGTTATTGTCCAGGGCTCTATCATGACAAAGGAGGCTCTTCGCTCTCATTATCATCTTAGAGACGTGGACTTCCTATTGTATGCTAAAATCTATCATTCTATTAAAAGGGCTGTTCGACAGGGTACTATGCGCCTTAATGTTACATTGTTTGAACATTATTGTCTTAATGTACATAAGTTACGGGGTCTCATTTCCAAAGTCTACGCTTTGTTGTCAGGGAGAGCCTCGGGCCACTTTTGCCAACAGAGGGCCTGGGTGTCTGACTTTGCTTATGAATTAGATGAGGATGACTGGACTCTAATTTTTCTGATGAACCGCAAATGTTCTATATCTGCTACCCTGCAGGAAAACTGTTACAAACTATTATATCGTTGGCATTATACCCCTCAACGTCTACATCGCTACAACCCTCGCATACCAGCCACCTGCTGGCGGCAATGCGGACAGATAGGAGATTATTATCATGTATGGTGGCAATGTGGGAAAATTAGATGCCTGTGGACTGCGGTTTTTGAGTGGTTATCTCGTATCCTTCGAGAACCACTGGACATCAAACCATGGCATGCTCTGTTAACCTTGCCAGTGTCGTCAGTCAATAAGCCACAACAAAGGTTTATCCAACAAGTCTTTATTGTCACTAGGCTTGAAATAGCCACACATTGGAAAGCAAGTAGTGTCCCTAGTCTCGCTCGAATTCTCCACAGACTTCATAATGTTTATCAACTGGAGCGCCTCACGGCAGTACATCATAATCATATGAAACCTTTTACAGCGATCTGGGAACCGTATCGTACGTGGCTCCAGGATCAAGCTCAGGGGGACTTTGCCCCTAATATGACTGCTGAGTCCGTTTGTTAATCTGATTTTCTCATTCCCTGGTTTCCTCTTCCGGGCTTGGGATTCCCCGACGAGCATCGGTCGAATGATTCACTTCCAGCTATGTACTTCAGTCACCTTTCACTACAAATAACGCTATGTTATGTATTTTTGCCACTCATCTCTTCATTTGTTTTCTCAATTCCTGTTGTCAGGGGGGGAGGGGGGTTGGGGGTTTCATATAGTTCTGATGATTGCTAGTATGGTTGTATTTACTAATTTGTATTTGCTTAATCATCCAATAAAAATTGTTTAAATACAAAAAAAAAAAAAGCAACTGTGGTCAGCATAGCAAAAAACTTGATTAAAAACAGGTAACCAGAACTATACTCAACCAACCATAAACACTGAACTCACATAAGAGTCTAGGTACTCCAAGTTAGGGACTGGATGAACACTTATCAGTAATCTCTTGGGATCCAGAGCCCCACAGAAGGACTATTGACACACTCATGTGACAGCCAAAGGTGGGAAGCTGAGTCCATTTGTCTACACTAAGGAAAACAAAATTATCAGGTAAGTAATTTCTCCATTTCCTAGTGTGTAGACAGATGGACTCAGGACCAGTGGGATGTACCAAAGCCTCCCAACAGGGTGGGAGGCTGCCTGCGGTCAAGTCAACACCACACATACAAACGCTGCATCCTCCCGGGCCTGCATATCCAGACGATAAAACCTGGAGAAAGTGTGTAAAGAGGACCACATCGCAGCTCAGGAGATATCGACGGGAGACAGACTAACTTCCACCCATAATACTGCCTGAGCCCAAGTGGAATGAGCCCTAACCTGAGTAGGCATTGGCTTTCCAGCATCCACATACGTGGACATGACTATCTCCTTAATTCAATGAGCTCTGGTAGCTCATGAAGCCGGAGTGCCCTGCTTACTCCCACCATGGAGAACAAACAGGAGATCCATCTTTCAAAAAGACTCAGAGGCAAAACTCCTCCGCATCCCTAACCTTATCCAGGGATGGTAAAGAGATGGACTGATTCAAATGAAGGAACGGCTCCTGGCAAGACAAGGCCTGCAGCTCAGAAATTTGACACGCTGAACATATTGCCACCAGGAACACAGTCTTCAAGGTCAATAACCATAAGGAAAGGCGCCCCAGTGATCGTAATGTAGGGCCCGCCAAAAAATACAGCACCAAATTAAGACTCCACAATGGAACTGGTAACCTCTAGGGAAGTCTAAGATGCTTTACTCCCTTCAAAAAATGGGCTACATCAGGATGAGATGACAAGGAAATACCATTCACCAGGCCTCTGAAACAGGCAAGACCCACAACTTGCACCTTCAAGTAATTAAGGGCCAATCCTTTATGCAATCCATCCTTCAAAAAATCCAGAATAAGAGTGATCTTAACTGAACGAGGAAGAACACCCCGCTCCTCACACCAGGCCTCAAAATCTCTCCAAATACGCACATTAGCCAAGGAAGTGGAGAATTTGGCGAGTGCAAAGTAAAGTGGCAGTCACTGAAGAGGAATAACCACGCTTTAACAGGCGAGCCCTCTCAAGGACCAAACTGTAAGACAGAATAGAGTCAGATCCTCATGAAGAACCGATCCCTGCTGTAACAGATTCATGTGTGGCGGAAGACAAAGAGGGGCCTCCACCAGGAGTCATCCAAATCCACATATCTCGGACACCTGCGCCAGTCCAGCGAATTATCCTGTCCAGCAAGGGCCATGGAGGAAAGGCATTCATAAAGCAATCTGTCTTCCAGCCAGACCTGTACAAGCACATCTATTCCCAGGAACCATGGATCTCTCCTGCGACAGTAGAATCGAGGAACCTTCGCATTTCGAGAAGTATCTAGCAGGTCCAGGAATGGAAGGCCCCAGTGATCCACAATCAGCTGAAATGCCTTGGCTGACAACACCCACTCTTCTGGGTCCATACTCTCCCTGCTGAGAAAGTCCGCTCTTAAATTGTCTTTTCCTGCAATGTGAGAGGCTGAGATCATCTGAGATGACCTTCCGCTCATTCCATTAATTGGTCTATTTCCTGTGACACTTACTGGCTCTTGGTCCCTCCCTGGCGATTGATAAGGGCCACCATCGTCATGTTGTCCGACCACACCTGAATCGTTTGATCCCGCAGCCTGAGGCTGAATTGCAAGTATGCCAGCCATACTGCCCGGACCTCCAGGCGATTGATGTTCCAGCAGGACTCTTCGGCATTCCAGCGCCCCTGGGCCATTAACTCCAGACAATGAGCCCCCGAATCGTTGAGACTCGCATCAGTTGTGAATACCAACCAGGTCAGAGAGGACAAGGGAACTACCTTTCTTAGATGATCCTAATGCAACCACCACTGGAGGCGGGAGCAGATTTTAATCAGCAAGTGGAGCCGAACCGCATAGTCCTGAGACTGTGGGTTTCAACAAGATAGCAGAAAGCACTGAAGAGGATGCATAGACACCCTTGCCCACGGCACTACTTCCAGGGTAGACACCATCAAGCCGAGCATCTGTAGGTAGGACCATACCATCATGTATATGGTGTTCATCAACTGACGCACTTGAGACATCAATTTCTGGATCCGAACTTCCGGTAGGAAAATTCTGTCCTGTCCCATGTTGAATCGAACCCCCAGATACTCCAACGACTGGGAGGGCTGAAAATTGCTCTTGGTCAGGTCACCACCCAACCGAGGTCCTGCAATAAGGAGATGACCTTGTGTGTCACCAGGTGGCTCTTTTCCTAAAACTTATTTATTTATTTATTTATTTAGAACTTTTATATACCGACATTCATGTAGAGAAATTACATATCATATCAGTTTACAGTGAAACAAAAACATTGCAAAAAGCATTACAATGAACAAGGGTTACAATGAAATGGGAGAACAGGGTAGAACTAAATTTACTATTAGAGAAACTGTCGAATTAACAAAATCTGACTTGAGACCTCCTGTTCGAGCAAGGGAGAGTGGTTGGACATCTTCCACGTCAGCCAAGGAACTTGGCTCGAATCAGCCAGTTGTCCAAAAATAGATGCACCAGGATTCCTTCTTTTCGCAAGGCTGCCACTACTACCACCATAACCTTGGAAAATGTTCTGGGAGTGGTGGCTAAACCAAAAGGCAACGCCCCCAACAGCACAAAGTGTAGAAAGTGTTGGTGTTTCAATTGGACGGGAATATGAAGGTAAGCTTCTGACAGATCCAATGAGGTCAGAAATTCCCTCGACTGCAACACTTTTACACAGAGTGTAAGGTTTCCATGCGAAAATGAGCACCTTCAAGTGACGGTTGACGCTCTTGAGATCCAGGATGGGATGAAAGGAGCCCTCCTTCTTGGGCTTAAGAATAGCCCCACTTACAGTGGTATAAAAAGTTGATTAATATGTGTGCCTCCCCAGATACTCTCTCTCTCTCTGTCTCTCTTCCCCTCTCTCTCATGGGATTTGCAAATCCCATTTCAGCAGTAATGCATAGCTACCACAGGCATAATACCAGGAAAAAAGGTGTAGTTATTTCTAGCATTAAAAGCCATGATAGCATGCATGTAACATTAAGTACCCCTCATTTCCATTAACTCCTCCCAGTCTGGAAAAGTTTGCATATGCAGCTCACAATGCAATAAATAACACATACATTAGGGTGTTATCGCAGGCATTAGGGCCCTAACATAATCTGATAAATGACCCTATTTATTTGTTGTGTTTTCTCAATAGTACATGCATTGGTGGTGAACTGATGTCTTTTTATAAAAGTAGGGCTATTGTGCCTGGTAGTAGAAGGAGTTTGTGTTGCTCTTATTGAAATGAAACCAGAATATCTTTTTTGTATGGTGAGTTGTACGGGGAATGTTCTAGTTCTGCTTTATACCCATTGCTGAGGGTTGGGGGCAGGGAGGGTTTCCTGTGGATGCAAAGTGTACATTTATATTTATCCTTGTTTCAGTCATGTGTTCAGCGTGTCACGCACGTGAGATCCATCTGTCAGGTGTGTCCCAACAGAAAAAAGGTTGAGAACCACTGCTGTAAAGGATGAGGTAATGTGGGAGGTGCATTTCCTCCACGGGGAATGGTTAGGGTTACTGAGATTCTAAATAAGATGCCCCCAGGCATCTGTTGGTTGTTGTCTTGTGAGTCCTGAGGAGAGACAGGGGGCTCGTGAGGCTTCCAGAGATTTCTGATCCAAGGAACAGGAAAGATTCTAAGCTGAGGAAAAGGTTTTTGGTAGCCTACTAGAAGGAGGATACCCTATCAAATAAAGGGGTAAATCCTTGTCTGGGGAAGCTCCAGCCCAAGAACTGTCTAGGAAGGCCTTGGGGTTAAGGTGGAGTGTGAGTAGGGTTCCTGCTGCTTGATAAGAGTGAGGAATTATTGAATTTGTTTCATCTTTTTGGGACTATATCCAGCTATTCAGTTTTTTCTGCTGTCTATCTTTTGGATTTACAAATAAATTTTATTTTGGAACCAACATTGGTGTGGACACTGGACTTTGTTCATTGTGATGTCTTCCCCTTGGGCCTCCCAGAAACTGGTCCCCAGCTGGCGAATCCTAGTGGATTTTACCTGATCCCAGGGCTGAAGGTGATCCCCAACTAAAGGGGGGTTACACTTGTTTGATCTCTGTCTTCCTTTTACCCTGCCTAGAAGTCCTGCCAGTCTCCAGAACCTGCAGGCCCAACCTAAGAGGGAGGTGGCTGGTCAAGCAGAAGACCTTACCTTGTGTGGTGTGTCCGCTGCCGCCTGTTAGGGCCTAGTCTATGTTCGCATGCCCCAGGCTGTGCCAATCTAGCAGCGGCCCAAGCACTCACGTTCCCCGAAGTGTGACAGTCAGAAAGGTTAAGTGCACTAACTGAACAGGGGGGCAAGTGATTTTTGACCAAGAATAATGAATAGGTCTGAGTTAGATGGAAAAAGGTCCCCCTGGGAAATCACGAAGGTCCCATTTCTTTTCAAGTGACTTTTAGCACTGGGGAGGCACATCAGGATATGGCTTATTCATTTAAAAAATACTTCATTTGATGTACATAGACCAAGTGGATTTCTTCAATTAGCATCCCATTGTTTGTGTGTCCTAGTCACATTATATTAATTTCATACGCGCCGATACAGAAAACCTCGCGGGAGAGCCGGTGAGCGCCCGCTCTCCCGACGCGCGCCCAGGCCACTCTCCTGGGCGTGCGATTCAGGAAGCCAAGGTATGCAAATTAGGGCCCTTGGTAAAAAGGAGGCGCTAGGGACACTAGCACGTCCCTAGCGCCTTTTTGACAGAAGTGGCGGCTGTCAGTGGGTATGACTGCCGACGCTTAATTATACCGGTGTCGGTTCTAGAACCCGCTGACAGCCATGGGTTCGGAAAACGGAGGCCGGCAAAATTGAGCATCCGTTTTCCGGGCCACAGGCCAATTTTTTTTTTTTTTTTATCTTTGTGGCCTCCGACTTAATATTGACTTAATACCGGTGCCGGCCGAAATTAACTCCTGCCTTTGGACAGGCATTAATTTCTGAAAGTAAAACGTGCGGCTTCGCTGCACGTTTTACTTCCTGAATTGCGCGGGAATAATTAAAAGGCCCATCAACATGCATTTGCATGTTGCGGGCGCTATTAGTTTCAGGGGGGTTGGCCACGCGTTTTTCACGCGCTATTACCCCTTACTGTATAAGGGGTAAAAATAGCGCGTCAAAAACGCGTGGCCAAACGGGGGCTAACGGTGCGCTCAGCCGAGCGCACCATACTGAATCGGCCTGATAATGAAGTGTACCCATCAGGCAATATGGAGAAAAAAAGGAATCCATTTTTGAAAAAATTCAGATAAATCTTTTTTTCATCTTTATGTGAATTAATTTGTGCTGTCCAGATTTTTTTAAGAAGTAAATTATGGAGCCAGCCTGGTGGCTTAGCGACATTGCTTTGCACTACCATATAGAAGACCTGGGTTTAATTCTAGGTTTTCTCCCCAGGCCAGCCAGGCCCTGGATGGAGAGATTGCTAACAGAAGCTCAACAGTGGCACCTACTGGTGAGACTCAGTTTCCACGTTACCAAGCTCCAGAAGGAGCTAAAGTCTGTGGCCCCCTGGCCAAGGAACTCTTGCTGCAATGGCTGAACTATGCGGTGAGTTACAGGCTTGCAAATAATAGGAGGAGAAAATATCCAGGTAGCAGTGAATGAAGGCTTATGGCATTGTAGCTCAACGGAAGTCAGTTTTGAGAGAGCTGGAAGCCTAAAAGAGCAGGAAAGGAGGAAAAAACTGAATGACAGCTGTTTTCTCAAAATCCTCCAGACGCTTTTTCTCTCCCCTCACTTCCTTTACTCAGATTGGAAATGGACTGAACAATTTTCAGCATATTTTTAGCACTGCTACTCTTAGAAGTCCCCAAGTACAGTAGAGATTTACAGGAGTTAAAGTCCAAAATGTTAACAAGTGTATGTATCTCCTATTCCTTCCAGAAATGCTGGTCTGCGAGGGGAATGTTGCATTCTGTAGGAGAAGTTCAGAAGAATAAACTCTGCTGCTTTCATCTTTGTTCACACATGGCCCCCCCCTCCTTCCCCCCGGCTCCACTTACTTGGCGTAGGCCTTCTCCAGTAGAGCGCTCCAGAACTCGTTCCCCGCTTCAGAGTGGACAAAGACCAGCTGGCCATTTTTCGTAGGGAGTCTGTCATCCACAACCACGTCTTCCCACTCACCGTACTGCCAGAACTGAAAGGAGGAGCAGTCACTATTAAGTGACTTGGTAAGGTATACCACCAAGTCGGCTTTCCTGGTTTTATAAGTTGGAAAAGGCTGTTATCTGTCAATCAGAAGGGCCAGTTTGATATCTCCTGGGGAATGGCTGCCAGTCACTAGTGTGGCCATCTTTCTAACTCATTTGGAGGGACAGGCTGGGAAATATGTGATGAGAAAGAAGGACATGTCTTCATTATACATTTAAATGAACTGATTAAATGATAGTTTGTTGCTGGGCAAAATAAAAATAAATGCTTGATTTTCAACTCAAATATGGAGGTGCCCCTACCCCCCTCACTTCCAAGGCCACCTTACATACTGGCCATGTAAATAGTGGAAATCATCCCTGCGTGCTTGCCATCATACCATGCCCACATGGGAATGCTGTCAGGTGAGCAACTCTCTTTTTTTTCCCTCGATAACGTTTTTTAAGTAAAATAAAAAGAAATCAACATGCATGGCCGTAACTTTCCAGAAATAAAATGATTGCTGATTTAGGATACATAGCCTCTTATATGCATTGTTATTCACAAGCAGTTAATATACAAGGAGGATATGCTGCCCAATTACAGAGCTGGATAGGTTAAAAGGAGGTCAGAGCTCCATAGAGGTCAGCCTTCCGCTGGTTGACTCATGGCTCTCTCTACGGGATGGTCCAGAGAATGGAGAAAGCAACACTGTGTCTGGTGCATCTCTGGCTAAAGCTGCAGCAGTAAGCAAAGTCATTTTTTCCTGACCCTGAATAAGGTGAGGTATGACCAGTCTCAAAAAAAAAAAAAAAAAAAAAGAAGGGGGGTCTATCTCAACCTTGAACACAAGATCTGCTAACTCTCCTTCTACTATTTCTATAGCACTCCTAGTCATGTGCTCCCTTGTTGGGGAGGTCAAAAAACGTTTCCAGTTCCCTTCCACTGCCCCTGCACCTCCCCCACCCCTTCTCCTAAAAGTTCCCTCATTCTAATACACCTCGATGGGATACTATAACAAATGCATTTATTTTGAACATTTGACAATCATAATCATAATAATAGTTCAAAGAAACAAATTGCCGACAAGTAAACACTTTCGACATGACGGCTTTTTTCCTTTTCTCCCCTACAAACCCCAGCCCTGCCATAGTTAGAGGAAAGACAGTCAAGCTCGAACTCTGCAGTCTCGGTGGGATACGAAACAGCAGCATCTCTCTGCTCTCACCAGATCTCTCCCTTAAGAGGAGTCTGAATGTTGACGTCAAAGACCATTTTTTTTTTCCATGTTATTAAATAAGAGTCAGAGGGCAATACAGACTCACAAGATTTTTTTTTCTTTATGTGATTGAGCTGGGACTCACCGAAAATGCAAGTCACAGCAATGAGGGTTGGAAGGGAAGAATCCAGGGGGACTGCAAAATGATTTCAAGCTATAAAACTATCGACGGCATAACCCTCATCTTTTCTCTCTGCCCTCTCTCCATGCTCATCTCCTCTCACCCTGCTCCCTTGTCTCTTGCAGCAGCCTAAAGCCAAGCAAATATTACTGGTGCACAATGAGCAAGGGTCCTTAACATACTGGGCCTAAATGACATAAACCCCCATATTGCTGATTTTGTTAAACCTGTACCTCTGTGCTTCCCAGTGCACAATCTTTTGGCTACATAACCAGGAAGATGGAGGGGTAGACCGAGCGCCTCCCGTCCTTACCTGGAAATGAAAGATGCCTGCATAGTTCTCCTGGAAGCTTTGATTCTCAGGCACAACCCGGGAAAGAATATCTTGGTCCAAGGTGAGAGAAGCAATGGCCGCCAAAAGCCAGCAGTCCCCTGTTAAGGGAAAAGTATGAAGAATGAGAGAAAAAACTTTTCAGAGATGAAGGCGCCATTTTCCAACTTGTCCTTACATCTACAGATTAGCCCAGGAGTTCAGAGAGGTTCGTTTTTACACTTTTAAGACATTCGGAGCCTGATTTCCTAAGTTTTTGCTCACATTTGATGTCTATGGGAAAGAAGCTTAGTAAATCAGGAAGAGTCCCTGCACTTATTTTGTAACAGTAGATCACTGTGATTTTGCAGACCAGTAGCATAACAATTAAAGTAAACCTAAACCTAGAGAAATGTACACATTTTGTCTACAGAACAAACACTGCGGATTCCATTTTGACCCGAGGAAGAGAGTATTAGTTCTCGAAAGGTAGTCTAAAAATGTATTGCTGATCCAGTGAAAAGTATCACCTTTATATGTTTTTTTTATTTGTTAACCTTTATGAACAAAGCACTACTGGGTGTCTACTAAGAGGATTGTCCCATATTTACAGGGGGGAACAGAAGCAGACATTGGCTGGATTTTAGCTCCCCCATGTGGAAGGCTGCAATAGTAGAATCCAGAGCTATCATTTTGCAGTATGGATTCGTAGTTAGCTCTTATAAGAGGCAGGATTTTGTTGTGTTTCTTTTGGGAAAAGGATCTGTGGGCCTCTAAGAAGGAGACCTTGGAATGGAACAAGAGAAAGGGTGCCTTTTACCATCTTTAATCATGCCAAGTTTATCCCCTTTTGATTTGGGGTGAAGGAAGATTTATCTATCGTTCCTTCCTCACCTTTTGGTTATATTTTCAAGATAACTTTACTTAAGAACATAAGAACATGCCATACTGGGGCAGACCAAGGGTCCATCAAGCCCAGCATCCTGTTTCCAACAGTGGCCAATCCAGGCCACAAGAACCTGGCAAGTACCCAAAAACTAAGTCTATTCCATGTTACCATTGCTAATGGCAGTGGCTATTCTCTAGGTGAACTTAATAGCAGGTAATGGACTTCTCCTCCAAGAACTTATCCAATCCTTTTTTAAACACAGCTATACTAACTGCACTAACCACATCCTCTGGCAACAAATTCCAGAGTTTAATTGTGTGTTGAGTAAAAAAGAACTTTCTCCGATTAGTTTTAAATGTGCCCCATGCTAACTTCATGGAGTGCCCCCTAGTCTTTCTACTATCCGAAAGAGTAAATAACCGATTCACATCTACCCGTTCTAGACCTCTCATGATTTTAAACACCTCTATCATATCCCCCCTCAGTCGTCTCTTCTCCAAGCTGAAAAGTCCTAACCTCTTTAGTCTTTCCTCATAGGGGAGCTGTTCCATTCCCCTTATCATTTTGGTAGCCCTTCTCTGTACCTTCTCCATCGCAATTATATCTTTTTTGAGATGCGGCGACCAGAATTGTACACAGTATTCAAGGTGCGGTCTCACCATGGAGCGATACAGAGGCATTATGACATTTTCCGTTTTATTCACCATTCCATTTCTAATAATTCCCAACATTCTGTTTGCTTTTTTGACTGCCGCAACACACTGAACCGACGATTTCAATGTGTTATCCACTATGACACCTAGATCTCTTTCTTGGGTTGTAGCACCTAATATGGAACCCAACATTGTGTAATTATAGCATCTGCCTGAGTTTCCATGGATCCAGGGACTCAGGGAAGTAACTTCAAGAAGGAGTTTGGAGTCTCCCACTGAGAGAGATCCAATGTACTCTATGAGTCCTTCAGGGAATGAATTTCCATTGAATCCTGGGAGGAGGAGAAGTGGAATAATAAGACTAGTGGCACCCATCTGGTGTTAACCATTATGATATCAACTGGATATTGAAGAGAAGAGTGAGAAGGTACCCTCCAAGTATCAGCAAGGACAGTAAGGAGAATGGATATGAAGTAAGAAGTAAATTGTGTGCAACTGAATAAAGGTGCAATCCCTGGGTTAGTATCCCATCACAGGACCACAAAGATCACACCTCCAGTTATGGTCTTAAGCTGTTCCTTCTCTGAAGTAAAGTCCAAGAGTCCCTTTCGGGGGTAAGATTATCCTCTAGGTCCTGAGCATTGTTCAAGTCTTAATCCAGTATTAAAGTCTCTTGTACACAGCACTAATAATCACTCTGGAAGCATTTGATGGTTTCCAACTTATCTTTTACAGATTAGAGATGGAAATTGATGAAAATGTTCTGTTACAAGTAATGACGATAACTTTCATACCGGTGCACATTCGTTGGCCCCTCACCCAGGGATGGGGCCATTTTTCTAATATACATGCACATGCATGAGCATCTTATAAAATAGTCTTGCCGCGCGCACATGTACGCCGAATTTTAAGCGGGTGCGTGGGCTTGTATGCGCAAATCCATCTTCTACCACTTAAGTGGGGGATTTTACAAAGGATGTGCATCGGTGCCACTGCCAATAAAACCAGTTCGTCCCCAGCTTCGCCAAACACCCCTTTACTCCCCCCGGTTAGCCTCAACCCTTCAAACCCCGCAGATCTGTCTAGTTTTTATTTTTTTTAAACTTACATGGCATCCATAGCAGAAGTAAAGTTACGCAGCATGCGCCGTATTGCGGAAGTATTTACGCACAGGTTTTAGGCTCCCATCCTGAAACACCCATGCCCCGCCCAGACCATGCTGATGTCCGGCCCCTTTCTGCAAACTTCCAAGAAGTGCACATTGTGGCATTTAAGCGCGTACCCGGGTGGCTTTTAAATCCACTCGGCACGTGCGAGCACAACATATTCGCACGTCCCTTAATTTAATGCGTGCATTTGCTATCCATTGTACAGCTTCAGATCTTCTAATCAATTTGTGACTTTCGGCTTCCATTTAATGTACTCTGTTATTGATAGGATTGCCAACTGGCTCCAGATTTTCAGGCCAGGTTGATCCATCCTGGTTTTACCCCATTGCATGCAAGGAATTGTAGTTCGGATTTCCCTATTGCAGTTCCTTAGAACAGCGGTTCCCAACCGATGTGTCGCCAAGCACACGCAGGTGTGTCGCCACACTTCCCGGTCCCCCGGCTGGCCCAGCTCCTCCGGCTCCAGCAAAATGGAACTCTTCCTCCGCCCGGGCTTTATCACCTGGGCAGAACGTGGCAAGAGAGCTGGAGTCAGTAGCACCAGTATGGTTTCTTCTTCCCACCCCCACAGTCCAGAAGAGGAAGTGGAGTACAGCGGGAAGAAGAGATCCTGTTAGCTAAAGTCTCTGCAGTGCTGGCCCGAAGAAGAGCAGCGTCATCCCAGAGCAAAATGAGGAGCAACGTCAGTCGCCACAGCCGATGGGACTCCTTTCTTGAAGCTGTGAGGGCTAGAAGAGGAGGAGGCTGTTGCTGCCGCTAGTTCAGTGGGGAGAGCAAGTGAGTGAGCAAGCATATGTGTTTGAGATTGCGTGATTCTGTGTATGTGTGACAGCGTGTATGTGAATGTGTGATTAAGAACCTGTTTGTGTGAGAACATGTGAATGTATGATTAAAAGCCTGTGTGTATAAGAGAGAGAGAGAACATGTGTGTAATTGGGTGATTGATAGTTTACGTAAGTAAGAAAGAGTATGTATGTGTGAGAGAAAGGAGAAATTTACAAACAACCCTCCTCTCCTCCTATTTCACAATCTCAGGGCACCTGGAAATAGAACATTTTCAGGTATGGAGAGCAGAGCATTTTTTAATCCTTATTTTTAATTATTAGGTCTTGGTGTCTGCTATTCTGAAATATTTTATTAGTGTCTAGAAATGTTTATATAAAAGTTTTTAATTATTGGGTATTCCATTCATCAGCTGCTTTGAAATCTGTTCTTTTTATTATTATGGTTTTACTGCTATTGATTTTATATTTCTTGCTTTATTTTATGAGGACTGGTGATTTCCTTTTTATCCTTTGTTGCACGGCATACAGACTCTGGCTTGTTGCTTTTCCCAGTTCAGTTTTTGTCTGCATATTTCTAGTTAATGCTTTATGGTCTCTTTATTCTGTTATGTGAGGGTCAGCACATGTGATTTAGGTAAGGTATTCTCCTGCATGTAGTTTCTGGGTAGGGCTCTATAGCAGCCTGGCTTGGTCTGTTTTCCTAACAGAAGTATTGGAGTTTTAAGGCCTGATGTAATATTTTCAGTGTTGCCTTTTCTTAGGTAAGGTGGTTACTGTTTGAGAGCTGGAAGTTGATGCTGTTCTGGTACGGGAGGTTTACTATTATATAATTTATGTTCAGAGAGAGTACTCTTATTTTTCCTTGTGTCATTCTTAACAATAAAAGTAATATTGTAATGAACAGTGTGTCACGCATGTGAGAACCATATGTCAGTTGTGTCCCAACCGAGAAAAGGTTGAGAACCACTGCCTTAGAAAAAAGCAAGGCCTCAAATCCCTGCATGCAATGGGGTAAAACCAGGACTGGAACAGCCTGTCCTGAAAATCTGGAGCCAGTTGACAACCCTGGTTACTGATGTCAATTGACAGATGTCTTATTCTTGATCCATTCCAATTGATGGCATACTTATGGTGCTTCCTCCCAGAATTTGGTGGATAGGATAAACTTTTTCCAATTTAAGTGTACTTAAGTAAAGTCCTATTTTTCATACCTCAGTCCAGTTAGTCAGTCATTATCCTCAGTTCTCTTGTTGTTATCTGGAGGGTACCTCCATACTCATTTCTTCAACATCTTGGTGATATAGTTGGGGTTTACACCAAATGGATGCCACAGGGCTCGTTCACACTCTCCTCTCTCCCCAGGAATGAACTCACATTAATTCCACCCATGCTCTCTAGCTGAGAGACACTGTTCCTCTTAAAATGGCATATACTGAGCCCCTGGGCTCTAGGGAATCAGGCATGTGGGAAAGACAAAAATCTTAAGAAAGGGAAAGCAAAAATAGAGAAAGGGTGAAACATCTTCCTCCTCCAAAAACCAAAAGGTTTCCAGAAAGACTTGGTAAGGTCAGGCAACGGTAACCCTTCCACATTTCTATATCTAGATCTCATTCTTAGAGGTCCAAGGTTCCTTCCCTAAGAAACAAAGGGAAACAGATGATAGCATGGTAACATGCTGTCCCTACAAGGGATCATGGAAAGGACCGCACCTTAAGATAGTAGCAGGGGTTTATATATTCTGAGAGCCCATCATCTCAGGATCCCACATAGGGGAGCTACAACCCGCAATACTACTACTCCTATTCCTCCTGTGACACATGGTACAATCCTCTTTAGTAAAGATCCTTTGGCTCTCTACACTCTTTCCTGGGTTTATAAAATGTGAAACAAGGACACAAATTTAACTCAAAATACACAAAAACATCACAGCACAAAAATACTTAAACCCTTGGAGAGCAAAATGAAAACCAATTTCTGCTATAATTGTGCACCAAATCACAACAGGCTCTACACCAGGTATAGGCACTTTCTTTCACAGGACTCTGCTCCATCCTAAAAACACCCCAAGATTAATTTTAAAAAAATAACACACAAGACCATATGCATGGAAACATCTGACAATGATTGAAACCAATAGGATCTATTTCAATGAGAACTTGTGGAGATCCTTCTCACAAGCTTCCTTTCTTGCTCTCACCGACGATGCTTACAATCGTTGGCAATACATCCCTCCTTTGTAACAATGAACCCCTCAAACCCTTCCTGTTCTGTGCTGACACCAAGCAAACGATAAATGGAGAGGAAAAACCCTGTCACTTCTGCTGCCAGGTCCCATAGGTGGAGTGGAGCAGAGAATGTTCAACATTGATATTCTGCCAACTCATCGTGTACCCTCACTGCACAATTATAGAAAGTTCTCTCACAGCTCCTGAAATAAAAGCCCATGTAGACTACTTTCCATTTATAATGAAAATTAACACATTCCAGTGAGCATAACACACACTGCATCCCAAACAATGTCCTATAAGGAAACAGAAAGATGTTAAATACTTGCAAGGTGATGCATATAGGGAAAAATAACCCATGCTATAATTACACAATGTTGGGTTCCATATTAGGTGCTACAACCCAAGAAAGAGATCTAGGTGTCATAGTGGATAACACATTGAAATCATCTGTTCAGTGTGCTGCGGCAGTCAAAAAAGCAAACAGAATGTTGGGAATTATTAGAAAGGGAATGGTGAATAAAACGGAAAATGTCATAATGCCTCTGTATCGCTCCATGGTGAGACCGCACCTTGAATACTGTGTACAATTCTGGTCGCCGCATCTCAAAAAAGATATAATTGCGATGGAGAAGGTACAGAGAAGGGCTACCAAAATGATAAGGGGAATGGAACAGCTCCCCTATGAGGAAAGACTAAAGAGGTTAGGACTTTTCAGCTTGGAGAAGAGACGGCTGAGGGGGGGATAAGATAGAAGTGTTTAAAATCATGAGAGGTCTAGAATGGGTAGATGTGAATCGGTTATTTACTCTTTCGGATAGTAGAAAGGCTAGGGGGCACTCCATGAAGTTAGCATGGGGCACATTTAAAACTAATCGGAGAAAGTTCTTTTTTATTCAACGCACAATTAAACTCTGGAATTTGTTGCCAGAGGATGTGGTTAGTGCAGTTAGTATGGCTGTGTTTAAAAAAGGATTGGATAAGTTCTTTGAGGAGAAGTCCATTAACTGCTATTAAGTTCACTTAGAGAATAGCCACTGCCATTAGCAATGGTAACATGGAATAGACTTAGTTTTTGGGTACTTGCCAGGTTCTTATGGCCTGGATTGGCCACTGTTGGAAACAGGATGCTGGGCTTGATGGACCCTTGGTCTGACCCAGTATGGCATTTTCTTATGTTCTTATGTTCTTAAATCAAGCAGCATCTTCACTCTGCTTGCATGTGATAACTTGATATTACTCTCCCCATGATTTTCTGCAATCAATATTTCCAATGGACAAATAAAAATAATAATATAATAGGAGGGCCTAATCCCCTGTCCTGGACAGTAACAGAAAACTCCTCCACTTCCACATATCAAAAAAATCCCTCCAATCATTTTCTACTTTTGATGGTCTTTTCCTTTAGACCAACCACCACTCCTCCAATCAGTTCACCCACAGTGAGATGAATTGAGGACATTTAGATTTTCCTCACAGGTGGATGCCTGAAATGCCCACCCAAAAGAGGTAGTGAAGATGACAACAATAAATTAATTCAAAAGGTCATGGGATAAACACTGTGGATCCTTTAAGGTTTGAGGTTGAAAATGAAGAAAGAGGGTAACCTTTGCTAACTTTAGGTGTAACATTTCTACACGGGTAACCTACAGTTACTCCCCTTAACAGAACACATGGGGTAACCTGCACGAAGTGGCAGTTACTACCATAAGCAACTTGCGGGCAGACTGGATGGGCCATTTGGTCTTTATCTTCCATCATTACTATGTTAGATTTACGGGAGAAACCTCTAATATAGCTAATACCATACCTGTCTCACCTTTGCAGGGAAGTGGACATAAAAAGTATCAACATGTTTTCTCTATTATGTGGACATCCAATCTCTACAAATTCCTCTATTGGAACTTAATAATTTAACTTTAACCTCCAATCCTATACTCAATAACTTATCCAAATTCTTCTTCCTCTTTGACTTCCTTAAATATCGTAAAAAGGTAAAATTATTAGTCATAGCTGTAAAAGATCCATACCTGAAACATTGAAATGCATTAATGAAATAAATAATCTTAAAAAGACGTTAGGTAATAAACCAAATTTTCTCCATTTTATGAAATTTTATAGTAAGGATTTAAAAAATTTTTTCTTAAACACAACATTCAACTCAGTGTGAATTCACACCATAGCACAATAATCAAAATAAAATGTATTATAATACAACTTGCATACTCAACCCAATTTCTTGTATAATGCTGTAATAAATGATACATTATCATTAAAATAATATCTTATCACTACTATTGAAAACAACCGAAATCCAGGTGTATGGAAAAGTTCAATCTGGTAAAAGAATGTCTTTGATCTTCAGTTCTTCAAGGCTGGTTAAAGCTCATTTGTTTTCATTTAAGGTTCCGGCTCGAGCAGCTTGTTAGGAGCAGTGAGTGGGTTACTGGAGTAGGGATTTGATTTGATTTGATTTGTATTGTTTGTATATTGAATTTTATTATGTATGTTATTTATGCAAATTGCTTTTATTGTATTTTTACTGGTTATGCAGTATTTTTTAAAAATAAATAGCCAAGACATCTGGTTGACTGAAGAAGTCAAATCCAATATATAAGTCATAGTGTTGCAGTTGGACACTGCTGGAGAGATAGTGGACCCTTGGGCCGACCTACTTAGAGAAGCAGAGTAGGCCAGGAGGCGGAGCCACAATCCGGAGGAGTTCACCCAGGAACCAGGGACCCCCCAGGAGGAGCCCGTAGGGTCCCGGGTCCTCGGGACTTGGAAGTGAGACAGAAAGTCCAAAGGCTGAGAGAGGCGTAGGCCGGGACCAGAGTGAGGAGAAAGGAAAGGAAGTCCAAGGTACCCGGTAGGCAGGGGACCGGCTGCACAGGGCCGAGGGCCGGCTGAAGGCAGAGCAGCGGGCGGCAGCGGAGTCTGTAGCAAACCGGAGTCTGAAGCAGGCTGTAGGCTGAAGCGGAGTCTGTAGCAAACCGGAGTCTGATGCAGGCTGCAGGCTGAAGCGGAGTCTGTGGCAAGCCGGAGTCAGGGCTGGCTGCAGGCTGAAGCGGAGTCAGGGGCAAACTGTAGTCAGAGGCAGGCAGCAGGCAGAAGCAGAGTCAGAGGCAAACCGTAGTCAGAGGCAGGCAGCAGCGGAATCAGAAGCAAACCGTGGTCAGAAGCAGACAAGCGTGAAGATCACCAGGAACGCAACTAAGAACAACTATGGAGTTGTGAACCTCGTTGCAAGGCGATGAGAGAGAGTCGGAGCGCCGGTTATATCGGGACTTGGGCGTGACGTCAGCAGCGCGGGCGGGGCCAGGCTTCCGGGAGCTGGGCGCTCAAGAGAGACGTCCTCGCGCACGCGCGAGGCTGACGAGAAGCAGGCACGTAATGGCGGCCGCCACGTGGAGAGAGAGAAGCCCCCGGGGTCCGGAGCGGGCGGAATGCTTACAGCGGAGGTAGGCGGGCTTGGGCCCTAACAGAAGGGAAGCGGTAGGGACCGCAACACATAGCTCAATGAAACCACAAGGATCTCCTCTGTCAGGGATCAAATGGATAATAATGGTCCTTTGGTATAGGACTCCTTAAGATGGGACCTTAAAGAAAAGAAAAAACAACACACACACAGCAAAAATAGTCAAGTCCTTTAGAAGGGAATTCCTGGAACAAAGATGTAACAGTTCCTTTAACAGCAACAGCCCAGTCCTGACTTGCAGGCAGGATAATGAGGATTAGTAGGCCAAATAATGAGATGGATTTGGTTTTCTAACGGTGGTACCATCTGGCAAGATCTTATCTTCATGGATGTATCGCCTGCTACCATTAGGATGAACATGCATGATATAATCCTTGTGTATATTATGGCCAATGTTCATTTCTTTGACACGGAATTCTACAATTTTTTTAAACATAGGATGGGCTTTTGTGTACTCAGCATACACTAGATCTTAGATGAGCTACTCTTCAATATGTTCTCTAAGTCATTGGTCTCGCCAACACTCTACAAAGTCTATGATGTTCAATGGTATGTAGGGGTATTGAGCCCTAGACAGCTGTCTGACTTTCTTTATCATGATCCAGTTAACTTGTGACAGGCGGGTTAAGAGCCAAGAGATGGGAGTACCTGATATCTTGGGAAGGATATGGTCTGGAAGAGAACTCGTGGGAGCCCAACTCCAATATATTGTACAAAAAGCTCCTTAAGGAATTCTATGCCTCACACCCTAAGAAGCCCAGAACCTTGGGGGAGGGAGGTTTAGAGGAGTGGGTACTGTTGCATTCGGCAGTCCACGGGTCCATTATGCAGATTGCCATGCTTATCTCCAGCCTCATGCCCTCAGCAGATGCTCCGATGCCAGGGCAGGCTCCAGAATGGCTGGACTTAAGTGGCCACCAACACTTAAGTGGCCACCACCGCGCCTGAGGATTATACATGGTTGAGAGAGCAACAGCAAAGCCAGGCTGCCTTAGGCATGCATGCCCCCGACTTCCTGCAACTTAAAGGGCTCACAGCGGGAACTTCCCCATGGCGCTCTTTGATGACATCAGTGCTCTCTCCCTATTTAAGGCTCTCTTCTCTTGCACTCCCCGCCTCGGCAATAGGTCGTCTCTTTGGAGTAGTGTTCTGCCTATGTGTTCTTCTCCCCAATGTCTGTTCCTGGTTCTTGCTCTGCTCCTGTTCTTCTGCATCTTCATCCTGAGACCTCGTCTTCTTGGTCAGTCCTCCTCGTCCGCCTCTCAGTATTCCGCCTTCTTTCTGTTGTTCCTCATCCTTCATTGTTCCTTCTCATCAGTTTGGATTTCTGGTTTCTGACCCCGGCTTGCACTTGACACTGCTTGACCTCCGCCTGCCTCCAACCTCTGCCTGCTTATCGCTATTGACTTATCTCCATTTGGCCTGACCCTCTGCCAGGACCTCGACCTTGAGTGTACTCTGCCCGCCTGTGACCACAGCCTGAACCTGAATCTGATTGCCTGCCACCTGCCTAAACCGCTGCTTGACATGACTCCGTCTTCTCTTATTATGCTGGCCCGAATCATTTTCTACGCAATGAATCTTCACCTCTACAGATGCCCGCACCTAAGTCCAGCTAGCTCAGCACCCAAGGGTTCAACCTAAGGGGAACGAGGTCTGGTATTGATGAAGCTCCTGTGGGCCTCTGCTACTGCCAGCTCTGCCTGCCAATGGTAGGGACCTGAAGGGTTTCTCCTTGCAGGCTGAGCCAACTTCCCCTCGGCCCAAGGGTTCACTTCCACAATAGCCTGGAATGCCCTTCCGAAGGAGGTGGTGAAGACGAAAACAGTCAAAGAATTCAAAGGGGAATGGGATAAATACTATGGATCTCTAAATGCTAGAGGATGGAAATGAGATAAGTGTGCGGGGGGGGGGGGGGCAGCTTGCTGGTTTGGCAGTTACTACCTCTAGCAGAAGGAATGGAGATTACTACCCTAAAACAATATGCTTTGATGCTTTTAATGCAATTGCAACATTGCTCCCTGCTACAGATGGCAGGGGGGGGCGGGGGGAAGAAGAATTGGATTCAGATGACAATCGAGGGCCCCGACTACCATGTTCGGGTATACTGATACACAAACATAAGGGAAAAAGTACAGGACTGCTTCTACAGCCAAGTCCATTAGCAAAGCACATCAAGCAACACTGTCAGAAATTTCAAGAAAGCTCATCACCTAGTAAAAAATGTTGCTAGCTGCAATTTTTATGGGTTATCATAAGACTTGGGGATAACTGCACTGAGCGGCAGTTACTATCTTAAGAAGCTTGCTGGATAGACTAGATGGACCATAAGAACATAAGAAGATAAAATATGCC
The DNA here is from genome assembly GCF_901001135.1 of Rhinatrema bivittatum. Taxonomy (NCBI): domain Eukaryota; kingdom Metazoa; phylum Chordata; class Amphibia; order Gymnophiona; family Rhinatrematidae; genus Rhinatrema; species Rhinatrema bivittatum. The sequence goes on along the minus strand of NC_042617.1, from coordinate 35,821,299 downwards.
ATACTGGGTCAGACCAAGGGTCCATCAAGCCCAGTATCCTCTCTCCAACAGTGGCCAAGTCACATGTACCTGGCAAGTACCCAAACAATAAATAAATCCCATGCTACTAATACCAGCAACAATCAGTGGCTATTCCCTATTGATTAAAAGCAGTTTATGGACTTCTCCTCCAGGAACTTATCCAACCCTTTTTTAAACCCAGCTACACTAGCTGCCTTAACCACATGTTAAGGCTTCATTACCTCTCTCCGTGTGTCGGGCACTGAATTCCATAACTTAGTTGTGAGTTGAGTGAAAAAAGAATTTTCATCAATTTGTTTTAAATGTGCTACTTGCAAACGTCATAGAGTGCCTTCTAGTCCTTATATTATCCAAAAGGGTAAATAACTGTTTCACATTTACCCGTTCAAGTCTTTTCATGTTTTTGTAGACTTCTATCATATCCCTCCTCAGCTATCTCTTCTCCAAGATGAATATCCCTAATCTCTTTAGCATTTCCTCATAGGGGAGCTGTTCCCTGCCCTTTCTCATTTTGGTCGCCTTCTCTGTACTTCTCCAGTGCAACTAAATTTTTTTTTAATGCAATAACCATAATTCACACAGTATTCAAGGTGAGGTCTAACCATTGAACGACACGGAGGCATTATGACATCCTCTGTTTTATTTGGCATTCCCTTCCTAATAATTCCTAACATTCAGTTTGCTTTTTTGATCACCACAGCACATTGAGCCGACAATTTCAATGTAATAGCAACTATGACACCCAGATCTTTTACCTGGGTGATAACTCCTAAAATGGAACCTAACATCGTGTAACTACAGCATGGGTTATTTTTCCCTATATTCATCACCTTGCACTTGTCCACATTATATTTCATCTGCCATAATGACGTCTAATCTTCCAGCCTCGCAAGGTCCTCCTGCAATTTATCACAATCCGTTCTCTAACTATTTTTCTCATTTTATAAAAATAAAAAATAAAAGGCGCAGCTGCAAAAGTTGCAAGTGTACAACCAGCGTGTACATTCTTAAAAAAAATAGCACCATAGAAACACAGTCCAGATGTATTCCACGCATTAAGAAAGATGGAAGGAAGACCAAACAATTGCTGATATGGTTAAAAGGTGAGGTGAAAGAGGCTATTTTTAGCCTCTTTCAATTTTTCCTTCAAAATTTGAAAGAAGGATCCATCTGATGAAAATAGGAAAAAGTATAAGCATTGGCAAGTTAAATGCAAAACAATAGATTAGACAGGCTAAAAGAGAATTTGACCATTTGGTCCCTTTCTGCCATCATTTATATGTTTCTAAGTTTCTCACTGGAACTTCTCGTCCCAGGTAATGGATGCACACTCAATAGCCAGGTCTCTAAAACTGACTCTGCATCCATTATTTTCCCCCTCTCCAACGTCCTCCCTCTACCCTTTCCACCAGGGCCATTGGAAAGAGCGGGAAAGTCGAGGAGGCAACCATGCTGGGGGGAGGGGAGGGGGAAAACACGCTGCCACCACCTCTACTGCTGCTGTCACCATTGTCACTACAGCAGTGGTGACTCTTCTGCAGCTCCCTCACTGGAAAGGGACCCAATCCCAGCAGCTGGCTGTATCACGACAGCTGCAATATTGGAGGGGGAGAACTGCCCGGGCTCTCGTTTAGTTTCGCTTATTTTTCTTGATAAACTGCTTTTCAACAATTAATCAAGGCAGACTGCCTATTAAAAATAAGTGGCAGTTCTGCTCCCCACCCTCCAAACAGTTTTAATTCCCCTTTCATGGGTCTTCAGTCTAAAATGATATTAAGAGCACAGCAGCTGTGCTCTCCCTCATAACACTGCTGCCTCTTAATACTGCTGGTCATATACGACGAGATCTATTTATGTATGTATTTGTTAAAAATACTTCTGTGCCACCTATGATAACTTTGTTAAACTAAGCAGATTGCAAAATCAACATAAAACAATAGTAGGTCAAACAGTAACAAAGCATAAAATATAGACAATTAATTCAAAAACGCTTCAGTAAATAATCCTGCTTTAACATGCCTTCGAAATGTTCTACAATCTGATTTCCCCAGGCTATGTAACTGTCTCCGGGGGAAGAGAAGCAAATAGTCTTTGAGCAAGTGTAATCAGGGCGACGCCTTCACTCAACAAGAGGCGCCCGGCGCCGCCTTCCTCCGCTTTGATCGGACGGGGCCTGTGCGTGTGAGGTGTGTGGGCGGGGCCCCGGCCGCCTTCCTCCGCTTTGATGGGACGGGGACTGTGCGTGTGAGGTGTTGGGCGGGGCCTGTGCGTGTGAGGTGCGTGGGCGGGGCCCCGGCCGCCTTCCCCGCCTGTTTTCCCTCGGCATTCTTCCCGCCTCGCCATTGAAGGCTGTGGTGAGGTGAGATGGTGATCTCAGCCCAGCTCCGGGAGTCAGGGCAGAAGGACTCCCGGGGTCTTCCCCCTGAATCTGTGAATTCTCCCCCCTCTCGCTGACTTGTGAGCAGGAGCAGCAGAACTCGTTTATGGGAGGGCCATCCAAACTCCATTCCTTTCCCCCCACCCCCGCTGGTCTTCCTCACTCTCCTTCCTCACTCTCTCCCCCCTCTGCCCCTCACACCCCCTTCCTCTCCCTCTCTTGCCATCTCTCTCTGTCAAGCCTCCCCACCCCCATCTCTTACTTTCTCTCTCTCCCTTTCCCACCTCCCACACTGATCAGCGCTGATGCCCTACTTCCTCCTCTTCTTCTGCCACAGAGACGGATTTAGGAGTTTGCCACCCCTAGGCACTGTTGCTGCTGTTGTGCGCCCCCTGCCCCCGGTAAGGTTAGACAAAAGGGAGCAGGAGGTGTAAGGTACAGTCCCACAGTTTGCTGCCGCAGCTCAGGCACAGATTCTGTGGCAAAAACTGGAAAAATCTGAAGCGTATTTCCATCTTTCATATTATAAAATTTAAGTCATTTTCAATCTTGATTGTGTCTGTAGAATTTATTTTTTTTTATCGGGTGAGGAAAAGGGATCTTAAGTGTCAGTACAGGGATGAGAGCTTAGGGATGGGAAAAGGAGAGGGTGAGAGGAAAGGAGGAGAAGGACTAGGAATGGGGAGAGGAGAAGGTGAAAGGACTGGGGATAGGAGGGAGGAGTATGAGATGGAGTGAGGACTGAGGATGGGGGAGGAGAGTTCCCTGTAGTACCAGGATCAGTCCAGACAGCTGGGTTATGCCTCCCCTCCAGCAGATGGAGTCAGAGAGAAAACTGAAAGCACCCCCTAGATATACTGGTGTGCCACCTGCGGTCCTTCAGTATATTCTCTGACTCCAGCAGATTGAGAGGCATAACCTGCGGTCCTGGTCTGGTCAGGTTATTTGTACCGTAAAGTTAATTAAATAAGGGGAATTTTTGACAGAGGGACAAGATCATCGGGTATCTTTCTGTCCTCACTCCTGTCTGTCCGTGTTGGTGTTTTTTCTCCTTCAGCGCAGCGCGGTTTTCAGCTCTTTAGGGCAGGCACATAGGGCTCTGCCCTGTGACAGTTCCCGGGATAGGTGTCTTTGAGGCTGGGGGAGAGCTTACCGGTGGGCCGGTCACCCTCCCCCCACTTCCAGGGGTCCCAACCCTGAAGGGGGTTTTAAAATAAATAAAAAAAAAAAAAGATTTTGATTTTTTCTCCACCTTAGTCCTGTCGGGCACAGGCGGTGGTTTTCTGTGTTTACCCCGGCCTGCCAGAGCCTCTTCAGACCCCGGAGGGGGTGGCTCGGCCACCCAACGAGCTGTGCTAGTGTGAGGAATTCACTCACCTCGATTTTCGCGCCTTTTTTCTCCTGGTGCCGTTTTTTGTCCCTGCAATGCCGCGATCTTCGGCCTGTGTGGCCTGTGCTGGAACGGGGGCGCGACTCTCGCGGGAGGGCCTTTGTCCCCGATGTCTTCCCGGGGACGAGGGACCCTCCCAGGGGCCGAGCGCTGCCCGCAGCGATTCGGGGCTGCATTCCCCGTCGCGGCATCGCAGCGCTCCTGCTAGCTGTTCTCCGGCCCCTCCTCCCTCGGGGAGGAGTGCGGCGGCCATCTTGGCCACGCGGCAATCGGACCCGGAGCTTTCGGAGGATGAGGCTTCCCTCCCCCCCTCCCCTGGCGGGCGAAACACGCGGTCTCCAGCCGTTTCGGATAGCCCTCAAGTCCCTCTTCCCTCGGGATCCCTTCGGGCAAATTTAAAACGGTCGGTCCCTTTTTCTTCTGATTTTGTGCTGCTTATGCACAAAGCCTTTTTGCAGGCTGAAGCGGGTTGGCAGCCAGAAGCCCCTTCTCCCCCTAAGGTTTCTAAACCTTCCTTACCTCAGGGACAGCCACTGGGAATGGGGTCCACAGGGGCCAGTGTTCCCCGCCCACGGGGGGGGCTTGAGGGCACAGAGGCCGCGGATCCTGCTCTGGCTTCTCAGGATCAGTCAGACTTGCTGTTGGCTGACGACCAGTTGCCCGTGGAGGGGGACGACCCCCAGGTGCTGCGTTTATTCGGTAAGGAGGAATTAAGCTCACTAATTCTGCATGTCCTCCAGGAGCTTGAGCTCACGGCGCCCCCCCAGGACGCTGACACCTCGACGGGGGATATCGCGATGGCAGGGATCCGGGCCCCTCCTCAAACCTTTCCGTTCCATCATAAGGTGTTACAGATTGTTTCCAAGGAGTGGGAGCTGCCTGAATCCTCTCTGCGGGTCACTCGGGCTATGGAAAAGCTATATCCCTTGCCTAAAGATTCCTTGGAACTCCTAAAGACACCGGCGGTGGATTCGGCGGTCACGGCAGTGGTTAAGCATACGACTATCCCCGTCACGGGTGGGATAGCCTTGAAAGATCTTCAGGACCGTAAGCTGGAGGTCTTACTGAAGCGTATTTTTGATGTGGCGGCTCTAGGTGTCCGGGCAGCGGCGTGCAGCAGCCTCGTACAGAGGGCCAACCTGCGATGGGTCCAGCAGTTGCTGACCACGCAGGAGCTTCCTCCGGGCGAGGCTGAGCAGGCCAATTGTGTGGAGGCTGCAGTCGCTTATAACGCAGATGCCTTATATGATTTGTTGCGTACGTCGGCACGCATCATGTCCTCGGCTGTCTCGGCTCGGCGGTTGCTGTGGCTCCGTCGTTGGTCGGCGGACGCCACCTCAAAGGCAAGATTGGGCTCCTTTCCCTTTAAGGGCAAGCTGCTTTTTGGTGAGGAGCTGGATCAGCTCATTAAGGACCTAGGCGACAACAAAGTGTATAAGTTGCCGGAGGATAAGCCGCGCCAAGCTCGGGCGTTTGGGAATGCAAGGGCTCGCTTTCGTGGTCAACGACGTTTTCGTGCGGGACGAGGCGGTTCCTTTTCCCAGCGGCAACAGACCACGAGAACCCAATCTTGGTCTCCTTCCTTTCGGGGCAGGAGGCCTCAGCGTGGAGGCTCCTCGCAAAGTTTTTGCTGCTATTAAGCCCGCGCAATGAAGGTGCGCAGGCCCATTCCTCCGTTCCCGTTATCGGAGGACGGCTGTCCCGGTTTTGGGAGGAATGGGTCAAGATAACTTCGGATCAATGGGTCCTCGATGTGGTCCGGTACGGTTACGAGTTGGATTTTGTACGTCCCCTCCGGGATCTTTTTCTGGTATCACCGGGCGGTCCGATGGAAAAGAGGCTGGCTATAGCTCAGACGCTCGATCACTTACAGGCTCTGGGGGCGGTGTCTCCGGTTCCACCGGACCAGTTGCGAACAGGTCGGTATTCCATTTATTTTCTGGTTCCCAAAAAGGAGGGTCCTTTCCGACCCATCCTGGATCTCAAAGGGGTAAACAAGGCCCTGCGAGTGCCTCGCTTTCGGATGGAGACTCTACGGTCTGTTATTGCGGCCGTCCACAAGGGAGAATATTTGGCTTCTTTGGACTTGACGGAGGCTTATCTCCATATCGGTATCCGAGAGCGTCATCAACGGTTTCTACGCTTCATGGTGCTAGGGTCCCATTACCAGTTCTGCGCCCTTCCTTTCGGTCTGGCCACCGCGCCGCGCGTGTTCACCAAGGTGCTCGTCGTGGTCGCGGCTTCTCTTCGTCGGCAGGGGGTACTTGTGCACCCTTACCTCGACGATTGGCTCATCAGAGCAAAGTCGCACGCGGCTTGCAAACGGGCGGTTTCCCTGGTAGTGACTCAACTTCAGTCGTTGGGTTGGGTAGTCAACTTCGCGAAAAGCAGACTCGAACCGACACAACAACTGGAGTTTTTGGGCGCGCGCTTCGATACCTCGGTGGGCAAGGTTTTTCTTCCTCGTCAGCGCATGTTCAATCTCATGACCCTGGTCCGACGTTTGCGGGATCTCCCATCTCCCACGGTGTGGGATCATTTACAGCTTATTGGTCATATGGTATCTACTATGGAGATGGTACAATGGGCCTTCGCGCATATGCGGCCCTTACAGAGATCTCTGCTTTTCTCGATGGGATCCCAGATCAGAGGATTTCGGTCTGGAACTCCCTCTACTGGAGGAGGGCCCGCTCCAGTTTCGCCTGGTGGCTCAATCCGAACAACCTGCTCCAAGGAGTGACCCTAGAACCCCCATCTTGGCTGGTGGTGACTACGGATGCCAGTCTGTCTGGTTGGGGGGCGGTCTGCCAATCCCGAGCTGTTCAGGGCACCTGGACAGCACGCCAGTCCACGTGGTCCATCAACCGCCTGGAAACCAGAGCGGTGCGTCTAGCCTTGCGTCGCCTCCTTCCACTGGTAAGCGGCCGGGCGGTCCGAATTCTGTCAGACAACGCGACTACAGTGGCGTACATAAATCGGCAGGGGGGCACGAAAAGTCGTGCGGTAGCGATAGAGGCCGCGCTGCTGATGACTTGGGCGGAACGCCACCTTTCGCGTCTAGCGGCCTCCCACATTGCCGGCGTAGACAACGTGCAGGCAGACTACCTCAGTCGACGACATCTGGATCCCGGCGAATGGGAGCTTTCGCCGGAGGCAATGATGCTCATCGTGCAGCGCTGGGGGATTCCGCACCTCGATCTCATGGCGACTCGAGCAAATGCGAAGGCGGCGCGGTTTTTCAGTCGAAGAAGAGAGCACGCGTCGGAAGGAGTGGATGCGCTGGTACTTGCCGTGGCCCCCGTCACATCCTTCTGTACGTGTTTCCCCACCGTGGCCACTGGTGGGGAAGGTGTTACGCCGCATAGAGTCCCATCAAGGTCCCGGTGATTCTCGTGGCTCCGGAATGGCCACGTCGTCCATGGTTCGTGGATCTAGTCAACCTGGCGGTGGACGGCCCTCTAAGGTTAGGTCATCTTCCCAACCTTCTGAGTCAGGGTCCAGTGGTTTTCGAGCTGGCGGATCGATTTTGTCTGGCGGCCTGGCTTATGAGCGGAAACAGTGAGGAAACGTGGTTACTCGGACGCGGTGGTGTCTACCCTGCTTCGAGCGGCGGTCGGTCTTCTACTACTCTTGCTTACGCTAGGGTTTGGAAGGTCTTCCATGCTTGGTGCGCCGGATTGGGTATCACACCTAAGCGTTCGACGGTCCCTCAGATCCTCATGTTCTTGCAGGAGGGCCTGACGAAAGGGTTGGCCTATAATTCGCTTCGTGTCCAGGTGGCGGCTCTGGGATGCTTAAGAGGTCGCTTGGACGGGTCTTCCCTTGCGTGTCATCCCGATGTAGCTCGGTTCTTGCGAGGGGTTAGGAACTTACGTCCTCCTCTTCGGCTTCCCTGTCCTTCCTGGAACTTGAATTTGGTTCTACGTGGTTTGTGTGTGGCTCCGTTTGAGCCTCTACACTCGGCTTCGTTGAAGGATCTGACCCTCAAGACGGTTTTTCTTGTGGCTATTTCCTCGGCTCGGAGAGTGTCGGAGCTCCAGGCTCTTTCTTGCAGGGAACCGTTCTTGCGTATTTCTGATTCGGGTGTTTCCTTGCGAACCGTGCCGTCCTTTTTACCTAAGGTGGTCTCGGCGTTTCATGTCAACCAGACGGTTGAGCTACCCTCCTTCTCGGCGGAGGACTTGCGGTCTCCTCCAGGTAAGGACTTGCGACGTCTGGACGTCCGGCGAGTTCTCCTGCGATATTTGGAGGTTACCAACGAATTTCGAAAGTCGGATCATCTCTTCGTGTTGTGGAATGGGCCCAAGAAGGGGCTGCCGGCATCTAAGGCTACGATTGCTCGGTGGTTGAAGGGGGCCATTGCGTCCACATACATTGGCTGCGGTAAAGCTGTTCCGGATGGGCTCAAGGCTCATTCGTTGCGTGCTCAGGCGACTTCGTGGGCGGAGAATCGATTGGTCTCTTCCCAAGAGATATGTAGGGCGGCCACTTGGAAATCTTGGCATACGTTTGCCAAGCACTATCGCCTGGATGTCAGGGGGCCGTCCTCACAGTCGTTTGGTAGCAGCGTGATTCGAGCGGGACTCTCAGGGTCCCACCCCAGTTAAGGCGGCTTGGGTACATCCCAGCTGTCTGGACTGATCCTGGTACGTACAGGGAAAGGAAAATTAGGTTCTTACCTTTGCTAATTTTCGTTCCTGTAGTACCATGGATCAGTCCAGACGCCCGCCCTCTTCTTCTGGGAGTCCGCTCGTGTTTTCTTTCCGGTTCGTGTCCACGCCACAGATGACGCGTGTTTTCGCGGTACCCTGTTCGGTTATTGCATGTTACCTGTACATTTTTGATGTTCTATTTGTTTGTCTGTGTTTCTGGAGGTTCCTGTTTGATCTGGCCTCTAGGTTGGCATACACTCTGAGTTTTTGGAAAATTTTGGGGGTGGCATTTATCATAGTTGGATTCCTGTCTGCTTTGATATCACATATACTGAAGGACCGCAGGTGGCACACCAGTATATCTAGGGGGTGCTTTCAGTTTTCTCTCTGACTCCATCTGCTGGAGGGGAGGCATAACCCAGCTGTCTGGACTGATCCATGGTACTACAGGAACGAAAATTAGCAAAGGTAAGAACCTAATTTTCCTGTAGTAAGGATTGGGGATGGGGAGGATGGGATATGGGGAAAGTAGAGGAAAGGGGGAAATCAGGAATCTGAAATGGGGAGGAAGAGAGGGAGAGGGATGGAGGTTCTGGGATGGGGAAAGGGAGTAGGATGTGTTGGGGGGGGGGAGGGGATTCCAGGATCTGGAGAGAAGGAAGAGGAAAGCAGGGAGGATCCAGGATCTGGGGGATGGAATCTGAGATCAAGGGAGCGAGATCCTGAATTGCAGTAGGTGGGGAGGGGGAAAGAGAGGAGAGGAGGGAGGTATCCGTACCGTGCTCTGGTCCTGCTCCCCCTTACAACTTTTCTCTGTCCTCTCAATCTGGCACACACACACCAGCATCAATCCCTTCTCCCTCACACACATCATCACTGCCCCCTTCCCTCAGCCTCTCTTTTCACCCCCAATGAGCCTCATTCAGCCCCTCCTAATCTTACCAAAATGATCCCCCTTTGCTCTCTGTGCTCCAAGCTCACCCCCTCCCATTTTGTTCCCTGCATGCTGCCTGGGGAGGGAGGGGCTGGATCAGGAAGCAGAGGGCTGTTCTCTGCTGAGTGAGATTCAGCCCCCCTGGAAGGCAATAAATTTTCAGCCTGCTGCACCCCTTTGGTTTAAATCCACGCCTGCTCTGCCACTACTGCTTTGAATCCCGCAGGGCTGTACAGAGTCTTGTGCAGTTCAAAGCAGCAGTCAGGAGAAAAACTGCAGAACTGGAGGAAGACGCCCTGCTGATCTCCTCCTACCACTGAACTCCTTCTGCCTGCCTAACCTGGGTCCCAAATCTTCTGCAGGAAGGGCCAAACTGACTCATGCTTGTGACATGGACATGAGGCGAGAGAGAGATATGCAATGCAATATGTTTTAACCTTTATACAGTTTAAGATTCTAATAGTCAAAATATAAAAATTAAAAAATCAACAGTCTTACATTCTAGTTTTCTGGGCTCCCTCCAAAAACAGCAGTCCACAACATTTTCAGCCGTGGCTGCGGTTGTGAAGTTGGCAAAGACTATGGGAATGTTCGAGGAGAGTGGCCGGAGTGGTTATCTTAACTCCATGACTTAGGGGATGTGAGCCCAATCACGTGTTTCTGTTTGACATCTCAATGCAGTTTAGTCCTTGTTTCCTGCAGGATGCATTGGGCAGGAAATTAGAAAATAAGACCAGGACTAATAGCTCATGAGGGCATGGAGGCAGGACGGCAACTCTGGAACAGCAGTGCGCAGAATCCAAGATGACCAATGGCCAAGGCAGGTGATAGAAACACAGGTGTCAACACAAGAAACTCTTTCTCCACCCTGTCTGTCCATATGAACCTGCCTACTGCCTGCTTTGCAGGACTAAGGGATTTAGTGCCAGGCAGATCCTGAGCTATTTTACTTTAAAATATGGATCCCTGAGAACATCCATTTTATTAGCTTTTGTGGACTAGCTGGCAGATTTGCTTAAACTCTGATTTCCTAGCGTGTAGCAGATGGACTCAGGACCAATGGGTATAGTGTACTCCTGCTAGCAGTTGGAGACGGATCAGATTTTAATCTGACGTCAGCCCCTAGTACATATACCCCTGCAGGAAGTGCAGCGCTTCAGTATTTTCCGTCTCCATAGCAGTTAGGGACTATCTGCATGCTCTCAACTCCATCAAGGTTCAGGTGGCTGCCCTGTCATGCTACGGCTCCAAGAGCGAGAGCGACAGCATTCGCCCACCACTAAAGTGGCCGGTACCTCTGTGGAATCTCAATCTCGTTTTGGACTTCCTAGCGGGAACCGCCTTCAGACCCCTACGAGGCCTGTCCCTTCGCCTGTTAACCTTGAAGATGGTGTTTTTGCTGGCGGTGTGTTCAGCCCGCCGCATATCGGAACTACAAGCACTGTCCTGCCGTGAGCCGTTCCTCAGGCTCACCCCGGGGTCCATCCAACTACGCACGGTCCCCTCCTTCCTCCCCAAAGTGGTCTCACACTTCCACCTTAACCAGACCATCTCACTTCCAATGACGGATGCCCGGAAGAATTTGGAAGAAGCCCGTAGTCTCTGCCACCTCAACATCAGCAAACTCCTATCCAGATACCTGGAAATGTCCGAGCCCGTACGAAAAATGGACCACCTTTTCATCCTTCACAGCGGAAAGAGACAAGGGGAAGCGGCCTCACGGGCAACCATCGCCCGCTGGATCAAGGAAGTCATCAAGGCGGCCTAAGTAGAAGCTGGCAAGCCACCACATCTACAGGTCAAGGCCCATTCTACCAGAGCCCAGGCAGTGTCATGGGCAGAAACCAGAATGCTGTCACCTGCTGAGATCTGCAGGGCGGCTACATGGTCCTCCATCCATACCTTCTCCAGATTCTACCGTCTGGATGTTCAGGCTCGGGAGGACACAGCATTTGCAAGGGCAATACTAGGGGTCACCGGTTCTGATTCCGGTTCCGATTCACATTGTGGTTTTTTTTTTCGTCAGTCCCCATTATTTTTCCATCAGTAAAATAGTGGGAGAGGGGTTTGCATTTTGGAATCCTTCCAGAGCAGTAAACCCCATCTTTTAGGGGATAAGCAATTTGGGGGTTTATAAACCCTGGGCGCATACTCAGTGGTCAGAAGGTTAGGCGTGGCTCTAAGAGCCAGAAGGAAGGAGAGACCCGCAAAGGTTGGGAGATAGAGATTTCCTCAGAATCTCAAGCAAGGAGTGGTTGGAGAAGTGGAATTTGAGGACAGAAGCTGGAGATCCCCTCAGGATCTCAAAACCAGAGATTTTTGGACTCTGAGAAAATGTTGATGTTTTGGAGTCTTGGATCCAGGACTCAAGAGATTTGATCAGTTCAGAGAGAAGGGCACCGCCCCTGTATCCCAAAGGTGTGGATCAGAAGTTTCTTTTTGCCCAAGCAACCAGGAAAGCTGGGGTGAAGGGAAGTGTGAACGTTTAGACTGTTTGTCCAGGATGAAAGAGAAAGGCTGGGGTGAAGAGAAGATAAGAGAAGTGTAAACGTTTTTGGATTACAAATTGAAAGTTGACCCACGGTTTGGGATTCTCGTTAAGGATAATGGGTCAATGAACATGGGCAAGGAAACGATTTTCCCACTGTATTCATTGTTTTGATGCTGAACCTTGTTTTGTGATACTGGATTGAATGATGTTTTTATAAGTTGCAGTAAAGATTTTATTTTGAACACCACTTTTGGCTTCTTTGGTCTTCTTTTGGTGACTGTGCCAGGGGCCCTGGAGATTTAACTTCTATCCCCCATTCAGACTTGAACTGGACCCGTAAGTATTACCACCCCAAAGTGAAGGATAAAGCACCCAGCTTGGGGACTGGTTACACATGCAGCATGGTTCACTATAGCAATTATGTGAAAGTCTTACACCCTTGCTTGTGCATTGGCGCAAACAGATGCGAGGGATAGCTTTGGTGGGAAAGCTTACTTTCTCATTAAGGCACAAGTATAACAAAATCCGGGAGCCATATTGAGCATCTACCTTAGTATAACACAGTACAGAAGTCCCAGGTCTGAAACACATCTAAGGCTTATTAGGAGAATGTTAATTTGTAGAACAAAGGGGTTGGGTGACTAACCCAACCCCTTTGTAACGTTCCTTCTTTTATTACTTGTACTTTGTATACCCAAATGACTGTTTCTCTTTTCTGATTACATGTAATAGTTTATGCTGGTTGTATCTGCCTTTTTTTTTTTTTGAAACTTTATTTATAAAACATTTTCCCGGTCATTCAAGATATCAAAGACAAAATAACCAAACTTTGTACATACCCATTGTTCATAATTTGTTTGACAAAAATTAACACAAGTACGCACATTAGAAGACTAGCATAGCAGTTAATGTAAAGTCAATGCTGAAAAGAGAAAAAGGAGAGAAGAGGGTACAAAAGACAACTTAATGCACAGCAGAGCTATAATACTGATGAAAAAAACACTGCATATTATTATATTTGAATTGTTCGTTTTTCAGCGCATAGTGGAGACGTTCTATGTCAGCAACGTCTCTTATCTGAGCTCACCAGTGATCAAGGCAGGGATTTCTCTTCCAAAACATTACAATAGTCATACGCTCAGCCAACAACAGCTGACCAACTAACTTCCTATATTTATGGGGGACCAGGGATCCATCCCACCTACCCAGTAAATCCGTTAAAAGTGCAATGAAAATAGGGAAATCTAAAATATCTGCCTTCTCCTGAGTTACCCTCCTTCAGAATTGCCTTACCCCAGGACAATACCACCACATATGGATATTGTACCCACCTCACCACACCCCCTCCAGCACATAATGTCAGCTTCAACAACCCGGAGTAGAAGATTGGAGTAAATATGTTCTGTGTAGCAAACGAATCATCAGTTCAGCTCGCCTTACACACAGGGAGCTACGGTGAGTCAAAGCCCATATATGCTTCCATATTTTAGCATCTAGGATAGTTCCCAAGTCTGCATTCCAACTATGTATGAGGAATGATGAGGTTTCAGTACCATATTTCCCAGAAGGATCTCCTAATAAATGACAGTTATTCCTTTAGCTGATGCATCTGGTCCCCCAGAAAGCTTTCCAGGCCATTCAACGGCCTAAGTGACACATCCAAATCTATTATATCAGATAGAACATTGTCTTATCTGCAGAAACTGTGCATGTGAGTGCTCAGGGAATTCATACTCCTCGGCAAGCGAACTAAAGGTTTGAAACAACCCATCCTCCCATAGTTGAGCCAAACAAAAAAGGTCATATGTTTCCAAGCCCGAAAAAATGGAGAAAATGTAAGACCATATAATAGAAAGTTACCGTATATGAGGGAAAAACGTTGTAAATTATCCCTGGTCATACCCAGAAAATCTGTAACCCAAAGCCACACTCAAAGAGTATGCGCCAAAATGGGACTATTTCTAGTAAAGCAACTAACACTCTCCCCACAAGACAACCATCCTTCTCTTCTCAAGTCAGAAATCTCGGAGTCATAATGGACAATCAACTCAACCTCAAGAGATTTATTAATAATACCACTAAAGAAGGCTTTTTTAAATTACAAGTCCTAAAAAGACTCAGACCTCTGCTACATTTCCAAGACTATCGTTCAGTTCTACAAACAATAATTTTCTCAAAAATCGACTATTGCAATTCCCTTCTACTCAGACTTCCAGCTAACACCATAAAACCCCTACAAATGCTCCAAAACACCACAGCCAGAATTCTAACTAAAACCAACAAAAGAGATCATATCACCCCCATATTGAGAAACCTACACTGGCTCCCAATCAAGTTTAGAATCACTTACAAAATCCTTACTATCACTCACAAATCAATCCACAAGCTCATCCCACTGGAGATCAACATCCCTTTTAGACTACATATTCCCGATAGACCAGTGAGAACAGCTTACAGGAATACCCTCATTGCCCCAACCATCAAATCCTCTTTAAACAAACGATCTTTATCCAAAGCGGGCCCTGAGCAATGGAACTCACTACCCCCTGAACTACGACAGGAACAATGTCCGATCACCTTCAAAAAGAGACTCAAAACTTGGCTGTTCGAACAAGCTTCTAATCTACACCAATAACCTCCCTCCATTCACGCCCTTGCCATCCTTCAATGTCTCTCTCAGATTATAACCATATTGTAATTCCAGATATCTTTCTTACATGCAGCCTTTCCCAAATCGCAGTTTTTCCGAATTGAACTATGTTTAGCTATTGTTTAGCTTCTTTACTTGTTTAGCTATTGTTGAGCTTGTTACACAAAAAATATCATACTTTTTTGTTTATGGTGATACCTCGCCTGTTGATCCCAGTTTAAATCTCCTTGTTCTATGTAACTGCATTCTTACATGCCTGTTAATGTTAAAATGTAAACCAAATTGATTTGTAGCTTTGCTACAAGAATTTCGGTATATAAAAATGCTAAATAAATAAATAAATGACATCTCTTTCATTGTCTTCCACCTCATTTCCTATCTTTTCCACCTCCATCTCAGCCCCTTCCACCTTCACTTTTTCCACCTCCCTCTTCCACTTTAGAGTGTCCAACTGCTTCCAGATTTTCAGCACAGGCTGATCCAGTCCTGGTTTTACCCCACTGGCTGCATGGACTTGTAGTTCTGATGTCCCTGTTGATTTCTCTAGAAAAGCAAGACTACAAGTCCATGCAAGCAATGGGGTAAAAAAAAAAAACAGGTCTGGCTCAGCCTGGTCTGGAAATCTGGAGACAGATGGCAACTCTATTCAATTCCTCAAAAAATTCTGTGCAACCACGTTAAATACCATAATGCTTAAACACCTCAAGTGAGAAAAAATATTATTCCAAGTACCAGACCTCATACAACGGCATAATAAGTAATGCTAGTTTAGCATATATTGAGTCTGCCAACGTATATAATCATAGGTCTTTGATAGACTGATTTTTCTTTTTGTTTTTTTTGCTTCCGTGAGAACAATATTCTAAATTACGTGAATAAAATAGTCACTTAAATAGATACAAATTTTCTATTCGTTTTGTCGTATTTGACCAGCACTTAGCTTAATTATAGTGGTGAAGAAATGCCATATTTCTTCATAAGAGGCTAGTGTGGAAAAAGCCCGACACTGGATCCGTGTTTCGGCGCGTGCCTTCGTCGGGGGCCGAAATAGATGATATTGGAGCGGCTGGAGATGGCGTCTGCCAATGTTACGTTTCTTCCTATGATTATATACGTTGGCAGACTCAATATATGCTAAACTAGCATTACTTATTATGCCGTTGTATGACGTCTGGTACTTGGAATAATATTTTTTCTCACTTGAGGTGTTTAAGCATTATGGTATTTAACGTGGTTGCACAGAATTTTTTGAGGGATTTATAGTTTGCTGTCTCCACACCATATAAATTTAAGAGAGTCTTATAGGTACACAGTAAACTCTATTCAATTTCCATCTCAGCCCCTCCCACCTCCACTTAAAACCCTTTCTATCTCCCTCTTCCACCTCCATCTCATCCCTTTCCACCTTCTCCCTCCACCTCCACCCCTTCCACCTTCACTTTTTCCTCTCTTCTACTTCCTCCTCCAAACTCTGCCAGCTATTAGATCTTAATTGTGCTTTCCAGGATCTAAGAGAAATAAAGGAATGCTACATAAAGTGATTTTGCACAATTTTGCAGTAATGATATGATACGTTCTTCAAACTTCTTTCAGTTTCCTATTTATACTGAAACGTACTTAAATACAGCAGAACACACAACACTCAATTTTCACAGTGCCTAGCGCATTAGAGTTGATGCAGCAAACCGGTGTTTATCCTGTAGACCAAAATCTACAGTATGTTATGAAAATCTAACTTTAATTATTTGATTTTGGTAACAAGCTTCTGGTAAAAGATATCCTCAGAAAAACAGAGAGGTTGTATTTAAAGAGACAAGCCAGCACAGCCAGAGACACCAGAGCCAAGGTGACAGACCCTGTTCTTCCATTTAAGTGCAGAGATAGGGGCTCCTGTTTTGAAAGCGACTTAGAAAAAGGATTCACAGAGGATTCGGACATCTTCATCTTTTTTTCCCCAGATGCAGATTTTTGCACTGGCA
The DNA here is from genome assembly GCF_901001135.1 of Rhinatrema bivittatum. NCBI lineage: Eukaryota > Metazoa > Chordata > Amphibia > Gymnophiona > Rhinatrematidae > Rhinatrema > Rhinatrema bivittatum. The sequence continues at coordinate 35,804,805 of NC_042617.1, read as the reverse complement.
ATTTGAGAATTTTCCAACGGATAAGGTGCTCTTAAGCTACTTACCAAGGGCTCCCTGCCGAATGTCTGTACGAGTGGCTCCCCCCACGATAAACTGAGGATCGGGGCTCAGATCCTGGATATAATTAGAAGAAAAAAAAGCACAGGCATCAGCTTGCTGGTAACAGCTGCAAGTTCTAACTTCAGGAGACCTGCAAAACGCAAGGAAAATGATCATCGGAACAAAAGCAGCCTTCCCAAGCCATCCATAGTTCAAAGTGCGTGTGAGAGATTTTCACTGAAATTCAATGAATCCTTGTTTTTTTCTTGCAGATTTGTAATAGTCTTTGGATAAAGGCTAAAATTACTACAAGCCCATTAAAATATACAGTAGCTGCCAAACACAGTGAACTCGTAAGCCGATTGCTTTGGTAATCAAACGCATAAAACATTATCCGTCTCGGTCATGGTACAAACGACTTATATTATTCTACATATAACTGATCTGGTAAAGATCTCAGATAAGAGATTTAAATGTCGGTAATACAGAGACTAATAAAGTCACCGTAGACCACATTTTCAAGAGTTGGGACTGGCCGCCTAAAACTGATGGGGCAAAGTCTGCAGGTGCTTTTATCGTGCGAGTAGTTCTTGCAGTTGATTTTCAGAGAAGCTACCTGGGCGCTTTCTCTTTGAAAATTAGCATAAAGGGTGTGCGCACTAAAAGCCCCCACCATACTTTGCGCCTGCTATTTGTGCAGGCAAACAAGGAAGATAAAATAGCACGCTGGTGTTCTCTCTCTGCCTTAAACACACCCGTGGGAATGCCTCTTTCTGACCTGGCCAAGAGGGCACAGAGTGTGTCAGTTTAGTCAAACTCTTAGCCAGGCAGAGGAAAGCAAATTTCAGACCACTAATTCACCCGGATAAATTGCTGTTTACCCTTGAAAATTCATTTGAAAATTGCCGTCTACGTGCCTAAAACTTGGAATGCATTTTGGAGGACACTAGGAGGTCCATATTCAGAAGCATTTAACCTGCAAACTCAGAAGTTAGCTGGCTAAATGAATATGTGGACATTTATCCTACTAAATTCTAGCCTGCTAATAAGTTAAGCCGGCTGTAATTTAACCAGTTAAGTTAGAGGAGTTCCAGGGGCATAACCGGGAGGAGTTAGCCGGCTATGTTAACTGGCTAACTCCAATATTCAGAAAAGGGTGGTTAACATAGAGCTATCCTAAAGATAAATTTAAAATAGCTGGCTATATTCAATAGTTCAGCTACACTATTGAATTTGTTGCTAAAGTTAGCTGGAGAAGTTTATCCGTATAACTTTGCTCTCTGGACTTTGTCTGAATATGGACTTCTAGGTGTCCAGTCTCGGTGCTGTTAATCCTCCTATTTAGATTTTAGACATCTGAAGATAAATGTTTAAAGGCTAAGTCAGGACCTACATGGGTAAAACCAGGGTTTCCAAAAGTAGATTGGCTGAATCTCCCCAAGTTGGTTGTTTCCCCCAATATGTGTACTTTTAGCTGCATTACAAAGATGCATTCCAGGAGGGTGTGCGATCAAAAAGAACAGAATACATTTCATTTTCATAAAGGTAGGGAAGTTAGCGCCGTCATCTGAGACAACTTAAAGTACACAGAGACTTTTCAGCCACTCTATCTTCAAACACAAGCTATGAGGATACTTTGTGTCTGAGTATCAGGTTGGTTTTTTTAGACGCCTTATTGAAAAGTTACATTCCAACAGAGTTCATTTTCTAGGTGTTAAGTATCCACATGACACTTTGTAATGTAGGGGATGATATTCAGTTGCAGAGTGGCTAGTTAAGTTAGCTGAATATAGCTACCCGGCTAACTTAGTGGGGATATTCGGCGGCATGGTGTTACGCCCGTCGGTCGCAGACGGCTGCGACCACTAATGCTCACCTCTTTCTTTGCTGCCTTAACACCATTGGGGAAAGTGACGGCCTCCGCCAGCTGCCGCCAACCTGCCTAGCTTCCCCAGGACGGCGTGGGCACTACCGACTGCCATCTTGCCTGCAGGATCAGTTAGGCACGCGTGCGCACGGGCCAGTCTTAAGCACATCATGGCGGGAACCTCGGGGGCGTCCCCTCCGGATGACGTCTTCACTCCACGATACTAAGCCGGCTGGCCCTGCCTACTGACGAGTTAGCAATGAGTTTCCTCTTTCCTGAATCCGCTTCGCTCACTACGGAGTTCCCGTTCCAGTTCCTGCATCTTTGGCGTGAGACGCTCTGGGTACTCGCTCCTCGGGGGCCCTTCCTCGTCTCTGACTATCCACTCCTCAGAGGGCCTTTTTGCCTTGGACTGCTGCCTGTCCTCGTTCCCCGGGCCCTCTGCTGGAACTTCCTTATTGTGAGTACCCTGACTCTACAGACCACTACTGTACCATCTATCTTGTGGAATCCCCTCCGGTGTACTCCGCGCTGCGGGCCACTACCACACCCTCTCTGGTTGGAGACCTCTTTGATGTACTTCATGCTGTGGACCTCTACTGTACCATCTCTAGTGGGAGACCCTCGCCGGTGTATCCCGGGCCACGGGCCACTACCGTACCATCTCTGAGTGAGGAGCCCCTTCGGTGTACCCTGCACTGCAGGCCACTACCGCATCATCACTACAGAGAAACCTCATCGGTGTACCCTTCTCTGCAGACCATTACTGGATCTCCACTTCTGAGGGATTCCCTCTGGGTATACCCCATTGCACAGACCTTATTACTTTCTCCTGCATCCCCCGCTTCACGGGCAGTGCCTTTCTACCTTTCTAATAAAGACTCTATTCCACATCTGTGTCTGATGTCTGCTGAGACCTTGCCTCCCGACGGTGAGGCTCACAGGGCTCCTCCCTGTGGGCGGTACCATCTCTCATCTCAGCCTAGGGCCCACATACCTACAAATCCTAACAGATTCCTAATACATAGCCAGGTATATTCAGCGGCCATCTTAAAGTTAGCTGGATAAGTATAACTAGAATTTAGGTGCATACGGCTTCAAATATTACCACTTTGCCATTTAGAGGGATACATTTTCTGTTATCCATCTAAATGGCTTCTGAGTATCAGCCTCCAAATGTTTTAAGCATCCACGTGAATGACTTTATGCATCCATGGCCTTAAATAACAGTTTTAACATCTGTAAATGATGCATTTCCAAACATTTAGATGTCTAATTTTAGTTTTTAAAGGAGCCTCACAGAAGCATCATTCAACACTTCGGCATTTGTTGCATTCGGCGGTCTGTGGGCTACCCATGCAAACTGCCACATTCACCTCCCCTGGCTGGTCCGGCTTTGCCTCTCCTGAACGCGGTGAATGCCACTGGTCAGACATGCAGGGGTACAGCACTCTTCGTTGCTGCAGAATGCCACCAGCAGAAATCTGCCGACAGTGTGCGCCATGCCTCCCCCTAGGTGTGCGCACCACGTCATGGTGTTTAAATGGACTGCGGCAGTAAAGTCCCCGTGACCCCTAAAGATGACATAAGGGCAGCTCCCCAGAAGCAACTTGCCTCAGCATCGACTACTTCCTAGCAGTGCAAGTGTTGTAATCTGGTGTGGATGTGGGCCCTGGATTGTAGTGAGAGCTAATTCTACCCACAGGGAGGAGCCCTGTGGGGACTCACTACAATGGGCGTGGCCTCAGCAGAGATGGACACAATAGTAAGAGACTTTATTGTACTGGAATCATGGATGATACCCACAGTAGAAAGGGAAGACCCAGTCCAGAGTAGATAAGCTGCTTCAATGCCGATGTCCCTGGTAGTGGTCCGCAGAGCAGGGTATGCCAGGGAATTCCTGTCGAGATGATATCCTTAGAATAGATCCGGTAGTGGCCCGCAGCGCGGGGTATGCCGAGGATCAATAAGAAGTGGTGCAGAGAGGTGCAGATGGTCAGCAGAGCGAAGCAGATAATGGTACTTACTCTGGAGTGAAAGAAGGTAGCTGGGTTGAGCACGGTAGTGGCCCGAGGCATGAGGTATACCAGCGGTTCCGTCAGCTAGCTGGAGAAAGCGATGAAAGTACTCACAAGGCTGAACTGGTAGGCAGGAAGGCCCTCCGAGGAGCGGATAGCCAGAACGTAACAAGGCCCCCGAGGAGCGGGTACCTAAGGCGTTTTAAGTGCAGCAAGTAGTTCACATAGTGAAGCGAAGCGTCTCCGAATGGAGTGGAATAAGTAGGAAGGAAGTTCTTGCTAACACGTAGGAAGCATGGTTTAGCTGGGTTAAATACTTCTGATGGGTGACGTCATGCGGAGGGGACGCCCCTGAGGTTCCCGCCATGACGTAGATAAAAGAGGGCCTGGCGTGTGCGTGCCCTAAGTAATCCCAGACTCAAGATGGTGGACGGGATCACCCACACCGTCCCGGAGACGCCGAGGAAGGCGGCATTTGTAGGCTGAGGCCGCCATGGCGTTGAGAAATGCTGAAGCAGGGAAAAGAGAGGTGAGCAGCAAAGGTCGCAGCCATCTGCAACCGATGGGCACAACAGCGTGTTGCTTCCCTGCATTCCAGTCTTCAGTTTTCATCCAGCTTGTCTTCTGTCTTCGTTCCTTGTTGCTCTATTCATGTTGCCTGCTTTGTCTTGTCCTAGCCTGCCTTCCCTGCCTATCCATCCCTCTTCTCTTCCCTTGAATGGATACCTGGATTTGACCTTGGACTTGGCCCTGGATATGCCTGACTACTGCCTGCCTCTGATCATTGCCTAGACCTCAGATATGCCTGACAGCCACCTGCCCATGACCCTAGCTACTATGAACCTTCTCTTCTGCCATCGGCAGAGACCCCACCAAAGTCCTGCCAGCCCCGGCAACCAAAGGCTCAACCCGAGCGGAACGTGGGCTAGTATAGGTGAAGGTCCCAAATGGTCTCTGCTTGCCTGGGTTCGCCTGCCGAAAATGGGAATCTGCAGGGCTCCTCCCTGCAGGTAGAGTGTGAGCCCCTGTGCTGTGATGTGGCCGACAAAACCCCAGGGCTGGCCGTGGTCCACGCCACTGGCAGGTGAGCACATCCAGGCAAAGGTTAGGCTAAAGCTGAGGACTGGAGACCTGGGATGACTGAAGGCTCGAGCAGAGCTGGAGATTTGGAACAGGAACACTTGAAAACTTGCAACAGCCTTGGCAACAAGTCTCCACACTTCCTGCATGTGCATCTTTGCTGCTCGTTCCAGCTCCTGTTCCTGTTCCAGTACCTGCTCCAGCCCCAATTCCTTCTACCCTTCAGATGGACCTCCTTGGCTTTGACTTCTGCTTAAACCAGACCTTGTCTCCAGCCACCTACCCTGACTTCTGCTTGAACCTGACCTTGTCTCCAGCTGCATGCCCTGACTCCTGCTTAGACTTGACCTTGTCTTCAGCTATCTGCCTGACTAGCTGTCCGGACTTAACTTTGTTTCCAACCATATTGCCTCCACTTCTGTCTGTCCGGACTTTGGATCTTGTCTCTCTCTTTTGGGACCCTTCGTCTCCACTGCTTCCTGGCATCCTGCCTCTGGATACTCTTTCTGGGATCAACCACGCAGAAACCCAACTAAGTCCAGCCGGCCCCGGTACCCAAGGGCTCAACCTGCGGGGAACGAGGGCTGGTATTGGTGAAGCTCCGGTTGGCCTCCACTTCCTGCTTGGCCTCGCCTCCCAAGGGTGGTGACCCATTGGGGTTTCCCCCACAGGTGGCGCCAATACCACCTAGGGTCAAGGGTCCACCTCCATAACAAGGAGCATACAAACCTGGAACAAGGAGACCTCGGATGAGAACCAGCAGCCCATGCTTGTCTCTGGGGTAGCCCTCTGGCCACTCTGAAAGCCCTTTCGGACTGCTGCTTAAAAGTAGTTTCTGCGTGAGGATAGACGGAGGCTGTGGACTCTGAAGATGTCTCTGAAGATGTGAATAAAACACTGATGACTTGGACTCGACCCTGAAGACTAGGGCATGAAGAAGATGGAAACATAGCTGAGGGCTGAAGCATGGCTGAAGACGGAAGCATAGGCACAGTTGAAAATGGAGGTCCAGACTATGACAAAGAACCAGACAAGGATTGAGAGCCGGGATCCGAACTAACAGTGAAAACAAGGATACAGATAAAGATGAGGAACCAGGCTGGGACTGCCAACAAGGTTCAGGCAAGACAAGGATGGACTGCAGACTGGACAAGCTCCCCAAGATCAGGAGCAAGGACTCATGAACTAGGAACTCAGAATTCTGGAACTCGCAACTCTGAAACTTGGAACAAGACTCTAATAACAAGGAAAGACCAAGGACGTGAACCAGTGAAGATGGACTTGAAGATTTTAAATCAGAATCAGGACTGAGGACTGAAGGCACAGGACGCTGGACTAAAAATGAGGAGCAGAAGACCTGGAACACTGGAACTCAGAAGATGAAGACAGGAACTAGAACTCAGGAGATGAGGACTTGAACTGGACCTCTGGAGACAAGAGCTGCAACCACTGGAGATGAAGACAAGACAGGAGATCAGGACCACCACAGGAAATGAAGACCATGAAGGACCTTTGCGAAGGCAAGGCTGAGTAGACTGAGGAGCCCTTTTATAGGGCTAGCAGGAAGGATGCCATCTGAGGGCGCCACAGGCTTTTCTCACCGCGGGCCTATTAAATACAAAGAAGTCGAACGTGCGCATAGGAAGACACTGCTAGCATGTAGTTTCAGCTTGGCTTGTTCTGTTTTTCTAATATCAGGTGTATTAGTGTGTTAGGGCCTGGTGTAATATTTGAAGTGTTGCCTTTTCATAGGTAGGATTGTTACTGTTTGAGTGCTGGCAGTTAGTTCTCTTTTCATGTGGGAGGTTTACTATATTGTAATTAAGTTTACTTAAAGCTTTGAGGGCCAACGTGCTTTAGAATAGACCCAATACCATATGACCGCAGGTGTCTTTTTTGCAGTTTTCTGGTTAGTAGTACAGTAGAGCATGTAAATAATATACATGGTTTAAGTGATATTTTTACCTTAGAACACTGAATATTCTTTTTCATGTAAAATGTGTTACTATAAATGCATATTTTTTTTAATTATTGGTAGGAAGGTTGGGACCAGGAATGTGTCCAAGGCTGTAAGGTTAGCCTATGACACCTAATACCCTTGTACCAGCTCTGGCTCACTGGCTCCACAAGAGAAAGCAGGATTCCATCTGGAGCTGTGCTACTTTGGGTTAGTAACTCTCCCCAGTCTTGGCCAGGGCTTTAATTTTCTCTCTTTATAAGCCCAGGGTACAGTAGGGATCACTTCTTGTTCCCTCTCCCCTGGAGTTGGTAGGCAGAGCAAAGCCTGGGGAACCATAAAAGCGTCAGACTGTGTAGCCTGCAGCCATTGGAAATGCACTAGAGTGGTGGGAGGGTTGCGGAGAAGTTGGAAGCAAGCTACAGGCACAGGTCAGAAGAGCGTAAGTCAGGCGAAAGTGCCTGTGCAGTGTTAGGGAGACTTCTGTCTGAGGTGACTGCACTGAGCTCTGAGAACCAGTGAGTCTCTTAGAGAATGAGATTGGGAAAGGGAGGGTGCCTGCTGCAGAATGGGGAAGGGCTGGCAACAAGCAAGAACTTTACACCATGATGCAGCAGTGCAGGACTGGGGGCACTCACTGTGTGAGCACATAAGCAGCAGCACAACCGTAGCATGTCAGAAAGAGTGTTTGTGTGTTTGTGTCAAAGAGAGTGAGAGACACACAAACCCATACACACTTTGGCTGTGAGAGAAAATGTGTGTGTGGGTGTCTTTGTTTCTGACAGTCACACACACACACACACACACTCTGACTGTGTGGGTGTGTCTTTGTGTTTGAGAAAGAATATGTGTCTTTGTGTGTGTCAATGTGTATGTGTCAATAAAGTTTCTGCAATCTAAAAAATCTGTTTGTGACTGAGTGTGTGTGTCTGACACTGGCTGGCAGTGTCATTGCTTGCAATTGGTTCAAGAGCCAGACTAGGAATCCAGAAAATATCTCTAGAAGAGATATGAGCAGATGTGTAGGGAGCCCAACTAATTTGCATGGATGGAACGGGGGCTGCAACTCTGCTCACCCATGGTCTCTAGAATGTGTTCAACTTTTTAGTTATTTAGGAAAGATGAAGTTTATTTTGGAGATATCCTGGCTCAGTTCTGCTGCGTTCCAGGGTTAGTGTGCTTTTGGGAGCTGTCGAAACACATGCTGCAGGGAAAGTGCATGAAGGTGTCAGATATCCCATGGGCCAGTTTTGAAAAAAATCCCTCACTGTTAGGATTTGTGAGTTTTGTGGACCCTTGGCCCGAGGTGAGGGTTGATACCACCTGTGGGGAGGAGCCCCACAGGTCCTCACCGTCAGGAGGCGAGGTCAGCTGCAGCAGGATATAGAAGTAGTGGTAGAGGAATAGAGCGACCTGCGTCGCAGCCACGTGATCGCAGGAGCCTGTAGAGAGAGTACTGTGAGGGATCCCGAGGAGCGGGGTAAGAGACACAGTTCGGAGGGGAACCCATAGTATTCAGGCAGAATTGGAGATATAGGTGCCAGAACAGGAACCTCCAACAGGGAAGTGCTAGGCAGTAGAGATGTGAATCGTGTGCCCGATCGTTTTAACGATCAGGTTCGGATGGAGGGAGAAAAAAATCGGATCGTTAGAGATGTGAATTGGAATCGGTTCCGATTCCAATTCACATCGTTAATTTTTTAGTGAGGCCTGAGCAGATTAAAAAAAACCCCACCCCGACCCTTTACAAATGACCCCTTTGCTCTCCCACCCTCCCGAACCCCACCCCCCCAAAATGTTAAATTACCTGGTGGTCCAGTGGGGGGGAGGGTTCCCGGCGCGATCTCCCGCTCTCGGGCCATCGGCGCCATTTTGGCTACCACTGATAAAAATGGCGCCGATCGCCTTTGCCCTCACCATGTCACAGGGAGCGACGGTCGCTCCCTGTGACATGGTGAGGGCAAAGGCGATCGGCGCCATTTTAAAACCAGTCCAGCACCGGCACCGGCTCCGAGGGTATGATTGAAGGGATGGCTCCCGGACCCCCGCTAGACCACCAGGTACATGTAAAAGGTTTTTGGGGGGGTCGGGAGGGTGGGAGAAGCAAAGGGGTAATTTGTAAAGGATCGGGGTGGGGTTTTTTTTATTGGGCCATCGGCGCCATTTTTATCAGTGGTAGCCAAAATGGCGCCGATGGCCCGAGAGCAGGAGATCGCGCCAGGACCCCCCCCCCCCCCCACTGGACCACCAGGTAATTTAACATTTTGGGGGGGTTCGGGAGGGTGGGGGAGGGTAAAGGATTGGTTTTAAAGGGTCGGGGTGGGTTTAGGGGTTGTTTTGGTGTGCCGGTTTTCCCGCCCTCCCCCAAATAATTCCCGTACTCGATTTAACGATTTTTCACGATAAATCGAGGGAATTCCTATTGTATCAAGTCCCTTACCAATTAATGACGATTTTAAAATTATCGGACGATAATTTAAATCGTTTAAAAACGATTCACATTCCTACTAGGCAGGCCCCGAGGAGCAGGGAGCGCGAGACAGGAACTTCTGGAGGTATGCAGCAGAGATAGTCCCAAGGGGCGGGACTGCGTAGTGAGTGTGGTCTGGTGTGATGACATAGGCTGTCCCGTGGAGCGGGGAAGCCCGAGTCAAATCTCTGAAGTACTGATGTCAGCAACCCCTTGGAGCGGGGATGCGCATGAAGGAATCTCTGATAGAGAAACGGAGGCACCACTCCAAGGAGCGGGGAGGTGCAGAGTACAGTCGCTAGCGTAGGATGTAGGCACTGCCCCAAGGAGCAGGTAAGCACAGGCACAGTCTCTGGTGTAGGATATAGGCACTGCCCCGAGTAGCAAGGAAGCGCAGGCACAAACTCTGGTGTAAAACATAGGCAGTGCCCCGAGAAGCGAGGAAGCGCCGAGTCGAGTCTCCAAAGCAGTAAGGCAGTTCAAGGGACAGCCTCGAGGTGTGGGAAGGCCGGCAGGTAGGACCTCTGGAAGGCACAGGGCTAGCCCGAGGAGCAGGGGAAGCCTGGGGACAGGGTCTCCAACTGGAGCGCAAGCAGGCCCCCGAGGAGCGGGTACCCAAGCCAGAGTCCAGAGTCACAGGAAGATCCGATACAAGAACCACGGTCCGAGGAGACAGGAGCAGCACCAGTAGTGAAGGAACTCATTGCCAAGTCAGCTAGCAAGGGGCAAAGGCGGTGCTTAAGAATCCCAACCTAGTGATGTCATTGGTCGGGGTCGCCCCTGAGGTTCCCGCCATTGGCTCTTCAAAACGAGGCCCATTGGTGTGCGCGCACGCCTAGGAAGCCCTGGAGTCAGCGTGGGTGGCAGTGGCGACCTGGCCGCCACGAGGAGCCCAGAGGTATGCGACGGTACAGGCTAGCCCCAGCCGCGAGTAGGCCCGGAGAGGAGAGCAGGGCAGCACATGCTGTGAGTTGAATCAGTCGCAGCTTCGACCGACGGTCATAACACCCACCCGTGGACCTTAGACCAAAAGGCTTACTGCATTAATTTATTTAGATTTTCATATTCTACTTTTTGGCACTTCAAAGTGTACATCAAAGCTAAGGGTAAAATGACTTGCCCAGGGTGCAACAGTGAGATTTGAACGTTGCTTTTGAGGGATCCTAGCCCACTGCTCTAACCACTAGACTACTCCTTCACGTGAGTGGAAAAAGTGCACCAGAAGAGACATGTGAAGGAGATCCCTACTGAGGCCGTCCCTTTATGGCCTTTTGGCTGAGGCTGATGATTTGCACAACATCAATGTCCTGCCATCGGACACTGTTGGGGACATAAAAACCATTGCCAAAGCAGGAAGAGTAAACCTGTAGGAAAAAAAAAAGTGAAGTGCTTTTTAAAAATAAGCATTCTAAAGAGTAGATGGCAGCAGTATTTAAGCATTACCTTCGACTCAGGGTATCCCAAGCTTCAATACGCTGTCACTGTTTTTCTAGTGATTATGTTTTTAATATTTATGAAGGAAAAAGCTGTGGTGGTCTTGGAGTGCTTTCTATTAGGTCTCCTCAAGTCTGAAAGGTGTGGAGCCAAGAACATAAGAACATAAGAAATTACCATGCTGGGCCAGACCAAGGGTCCATCAAGCCCAGCATCCTGTTTCCAACAGAGGCCAAAACCAGGCCACAAGAACCTGGCAAGTACCCAAACACTAAGAAGATCCCATGCTACTGATGCAATTAATAGCAGTGGCTATTCCCTAAGTAAACTTGATTAATAGCCGTTAATGGACTTCTCCTCCAAGAACTTATCCAAACCTTTTTTGAACCCAGCTACACTAACTGCACTAACCACATCCTCTGGCAACAAATTCCAGAGCTTTATTGTGAGTTGAGTGAAAAAGAATTTTCTCCGATTAGTCTTAAATGTGCTACTTGCTAACTTCATGGAATGCCCCCCTAGTCCTTCTATTATTCGAAAGTGTAAATAACTGAGTCACATCTACTCATTCAAGACCTCTCATGATCTTAAAGACATCACATCTGCTTTGATATTTGTTAATGTATTCATTCTACCTTCTCACCTCCCACCCCCTTCCATTTTGCCCTGGTTCCTTTCCAGTACCTCCCTTATATGATCTCTAAGCGATGATTTCCCCCTCTGGCCTCTTCCTCTTCCTTTTATTGGCAGAGACTGGAGGGGGAGATCGCCTCTGGCACTGAATCTTTCAGTACCTTATACTGCCAGCAGGGGTCACTGCCTGCTCTGAGAGATGATCCATCTCGTGAACCTGCAGCATTGCCATCCCAGCTGAGGTCAGTTTTAGTCACAAAAGCGAAAAAATAAAAGCCAAAATAAGTAATGAGAAAACACAGTAAACACTTAACTCCTCATTTAATCTCTGTCATAGAATAGGAGAGGGCGTTAGCCAAATTGCTTGATTAGTTGACAGCCTCCCCCCATCCCCAGGCTCTGTCTCGTACAGTATCCATGGAAAGTGAACGAGGAGTTGAACTTTTGCCTCTGGCACTTTTTTTTAATAATCCAAAACATCACTATATCGTAAAGCATCTACAAATGTTAAAATTCACTGGCGCTATATTAATGTACATCCGCTGTTGACAGCGTCTCTATTTGTATAGCACTTTTACCACTTGCATTTTTGGCTGCCGAAACCACATCGACAGTGACCCTCGTGCAATAAGAGCCACCAGCAGTAGCACTGACTACTACCTTCGAAACTCCTCCAAGCTACTTTTTAAGAACAAGGTGTACCCAGACTGTCCGTCCCAAGAGCTGAAAGCAGCTCTGGTCTCACGGAACTAGACCACGCCTAGAGAGCTCCAGTCAAAAGCTCTGCAGGCACACCCGGCAGCTCCCAGATACTGGAAAACTACTGAACGGCCAAAAGGGGTCTCCATCCTTAAACTTGGACGAGTGAGAAGCTACCGGGAAATGTTAGGAAAGAGGCAGCAGAATGTGTAAAAAGAAAGACGAAAAAAAAAATGTCTTCAAAGAATTAAGCCAGCAAACCAGAGGAAAAAAGAACTGGCAAAATCACAAATACAGTGGAAAATCAAAGGTTATTTCAGCAGTCAGGTACGGATCAAAGCCTGACACAGGAATGATTAAAGAGAGGTGAATGTCACATATAAGCGGTTAGGCGCTGGTTATTTAAGTATAAGTAGACTCCATCCCAGAGAGACTTGAATATGCACCATTATCAGGAACAGTGAACTTCTTTATTATTTCCTGGGATTTTCCCTTGGTGACCCATGACCTTTGCTAACAATTTTATTAACATAAAGGTGAATTTTAAAAGCCCGACGCATGCATTAAATAGGGGATGCGCGAATAAGTCTGGCTCACGCATGCCAAGCGGATTCTAAAAGCTGCCGAGATCTGCGCGCATCTCCCGGAGCGAGCGCACCTCGGAAGTTTTGAAAAAGGGGCGAGGCATGGGTGTTTCGGGGCATGAACCTAAAATATGCGTGTAAATATTTACATGATCTGGTGCACGCCGAGACCCCTGCCGCGTAACTTTACATCTGCTATGGATTCCGTGTAAGTTATAAAATAAAAAGAGGCAGATTGGCGGGGGTTTTAAGGGTCAGGGATAACTGGGAGGGAGTGAGAGCTATTAAACCAGGAGGGGTTGGAAGACCTCTCTCTTAACTGGGCGAATTGGGGCCAAACTGGTAAAACTGGTTATAGCATCGGTGTGTGCCCCTTTTAAAATTGGTAGTTACTTGGTAGAAGTGGAATTTGCGTGCACCCACATAAAATTAAGCGCATATGCGCACGTTGTGGTGTAAAAATGGCTGCGTCCCTGGGCACGGGCTGACGAGCGCCCTCTTATCTCGGCCTCCATGAAAATGCTCTTTGTCCTTTAAAATTCATACAAAACACAGCTGCACGCATTCTGACATCACCTCTCGGAAAGAACACATAACTCCAATACTACACGCACCTCATTGGCTTCCGGTAAAATACAGAATGCAATACCATGATTCCTCAACTTGGCGATGCAGGCTTCTTCGCATTTATCAACCCAATTGCGCTCAATAAATAAGAATTTTCTGGCGATTAGACATCACCAGACAACGCACTTTCTCCGTTGCCGGCCCTTCTCTTTGGAACGCACTCCCAGACCAGCTAAGGCAGATAACAACATGCAAAGATTTTTTAAAACCCTTAAAAACATTCCTCTTCTCTGCGGCTTTCAGCTCTCTCTCGACGCCTCAATAAGCACTATCCTGACTTGTTCTCTGATTACCTTCTCTGGAGCCTTTCCTCCCTTTCAGAATTACCATTTCCAACCTTTCCTTATTTTTATAAGATTAACCTTCTTCCTCTCTATTCTGTTTTTACAGTTAGGTTTTTATGTCAATTTTTTAATTATGTACATTTTATTTGTAAACCCTTTGACCAACCTTTTAGTTGTAAAAGCGGTATAGAAACCTTTTTAAATAAATACAAAATAAGTAAGCATGTGCGCCCATGCGCCAGTATGAAAAGTTACCGTCATAGCCTTTAACTGAATATTATACACTGAATATTAAACTCCACATTACAGTGAACTTAAACCTAAAGATGAGAGATTACTAACTGCAGCACAGGACAGTGAATTATAGAGAAGATGGTTCACAGCCAGCCTAGAAAAAAACCGGAAAAACAGGCAAATGTAGATTCTATTAAAAAAAAAAAAAAAAGAACTGGAAAGGGTTACACAGTTCATTGCTGGGTGTGACAGATGGACTGAATACAGAAAGGTGGTGAGGCTCAGCCACTGAAAATTGTGTAAACACAGCAACATCAAAGTACCAGAAAAATACTGGAATCGCCTGGGACAATCTTATTTCAACATCTGAAAAGCTCGATGCAAGGAAACTGGTCATTGTGGTAAAGAAGAAAAACACAAGAACGGCACTGCTAATAAAAGCATTAGTACCAAGTGTCCACTAGGCTGTACTATATGTAGAGAGACAACAGACCCTAAAATACCAAAACTTGCAATCAGAGACCAAGAAAATATGGCAGAAAGGAATGGAAATTGTCCGAACTGTATATTTATTTATTTATTTATTTATTTATTTATTTATTTAACATATTTATATACCATTTTACCAATTGCAAAATTGATCAAAGCGGTTTACAGTAATAAAAGTAAAAATAAAAGTTCAGTTAAATAGCATATATATATATATAAAATAAAATAATAAAAATAAAATAAAGTTAGAATAAAAATACAATTAACATTTGATCAATAAAATTAAATTACTATGGAAAGTTTTAACAAACGTTAACTATTATGTTACAAAAACAAAATAAAGGAAACAAGCATCTACACTATCAGGAGAGGATAGAAGTTAAACTGCCTAGTGCTTGAGGTACAAAGTATGGTTGTTTTTATCTCTTCTCTTTGAGATTAGCTGCTATTAAGAGCCTCCGGGTTCCCAAATGCTTCCTTAAAGAGGTATATTTTTAGTGCTTTCTTGAAATCCTTTTTGTTATGTATAGGGTGCCACTGGCTTCATTAAAACGAACTTCCAAGCATATGTTATGTTGTTGCTTGTATAATATACCACCCTAGGATCTCCAGATGGTAGCAGTCTTTGGCACAATGCAAGCATTAAGAGCATTAGCAGATCTGTACTTGGACCAATGCTTATCAATTTATAAATGATTTGGAAAGGAATACGACGAGTGAGTTAATCAAATTTGCAGATGATACAAAATTATTCAGAGTAGTTAAATCACAAGATGATTGTGATAGATTGCAGGAGAACCTTGCGAGACTGGAAGATTGGGCATCCAAATGGCAGATGAAATTTAATGTGGACAAGGGCAAGGTGATGCATATAGGGAAAAATAATCCATGCTGTAGTTACACGATATTAGGTTCCATATTAGGAGTTACCACCCAGGAAAAAGATTTAGGCATCATAGTAGATAATATATTGAAATTGTCGGCTCAGTGTGCTGCGGCAGTCAAAAAAGCAAATAGAATGTTAGGAATTATTAGGAAGGGAATGGTTAATAGAATGGAAAATGTCATAATGCCTCTGTATTGCTCCATGGCGAGACCGCACCTTAAATACTGTGTACAATTCTGATCGCCGCATCTCAAAAAAGATATAGTTGCGATAGAGAATGTACAGAGAAGGGCAACCAAAATGATGAGGAAAGGCTGAAGAGGTTAGGGCTGTTCAGCTTGGAGAAGAGACGGCTGAGGGGGGATGTGATAGAGGTATTTAAAATCATGAGAGGTCTAGAACGGGTAGATGTGAATTGGTTATTTACTCTTTCGGATAGTAGAAAGACTAGGGGGCACTCCATGAAGTTAGCAAGTAGCACATTTAATACTAATCAGAGAAAATTCTTTTTCACTCAATGCACAATTAAGCTCTGGAATTTGTTGCCAGAGGATGTGGTTAGTGCAGTTAGTGTAGCTGGGTTCAAAAAAGGTTTGGATAAGTTCTTGGAGGAGAAGTCCATTAACTGCTATTAGCTGCCTCCACAGCCTCCCAAATCCTTGTGGGCCCAGGGAACAGAGGCCAGGCTGGGGATTCAAACCCAAGCCTCTGCCAGCATGGTCACTGAGCCAGCCCTGAAATACACTGGTGGAGGACCACTGAATGGCTCCATGTCACTAAGGACAGTTTCACTCCATTACCTCTATGGATTTGTCCTATTTTTCTTAGATAAATTGAAAGTAGAAGGAATGGGGTAAAGGGGACATAGGGTTAGATGACAACTGTTGCAATTTGCTGCTCCCTAGCAGCGCAAATAAAACTTCTCCTACCGTAGGTCGTTTCCAGACAATGCCCTGCGTGTCAGGCGAGTTTGGTCCCAGCTTCTGATAGCCCAGGGCAGAAGGACAGGCCGGGAACTCTTCGTCCTTAAACAAGTTTCCTGACTGCAGGCACTGCTCCCTCAGAGCCTCGAAATCCTGGTTTAAGTACTTCACGGCATTGTCATTGGTCCCCAGGCCTTCTTCACTCACGGCCCTGCTCTTGACCATTTTAGCTATGATGCCTGACATGGTTATTAGTGTTCTGCCGGGCGTTTCCTCTGCTGGAGAGAGAGCAAGTCTCGCTGTAAAAATACCTGCTCAGGTGGTGATGAAGCTACTACACCTGACAAAACTACTTTCTGTGCTTCTGGGGGAGGAGACTGAATCAGATTAACAAGCTAAATGTTAATATGTACATAAGAGATAAGACTAGAGGAAAGCCGGGAGCTGTGCGTGAATAAATCCTTAGAAATGAATATGCTTTGAATTAGTGAGTTAGGCTGAAACATTAGAAAGAATCTCATTTGTATAAAATGTAAATACTATATATATATATTTTTTTTATGAGCATGTGTGCTTACCTGGCTTTTAACCTGCTTTTCCTTCCTCATCCTCACCTCCCTTAGGCCAAGGGCTGGATTTAGGATTTCAGCACCCATAGGCAGAGGACTGAGGGTGGGTGGTTTAACTCTTGAAAATCAGAAAGCAGCAGGAGGAGTCCCCGTTTTTGGCATGTCCCTCTGTGCCTAACTCCAGCCCTGCCTGGACTCTCACAGCCAGACATTCAGGACCCCATGCTGGTTGTAGGCAGAAACAGAAGCTTCCTGTCCTGAGCTTGAAGTTTGCAATGTCCTGGTAGTGCCAGCAGGGGTCAACGGTCTTGCCTCAGGGTCATCTGACTTCTGGTTTTCTTAGAGAGATCAGAACTACAAGTCACAGGAGGTCCAAAGACAGAAGAGGTGAGATATGACACCGACTGAGAAGACTGAGGCACCTTGAGCATGGACATGGCTTTGAATCATGTCAGTGTTTTGTTATTGTATCAAATCCACAAGGAGTGCAGAGAGATTATTGGTCCAAACGTTTTTTCATCAAGAACAAAGTACAGTTTATTGAAACTTCAATATGGCAACTCCATTGCTCCAAAGCAGTAAAGGCAAATAATTCTTTCAGGGTCCCCCGACACGGACCCCGTGTTTCGCCCGAAGGCTGCGTCGGGAGGGACAGAATAAATTTGCAAGAACTAAAAGGAAACAACAGAAAATTGTTTTAGAACTATGGACCAAATTTAAGGGTACAGGGTATATATAATAGCACCGGGAACACATACCTTTAAACTAGCTGAGGAGTTCATACAGCTGATACGGCAAGGAGAGCGGGCGGATCAACTAAACACAGCGTTTTAAAACCGGCTATTTTGGTGCGGGTTTTACAACCAATCAGAAAGCCAGAAAGACAGCCAATCGGAGCCAAGATAAACAATACAGGAGCCAAAACCAAAATAAAGACACAAATAATTCAAATGAAGTATTGCCATTCGATCTCATTGTTGAGCCCTGCAGGGTGAAGACAGTTCAATCTAAAGATCCACTTCTGTTCTCTACGAATGAGCATTTCGGAGAAATTACCCCCCCCCCCCCAACATGGGGGAAGGAGCAGGTCAATTACCAGAAATCTTAAATCATTCTCTGAGTGCCCTGCCGTTTGCCAATGTGTGACAAGGGGAGCCGATTCACGGCCAGTACAAATGTTAGATCGGTGCTCTATGATACGGGTACGCACTTGTCTAGTTGTTTTGCCCACGTATAATTTGGGGCAAGGGCACACAATCACATAGATTACTCCCCGTGAATGACAGGTGGTGGAAAATTTAAGGGAAAATTGTCTGTGTGATAGGGTGTTCAAAAGTGGTTATAGAAAGTACAAAAGGGCACACTGAGCATTGTCCACATGGTTGATGACCCAAAATGTTAGTTGTTTCAGAAATCAAGTCATGTTGGAAATGAGAATGGACCAACATGTTTCTCAAATTTTTCCCACGGCAAAAGGAAAATCGTAATGGACAGTTAAAGACTTCATGAAGAGATAGCATTGACCAGTGGCGTTTCAAAATGGATGTAATATTATACACTTGGGTAGAGAAAGGTAAAATGCAGTTAATTGAAGAGTCCTCTGTCCTGGTTTGGGGGAGAAAAAGAAGGTCACGGTTCACATATAAAGCTCTCTTAAAAGCTTTATGAAGTACCCTCTCTCTTTAAACCTGAGCAACATCTGCTTTGCTTGAGTGATGAAATCTTCTTTTGATGAACAGAGGCACCAGAGCCTTACTAATTGTCTGGTAGGAATGTTCATTTTTAGAGAGGTGGGATGATGACTATCGAATCGCAATAGAGTATTACGATCCGTGCCTTTACGAAAGATAGATGTACTAAATAACCCTTCTCGTAACTGTACCTGAACATCTAAAAATGAAATGGTGGATGGATCAAGGCAATGGTTAAATTTTAAATGTTCACTACAATGGTTAAGCCAATCCAAAAAGAAATAAAATTGAATGTCTGTCCCCGTCCATATCAAAAATATATCGTCAATGTAAGGGTACCATGCTGAAACAAAATGAAACAAAGGAGAGGTGTAAATGACTTCTTCCTCAAACCTACTTACATACAGGCAGGCCAAACTGGGGGCCATGGTGGCCCCCATGGCCGTACCTTTTATCTGTTGGTATAAAATATGATGAAATTGGAAATAATTTCTAGTAAGGGCTAAACGTGTAAGAGACAAAAGAAACTGTGTAGAAATACGATTAGGAGGGGGACGGGCATTCAGGATATCTTCAACCAGTGTGAGTGCTTCATCCTGGGGAATATTTGAGTATAAGGAAACAATATCCAGGGTAATCAAAAAGCATGTGTCAGAGGGAGGAGAGAGATTTTCCAAAATTGTGATGAAATGGTTAGAGTCACGGACATAGGACCGACTTAAAGGAACATGGGGTTTCAAAAAAAGGTCCACAAATTGAGGCAAAGGTTCCAAAATGGATCCTATGCCCGCAACTATGGGACGCCCTTGGAGGTTTCATTAGTGTTTTGTGAATTTTAGGGAGAATGTAAAATGTAGGAATGATGGGATAATCTGTTTGCAAAAAATTGGCTTCACAGGAAGTAATCTGGTGTGAGTCGAATGCATCTTGAACCATATTTTTAATCAAATCCTTCAACTCCTGTGTGGGATCAGAAGTTAGAACGATATAAAAATTAGTATCAGCTAATTGACGTGATACCTCCTCCATGTAGTCAATGGTATTTAAAACCACTATCCCACCACCCTTATCCGCAGGTTTCACAATGATAGCTGGGTCAGACATTAAAGTTGTGATAGCCAATTTTTCATCTTTGGTGATGTTGAAATGTTTCACTTTCGGTTTTTGAGGTAAATTCTGTATGTCAGATTGAACTAATTTCTCGAATGTGGTTAATACTGGGTCCAATGGTCCTGGAGGGAGCCATCTAGACTTTTTTCCGTATTATTGACATATCATGTACAGCAGGAGAATTAGCAAAAAAATACCTTATACGAAGCATACAAAAGAACCGAAACAAAAACACTTGGAGATGACAAATTGAAAACCAGAGCCGGAGCTGTCATAGCCAGGGGTCCTGTGGTAACTGCTGTCTCATGTTGCAGGTGATCCGTGAATTCTGAGAGAACTGAGGACGACCCCGGTATCTGGGATTCCGTGAGGGTTTCCCAGATTGTTGAGGTTCTAAAAAAGGTTGCGGAAGTGGTTGGGCTGATTGTGGCTGCGGCTGTAATAAGGGTTGCGAAAAAAATGAGACTGAGGGCTGTTGTATGGAAGTTACCAGCGGTTGAATGGTGGCTGCGTCCTCTTGATGATTTAATGAAGCCGTCTCCTCTCCCTGAGGAGTCGTCGGAGGAAGAGTTCGCAAACGTGACTTTCCTTCGTGGCATGTTCGTAGTGCTCATCCATGAGTACACGTACCCTTTAGAGTAATCAGATTCATCACGCAGGAACTTTTTATATTTGGCAGCTTTCAGTTCACTCCTGAATTTTTCCAAATTCGTATTGAAATCAGAAAGCTGTTGTTCAAAAGTGTCCAAAGGTGTAAAACTTTTAATGCTGTCCAATTGTACGGCCAGTTCTTCACGCAAAGATGACAACAACGGTTTTGTGGTCTCAATTATAAGCAGCATTAAATCGAACGAACACTTGTTAAGGATCTGATTCCATCTGGTCAAAAAGTCTTTATTTTCTGTATGTAACCGCGGTTCTTTTTGTATTCTCAGTCCCCTTGGTATTCGTTTAACTCTACAGTATTCAATTAATAAGCTGTGCAATTCTGCACGGGTCAACCGCTTCTGCAGATTTATAACATCAGTCCAGGAGACACTGGGGGCTGGTGCAGCAACTTCCGAGAAGAAAGGGGTGTCTGTTAATACGGCCCGAAAAGCCTCCTCTGAATAACTAAACGCGTGGTCGTCGGCTGAGGTACCCATTGGAGATCACAGTCATGCTTTCTAAGCCCTCTGGGATAGGGACCTGCCATCCTCTATAAATGCTTATTGCTGTTTACCTTGCGCAGTATAACTTTAGTACAGCGTGTACAGATCATTGTCCATCTTTTACCTTCATGGCTTCCTGACAGCCGTGCTAAACGTTAGCAATAAATTATCTCTGTAGCAAGCACTGCATTGTTTTCTGCAGAGTCATTCACCCTGTACCCGAGCAAAGCTGAAGATTGGCTCGGTGTCCCATTTGTTTCTCGCACCAGCCAGTGACCTTGTTCAAAACTGAATTAAAACGTTGACTGTATGAACCACCGCCAAGGAGAAGCGAACACTGCCCGTGTCATGATAAAAGCCCCCTGCTCGCCAGCTTCTGGGAGATTCATTTTAGAAAACATAACATGTTACAGGTATAAGCTTACATCTTCTACATATAAAAATGTAATACTTATTTACCTTGATATAGATATTTGCTTACAAAGCTGCTAGCGCCGTGGGTCAGCTGCTGTAACTGTTACGACTGTCGCTGCCCGACGTCTCCACTCCGCCCTCCTTACCTCTCCGGCAACTCCTCCTGCGATTGACGGACGTTTGGCTGCCGCGGCGTCTGCCTGCCGTCCTCTCCGGCGTCCCCGGTCCGGCTTGGGCGCTGCCTCCCGCCATGCTGTCCAGTTGCCTTAGGGTGCGAGCACCGCGCGGCCCTGCTTCAAGTACCTTCAGTGGCGCGAACCTCAGGGGTGTCCCCCTGTGATGATGTCACGCATCCCGGATACAAAAAGCCTACGCGATTGCTAGCCGTCGAGTTAGCAAAGGTTTCCTAACGGATGGGATTCGCTCTCCGTACCTAGCTACTCTGCCTCCACCACTGGACTTACTCTATTTGGGGTGCCCGCTCCTCGGGGGCCTCTCTCTCTTCTCTTTCAGGTCGCTGTCTGGAACCGGTACTCGCTCCTTGAGGGCCCATCTTCCTGGACTCGCTACCTGGACTTCTCTTCTGCCTGGAAGAAACTGCTGCCTATACCATCAGTGAGTTACCATCTACTTCTCTCAGAGCTGTTTCCTGGAACCAGGTACTCGCTCCTCGAGGGCCTGCCTTTACTTCAGCTCCTGTGCTCCATACCGAGAGAAACCGCTGTGTGAGTACTATACCAACGAGGCTCTATACCAGAACCCTGCATATACTTCATTGTACTCACTATCTCAGTTTCTCTTCACTACAGCACAGCCATTGTGGGATCGCTGTTCCAGAGCCTGAGGGACTACTAGCCCAGCCGGGCTACATTCCTGCTCACTACCGCCACCTCTGGTGGCTCCTCAATACTGTTTAATAAAAGATCTAACTGTGTGTGTGTCCTAAAGCTGAGCCTGACCTGTGGCCCCTCACAGGTCTTCCCCCCGTGGGCATGGTCAGCAGCCACAGAGTCCAGGGGTCCACCCAAATCCTTAGAAACAATAACAGTAGCACAGGGAATCCAGGTTCAGAGCCCCAGTCCGTCGGGATCCAGTTGGACCTGGGGGTGCCGCAGAGGTGCTACCCTCAGGCCCAGAAAGAGAGAGAAGCGGCTGAGATTGCGCTTCTGAACAGGCTGGCAAGGGTGCCCTGACCCGCCCAGCCGTGCCACCTGTGGGCATCTGGCAGCAGAGTCTGCTATGGAAAAACTAAGGATGATGAGGGAGCCAAAACCCCCCCCAAAAAACCACATTAAACTTTAGGCATCTGCAACATAGCCAGGTTCCACCTAATAAGCCAGAAGTGCTTCCTTGTTCCTTTCAGCAGTTTCAGTCTGGGTTTGTGAGGGGTAGGAGCACCTGATTCTACATGGGGTAACCAAATACGGCTTTTTTTTCAGACTATGAAAAAGGGCACAAACTGGGTGAATTTCTTTTAGAAATACTGGACCTACAGAACTTGCCGCTCAGCAAATCGGATTTCCCAGAAATGTTGAACAGCTGAAGGAAAAAAAAGGGGGAAATTGCAAGACCTTTCCTGTAGTATTAAACCCTTTTTATATCGGGGGACACTTTCAAATCTGCTCGATCCTAGTGGTGCACCGAACCAAATTTTATAATGTCACATATATTCATACCCGCTGGTTACTGGTCATGTGACTGCGAAAATGCCAGCAAATGCACTTTTAACTAAATTGAACAGCACTACCTTCCCTCCCCAAGGGCCAACCCAAACGGCACTCTTTTTCTTTCTATAAACCCAACCCTCCTCAAGATCCAATCCCAATCTCCTTCTCCCTAACCCCCAGTGTTCCCTTTAAGGATTGGTTTGCTGTTTGCAAACGTTTTTGGTTACATTACCCTGTGAGCACTATTTTCTTTGATGCAAAAAGCCAAATTTTTTTATTTTTATTTATTTATTTTTTTTATTTTCAAGATTTCACATATTTTTACATGAATTGCTTCTAATAGAATTTGGTACATAATCTGAAATACAAATTACAAATTTGTATAGTATCTAAAAGAAAATAAGAAAATATTCTCCAGATTATACATCTAAATAAAGGAATTTCATAGGCAAGAGAAATATTAGAAATAATTATCAGAACAACATTTTCATATATATTACATAAAGATAGGTGAGCAACCCTTTGTGTCTAGGTCGATCTCGCTTCAGGAACTTCTTGGGGATGGCCCAACAGAAAATCTTTCAATTGCTTGGGATCGAAAAAGACATAATTATTTCCTTGGTGTCTAACGCAGCATTTACAGGGAAATTTTAAGATGTATCGGACACCTATATTGACTACCCTTTGTTTCATTGCAAGAAACTCCTTCCTGCATTGCTGCGTTACTTTAATTATGTCTGGGTCTATCCACAATTTGGCTCCATAAAATAGAGCAGATCTATTTCTCAAAAACATTTTCAAGACGTAATTACGATCTGAAATAAACACAAAGCTTATTAACATGGCTTTTCTTTCCTTTACTTCTGAGTCTAATGAATTCTAGTATTTCAGAAATGTCCAGTCAATTTCTCTATCTCTCACAGGCACCTTCATAAACAGGCTTCCAGTCTCTCTCTCAAGCACACAAGCAGGCTCCCAATCTCTCTCTCTCACACAGGTGCATTCATAAGCAGGCTCCAAATCTCTCTCTCACACAGGCGCATTCATAAGCAGGCTCCCAATCTCTCTCTCTCTCTCACAGGCACATTCACAAGCAGGCTCCCAATCTCTCTCTCTCACACACAGGCACATTCATAAGCAGGCTCCCAATCTCTCTCTCACACAGGCACATTCATAAGCAGCTTCCAATCTCTCTCTCTCTCACACAGGCACATTCATAAGCAGGCTCCCAATCTCTCTCTCTCACACACAGGTACATTCATAAGCAGGCTCCCAATCTCTCTCTCTCTCACACAGGCACATTCATAAGCAGCTTCCAATCTCTCTCTCTCTCACAAGGCACATTCATAAGCAGGCTCCCAATCTCTCTCTCTCACACAGGCACATTCATAAGCAGGCTTCCAATCTCTCTCTCTCACACACAGGCACATTCATAAGCAGGTTTCCAGTCTCTCTCTCACACAGGCACATTCATAAGCAGGCTCCCAATCTCTCTCTCTCTCACACAGGCACATTCATAAGCAGCTTCCAATCTCTCTCTCTTACACAGGCACATTCATAAGCAGGCTCCCAATCTCTCTCTCTCACACAGGCACATTCATAAGCAGGCTCCCAATCTCTCTCTCTCACACAGGCACATTCATAAGCAGCTTCCAATCTCTCTCTCTTACACAGGCACATTCATAAGCAGGCTCCCAATCTCTCTCTCTCACACAGGCACATTCATAAGCAGGCTCCCAATCTCTCTCTCTCACACAGGCACATTCATAAGCAGGCTCCCAATCTCTCTCTCTCACACAGGCGCATTCATAAGCAGGCTCCCAATCTCTCTCTCTCACACAGGCACATTCATAAGCAGCTTCCAATCTCTCTCTCTCACACAGGTGCATTCATAAGCAGGCTCCCAATCTCTCTCTCTCACACAGGCACATTCATAAGCAGGCTCCCAATCTCTCTCTCTCACACAGGCACATTCATAAGCAGACTCCCAATCTCTCTCTCTCACACAGGCGCATTCATAAGCAGGCTCCCAATCTCTCTCTCTCACACAGGCGCATTCATAAGCAGGCTCCCAATCTCTCTCTCTCACACAGGCGCATTCATAAGCAGGCTCCCAATCTCTCTCTCTCACACAGGCGCATTCATAAGCAGCTTCCAATCTCTCTCTCTCACACAGGCACATTCATAAGCAGGCTTCCAATCTCTCTCTCACACAGTCACATTCATAAGCAGGCTTCCAATCTCTCTCTCTCGCACACAGGCACATTCATAAGCAGGCTTCCAATCTCTCTCACAGGCACATTCATAAGCAGCTTCCAATCTCTCTCTCTCACACAGGCACATTCATAAGCAGCTTCCAGTCTCTCTCTCACACAGGCACATTCATAAGCAGGCTTCCAATCTCTCTCTCTCTCACAGGCACATTCATAAGCAGGCTTCCAATCTCTCTCTCTCGCACACAGGCACATTCATAAGCAGGCTTCCAATCTCTCTCTCTCACACAGGCACATTCATAAGCAGGCTTCCAATCTCTCTCTCTCTCACAGGCGCATTCATAAGCAGCTTCCAATCTCTCTCTCTCACACAGGCACATTCATAAGCAGGCTTCCAATCTCTCTCTCACACAGGCACATTCATAAGCAGGCTTCCAATCTCTCTCTCTCACACAGGCACATTCATAAGCAGGCTTCCAATCTCTCTCTCTCTCACAGGCACATTCATAAGCAGCTTCCAATCTCTCTCTCTCACACAGGCACATTCATAAGCAGCTTCCAGTCTCTCTCTCACACAGGCACATTCATAAGCAGGCTTCCAATCTCTCTCTCTCTCACAGGCACATTCATAAGCAGGCTCCCAATCTCTCTCTCTCACACAGGCACATTCATAAGCAGGCTCCCAATCTCTCTCTCTCACACAGGCGCATTCATAAGCAGGCTCCCAATCTCTCTCTCTCACACAGGCGCATTCATAAGCAGGCTCCCAATCTCTCTCTCTCACACAGGCGCATTCATAAGCAGGCTCCCAATCTCTCTCTCTCACACAGGCACATTCATAAACAGCTTCCAATCTCTCTCTCTTACACAGGCACATTCATAAGCAGGCTCCCAATCTCTCTCTCTCACACAGGCACATTCATAAGCAGGCTCCCAATCTCTCTCTCTCACACAGGCGCATTCATAAGCAGCTTCCAATCTCTCTCTCTCACACAGGCACATTCATAAGCAGGCTTCCAATCTCTCTCTTACACAGGCACATTCATAAGCAGGCTTCCAATCTCTCTCTCTCGCACACAGGCACATTCATAAGCAGGCTTCCAATCTCTCTCTCTCGCACACAGGCACATTCATAAGCAGGCTTCCAATCTCTCTCTCTCTCACAGGCACATTCATAAGCAGCTTCCAATCTCTCTCTCTCACACAGGCACATTCATAAGCAGCTTCCAGTCTCTCTCTCACACAGGCACATTCATAAGCAGGCTTCCAATCTCTCTCTCTCTCACAGGCACATTCATAAGCAGGCTTCCAATCTCTCTCTCTCGCACACAGGCACATTCATAAGCAGGCTTCCAATCTCTCTCTCTCACACAGGCACATTCATAAGCAGGCTTCCAATCTCTCTCTCTCTCACAGGCACATTCATAAGCAGCTTCCAATCTCTCTCTCTCACACAGGCACATTCATAAGCAGCTTCCAGTCTCTCTCTCACACAGGCACATTCATAAGCAGGCTTCCAATCTCTCTCTCTCACACAGGCACATTCATACGCAGCTTCCAGTCTCTCTCTCACACAGGCACATTCATAAGCAGGCTTCCAATCTCTCTCTCTCTCACAGGCACATTCATAAGCAGGCTCCCAATCTCTCTCTCTCACACAGGCGCATTCATAAGCAGCTTCCAATCTCTCTCTCTCACACAGGC
Source organism: Rhinatrema bivittatum (assembly GCF_901001135.1). Lineage (NCBI taxonomy): Eukaryota > Metazoa > Chordata > Amphibia > Gymnophiona > Rhinatrematidae > Rhinatrema > Rhinatrema bivittatum. The sequence continues at coordinate 35,778,062 of NC_042617.1, read as the reverse complement.
ACATTCATAAGCAGGCTCCCAATCTCTCTCTCTCTCACAGGCACATTCATAAGCAGGCTTCCAATCTCTCTCTCTCGCACACAGGCACATTCATAAGCAGGCTTCCAATCTCTCTCTCTCTCACAGGCACATTCATAAGCAGCTTCCAATCTCTCTCTCTCACACAGGCACATTCATAAGCAGCTTCCAGTCTCTCTCTCACACAGGCACATTCATAAGCAGGCTCCCAATCTCTCTCTCTCACACAGGCACATTCATAAGCAGGCTTCCAATCTCTCTCTCTCGCACACAGGCACATTCATAAGCAGGCTTCCAATCTCTCTCTCTCTCACAGGCACATTCATAAGCAGGCTTCCAATCTCTCTCTCTCACACAGGCACATTCATAAGCAGGCTTCCAATCTCTCTCTCTCACACAGGCACATTCAAAAGCAGGCTTCCAATCTCTCTCTCTCACACAGGCACATTCATAAGCAGGCTTCCAATCTCTCTCTCTCACACAGGCACATTCATAAGCAGGCTTCCAATCTCTCTCTCTCACACAGGCACATTCATAAGCAGCTTCCAAATCTCTCTCTCACACAGGCACATTCATAAGCAGGCTTCCAATCTCTCTCTCTCTCACAGGCACATTCATAAGCAGGCTCCCAATCTCTCTCTCTCACACAGGCACATTCATAAGCAGGCTTCCAATCTCTCTCTCTCACACAGGCACATTCATAAGCAGCTTCCAGTCTCTCTCTCACACAGGCACATTCATAAGCAGGCTTCCAATCTCTCTCTCTCTCACAGGCACATTCATAAGCAGGCTCCCAATCTCTCTCTCTCACACAGGCACATTCATAAGCAGGCTCCCAATCTCTCTCTCTCACACAGGCACATTCATAAGCAGGCTCCCAATCTCTCTCTCTCACACAGGCGCATTCATAAGCAGGCTCCCAATCTCTCTCTCTCACACAGGCGCATTCATAAGCAGGCTCCCAATCTCTCTCTCTCACACAGGCACATTCATAAACAGCTTCCAATCTCTCTCTCTTACACAGGCACATTCATAAGCAGGCTCCCAATCTCTCTCTCTCACACAGGCACATTCATAAGCAGGCTCCCAATCTCTCTCTCTCACACAGGCGCATTCATAAGCAGCTTCCAATCTCTCTCTCTCACACAGGCACATTCATAAGCAGGCTTCCAATCTCTCTCTCACACAGGCACATTCATAAGCAGGCTTCCAATCTCTCTCTCTCTCGCACACAGGCACTTTCATAAGCAGGCTTCCAATCTCTCTCTCTCGCACACAGGCACATTCATAAGCAGGCTTCCAATCTCTCTCTCTCACAGGCACATTCATAAGCAGCTTCCAATCTCTCTCTCTCACACAGGCACATTCATAAGCAGCTTCCAGTCTCTCTCTCACACAGGCACATTCATAAGCAGGCTTCCAATCTCTCTCTCTCGCACACAGGCACATTCATAAGCAGGCTTCCAATCTCTCTCTCTCTCACAGGCACATTCATAAGCAGCTTCCAATCTCTCTCTCTCACACAGGCACATTCATAAGCAGCTTCCAGTCTCTCTCTCACACAGGCACATTCATAAGCAGGCTCCCAATCTCTCTCTCTCACACAGGCACATTCATAAGCAGGCTTCCAATCTCTCTCTCTCGCACACAGGCACATTCATAAGCAGGCTTCCAATCTCTCTCTCTCTCACAGGCACATTCATAAGCAGGCTTCCAATCTCTCTCTCTCACACAGGCACATTCATAAGCAGGCTTCCAATCTCTCTCTCTCACACAGGCACATTCAAAAGCAGGCTTCCAATCTCTCTCTCTCACACAGGCACATTCATAAGCAGGCTTCCAATCTCTCTCTCTCACACAGGCACATTCATAAGCAGGCTTCCAATCTCTCTCTCTCACACAGGCACATTCATAAGCAGCTTCCAGTCTCTCTCTCACACAGGCACATTCATAAGCAGGCTTCCAATCTCTCTCTCTCTCACAGGCACATTCATAAGCAGGCTCCCAATCTCTCTCTCTCACACAGGCACATTCATAAGCAGGCTTCCAATCTCTCTCTCTCACACAGGCACATTCATAAGCAGCTTCCAGTCTCTCTCTCACACAGGCACATTCATAAGCAGGCTTCCAATCTCTCTCTCTCTCACAGGCACATTCATAAGCAGGCTCCCAATCTCTCTCTCTCACACAGGCACATTCATAAGCAGGCTCCCAATCTCTCTCTCTCACACAGGCACATTCATAAGCAGGCTCCCAATCTCTCTCTCTCACACAGGCGCATTCATAAGCAGGCTCCCAATCTCTCTCTCTCACACAGGCGCATTCATAAGCAGGCTCCCAATCTCTCTCTCTCACACAGGCACATTCATAAACAGCTTCCAAACTCTCTCTCTTACACAGGCACATTCATAAGCAGGCTCCCAATCTCTCTCTCTCACACAGGCACATTCATAAGCAGGCTCCCAATCTCTCTCTCTCACACAGGCGCATTCATAAGCAGCTTCCAATCTCTCTCTCTCACACAGGCACATTCATAAGCAGGCTTCCAATCTCTCTCTCACACAGGCACATTCATAAGCAGGCTTCCAATCTCTCTCTCTCGCACACAGGCACATTCATAAGCAGGCTTCCAATCTCTCTCTCTCGCACACAGGCACATTCATAAGCAGGCTTCCAATCTCTCTCTCTCACAGGCACATTCATAAGCAGCTTCCAATCTCTCTCTCTCACACAGGCACATTCATAAGCAGCTTCCAGTCTCTCTCTCACACAGGCACATTCATAAGCAGGCTTCCAATCTCTCTCTCTCTCACAGGCACATTCATAAGCAGGCTTCCAATCTCTCTCTCTCGCACACAGGCACATTCATAAGCAGGCTTCCAATCTCTCTCTCTCACACAGGCACATTCATAAGCAGGCTTCCAATCTCTCTCTCTCTCACAGGCACATTCATAAGCAGCTTCCAATCTCTCTCTCTCACACAGGCACATTCATAAGCAGCTTCCAGTCTCTCTCTCACACAGGCACATTCATAAGCAGGCTTCCAATCTCTCTCTCTCACACAGGCACATTCATAAGCAGCTTCCAGTCTCTCTCTCACACAGGCACATTCATAAGCTGGCTTCCAATCTCTCTCTCTTACACAGGCACATTCATAAGCAGGCTCCCAATCTCTCTCTCTCACACAGGCGCATTCATAAGCAGCTTCCAATCTCTCTCTCTCACACAGGCACATTCATAAGCAGGCTCCCAATCTCTCTCTCTCTCACAGGCACATTCATAAGCAGGCTTCCAATCTCTCTCTCTCTCGCACACAGGCACATTCATAAGCAGGCTTCCAATCTCTCTCTCTCTCACAGGCACATTCATAAGCAGCTTCCAATCTCTCTCTCTCACACAGGCACATTCATAAGCAGCTTCCAGTCTCTCTCTCACACAGGCACATTCATAAGCAGGCTCCCAATCTCTCTCTCTCACACAGGCACATTCATAAGCAGGCTTCCAATCTCTCTCTCTCGCACACAGGCACATTCATAAGCAGGCTTCCAATCTCTCTCTCTCTCACAGGCACATTCATAAGCAGGCTTCCAATCTCTCTCTCTCACACAGGCACATTCATAAGCAGGCTTCCAATCTCTCTCTCTCACACAGGCACATTCATAAGCAGGCTTCCAATCTCTCTCTCTCACACAGGCACATTCATAAGCAGGCTTCCAATCTCTCTCTCTCACACAGGCACATTCATAAGCAGGCTTCCAATCTCTCTCTCTCACACAGGCACATTCATAAGCAGGCTTCCAATCTCTCTCTCTCACACAGGCACATTCATAAGCAGGCTTCCAATCTCTCTCTCTCGCACACAGGCACATTCATAAGCAGGCTTCCAATCTCTCTCTCTCGCACACAGGCACATTCATAAGCAGCTTCCAATCTCTCTCTCTCTCTCTCACACAGGCACATTCATAAGCAGCTTCCAATCTCTCTCTCTCACACACACAGGCACATACACAGCAGCTCTCCCAGCTCGGTTGGGCCTCTTTCTTCTTTGGCCATGAGTGGGATGTTTTTCACTTGTAGTCTCTCCAACCTTTTTTTCTCTCTTCAGCTGTGAGTGGGTAAGCTTTGCTCGCGGCCTCTCCAGACCCTTTTTTTATCTTCTTTGGCCGCGAGCAGGTCGGGCTCTGCTCTTGGCCCTGCTGGGCCTCTTTTTCCTTTGGCCGGGAGCAGAATGGGCTTCGCTCGTGGCCTCTCCAGACCTTTTTCTTTTTCTTCAGCCTGGAGCGGGTGGGCTCTGCTGGCGTTGCCGCCGAGCCTTTTTTCTTCTTCTTTGGCCGTGAGCAGGATGGGCTCCGCTCACAGCCCAACCGGCAGGGAGATTTGTCACCACTGATCAGGTCGGCAGGGATTTGGTTTATCCCTGCCAGGTCCAATGTTTAAAGTGGGGCTGGCACTTTCTCCCCCGTAGGAACGCCTATGGGCTGAGGATTCACCGATTCCCTTGAAGGCCCTGCCACTGCAAGCAAGGTAGCAACACTACCATGGGAGAAGGGAGAGCACCGCAGCACAGCAGGGATCTTGCTGCGGCACAATGGTTGAGAAGCTCTGGACTAGAGACACAGAATATGACAGTAGATTAAAGACCACGAGGCTCATCCACGTCGGCTCTGTTGCAGTACTTGATATCCAGCTTTACCCTCGCTTCCTTCCAGCTAAACCCCCTCCACATGCTTTCTTGAATATGGATATTTTTTACCACCACCACTTCCACCACCATTTCATGCCATGAACCCTTGTCCTAGAACGTCCTCTCTGTGGAGGAAATGCTCTCATTCTGAGTGCTTTGTGCGTTCCCTTTCAGCTGCAATGTATTCTCTCCGTGGCACACGCATCAACGTAAGGGGTCTGTTTATCAAAATGCATTCAAAGAGGACATGACATGCAATTTTATTGCATGCATTAGCAAAGCTTCTAATGCACAAATTACTAATGGGCATAGAGCCTTCAGCGAACCATCCATTAAAAGAAGCACTTTGTGTAAAATAGCATGTTTGCATTAACACCACTCTTAACTACTCAACTGCTGTAGATACATTTTTTTATTAACATTGATGTTGATGCAAATGAATTAGTTAACACACGTGTTGTGTTAGAATGAGCTGATTTGCATAATTTTGCTTTTTTTTTCAGCTCATTTAAATTTGTTCATTGGTGTTAATATTCACAAAAGCATGCTACCATGAATGCAAGTGTGTTAATGTCGATTTAATACAGGTTAAGAATCTAAGTTAACTAATGCAGGCATTTAATACAGGTTAATGTCTGCATCAGTGCTAAGCTAATGCACTATGAAAAATGTGACTCCTCACAGAGACATTTGCAGCAGTGCTACAAACATAAAGGCAAACAAAGTGTTTAAACACTGCATAGCTTTGTAATGCAGCTGTGGTCCAAATTTGGAGACTGCAGGTATATAATTGTGCACCTTAATTTCACTTAACCTCTATTGCTAAACCTCTCCTGTTATTCTTCATAGGTGGGTAGTTCTGCAGCGCAGGATAGCATATGATTATCTCTGCCTTTAAGTTAGCATGTTGGGAAAACTAACCACTAGAGGGGGTATGACCTTGTATACATGAGTCTGAATTTCTCAATGTGAAGTACACTCAAGGGATCAGAGCCTGTCCTGGGGTTCTGCTAATTCCTACAAGGCTTTTCTTGGTTTTCCCAGTCCTGCCGTGGTCTTAAGCATCTGGTGACTGATGGAGTGCCAAGATCCCACTTCTAGGCACGAAGGCTTTATTTCTCTCCAGGGAGGTCTGGAAGGAGAAATGGACATAGATTTCAGCAAGAAGCAGTTCTCCTGCTTGGGATAATCCTCACCTAATGGAATTGGTGATTATGAGAGAGTAATCCATTTGCTACCAGGTTAGACAGACTAGATGTCCTTTTGTTTGATTAGAGCTGAAGGAACTCGGATTGCTGGTTGCTAATAGGTAGAGTTATTTTTATTGCCCTGGTTATTGGTGTTATCTCTGCTGTGTGATCCTGTGACTCATGGGGTTTGTTTTGTTTTTTTGTATTTCACTGCTGATTCCTCAGAAGATATAAATAAATTATTTGTAAGTTGGAGCCACCGAACGCCTGTGTGGGCATGAGCTGTTGAATCCCAGGGTGTAGGTTCATGACCCAGCATGAGACCATTAGAAGGTGAAGGTGAATGCGTAGCTGTGTATCTCCGAGGAGGCAATCGAGCCACAGAGAGGAATTCAGGCTTGTTTTTTGGGGGTTTTATTTTTTAACCTGTTTCCCTATCCTGAGCTCAGTCCATTTCACCAGCTACCGGACCAATTTTGAACCGACTCACCAGTGGCAAGGAAAGAAGGAAACCCTCAGCACTTGTTTTTATTTTGTGCACCCTAGCAGGGGGGTTACAGTAACAACTTAAATAAAGTACAATATTTCAATGGAATACTATCAGTAGAACGCATGCAAATTTATTTCACCTTTATCATTCAGGTTCTCTTCTTATCCTTAATTTTGCATATAAGTATTCTTTTAACGTTTATTTTCATTTTATGAAGTCAGAAGACGCAGTGTGTTCCCCATCCGCTACATTTTCTGACCTAGATATTCTAAGTTCATTATCTGAACTCATTTTATACTGGAGTGCCTTACAGCTCTCTCCTTTTTCCAGCCTCGCAGCACAACAATGTTCAAGTCATTACCCTCTGCGGAAATGAATTAAAAGTGACCATTTGCCGGGGGGGGGGGGGGGGGAGGCTGCACCTCTGCCCATTTGTCCAGTTACCTGATTAACATGGCTGTAATTTGGTCAGGGCCCAAAAAGCAACAAGGTAGGCGATCCAATAAAGCCGTGAGGAAACAACAAAGAAGTGGATACCACAAGAAAAGTCTTTTTCAATTCTTTAATAGTGGAGACGTATAATATTTGTTAAAGATTGCCCGACTCTGGCCGAGTTTTGCCACAAATAGTGGCTGCCTCAGGGGCTATGAACAAACATATAAATAGATTACATAAATACATAAGAAATTATAAAATCATTAAAATACAAACAATAAATATCAATCACAGAAGTATAAATATTGATAAAAATTAATGTAAATATAAATAAAATATATAAAAAACCTCACAGAAAAATACATAAATATAACAATTATAAAAACATTGAAAACATAAATCAATAAAAAGTGAAATATTATACGTCTCCACTATTAAAGAATTGAAAAAGACTTTTCTTGTGGCATTCACTTCTTTGTTGTAATTTGGTCAGGCCATGAAGAATTCTTGCGCTCTCTGCAAACCCAGGTGCAAGAGCGAAGCGGCAGGTAAAATTTCTCACGAAGGGGGGAGGCCAGCAATGTGCGGGAGCCTTGTGACGGTATTGCACTCAGGGAAGATAAATCAAGGAAAAGAGGATGATGACAAGGTTTGCCGTGGTCTACCAGTGGAAGTGGGGGAGGCATACATGGGATAGATATGGAGGGCAGTGGTGGGCAAAGGGTTGAGAGGCTCAACTAAAAGACAAGGTGGGGAGGGGAGGAAGTAGGGTTAAATATGGGAGTTTGTACGCTCAATCTATCCAAAGTGGAAGAATCTCAACTGGACAGACTGGATGGACCAATTTGGTCTTCATCTGCTGTCATCTGCACTGTTACTATTGTAAGTTCATGAGTGGGGTCTTATCTTAGGGGTCCACTGACACACCCTTATCCCTGGGGCTAAAGTTCTCTTTACATCCCAAATAGCTCCAGGCCCATAAGATTCTTTCATGCGGGAAATTAACATCCTGGGCCCCAGGCATTTAATCACAGTCTCAGTAATGGGTAGTAATAATCATGCTGACGAAAGATGGATGCTCCAACATAATTTTATTGATAGATGATTTAAAGATGACACATGGGGGCTTCTTGCAAGTTTCTCACTTTGTTGCACATATCCAATAAACATTATTATATTTGGTAAATCTGTGGATTTTTCTTCAGTCATGAAATCTCTACACAGCTTCCTCTCTACTCTATTGGCAGTTGGGTTTTTTACTAGAAAGTCTCTCCTGGTGGGGTATCTGACCAACAGTTAACTCCCATGTTCCATACCTTGACTTGGACGGCATGGTAATCACTTCCTTACTCCTGTGGTACCTAAGTGATACCTCTTCGTTCCAATCCCTGGATACTGGATGTGAATTTGAGTGTTATAATCCTGGCTGCTAAGTAGCTCCTTCCCTCACCAGCAGAGGTCCTCAAGGAGCCACCCTCTCTCCTGTGCTAGCCACCTCCTTGATGCTCCCATGATGCAGCAGGGACAGCCCTATGTAGCCCTGCCTCTATCACAACTTGGTGCCTCTTCCTCAAATCACCTTGGCTCTTTGCATTGGTCTACTTTGTCTTGCTGTCCTTCTGCATGGCCCTTTGGCCTTCCGCTTTGCCCTATGGCCTTCTGCCTTGGTTGTGGCCTCCTTGGCCTTCTTTCTTGTCTTGTGGCCCCCTGTGGCCTTCTGCCTTGCTTTGTGGCCTTTCTGGCCTCCTTGCCCTGCTCTGTGACTTTTAAGCCTTCTTGTCCTACTCAGCTTTGCCCTTGGCCTTCAGGCCTTCTGAGATTTCCTTGCTCTGCCTTGGCCTTCAGTATTTCCTTGCCCTGCCTTGCCTTTGGGCCTTCTGTGCCCTCTGACACTTCTTTGGCCTTCAGGTCTTCAGTATTCTCTTGTCTTGCCTGGTCCTGTCCTGTCCTTGTCCAGTCCTTGTCTCATTCTGTCTAGTCCTACCTGTGGCCCCAGTTCCCAGTGGGTCTTCTGTGTCTCCCTCTCCAGCCCTTACTTCCAGTTCCAGCCATGTCTTCACTCCTGATCTGTCTTCAGGCCAGGCCTTGCCTCCTATTCCAGCCGTCTCCAGCTCCTGCTTGTCTCCAGCTCTGCCTGCCTTCAGTACCTGCTTGTGCCTCCAGTTCCAGTGCCTCGCTCCAGTTCCAGCTTTGTCTCTAGTTCTTGACGCATTGTCTGTGCCTGCCTTGTCTCCAGCTCCAGCTGCCTCTAGACCCATCATGTCTCCAGTTCCAGCCAAAGACCTGCCGGCCACCAGAACCTGTGGACTCCACACAGGGGGAGATAACTGTTCAGGTGGCAGATCCTGTCCATCTTTGCCCTAGAGCCTAGCCCTGCTTCCGTGGGGAATCCTCCATCCAGCTGATTCCTCACTCCATGACATTAAGTGATCATAAACCGGATAGGTTCCACTCTTCTCCTCTCTTTTTTGCACCTCTTCTCCTCTCAGATATTGGATTTATGTACAAGCTCTACTCCCTGATTTGATTGAGTAGATGCTGTATCTGTCTGCTGGGGGAGCATGAAATCTCTCCCAATGTGTAAAAATGGAAGGAAAGGTAGAAGCTTCATTTAATAAAAGTCCAGAATAAGAAGTTCTCTCTTCCTCAAAAGGGACTAAACGCAAAAGAAATGGTCTATTGATGCTTCTTCTAATCTAGGTCCAGAGCATGGGGCCTAGGATTTCTTCTCAAACCCCAAATTAAGAGCTAAACAGAAAACACCCCTTCCCCTGTGTAATGTCCACAAGGGGGGGGGGCTGCCCTTATATAGGAACAGGGAGCAACCACTACAGCAGCCTCACAAGAGGGTGTGATGAAAAGCTTATATGTGCCTGCAAAGCTACTTCACCTTCCTAGTCTGGCTACCAAGCTATACTTTAGCATGGAACCAAGGGGGGCCTACTCTATGTTATAGTAGTAGTGGGCTCTCATCCACCCGTCTCTGAATGTCCCCTGGTATCTCCTCCCTCCTCTTCCTAACCCACCATCAGGCTCGCTCCAATTCCTCCCACCTCTCACAATCCTTGCATTCTTCTTCCCTCCAGGCTGCTTCTCTCCGCTGCCTACGATCCCCTTCTCACGCCCAACTGCAGCCCACAAGACCCCCGCCTCTGCTATCCCCATGCACTCCAGGCATATATTGCCTTCTTTGCATATTTTGTGTATGCTATTTGCCTGAAGCATATGTGCACAGATCTGAAACCCACAAACTAGATGGGACCAAACCAGCAGGAATCTGTCTTTGTATATATACTGTGTATATACAGATACATAAATGAACACAGAGCCCAAAAGAAGTATCTGAGCAGGTTTCACATTGTATTCCAGTAACTGTCTCCATTACAACAGAAAGAGGGACAAATAGGAGAAATATAAAATGGAAATTATTGTAACAATAGCAACAAAAATTATAACAAAGAGAAAGAAATGATGCCGGAGGTCGGAAGGATCCAATTTGGATACTGTCAACATGAGTCTTCCAAGCCCTGAGTCCGTACGTGGTGTCCCTGCTGGCCGACAGAAGGCCAGAGATAAACGAGTCCAATCCTGGACTCTCTCCCAGAGACACACACACGCGCTTGGGTTTAAACTATTCAGTTCACAACAGGGACCAGCGTTTAGCTTCACACCTACACAAGTTTCAGAAATATATTAAATATATTGCAGGAAAACAATGGTGGTTTTGGGGGAGTGTGTGTGTCATCTTAAAGGCTTAACTTTTTTAATTCTCTTTGCCTGGTGCTTCCTCCTCCTTATTAGCTTCAATGTTATTTATTTGCCAACTTGGGCAGGAGGGATTCTGCTCCGGCACAAGCTGGATAAGCACTAACATTTATACTGAACATCTAAAACAAGACGTTCAGTTCTGTATATCGAGTGAATCGTGTGGGATGTTACCAGTGGATTTCTTTGTTCATAGTTTTGAAGTCCCTTCTGTCCATCGTGCCCATCTAGGTAAAAGTTAGAGAGAGAGCCATCTCCATTGCTGACCCAAGCTTATGGATATAATGGTGTTGCCTGGTTCACAGCCTCATCGTGCCCTGAGTCAGCCTGCAATGACATCTCCTCACCAGCAGAGGCTTCCAGTGAGCTCCGTTCAGTGCTATCCAAGCCATCTCCTCACTGGCCTTCAGACTCAGCCTGTGGTGCAGCCTTCTCTCCACCAGGGGACTTCAGCAAACTTAATCTCCAGCCTTGCAAAGCTCCTCTTCGCTGCTTGTACCACACCCAGTCCTATCTAACCCAGCCTTTCCCATTTACCTTTGTCTCTTCATGGGGTCAATCTTGGCTCTCTGATCTGGCTGTTGTTTCCTTGCTTTGAGCCTTGTGGCCTCTGGGCCTTCTTGCTCTGTGGCCTACTCAGACCTTGTCTTGCATTGTGGCCTCTGGGCCTTCTTGTTCCTTGTGCTTTACTCTGTGGTCTACTCTAGGCCTTACCTTGCCTTATGGGCCTCCAGGCCTGTTCTATACTTATATCCTGCCTTGTGGCCTTTCCAGGCTTCTCTCTATATTTAGAGGCCTTTGGGCCTATAGTCTAGTGGCCTACGGGCCTCCAGTCTTGTTGCCTTTGGGCTTCTTTGTTCTGTGTTGTCTTGCCTTGTCCTTGTCCAGTCCTTTTCTTTTCTGGTCTTGTCATGCCCTGCCCAGTCCAGTCCCCAGTATCCTGTCTATAGCTCCTAACCTTTCCCGGTTCCTGCTTAGTGTACTGTCCGGTATCCTACCTTGCTTGTATTTCTCCCTAGCTGTGCTCACTACCTTGCCTATCTCAGCCCCAGTCCTTGTTCCATGTCCAACTCCAGTATCCAGGCCAACCCTGCTCCAGCCTTGCCTTCCAGTCCTGCCTAATCCAGCTTCTGTACCAAGCTTTGCCTCGTCCAACTCCTGTACCCAGCCTTGCCTCGTCCAGCTGCTATACCAAGCCTTACCTTGCTCCAGTTTAACCAGAACTCATCATGATGAACTGCTGCTGCAGAGAACTTCTGGCTCCCAGAACCCAAGGGCTCAACCTGTGGGGGAGAGGGCTGGCTAGGCCTTGCGGTCCTGTACAGCTCTTGTGGTGGTGTACCCCAATCAGAGAAACCATGACAATGGAATTCCATGTCCGAGTCACTAAGACTAACAGACCTAAAAATGTTTTTAAAATCCCTAAAGACCTGGCTTGTCAGGATATTAAAGAACTCAGAGGTTACTGCATCTAGAGAGCTCCATAGTTTTGTTTTATGTTTGAGTTTGAAAATATTATTTTATGAATGTTTTTAATGTAAACCACCCCAATCACTTTTTGCCTGGAGGGGCGGTATATAAATAACTAGAAATTAGATTAGTTCTGAAGCAGTAAAGAAAGGGTGTGATGATAATGGGTTGGCTCTCAAATGTAGTAAGACCTCTATTTTCTGGCTGAGTAATAAATCTGTCCCAGAACTTCAGCGAGGGTTGATGATTCATCGGTTTTCCCCTCTGAGGAGACTCCTAACAGGAGTAATACTGGATTCAAACCTGTCCTTATCAGCGCAAGTTAAAAAACGTTGCTAGGCCTACACTTTTTTTCCGTTTTTAAAGCCATTAAGGAATTGCTCCCATTTCAAGAATTTAGATGGCTGCTGCAAGCATTGATCCTCTCCGGTTTAGATTTATTGCAATTCACTGTGAGAGCAGTATTTGGATTTCAATGGACAGTATGCATTAAGCTCTACCTGAGAGACCTTCATTGGCTGCTCATCACTCAGAGATTGCACTTTAAAGTGTTGACTTTGTTGCACAATGCTATTTACTCTGAATCCCACTGTTTAGCTGATAAAGATTTTACATATATAGTTCTCTGGGAACATTGTGTTCTTCCTCGCTGCAGCTGCTCTTTGTACCCATATTACTTCTTACCAATTGAGTAGGACTAGAACGAAAGCATTTTCTATATTGGGCCAGAGTCTACAGAATACTTTACCACCTGAAGTCCATAGCGAGCAACTTTAAAAAAAAGTTAAAGCCTGCCCTTTTCCTCCAGGCATTTGTTGATTAATATTGTGTTTATTTATGTGTTTTAAATGTTTTTGTTTTAAAATATTAATTTTATGAGTTTTTATTGCTTTGACTTTATGTATTTTATGCATTTGTATTGTAATCTACAAATATGCTTAGAAATGTGGAATATAAGTGAAATGAATAAATAAGACTCACTTAAGAAATGAATCATTCATCTCTGTTTTCCTCCCTCCTGCTGCTTAGAAAGCAGGTTGGTTGGCGCCCCCTAGTGGTAAGTATTTAGAATTTTAAAAGGCAAGTGGAATGAACGACCTCTTCTGCATAGAACTGAGGATGGATCCATTTCTTTTTATGGCTCAGAACTTTCCTTCTGCTCATTTGCGCACGTAGTTCCGCCTCCAAAGGGCTACAGGGGTTCCCCCCCCCTTATTATATAACTCTCCCACCACCACCACCACCCAGTAGCTCAGCCATTGTGGAGACCCCCCTTAGCTCCCTCCAGAACCTGGTACACCTGCACCCTGAGCCTGGACAGAAGATGGCTGAGACTCTCTCCCCTCTCAGGGGCTGAGAGCACCGCCTCTGCAGCATCCCCAGGGACTGGCTGAATTTCTGGAAATTCCGTGCAAACGTGTGTGGTTCGTCCTCGGAGAGCCAGCAGACTTAAAACCATCCTCTGGATAATGACTGTCTCTCATTGCACTGCAAACTAACTCATCTCTAATCTTATTACACCCAAGCACTAGAAACAAATTGAATGATTACATATTATGCAATACAAATGGCTAATAGAATAATCCCTCTCTAGTATTTAGCCCTGGAGCTGGACGCTCTCTGTAATTTAATAGCGTGTGCTTCCTTCTCATTGATTCTTCCCCTGTTAGAGATTCCCAACCATGCCATCACATCCCCTCCCCCCCCCCATCTCATAACAAAATTACTGGCAGTTGGTTCTCTCTCCTTTCATTCGTTTCTTGCTTCCTCTGCAAAGGTTTTATCCTTTTTGCTTTCCGTTGGTCTCAAAAATGTGTCCTGTGTGCGTCTTCCCCCCCCCCAACTCATGTGGGCAGCTATTTAATTCTCCCCAGAAGCAAACCAGGGGTTCTCACAGCTGATTTGTCATTGGAAAAATCCATGCATTCTGCTGTGGTAATTGGAAATAAAGGTCAAACAAATCAAGAAGGTATACGGTGAGACCTTTTTCTTGGACTAACTTAATACTATTTTGAGGTCCATCGTCGGTAAACCAGGGAGTGGCCAAGTTACACAGCTAGTCCGTGACTCAGTTAAAGATGTCTGGCTTGGTTTACCCGGATAACTGAGAAGTTAATCGGATATATTAGGTATATAGCCTATTAAAACAAACAAAAAACCCCGCCCTTCCCGCCATCCCTCCTCCCCCCAAAAGAATGAAACACCTGTGGGGGCTGAAGATCAGTGCTACCTGGCTCATAGCTAGGAAATTTTGAGTTGTGTTCACCCTAACATTCAGTGTGCATTATTAGGGGGGGGAGGGGGGCTACGTTCCCTCTCTCTGCCACAACATTCTGTCCCATACACTCTTATCCTCTCTCTCTCTCTCACACTACCTTTTCCCTGGCCTCATAGCTTTCCTCCTCTCCCCACTCCCCCTTACTAGGTAAGGGCATACAAGGCTGGAAAACACAAAAGAAATGCGTGAAGTAGTGAAAAATGTCCACCAGAAACAAACATTCGAGCTGAACTGTAAGCAAAAAAATCGGTTTTATTCAAGAGCTTCAGAATAATGTGCAGAGAGAGAGACTACAATAGTGCGTCCCCCGTCACGGAGCCGTGTTTCGCCCCAAGGCTGCAACGGGAAGGGCAGGCAGGCAGACGGCTCAAGCTGAAAAATAAGCAAACATACAAATAATAATGAGTTAAAAGCGGGGACACTAAAAATAAAAGGCAGCAAAACGGAAAGCTGGAAGGATATAAATTAATACAAAACCTGCAAGCAACTTAACAGAAGCTCTTAAAGCAGCAGGTAAAGGAATCAGGGCGCCAAAAGGCAATATAGTCACATGACATAGCACATCCAATCAATGGCCGCAGAGAATACACCAATCACAGGAGAGAAAATGTGAAGGCGGTGCAAAAATTAATTTGAGCGACACTAGAGAAACACAGACCATTCAGTATCCCGGTTAAGACCACCGGGTGAGAGAGAGTGGCATCTGTAAATCCTCGGCTGCGTGGATTGCTCCTCCTTATATTGGATTTGCCACACAAGGCCGGAGCCAACTCTATTTACTGGTGTCCCTAATCTCACTCAGCAGAGAACAGCCCCCTTCTTTCTTACAGGCCGATACAGAAAGAAATGCGGGAGAGCGGGCAAATGCCCGCTCTCCCGGCGCGCGCAAAGGCCAGTGTCCTGTGCGCACGATACAGTAAATAAAATTATACTAATTAGGGCCTGCGGTAAAAGGAGGCGCATCCCTAGCGCCTCCTTTTTGACAGGAGCGGCGGCTGTCAGCGGGTTTGACAGCCAACGCTCAATTTTGCCGGCGTTGGTTCTCGGACCCGCTGACAGCCACGGGTTCAGAAACCGGACGCCGACAAAATTGAGCATCCGGTTTCAACCCGCGAGCCGCGGGCTGATTTTAAATTTTTTTATTTTTAATTATTTTTTACTTTTGGGACCTCCTACTTAATATCGTCATGATATTAAGGTGGAGGGTGTACGGAAAAGCAGTTTTTACTGCTTTTCTGTGCACTTCCCCGGCGCCAGCAGAAATTAATGCCTACCTTTGGGTAGGCACTAATTTCTGAAAGTAATATGTGCGGCTTGGCTGTACATTTTACATAGTGAATCGCGCGGGAATGACTAATAGGGCCATCAACATGCATTTGCATATTGCAGGCGCTATTAGTGTCGGGGGGGTTGGACGTGCGTTTTCGATGCACGTCCAACCCCCCCGACACTAATCCCTAATCTCACTCTGCTGAGTGAGATTAGGGACACCAGTAAAGGCATTCAAAATGGTGCTTTGCACTTTGATACATGCAGCTACTGCAAGCCAATGCAAATTCAAGTTATGTCTAACAATCCGTGCTCTTAATCAGACAGGTCCTAAACACCTTAGTAATAAGCTTTCCCTTTACCAGCCGTGTTATTCAAGCCCAGAAACTTGTAATATCTTCTTTAAAAGCTGAGAAGTGCATTTTCAAAGAGTTTAGGAGCCTAAATTATCCCCTTTTTAAATTGTCGAAGGCTAAAGTCCTATATTTAGGTTCCTAAAAATTTGGTGGCTACAGGAATGGGATTTAGAGCCGGAAGGGAGGGGGGGTGTTCTGCATTCAGGACCTACCGTAACTTCGGTCCCTAAATCTAGGCAAAGGAATAGTAGCCCTAAATTTAGGATTCTAACTTTCAAGCTCTTAAATTCAGGTGAATTGTCCATTGTTGCTGAAAATAAGCGCCTAATTTAGGGACCTAATTTAGGTGCTTAAATGCCAGATCTCATCTGTTTTTGAATATCAGGCTCCATGCATCTTGTTGAAATCAGGGAAAGGGCTTTCTCTGACGTGATCCGTAGCATGTGGAACTCACTGGCACATATTTAAAAGGAGATTAAGGATTTCCCTCTGTTCTGCCGAGCATAAAAACTTGGCTGTTTGGCCAATGTGTCCTATACAGCACTGGTAGCTTGGTGATTGTTCTTTAGAAATGTAAGTGTATTTGCTACCTTGGGTCAATGGTCTTGTGTCTGGACCTTGGGGCTGATGGAAGACTGAGGTATCAATTTTATTCCTGCACAATGGTTACTGTAAGGCATGCTTTTATATGAATTTCTGTTACTAGATTATGAGCATATGACACTGTATATTGTTTATTTGCAATTTATATTTTCAGTCTGTATATTAAAATTCTTGAGGGTGTAGATAAAGGGGGTAATTTTGTAAAGACTTACACAGGAGTTGTGCGTATAAAATCGGCGTAGACACATGTAAGCTGCCCCTGGGCGCAGGAAGCAAATTTTCACAAAGGCACCCACTTGCTGCTGCGCGGAAAAGTAGGCGCGCTCAACGAGGGAATTTTGAGGGTGTTCCAAGGGTGAGGTCTGGAAGTACGCCCACATTTACGCATTTTATAAACGGAGTACATGCCTACATCGTCAGACGCGCATGTCTGTTTTTAAACCTGTTAATCAAGTCATAGATATTAAATCCTGCTTCTCTTGTCTGCAGCTTTTGGGTGGGAGGTCTGGAGCAACTGGTGGGAGGGTGTGGGTGAATTGGCGCTCAGAAGAACACACGCAAGATTAAAACCTGGCTCTTTAAAATGGCCTACCCGGACCAAATTTAGCATGTGCTCAAGCCCTTGGATACTACATCTATAAAGTATACGTCACTATAATGTCTTTATGCCATTTACAGGACTACTTCAACCCACCCCAGTTTGTTTCAATTTTCTGATATTTTAATTTTCATCTGCCTCCCCCAAGCACCCTTTAAGTACGTCCAATTATTATGTGTACCTAATCTTCTCTAAGATGTTAATTTTTTGCTAGATCCATGTTCACCTGACTCCGTCGTTCATCTGCTGTCATCTTAATTTCGTCTCTCCATTCCCCCTGTTCATGTATAGCCAATAACCTCTCACTATCTGTATCTGTCTTGCTCAGTCATGTAAATATCTTATTTTATTGTATACACTGTACATAATATTGTTTTTTTACCTGGGCTGATTATATGGTCCACCCTCTACACCTCTCGCCCCCAGTTGCTGCTTTCCTATCAGTTTCATTCCCCCCTGCCTTTCTTCCTGTTGCTACTATTGCCTATGCTTCTCTTCTGCTCCACCTTACCCGCCCTGTTTTTTGTATTTTCTACCTTTAACAGTTATATTAACATATATATATAACAGTGGGATAAACAATGTGGATCCATAAAGTCAAGAGGCCGTCAATGAAGAGTGGGTGGCTCGCCAGAATGACGGCTACTGCCTGGAGATAATACCCTTATTCAATAAACATACACATGGTTACTGTGACTCCAACATCGCTCTAAGCTTCAACAGCAAGAGGAACTGTGGAAAAAAGGATTTGCACTCACAAAGCAGGGAGTAGCTGGCTTGTTACGGCGGTTACTACCCCAAACCAAATAAGCCTGATACTTCACTTTCAATGCATATCCAGCATAGCTCTCTGCTTCAACGGCAAGGGAGAAGAAAAACTGATACTTCACGCATATCCAGCATAGCTCTCTGCTTCAACGGCAGGGGAGAAGAAAAACTGATACTTCACGCATATCCAGCATAGCTCTCTGCTTCAACGGCAGGGGAGAAGAAAAACTGATACTTCACGCATATCCAGCATAGCTCTCTGCTTCAACGGCAGGGGAGAAGAAAAACAACCAATAAGGGCTGAATAACATAGTCTGGGTAAAACAAATAAGCATGGGTGTAGCTTGCTTATTGCGACGGTTACTACCCCTACTACCCCTAACTAATCAAGCTTGATATTTCACTTGGATGCAGCTCCATCACTGCTCTCTTCATTAATGGTGGGGGTGGAAGGGAAATAGAACCAAAGAGCTAAGAGAGACAGATAAGTATGAGAAAAAAAATGTGTGAAGCTTGCTGGGCAGACTGGATGGGCCATTTGGTCTTCTTCTGCCGTCATTTCTATGTTTCTATGTATATTGTAGACCGCCATGATGTACCCACGAATGGCGGTATAAAAAAGTTAATAAATAAATAAAATAAAAATAAAAAAAAATTTCATAAGCAAGACATGCATATATACCAGCCAGTTTTATAAAATACCTGCCTCTGTGCACACGAGGATTATTGTGTGCACATTACAATTATTTACCATGTAAAATATATACGGGTACTTATATAATACAGATATAAAAACTATGTAGATCCCTGCATTAAAAATGTGCATGTTCTGACACATAACATGCACACTTTCAGGGCGGTGATACATGGCACTTTATAAAATGTATGGCTTCCACTGCACAGTTTATAAAATTCAGGCGCAACTTATGCATGCAGGTGCTGAGTAATGTACCCAACTGAAACTTACCCTTAAAGTGTGTTACATAATAACAGAATAACTGATGGCAGATAAAGACCATGGTCCATCAAGTCTGCCCATTCTGTGCACATTACCCCCCTCCCTTTGCAGAAATCTCAGTATCATATCCCCCTTGTTCCCCTTCTCCTTCAGGGTATACATACAGTATTTAGCTCTTTCAGCTTTTCCCCATAGGTCTACCAATCAGACCCCCACACCACTTTGGTCGCCCTTCTCGGGACCGCCTTCATCCTGTCTCTGGCCTTTTTAAGATATGAGCTACAGAACTGAACACAGTACTCTATCTAAGGCCTCATCAGGGACCTGTACAAGGACATCATCCCCTTCTTTTTCCTGCTGGTTATTCCTCTCTCTATGCAGCCTAGCATTCTTCCAGCTTCAGCCATCTGTTATGTTTGGGACCGCTAGGAGAGCGATCCCATCTTGAGGGGATAGTGTGCCCTTGGGCCTCGGCACGACCCCAGACGAATCCAAGACAGCACCGAGGGTAGGCGAGGCGTGTCCCAGCAAGGGCGAAGACAAAGTTTGACCCTCTGACGGACCTGCATGCTTCTGGAAGGACAACCAAGCAATGTTGGATATTGAACAGTCCTCCGACCGTTCCTAGTCCTTTCAGACCTGCCACTAGGTATCGGCAAGAAGCAGCAGGCCGGACTGAGGATGAGGGCAGACAGAGGCCTTGTGACACAGATTCAAGATGAGACGAGAAGACTCTGGATATGGACCAGGAACTTGGAAGGACTCTAGATGAGACGAGGAACTTGGAAGAGTCTGGAAGAGACGAGAAGCTTGGAAGGTTCGGACATTGGCACTGTCTCTCAGGGTGCCCTACACAGCCCACCTACATGGGCGGACCCAATGGGCTGGTTGCGGACCACTCTGTTCCACTGCGTGACCTACACAGCCTGAAGAGGCTGGTCACAGACCATGCAGAGAGTGGACCATGCGCAGGAAGGGAATCCAGTTGAGACGAGACTCCAATGATGAGGCTAGGTGTCATCTGGAGAACCACAGGAGCTGGAGGGTCAAGAGGACTTGGAAGCACAAGGGAATCCAGTTGAGACGAGACTCCAAAGACGAGGCTACCGGTAGGTGTCATCTGGAGAACCACAGGAGCTGGAAGATCCAGAGGACTCGAAATAAGCGAAGGAGGAGCGGAACCTCGGAACATCAGGAAGCCTGGACTAGGAACCTTGGAACATGAAGACATGGAACATCAGAAAACCATGGACACAGGAAGCAGATGAGACATGGAGCTCCGATGAAGACCTGATGGAGCACTGGAAGACGAGACTTCCAGGAGCAGGAAACTCCAAGGCAAGGCAGAAGTGTTGGAGAAGCCCTTTTATAGGGCTGAGACAGGAAACAGTCATCAGGTGGGGCTCAGGGCATATCCAGCCATGGGCCCTTTAAATCTTGTGAAGAAGCGCACCCGTGCCTTAGGAACAAGAAGCAGGAAGTTGTGCAGGACCATGGCCAGTGGCCATGCTGCTGCTAACGCGGAAGAGCAGGGCGGGCCGAGGAACAGGCCCGGTGTTGTCGGCAGCTCTCAAGCCGCAGAGGGCAGACTGAGGAGCGGCTCCAGCCGCAAGGAAGACCAGGGACTGCGGCCTCCAGGCTGCGGGACAGGCAGAGAGAAGGTAAGAGGCTGCCCAAGAGGGCAGAATGACAACACCATCACCTTCTCACATTGCTTCGCAGCTTTCATATCCCCAGACGTAATCATCATTGTTTGCTACATATAGCCTATAGTTTATCTGTTGTATTTTGTATTGATTGTATCTTAATTATTGATGGGATTATATGTCAAGCTTGTTGTGATCCTCTTTGGGCAGGTGTTCATTTGAAAAGGTGGATTCAATTAATTATTCAACCCCTCCCCTCTTATTTCTCCCTCTGTCTCTGGCATCCTGCAGGGAACAGGAAGGGAGGGGCCTGTACCCAGAAATTTCCTGAGTGTCCCTGAAGAAGCAGAGATAGCATTGTGAATGCCGCAGTCACTCGGAGAATTCCCAGGTTTGGTAATGCCTGGGTTAAGGCCAGATTTAAGATTTTGGCACACAGGCAAAGTGCCATTGCAGCGCATGGTCCTAAACCTTCTCATTGGCCTGGATATTTGGTGCCTTCAAACTTTGGCAGCGTAGGCAGGTGCCTATGCCTAAATCTGGCCCTGGTTTTTAACAGGTGGAAAGAGGGTATCAGAGTTAGTGGTGGAGGAGTGAGCTTACAGTGAATGAGTGTCATTATTAACCCTGGTCTAGTCCTGAAACACGTGCTTGTAACCCCGGGGTTGTTGAAGTCTAAGCGAGTTCTTGGCTTACACAAGTGGAATACGTTTCACTCTTAACCTCTACTTTGTTAGCACTAGGGGGCGCTATTTGACTTCCTAACCACACAAACTCAGCTCTTGTTTACACTTTCTGGCTACAGGTTATTCCTGGATTCACAAGGCTTCCAAAAGTGCTAAGTGAACCTTTTACCGTTTAAATTATTTTAGAGATAAGTATAGGAGTTGTGTATAATTGCATTATTGTGTGCCTTTGGTTTTAGGAGGGGGCAGATTTAAATTATGAACAAAATGTATAGAATCTAGACTGCTCTGGTAGTTTTGTAAAAGTAAGGAAAAAACCCCTAACTTTCAGTGGACTGGATAAATTCAAAATAAGTGCATGTCAAGGAATATTTTGTCCACTGATAATCTCAACTGTCAAAAATATGTCAAAGATGGCTTACAACCATCTGTGGCAGGAAAAAGGATCCTTAGTGAAAAATTCAAATCCTATGCCATAAGGCAATTAAAGTAGAGGAAGGGGTGGCAGAAAGAAATTGGAATGTGACCCCTGACATTTCCAAGAAATGGGTGAAAATATTAGTAAAAATCAGCTGAATATGGCAGAAAAGATGTCCCAAGAAGAGCAGCAAGCTGAGGGAGAGAAGCTGGAACGCTAGGAGTACAAATGCTCGTAGTTTGGGCAATAAAATCCCAGGCCTGCAGGCCCTCATGGTGGAGGTGGACTTGGACATCGTTGCTCTTACAGAGACCTGGTTCACGCAGTCTCATGATTGGGATATGGAAATCCCGGGCTATAACTTATTAAGGAAGGACAGAGGGGACAGGAAAGGGGGAGGAGGAGTAGCGCTTTATGTAAAAAAACAATATGCAAGCAACTGAAATGCAAGAAATAGGGGGTAGGGAAGAATGATTATGGGCCATCCTAAAAAAAGAAGACTGTGCTTCCATTTATATCCGTGTGGTCTAGAGGCCTCTGACCCAGACAGAAAAGCTGGACAGAGATCTGGTCAAAGACATCTAAAAGATGGGGAAAAAAGAAGTGTTGCTCGCTGGAGATTTTAATCTACCGGATGTAGACTGGATCATCCCTTCTGTGGAATCTACAAGAAGTAGAAAGATAGTGGATGCCATTCAAGGGGCTCTGCTCCAACAAATGGTAATGGAACCCCTGAGGGAATAATGGGAATAGTGTCTCTAATGTCCAAGAAGGGTTTGATATTGTAAATAAGATACAGAGAAGTCTCAAGAAGACACGAGTTTTCAATTTCAGAAATATGGACTTTGTCAAAATGGGGGACATACCTAGAGGAAGACCTGGAAGACTGGGAGAAAATGGGGGAGGTGGAACAACAGTGGGCCAAGTTAAAAGGAGCTATTACATAGGCCACAAATCTATATGTTAGGAAAGTAAACAAGAGTAAGAGGAAAAAGAAACCCATCTGCTTCTCAAAGGCAAAAAGAACAATATTCAAGTGTAAAGGATCCCAAAAAGAGGAACACAGGGAAGAATATTTGGTGAAAGCGAGGGAGATGAAGAAAGAAATCAGGAAAGCAAAAGGTCAAGCGGAAGAAAGGATGGCCAAAGAGCAAAGCGAGGAGACAAACCATTTTTCAGATATATCAGATAAAGAAGGGAGGCCAGTAGTACATAGAGGGAGGTATAACTAACAGGAAAAGGGAAGGAAATAGTAGAACTAGGGATCGTGCTATGGGGAGACAGCTCAGAACCAATATTAGGAAATATTTCTTTATGGAGAGGGTGGTAGATGCCTGGAATGCCCTGCCAGAAGAGGTGGTGAAGATGAGAACAGTTAACGAATTCAAAAGGGGATGGGACAAACACTGCGGATCCCTAAGGCTTAAAGAAAAGGATGATATAATATTTCTGCATGGGAGTGGCTGCATGGAGTAGCAATTACCTGTTCTTAACAGAACACATGGGGGTAACCTTCACAGAGTGGCAGTTACTACCCTTAACAGAACGCATGGGGAACTGAACGGAGCAGCATTACTACACTTAACAGAACATATGGGGTAAGAAGGATCCAACAGAAGAAAATAGGATAAAGCATAAACATTGGCAAGTTAAATGTAAGGCATTGATAAGACAGGCTAAGAGAATTTGAAAAGAAGTTGGCTGTAGAGGCAAAAACTCACAGTAAAAACTTTTTTAAATATATCCGAAGCAGAAAGCCTGTGAGGGAGTCAGTTGGACCGTTAGATGACCGAGGGGTTAAAGGGGCACTTAGAGAAGATAAGGCCATCGCGGAAAGATTAAATGATTTCTTTGCTTCGGTGTTTACTGAAGAGGATGTTGGAGAGGTACCCGTAATGGAGAAGGTTTTCATGGGCAATGATTCAGATGGACTGAATCAAATCACGGTGAACCTAGAAGATGTGGTAGGCCTGATTGACAAACTGAAGAGTAGTAAATCACCTGGACTGGATGGTATACACCCCAGAGTTCTGAAGGAACTAAAAAATGAAATTTCAGACCTATTAGTAAAAATTTGTAACTTATCATTAAAATCATCCATTGTACCTGAAGACTGGAGGATAGCAAATGTAACCCCAATATTTAAAAAGGGCTCCAGGGGCGATCCGGGAAACTACAGACCGGTTAGCCTGACTTCAGTGCCAGGAAAAATAGTGGAAAGTGTTCTAAACATCAAAATCATAGAACATATAGAAAGACATGGTTTAATGGAACAAATGGACATGGTTTAATGGACATGGTTTAATGGAACAAAGTCAGCATGGCTTTCCCCAGGGCAAGACTTGCCTCACAAATCTGCTTCACTTTTTTGAAGGAGTTAATAAACATGTGGATAAAGGTGAACCGGTAGATATAGTATACTTGGATTTTCAGAAGGCGTTTGACAAAGTTCCTCATGAGAGGCTTCTAGGAAAAGTAAAAAGTCATGGGATAGGTGGCGATGTCCTTTCGTGGATTGCAAACTGGCTAAAAGACAGGAAACAGAGAGTAGGATTAAATGGGCAATTTTCTCAGTGAAAGGGGAGTAGACAGTGGAGTGCCTCAGGGATCTGTATTGGGACCCTTACTTTTCAATATATTTATAAATGATCTGGAAAGAAATACGATGAGTGAGATAATCAAATTTGCAGATGAAACAAAATTGTTCAGAGTAGTTAAATCACAAGCAGATTGTGATAAATTGCAGGAAGACCTTGTGAGACTGGAAAATTGGGCATCCAAACAGCAGATGAAATTTAATGTGGATAAGTGCAAGGTAATGCATATAGGGGCGGATTTTAAAAGCCCTGCTCGCGTAAATCTGCCCGGATTTACGCGAGCAAGGCCTTGCGCGCCGGCGCGCCTATTTTCCATAGGCCCCCGGCGCGCGCAGAGCCCCGGGACATGCGTAGGTCCCGGGGTTTTTCGAAGGGGGCGTGTCGGGGGCGGGGACGAACGACGCGATGCGGGATGCGGCATTTCGGGGGCGGGCCCGGGGGCGTGGTTTCGGGCCGGGGCGTTCCGGGTCTCGGGAGGCGTAAATCCTTGGATAAAGGTAGGGGGGGTTTTAGATAGGGCCGGGGGGGGGGTGGGTTAGGTAGGGGATGGGAGGGGATGGTGAGGGGAGGGCGAAAGAGAGTTCCCTCCGAGGCCGCTCTGATTTTGGAGAGGCCTCGGAGGGAACAGACAGGCTGCGCGGCTTGGCGCGCGCCGGCTGCCCAAAATCGGTAGCCTTGCGCGCGCCGATCCAGGATTTGAGAAGATACGCCCGGCTACGCGCGTATCTTATAAAATCCAGCGTACTTTTGTTTGCGCCTGGTGCGCGAACAAAAGTACGCGAACGCGCTTTTTTTAAAAATCTACCCCATAGGGAAAATTAACCCATGCTATAATTACACAATGTTGGGTTCCATATTAGGTGCTACAACCCAAGAAAGAGATCTAGGTGGATAACACATTGAAATCGTCGGTACAGTGTGCTGCGGCAGTCAAAAAAGCAAACAGAATGTTGGGAATTATTAGAAAGGGAATGGTGAATAAAATGGAAAATGTCATAATGCCTCTGTATCGCTCCATGGTGAGACCGCACCTTGAATACTGTGTACAATTCTGGTCGCCGCATCTCAAAAAAGATATAATTGCGATGGAGAAGGTACAGAGAAGGGCTACCAAAATGATAAGGGGAATGGAACAACTCCCCTATGAGGAAAGACTAAAGAGGTTAGGACTTTTCAGCTTGGAGAAGAGATGGCTGAGGGGGGATATGATAGAGATGTTTAAAATCATGAGAGGTCTAGAACGGGTAGATGTGAATCAGTTATTTACTCTTTCGGATAGTAGAAAGACTAGGGGGCTCACCATGAAGTTAGCATGGGGCACATTTAAAACTAATCGGAGAAAGTTCTTTTTTACTCAACGCACAATTAAACTCTGGAATTTGTTGCCAGAGGATGTGGTTAGTGCAGTTAGTATAGCTGTGTTTAAAAAAGGATTGGATAAGTTCTTGGAGAAGTCCATTACCTGCTATTGAGTTCACTTAGAGAATAGCCACTGCCATTAGCAATGGTAACATGGAATAGACTTAGTTTTTGGGTACTTGCCAGGTTCTTATGGCCTGGATTGGCCTCTGTTGGAAACAGGATGCTGGGCTTGATGGACCCTTGGTCTGACCCAGTATGGCATGTTCTTATGTTCTTAACCTTCACGGAGCGGCAGTTATTACCCTTAACAGAACTCATGGGGATAATCTGCAAGGTGCGGTAGCTAATAGAGATATGCATCGGGTTCCCAATCGTTCACGCTTTCGAATTCGTGTGGCCATGGGAAAACGATCAATGTTTTTGGGTTTTTTTTCATGAAAAATCGGTTTTCGGCTTAGTGCGTGCTAACTCCCGTTAGCGCGCACTAACAAAAATTAACAAAAAAGTAACAAAAAACCCCGGTTTTTGTTAGTGAGCGCTAACTCCTGTTAGTGCTTGCTAACCCGAAAACCGATTTCCCCCCAAACATTCGGGGAAAATGGAATCGGTTTTCTGTATTGCCAATCCATGACGATTTAGGAAATTTTGTACGAAATTCCCTATCTTCAAAAAACGAATGCACATCCCTAGTAGCTAATACCCTTAACAGAAGGCATGGGGGTAACCTACATGAAGCGGCAATTACTACCCTTAACAGAACTCATGGGGGTAACCTGCACAGAGTGGCAATTACTACCCTTAAGAGAAGGCATGGGGGTAACCTTCATGGAGCGGCAGTTACTACCCTTAACAGAAGGCATGGGGGTAACCTGCACGGAGTGGGAATTACTACCCTTAACAGAAGGCATGGGGGTAACCTTCATGGAGCGGCAGTTACTACCCTTAACAGAAGGCATGGGGGTAACCTGCACGGAGTGGCAATTACTACCCTTAACAGAAGGCATGGGGGTAACCTGCACGGAGTGGCAATTACTACCCTTAACAGAACGCATGGGGGTAACCTTCATGGAGCGGCAATTACTACCCTTAACAGAACGCATGGGGGTAACCTGCACGGAGTGGCAGTTACTACCCTTAACAGAATGCATGGGGGTAACCTTCATGGAGCGGCAGTTACTACCCTTAACAGAAGGCATGGGGGTAACCTGCACGGAGTGGGAATTACTACCCTTAACAGAAGGCATGGGGGTAACCTGCACGGAGTGGCAATTACTACCCTTAACAGAAGGCATGGGGGTAACCTGCACGGAGTGGCAATTACTACCCTTAACAGAACGCATGGGGGTAATCTTCATGGAGCGGCAATTACTACCCTTAACAGAACGCATGGGGGTAACCTGCACGAAGTGGCAGTTACTACCCTTAACAGAATGCAAGGGGGTAACCTTCATGGAGCGGCAGTTACTACCCTTAACAGAAGGCATGGGGGTAACCTGCACGGAGTGGCAATTACTACCATAAGTAAATTGCTGGGCAGACTAGATGGGCCATTTGATCTTTATCTGCCATCATTACTATGTTACTTTGTTATGGTAGCAGCCATACTTGTCCTCTGCTGCAAGCTAAACCTCAGGCAGGCACAGACAGTCCAATGTCACCTCTGCACAGGGGCTCCATTTTATTCTGTGGAGAGGCCACTCGGGAGTCAGGAGCCGCATGCTGGAGCGTCAGTGCTCTGCACAGAGACGGCAGCCAGCGGCACTGGGACTTCCCTGGGGGACGGAGAGCTACCGGAGTTTCAGGTTTCCTCCCTGTGGAGGCAACTTCTAGGCACCCAGACCCGGGCACAGGCTACAATGCTCATAAAACTGAAAGATTCACGCACTGAGCGATAGGCGGGTTAGAATTTGTACAGTGGCTCTTTACAATGCGCTCCTTTCCTCCAGGCCCCTGCTGGCTGCTGGTCAGGAGCTTGGCCAGAGGCGTGCGACGTCTGCAGGAGACTTTGCTGGATTCTCAGGTGCTGTAAACATTGGAGATTCGGGCAAGACACAGACTGTGTGTACGGGGAGAGGGGACAGAAATGCAGAGATAGGGCCACAACTAGGTGTGAGTGAGAGGGGCAGCCGCCCAGGCTGCAGGGGCAGAAAAATAACTGAACTGCCGGTGTGGCCTGGCAGTGGATGAAAGACCAGGAAGTGAACGCTCTCTTCCTACCCTAGGGAGGGAAGGGCAGGTGGGGAGAGTGAAAAAGGATTGGGGTGGGGTGGGGTGGGGGGCAGGCAGATGCAATGTTTGTCTGGCCCGGGAGCCAAAACACCGTAGCAGTTCTGCCTGGAGACCTGGAAGGGATTCGCCAGGGATATTCCAGGGATCCACAGACGGCCTGCGGCCTCAGCAAAGTGAGGGTCAGATGCAGAAAGGAGTGCGGTAAAAAAAACCAAAACCCTGTAACTCCTGATGCAGTAAGCAAATGGTATGCAAATGCACTGGGAATTAAAAAGCACGCAAACTCCAGTTAAAATGTGTGCATTTGTGACTATAAAAAAGTCTTTTGTGCACAAAGCATGTTTTTTGTACGTAAAATGCCAGCTACAGGTCCCGACACCGGAACTGCAGCTTTGAGTCCCTGAAACTTTACTAGGAAAACACAAGTTAAGCTGGTGCACCCCTGCTGGGGGGGGGGGTGGCAATGGCAAGGGCAAGGGCAAGGATTTGCATGAGAGGGTGCTAACCTGTATGCACACTGAGTGCACATATTTCGTGTGCAAAACTCCTTGCTATGTTGGCTGTAAAGCTTGCACAGAAAAAGTGTGTGCACGACGGCGGGTTAAGCTGCATTCTGCTGCATGCTCCTTATTCCATCAGTCCCAGAGACAGAATGAAACTGAAGGGCCGAAGGTGGTTTAAACCACACTGAGGACTCCGGCGACTGCCTCCCTTCTCCCACTGGGAGAGTCACCTGGTCGGGCTGGTCTCCTCAGCAAACGTCAGACCAGTAAGAACATCTTTAAGGCTTCTCCCTTTCTGTAGTGAAGGCTGCAGCTGCCTTTCAGCTTCACGCTGTACATATAATCCCAGGATGCTGAAGCACTCCTCACTGCTCCCAGCAGGCACAGACACCGAGGAATATCCCCGCCCCCCCCCCCCCCCCCCCCCCGATATCTGACACCATTCTGTCCCTGTGCCCCAGGGACTGAGCAGAGAAATAATAATCCACCAGCAGCTACTAATGCAGCAGGAGCGTTGCCCTGGTAGGGCGACGTCATAACATTCATCGCACGTAACATAGCACCAGGACCGGGTGTAGTATTTCTAAGTCGCTGCCCAGGTGCGCTGTAACATTATCTTCTTTACAGTTGATGCAAGGCAGCCCATTTCATACAATGGCTTCCTTCTTATGGTGCTCCTTGCCTTGAAGATATCCATATACGCGTAGAATAAATCTCCTTATAGTGGTGCTCAAACTGGCTTCGGCTCCCCCCAGCCAACCTGGTTTTCAGGATACCACAAATGAATAGGCATGAGATAAATCTGCCTCCGCTGACAGCCAGCCCTGACAAGAGGACTATTTTTGGTGAAATAGGACGATTGCTCAGCCCAGTCCTGACTGCACAGA
The DNA here is from genome assembly GCF_901001135.1 of Rhinatrema bivittatum. Lineage (NCBI taxonomy): Eukaryota > Metazoa > Chordata > Amphibia > Gymnophiona > Rhinatrematidae > Rhinatrema > Rhinatrema bivittatum. The sequence continues at coordinate 35,748,852 of NC_042617.1, read as the reverse complement.
GAATTCATTATCATTCAGTAAGAACATCAGTTGGGACAGAAGTGGACGACAAGGCGAGCCCAGGCCTTGATCACAGCCTGTCAACGACTCCATGGTGGTGGAGCTACCAGGCCACCCACTTCCAGCTTCCAGCTTCCTTCCAAACGTTCTGGAGCTTCTAGTCCATATCTAGAAGACAGAGACATGCGTGGGTCACCATGACAGGCTGAGTCAGGACCGACGTTTGCCCCACTGAATATATGGTTATGGCGTCATGTTATGAGATTAGGATTACAAGTCTAGAGATGCAATGGGACACAACAAGAAATGACTCGGCCTGGCCCTGGTAACTTGGCAGTCCTTGGCTTGGAGACCAGGATTTGCTTGGTAAATCTGATTAGGTAAAACTGGGAGAGCCATAAGGGCAGGCGGTGGTTGAGTTCAGGACTTAGCCCCAGAATTGAGTGGGTCACCCATCACCTTAAGGAGAGCCTGGGTTGGGATACTCCCAGATATTAAAGCATCCTGCAGGACATCCACTATCAAACAAAGCATTTCTTGGAATATAGTATTCAGGTATTTATTTACAGACATCGGATGTTCCACCTTTATCCAGGAACGGCCTGTTATTGCACCTGACAGCACTGAATGGAAGTAAGATTATCCACAGCAGTTTCCTCCTGCTCCGTTGGGCTTCCGGCCATGAGTCTTCATTCACAACTACCCGAACAATTTTCTGCCATTTTATATCTCCCCTCACCCCAACTCGTTTTGCCCAGTTACTGCAGTCCTTAGCCGGAGGCCACAAAATGTAGCTCCTTCCAACGTCTTGCAATAGTGGACCATAAATCTGACCACTAAACGTCGCCATTGTGCGATGACTGGGACCCTGTCCCCCACTGTGGGCTGTGAAGGCTGCCCCCACGGCCCCTGACCGACCCACAGAGTGGAAGGCCTGACCCAGGATTTGAGCCCACGTCTTCCGCATGGTAGTGGACAGCACTGTCACTAAGCCTCCCGGGCCTTTGTAATGACAAGCTTTTAGTGAATGATTATCATGTTCTATTACAGTCCAAGGAGAAACACTGTAGGCTTGAAGGAAACATTTTAAAATGAGTTTGTAAGGGCTGCTTCCATGGTTCGGATATAGCATTCACTGCCACTGGGGTGGGAAATAATCTTCATCTTTGCATTGCCTTTTGGCTGGCTCAGGAGAATATGTGTAATGAGCTTCTCCTATTGCTGCTCGCAGGGCCGGCACCAGCTTCTGTGCCGCCCTGTGCATAGGGTCCCTGCTGCCCCTCCCCCCCGTGGCAGTGCGGGTGGCCCTCTGTTTCTTTGGCTGCCAGAAGAGGATACTCGTATCCTCTTCCTGGGGCCGAAAAAGGAGAGAGCGCCATTTCCATCTTTCGCCGCTGCTGACCCGCTGCCTCACCGGATGTGCCACTCTGTGCAATTGCACGGTTTGCACACCCGGTCGCGCCGGGCCTGATTACTCATTACTTCTACAGCGCTCCTGGAGCTCTAAGGGGAGTCACAGTCCGTGCCTCTCAGGCAGAGGACTGTCACTGTGAGGACTGGGCTAGAGAGGAGGGGGGAGCCTCAATAAATTGCCCTGCGGGCCATGAATAAAGGCTCCTGGCATCTTAGCCTCAGACCTCCTCCTGTATAACCTAGCAGCAAGCATGGCGGAGGCAGGTTCCAATCAAGCTAGAAGCTAAGGATTTAGAGGTAGGTTTCCAGATCAAAACATCTCCCCGTTTTGCAGCAAATCAAATGAGACTGGAAAGGAGAAGACACGCCAAGTGTACGAAGGAAAGAGTGAAGCTACTGAAAAGCAGCAGCGGAAACTGAAAAAGGCTAAATAGGATAGGGCTCTTCAGCTTAGAGAGGAGATAAATGAGGGGGGATATGATAGAGGTCTATAAAAATCAGGCGTGGGGTGGAACAGGTAAGTAGAGAACAGTTATGTACCCTTTCAAATAGCACAAGGACTCGGGGGCACGCCATGAAACTAGCAGGCAGCACATTTAAAACAAATTGGAGAGCGTGAAAAGATGCTTAACGCACCATTGAGCCATGAAATTTGTTGCCAGAGGATGTGGTCAAGGCATTTAGCACAGCTGAAAAGTACATAAAACAATTATTAGCCAAGTAGATTGGAAAAGCCACCGCTTTTTCCCAGGCTGTGAGCAGCAAGAATGAGTCTGCTCTGGGACCTGCCGGGTACTGCCTAATGACCTCGACTGGCCGCTGTCAGAGACAGCATGCTGGGCTCAACGCACCTTCAGACCGACCCAGCAAGGACCATCTTATGTTCTCATGCTCTTAGTCCAACAAAAGGCTTAATAATTGGCTGACAGAATCAACAGAATGCCCATTTTGTGGTCTGATTTTTTTATTTCAGTCTCGAGAAGGTTTGCTTAAAATTCTTCTGAGAGCTCTTCTCGCTTAGTCATTCTCAGCACTCTGAGGGGCACGGTTCCCGTGCTGATCCTCATCGGACCCCCTTGCAGGCACCACACTGACACAAGTACAGGGTGGCTACAGCAAAATCAGCTGAAAGCGTTGCCACGAGAAAACGTTCACATTTTGGGTTTTTTTTTTTTAAAGTGTAAAAACACGAGTAAAATATAAGAGGACAGATGGGCATGGAAACCTAGAAATAAGACAAAATAAAGAAGAAAGCCAATAAACCAAAACTTTGCCCTAATTGCCTGGTCCTTTTCTAGAGCTATAGTCTAATTCTTTCCCATGCACGCTGAGATCAAGAAAATTGCACATGAAATCTTCCAATATTTCAACCTCTGCCCTCTAACAACTTCTACCACTCTCACTATATCTAGCAGTAGAACACTTAGCATATCTTAAATAATAGATGATATTGTTAAATATGAATGCTTGGATATGTTTCCATTGATATATCTTTCAAAAACTGATACAATCAAGATGCACATCTTATGCTTCCCTCTTTCTTACAGAGGTAATATAAATATATGTATAGACCCCCTAGGTCTCCACTAGATGGCCCTAGCCTTAGCCTTGGATTAAAAAGATGGAGAGGGGAGGAGCATTTTTTACCAGCATCTCCTAGGATGGTGAGCGCCTGTACTGTATAAGTGTAGGTGGGTATAGAGAGGGGTGTGCATTTTTGGTTCGTTTTGAAGGAGTAGGACCTTTTTTTCCCCCTGTCTCTGCTTCTAGGACCCATGGCTGGAGACACAGAAGCAGGAGGGAGGCAATTCCCAGTCCAATACACCAAGTATCTGGAAGAGTTTGCCTCAGGCTTTTGAGGAAGACACGTGCTTTTGTCTTTTGTGAATTCCTGGTCCTGCTCAGGGAAGGAAAGGCCCTGCTTTTGGAAGGACAGGGATAGAGAAGACCTGCTGTGCCCATCTCACAACCTGTGGAGGGGACAGTGGCAATTTGCCACAGGAAAGTTGCAGTTGTAGGAGTTGGAGAAGGTCTTTCCTTACGAATTGTGGCCATCCTTCTGGCCCAGTGGTTGGGAAAAGGAGAAAAGCCGACCTTTCCCTGGATGCAGGACCTTTCAGTCAGCAAGATCCAATGGTACTCTTTTGAGAGGAGAAAAGTAAGAAGTTGAGTGACATCTGGAGACCCCCCCTGAAACCGGTCTTCACCCTGGGCCATAGGGCAAGGACTAGTTTTGGAGATTTGGCCTTCACCTGGACCTAAAGTACTGTTCAGGAAGGAAGTCCACTAGACCTAGGATACCCCCACCCACCTGGCCGCCAAAGGTTGAGGAGGCAGCTGCATGTTGTGCGGGCAAGGCTGTTATTCTATGGGAAGTCTTTGCAGACAGCATTAGATCAGGTTGCCCCTAAAAACTATACGCTTATTAACAGATGGCATAGAGCTCCTTGGTTTGGCCCTAAGTTGATCCCTTTGAAATAACAGTTGAGGTGCCTGGAGCACCGTTGGCATAAGTCTCACCTTGCTTGTGACCACGAGACCTATGTCTCTAAGCTGAATGACTTTAGGGTTAAGGCTGAGTCTTTGAAACGTCAATTTCTTTCTTCTCAAAACCAGTCCACTCCTAACTGTTCCAGAGAATTGTTTCAAATAGTGAAGTCACTGACATCAGCCCCCACTAAAAACGGTAGAGAACATACTAAATTAAATACGGAAGAAGTAGGCCAATTCTTTGGAGAGGAAATTCTGAAACTCTCTGCCTCCTTCTCTACTTCAGTAAGGATTCTGGAAGATGATAGCCTAATTCAATCTGTTTTATGGGATTCTTTTAATGAGGTATCCACTGGTGAGATTATTGAAATTGTAGGCAATATAAACACTAATTTTTGCCCCATAAATGAGTGTTCGAATGCATCTATAAGATGTCTAAGGTGTGACTTAGCTAAATGCGTCTGTGCCTTTGTAAATTTCTCTTTGAAAGAAGGGCATGTCTCTGAACTCTTGAAAGCTGCCTTTGTTAGACTAGATTAAAAAAAAAAATCTTGATACTAGTGACTTCAAGAATTATATTCCCATCTCAAACTTTCTTTTTTTTTTTAGCAAAATTATTGGAAAAAGCGATTCTGAAACAATTACACATTTTTCTGGATGATCATTTCATCCTGGATGCACCTCAGTATGACTTTCGTGTTGGAGATAACACAGAGACGTTGTTGCTTTCTATCTTTGACATCTTTCGAAGAGAGTTTGACAATGGTTCCAAGTCTTTTCTAGTTTAATTTGATTTGATTGCGGCGTTTGATACCATTGATCATGCACAGCTGCTAAAACCGCTTAAAACAGATTGGGCTAGGCAACCTCACTTATTGGTGATCTGCATCTTTTGTCCACTATTTTAGCAGACGACGGTTTTAATGATATAAGGGCATTGTGAAATGCTGTACTACTACTTCTTCGTGTTCTTATTTTATTGGTTTTATTTTTATTTATTTAAAAATATTTATGGATCAACCTATCAAGATATAAAGAAAATGGCTCAAAGCGATATACCTCTATCCATCTCATACTCCTCCTTCCTATCCCCAGTCCTTTCACCTTCTCCTCTCCCCATTCCTAGTCCTCCTCCTTTCCTCTCCCCATCCCTCGTCCTCTCACACTCTCCTTTTTTTCCCATCCCCAAGATCTCACCCCTTAAGATCCCTTTTCCTCATCCGACAAAAAAATAAATTCTACAGACACAATCAAGATTGGAAAATGACTTAAATTTTATAATATGAAAGATGGAAATGCGCTTCAGAGTTTTCCAGTTTTTGCCACAGAATCTGTGCCTGAGCTGCAGCAGAAAACTGTGGGACTGGGCCTTATACCTCCTGCTCCCTTTTGTCTAACCTTATCAGGGGTAGGGGGGCATGCAACAGCAGCAACAGTGCCTAGGGGTGGCAAACTCCTAAATCCGTCTCTGCAATCATCTTTCTGGTGACTCCCATCACTCCAGGTTGCAGTGATATGAAAGATTCATTTGTTCTAGGAGAGTTGGGAGAGATTGCTCAGTGCTGAGGGCCTGACAGCTGGAGTCACTGAGAAACCTGGACTGTGATCTTGGAAGATCTGGGGAGGTTGCTGCTGTTTTCCTCATTCTGACTGGGAGGGTCAGGAGCATAGATGTCAGGGGTGCTTAAACCCTATGTGGTTCCAAAAACAGGTTCACATCCGAAGACAGGACCTATTTGGAGCATGTCTGACCTTGAAATCTTTTGTACTGCAACATCACTTTTGGATCATTTTTATGTTGGTCAAATGCAGGACGGCGCCACGCACTATGCAAGCTGTGCACCTGCACAGGGCGGCGGCACAGAGGAGGCAGCGGCCTGAGGCCACCAGCAGCCAAAATGGAGTGGAGACTGTGGTGCGAGACTGGCTCCGCAACAGTAGGAGATGATGTCACTCTAATGCTGCTCCTGCTGCCGGCTCGCACGGGATGAGGGGGAAGCCCGACTGCAATAAACTGAGCCAGGGAGGCCCAGCACTTACAGTGGGAGGAGGAAGAGCCTGGTAGTGACTGGGTGAGGTGGGGGGAAGATCATAGGGAGGGGCGAGGAATGGGAGTGACTGGGTGAGAAGGTGGGGGGAAGAGCATAGGGAGGGGGGGAGGAAGAGCCTGGGAGTGACTGGGTGAGAAGGTGGGAGGAAGAGCACAGGGAGGGGGGGAATGGGAGTGACTGGGTGAGAAGGTGGGGGGAAGAGCACAGGGAGGGGGGAATGGGAGTGACTGGGTGAGAAGTTGGGGAGAAGAGCATGGGGGGGGGGGGGGGGGGAGGAAAGACCAAGGGATGGAAGGAGGGAAAGGGAGAAAAGGGGAAAAAGCTGAGGTAATAAGAAGAGGGAAACAGCTGAGAAGAATCTCTTCTAGGGATAGGAATGGGGAAAGAACTGAAGTGATGTGAGAAAGGGAGGTAATATCTAGAGGGAGGGAGGGAGGAAAGAGCCTCTGGAAAAGGGGGGAAGAACTGAGATAGGGAGGCTGCCCAGGGTGGGCCCTATCCCGTCCAACGATGGCCTAAGTAGAGAGGAGGTTGTGGGCTGCCGGGGGATTGCACCTCACCAGCAGTCAAAGTGGAGTGGAGGCCCATCTTGTGATCCCGACCAGATAGAGGCCAGCAATTGGAATAAAAGTGTGTGTGTGTGTGTGAGAGTGTGAGAGAGAGAGAGAGAGAGAAAGTGTGTGTGTGTGTGTGTGTGAGAGAGAGAGAGAGAGAGAAAGTGTGTGTGTGTGTGTGTGAGAGAGAGAGAGAAAGGAGAAAGTGTGTGTGCCCTTCCCTAGAGAGCTTACCCTTTCATTTCACTTGGCGTGTGAGAGTGTAAGAGTGTGTCCAAGACAGGCTACCCAGTACCAACCTTGCATGCAAGGTCATTTTGGTCACTCTGCTTCCATCTTCAAGCACTAATCTCCTTACTCCTGTTTTATAGCACTTGTGAAAGCACGTTTTCTGCATTAGTGCTGATTTTTCAGTTTAACTCCAATTGTAGCACACATTCTTTCATTTAATATGCATTTTTAACTGCTGTTTGATTTTCCTTCCATCAGCTTACTGCTAAAATTTAACTCCAATTTTAGCGTGGGTTTTATTACAACGGCCCCAACGGGAGGTGCAAGTTGGAAAACCAAACAAGCTGGACTGCTGCGCATCACAACACAGAAACGACACGCTAGCACGTGACCTCATCACAAATGCAAAAAAAACCCCCGACAGATCCTCACCAAATACAGAATGAGTGATCAACGGACTGGAAATAGAAACGTGCGGACACAAAGTGAACTGGAAAAAGAAGCTGGGGTTTCCAGCATGCATGCATGCAGCGCAGGACCGGAGAAATAGAAACAAAAGTGCCTGTCGGTCCTGTGCAGGGCAACATACAAAAATATCAGAGATGCACATTTCCCAAAGAGCCTTCCCCATGAAGAACGAGCAGGAAAACCTCTGTATGACCCCGGGGGAAAGAGGAGAAGCAACAGCTACAGCAGCAAAATACGTGAAATCCTGCCAGCAGGCCAGAAATGAAATCTGACCAGGGACAATGTGGACCAGCACCAAGACCTGAGGCTTTGTCCCCAAAACTCTCCTTTCCATCATGTATAACTTTACTTATTCTTATTTTCTAACTTGTTGTTCTTTTTCTTTGACTTTAATCATTCTGTGGAGTACTTTGGCAGTACGAAGTGATCTGAATCTGAAGCAGTAACTCTCCGGAGACGAAGTCTGTTGACATGTGCAAGCTGTGGCTTCCCAGGGTAGGGCGTTCAGGACCTCCAGCGGCTGCCCCGCTGGGTATCGCCAGCTCCTTCCTGGGCTCACAGCCCAGCTCATTTCCAGGAACCCAGCACCTGGTGAAGGGGATAATGAGGGCCAGGGGAGACTCCATCTTCCACCTGTGGGGGCAAGTGCGTAGCCAGGGGAGCAAATGAGACGTTTCCATCACCGTCCGCCCGGTCTCCTGCCCCACCGCATCGTGCCAAAGCGGGTGAAGGAGGCGCGCCACGCAACAATAAAAACACCGTGTCAAAGGCTTCAGTCTCTCGGTGAGGTCAAGAGGGAAAATGCAGGTGTGTAATTAAGTTCAAAGCAAAGCTATAAAAATGCAGTAAGGCAGGTGTGAAACAAAGACAATTATGCAGAAGGTGCAGCTGATTGGATGAACAATATCGGTGACTTGAGATCTCAATAGGTTGTCACAGGTAAACAGAATTAAAACCAGAGCCGGTGCAAGGGTATTAGGTGCCCTAGGCAAACCATCTGCCTTGCACCTGCCTCCTCTCCCCCCGCCCCCCTCCAGGCCCCGGATCCAGTTCCAACTTCATTCACTCAGACAGGCCCCCTCTCTTACACACACACTTAGGTTCCCTGTCTCATTCACACTCACACACTCTCTCTCTCTCCCCCTAACATCATTGCTCTTGTGTACACACACAATCACTCTCACACACACACAAACAGAGGAGCCGCTCATGGCCTGTCGAGACTCGGCTTCTCTCGGCCCGCGAGCTGGATGGGCTCCGCTCACGGCCCCACATAGCTGCTCCTTGCCGCCCCCTAATGGCTGACGCCCTAGGCGACCGCCTAGTTCGCCTGTTGGGATGTGCCGGCCCTGGTTAAAACTCAAACTGAACAAAGAGGCTACAGGCCGTCCTTTCAGCACCTCAGAGCCCTGCCCGGGTGAAATAAGCGACACCACTCTGAAGAGACTGAGCTGACCAGACACACAAAAGCAGGAAGACGTTGGGAACTAGAGGCCAGAAGAAATGAATGGCATCCCCAGTATAGGAATCTCTTGAATCCAGCAGGCTTTTATAATTATTAGTTATTTATAATCCGCCTTTCGGCTCTTCAAAGCAGATTGCAGTCAGGTACTGTACAGAATTGGAGGCAGTGTGCTTTTTACCAAACGGATCTGATCGATTTCTTTGATTCGGTGACCAAATGATTAGATGACGGGTGGGCACTGGATGCACCACCATCCTATAGCTAAGCAGCCCCTGCGCGGGTCCCAAGGTGGTAAACTGAGTTAGACACCAGCTAAGTGATAGGCAACCCAGGGCAGTAGTACAAAGAAAGGAGGGAATCAATGAGAAACCTTGGGGATAAGTTTGGGCTCCAGTTCTGTTCAATAATTTGTATTTTTTTATTTCTTATTCGTCTCAGCAGTTTCCTCCTGTCCCTTTGGGTTTCCAGCTCAGGCAAAACTGGTTTCTCTTTATTGGGCTGCAAAACCATGAAGCCTCTAGATGGGGAGGATGTTTCCCTATTTTATTTGCCCCCCTCCCCCACCTTGGCCCAGCCACGTGAGTGACAGGTTTCAGCAGGGGCCACAGACCGCAGCTCCCTCTGGAGCCTGGCTAGCATGAATCATGAGTCTGGCCATTAGGTGTCTCCAGTGAGCAAGGGAAAAGACTCCCTAGCCCCCTAGGACTGTCAACACTGCCTCCGCAACATCCCTGGCTCCAGCTGAGGCCGGGGGGGGGGGGCGCACGGGAGCTGGTCTAGCAATTAAGCCCAAGACTTCTATGTGGCAGTGCTCAGCATTTGCCAATGAACTGGCCCCACGAAATTTTGACAAATAATATTGCAGATGATGCAAAGATCTGCAATAGGGTAGACACTCCGGCTGGAGCAGAAAAAAAATGGGGAATGATCAAAGAAAGCTCCAGAAGTGTTCAAGAGTTTAGCAACTAACAGGCTGATACAGTACAATGCGCTCCGGTGGAGCGCACTGTTAACCCGCGTTTGGACGCGCGTTTGACGCGCTAGCTTTACCCCTTATTCAGTAAGGGGTAATAGAACGTTGAAAACGAACGGCCAACCCCCCGCAAATGCCTGTTGATGTCCCTATTAGTTATTCCCGCGCAATACAGAAAGTAAAATGTGCAGCCAAGCCGCACATTTTACTTTCAGAAATTAGCGCCTACCCAAAGATAGGCGTTAATTTCTGCCAGCACCGGGAAAGTGCACAGAAACTGCTTTTCTGTGCACCCTCCGACTTAATATCATGGCAATATTAAGTCAGAGGTCCCAAAAGTTAAAAATAATTAAAAAAAAAAATTTTAAAGCGGCCCGCGGCTTGAAAACCGGACACCCAATTTTGCCGGCGTCCAGTTTCTGAACCCATGGCTGTCAGCAGGTTTGAGAACCGACGCCGGCAAAATTACGCATCAGCTGTCAAACTCACTGACAGCCGCCACTCCTGTCAAAAAAAGAGGCGCTAGGGACGCGCTAGTGTCCCTAGCGCCTCTTTTTACCGCGGGTCCTAATTTGAATATTTGTTTTTTACTGAATCACACGCACAGGAGAGTGACCTGGGCGCTCGCCTGCTCTCCCGTGACTTTTACTGTATCGGCCTGTAAGAAGGCTTGGAAATCCAGAGGAGCAATGCAGGATGGAGGGTGAGAGACTGATTATGCATGAATCAGTAAACAGCTCTCCGGACGGTCCTATCTGATGATCTTCAGGAAGTAAAGCAGTGTGGCAGGGCAGTGGCAAGAGCCGGAGAAATACCGGGATGCACAGGGAGAGGCATTACCGGCGATAAAAAGGAGGTGGCAGTGCCTCTGTGCAGGTCATTGGGAATACAGAGAAAGTGGGCTACCAGACTGGCACAGAGTCTGCATCAGAAACCCCGTGAGATGAGGCTCCCAGATCTAAATATGGATATCCTAGCACAGAGCCGGGGCACACAGAATTACCCCCCGCCCCTCCCCCATTCCCATTGTTTCACTTAAAGACACATCTGTCCTTATAGTGATGACAGCTTCAGCAAATCACCCCCCCCCCATCTCTCTCCCCTCCTACCCAGCATCCCCCTTTCTCTTCCCCACACCATGCCCAGCAATCCCTTGCTTCCCCTATATCCCCCTTCCCCCACTCTGTGCTCTGAATCCTGTTTCTCTCCACTCCTTGCCCTGCATCCCCTCCAATCCACTCTCCTCACCCACTCCCTGCCCAGCAGTGGGAGTCCCCTCCCTTTCACCCACCCCAAGTCCAACAGCAGGAATCCCCCCTCTCCCCCACCCACCACTGCCCAGCAGCCCCCTCATTCTTGTTGCACCCCCGTCAGTCCCTTTGGCTTCTCCTCTTTACCTCTGCTAAATGGAGCCCCCTCCCCTCGCCCTCTTTCTGTCTCTCCTCCCTCCTGTGCTCTTCAGGCTGCAGCGCTGTCGATCTCTCTGCAGTGGCAGCAGCAATAGTTGGAGAAACGTAAGATCAGCGCCGAGCCCGTGAGTGAGCCGAGAGGCAGCCCCTAGCTTTCTCCTACCCAAGCTTATTCATTGCAGTATCCTGACCACAGTGGCTGGGGGTCCCCCCTGAACAGGTTTGGGAACCACTTCCCTAGGTCTTCAGCCTTGTGCACCCTCCTCAATTAAATTTTCAGGCTCATGGGCTCCCCCTGTGATTTTATAATTAAACTCGACTGTCACTATGTCCCCTCCTCAACCCTTCCCAGAATAACCCTGGAAAATCCCATAACTGGACAGCATACTTTTAAATATTAAACTTTGCTTTGCTAAATATATGTTTCAGAAATCATGACACAGGGTCTGATGAATGTGTGTTCTGTGATTTTTGGAAATAGACTGCAAAAAATGAAGAAGATCCCCCAAAAAAACCTAAATTTATCAAGTAAAAGAAATTCATACTACATTGGTTGAAGGCAATCTCTGAAATGGCTGGGCCGAACTGCAATTTTCTCTTTACTGCTCACCATAGGAAAAACATTCAAATTATGTTGTTCCTTCAGTTACAGTGGCACAAAGTCCCTCTGATACCAGGCACTTTGTGAAGTAACACACAAACCCTGCAAAATGTCACTCAGAGCCTATACAGCAAGCCTGCCATACCAACACAGCACTAACTCCCAGATCCCATGCAGCAACAACCCTGCATGAAAAGACAACACTGCAAATACTCCACCTGGACCTGAAGCACCAGTACACCTCCTGGTGGGAAAACAGAACAAGCTGGACTGCTACAGCGATCCCTAGCCAGAACCTACACGCTAGCAGAATACTTCACCTCCGCACACATTAGATCACAGCCAGACCCTCGCTGAACACAAGACAGGCCGATGGGCACATATAATCGAGTACTCGTTTTCCTAACGTGCACGTAGCCACATCCCGTGAGATCTGAGCAGTGTAAAAAAGGGCACACCGAGGGAGAAATGTGTGTTTCTGGCACTCAAACGTTTATTGCATCAGGCGCACGGGCATCTAATTTGTGCGTTCACAGCAAAAACGCACTTCCAGTTTATATTGTTGATTAATATTGGAAAATGCAACACAGGGGCCACTGAAAGCCACAAAGGTCCCTTCCTCAGCTGTGATGGCTGTTGGATTTCCTTTCTTTTCAGCTGCTAAGTCATATGGCGAGCTCTGGTACCTTCCACGCCCCAGTGCAGATTTCCGGTATGTCTGTCCTGAAGAAGGCAGGGAATCATTTGGTCTTGACAGCAGGGTCGTTGCATAGGTCTTAAGCTGCTCTAATGAAAGCTTCCAATACCTGCAAAACAAAAGAAAACAAAACAAAACAGTTTGCTCCAGGATCAATACAGTTCCTGGAACGCCGCGTTTAAGTTTTAGCTTAAGTGCCTCATCTCCTTTGATCACAGGAAGAAAGGCCTCTGGGATCTGCCTCCCTAGCGCTACGCGGCGACGTGCTCACGTGCGTCCTTGGCGAGCTGCGTCAGCCGGTCCGGACATTCTCCGCATGGGGGATCATGCATGGCTAGAGAAGATTTGCAGCAGTCCCCGTTTCACGTTCTGCCACAATATTTTTTTATAGTGACTTTTCAGAGAAATTTTCAGCTCTTCTGAAAGCCGTGGAGAGATCAAAAGAAAAGGACATGCTTCCAGGGATCACTGGGCACTTATTAGTTGCCTATTTTTATTTAAAAATGTGCAAGAAACTTTTACATGGGGGTGGGGGGGTGGGAGAGGCAGGGGGATGCAGAGTCGCACAAAATCCAACATCGAAACAGAATATCACAACCCATGCATATGTTGACAAGATAACTGTCACTAACAAGATATATTTGTAGCCACTGTTATAACCGGACAAGGCGGACATGTCAAGCAGATCGGCCTGCCATTGTGCATCCACGTCTGACACGATGGTTTTGTTTCTTTTTTAAAACGTGTCCTAGCAGGTCTGTGTAAAGAATAAGCATCTTGATCTGTAAGCCATTCGGTTACTTGTTTTCTGGTCACTGTTTCATTGCATGTTCTAACAGCCTGAAAAAGAGGATTTATCCCACCAAAGCTTCCTATTGCGCCCGGGTCATAATAAATCTTATTTTTAATAGCTATTCATGCATGGTTGTCGTGTATAGCTGTAAACACAGTGGCCTGTATTAAAAAAAACCCCAAAAAACTCAAGCCTTGATTTCTTCACTTTTACATGTCCGAGTTTCTAACCCACCAGCTATTAATCATCCTTTTTTATATACTACAAAAGATCTGCTGACATTTCACTCTGAATGCCAACCAGGCAGGATCATTGTACAAGTGCATGTACACTGTAGCCATCTGAGGGGAGGAGGGAAGGCGGGATTTCTCAGTCACTGTGGATAGAATGAGAGAGAGAGAGAGAGCTTCCTGCTACATCACAGCTAGTAACTTTGAAATCCAAGGTCAGAATCCTGTTTCTGGCTGTGTCACTATCCTGGTAGCAGTTGTTTGGACTTCCGGTGAAGTCGTCAAAAAGCAGAGAGGTTCCATTAATTCTGTTGTCATTAAAATACAACAGAGCCATTTCTGATGGCATTATGGGGGGGGGGGCATATTTTTTGGGGTAGGGTTGGACTTCTGATGTCATCATAAGGTGGTCGTGTCATTTCTGGTGCCATCATAGGGGGTGTGGTTTTGGGGGTGTGGAGGCATGTCACGGGGCACAGCATGGGCAGGGCTACTCCATTCACTTCGATAGAGTGCGGGGCATGTTCAGATTGATGGGCATGGTTTGAGGCAGGGCTGCATTTATTCACTTATTATGGGTATGGGCATGGCCCAGATCAGAACCGAATGCTGATTGGCTGATTGACAGTGTACCAATTATACTACTGATGTGGCATGGAGGTTAGGAAAATCATCCAAAGGTGCTGACAGAACCTTCCATGTTGGTCTTATGATTGCTCTTTTCCACAGATCCCTCCCCTAAACTCTCATTTACCATGGTGAGTATATGTTATATGTAATTTCCTTCAGTGATTTAAACACTAGAACTGGGCAGTGGTCAAGAGCCGAATAAACAGACTTTAAACCACTGATCACTGCTGAGAATTCTCTAAATGCACAGCAAAGTGTGCAGAAACAGAACATGAAACAAAGCTATGGCGGTGCTGAAGTGCCTCGCTTCAGAAGATTTCACTTCTTTTTCAGCCCTGAGCCATGAAGGGCACTGGACTACTCATGAATCACCAAAGAATAGAAACCCAAGCCAGAGAAGAAACGGTAATATCATGGTCTTTTTAAAATACAGCGTTACAATTTTCTAGGTAAATTAGTGTGGCAGTGACAGTGTAAGCTTCCCCCTATTGCCCTGCCAAAGTGCCCCAACCTTTCTCCAGGGGGATTACCTGTGGGGTGAAACAGTATTCCAACCTCCATGACCCACTAAATCTTTGGCCTTGCTGCTGAGGCTGCTAGCAGGGGTGGCAGTTCTTACCATCTCAAAAAATGTGGAAAAATTATAATAAGAATAGATGTGGGTTGCGGAAGTAAAGCAGTCTAAAGTTTCAAATGACATCCAAGCAGTTGACGAAAAGTGAAAATATCAAATATTTAATTGAAGTGTACAAATAAATGCATAAACGGCAGAGATTATTAATGCAGCTCTGTCCTCCCCAACTGCTTTACCTCCGCAACACACATCTATTCTCCTTAGTGTAGTTCTTACCCCCTAACACGGTGCTTCCCTGCCCACTGGGAAGTGAACTAAGACCAGCAGCTTACTTCACAGAGACCACCAAGGAGTTTTCAAAGGGTAATGACGAGCCTGTTCCATACTGGACCTGGCGCCCCAGAAGTGGAAGGTGTAGCTCTGTGCCAATCAATCGGTCCCGATTAAAAATGAAGTAGGTTGACAAAATGTATACATCATATCATCATCATCAGATGTCAACATAAATTTTGCCTTTGTAATTCCAAAATACATACAGAACAAAAACATCTAATATTTAGACCAAAGAAGGTAAAAATAATTCAAATATTAACAGAAATCGGGATGAAGTCTGGCACGGCAAGAAAGACTAGAGATATAGATTTGCCATCTAAAAATGGCTCTGACTGTCTTCAAGTTGCATCAGATTCCGTAGGTCTTCTGGCAGCGTTGCAAGAAGAGGATTCTACATGCAATGAACGTGGTCACAGGCTCCAGCCTGGCTCAGTTCTAAATTCCATGCCCAGAACACAGCTTGGTTCTTCACATCGCAATATCAGGCGGTTTTTTAACTTTTTTTACTCTAACCAGTTAACGAGGATACATTTTTTGGCTATCAGAAATGCTTTAGGTAGAAGCAGCTTGTGAAACTTTAGCTAGAAACAACTTTTGATAAGGTTGCGCATAGGAGACTTGTGAATAAAACGAGAAGTTTGGGAGTGAATGCCAAGGTAGTAGGCATGGATTACAAATTGGTTGACTGATAGGAGACAGAGTGTAATGGTAAATGGAACCTTCTCTGAAAGAGAGAGCAGTGTTAAGTGGAGAGCCACAGGGATTGGTATTGGGACTGGTTCTGTTCAATATCTTTGTGAGTGACATTGAAGAAGGGTTAGAAGGTAAAATCTGTCTATTTGTGGATGATACTAAGATCTGCAATAGAGTAGACACACCTGAAGGAGTAGAGAGAATGAAAAGTGATTAACAAAGCTGGAGGAGAGGTCAAAGATTTGGCAGCTGGGATTCAATGCCAAGAAGTGCAGAGTCATGCATCTGGGGTTTAGCAATCCAAAAGAGCTGTATGTGATGGGGGATGCAAGAATGATATGCATGGACCAGGAAATAGTGACTAGAGATCTGAAGATGGCAAAACAATGTGACAAGATGATAACTAAAGCCAAAAGAATGCTGGACTGCATAGAGAGAGGAATAACCAGTAAGAAAAATGTACAGGTCCTTGGTAAGGCCTCAATTGAGTACTGTGTTCAGTTCTGGAGTCCATATTTGAAAGGGGATAAAGACAGTATGGAGGTGGTCCAGAGAAGAGCGACCAAAATGGTGTGGGGTCTGTATCAGAAGACCTATGAGGAGAGGCTGAAGGATCTGAATATGTATACCCTGAAAGAGAGGAGGTGCAGGAGAGATATGATACAGACCTTCAGATATTTGAAAGGTCTTAATGATGCACAATTGTCAAACCTTTTCCATTGGAAAGAAGTCAGTAGAACTAGGGGTTACAAAATTAAAATTCAAGGAGGATGACTCGGAATCAACGACAGGAAATATTTCTTCACAGAGAGGGTGTGGTGGATGCCTGGAATGTCCTTCTGGAGGAGGTGAAGACGAAAACTGAAAGAATTCAAAGGGGCATAGGATAAACACTTGTATTCTAAAAACTAGAGGATGGAAATGAAGAATGAATTGGGGTAACCTGCTATTGCGGCAGTTACTACTCCTAACCAATAAGCCAACATCCTGTTAATGCAACTCCAGTGCTCTCTGATTAAAACGGCAGGGGAAAAGGGGAATAGATTTCAGACAGCGACCAACAAGGGTCCTGACGTTTTACGCTCTGGGGAAACATAACTTGCTGGTATGGTGGTTACTACCCTTATCCAATAAGCTTACATACGTTAACGCAGCGCCATCATTATTCTCTGCTTCGATGGTAAGGGGTAACAGGGAATTGGATTCAGACAGTAACTGAGGCCCCTGATTTTACGGTTTGGGAAACTGATAAGCAGGGCTGGTGGAAGCACTAGGCGAGCTAGGCCTGGGCCTAGGGAAGCCAATCATCAGGGGACACTGCCGCTCATGAGTCAACGAGGCAGGGTGAGGTGGCAGAATTTTGAAGCGGCAAAAAAGTGCCCCTTTAAATGTCTGCCCAGCCCTCACTGCACCCTGCCTCCACCCCCCCAACCCTCATGGAAACCCAGGGCCCCGTGAGAGTCTTGGGAGGGTCGGAGGCACAAGGCAGAAGGTGCCTAGGGCATCTAATCCCCTTGCACCGGTCCTGCTAATAAGCATGGGGGTAACCTGCACGGTGTGGCAGATAAGCTTGCTGGGCAGACTGGATGGACCATTTGGTTCTTTCTGCCGTCATTTCAATGTTTCTATGAAAATCTATGAATAAAAAATCAGATTAAGTAACCATAAAAGCAAAAAGCAGTAGAATGGTATCTCTTTACCTGAAACTACTCCAAGGAAGTATACTACATTCTTCCAAAACTGTTAAATCTTAGGGCATTCCCAGAAACCATAATGTTACTGACCTTTGCTGGTATTACATTGCAATTATCAGAGGCAACTTTTTCAAATCTGAAGGCTCCCATGGCAAGCAGGCAGTTCTATGCAAGATATCATCACAGTCTTTGTAATTTTATTTCATTCTTTATTGAATTTCAAGTATCATAACATAAAATGAACAAGTGTTAAACACCACAACTCAATACAGTCTTCACCTAACACCAAAACCCTGCCCCTCTCCTCCACACATACACACACACAGGAGGAAAGATGAGAGGAAAGCAGAAAGTAACCCAACACACAACATGCCAGGTTGTCCTCGTGTCGTTTGAAACCTCACGTCTGAAGGAGTCGCGCCTGTCCTGCGTTGCATAACTCAGCTATTGCCGCCAACCCCTAAATGAAGCACAGGCTCAAGAGAGGGCTTAGAAGAATTCATCCAGTTCTTTACAATAAACACTTCTGCTGCCACTAACGTGATTTATCCATGAAGTTCCCTTCTTGGATCTGCATGGAACCTTCCCCTGCAGGGATCCCAACAGAGTCACCATGGGATCAGCTGGGACCGCCGGCCCTGCCACTTCCTGAATCCAGGACAAAACTTCTGGCCAGAAGACTTCCACGTTTGGAAAGAGCATAATCATTCCCCTTAGCATCCAGATCTTTCTGCCACACATCTGTCAGAGCTGCTGTAACTAAATTAATCTTTAAATCGTTACGATATCAATGTAGATGTGATATTGAGAATATAGTAATTAGTAGGGATGTGAATTGTTTTTTTGACGATTTAAAACAATCGTCAGATATATTTTAAATCGTCAAAAATCGTTAGAGCCACGATACAATAGCAATTCCCCTGATTTATCGTCAAAAAATCGTAAATCGGGGGAGGGCGGGAAAACCGGCACACCAAAACAACCCTAAAACCCACCCCAACCCTTTAAAACAAATCCCCCACCCTCCCGAACCCCCCCAAAATGTTTTAAATTACCTGGGGTCCAGTGGGGGGTCCCGGCGCGATCTCCCACTCTCGGGCCACGGCTGCGTTAATAGAAATGGCGCCGGTGGCCCTTACCATATAACAGGGCAAAGGTAGCGCCGGCGCCATTTTGGTTCCTGTCACCCAACGTCACGAGTGCAGGAGATCGCTCCCAGACCCCCGATGGACCCCCAGGGACTTTTGGCCAGCTTGGGGGGGGCCTCCTGACCCCCACAAGACTTGCCAAAAGTCCAGCGGGGGTCCGGGAGCGACCTCCTGCACGCGGGCCGTATTGCCAATATTCAAAATGGCGCCGGCGCTACCTTTGCCCTGTCATATGGTAAGGGCAAAGGGCCTCCGGCGCCATTTCTATTAACGCAGCCGTGGCCCGAGAGCGGGAGATCGCGCCGGGACCCCCCACTGGACCCCAGGTAATTTAAAACATTTTGGGGGGCTTCGGGAGGGTGGGGGAGGGTTTTAGGGTTGTTTTGGTGTGCCGGTTTTCCCGCCCTCCCCTGATTTACGATTTTTTACCAAAAAAAAACCATGACGATCAGATTTCCCTCCCCCCCCCAGCCAAAATCGATCGTTAAGACGATCGATCACACGATTCACATCCCTAGTAATTAGCGCGTTAAAGACTGGTGATGTGGCAGCACTAATGTCCTGTACAAAAAAGGGAGAGATATAATGTTGAATTTGCAGATAAGGGGTCTTGATCCTGACCCCTCAAGTATTAAGACAACATTGAAACATTTACAGGACTCTTACACCTTAGAGAAACCAGCATTGGATAGACCCTCAAAAATAGAATACAGCAGGGGTTCCAAGTCTTTTGGGGTGTGAGGACCCCTTTTCAGCATTCAAAGGTTTTAGGGACCCCCGTCCAGTCCCCACCAGTCTCACTCCTCTCCTTCAGCCACTCCCCTATGAGGAAAGACTACAGAGGTTAGGACTTTTCAGCTTGGAGAAGAGACGGCTGAGGGGGGATATGATAGAGGTGTTTAAAATCATGAGAGGTCTAGAATGGGTAGATGTGAATCGGTTATTTACTCTTTCGGATAGTAGAAAGATTAGGGGGAACTCCATGAAGTTAGCATGGGGCACATTTAAAACTAATCGGAGTAAGTTCTTTTTTACTCAACGCACAATTAAACTCTGGAATTTGTTGCCAGAGGATGTGGTTAGTGCAGTTAGTATAGCTGGGTTTAAAAAAGGGTTGGATAAGTTCTTGGAGGAGAAGTCCATTACCTGCTATTAAGTTCACTTAGAGAATAGCCACTGCCATTAGTAATGGTTACATGGAATAGACTTAGTTTTTGGGTACTTGCCAGGTTCTTATGGCCTGGATTGGCCACTGTTGGAAACAGGATGCTGGGCTTGATGGACCCTTGGTCTGACCCAGTATGGCATTTTCTTATGTTCTTATGGCCGGTGGGTGCATTAGGCTGGGTAGGTGGGGCGGCTAAGGGCAGCAGTTTTGAAAGGGAGAGAGAGGGAGAGATCACACGATGATATCATCACCTAGGGCGGCTGGACAGCCTTCCGCTGGCACTGGCCACTTCCCAGCAGCCTCTCTTCCCAATCCCTTCCCATCAGCCTCCTAAGTCTCATCACATGCCTACTCCAGACTCTCACCACCCAGCCCCTCTCCAAAAATCTTTCCCTTCCTACTCCTGCCCAGCCCCACGCATCAGTCTCTGAACTCCCAGACTCTCCTTACCAGTCTCTTATCCCAATGCATCCTCATTGCCAGGTTCTTGTGGCCTGGTTTTGGCCTCTGTTGGAAACAGGATGCTGGGCTTGATGGACCCTTGGTCTGACCCAGTATGGCATGTTCTTATTAGTCTTTCTCTCCCCAGCTCCCACCCCACCAGTCTCTCTCTTTTTTCAGTTTCTCCCAACCAGACTCTCTCCCCCTCTTCACCAGTTACAAGTCCCTTCTCTTTAGTCTTTCTCCCTTCCAAATGCCAAGTCACTATCCTCACTCTCCCATCCAAGCCCTCTCCCCACTCTCTCATTCTTTTTCTCCCTCGGCACAGCTGCACCAGTGTCTCTCAACCCCTTTCTCTCTCCTCAGCTGCAAACCACCAATCTCTCTCTCCATCCTCTCCCCCTAATTCTCTCTCTAGCCTCCCCCACCATTCTCTCCTCCCCCAGCCTCCCTGCACGAACCATTCCTGAGTGCACTCCCTCTTCTCCCTCCTGCTCTCCTCTCATGGACACTTCCTGAGTACCTTCCTTCCTGCTCCCCCCCCCCCCCACACACACAATTGACCCCCTTCACAGGAACCTTCCCTGCTGCCCTTTCCCCTCATGGCTCATTCCTTAGGCCTCCCCCAATGACCACTTCCCAAGTGTCATCCCTGTTGCATTCTCTCTCGAGGCCCCTTCACAAGTGCTTTTTATCCTGTGCCCCTTCCTACACTTCCTTCCCTCCCCTACAACACCTTCCCTCCTGATCTCCCTCCTGATCTCTATCCCTGGTGGTCCCTTCTCCACCCCGTCGAGTGGTTTTTGTGCCCTAACCCCAGAGTGCTGGCCCCTAATGTGTCCTTCCCACCTCCATGGCTATACTACTCATGGCAGCTTTTCTCCCTCTCACTGGGAAAACAGCACAAGCAACAGAGCCCGGAAAGGCTCCTTGTGGCAGTGATTAGTCGCACTCTCCCCCCCTTCCACTCTGCATGAGTTTGAGCTTCCTCTCTCTCCTCCAGCGTGGGAGATGAGCTCCTCAGAGGTGAGGCCAGCGGCTGCACGTTGATTCCCATGCCTCTAGCAGACCCCAGCTTGGGAACCATTGGGAGAGACAGTTGCAGGAGAAAATAAAGGGGGTCTCATGCAATCTGGGGGGGGGGGGGGGAACCAGGGGAAATACCATGGCAGGGAGACATGTGAACACTCACAAACTTCCCTGGTAGATTTAATTACCTTGCTATTCATAAGATGAACTGGTAGAGTCTCTTTTGTAGCACGTACAATACAGTTTAAGTTTAATTGCCACCTGTTCTTCTACTTCTAAATCCCTCTAAGCATTAGTATCTAGTAACCATCTCCAAGAGACCTGAGGAAACAAGCCATATTGTAAAGTTTAAAATTGCGAAACCTCATCCCTTGTCTCTGACTTCTAACAGGCCGATTCAGTACAGGTCGCGGGAGAGCAAGCGAGCGCCCGCTCTCTTGTGCGCGCGATTCAGTATTTAAATGAGGGCCCGCGGTAAAAAGAGGCGCTAGGGACACTAGCGCATCCCTAGCGCCTCTTTTTTGACAGGAGCGGCGGCTGTCAGCGAGATTGGTTCGGAAACCGGACGCCAGCAAAATTGAGAGTCCGGTTTTCAACCTGCGAGTTGATTTAAATTTTTATTTATTTATTTATTTTTTCACTTTGGGACCTCTGACTTAATATCACCGTGATATTAAGTCAGAGGGTGTACAGAAAAGCAGTTTCTGTACACCCTCACACACAATCTCTCTCTCACCGGCATCCCCCCACCCCCCATACCTCCCATGCTCTCTCTCAGCCTCCCCTCCCCATCATCCCCCCACCCCCCATACACACTCTCTCACCAGCATCCCCCCACCCCCCTTACCTCCCATGCTCTCACCCTCCCCCACACATTCTCTCTCACCAGCATCCCCCCACCCCCCTTTACCTCCCATGCTCTCACCCTCCCCTCCCTCACACATTCTCTCTCACCAGCATCCCCCCACCCCCCTTTACCTCCCATGCTCTCACCCTCCCCTCCCTCACACATTCTCTCTCACCAGCATCCCCCCCCCCCCCCTTTACCTCCCATGCTCTCACCCTCCCCTCCCTCACACATTCTCTCTCACCAGCATCCCCCCACCCCCTTTACCTCCCATGCTCTCTCACCCTCCCCTCCCTCACACATTCTCTCTCACCAGCATCCCCCCACCCCCATTACCTCCCATGCTCTCACCCTCCCCTCCCTCACACATTCTCTCTCACCAGCATCCCCCCACCCCCCTTACCTCCCATGCTCTCACCCTCCCCTCCCTCACACATTCTCTCTCACCAGCATCCCCCCACCCCCCTTACCTCCCATGCTCTCACCCTCCCCTCCCTCACACATTCTCTCTCACCAGCATCCCCCCACCCCCCTTACCTCCCATGCTCTCACCCTCCCCTCCCTCACACATTCTCTCTCACCAGCATCCCCCCACCCCCCTTACCTCCCATGCTCTCACCCTCCCCTCCCTCACACATTCTCTCTCACCAGCATCCCCCCCACCCCCCTTACCTCCCATGCTCTCACCCTCCCCTCCCTCACACACTCTCACCAGCATCCCCCCCACCCCCTTACCTCCCATGCTCTCTCACCCTCCTCTTCCCTCTCTCTCACACAAACTCTCTCACCAGCATTCCCCCCACCCCCCTTGCTCTCTCACCCTCCTCTTCCCTCTCTCACACACATTCTCTCTCACCGGCATTCCCCCCACCCCCCTTACCTCCCATGCTCTCTCACCCTCCTCTTCCCTCTCTCACACGCACATTCTCTCTCACCGGCATCTCCCCACCCCCCTTACCTACCATGCTCTCTCACCCTCCTCTTCCCTCTCTCACACGCACATTCTCTCTCACCAGCATTCCCCCTTACCTCCCATGCTCTCTCTCACCCTCCCCTTCCCCCTCTCTCACACACACATTCTCTCTCACCAGAATGCTGTGATTGGAGCGCGTCCTGCATCGAAGAGGAAGCCCCGGCGCGCCGTTCGCGGGGAGAGGGAAGGCCCCCGTGTGCTTTTATTGCATCAGCTCCTCTGTGTCACTGGCCCAGGGCCACAAGCTGGCGTTAAACGTGGTCCTTCCCTCTACCATTGCCCGCTTTGGGCTGTTTGCTTCCCTACAGCAATGACCAGAGAAAGCAAGCAAACGCTGCATGTAATGGTCTCCTGCCAACCCCCGCCCCCGGCACAGGGAGATGGTGGCATCAGAGGGGTTTCCTGTGGGCACAGTGACGGGATGGCCGAAAAGTTTCCAAGAGTGGCCGAGCGCCCGTTTTCTGCGCGGCTTTCCTGTCTCGGCCTGAATGAGAGTGCGAGCCCCGGCGACGATGCCTGCACCGCACGGCCCCTTCTGACCCCGCGGAAGTCCGGGAGCACGTGCGGGCGGCCCAGCGTCCTGCGAGTGACCCCGCCCCGGTGCCCTGAAATAAAGCGCAGGAGCCCCACCCAGCTGCTGTATCCAGGCCCCACCCAGCCCGCGGTGCTCATCTGACTGCGGCTGCTCCTGCTGCCCGAGGTCCCGTGCTGACCTGCTCCGATCCCCGCTCCGGTCCCTGCCCGAGGTCCGGTGCTGACCTGCTCCGATCCCCGCTCCGGTCCCTGCCCGAGGTCCGGTGCTGACCTGCTCCGATCCCCGCTCCGATCCCTGCCCGAGGTCCGGTGCTGACCTGCTCCGATCCCCGCTCCGGTCCCTGCCCGAGGTCCGGTGCTGACCTGCTCCGATCCCCGCTCCGGTCCCTGCCCGAGGTCCGGTGCTGACCTGCTCCGATCCCTGCCCGAGGTCCCGTGCTGACCTGCTCCGATCCCTGCCCGAGGTCCCGTGCTGACCTGCTCCTGCTCCCCGCTCCGGTCCCTGCCCGAGGTCCGGTGCTGCCCGATCCGGTCCCTGCCCGAGGTCCCGTGCTGACCTGCTCCGATCCCCGCTCCGGTCCCTGCCCGAGGTCCCGTGCTGCCCGATCCGGTCCCTGCCCGAGGTCCGGTGCTGACCTGCTCTTGCTATCTGGTCCCTGCCCGAGGTCCCGTGCTGCCCGATCCGGTCCCTGCCCGAGGTCCCGTGCTGACCTGCTCCGATCCCCGCTCCGGTCCCTGCCCGAGGTCCCGTGCTGACCTGCTCCGATCCCCGCTCCGGTCCCTGCCCGAGGTCCCGTGCTGCCCGATCCGGTCCCTGCCCGAGGTCCCGTGCTGACCTGCTCCGATCCCCGCTCCGGTCCCTGCCCGAGGTCCCGTGCTGCCCGATCCGGTCCCTGCCCGAGGTCCGGTGCTGACCTGCTCCGATCCCCGCTCCGGTCCCTGCCCGAGGTCCCGTGCTGCCCGATCCGGTCCCTGCCCGAGGTCCCGTGCTGCCCGATCCGGTCCCTGCCCGAGGTCCGGTGCTGACCTGCTCTTGCTATCTGGTCCCTGCCCGAGGTCCCGTGCTGCCCGATCCGGTCCCTGCCCGAGGTCCCGTGCTGACCTGCTCCGATCCCCGCTCCGGTCCCTGCCCGAGGTCCCGTGCTGCCCGATCCGGTCCCTGCCCGAGGTCCCGTGCTGCCCGATCCGGTCCCTGCCCGAGGTCCGGTGCTGACCCGCTCTTGCTATCTGGTCCCTGCCCGAGGTCCCGTGCTGCCCGATCCGGTCCCTGCCCGAGGTCCCGTGCTGCCCGATCCGGTCCCTGCCCGAGGTCCGGTGCTGACCCGCTCTTGCTATCTGGTCCCTGCCCGAGGTCCCGTGCTGACCTGCTGGGGGCTCAGGTAGAGAGGACCCGTGCTAGCCCCCGAAGTTGCCCCCCCCCCCCCCCCCGCTCTTACTGCTTTCCCCGCCGTGTCCTTGCCCGGGCGAGCCAGCATGGCCGGGGTGGTGGTGAAAATGGCCAAGGACAGGGCGCTCGCCCAGGGCTTCGGCGCCAACGAGCAGGCGATCGCCTACCAGCAGCAGGACTACGAGGCGCTGCGGGGCGAGTGCCAGCGCTCCGGCAGCCTCTTCAAGGACCCCAGCTTCCCCGCCGTGCCCTCGGCGCTGGGCTTCAACGAGCTGGGCCCCAACTCCTGCAAAACGCAGGGCATCGTGTGGAAGAGACCCCCGGTAAGGCAGGGGAGGGGGCGATGGCTCGGAAAACTTGGCGGGGAAGCCCGGCTTCGCGCGCTCCGAGCCACCCGCGTTAGTCTCACTGCAAAGAGTTGTTTTCTTTTCATGGGAGGGGCGAGGGCTCCGGTTGCATTTGTTAGCAGAAAGTCACAGGGGCACCTGGAAATCAGAGCTCAGGGTAGGGTGCGGGGAAGGCTCCCCCCTCCCCCCCCCCCCCTCCACTGCATGCACGCAGTTAAGTCCAGGGGGGTTCCAGGGTTACATCTGCCCCGTGGGGCAGATGTAACCCTGGACCCCTCCCCCCCCCTCCACTGCATGCACGCAGTTAAGTCCAGGGGGGGGTCCAGGGTTACATCTGCCCCGTGGGGCAGATGTAACCCTGGACCCCTCCCCCCCCCCTCCACTGCATGCACGCAGTTAAGTCCAGGGGGGGGGAGGGGTCCAGGGTTACATCTGCCCCACGGGGCAGCCCGGGGGCCGAGGGACAGGGACTGCAGCCCGCACCTCCTCCTCCTCTCAGTCACAGCCATCATTGCTTTGGGGAAACTCTTCGGCACCCACCGCGCCCTGAGTCACCCCTGGGCAGGGGCTCTCCCAGCCATTGACTGCCGGAGGGATCTCGCCCGTCACCACACGAGCACTGGGTGTAGCTGGGGATGCGGCTGACGCGCATCATTTCCCAAGGCAAGAGAAGACTGTACAGTTCCCCGCAGTTTGGCAAATATTCTATTGCTAAAGAAACAGAGCCGCACCTCTCTGAAATGAGACCCAGATCTACAAAATATGATATAAATAGAAAAGTCTTCCAAAAACAATACGAATAATAACTAAATGAGGAGAGCGGTATCAGAAAAGCCGGTGTGATTTGGTTACATAATTTATTGCTTACAGGGAGGGTGGGTCTGCCGGGCTCCCTTCTGTCAGTCACCCTGGATGTACCACACACCCCCTTCCTTTCATCAGGGGATGTTTTTTTTCAACACCTTAACCCAGTAGTTTAAACATCCAGTAATCCGATGGGGGAGGGGCACGGGAGCCCAAACAAGCCATGTACTGAGCTGGAAATTGGAGTCTTACCTCGGGCTGCCATATCTGGCAGGTGGAGTGACCCAGTTCAGTGTTTTGGGGGCAGAAGTTCAGGGTGTCGGCTAACCAGCCTGAGAAGTGCAGACGTAAGAAGAAGAAACAAACCAGACCTCGCCCTGCTCACTTAAAACATCTGTAATTTTGTAAGCCTTTGCTTGCTTGCTTGTCTTTTTCTGTCAGCTCACTCTCTCTCTCTCTCTCTGCCAACTTCCATCGCTGCCTCCTCTCAGTAAACTCTCTCTCCCCATGGCCAGAGCCTGCACACTTGCCAGCCCAGAGCACGTGCCTGTGATGCCCCCCTCCCTACGCTTCCTGCGCTGGCAGCGCTTCCTGCGCTGACAGCACATGGGTCTGTGATAGCTCCGTGCCACAGAAACATAGAAATGACGGCAGCAAAGGACATCCATTCTGCCCAGCAAGCTTCTCAAGGTCGTAACTGCCGTTACCCCCATGTTCCTCTTAAGGGTGCGCCGTGCTGTTATCCCCAAGCCTTATAACCCATAAAAACTGCAGCTAGCAACATTTTCACTGGGTGATGAGCTTTCTTGAAAACTGAGACAGTGCTGCTTGACGTGCTTTGCTTATGGCACAGCCAGGGCTGTTTGTTTGGCAGGGCAATCCATACCATCCCCATCCCCACCCCCCCCCCCACCCCCTCCCCACCACAACATGTGCTTGTGACCTCTGATCCTCCCTGCCTGCGACAGCTCCGCAGTTCTCAGTACCACAGGCTGGTCCCTGGTAAGGCATTTCTGGATCTGAACCTTCATTCCTCAGGCTTTTTACCCCAGCGACTCTACCAGTGAGCCGATCCGCCCGCTGACCTGGGAGGTTCGCCTGCTTAATGTTTCCTCCTGCCGCAGTGGCCCTCCACGAGTGCAGATGATGTGCATGACCTCCAAGCTCTGGGATGGTTAGAGAAATGTGCCCCCCCTCCCCCCCCCACACACACACACCAAGGACAGTGTGGGGCAGAGAAAGGAAGAATTTTAGTTTGATTTTTCAAGCCCTGATCTGATATTGGCTACAAGCCCAGAAGCACTGGAGGTCTTCACTCCGCTCCCCTTTCCTCTTCCCTGGTGGTGGCTGCAGGTGAATTTTGTTTTTCATTTTGTTTTTATATTTTGTGTTGTGTGATTTGTTTAAAAGCAATGAAAAATAAACAAATTTGAAAAAAAGCAGGAAAAAAACAAAAACCTAAGCCATCTGATCCTCTTTCCTTACTGAAGATTCTTTGTGTGAGACAGGAGCTCGCCCCAGTTGTTCCTGCCCTGCCTGTCCTGAGATTGCGGAGTGCGCTGGGAGACCAGGACCGGCACTGTTCATTGTTTTCCATGCAAAATGGCACCAGCCGAGTCCAGACCAGGTGCAGCCGCCCCACCAAGATTCTTTCGTAGGATAAGAGGACGAGGGGAGCTGGGGGAGGGAACAGAAGTGTTTTTATTTTCTCTGATGGGGCCTACATTTTTTAAATGTGAAACAGAAAACAAACAAAATTCGTTTTTTTTTTTTTTTTTAATTTGTTCCTAAAAACAAATTGAAACAAACCAGGACATTTTGTTAACACGAGTGCACATCTCTGCTGCCCGTCCAGGGAGAGAGAGAGTGACTGCAAAACCCATTCAGTCTGCTCGTTTTCTCCCGCTGCAGTGGCAACGAGACCCTTCCCGATCTCTGGCTTTACCCCCGGGCCCTCACAGATCCTCTGCGCTTATCCCAGGCTTTCTTTAATCCAGACACTGACCTCGTCTCCACCACCGCCACTGGGAAGGCCGTTCCATGCATGCACCACCCTAGCTGCAAAGAAACATTTATCTGATGCTGCTCCTGAGCTTCTCAAGCTCACCCTATAACACCTTGCAGGAGAGTACTTTGAGCAGTTTAAATATTGGCAATAAACCTTGTTTTGCTTCTGCATCTTCGTGCCTTATGATTAGTGGGTATCTCAGGAGGCATTTTCTGGCTCTTTGCAAAGGTGTTGTCATTTCCTGCAGTCTGTTCTTAAATACAGAGCAGAGGTCTCAGCCTTTTGGAGAGCACGGAGCCCTTTTCAGCCTCAAAAAGTTTCACATCCTTTCATTTTTCCATGCAGT
This sequence comes from Rhinatrema bivittatum, assembly GCF_901001135.1. Classification (NCBI taxonomy): domain Eukaryota; kingdom Metazoa; phylum Chordata; class Amphibia; order Gymnophiona; family Rhinatrematidae; genus Rhinatrema; species Rhinatrema bivittatum. Next base: position 35,720,521 of record NC_042617.1, on the reverse strand, counting down.
TAAATGATCCAGAAAAGTGATTCATGTAATAACAAATATGCACTCAGAATCACTTGTAATGTATAAACTAAATATTAATTAAACAATTCCTCCCCTCCCCTTACGCTCCTCACCGTCCCCCTGCCCCGCTTCCCTCCATTCATGGCTGCTCTCCCTTCTCTTCTTTCCCCCCTGCAGCTCTTCCTCTGGTTCTGGTCCTGCTTGTTTCCTCCTGTGGCCCCTTCCCTAACGACTCTCCCTCCTGCGGTCCCTGCCCTGATCTTCTTCCTCAAGGCCCATTCTTTCCATCCTGTGTTTCCTCCATGGCCCCTTCCCGATTGCCTGACCTCATTCTTCCCTCCACCCTGTGGCCCCTTCCCGAGTGCCTGACCTCATTTTCCCCCCCCGTGGCCCCTTCCCGAGTGCCTGCCCTCATTTTCCCCCCCGTGGCCCCTTCCCGAGTGCCTGACCTCATTTTCCCCCCCGTGGCCCCTTCCCGAGTGCCTGCCCTCATTCTTCCCTCCACCCTGTGGCCCCTTCCCGAGTGCCTGACCTCATTTTCCCCCCGTGGCCCCTTCCCGAGTGCCTGCCCTCATTCTCCCCTTCTCCTTCCCGAGTGCCTGTCCTCATTTTTCCCTCCACCCTGTGGCCCCTTCCCGAGTGCCTGACCTCCTGTCCTCTTCCCCTTCCTTGGTCCTCACCCTCCTTTCCTCTCCTCACCGTCCCATCCTATAGGTTCTTTTTTTTATATATTTATTTGGATTTATTACTCACCTTTTTGGATAAGGAACTCACCCATACAACGTATGAGAAAGGTAACAGGCAGTCAGAGACCTGTGGGTGTAGCAGCTTAACAATTCTAGCCTGAAGGAGCCCTCCCTATCCATCAGGGACAGGACCAAACTAGGTAAAATGAAGAACAGGACACTAACACAGCACACCTCAGTAAAATCAACATAGGACTATTTAGATAAGAATACAGACACCTCTGCACACAATAGGTTGAAGCAGCATTTTAAAGGCTGTGGTATAAATACAAACCTTGGGGAAAACAATAGGTTGCAGCAGCAGCAGCTTAACTCACTCCTTCCTCTTAAGGCCCTTTCCAAGTGCTTTCACTCCTATGCTCCCCTCTTGCCCCCTTCTCCCATCTCTGCCCCCTTCCTACCTGCTGATCCCACTGTTGGCTCTGCCTTTCTTCCCTCCCTGTCCGGCCAGATGTGCTCCGCAGAGTCCTCGCCCTGCTTACGACCGCCTCTGATCATGTGGAGCAGCCTCTGTTTGAGATGCTGGCGGCAGCGCCCTGTCCCCTCCCCTCCTCTCGGCGCAGTTTCAGGCTCCGCCTGGTGGCGGTCGGCTGCGGCCTTCCCCGCCTTCTCTGTCCAGGCCAGTTTGGGCTTCTCAAGGCTGCAGTCTCTCTCTCTCTCTCTCCTTGGTACGGGATCGGGTAATGGGATTACGCAGCAGCAGCAGCCTTAGAGCAGAGCTCCTCGGCGGTGAGGTCGGCCTGCTCTCGTTCCTCAGCAGCTGCCGTTTGGTTGCCTCCTTTCTGGTGGACTCCCGTGTGGATGGTTTCGTGGACCCTCCACCGCTGCCCCAGAGAATGGTGGCAGTAGCCAGGGTTCGCCCTGTTGCCCTGTGCCTGGCCAGAGAGTAAAACCACATCCTGCTGCAGCTTCAGAGGCACCTGGTTGACACTTTTGACGATAAGCCCCCAGGACAGGCTGATGCAGTAACCTGTGCATTGAGAAACCGTGCGCTGGTTTCCAGCATATAGTCGTAACACACAGATTACAATTTTGTTATAACTCCCGATGTGGCAAATTAATGAAGTGCTGATACATCGGGAGTTAAAAAAAAAAGTGCATAGACTGAGTTAATGTGCGCATGGAACAGGCCGAACGCACATTTTAACTCTGGGTTGGGAGGGTGGAGGAGGAGGAACTGGGGAAGAAAGACACTGTGCAGAGAATTTAGAAAAAGATACCTGGATAAGTCGTATTTATCTGGCTGCGGCTATCTGCTACCACTTAGCCGGATAAGTATGGACTTAACTTTCCAGTGCTGCTTAGCCAGATAACTCCATCACCGAGCACTAAGAGAACTCAGGTTAGGCCACTGCTCCTCTCTGCATCGGGGGCACTGCTTAATGCCCTCATTTGCAGGGGATTTACATGCGAGGGCGCTAAGCCGAGCGCACGTCTTTTTCAATGCCCGTTTTCTGGGGGATGACGCAGTAAAGTGCGCCAGCCTAGGTCGCGGGTTTACGCACGTTTTGGACGCGCTGGAACTAGCACCTGACGCAGTAAGGGGATTAGCGCGTCCAAAACGCGAACCCGAGAGCGCACATCACGTGTAAATTCCATATAGATGGGTCTATCGGCTATTACCCCCTCTCCCCCCGATGCAGAAAACCCCCGTGCGCCCATCGCGCACTTTTTTAACACGGCAAATTTAACTCCGGCCCTGGAGCTGGCGTTAAGTCAGTCCGCGAGTCAAGGCCTCATAAGAAATTAAACATTACAGTCCTCTGTGGTTCCTCCTACTTAAGTATCATTGCGATGCTTAAATCTACTGCTTGGGGTTTAAAAATAAAGGTATAATGTAATGGCTTAATGTAAAAAAAAAAAAAATTCTGGTCGCAAGCGGTGAAATCGTGATGAAACTGACTCGCGCCCGATGCATTTGAGCGCTGGGGACGCACAAGTTTCTCCCCTAGCGCGCCCTTTTTAATGCAGCCTCCTATTAAAATATTGCATCCATTTTAATATTGCATCGGGCGCCCGGGGGAGGTGGACGTGCCCGCGCCGGGGGAAAACGGGCGCTCAAATACGAGCGCCCGTTTTTAATGCGCGTCTGATTGCGTAAAACCCCCCGCTGCGTCGGCAGTAGGATTTACGCTCACAAAACGAATGTGCGTTCAAGTGGGGGTTGAACTGTGCGCTCGGCTGAACGCACCTTTCGGGGTGGGCCTGTGAAAGAGGAAGGGGGAGGGGTCACCAAAGCATTCAGGGCCGGAGAGGTTTGTCCCGCCGTTAATAGGAGGCCGCTCCTTCAACCCGGGCAGGAATAACTGTGTCTAGAGCCCGGCCTGGGTGCTGGTGCCCCTGCCTTACTGGGCTCGCTCTTCACAGACAGGGAGAGAGCGAGAGCTGTGAGAGACATAGATGGGGGAGAGAGTAAGAGGAGGGAGAGAATGAGGGGGGGTGGACGGGGGGTCATTGCTGCGACACCACCTAAAGAGCCTATTGGTTATGGAACGGGCGCCCATGGATTGCAGAAAGGTAGACACTGAAGTCGTTAAAGACCAGCAGGTCCCTGCCCACTTCCATTCCCCGAGACCCTGCTTTCTTTGTGTTATGTCCATGAATTTTTATTGCCCCTCACAAGAATGCTTTACAACCCTTTGCATTTAGTGACCCCAAGATTAACTCGTCTGGGAAGGGTATCGCTGTCATACCGTGCAATGCGATTTATCTAACGAGACAAGAGAGATTCCAGCCCCGGGGGTAGAGAATGATCTATAGGTGGAACCCCGAAGTCAATTTAGGGGATGCCAGCACCAAACCCGGTGCCACGTGACATCCGGTTTTACCCTCCCTTTCCTGCCAGCAAGGATCCCCCGTGCCACCATTTTACTCCGTGAACCCCCAGCAGTGACCCAGCAGAAGCCCGGGCTCGCTCAGAGCCGTGAGTAGGGGCCGCTGGAAAACATCACGGTTTTCTCGTTTTGCAAACAGTTACTTTTAAACAATAATATTAAGTCAAAAGGAATGCAGGTAAGGAGATGGTTTGAGATGTTCCCTTCAGAAGAAGGATGGATGAGGATGCAGGCCCAGGCTCCAGCTGTCGAGTCTTCAAGAGCTAAAGGGACAGATTTCCACCATCAGCTGTGAGCAGGCAGGAGAGGGGAAGTCTGGGTATCAGCGAGAAGGAGGGGAAAGGAGATACGTAATCGTTTTGGGGATGTAAAAAAAAAAAAAAAGTCTGCAAAAATTAATCCTCTCTCACAAGTCCTTATACAGCAGAGTAACGCTAGTGCTGGTTACCGCTGCCTGTATGTAGCCTCCGTGACTCCCTGCGGGTGTTACCGCACCGCCTTCACGCAGGCTGCAGAAACATCCCTGACGTTGCTACTAACTCAGCCTCCCCTGGCACCACTTCCTGTCGTGTGCTCAGGGGGCTGCTTGCATGCCTCTCCCAGGTCCATGGCTTACCTTCCGGCTTTCTGCGGGACGCCTCACTAAACCAGGGCTTCGCATACTTGCAGTGACGGATTTAGGGTTTTGGCGTCCCCTGTCATTTATTTATTTATTTATTTATTTAAAGTATTTATATACCGGGGTTCCTGTATAGTATACATATCACCCCGGTTTACAAGGAACCATAACTATCGCTAAAGAACCGTAACTATCGCTTCATTTAGCGGTTTACATTGAACATAATTAATTTGAAAAAACAGAAAAAGTATATAATATGGTTAAACAGTTAATAACTAAAATGCAGGTTAATAAGTAAATAAGTAAGTAAATAACATTGAACTTGATAGAATCTGGTAACAGGATAAGATTTATATTAAGAACATAAGAAATTGCCATGCTGGGTCAGACCAAGGGTCCAATCAAGCCCAGCATCCTGTTTCCAACAATGGCCAAAACCAGGCCATAAGAACCTGGCAAGTACCCAAAAACTAAGTCTATTTCATGTTACTGTTGCTAGTAATAGCAGTGGCTATTTTCTACATCAACTTGATTAATAGCAGGTAATGGACTTCTCCTCCAAACCTTTTTTAAACCCAGCTACACTAACTGCACTAACCATATCCTCTGGCAACCAATTCCAGAATTTCAATTGTGCGCTGAGTGAAAAAGAACTTTCTCCACTTAGTTTTAAATGTGCTACATGCTAACTTCATGGAGTGCCCCTGCCAACACTGTATTTATTAATATAAATTATATTATTTCTATTTGAAGGCAGCAAATCTTCAGCTAGCCTGCTGCCCTCTCCACACCCCCCCCCCCCCCCCACCTCCCCAGATTTCTGCTGCCATAGGCCCAGGCCTGGTGTGCCTGTTGACAAATCCAGGCCTGCATATGTAAGCAAGTTTAGGGGTGCAGGGACCTGTCAGCTAAAGGATACTCCCAGTTCACCTTCCACTTCACGTCACGATCCTGAGCTCAGGAAAAACACAACGTGTCCTCCTCAGAAATAGACTTTTTTATTTATCAGATTTGGAAGGATATAGCATTTAGAAAATAACAGTTCCTGTCTAACATCCTGGCCACTAAGCACCAGTTTTCCCTAGAGATAGTTCTGTACCATGGGTGGTTACCAACATGCCATAAACCTTAGCCTGCTTAATATATTAATACTTATGGCCAACTTACCCAACCTCAGGCAATATCCCTCTGTTCACCTCTGAAGCAGACTCGAGCTGGAGAATGTGTGCATGGAATAAGACTTGCTTCCTGGGCTTGGTAGTGGCAGAGCTGGTGGCGGTCCGGGTAGTGGACTTGCTTCTGGCTCTAGTACTTGCCGGGCTGTCTGAGGCTTACTCTCTCTTCTCACTGTCTCAGACTTCGTGTCACTCTCCGAACCAGAGCAGGGCATCTCTGGTCTCCTCTTCCCGGTCTCCTGGCTGCACCTAGTCTTCTCCCTCCTCGATAGCAGGGGGTGCTGGTCTGCTTAGGGCTTCTCTTTCCCTCTTCTGGTTTCTTTTCTTTCGGGGGTCCCTTCTCTGGTCTCAGGGTTCACCTTTTTAGGGTCTCGCTCCCAGGGTTGCTTCCTCCTCATTTGCCTCCCTGTTATACTTTCCAGCTGATAAATATGCATAAGCTCATGCATAATCACGTGGTGGGTGGTAGGTCTTTTCCGTATTGCAGCTCTTTCCCCCACTCCCCATTACTTCGGGGGGCGGGGGGGGGGGGGGTTCCTGCTGTGTTGTAGGTCTGTATGCCAAGCAGTTGTGCCAGAGTCAGTGTTGTCCTGTCTCAGACTGCCTCCCCTTCTTCCAAGGGTGGGATTCTTTCTGACTTCTGGACTCTGCCAATCCATGACTCCTGCTTAGGGGCTTAGCTGCTGTATTGTCCTTCTGCCTTGGTCCTATTTACAAAGGCATTTACAAACAGGCAGATCTAGACAAACTATCCTTCTGTGTAAGGTTCATCTGGCCAAAGCTTCTTCTTTTTCCACTGAGACAGTCTTGGCCTGTCAGTAGCCTGGTCTGCATACTTTTTTTAACTTATGAATCATGTTTGGTGCTTGCAGTGGTAAAACATGGGATATCTCCTTACACATACTTGTCCTGGAAACCTCACAGCCAATCTGGTTTTCGGCATATCCAGGAAATAAATGTCCTTACAGTGGAGACTCAGTACGGCATATGCTAATTATCTTTCACATATCCTTTGAATGTCATTTCTGAGTTGTATTTCACCTTTTATGACTAATCAGCCATTTCAAAGCAGATTACATGCAGGTACGGTAGGTATTTCCCTGTCTCCAGAGGACTTGGCGATCTTTTGTGGATCTCCAGCAAATCTGACTGCCCCCAGACTAAACTCTCTGTCCTTGTTTTCCAGGATCTGTGTTCCAACCCCCAGTTTATCCAGGGAGGAGCGACTCGCACGGATATCCGCCAAGGAGCCCTGGGTAAGCAGAACTCTGCCGTGGAGGGGGGAGGGAATGGGCCGAGGCTCACCTTGTCCCTGACTGCCATTAATAGTTCTGGGTCTTACTGATCTGGGACGTCTGCCAGAAAGCAGAATGTGAGGGGGGGGAAGGGAGGGGGCGAGGAGTTCCTCGGAAGAATCATGCTCTGTCTGCCAGTCAGCAGCATTCCCCGTGCTCCTGGTAGGAGAGCACACCATGTTACAATTCATGCTCTCTTCCGATCAGCAGACCTCTTTCATTCCTAAGAGGTGCTTGGCTGCCACTCTGCGGTGGCTTGTTTGAGTGGACAACGGCAACTGAAGTGTCCGCAGAGCAGGAAGAGGATTTAGACTTCAGTCTTACCTTCCTTTAAAAAGTGAACATTGTTGGAACCAAGGTGTTTATTCCTTGCTTTCCAACGCTGAGCAGAATGTGACCTTCAGAGGGTCACGGGTGCGGGGCAGGAACACACATTGGGCATTGTCTGAGATCACATCGGTCATGCACAAAGCAACAGGTTTCAGACTTCTCTTGCGCCACAAACACGTCGCTGGGCTTTTCTGTATAAATACATTCGGCATCTTGTGCTCATCCGCTGTGCTCATTTCTATGCTCCCTACCTTATAGAGTGTTGAAAATAATTATATAAAAGGGATCACTTCATTCATCTGTCTGTAGGCACAGTAACTCCAAAAAAGGAAGAGAAATTCATCAAATTTGGCATGCAGGAAGAAAATGTGACTGTCTCGGGCGAGTTTGAAAACCAGAAACACTGGATCAGTACTTTCAAAGAACCACGCTTCCAAAAAAAAAAAAATCCCCGTTGCTTTCAATGGGAAACTATCAGAAGCAATTAGAGACTGCAGGATGCTGGCCAGTGCTCAAGGCCGGTGCAACCCTAGGCAGACTTAGCAGCGCTGTGGTTCAGGGGACAGTGGCGGTGACGGCAGCGCTGTGGTTCAGGGGACAATGACGGAATTTCCTTCTTTCTGCCTGCACGGGCCTACACGACACCACTTCCTCTCCCAGCCTGCGAGGGGCGGGAAGAAGGACACACCATCCCCTAAAGGAGCAGGCTGCAGCATGGGTCCATGCGGCTGAAAGGAGGAAGCAGCAGCAGCAGCAGTGTTGGCTGCGTGGGCTAAAAGGAACAGCAGGCCAAGGCCAGTGCAGTGACATTAGGCGCCCTACGCAAACCCTTGGTCTTACACAACCCCTTTCACCGCCCCCACCCCTCCTACCTATTGGCGGCAGTTCTAGCACGGTGCTCCCTTCTTTCATGGCTCTGGCACAGCGTTCCTCTCCATCTCTTCCTTCACCCTCTGCCCAGCATCTCTCCTCTGTCCCCTCCATGCCTGGCATTCCCGCATCACACCAATCGTTTTGCCCTCACCTTCATATCTCTCTCGCTCTCTCTCGCAGTATCCCCCCCTTCCGTTCCTCTTCAACATTCATGTCTCGCCGCCTCCTGCTTGTACCCCGGGCCTCTCCTAATTCTTCAATGCCAGCAGTATGGGCTCCACTGGTGGCCCTGGGCCTCTCTTTTTCTGCCACTTAGCAGGATGGATTCTGCCAGTGGCTGGGATTCTGCCACCCCTCTCGCCCCCCCTCCCCCAAAGTTTTGTGCTGTAGGCGACTTCCTAGTTTGCCTAGTGGGAGCGCTGACCTCCGTGTGGGCCGAAAAGAGGAGGAACCTAGGAAAAGCAATGTACAGCACAGGAAAAAGAGTAGGAGCCGAAAGCAGAGCAAAGTTGGTCCCTGCGGCCTGAAGATGAAGTTGTCCTGAAGGAGGAGGCTGCTGCCGCTGCTTATGCTTCCAGAGGGGAGTAAGTGAAAGAGAGGGAGCATTTGTGTGTGATTTGAGCATGTGTGAGAGAGAGAGTGTATGAATATGAGTGAGAATTTGTGTGTGTGAGAGAGGGAAATGTTTGTGTGCTACAACCTCTTGCTAATCGACGACAGTTTGAGGGCGCCTGAAAATCAAAAGTTCCAGGTATGGAGAGTGGGGGATTTTATGTATCCTTATTAGCTTAAATTATTAGGTGTAATTTGATGTGTGTGCTGTTTGAAATAATTTATTGGTGTTTTTGAAATTTAAAAAAATGTGTTTACAAGTTTTTAATTATTAGATGATATTCTGTCAGCTTTTTTCAAATTTGTATTCTTTTTATTAGTATGTTTGTGTTATTAGGATCGATGTTTTTATATTTCTTGATTTTATTGTTGAATGATGATGATTCTGTTTTTCCGTTGTTGCACTTTATACAGAGTCAGACTTGTTGCGTTTTCCAGTTAAGTTTTTGTCTGCATGTTTCTGTTTGTACTTTATGGGCTCTTTATTCTGTATTTAGTGAGGGTCTGTCTGTGTTCTGACATGTGATCTAAGTGAGGTAGTTTGCTAATGTGTAACTTCTGTGTTGGGATCTATAGCAGCTTGGTTTGTTCTGTTTTTCTAGTAGGAGATGTATTAGTGTTTTAGGGTGTGATGTAATATTTGCAGTGTTGCCTTTTCATGGGTAGGTTGGTTTTGAGTGTTTTGGCATTGGAGCTGTACTATACTGTAATTGTAATTCAGTTTACTCATGGCTTTCTGAGAGCCAAGTCTACTCCCAGCACATATTACAATAGGCCTAATACCACTTGAGTTCCAAGTGTCTTTTTTGTGACTTGGCCACTATTGGAGATAGGATACTGGGCTTGATGGACTCTTGGTCTGACCCAGTATGGCATGTTCTTATGTTCTGGTGGGCACTACAGCAATGCATATAAATACAGTATAATATATATGTTTTTGTGATATTTTTACCTCAGACTGTATGTTGAATGTCTTTTTTTCATGTAAAATATGTTATTATAAATGCATAATTTTTCATTGTGTGGGGAGGGGCAGGGGGAAGAGGGCTCAAGGCTGTAAGGTTTGCCGAGCGCACCTAATACCCTTGCATCAGCCTTGCTAGTGCTCCATTCCAAAAGCCACCCTCTCCCCAATGCTTCCAGCACTGACTCAGAGCAACGCTGGCAGAGAGAGAGCGGGAAAAAGTAGCTGGCGGCTGGTTCAAAAGACATTTTTCAAAGCTACCTCCTCCACACTTCCAAAGTCTTTCTCTCACAGACACACACACACACACAGCCATACCTCCCCCCACAGACACAGTGCGATACCCACACCGTCCCCCACAACCTGCACATTCCCACCCACACATACCATATATACTTACCTTACCCCCATGTCCACACAACCAGCCACACCCGCTATCAACCCCAGCTTCCCATACACTCCCACTCACCTGCTACTCAGACATATATCCACATCCCCAACAGACACCACATACACCCCTTACCTCTACACATCACACAAAGCCATGTATTCCTATACTGCACACCCACCACACACACATTCACACCCTCAGGCAGACCCACAGCTCACACACTCCTATTCCCACACAATAGACTTCTAGACTCCCACCCATGCTCCTCCCAAGATACAATCACACACACATGAACATATACACCAACACAGTACTCACGATATCGTCACACCTTGTAGCTATATGTATGTTTTTACTGTTCACCGCCTTGGGCCTTGATATTGGCAGTCAAATACCAAATAAATAAATATTCGTAGGAATTATGACATTCACAGCTTTATTCTCCATTCCTTTCTGAATGATTCCTAACGTTGTATTTGCTTTTTTTGACTGCCGTCCGCACACTGAGCTGAGGATTTCAACGTATTATCCTCAAGGACTCCGTGGTCCTTTCCTGGGCAGTGTCTCACCCTGTACCTGTAGTTGGTGGTGTTTTTCCTATATGTATCACTTTGCACTTTTCCACATTAAATATCAACTGCCAGTCAGTTGCTCAGTGTCCTAGAAGTCAATATTCAAAAGTAATTTAGATGGATAACTCACAAATTCTGTCTTTAAATGGCAAATATGGCATATTCAGCCACTTATCCATCTAAATTATAGCTGGACTAGCCGTTAAGCCCGTAACAACGGGCTCGGTCCGTTTCCTTCCCCTCCTCTCCCCTCATTCCTCCCCTCCCTCTCTCTCACCTCCCCTCCCTCTCACCTCCCTCCCCCTCTCTCTCACACCTCCCTCTCTCTCTCTCTCAACTTCCCTCCCTCTCTCTCTCACCCCCTCCCCCCTCCCTCTCTCTCTCACCCCCTCCCCCCTCTCTCTCTCTCTCCTCACCTCCCTCCCCCTCTCTCACCTCCCTCTCTCTCTCTCTCACCTTCCCTCTCTCTCTCTCACCTTCCCCTCCCTCTCCTCAGTCACTCCCCCTCTCTCAATCCCCTCCCCTCTCTGATCATCCACAACCGGCAGATCTCGGGGGGGGGGTGTGTCCCTCCCGCGCGCGCGGCGCCGCTACTTCTCCTCCCGCTCCTGCCGGCAGATATCGGGGGGGGGGAACTGTCACTCCCGCGCGCGTGGCGCCGCTGCTTCTCCTCCCGCTCCTGCTCGTCTTCGCTACTGCTCTTCCTGCTTTGCGGCCGCCGCCGCTCCAGCTTTTCACCTTCGCCGCCGCTCCTGCGGCCCCACCGCCATTTTTTTTTTTTCGGGCACGCACGGCTCTGACCGACGTGCTCGCCCGCACATGTGCAGTAGAGCTGCTCTCTACTGCGCATTTGCGGGCCGTCGGTCAGAGCCCATTTATAAGGTAGATAAGTAATTATCCGGTTGTGGTTTAGCCGGATAAAAAAAGGGGAGTTTTGGGTGTGTTCTGAGGCATGACAAAGTAATCCGGCTAACTCAGCTGATTTTTCAACTAAAACCGGCTAAGTTAGCCTCGTGTGTCCGGATAACTTTACACTATTGAAAAGAAGATGGCTAACTAGCAGTTCAGTGGAGGAAAGAACCCCTACAAACCATAGGCCTGCAGGCCCAAACCTTTCCCTGCCGCCCTGCAGAGCCGAACTAGCCACCCCCTGGTCAAAGTGCTCCAGGGTTGTGAGTTCTTGCAATTTATTGCTCCCACTTCCCGTTTTTTAAATACTAAGCATCTGGTGTCCAGGCCCCCCCACCCTCCCCGCCATACCTTAAATTTTGGCGTTTCTTCACCACGATCCGGGCCCGGCGCATCTGCCATTGCTAGGCTACTACTTTGGAAACGCGGTGCTCTACTAACGATCTTTTTCCACATGGAAAACTGACCGTTCAGTCCTTACTCTCTGTTTCCGGCCTTGTAACCAGTTACCAGTCTGCCTCCTACCCGGGCTCTTTCCCAGGCTGAAGAGCCCTAACCCGTGTAGCCTCTCCTTGCATGAGGGCCGCTCCATCCCCGTTATCGTTTCTGACTCCCTTCTCTACACCTTTTCTTTGCTTATGTATTTTTTTGAGATGAGGGCGACCAGAACTGCACACCGTACTCCAGGCGCGGTCGCACTGTGGCTCGATACAGAGGCAATAAGATATTTTCCATTTTATTCTCAGCGCCTTTTCGGATCATCCCTAACATTCTACTTGTTTGACCACCGCCGCACACTGAGCCGAGGACTTCAATGTGTTGACCACAGGGACTCCAAGACCCTTTTCCTGGGTGGTTATTCCTGATTTGGAACCAATCATGGTGTAATTATTTTTAGACGTATTTTTCGCTGGGTTCATCACTTTGCACTTGTCCACATTAAATTTCACCTGCCATTTGGATGCCCAGTTCCTCAGTCTTGCGATGTCCTCCTGCAGTTTCTCACAGTCTGATGATGTTTTGACTTCTTTGAATATTTTAGTGTCCTCTTCACTTGTAGCTCCCTTTTCCACATTTTTAATGAATAAGTTCACCACCGGTCCCAGTGCAGTTTTCCTGGGCAATCCACTGTTTGCTTTCCTCTGAGAAAACTGACTGTTTAGTCCTACTCTTGTTTCCTACTTTTTAACCAGTTACCAATCCACAGTAAGATATCCCCTGCAATCCCATGACATTTTAGGTTTCTTTTTTTTTTTTTTTGTAAATTATGATTTTATTAGTCTTATATCAAGCAAAACATTACAGAACCACAACACAACACCATAACAGATACAGGCAATAAACAGCAGTCAAAGCCCTAAAAGCATGGTACCAAATCTTACAAAGCATGACATTATGAGGATATACAAACATACAGTATCCGTATAGTAATGCAAACAAGATGTAAGCATAAAAATGTGATTGAGCCTATTATAGTGCTGGTACTGCTTATTAAACATATCGTAAACAAGCCGACGGCTGAGTAGGTACCAGCAATGAATCCAGTGATTCTACATATCAGAACCGTCCCGATCTTCCCTTCCCCCCCGAAACCCCCCCCCCCTCCCTAGTCTCTCAGCTTCTAGCAAATAATCATCTCCTCCCTCTGCTCCTATGAGAGCAGGACCAACGCAACTCAAGAGCAGTAACACAAAATATAAAAGAGCAATAGTAGTGTAGGATTGCAACAGGTGAAGCAATTAATCAACCAGTGTGGGAGTGTCAGTGATGTACCTCATAGATTTGAAGCAGTGAGGGCTACTTCTTGTGTACCCAATGAAATGCAATATCCTCCCGCCATAGAGAGCTCACACAGAAGCTCCAGCGTTATCCGCAATACTACTCCCCCCAGATTGTGGTGCCGTGTGCCTCCCTGAAAGGTATGGTTCCCATATTCTTTGGAATTTGGGCAATTGGTCATTGCGAATAGCTGTGAGGTGGTTCAGATGATATACTTTATCTAGCCTGGTTAGTACATCACTCAGGGTCGGCATCTCAGCTTTCTTCCACCAGAAGGCTATCTCGCACCTGGTGGCTAAGATCACCTGAGCAACTAACAGTCTTTGACAAAGCGTGCCCCCAGCCAAGACATCCTGCAACAGACAGGTGCGGGACGTTAAGACCACTGATATCTTTAAAGTATGCTGAATGTAGTTCTGAACCCCCTGCCATGTATGTTTCGCTGCAGGGCAATCCCACCACATGTGCAGGTAGGTACCAACCATACCACATTGTCGCCAACACTTGTCATCTGATCGAATGGACATCTGATACAACCTATCAGGGGTGAGATACCAGCGATATAATACCTTATAACCATTTTCTTTTAGTGATGCCGAGACGGAGCTACGGCCTATACTGAGGTGGCATTTCTCCCAGACTGGGGCCGGTAAAGGGACACCAATATCTCGTTCCCATTTCACCTGATATACTGGTTTTACTCCTGGTTGTCCATTTAGAAGTGCATAGATATTGGAAATGGGTTTCCCAAAGTGATCAGCATTATCACAAAACCTAACAAACGGGGTTTTCTCCTGGCCCAGCACTGTACCTAAGCGATATGTGGAAAAGAAATGCGCGAGTTGCACATATGCATAGTGGTCTGGCGCTGCAAGAGAGTATCTAGCCTGCAGGTCGCTAAAAGGTACAAATTTATTGTCTTTCCACAATTGACCAAGTGTGGTGATTCCTTTGCTCTGCCATCTCTTAATAAAGGGCCCTTCCATCCCTGGGGGAAATAGAGGGTTGTACAGAAATGAAGTATTATGGTGGAAAACATTGTCCCCAATAAGTTTCTTCCTCCATTTCTCCCATGCTTGAAGCACCACCTCTGTAAAAGAGGTAAGGGTCGTCCCTCGTAGTTTTTGGGGTGACCAAATTCTAGAGGTTAAGGGAGGGTCCCCCACCAGGGTCCGCTCTATCGATATCCACGGTTTAGGGGAACTTCTACCATGCCAACTAACCACCACTGCCAAAAGGCTAGCATAATAGTACCAAGATAGGTTAGGAACGTTCAGGCCTCCACGCGACTTGTCCCTGTACAAGACAGAGCGAGCCACCCGTGGAGGTTTTCGTTTCCATATAAAGGAGAACAGCTTTCTCTGCCACACTTTCAAGGCTTTATCTGGGACCCTAACAGGGAGCGTCTGAAACAGGTAGCAGTATTTGGGTAGAACGGACATCTTTACAGCAGCTATGCGCCCCAGCCAGGATAAATTCAATCTATCCCATCTGCCTAGATCCTGTTGAATAGATTTGTTTAGTGAGTCAAAGTTTAAAGCGTACAGCTGTGTGATATTAGAGCATAATTTAACCCCAAGGTATTTAACCCACGATTTAGCCCTTTTAAAGGGAAGGTGGCCCGCTAGCTCCTCATATTGGACCGAATCCATGGAAATGTTCAACAGTTCAGATTTGTCCTCATTCATTTTGAATCCGGACACTTTTCCAAAAGTCCTAATTTCCTGGGTCAATTCAGGCAAGGACATCTCAGGTGCAGTGATGGTGAACAGCAGGTCATCCGCAAAAAGAGAGACTTTATAGTCGCTACCCCCCACGGATATACCCCGAATAGCCTGGGAGCTTCTAATCTGTGCAGCAAGGGGTTCCAATGTGAGGGCAAACAGGAGTGGGGAAAGCGGACATCCCTGCCTAGTTCCCCTCTTGACCTCAAAGGGAGATGAGTACGCGCCATTAATCTTAATTCGTGCCTGGGGGTGATCGTATAATTTAGCCACCCAATTGGTAAACTGACCCCCTAGGCCCATCTTGGTAAGGACTTGAAAAAGGAATGGCCAATGCACCCTGTCAAAGGCTTTTTCAGCGTCTACAGATAGAGTGGCAGGTATATGATTCATCTGGACATATTCGACCAACTCAACCACTCGTCTGACATTGTCAGACGCTAGTCTGCCTGGTATAAATCCCGACTGATCAGGCGCAACTAAAAGCGGTGCTACCTGGCCCAGACGCCTGGCCAAAATTTTGGCCAAGATCTTCAGGTCTATATTAATGAGTGATATTGGTCGGTATGACCCGCAGAGAGTGTGATCACGTCCCGGTTTAGCCAAGACAGTGATCCCCGCCGTGTTAGCTTGCGGGGATATCCGTCCTGTGGTCCTTAAGCCATTGAACATGTGTGTGAGAGGAGCCCCAAGTGATTGACTAAAAACCTTATAAAATTTCCCCGTGTAACCATCCAGTCCCTGTGATTTCCCCAGTTTCAGCTCTTTGATGACCTGCATCGTTTCTAGGACTGTCACCTCTCTATCCAAGAGCTCACTATTTTTCCCATCAAGTACAGGGATATTTAAGTTTTCTAGATAGTGAGCAACTTCCGAATCTAATATCGCCCCATCCGAGTCATACAGTTCTTGATAGAATCTATTAAACCGTTCCCCAATCTTCCCCTGGGAATGGATATATTGGCCATCTACATCTCTGATTTTGGTAATTTGGGATTTAGCCTCTTGTTCCTTTAATCTCCTCGCAAGCTGTTTGCTCGCCTTATTCCCAAATTCAAAGTGGCGCTGTTTAAGTAAATCAAGCTGATATGCAAGCCTTCCCAGCTCCAAATCTTGCAACTCTCTACGAGCCTCCTTTAATTGCTGTAAGACATGGCTCTCCCTACGCTGCTTGTGGCGCAGCTCAAGGGCTTCAATGGATTCCAAAATGCGTAATCTTTTCTTTGCCGATTCACGTTTAACATGAGTGGCCCTAGATATAAAGAGGCCCCGCAATACCACCTTAAGACTTTCCCAAAGCGTACCTGGCGCTACCTCTCCATCATCATTAGTGTCCAGAAAATCCTGTATGCCCTTTTTTATCTCCTCTATAAAATCTTTGTCATCTAGTAAGCGGTCATTAAGTCTCCAAAAGCGTGTCCCCTGATTCTCTCCCGCCTGGCTCAATGTTAACCAGATCGGGGCATGGTCCGACCAGGTAATACTGCCGATGTCAGTTTCCAGCACTCGGCTCACCAGCGCTTTATCTATTAAAAAGAAATCAATTCTTGAATAGGACTGATGTGGGTGGGAGTAGAAAGTGTAGTTTCGGGTGGAGGGGTTAAGTAACCTCCAGATGTCTGTGAGTCCCCTATCGTCTATAAGATGCAGTAGTGCTGATCTCCCCTTTTGACCTCCTCCATGTCTCGTGCTTGTATTATCCAGGTAGGGATTCCTGGTGATATTGAAATCCCCTCCTAAAATTAGGTGACCCTCCGTCCATTCCCCAACTATTTTAGAGATCTTTTGGAGGAAGTCCATCTGGTCACCGGTGGGAGCGTATATATTAACCAGTGTGTATAGTGTGTTTTGTATGGTCACCTTCAACAAAACATATCTACCTTCTACATCTCTGAGAACCGTTCCCACCTCTGCTGTTAGATGCTTGGAAAGCATTATGCCTACTCCACAATATTTACCGCCTTTTGCGGCGGCTGCATGGTAATATTGGGGGAACTCCTGAGAAGTCAGAAGTTTCTCAAATCTTTTTGCCATATGGGTCTCCTGACAGAATATAATGTCTGCCCCCTGCGTTTTCATATCATGAATAAATGTTTTCCTTTTCCTCGGGTTGTTTAACCCTTTAGTATTTATGGATATTATTTTCAGACTAGCCATCTACCTAGATAAGAACAGAAAACGCACTGGTCTGACCCCCAGGTTGGTTGAAAGACAAACTTGTGGGAAGAAGTTGCAATTCGCACCTGTCCCACGCCACAAGCTCCATATGTATGCCTCTGAGTTGCCATGACGAGAGATGTGTTGCCCTGTCCCCACCCACACCCTCCCTTCCCTTCCCCATCCCAAAGTGATCCACGCACCCAACCGTGGATCGCGCCTATCGAGAGCGATGACGTCAGCGGGCAGGCTCCCCCCCCCCATCCCCCCCTTTTGTAACCAAACCTATATAAACCTTTCAACAGTCGCGTAACTGGTTGCTGAAAACCATGCTAACCAAAACCGAATCTTAGCCCCCTTAAAGATTCACCTTTAGAACCTTACTCAAAGTCCATATGTGACCTGAGCCCTCATAAGCTCACAAGTGTCCCTTCGCCTCAGCCGAGGCCCTTAGAAGTGGCGGGTTCTTCTGGATGCCTCCGTAGCCGTTTCCCTCCTTTGGGTACTCTCTGCCACCGGGGGTATTCTCGTGGGCGCGTAGTATCCATGCTCTCCGCCGCAGAGGAGCTATTTCCCCCAGGTAGAATGCCTGCCGCTCTCAGGATGTCCTCTGCTTCCCGCAATTTCTGGACCCTTGAAGTTATCCCATTGATAGTGAAGCTGAGTCCAAAGGGGAAAAGCCATTTATAACGATGGTTCTGCTCACGGAGCGCCTGGACCACGGGTTTGAACTCACGCCGTTTCTGGATAGTGGTGATGGCGAGATCCTGAAAAATTTCAACCTTGTGGCCTTTCCAGGTCACCGACCCTTGTTTCCTGGCGATCCCCATCACCTTTTCTTTAATGGCAAAATTATGAAAACAGGCAATTATATCACGGGCTTGATTGTTCCTCGGTGCTCCAAGTGTTCTGTGTGCCCTGTCTAACAAAATACTGGGGACATCTTCTTGGCTGTCATCGGCCCTTAGCAGCTGAATGCATATTTCCTGTACCACCTTAGCACTGTCAGTAAATGCCGCTTCTTCAGGAATGCCCCGAAACCGAAGATTTGATCTGCGCAGTCTATTCTCCATATCCTCCACATGCCGGGCCAGTTCTTCGTGTGAGTCCTGCATTTTTTGATAATCAGTGTTTAAAGCCTGAACGGTAGTGTGATGTTCCTCCAAACTATCTTCTGTGGCCTCCACACGGTGCAGAAGCTCAGTGACGTCTGTTTTAATGCCCGCAACTATGTCCTCCATCCCCCGACGAAACTGTGACATTTCTTCATGAAGGGCCCCAAACCATGCCTTAAACTCCTCTCTAGTGGGAATCGGATTATCCCCTGATCCCAGGGGCCCCGGCAATACCTCTTCCGCCGAAGCGGCTGGAGAGCGCGGCCCGTCCGCCATTTTGGCTCCCTCCTCCGGCTCCGTTTCAGCCGCGGCAGCCGCGAAGGAGAATCTTTTTAGATCCAGTTTTTTTTTCGCAGCCGTCATCCTTACTCCTGGGGCTGCGGCTGGGTGGTTTTTCAGCAAAAAACGAGGCCTGGAAACGCCGATGGCATGCGATTGAGAACGGGGGTTGAGCAGCCCAGGATTCAAGCTGCCGGCCTGCGCGGTGACGTCATCCGCTCTCACATTTTAGGTTTCTGAGGACTCTCTCGTGAGGGACGTAGTAGGTGTTTGCCAAACGCCTTATGAAAATTCAGTGTTGATTGGCTGACTTTTATCCCCATTGCTTATTCACACCTTCAAAGAATTCTAATAGGTCAGTAAGGCACACCCTGCTTTTGCTAAATCCATGCTGGCTCTTCCCCTTTAAGTCATTTTTGTTCTTAACAATAACTTGCACCATTTTACCTTATGCCAGTGTCAGGCTTACTAGTCTGTAGGTGCTTGGGTCTCACTTGGAGCCCTTGTTGAAAATTGTGTAGGCAATGACTGCCCTCCAGTCGTCGCCTACACATACTCCTACAGTCCTCTACTAACACACCCCTACACAAAACCACAACCCACTGCTCACACAAGCAGACACACGTCCCTAGGGCCTGTACTTCCATTAGGCAAACTAGGTGATTGCCTAGAGCGTGAAAATTTTGAGGGTGACAAAATCTCACCAGTGCGAGACCCAGAAGGTTACTGAACCAGAGCCAATATTGGCAAAGAAGGGAGTGCTGTGCTGGAGCCACTGCTGGAGGTAGAAAGGAGCACCCGTGCTGGAGCTGCCACCAGTAGGGAAGGTGGGCGGGTGCATGACTGACACTTTGCCTAGGACACCAAATACTCTTGCTCCCGCCCTATGCAACCCCCACATACAACTCTTACCCATACTCATGCATGCCCCTTCTTCAAAAATTTGTGTTGGAAAGCATTCCTGAAGCCATGCCTCTGGTCTTTGACCCTGCAGTTACCTACTGCTCCTTTGAGCTTCCAACTCAATCAGAACCTTCCCCAACTAGGGCTTCAGCCTCACAAGACGTCATTTGCAACTACCCTCCTTGCCTCCAGCTATCCCAGTGACAAGAGGGCAAGGGAGCAAGAGTTTGTAGGTCTGTATGGAATCTGGTAAATGTGCCCCTGGAATGTCACCCAGAGGTGTTGCTATTATCTGACTTGGATTCCTTCCTCCCTTGGGCTGTCGGCATTGTTTGATGAGCAGACTAGGGGGTTCAGGAATCACGTCCATGTCTTCCATAGGCCATCCGGCCAGCCCTGCTGTGCTCTTTGCTGTCATTCTTATAATACTGACATTCATTCCCAGCATGAACCAGAGGCATTGCAAGATGCAGAACATATTGACTTTTGATTGGTTTATCTGAAGTTAAGGCTTGCATTGACACTGTGCAATAAGAGGAGAGCATGCAGCCCTGTCCCATGGGCCAGTCACCACAGCCTTCCAGCCGACAAGCTCAGGCCTTTAAACTTTTAACTCTGTGGACTTGTAAGAACAGGAGGCAAACTGACCAAACCAGTTCTAGCCTCTTTTCATGTCCTTGTCTATTGCAAAACACTAGAGGAGTGGCAGTGGAGATTATCTGTGCACCCTGGGGCCAGGATCCTGAGAGCATCTCCATATCTCACTGCTGGAGTCCTGAAAGTATCTTGTTTTATTTCCAGTTATAAATTGCTTTTCCATAAAAGCGAAATGGTAATGTCAATGACAATACAATAAAATCATTAAAATCACAAAACAGGCAAGCATTATATAAGCAAATAATGAAATTAGAAGCAATGTACAAATACTACAATCAGATCATTAAAATAACGTAGACATATGTTAAAAGAGACAAAGTAAACAAGACAACATGAACAGAACAAAACAATGAACACGCAAAGACTCAAAGGGGATAAAATAGTACAAAGTGGAATCTGATCTCTGCAGGCTGCTGCTGGGACCTCGCGTAGCCTCACAGCCTGTGGCTGGGGCAGGCAGGGATGTTTGGCAGTTGTGTTGTGCACATTTTGCTTTAAAGTATGGGAAAAATAAAATGAAAGCAGCTGTCCCACGTGGCACAACATTTTGGAGATAAAGGTAGAGGCACCAGTAAGTGGCCTCAGAATGTCAACTTATCTGTGTCTTGGCTTTGTTTCCACTTTTGATTTTGTGCATAAATCTCCTGTATTGTTTTAACATAATTTTCCTAGGTGTAGCAGATGGACTCAGGACCAGTGGGTATAGTGTACTCCTGATAGCAGTTGGAGACGGATCAGATTTCAATCTGACGTCAGCCCTAGTACATATACCCCTGCAGGAAGTGCAGCTCTTCAGTATTTTTCGTCTCCATAGCAGTTAGGGACTCGATGCACGCTCGCACAGCGTTAGAGTAATTTTACCAAAGAAAACCAAAATAAGAAGAAATCTTACCTCTACAGACGAGCCCCGCTCTCCTGCGGTGACACCGATTGGGTCCCTCCCCCAGTTGAAATTTACCGAGGTGATTTCCGCAATCCCTCTGAGGTAAGCCTCGGTCCGGCGGCCGACCCTCGGTGGGAACCTAGCCCCCAACATCAGGTGAGGCTGAGAGGCAGCGGGTGCAACCTTGAGCGCGGCGGTGAAGGTATTTTCCCTCTCCCCCCGCAGCCGGAGACCTCCCGGAACGAGACCGGGAAGCGCTGAGACAAGGTAAGGTAGAAATCTATTTAAAAGTCTCAGCTCTCCAAAGCTCGAGGAGCCACACAGGTCACCAGCCGGGACCAGTGCCACTGTGTTGATCTGCCCTAGTAGGGCTAGACCCCGGTCAGATCCGAGGGTCCTCCCACGTGGAGACCCTCCGAGGTGGTCGCCATATTGTCCACGTGGTTGCCGTCACCATTTTGCTCTGTTCGATCGCCGCCCTGTCCGCCGAGGCGAGCCGTGCGCACAACGTTGTGCGCACAAATACCGAGCGCACAAGCGACGCGCATAGCCATGCGCTTACTGTGCCGGGCGCATAACTTCGACCTGTGCACACAATAGCGCGCACATCTCCCTGAGCGCGCACCAAACCTGCGCGCACAACTTCGACACACACCGGAGCGCACAACTGTATTTTACGCGCACAAGCCATGGCACCACCGGAAAATAAACTCAAAGCTCAGGGCCTTTGCCCAGCATGCCACATTAGAGCTGCACAGCATGAGGAAGCCACGGCCCTGTGTATACAGTGCGAAGAGGCCCTAGGGGATCCAACTCATGGCCCTCCCCTGGCGGGACCAAGCTTCAGCCTCTCGAGCAGTACGCCGGACCTAGCATTGCACAGCGGGACCCCCCCTCAAATGGGGCTCCCCAGGGACAATGCGCCCCCTAGTCTAGACCCAGCATCTATCTCCTGGGTGGAATTCTTCAAAGGTCGGCATACCTTCATCCACTTTTATTTATTTTATTTATTTAGTGCTTTTTTATACAGACATTCATGATACCGATCATATCATATCGGTTTACAAGAAACAATGGGGCAATAACATTAACATAAACAAAGCGAAAAGTGAAAAGTTACAATAAAACAGGGGCACTTGAACTGGGAGGAGGAAGAGCCAGAGGCATGAGTAACTCAGAACTAAATAATATCAGGTCATATACTCAGGACTGTAACATGCAACCGGGGCCTCCTATAATGCGGCCACAGGCTCCACCTGAGGATCTCAACATGCCGGGACCCTCTATGCCCAGGGAAGTGATCCCACCGCCCAGAAGCCCCACCTTAGGGGACACAGACAACTCAGATGAGGATTCAGAACCCCTTGAGGAAGGGGAACTCCCTCCGGGGACAGAGCCCCACAGAACCATGAGATGCTTCTTCACCAAGGACGAGCTTCCAGACCTGGTCACATAAAGCTTAAGAGCTTGCTATCCCGGGCACCAGTGCCTCAGGGGAACCTAAGACGAACCCCCTACTAGAGGGACTCCGTCAAACCTCCCATCATTTTCCATTTTTACAAGCCGTCCAGCAGCTAATTGATCTGGAATGGGATGCCCTAGAAACTACAGTCAAAGGGGGCCGGGCTCTGGCAGCCATGAACCCTCTGGACCCAGCTGCCAAAAATCTCCTGGCATGCCCGAAAGTGGTCTGCGCGGTCTCAAAGCGCAGTACTATCCCAGTGGAGGGAGGAGCAGCACTCAAGAATGCTCAAACAGTCGTCTGGAATCCATCCTCAAACAGTCCTTTGACTTCTCTGCTATGTCTTTACAGATCGTGGCCTGCTGTGCCGTGGTGACACGCGCCTGCTTAGCACAGACCAGGAACAACACTCTTGGGGAAGCCCTGGACCCATCTGTATCATTCCTCGTGGACGCCGCTTCTGATCTGGTACACACAGCAGCTAGAGGAGTGTCATCCGCCGTGGCAGCCAGAAGACAAATCTGGCACTGAAACTGGTTGGCTGACGCATCCTCCAAAACGAGACTCACAAGGATGCCCTTCAAGGGAACACTCGTGTTCGGAAGCGAACTAGAGAAACTGGCGAACAAATGGGGCGAGTCCCCACTACCGCAACTACCTGAGGACAGGAATAAGAGAAACCAGCGATCCTTCCCCCGAACCTCCAAGGGCTGAGGATCACAGTGCTTCAACCCATACAGAAACACATATCAAGCAGGCCGGTGCCAGTCCTTTCGGAATAAGCACAACAAAAGGGGAGCCAGCTCGGGCTCAGGCCCCAGCCGCACCCCACAATGAAAATCAGCCGACCCATCCAAAGGAAGAAGCCATAGGGGCAGACTTGCCCTATTCTACCAAAGATGGGTCGAGATAACTTTGGACAAGTGGGTCCTAACCATCATTCGAGAGGGATATTACTTGAATTTCCACCACCTCCCTCCGGACAAGTTTGTGGAATTTCCCTGCCATGACCCTTCCAAGAGGATGGCAGTGGAAACTACACTGACCAGATTGCTAGTCTTAGAGGCTATAACACCGGTGCCTCCACAACAAATAAATACTGGCCATTATTCCATCTATTTTATCGTCCCCAAGAAAGAAGGAAAGTTCAGACCCATCCTGGACCTCAAGGCGGTCAACCGTCACCTGAAGATTCCTCGCTTCCGCTTGGAAACCCTATGCTCGGTAATAAGGGCGAGAGTTCCTTATATCCCTGGATCTGTCTGAAGCCTATCAACACATTCCGATCCATCAAGAGCATCAGCGTTTTCTATGCTTCTCTATCCTGGACCGCCACTACCAGTTTCGGGCACTACCTTTCGGGTTAGCCACTGCACCCCGGACGTTCACCAAGAACATAGTGGTGATGGCAGCAGCACTGAGGAAGGAATCCACGTGCACCCTTATCTAGACGATTGGCTGATCAGAGCGAAATCCCCAGAGGAAAGCCACCAGGCAACCAACAGAGTCAAAATTCTACTGGAGAGCCTCGGGTGGGTGGTCAACACAAACAAGAACTCCCTGCAGCCCTCCCAATCTCTAGAATATTTGGGAGTCTGGTTCAACACCAAACAAGACAAGGTCATCCTGACACCGACAAGGAGATCAAACTGATGACCCAGTTACGAACCCTTTTGAGTGAACTTCGCCCCACAACATGGGATTACCTACAAGTTCTCGGCCTCATGGCATCCACAATGGAAGTTGTGCCATGGGCACGAGCTCACATGAGACCCCTACAACGCTCACTACTATCACGATGGAGTCCACTGTCCCAGAACTACACAGTACGGCTTCAGCTCCCGGACAGAGTTCGGGTCCAACTACGATGGTGGCTACAGGAAGCCCATCTGAGCCAGGGAATAAGACTATCCTCACCGACCTGGATCCTACTCACCAAGGATGCCAGCCTACCAGGATGGGGAGCACACTGCCAGGAGCTAACCGCCCAAGGGTAATGGAACAAAGAAGAGCCGGGACGGAACATCAATCGCCTAGAAGCCCGGGCAGTCAGAATAGCCTGCCTAAGGTTCGTTCACAGACTCCGAGACAAAGTGGTCAGAGTAATGTCGGACAACGCCACAACAGTGGCCTACATCATCCGTCAAGGAGGAACCAGAAGCCAACAGGTGTCTCTGGAAATAGACTTCCTAATGTCATGGGCAGAAGTGAATCTTCAAGAGATCTCGGCTGTCCACATTGCTGGGAAAGACAACGTCGCTGTGGACTACCTCAGCAGAGAAAGTCTAGATCCAGGAGAATGGAGGCTGTCGACCACAGCATTCCAATTGATAGTAAATCGTTGGGGAACACCAACCATGGACCTCCTGGCAAACCGGTCCAACGCCCAAGTACCCAGTTTCTTCATCCGCAGACGGGAACCCAAGTCCCAGGGAATCGATACCCTGGTACAGTCCTGGCCACAGGAGACTTATACACCTTCCTGCTGTGGTTCCTATTGGGTGCAATCATCCACAAGATTGAACACCACAGGGGAACAGTACTTCTTCTAGTGGCCCCGGACTGGCCAAGAAGACCATGATACGCAGACATGCGAAGACTGCTGACAGGGAGCCCTCTGCTGCTACCTCCACACAGAGACCTGCTCCAACAGGGACCGATCCTCCACGAGTACCCAGCTCGATTCTCTCTTAAGGTCTGGCCATTGAGAGGACTTGCTTAAGGAAGAGCGGATACTCGAGGGCAGTAATTGACACCCTACTCCGAGCACGCAAGTTCTCCACATCCCTAACATACATAAGGATTTGGAGAGTTTTCGAAGCCTGGTGCAAGGACCACAACATCATACCACGCTCAGTCAAAATTCCTGCGATTTTGGAATTCCTGCAGAACGGCCTACAGAAAGGATTGTCTCTCAACTCCATCAAGGTACAGGTGGCCGCATTGTCATGTTATGGAACCAAGAGCGAGAGCAGCAGCATAGCCTCTCACCCGGATGTCTCCCGCTTTCTGAAAGGAGTCAAGCAGATCCGACCATCCCTAAAGTGGCCGGTGCCTCTTGGAACCTCACCCTGGTCCTAGATTTCCTAGCAGGAACCTCCTTCAGACCTCTCCGCGGCCTGTCTCTCCGACTAGTAACATTGAAGACAGCCTTCCTGCTGGCAGTCTGTTCGGCCCATCATATATCCGAGCTACAAGCACTATCCTGCAGAGAGCTGTTCCTCAGATTCACCCCGGGAAACATCCAGTTACGCACAGTTCCGTCGATCCTCCCCCCAGGTGGTGTCTCACTTCCATCTCAACCAAACCATCTCGCTACCATCGCCAGATGAGCATAAGAATTTGGAAGAGGCTCGAAGTCTACGCCATCGCAACGTCGGCAAGACTCCTAGTCTGATACCTGGAAAGGTTGGAATCCATACGAAAGACGGACCACCTATTCGTCCTTCACAGCGGGAAGAAGCAAGGGGAAGCGGCCTCGCGAGCAACAATAGCCCGCTGGAACAAAACAGTCATCAAGGCGGCCTATGTAGAAGCAGGCAAGCCACTGCCTTTACAAGTCAAGGCCCATTCTACTAGAGCCCAGGCAGTGTCCTGGGCGGAAACCAAGATGCTGTCATCCACTGAGATCTGCAGGGCGGCGACATGGTCCTCCATCCACACCTTCTCCAGGTTTTACCGCCTGGATGTTCAGGCTCTGGAGGACACAGCATTTGCAAGGGCAGTACAAAGTGGGTCACGGGCAGCCTCCCACCTGGTTCGGGAGTAGCTTTTATACATCCCAATGGTCCTGAGTCCATCTGCTACATGCTGGGAATTGGAGAAATTATTACCTGATAATTTCGTTTTCCTTAATGTAGACAGATGGACTCAGCATCCCACCCATGGCTGCCATTACTCATGGAATTCTCGGGGGACATCCCCGGGAGCGAGTGATTCACGGGTAAGTCCTGCTTTCCTTCAGCTAGGACACCCAGCCTACCAGGTGTCCACATTTCTTGGTTGAGGGCACTGGCGGTCTCCAGCTATATCCAATTCAACCGGTAACCAAGTTATAAAGTTAATCAAGTTATTCAAATTATTCAGTCATACATATATCCACAATGCTTTTCGAGGAGAATACTGAAGAGCTGCACTTCCTGCAGGGGTATATGTACTAGGGGCTGACATCAGATTGAAATCTGATCCGTCTCCAACAGCTATCAGGAGTACACTATACCCATTGGTCCTGAGTCCATCTGTCTACACTAAGGAAAACGAAATTATCAGGTAAGTAATTTCTCCATTATTTGATAAAGTTTATAAAAGGTGGGGGTGTGCTTTGTATTGTGGTCGCATTCCTTGTATGTAAAATTCTTTCCTTGAGGCCACTCTCCATTTCTTCCTCCTCTGCTCTGATGAGGATTAGCACAGTAGGATCCTGATTAATTTAGCGAGGCCCATTGCTATGACTTGAGTGGGAGGAGCTTTCAAGGCCCCACTGTTCCATTGTTTATATGTATATTCCACTTTTTCAGGCATTTCAAAGCAGATTATATTCCCTTCCATTTTAGTAAGACACATTGAATTAATCAGAAACAAAGGCACTGGCTTGCGAGCCTGAGAGGTCCTCTGCCCCCAACCACCAATGGAGAACCATCTCTGTGTTGAACTCATGGACTCTTTGACTGCAGGTCCCCCTCCATTGGCAGGCGGAGTTGAACGAAGCAGAGGCCCAACTGGAGCTTTGCCTTTACCAACCCTCATTCCCCTCGGGTTGAGTCTTTGGGTGTTGGGGCCAGAAGGTCTTGGGTGAGGGCCTCTGCTGATGGTTGGAAGGTCCATTGAGGTCACTAGGCTGGAGTAGAAGTGGTACAAGTGAATCTGGAAGCAGGTTAGAATCTGTGGCAGGCAGCATTCAGGAATGTCCAGGGGGCAGGCAGTGGTCAGTGGCAGGCGGCATTCAGGAATGTCCAGGGGGCAGGCTGAGGTCAATACCAGATTTGTCCAAAGGGAAAGGTGGGATAGATAGGCAGGGCAGGAAGGCAAGGAGCAAAACAATTGGCAGACTAGATGACATAGGAGTAGATTTTAATAGGTGCGCGTGCTCGTCCATGTGTGCACGCTACCCAGCGCACACATGGGTGCGCTGATTTTATAACATGCGTGCGCCAGTTATAAAATCAGTGGGCCACTCACCCATGCGCACCGGATTTTGTAATCCATATGCACGCGGCATGTGCAAGGAGGGCAGTTTTCTGCAACTTTCGCATGGCGACCCATCGCACCCTTCCCCAGTTCCCTCCCAGTCCGCTCCAATTAAATTACCTTTATTTTTTCTTACTTTGTTGCTTACTGCTCCAATGGAGCAGTAGCAACTTGCGCGCACCCTCACTCCCTTCCCCAGTACAGCGGCAAATGACAGCGCTCCCCTGGGGTCGCGCTGGGTCGGGTTGTAGCATCAAGCCTGGGTCCAGTGTCGAGACCAGGACTCCAAATCGGGTTGTGGCATTGGGCCTGGGTTTGGGCCCCAACCTAGTAATTAACTCCAGCGCGATCCCAGTGGATGCCCGTTATTTATCATTGAAGAGGAGAGGAAGGAGGACTACAGATGCCGAGGCCTGGCCTTGAACCTGGGCCAAGACCCCCGGCATTGGGCCTGGGTCTGGGCCTTGGCCCCGGCATCGGGATCTGACCTCCGGGTTGGGTTGCAGCAGTTGGCCTTGTCTCAGGCCCCAGCCTAGGCCTCGGCCTAGGCCTCGGCACACGTCCTGAGGCCTGAGTCCAGGCCAAGTCCCTGATGTCGAGATCCAGCCTTCGCATCAGGTCATGGCATTGGACCTGGGCCCTGGCCTAGGGTGAGGCCCTGGCTTTGGGACCTGGTCTCCAGGCTGTGGCATTGGGTCTGGGTTCAGGCTCTGGCCTAGGCTGAGGTTTCACCCTTGAGTAGGCCGAGGCCGCAGTGACCTACCGCGGCCTCAGCCTATACAAGTCTGAGGCTTTGGCCTAGTTGATGCTAACGGATTCCTACCAAACCGAGTAAGTGGGATTCTGGGGGACCCTGGCCCTGATATTTTTCCTGGGGGGTGGGAGGGAGGCATAGGTTTTTTTTTGGTGGTTGTGGGGGGTTTTTTGGTTTTGTGTTTTAAATTTTTTGATTCATTTTTTTTTCACACGAATCAAACGCATCAAGCAGTCCACGAACTGAGAAGACCTGACTGAACGGCAGGAAGGCCTGACCTCCTTGCTCATAGCAGGTTTCACTTTGACCACAGTCCGGGGGTTCCCCAAGGGAGACCTTGCTGAGTAAGGTTCCCACCTCATCCAGGTCAGCCAGAGCAGGCTCACCCTGTCCTGATTTTTCCCCATTGAGGAAATCAGAACTGCATCTCCTTGCATGAAATGGGCCAAAACCAGTCCCGTGTGAGTAAACTTGGATAAGGTGGTGCTATCCTGCTGCTGAGGGAACAGAGTGCTCTCTGGACAGCGAATCCTGAGATAAAACATGAAAAGAGTCATATCCACATGGTACAGAAGAGCTGAAGGGAATTCAGCCTCTGTTTGAGAACTGCAGCATTAATCATTTGGTTTGTGTAGGGCCATTCATTAGTTCTCTTTTATGTGGGAGCGAGTTGGGCCTCTGCCACAAGTGTGATATTGTTCCTTCAGGATACAAGTGAGCAGTTTCCTCATGTGTTTGAAAAAAGCAGAGTCTGGACTATTCTGACTGGAGAGGAGAGACAATGAGAGTTGCAGAAGGGAAGTGGAATCTGTGCGTATGCGAGTGTTTTCCAGTGGTTGATCGCTGATCACCAGGGAGCTGCATGGCATCGCACCTGCCTGGGCTCTCCTATGCAAACACAGCTGCCGCCTCTTCTTAAGTCTCTCACAAAGCCGCACCTGCAGCTTTCCATGGGAAACTCCTTTTTCGCTGTGAGCAGAGCTGAGCCATAAGACGCCTCCGGAACACACACAGTTAGGACCATGCTTTCTAGACAGATGACGTTTTGTTTTTTTTTCTCTCACGCTGAGATATTCCAGCTGATTTGAGGAATATCTTGTTGTGGGCATGGGTCCTTGGACCGTGGTGGAGTTGGTGCAAGCTGCAGGGTGGAGCCGGGCGGGTCCCCCCTGTCAGCTGGTGGAGCTGGGTGAAGCAGAGGCCCAGCTGGAGCTTCACCTGTACCGGCCCTCGTTTCCCTCGAGTTGAGCCTTTGGGTGATGGGGCTGGCAGGTCTTAAGTGGGGGGCCTCTGCTGATGGTCTGCAGGTCCGTTGAAGAGGTTGGGGCAAAGTGAAATCAGGCCGGGGTCACCAGCAGGTGGCGTTTCCGAGTTTCCAGAAGGTAGGCAGAGGTCGGAGGCAAGCAGCGAACAAGGGCAGGTTCAGTGGTCAGCGACAGCTGGCAAGCAAGGTCCAAGAGATAAAGCAGAGGTTTGAGGCAGGCGGCAGTTGAGTGATCCAGGAAGCAAGCCGAAGGGAAAATGGGACAGATGGGCAGACGAATGCCGAAGAGCTGCAGAACCAAAGACTGACCACCAGACAACAGGCACTGGAACTGAAAGACACTGAAGAAGAATCCTGGAAAGCAAGAACTGACCACCAGGACTGAAGAACAAAGACAGGAGCTGGAACCGAAGACAGAAGACAAGGAACGCTGTCGCTGAAGACTGATGTTGATGACACCAGAATGGAAGACGGGATTGCTTGGGCAGTTCACACTGCTAGTAAAGCAGGCCGACCTGTTGCCAAGGCAAGGAAGGATAGAGCCCTGCCCTTTTATGGTGCTTAGGTGCTGACATCATCGATAGGGATCACGGGGCCTTTTCCTGCCCTGGTCTCTTTAATTGTGGAGCAGAGACGCGCGCACACCGCGCAGCAGTCATCATTTTTTGCCGCGAAGAGGAGTGGCGGTTAGGTTAGGCTCAGCCCAGAAAAAGTGGTGGCGTCTGCCGCGTGCCCTGGGGGCGTCCTGCCGCATCTTGGCCCGGGGGCAAGAGCCAATCGCAACGTATCTGTCTCTGCCCTGCAGTTTTTTTCCACACTATCTCTTTGGGAGGAGTTGGAAGACTCCCTAACTGGGGCCCACAGAAAGGTTGATTTTTTTTTTTTTTTTTTTGGAGAGGAGGCTGAAAGAGCTGAAATGATCAAACTTGATTTAGAAACCTGGCTGCGCCATAAAAACATCAGAGTGGTGGGGCTGCCAGAGGGAGAGGAGGGATCAGGCCTGACTGCCCTTCCCCACTGCATCCCTGAAATCCTCAACCTATCACTGAAGGGGAGGCTTGTTGAAAATTGAGCGGGCTCATTGGGTACTCTCGCCTCCCTTCCCAGGTTCTGGTGGTCATTCCCACGCCGTTGTCCTGCAGCTGCACAACTGTGCTGACAAAGGGGCGGATGTAATAAGACCTGCGCTGAAATCAATGCTGGTTTTTTTTTTTATTTTCTGCAATATTTTTGAGCGTTCGAGGCAAAACCCAGCAACTGCATAGGATATAATAAAGGAAGAATATGCAAATGAGGTACTCACAGAAAATCCGTGCAAACCAAATACACGTGCCCATTTATGCATAAATAAACCCGCTCAGCGACCCCTGCAGAAACCCGCATTATCAGCACGTGGAGACCTCCGATTTATTCTCAGGGCGAAAGCCTTCCCTTTTCATAAGATAGTGAAGACGTTAGTGATCCGGGAGTGGGATTGAAGGATGGGTAGAGCACTGTCTAATCCCTTCATGATCTGACTCCGACCACATGGTGGGTGCCTGGTGAATACGGGAAAACGCAGCAGCGATCCTTGGCTGTTTGAAGTGACGTGCAGAATGGAGGTGTAAGGCTCCGAGAAGCTTCACCAGGCCCAGAATGGCACATCCGCAGTCTGTTAGAGGATTTCTTCATACAGACTGAGAATAGGCCTGGAGATTAGTCTTATAGGTACGCACCATCAGTCTGCGGCATTCCTGGCAGCGTCATCCCCGGGCGGAGTATCTGCTGCCTGCGTCTCCTCCTGCGAGCAGCTTGGGCCAGGACAACCTGCTCCTCTTGGGAACCTCCTCTCATCTTCCCCCAAGAAATTGCCTTCTCTCAGCCTGTTCTCTCTCCCCCCCTCTCTCTTCTGCCACGCTGTAAGGCTTCTGCCGTTGTTGTGCTTCACCTCTATACAGGCGCTTTAACTTAACTCCTGCCCTGACCCGGGTGCTAAAAAAAAAACCCCTCTCTAACCATTTTCCCCGCTAGCGCGGCTCCCTGCATTGTCCGTTAATAAATAATTTCCTCCTTTTATAAGCCATTTACATGTACTTGTGCTAAATCAGCACAAATGAGCAGATTTGTGCACACGGTTTTTTTTCGTGCTAAATGCATTATTAAGATTAGCATAGAAAACCACATGCAAAAACCCATGACATGTTTGCCACGGCTTAGTACATCGGCCCCCAAAGTGCGCATTCTGGATAAAGCGTGTTCCAACAGGAGAGATTGCCTTTTAACATCAGCGTATAATGTTTTTCCAAGACTTCTGTCACACTTCAAAACAAAACAACAACATAAAAAAAAACCCCATGCAAGCTACGCTTCAGTTAAGAAGACCTTCCAACAGTGTAACTTAACCTACCCACTGCTCTACCCTGCTAGGCCAAAAGTTATGGACAATAACCAACAAAAAGTATTTGATTTTCCAGCAGAGGTTCAGTGATTCCTTGACCAGTCTGGTGAGGCTACTGCTGCCAAACTGAAAAAAACAAAAAAACAAATGATAATGGTGGACTGAGGGAAAAGTTTTGATTGTATAGAGTAAATGATATTGTGCTAACTCGTATATTGTGTGTTTCTGCTTGTTAAATAAAAGCTTTTTAAAAAAAAAGAAAAGTCAATATTTGATATCTGACGCAAACAACTCATGTTTAAAAGGAATTTAAAGGAAAAAAAAAGATGTTAAATGATTTGAGGATGTGTCACATGTATAGTAAACACAACATACATAAGAAGAGGAATACAATAAATTGCATCAATATTTTATTTGCATTTTATAAGCCTGTCTAACATTAAAAAACTATCTAACACACTCATACTATACTCATGCACTCACATTTAAAAACAAACA
Organism: Rhinatrema bivittatum; assembly: GCF_901001135.1. Classification (NCBI taxonomy): domain Eukaryota; kingdom Metazoa; phylum Chordata; class Amphibia; order Gymnophiona; family Rhinatrematidae; genus Rhinatrema; species Rhinatrema bivittatum. Next base: position 35,688,162 of record NC_042617.1, on the reverse strand, counting down.
TCATCAAAAAACATGAAAATCAGAAATATTGTCAAATAATTCACTTATAATATAAAGTGCAAATGCTCACATCATATTTTAAACATTATACATTTAATCAACCAATGGAGTCAGTCCTCAACATATCCAACAAAGATCTTCGTTTCGCCAAGCTTATCTTAATGGCTTCATCAGGGATAGGACTGGTTTGGATGAATAACAGCTACCATCTCAAAATGTTAATGAGTGACACAACTGTAGAACCTCAAAATTCCAATTCTTAACAAGTCTTCCAACATGCGATCAAAACTTCAAAATGTGTTCAATACGAAGTCCCTTCAAGGAAGATTCAAAAATCATTCATCTCTCAACCCACTCTAAAATTCAACCCGTTCTTTAACGGGGACACTTCCAAGTGACGCTTAAATTTAATGTGTCACCATTCATAAACCTCTTAGAAATTATAACACCGGAAATGACGTCTGTTCCATGTTTGAAAGAAAGAAATAATGTTTAAAATATGATGTGAGCATTTGCACTTTATATTATAAGTGAATTATTTGACAATATTTCTGATTTTCATGTTTTTTGATGATGTTTGTTTTTAAATGTGAGTGCATGAGTATAGTATGAGTGTGTTAGATAGTTTTTTAATGTTAGACAGGCTTATAAAATGCAAATAAAATATTGATGCAATTTATTGTATAACATGTATAGTAAAGCCAGAAAAAAGAAAATCAGATCTCGTGAGTGTTGCATACTTTGCCGCTCCTTCACTCCCCCATTTGATAGCACTGTACATCAAAGGAAAAATATTCACCAACAGCACCTTGCAACTTTCATGAAATTCGGGGTTTCATTCCACACCACACCCCTCCTAGGATAGCATGCACTCACAATTATACAGAGAAAGCTCTCCAAAGGGGAGGGGCTTAGAGGAATGAGTAAATACTCGCCATCTGAACAGGGCACCCAAGAACACCCTCAGGCTCACCTTTTGCTGAGGCAATGGCTGTGTCCATTGAAAAAGATTGGGGTCTCTTTTCTTTCATGTATAGTAGAGCCACACTGGATGTACTGGGGCCAGCTGCATGTGAAAATCACAGGCTTAAAAGTATCAGTGTAAAGTATAAGGTTACAAGAGATTTTGCGATTCCCAGGCAAAACAAAAAGTACAGAATGAAGAAAAACAAAGAGTTGTTAGTGCTCCAGAAATGCAACTCGAGCCATGAGAAGGGAACTTGCAGCGCTTTTTCAGGTACAAGTGAAGAGGCTGCACAGTGAGAATGGAGCCACCGTTAAGAATGGCCTCCCCTGGGATGTGAGAACAGCCTTCATTCTGCACACAGAGGACGGCCTAATCTCATTTCACTCTTGGGTAGGAGCGTCTAGGAAGCAGTCCTTGAAACTCAGGTCTTCCAGATGTGACGTGGATCCAGACTGCCTCTTATGTAAGGCTGGACATCAGCCAATGTGCTTATAAAAGAGGAGCGTCAGTCACGTGACAAAACACCTGCATTTATGACGTTTTCATCCTGGTTAAGTCATGTGCCCAGGATATCAGATCATGCATGCACCCTTCTTACGGGCCGATACAGAAAACCGCGCGGGAGAGCCAGCGAGCGCCCGCTCTCCCAACGCGCGCACAGGACACTCTCCTGGGCGCGCGATTCAGGTAGCCCAAGTATGCTAATTAGGGCCTGCGGTAAAAAGAGGGGCTAGGGACACTAGCACGTCCCCAGCACCTCCTTTTTGACAGACGCGGCAGCTGTCAGCGGGTTTGACAGCCGACGCTGAATTTTACCGGCGTCGGTTCTTGAACCTGCTGACAGCCATGGGTTCGGCTAAATTGAACGTCCGTCTTCCAACCAGCAGGCTGCGGGCAGATTTAAAAATTATTATTTTTTTTTACTTTTGGGGCCTCCGACTTAATATCGCTATGATATTAAGTCGGAGGGTGTACAGAAAAGCAGTTTTTACTGCTTTTCTGTGCACTTTCCTGGTGCCGGCCGAAATTAACACCAGCCTTTGGGCAGGCGTTAATTTCTGAAAGTAAAATGTGCGGCTTGGCTACACATTTACTTTCTGGATTGCACGGGAATGATTTATAGGGCCATCAATATGCATTTGCATGTTGCGGGCGCTATTAGTTTCGGGCAGTTTGGCCGCGCATTTTCCAGGCGCTATTACCCCTTACTGAATAAGAGGTAAAAATAGTGCGTGGAAAACGCGCTGCCAAACGGGGGCTAACAGTGCGCTCAGCCTGAGAGCACTTTACTGCATCGGCCTGTTAGCTTGGAAGTCCTGTACTGAAATCATTGCTGGCGTCAGTTGGGTGAGATGGAGAAAGGCCCTTTAAATCACCGTAAAGCACCATCCTCATGGTCTTGTCCTGGCCTTGTAGGTTGCAGCCCTCATGTGACTTTCGGCAGCCGCTGATCCGCGTCAGTGGTGGAAGCATGCAGACCAGCTCACTGGATTATGCTGGGACCAGAGCTGCAGCCTACGTCCACAGCTGGTGCTCTGGTGCCCCTAAATGGTCCAACCCCCCCCCCCCCCCCAAAAAAAAAAGGTTAAGCAAAGCAATCCCAAAGCAAATAGCAAAAATAAGCTTCGCAGTACTAATTCTCCAGAAAGTGTCTACGATTTATTGAAAGGTGATATGTTAAAAAAACCCAAAAAACAATTCAAAATAATCAGTCCACCACTGTTTTCTCAGCTTAGAAATTGCAGCTTTTTCGGGATGAGAGTTCACAAATCAGAATAAACCCCGCACTCCTCTTATATTTGTAAAGCACTGCTGCACTTACCTTGCATTAGAAATGATCCAAGGTGTGAATATTACCTGAATATTTTGAATTACTATCATTTTTGGAACATATCCCCTTTCAGTAAATGGTGGTCACCTTTCAGAGGTGAAAGGAGAGGAAAGAGGTTTTTCTGAAACATCAAACGTCAGCGGGTTTGCTGCCGCTGTTTTCCTCCCTAGATGTAAACATTTGTAAAATACTAAAAATAAAAACGATGTAATTAATAAGGAATCAGTATGTACATGTACCAAGGCTGTTTTGAATGTAGTGCAGAGAATTGTTACCGTGAAGCTTGGTTTTTGGTAGCTCCAGTGCTATCATCTTGAGAGCGCTGCTGACCGTGTCTATAAGTGCTCGTGTTTGTACGATTTATATTTCCTATGTCTCTCAACAAAATATTCGATGATGGGGCGGGGGGGTGAGGATAGGAACTGTACAAAGTTGATGTGGCCCATCTGTCTGTGCTTGCGTCGATAAGTCCGTGATTAGAGCTGAACGCTGTATGAGATATCTTACAGATATCCTGGCTCCTCCGGCCACCTGGCAAAGTTACCCGCACTGCAGGCCGCACCCTCTATGTTGTAGGTACTGCATTTTGAATATTTGCAGCAGGAGATCAGCCAGAGCTGGCCTGTGAATTTTTTAAAATTAGCCCAGTGCCAGCATTCGAGAGGGAGTGGAATACCAGCAGAGAGGTCTCCGTGTGCCGTCATACAGTTGTGCGTGCCAGGGGTTGCTGAGCCCTGAACTGCAAAACGTTTTTTCTTTTACAGATAAGACAGGCCAAACCGTTATCCTTGGTGCAGGGTAGTGATGGGTGTATTTGGATAATGGAGTGACCCCACTGTGAGCAGTCTCGGGCTCTGCAAGGCTGGGAAGGGGGGTTACTTGCGTGATAGAGAATTGATTCTATCCTATAATGTTCTCCAGTGCTTTAATTAGTCTCTGTGTGCTGGTCCTGCTTGCAAATGTTACCCCTGGCATACGCAAGTACTCACCAAAGAAAATCTTTAAAGGAACCCAATTGGGCTACTACAGAATTACCCAGCTCGATCCCCCGGGGCGATTTCTGCACGCTGGGCAGGAGTGTTTTCACAACAAGATCATAAAGGTGTTCCTTCTGCCTCAGCAGCAGTAGGAAGCTCACCCTGTGCCTTCAGAAAACAGATTTCCCTGCCTTTGAGAGGCTGGGAGCCTTCACCCAGGTGACGTTGGGGCACATTGTGCCGGTAGACAGTCACATGCAGTCTTGGGAAATTGTGGACTGGAAGGCCTGAGCCCGGTGTGAAAGATTCATTTCCTCTTTGCCTTCTTAAGGAAAGCGGTGATGATTATTATTTATTGAGGCTTGGGAGCCAGACTGTGACTCCTGCAGCCTCCTGCAGCTGCGGCAGGGCAGTGCTTGCTGAGTTGCCGGCCAAGCTCCCACCCTTCAAAGTGAAAATACAAAACTCCAGCCGTCTCTTACGTTCCCTGGCACAGCTGAGGCTTTGCCAGGGAGGTGCTGGAAGTGAAGAGTCAGGAGTGACTCCCGGTCCTCGGAGGGTCCCAGCGTAAAGCTGTAGCTTTCCATCAGACTTGGCTGCAGCTCGGCCATTCAGCATTGTGTACTGTGCGGACGTAAGGCTCCCTTCAGCAGAGGTTTCCTAATTCCAGGTATGCAAAGCTGGAAATCATTCTCCCGCTTCTGTCGACCAAAATAAAAATAACCGTCCACACTTTATAAAGAACAGGAAAAAGCAGTGCCAAGTTGGGAGGTTTTGATCAGTGAAAAATCTTCCAGACTGAAGGTGGCTAAAATCGTGCCACTGTTGGAAATAAAGGAAATCTTAAAACTGTTTCATCTTTTTTCCTAAACTATTACGTTGGTTGCAAACACAGTGTAGCTTCTTTATAGGACACCTATTTCAATGTGTCATGTTCCGTACCGACCAAAGTGAAAGACTGCGGTCCCAGGTGAGGGCAGGATGCCATTCCAGGCAAAGAAAGTGACCCCATCCCGTCACTCACAACATGATAGGGCACCATTCCAGATAACGGAGTGACACCATCCCATCGGTCACAACATGATCAGGCACCATTCCAGGCAAAGGAGTGACACCATCCCATCGGTCATAACATGATACGGCACCATTCCAGATAAAGGAGTGACACCATCCCATCGGTCACAACATGATAGGGCACCATTCCAGATAAAGGAGTGACACCATCCCATCGGTCACGACATGATAGGGCACCATTCCAGATAACGGAGTGACACCATCCATCGGTCACAATACAATAGGGCACCATTCCAGGCAAAGGATTAACACCTTCCCATCAGTCACAACATGATAGGGCACCATTCCAGATAAAGGAGTAACAACATCCCATCGGTCACGACATGATAGGGCACCATTCCAGATAAAGGAGTAACAACATCCCATCGGTCACAATACAATAGGGCACCATTCCAGGCAAAGGATTAACACCTTCCCATCAGTCACAACATGATAGGGCACCATTCCAGATAAAGGAGTAACAACATCCCATCGGTCACGACATGATAGGGCACCATTCCAGATAAAGGAGTGACACCATCCCATCAGTCACAACATGATAGGGCACCATTCCAGATAAAGGAGTGACACCATCCCATCAGTCACAACATGATAGGGCACCATTCCAGATAAAGGAGTGACACCATCCCATCAGTCACAACATGATAGGGCACCATTCCAGGCAAAGGAGTGACACCATCCCATCGGTCACAACATGATAGGGCACCATTCCAGGCAAAGGAGTGACACCATCCCATCGGTCACAACATGATAGGGCACCATTCCAGGCAAAGGATTAACACCTTCCCATCAGTCACAACATGATAGGGCACCATTCCAGATAAAGGAGTAACAACATCCCATCGGTCACGACATGATAGGGCACCATTCCAGATAAAGGAGTGACAACATCCCATCGGTCACGACATGATAGGGCACCATTCCAGATAAAGGATTAACACCATCCCATCGGTCACGACATGATAGGGAACCATTCCAGATAAAGGAGTGATACCATCCCATCAGTCACAACACGATAGGGCACCATTCCAGATAAAGGAGTGACACCATCCTGTCATTCATAACATGATAGGGCACCATTCCAGATAAAAGAGTGACACCATCTCATCAGTCATAACATGATAGGGCACCATTCCAGATAAAGGAGTGACACCATCCCATTGGTCACAACACGATAGGGCACCATTCCAGATAAAGGAGTGACACCATCCCATTGGTCACAGCATGATAGGGCACCATTCCAGGCAAAGGAGTGATACCAGCCAATCAGTCACAACATGATAGGGCACCATTCCAGATAAAGGAGTGATACCATCCCATCAGTCATAACATGATAGGGCACCATTCCAGATAAAGGAGTGACACCATCCCATCGGTCACAACACGATAGGGCACCATTCCAGATAAAGGATTGACACCATCCCATCGGTCACAACACGATAGGGCACCATTCCAGATAAAGGATTGACACCATCCCATCGGTCTCAACATGATAGGGCACCTTTCCAGGCAAAAGAGAGACACCATCCCATCGGTCACAACAGGATAGGGTACTATTTCAGACAAAGGAGTGACACCATCCAATCAGTAATAGCATGATAGGGCATCATTTCAGACAAAGAAGTGACACTATCCCATTGGTCTCAACATGATATGGTGCTAATCCAGGCAAAGGAATGATACCATCCCTTCAGTCACAACATTATAGGACAACATTTCAGGAAAAAATGTGACACCATCTTATCAGTCACAGCATGATAGGGCACAATTTCAGGCAAAGGAGTGACACCATCCCATCAGTAACAATATGATAGGGCACCATTCCAGGCAAAAGATTAACACCATCTTATCAGTCACAGCATGATAGGGCACAATTTCAGGCAAAGAAGTGAACACCATCCTGTTGGTCACAATGTGATTGGGCACCCTCACCAGACAAAGGAAATGTCTCCATCCCATCAGTCAATATATGAGAGGGCACCATTCCATACAAAAGCGTGATGCCATTCCATTGGTCACAACGCGATAGAGTGCTAAGCCAGCAAAGGAAGTGACACTAGCCCACTGGTCTCTCTGGGGCATATGTACTAACAGTGTACCAAGAAATCTGTGTTAAAAACGTAAGGGTAGATTGTGTGTTTAGCACCAATACACAAGAGAACCAAGTATGGCCAATAATGAAATCTTTATTGTAAGGAAAATTTGTCTTTGGTTTACAAGGTATTGGTGGAAGGAAAGAGAACAGTTACACAGAGTGCAGTGTCTGACTGCTCGCCAAGGTCCTTCAGAGAGCTAACTATTACATCTCTTTCTTATATACAGTATTCTTGCTATAGGCTCCATACCCCTCCATTCCCCCACTCCTCCGTCTTGCGTTACCCAGGCCTCTTGTAACTTGTCACTTAGCATGCACCAAAAAAGAGCACTGAGATACACTTCCTAACTCCAGTATCGCCCCCTCCCCCTTCTGACCACAAATGTCCCAGCTCTGGCTCTGTATTTCACCTCGGTGCCCGGGCAAACTGCTTCCTGCTCTCTGTTGTCAGGCTGGCACACACTGGTTCCTCTTTTGGATCTGTTCCTTCTGTGCTGTCTGTCAGTGTCTCTGTAAAGATGCAACTCTCTTTTTAGCTGAGGCCTTGGACACATGAGCATCTTGCCTGACCTTTGGTGCTTGTTGCCAGGCAGATTTAGACCAGATATTCAAAAGCCATTTAGATGGATAACTTAAAGGTTTGGTATATTCAGCCACTTATCTGGTTAGATTTTAGCCGGATAAATCATTAAGCAGATAATATCCAGCAGGATAAAAAAAAATGGTGTTACGGGGCTAATTATCTGGGTAATTTAACCAGATAAGTTACGATACTCGAACTTACCTGGCTAAGGTATCCAGCTAACTTTAGACCTGCTTCTCCGGCTAACTTTAAACGTATCCGGATGTATTCAGCCGCACAAGACTGGCTTTTCAGGCAGAGATCTCGTGATCCTTCAGGAAGCTGCGAATTTCTCCAAGCTCTCTCCTTTTAAAGTTACTGATCTGAAAACCCATTAGAGCACGAAATCCTTCCAAGCTGCAGCCGGAGAAGAGAAGGGCCCCGTGCTTAGGGCAGATATCACCCCTTAGGCACCTAAGCAGAACCCGAGGGCCCAGAGGAATGGAACCCCCCCTTGCGTCTGTCCTGGATCAGAGGTGGATTAATGAGGGTGGTGTCCTTCTCCCCACATCACAAGCGCAGGAACATGGTGCGCCCAGCCTGGCGTACAGGGGCTAAACTAGCACCCGACGCAATAAGGAGATTGGCGCATCCAAAACATGCGCTGAAACAAACGCGCAGCCGATCGCACCAATCGCAGGTAAATTCCATGTAGGTGAGGCTATTAACTATTACCCCCCGAAGCGGAAAATCCCTGGGCGCCCAGCGCGCACTTTTTAACGCTGCAAATTTAACCCCTGCCCCGGAGGTGGCATAAAGTCAAGCCACGAGTCAGAGGCGCGTGAGAAATTTGAAACAATACGGTCCTCTGTGGTTCCTCCTACTTAGTATCATTGTGACACTTACATTTGCTGCTTGCAGTGTTGAAAAACAAATGCATATTGGCTTGATTTAAAAAAAAACAACCCTCAAAACGTCTGGATGCACAATTTAATGGGCATCTCCAGCAACCTCAGCAAAATCTGCCAGAAGGAGCTCGTTAAAATCCGACGCCCGTTGCAATTGTGGGCGCCCGATGCATTTGAGCACTAGGGATGCACAATTCTCCCCTAGTGCAGCCCCTGCGTTTAAATACTGCATGGGGTGCCCAGGGGAGGTGGCTGCGGGTGCGTTAGGAGAACGAGCGCCCAGTACGAGTGCCCGTGTTCAACGGGTGTCCTTATCGCATCGGTCCCCTCAGACAGTAATCGTGCATTGACGTGAAGGGTAGAAAGGCCATAGCTACCACTTCATGTTGTGTGAAATATATTATGTTTCCCAAGTGAATGGGGCCTGGTTCACGTAATTTTGCCGCTCGGGCCCTTTAAGGACAGGCCCAGGAGCAGCAGGATGCACATTACAGTCCTGATGCTGCCGGGGAAAGTTGAGACGTAGCTAACCTTCCTGAAGATAACCTGGCTTGCGATATTTCAGGCAAGCCGTGTTTTGTTTGCAGAAGATTTATTTAGTAATGAGCTGCTATGCATGCAAATGTTTTCTTGAGAAAACAGGCTGCCTGGGGGTACTGCGGGCCCCACTAGCCCACCGGGGATTTAAAAGGTATGGCAAGGGGGGTGGGGGGAGTTCAGGTGGAGGGCTAGGTTGTGGGATGGTAGTCGGAGGTCTGAGGGGGGGAGGAATTTTTAAAAAGGGGTGGGATTTGGGAGGCAGGGGAGGAGCCTGTGCCGCTACTCTTTTTTTAAACTTTTCATTCACTAGATCTGGCTTGAGGGGGGTGGAATGGGGGGAGGGGCTCACCAGACCCCCAGGAGGTTTTCTCTATTTGGGGGGGGGCCGACAGCTGTTCAGGCGGGGGCAGCTAAGCTCAGTCATTTTTCCCACAGGGGTTTACTAGCTGAGGTACCCCCTCCAGGGAACAGGCCCCCCAAATCAGAAAACGCCGGCATTTTTACTGTTAAAATATCCAGGAATGCCGCGTTGGCAGATGTCTGCTTAGAGGAGACGTTCATTCCTGTAGCATGAGAACGCTCCAGCTAAATTCCTTCTCTTTTTCCACCACGAGCAGAAGGAAATGTTTTCATCAGAGAAATCGATCTGAATCGCTCAGGGCCCCTCAGATATCACATGGGTTAAAGTGGAACCGAAAACTGGGAAGCGTTCACAGCCGTCCTCCTCTCCAGTGGCCCTTCCGATGCCTCTCACCCTTTCAGACTGCACCCGCACCCGGTATTCTCAGCTAACGGGGGAACTTCTATTTGTGTCTCGCTAGGTGACTGCTGGCTTCTGGCGGCCATTGCATCGCTTACCTTGAACGAGCAGATTTTGTCGCGTGTCGTTCCCAAAGATCAGAGCTTCGAAGAGAACTATGCGGGGATCTTCCACTTCCAGGTAAATGCCAGGGAAGAGACAGGAGCTGGAATTACTCATGCATGTCTCTGCATTACTAATCTGTTTTGCTACTGGTTTAGGGCTTTCCCAGTTCTGATTTGGGTATTGTAAAAAAATTGTTTTTGACCTCTTGCGGCCTCCCATTTCAGGGTTTCGCGTGTTTCAAGCCTGTGGTGGTAAACCTCTGCAGATTGGTACAATCTTCCTATGCCGGTGATAAGCACACAGAGAAGAGGAGAAGGACTCTGTCAGTTCTGTTATTTTGCAATTTAAATCCCTGTCATTTCTAGCCAAGAAAGGAGGAGTGTGGTGGATGGGAGTCTTGCAGGAGGAGACTGAACTCCCTTCTGGTGAAGGGGACTGGTGCAGATACGAGAACCCCGGCTTCTGGATTTCCAGTCCCGCTGCACGTTAGCTGGACGAGTGCTGAGGGACGCAGATCCCAGCCGTTCCCTGCGTTCTCTCGAAGTCGAGAGATGCCCTTGCTTTATGAAGGCAGATAACATGAGAGACCCGCTGGAGCAGTTGTTTCGGCTGCAACGAGTTCACCAATGGTTTGAAGCACTTGATCCTGTTTAGGGCTGGTGCAAGGTTATTAAGGCTCCTTAGGGAATTGCTCAGCCTTGTGCCCTTCCCCTACTAACGTTTAGACCCTTAGGCCAGCCCCTCCTCTGAGATTCTGACTTTACCACCCTCCCTTCCAGAACAATCGTATAAAAACGCGTAATTGAACCTAGAGAGGTCCATGTTCAGTAAGTCAGCGTTATCCGGATAAAGGAGAAGCTGCCCTGGATATTCAGCGGGATAAACGTCCCTGTGATTGTACTCGCCTAACGTTATCCAGCTACATGTATCCAGGTGACTTAAAAACCTAATCAGCTCTGTTTGGGTATAACCAGTTATGTTTTTAAGTTATCCAGCCTTGTGCGGGGGACTAATACATTTAAATAAACCCTGCTTTATTAGTATGCACAAGAAATATATGTCTGCCTGACAACTACAGGGTTTGAATGAATAAAAGACTGCTTCTAGTTTATCACGGTTTTCGGGCCTGTTGATGATCTACTTGCCCTGACACACCTTTTCATATATTGTTTGGACCTTCCCTTGGTGTGTTTTGTCCTCCGCTCATTTTGTGGTGTTTTTCTCTAACTATTCACCATACAAACAAATTTCAAAATTCACATTTACCTGTTCTAGTCCTCTCATGATTTTATAGACCTCGATCATATCCCCCCTCAGCTGTCTCTTCTCCAAGCTGAAAAGTCCTAACCTCTTCAGCCTTTCCTCATAGGGGAGCTGTTCCATTCCCCTTATCATTTTGGTCGCCCTTCTCTGTACCTTCTCCATCGCAATTATATCTTTTTTGAGATGCGGCGACCAGAACTGTACACAGTATTCAAGGTGCGGTCTCTCCAATGCTTAACCTAAACCTGAACATACCAGATATCATTATCTTGCACAAAAAAAAAAACCAATTCCTGATATTTCTGTTTTCCTTTGAGATGGTCTAGCTAATGAGTTGACAGTCTCTGCATTTCTATCCCATCAAAAAAGCATGTTCATTTTTCTTTGTGTGTGGCCAAGATGTTCACGCTGCTTTTATTTTACTGCAGAATAGATCAGTGCCAACTCTTCCATTAGGCATGCGGATCGATCACCTAGAGAGCAGCAGTCTGGGGGATGGCACCAGTACACAGGGCTCTCTGCTCCATGCCTCTGTGGGTCAGTGTCTGAATCTCAGGCAGCAGAGAAGCAGCTGCAGGGAACAGGAGGGGGGAGGAGGAGGGCCTGGAGCAAACAGAGCACTGCTCCCTAATCCAGGCCTTTCCCTCCGGTTGTTTCTCGCTTCCTTTTCCTGTCATGCTCCAGAAAGCTTACAGTTTAAGTAGGTACCTGAGGCAATGGGAAATGAAGTGACTTGCTCAATCAAGGTCACTAGGAGTGACAGTGGGACAAGTGGTTTCCGTGATTCACAGCCACTGGACCATTGCTTTTCCCTGTTGGGAAGAATAGTAATGCTGTAGTTAGCAAGTAGCACATTTAAAACAAATCAGAGAAAATTATTTTTCACTCAACGCACAGTTAAGCTCTGGAATTCATTGCCGGAGGATGTGGCTAATGCAGTTGGTGTAACTGGGTTTAAAAAAGATTTGGATAGGTTCCTGGAGGAGAAGTCCATAAACGCTATTAGTCAAGGTGACTTAGGGGATAGCCACTGCTATTACTAGCACCAGTAGCATGGGGTAGACTTAGTTTTTGGTTACTTGCCAGGTGCTTGTAGCCTGGATTGGCCACTGTTGGAAACAGGAAGCTGGGCTTGATGGACCCTTGGTCTGACCCAGTACGGGCAATTTCTTATGTTCTTAAGAATGATTTTCTAATAAATGGGAGCCAACCCAATGAGTCTGAGGCAGTGCTGTAAATTGCACTGTGGGAGATCTGGGTCCAGTTCCTAAACCTGGGCTTGTGCTCCTCTGGCCAACCAGGGCAGGAGGTACTGCAGAAGTATCGGGCAGCAGCAGCTGTTGGCCAGTCTTAAGGTGCACGGGCTTGTGTCTATAACCGGAGATAAAAGGGCTCCGGCCCTGTAGCTCCGGCTGTAGCGATCTGGGTTTGAATCTGTTGCGCTGGCCTCGGTGCAAGACGGAGCTGAGGCGCTGGGAACTGGGGAAGGAGGCAGGATGGGCTGCCACCAGCCCAGCACCCTCTGCCAGCCAGAGAGCGGCACCGAGGGTGTGCGTCAGAGGAGGTTCAGCAGGGCGAAGGCTCCCCATAGTCTCCCGGGCATCTCGCCTGAGGGGGGGGGGGGAGATGGAGAGGAAAAATAGTGGAAAATGATAAAAGCCGGGGTGGGGGGTTAAAAGCACTGGATAGGTGCAGTGCAGTAGAGGTCATCTCCATGTGAGCTGGGAGCCCAAAGGAGCAGGCAAAAACCGACGGGCAAATAACTGAATAAAGAACCGAACTGATGGTGATGGCGGCCTGGACAACAAGATAAGGATCTCCACAACCCGCAAACTGCCCGAGCCAAACTGGGCAGCGCTTGAAGAACTGTGGGCGGCAGGAAGGAAGCTCCATCCTACGGGACGTGTGATCTGAGGGCGGCAGGAAGGAAGCTCCATCCTACGGGACGTGTGATCTGAGGGCGGCAGGAAGGAAGCTCCATCCTACGGGACGTGTGATCTGAGGGCGGCAGGAAGGAAGCTCCATCCTACGGGACGTGTGATCTGAGGGCGGCAGGAAGGAAGCTCCATCCTACGGGACGTGTGATCTGAGGGCGGCAGGAAGGAAGCTCCATCCTACGGGACGTGTGATCTGTGAGCGGCAGGAAGGAAGCTCCGTCCTACGGGACGTGTGATCTGTGGGCGGCAGGAAGGAAGCTCCATCCTACGGGACGTGTGATCTGTGGGCGGCAGGAAGGAAGCTCCATCCTACGGGACGTGTGATCTGAGGGCGGCAGGAAGGAAGCTCCATCCTACGGGACGTGTGATCTGAGGGCGGCAGGAAGGAAGCTCCGTCCTACGGGACGTGTGATCTGTGGGCGGCAGGAAGGAAGCTCCATCCTACGGGACGTGTGATCTGTGGGCGGCAGGAAGGAAGCTCCATCCTACGGGACGTGTGATCTGAGGGCGGCAGGAAGGAAGCTCCATCCTACGGGACGTGTGATCTGCCGTGGCCCAGTAGTGAGGAGCAAGGGGCAGGGAAGCCAGGGCTCAAACGCCCGCTGCCGCTCCCAGTGACCTTTTCTGCCTCAGGTACAAAGGTCAGGGTCTCATTTGCTTAGTCGCTGCGTTTTTACCCGGAGGGGAAGATGCTGCAGGGCTTAACAGAGCAGCAGTTCCTGGCGCTACTTCTCGGTGAATCCCGCGGTATTTTTCCCCCGGCAGTAAAAGGGCCCAGAAATAATGCACCGTGGTGGGCCCCAGGGGTAGGGGACTGCCGTGCATCAAAGAAATCCCCTACCCAAAGTGCGGGGAAAAAAAAACCCCGGGGGGTCTCCACAGACCCTTAGGCAGCCACAGGGAAAAAGAAGATTTTTTTAAGTTAAAATTTCCAGAATGGCCATGCCCCCAACCCTCTCCCTCTTGAGTAAAAAATGTGCCCGCCCCTCCCCACGCAGGCCGGCTCCCTCCACCCCCGCCACAGCCCACCCTTCCGATGCCCCCTGCACTTACCGCTTTAGCCCTGGTGGTGTGGTGGGGTCCTCAGTGCCCCCATTCATGTGATAGGGGCAAAGGCAGAGTCAGCGCCTAGGGGGTGCTCCGGGCCCCTGTGACACCACCAGGGCTGATAATAAGTGCAGTGGGGTGTCCAGAAGGTGGGCTGGGGTATGGGGGGGGGGCCCACATTGTTTTACACAAAGGGGAGTAAAAAAATGGCAGTTTCCCCTTTCCCTTCCACTTGCTCTGGCCCGCACTCCCTTCCCTCCATTTCTCAGCTCGCACCAGCACCCCCCCTCCCCCCCCCCCGGTCCTGGACCTACCTAGGGCTTGCCCTCGTTAGATTGCTCAATTATGAGTTAGTGATGCTGCTGGGGAAGGCACAGCAGTCCCGCGGAACTGAAGCCAATAATATTCCTGGGGTAAAAAAATCCATGACTCCAAGAAGGTGATCAGGGATCACAATCTCACCAGTTCTAAATAACCCGTAAACCCATGCCGCAAATCTTACAGTCCACGTCGTAACCAAGTAGGTGCCTCTTGCAGAACAGAAAAACCTCGTGCAGGGGTGGGCCCCTGACTGGTCAGGTTTTCAGGATAACCCTCGTGAATGTGCACGCAGTGGATCAGCTGAGGCAGTGTGTATTCACATCCAGCTCATGCGTGCTCTCGGGGGATGTCCTGAAAGCCTGACTGCTCAGGAACCCCGAGGACGAGAGTCGCCCACCCCCCTGACATGGTAGGCCAGACGGCAGCAGATAAGGACCAAATGGCCTAGCCAGTCTGCCTGCCCGATTGTCCCCCACCTAACACCCTCCTAGCGAAGGACATCTCCCAGCTGTCAGATGTGCGAGGTTGACCGCCTGCATGATGACACTCATGATCTAGTTCAGTTTTCTTGTTTTTTCCTCTTTGGTCCTCTCCTGGGGAGATGGGCATAGACGTTTCCATACCTAAACCAACACCCAGGATCCTCACCCCTCTTTCCTTTTACTCAACCTCTCCTCACCTCTGTTCCTTCCCGAGCGTGCTTTCATTCTGTCGTGGGGTTTTTTTCTTTACACTGTGTCTGCTGCTCGGCTGTTCCCGGTATCTACTCCCTCTCTGGAAAGAAGGATTTCCTGACGCATCCTCTCAGCTTCCCTCCCTCCAACTTCGTATCACCTTCTCTTGCCCTTGCCCTTTTCTTGTGGAAATTTGCACGTTCTGGAAGTCTGCTAAATGTTGGGATCTTTTTGTCCTATCTTCCCGTGTCTCTTTTGTCCTCCAGAGAGTGCATTTTAATTCTCCTCCTTCCCCTTTCTACGTAGGGGCCTATAATGTAGGCCCGCCTGTACCACTTTGCCGCCATCCAAGCCTCAGTAAAAATGAAGTCCCCTCTGATGCTTTTACTAAGGGCGGACGTTTGTTACGTTATCGCGTCTGAGCTCAGCGAGGTGCCCCATCGCTGGTGTTATGGGCACAGCAGGC
Source organism: Rhinatrema bivittatum (assembly GCF_901001135.1). Taxonomy (NCBI): domain Eukaryota; kingdom Metazoa; phylum Chordata; class Amphibia; order Gymnophiona; family Rhinatrematidae; genus Rhinatrema; species Rhinatrema bivittatum. Next base: position 35,672,635 of record NC_042617.1, on the reverse strand, counting down.
GTGCTGATCTAGAGATCTGCTCTCGAGCCTGGCGTGGTCTTGCGCCTCAGTGGCGATGCTCTCGATTTAACCAGGTCCTCTGCCTTCTTCCAGTTCTGGCAGTTCGGCGAGTGGGTGGACGTTGTCGTCGACGACAGACTGCCCACGAAAAATGGCGAGCTGGTCTTCGTCCACTCGGCAGAAGGTAGCGAGTTCTGGAGCGCTCTGCTGGAGAAAGCCTACGCCAAGTAAGTGAGCACGTACGGTGCAGACTTCCTTCTGTTTATATGTTACAGATTTACCAGGTTTCAATCTGATTGGACATAGGGAGGGTCACTTTAAAATGTATCCCCATAAATGCCATCTTGCAAAATTGCCTGCCTGAAATGCAGGGGAATAATATCTGCCTACTCCTTGCATACATGCATTTTACCCTGCATATCAGAGAGATGTTCTGGAGCACCGAGTCCCCTGTTCATTGTAGTTTCAATCTTTCAGTTGTAATGTAAACTGGTATGATGTTTGCACACTAATACCGGCATATAAAAAAAAATCTGAAATAAATAAATAAATATGCATGTAACCTTTTTACCCGGGAAACTACCGGCACACGTTAGCAGGTGCAAACGTATGCATGCACTTTTGCTTTCAAAATGAGCGCAAAGTCTGTGGCAGAAGGACGCCGCAGACTTCACACCGACTGAAAATTACGCTCATCCCAGAGAAGCAACTAGAAAACACGCTTGCCCTAAATACATCGATTGGCTAGAAACATCAAAATTGGAGTGGGAGCTTTAACTTTAAAACCAAGGTGCGATGTTTTAACTAATGAAGAGACCCCTGAGCATTGTGGGATAAATGCAGAGATCCCATAATGCTCAAGGATCTCATTGGGGTGAATCCATTTCTTTGCATCTTTCTTCTTTTTTTTTTCTTTGTCTAGTCCATTTTTATATCTCTGTAGCTATACCTCATTTGAGACTTACAAATGCTGTGAGTCTTCCTCAGTCTCTTATCAGGAAGTGAAGAATTCTTACCCCAAAGAGTTTTAGGGCCTCTAAGAATTTTGCGTTAAAATTCTTAGATCTATGGCGAAGTTTTATGAATTCTGTGAAAATATTCTCAAGGCAAAGAACTGACTTTCCACCCATCCTTAGTACTTCCGTGTCATGTATGCAATGTTAGTGCATTTTGGAGGATGTGGAATAATGTTTGGCCAGGTCAGGTAGTTGCAGGAAAGCTGACTTCCCTCTCGAGGTCCCTGTCTGTTGAAGCTGGAATGTCATCCTGTGCAGGCTGAACGGCTCCTATGAAGCTCTGTCTGGAGGTTCAACCACTGAAGGCTTTGAGGACTTCACCGGTGGCATTGCCGAGTGGTACGAGCTGAAGAAAGCCCCGCCTAACCTGTTCAAGATCATCCAGAAGGCTCTTCAGACGGGCTCCCTCCTAGGCTGCTCTATTGACGTAAGGTCATTCATCTCCTAGTGCTATTTGTGATGTTCAGACTTGGTCCACGGAAACATTTGAGCTGGGCATGAGCATCCACTGAGAAACTTGGCCACGGTGTCTTTGTCCCACAGACAGCATGGTACACGTTTGGCCTGTGGATCCCCGGAGACCTGCATTAGGTTTGTGTGCACCGTGAAGACACGGGCCAGGTGTTTAATCCATGGCGATGCATGGACATGTGACACATATGTACAGCCCATGTATGACTTGGTCCGCATGGTCATGTGCTGCACAGGTTTGACTTCCAGAGTCTTTGTCTCGCATATGTGGTCCTCATGGTATTACACATGGCACAGCTCTGCTGTTACTGCACTCCCAGCAAAGCCACCACAGCCGTGCGCTGATCACCTGTTTGATAACACATGAGAAAATTATGTGAACAGATGAGCTGTGATGACTTTTCTGGACAGTCAAGACAGGACCAGACTAGGCCTTAGAGTTGAAACCTTTAAGATGCTTCAGGATAAGGAAATCTATAGCAAGCTAAGCTTTGCACAAGCTTGTAAGTACAAAGCAGAGGATCTGGAAGATTTGTAAAGTGACTGAATGTGTTTTTGTCTGTGTATGATGACAGATCACCAGTGCAGCTGACACAGAGGCTGTCACCTTCCAGAAGCTGGTGAAAGGGCACGCCTACTCCGTCACGGCAGCCGAGGAGGTACAGCGCCCCCCAGAGGGACACATTAGCATCTAACTTTCCTCACAGGCTTGTGTAAAAATAGTCTGGTGTAATGTGTATGCCTATATTTATATATATATATATATATATCAACAATATAAATGGGCTCTGACCGACGACCCGCAAATGCTCAGTAGAGAGCAGCTCTGAGCTGACGTTACGTGCATGGAAGAGAGATCGGTCCAGGGTGTCACAGAGGGGAGGAGGAAAGGGCGGACGAGCCGCTGCGCCGAGAAACAGCCTGAGCCCGTCCCTCTGCCGCCGGGGAAGGGGGGAGGGAGCAGGGACGGCCGGAGCAGAGCTAAATCTCGCCCATTTTAACCGGCGAAAAGAGAAAAAGAGGGCGAGGAGGAGGGCTGAGGGAGAGGGAAGGGGTTGTGGATGAAGTGAGAGGGGAAGGATAGGGAAGATGAGAGGGGATGGAAGGCAAAGGGAAGAGGATAGGAGTGAGTAAAGTGGGAAGGGTAAGACGGGGAAAAGAGAGCGGCTTCCCCCAACCCAGTCAACCGAGGCAACGATCCTGGAGTTAGAGGTCGCCATGTTGTAAGGACCGCCCCCCCCCCCCCCCCACTATCCCCAGCCCCAGCTGACCCAGGGAGTGGAAGACCCGCACCCGGATCTGAAGCCCCCCAGGTCCCTCCGCAGGGCAGCACACAGGAGAGCTGCCGCCGGGCGTTGGCTGCACCCCAGGCTGTCACCCCCCCCATGTCTCTCTCTTAACGGGTGCTGAGCCGCACTGTGACCGCTGACCCTTTTCACCCTCTTGCCTCACACCAGGTGGACTACAGGGGCCGGCAGGAACGGCTGATCCGGATCCGCAATCCCTGGGGGGAGGTGGAGTGGACTGGAGCGTGGAGCGACAGGTGAGCCAACGTTAAAAGAAGGCCGCGCGCTCCGTGCAGAGGGCGAGCAGTGATTCTTAGATCTCGCTTTAAAATGTGAGAGATGGAGGCCTGGTGTCCCTGCCAGGGAAGTGAACTGAGGTTGAACGTGATTACACGAGAGGGTTTCTGGGTTTACCTTGGCTCTGTTCTTCTTTACTTCTGGCTGGGGGGGGGGGGGGGGGGTGGTTGCTTAGCTCTGGGTGGGGGGGGGGTGGGCTAAAAATTAAGAAGTTGAAATGCAAAATGTAAAGGAAATGCAATTTGTAATGTCTGCTGCTGGTTCAGTAAGGAAATGTTAGGCTAAAGATGTTACTGTTGTTTCTGAAATCCTTTAAGTGGCTCCCTTACACTTTCCGTAAGCTCCTGGGGTCATCCATGTCAGCAAGAGACTCGGAGTGCATTCTCGTTGGTGCTCTCCTGGAAGGGCCGTCGGGAAGGGGTTTGCCCATTTGCGGATGATGCCAAAATCTTCAGCAGAGTTAGACACAGGAGTAGTAGTGAAGTCTGAGGCTAGCAGCTAAGATTTAAGGCTAAAAATGCACAAGAGCAGGGTCTGGGGGTGATGGTATCTGATGATCGCAAGGTGGCAAAAGCCAGGAAGATGCTTGGCCGCACAGGGAGAGGAATGGTCCGCAGACAAAGGGAGGTGATATGTCCCGTGTACAGGTCCCTGTTGAGACCTCACTTACAATACTGTGGACAGTACTGGTCACCGCACCTTCAGAAGGATATAAGCAGAGGGTGGCTACTAAAATGGTCAGTGGTCTTTATTTTATAGGATATGGATTCAGACTTAGATCTAAGCTTGCATATCCTAAAGGAAAGGCAAGAGAGGGGAGATGTGATAGACATTTAAATATCTCCAAGGTTTCCATGCTATGGAAAGGAGGCTGTAGAGCGAGGGGTAATGGGATGAGGGTGAAAGGGGGTGAAAGACTCAGGAGTAATCTTAGGAAATATTTCTTTACAGAGAGGGTGGTGCATGCGTGTAACAGCCTCTCCTTGGAGCTGGTGGAGACAAGGGACAGTTTCTGAATTCAGAAAAGCCTGGGATAAGCCCAGAAGGTTCCGTGAGGGAGAGGACGGGACTATAAAGCCGAGCTAGAGATGCGGATGGGCTGCATGTGACCTTTATCTGCCGTCATGTTCTGTGTCTGACATCATAGCAAGGTGTGACATCACAGCAATGCGTGACATCACAGCAATTTGGACCATTCGGACTGAGTGACGTTTTAAAGATTTTTTATTTTTTTTTTTAATGACCTGGCAGTTTCCTCCTGCTCCTTTGTACTTTCCCCTCTGTTGGAACCAGAGCTGGGATCAGCGCCACAAGCCTTCATCCGCCGCGCCCCAGGGATATTTTGCTCCCAACTCATTTAGCCCAGTCACTGCAGCGATGGGCTCCAATGAGGGCCCCGCTGGGGACTGCTGCTGATTCTCGCCGACGTGGTCCCAGGAGGACAGGGAAAATGGTAGAGGAGCCGCTCAAAAGGATCAGAGAAGCAAACGTATGCTTGCTTTCCCGTGCATCGTCCCGGAGCTCTGCTCAATAGAGCCCCGAGGCAGGGGAGACCAGCGTCGCACAGGCAGTCCCTGGCAGCTCTCCTGATGCCCGGAGCAGTGCCGTGACCCCCACCTCCCCCAGTTAATCATTCTGCTGCCCCGCTCTGCGCCGCAAAGCTCGTTGTGTGCACCCATCCATTCGCCCAGGCATAACCCGGGGACATCGTATCGTTTTGCCTTTGCAGCTCAGCGGAATGGAACTGCGTCGACCCTGACGTGAGAGATCGGCTGATTAGTAGATGTGATGATGGAGAATTCTGGTAAGATTAGCTGCTTCCAGTGCGTGCGGGTTGAAAGCACAGACGACGGTCGGGTGCTTCGGTCTGGCTCTTGTACATTTGCTTGGTTTTTCAGTATCTTCTGTCCTGCTCTGGGGGCCACGGTCTTCTTATTATTCTCTGCCCTCCTGAACATACTGCGCAGTCAGCTTATCATTTCCTTCATGCTGGGTAGCCAGGCCTGGATTTGCATGCGGACCTGCTTGGCTCACGTCTAGGACGGCAAAATCCTGAAAGCAGCAATATTTCTCTTCCTGCTCCCAGACTTCCAATTTCATCCCTCCCTTTCCCCCCTACCTCCAAGGATCTCCAGTCCCATTTCTCTCGCCACCTCCGTATACCTCGGAGCTCTTGCAGCGGTATCAGCTCCTGCTCACAGGCACCACAGTGGCTCCGTTTTGTTTTTTTTTCCCAGGCTTCCACGTGGGAGCCACAGCCATTCCCATGGGAGGGGGAATACCCAGGAGGAGGTCTTGAGGGGAGATAAGGGATCGGAGGCAGGGACGGGACTGGAACCCTTAGGGAGTGAGGGGGCACAGGAAGAGATCAGAGTCAGCAATGTGGCCACCTTGGCACCAGTGCCAAGAAGTGCTTAGGGGGTGGCATAACTGTGTGCATAGCATTGGAAAACAACAGCAGTGAGACCAGACAGAAGTGACGTTAGCTCCTGTTGGCTGCAGCTGGCACCGCGAAAACGGCAGAGCCTTGTATTCCCAGCGTGCGAATCCACCGAGCCTTGCACTGAGCCTTTACCCTGTTCCTGTGCCTTCCTGGACTCTTTGCAGGTTGTCTCGTAGCCCTCATTGGCCCTACCAGAAGGATTATCTAGAGGCGGTGCTGCTGCTGAGCTTCAGCAGGGACCTCCTACGCGGTCTCCAAAACCTACACAGAGTGTCTCTGGAGATTCCTTGTCTGGGTCCAATAACGGCACCCGGGTCCCCAGCAGGACCAGGACGGCTCCTGGGGGGCTGTGCGCTGCATGCATCCGTCATAAAAGCGCGCTGCCTCGCTGCCTGGGCGCGTACCAGGCTGCAGCGCGAGGTCGGCGACAAGTCAATTCTGTTAACTCCTTTGCCCTCCCCCAGGATGTCGTTCAGTGATTTTCTGCGAAATTACTCCCGGCTGGAGATCTGCAACCTCACCCCAGACACCCTGGCGAGCGACAAGTACATGAAGTGGAGCTTGAGCAAGTTTGATGGGACCTGGCGGCGCGGCTCCACTGCCGGCGGCTGTAGAAATTACCCCAGTAAGACACAGCTTGTGCTTCTTTACACCGCGATCCTTTTTATTTTAATTAGGCTCTCCTGGCTTTTGGGTTACCGGTTTTGGTGATCCTTAACTCACACCTACGTGGAAGGAGAGCGGGAGCTAAAAATGGGGGGAAAAAACCTCCTTCCACATAGCCCAATCCATCCCAGAGATAGTCCAGACTGGCAGCCACCCCCGGATCCGGGGGACGCACACCCCCCGCCCACCCCGAGTTTGACCAGTAGGTGTCACTGTAATATGATGACCAGGATGGGATTAACCTCCCTTCCCATGGGGGGGGGGGGGGGGGGGGTGAAGGACTTTGCGGCCTCCTCAGCCCGGCCAGCATAAGAAGCAAAATCTGGGCTCGAGAATGGTCCCCCACCACACACACTCACACACACTCACACACACACACACTTATTCTCACACACACACACTCTCACACACACACACACTTATTCTCACACACACACACTCACACACACTCACACACACACACTCATTCTCACACACACACACACACACTTCCCCCCAATGCCTTTAACCCGCCCCTCACTGGGTCTCATCGCAAACCCTGATGACTTCTGCGGTGCAATCAGCACCGTGCATGGCCTTAACCGATGCACTTTGGTGGAGTAGGAGTCCTGTAGAAAGCCGTTTCCCCGATGCGAGGAGGCAGGCCGTGCCTCACGTGTTAATAGAGGGGCTGGTGTTAATGTGAAAACTCGCCCCGGGGAGCGTTCTGACCCCTGCGGCCTGCAGTGGGGATGGTTCTGCCGCTGCTGTGCTGCTGAGGTGGAAGTCCAGGCCGGGCACTCCTGCTGCTTTGTGATTATTTCCCGCCGTCTGGGACACATTTGCAGGAGAGGAGGCAAAATGCGATGGTGCTGCAGAACGGTGGGGACAACGGGCTGTAAATCAGCTTAGACGTAGGCAGCCTCTCTCTCTCTTTCACCAACACCAAGCACAGGGTCTGAGCCTTGCGCTGAACAGGGAGGGGCCTTGCTTGGCCCTGTGGTTGAGAATGAGAACCCGGTACACTCTGGGAGGGATAACGCCCTGACACCCCATCCCGTGGGAGGATGTGATCACAGTACAATTCATTCCCAAAGCAGGAGAATTAAACCTCCTGCTTAAAGGAAGAAAGAGTTTTTTTCTTAACTTCATTAAAATGGTTTGATTGAACTATTTTATTGGCATAATTTGAAAAAAATAGTTTAACAGAGAACTGCATATTTCCTTCTATTTAACATTTTTACAAAAGAACATACAAGCAACAAACCAACTGATACATATAGTAAATTGAGATAAACAAATACAAAAAATCACAAAGGAAAAAGATAATTCATTATAATAAGTACAAAGAAAAAAAACACACTGTCTCACATATATTCAGACACAGTCCGGACTTATCTGGCTAACTTTGGAGGCATATTGAACAGTGCAGTCACACTATTGAATATAATCAGCTATCTTACGGGCCGATACAGTAAAAGTCCCAGCACGCGCACAGGCCACTCTCCTGTGCGCGCGATTCTATATTCAAATGAGAGCCCGCAGCAAAAAGAGGCACTAGGGACACTAGCGCGTCCTTAGCGCCTCTTTTTGGACAGGAGCGGCGGCTGTCAGCGGGTTTGACAGCCGACGCTCAATTTTGCCGGCGGCGATTCTGAAACCCGCTGACAGCCATGGGTTCGGAAACCGGACGCCGGCAAAATTGAGCGTCCGGTTTTCAAGCCGCGAGCCGATTTCAATTTTTTTTTTTTTAACTTTTTTTTAACTTTCGGGACCTCTGACTTAATATCGCCATGATATTAAGTCAGAGGGTGCACAGAAAAGCAGTTTTTACTGCTTTTCTGTGCACTTCCCCGGTGCCGGCAGAAATTAACGCCTACCTTTGGGTAGGCGTTAATTTCTTAAAGTAAAATGTGCAGCTTGGCTGCACATTTTACTTTCTGAATCGCGCAGGAATACCTAATAGGACCATCAACATGCATTTGCATGTTGCGGGCGCTATTAGGTTTGGGGAGGTTGGACGCGCATTTTCGACGCTATTACCCCTTACTGAATCGGCCTGTTGATTAGCCAGCTAACTGTAGGACACCTCTGACTCAACCAGACTCACCGGCATTTGGACGAGCGTTTTTGACGCGCTAGCTTTACCCCTTATTCAGTAAGGGGTAATAGCGCGTCGAAAATGCGTGTCCAAACCCCCCCCCCCCCCCCACCCCGAGACTACTAGCGCCCGCAACATGCAAATGTATGTTGATGGCCCTATTAGTCATTCCCACGCGATACAGAAAGTAAAATGTGCAACCAAGCTGAACATTTTACTTTAAGAAATTATCGCCTACCCAAAGGTAGGCGATAATTTCTGCCCGCGCCAGGGACATGCACAGAAAAACAGTAAAAACTGCTTTTCTGTGCACCCTCCGACTTAATATCATGGCGATATTAAGTCGGAGGTCCCAAAAGTTAAAAAAAAGTTAAAAATAATTTTTAAAAAATTTAAAATGGGCCTGCTGCTTGAGGGTTGAAAACCGAACGCTCAATTTTGCTGGCGTCCGGTTTCCGAACCCGTGGCTGTTAGCGGGTTTGAGAACAGACGCCGGAAAAATTGAGCGTCGGCTGTCAAACTTGCTGACAGCCACCGCTCCTATCAAAAAAAGAGGTGCTAGGGACGCTCTCCCGCGATTTTTACTGTATCGGCCCATTAGCCGGCTAACTCACCCAACTAACACTGAATATCGGAATTAGCAAGTTAACTTAGCCAGCTAACTCAACTCCTGCCAGTTACACCCTTGAACTGTCCCTAACTTAGGATAAATTCTAGCCCCCTAACTTATTAGCCGGCTAGAATTTAGCTGGATAAAGGCTGAATATAGCCAGGATAACTATTGCATTTCCGTCTAAATGGCTTTATTTCCATGCAGTCAAGTGGACCAGATATGGCCACCACCTGACATTCTACTTGTAAGCCCACAGCAGAGTGAAATACCTAGCAGTACAACACTGCCCTCCAGTGGTTAATATCAGGAGCTGCAGTCCGTGTACAGTCATTATCGCTCCAACCAGTATTTTATTATTAGCTCCCCTTATATGAATTCCTTCTACTTTTTGACTGTTTCCAAAAAGCAGTAACACCCTTGGTGAAAGTTCCTGCCACAGACCAAATCAGAAGGGACTAAGAGTAAAAGTGAAACATAAAAAAGTAAAGCTTTTAAGCATTCTTTGAGTTTGCTTTTCTTTTGAGAGAAAGTTGAGGACGTCCCCTTCCCCCTGCGGCAGGAGGACAGGATACTTTAAAATATGTTTAGAACTCCTCTGTGGCTCAGGTGGTAGGGCTGAGTGAACTGAAGAGGAAAGATGTGTATTTGTTTAAAACGAACGCACATTTTGTAACAACAAAGTTGATTTTTGGTTTGTTACAAATGGAATGAACCGAAAATCGACTTACCTGAAAATTTTGGGATATTTTCAGTTTGTTTAAAAAAAAAATAAAATGACAGGAGCCTCCCTAAACCTCCTTGCCATACCCCCCATCCCCAGAGCTGAAACAGGGCCTCCCTGGCCTCCAGCTGCCTCTTCTGCAGGATGTTCGGTGTAGAAAGGGGTAGGAGTGATTCTCGGTTGCTCCTGCGCCGCTGGCTCCTGATGCACGGTGGCGCCAGCTGGCCCTGAGACCGGCACCATTTTGCTTCACAGCTGTAAAACACTGGCTCTGGTGCCTTTGTTGCATCAGGGGCCGGCAGGGCAGGAGCAACTGAGGATCACTCCTGCCCCTTTTTACGTTGGAGACCCCACAGAAGGGAGGCCCTGACTGTGACTCACCTACATGGGGCAGTGGGATGGAGAGGCCTGGGGACGTCTGGGGAGACTTCATTTCGTTTCATTTTTTTTATATTTATTTCAGTTTGGTAAATGAACCGAACCAAAATAAATAGCAAAGGAACCGAAACCTGAATTAAAAAAAAAATCCCAAAATGAAAATAATCAAACCATAACAAAACTTTCCCCCCTCTGTATCTTAGTTGCAGTGTAGTGAATCCAGGTTTGGATCCCCCTGTCTGTCTGCGCCGTTCAGACCTGGAAGCGCCATTGCAGTGGTATGCTCAGGCCTGGGGAGAGAGAGAGAGAAGGCGGCTGCCCACAAATGTGATGGTCACTTGCTGGTCAACCAATGCTGCTGACTGTAAGCCTCGAAGTAGGCATCTCTCCAGCCCTGGAGGCCAGCAGCTACTTGGGCATGCTGCCTGGGGTGAGGTGGCAGGGGATGCTCGGGGTGACAAAGGAGAAACAAAAAAATATATCTATATTGCTATAGATATTAAAACTAAAGCTATTTTTGTATTGTGGCTAAAAAATGGGGTTACAACGTAATGGAGCCAACAAAGTCACCCATATAAACATGAACAAAACCAAAAAAGGGGGGGAGAACCAAAATATCTTAAAAAATGAAGGCTAATTTATCAATGAAAAATAATTCAATAATGTTTTTTTGTTTTTATTTTTGTTTTTTTATTTTTGTGTTTGTTTTTTGTTAGGCGTCAGCAAGCCAGAGATGGTTTCATGCAAAAGTCGAACCAAACTGGCCTCGTTTATACTGCAAAACAAATGTCACAATTGACTAATTAAAGTAAAGTTCTTTTCTTAAAATGCCGAGACCCTTGAGGTTCGACTGAAGGTATCGCTGTTGTGACATTTGTTTTGCAGTATAAACGAGGCCAGTTTGGTCCGACTTATGCATGAAACCATCTCTCCTTAATAAGACCCTCGATGAAGCTTTTATTAAGCGAAACATCGGCTGTGTCAGGCTTTGTTACCATCAGGATCGGCGAAATTGGTCTTTTTTGGCTTTATTTAAAAAAATGTGATTTTTGAACTAGACACATTTTGGCACGTTACACTAAAGAAAAATAAGGTGGATGATTGAAAAGACCTGGCGAGTTCAAAGTTAGTTGAACACGCCAACTGGCTTGCTGACACCTAAAAAAAAAACCAAACACAAAAATAAAAAAATAAAAACAAAAACATTATTGAATTATTTTTCATTGATAAATTAGCCTTCATTTTTTAAGATATTTTTATTCCCCCCACCCCCCGCCTTTTTTTGGTTTTAAAAAATGGGGTTGCAATGAATGCGGCCAGCTGTGTGATGTGAGGCCTGAGACACTTTAGGGTGCAATGAGCTTTCTTTCCTCAGACACGTTCTGGATGAACCCCCAGTTCATGATCAAGCTAGATGAAGCCGATGATGATCCCACCAACAACGAGGAGGGCTGCACCTTCCTTGTGGGCCTGATTCAGAAGAACCGTCGGAAGCAGAGGAAGATGGGGGAGGACATGCACACCATTGGCTTTGCCATCTACGAGGTAAGTACCCCCCCCCCCCCCCCCCCCCAAAGCTTCCTTGCAGGGTGGGGAGAAGGCACATGGGCTATGAGACAGGTCTGTCACCCACTAGAAAGAAGCTGTCTCTAGGGGGATTCAGCTCCTACATCTGGTTCCCAAAGTCCCACTAATGGAAAATCTTGATTAGCTGCTGTCAGTAGTAGCGATGATATTTACTTCTAAGCTTCTAATCACTGGACGTGGTTCCTCAAACACCCTTCTGTCTGTCCCTCAGCATGACTGCTTGACACCATGAACACAAGGCACTTAGCTTCGTCACGTTATACTGACCTAGCATCTTAATGCGTTTAGGCTTTGTGAACTCTTTCCAGTCTATGCCAAACATAATAATTCCATCAGAGAGTATTCAAATTCATGGTGCACATGGCCCCACATTGGGTGCCACTGTAAGGAATTTTTTGCTGCCAGTACTGGTGCTGGAGCTTCCAGTTATGAAACTAGTAACTGTAACACGAGGGGCTGAAGGAGGACTGTAGTAATAGCAGTTATGTTGCCCTAGTGCAGTCTCTCAGCTGCTCAAAGAGGGTCATCATGAGTAGACTGTAACAAAGGCTTGTTTTTTTTCTTAAATTGTCTTTTCCTCCTCACCGTTTCTTCATTCCTTTAGGATAACAGCAGCCTGTTAAGGGACCGTCCCAGTGGCAATTTATAAAGCATGCATTTGAGTATGACAAAAGATCCAGAGCACATGAGTCTCATGCTTAAAGCTCAACACTTGAAGAGTCTGCTGTAGGCATGGTGCTGCTACTTCTCGGGGATGATACAAGAGCCTCCAGTTCCCAGGACAGGAGCTCAGGCACCCCGAGCTCAGGATCCTGCTCAGTTTTCCAGCCACAAGAGGGAATTCATCAGTGCCAGAGTATCAGACTATAAGGGGGTCATATCATATACTAAGGATTTTGTATCCTTGTATTACCATTGACTAGGGTGACCATAGAGTTCCATGCCCAGTAGGCCAAACTGAGCCAGCCATGGGCTTATTCCAGTAACAGTCATGGAGATTTACTTCTCTTACATAATTGGATGGGGAAATCAGAATTACATTTCCATGCATGCAGTAGGGTAAAACCTGGACTGGCTGAACTTGTCCCCCAGACAAGGTCACCAGGGCCGATCTTTCCATGAAAACCCATATTAAAAGCATAATACGTACTGGATATATGAAACTTCGCATGTTAAAACCTCTTCCGTTACATGGAAGGTTTCAGAACAGTTTTACAATCTTTAATTTTCTCGAGGTCAGATTACTGCAATTCATTACTATTAGGCCTTCCCTCCTCAACCTTACGCTCTCTCCAACCAACTGCCACAGAATTCTGCGGCCAGATTGCTCTCGGGCACAAGAAAGATATGACCATATCGCTCTGGTACTTGCTGATCTACGCTGGCTCACGGTTAGGGCTAGAATTAAATATAAAGCACTTATATTCATTCATAAATTGATAAACACTACAAATTATCCATGGGTAGGTTCTAGACTCCATATTTACGCTCCGTCCAGATCACTGAGGTCTCAGACTAATGGCCTGTTAGAATTGCATAGGTGAAAGAGCTTTTTCAACCGCTGGTCCAGCCCTTTGGAATAGCTCACCAGAACGTCTCAGGACATAGAGTGGCTGAAAGATTTTTTAAAAAAAGGGACTGAAGACCTGGCTATTCAGAGAAGAGTTTGCAGTTGAAAGTGCTGCCCTGTAGAGAACAACATATTGAATTATTCTGTAGCAGATGTTTTTTCTTCTGCGCTATTTAAGATATGTTTTTGTAGTTTGTTTTACTTGTTCTACAATTTGTAATATGTATGGTGTTTTTGTAGACCGCTATGATTGCTCGAGTAGCGGCATAGAAATATTTTTTAAATAAATAGGGCTGTAGAACTGTGCTCCTCCCCCATATTTTTCCGATCTCCAGGGTGGTGGTGGTAGTGGGAGGGGCCATTTACACTCCTCCCCCCACGGCCACACAGAGCTCCATTCTTCCCACCCACAAAGGGCACCACCAGGATTAAGTGCGGCCCTGATAGTCACCCCGCCATTAAGGAGCCTTCTGGGGTAAAGAGGCTTTTCCTCTGAACGTTAGCTTGCAGGTCCACTGGCAGAATGTACAAAGTACCTGTGGCTCGGCAGGCTGCCCGGTTGGGAGGGTGTTTCAAAGTTTGCCCCCACGTTTCATGTTTACGCACTTAGATGTAAGATCCAGATTAATTTCGTTATTTTGGTTGCCTGGAAACCAGGCCTGCCCAGGGGCCACAGGCTTCGGGGATGAGGAATGTAACGGAGTGAGGAACAGGTAAAGGTCCTTTCAGGAGCCGAAATCTTGATGCCAGAAACATGTTTAGTAATTGTGTGAAGCACAGTGAGATTTAATCCCTCAAAGCTGGGCAGATATGGTGTGGAAGTCCATGTTGGCATAAGGCCCCCCCCCAGATCTCATATTTTCAGTCTGGGCCCCTTAGCTTGGCTGGTACTGCGTAACCATGCTGTGATTTATATTCTCAATACATGTTACTATGTAGAATTTGATTTAGAAATTCAGTTAAAACAGCTTTTGCATTTATTTTTTCCTTTTTTTTCTCACAGGTTCCTCCAGAGGTGCGTATGGGTTTTTTTTTTCTTAATATGCATAAAACACGATAAAAAGCAAGGAAGACAGTTTGCAAGACTTAGAGGGATAGATATTCAAAAGTTAGCTGTTTATCTAAGTTAGCCAGATAGACATATCCGGTTACCTTAGTCGGGATATTCAGCAACATGTCTATGCTGCTGAATATCCCCAGATAAATCGCTGCTTAGTCGGATATGTTTTATCCGTTTCACTTTAGACCTGCTATTGAGCAGCTTTAACATACCCAAGAAAAGTTATCTGTCTGAGGCTGAATATCGCTACTTATCTAGATATGCGCTTTGAATATCGGCCTCACAGAGAGCTTCTTTTCTTTTCCAGTAAAATTAAATTATTATTTCTTTTTAACTATTGGGAACCAAATTCCAAGCACTGAATTGCTGGAGTCTGCTTTCCACAGCATGTAAATCTCCATTTTCCTAGCGCGTAGCCAGATGGACTCAGGTTCAATAGGGTATGCTCCCCTGCCAGCAGATGGAGACAGTCAGGTTGCAAAGCTGACGTCACCCTACATATACTCCTGCAGTGAGCTCAGCTCTCCAGTATTCTCCTTCTTTAGCAGATGGTGGACGTACCTTTCCCAATGGGGATTGCTGTACTTTTTGGAAGAAGAAATTCTACATTCTAACTTGAAGGAAATTGAGTCTCGCTCTCCTGCAGTGATACCTAAAGGTCCCTCCCCCAGTTGAGAATTCCTGAGGTGATTTCCGAGATCCTGCAGAGGTGTGTCTTGGTCCGGTAGCTGGTTTCTAGTGTAGACTTTGCTGCTGAGGTAGCTGAAAAGCAGCGGGTGCAGAAAACCGAGCGTGGCAAGAACGGCTGAAGCCCTCTCCCCTCGCAACCGGAGACTGTCTCTGTACTCAGCTGGTAAGCGCTGAGCCCAGGTAAGTAAAAAAAATAAATAAAAAAAGAGGACCCGATTCAGAGATGCTCGGTGTGTCGTACAGACATTGTTCCCGTTTCCTTTGGAGGTAAGGGGAATTGGGCTTCCGAGCGGGTAGAGCAGCCCCTGGTGGGTTGACCCTGCTGTAGACGTGATCAGCATACCTCATGGTAGGCCATGGTGGCGCCATCTTACGTACGTTTGCATGCGCGACATATTGCCCTCCATAGGATGTCAGCATGTGCAGTGCATCGGCTGTGCATACAGACTGTGTGTGCGCCTCACAGTGCCTTGCCTGAATACTTGTAAGCATAAAATTTTATGCTCGAGCCAAGAGAGAGAGCACATAACTACCATTGCCAATGGCGCCGCCAACCAACTAAGCACCTTGCTCTCTGCAATGCCAGCCATATTAGAGCCTCACAGTCTGACCTGGACTCCAACTTATGTTGGCACTGTAAGGAAACCCAAGTTGAATTGGCCTCCTTGGATTTTGGTAAGCCAGGCTCCTCCCATTCAGATGAGGGGTTAGTCACTACCTTAACTGGATCATAAGAACATAAGAACATGCCATGCTGGGTCAGACCAAGGGTCCATCAAGCCCAGCATCCTGTTTCCAACAGTGGCCAATCCAGGCCATAAGAACCTGGCAAGTACCCAAAAACTAAGTCTATTCCATGTTACCGTTTGTTAGTAATAGCAGGGGCTATTTTCTAAGTCAGCTTAATTAATATCAGGTAATGGACTTCTCCTCCAAGAACTTATTCAAACCTTTTTTAAATCCAGCTACACTAACTGCACTAACCACATCCTCTGGCAACAAATTCCAGAGTTTAATTGTGCATTGAGTGAAAAAGAACTTTCTCCGATTAATTTTAAAGGTGCCACATGCTAACTTCATGGAGTGCCCCCTGGTCTTTCTATTATCTGAAAGAGTAAATAACCGATTCACATCTACCTGTTCTAGACCTCTAATGATTTTAAACACCTCCATCATATCCCCCCTCAGTATGCCGGGCCTTAGTATCCCCTTAACTGGGTCATCCATAGGAGAGGGAAATTCAACTGGTCCCACCCCACTGCCTCCTGGTTTAAATATGTACCCGGCTGTCTTTTCCTGGGTGGAGTTTTTTCAGGGGCTACAAGCCTTCATACAGGCACAGTCTACTGCCTCAGTTGCCCCTGTCCAGATGGAACCTCAGCCAGTGACTCCTCCATCTCTCATTCCTATCGGCAGATCCTGAGGTTTGCCTCACCTTACCATGGATATCCCTGGCAGGGAACTGGATGGCATGGACTAAGAAGATCCAGATTCCTTGGAAGATGGGGAAATCCCCCCTGGGTTGGAACTGTATCAGACCATGTTACGGTTCTTTCATAGAGACAAATTGCCAGCCCTGCTTTCCCAGACCCTGAAGATGTTGGGAGTCCCTGGGGCAGATTCTATGACAGAACCAAAAAAGAATCCCATTCTGATTTCCCTGCGGAAAGCCTTCTGCTACTTTCCAGTGATGGATGCCATCCAGGAGTTGATTGATCTGGAATGGAATGCCCCAGAAGCAAATTTTAAAGGGGACAGGGCATTGGAAGCTCTATACCAGGGATGGCGAACTCCAGTCCTCGAGGGCCGCAAACAGGCCAGGTTTTCAGGATATCCACAATGAATATGCATGAGAAAGATCTGCATGCACTTCTCCATTGGATGCAAATCTTTCTCATGCGTGCTGATTGTGGATATCCTGAAAACCTGGCCTGTTTGTGGCCCTCAAGGACTGGAGTTCCCCATCCCTGCTCTATACCCTCTGGATCCAGTGGTAAGAGAACGTTTGCATTTCCCTAAGGTGGACACACTGGTCTTTGCCATTTCTAAGTGAACAACTATCCCAGTGGAGGGAGGAGTGGCCTTAAGATGCACATGATAGACGGATCGAGTCTATCCTTAAACAAGCCTTTGATGCTGTAGCAATGACCTTACAGACCACTTCTTGTTGCCCTCTGATGGCTTCTTCGAGTCTGCTTCTCTCTCAGGAGATTGATGACTTGGGAGTGAATTCCAAAGCGATTATAGAACCTGAAGCCGCCTTTGTAGCAGACGCAGGCTCTGATTTAGTCTGTACTTCGGCCAGAGGAGTGGCCTCAGAGGTGGCAGCCAAACAACAGTTCTGACTGCAGAACTGATCAGCTGATGCACCCTCCAAAGCTAATCTTTAAAAGATGCCTTTTAAAGGATCATTCCTATTCGGGAGCAAGTTGAAAAAGCTGGCCAGTAAATGGGTGAATCTCCAGTTTCCCGGTTACCAGAAGATAAGAGGAAGCAACTACAATGCCCCTCACCCATCAGGGGTCACTCCAGAGATTCCCAGCATTTTCTCCACTACAGAAATTCGACATTTCAGAGGTCTTGACCCCTTGGGAGGTCCCAGCTCTTTTGTACTCGGCAGCCCAAGAGGGGGGCAGGTTTGGGTTCAGGCTCATCCCAAACCCCCAATTAAATTTTATCAACCCACCTTCGGGACGAGGAGATAGGGGGTCGTCTGTCTCTCTTTGAGATCACGTTGGACAAATGAGTACTGGAAGTCATACAAGAAGGATATGCACTGGAATTCTACAGCACTCCTCAGGACTCCTTGCCACTCCCAGCACAAGAAGCAGGCAGTGAAGATTACACTTCTAAGACTCCTCAGGTTGAGGGCTGTGATCCCAGTACCTAACCCCCAGGATTATACGGGACATTATTCCATCTATTTTGTCGTACCCAAATAGGAAGTGTTTTTTCGCCCCATCCTGGACCTGGTCCGCATGATGTCACTCAACGCAACAAAGGTAGTCTACATCAACCGCCAGGGAGGAACCAAGAGTCAGCAGGTGTCACAGGAGATAGACCTCCTTATGGAGTGTGCGGAAGTACATCTACAGATGATCTCAGCCTCCCACATCACAGGAAAAGATGTCAGAGCAGACTTTCTAAGTAGGGAGAGTCTGGATCCAGGAGAGTAGGGGTTGTCGACCAAAGCATCTCAACTGATAGTAGATCGCTGGGGCCTTCCATCAGTCGATCTGCTGGCCGCATCTCACAATACGAAGGTTCCTCGATTCTTCAGTCACAGAAGAGATCCAGATCCCTGGGAATCGATGCTCTTGTCCAGATCTGGCCGGAAGACGAGTTGCTATATGCGTTCCCTCCATGGCCCGTGCTGGGAAGGGTCATTTGCAGAATTGAACACCATAGGGGACTAATCCTACTAGTAGCTCTGGATTGGCCCAGGCGTCCATGGTATGTGTACAAGCAGAGGCTCTGGGTGGAGAAACCTCTGAGCCTCCCACCGCATAGGGACCTGTTACAGCAGGGACAGGTCCTTCACGAAGATCAGACTCAATTCTGTCTTACGGTTTGGCCCTTGAGAGGGCTCACCTATTGAAGTGGGGATATTCTACGGCAGTAACTGTCACCTTACTCTGTGCTCGGAAGTTCTCTACATGCCTAGCGTATGTGCGGGAGAGTATTTGAAGCCTGGTGCGAAGAATGCGGGATCCTACCTCGGACGGTCAAAATCCCACTTATTTTGGAATTTTTGCTGGACGGCTTGAATAAAGATTTGGACCTTAACTTCTTGAAGGTACAGGTAGCAGCTCTTTCCTGTTTCAGGGGTGAGGTGAATAGGGCCTCCCTGTCGGCTCATCCTGATGTGACCCGTTTCCTTAAGGGAGTGAAGCACCTTTGACCTCCCTTACCATTGCTGGTTCCCTTATGGAATCTTAATTTAGTACTGGATTTTTGGAAGGTCCATCCTTTCAACCACTGCGCAGTCTTTCCTTGCATTTATTTACTTTGAAAACGGTGTTCCTGGTGGCTATATGCTTGGCATGTTGCATCTCTGAATTGTAGGCATTTTCCTGCCGGGAACTGTTCCTCCGGATGACTCCAGGGGTGTTACAGCTATGTACTGTTTCATCCTTCTTGCCCAAGCTAGTATTGGAGTTTCATTTGAACCAGTCCATTTTGTTACCATCCTTAGATAAACTCAAGGACATGGAGGAATATCAGCTCCTCCATCATTTGGATGTCAAGAGACTTCTAGTGTGGTATCTGGAAGTCTCAGAACCGGTCCAATAAATGGACCGCCTGTTTGTCCTTTACAGTGGAAGGAAGCAGGGCGAACCAGCTTCGTAGGCTACCATAGCTAGCTGGATTAAGGAGGTGATCACGGGAGCCTATGTGGAGGCTGGAAAGCCATTACCTTCTCAGATTAGAGCTCATTCCACTAGGGCTCAAGTGGTCTCATGGGTGGAGGTCAGGCTGCTGTCTCCCGTCGATATCTGCTGGGCAGCGACGTGGTCCTCCTTGCACACCTTCTGCAAGTTTTATCGCCAGGATGTACAGGCCCGAGAGGATGCTGCCTTTGCACATGTGGTGTTGACTGGGCCCCGGGTAGCCTCCCACCCCAATCAGGAGTAGCTTTTGTTACATCCCTTTGGTCCTGAGTCCATCAGGCTATATGCTAGAAAATGGAGAAATTACTTACCTGATAATTTCGTTTTCTTTAGTGTAGACAGATGGACTCAGCATCCCGCCCTCGGCTGCTCAAGATCTGTACCACAGGTCCTCCCATGAAATGGGACTCGAATCCAAGGGAGCATGGATAAGTGTTCATCCAGTCCCTAAATTAAGGTACCTATATTCTTACTGGAGTTCAGTGTTTATGGTTGGTTGAGTACAGTATCGGTTATCTGTTTTTAAATCATATTTTTAATTATATTTTTAGTCATATTTTCAATTAAGTCCTTTAACTAGTATGTCCACAGTGGCTTTTGAAGAGAACACTGGAGAGCTAAAGTCACTGCAGGGATATATGTACGGTGATGTCAGCTTTGCAACCTGACTCTGTCTCCATCTGCTGGCAGGGGAGTATAACCCATTGGTCCTGAGCCCATCCGTCTACACCAGTAGTTCCCAACCCTGTCTTGGGGACCCCCCAGCCAGTCGGGTTTTCAGGATATCCACAAATTTTCTCATACATATTAATTGTGGATATCCTGAAAATCAGACTGGCTGGGGGGTCCCCAGGTCAGGGTTGGGAACCACTGGTCTACACCAGGGGAAACAAAATTATCAGGTAGATAATTTCTCCAGTGGAAGAGACACACTGGCCCTGAAGGTTTTCTGAGGTCCTAAATATTTTCTTTTCCTTTTTGGGATAAATGGGCATGTTATATGTACTTGAATTGAGATCAGAAATTAAAATATTTGATTTGACTTGGGTAGGCGAACTCTCAGTAATTTCACCATCTCCCAGCACTAGCTGGTAGAACGTTGGGAGGACTCTCGCAGCTCAGTACTGCGGCTTCATACATGACGGGGGGATTTCTGGAGAGTAGGGTACGGCCAGAACTTGACTGCTGCAGAAGGAGCTCTCTCAGCCCCAGAAACAACACTGCAAGTAGCCTGAGTGGCTTTGCGATGGCATGAGGTGTGGGAGACATAACGGGGCAAGACTGGGATCTGTACATGATAACTGGAGGTAATGAGGAGTTGGAAAAAAAAACAAGAAATAGATTTGTTACTTCAGTTCCTGTTACTACACTACGCTTCTTACTATGTTGTTATAGGGGTTTGATTCCCCATTATTGTACACCGTTCTTCCTCACCTTTGCACTTTGGATTCCTCTCCTTCTCCCTTCGCAGCCGTCACCACCTCTCGGTGGCCTCAAGCTACTTTTCCAGCTGAGGGCTGGATGAGAACCCGTCTCCATGTCCAAAGCCCTCTGTCGCCCCTTCTAGCTCAGTTGAGGCATCCGGTTTGTGCTTCTTCCACTAGCTCCGCCCCAGGGCCAGAGATCGTAACCTGGACCCCAACAGTCCCTTCGGATAAAAGACCCGGGCTTGGGTATCTCGCACCATTGCCGTGCGGATGCAACCAGAGAATAGGCCGAGACACCCCCCAAATCTGTCCCTCCTCCTTCCTGCAAGGAAATAAGTGGAATTTTATCTATTTTTTAATAAGTGTTCCAGTCAGCCGAACGTCCACCTGAGCAAACAGTTCTTCCTGTCGACCAAAGCGAAGGAGAAGTCGGACACCTTCATCAACCTCCGTGAGGTCATGAACCGATTCCACCTCCCGCCGGGGGAATACGCCATCGTGCCGTCCACCTTCGAGCCCAACAAAGTCGGGGACTTCTGCCTGCGAGTCTTCTCGGAGAAAAACACAGAAGCGCAGTACGTAGTCCTGGGTGGCTGGTTTGGGTCGTCCAGGGAAGGGGGGGGGGTGTGTGGGGGGGGGGGGGGGGGTGCACACCCATTGAATTCTGTTGCCTCCAGACATTTGCAGCCATTACTGCCCGGTGACTCACTTCCACCTCTTTATATATATATTTTTAATTGCCCCGTTTTTCAGTCGCTGAGATAAGGTGCCTGGCGCCGCCTGGCGCTCGTCGCACTTCTCCTTTGCTGTGTTGCTTCCACTTTAGCTCACGGTCCCCTGGGTATCCTTTCTTTTCGTTTGCCTGGGGTGTAATTTGTCTTCTATAATTTCACGCTTTTCAAAAATTAAAATGGGAGGTGTGCGCCTTTGCCTTCCCTGAGTCCATTTGCAGCTGCCAAAAGTCACTTTTGGCTTTGTGCGTCAGGGTGACGTTTGCATGGCTTCTGATGAGGAGCAGCACAGCAGCGCCCCCCCCCAGTTTACTCGGATGTACAGTGCTGGGGGTGGATAAGTAGGAGGAGCTTTCAAAACCTTTAAAGACTAGTATTGCCCCAGGAATGAAATGGGGGAGCTTAATTTGGGTAGACCTTTTGTTTGTTTGTTTGTTTTAACTCCTGCTCCTTTGGACTTTCAGCTCAGTTGGTGCTGGCCTCCGATGGGTCCTCGGGCAGGACCAGTAGCTGTCACCAATGAGTGATGGCTGGGGTGACCCTCCCCTCCCGCTCGGTGAATGCTGCCTCACTGGCAGCCCCAGACCCAGCCCAGTCTGAGGAGGGGGTAGGGGCTGAACCCAGGTCCTCTGCACGGCAGCACGCAGCTCTGCTATTAAGCCACTGGGCCACTATTTTGTTCTCATTGCTGACGGAATTGGCCAGACATTTGTTTTTAAGTAGCCCTGCTGCTTTAGAATGAATTTTCCAATGTTCACGTGGAGCGGAGGGGGCTCAGCTGGCAGCACTTTGGGGTTTTTTTTATTGTCCGGTGTGGTCAGCCGAAGCCTGGCGTGAGATTAGTAATCTGTCAGCCCTGGCTACCTGGTGGGTTTCCAGACCTTGCAAGACGCCGTGAACGTCAGAAGCTGTCCGCGTGCTCCTCAGTTTGTCTGGAACTGTAGTTGAAGGTTTTGCTTGAATAATATCTTTTGGAAATGATTTTTATTTTTTTTGGCTGGACACTAACGGGCAAAATTTCCTTTCCATTTGCAGAGTCATAGATCACGAGATTGAGGCTAACATTGAAGAGGTAACATTTTTGTCTGCTTTGTAAATGAGCAGCTCTCTTTCTCTCTCTCTCTTTCTCTCTAATACCGTCCCCCTTTCCTCTCTCGGGCACCTGGCATAACCTCTCTTGCACACACTCCGCAGAGCCTCTCCACCACCTCACTGCCCCGGGGCTGCTCCTTTCCGTGTCCCCGTTTTCCCCCCTCGTTCATTTGACTCATGTCCTGCCTCATTCTTGCCGATGGCATGTCTCTGTCTTCCCTGACACTGCTGCAGCGTTTCTCCACGCCTTTCCCTCTACCCTCTCTCTCTCTGACTCCAGTAATGAGCGATGGACATCTTCCAGCAAGCTCCAAAATAGTCCTCCTATCAGCTGAGCACCTCAGAGATAAAAAAAAAAAACCCAGGGCTGGGCCAGTCCTGTGACTCGGGGGCTGCACTGTGCACGGCCATGAAGAGGACCTGGCTCTGCAGCTTGCTCAGGTCTTCCACTTCCAGGGCCGGCGGGGGAGGGTGCAGCGGAGGGGGGGGGGGCGTCAGGGTGGGGAGGCTGCGGAGGTAGCACTAGCAGCACTTGGGGAGAGGGAGGCTCGGTCATCACTCATTAGTTAACACCCGGTGGCCAGACTTAGGGTCCCATGTTAGTTGGATGTATTTTTTGGTCCCCTGGCCCACGACTGTCACGTTTGCGGCCGGGCTGGGTCGGGGCTACAAAAAGAAGGGAGAGGGGAATCCCAGCCGGTGGTGAATGTAGGCTCGTGGCACTGGAGCCCAGTAGAAAGCTGGTTCTGAAAGCCCAAAGGATCAGGAAGAAACTGCTGGTACCAAAGGGGGCTTTGGGAGGTGGGGGAGGAAGCAAAGTGGATGAGCCGGACATAGAGTTCCTGGCTGTCCTGGGGGATGTGGGAGACCTGAGCGATCACAGCTCCGAGGCACCCACCCACTACGCACTAATCTCAAATTACCATCAGTGGGAGCAGACCAGGGCATCACATCCTGCAGAGAGCCTCTCACTACTGGTAGAGTGCCTGTCATCCCAACCGGCTACCAGTGCACTTTGTAATTTAATATTCGGTGCCATGCGTGCAGCCATCTCCGGGGGAGGGAATTTGATTTTTTTTTCATCTGTAGGGGAGCTGTCAGACGTGATAGCAGAAGGAAACAACATTGTGATTGGTAAATAAGGGGAGAGGTCACATAGAGGCTCAGTGGGAAGAGCAGCTTGGCTCTCCCGATTCACAGATTCACTGCCTGCTCCCTGCCACCTCCGGATCCTTTCCCGGGCACAGCCAGCAGGATGGATTCGGTACCCGGATGCGTTGCGTGGAAGCGGTCGCCTGAATGCCGCCGCCTGCCTCATGTTTCCTCTCTTGACTTCGGTTACATGATGTGTTTTCTTCCTGTCTTTTTTTTTTTTTTGCCAGCATGACTTGAGTGAAGATGAAATCGATCCTAACTTCAAAAAGCTGTTTGCGCAGCTGGCGGGAGAGGTGAGTAAAGTCTAGGCTGGAGCCGGGCAGAGCTCTGAAATATTCAGGAGCTTGAAGGTCCCTGGCGGCTGCGGCTGCTCGGGTGACACCAGGATCACTAACCTGCATTTCCACTTTTTTTTTTTTTTTTAAATCTATGCACACTTAGACCGATGGGCAGGTACAGTGCTGATTCCTCATTATCTGCCACTCTCTTATCCCTTCCTCCTTCCCGTTTTTTTCTCTTTGGCTTGTTTTCAAATGTAACTCTCCCACTTCCCTGCAGCCCCTAAAATATTCTTTCCTCTACAGCGTTTACCTCCCAACCTTTTTTTTTTTTTACTCTCGCTTACAAAGCCGCTCTCTCTGCTCCTTTCCAATTCGGCCCTCGTAAGGAAGATTCAGCCCTCGTGATCCCTGCCTCGCTCCCATATTCCCTCCTCTGGCGGCCAATTCCCGTGGCAAGCTCCTGAGGGGGAGAGAGCGGCCGGCTGCATCCCTATAAGAAGGACGCTCACACCATTTCCTCAGGTTGTTTCCAGTTATTTGCATATTGCATCTTACTGTGTTTTTATTGTGCCCTCCTCCCCCCTGTTCTGTGAAGTGTAAAGGTGAGTAATCAACTTTGGACAATAAATAAATACCTTGCGCCCACTCTCGGGCAGTTTTACAATCCTAGTATAATTTCAAAAGAAAAGAACAGAATTGCCCCCATATGTACCAGTCTCTCAAAGGGGAAAAACAAATCCCTGTCCCCCATTAGGGATGTTATTGTTTGTTTTGAATGCAGGAAATGTAATGCAGGAAGCAAAATGGTGATATCACCCTTTGCGCCCCAGCGGGGGCCCTGATGGGATGGCGTGAGCGTTCAGCTTTAAGAGGGTCTCCCAGCGCTGCTCCTCAACCAGCCACTAGATGGCGATGGTTATTTTATTTATTTATAAAACTCCGTGTGTGTGCATGTGTCCCCCTCCCAAAAGTGTTCAAAACGCACATAATGACACTAAAAAGCGACTGCTTGGTTCTCCCTTGCTCCAGGGACTGTGAGTGCTGCTGCATCCACCTGCACTGGGAGTGAAACCTAACCTCCCCCCTTTAACTGGCCACCAAGAACGAACATTTTTCCACATTGATCTTCCAAAAATATGAATCTACCTCAGGGGCTTCTCAGTGGGGCAGGTTTTTCTTTAGTTGCGCCCAGGTTTATTTTATTGTTTTAATTCTAAACCTTGCTGGAATAATTCTCCAGGTTGGGGAGATGGTTTATAGATAAAGAGATATTATTCCTTGAAATGTTTTTATATTCCGCTACCTGCAAGCAGCCCAGAGTGGATCAGATGAATGGGGCAGGTGAAGCAGTGTCCTGCTCAGTCACCCGGATGTGCATTTTGACAGTTTGCGTAACCTGGCATGTGTTAATGGGTTCCTATGCATGTGTTCGTGCTGGGACCCGGCAGCCAGTTCTGGCTGCCAGGATCCCTCTGAAACGTGTGTGTGTGTGAGAAACTGGAAGATGTTTAAATGCAATTTTCCAATCCGCTATTCATTATTAGCCAGTAAAATTGGTTGAATAACTAACAATGGGCAGAAAATCCAAGACAGTTGCAAGCATTTCTTCTTGGAGAGGAGAGGCAGACTTTTAACCCCTCTCTTGTGTGCTAAGCTTTTTTTTTAATTTGTTAGGAACACTCTCTTATTATTTACAGCTCTCTCTCTTTGCACCATGTCTCTCCACAGGATGCTGAAATTTCGGCCTTTGAACTCTGCACCATTCTAGAAAAAGTGATGTCCAAATGTAAGTGGCTCTCCCTGCTTCTGGAGTCCCTGATACTGAAAGGATGCAGCTTTCCTCACGAATGAGTGCACATTGAATCCTTGCTTAGTGTAGTATTTTCTTGCACGTGGGTAATAATTATGTGCTGTGGCTGTAAAGTGCCCTTTTTCCTAAGTACATTGGGGCTCAGTATATGCATAAATGAATATTCATGATCTTATGTGTCTGTGCACTGGGTGGAGAGGAGGTAGAAAAGCCAGGGAAGGGCCAAGCCATGTTTGACTACCCTTCGTATCATTTCTGAACGGAATATGACTACCCAGATGCCACCTGTATGAGCTGCTCCATTCTAACATCTGAATCCAGCACCAAAGAAAACATCCACTTAGGATAAACCTTGGCCCTCTCTATGCAGAAGAAAGCGCAGATACTGTAGTAGCTACAAAGAGAAGTTTCTTACACAGCTTAATTGCACTGGAAACCATTCATCCTATACTTCAGGATACTGTCCATGCTCTGTCCAAAACTGTTAGCATATCACTTCCAAATGCATAGCTGGACTGATTTGGGGGTCACAGACAAAAAGATTGAGCTCTTCCATCTTAAGACAAGTAAATCAGTTGTGATTTATTTAATTTGTATTCCACCTTTTTAAACTTCAAAGCAGATTACACACACAGGTACTGCAGGTATTTACATGTTCCAGGGGGCTCTGGGGTAATGGAGAGTAAAGTGACTTGCCCAAGTTTACAGGGAGCAGGAGTGGAATTTGAACCCTGGTTTCCATAGTTCATAGCCCACTGCTCTAACCACTAGGCTACCTCTGGCTGAGATACAGCTTTAGTCGCAAAGAATACCAAAAGTGTCCAAATTAATATTTCTTTCACCAAGCACCTTTAAAGTGAATATGCATACAGGGCTTCATTGACCTTCATCGTAGGCTTCATCGTATAGCATAGTTTCACTTTCACACTCCACCTTATATTTAATCATTGGTCAATACCGATGTATAATTTTTGTTATATTTTAAACTTGCAAATCCTCTCATGTGAACGCCGCCTGTACTGTGCTCTTATAAATCGTGATACCGAATCTTATCAGTCATGTTACTTAGCTCTGTACAGATTTTACCGGGCTATGTGAACAAAGCGGTTTCCATGCACAAAGCTAAGTAACATGACTGATAAGATTCGGTATCACGATTTATAAGAGCACAGTACAGGCGGCGTTCACATGAGAGGATTTGCAAGTTTAAAATATAACAAAAATTATACATCGGTATTGACCAATGATTAAATATAAGGTGGAGTGTGAAAGTGAAACTATGCTATACGATGAAGCCTACGATGAAGGTCAATGAAGCCCTGTATGCATATTCACTTTAAAGGTGCTTGGTGAAAGAAATATTAATTTGGACACTTTTGGTATTCTTTGCGACTATAGGTAATAGTTACCATTGGACCTACTCAGAACTATCATCAATTTAAGGTCTGTGGGTAAAGTGTTGAGATACAGCTTTAACATCTAAAGAACGGATGGACCCCTGTGTTCCAGAAGCCTGTGGACTACAACATCTCGGGCTGGTCCTTGTGTTGGTCGGGTAAACTCCAGCCCCAGTGCAGGTCTTAGGACTCAGCAACCAAGCAGAGGGAAGGCTTTAGAGGAGCTGGGAAATCAGAGTGAGCCCTGGACCGCGGGACTGACTGTCTGGCCTGGCAGCCCAGCACACTGCAGGTGGCATTGGGAGTCTCTGATTCCCCTCACTGGGCTTCCACCATCATCTTGTGCTCGCCGCAGGTCCTGTTTGGAAAGAAGCCACCGTGTCTTCATTGTGAATCTCCGTGCATGCTGCAATAAAATCTGACAGCAGCGGAGCTCTCCACTCACGTGACAAACTGTCTTTTGTGTATTTCAGGCCCAGACATTAAATCCGATGGCTTCAGCATGAATACTTGCAGAATCATAGTGGAGCTGCTGGATGTATCTTTATGCTGCGCAATTATATTTTTATAACCTGTGATTTTGCACATAACACGATACTTCAGTTTGTGGCACTCCTTTCCCCCAAAGTGCAATAATCCTTAAAAAAAAAAAAAAAGGCTAAAATCAGCATTCAGAAACCCTGTGTCTGCACCTTCCCCAGCCATCCCAGGAAGTGGAAGGACCTGAGGCACATCCTCTGCAAGGCGGCCATGCAATCACCAAGCCACTGGGCTGGCCCAGAATGCCTTGTTTCTGTGTGGCCAAAAGCCCACATATTATGAAAATGCACACGGACCTTTCTGGAGGCCAAAACATCACTTACCCAGGATAAGGCTAATTTAGGCAGGTTCGCCCTTATTTTTTTACCCACGTAAATGGACCTTCGTTTTTGAAGGTGTAACGTTGTGCCTCCGCCCCTCGCTAGACGTCAGAAGGAGTGGCCAGCACGTGATGTATGCAAACGGTAACAAACAAAATGGCCAGTTTAGTTGCAGTTTGGTCTGTGGGAGGGAGGGGGCTGAGTTAGCCCTGATAATTTAGGGAATGTCCCAATCTCGCTCCCAGGAAGACTTCCACTCACTGTGGAGAAACGGCCGTGCAGACAAAGCCCAGCATGTTTGCCTTCACCCAGCGAAACGGCTTTGAGAGTCACCCGCAGGAACAGCATGACCACACAGAGCGTCCAGAAATCCTTTAAAATGAATCTATTTCCTCCGCTTCAGGTTAAATATTTATCCTCTCTCCTGTGAAATTTGTTGCGTGAAAGAGGCTTTCAGTCGATTGGGTTTATCCCGTGCGTTCATCTTGCCAGTAGTGAAGCTTCTGCACGATGGACACACAGCGTCCTGGCCGAGGGCAGGGATCTCCAGGCCACGTCCCTCCTTGGCCTCTGTGATAGAACTGATTTCCCTCAGGCTTTCTGCGCACGCGGGAGGTCCATTGCACGCGCGGCCCTGTCCTTTCCTGGCACGCTGAGATAATCGCCGAACAGGCTGCCTCGCCCACGTGAGGCCGCAGCGCTCCACGTGGAAAGGATCTGCCAGTCAAAGAGTGCGTCCACGTCGGTGCAACTTAACTGCCACCGGGAGGGAGCTGCAGATGGCACGGCTAATGCTTGTCAATGTTAGACACAAAAAGTGATGCTATTACATAAGAACATGCCATGCTGGGTCAGACCAAGGGTCCATCAAGCCCAGCATCCTGTTTCCAACAGAGGCCAATCCAGGCCAAAAGAACCTGGCAAGTACCCAAAAACTAAGTCTATTCCATGTAACCATTGCTAATGGCAGTGGCTATTCTCTAAGTGAACTTAATAGCAGGTAATGGACTTCTCCTCCAATAACTTATCCAATCCTTTTTTAAACACAGCTATACTAACTGCACTAACCACATCCTCTGGCAACAAATTCCAGAGTTTAATTGTGCGTTGAGTAAAAAAGAACTTTCTCCGATTAGTTTTAAATGTGCCCCCCTAGTGTTTGTGATAGCATCCAAAAGTCTCGAGCCAGTGGCTGCTGTTTGACCTGCTGCCTCAGGCGGAGGAAGCCACATACGGTGCTGGAGCTGAAAGTGGCTGACCGGCTCTTGGACAGCCCGTGGCAGTGCCGTGGATAGTCGGAGTGTCCCATTGGGAGGCCGGTGAAATTGAGATAATAGTCGTAGGTTTGCTGCAGCACACGCTCCAAGCCCATCCCCCATCCTCGGTAATAATCGGAGCATTACTAATTATGAACCATGCTGGGGGCAAGAAGAGGACAAGAAAGCGGGTTGCACAGAAGCTAGAACAAACATGCGTTGGTTCGTTCCTAAACACGTGGAGGCTATTTTTGACTCGAGCACACACTGATGTGGATTACCTTAAATCCGGCGCCTGTTAATACAGCGGGCGGGCCCTTAAAGTGAACGAGAGAGAGAGTAGAGTTTGGCCTGCTGACGTGTGACAGACACACGGTAGGAGATGAGAACAAAATGTGATCTTCACTAGCTAACTGATGAGGGGGGGGGGGGGTCCTAAAATTCAGTCACACTTTGATTTATTACTTTTGTTTAAATAAAATAAGAGGGGTCAGCCCAGTGCACTGCCATGCGGAAAGTTTCCAGTTGGGCCTGGAGCGACTGGGAGTGGGGATAAAGTTAAGAAAAGGAACTATGAAAGGGCAGGTAGCCAAAGGTATAAAGAAGAACGTTCTGGATGTGGCCCAGATTCAGGGCCATGAAGGCAGCCCTGATGCCTTAGGCCCATTCAGGGCCGGATTTAGGATTTTTGCACCCAGAGGCGAGGGGGGGCGAGAGGGGTTCCTCTATCCCTGTCCCAGAGAGCTGGAGCAGGCTCCTCCTTGGCTCAGTTGCACTCCTCTTTGGCCTGGATATTTGTGGGCGTCTTAGGAATTGCCTTTCCTAAATCCGAGCTTGGGGGCCGAGGCTGCTAGGAATAGCGGCAGTGAGCTGACATTGAAGGCCCATGGTGCCAGGATCCCTGTGCTGATTCCTATTGCGTTGTGAGAAAAGGAAGAAGTAAAAGTGAAAAAAATAAATACATTAAAAAACCCCAAAAGTTTATGCTGGGGAACCTCTTCTCTCTTCAGAGTGAAAATGAGCTCTGGGGGTTTTTTTTATCATTTTTAATATGCATTAATTAATCGACAACGTATAACTCAAAACAAGTTCTTTCCCCTATTTTCATCACAGATCATTTAAAAATGTTGCTGTTCACGTTTTTTATTGCACTATGGCAGCAGTGGTAATAACAATCAGACTAAGTGGTGCATTTTCAGAAATCTTGCACTTGGTGCTGCTGTATTAAGCTGCAGTGCTGGCACTAGGGTGCGCTATTTCTGTGATAAGGCCCAGCCTCGTTAGTTTAGCGCCAGGGGTCGTAGGGCCCATGCCCATTTGCCGTTATTCTTAAACTTGATGGAAAAACTGTGGTTTTCTGCTGTCGTTTTTCCTTAACTTGCATTGCCCTCCAGTCGGATGGAACAGGCAAACTGGGGCTGAAGGAATTCAATATTCTCTGGACGAAGATTCTGAAATACCAGGTGAGATGATGCGTATGTCCTCTGTGCCACAAACCCCCGAAAGCAGAGCTTGGTTATGACTAAACGCAAGATTTGTGTCCCCAGAGTCTACCATAACACATCCTTGCAACCAGGAGCATGAAAAGTACATCCTGCCTTTAGGAGAGATTCATCTATACAAAAAAGTGGCCAACTCCAGTCCTCAAGAGCCACAAGCGGGCCTATTTTTTTTTCAGGATATCCTCAATGAATATGCATGAGATAGATTTTGCATGCACTGCCCCTGTTGCATGCAAATCTCTCTCATGCATATTCACTGAGGATATCCTGAAAACCTGGCCTGCTTGTGGCACGCCAGGCCCGGAGTTGGCTTCCCCTGATCTATGCTGTCTTCCTCCTTACCTGACGGGAAGACGGGAGGGGAAGAGAATATGATAGAAACATTCATAGGAAGCTGGAGAGAGGACCCTGAGGAAATTCTTCTTTTATAGGAGAGGTGGTGAACTGGAATAGCTTACCAGCAGAATTAATGGAACCAGGGCGCCCCCCCGGTCTCCTGCGATTTCACGACTGCAGTAAAGGCTACAAAATTCAGCCCTTGCTGTGGAATTGGCCTGACCTGGCCAAATTGCTCCTGTAGACCAGGGGCTGGGCCCTGCCCAGAAGAGAAGCAGCATTGGTAGCAGTGGAATGGCAATGTCCATGTATTGCTTCCCAGCGTGGCTGCCCTACTGAATCTACCTCCAAAGGTAGCCAGATAAGTTTATCCGGCTAACCTTGCTCTCCGGACAGCGACTGAATATGGACCTCCCTCCGTTTTCTTTGAGTCCCGTGCTTTTTTTTGGAGCCCTCGTGGCATTGTGCTTGACTTCATTCCCATCCTCTTTCCACTGTGGTTCCTCTGTGCTTATCCCACACTAATTTTTTTTTTTTTTTTTTTTTAAATTCTGCTACCTTTTTTGTCTCCATCACCTCCTCCAGAAGGGCATTCCAGGTGTCCTCCACCCTTTCTGTGAAAAAAAATATTTCCTGACATTGTTTCCAAAGCCTTCCCCCCCCTCCGAGCTTCACATCATGACCCTTAGGTTCTACAACTTTCCTTGGTGCTGCAGAATTGAAAAATAAAATGCCTGGGATAAGGCTACAGGACGTAAATGAGTAAGTTTAGTTGCATATCAGGTGGGCAGTTCTGTAAAAGGCTATTTATGCATTTTACATTGTCTTTGAAAATTGCTTTCGATGTTACTGTCTTACCTCCAGGTTCCCCTATAGCATCTTCTATCCGGTCTGGGCCATCTCCTCCCTCCCCTCCCCAGAATGCGAGTCTTTCTCACTGCATCCTGAAAAGTCATATTCATGTCTTACAGAAAATTTACAAGTGCATCGATGTGGATCACTCTGGTCTCATGAACTCCTACGAGATGCGGAAAGCCTTGGAAGAAGCAGGTGAATAAGGCACAGGCTCAATTCCCTTCTCTTTCTTTTTGTCTATTGTACATCTTATTTTAAACTTCTCCAGCTTCTTCTTGACTAAAGGATACTAAGAAACTAAATTTCAGTTGGCCTATATTGCCCAAGAGGAGACCTTTTCAGACCAATTAGCCAATGTGATTCCTTGATTTGCCCGTTAATAGCGCAGTAACATAGTAAATGACAGCGGATAAAGACCAAAAGGTCCATCCAGTCTGCCCAGCAAGTTGCTTTTCTTGGTAACTGCCGCTCTGTGCAGGTTACCCCGTGCCTACTGTTACGGTTAGTAACTGGTGCTCTGGGTAAGTTGTCCCCATGCAGAAGGTGTTACTCCTAAAGTTAATATAGGTTACCTCGTTGTTCCATTTCCATCCTCTGTGCTGGAGGGAGCCACAGGGCTTATCCCGTGTCCTTTTGAATTCCATTATCGTTCTCATCTTCACCACCTCTTCTGGGAGGGCATGCCAGGCATCTACCACACTCTGGGGCAGATTTTCAAAGGGGTACGAGTGTAAGATACGCGTGTACCCCCCGAAAACCTACCCCAACCCCCCCTGCGCGCGCCAACCTATTTTGCATAGGCTCGGCGGCGCACGCAAGCCCCGGGACGCGCGTAAGTCCCGGGGCTTGCAAAAAGGGGCGGTCGGGGGCGTGGCCAGGGGGCGCGGTTAGGAATCGGGGGCATGTCCTGGGGGTGTGTGGGTGGTCCGGGGGCGTGGCCGAGTGTATCTTATAAAATCCAACGTACTTTTGTTCGCGCCTGGTGCGTGAACAAAAGTACGCGCGCGCGTATGTTTTTAAAATCTACCTCAGCATGAATAAATATTTTCTGATGGTTGGTTTCCAGTCGACCCCCTTGGAGTTTCATACTGTGACCCCCCTAGTTCTGCAGTTTTCTTTCCAAGGGAAAAGATTTGATGGCCGTGCATGATTAAAGCTGTCAGGTCTCTGAAAGTATCATATCTCCCCTGCACCTCCTCTCCTCCACAGCAGTGGCGTAGCCAGAATTGATTTTTTGGGTGGGCACAAGGTTAACATGGGTGGGCTGTAGGCATGCAGGTCTACTAGTTGTTTATTTACTGATAAATAATGCCAAATTATGCAGCATAGCATTCACATCTACGCCTAAGTATGAGGTTTACTTAATGATACAAACATAATTCACGGTGATTTGTGGTACTTTAGCCTTCTTATTATTACGATTTTATACACGGCTCCTACCTGTCCATAAATTTTGAGAGAGCGGTTGTGTTGCTTATATTTAAATTGCTAACATCTCAAAATAGAGATATATATTTTTACCTTTGTTGTCTGATCTTTGTATTTTTCTAATCAGTTGGTCCTGGTCTCTTTTTCCCATTTTTTCCCTTATAGCTCATTTCCTAATTCCTTTTCAGTGTCTTTCTTCTATTACTGTCTTCTTCCCTTCCACACACACACACACACACACACACACACATACACGCTTTCTCTCACAGACTCCCTCTCACACACTCAAGCTCTCACTCTCATATGCTCTCCCCCCCCCCCCCAAGCTCACATTCAAGTTCTCACTTTCTCACCCCTCCCCAGGCTTATATTCTTATGCACACACAGACGCACATTCAGGCACCCATTCTCACCCACACACATAAACCCAGACTCCCATTCTCACCCACAAACCCATGCTCCCAGTCTCACCCACACATTTTCAAGCTCCCATTCTCATTCATACATATACACATTTAAGGTACTATTCTCACCCACACATACACACATTCAAGCACCCATTCTTATCCACATATTCAAGCTTCCATTCTCACCCACCCACACAAACCCAGGCTCTCATTTATCACCCATATATACACATTCAAGCTCCCATTCTCACCCACCCACAAACCCAGGCTCCCATTCTCAACCACACATACACACATTCGAGCTCCCATTCACCCACATATTCAAGCTTCCATTCTCACCCACATACACACCCAGGCTCCAGTTTTCACCCACACACACTCCCATTCTCATCCACACATACACATTCAAGCACGTGCACAGCTTCCGCTTTCTCCACCAGAGCAGGAAGATCAGCTGCCTCTCCTGCTGCCACCGGACTCCTGCTATCTTCGGGCGTCCGAACTTCCTGTCAGGAGGGGGGGAGCGGAAGCGCAGCGCACAACGTCCGCTTCCTCCCTCCCCCCCCCCCCAAGCAGGAAGATCGGCGGACCATATGGCCCGACGCCCGAAGATAGCAGGAGGCCGGTGGCAGCAGGAGAGGCAGCTGATCTTCCTGCTTTGGGGGAGAAAGCGGAAGCTGTGCGCGGTGCTTCCGCTCCCCCAAACAGAAAGTTCGGCAGGCCGTTTGGTCCGAAGATAGCAGAACGGGTGGCAGCAGGAGAGGCAGCTGATCTTCCTGCATTGGGGGGGAGGAAGCGGAAGCTGCCCGCGGCGCTTCCGCTCCCCACCCCCAAACAGGAAGTTCGGCGGCCCCGAAGATAGCAGGAGAACGGGTGGCAGCAGGAGAGGCAGCTGATCTTCCTGCATTGGGGGGAGGAAGCGGAAGCTGCCCGCGGCGCTTCCGCCCCCCCCCCCTCAACAGGAAGACCGGTTGGCCATACGGCCGCAGCAGCGCTTCCCCATGTGTGCCGTGATGGCGCGCGAGGCGTGGGCTCTCTTGTTCGCTGTCGCGGGGATGGGATCCCGCGACAGCCTTGCAGTTCCGGTGCCAGTTGGGTGGGCCTGGGTCTAAGTTGGGTGGGCACCTGCCCACCCAGGCCCACCCGTGGCTACGCCACTGCTCCACAGTATAGCACATTTACTGTGGATTCTCCAGCCTCTCCTCGTAGGCCTTCCAGTGAGGAGAGGCTGAAGGATCTAAATATGTACACCCTGGAGGCACAGTCAGCCTCTCTCTGTAAGCCGACCTTTAGGGAAAACCTTCTGTAGGGCCTAAACGCTAAGGCTTGTGACAGGTTTTATTTTTTTCCCATTTATATCTGTTCCTTGGTTGTTTACATGAAAAAAAGGTATGGATGAAGCAGGTGAAGGAAGCAGGAGCTGCATCAGAACCAAGCACTACAAGTAAAATTGTTCTGTAAATTGGTAATGGAACCCACACGGCAGGGGGGTGATACCGGACCTGGTACTTACCAACGAGGACAGTCTCTGATACGGTGGACGCTCATCTGGGATCCAGTGATCACCGGAGGGTGTGGTTCAGTATCAGAGAGCAGGAGATGAAGGCAAGGGTCCTAGACTTCAAGGAAACTAACTTTGTTAAAATGAAGGCGTACCTCAAGGTGGGTGGGAAAATGCAGGGAATGGAAAATAGCAGCGGGCAAAACTAAAAGGAAATATTACAAGGGGAAGTAACCTTTTTGTTAGGAGAGTAAATAAAGGAAAGAAGAAATAGAGACTGCTATGGTTTTCTAATGTAGCTGAAAAGGTAAGGGAGAAAAGGTTAGTGCTTATAAATTCTAAGAAATTGCAGAAAAAGGAAGACAGGTGGCAATATCTGGAAAAGCTAAGAGAAGCTGGGAAAATAGGAATGCAAAATTTAAAACGATAGAAAATAGAATAAAATGGTGAGGGGGACAAGATTTTTTTTTTTTTTAGATATGTTCGTGATAGAAGGAAGTGCAAAAGTTGCATTTGTGAGACAGAGGTGAAGGGGAGGCATGTGTAGAGGCTGCTGAGGAGAAAGCGAAATTGCTTAACAAATATTTCTGTTCGGTGTTCACTGTGACAGGAGCAGGACCACATAAAACAAACACAAATAAGACTGGAAGTGAGGTGAACCACAACCTCTTATTAGAAAGGTGTGTTCATGAAGTGCTAATTACATTTTTTTAAAATGTTATTTAATAAAATTTAATGTCCGCTTTCCTGATTTGAATTAAATTGCTCAAAGTAGATAAGGTGGTGAGACCGGATGGGATACATCCAAGGGTATTAAGAGAACTTAAAGTCCTGGCAGTTTCAGTGATTGACCTTATCAATACTTCTCTAGAGTCAGGAATAGTTCTGGAGGACTGGAAAAGAGAGGATATGGCTCCTATTCATAAAAGTGGAAATAAGGGGGAGGCTGGGAACATCAGGCTGGTCAGTCTGACCTCTCTGGTGAGCAGATTAATGGGATCACTGCTAAAACAGAGGATAGTGCAATTTCTGGAATCCAGTGATTTGCAAAAACCAAGACAGCGTGGGTTTACCAGAGAGCGATCTCGTCAGACAAATCTGCTCAATTTCTTTGAATAGGTGACCAGAGAGTTGGATCAAAGGAGAACGCTAGACGTAATATACTTGGATTTCACTAAGGCCTTTGACATGGTTCTGCATGGGCAACTTATAAATACATTGAGTGCCCTTGGTATGGGACCTAGAGTGACTGTCTCGCTTAGAAACTGACTGAGTGGGAGGTGACATAAGGTGGTGGTAAATGGAGTTTTCTCTGAGGAGGGTGGTGTTCCTAGAAGTGTGCCTCAGGGATCAGTCCTTGGATTGGTTGTTTTCAGCATTTTCATGAGTGACATAACGGAAGGATTGTGGGGAAAGGTTTGTCTTTTTGCAGACGAAACAAAAATCTGCAACAGAGTAGACAGCCTGGATGGTGTGGAAACCATGAGGAAAGACCTAGCGAAGCTCAAGGAATGTCTAGGGTCTGGCAGCTAAAAGATTTAATGCTAAAAAAAAATGCAGAGTTATGCATTCAGGCTGCAAAAACTCAAGGGGGAGGTACAGTAATGGAGGAGAAATTCTAAGCTCAAAAGAAAAGTGGGATCTGGATGTCATCCTCTCTGATGAGCTTAAGGTGGCCAAACAGATAGGTAAAGTGACAGAAAAAGCCAGGAAGATGCTTGGCCAGCATAATCCCTGGTGAAACCTCACTTGGATTACTGTGCACAATTCTGGAGGCCGCACCTTCTGAAGGATATAAACCGCTTGGAGTCGGTCCAGAGGGTGGCAACTAAAATGATTACTGGTCTTCGTTCTAAAGCACATGGGGACAGACTTGAAGACCTAAACATGTATAACCTAGGAGGAAAGTTGTGATGGGGCGATATGATAGAAACATTTAAATGCCTCCAAGGTTTCAAAAGAGAGGAGGCTCTAGAATGAGAGGTCATGGGATGAGGGTGAAAGGGGGTAGACTCAGGAGTAATCTTTGGAAATATTTATTTACAGGGAGGGTGGGGGATACATGCAACAACCTCCCAGTGGAGATGGGGGAAGACAAAACCAGTATCTGAATTCAAGAAAGCAGGGGATAATTACAGGGGCTCTCCGAGGGAGTGATGGGAATTGCAAAGCCAAATGAGTTGGGCGGATGGGCAGACTGGATGGGCCATATGGACTTATTCTTCTGCTGCCATATTTCTCTTTCTGTGCCAGAGGCCAAAAACCTTTGTGCGGGAGAGGAGGGAGCTAATGTTCACAGCCCTGGCTTGTGATTCGGGACACAAGTTCAAGGCTCACTAATACCACTGTCTCTCTGAGGGACCCTGATCACGTTATTTTGTCCCCCTCTGTGCCTCAGTCACTGTGTGACCTTGAGCAAGTCATTTTATTCCACTGAGCTTCAGAGATTTCTCATAAAAGCAAGGTGCTTGTCTTAAGCTGACTTTTCCAGTTATCATATTTAAAAAAACGAGCTACCCCCTCTTAATGGCCTGAGCTTTTAATCTCCTGACAAATACATTTCTTACAGATAAAACTAGAATGAGATGTGCTTTACTTGTGGAGTTACTTGATGCGATCTAGGGACACTTGCGTTGGGCAAGCACCGAGTGAGAGGGGAAAATTGGTCTCCTGCCCTGCACAGTCAGAGGGGGATCTGCAGAAATCATCCAGACATCCACAAGGCAAAACACCTCGCACTTTTATCAGGTTACCGGCAGGTTCACAGCCCCATAACATTCAGCACACACCAAGGATTCCAGCGACCGAACAACTCGTCCAAGCTACACAGAAGAGAAGACCAGCAAGGGCCTAAAGATCTCCCTGTGCAGAGAGACACCATAGCTCGGCAGCACGGCAGGGCAGAGGAGACCCCTTACACATGCACCCAGCCCAAAGGACACATCATTGGAGTATGCACACACACGTGTAAAAAAAACATGCATCCCTCCAAAATAATTTGTTCTAATGTTAGGCATTTACTTGCATGGAGTCTTTTAAGCCGTGCATATTATCCAAGTTGGAGTGACACCTGCAGAGATGGTCTTAAAACCTTCCAGGCAACCTCAGATCTGCGGAAAATCCGGCAGCCCTTCCATTCTATAAGAAGTTCCAAAATCTCATTCTAGAGACCCCCCAAAAACAGGTTGTGTTTTCAGGATATCCCAATGAATACACTCATTTGCAACAGATTCATTTTCAAAATATGGTTATCCTGAAAATGAGAGCTTATTAAAATGCAAATATGTAGAATTCTTTTAGGCTCAGTGGTCTCTCCGTGAGTGTGCTAAATCAAAATGTTTAGCTGTTAACTGGGTGAATTCTGTGCACTGACCTTGCAGGACCCTTCCTACTCTTGTTACAGAAGCAGTTGATGGAAGGACACTATCTAAAATGTAATGGTGCGTTTTATTTTTATCTTCGTAGGCTTCAAGTTGACCTCTAACTTGTTCCAGCTGATTGTCGCCCGGTTTGCTGATGAAGATCTCAATGTGGATTTTGATAACTTTGTCAAATGCCTGATTCGGCTGGAGATCATGTTCAGTAAGTCCATCTGTCCCCTGCTCCTTGCTGTGGTTTCCAGAGTCAGGGTGTGGGACAGAAGAGGGGGAGAGCAGGCCTCAGGCACAAAATGAATGTAATGTTTTGGCCGGCTGCGGGATAGCCCGCGACCGGCCGCCCTCACCTCCAGTCCTCCACGCCACCGAGGCAGAGACACTGTCCGCCCAGCTCCCCGGGGCCTCCTAGGTGCGTGGGCAGGAAACGCTGCAGCTGGCGCTCCATGACAACAGCAGCGGTCCAGCTGTTTAAACCTTGGTCGCGCTCCAGTGCTTCACCTCGGCAACAGGTCCTCCTTCCTGCTGTGAAGTGCGTGTTTCTCTCTCATTCCTGTTGGCCTTTGGCCTGCTTCTTTCTGCCCTGCCTTGCTTTGTGTGCCTTGTGCTGCCTTTCCTTGGGGTTCCTGCCTGGTCTTGTTTGCAGTCCTCTGCTCGATTTCTGGTTCTGAGCCCAGCTTTGGATACTACCACCTGCCCCCGACCTTAGCTTGGAACCTCGAGCTAGTTTCCTGCTGCCTGCCCCGACCTTGACCCGGGCCTGGACGCCCGTCGCTTGCTGCCGGCCCTGACTACTGCCCGAGACTCGACTTCGCCAGATCGCTCCTTACGGGACTTTCACTTAAGACCTGCTGGCCCCCTGGAGTGCAAGGGCCCAACTTGCGGGGAACATTGCTGGCACATGAAGCTCTTGCCTCCAATCCTCCAATCCAATCGGCGTGGGCCTAGTAGGTGCTCCTGCTGGGTTGTGTCAACCGTGCCACAGCCCAAGGGCTCACGTCCATGACACCAAACTCGTCCTGGTTTTCCTTCTCTTCTGTGCAGGATTCAAGAGTTAGGATTTATGTAAGGAAAGTAAGACTAAACGTAGGCAAAGCCAGAGTTACTGTCGCTACTTCAGAGACAGGCACTTGGGACATTCCAGCTTCTGAAGCCGCCCCGCTTAGGTGAGCCTTTAATGGAACGGTCTTAAAGGGAAAAAAAAACACTCAAAGGGAAGTTAGCCGGAGGAGGGAGCATGTGAGAGCAGAAGCTCTCTTCCCTAAGGTGGAGAAGTCTTTTGTTTCCCCGAGGAGAAACGAAAGAAGAAACCCTCTCAGGTTTGGGGAAAGTGCTCACCACTGGAAGAGGAGAAAGAGTATGGCTGGCCTGAGCCTTACTTTCAGAGGACCCATCCACTGCAATGAGGTGCACAGGAGAGGAGCTCGGTGTAGTCTGTGGTGGGAGAGTTATTTGGGGAGCAAGGATTTCCAAGCATTGGGGTCTCCTGGAAGGAATCGTGACAGAGGAAATCCTCTGTGGAGTGAACAGAGAGAGCGAGCCTGTTGGAGGTAGCAGAGAGTCCTAGCAGCATTTCCTGGCTCCGGGAAGCGTCTGTCTTGGACAGAGTGGCTCTGAATGAAGCCACAACTGTCATGGTCGCCAGCCTTTTCCAGCTGGTTAGCTTGCAGTGGAAAACAGCCCGGGCACAGACCAAATTTTTAAACTCTTTCACCACAGCAATAAGGCCTCAGTATCTGCAGCTGAACTCGGGCATAAGCGACTTCTCCTGCACTGCCAAATGCATTCAGTTTACCAGGTACAGCTTGATAAAGCATCTGTGGTGGAACAAACAAACGTTAGATGGCGTTTGGCAAAACCAATCCAAAGTGCAATTAAGTTGGAAGTGCTGCGCAGCCTGGGAGTGTACAGATCTAACGGACGTTCTTTCCCCCGCAAGCTTGGCTGGGTGCGACTCCCCCGTTCGGGCCCGTCCAACTCTGCGTGGCCGACCGCAGATTCCATGGCTGTGACTGCTGTTGCCAGCCCAGCGCCCTCTAGCAGGAGCAGTGCCAGCCGTCTCCAGGGCTCGGTCAGCTGGCATAGACCTTTCATCGCCCCAGCACCCACTGGCAGCTGCTCGCCTGGGGAGTGCGGATGCTGTGGTGTCCGAGCGATGACTCCCAAAACTCAGTTTTCCTTTCCTCCCTTTGCTGGTCCGACCAACGGGGGAGGGGGCGGGGGGCACAGACAGACTGGACAGACATGCAGATGGGCACGACTAGGACATGAGACGTTTTCTTGCCATGTGATACTCACATGCTAATCTGTTTCTCTGTCTTCCACAGAAATATTTGAGCAGCTGGATACGGAGAAGACTGGAAGCATAGAACTCCCTCTCCTCAGTGTAAGTCAGACTGGAGGGATTGAGCTTACACACGATAGTAACTTGGAACTGGAAGGAATTCAGGGAACTCTTGGGTGCTAGGGGTTCCTTTGACACGTAGCTAACTCGCATCTCTTCTTTATTTATTTACACTTTGATAGATAAGAACCCTTAACCCCAACCCCACCCCTTGGCTCTAACAGTGTTGAACAGGTAACATCACCCACCTCATTAAACTGTCCAACTGGAATTGCAAAAACAAATGGAAAAGTGGAAAGCAATGTTGAGATTTGATTAGAACAGTAAACTCTGCATCTTCGCTGTCAAAGACGATGGCTTTTTGAGTTGACGGTGGAAAGGGCCTTGTTACATCCAGTCTGCTCTAACTGCTGGAGGGAGACCATTAGGCATCCTTGGGTTTCAGGCTCCCTAGTCCAAATATCACAAAATTGGAACATAAATGAAGCTCCAGTGAGCGATGTCTGAGTCACAGAGGACATGGTTAAGTCCCAGTGCTGGCAGCTGAGTAGCAGAGAGAACAAAATGCTTCCAACACACCAATGATGTGATGCCTGATTTTTGTAAATATTTTTGGTAGCACATTTATTGTTATAGGAGAAATATGAACATTTTTAAATAAATAAACAAACTACATTTCTAAGTAGGAATGCCCCTGTTTAATAGCTGGTGAGATCCTGTTTTGTTTGGTTTTTTAAGGGATCCACAGATCCCATGAGCCACAAGTACCCACATCTCAAGGTTTAGGATGTTTTCACCAATGCCCATCCAGTAGAAGCAGCTCTGGTCCCAATGAACTGATCTTTAGCTTATCCCTTTCCATTCACCTTTTACCTTCCACTACCAATGCCCTTGCAGTCTGCCAGGCTTAGATGATCAACCAGAGGACGTTATATCAGTATTCATTAAAAGGGTAAGATTGCTGGCACTTCCTGGCCATGTACATACAATATATCTTTACAGTTGCATAATTTGAACCGATTTTGGGCTCTTCACCATTCCTCATATCCATGTATCCAGCCCTGTAAAAACCAGGTCAACTAAAAGTTCTATCACTGACCTTTCAGTGGCCATCTTGGAGTGCAAACTATATCTGAGGGAAAACTCCAAACAGCACCTCCTACTTTATAATTCTTTGAGATTTTCTAAAGGAGTTGTTTTGGGGGTTTTTTTTTAGCTCTTTTGCAAGCAAGTTTGAGAATCTGCTGGAATTTTAAGCTCCTTTAAGCTTTCATCTATAAGGAATTGTTTTTTCTATAAGCATTTTGTTTGTCAAAAGCTGAGATCCATGTATTGATCCACGGTGCGATTGCACTATGGGGAAGATTTTCAAAGGGTTGAGCGCGTAAGATATGCGCGCAACCCCGGAAAACCTACCCCTGCCTCCCCCTGCGCGCACCGAGCCTATCTTGCATAGGCTCGGCGGCGCGCACAAACCCCAGGATGCGCGTATGTCCTGGAGCTTGCAAAAAGGGGCAGGGCGTGGACGGTCCGGGGCGCGGGGCACAGGGCAGGGCGTGGCCTGAGCCTCCAGGCACAGTGGCCATCAGCCGGCAGGCGTAACTTCTTCAACAAAGGTAAGGGGGGGTTCTAGATAGGGCTGGGGGGCGGGTTAGGTAGGGGAAGGTGCGGGGGGGCGGGAGGGAACAGAGGCAGGCTGCGCAGCTTGGCGCATGCAAGTTGCACAATTGTGCACCCCCTTGCACGCGCCGACCCTGGATTTTATAACAAGCGCGCGGCTGCACGCGTATGTTATAAAATCGGGCGTAGATTTGTTTGCGCCAGGTTGCGCAAACAAATCTGCGCCCGCGCCCAGGTTTTAAAATCTGCCCCTATGAGTATTGTGCGCAGTTCTGGTCACCCCTATTTCAAGAAAGAGAGTAGAACTACAACAGATGCAGAGAAGGGCAACAAAAATGATAAAGGGGGTGGAACCTACTCAGAAAAGAGAACAGGGTGCAGTAGATTGCCTCAAGGATCAGTTTTGAGACCAAATCTATTCAATATCTTTGTGAGCAACATTGGGGAAGCGATAGAAGGTAAAGTTTGTCTGTTTGTAGATGATACTAAGATCTGCAACAGAGTGCACACACCTGAAGGATTAGAGAGAATGAAAAGTGATGTAAGAAAGCTTGAAGAGTGGTCGAAGATTTGGCAGCTGAAGCTGGGCAGATTCCAACATCAGTTGCAATACTGTTACCTGTTGCGAGGGTCTCAAGGTATCCCATTAATAAGTCACAGATCATGGGAATTACAAGCTAGAGAGAATTCAGCAGACTTGAAAGTTTGTAATTGTGAGGGTCAGGTGTGACGGTTTCTCATGGAAGGGACTTTGCCTCCTCCTCCCCCACAAGGTTATAAAAGCAGCTGGTGTGCTCACTGTGGTCTCAAGTGAAAATTCGATTGGTATCAGGGAATTTTTTGGGGCAACTACTTGTCTTTGATTCTAAGATCGAATTAGTTTTTTGACTTGTGTTTTGTATTGTCATTCTGTGTTTTTTACAGTGGCTGTCCTTTACAATCATGTAGAGCTGACTGGAGAAAGCTGGGGACCTTTGCTGAAGACCTGATGATCTCATGACGCTAATATAGTTTTTAAGAATTAATGCACTACATGGAAAAATATATTGATAGTTGTAGCCATGCATGGAATCTGGACTTTGCAATGCACCTTCCACCTTACAAAGAGAGAAGGTTTAAACAATTTAGTGATACAGGGACTGTCCTACTGTGGTTACCTAACAACTGCAGACATTTCTGTATTGTGAAATATTCCAGGAAACCTAAACTCTTTGCATGGAGGCTAGATCTGTTTGGAGGACATTTTAGGGTTCACATCTCCTGCCTGGCAGGCAGTTATAGGCTCAATGTCTCATGGAAGGGCTCTGTATAGGTTAAAAACCTGGTAAAGGCACAGATCTGATTAGGCTGCAGAAGTCTTCCCATGCAGCCCTTGGTCTAACAGGGCTCTTTTGTAGCAAAGCATATTCATTAGGGGAGGAACACAAGAAAAAGGGGGCGGGCAAATAGGGATACAGCCATTTTAAGAAATAAGCTGGAACACACTTTTTAGAATTCAGTAGAGTCAGGGGCTCATCTCTCACGTTCCTGCTAGGGACTGGAGAGCAGAAGGTAGAATTAATGATATGCACCTGACCTGTAGAGCCCATCTACCAGCTGCATGAAGAATGATAAGTTGCACGCTCAATGAGCAGAGCCCATGCCACTGGCCACAGGAAAAGGGACAAGCCACACGTGCACCAAATTGAGTGCATGATGTCAGTCACGGGAAGAATGACAGGCCGTATCCACACCAGTTGAATCATCCAATCCTTAGAAAGAGAGACGAGCTACATACGGTAATTGACCAGCAGAGCAACTGCCACAAAACTGGGAAAAGTGGAATGCCGAGAGCTGTCTGCATCTGGATTAGCAAGTTTCTGACAGCTAGTGGGATGTATTGGAAGGTGGGATAGAGAAAAGCAGATAAGGGCAAAGGTGATAGGGATTATAGTACAGGAAGGAGATAGAGGGGCAGATGACTTGTTCTAGAACCTCCAGCAAGCTGAGACTTCACTCTGAGCATCTCTGAGGAACGGATCAGTAGTCTGACTTGGACACATCGGTTCACCTTAATTCTGGGGCAGTGGATAGATTTAAACTCTGTCTAGATGCAATTTTCAGAATATCTGCAAATGTTTTTGGACTACGGCTTGAGATGAATGCTTAAACTATAGCTAGGCAACGAGGCTGTTAGCAAAAACTGCCCATTTTGTCAAAATTTGTCAGGGAAAAGGAAACGAGACCTAGCAACCTCATGATCCTCAGTAATGAGACAGCCTAAGGAAATGCAGGTCATTTGAGTGGAAGGACCCCCAGCTGGGCTGCTTTTAGAATAGGAACACAAGG
Organism: Rhinatrema bivittatum; assembly: GCF_901001135.1. Classification (NCBI taxonomy): domain Eukaryota; kingdom Metazoa; phylum Chordata; class Amphibia; order Gymnophiona; family Rhinatrematidae; genus Rhinatrema; species Rhinatrema bivittatum. The sequence continues at coordinate 35,627,662 of NC_042617.1, read as the reverse complement.
TTCCACTGCTTCTCTGGGACTATGAGTCCTGCTCCAGGATGGACGTTTACGATCTGCTTTCTTTCTGCACTCCCCCACCCACAGCTCTGTCACTTTTCTAGAGGAATGGGATGCACCACAAATGTGAACAGATATTTCACAAACGTGAAGAAGCAGACCCTGTAATCCATAGTCACCAAACCCACTGTTCCCAATTGGCTCTGATTTTTCAGGACCAGTGGGATCTGGTGCTGGGTTTTTACTCCATGACATGCATGGATTTGTAGACCTGATTTCTCTATGAGAAGGCATAAATGGGAGAAAGCAAAAGAACCATTAAATATTAGGATCCATTTATCAAAAGTTTGTCAGCACTGTTTATCAGGGTTCTTAACCCAGTCCTCATGACACATTTAGCCAGTCTGTTTTCAGGATATTGACAAAGAATATGCATGAGGTAGATTTGCATGCACCCCCCTCCATTGTATGCAAATCTATCTCATGCATAGTCATTGTGGATATCCTGAGACCCTGACTAGTTACGTGTGTCCTGAGGACTGGCTTGATAATTTCTTATTAAAATGTCTAAATGCTTAGAGGTTCTCTAGCACTGAACCCATGTGTAGAGTGAGCTAGTGCATAGCGCAATGGTCTGGAAACCAGGGTTCAAGTCCCAGTTCCCCTGCTGATGCTCCTTATGACCTTGGGCAAGACATTTTAATTCCCACTGCCTCAGGTACCAGCCTAGATCCCAAGCTCTTTAGGACAAAGATTACATGAACCACCTTGAGTTAAAATCGGAAAGGCAGTCTAGAAATACAAAATACCGTCCCATCTTTGACCTTTTTTCCTTCCCCTATGGAAGAAGTCAGCTTATTTTACCAATTGTAAGCTTCTCAGAAGTGCCTTATCGCTCTAAACAGCAATGGTCCCCCCCAGCCACCCATGCCTCACTTAAAAAAAAACAAACCACCCTTCTAGGACAAGTTACACTGTAGTGGCAGCTTAGTTTCTTGCTTCTCAGGGCAAACATTTTTGTTTTTGTTTCTTTGATTTGCATAATGATTCCTGTTAATAAGAAATGATATTCTACTTATGTGCCTGAAGCGAGCTGAACTGTTTTGCTGCATCCCAACAAATGCTGTAATTTATATGGTTTGATCCTTTTTCAAGGGCGTGTGCCTTGACATTTCCTGAAAGAAATCAGTTTGCTGTATTAATTGTTGCCTGTTTTCCTCCTGCCCTCCCGTCCCAGGCCGCTGAGCCGACAGATGCAGGCAGTTCACCCTGGAGGAAGGGGGGAGGGAAAGATTCTGTATCTCCTTTCACCTCTGCACCGAACCGGAAGAACTACAGCAGCAGAGACCAGAGGAGAAAATGCCAGGAGGGGAGGACGGGGTTAAAGCAACGGCTATAAAGAAGATCAAACCAGCACTGGAAGCTGAAAATGCAGAGAACACTGAATGGAGGGGCTGGTGCAATAGCGTGCGCTCAGCCTAGCGCATGGGATTACGCGCTTTTTGGATGAGCTAGACTAGCGCCCGATCCAATAAGGGAATTAGCGCTCCCAAACAAATGCGTAGCCGATAGCACCCGTCAGATGTAAATCGCATGTAGATGAGGACATTAGGTACGACCCCCTCAATGCAGTAAAGCACTGGCACCCAACGCACACGTCTTAATGTAGTAAATTTAACTCCAGCCTCGGAGATAGAGTAAAGTCAGTTTGCAGTCAAGAGCTCATGAAAAACATTAAAAAATAGGTCCTCTGTTACTATGAGTGTGTCCCCCTTAGTATCGTTGTGACACTTTTGGTGGAGAAAAATAATATTTTGACTTGATTAAAAGAAACCCACTTTTCTTATGGCCACACAATTTAGACGTCCATAGCAAGGGGCTCTTAATATTTTGATGATGTTGCTGAAGTGATTTATAACAAAAAAGAAGCGGGATGAAAATAGACACTCATGTAGAGTACCCATTGCAATTGGGCACCCGATGCAATAAACAATTGAGTGCTATGGACTCACAATTTTCCTTTAGGGGCCTTTTTTTTTTTTTAATATAACATTTATAGTTTACATAGCCATATAATGAGAGGAAAAAGGCAGGAGACATATGAAATAAGAACATAGGAAACAAAATTAATTAGCAAATTAAACATCTCCAATATTAGCCATGGACCCCAATAAAATGGGGGTGGACATTAAAGGCAAGGGAAAGCTACAAGAAACGAGCATTAACTTGCTGTAAATCATGGTAGCCTTAACTAACTGGAGCAATTGACACTGGGAGAGAAGCTTTCTTTTGATCCAAGAAAAAAGCGTAAACTGGTCGGGAAGAAAAAAATGGTATCTCTTGCCTGCATGTGTCGCCACATACTTGCACGGATATCTAAGAAGACATGGTGCACCTAAGGAAAGAAATTCCTGATGCATTACAAGAAAAAAAAAATTCCTTCTTAACCACATCTGGATAAATCCAAATCCAATTTCCGTAGAACAAAGTTTGAGCTTTACGAAAATATAGTCTCAAGATCATATTTAAATCTTGCTCAAACACAAATGAGATTAAAAGAGTCTGTATCCACAACCTCTTCAAAAGAACGCCAAAGTAAAGCGGAGACATCCAGAGGTCCCGCGGGCGAAACAGGGCCACCATTTGCCCTTCCATCATGTCTAGGAAGCAAAAAGGTCTTATTAATCGGTGAACAGGCTTCAGCAGGCAAACCCAGAACTTTTTTTAATGTGTCTAATAGGGATCGCAGGAATTTTGGGAAACTTAGGAATCTTAAATTCAAACGTCTTGAAAAGTTTTCCACTTGTTCTGGTTCTTGAATTAAGGCCGTATTCATTTTCTGGATTTCTTGAACTTTTTTTTTTTTTTTTCGTCTACGTCCAGACTCAATCCCTTGTAATCTTTGTGAGTGAATTTCCTGGAGCTCTGAGACAGAATTCACCAATAGGCCAATATCTGAAGCACAGCCACCGATGGCAGAGTCCACCCGCAACAAAACTGACCACAATGAGTCCAAGGAAATAGGAGTTGGTCTTACTAGAGGCTGGGAAGAACGAATCAGAAGAGAACTGGACAAGCTACCACCATCCACAGCATCAGAGGCAGAGCTTCCCGCTAGTGGTGGCTATTTCCTCCTGATAGAATGGCATCCATGCTGGGCTGAATTGTTGGAACTGCCTGCCACATCGGTCTCCTGCGATGGCTCTGATGCTGCTGCTTCAGGGAAGCCCGGTTGAGGAGGAGGAGAAGATTACTCTGGGCACTGAGACTGATTTCCAGCAGTGCGTGCAGTCCCTGAGCAGGCTCTTCAATGGAACTCAAATCCCCAAGATCCAATGATTAGCAAATGATTGAATACAACGGCTGTTGGCCAGAGGGGAACTCAAGTAGAGGGGGTACTGCCTGGGCTTTCCTTATCGTTTCAGAGCCATCGTATGGGGAAATTGAAAAGAGCAAGGAAAACAGCAGTGCTGCAGCCTAGCAAGCCACCATCTTAGCTCCACCCACCCAGCACACCTTTTTTAATGCTGCCTCATTTACATTTTGCATTGGGTGCCCAGAGGATGTGGACGCGTGCATGTTAAGACAACGGGCGCTCAACACTAGGGCCCATTTTCCATGCACATTTTACTGCATTGGCCCCTTAGCTGGCAAGATTCTGGCTGTAGTTGAATTTTCAGCTATTTTATAGCCGGCTAAGTTGCAGCTGAAATACACCTATATTTAACATAACTGGCTAAAATCTAGCCACCTAAATTGGGCATTCAGAGGTTTATGAAAATAGACCCCTGAACGGGTACAGAGGATGTATTCCCCTCCTCTTCACCCCTCCCACAACTCCTTAAGTTAGTAGGGTTTATTTAGACATTTTATATACTGTTGTTCCATGTATAGATGGTTTACAAAGTGACATTCATAATTATAATTCAAAGATTGGTTACAGAGGTGATATTCATAGGCAGGCATTGATATTATATTAAAATTGATCTAGTACATAAGGCAAAGAGTATGGATAATTAAAACAAAATGATAGTCATCACATCTTAGTGAATTGTTTTGAGAATTTTGCATTCTATCGTTTGCTTTATTCTTCATGATTCGATTATTATCTTATGTCCTTGTTTTTGTGGTGCTGATATTCTGATGTTTTTAAGTTAAATTACATGCATTTTTGAATAGCTATGTTTTTAGTTCATGTTGAAATCTATATCTGGTAAAATACGTAATGCTTCAGGCAGAGAATTCCAGATCATTGACCCCTTCCATCCAGCAGTTCTGAGAAGCACCGGAGCTCAGCCTTCCCCCTCATCTTTTAAAGCTCAGGGAACCCCTCCTCTCCCCCCCCCCCCCCACTTCAGGGACTGTGGGAGAGAAATCTACTGTGTCCAGTCCGGGTTCACAGTGTCAACATATTTTTTTTGTGCTGCGTATATAATGTGAGCGACACCTTCAGTACGAGTCGTGTACTGAAGGCGTCGCTCACATTATATACGCAGCACAAAAAAAATATGTTGACACTGTGAACCCGGACCAAACACAGTAGATTTCTCTCCCGCAGTCCCTGAAGCAGGCACACAGTGCCGAAACATGGCCAATGTCGGGCAGGCGAATCCAAACCCTAGGAAGCGATGAGGGCGGCAGCCTTGATAAGTATATGAGAATAAAAACGTACAAGCAGCCAGGGAGAAGGGATTTTATAAGTAAAAAGTAAAAGGAAAAAAAGATGAATATAAAGTGTGAATAATAAAAGAGCAATATACAGGGCAAATGATAGGGATAACTAAAGAGTGGTTATCCTTGAACAGAGCCAGGGATAAGCAGCCAGGGAGAAGGGATTTTATAAGTAAAAAGGAAAAGGAAAAAAAGATGAATACAAAGTGTGAATAATAAAAGAGCAATATACGGGGCAAATGATAGGGATAACTAAAGAGTGGTTATCCTTGAACAGAGCCACCGTACAAAAAAGACCACCGAGCAAGGTTTTCCCTTGATGTTGGAGACTGATACAATTAATAGCAGTGGCTATTCCCTAAGTAAACTTGATTAATAGCAGTTAATGGACTTCTCTTCCAAGAACTTATCCAACCTTTTTTGAACCCAGCTACACTAACTGCACTAACCACATCCTCTGGCAACAAATTCCAGAGCTTTATTGTGCGTTGAGTGAAAAAGAATTTTCTCCGATTAGTCTTAAATGTGCTACTTGCTAACTTCATGGAATGTCCCTAGTCCTTCTATTATTCAAAAGTGTAAATAACTGATTCACATCTACTCATTCAAGACCTCTTATGATTTTAAACACCTCTATCATATACCCCCTCAGCCATCTCTTCTCCAAGCTGAACAGCCCTAACCTCTTCAGCCTTTCCTCATAGGGGAGCTGTTCCATCCCCTTTATCATTTTGGTTGCCCTTCTCTGAACCTTCTCCATCACAACTCTATCTTTTTTGAGATGCAGCAACCAGAATTGTACACAGTATTCAAGGTGTCTTGTATTGTTAGCAATGGTTTCAGCTGCTGTAGTATTCTCAGGTTGGTGTATCTTGATTTAATTACTTTACTTATATGTTTTTTTTCATTGAAAGGTTCTCATCGATCTGAATTCCTAATCTCATACTTGATCAGAGGGTGAGATGCTAAAGTTTCCTAGATCTAAGGTTGGCGGTTTGATTAATGTGGAGTTTCTCCTTAATCACATACTTTCAGTGGTTTTTGTATTTAGCATTAGCTTCAGGTGAGAAAGTTTTTGTTGTATTGCCTTCATGCAGGTGGACAGGGTTGGAGCAGTTTTTTCAAATGACTTGTCGAATGGTATGTAGAATTGTATGTTGTCTGCATATAGGAAGAAGTGGATTCCAAGATCCACTACTACTGTGCATAGGGGGGCAGACCCCTGGGGAATGCCTGTGTTGATTGGGAAGATGTCGGATAAGCGATGGTCTAATTTTACTTGGAATGATCTGTGATGTCTGCAATAAAGATCAGCACACTTTGACCATTCCCACTTTGAAAGCTGTTCCTTAAGGTTAATAACATCTAACACACTAATACTGTCTCAGGAATTAAATATAAATCATAAACAGACAGAGGGACTGTGAATTTATTACAAATTTAATTAGCAAAGTTTATTTGGCTGGTGCTGCTAAGAATCACTGGACAAACCTCTGCAAGCCTGGATTTCTACACAAGTCTACAGACCTCCAACCCCAATTGCTCCCTTCCCACGGCAAACCTCCAATGCCTGGTCCTCTCCTCACCTCTGCTGCGAGCATGAGGAAGGAACGGGCCTGTCCGGCACGGCCAAGTGCCCCACCCATTCCTAGCTTCCATGAGAGAGGTGAAGGCCTGCGAGTGCGGGACGAGCAGATTGCATCCCTCTGCTCACTGCCTTCTGTTTGCAGCAGAGACAGAGGGAGGTATTGGGCAGCGGAGATATGTCAGAAAAGGGGAAAAGTGAAATTGCAGATATTGGGGGGGGGGGGGGGGGGGAGAAAATAAAATTGTAGCTATAGGTGGTAGAGGGAGATTGGAATTAGAGGTATATCGGGGGGGGGGGGGGGGGGGGGGCAGGAAGAGAATGGGATATGAAGTCCATTCTAGGAGGGGCGAGGGAGCACTGTTCTGACAGTGCCCAGACACAACATTAAGAGTCCCACAGGCCAATACAGTACAGTGCGCGCCGACAGAGCGCACTGTTAGCCTGCTCTTGGACGCACGTTTTCCCTTACCCCTTATTCAGTAAGGGGAGGAAAACGCGCGTCCAACCCGCGGCACCTAATAGGGCCCTCAACATGCAAATGCATGTTGATGGCCCTATTAGGTATGCGCGCAGGATACAGTAAGTAAAATGTGCAGCCAAGTCGCACATTTTACTCTTAAGAAATTAGCACCACCCAAAGGTAGACGCTAGTTTCTGCCGGCACCGGGAAAGTGCACAGAAAAGCAGTAAAAACTGCTTTTCTGTGCACCCTCTGACTTGATATCATAACGATATTAAGTCAGAGGTCCCGAAGGATAAAAAAAAAAAGAAGAAAAAATTTAAAATGGGCCGGTGGCTGTCGGGCCAAAAACCGGATGCTCAATTTTGCCGGCGTCCGGTTTCCGAGCCCATGGCTGTCAGCGGGCTCAAGAACCGACGCTGGCAAAATTGAGCGTCGGTTGTCAAACCCGCTGACAGCCGCCGCTCCTGTCCAAAAAGAGGCGCTAGGGACGTGCTAGTGTCCCTAGCGCCTCTTTTTACCACCGGGCCTAATTTAAATAATTTTTTTTTACTGTATCGTGCGCACAGGAGAGTGGGCGCTCGCCCGCTCTTCCGCGTTTTTTACTGTATCGGCCCGCAAATTAGTCACTGAGCATCTCTTTGTAATGTTTAGCTATAATAATGATTCCAGAAAAGCCTTACAACAACTTTTAAATGTTATCTAAAATGGCTTAAGATACTGAGCTTGGAAAAGTCGCATTTTCTGTATATTTTACCCCTTTCCAGCCTCCTACTCCTCCCCTAGTTCCGTAGCATGCAGTGCACCCACCTTCACTTTATCCCTGCTGACCCTGAACAGGGGACATGAAACTGGATTTGCTACGTGGCAGCCAAAGCTCAGGGCCAGCACTAAAAGGTCTCCGATATTGGGGGAGGGGGGAGATATGTGCTATTGCACTGCTCTACTGTTAAGAGGGCTGGGAAAAGTCCTAAGACATATTCCTCACTCTATAAATTGCAAATTAATGGAAATTTATTCTAGAATAAATAAAGCTTCCTGTTCTTGTTTCTTAATTCTCCTTACCCCCTCACCTCCACCCGTTCCTCCCATGGTCACCCCATTACTCTGGAGGCCTGAGAGGGAAGTAACTTTCCTAAAGTCTGATGAGTGGCAGTTTCAAGGTGATTATGCAGTCATTTAATTTTACCAAAATAATTTTGCAGAATGGCTTTTCACAAAAAAAAAAAAAAAAAAGGAAATTGAATTAAAAACAGGTTTGGGCTGTGCACTGCCATGCAAGTGGTCCTCAGTTCTATGCCTGAGGGAGCTGGAGCTTCTTCAGAGGCGTCGTTCCCAGACCCCCCTGGGGAGAGAGCTGTGGTTATGGTTGCCAGATTCAGGACCCGTGATTGGCCGATTCCAGTAGGAGCCCTGGTGCCTGACCTTCTGGCAAGCACCTGATTGGGTGGAGGTGCTTATAAAAAGGGGAAAATCCACAGCTAGTTGCAAATGAAGGCTCATGACACCAGATTGCAGCCCTGGTGCCGATTGACCTGAAGCCCAAAGGAGCAGGAGGAACTGATTGTTTGAAGAGTTTGTTTTTTTCTTCTGACCAAGGTCTCTTCACCTGAAAAAGATAAGCATCAACGCAGCCATTTTGGGAGTCTTGAAACATAGCGAGTGTCTCTTATCAAATTCAGTCTTTCACTGTAATATGCCATATTAACATTGCTCTGCCTGCATCATATGTGAAAGCTATATATTATTTCTAGGAGTGTAGTTAACTAGGTTGATATGTGGACATCACTTTTTACTTAGCTTGTGCATTAACTTCCCAACAGGATGCACAAATTCAGAACCTCTCTCAGCACTTATAAATCAAGTTGCGGTAATATAGCAGATGCTTGACATTTGCCAACAACGTGCATTTAGTAGTCTTGAAGGGGTCTGAACGCTTCAACCTGACAAAGGACTTCATGTACCAGAATTCCCTGCTTCATGACGGGTTTACTTACAGTCTGCAATACAGCTGTAATTAGGACATTGAGAAACTCTCTGTCAGCACATTGCACATTTTCATTTTTTGGCTTCGCTGTTCTTATTCTCTGATAAGCTTTCACTGCTGTAACCTAGATTAGAACAATGGATGTATTATGTGATGGGCTGTATTACTGCAGACTCGCGAATTCCTTTCCAGAACTGCAAGTCCCAGCAGCCTCTCCTGCAGAACTTGGGAGAAGTTTCACGAAAGTTCCAGGGTGTCTAGGGAGGGGGTCAGTAGCCCCTTCAGCCGGAATATGCTTGCTCAGCAATGCTTAGAACGCATGTGTAAAAGATAAGAACTGTAAAGTGCATAAGAGTCTGCTCCTGGAGGGGAGGGGCATGCAGTTGTACTGAGCCTTTGTCTTAGCTGCATCTTGCTGGCAATAAAAGTCTATCTTTACGGATCAGTTGTCTGGACCTCCTTACTGACTAAAAAGAGACGGTTACATTTGGCGAGCCAGCCAGGAGGTACCGGGGACGCTATTTTAGCCCCCCAGTTGGTCCAGGGGATTTTGTGGCGGAGTGATCCCCCAGACTTGCCTGGTGAGTGGCCACCGCTGAGTTCAGTGATCAGGTATCTGAGGGGGTCATTCCACGGAGATCCTCTGAGACCTTTGGGCTGGTGATCTGGGAAGAAGGCTTTCGTGACGATCGGAAGAACCCTGCAGGCGAGTATTATGGGAATGATGGGAAAAGTGAAGAATAGCTAAAAGAGTAGCAAATAACCGGTCCATCCGTGAGGGGACCGAGGGGGCTTTGATCACACCCCAAGCGGTGGTTTGGTAGGAATTGCATTCCGAAAGCCACGCGCATAAAAAGAGGAAAAAGAAGTAACGCATACGATAGTGGGAATAGGTTTCTTGTTGTGTGAAAGTGACCCTTTTGTGTCTGACGGATACGGACCCCTTACCTATCCGTCTTCCCTTCCCTCCTTTGTCTGTGACTCTATCCTAATGGGAGGGGGCGGTTCTACTCCATTAAAAATCATGACGGAGCACTATAGTGAAGTGTTCGATAGGCATAAATGTACTAAACCCGGAATGATTCAACAATGTACCCATAGGTGGCCCAGTTTGTGTGTAAATTTGCCTCCGGTAGGAACTTTCAATTTCCAAACGGCCACGAGGGTCCAGAAAATAGTTATACAAGAAGGGAATCCGGGTTGCCCTGAGGATATTCCGTATATAACCGCATGGATAGCAGTTATTGAAAATCCTCCGACGTGGGCAAAAAAGCTAGTAGAGGGAGCCGCCCTCGTAATGGTAACTCAAGTACGCAAAATGGGGAACCGGAAGTCCCCAGTGTCTGTCTGTCTGTAAGGTACTTGTAAAAAAAAATTCTACTGTGTTTGATCTACTCTGGTGATGCAGACTATTTTTACTTAAGGAAAATTTATTAAAAGTGATTGTGAATTACTTATCTGTATATGTGTGCTGAACAACGGCAGTTAGCTGCTGCTGCTGGGAGCTTGACAGTTAACTAATTTGGCTGGGCAGAGACTGCTTCTCAGCGGGACAGTTTAACCCCTATAACATTTCTCTGGTACGTTTGGGTTTTCAAATTATTAATTAAGGATTGTAATGTATGTAACTGCTATCTGTGAATTGCAAGCACATGTACCAGGGATTTTTTTAATTGTTTTAAACCCTAATAAGAAGAGTTTTGGTTTACAGATGCTGCACAAGACTACTATACAACTAATTAATTTACAGTGTTAAGTTAAAATACTGATTTGATTGCTGAAGAATGCATTTACTGGTGTTGAAGTTTAGAACTTGATGGCAGTTAAGGGTTAACAGCAGAGATAATTACAGGAGAGAGGAGGGGATCGAGCCAGAGAGAGAAAGAAGAAAAAAAAAAAAAAAAAGGACATTGGGCTAGCCTGGGTAATGAAGACAAAGAGAGAGAAAAATTGTTTCGTTTGTTTTAACAGAACATTATTGAAAGTTAGTTGATGGTGTGCGTATGTGAATAAAGATAGAATTGTGGCTGTTTCACAGAAGTTGAAGTTTTTGTAGCTCCGAGTTTCTGCTGATTAAATTTACTCTCCAAGGTCCTTGCTAAAACTGTCTGTAATCTGACAAAGGATTGCTACTTGCAAAGAAATACCAGAACCAAGGGTCCCTTACAAATCATTTAGTGCCTTATGATGCAGGCTATTTTTAAGACATTTTATAGCAGCAAATTAATTGTTACAGTACAAAGTGGAATGGTGGTGCGTCCCACTGCGCGTCAGTACGTAGTGCGTAGGCATTCAATATGGCTGTGCGTTTCATGCTGGCATTGCTAATCAGAAGTTTTAGTTTTCTCATATCTTCTATCCCAGTGTCCTCCCTATGCTTATCTTTCTATTCTCTAATACCATGTTAATTATTGTTCTTACTTGTCTCCTATATATTATCTGTTATTTAAAAGTTACATTGGAACGCATGATAAAGTATGAACTCTCTTTTGCTGACGCAGTTTATTTTGAAGCTGTCTCTGGGAAAATTAGAGGAGAAATGATTAAGAATGGGACCTTTGTTAAAGCTTTGTTAAATATACAGAGCATAGCAAGCGGCAAGATAAGACAGCTGCAGTTCTGACTGTGGGAATTACAGGATGCCGTTTGTAAAAAAAAAAAAAAAAAAAAAAAAAAACCAGAGAAAACAAAGACTTAATATTAAAAATTTTGATTCAGTGGCAGGCGCAAGTTAAGGATTATTGGAAGTTGTGGGCAAGAGAAGGGGCCACTATGCAAGATTAGGAACAAGAGCAAATATGAGTCGGCCCAAATGATAAAGTGGTGGCCCCCCCCCCACACATATATATATATATATATATATATATATATATATATATATATTGCAATTATGTTCTTTTACCACTGGTGGGGGCTGGGCTCTGGCTATTACCATATGTTCTTAGTGGTTGCAATGTAATTGGTACAAGGCTTCCAAGGGTTTGATCATCACTCCTGCACACCTAAAGCCTGCAGATCCAGGTTGACTTTATTGAATTAACCCAATGCCAAACTTACAAGTAAGAAGGAAGCAATGTTTTGCAGCTTCTCAGCCTCGTCAGAACTGACTTGCCTCCAGGCGCAGGTCACCTATTCAATTTCCAGATGGACAGTGATCTTTTCATCGTATTTTGAGATGTATGGGAACAGGGATCAGGAAGAGAAGAAAAGGGCCCGTCCCTGCAACCAGGAACTTAATAATAGAAACCCGACATCCGAAAGAAGCTGCAGAAGGCCGAAGGCTTTGAGGGCATGAGCCTCAGCCAGTTAAAAGCTATAGCAGACTAGGTATGTGGAAATAGAGAAGTGGAAGAGAAAAGAGAGAAGCAAGTAGACATATGAAGGAGAAAGTGACTGTTAGCCGCCGCTCTCGAGGACACTCGGACGGGAAGGAGCCAAGACAATGGCAGACCGCGAAGAGGAGGGGGAACAAGACCCCCCTTTGGGAAAGAATCAGTGTGCGTACTGCAAAAATGAAGGCCATTGGAAGAGAGACTGTGAAGAATGGCAAAAGAAATACGGGAGCCCTGCAGTGAATACTAACGACAAAAATGGACCTGCACCGACACAAAGGGGCCGAGGAGGAAGGAGATCGGACAACCCCCACTGGCAGGGGGAGGCGACAAGGAGCATACAGCCTGAAGAGACCGGGAGGGAAGAATCCCCACTGACCCTCTGGTGGAGATCCACGAGGTAACACAACAAAAATCAGGGGCCTGTTGGACTCAGAGGCCAACGATCTACGAAAGAGACTGTTTCTATAGTGGGTGCCTCAGGTCAGGTACTCACTGCCCCTCTGCAGAAAGAATGAACTATACAAGTAGGCGGGACCATGGTATCCCTTATCGGATGGAACCTGCTGTGTAAGCCTCAGACCACATTGAGATTTCAACCAACAGGGGAAGTTAAAGCCTCCTTCGGGGACCATCCAGTGATACTCATCTATCCCCTCCAAGAAGAATGGAGACTACATCTTACCATAGTCGAACGAACCATCAAACATCGATATGAAAACAACACCCCCTCAACAAAAACGAAGACAACTGATGGATAGTGTACCCCAAGTATGGTTCGAACAGAACCCGGGAGGAATAGCTATCGACGCTACCCCCATATGGATAGAGATGAAACAGAATGCACAGGTGATTAATCAACCTCAATACCCCATTCCATATATGGCCAGGCAAGGAATCCAGATACATCTGCAAAGACTGTATGATTTGGGCATTCTCCGGCGAATCCGATCTGCTTGGAACACCCCTTTGTTGCCCGTAAAGAAGCCTGGATCAAATGACTATCGACCAGTACAAGACTTAAGAAAAGTGAATAGTCAAGTAGCAGATCTAGTAGCCCTCGTCCCAAATCCATATTCAATCCTTGCCCAAGTCTCTCCTGCATCAAAGTGGTACAGTGTCATTGATCTGAAAGATGCCTTCTTCTCCGTTCCGGTAGCGGAGGAATGTCAAAAGATTTTTGCTTTCACATGGGAAAATGCAGATACTGGAGTAAAAGCAGCAGTACACATGGACTAGGTTGCCTTAAGGGTTTAGGCACTCACCTACGCTGTTCGGTGAGCAACTGGCAAAAGACTTAAAGATGTATCAAGTAAAGTATGGGCCAGTCATACAATACGTGGATGACCTTCTGTTGTTTCGAGAGACGTACCTCGAATGTGCGGTATCCACTCTTCAGCTGCTAAAGACGTTGTACTCAAAAGGGTATCGTGCAAGTAAAAAGAAAGCGCAAATCTGTGAATTGGAAGTAGAGTATTTAGGCTTCCAAATACGTGGAGGAACCCGATGTCTGGGGATTTCTCGCACCAGTTCTATAAGAGATCAACCTGTACCCACTTGCAAGAAAGAGCTCCGGGTGTTCCTTGGAGCTGCAGGATACTGTAGGCTGTGGATTGCTAACTATGCAGTTATTGCCCAACCCCTATACGACAAGCTGCGGGGTAAAGAAGCAGGATCTCAACCCTTCCAGTGGGAAGGAAACGAACTGGCAAGCTTACGTCAACTAAAAGAAGCCTTAATTGAACCACCTGCTTTAGGATTGCCAGATGTAATGAAACCATTCCATCTATTCGTCGATGAGAAAAAGGGAATGGCCATTGGGGTATTGACTCAAAGTTTAGGATCATGGGAACGACCTGTTGCATATCTGTCAAAAGGAATGGACAATGTTGCAAAAGGATGGCCGGGATGCCTCCGAAGCATTGCTGCTGCATGCTTACTGATACCCGAAGCTGTTAAGCTAACATTTGGACAGATTTTACAAGTAACAACTCCTCATACTATCCAAGGACTGCTAGAGACCCATGGACCAAAATGGATGACTAATTCACGTCTCGTCAAGTATTAAGCCTTACTGTGTGAAACACCTGAACTTCAAATACAGGACAGCAAAAACTTGAACCCGGCCACTCTTATGCCGGCACCTGAACCAGTTGCCCATGATTGTGAAGAAGTCATGACTACAATACATTACAGTAGACCAGACCTGAGGGATCACCCCTGGCAAGGAGCTTGGACTTTATTCACTGATGGGAACAGCCAAATCATTCATGAGATACGTTCTGCTGGATATGCTGTTGTATCCGAAGATGAAATCATTGAGGCTCAACCTCTTCCCCCAGGAACGTCTGCACAAAAAGCTGAACTAATTGCCCTTACTCGAGCTCTGCAGTTGGCAGAAGGAAAAACTGTAAATATCTATACAGACTCTAAATATGCCTTCCTTACAATCCAAGTGCATGGAGCATTATAGAGGGAAAACAATTGAACAATGCATCAGAAGTACGTGAATTACTAGACGCAGTTTGGCTACCTCGCAAGGTGGCTGTAATGCATGGAAAAGCACACACCAGGAAATCAAACCCTATTGTCAAGGAAATCAGAGAGCAGATGAAGCAGCAAAAAGGGGCAACTCGGGAACCCTTCCAAGCAGTATTAATTGCATCGAATCATCAGGCTTCAGGCAGTCCTGGAGCTCATCACCAACGACTGCTTTCGCTCTTAAACTCTGGGCAAAACAAAATACCAAAATTATGACTGCAGTGTACCAGAATAGATTGGTTTTAGATTACCTTCTGGCCCACAAAGGAGGGTTTGTGGAACATTTAACCTCTCCAATTGTTGTTTACAGGTAGATGACCAAAACAAGGTTATCCAAGACATCACTGATCGCATGGTCAAGATGGCACACGTCCCTGTCCAGCAATGGAATAGTGCTTGGGACTGGACCAATGGATTCCATGGTTGGTTTTCCATGATCGGTGGATTTAAGAGCTTGTTTGTTATCCTAGCCAGTTTAATTCTGTTTTGTCTTTTAGGACCCTGAATTATTCCTTTCTTGCTCAAACCGCCTTCGTCGGATGATGGAGGACATTGCTGAACGCAATACAGCCACGCAGCTCCTGTTACTGTACATGTATTCCTCTGAGCCTATAGAACCTGTTTAACCATCCTCATGTTTTATCCTGGGCCATCTTCCCATACATGACAAGTTCGGGCTACAAAGGGGGGTGGAGCCATTAGGGCCCATCCGTCTCAAACCCGTGAAGAAACCATCGGACTGTTTGGGAAATTAGGGCCCCCTGAGAACTCAAATTGCTAATTTTTCTTGTTTCTGTTTCTTTCAGCTCCACAGTTGCGTTGTGATGGTGTGATACTTTTCATAAAGAATGATAAGTATCAAAGGGGGGAATGAAGGGGTCTGAACGCTTCAACCTGACAAAGGACTTCATGTACCAGAATTCCCTGCTTCATGACGGGTTTACTTACAGTCTGCAATACAGCTGTAATTAGGACATTGAGAAACTCTCTGTCAGCACATTGCACATTTTCATTTTTTGGCTTCGCTGTTCTTATTCTCTGATAAGCTTTCACTGCTGTAACCTAGATTAGAACAATGGATGTATTATGTGATGGGCTGTATTACTGCAGACTCGCGAATTCCTTTCCAGAACTGCAAGTCCCAGCAGCCTCTCCTGCAGAACTTGGGAGAAGTTTCACGAAAGTTCCAGGGTGTCTAGGGAGGGGGTCAGTAGCCCCTTCAGCCGGAATATGCTTGCTCAGCAATGCTTAGAACGCATGTGTAAAAGATAAGAACTGTAAAGTGCATAAGAGTCTGCTCCTGGAGGGGAGGGGCATGCAGTTGTACTGAGCCTTTGTCTTAGCTGCATCTTGCTGGCAATAAAAGTCTATCTTTACGGATCAGTTGTCTGGACCTCCTTACTGACTAAAAAGAGACGGTTACAGTCTGACCAGCTCAAAATGACCCAGCCCTATTCTCTAGTCAACACACAAACCAAAAAAAATGCACACTCTAGAATCCCCCATCATCAGGATTACAGCAGCATTGAAGGCTAGCAGTGCAGATTGCACGTGTGCTAATGTAAAATGAATGAACCCTCCAACACTACCTGACAAGATAAAGCAGTTGGCATTTGCAGCTGACTGTTCCCAGAGCTCCTTTGTCAAAAAGCTTTGCATGAAAGTAGGGATGTGAATCGTTTTTTGACGATTTAAAAAATCGTCCGATATTTTTTTAAATCGTCAAAAATCGTTAGAGTGCACGATACAATACAAATTCCCCCGATTTATCGTGAAAAATTGTTAATCGGGTACAGGAGTTATTTGGGGGGAGGCCGGGAAAACCGGCACACCAAAACAACCCCTAAACCCACCCCAACCCCTTAAAACGAATCCCTTACCCTCCCGAACCCCCCCAAAATGTTTTAAATTACCTGGTGGTCCGGGGGGGGTCCCAGCGCGATCTCCAGCTCTTGGGCCATCGGCGCCATTTTGGCTGCTGCTAATAAAAATGGTGCCGATGGCCCTTTGCCCTTACCATGTGACAGGGAAGCCGTGCCATGGTAGGAGCACTGGATGGCCAGCGCCATCTTTAAAGATGGTGCCAGCCATGGCCCACGCCATCTTTAAAGATGGTGCCGGCCATCCAGTGCTCCTACCAAGATGTGACAGGGGCCGGCCAATGGCACGGATTCCCTGTCACATGGTAAGGGCAAAGGGCCATCGGCGCCATTTTTATTAACGCAGCCGATGGCCCGAGAGCGGGAGATCGCTCCCCGCGCCCCCACTGGACCACCAGGTAATTTTAAAACCTTTTTTGGGGGTTTGGGAGGGTGGGGGAGGGTTTTATTTTGTTATCGGATCGGGCGCAGCAGATAAAAAAAAAAAAAAAAATCGAGCCAGACGATAAAAATTTTAAGATTTGAATCGGAACCGGAATCGATCAGATTCCGGTTCCGATTCACATCTCTACATGAAAGCATTGTTATCTTTTGGTACTGCTGTGGGAACTATGTTTGAGAGAGGCACGATAAGGGCTGGTAAAATGGACATTTAAAAATCCATGCCAAGGGGTGATTTTGTTAAAATAAAAATAAAAAATTATATATATATATATATATATATATATATATATATATATAGCGCACGCACACACACTACCTGAATGTAATAAATTTTGAAGTGCCATAAAGCAGAATATAAATCAGATATATAAATAAAATATAAAAAGGTACTGGGTCAGGGAGGTGGGGCAGGTTGTGCCTGTGCCAATTTTCTCTCTGCCTCCACCTCCCAGCCCAGACCTTGTTTCTCCTCCTCCTCATCTTCTGGCCAGGCCAGGGTGAGGCAGCAAAGGAAAATTGGTTCTTACCTGCTAATTTCCGTTCCTATAATACCACGGATCAGTCCAAGACAGCTGGGTTTTGCCTCCCCTCCAGCAGATGGAGACAGAAAAAGACTTTGCAGACTCTGTCCTATACCCCTGAGGTGCCACCTAGTATCTGCCAGTATTATACTGTACCCCAAGCAGAAATTAGAAAAACCATAACGGCAACCATAAAACCACTTCCCCCTGAAGAGCAGAGGAAATGAAAACACATGAAACCTTAGGAATGAATGAAAAACACCCAAAACCTCTCTCTGAAAAGGGGGGCAATTCAATAAAACTTGCAGAAAAATTGATCCGCTACCGGCCGAGTGGACTCTCCATTTTCCCCTGGGTGGGCGTCTGGACTGATCCGTGGTACTACAGGAACGTAAATTAGCAGGTTAGAACCAATTTTCCTTTCCCTGTACGTACCTGGATCAGTCCAGGACAGCTGGGTTATACCAAAGCTTTCCTAACCAGGGTGGGGCTGAGAGAGTCCCGCTCAGAGTACACTGGTTCCAAAAGAACCGGGCTCTGGGGCCCGGACATCCAGTCGATAATGTCTGGTACAGGTATGACGTCCAACTGTCTTAACTCCCTAGGCTTGGAAGTAGAAAGATCTAGGCTCGCCAAGGATGGGGGCGCCACCATCTGATTCAAATGAAAAGACACTACTTTGAAGAAAGGAGGGAACCGTTCGTAAAGAAACTTCTTCGTTAGAAATCCTTAAGAAGGGCTCCTGAAAAGATAAGGCCTGTAGTTCCAAAACACTCCGCGCCGATACGATAGCCACGAGGAAAATGACCTTCAACGTCAGATCTTTCAAGGTCGCCCGCGTCAGCAGCTCGAAAGGCGCATTACAAAAGGGCACGGAGAACCAGGTTGAGCTTCCACGAAGGACAGGGGTTCCGAATTGGAGGACGAAGATGTTTAACACCACGCAGAAAACGAACCACATCTGGATGAGACGCTAGAGCGAGGCCCTGTACCTTTCCCCGAAAACTACCAAGGGCTGCCATCTGAACTCGTAGGGAATTGAAGGCTAGACCTTTTTACTAGACCTGCCTGCAGAAAGGCCAGAACATCTGGAATAGTAGCCCTGGACGGCTCCACCGCGTGGTTCAGGCACTAGTCCTCAAAAATACCCCAAACTCTGATGTAGGCTATGGAGGTAGGTGGTTTACAGGACTGCAAAAGCGTAGTAATCACCTCCTCCGAGTAACCCTTATTTCTCAATCTCCACCTTTCAAAAGCCGGGCCGTAAGACAAAAGCGATCTACCTCTGTGAAATAAACGGGACCTTGTCACAGCAGACTTTGGGACGGATGAAATCTCAGTGGGCAGACTACCGCCAGATTGAGAAGGACTGCAAACCACGGGTGCCTCGGCCACTCTGGTGCGACGAGTATCACCTTGCCCGAATGAGCCTCGATGCGGCGTAGGACCTTGCTGACCAACGGTCACGGCAGAAAGATGTACAACAGAATGTCCTTTGGCCAGGGAAGCACCAGAGCGTCTACACCTTCTGCTCCTGGCTCTCTTCGACGACTGAAAAATTGAGGAACTTTGGCATTGCAATACGTTGCCAACAGGTCCATCGCAGGCCTGGACTATCGGTTGCACAGGAGACTGAATGCCTCGGAGAGTTCCCACTCTCCTGGATCCAACTGGTGACAGCTGAGAAAATCGGCCTGCACATTGTCCACTCCGGCAATGTGAGAGGCTATCAGGTACAGGTGCTGTTCCGCCCAGCTGATTAAAAGTTGAGCCTCCGTTGCCACCGGACGACTCCGAGTTCCGCCCTGACTATTGATGTAAGCCACCGTCGCATTGTCGGAGAGAATCCGCACTGATCTCCCCTCTACTAAGGGAAGGAGGGCCTGTAGCGCCAACCGAACCGCTTTGGTCTCCAACCGATTGATCGACCAAGAAGACTCAGACCTCATCCACTGACCTTGCACTGCTGTTCCTCGACAAACCGCTCCCCACCCGGAGAGGCTGGTATCGGTGGTTACCACTATCCAGGAGGGAATTTCCAAATCCACACCCCGTCGTAATCTGGACACAGCCACCAAAGAAGACTGGACTGTGCCGAATCCGCCACAGCTGGTAGCCTGATGAGAGGAGGATCCACAAGACCGTGAGGCCTGAAAACGACAATTCCCCTGGAATCTGGACCTCTGAGGAAGAGAGCCTCTGCTCTTGGGCCTGTCCTCTGGCAGCTTGTAGACCATATTCTCTCCCAGAGACAATCATGTCCTCCAACTGTTGGCTGAAGAGCAGCTTTCTCTTGAAAGGCAAGGAACTCAGCTGAACTTTCGAGGAGACATCCGCCGACCAATTTCTGAGCCAAAGGAGCCTGCGGGACAAAACGGCGGAGACCATTATTCTTGCCGAAGTGCGCTGCCTCCAAACAACCAGCCTGAGCCACATCCACTTCCAAAAGGGATGCCCCAGATTGTAAGTGCTGCACCCAACGCAGGCTCGCACGCAGAGCAAAACTGCTGCACATGGCCGCCCGCACTCCCAGGGAGGAGGTCTCAAATATCTTTTTAAGCTGTACCTCCAACTTTCGGTCCTGCAAATCTTTTAGGGCCGTCGCTCCCGTGACTGGGATGGTGGTCTTTGTAATGACTGCAGACACTGCCGCATCCACCTTGGGTACCCTGAGCAGCTCCAGCGCATCCTCCAGTAGCGGGTACAACTTATCCATAGCGTGACTGACTTTCAAACCTAGATCCGGAGTGTCCCACTCCAGGAACAAGAGGTCAGTGACCGACATATGAAAGGGAAAAGAGCGAGCCGGACCTCTCAGACCTAACATCACGGGATCCACCGCTCCCATACGCGAATCCCCCTGAAGGACTTCAATTCCGAGCTCTTCCAGAATATTAGGGATAAGTGGACCCAATTCATCTCTCCGGGAACAAGTGTACCACCAGGATCATCACCGTCCACCGCAGAAACACCTCCCTGCTTGGGCACCAGGGGCTGACCATCCTGGCCTGCGTCTAACCCCCTGAAGGTCTTGCGGGGAAGAGTCTCCTCCATCATATAGATCAGACGAAGACGAATCATCCGGACCTGCCATGGATCTGAGAGGGTGCTTAGACTTAGTATGCCCCCCCCCCCCCCCCCCCACCCCCAGGGACTTGGGACGCTTACGGGAGAAGGGAACCTCAGAGAGCTTGCCCCTCTTGCATTTGGACGCTCTCTGTGCCTTGAACATCTTGTGAAAAAACTTCACCAAGTCCGAAGAGAACGACAAAGACCACCCATCTGAGGCCCCCTCAGGATCACCATCCGAAGTATCAGCCCGATCCTCACGGGGAGAGAGGTGGCGGGGAACTCCATGCCTCCCTGAATGTTTTCAAAATTGCCTCCGTCCCTGCACTAAGCAGGAACGGATCAGGCGGCTGCGGCTGAGCTGTAAGCCTCCCAGGCTCCGGGTGCCGCGAAGAACTGCTGCTGCCATGGGGATTCCCTTCAGTGGACCTCCCAGAGGTCCCTTAACCTCCCGAGACACAATCTGCACAGATGCCAGCTCTAGAGAGGCGGGTGCGTGCGCTGCTGCACGCAGAGCAGACCACACCACGAGGCATAGCCTTGGGCTAAATTTAGCTCCGATCAGCTGAGATAAGCTCGCCAAAAATAGCCCGGTCGGCAGGGGCCTTCGCACGAGCTGAAACACGGCGGTAAGGCAGGCAGAGAGGAGCTGGAGAGAAAACGCTGGACCGGCCAACCAGGAAAAAAAACCTAACCTTCCCCCCCCCCCCCCCAGTGCTCCAAAGGCTGTGCTGAGCTGTCTGCCACGGGTGAGTGAGCATTTCATACAAGAGCAATTCAGCTTTTGAATTGCCTCCAGGAGGGGATAGAAACAAGATGCTTGTGTAGGATGACCAAATGGGATCGGTCTTTTGCACACACAGAGTCACCCTCAGTCACACCAAGAGGCTTCAGAACCTGAGATAATAGACTAACTCATCACTATGAAAGAAAGGTAAGAGTTCTGTGTGGCTCTAAATCCGGAGGGATTTCATCCTCAGTCGGAGGGAAAAAACCCAAATCTTCGTCAGAATCATCTGTATCCTCATCCTCTTGCATTTCATCAGGGACTCCTGTACCATGTCGCTTGCACTCAGTAACAACTGGGAACCCTGAGTTCGGGATCCCTCTTTGAAGGTATTGCTTTCTCTGCTGGGCACCCCTGCAGAAAAGACTGTAGTCTCTGGAAAATCCCACTCAGAAAAAGGATAGGCCTATACCAGGCCCTATAAGCCTCAGACATCCTCGGATCAAATATCCCTTGAAGATGTTTCTGTCCTAGGGTCAACTGAAGAAGGGGACACCCACAATGAGTTGCCTTCAGCTCCAGTCCCCCTTCACAGAGGAGACGGCTCAGCAGCGCCAGCATAGACTCACAGAAATCCTTGGCTGTATTACCCTTACATAGAAAGCAGCACAGATTGCTAGGCGCTTAGACATGTCACCAGCACTATACCGTCTCGCTTTGAGTGCCCAAATAAAAGACGTGTTCGAGTACAGTCAAAGCACGCTCATGGCTCAAGTAGGCACCCAGCACACACTCAAGTCAGTGCACGTTCAGGTAGGTGCTCAGCATGCGTTCGAGTTGGCGCTTAGTATGCGCTCAAGTTGGCTCCAAGTCTCAAATAAGCGTACCACAAATACAGGCTGCGAATACGTGCTGTGACCTTGTGCGCACATGCACGTCTATGTCACAACACTGCCGCGTGGTCATCGTGTACAAACAAGCGTGCAAAAAAGCTGCCGTGGCTACCACGTCGCTCAAAGAACCAAGCCTGGGAGGGGAGTCTAGCCAAATGCTGCTCAACCTGCCATGCCTGCACCATCACATCTCACTAAACTCCCCAGAGAAGTGAGAGGGAGGAAGGAAAAGATGCCAACCATTCTTGCCAACAGAGGAAGACCCGGTAAGAAAAGAATAGGGGAAATAAAACCTCCCTATTCTCTGCTTTTTGCTCCTCTTCATATATTTTTCACTTTTTTTTTTAATCTCCATTCAGCCAGCCCTGGCTGAGAGTATGGCTAGGTCTCCAGCTACAGGATAGACAGCGAAAGCCTTCGCCATCGAGCCTCCCTCGTCAGTCAGCTGGACTAAATGCGATCATTTGAGGGAGGGACCTGTGATGTCACCTCAGGAGTACAAGTGGTGCAATAAACTTCTTAATCTTCCTCTTTTTTACTATAAGCAATCCCCAGTAGGTAAATACATGTCCACCATCTGCTGAATACTGTCCGGGAAAGGGTCCTAGGCTGAAGTACTCAAGGGGACAGGGTCCCCCCTAGGCCCTAGTAAGAGTGAGGAGACAAGACTTGCTGCTCCTGCTGAATAAACTTTTTTTTTTTTTAAACAGGTTGAGATTAAGAAATACTTGCTTGATCCTTTAAAAGTAAAGAATGGAAGGAAGAGAAACTTTCCCAATCCAAGAAACTGCTACAAGAGGGGAACCACAAGTTCTACCATCTGCTGGAGACAGAGCAATACTGAAGGGACACAGAGGGAGCACGGTCCTGATTTAGGATACCCTTTGAGGTTTTCTCTGTCACCATCTGCTGGACAGGAGGCTCAATCCACTGTCTGGACTGATCCGGGTACGTACAGGGAACTGCTGAAGACTGAATACTGGCCGGCTGATGTGTTTGCAACATGAATGCCGGTATATAAAAATTTTAAATAAATAAATAAAATATATCCATGACATCAGCTTTTACTCTGTCTCCAACTGCTAGTAGAGGTGCATAACCCACTTGTGATGATTGGCCTGAGTGCAGAGGAAAAACAAGATTGCTTGGCTCATGCAGAAAGTGGGAGGGGGCAAACTCCAGGACAGTTGATGGGAGGAGAAGGAAGAGTGCTGGAGTTGAACTGGATGGAGAGGGTTGGGAAGTGCATGGACAAGAATGCAGACCTCCAATGAGGAGGGACTGAAGAGTGTGCTCACAACCTCCAATCTGACAAATCCACCGTTAAATATTCAATGTATGTCAGCATATACTTGGGTGGGAAGAGAAGTCTAGGATTGGGCTCGGGCATGTGGTTGCTGGGGGTCAATGAGTGTGCCGAGTTCAGTTGAGGGGGGGGGGGGGAGGGGAGTGCTCAGCACCTCCAATCTGACATATCCTCCCTTGAATTTTCAAGGGGTGTCAGTAGCATTTACATAAGGCTTATTTTCTTGTATTACTGATTCCTGCAGAACTGAGCTCTTACCAATTTAGAGGCAAATACACAGCCAAGATACTGACCCAAACCTTCACACTAACATCACACAGCAGTTGTGACCTGTTTGCAGATGTATTCCCATTATACAGTTGCCTTTATTATGCATGGTCTCAGTCAGTGGAATACTAGAACTGCTGACCCTGAAGAATTCATAAAAGTAAAATGTACATGTCAAAAAGGGAACAAATTCAGAGCTGAGAGCAAGTGGATAAAGCGACGGTAAAAGTCAGAAAGACACTTGAATGGTCAGCAGAAAAAGGGACACAAAATTGCTCCTGTTTAGGTCCCTGGTAGGACCTCATTTAGAAAACTGTGTACAATTCTGGAGACCACATCAAAATGATGTAAAAAGAATGGATATCACAACAAATGTGCCCCAATCAATCTTATTCCAGATCCATAAGACTGTACACACACATCAAACCAAATGAGGAATCTGGTGTATAATTTTCATCAATATTACTATGGAACCACGCACAATTTCTTTTAAGTTTGTAGGACCTCTGTGCTACATGGGTATGTAACATGTACAACCCATATGTAGTTTACAGGTCCAATATTACTTTATTTCTCCTAAACAATACTTTTTCTTAGGGTTTTAAGCAACCCGATTTTTTAAAGTTATTTTTCTTTGTTTTATATAAAAATGTTCAAAGACCCCGCTTCTAAGATATCATAGGAATACCGTGTCACCAATATATACGAAAGCAACAGCTCTTCACTTCAAATAGAAATAGTCATTCATACCACTCATGGGAACACAATACTCATCTGTTGTATAATTTTTTAACGCACTCCGCGTCATAGCCCTAAGAAAAAGTATTGTTTAGGAGAAATAAAGTAATATTGGACCTGTAAACTACATATGGGTTGTACATGTTACATACCCATGTAGCACAGAGGTCCTACAAACTTAAAAGAAATTGTGCGTGGTTCCATAGTAATATTGATGAAAATTATACACCAGATTCCTCATTTGGTTTGATGTGTGTGTAAAAAGAATGGAGTCAGTCTAAAGGGTGGTTACTAAAATGGTCAGTATTCTTCGTTCTAAAGCATATGGAGATAGATTTAAATATCTAAACATGTACACCCTGGAGGAAAGGTGAGATAGGGGAGACATGATAGACATTCAAATATCTCAAAGGTTTCCATGCACAGGAGATGAGCCTCTTTCAACAGAAAGGAGACTCTAGAACCAAGTGTCATGCAATAGGTTAAAAGGGGGTAGACCTTTAGTCATTTTAGGAAATATTTCTTTACAGAGGTGATGGATGTGTAGAACAGTCCCCCAGTGGAAGTGGAGGAGATCAACACAATATCTGAATTCAAGAAAGCATGGGATAAATAAGGGATCTCTAAGGAAGTGATGAGAATTATGCTAAATTAATTGGACAGATGGTCAGACTGGAATCACCATATGGTCTTTCTGCTGTCATGTTACTGTTTTATTTCCATTTTTGGTGGAAGAAACTCTTAGCACCAAGGACACAAAAACCTATGAAGGAAAGATGGGAGTACTGTGTTCAGTACTGGTGCCCATATTTCAAGAAGGATAGAGAGGTTAGAGGCGGTTCAAAGAAGAGTGACCAAATTGGTGAGGGGTCAGCATTGGAAGACTTATGAGGACAGGCTGAAGGATATGAATATGTAAACCTGGAAGAGTAGAGCTGCAGGGAAGAATGATCCAGACCTTCAGATACCTGAAATGCTTTAATGACACACAATCATCAAATATTTTCCGTTGGAAAGAAGTCAATAGAACTAGAGGTCATGAAATGAAACTCCAGGGAGGACAACTCAGAACCAATGTCAGGAAATACTTCTTCACAGAGAGGGTAGTGGATGCCTGGAATGCCCTTCCGGAGGAGGTGGTGAAGACAAAAACAGTGAAGGATTTCAAAGGGGCATGGGATAAACACTGTGGATCCCTAAAGGCTAGAGGATGGAATTAAAGAAAAGAGTACATGGGGGTAACTGGTGGTAACTTGCTGGTGTAGCAGTTGCTTTCCTTAACAAATAACATTATCAAGGCTTAATTTATTTATTTATTTTTAGATTTTTATATACCGGTGTTCCTGTATTAAAATACAGATCACATCGGTTTACATTGAAACATAAAAATTACGCCAAGAGGCGGTACATATAACAAGGTTATAGAACTTGGAAAACAGGGAAAACAGATTCGAAAAATAACATTGAGAAAATTGTAAAGTCTCTTTGAGAAACCAAATCATAAAATAAGGCGTAATTGTCTAAGTTAAATGTGATGTAATGCAACTCCATCATTGCTCTCTGCTTTAAACAGTGGGAAAAGGGGAATTGGATTCAGACAGCAACTGAGGGCCCTGATTTTTACGGTCTGGGGAACAAATAAACATGGGGTAACTTACTGATTTGGTTTTTACTACCCTTACTCATTAAGCCTGATACTTTTGATGCAGCTCAATCATTGCTCTTTACTTCCATGGCAAGGGTTAGGGAAAATTGGATTCAGACAGCATCCAAGGGCCCTGACTTTTACAGTCTGGGAAACTGATAAGCATGAGGGTAACCTGCTCACTGCAACAGATACTGGCATAAGCTTGCTGGGCAGACTGGATGGATCATTTGGTCCTTTTCTGCCCTCATTTCTATATTTCTATGTACCTAGAATTCAAAAACCCCAGCAAAAAAGAAAACCACAAGCAGGATTTTCATAAAAGTTTATTTTATAGTTTAGAGACTACACAAAGTTTCCATACTATTCATTTTCAAAATTAACACAAAAATAAATACAAAGATCAAAATACCAAATTCTTTTTAAACAAAAATAAAAAGTCTAAGTCAACCTACTAACCGATGTAGTGTTAAACAGTACAAATAAAGGCAAGTCCTACTCTGCTATTATATTTTTATAAAGTTATTGCTCCATAAAGGCAATGATGTGCCAGTTTAACCACGGGAACTTTAAGCTATTTAAAATTAGATTCTCCTCAACAAAGCTTTTCCTGTTCCTTCCACTGGCAGTAATACAGTCATATAAAAAGACATAATTGGTAATTCAGAGGATGTCAGTTGTGTAGAAAAAGAACTAAAATACAGAAATAGCTGTCCAGCTCCAGAGACAGAAATTGTGTCCCAGAATACTATAAACTCTGGATCTGCGCACCTGTTTACCACCACTCCTAGCCCTAAAATTATAGCTGAACCAGACCCAAAAGGTTTACTTTTGGTCAAAAAAGTGAGCATTACTTTTTTGTATACAGAATACAGAAAAGTGAGCATTACTTTTTTGTATACAGAATACAGAAAAGTTCATTTTGGGGTATGGTGTTTAACCCCAGATTTCCCAAACCTGTCCTAGTCATCCATAATGAATATGCATGGCTATATTTGCATAAAGTGGAGATCCAATATACACAAATGTCTCATGCATATTCATGGTGGAAGTCCTGAAACCCCAACTAACTGTGGGATCTACAGCGCAGGTTTGGGAAGCTCTGGTTTAAGCTAACAACTTCGCTTGTTGGACGTTAACTTGCTACATGTCCCTCAATGTGCCAAGACAGCAATCCTTCATTTTTTTTTAGAATATATTCTTTATTGCTTTTTAATTACACTATCACTGAAATAAGTCTTGTGAAATTGTATCTGCAACAAGGTAACACAAAGCAATAAATTACAAATCACAGATATGTCTGCACTTCATAACCGGGCAGCTGAAAGATTTCACGCCAAGCTTCTTTGTCTTGGTTTAATCCTTGGGTAGAGCTGAAAAGGAAAAAAAAATAACCATAAACTCTCAAAAGCATTTATAAGAACATCAAATTAAGAAGAGACCATATAATTCCAGTGAAGATCCTGTTTAGAAACTTTTTCAAGTGCATGTTAGGATGTACTGCCCTTTTCTAACCATTTTAGAAGTTACAGATGTGCAGCAAAAATTGGCCTATACCCGGTTAATCTCAGCAGTGCTAGAGGAAGGAGGAAGTCAACACACCATGCAGGCATTTGGGATCAGTATCAGGATTTCAATAGTAAATGCTTCAGGTGGTGCAAGTGGCTATGTGCACAATAAAAGTATCATATCTTCCAGCCACTGGATTTTATTTTGGAAAGAAATACATCAGCACAAAATAAACTCCTTTTAAAAATTAGGGATGCAATAATCAAAAGTGCCTGCATTGGTGCAAACTCCACAGGTACTTTTATCCACAGACTTTGCACCAATAATCAAAGCAAATAAATTGTTAGTAGTTTTGCTTTATCGTCTACCAAAAAATTACCCAGAGATTTGCATTTGCCCTTTCAGAAAACGTGTAGTTTTATATAATCAATACTTAGAGCATTATTCTATTCTCTGTCCTCCCCCACAGAATGCAGCTAAAAGCACACATATTGAAAACCACATGTACTTTTACCTGCATACAGTGTGGGAATAATCAGAGTCCATTTCCACGGGTAAACACTATTTATCCATTGAAATTCCTTTATTGCCCTGTATATTTGCAAATCAAATAACTTTTTCTTGAAAGTTCAATTAACTAAATATCTGAAACAGAAAGTGAAGCAGCAGCCTGTCTGATGACAGTGATGTGGTACAGGAGAGACATGTCTGAGTCTCCTGTTTGTCATGAGGCAGGGACCTGAGATTACTAGCGAAACAGGAGCTACACACTGACAGATTCAAATATGACTGGCTTTCCCATCCAGCCTCCTGTCTGGGGCAGTGGAAAACCAGGATGATAGATTTAATAAGAAATAAGTTGCACAGGTGTAAAGGATGACTACATATTTAGCATAGTTTTCAATGTTACCTTCCAATTCTGAAATTTTTAAAATGCCAGATATGAAAGGATTTAAGGTCTGTATCAGACATTTTGCTCTAGGGGCTTTGCCAAACATACACTTCCAGATAATAATCCAGATGTTAGGCATCCATAGGAACCTTACCCCAAGTAGGTTGCGTGGCACATAGCCTTCTCTGTCACTCAGGCGTGCCCACCACCACTCAATCTCATCCTCGTCCTCCCTGCGCAGGATAGTCATACAGTCCCCCTCCTTCATGGACAACTCATCCTCATTTTCAGCTTCCAAGTTCCAGAGAGCATAAATCACTCCTCTGTTCATAATGCCCATCTTCTCTTGCACACCTATAAAGTTTAAAGTGAAAAAAATAAAAATAAAAAAGTAACAGTTTTAAAGAGACCTTGGCTGCTCGGTTTCAACTGGATGTGAATTAAGTGGTTTGTCAGGAGCAGGAAACTAAATTCTTATTTATTTATTTATTTAGTGTTTTTATATGCCGAAAATCGTTTGGAACATCTAATCGGTTTACAGTGAACAGCAATTCAGCAACAGGCTTTAATTATAACTTAGTGAACAACAATTCAGATACAGACGAAATAAATAATACTAGGTAGTTAATGTAACTAATAAGTGCGAGCGGAATAATTACTATGTAGAACTTTGTTTAGAAAAGTCGTCAATATGACAAAACTATATACATACATATAATATGGTAGTCAAAGGAATGAATAGCTATGCATGGCATATTTACTCAGTGGTGTAGGTTATCAAAATAAATAAATACATACCGTAGCTGAGAAAGTGACATGTAATTGGCGAGATATTGGTAACTAAGGAAAGGCGATGGGGGGGGGGGGGGGGGGGGGGGGGGGGGAGGGGAGTAATGAAAGATGACTCAGGTGAAGGCCTGCTTGAAGAGCCATGTTTTGAGGTTCTGTTTAAATTTCTTATAACATGGTTCCTGTCGCAGAGTGTGAGGCATGCTGTTCCATAGGGAAGGGCCAGCAGCGGAGAGTGCACGATTAGAGGTGGACTTCAGTTTCAACAATTTGTGAGAGGGTGTGTGTAAGGTAGTCGCGTCTGCCAGTGTCGTGGAAGTAGAGGTGTTCCTTGAACCATTGCATGTCATTGTTGTGGAGAGATTTATGAATTATAGTTAAGTGTTTTATATTATATCTGGGATGTTACGGGTAACCAGTGCAAGTGGAAATTCTTGTTTAGTTGAAGAGCTAAAGCAGTAATGGAACTGGAAGGCAACATCCAGCTCTCATGCCACAGATTCATCTTCTCTTATTTACATGATAAGAGAAACTAAAGAGTTTAAGAATAGTGATTCATTTCATAATCCCCATAGGGCCCAAAACAAAGTTCTGAGTGTAATTATTCTACAGGAAGAACTTGTGACCTTGTAAAGCAGCACTTCCCAGACCTATCCTGGGCATCCCACAGCCAGTTGGATATTCAGGATATCCACAATGAATATGCATGAAATAAATCTGCAGATCATGGAGACACTATTTGCATATTTATCTCATGCATATTCATTGTGGATATGCTTGAAAACCCGATTGGCTGTGGGGTCCCCTGGACAGTTTTGGGAAGCCCTGCTGTAAAGACTGCATCAAACCTTCAGACTGCAAGCACCGGACCTCTCACTAGTTTTTGTTTCAATCTGATGAAGAGTAGAGCTCCCCAAAGCTAATAAAAAAAGTCAGTCCAATACCAAAGGTATCATTTTTTTTTTTATATACTTTAGACTTTGGTTTCCACATACATTCAGAGCCCTCTGTTTTTCTTTTTGAAAACAAAATATATTCTCCATAATCTTCCACGGCTTTGTAAATAAAAGCTATGACGGCTGCCCTATGCAAAGAAATTAAAAAAAAAATACATCCTATGCAGTACACAGAAAACATTTCATATCCAAATATCACAATCCAGATTCTAATTTTAATACAAAGATGCAGAGAAACCTATTTGCTGAGCATACAGAATAATTCCCCTATTACAAACACTGTTAACCTTAACAGCATTTCATTGTAGAGTACTATGGACAGCATAATAAAAAAATCAAATTTATTGACCTTTCAAAAAAGATGAGCACAACCAAAATATTTTTACAATATTTCATATCTTATTGTGCTTTTCAAGGCTTTTTGTGGGAAATATCAAATATGCATAAACCATCCTAGTCCTGCAGTATTAAAATCCAAGTCAAATTCCTTTTCAATTGCTCTGAGCTCAGGCAGTAACATACATGGCTCCGTTCTATTTAACTCCCCAAAAAAAGGAATGTCACAAAAAAAACTTATAATCAATTGCTGCTTCCAAAAAAGACTATTTATTTAGTGAATAGCCGCATCATCAAGCCTGACAGCGTGTCCTCTGTCACTTCAAATAAGAGAGCCGCCTGGACCTCTAATCATCTGCGGCAGCAGTTGTATCTTTTCTATTTTTTCTATTTTTTTTTTCTTTTTATCAAATAAGAATTACAAATTTGATAAAGAAAAAAGAAGAGAGAAAAAAAATAGAAAAAATAGAAAAGATACAACTACTGCCGCAGATGATTAGAGGTCCAGGCGGCTCTCTTATTTGAAGTGACAGAGGACACGCTGTCAGGCTTGATGATGCGGCTATTCACTAAATAAATAGTCTTTTTTGGAAGCAGCAATTGATTATAAGTTTTTTTGTGACATTCCTTTTTTTGGGGAGTTTGGTATTGTGGAATTTGTCTTTGTTCTTTTCTGATCCGTTCTATTTAAGCAATGAATGCAATAGACATCGGCTGATACATACCATAGAGAAATTGAGAGCACTGACTGTAACCTTCCTCCATTTCCTCACACTTGTCTGCAGCAGTCTGCAAGTCGCTGTGTGTCATAGCAAACACAGCAGCTCCCGATTCCACCAGAAACTTGCACATCTGCACATTGTTACAAGAAGCCGCGCAGTGCAAAGGAGTCCTGTAAAGAGGAATGAGAAGACCCAAGTGCACTTAACACCCTGGCTCACCGAGATCTGAAACTTACTTTACCCAGCAGGCATCCCCTTTCTAGCAATGGGACAGACGAGGCCACACACGAGCACATTTGCTGCCGAACTGCATTTTTTTTTACCACTAGAGATATTAGAAACATCAACATTTAGGAATATGCTGTCATTTTCAAAATGATAAGAACACACATCCAGTCTGGGTCCCACCTCCCACCATCAAACCCTGAAAATAAAAAGCCCCTTTAGCCCCTGGACTCATCTAATCTCTCCCCATCTCCAATCCCTTTTTATGCCATCACAAGTCTTCCACGGGCAAAAGCGATTCTTGGTTCCTCCAGCCCCACAACTCCAGGTTGCTGCTTGTCAACATTCTGGTGTTGGCCTTGGGTTAACCGATGGCCGTTTTGAAAAATCAGAACTGCAAGTTGACTGGGGGTTGCTCCTGCCCATAGAAGACCTGCAAATGGAATAAGAAAGGGTTGGGGTGGAGGGAGGTCAGAGAACATGACAGTAAATAAAGATCATTAGACCAGTGGTTTCCAACTTTTGTGTGTGGTGGCACACCTGGTACACAGTTCAATTAATCGTGGCACACACCACCATGATCACTTGATTTTCTCTTTCCTTCCCTCTCCCCCCCCCCCCGATATCTTTCTTCTCCCTCTCCCCCAAAGACCTGGCATCATCACCTTCCTTCTCCCTCTGTCCCCTGGCATCAACTTCCCTTTCCTTCCCCCAACAACGGGAACGCCACAGGGCCAGCAAGTCTTGTAAGACTACAGGGGGCCCTTGCAGTTTCAACCGCAAAGGGAAAGCAACAGAGGGGAAGCAGCAGCAGCAGCACATAGAGTTGCTTACCCATAACATGTGTTCTCCTAGGACAGTAGGATGTTAGTTCTCACACATGGGAGACTTCATCAGATGAAGCCCAGCACGGAAAACTTATGTCAAAGTTTCTGGAACTTTGTGCATACTGAGCATGCCCCATTCCACCCGTGGGCCCTCTTCAGTCTCGTAATGTAGAATTATGAAAAAATTAAAAAGAAAAATAGGAGAAACCCAACTCCATGGGGTGGTGGGCGCATTTCGTGAGGACTAACATCCTGCTGTCCTAGAAGAACACCTGTTACAGGTAAGCAACTGTGGTGCCACTGCGACATCAGGGTCCACTGGACTCTGCGCATGTGTAAGCGTGCAGAGGGAGTAACATGGACAGTTGTGGTCATTTGGCCCAACAACCTCAGCATGTGCCAAGCTGAAAACTGCTGGCTCTGTTGAATCACTGCCGCTATGGACACCAAGGTGACTGCCCTAGAACACAGCAGGAAGGCTCTTGATTCAACAGTGTCTAGCAGGGCTCCTATGAAGTCCAAACGAAGAGATGGTCTGAGATGGGGCTTTGGGTAGTTGATGAACCCCTAGTGATGCAACACCCAGATGGTCAAGCTCAAGGATCGATCGACCCCTATATTTCGCTTTTCGCACTTTTTCCAGCACTTCAAAGGCAATGGAGGGTAAAGTGGCTTGCCCAAGGTCACAAGGAGCGACAGTGGGATTTGAATTCCGCCAATGGTTCACAGATCTGTGCAGTGATATGGTGTCCCTTGAAATAGAGCTTGGGACACTAATAGCAGAAGAACAATCAGATGTTTCTGCTTTGGGACAGCATGTGGAGGCGGCCAAAATGCGCTTAGATGACCAGGCCGTGGACCCCGTGACCCAACAGAAGGAGGGATGGGAGATGGGGAATCACCCTGCAGGAGATGGAGGAAAAGCTCAAAGACCTTGAGAACAAGTCTAGGCGTGCTAATCTGCACTTCAGAGGGGTGCAGGAGCTCCCTGAATTTGTGGATTTGGATGAAGAAGCCGTGCAGATTCCTGACATTAAGCAGGAACGAACCCATAGGGCTTTGGAGATATTGTGGTTTGTTTCCACAGCTTTGTTCTTAAAGAAAAGATAGCTCGGCTGGCAACAAAAACAGGCCACATTTTATGGAAGGGACAGAAAGTAGAAGTATTCCAAGACATAGCAGCTATTAATAAAAAGAGGAGGGAGTTTTGTGATGTTCTCGTGGCCCTGAAGAAAGCGGATGTTAAATATCGCTGGCTGTTTCCCTTTGGCTTGCAATTCGCTGTTCAAGGAAAGACTACCAAGGTCAAGATGGTGGCAACGGCGAGTGTGTTTTTGGTGGAGATGGGCATCAGTGGTGGCTGAGGAATTGTCGGCTGGCTGTCCGTCTACTCAGGCAAGGAGGAGGGAGGATCAGGCCCAATGGCAAAGAGTGCCAGTCTCCTGTCACAGGCTGTGGAGGCATTCCAATAACCCTTCATCACCTGGAACAGCAAGTGGGTGAGGAGTCAGCCTTTGGGACTTGATGTATTATATTCCTTTACTTGCACACTTTTTCTACCTAAGGTGATGTCGGGGCTCTCTTTGGCTACATTACTGTTGGGGGGGGGGGGGGGTGAGTGGTCCTGCTCTTTCACAGAGATTGTTCTGTGTGTCGGGGCAGGGAGGAGAGCTTCCATGCTTGGATGGGGTCATTCCTCCATGGGGAGGAGCCTGCCCAATAGGGGCTAGGATTCTTTGGGGGGATGGGTTGGAGAAGGTTTTTGGGAGCGGGAAGGGATTACTGCTGGCTCTCTTGGGGGTGGATTATTGTTTTGATAAGTGTAAGTGTGTGTGTAAGTGTGTGAGACAGTGCTGGGGTGTACTTGTTTTTATAGGATATCATGGGGCTTATTAATATTGTCTCCAATAATACGAAGGGTATAAATTCAATGGAGAAGAGGAAAATGCTGTTTAAGGAAGCTGATGCTTTAAAGACTAACAAGTCTTTTGTCAGGAAATGCACTTTAAAACTAGGTATAATGCCTTTATGGTTTCTAAGAAATTTCCATTAGTTTTTCACTGCTGCCTCTAAGGAGAATAAGTATGGAGGGGTGGATATTTTATTTGCTCATAACTTATTGGTGAATGTGAAGGCTGTACTTCCAGACGAGTTGGGGAGATTTTTACTTTTGAAAGTTGTAATACATGGGGAATACAGGGTTCCTATTTTGAGGCACTTTCCACTTTGATGGCTAGCTGGGCAGAAGGACATTATAATGGGAGGTGATTTCAATTTGACGAGATATCCATACTTGGATAATTTGGCCAAGGAACATGAACATACAACTTCAGCGGAAGAAATTAAAGGCCTTAATGTCTGACTGGGGGCTGGTGGACATTTGGCGTTTGCGAAACTCTACTGTGAAAGACTACACATTCTACTCTAAACCCCACCACTCTTATTCTAGAATCAATTATTTTTTATTAGACAAAAGCCTAGAGGGAAGGGTTACACTGTCATCTATTGGTCATATAATTTGTCTGACCTCTCTTCAGTATTTCTTGGATTGAGGGTGGGCAAGGAGCTATCTAGAAGGATGTATTGGCAGCTTAATGAGAGTCTGGTTGTGGATAAAATACTTATCGCTGAGCTTACTGAAGCAATAGATGACTATTTGAATCTTAGTGAGACAGACTATGTTAACCCTGCGGTAGTCTGGGAAGGGCTGAAGGGAATAATTAGGGGCAAGCTGATTTCTAGGGCTACTTTTCTTCAAAGGGAAAAAGGTAAAACCAGGGCGTTGCTCTTAACATGATTGGGGAAACTGGAATTACAGCATAAGAGATGTAGGGACACTATTCTTTTCCAAACTTGAAGCCACACGACAAGAATTTAAAAAGTTAGATGCCGCTGAAGTAGCGTATAATTTGGAGCAAACAAAGCAGAAATTTTTCAAATTTAAGAAAGGAGCCAAAACTTGGCTTAACAAATCATTTAATAACAGTTGACTTTGATGCTGTTTGCTATTTTTATTTATATTTTAGTTTTTATGATTTTATCTCAATGTGTAGTTATTTCTTTTATTTTTCTTTTATTTAGATATTTTAAGCAAAATGTCTAATATCTAACTAGTTTTTAAATGTTTAATTTTAAATGCAAATTCAATTACCGATGCTTAATCTGAGATGTAAACAGACGTGATATGTTTTTACATGAATGCTGGTATATAAAAACAAATAAGTAAGTAAGTTTAAAGGAGAAACAACTGCTTAACCAGATTCTTAAAATTAAGAATAGAGAAGGGTCTTTTCTCTCTGACAGCACTCAGATGTCTAACAGGTTCGCCCAGTTTTACACAGAGCTCTAATCGAGGGGCACCACCATTAGTGAAGAAGAAATAACTTATCTTCATTATATATCTCTCCTTGTTTGTCTGAGGTGGACAGGGAGAACCTGAATGCGCCAATTCTGGAGCTGGAGGTTTTAGCAGCAATAATGGAGTTGAAAGTGGGGGAAGCCCCAGGGCTTGACAGGTACACGGCCCATTTCCAAAGGTCTTGCAAACAAAGCTTTGGTTAGACCCCTTTTTTCATGAAGGGGTCAACTCCCACAGGGCTCAAATGTGGCTGGGATAACGGTCATTGCAGAAGCAGGGCGGGATCCTACAGACCCATATCTCTTATTAACACTGACTTAAAGCTCCTGTCGAGAAAGCTTAGCAAGGTGGCTCCGTTACTTATTCATGGGGATTAAGCCAGATTTGTACAGGATGGGCTTGGGGCGGACAGTGTACACAGAGCTCTTAATATTATGTGGTGGTACGGAAGGAAAGGCTATCTGCTATGTTGCTGACAACTGATGCTGAAAGAGTGTTTGACAGGGTACATTGGCCCTATTTATTTCAAGTTCTCCAAAGTTTGGGTCTGGGGTCCTCATTTTTGTCCTGGGTAAAAGTGCTTTACCATCACCCCAAAGCAAGTGTAAGGGTAAATGGGGGGGGGGGGTACTTGCATTATTTGTTTTTGAAGTGGAATGAGGGACCAGACAAGGCTGTCCACTTTCTCCCCTGTTTGCTCTATCACTTGAACTCTTCGCATCCAGGATCAGGTCTCTTCACAAGGTTGTGGGCATTTCTATTCGGGGAAATTCTTATATGATGTCCCTATTTGCTGACGACTTGTTATTTACTGTTTCCAACCCTGAGGTTTCTCTGCATGATCTGCTTGTTGACACGTGGAAACATGGGAGGGTTTCGGGTTTCAAAGTAAATGAGGACAAGTCTGAACTCTTAAACCTGACTTTGGGAGATGACAGTAGGTGCAATCTGAAGAGAACTCTTCCATTTGAATGGGCAGATAGGAGTGTTAAATATTTGGTGTGATATTAAGTGCAGATTTTGGGAATTTGTGTGCCCTCAATTATGACCCTTTGTGGATAAATGGGAATGATTGCAACTTTCTTAGTTAGGCAGGATTCATGCTATAAAAATGAATGTCCTTCCAAGATTTTGCTATCTTTTCCAGACTCTCCCGATAGTTATTATTTAAAACTCCAGGGAGGAAGACTCAGAACCAATGTCAGGAAGTATTTCTTCACGGAGAGGGTGGTGGATGCCTGGAACGCCCTTCCGGAGGAAGTGGTGAAGACCAAAACTATGAAGGATTTCAAAGGGACGTGGGATAAGCACTGTGGATCCATAAAGCCTGGAGGATGGGAATGAAGAGAAGAGGTATGGGGTGGCTTGGGGAATGACGGCTACTACCTGATTAATACCCTTATTCAATAAACGTTCACACGGTTAATGTGACTCCAACAGTGCTCTATGCTTCAACGGCAAGAGGAAATGTGGAAAAGAGGATTTGCATTCAGGCAACAACCAACAAGGTAGCACAGTCTGGGTAAACAAATAAGCGGGGGAGTAGCTTGCTTGTTGCGGCAGTACTACCTCGAACCAATTAAGCCTGTTACTTCACTTGGAAAGCATATCCAGCGCAGCTCACTGCTTCAATGGCAGGGAGAATGAAGAAAAGAGGATTTATATTCAGACAACAACCAAGAACTGAATTGCACAGTCTAGGTAAACAAATAAGCGTGGGAGTAGCTTGCTTATTGCAGCGGTTACTATCCTCAACAAATTAAGCCTAATACTTCACTTTGAATGCATATCCAGCGCAGCTCACTGCTTCAATGGCAGTGGGGAATGAAGAAATAGGTGTTGTCTGGATGTAAATCCTAACAAGGCATCGATCTGAGCAGTATGAATATACAAACATTGGGGTAACTTGCTCGATACGACAGTTTCTACCCTCAAACATTAAGCCTTATAATTCACTTTGATGCAGCTCCAGCACTGCTCTCTGCATCAATGGCAGGGGTGGTAGGAAATTAGAACCAAGAAGTTACCAATAAGGGCCCTGAACTCAACGGTTGGAGTAACAGATAAGTATGAGAAAATAAGTGTGAAAGCTTGCTGGGCAGACTGGATGGGCCTATTGGTCTTCTTCTGCCATCATTTCTATGTTTCTATTCCCCCTGGCCTCCTTAAGGGGTGGCAGTAGACACCCTTTTGCTTCATTTGAAAGCACAGGCCACCCAGGGGTTAAAAGTGTAGTAACTGTAAAATGTGTGCACAAAGATATGCTTAGTTCATAAATGTTTTATGTGCAGAGAATATGTTTTGTGCATAAATCCGAATACAGGATCCCTGCACCATGAACTCCAGGTACAGCCACATAGACTAATACTAGCCGAAGAAACTTTACTCCACCTCTGCCCACAGTAAAATTTCCAGCATTTGACAGCTATAATGTTTTTTTTTCTTTCTATGACGACGACCACTTGGGTGCGACAGAATCTCCTTACCATCCATCACTGTCTGCTGCATTTACATTTACACCGAACTGGACAAGAAACTTGACGATTTCTGTGTGCCCTGCACACACTGCATTGTGAAGGGCTGTAATTCCCTCGTCATTCGGCTGGCTGGGATCTTCTACCTGAAAAACAACACCGCACAAAACATCTGTTTTGAAAAACCAATTTTTTTTTCATTCAAGCAAGGAGTCCAGGAAACTAGTTTCTATAACTAGCTTCTGAGATTACGGAAGAACCTGAACTGTTAATATTGCAAGAAGCCAAGCTAAGCAGATACCAAAACCCACTCATTATGTAACAAGGATTGACAAACAGATGGTGCTCAAATTGGTTCGTGTACAACCAGAATGTGCACTGGATCATAAGGAAACAAAGTCTAATACAGAACTTGAGCTCTCAATCACTATTCTCAACAAAGGAAAGGAAAATTGGTTCTTACCTGCTAATTCTTGTTCCATAGTACCATAGATCGATCCAGACTCCTGAGTTTCTGCCTCCCTTACAGCAGCTGGAGACAGAGAAAGTTTAATTGACACTGCCATATAACCTCGAGTGCCTCCTGCAGCAAGAATTTCGGCAGATGAGCAAGCCGCAATGGGCCGTCTATCGCCAGATTTACCAGGTCTGCAAACCAGGGCCTCAGAGGCCACTTCAGAGTCACTAGAATCATGTCTCCTTGATGGATCTCTAAATGCCACAATATCTTGCCCTCCAGCGGCCACGATGGAAACAC
The DNA here is from genome assembly GCF_901001135.1 of Rhinatrema bivittatum. NCBI lineage: Eukaryota > Metazoa > Chordata > Amphibia > Gymnophiona > Rhinatrematidae > Rhinatrema > Rhinatrema bivittatum. The sequence continues at coordinate 35,588,751 of NC_042617.1, read as the reverse complement.
ATAGCAGGACATCCCTCGGCCAAGGAAGAACCAAGGCATCGACATCTTCTCCCCTGTGCTTTCTTCCTCGACTGAAGAAATGGGCCCCCTTGGCATTTTGTTGCGTTGCCATCAAGTCCATGCGTGGCACTGAGAGCCATTGCCTCCTCCGACAGCTCCCACTGCCCAGGATCCAGTTTCTGATGGCTGAGGAAATCTGCCTGCACATTGTCAGATCCTGCTATATGAGAAGCCACAAGCAACGTCAGGTGTTCTGCCCAGTGAATCAACTCCTAAGCAATTGCTCGACTCCGGGTACCATCCTGCCAGTTGATAAAAGCCACCATAGTCACACTGTCAGACAAGATCCTGACTGGATGGCCGTGCACAAGAGGGAGAAACGCAGACAATGCCAACCATACCGCCCTCGACTCTAGGCGACTAATAGACCAGGACGCCTCTGGTGACCATGACAGACAGCTCCCCAACCGGAGATACTGGCATCAATTGTGACCACTGTCCACTCCGGAACATCCAAGTCCATCCCTTGACACAACTGGTTCTGACCAAGCCACCATGAGAGACTGGACCGGGCAAAATCCATCAGCAGAAGCGGAAGATGAAATTGTTCTGACAATGAATACCACTGGGAAAGAAGCACCGTCTGCAGAGGCCTCATATGGGCAATCGCCCAAGGCACGAGCTCCAGCATAGACACCACGGAGCCAAGCACCTATAGGTAAATCCCAGACCCTGGGCATCTGGGTCTCCAAACAAAAGCCAAACTTGCATCTGCAACTTGACAATGCGCCCTTCTGTCAGAAAAACCTTCATCTTGGTATCGAAACACATTACCAGCAACTCCAACTCCTGAGATGGGTTGACATGACTCTTGGTCCAATTTACTATCCAGCCGAGCGACCGTAAGCACTGTGGTACCAAATCCACCACTTGCTGGCAGTGGTCTTCAAACGTTGCCCAAATGAGCCAGTTGTCTAGATATGGATGCACCAGTACCCCTCCTTCAGGAGGGCTGTTGCGACCACCATCACCTTGGTGAAGGTTCTTGGAGCCGTCACCAACCCGAACAGCAGAGCACAAAATTGAAAATGCAAGCCCAGAATCGTGAACCTCAGAAACCTCTGATGGTGGGGCCGGATGCCTATATGCAAGTACACCTCGGTCAGATCCAGGTATGCTTTGCGCACTGCTGCGATTACAGAGCGGAGAGTTTCCATGCGAAAACGGGGTACTTTTATAGGGCCTTGTTGATGCTCTTCAAATCCAGAATGGGACGAAACGTACCCTCTTTCTTTGGAAGCATGAAGTAAATGGAATAAAGACCCATCCCTTGTTTGTTCACAGGCACGGGAACAATGGCTCCAAGCACCCATAGACAACCGAGAGTCTGCTGTACTATTTGCCTCTTTTCCGCATAAGTGCAAGGGGAGACCAGAACTGGTCCTGAAGCAGACAAGAAAATTCTAAATCATAATCTTGCTCTATGACGCTTAAGACCCACAGGTCTGTAGTGATTCTGGCCCACTCCTCATAAACAGGGTCAGACGACCCCCCCTATAAGCGGGACGGAGGAGTGGACCGGCCTTGTTTCATTGTGCTGGCTTGGCTCCAGAACCACCCTGTCCAGAGCCATCTTAACTGGGCTTTTGTTTCCAAAAGGACTGGTTCCAGGATTGCTGCCTCCCCAAAGCTGGTCTCTGCCCACCCAAGGACAATTTCCCCGGACGAAACTGCCTGTTCCCTCAGAACCGCACATGCCCAGAATGGGAAAACCGCGCCCATCTGGTCTTATCCTCAGGCAACTTGTGAACCTTATTGTCCCCGAGATGCTTTATCAGTTCCTCCAAATCTTCTCCGAAGAGCAGTTTCCCCTTAAAAGGTAGCACTCCTGAGACTTGGACGAGACATCCACCGGCCAGTTTCGTAAGTACAGCAGCCTCCTTGCTGAGACCGCTGACATCATGGTCCTAGAGTACGTCCGGATGACGTCAGACAGCGCCATCTTCGCCATAGGCTACTACGGCTTCCAGCCACTCCGCCTGCTTCACCTCCTGAGGGGACATGGACTTATCGAACTGCAGCTATTGGACCCAACGCAGCTCCGCTCTAAGCATGAAACTGCTGAAAACCACAGCCCGAATGCCGAGCACAGACACCTCAAAAATCTTCAGATGGACCTCAAGCCTCCTGTACTGAAAATCCTTTAAAGCTGCAACACCAGCTACAGGAATAGTCTTCTTAGTTACCGCCAACATGGAGGCTTCTACCTTCTGAAACCTCAATAACTCCAAAGTTTCCTCGGGTAAAGGATATAATTTATCCATTGCCCAGCCCACCTTCAGTCCTGTCTCCGGAGTGTCTCACTCCTGGACCACCAACTGCTAAACGGACTTATAAAAAGGAAAAGTCTTCGCTGGGCCCCGAAAGCCAGCCATATCTGGGTCCATATTCTCCTGATCGGACTCCTTCTCCGGAGGCTTGATTCCCAACTCCTCTAAAACATGGGAATCAGGGGCCCTAATTCTTCCCTATGGAACAGTCGCACCACACCTTCGGATCATCACCGTCAACAGGCGGGCATTCCTCCTTGTCTTCCCTGGATTCCTGCACCCCCTCCCCCCAGGGAAGGATCCACCCGAAGTGTGCCAGACCAAACCAGGATGTCACCATCAGAACCCTCTGAAAAATCGTCCCCTGCAGCACACGGCGTGGGTTCCCCAAGGACTCGAACCCCGGTAGCCTCCGATCTTCCTGCAGTTCTGGATCTCTTCTTAGGCAGAGGCTCAGTAGAAGCTTCATGCTTTGGCCCTTGCCACACAGTGGACTTTCGGGCCCTATAAGCTTTGTGCATTGAAAGTACAAAGTCCTCAGAAAAGGAGGCAGAACTGAACAGATTCCTCCCCCAGGAGGTCCTCTGCCTGGCTCCCCCTTCCGAGCCTTCCAGATCTGTGCAGGGCTCCCATCAACTGGGGACAATGAGGGAGGGAAATCCTCTTCCCCACCCCCACGGCTTCAGTACAAGCGGCAAATGTGGCCAAGATGGCCGCTAATCCTGTGCCGATGGGAAACGGCTCTGGGTCTTCCAGGAACACCTGCACAAGCGCTGCTGAATCACACCCGACAGAAGGCAGAGCCTTTCACCAGCAAGCCTTCAGAACTCTGCTCTTTTTTTTTTTTTTAAAGTTTAGTCGAGACTGCAGGTATGCACATCTACCATCTGCTGGAGACAGAGAAATACTGAGGGACTGCAGGATGCATGGTAGGTTATATGGCAAAGCAGAGTTGCTTACCTGTAACAGGTGTTCTCCCAGGATAGCAGGATGTAGTCCTCACATGTGGGTGGATTAGCAAGCTACAGGCTGACATTTAATTTGGACCAACAGCATACAACTTGTGCAACAGGCACAACTGGTGTACTGTTGGGAAAAATGAGAGCCTGAAAATCACAGCAGATGGAAGTGGAAGGAGTTGGGATTATACTGGAAATAAGTTCTTCAAGATGGATTGACCAAAGGCAGAGTCTTGATATCCTTCCTTTTCTGGGCAGTGATGTGCTGCAAATGTGTGTAGAGAACTCCATGTTGCAGCTTTACAAATCTCAGCAATTGGTACCGAACGATAGTGTGCTACTGAGGTTGCCATGGCTCTTACGGAGTGCGCCTTCACTCATCCCTGAAGAGGAAGGCCTGCTTTCTCATAGCAGAATTCGATACAGTCTGCCAGCCAGTTGGAGAGAGTTTGTTTGCCCACTGCAACTCCCGGTTTGCTTTTATTGAAAGAAACAGAGTTGGTTGGATTTCCTGTGGACTGCAGTGCAGTCTAGATAAAATGCAAGTGCACGTTTACAGTCCAAGGTGTGTAAAACTCTCTCTCCCTGGTGAAAGTGAGGCCTTGGAAAAAAGGTGGGTAAGACTATAGACTGATTCAGGTGAAGTCAGTTACCACCTTGGGAAGGAATTTAGAGTGAGTACGGAAGACCACTCTGTCATGGAGGAACCTTGTATAGGGTGAGAATATGACAAGTGCTTGTAACTCACTGACCCTTCAAGCAGATATAATGGCTATTAGGGAAAAGAACTTTCCATGTAAGAAATTTAACATTGCAGGAGTGCAAGGCTAAAATGGGGAATGCATGAGTCTTGCAAGTACTATGTTTAGGTCCCATTCAGTAACTGATGGCCGTAGAGGGGGCTTAAGTTGCAGTAGGCCCTTCATAAACCGACTCACAAGGGGTTACGCTGTTGTTGGGGCATCCCCTACACCCTTGTGGTATGCTGAGATGGCACCGAGGTGTACCCTTACAGAGGAAGTCTGGAGACCAGAGTCTGAAAGGTACCAGAGATAGTCTAATAGAGGTGGAGTGGGGCAGGAAAAGGGGTTGATACCTTTTTGCGTGCACCACGTGGTAAATCTATTCCACTTAGAAAGATAGGATTTTCGTGTAGAAGGTTTTCGTGAAGCTACAAGCATCTGAGACCTTAGTTGAAAGATTGAGCGGTTGTAGGATCAGGCTTTCAACATCCATGCTGTGAGGGATAGGGTCTGAAGGTTCGGGTGGCTTAACATGCCGCGGTTCTGGGTTATGAGATTGGGTGCTGTGCCCAGGCGAATGGGTTCTCAGATGGAGAGATCGAGAAGCATGGGAAACCATACTTGTCAAGGCCAGTATGGGGCTATGAGTATCATTGATCCCCTGTCCTGTTGTAGCTTCACGAGAGTTTTGGCTATTAGTGGTATCAGAGAATACGCGTATAGAAAGTCTGTGTTCCAGGGGCGAGAGAAGGAGTCCATGGCTAAAGTGTTTTGTTGCCTATGCAGGGAGCAGAATATGTCCACTTTGTGATTCAGTTCGGATGCGAAGAGGTCAATGGTTGGTTGACTCCAGCATTGGAAGATTTTGCTCGCTACATAGGGATCCAGAGACTACTCGTGGGGATGGAAGCATCGACTGAGGCGATCTGCTACTATGTTCTGTATGCCTGCCAGATAAGTGGCCCGGAGATGCATGGAGTGTGCAAGGGCCCAGGCCTAGATCTGCGCAGCTTCTTGGCAGAGCAAATAAGTACCTATTCCTCCTAGTTTGTTCAGGTACCACATTGCAACTGTGCTGTCTGTCTGTATGAGAACAGTTGTGTGACAGGCAGTCCTTGAACACATATAGAGCATAAAGTATGGCTCGCTCTAGGAAGTTGATCTGAAACTTTGCTTCAAGTTGAGTCCAAGTCCCTTGAGTTTGAAGGTTGTTCACATGAGCACCCCAACCAAAGTTGGATGCGTCCGTGGTTAAGGTCACTTGAGGAACTGGTTGCTGGAAGTGTAGACCTGTTTGCAAGTTGGTTTTGTTTGCCCACCATAGAAGTGACAGACTCAGCTGGTCGGTTACATGGATCTGAGATGAAAGAGGTTGAGTGGCTTGGAGCCACTGAGATTTCAAAGTTCATTGAGTTATTCTCATGGCTAACCTGGCCATAGGAGTGACGTGTACTGTGGAAGCCATGTGGCCCAGCAAAGTGAGGAATTGATAGGCTGAGGCTGTTTTGTATGTGCGCAGAGATGTAGCCAACTGGAGAGAATGTCTGCGCGGTCGCTGGGCAACTGTGGTGTCCAAATCTGCTCCAATGAAGGTAATGAGGTGAGATGGATTCAGGTGGGATTTCTGGTAATTGATCAGAAATCCTAGCGAGTGTAGAAGATTTGTAGTGAGCTTTAGAGAATCGAAAGCTTCTTGCTTGGATCGACTCTATTAGCCTGTCGTCCAGGTAAGGAAATACGTGTACAGTGTTTCTGTGTAGATATAGGCAGACACTGCTAGGCACTTTGTAAACACTCGAGGTGCTGAGGGCCAGACCAAATGGTAGAACTCGGTACTGAAAATGCCTGTGACCCACTATGAAATGCAGATATTTGCGGTGATGCGGGAATATGGCGATGTGCATAGGCGTCCTGAAGGTCCAGAGAACAGAGCCAATCTCCTTGTTGTAGTAGGAGAAGCATGGTGCCGAGAGACATCATCCTGAATTTTTCTTTTTGAAGAAATTTGTTGAGATTGCAAAGGTCTAGGATGGGGCGGAGAAACCCTCTGCCCCTCTGCGTGAGGGGTAACGGTTTCCACAGCCCTGGTTCGCAGAAGGGTGGAATGTTCTGACTCTACAAGTAACGTGTGGTCTTTTCGGGTCCATAGTGGATTGGGTGGAGAGTCCGGGGATACAGTGAGGAAGTTTAGACGGTAACCCTGGGCTATGATGGAAATTACCCATTGATCTGTTACAAGGCGCCAGTTGTTTTGGAAGTGGCGCAATCGGCCTCCTACGGGTATTTCTGGAATTGGGTTCATGGATGAGTGGCCACTGTTCTCTGGAAACATCAAAATCCAGAGACTGGACCAGCTTGTGGGGCTGGCTGCGCTCTGGGTGCTTTTGGGCTGGCGTGAATGACCCTTTGAGGGGCTCTGGCTGGTCGCGCTCTAGTCGCAGGAGGGTAGTATTTGCGTGAACGGTAGAATGGTCTTCTGGAGTCCCTTCTCATGCTTTTACAGGATGAGGAGGGAGCGTCTGTAGTGACTGTGGACAACTGATGCAGGGTCTTGTGGTGGTCTTTCAACTGAGTCACTGTGTCTTGTATCTTATCACCAAAGAGATTGTCTCCAGTGCATGGGAGATCAGCAAGTTTGTCTTGAACCTCAGGTCTTAAGTCAGAAGCCTTTAGCCAGGCCCATCTTCTGGCACCGATTCCTGTTACTGACAAATGGGAAGCAGTCTTGAAGGAGTCATATGCCACTCTTACTTCATGCTTTCCTGCCTCAAGGCTCTTGTGGATATTGGCAGTCAGGCTTTCTTGTTGTGGTTGAGGCAATGAGTCTGCGAAATCTTGGACCTTTTTCCAAAGGTTTCTTTGGTACTGGGTCATATATATAGCTGGTAAGCGGCTATACCGGACACCAACATGGAGCCTTGGAAAATTTTCCGACCCAGTCCATCTAAGAACTTCTAGTCCTTACCAGGAGAAGCTGAGGAATGTGGACATAATCGCTTTGCCTTTTTCTGTGCAGATTTCACCACCACAGATTGATGAGGTAGCTGCGGTATTTGAAAGCCTGGGGCATGTTGAACCTGTTTTCCTATTCACTGGAGGAACAGTGCCAGGATGCTCCCATAGGCGGTGTAGGAGGTCCAATAGGACTTCATGTACTGGAATAGCCATAATTTCCTTGGGGACATCAACAAATTGAAGATCCTCCAAAGTCTTATGATGCGTATCCTCCTCCATCACTAGATTGAAGGGGATGTCTCGGACAATTCCTTGATAAAGTTGGCAAAGGAAAGGTCCTCAGGAGGAGAGTGCAGTCTTTCCTCTGGAGGAGAAAGCTCTGAGAGTAAATCCTTTGATGTAGAAGCATCTGTATCCACATCCTCCCATGGGTTATAGGGAGTCTCATGTCGAGATCCAGAAGGAGAGAGAATGTCCAAAACTGGAGGCCACGTGGGCCTCGAGGGAGGATCCGATGGAATTGATGGCACTGAGGGGAACGGTGGACCTTTAAGGTCCCAAGAGCCCTGATGGACCAGGAAGCAGTTCCGACATCAATGGACCTGGAGCTGGAGACTAACTGGAAGTAGTGTAGTTATCCTCCAAGGAGCCCGGAATGTGTATCAGGAGCTGCGGAGGTCTCGATGGCCGACTTGGTGCCGATGGAACGGGCTGCGTCGGAAAAGCACCGATGAGGGTATCATGTTGGTCCAGTAGCGGTGCAAACATCGATGGTTCCGGGGTCGCTGCCGGTATGGGGGCCAGCATTGCTGGCGGTTGTAGATTCCGGAAGGCATCGATGACTGCCTGGCGGACAAGGATGTCCAGTTCCTCCCTGAAAGCTGGTTTGGATAGCGCAGCTACAGGGGGAGGCAGGCTAGGCGTTACTGGCTCTTCCACGGGAGTCTGTGGAGGCACAGTACCCGGCACAGATGTCTGTGGGGTCTCGGGTGCAGAGGAGGATGGGGGATCCTCTGCCCCGTCCCTCTTTGAAGGCGGCTCGATGGCCATCGATGTTGCTGCAATGTCTGTGCTGGCACCGGGAATGGAATCACTTCGGTGCCGGTAGCGATGTTTCCCTGGCACAGAGGATATTGCTACTGATGCCCTGGATGGCGTTTGTGACTGTCACAGTTTCCCTGTTGTTCCCGGTGAGGCTTGTCGGTGGAAGGACCCTTAGTCGCCAGCGATGAATGTGCAGAGGTTGATGGGAGTTAATCTTGATTTGAAGAGAGTCTCCATCTTATCCAGATGGGCGTGTCTACCTTTTGGAGTCATTTGGGCACATTCGGGACACCGATGGACATCGTGCGACGCGCCCAGGCACAGAACACACAGTGTGAGGGTCCGTGATGGACATTGCTCATGGACCCTCCATGAACGATGGGCACTTTCTAAATCCGGTCACCATGATAAAAAGGGCACGAAAACAGTCGGTGGCCTGAGGGAACAGAGTGGTGAGGTGGCAGGAACAGACTGGAGACATGGGAAAGTACTCACAGAGTGTTGGAGGGACACGCAGCATGATGGGAGACCCGTTAGAGAACTTTTAAGAAGTAAAACTTCAAGTTTTTCCGTGAGGAAAAAAAGGTGAGAAATATCACAGAGCTCCTAACCCACGAGGCAAACTGCAGCGCGGAAAAAAAAAAGACTGAAGGGAGACCCCTGTGGCTACAAGGATTATGGCATGCTGGGCATGCTCAGTGTGCCAATCAAAGTTCTAGAAACTTTGAAAGAAGTGTTCTGTGACAGGGCTCCGTCTGATGATGTCACCCACATGTGAGGACTACCATCCTGCTTGTCCTGGGAGAATGTCAGTTAAACTTTCTCTGTCCCCATCTGCTGGAAGGGAGGAATAAACCCAGGAGTCTGAACTGATCTGGGTACATACAGGGAACCAGGATTAAAAAGAAATGTTATTAAAGCAACCATGTCACAAAATATCCCATCCACTCCTTTCAGCCAAGTATTTATAAAAACTGACTTAGTTCTAAATCTCCCCCTCTATCCCCCTTCCAGACACAAATTATAAGATTACTAGCCTCTCTCACAACACTAGGACCAGCTTCTGAATCAGAGATCAGAAGGCAGCAGGAGAAATCAATAGAAATTACTCCCAGGTGGGAAAATAATAAGCAAGGATCCAGAGAGAGCAGTCCTTGTATCTCACTTGCTATGGATGCCAAGTTTCCTTACCAACCCCTCTAAGCATGACACAGCAATGGAACAAAGCCTTTGGCCTAAGAATTTTCAAACAATTCTTTGTAATGAGCTTTCTATAAATATTTGTGACCCCAAAATTTGTAGAATATTTATCCTACCTCATAAATGATTCTCTGCACAAGGTCGAATTCACCTTCCAAAGACGAATCTAAGAGCAAAGCAAGCGGGTTGAATTTTACTCTCATTCCATGGCCAATCCTTTCAGAGCCATTCTTTCGCAGGTTAGTCCTCTTGCCCTGAGAAAAAAAATAAGTGACAGATCATAGGTGGGAATGCAGGGGAGAATTTTCATTCTTAGTCAGAAAGGGATAACAGCAGAAAAATTAAACTAATGCAAAAAGATGACACAAGTAGGTGTACTTTTAAACAATATAATATCCTTGTGGAAAAGACACTTTTGCCAGAAGTTAGCAGGAAAAGCCATTTTTGGAAACTTATGGGCAACATCTAAAACCTGACAGATTTTATTGTAAAATGGATACTTCAAAAAAAAATAAAAAATTTTTTTTAGTATTTTCCTCCACATTGGCTAGCTGTCAACTATTTCCATTAAGTTTTCCTTTCATGTGAGGCAGTGAGTGGCTATGCAACTTCAATTTACCAGCAACAGTAATGCACTGTATTGTGATTCAAATTCAAAACAGTGGTAAAAAAATGATTTGCTACAAGGAATTGTGCAACAATGCATTGGTATTACTGAATTCTCACTGCCATCTTTAAGTCAGCAAAGAGCTGAAAAATCTTTAGATTTAGAAATTATTAAAGCAAAAGGATTCCTCAATGCACCAAGAGAAGTCAAAGTGCTCAATGCAATTGATGTGTCGAGCAAATACTTTGGTGTACATCCTGTCCAACTCCACACCTTGAAGATCACGGATGAGAGTACAGGGGGGTTGGTGTCATAGGAAAGTGGTTATCTTTCATGACTCTATGAAGACCTGCACGTCGTCATCTGTGCCCAGTAGGCTGACTTCACTTCCATACACTGCTGGTTTGAATGGCATGGAACCCCCTGCATCTCCTGATTCTTCAAGCTACTGCTTCAAAGCCTCTACTCAAGGCTCAGTACTGACCTTCAGTTCCTTGTTTGAGCGCTCAAGCCAAGGTGTGGGGGGATAGATTTCTCCTGTGCCTTTCCTTGGTTTAACCATCCACAGAAATTGAGGGCCTTTTTTGTTTGGCCTGTTCAGAGGTCACTGCAGCTCCATAGTCTTCGCGTTCAGCCTTCAACATCAGCTTTGAGGAATTACACTTTAGTTCACCATGAAGAAAAGCTCAAAGTCCAAACCTCTCTAGGTAACATTTCAGCTTAAATGTCATAGCTGGAGTCATACTGGTCAAAGGGCAGGGCTTAGCAAAATTTGCAAAAAGAGAAATGGAAAATGTTTACCTCAGGGAGTGAACCAACTGGCTCCACAGGAAAAAAAAAAACAAAACTGTGAGGGTCCTTGTGTGATGTCCATGAAGTGGAACAATCCTGCAAATGCTCAGTAGAGCTCTGAAAATTCTAGAAGCTAAATCAGTGCTTCTAACCAGGATGCTGTCTGATGACATCACCCACCTCTGAGGACTCTCACTCCTGCTTGTCATCCCTCTGGGGGGGGGGGGGGGGGGGAGGAAATAAAGAAATTGCATCCACTGAGCTCAGCAGACAAAAAGAAACTGAGAGGACTCGAAGGGTGGCTGCAGCTTGGGAATTACCATGCATTGGCACAGAAAGGTTTATCTTTCCAGAGAGCACTGGAAGATTCTGTTTGGGGGCTGAGCATGGTCACATGACCCAACTGGGTGACTTTGCTGAAAATGGTGCTTTTCTTCATGGAATAACATTTAAAAGTTATTAAAAAGTTGGCCTCAAAGCAATACAAAGATTTGATGAATCCTACTAAAAGGATGGCAAAAACAAAATAGGAAATAATCCAGAATCTTTGGTTAGTTATCAAAAGCAGCAGCACTTATTTTCAGTTTTCTACCCATGAGCCTGCAAGCTAATTTTTGCAAGGGAACTCCCTGGGGAATTTCCCTTTGAAATTGCATCAGTGCGCACATAGGGGTAGATTTTTTTTAAAAAGTACGCTGGATTTTATAAGATACACGCGTAGCCGCGCGTATCTTATAAAATCCTGGATCGGCGCGCGCAAGGCTGCCGATTTTGGGCAGCCGGCGCGCGCTAAGCCGCGCAGCCGGCCTCGGAGGGAACTTTCTTTTGCCCTCCCCTCACCTTCCCCTCCCTTCCCCTACCTAACCCACCCCCCCCCGGCCCTATCTAAAACCCCCCCCCCTACCTTTATCCATGGATTTACGCCTCCCAGAGGTGTAAATCCTCCCGCCGTGTCGTTCGGCCCCGCCCCCGACACGCCCCCTAAAAAAAACCCCCGGGACTTATGCGCGTCCCGGGGCTCTGCGCGCGCCGGCGGCCTATGCAAAATAGGCGCGCCGGCGCCTTGCTCGCGTAAATCCACCCGGATTTACGCGAGCAGGGCTTTTAAAATCCGCCCGATACAGCTGCCCTACAATTTCAGATGAAATTAAAGTGTGTCCTTTTCCTCTCTTGTTTTAACCTTGCCCCCTTTTCCCCCACGCATATACTTTTAATCGGCATTAGGGGAGAGGCCAGCTTTCACAAGACATTGTTACATGGGTAAACACGTTTACCGGCATAGAAATTGTTCCCCAGGGGAGATCCAAGACGTGTTCTGCCTCGCTCTCTTGTTCCGCATTTCTTATCGTTTGAATAATTTCCTTATGAAAGAGAAGGGCCAGAGAGAGGCTGTTATTGGATTCTTCAGTTGGAACGATTCGGGGCCCGATGGACGCTCACCTTCTCAGAGGAGCAGCAATACCGGATGAGGCGTCGCTGGAGGGACGCCGTGGAGTCTAGGAAATAGCCGGCGCCCTCCCTGACTCATTACCTCTCTCTCCGGAAGACAGAACAGGCCCCGGAAACCCCGCAGCCAGTCGGATAGCTACCCTTTGAACACCCGGAGTCTCTTCTGGGGCATATCGAGAAGGAGGAAGTGCCGAGAGCCGGTGCTGGAGACAGCCCCAGGAGGACGGTGCTTCCAGATACTGCTTGGTCGGAGGTTAATTTACCCGATGGAGGAGAGAAACGAGTGCTGGATGAGATCACTTCATGGCAAGTGGTTTGAAGTGAGAGAGGAGGATCTTCAGGGCCTATGTCCCAAATTAACACCTTTGGTAAGGCTATTTGGATGGCAATTGAAACTATGAATAACAACATGGTAGTTCAATTTAAACCTGTTGTAAGGAAAATTGCCCAGACCGTTACAATGTAAAATATAAAAGAGAAAATTTTAGATAATAAAAAGGAAGTAATACAATTAAAATCTGAGATGGGAGAAATGAAAAAGTTAAATCAAGGCAAGTTTAAAGATAATTTATATATATTGCAGAAACTTGAAAATATGGAAAATTATCAAAGGAGTAAAAATCTAAGACTGATCAATTTTCCCAAAAGAATGTCGGTAACACCTACAGAAATGTGGACAAAGTTTGTCCTTGAAATCTTGAAAATACCTCAAGCTGCTCTTCCCCTATTATCAAAAATCTATTACCTCCCTACAAGGAAAAAGATTCAAATAGAAGGTAAAGAACCACAATTAACTCCTCTGAATATCTCGGCAATCTTGGAGTCATCAGTGGAGGAAGAGGCCTTACCAGCAACTTTAATAATAACCTTTCTTTTAGACTCTGATAGGGACTGGGTCCTTAGGCAGTATTTTTGTAACAAGATGGAGTTATTCTGTGGTTTGAAGGTATTAATTTTTCCAGATTATGCAAAGGAGACACAGACCAGGAGGAAACAATTTCTTGAGTTAAGAGAGGGAGTGGTTCAAATTGGAGCCCAATTTTTTTTTTAAAGTTTCCCTGTAAATGTCTCATAAAATTCAGAGATGTATCTTATACCTTTTTTCAACCATAGCAGTTAAAGAAATGTATAAACGATAGAATTAATGCCTTGCCAGAGGATGGCTCAGAAATAGCACCTGTGTAAACCTCCTTTAAGGGTAAAAATAAAATGTTCTAAGTAAATGTAATATTACCCGCCTCCTATCTAATGCTTTCTATCTTTGAGGTGGTATATGTTAATATTCATTTCCTATTGTAAAATGTCTCCTGTGAGGATCTCCCTGGTTAAGTGAGGGCTGGATAATAGTGAGACAGTAATAATTTGTTTCTTATATATGGTTTCGTGGTTGATATTCTTGAACTTATTTCACTAATTTTTTCCTTGAATGTTTGCAAATTTTTGTAACATTTGAAAATTTAATAAAGAGAAAATTAAAAAATTGTTCCCCATAATACACAAAATCCAATTCACTAATACAGCAGGAGTAGGTTTCTTCGATGTTGTGTTAAAGATGGGGTTAAGACAGATGCAACTTGTGGAACAGTACCCTGTAGGTGGCTCTGGAAATCAGGCCAGCTGGGCTGCTTTGCTAGCCTGTCTTATTTCTAAAGAACTCCCCATCATTTTGTACCAAAGGGAAAAGCTCTCAATTGAATAAGGCCCCAGGTAATTTTACATACTTACAAGACCTGACTATAATATATATTACTGCAGCAGGTACACGTCCTCAACTAGCACAAGCTGAAAAGATATGCTTACTGACAGCAATACTTACAGGGGGCAGGGAAAATTGTCCGGTGATTTCTGGGGGCCGCATACTGAAGGAGTCCTCTCCCAGGTTCTCCGGCTCTCCTGAGGATGGGTATGGAGGAGGTGGGTAGGGCGGGTACTCTTCCAGGTAAATATCTAGTGGCACAGCCGCCTCAGGATTCTCCTCCTCTACAGGAGACGGCAGCAGATTCCCGGGGATGCCCTCTGGTACACAGTCTGGGCCCAGCAAAGATGACGGCATCTCAATGTCCTCTGTGCCCGAGTTCTCAGCTTCTCCTGTGGAGATAAGCTCTGGAGTAGGAGGGGATACTTCTATTTCTACGCTAGCTTCTCTCTCAGATTCTGGGCCTTGGGCAAACTGGGTTTCTGGTGGGCTCTCAGGAGCAACAGTCAAAGTGGTTTGTTTAGGAGCACAGATGGTCTCCATGGCAGCGAGGGTGGTCCTCTGGTATAAAAGTTTCTGAATATTTGGCCCATTCGGACCTTCTGGTTCTGTAATAGAGCTCCGTTTCTTCAATGGCCTTGGAGCATTCGATAACTTCTTTCTCAGTGCCTCTAGATCAGCATCACTCTGGTTTCGGTAAGGATTGGATAAGAAAGGCAGCAGTTTGGTAGGGCTGAGTGGTCGAGGGATTCGTTCTGCCTCTTGGTTTTCCTGGGTACAGGCTATGGTCTCTGTTTCAGGTTCAAAGCTGCCTTGGCCACATATGTAGATGTTCTCTGCATGCTGGATGGACTGCCCCTGCTGATGATTTTGTACACCAGTCCCAGAAATCACAGGCTTGCCATACATTGCTAACAATAATTTAGAAAGAAAAGAAGAAAAAATTGTTTTACATGATTTAACATCAACACTGGTATTTGTCTGATCTCTCAAAATTCATGGGTATTCTAGCAAACTGGAATCTTTGGTGGTGATTATTTTAATACTAAACCTTTTGTATTAAAATTATATTAAACACGAGGACCCTGATATTTAAAAGTGACTTATAGTCTGTCTTATCTGGCTAAGGGCTGGCTGCTAAATATATGGCTACATTCAGCAGCCACCAGGTAGCCAGATAAGTCGCTTATTTAGCTAAATAGATAGCCAGGTAAGTTGTGGGCGGATCGGGGCGGCACTACTTATCCAGTTATCTTAGCCAGATAAGTGGCAATATTCATACTTATCCAGTTAAGCTAATTGGTTAAGTTAAATCTGCCATAGAGCAGTTCTAATTTAGCTGGATATAACTTAGCTGGATATAACTTACCTGGCTAAGAAGCGCTAAATATGGGGATGTTCAGCAGCATAGCTGTGCTGCTGAATATGCCATGTAAATTAGCCAGCTTAATCTTATCCAGTTAACTTACCTAAAAAGATTACATTGAATACTGAGGCCATGATGTATCTAAGTTTTTAATAAAACAGAATTTGTGGTAAAGAGGTGTGCTGAAAAACGGACACTTTTAGTGCCATCACTCATAATAAAAATAAAGTACATGAGAATTTGTTTGGTGACAGACCTAGGTTCTGTTCCAAGGCCAGAGGCAAATATTAAAACAGGATTTACAGCTCCCGTTGCAGGAGTGAAAGAACAAAAACCCATAAAAGTCTAAGGAAAGTTAAGCAAGTCAGTTCTCTTGGATCATTTTAAATGAAATGCAGCAGGAAAGTGTCTTATTGATTCTGTAGTGTTAAAGAGGGGCTTAAGAATAGGACCAGCCCTCAGAGCAATCTAGAAGTCCTTTTTTGATTCTCTTCTAACCAACTGGGGATGCTTTGCTAGGGTTTTGTTTCTTTAGGTAATCTTCTTACATACTTATAAGACCTCTCATTATAACCTACATAACAGCACAGATTGATTAATGTAATTAACAGTGGAAAACAAGCAAACAAAATCAGTAGTACTAATTTTGCTGACAGTAGATTAAGTCACCTGCTTTATAAATATTACAAGCTGAATGACCAATGCCAAAAAATTCCCAGTATTTATAAGCAAACAACTGTATCTCATGCATATATCCACATATGAAGTTGGCATGGCCAGGTTAAGGTAGGGACTAGGGAGAGTAGGGGGTGGGATGCCAGCAGGGCAATTGCCCAGGGCCCCCTTGACAAAGTTGAATGATGTCACTGAGGGGGAGTTTCAGAGCACCTGGTACTGCCATGGGTCCCAGTGTGCAACAACTGGTTTATCATTAATAATGTGACCTTTTGGAATTATAGTTAGTTCTTCTGATTTTTAGTTAAAATCAAAAAACCCTGATAAAACACCCCCCAAAAGAGGAAATTGAGTTTTTCGGTTTTAACTGGAACCCTACCACCACAAAAATAGGTCTACCTTTTGGTGCTAAAATAATGTCATCCAGCTGCTGCGAGCAGTGGCCAGATGATGTCAGAGTGGGCCAGCAAGGAGCCCAAGCACTCCCAGCCTAAGAGGAGGATCATGGGAGCAACAGGCTGTCAGGGAACCTTGACAGCCAGAGTTATGAGCAGGGAAGGAAGAGGGAGTAAACAGGGGAGGGGAGTGCCTGCCACCCATCAGCCACCACTCATTAGCCACATACACATACCACGCAACAGAGCATGTAAAATGGATTTACGCCCTTTTAAACTGAATCCATCTTAAAAAAAAAAAAAAAAGCACCAAAAATTTTAATTTACACCATGAAAACACTAACATACACCAATTCTTGGTGCCCCACAAACCCCCTAATTGCATGAAAAATAATCCCCTAGAATCAAAAGGCTGGTTAGCCGTAGAACTCTTACCACTTGGTGCCCGGGTTTGTGCCCTAGTTAAGGCACTCTGTACTGCATGCTGAAAGTTTTTCCCAGGAGTCTGCTGCTGTGTGTACATGGAATAGATAGAGCTGGCTGCAACCATCTTCGGTTTCCGGAAGGGCTGCAGTGGAGGCTCTTTAGATGGCTGCGGGGTGAAAGGCCGTACCGTTGCAGCAGGTGGGTTGTCTAGTTTGGAGGGTAAAGGCACAGTTTGGTCCTGGCTGGTAGAAGAAGTGCCAGGACGTAAAGCGATTCTGTGCTGGATCTGCTGAGAGGAGTGAGGCTGCTGCACAACTGTTTTCTGCTTGTTGCCCAAAGACACAACAGCTACTGGTGGTTTCTGTGCATTGGTATCAGACTTGGCATCTGATGTGGGCTGCTGGTTGGCTTGTCCAAAATAAGGCAGGTTAACTTGTTTCGGTTTTGTAGGGACCGGTGGTGGCACTTTTGTTACAATTTTATTGGTAGTCTACAAGATAAAAAGAAAGCACATTTAAAAGTTAGGCAGAGTTGCTTACCTTTAACAGATGTTCTCCGAGGACAGCAGGATGTCAGTCCTCATATGTGGGTGACATCATCTGATGCAGCTGTGTAGTGCACACAATTCATATAGAAACAGATAAACTGCAAAGGGTTAAATTGTTTGAACCAGGGATGGGCTGTGTTTAAAAAATGCTTGATCACAGAGAACAAAAGGATTAATGCAAAGTCTGGAAAAGTGTGCACTTCCTGTGTAAGCTGTGACCACATGGCTATGTACACTAGAGATGTGCATTTGTTTTTCCAGAATTAGGCAATTTCAATGAAATTGTCTAATCCGGCATAGTTCAGGGGGGGAACCGAAAAATGAATAGAATTTTTCCGAAATTTCGTAAAAATTTGTTTTTTGGGTTAGTGCGCACTAACGAGTCAAAGTAGGTTAGTGCGCACTAATGGGACTTAGTGCGCACTAACCCGAAAATCGGGGAGCCCCTGGAACCCCCCCCCCCCCCCGAACCGCGGGAAAAATGAAATTTCCCGCAGGGCTCCCGAAAACGAAGCCCGAAATGATTTAAAAAACGATGCACATCTCTAATGTAAACAGATACCAATGCTGCTTTTAAAATACTTAATGCAAAGCAATGTATGTCAAGCTGCTGTGAGCTTGTTTACATTAATTAGAGCCAATACCCTGCTACTTTGAAACAAGCATGGCGGGGAATGGCAGCGTGCTATCCAATACAGGCATTGTATTGCTTTTAAAAAATACATTCTAATGCTGTAAACAAAAGTGGGCAGAAGAGTGAAAACATGTTTTCATACTTCTATGATCATATACATAGTTGAAAAAAAAAAAAAGAGTAAACTGTGAATAACTGTTCCAGAGGAGTTAAAGATGGCGATTGAAGACAGATGGAGGGGACAAATGCCAGACTGGAAAAGGAGACATGTCATTGCGTGTCACAACCAAGAGGGGAAGACCAGGGACAGTGGCACAAAGGAATTGTAATGGGAGAAGGACAGAATGCCAAGACCAGAATTACACGCCCAGCATGTATAAAGGCTGAAGACAACTGACAAATTAAGTGCAGACTGGTCATGGAAACTGAAGACACAGCTGGTGGGGTGAAACACTTCCCAGCCTGCAATCAGGGCCAGTGGAAGCACTAGGTGAACTAGGCGATCGCCTAGGGTGCCACAGGTTATGGGGCGACCCAGCAGCCACCTACTGCTTCCATCGGACCTGCTCAGAATTGTGAAAACATTTTGTTCCAATTCCCAACACTGGTGGCAGCTGCAGGACCTAGGCCAGCAATTCTCAACCGGTGTATCGCATCACACCAGTGTGTCGCCACGCACCGGCAGGTGTGTCGCATGCTACTCGCAGCCGGCGGGGCCAAAGAAAAGAAGACCGTCGCTGCTAGCCGCCGCCAGAGACTAGGCCGGCGGGCCGAAGATGAGCTGTTCAGCTGGGGGCCTTTGTGTGTGAGACATGGGAAGGTGCTTCTGTGTGTGTGTGGTGTATATGTGAGTCAGGGAAGGTGCTTGTGTGTGTCAATGTGTGTGTGTGTGAGAGAGATTGAGCTTGTTTTTGGCTGACTGTGGCTGTGAGAGAGGGGGCATGTGTGTGATTGAGAACATGTGTGTAAGAGAGAGCGAGAGCATTGTTCTGATTGAGATAGACTGGCCAGAGAGATAACATGTGTATGTTTGAGAAAGACTGATCAGGGAGATGATGGATGTGTGTGCTTGTGTGTGGGAGAGAAAGAGAGAGAGACTGGTTGGGGAGATGATTGGTGTGCGAGAAACAGAAACTGGTCCTAAGGGTGTGAGTGGTGTGTGTGAAAGAAAGAAGAGACTGGTTGTAGTCCCTAAGGAAGAGGACTGTGAGGACAGCTTCAGCAGCTACTGCTGCTTCTGGTGTGGTCTGCAAGGGAAAGGAGTAGGAGAACTGCTGGAAAGGGTAAGCAAAGGTGGCTTTTTAAGTTCATTTTTCTTGATTGACTACCATTTTAATTATTGGGTAGTATGTGATGTGTCTGCTGTTTTGAAATATTTTATTGGTGTTTGAAGAATTTTTAATAATTTTTAAGAGTTTTTAATTGTTAGATGTTCTGTTCATCAGCTATTTTGAAACATTTTTTCATATAGTTTTACAATTATTTCTGTGTGGGAATCTATAAACTTGGCTTTTTCTGTTTTCCTAATGGGAGGGGTATTGGTGTTTACGGCCTGGTTTAATATTTGTAGTGTTGCCTTTCTATAGAGGTAGGGTTGTTCTATTTGAGTGCTTGCCATAATGCAGGTGTAACTTTGTGTGGATTAATTTGTGTGCATTATTGTAGATCCTGGGACTTTGTTAAGTGCTATATTTGTTTCCATTTCTCCAGGCTTGCGCTCTGCATGCAGAGCGGCTTTTTTGGGATTTTCATTCCAGTTTGTCTCTATATTTGTAATTTGTGGTCTTTCTGTACTTGGTGAAGGTCGATCTTGTATGTATGTCCAAGATGAGATATTTAACTAGGAAGTAGGCACATAAAATACCTCATTTTATTTGTTGTGTTTTCTCAATTGGACATGCATTGGTAGTGAACTGCTGTCTTTTTATAAGTAGGGCTATTGCGCCTGGTAGTAGAGGGAGTTTGTGTTGCTGTTATTGAGATAACACCAGAATATCATTTTTGTATGGTGAGTTGTACGGGGAATGTTCTAGTTCTGCTTTATACCCATTACTGAGGGTCGGGGGTGGGGATGGAGTTAGCCCTGTGACTGTCATGTGTTCAGTGTATCTCGCATATGAGGACCATCTATCAGGTGTGTCCCGACAGGAAAAAAGGTTGAGAACCACTGACCTAGGCAACTGGACCTCTTTTCTAGCCCTTGAGAACCAAAAGAGGAAGTGTGTCATGGGCCCACACGGGCAGGAAGAAGGATGCCCAATCGTCGTAGCTGGAAGAAGTGGCCAGAAGAAAAGACAGGGTCAATTGCAGCATCAGCCGGGCCGCACGGCAGGAGAGAGGCAGCGATCAGCCGGGCCATGCGGCAGGAGAGAGGCACCAATCAGCCAGGCTGCACCGCAGGAGAGAGGCAGGATTGGCTGGGCGTGCTGCAGAAAAGAGGCAGCATCTTTGCTAAACAAGGAAGACAGTGGAGGCCTCCTGATGCCATGGACGTCCAAGAAGAAAGCTGCTGCCTACACCTAGGATGGAGTAAAAAATATATATGCATGTGTATATGAGAGTATATGGGGGGGGGAAATAAATAGAGTGTGTTTGTGAGAGAGCATGTGAGGGGTGAGAGTGAGTGTGTGTATGAATATGTTTGAGTAAGCGAGTATGAATATGTGAGAGAGAGGAGAAAGTCTTTGATGGCAGCCACCGCCTCTCATTAATCCATGACAAGCTCAGACTGAAAATCAAAAGTCCCCAGCTATGCATTGTGGGATATTTTTTATCCTTATTTTAATTGACTAGTGTTTGTGTGTTTGCTGTTTTGAAATATTTTATTGGTAAAGCTTTCAAAATTTGCATGAGTCTTTAATTATTGGATATTCTATTCATCAGCTGTTTTGAAATTATTTTATTAGTATGATTTTATAATTATGATTTATATATCTTGATTTGATTACTTCATGAGGAATAGTAATTTTTGTTTTTCCATTGTTGCACTGCATAGAGTTTGGGTGTTGCGTTTTACAGTTCAGTTTTTGTCTGCACATTTCTATTTATACTTTATGTGGCTTTATTCTGTATTTGGTGAGGGTTTGTGTTCTGCATGCAAAGACTGAGATGAAGCATTCTTTTAGCATGTGGTTTCTCTGTAGGGATCTGTAGTAGCTTGGCCTGTTCTGTTTTCCTGATAGGAGGTGTATTGGTATTTTAGATTCTGGTGTAATATTTATGGCATTCTTTTTCATAGGTAGGGTTGTTATTCTTTTGAGTGTTGGCAGATAGTACTGTGTTGATATGGGAGGACCATGCTGAAATATATCACAATAGGTATGATGCCATATGAATTCCAAGATGCAAAGTTTTCTTGCTGGCATCACAACAATGCATGAAATTATCACAACATGTATATTAATTTTACCTCAGCATGTCATTTTTTATGTAAAATATGTTATAAATGCATAATTTAAAATTGTGTGTGGGGGGAGGGGGCGCCAGGCTACAAAGGTTTGTCTAGGGTGCCTAATACCCTGGCAGCGGCCCTGCCTGCAGTTACTCCATTTGCTTAGAGATCCTGTCTGCAGTTAACTCTTCGACTGCCTAGAGACTCTGCCTGCAGAGATCGCCTACTAGAGCTGATTTTCTCAGGGAAGTAATTTGCCACCAATTGTACATAGCTTAGCTCTCTATTCAATGTTCTTTATTACCATTTGTATTTTAGGTTATGCTCTAATGTAATTATTTTATTATTGCTAGAAGAAATATATTATCTTATAGCTAAGAGAAAATATAACCACTTTTACCTATAATTACCATCTCTGAATATTATTGCAATTAATATAGGAATATAACAGGAAATGGGGGGAGGGTAGATGAATGCCTGGTCAGTTCTTAAAGCTGATCATTTAGAGAGTTGCAAGAGCATACACAGGAACCTCCAAGATTGGGCAAAACGTGAGGTATCTTCAAACCCATGCATAAAACAGCAGCCTAGTCTGGAACTTTTATGTCAGTTTCTAAAACTTTGACTGTGTCTCACTGAGCTTGCAACTATACCATGCGGGGGCCCTTCAGTCTTGTTCTTTAGCATTATAAGGAGAAGACAATTCCAAGGGGAGGTGGGCAGGTTTTGTGAGAACTGACATCCCGTTGTCCTCTGAAAACAGATGCTACTGGTAAACATGACATGTTGGATGGCAGTCCTCGCTTTTGGGGAATCCCTAGCTAGACTGCCCTGAAAGAAAAACGGGGAACAAAAATCACAATGGGCACAACGAACCTTTTTTGTTGGCATAAAGCCTTTTTTGGTTTTTTTTTTATATCTTATCTATGAAATGCAGCCTGAAACAAAACTAACAAGCCCTAAGAGAGTAGATTTGGGTTCTACACCTCAGATTCTGCAGGATAGACTAGTGAAACCAGTCTGTCACATCAGGAGTCCTTGTCCAAACAATAATGTGATGTGAATGTGTGGCGAGAACACCACAGTTGCAGCTTGGCAGATGTCTTCCATGGGGACTGATAGCAAGTGAGCCACTGATGCTGCCATGACATGGACAGAGTGAGCTTTGACAGGCCCACCAGATTCAGGCCCGTCTGGGCCTAACAAAAGGAGATGCAATCTGTTAGCCAACTGGATTAAGTCGTTTGGCAACAGCAATCCCCAGTTAAGACGATTGATTTGTCAAGATGGAATCCTGACACTATCTTAGGCAAGAACTTATGATGGGTGCGCAGAACCACTCTATTATGAAGAAACTTGGTATGAAGTGGGTAAGTTACTAGAGCCTGAAGCTCACTGACCCTGTGTGCTGAAGCAACCAACAAAAATATGACCTTCCAGGTCAAGTTCTTCAGGTGAGCAGTGGCTTTCATCAATTGGGACAGAACACACAGATGTCAAGACATGGCTAGAGGCCTGATGGGAGGTTTCAAATGAAACAGGCCCCATGCAAACCAGGCACCTAAAGGCTGTACAGAGATGGGTCTACCTTCTACATGTTGATGATAGGTGTGAATTGCACTAAGGTGAAATCTTAATGAATTGGTCTTCAGACCTGACTTGGATAAATGTAGAAGGTAATCAAATTTTGAGTGTGGAACAGAAGAAAGGATCTAGGGCCTTCTGCTCACACCCCAAGGGAAACTTCCTCCATTTTAGCCCACAGGACTTTCTAGTGGAAGAATAAATTAGTTCTTATCTGATAATTTCTTTTTATTGAGTCCAGTCAGACCAGTCCAGATGAATGGGATATGCTCACTACTGGATGAAGACAGATCAACAGGTTCCTTGACATCACCCTTTATATTCATCCATTCAGCCTGCCAGTATTACTTGTAATAAGCTAACTTTGGAAAACTAATCCCCTCATTTCATTCCTTTTCTTTAAACCAGAACTAAACTAGGAAAAACACGGAAAGCAAAAACAATTACAGCTCTGAAAATACCTGCTTTGAACGAACATCACAGATTACATCTCTCTTTCTGCAATCTGAACATACTGATGTGAGTTTGGAGGCATAGAGAGGGTCCTAGACTGGTCTGAGCAGACTCAAGGAAAGAAAATTGTCAGGCAAGAACTAATTTCTCCTCCTTCAGCTAGTCAGATCAGTCCAGATAAATGGATGTGCCCAAACTATTCCTGAACAGGGTGGACACTACCAAACCTGTTCTCAACACCGCCAAGGTAAATGAAACCTCCTGTCTAGCAGACACACCCAAATGATAAGGTCTTGATAAAATGTAGAGAAGGTCAAGTTGCTGCTTTACAAATCTCCAGTGAACAAACCAATCACAACTCTGCCCATGAAATTGCCCGAGTCTTACTGGTATATGCTCTAATCTGTCTACCACTCTAATCTAATCTACCACTATTTACATATATCACTGCAATGATTTCCTTAATCCAACATGCTACTGAAGCCTCGGCAGCTGCCTCATCCTTCCAAATTCTTCTATTCAAAACAGATAAGGCTTACTGAAAGCATTAGTGACCTCGAGATATCTCAGAAGAACTCTTTGCATCCAAACAGTGAAGTAGTCTGTATTCTGCTAAATCCACGTTTACTGAACAAAGGCAGGCAGCCTGATTTAAATGAAAGGTATAAGTACTTTCAGAAGAAATTAAGGTACCACATGAATCCTGACAATATCCTTTGTGAACACCAAAAAAGGTTCCCTGCAAGCAGCACCTGTAACTCAGATATCCTTCTGGTTGGTGTCTTCCTTTGATGTCATGGTCATGCATAGACACCACTAGATGTCATACAATGTCCCCAGTAAAATAAGGGAGGCAAAAAAATGAATTTGATGGCCACAGGTGATTGATGCCTGTCGAACACCAATGATGAACAGACATGGCACCAAGATGGTAATGAAAAGTGTGATTTTTTTCTAAGTCATCTAGGGAACTACAAAGATGAAACAAGACTGTGGGGCCCCGCAAAGAACAATCCTGCAACAAATTACTTCCGAGAACAGGAGAAACAGGACTGTGAGGAACCATGACTGGTGGGCTTCGTGGAAAAGGAGAGACTAAAGGGGCCTCTACCTGGATGCTTGGTGTAGTAGCCTGCTGGGCATAGTCAAAGTTCTAGAAATAAATGTATGTCAAAGTTCTGGGCTGGTCTGCATCAGATGACATCAGCCATACATGAGGGCTGCCATTCCTGCTTGTCCCTGGAGAATTACTTTTCTAGGTTTAGTATGAAAAGCAATGTTTTTATTCATATTTTGGTTTAGGCAAAATACAACTACAAGTTACTGATCACAACATTTGGTATGTGCCAGAGCAAGATATCAAGTGTGCGGACAGCTGAAAGGCACAGTCTAACACAGAAAGAGTACTATCACCAATGTTGGAAATATTCCTCCAGGAATTACACACCAGGGACGAGATGCACTCGCTATGTACTTCCACCATTGGCCCCACCATTAATTTTTGGGAGGGAGAGAAGGGCAGCAGCAAAAGGAGTGCATAGTAAGTACATTTCTTTTCCCTATCATGTGCACATTCCTGCCCCTAACCCCCACATGCACCCTACATCTTAAGACCATGCCATACTGGACTGTTGCTAGTAATAGAAGTGGCTATTTCCTAAGTCAACTTAATTAATAGCAGGTAATGGACTTTTCCTCTAAGAACTTATCCAAAAATCTTTACCTCTTCTTTCCCCCATCCCCATACTTATCACACTCCTTCCCTCCCCACTACAGGCAGCACCTGAGGAAGGGGAAACAGACTCTAAACTAAACACTGCAGGCTGCAGCAAGGGCACAGAAAGAAGTGATCAATCAGGCCTAGATTAACAATTTTTTCCCATCCTACTCCATGAGTCTCTGCTTCCCTTGCCCCCAACTCCCAACCCCCCAAGATGCTACATCTTTCCCTCATCTTTCTGCTCCTGGGCTTGTCTCACTTCTTCAGTAGTAGCTGTGGTCAAAGACAGAATCAAGTGAAGCCTGTGAGCTAGTACATGCTCTCAGGCCCTGCCCCTACACAGGTTCCCTAACAAGAAATCCACATGGAAGAGGGGCTACAACCACCACATGGCCTGAAAGAGCATGCCAGCTCACAGAATCCATTTTGTCCGATTGCAACTGTCTTCTCCCCTGCCACTGCATCTAAGTTTACCTGCCCAGCCAGGCAATCAGATGTTTGTTAGCATAAAACCGCTCACTGGCTGATGGACAAGGCAGGTCAGGAAGGAGTCAGCTGGTACAGAGCCAGTAAGAGTTTCTTGCCCCTCAGCCCGTCCCCCCAAAGCAGCCCCTCTCTGTCCACGAAGACAACACTGCCTCACCTGCTGAAAAAATGGCAAGCAGGCAAATGGATATTTCAAACCCTGACAATCAATCACTTCAGGCATAAGCCAGGAGGCAATTAAGCTGAAGTACATGCACTACAGTAGGCCGGGGAGAGGAAACGTAAGTGACTTTAGGTCTCAACATGCAGCAAATTTAGTAATAGAACCTTGGTCTTCAGGTCTCAAAGCTCTGTGCTGTATTACAGGGGTGCTCAAACCTGTCCGAAAGACCTCCCCCAGTCAGTCGGGTTTTCAGGATATCCCTAATGAATATGCATGAGAAATATTTGCACATATAGGAGGTAGTACCTGCAGATAAATCTCATGCATATTTACTAGGGATATCCTGAAACTCTGACTGACTGGGGGGGGGGGGGGGCCCTTAAGACTGGTTTAAGCACCTCTGCTCTATTAAACCACACTACCATGGCACGAGTAGTTCTCATTACAGGCGTAGGATTGTCTTTTCTCAATAGCAAATTCCAGTTAATTCACAACTATTCCCCTTCTATGGCTGCTCACTTAGCACTAACCACCCTTTTGTAGCCACCACCCAATTCAGCATCATCCCTTCTTCTATAGGTTCCCCCTCATTCCTGCAATTCTTGGAAGCATCCCTCCTCTCTTAGCCCCTTTCCCCCAACACTCAGCATCACTCCTCTTCCTCCTACAGTCTCTTAGACTGCCCTACTCCACCTACAACAGCCTGTACAAATCCCCTTTCATACAAGTCCATTCTGATTACAAAGTGATTCCGGTCCTCTTCCAAAATACCTGAGCATCTTGCAGGAGGTCTTCGCTACTTTGATTTTTCCTTAATGTGCCAAAATTTGGAAGTCCAGTGGACTGATCCACTGAATCCAACATGGAAAAAGGGCGGATTTTCTTCTCTCTCAATGATACTTCAACATCACCAGCTGGAAGACAAAAAAGCAGAACTGAAAAAAGTTCACTCACTGGAAGCATCAGGGATCAGTGGCTATGAATAGAAAGTGCAGAGTTCTTGTATCTACCTCTTGATCCTAGAGAAAACCATAGTTTCTATCTGCTGACACATTTTGAAGGACCAACACCACGCTATGAAGCTTCAAATGTGAAGATAAACTTTTCTGGTTACAAAAGCTTGTGCACCACATCTTTTTTGTTGGTTCTTTAAAGGGTTATGAAGACATGGATGAATAAAAAGGGCATCAGCTTCTATACAAACATTTGTTTCATCTTTTAATCTGAGAGATTCACACATGACTTAGTGGTGGTAAAGTCGAGGTAGTTCCTGAACATTTGTTCCTATAAAACTCTGCCAGCGCATTCCAATATCAACCATCACCACTGAGATTCCAGCCCCTTTTTTTCCTGAGACAATTATAATCAGATTTTATTTTACTTTTCTTATGTACCGATAGAGCTAATGGCTTTTTAAAAAACTTTTTATTTATAAATTTGAAACATGATAAAAAGCGATAAAATGCTTTTAAAATTTGTGTTATGTTTTTATGTATTAATTTTGAATCTATATGACTATGAATTGTGATGCTTTCAAACAAATTTGTTGGTATGAATGCAGAATACAAGCATCTGTAAATAAACTGCATACAGCAACTAACTAGGGTAATACAAATAGCTACAGTAAGATTAAAAGCAAAACAAAAACCTCACAAAACCCCAGTAAACATTATAAAAGAAACACCATAGAGGGAGGAGAGAAAAAAATGGGACGATATGAAATAGCAATAACATGAAAAGCCTTCTCATTTATATATAGATCACTGAGAAAATCTATATGGTGCTGGAGAACATGTTATAACTCTATAGGTGTCCAAAAAGATTTCAATTGCTCAGGAGCAAAGAAAACCATTTTTAAATTTTACAATATACTTACACAGATCTCTTATCAGACATGAACTATCAATATCAAGTACACCCTGCCTCAAAACCAAAATCCCTTTCCTTCTCTCCTGCATTTTAGATAAGTCCAGATAAATCCTTTCAATTTATCATACTACCTTGGCAGAGGAGAAGCAATGAGAAAAAAAAAGGCAAGTTTGCATATTTGTAACAAAGTTCTTTGTAAAGAAATGGAGAAATTACTTACCTGATAATTTGGTTTTCCTTAGTGTAGACAGATGGACTCAGGACCAATGGGTATAGTGTACTCCTGATAGCAGTTGGAGACAGATCAGATTTCAATCTGACGTCAGCCCGAGTACATATACCCCTGCAGGAAGTGCAGCTCTTCAGTATTCTCCTCGAAAAGCATTGTGGATATATATATATATATATATATATATATGACTGAATAATTTGAATAACTTGATTAACTTTATAACTTGGATAACTTTATAACTTGATTAACTTTATTCATTTGAACTGGTTGAATTGGTTATAGCTGGAGACCGCCAGTGCCCTCAACCGAGAAATGTCGACACCCGGTAGGATGGGTGTCCTAGCTGAAGGAAAGCATGGCTTACCCGTGAATCACTCGCTCTCGGGGATGTCCCCCTAGAATTCCATGAGTAACAGCAGCCGTGGGTGGGATGCTGAGTCCATCTGCCTACACTAAGGAAAACGAAATTATCAGGTAAGTAATTTCTCCATTTCCTAGCGTGTAGCAGATGGACTCAGGACCAATGGGATGTATAAAAGGTACTCCTGAACCAGGTGGGAGGCTGCCCGTGACCCACTTAGTACTGCCCTTGCAAATGCTGTGTCCTCCCGAGCCTGAACATCCAGGCGGTAAAACCTGGAGAAGGTGTGGATGGAGGACCAAGTCGCCACCTGGCAGATCTCAGTGGGTGACAGCATCTTGGTTTCCACCCAGGACACTGCCTAGGCTCTAGTAGAATGGGTCTTGACTTGTAAAGGCGGTGGCTTGCCTGCTTTTACATAGGCTGCCTTGATGACTTCTTTGATCCAGCGGGCTATGGTTGCTCGCGAGGCCGCTTCCCCTTGCTTCTTCCCGCTGTGAAGGACGAACAGATAGTCCATCTTTCGTACGGATTCTGACCTTTCCAGGTATCGGACTAGGAGTCTGCTGACATTGAGATGACGTAGGCTGCGAGACTCTTCCAAATTCTTATGCTCATCTGGCGAAGGTAGTGAGATGGTAGTGAGATACCACTTTGGGGAAGAATGATGGAACTGTGCGTAACTGGATGGTTCCCGGGGTGAGTCTGAGGAACGGCTCCTAGCAGGACAGCGCTTGTAGCTCGGATATACAACAGGCCGAACAGACTGCCACCAGGAAGGCTGTCTTCAATGTTAATAATCGGAGAGACAGGCCGCGAAGAGGTTCCAAAGAGGCACTGGCCACTTTAGGGATGGTCGGATCTGCTTGACTCCTTTCAGGAAGCGGGAGACATCCAGGTGAGAGGCTATGCTGCCTCTCACTCTTGGTTCAGTAGCATGACAATGCGGCCACCTGTACCTTGATGGAGTTGAGATACAATCCCTTCTGTAGACCGTTCTGCAGGAATTCCAAAATCGCAGGAATTTTGACTGAGCGTGGAACGATGTCGCGGTCCTCACACCAGGCTTCGAATACTCTCCAAATCCTTATGTATATTAGGGATGTGGAGAACTTGAGTGCTCGGAGCAGGGTGTCAATTACTGCCCCCGAGTATCCGCTCTTCCTCAGGCGAGTCCTCTCAATGGCCAGACCGTAAGAGAATCGAGCTGGATCCTCGTGGAGGATCGGTCCTTGTTGGAGAAGGTCTCTGTGTGGAGGTAGCGGGAGGGGGCTCCCTGTCAGCAGCCTTCGCATGTCTGCATACCACGATCTTCTTGGCCAGTCCGGGGCCACTAGGAGTACTGGTCCCCTTTAGTGTTCTATCTTGTGGATGATTGCGCCCAATAGGGGCCTCTGCGGGAAGGTGTATAACAGAATCTCCTGTGGCCAGGTCTAGGGTATTGATTCCCTGGGACTAGGGTTCCCGCCTACGGCTGAAGAAGCTGGGCACTTGGGCGTTGGACCGGTTTGCCAGGAGGTCCATGGTTGTGTTCCCCAACGATTTACTATCAATTAGAATGCTGTGATCAACAGCCTCCATTCTCTTGGGTCTATACTTTCTCTGCTGAGGTAATCTGCAGCGACGACATCTTTCCCCGCGATGTGGACGGCCAAGATCTCTTGAAGGTTCGCTTCCGCCCATGACATTAGTGGGTCTATTTCCAGAGACACCTGTTGGCTTCTGGTTCCTCCCTGACGGTTGATGTAGGCCACTGTTGTGGTGTTGTCAGACATTACTCTGACTGATTTGTCTCGTAGTCTGTGACCGAACCGTAGGCAGGCTAGTCTGACTGCCCGGGCCTCTAGGCGATTGATGTTCCACCCCGACTCTTCTTTGTTCCATTGCCCCTGGGCGGTTAGCTCCTGGCAGTGTGCTCCCCATCCTCATAGGCTGGCGTCCGTGGTGACCAGAATCCAGGATGGTGAGCATAGTCTCACTCCCTGGCTCAGGTGGCTTTCTTGTAGCCACCATCGTAGTTGGGTCCGAACTTTGTCTGGGAGCTGAAGACATACGGTGTAGTTCTGGGACAGCGGATTCCATCGTGATAGTAGTGAGCGCTGTAGGGGTCTCATGTGAGCTCTTGCCCATGGCATTACTTCCAGTGTGGATGCCATGAGGCCGAGGACCTGTAGGTAGTCCCATTCCGTGGGGTGAAGTTCACTCAACAGGGTTCACAACTGGGTCATCAATTTCGATCTGCTTGTCGGTGTCAGGATGACCTTGTCTTGTCTGGTGTCGAACCGGACTCCCAAGTATTCTAGGGATTGGGAGGGCTGCAGACAGCTATTGTTTGTGTTGACCACCCACCTGAGGCTCTCCAGTAGAGTTTTGACTCTGTTGGTCGCCTGGTGGCTTTCCTCTGGGGATTTCGCACTGATCAGCCAATTGTCTAGATAAGGGTGTACGAGGATTCCTTCCTTCCTCAGTGTTGCTGCCACTACCACCATGATCTTGGTGAACGTCTGGGGTGCTGTGGCTAACCTGAATGGTAGTGCCCGGAACTGGTAGTGACTGTTCAGGATCATGAAGCGCAGAAAACGCTGATGCTCTTGATGGATCGGAATGTGTAGGTAGGCTTCCAACAGGTCCAGGGATGTAAGGAACTCTCCCAGTTGTATCGCCCTTATTACAGAGTGTAGGGTTTCCATGTGGAAGCGAGGAATCTTCAAGTGGCGGTTGACAGACTTGAGGTCCAGGATGGGCCTGAATGTTCTTTCTTGGGAACAATAAAATAGATGGAATAATGTCCAGTATTTATTTGTTGTGTGGGCACCAGTGTTATAGCCTCTAATGCTAACAATCTGGTCAGTGTAGCTTCCACTGCCATCCTCTTGGAAGGGTCGTGGCAGGGGGATTCCACAAACTTGTCTGAATGGAGGTGGTGGAAATCCAGGTAATATCCCTCTCGAATGATGGCTAGGACCCACTTGTACGAAGTTGTCTCAACCCATCTTTGGTAGAATAGGGCAAGTCTGCCCCCTATGCTTCTTCCTTTGGACGGGTAGGCTGATTTTCATTGTGGGGTGTGGCTAGGGCATGGGCCCAAGCTGGCTCCCCTTTTGTTGAGCTTGTTCAGAAAAGACTGGCTCCGGCCTGCGGGGCGGGCCGCTTGATATGTGCTTCTGTATGGGTTGAAGCGCTGTGATCCTCTGCCCCTGGAAGTTCGGGGAAGGGTCGCTGGTTTCTCTTATTCCTGTCCTCCGGTAGCTGCAGCAGTGGGGATTCGCCCCATTTGTTGGCTAGTTTCTCTAGTTCGCTTCCAAACAGGAGGGTTCCCTTGAAGGGCATCCTTGTGAGTCTCGTTTTGGAAGATGTGTTGGCCGACCAGCTTCAGAGCCAGAGTTGTCTTCTGGCTGCCACAGCTGATGACACTCCTTAGCTGCAGTGCGAACCAGGTTAGAAGCGGCATCCGTGAGGAATGATACTGCTGGTTCCAGGGCTTCCCCAAGAGTGAGTGTTGTTCCTGGTCTGTGATAAGCAGGCGCGTGTCACCATGGCACAGCAGGCCGCGATCTGTAGGGACACAGCGGAGACGTCAAGTCTGTTTGAGGATGGATTCCAGACGTCTGTCTTGAGCATCCTTGAGTGCTGCTCCTCCCCTCCACTGGGATAGTAGTGCGCTTCGAAACTGCGCAGACCATGGCGTCCACTTTCGGACATGCCAGGAGATCTTTGGCAGCTGGGTCCAGAGGGTACATGGCTGCCAGGGCACACCCCCCTTTGAATGTAGTCTCCAGGGATTCCATTCCAGGTCAATTAGCTGCTGGATGACTTGTAATAGTTGGAAACGACGGGAGGTCTGATGGAGTCCCTCTAGTAGGGGATTCGTCTTAGGTTCCCCCGAGGAACTTGTGCCCGGGATAGCAAACTCTTTCAAGCTTTGTGTGACCAGGTCTGGAAGCTCGTCCTTGGTGAAGAAGCGCCTCATGGTTCGTTGTGACTCTATCCCCGGAGGGAGCTCCCCTTCCTCCAGGAGTTCTGATTCCTCATCCGAGTTGTCCGTGTCCCCGAAGGTGGGGCTTCTGGGCACTGGAATCGCTTCCCTGGGCATAGAGGGTCCCGGGATGTTGAGGTCCACTGGCGGAGATTGTGGCCGTATTATCGGAGGCCCCGGTTGCATGTGATGAAGGTATGCAGGCCTTTGAAGAATTCCACCCAGGAGATAGATGCTGGGTCTAAATTAAGAGGCGCTGTGTCCCTGGGAAGCCCCGTTTGAGGGAGGGTCCCGCTGGGAGACGCTAGGTCCGGCATACTGTTCAAGAAGCTGGAACCCAGTATCGGCTGGGGATGGCCATGGGCTGTATCCCCCAGGGCCTCCATGCACTGTATACTCAGGGCTGTGGCCTCCTCATGCTGTGCAGCTCTAATGTGGCATGCTGGGCAAAGGCCCTGAGCTTCTTTTCTGGTGGTGCCATGGCTTGTGCGCGTAAAATACAGTTATGCGCTCCAGTGCGTAGGATTGGTACGCGCACAGATCAAAGTTATGCGCCCGACACAGAAAGCGCGTGGCTGTGCGCGTCGCTTGTGCGCATGACGTTGTGCACACGGATCGGGGCGGCGAACAGATTAACATAAGAACATGCCATACTGGGTCAGACCAAGGGTCCATCAAGCCCAGCATACTGTTTCCAACAGTGGCCAATCCAGGCCATAAGAACCTGGCAAGTACCCAAAAACCAAGTCTATTCCATGTTACCGTTGCTAGTAATAGCAGTGGCTATTTTCTAAGTCAACTTAATTAATAGCAGGTAATGGACTTCTCCTCCAAGAACTTATCCAATCCTTTTTTAAACACAGCTATACTAACTGCACTAACCACATCCTCTGGCAACAAATTCCAGAGTTTAATTGTGCATTGAGTAAAAAAGAACTTTCTCCGATTAATTTTAAATGTGCCACATGCTAACTTCATGGAGTGCCCCCTAGTCTTTCTATTATCCAAAAGAATAAATAACCGATTCATATCTACCCGTTCTAGACCTCTCATGATTTTAAACACCTCTATCATATCCCCCCCCTCAGCCGTCTCGTCTCCAAGCTGAAAAGTCCTAACCTCTTTAGTTTTTCCTCATAGGGGAGCTGTTCCATTCCCCTTATTTTGGTAGCCCTTCTCTGTACCTTCTCCTTCGCAATTATATCTTTTTTGAGATGCGGCAACCAGAATTGTACACAGTATTCAAGGTGCAGTCTCACCGTGGAGCAATACAGAGGCATTATGACATTTTGTTTCATTCACCATTCCCTTTCTAATAATTCCCAACATTGTTTGCTTTTTTGACTGCCGCAGCACACTCAACCGTCGATTTCAATGTGTTATCCACTATGACGCCTAGATCTCTTTCTTGGGTGGTAGCACCTAATATGGAACCTAACTGTGTAACTATAGCATGGGTTATTTTTCCCTATATGCATCACCTTGCACTTATCCACATTAAATTTCATCTGCCATTTTGATGCCCAATTTTCCAGTCTCACAAGGTCTTCCTGCAATTTATCACAATCTGCTTGTGATTTAAACTACTCTGAATAATTTTGTGTCATCTGCAGATTTGATTATCTCACTCGTATTGCTTTCCAGATCATTTATAACTATATTGAAAAGTAAGGGTCCCAATATAGATCCCTGAGGCACTCCACTGCCCACTCCCTTCCACTGAGAAAATTGTCCATTTAATCCTATTCTGTTTCCTGTCTTTTAGCCAGTTTGCAATCCACGAAAGGACATCGCTACCTATCCCATGACTTTTTAATTTTCCCTAGAAGCCTCTCATGAGGAACTTTGTCAAACGCCTTCTGAAAATCCAAGTATACTACATCCTCCAGTTCACCTTTATCCACATGTTTATTATGTTTTTATCCACGTTTATTATGTCCTCAACACGTCCAAGACTGAACTGCTGGTCATCTCCCCCAATGATAATAACCTACTAGCCAACACCACAATTACACCTCTAGTAAATCAAGTAAGAGACCTTGGAGCCATCCTAGACTCCAGAATGAACCTTAAAAAATTCATCAACACCACCACCAAAGGCGGCTTTTATAAACTACAGGTCCTAAAACAGTTAAGACCCCTCTTAAATTTCCATGACTACCGCTCAGTCCTTCAGACCATACTATTCTCAAAGATTGATTATTGTAATGTGCTTCTGCTTGGTCTTCCGGCCTCATCTACCAAACCTCTTCAGATGCTGCAGAACTCTGCAGCCAGGATCTTTACAAACTCTCGCCGCATGGACCACATCACACAGATTCTTAAAATACTTCACTGGCTACCCATCCACTACAGAATCCTCTTCAAGACACTGACCATCACACACAAAACCATATTTCAGCAATCATCTCTCCAACTCACCATACCCCTCAAACTTCACTCCTCAGTAAGACCAACCAGATCGGCATACAGAAACTCCCTACAGACTCCTCCTAACAAATCAGCTATACACAAACAATTGAAAAACGAGCGCTATCAACTGCTGGTCCACATCACTGGAACAATCTCCCGCCAGATCTCTGCCAGGAACATTATCATTTCACATTTAGAAAAAAATTAAAAACCTGGCTGTTTGCCCAAGCATTTCCTTGAAGAAACTATATGGTAACCCACACGGTACAACACCCCTCAGTAGCGTCTGTTTTTTCGCCTCACAAAGGAACTGTTTTCCGGCTAATTACGCTCTCTTGTAACTCGCCTAATTGACCTCACTGTATATATTGTATATAATTTGACCATGTACGCAACTGCTCTCTGCTTACATGCGCTGCTCACTAGTTTGAAATTGTTAATCTATCCTTTATTTTTCTTCAAAAAAGCCTTGTTATACATTCCCTGTTGTAATGTAACTTTCGCTTTCAGTGTTAACTGGTTTAACTGGTTTACCCCCCTAGTTTATTGCAAACTGGCACGATAAGACCTTGCCTTGAGCATCAGTATATTAAAAGAATTTAAATAAATAAAGTAACTCCTTCAAAAAAGTGAAGCAGGTTTGTGAGGCAAGACTTGCCTTAGGTAAAGCCATGCTGACTTTGTTCCATTAAACCATGTCTTTCTATATGTTCTGTGATTTTGATGTTTAGAACACTTTCCACTATTTTTCCTGGCACTGAAGTCAGGCTAACTGGTCTGTAGTTTCCTGGATCGCCCCTGGAGGCCTTTTTAAATATTGGGGTTACATTAGCTATCCTCCAGTCTTCAGGTACAATGGATGATTTTAATGATAGTTACAAATTTTTACTAATAGGTCTGAAATTTCATTTTTTAGTTCCTTCAGAACTCTGGGGTGTATACCATCCGGTCCAGGTGATTTACTACTCTTCAGTTTGTCAATCAGGTCTACCACATCTTCTAGGTTCACTGTGATTTGATTCAGTCCATCTGAATCATTACCCATGAAGACCTTCTCCAGTATGGGTATCTCCCCAACATCCTCTTCAGTAAACACCTAAGCAAAGAAATCATTTAATCTTTCCGCGATGGCCTTATATTCTCTAAGTGCTCCTTTAACCCCTCGATCATCTAACGGTCCCAACTGACTCCCTCACAGGATTTCTGCTTCGGATATATTTTTGAAAGTTTTTACTGTGAGTTTTTGCCTCTATGGCCAACTTTTTTTCAAATTCTCGTTTTGCCTTCGTTCCACTTTTCTTAATGTGTAGAATACATCTGGACTGTGCTTCTAGAATGGTTTTTTGTTTTTTTTTTTAAACAATGACCATGCCTCTTGCACACTTTTTACTTTTGTAGCTGCTCCTTTCAGTTTCTCTCTAAATTTTTCTCATTTTATCAAAGTTTCCCTTTTGAAAGTTTAGCGCGAGAGCAGTAGATTTGCATACTGTTCCTCTCCCATTCATTAATTCAAATTTGATCATGTTATGATTACTATTGCCAAGCGGCCCCACCACCGTTACCTCTCTCACCAAATCCTGTGCTCCACTGAGAATTAGACCTAAAATTGCTCCCTCTCTCATTGGTTCCTGAACCAATTGCTCCATAAAGCTATCATTTATTCCAACCAGGAACGTTCTCTCTCTAGCGTGTCACGATGATACATTTACCCAGTCAATATTGGGGTAATTGAAGTCTCCCATTATTACCGCACTACCAATTTGGTTAGCTTCACTAATTTCTCTTAGCATTTCACTGTCCGTCTCACCATCTTGATCAGGTGGACAGTAGTATACTCCAATCACTATAGTCTTCCCCGACACACAAGGGATTTCTACCCATAAAGATTCAATTTTGCATTTAGTCTCATGCAGGATGTTTATCCTGTTGGGAGTCTATGCTATCCCAGACATAAAGCGCCACACCGCCTCCCAGGTGCTCCTCTCTGTCATTGCGATATAATTTGTACCCCGGTATAGCACTGTCCCATTGGTTGTCCTCCTTCCACCATGTCTCTGAGATGCCAATTAAGTCTATGTCATCATTCACTGCTATGCATTCTAATTCTCCCATCTTACTACTTAGACTTCTGGCATTAGCATACAAACATTTCAAAGTTTGTTTTTTGTTTGTATTTTCATTCTGCTTTTTAATTGATAGGGATAAGTTAGAATGTTTTAGCTCAAGTGAGTTTTTAGTTACAGGTTCTTGGGACTACTTTTCTTATTATTGGAACCTCACTGTCGGGATGCCCTAATTCTAATGCATCATTAGTATCCTTTGAAGATACCTCTCTCCAAAACATGCGCTGCTGAGCGACTGTCAGCTTTCCCCTTTGTTCTAGTTTAAAAGCTGCTCTATCTCTTTTTTAAAGGTTCACGCCAGCAGTCTGGTTCCACCCTGGTTAAGGTGGAGCCCATCCCTTCGGAAGAGACTCCCCCTTCCCCAAAAGGTTCCCCAGTTCCTTACTAAACTGAATCCCTCTTCCTTGCACCATCGTCTCATCCACGCATTGAGACTCCGGAGCTCTGCCTGGCTCTGGGGACCTGCACGTGGAACAGGGAGCATTTCAGAGAATGCTACCCTGGAGGTTCTGGATTTAAGCTTTCTACCTGAGAGCCTAAGTTTGGCTTCCAGAACCTGCCTCCCACATTTTCCTAAGTCGTGGTGCCCACATGTACCACGACAGCCGGCTCCTCCCCAGCACTGTCTAAAATCCTATCTAGGTGATGCGTGACGTCCGCCATCTTCGCATCAGGTAGGCATGTTACCAGGCGATGCTCACGCCCACCAGCCACCCAGCTATCTGGGTGGCTGGTGGGCGACCACACAGACAATATAGTGACCACCTCGGAGGGTCTCCATGTGGGAGGACCCTCTGATCTTACCGAGGTCTAGCCCTGCTAGGGTAGGTCAACCCAGTGGCACTGGTCCCGGCTGGCGACTTGTGTGACTCCTCGAGCTTTGGAGACTTTAAATAGATTTCTACCTTACCTTGTCTCAGCGCTTCCCGGTCTCTGGCTGCTGGGGGGGGGGGGGGGGGGGGGGAGGGAAAATGCCTTCACCGCCGCACTTGAAGTTGCACCTGCTGCCTCTTAGCCTCACCCGATGTCGGGGGCTAGGTCCCCACCAAGGCTCGGCCGCCGGACCAAGAATTACCTCCGAGGGATCGCGGAAATCACCTCGGGAATTCTCAACTGGGGGAGGGACCCAATGGGTGTCACTGCAGGAGAGCGGGGCTCATTTGTATAGGTAAGATTTCTTCTTTTTGTTTTCTTTGCTAAATTACTCTAACGTTGTGCTAGCGTGCATAGAGTCCCGAACTGCTATGGAGATGGAAAATACTGAAGAGCTGCACTTCCTGCAGGGGTATATGTACTAGGGCTGATGTCAGATTGAAATCTGATCAGTCTCCAACTGCTATCAGGAGTACACTATACCCATTGGTCCTGAGTCCATCTGCTACACGCTAGGAAATTGGAGGATTCAAGGAAGGCAGTCAAAATTACCATCCAAAGATTGAGATTGACGTTGAATGACTGAGCGAGATGGTAGAAAATAAACTTTACCAAGGGTAGGGATAGAATCAAGAGGTAAAAGCTACGATATCTATAAGATGTCTTTTTAAAGTAAAACGAGGAATTTCTCCCACTACCCTTGGAAAATGTAATAATCGCTAATTTAAATGTCTCAGTCTGTTTTCTATATATTCAACTCTTCTATTCAAGGCACCACAGTCTTGGATAATAGAAGCTTGAATTCCTTTAATAGAATGAATGTCTCTCCTTCCACCTCCTTGATCCCCCCCCCCATATCTCCTGAAATAGTGAAATGTTATTCTTAGCCATGGTGTCAACTTGAAGGGCACAGTGGTTATCTTTGAAGAAAGTCCAAAAAAGCCTTCCCAAGATTGATCATGAGGTCCCAAAGAGAGTCCAATGTAACCACAACCGGTTTCTCCAGAGAAAAGATGGACACACTGGACTGAAAACCCGGGGGAGAAAGTCTCACT
Organism: Rhinatrema bivittatum; assembly: GCF_901001135.1. Classification (NCBI taxonomy): domain Eukaryota; kingdom Metazoa; phylum Chordata; class Amphibia; order Gymnophiona; family Rhinatrematidae; genus Rhinatrema; species Rhinatrema bivittatum. The sequence continues at coordinate 35,550,235 of NC_042617.1, read as the reverse complement.
CTCCCCAAGCACAGAAGAGACTGCGCCAAGACCAGACACTCTGGAGTAACCGCCTAACGCCGCCAAAGATGTCTGAGCAGGGCTGCTGGTTGCCAAATCTCCCCCTCTCTCGGCCGACAGAATATCCTTATTGGAATCCGTCGTCGAGGGTTCAGCCACGGAGCTCCATGCAGCAAGCGGCAAACGGTCAGAGGGGCTCAAAGATGCCTCTTCCAAAGCAGAGATAAGCTCTCCTGCACTCCCCCTGGCAACTGGAACGAGAGTACCGGAATCCAACACAGGCACCAAGCATTTCTCGATGGTTAACTGCCCAGAGGCTGGTAAAGGCTCCGAAAGATAGAGCTGAACCTTCCCTTTCCATTTTGAAGGCATTAAGGGCTTCGATGGGGTTCCAAATACAGAATAAAGGAAATAATCCAAAGGAGAAACAGCAGAGCAGAGGCAACGATGGCATTCAGGCCACTATCTTAACTCCTCCCAGATACAGATTTTAAACCCACTAACTACAGTCTTCTTGGCTTTTTCTGACATCTTTTGCACCTTGTTACCATGATCATGCTCACTCTATCAACACGTTGAGCAGAGACCATGTTAAAGCTGCATCAGCAGTTTGTAAGAATGCAGACACTGTTTCTGTGGAAGAAGTCTTTTGATCAAGTTATTTTCTGTGAAAATATTAAGAATGTGAGATTCTGCACCAGTAAGCAACTTCAGTGTAAAATTCTGCAATCCCCAGCATCACAGAAAAGTAGGCACCTTGGCTAAATCCATCATTAACTCAGACACATTAATCTCATTAATGCTCTAAAACAGTATAATTATACAACTCAAATGTGCTTACCTTGCTCATCATTGCTCAGAGGCCCTTTTCCAGGGTTATTGTCTACACTTGAATTATTCCAGTCAGGCCCTGTCTGCGGAGCTTTCGAACCCTGCATTCCTGTTCCTAATTAAGGAAAAACAAAAATACATTAAAAATATTATGTAATTTAATTAGCTTAGAATGTGTGCTAATAAAACTGTTGATCTTATGAAAAAACAAAATGTTTGCAGCATACAGCCTTTGATATATTAACATATTGCTGCATAAGATTTTGGACACAACATTTCTGTGAACATGTCTTATCCCAGCTGAAGCAAACCAGAAGGTTTTGTTGGCTCTTAAGGATTATAAAGATTTTTCTACAGGGCAAAAGGCCCACATTTTTTTTTTTTAAATCTTTCACTGGTTACAACAAAACAATCCAGAAAAAAAAAGCTACAGAAGCACAATGCAAGCACAGAAAACAGATTGAGCAGAATTAATCCAAGAGTTTGATGGTGCGGGGAATGATGCAGGGACCCTACGTTTGGAATAACCCTCCCTGCCCAAAACGAATACACAAAAGCAGAATAATAAGCAAACCAGACCCGACACACTCAGCAAATCTGGTTCAAATTTAAGGAAGTTGTCACCCACTGACAGGATGACAGCAGTGTTATCAATGTTCACATTATTCTAGGGCTGGATGGAAGTTATCTGAGAGCAACAGAAAGCAGGAGGCTGGAGAGGTATGAACAGCTCCAGGGCAGATGTGAACAGGGGAACAGATAACATTTTTTACAGCAACAAGCATGAAAATGGTGACAGCTGTAATCCTAACTGGTAATAGCTGTAAGGGAAGGAACGCTACCCAGATTGGTATAATGATATAGCTATATATGTATACACATACACACACCCTCTGCCATGCTACATACACCTCACTCAAAGGACCTGAGTATTTTGATTTTTTTTTTTATATTTTAGTGATGGATACAAAAAAAAAAAAAAAAGGGCCAAAATATTTTTTTTTTTATAATAAATGCATCCAAAGCCCAATTATGGTACACAACAATGGCAGATATGTTTACAGTTTAACAGAGCTCAAGGACTCAGCAGAATCAGTCAATCCCGTTGCTTCAATCTGCATAACCTTGCTGCTGCAGCATAGAGCAAGATGAACGTAAACACATTGAAAAATTGATCCAACCGTATAATAGTTTTTAATTACAAATTCAATCCAAAGAAATCCATTCAAATTTAAACTTAAATGAGATTTCTGTAGCTGTTCCGAGAGAAAAAATAATGATAGGACCTTCCTGATTTTGTGCTTTTATATTTCTTTTTCCTCTGCAGTGCTGCAGCAAAGAAATGCAAGATTGCAAAAGGACTGAGCCACTTCTTGATAAACTGCAAACATAAGTCAGCACTGCATATGTTTAGTGGCACTACGGAGAGGAGTTGTAAACAAGGCTCTGCTGCACAAAGGTTGTGAATAATGTCTTTCCCATTATATCACGCCTGACCATGGGCCTTTAGGTGCTCTCCCCAAACACACTCTCAGAGGGGCTGAAGAAAAATGAAAGCCAGCCTCCTGCTACCCCTCCCTCCCCCGAAATAGATCGCCAATGATCCCAGAAACCTTGTATATTGCAGAACCACACTGGGATGGGATATGGAAGAAAGTAGATATCTATTCTGGAAGTTCTAAAAATTGTTTGGCTTTATTTAAAAAAAAAAAAAAAAAAGGGAAGAAAATCAACCAGCCAAAGGAACTTGCCAGGGGCTGATCAGAAGGTATTATCACTGTAACAATAACCATCAGGTTTAAATTCAGAACATAAAGGAATGCTGGGTTCATCAACACTGATTTGCAACTGTACTTCAGTTCAAGAGTTAACACACTGCATCTCCCCCTCCAGTAACATATGCAGGAAGCCAGAGTATGGTGATGGAAGAGATGTGTGACCCCCTCCCCCCTCCGCTGACGGCCCAAACAGCAGAAGCCAGGCTTGGGGGTCTAAAATGTATATTACATCGATTTCTAACTATTTCAATTTGCTGGAGTCTAGCTGGACTGTTCAGGTCAGCACATACTAAATGTCAGGCATCTATGTGTATTCATTGGTTTGGGTGGACTATATTTTTTATGTTATGCCTTTCTGATATTATGAATTGTTTTTGTATTAGCTGTATTTGCTTATATTTTAAACATTTGAGTCTGTTCTTTAAAAAAAAAAAAAGTCAGTAGATAAGATGAAATAAATGAAAAAATTTAATTTACTGTAAATGGCTGAGTAAGAGAATGACCAGGTCATTTGGTTTTGTAAAATATAATCAAGCTGTGTGTCTGCATAAATAGTCCATATTTACTCCATCTAGTGAATAAAAATTTACTTTTTGGGGGGGGAGGGGTGAGTGCTTTCCTGAAGCACATACAACCTCAATTTACAGATCAGTGAAAAAGCAGTTTAGGATTAAATGCTGCACACAGAAACAAACATTCTTTGTTTCAAAATAAAAAACAGTTTTAGCAAAACAAAACGAGAAAAAAAACACACCTAGGAAAAGGAATGGTTCCACTTTGTATGACTGTGCAAGGCTGTACTTACCCATTCTGCTAAAATATCAGTTCGCACCGGTCAGCAGCCATTACCAGTTTGCACATTCTGCCCTCATTACCCAGGACTCCCAATACAGTCTCCTCCTGTCCTGCCTGACCACAATTGTCCTTGTTCTATGTCACTGCATGAGTCAGACTGCAAGACTCTTAAAGATGTTGTCTTACGTGGGTGGATTGTATTTGGGTAAGCCAAACACTCATTTATTCTACAAAACTTTGTTTGCAGTAGAATTTAGGCTCCCAAAGGCAATCTGTAGTTAAAATGAAGCCGTATATTCTCTGTATTCTGCAATACTTCAAACATAACTACACAAAAGGACACCGTCAATTAAAAACATTACTGCTGAGTCAGTATTTCTGAACTTCTGGTGAGTATTACGACTTGTCATGTGTCCCTCTGCTCAATAAAGAAAGAGTACAGCGTTATGTCTGAGACATCTGTGAGGGAAGCTGCATTACTCCAGTTTTGTTTTTTTTGTTTTTTTTACTTAAAACAAATGATCTTTTGTATCTATTTAACTGCTAATACTATGAGATTAGAAGAAAAAAAAAAGATAGCAAAGGTTTTTCTAGAGCAGAATAAGGCCCCTGTGCAACCCCCTGCAGCAGTACAAGCAATTACTTGTAATTTGGCTTTCTAATGTAGACAGACATTCGGTTTCATATACCTCTTCCAGTTTTAGCAACTCTATTAGCAAGCATTCTACTGCAGTTTCAGTTTGGCTGGCAGAGAGAAGTGGAAGAATAGCAGAAACAGGGACAAAAGTCAGAGGGGGTTAAAAAGCCAAAAAGTATAGCTTGCTCTCTCTTTCTATAGAAAAATTTTGATTTGCTTCCAGCAAACGTCTTCATTACCAGGTGTTTTCCCTTGTGAAACTGCTCCAACTCTCATGTTAGGCAGGGTTTGTGCTTTCAAAGGCCCGTCTGGCACCTGCAGAAAGGATGTTCCATCAGGAAAGGCTGGTTTGACCAGAAGTTCTGGCCTAGAGGGAAGACGAGGCATGGTGGCAGACTGTATATACGGACCCACTGCTGCCACGCGACTGGAGCCAGATACCACCTGCTGAGGTAGATTCCCATCAGAAGTAATCTGAAGAGAGAGATGTTTGTATAGTCATCTAACAATACAATCCACACAACATCCCTTCTTCCTCCCCAACTTGTAGTCTGTGCCACCATGTGCTCAAAACTCGTATGAATAACTTAAGAAATCATATACATAAGCTGCTGGTGACCCATGAAACCCTCACAGAAAAAAAAAGAAAAAAGCAACAATCTACTCATTTTGATAGTAACATTCGTAAAACTGCAGTTTGAAGATGCCTCACAAGAAGAATCTCATCGATAAACAATGGAGCTAGCTCTGGTGTAAAATTAGGAAGAGCTTTCTCTGCTAGCCTGCAGTTTCCTTTACAGAATGAGCCCCCTAAAAAGCTGACTGGATATTTCCCTTTCGGGTCCGATACTTACTGGAACATTCTCCTTCTGCTGCAGGGCTGCTTTTTTCTTCCACAGGCGGTCTCGCAGCTCGTTGACGCGTTTGTCCATGGCTGCCACCTCAGAGTTGCGCTTGTTTAAGCTCTCCCTCTGCTGCTGCAGCTTGGCATTCTGCTCCTGATTCAGTTTGTTTCTCAGCTGCACATATTGGAGAGAAAACAACGCCATGCACATCCAGTCACCAGCTCCAAACAAGGGCAGCCAACACAAAGCACCAGGAAAAAAAAAACCAAAAAAAAAAAAACCCTCAACAAGGCACAAGGCAAAGTCCTGCATGCTAATCTTTCATTTCGGTTTCTTTAAATTCACAGCAGTTTGTGCATACAAACAAAGGCAGAACTTTAAACCAGGCAACACCAGAGATGACGATTCACCAGCCTCTTAAAAACAGGTCAGATCGCAGCGATAGCTCAAGGAAGAGAGGAAGTAGTGGGAGTAAAAAAAAACATTCTGCAGCAGCTTGGGACTATAACAGGATTTGGTGCAACATCCTGGCACATACCTGCAGCTCCTTGTACAGCTTGTCCAGCTCGGCCACAGCGGACTGGTTTTCATGGTACCCATCGATCCGGCCATTCTTCAGCATCTCCAATTGCCTGCTCAGTTCTTCCACTTTGGTCACAGCTGCCACCAGCTCTTTCTGCTTTTGCTGGAACAAGCTGTTCATATGTTCAATTTCTTCCACTAGCAAGGAAAACAAACCCCACAATGAATGAAAGTTATAAAAACTATAAAATATCCAGAGAAAAGCCTCTCTCAAAGCAGTTCTGAGATTAAAAAAAAAAAGTCTATGCTGACCTGATGAATAGAGTAAACCTCTCAAAAGCTAGTCGCAGCATATTGCACTTAAGGCATCGCCTAGCTTTCTCTCTCTGAATAAGCCACACAGGCTAAACATGACAACCACAGCTCTTCACACAAAATATTCAGAAACATGAGGGCGCAGAAATCCAGTCTAGAAAATCAGCACCAATGCCCTGCAGCCATAGCGTTTTCTTTCCAAAGTATTTGGCTAAGAGGTGCAGTGTGGACAGAAGGCAGCTGGCCATTTCCTGCCCCCTTTCCTTAACCAGGTAGGGGGGAACCACCCTGAATTCAGGATTCCAAATCATTCTCAATGTCAGTATTTCCATTTCAAATCCCTGTAACACACACTGACATATGTATGCCACAGGCCAAGAGGAATAAAACAAATGGAGGCCTTACTGGGCCCATATCCAGCAAGACTATCACGTTTTATTCCAATGGCACCAGGCGCAAGCCCAAGGTTTGGAAATGCTCCGACTTGTCAGTTCCAACGGGCCTTCTTATATTTGCCACTTGAATCAAAGTCACTATGTTCGTTTTCCAAAATATTTCTAATCCTTCAACAAGCTGCAGCCTATCCAATAAACTAGGATTGGGATTTCCTAGGTAATGAAGCCGGGCTTGGGGGCTTAGGAAGGAAGCTTATGTATATAATTATTGCAGTTACATTAACTTTCTTTACTGTCTCTGCCTTAAGTCTGCCACCAGTTTGATAGTTTCTGCAATGCTATCAACTACATTTCCTGTCACTACTGACCTTTCTGATGTCCCCTTGGAGAACATAAGACATTGCCATACTGGGTCAGACCAAGGGTCCATCAAGTCCAGCATCCTGTCTCCAACAGTGGCCAATCTCATCCCGTTATTATTACCCTCCTACCACCCCTTCTCTCTCCCTGAGGAGGAATTTCAGATGTTACAGATCAGCCTCAACTAAATCTGAGATCCATCCAGTTGCCCAGAGCCTCCACCCCATGACAGGTAACAGTTCTATTCTAACCCATGGTCTGGGCCTACATGTGAGCAACCTAAGACACAGGGTGGGAGCCAGCAGTATTTGAGCATAATACTGTCATACTGATTATGACGAAGGGGGGAATTGTGAGGGCTCTTTGAGGAGTTCTCTATGGAGACAGACCACTTAGGGGCGGTGAAGAGGGAGAAAGATGACAGCAATACAATAAGACTGAACGGTAGAAACACCCAAGGCTGTTATAATGCTAAAGTACACCAAGGGTCAAACCAGAATACTAAAATATGCCAAAGGTTAGCATTAAGTTTTGCTTCTACCTTCTGGATTCAACTTATAAAAAATCATTAGGACCTACAAGAATTCAGTATTAACAATCGAGTTAAGAATATTATTAACCAGTTAGAAAATGTTATGCAAATGAAGAAAGTAGCCCTCTGGTGTGCAGATTTGGAGAAGGAGGTGACAAAACCTATTGCACAGCTTCAGCTGAGCAAGCTTTGTGTGTACTTTACTCTATGGTATTCCGCTCTACTCCATAAGATATCTTACTAATAAAGAATTTCTATCAGTGTTCAGTGCTTATTTCTGCAGTGGGACATTAACTTTCAGAGAACAGCCTTTTGCTTCCTGCTCCAGCACCCCCCGCCCCCGTCCGTGTAAAGAATAGGAGGGGAGGGGTGAGGCTTAAAGAGAGAGAAAAGAGAAACTGCTCTACTCTATTCCATCCTCTCACCTCCTGTCCGCAGGGAACAGGAGGAGAGAATCGAGGCCAGAACACACAACAGGTAGTAAAGAAAAGTCACTATGCTCTTGTAGGCTTAGTATGCTTGATTGTGTGATTGGTGTGTGTGGATGGTATGAATGGAGGGGGTGGGAAGGGGATGCATCTTACCCAAAAATGAATCTCAGAGGAAGAATGTCATCTGAATATCTTAGTGTGCCTTTTTGGCACCTTCATTTTATTGTCTCATCTGCTGAATTGTTGTTCAATATTCTTTGGTTCTAATAAAATAGATATTTAAAATAAAAGAAAAGTCACTATGCTCATTAATCTAGTCCTTCTGCTCTTGTCATTCAGGATATGAGAGAAGTGAGTGAGCCTGGTGCAGGATAGTGTCGAGATCCGCTCTGATAAAGGAGAGGGATTGAGACTGAATCAGATTGGATTTCTGATAACTGATTAGAAATCCCAAGGACAGTAGGAGCCGCACTGTGAGATGGAGGGAGTGAAGAACAGTCTCCAGAGACTGAGCACTGAGTAGCCAGTCGTCTAGATAAGGATAGACGTGAGTGCCTAGTCGTCTTAAGTATGCGGCTACTACTGCCGGCATTTCGTAAAGACACGAGGGGCCGATTCCAGGCCGAACGAAAGTACTCTGTACTGGAAGTGCTGGTTTCAGACGAGGAACCGGAGGTACTTTCTGTGAGACGGGGTAATTGCTATATGCATGTACGGGTCTTTTAGATTTAGAGAGCAAAGCTAATCCCCCTGTTGGAGAAGAGGGAGTAGAGAGCTTAAGGTTACCATTCTGAACTTCTCCTTTCGAAGATGTTTGTTTAGGGCATGAAGGTCTATTATGGGACGAATGCCTCCCGTCTTTTTTGGTATTAAGAAGTAACGGGAGTAGAAGCCCTGTCCCCTTTGCAAAGGAAGAACTGGCTCTATGGCGTTGGCCTGCAAGAGGGAAGCTATCTCTCCTTGTAGGAGTTGAGAGTGGTCAGAGGAAGTCCACCCCGGCCGAGGTGGCGAGTCCAATGGTATGGAGGGGAAGTTTAGATGGTAAACTTTAGCTACGACCGACTGGACCCACTGGTCCGTGGTGACCTTGAGCCACATGGTGGTGAAGTGACAGAGCCGGCCGCAGACCAGCAGGGATGGCAGAGGGGGAAGATGACAATCGCTCTCTAGCAGAGTCAAAACCCAGTGGCAGGACCAGGTTGCGCAAGTGGCTGTGCCTTCTGAGGTCTGGGTTGTCTAGGTGGAGGCTTTTGATTGGGTCTAGATGGACGAGACCGAGCTGGTGGAGGGTAGTATCTTTGTGCTTTGTAAGCAGTTCTTTTCACCTCTCTCCTGAACGGCGGTTTAGAAGAGGGAGAGAAGTCAGCATGTACAGCAGAAAGCTGCCGCAGCATCTCATTATGGTCCTTGAGTTGTGCAACAGTTTCTTGAATCTTCTCGCCAAACAGATTGTCCCCTGTACAGGAGAGGTCTGCTAAGCGGTCTTGTACCTCTGGGCGCAAATCTGAGGATTTCAGCCAGGCCCACCTCCTTGCACTTATTCCAGCCGCTGATAACCTGGCAGCAGTATTAAAGATGTTGTAAACTGATCTAACCTCATGCTTACCTGCATCGAAGCCCTTTTTCACAATGGAGCGCAATTGGTCTTGGAACTGATCCGGGAGAGACTCAGAAAATTCCTGTAATTGCTTGAATAAATTCCTGTTGTATTGGGTCATATAAAGTTGATATGCCGCAATACGAGAGATTAACATTGATCCATGGAAAACTCTCCGCCCAAAAGCAGAGGAATTTTTGTTCCTTCCCAGGAGGTGCCGAAGAATGAGGCAGTGGTCTCCTGGCCTTTTTCTGGGCAGACTCTACCACCACTGAATGATGGGCAAATTGAGTTTTTGGAAACCAGGCACTGACTGGACTAAATAGGTAGCATCAGTCTTACGGTTGACCAGAGGGACTGTACCTGGGTGCTCCCAGTTGCGCTGCAGAAGATCAAGCAGGACATCATGAACCGGGATGGTCAGTATTTCCTTCGGTGCAGACACGAACTGAAGGACTTCCAGCATTTTGTGCCTGGAGACTTCTTCAGTTTGAAGGGCAAAAGGTATAGTCTGACATTTCCTTAATAAAATTAATGAAGGAGAGGTCCTCTAGTGCAGTGGTTCTCAACCTTTTTTCTGTCGGGACACACCTGACAGATGGTTCTCACATGCGTGACACACTGACCCATGATCGTCACGGGGCTAGATGTAAAAGTACAGTTTGCATCCACGGGAACCCCCCTGACCCACAATAATGGATGTAAAGCAGAATTATGACATTCCCCATACAACTCACCCTACAAAAAAGATGTTCTGGTGTCATCTCAGTAACAGCAACTCAAACTCCTCCTACTTCCAGGCTCAATAGCCCTACTTATGAAAAGACAGCAGTTTACCACCAATGCATGTCCTCTTGAGAAAACACAACAAATAAGACTGATAAAACTCTTACATGCTAGTAAAATATCTCATCTCAGTAACAGACACAGAACCGACCTAACATACTCCCAGGATCTGTAGTAATGCACATAAACTAATCCGCACACAGTTACACCTGTATTATGGAATACACTCAAACAGGAGCAACCCTATCTATGAAAAGGCAACACTACAAATATTACATCAGACCCTAAACACCAATACACCTCTTATTAGGAAAACAGAACTAACAAGCAGCTATAGATCCCCAAACAGAAATAATTGTAAAACTATACTAATAAGCAGAATAAATGTTTCTAAACAGCTATGAACAGAATAACATCCAACAATTAAAAACTATTAAAAATTCTCCAAACACTAATAAAATATTTCAAAAAAAGCAGACACATCACATAATATTAAATAATTAAAATGGCAGTCAAACAAGAAAAATAAACTTAAAAAGCCACCTTTACTTACCCCCTCTAGCAGCTCTCCTACTCCTCTTCCATGCAGGCCGTAGCACACAGCAGAAGCAGCAGTAGAGGCTAAGCTCTATACTCATGGACCTCCTCCTTAGTGCCCATGTCTCTCACACACACACACACCATACCAGTCATGCCCCCATGACCAGTTTCTGTCTCTCACACACCAATCATCTCCCAAACAGTCTTTGAAACACCCACCAGTCACCTTCCTGAACAGTTTCTCTCATGCCATACACACACACAGGCTTCCCACTCCCGTGTTCTACTTACATATACGGGCTTCTCACTCTCATAATCACTTTCTCTGTCTCACACACACTCACCAGTCTCTCACTCCCATGCTTGTTCTCTCCACATGCACAGGCTTCTCATTCCCATAATCACTTTCTTTCTCTCACACACACACACACACACACAAACACACACCAGTCACCTGATCTCTCTCATGCATACACACACACACACAGGCTTCCCACTCCCATGTTCTTTCAGATATACAGGCTTCTCACTCCCATGCTGTGTCTCACACACACCCAGGTTTCTCACTCCCATGCTCACTCTTCACATGCACAGGTTTCTCATTCCCATAATCACTTTCTCTCTGTTACACACACACACACCAGTCTCTCTCTCTCTCTCATTTCCATGCTCGCTCTCCACTGCACAGGCTTCTCATTCCCTGAATCACATTCTTTCTCTCATATTCACACACACCAGTCTCTCTCTCATGCATGCACACACACACACAGGCTTCTCACTCCCATGCTTTCTTTCACACACCCCCCCCCCCCCCCCAAACCAGGCTTCTTACGCCCATGCTTTCTCACATACCCAGATTTCTCACTTCAATGCTTTTTCTCTCACACACACACACACACATCAGTCACCTCCCTGACTAATGTCTCACACTCTCACATACACATCAGTCATCTCCTTGAGCAGTCACTTTCATTGTCTCTCACATATACACACACATCAGCTCTCTGACCAGTTTCTCTCACACACACATGCTCTCAATCACACGCAGGCTGGCTGCTTCTCTCTCTCTCACTCACTTCCTCTTCCCCGCCCCTCCCCGAGCACAAATGGTAGCTGCTGCAGCCTCCTCCAGCCCCCGCAGGCCAAAAAAGAAGAATCCCATCGGCCGCGGGAGGCTCCTGCTGCTGTCTCCTTTCCCGATTACCAGCTGCTTCAATTGCTTGGGGGCCGATGCTGCTGTCGCCGCTATTTTTTCATGCGGCATGGCTCTTTCTTCTTCCCGCGCACCGCATATCACTTCCTGTTCCGGGTCACGGAGGGGGGGGGGGGGGGGGCAGGCGCGGGAAGAAGAAAAGGGCAGCCACGGATGCCACAGCTTTTTTTTTTTTTTTGCACCGCTGCCGTTCCTCTGGGCTGATAGCCCGGCGGCAACGGCAGCAGGGAAGAAAGAGCAGCGGGAGAGTCCGGGAACACGCGACACCCCTGCCGGTGCTTGGCAACACACTAGGGTGTGGCGACACACCGGTTGAGAACCGCTGCTCTAGTGGAGAAGGCTCCAACGGGATATCACCAGTGTCTTGGGAATCGGAAGAGTCATTGGACCATGGTTGGTAAGGTCGATCCCCAGCACCCAACGGTGGCTCAGATGGTAGAAAAAGACCTACTCCGGCCGGAGGTCGGGGCACCGAGGGTATCTGTGCCGGCATAGATGGCCTAGGGGCTGGCATCAGTGAAGAACGAAGGGGCACCGAAGGCATCTGGGACCTCTGTGGATGCCTCGGTGGAAATGCACCAGAAGGCCCTGGAACTGGGTCCGGCATTGATGGACCCTCCTCGTCAGAGGAGAGATGAATGGGCGAAGGACTGAGCGGTATCTGTGTTTTCCCCGGTGCCAATGGCAGAGCTCCGATGAGGACATCCAGCTTGTCGAGGAGCGAGCATCGGTGACATCGGTTCAGGAGTTGGCGCGGGAACCGGTATCAGTGTTGATGGCTTCGGAAGGCCATGGAGGGCCTGCACCACTGCCTCTTGCACCATCCGGTGCAATTCCTTGCGGAACGCTGGTGCGGCTAACACCAGGTCCTGAGTAGGAGGTATGGATGGCATCGCCGGAGGGTCCACCGGTCCCCAGTGGAGTCTCGGCTGCTGCGCCCACAGAAGGTGGGGGAACGCCTCTGTATACCCGGCTCAGAGGAGGTTGGGGGCTCCTCAGCATGGGCCTTTTTCTTCGGTGGCTTGATGGATGTGGAAGATGAAACCACTGGTGCACCTGGCGGAGAGGGCATGGATTTTCGATGCCTGTGCGAGGCTTCTCTCTGTGCTCAGCTTTACCCGTGGGTGGCACCGAGGAGGATGACGCAGTAGTCTTCGACGTCAACCTAGAGTCATTCGGTGTCCGACCGATGGTGCGACTTGGCTGGCGACGGTGCCGATTATGCGGAAGCCTGGGGTGGTGGGTGCTGCTTTGTATGGAATAAAGCCATTTTCTCCAACCGAGCCCGGCGGCCCTTCGGGGTCATTTAGGTGCAGTTGGTATGAGTCTACATCATGGTTCAGGCCCAGACAAAGTACACAGATCTGGTGAGGGTCTGTGATAGACATTGTCCTAGGACAATCAGGGCACTGACGAAAACCAGTCGCCATTGTTGCCGTCGAAAATTTAGGCTGCACGCACAGTCTGTGCCCATCAGGCCTATACCGGTAACAGATGAGAACTGACCGAAAAACAGGGTGAAACCTACCGAATGGACGCGGTTATTGACGGCGAAGAAGGGAGACCCCAACAGGGTGAAAACTTTTGCAAATTAGCAAAGAAATTCCTGAAGAAAAAATTCCTGTCAGGAATGTGTGCTAGAGCTCCTAAGTCCGTGTGGCAAAAGCTGCGCGGAAAAAAAAGACTGAAGGGAGACCCCTGCTCGATGCAGGGTTGGTGCCATGCTGGGCATGCTCAGTGGTGCCAGTCAAAGTTATAGAAACTTTGACAAGTATTCCGTGATTGGGCTCCATCCTGATGATGTCACCCATATGTGAGGACTACCATCCTGCTTGTCCTGTGAGAATAATACATTTCAGTTCTTATGTATTTATTTATTTAAAGAGTTTTATGTACCGTCATTCGGAAAAACGTCAAAGTAACGCCATAACTACATCATTATTATTAAGTACATTACTTGACTTGTATTGCATCACCACCATAAAGGAAATGAATAGCAAGAATATTCAAACTAGTAGAACAGGAAGCTTTGTGAAAACAGACCTGCCAAAAGAAATAATGTGCACATTTGGAGAGAGGTGCAGGTGTAGGAGGGGATACGTCCTCTGAGTCAGAGCTGGTTTCCAAATACATATTCAGCTACCCTCTAATATAGATTTCTACAGAACCAACACAGATGCCAGGGAAGGAACATGGGTCCTCCAGGCACAAACCAATACCTGTGTTACAACTGGGAAGGAGGAAGAAAACAGAGTGTGTATATCTTTCTCCCTTTTTGCCCTTACATAGTAACATACGGGCCGATACAGTACAGTACGCTCCGGTGGAGCGCACTGTTAGTCCGCGTTTGGACACGCGTTTTCAACGCGCTAGCTTTACCCTTTATACAGTAAGGGGTAATAGCGCGTCGAAAACACGCATCCAAACCACCCCCCCACACCACCCCGAAACTAATAGCACCCATAACATGCAAATGCATGTTGATGGCCCTATTAGTTATTCCCGCGCGATCCAGAAAGCAAAACGTGCAGTGAAGCCGCACATTTTACTTAATTTCTGCCGGCATCGAGGAAGTGTACAGAAAAGCAGAAAAAACTGCTTTTCTGTACACCCTCCGACTTAATATAAAAGCGATATTAAGTCGGAGGCCCCAAAAACAAAAAAAATTTTTAAAAAAAATTTAAAAATCGGCCCACGGGTTGGAAGACGGACGCTCAATTATGCCGGCGTCTGTTTTACAAACCCGTGGCTGTCCGCGGGTTTGAGAACGGACACCGGCAAAATTGAGCGTCGGCTGTCAAACTCGCTGATAGCTGCCGCTCCTGTCAAAAAAGAGGCGCTAGAGACGCGCTAGTGTCCCTAGCGCCTCTTTTTACCACGGACCCTCATTAGCATATTCTTCCCCCTTGAATCGCCCGCTCTCCCGCGACTTTTACTGTATCGGCCCGATAGTAAATGATAGCAGATAAAGAGCAAAATGGCCTATACAGCCTGCCCAACAAGTTTTTGTAGTAGTAACTGCCACTCCGTGCAAGCTACCCCAAAGCCTTCTGTTCAGTGTAGTAACTAGATGACCTCATGTAGAAAGGTTATCCTATTTCTTCATTTCTGTCCTTTAGCGATCCTCTTTATCCAATGCCCTTCTGAATTCCATTACCATTCTTGTCTTCACAACCTCCTCCAGGAGGGTATTCCATACATTCACTACCACTTCTGTGAAGAAATATCTCCCGACACCATTCTTGAGTCTTCCCCCTTAGAGTTTCATATTGACACATCTAGTTTTACAACTTTCTTTCCACTGGAAACATTTTTATTTTTATGCATCATTAATTCCTTTCAGATTTTTGACAGTCTTATCTCTCCCATCTCTCCTCTCCTCCAGGGTAGACATGTTCTGGTCTTTCAGTCTCACATCATGTTGGTTGCCTCTCTCTGGATCACTTCCATCATATCTTTATCCTTTTTGAGACACAGTCTCCAAAACTGAACACAGTACTCTAAGTGAGGCCTCACCAATTACCTATACAGGGGCATCACCACCTCAGTTTTCCAGCTGGAAATGCCTCTCTATGCAGCCCACCATTCCTTTGACCTTAGCCACCGCCTTGTCACATTGCTTTGCTGCCTTCAAATCACACACTATCACCCCAGGCGTTTTTCCCATCTGTGTACACCAGTTGTTTGCCGCGCCCATTACATAAAAAATCTGGATTGCTGTACCCCAAATGCACGAGACTGTACTTCTTGGCAATGAATCCCAGCTGCTAAACCTTTGACCACTTCTCAAGCTTTTGGGTCACTTCTCATTCTCTCTACTCCTTCCAGTGTATCCACTCTGATGCAGATCTTAGTGTCATCTGCAAAAAGACATTTTACCTGTTAACCCCTCCACAATATCGCTCAAAGATATGGAACAGAACTGGTCTCAGAAATGTTCCTTGAAGAACTCCACTTGCAATCTTCTCTCTTCAGAGTAGGTTCCACACTATTCGCTGACGTATATCACTCAATTCGTAATCCATTTCACCATTTTGAGACCCACTCCCAGGCTTATTTTATTTATGAGCCTCCTACACAGGACCATATCAAAGGCCTTGCTGAAATCCAAGTAAACCATATCAAGTGTTTCTCCTTGATCCAATTCTCTAGTCAGCCAATCAAAATATTAATCATATTTGTTTGAATGGACCTTCCTCTGATAAAACCATAGTTCATCAAAACCTATAACCCACTGGATTGCAGATAGGTCATTATTCTTTCCTTTACCAGTCTTTTCATTATTTTCCCACCACTGGCTACCCAAATGGTATGCTCTTAACAGTTCAAAGGCTGGAAGGGCACCTCCTCGAAGGAACACCCTCAGCACCACTTGTGGGATGCCTGTAGCCATCACTGTACTGGCTGCTGTCTTCCCTCCCCAGGCTAGATTAGCTCTGATAGTTGGCACAGCATATACATTTTTAAATAAATACTTTAAATGGAGAAAGAGCAAGTAGGTCAGATCCATTTAACCATCTCCCAGATAAACTGAAAAGACCACCACCACAATTTTCTCTGTGCATGGAGAATTAAAAGATATATTAGCCCTCTTTGCTGCCTTCTTCAAATTCAGCCATGCTTTAGGGTCAAATGTTGCAAAATCTCTTAAACCAGAATCACATTATTTTGATCCACTCATTTTATGGGAGACATCAAAATGTTCTGTACTTGCTGTATGATTTTATAAAATACTCCGTCTTCATGCAATTGGAAGGAATCTGGTCAAAAGTGAATCCAGAGCTGAGAAGCTTCCATGCTGTCCTGGAGCTGCTCACCTAGTTTCCCATTGCTGAGTCTCTTCTGCTCCACGTGGCCCTTGAGCGCTCGCACTTTCTTCAGCTTGACCTCCTGTGCCTCTGCAATCTCCCGCAGTCTCTTGAGCTTCTCTTGCTCTGCAGCCTGCTGCTGCTGTCGCTGGTCCTGCTGCTTTAGAAACTTCAAGCGTTGTTCCTAGAGTGAAGACCAGATTATGTCAGTCAGGAAAGAGCAAAACAATTACAACTTTTAGACTCCATAGGCTGGAAAACTGCATTAGTTTTTTGGGCTTTTTTCAGATTTTCAGTGAATTTATTTTAATAATTAATTTTGGATGGTAGAGGATATCAACAACAAAACAGTTAAGAAATGGAGAAATTATTTACCTGATAATTTTGTTTTCCTTAGTGTAGACAGATGGACTCAGGGCCAATGGTATAGTGTGCTCCTGATAGCAGTTGGAGACAGAGTCAGATTTCAATCTGACATCAGCACTACATATACCCTGCAGGAAGCTCTCCTCTTCAGTATTCTCCTCGAAAAGCAATTGTGGATATATGTGTGTTTGAATAACTTGAGTAACTGGTTGATGTGAATTTAGTTGGAGACTGCCAGTGCACTCAACTGAGAAACGCCGACACCCGGTAACTATGGGTGTCCTAACTAGAGGTAAAGCATGGCTTACCCGTGCTTGTTTTGCTCTCGGGGATTGTCACCCGAGGTTTCCGTATTCTGAGACAGCCATGGACGGGATACTGAGTCCATCTGTCTACACTAAGGAAAACAAAATTATCAGGTAAATAATTTCTCCATTTCCTAGAGTGTAGCAGATGGACTCAGGACCAATGGGATGTACAAAAGCTACTCCCGAACCGGGTGGGAGGCTGCCCGTGGGCCCACTTAGTACTGCCCTTGCAAATGCGGTGTCCTCCCGGACCTGAACATCCAGGCAGTAGAACCTTGAGAAGGTGTGAATAGAGGACCATGTCGCCGCCCTATAGATCTCGGCGGGTGACAGCATCTTGGTTTCTGCCCAGGACACTGTCTGGGCTCTTGGTGGAATGGGCCTTGACTTGTAGGGGTGGAGGCTTGCCTGCCTCTACGTAGGCCACCTTGATTACTTCTTTGATCCAGCAGGCTATGGTTGCCCGCAAGGTCACTTCCCCTTGTTCCTTCCCGCTGTGAAGGATGAATAGGTGGTCCGTCTTTCGTACGGATTCCAATCTTTCGAGGTATCGGACTAGGAGCCTACAGACATTAAGATGGCGAAGGAGGCGTGAGTCTTCCGAGTCCTTATGCTAGTCTGGAGATGGCAGCGAGATGGTTTGGTTTAGGTGGAAATGAGAAACCACCTTTGGAAGGAAGGAGGGGACAGTGCATAGCTGTATGGATCCAGGGTGAATATGAGGAACGATTCCAGACAGGATAGTGCTTGAAGTTTGGAGATTCCGGGCTGAACATATTGCCGCTAGAAATGCAGTCTTCAAGGTCAGGAGCCATAGGGACAGACCGCGTGAAGGTCTAAAAGAGACTCCCGCTAGGAAGTAGAGTACTAGATTGAGATTCCATAGGGGTACCGGCCACTTTAGTGATGCTCGGATTTGCTTGACCCCTCTCAGGAAGCAGGAGACGTCTGGATGGGAAGATAGACTAATGCAGTCCACTTTGGCTCTGAAGCAAGCCAGTGCGGCCAGTTGAATCTTGATGGAGTTGAGAGACAACCCCTTCTTCAAGCCGTCCTGCAGAAATTCCAGGATCATGGGAATTTTGACTGTCCACAGAAGGATGTCACGGTCTTCACATCAGGCTTCAAATATTCTCCATATTCATATGTAGGTTAAGGATGTGGAAAACTTGTGTGCTCAGAGCAAGGTGTCAATCACTGCCCCCGAGTATCCACTCTTCTTCAGGCGACTCCTCTCAATGGCTAGACCGTAAGCGAGAATAGAGTTGTGTCTTCATGGAGGATTGGTCCATGCTGAAGCAGGTCCCTGTGTGGAGGTAGACAGAGGGTTCCCCTCCAGGAGTCTTCGCATGTCTGCGTACCATGGCCTTCTTGGCCAGTCCGGGGCCACTAGAAGTATTAGCCCCCTGTGGTGTTCTATCTTGCGGATGATCCCGCCCAGTAGTGGCCATGGAGGAAAGGCGTACACAGCAGGTCTTCCTGTGGCCAGGTCTGGACAAGGGCGTCAATCCCCTGGGATTGTGGTTCTCGTCTGCGGCTGAAGAACTTGGGGACTTGGGCGTTGGACCGGGTTGCCAGAAAATCCATGGCTGGAGTTCCCCAATGGTCTATTATTAACTGGAAGGCTGTGGTTGACAGTCTCCACTCCCCTGGGTCTAGACTTTTCCTGCTGAGGTAATCCGCAGCAACATTGTCTTTTTCCCGCGATGTGGGCGGCAGAGATCCCTTGTAGGTTTGCTTCCGCCCACGCCATTAGGGGGTCTATTTCCAGGGACACCTGTTGGCTTCTGGTTCCTCCCTGTCGGTTGATGTATGCCACTATTGTGGCGTTGTCAGACATGACTGCCAGATTCACCCTGGAGTCTGTGACTGAAGCGTAGGCAGGCTAGTCTGACTGCCCCTGGGCCGTCGGTTCCTGACAGTGGGCTCCCCACCCTCGTAGGCTCGCATCCATGGTGAGCAAGACCCAGGTTGGTGGGGATAGCCTTACTCCCTTGCTCAGGTAAGTCGTCTTGAAGCCGCCATAGGAGCTAGATCCGTACCTCCGTCAGTAACTGGAGACAGACTGTGTAGTCCTGGGACATCGGGTTCCATTGTGACAGTAGGGAACATTGTAGTGGTCGTATGTGGGCCCTTGCCCATGGTATGACTTCTAGGGTTGATATCATGAGTCAAAGGACTTGGAGGTAGTCCCATACCGTGGGGCAAGCACTGTTCAACAGTTTTCTCAACTGGTCCAATTTCCTTCTCCTTGTAGGGGGAAGAATGACCTTGTCCTGTTGGGTGTCGAACCGGACTCCCAGGTATTCCAGAGATTGGGAGGGCTGCAGACAGCTCTTGGTTGCGTTGACGACCCATCCGAGGTTCTCCAGGAAATTCTTGACTCTGGTGGTCGTCTGATGACTTTATTCTGGAGATGTTGCCCTGATCAGCCAATTGTCCAGATATGGGTGAATGAGGATTCCTTCTTTCTTCAGTGTCACCGCCACTACGACCATGATTTTGGTGAACGTCTGAGGGGCTGTAGCTAGACCGAAGGGCAGTGCTCGGAACTGGTAGTGATGGTCCAGGATCGTGAAGCGAAGGAAGAGCTGATGATCGGGATGTGCAGATAGGCTTCTGACAGGTCCAAGGAGGTCAGAAATTCTCCCGGCTGTACTGCCCTTGCGCAAGTGTGGTACCCTGAGGTAGCGGTTGACAGACCTGAGGTCCAGGATGGGCCAGTACGTTCCCTCTTTCTTGGGGACGATAAAATAGATGGAATAGTGTCCAGTATTTCGTTGGTGCGTGGGCACCGGTGTTATAGCCTTTAAGGCGAGCAATTTGGTTAGTGTGGTTTCCACTGCCGTCCTTCCTGGAGGACTGGCAGGAAATTTCACAAATTTGTCTGGAGGTATGCTGTGGAAGTCCAGAAAGTATCCCATTCGCATGATGGTTAGGACACACTTGTCTGACGTTATCTCGACACATCTTTGGTAGAATCGGGTAAGCCTGCCCCCTATGACTTCTTCCTGTGGATAGGTCTGTTGAATTCTCATTGTGGGGTGCGGCTGGGGCCTGGGCCCGAGCCAGCTCCCCTCTTCTTGTGTTTGTTCTGAAAGGACTGGCCCCTGCCTGTGGGGTGAGGTGCTTGGTATGTATTCTTGTACAGTCTGAAATGCTGTGATCCTCTGCCCCTGGATGTTCGGAGAGAGGGGCGTTGGCTTCTCTTGATCTTGTCCTCCGGTAACCGAAGTACTGGGGATTCGCTCCACTTGTCAGCTAACTTCTCCAGTTCGCTTCCGAACAGGAGGGTACTTTAAAAAGGCATTCTCGTGAGTTTCGTCTTAGAAGTCAGGTCGGCTGACCAGTTTCGGAGCCAGAGTTGCCTTCTGGCTGCTACAATAGATGAGATGCCCCTGGCTGAAGTGTGCACCAGGTCGGAGGTCGCATCCGTGAGGAAGGATATTGCTGGTTCTAATGTTTCGACGGGCGTGGCTGTGTTCCTGGTCTGTGACAAGCATGCACGCGTCACCACGGCACAGCAGGCAACGATCTGCAGTGACATAGCTGCTGCCTCAAATGACTGTTTAAGGATGGACTCTTGATGTCTGTCTTAGGCATCCTTGAGTGCGGTTCCTCCTTCGACTGGAATGGTGGTGCGCTCTGTGACTGCGCAGACCATGGTGTCCACTTTGGGAAACACCAGGAGATCTTTGGCTGAGGGTTCCAGTGGATATAGGGCTTCTAGGGCCCATCCTCCCTTGAAACTGGCCTCCGGGGCATTCCATTCCAGGTCAATCTGAGGCCTGACTGAGCCCGACCAGAAGAGGGTCGGGCTCAGTCAGGCCTCAGTGGGATGGCCCTCAGTGGGATCCCACTGAGGGAGCTGGCCCTCAGTGGGATGGCCAGCTCCCTCAGGCTCCCAGACACAAGGTCTGGTAGTTCGTCTTTGGAGAAGAAACACATGGTTCAGTATGGTTCGGTTCCTGGAGGGATTACCCCTTCCTCCAGGGAGTCTTGGTCTTCCTCCGAGGTGTCCGTGTCCCCTAAGGTTAGACTTTTGTCCGGTGGAGGCACGTCTCTAGAAGGCAGAAAAGGGCCTGGGAGGTTTGAGTCCTCTAGTGGAGGCTGTGGCAGATTGCGCAGATTGTGCCTGGACGAAGATTTGCAGACCTTTAAAGAATTCCACCCAGGAAAAGGTTCCAGGGTCTATACTGAACCCAGCGGCATTCCCCGAGGGTCCCGTCTGGAGGGCCGAGCTGGGGATAAAGAGGTCCGGGGTGCTATCAGTGGATCCAGATTCCTGTACTGGCTGGGGGGGGACCTTGCCCTGGTTTTCCCGGAGCCGTCTCACACTGTAGGCACAGGGCAGTAGCCGCTTCATGCTGCGCAGCTCTTATGTGGCAGGCTGGGCAGAGGGCTTGTGTTTTGGATTTCTTGGCCGGTGGTGCCATGGTTTGTGCGCGTAGGGGCATTCAAACCCGGTCTGTGCGTTTATATGCGTGCGCAGGCTGCGAAGATATGCGTGCAGGCCGGTCTGTGTGCAACGCTGGGTGCGCAGCCGAACTTGTGTGCTCAGCACCCTTGTGCACCTCGCTGTGCGCACAACTATGTTATGTGCCCGGGTCGCCGCTGTGCGCACGGCTCAGTTAGGCGGTCAATATGGCGATCAAGGGGAGGAAATGGCGCCGGCGACCACGCGATTAAGATAGTGACCCCCCCGGAGGGTCTCCACGTGGAGTTCTATTCTCCTGAGAACTTTTCCCACCAGAGGCCACGGGGGGGGAACACGTACAGAGAAGGACGTCCTCGGGCCAAGGGAGAGCCAGAGCATCCACGCCCTCCGAGCCGTGCTCCCTCCAGCGGCTGAAGAACCGATTGGCCTTGGCATTGCGCAAGGTCGCCATGAGGTCCAGGTGGGGGGAGCCTACCTGTCGACAATCAGATCCATGGCTTCTTCCGAGAGTTCCCACTCTCCTGGATCGAGCGATTGGCGACTGAGAAAATCGGACTGAACGTTCTCCTTGCCCGCGATGTGGGAGGCCGCCAGGCAATCCAGATGTCGTTCCGCCCAGGCGAAGAGACGGCTGGCTTCTAGGGCCACCAGGTGACTGTGGGAGCCCCCCTGACGATTGATGTAAGCCACGGTGGTGGAGTTGTCGGACAGCACCCTCACCGCTTTGCCGCGTATCAGGGGCAGAAACTCCTGCAGAGCCCGAGCCTCCAAACGATTGATGTGCCAGCAAGTCTGAATCGGCGACCAGATCCCCTGGGTAGACTGGGACAGGCAGACCCCACCCCAGCCCGAGAAACTGGTGTCCGTGGTTACTATCGTCCACTGTGGAACTTGAAGGGGCATCCCCTGGAGATGAGGAAGCGAGAGCCACCACTGCAAGGCGGCGACGGTAGAGTCTAAAAGCGGGAGGACTATGTGAAACTGCTCCGACACTGGCTGCCAATGGGATAGCAAAGCTTTCTGTAACGGTCGCATATGAGCAAAAGCCCAGGGAACTAGGTAGATGGTGGAAGCCATGGATCCTATGACCTGCAGGTAGTCCCATGCCATTGGAAGAGGCAGCGAGAGCAGATTCCGAATCTGGCCGATCAACTTGAGGGCCCGCACACGAGGCAAGAAGATCTTGCCCACTCGAGTATCGAAGTGGGCTCCCAGGAACTCTAACTCCTGGGTGGGCTGAAGGTTGCTCTTGGAAAAATTCACTATCCACCTGAGAGACGCGAGGAGAGCTAATACCCGATCCACCGCCTATCTGCAAAGAGCCTTCGACTTGTCCCTTACAAGCCAGTCGTCCAGATAGGGGTGGACTAGGAGCCCTTCCCGGCGAAGGGCCACCGCCATCACCACCATGACCTTGGTGAAGGTGCAAGGGGCAGTCGCGAGGACGAAAGGCAGTGCCCAAAACTGGAAATCCCAGTTGAGGATGTGGAAGTGAAGATACTTCTGGTAATTGCGGTGAATCGGAATATGGAAGTACGCCTCTGTCAAATCGAGCGAGGCGAGGAACTCTCCGGGGTGAACCGCCACGATGACCGCTCGCAAGGTTTCCATGCGAAAATGTGGGATCTTGAGGGCTCGGTTGACCCTCTTGAGGTCTAAGATTGGCCGAAAAGCCCCGTCCTTCTTGGGAACCACAAAGTAAATAGAATACTGGCCTGCGCAGAGCTCTGCTTTCGGAACTGGGACAACTGTGCCCAGACTCAATAGTCTACTGAGGGTTTGGCTCTACCACTTCCCACTTGAGCCGACCACAGGGGGAGAATACAAAGAGATCCTGTAAGTCGTGAACAAGCTCAAAGGCGTAACCGTCTAGGACAATGTCGAGGACCCACTGGTCCGACGTGATTTTGACCCATTCCTCGAAGAACAGTAAGAGGCAACCGCCCAGAAAAGGGACCGAGGAATGGGTCGACTGAACTTCATTGTGTGGCAGGCTTCGGGGTGGGGCGCTGGGACTGGCCCTCACGAAAGGAGCGATGCTCACGAAAGGGCTGCGACCAAGATTGAGACCGAGAAGAATAACCCCTGGAGGAGCCACCTCGTCCGCGGGGTGTAAACCTCCTGTCCCCAGAAACGAGGACAGGAGGGTGTAAAGGAGCGTGATTGTTTCAGACGGTCCTCCGGAAGCTTATGAACCTTATTTTCCCCCCAAGGAATCAATAAGCTTCTCAAGGTCCTCTCCAAAGAGCAACTTACCTTTGAAGGGCAACGTGCCTAGCCATGCCTTGGAGGACGGGTCGGCCGACCAATTGCGCAGCCAGAGAAGTCGTCTAGTGGATACCGCAGAGGCCATCCCCTTGACACGGAGGAGGTCGTAGAGCGCATCAGCCCCATATGCAATGACGGCTTCCAGACGTTCAGCCTGCTCCGCCTCTGCAGACGGGAGGTCCTGGGTGCCGAGTAATTGTTGAACCCACCTGAGACCTGCCCGCTGCATGAGACTGCTGCAGATACGGTAGTCGCTCGGACCCCCAGAGCCAGGACTTCAAAAATACGTTTCATATGGGCCTCGAGCTTGCGGTCCTGTCCGTCCTTCAGAGCCGTCAATCCCACCACAGGGATAGTGGTGTGCTTGGTGACTGCTGAAACAGAGGAATCCACGGTGGGGATTTTCAACATGTCTAAGCATTCCTCCGGGAGGGGGTAGAGCTTCACCATAGCCCGCCCCATTTGGAGTCCTACTTCGGGAGCCTCCCATTCACATAAGAGCAGCAACTTGGGCATAGGATGAAAAGGAAAAGCGCTTGCCGGGGCCCTGAGTCCGCCAGGACCGGGTCCATATTCTTGGGCAAGGAGGCCATAAGGGTATCCACAGGGGGTCCCCTCCAGCTCCTGGAGGACAAAAGGGATGAGGGGCTCCAACTCCTCATGCTGAAATATGCGGAGAACCCTAGGATCGTCCCCCTCCAGGGGTGGGAGTGCGATCACTAAATCTGAAGTGGGATCGGGATCCGGAATAACTGGGGCCACCCCCAGGACCACCTGCATCCAAACGGACCCCGGAGGTTCCACGGCAGGACAAATAGGTAGCGGCGCTGGGTGCAGAATTTTCGCCAGGGGGAGGCAGTCCTCCTCCTCCTCCTCCTGCAAGCTAGCCAAATAAGATTTATTCAGCAGGAGAACAAATTCTGATGAAAAACGAGTTTTAGATTTGAGGGGGGGTCAGGAACCACATCCTGGGGGGCCTCGGGGCTCAAATCGGGGGGTAAATCACAAAAGTCAGGCTCCCCAGGCAGCTCTGAATCGGGAGCTGAAGAAAAACCCAAGATGGCCACCATTCCCGGGCTTTGCCGACCCGGGAACGGCCTGGCCATGCGCTGGGGAATCCGTCCCCGGGCTGGATTTGCATGCCCTGCCGAGGAGGGGCCTTCCTCACCAGGCTGACTGAGCAAAGCCCCTCGTGCAATAGGCGCAACGAGGGCTGCCCACAGGCAAGGCTGGCCACGGCATCCTCAGTGAAGAGGAGCCGCGGGCTGAAGAAAAAAAAGCTAAAAATAGCTATGATTGGCAGCCTGCCGGCAGGAGCAGAAACAGGGGAGTGAAGCTTGCTCACTCCTGCCTGTCTAAAACCCAGGTATGGACAAAAATAACATCTGCTTATAATTTTAGGTTTTTGTTTTTTTTTAAACTCAGACTGAGCACAAAAATGGAGCCCTATGCTCCCTAGGTAGCCGGGGGGGGGGGGGGGGGGGGGGGGGGGGGGGGGGGGGGGGGGACGGACGACGAAAGACTGGACCACCAGCCTTGTTCCCCACACCTGGAGGCAATCATGGACTCGGGCTATGCTCCACACAAGGGGCAAAGCCCCCCTGAGTCCGGCAAGAGCCAGGAGATGGGACTGTCTCCTGCACAGACTAAAAATTAAACTTTTTTTTTTTTTTATTAGAAAGAAATCCAATCAAGATCCCTAAGGAAGAAGTACTTGCTTGATCCAAGAAGAAAGGAAGAAAAAGAAGGCTGACTAGCCTAAATCAGGAGACCTAAGGGTGAGCTGATCCACCTGCTGGAGACAGACAAATACTGAAGGGCTGCAGGGTAGGCTCTGTCCTCATATAGGATACACTTTCAGTTTTGGTCTGTCTCCACCTGCTGGAAAGGAGGCTCAACCCACTGTCTGGACTGATCCGGGTACGTACAGGGAATACAATTTATGTCTTTTCAACTCATCCATATTGAAATATTTAAAGGGAAGCCCCATGCTCCAAATTCAAAGCTGCCATTACTTAGCCAGCTGGAAGTATCGTCCTGGCTGAAAGATATGTTAGTCCTGAGTGAACTGATGACGTTCACCATATAATTTTCTAAATACTTTAACATTTTTAGTGGCCATGTTAAATTACATTGATTTTTTTTTTTTTTTTTTTAATTACCTGCAAGTATTTTAAGTAAAACCATGACTGTACATTCTCGCATTCTCTTTAAAACTTGGCAAAGGAGAAGCATTTATGATCCAAGACCAGTTAGTTATGCCCTCACCCATTCTGAACCACAAGAAATATCTGTGCCAAACAGCTGTGACTAGTTTTTTTTTTTATTTTAAATATATTTTTTTCTAGCCCACACCCTCCAAAGTTTGGGGCGGGTTACAATAATATATGCATAAAAGCAAGTATGTACGTACATAATCAGTTAAAACAAACTATGCAATAAGATGCAAGACAAGGATCACATGATAATACCGGTACAAATGAGATATCTCATCATAGCTTGTATGGCGAGAGTTTAAGAAACTGGGGACTCTCTCAAATCACTGCTGCTTTGTTGGGACTACAGCCTAAACCCTTTCCAGTGCTGTACATATACATAGTCTATGGTGCAATCAGAATTCTTTAGAGACAGGGACACGGGGGTTTGGTGAAATAATAATGGACAGAACTTCAGTCATGCAGCAGCATTCTTAGTGCAGAAAATACTTGCAACTGCTTCTTCCCCCCTCCCCTTGTTTCTCAAAGGACTTTCCCCATTCTTGCCCAAAGAAAAAGTTCTTATTGACTAAGACCTAAAGAATCAAATATTTGAAAAGTTATAATTCGCATTTTAAATTCTCAAGTGCAGAGGCATGTGTTCGGCTATTGTTAAACCAGTGGCATCAGCCCTTTTTTTTTTTTTTTTTTTTTACTGGGTGATAAGACAATATTACTCACTAAGTACTAGGCTTTAGTTGACAAACCCCTATTAAGAATATAACCAAAATAGTGGACAAGTATCTAATAATGCAGTAATTTCATCACCAATTGAAACAATGCATTTCATACCCTGTATCAGAGCCTACAGGGCACAGTTAAGAGATGTCTCACAGGGGAAAGCGGAAGAGGGCTGTTTCAATACAAACTCATTTCATTGCAGTTATTTTGCAGGTTCAGCACAGAATGATCAACTTTCAGCTGAAACTCTGAGGGACCTTTTCGGATAAGTGTTGACAGAATAAAAAGTCTTTAAGCTTCATTGAAATGTATTGTACTGGATTCATCAGTTTGCAGGACCAGAGTAAAATTTATAGCTTTGTTAATTATCAAAATGTAGAACTGCTCCTCCAAACCAGAATTTGAATTAAAATGCTGGACTGATTTTGCTTCTCCTTCTGACAAATATGCGAGTTATTCAATGTAGCTCCAACTGTAAGCGTACATGAGCAACATCACTGATTCTTTAACTTATTATTGAGGTGTACTGCAAATTCTAGGTTGTCTAGAAAAGAGATTCTCAACCAAGTCCTTGGCACACATCCAGTCAGTTGGGTTTTCAGGATAGTCACAAGAAATATGCATAGGATGCCTTCATTATCTGCAAATCTGTCTCATATATACTCTCTGTGGCTATCCTGAAAACCCCACTGGCTGGGTAGGTCCCGAGGATTGGGTTGAGAGCCATGGGTCTAGAAGGGAAATAGTTGAAAATTCCATGGTCTATGGGTCCCTCTGGGCTCACCTGCTGGAACTATGTGGTCAAATCAAGCCTGCACACACATGATTTAATATTATAAATGATTAAATTAAGCCTAGAAAGCAATTCTACAATATCCTTCCAGTTAATATTTTGTATTAAGCAATATTTATTCTTAGATTCTCATTTTCTTATGATACAAAATACCAATGCTGGAAATAATAGTTCACCAATGGTCAGCATGGAGCCATGTAAGGAAAGTACAAAATCTTGACCTAGAACCACACAATCTTGGAACACACCTTGGTAGATAACAATTGTTGTTGAGCCTCAATCTGTTGCTGTTGGCGTGCAGCCATTTCCTGCAGTTCGGCTAAAGTCATATCCATCCTGGGACCACTGATCTGTCGATTTAATTGATAACAGATTCTAAATAAAAGAAGCAACAAAAACCACATTCCACAATGCAAAGATCTTGTATGCAAATCTAACTCCTAAATCTTAGCTGCATGACTTCCATTTCTCCTAAAATTCCTTCATCATAGAATGACTTACAAGCCAAAACTCAAACCTATGTAACTAATAAGCTAGCACAAGGTCCCCCAGGGCCACTGAAACTCAGGTGAGAGAAGACTCATGATAGCACAAGTGACACTGGTTGGGAAACTATGTAACCAAGTCACAACATCAAACCTTCAGGTTGCAATAAATCTGAAGAGCTCTAAGACACTGCTAACACCAATACATCATAAATTATGAGTTCAGAACTTGCTCACGTCTATAATTCATTGTATACCTAGAAGACTTCGAGTGGCACTGGCAGCAGCTGAAGTTTACAGACCACTATGCTGCCCTCTCCTAAGAGCAAAATTGTAAAGCATACTTTGAAAATGTAAGGGAAGATGGCAAACTGAGAAAAACACCCGGACACACACTGTGAATGGGGTGCACTCAAGCCCAAGAATGGAAGAAAGATGGCTGTTGCTATTGTGGTGACCCCTACTGGCTCAAGAGCAACACAGAGTGGGCCTTGATAGAGACGTCCCTCCAGCACTCAGACCACTGAGGGTTCAAGTCCCTCTCTGCCCACCTAAAGCATGCAGTCTGAGGGGATGCCTCAAAGATGGAAGGGGGGAAAATATGGAAAAGAAGAAAAAATGTAAAGAGCAGGGGAAAAACAGCACAAAGAATTTTAAAACATTGATTGTGTCTCAAGCCCAAAAGAGAAAATTGGCCTTTTTTGGCATTTTCTCTCGTTAAACTGAGCACTTACTCCATTTTCTATCCTTCGCTCTCCATGAACTTTAACACCATTTCTCTTTGCACTTGAATCTTGAGTCCTTTGCCCAACTACAAAACACAAAAAGTAAACTTACATTGAAAACATCCAAACTAACATTTTGTAATCCAGGCATTTCTTCATAATCTACCCTGGTAAACTGCCTGTCTAAACCATTGCCCGGGTAACGAGAAGATGCAATTATTCTGGGGGAGAGAAACCACACACGTGAATTACCTGTATTATTTTGTACAGGAAAAGGATCTGCAGAAACAGCAGTGGAGGTCTTTGCGGGGACTTTTCAAAGTGAAAGTCTGCTTGTCCTTTTCCTCTAAAAGCTGGAGCAAAGTCTGCAGGTAAATGAGCTCACAGTCTCTGACTTAATCTGGGTAGCTCTGAATACATGGGGTAGCCATTATTAGAAAATACCATGCGATATCAGATGCCAGCTGGACTTTATCATTCAATTTTTTAATCCATTTTCCTGGTTAGCTCAAGAGTAAATTATGTACCTTTTACCTTAATCTCTACTGAACACTGACACTGCTCACAAGAATATGAAGAACACTTAGTAACCCCCCCCCCTCCATTTTTTTTTTTAATCAAATGGTTTACAAAATACCTACAAATGTGAAACTCGTTTCTGGCTGAATTGAGTGTTTGGCATTTCAGCATTATTTGACCTTGAAGAGCTCTTGCAAGACTACCCAGGAGATAAAGTCAAGGATAATTTGTTTCTGCTGGCCACCTGATTATCTCGCAAATTAAAGCCTGGAGTCCTTAGTTAAGAACATGAAGTCTGTGCAAAGTCTTGCTAAACTGGAGTTTAAGATCTGAAACATGACGCATTTGTACACAGGAATCAAGTTTAGAAATGGCTAGAAGTGCTGAATGCAATACAAATTACAGTTTCCCTAGCATCACAGGCCAGCCTGTATTTAAATGTTCGGAGAGGGGTAGGGAAATAGGGACATGGGGACGATTCTTGTAGCCAAAACAAAAGCTAGGGAAGCACTCAAAGTCCCATCAACCATTCTCCCCAACTTCAGCTCATCCCCAGCAGTCTCCTCGCCCCTTTCCCCATCCCATTCAAACCACAGTTTCTTCCCCCACCATTCTTCCTTTAATTGCCTTCTCTCATTCTCCTAATCTTCCTCCTCACCCATCTACTTTTCCCCCTCTCCTCAACTCCACTAATTTTTGTTTTAATTCTCCCCCTCCTTCATGGCTGTACTTCCTTTCATATTTAGGAGCACAGGGGTTTAATAACCCTCTGCCTGCTCCACTCCCTACAGCCCCTTATAGCCTGCTCTGTTCCCCAGTCCTTCTCCACTCCCTGGCAGAATCCTCCTCACCTCCCTCCCTGGCTCTGCAGGCTTGCTCACTCATCCTTTCACTTGAAATGGACTGGCTGGAGGTAGAATTCTTTGGCCGCCACTAGCACTGATCAATACAAGGAAAGCTCGAAGCAGCTCTATCATCTGGTTCAGAGGGTGGATCCCCTGGTCAGTGCTAGGAAGTCTGTATCTTCTGAGACCATGAGAAGATAATCACTCTAGGAAGGGTCCCTCCAAACTCCATGGAGGGGCCTCTGACAGGACCTCCTCAGCCTGCCCAGATAACAGGACTACCAGCAAGATGGTGCAGATAGGACCTGGTGTTTCTACTCTCCTGTTCTTCGAACCCCTCCCTGATACAACCAACAGGTGTCAGATCTGAGGAGAACAGATGAAAGAGCTACAGGAATCTTCCTGGCCAAAAAGGAAGAAGTACTTGGCATTCACTTCCCCTTCCTCAGCTCTTGCCAAGACTCCAGCACCAATTGCGTTGGTTTGATGCCAAGAATCTCAAGTACCCCACCAGGGCTGCATGCTTTGGTGTTGCTGACAGTACCTTATGCACAAATGGCACCAAACCCTTCTGTTCTAACAGTGCCGACTGCACTAAAGGCTCATGTTTCAAAAATACTAACTGCGCTGACCACACTGGATCCTAATCTTTTGTCACAGACCACGTCAAAGCTGCAAATGCCAATGTCCTCTGCTTACTAGCAGAAGATCCTGGGTCTTCTTGGTGCATCAGGCCCTTGCGCCAGTGATGCCAAGAAGCCTCTAGCCCATTTCTCATGGAGGCATGTCAGCAGATGCTCAGCGCTTCTTGGAGCCCTTGCTCTATTCATTGTACACAAACTCATTAAGGAGCCTGTGTTGGCCCCAGACATTTGCCATTTTATAGGCCAAATCTTTTGTCATCTGGTGGGGGATATCCGACCACAACTGTAGCAGTTAGGGGAATCGTGGGATGGCCTCAGACACCTATAATAGATGTCATGTCCATCTGTGATGGACATCTTTTACCCACAGACTGTTCTTGAAGCCACTGACTGTACACACTTCTTGGGCCTGGGCTTGTTCTCTCCTTTCTCTGTAACATAAGTGTTGTCCTGGGGACTGCTCAGGCAGTGAGGCAGAAAAAGTTAGACAAAAAATGTTCAACAAGAGCTGTGCACACCTGGACAACAGTACAGACAAAACCTGACAGAGGCCCTCTGTCACATGCCCCCCCAAAATTGATCCATCTCAGATAGCACAGAAGTGTTTACCAAATTTAAAATAAACAGTTTTCCAACCTTCGTGTCTGCAGTCTGAATTTATCTTTTGGTTGCACCTGGCCTTGTTTCATCTTTTTCTTGTAAAATTACTTTCCATTTTATCATTTCTGCTATTTTCCTCAGCTGGTTGTCCCCACAGCTCATCTTCTCTCACCTGCTTCTAGTTCTTCCACTTCCCTCCACCATGATCTCCCTCTTACTTTACCTTCCCTATCAGCCCCCCTTCTCTGCTCCACATAGCTTCTTTCCCAGTCCTCTTCACCGCTCTCTCTCACATTCCCTTTGCCTAACCCCTTACCCCAGCATTGCTTATTATAGTGTATGCCCTCCTCCCGGCTTGTATCCCCTTTTAGCCTTCTCATACTCCACCTCTGCCGCAGCTCCATTATCAGCCCCTCTTCCTCTCCCAGCATCTCTTCCAGCCCCTCACAGAAGTATTCTCTCTCAGCCAGTATCCCCCCCTTTACAACTGATCTTCCCATCTCTCTCCTCCCTCCCCCCAGCTCCTCAGTCCCTTTAACTCCGCCCCACCCCCCAATGAGCCTCATGGCATGCCAAAAGGCAGGAAGCTTGTCTACTACAGTCCATTAGTCAGACCTTCCACGGTCATCCAACAGGTCGCAGGAGCAGACAGGAGCAGTAGCAGAGGGCGCTCTGCTTCTGATCCACAGGAGTGCGGAAGACAATGCTGGTGGGTGCTCAAGTACCCACAGAGCTGGCCCCTTACAACAGTAAAAAAACACTTTAAATGAAAATCCAGACCTTCAATGTGTCAACTAAAAAACTTTGTATGACCTCGTCTGAAAGTTTTGCATATTTCGTCATCAGCCAGAAGTGGTTACAGTTGTTTCATTGATATATATTGCCAGCAACACATTAGAGAACTGAGATTGTCATTAGATATGAATGAGAATAAGAATATGAGCGCTTGAGAATTGCCATATTGGATCAGATTGAGGGTCCATCAAGCCCAGTGCCCTCTTTTTCCAACAATGGCCAATCTAAGTCACAAGTACCTGGCAAGATCCCAAGAATTAAAAAGATCCCATGCTGCTATCACCACAGAGGTGGTTTATTCACTCTCTCAGAGGTTTTAATGGGGCACATTTCCTTGGTGATAGTAATAGGACTAAATCTGACTTGCTACTGATAAAGCAAAACAATAGGTTTGTTTCTTGTTCCATTACAGAACATAAAAAACTAACAAAAAATTTCTTACAGATCTCTAAAGACTGTGCTTAAATAACCTTGAAAAGTGGTCAGAGCTATATTTTATGAAGGGGTTTTTTTTTCCTGAGGGTAAAAGAACACCCACCCGATTCCCTGGCTGGTGGCCGTTCATGTCGAAGGAAAAAGCGGACTTCGTTCCTCTGAACTCCTATACGCTGCAGTGTGTCAAACATCCGCTCACCGTCAGCCACAGGGCGCTCTGTAAAAAGACAAGGAAAGTGTCAATTGCTTTCCAGGGTGAGGGCATCTGGTTAGGTGATCAAGTCCTGTACATAAGGATGTTTTTATTTATAAAAATGATAAAGTCAAATTAATCACTCATGAGCTAACTATTGATTCCTAGAGACTGGGTTAAAATCCTCTCTCCAACATTCACTGTGTGACCTTGCACAAATTATTCAGTCTCCCTGTGATCTTAGATCACACTAAGAACATAAGAAAATGCCATACTGGGTCAGACCAAGGGTCCATCAAGCCCAGCATCCTGTTTCCAACAGTGGCCAATCCAGGCCATAAGAACCTGGCAAATATCCAAAAACTAAGTCTATTCCATGTTACTGTTGCTAGTAATAGCAGTGGTTATTTTCTAAGTCAACTTAATTAATAGCAGGTAATGGACGTCTCCTCCAAGAACTTATCCAATCCTTTTTTAAACACAGCTATACTAACTGCACTAACCACATCCTCTGGCAACAAATTCCAGAGTTTAATTGTGCGTTGAGTGAAAAAGAACTTTCTCCGATTAGTTTTAAATGTGCCACACGCTAACTTCATGGAGTGCCTCCTAGTCTTTCTACTATCCGAAAGAGTAAATAACCGATTCACATCAACCCGTTCTAGACCTCTCATGATTTTAAACACCTCTATCATATCCCCCCTCAGCCATCTCTTCTCCAAGCTGAAAAGTCCTAACTGTTGCAGGCAGGGATCTTGTGACTAAATTATCTGTCTTGCATGGATGCAATAGCAGTGGGACTAGTCAACTGTGAACAGAACATGTGTCTACATCATAAAGTCCATCACCATACTAGGACAATGATGGGATAAGGATAAAATGGGCACAAAGTAAAAATGGAGAAATTACTTACCTGATCATTTTTTTTCCTTAGTGTACACAGATGGACTCAGGACCAATGGGTTTATGCTCCCCTTCCAGCAGATGGAGACAGAGTCAAGTTTCAAAGCTGGCGTCACCTTAGATACACCCCTAGAGTGACCTCAGCCCTTCAGTATTCTCTTCAAAAGCTACTGTAGACATATTATGAAAAATTTGATTAAAAACGGATAACCGTAACTGTACTCAACCGAACACTGAACCCCAGTAAGATTATAGATGCCCTGATCTAGGGACTACATGACAGCTTACCTGTGATCTCTTGGAATCTATACCCACTCCACGAGCGAATCCTTGGCACCATTCTTGGGCAGCTGTGGGAGAGATGCTAAGTCCATTTGCATCTGCCTACACTAAGGAAAACTAAATTATCAGGGAAGTAATTTCTCCATTTACTAGTATGTAGCCAGATGGACTCAGAACCACACAAGCTACGCCCTATCAGGGTGAGAGGCTGCCCGCAGTCCAGTTAACACCTCCCTTGCAAAGGCTGCATTCTCCCGGGAATGAACATCCAGGCGATAGAACCTGGAGAAGGTGTGCAAGGAGAACCATGTTGCCGCTCAGCAGTCTAGTTTCCACCCATGAGACTGCCTGAGCCCTAGTGGAATGAGCTTTAGCCTGAAGGAGTAATGGTTTCCTTGCCTCTACATAAGCTCCCGTGACCACCTCTCCTTGATCCAGTGAGCTATGGTAGCCCGCAAAGATGGTTTGCCCTTCTTCCTTCCACAGTGAAGGACAAACAGGCGGTCCCGTCTTTCAGACCAGTTCTGAAACTTCCAGATAACGCACCAATAGCCTACTAACATTCAAATGGTGGAAGAGGCAGTATTCTTCCGCATCCTTGTGCTTATCTAGGGATGGCAACGAAATGGACCTATTCAAATGAAACTCCGTGACTACCTTGGGCAAGAAGGATGGAACAGTATGAAGCTGTAACGCTTCTGGAGTCATGCATGAGTTCAGAGATACGACTTGTCGAGCATATAGCCACCAGGAACACCGTTTTCAGGATTAATAAATGCAAGGAAAGACTGCACAGTGGCCAAAAGGAAGGCCCTGCCAAAAACTCAAATACTAGATTAAGATTCCACAAGGAAACCGGTCACCATTGGGGTGGCCGAAGGTGCTTCACCCCTTTCAGAAAATGGGCCATGTCCGGATGAGCCAACAGGCAGAATCCATTCTCCTCACCCCTGAAACAGGAGAAAACTGCTACCTGGACCTTCAAGGAGTTAAGGGTCAAACTTTTATTCAAGTCATCCTGCAAAACTTACAGAATTACGTTCCTCACACCAGGCCTCAAATACTCTCCAGACCTGCACATTCGCTAGGGGCGTAGAGAACTTCCATGCGCGGAGCAAGGTGGAAACTACTGCTGCTGAATATCCTCGCATCATCAGGCGAGCCCTCTCAAGGGCCAGACCATAAGACAGAATCAAGTCGGATCCTTGTGAAGAACAGGTACCTGCTGTAGCAAGTCCCTGTGCAGTGGGAAGCACAGTGGGATCTCCACCAGGAGTCTCCGGATACCTGGGCCAATCTGGAACTACTAGTAGGACTATTCCCCTGTGGTGCTCGATTTTGCGAATGACCCTGTATAGAAGCCACGGAGGAAAGACGTATAGCAGCTCCTCTTATGGCTAGGTCTGAATGTCAGCATCGATTCCCAGTGTTAACTGATCTCTTCTGTGACCAAAGAATTGGGGAACCTTTGCAATCTGAGATGCGGCCAGGTCGATGAATGTAAGATGAATGTAAGACCCCAGCGATATACTACCAGCTGAAAGGCTTTGGCCAACAATGGCCACTCTCCTGCATCCAGACTCTCCCTGCTTAGAAAGTCTGCTCTGACATTGTCTTTTCCTGTGATGTGGGAGACTGAGATAATCTGTAGATAGATCTTTTTATGCAATTTTGATTACTGGCAGCCGACGGCCCTTTGCCCTTACTATGTCACAGGGGCTACCACCGCCATTGGTCGACCCCAGTGACATAGTGAGGGCAAAGGGCCGTGGGCGCCATTTTGACTACTGGCAGCCGACAGCCCAAGTCCAGGAGATCGCTCCCGGACCGTTCCTGGACCACCAGGGACTTTTGGCAGGTCTTGGGGGGGTCAGGAGGGTGGGGGTTGTAGTAAATTAATTTTGGAGGTCTTGGGGGGCATCAGGAGGGTGGGGGAGTTTGTTAGATTTTTACTTTTTTATTAAAGATTTGTCTGCGAGCCAGATGCAGCCATCAAAAGAGCCATATCTGGCTCCCGAGCCATAGGTTCCTGACCCCTGCATTACACGGACCGCTTGACCCTGGAGTATGTGGCTGAATTGTAGACACGCCAATCCAACTGCTGGGCTTCCAGGCGGTTTATGTTCCAGAGGGTTTCGGGAATTCTCAACTGGGGGAGGGACCTCTAGGTATCACCACAGGAGAACGAGGCTCAATCTTTTCTCCAATTTAAAAGTAGAATTTCTTCTTCCAAAAAGGTACAGCGGTCCCCACAGGGAAAGCATGTCTGCATCTGCTGCAAACTAAGAAATACTGAAGGGCTGAGATATCTGCAGGGGTGTATCTAGGGTGATGTCAGCTTTGAAACCTGACTCCGTCTCCATCTGCTGGCAAGGGAGCATAAACCTGAGTCCATCTGGCCCACACTAGGAAATAAGTGCTTTTAAATCACAGTGACGTGCTGTAGAAGACTAATTCCTGCCATCAGCAAACAGACATCACCTGACGCTCTGTCCACAATTTCTAAATCAAATAAAAAAATAAAAAAAAATACAAAGCAAGAACGCAATTTGCTTTTCATACTTGGAATCTCCTTTAGTTATACAAAGGAAACCACTTTTATGAGTTACTAATAGACATATGACTTCTTTGAAAGTCAAACAACCTCTACAGCAAACAGAGGTAAATATGGAAAAATTCATGCAAAAGCTTCTGAATATGAACCAGCCCCAACCAAGTATTTTAAAACAAAGAAATCACTATAAATCAAAAACATTTAGAATCAATTTCACTGGGGTCAAATTATTTCATAAAGGCAGACACACCATGTTACAGGAAATTAGAAAGTCTGCCCTAGTGCATTTATGTTTTTGCAATGCTATCTACATATATCCATAAATACCATTCAAAAACAGATTAACGAGCCATTCTTTAGTTCAGTTTTACTACAGAATGGAAAATCTCCATTAGTCAAGCAGCTATCAATCAAAATATGTAAAGATCTACCACTGCATAGATATTTTCCTTTTTGCCAGTTGCTTTTCTATTACCTCCCACAACATTCAGGAGGACTTGCTAGGGGGTATGACAAATCAGCAGCTAAAAAAGAAATATGTTGTAGAATTTCCTGATCCAGAGCACCATATTTATACATATGTCCAAGTTTCTCCCTTTCTGGTGGCTTAATCATTTCTCCATCAGTCAGGGCCTCCTCACATACAAGGATCCTGCTTTGAAGGCCAGAAGGTTGCTTCCAGATGCTATGCAGTCTCTCTGTCCCAGATACTTTGCTTTTATCTACCATGCTTTTGAGGTCTCAGAACCCAGGCTTAAGTAAGGAGAAGTCTGGCCCAAACAGTGCAATAACCCTGCTTACATTTACAGCTGCCAAACTTTTTTTGCCCTTAGATCCTGTGGGTGGGTGGGGGGCACAAGGAGGGAGCCCCACTGCACTGGTATGGCCCATGAGATGGGTGCATCCCATGCAAGCTCAGAGACTCCACAAACACTGCTACACTCTGCAGGAAAAAAGTGGGCAGCAAGGTATCTGAAGACTGACCCTGCTCCCTAAAAATTGCTTTCCAACATGTCTGTATTTTATGTTATGATACACCATGCAGGGAGCAAGCTTTTTGGACCTGCAGATTAAAAAAAAGCGCAAAACAAACAAACAAACTAGTCAACTGGCAAAAATGATTTAATGTCAAAAGAGGTGTGTAGCAAATTTGCAATGTCCAAAGTGATTTCCAGAAAATTCATCAAAAAAGACTAATTTGCAAGAAGAGGACAATGCAGCTTACAGGATGAAGTAAACATTTGGTTCTCTGACATGGAATCATAGAAACACAAACATAGAAATTATGGCAGAAAATGACCAAACTGTCCATCAGTCTGCCCAGCAAGCTTATGGCAGTATCTACCGCACAAGTCACACCCATACTTATGTTTCCCAGACCATAAAAGTCAGGGCCCTTGTTGGTTGCAGTCTGAGTCCAATTCCCCATTACCCCTTGCCGTTGAAGCAAAAAGCTATGTTGGAGTTGCATCAAAAGTAACAGGTTTATTGGTTAAGGATAGTAACAGCTGCATCAGTAAGTTATCCCCATGTTTGTTTCCCCAAGCCATAAAAATCAGGGTCCTTGGTCACTGTCTGAATCCAATTCCCCTTTTCCCCCCCTGCCGTTGAAGCAGAGAGCAATGATGGAGCTGAATCAACAGTATGAAGGCTTATTGGTTAAGGGTAGTAACCGCCGCACCAGCAAGTTACTCCCCATGCACTCTTTTCTTCATTTACATCCGTTAGCATTTAGGGATTCAGTGTTTTTCCCATGCCCTTTTGAATTCTTTCACTGTTTTTGTCTTCACCACCTCCGAAAGAAGGGCATTCTCCAGGCATCCACCACCCTCTCAGTGAAGAAATATTTCCTGACATTGGTTCTGAGTCGTCCTCCCTGGAGTTTTGTTTCGTGACCCCTAGTTCTACTGATTTCTTTACAATGGAAAAGGTTTGACGATTGTGCATCATTAAAATCTTTCAGATATCTGAAGGTCTGTATCATCTCTCCCCTGTACACGTATTTAGGTCCTTAAACCTCTCCTCCTAAGTCATTTGATGAAGACTCAACCCCCCCCCCACACACACACACACACATTTTGGTCACCCCTCTCTGGACCACCTCCATCCTGTCTCTTCCCCTTTTGAGATATGGCCTCCAGAACTGAACACAGCACTCCCAGGTGAGGCCTCACCAAGGACCTGTACAAGGGGATTATCACTTTTTTTTATACTTGTTATTCCTCTCTATGCAGCCCAGCATTCTTCTGGGCTGCATAGAGAGGAATAACAGTCTTCAGATCACTAGTCTTCAGATCACTAGACTATCGCCCAAGGTCCCTCTCTTGGTCCATGCACAATAGCCTTTCACCCCCCATCCCATGCAGCTCTTTTGGATTATCGCACCCCAGATGCATTTCTTAACATTGAATCCCAGTTGCCATATCTTCGACCACTGTTCAAGCTTCCTTAAATGACATTTCATTCTCTTTAATATTTCCAGTGTGTCCACTGTGTTGCAGATCTTATTAACATCTGCAAATGAACAAACTACCCCCTCCACAATGTTGATCACAAAGATATTGAACAGAACTGGTCCCAAAACCAATCCTTGTGGCACGCCACTTAACGCTGTTCTTTCTTCAGAGTAAGTTCCATTTATCATTACACACTATCTTCTTTCCGTCAACCAGTCTAATCCATGCCACCACCTTGGTGCTCACTTGCAAGCTTCTCATTTTATTCACAAGCTTCCTATGCAGGACCGTATCAAAACCTTTGCTGAAATCCAAGTAGATCACTTTGAGCGTTCTTCC
Source organism: Rhinatrema bivittatum (assembly GCF_901001135.1). Classification (NCBI taxonomy): domain Eukaryota; kingdom Metazoa; phylum Chordata; class Amphibia; order Gymnophiona; family Rhinatrematidae; genus Rhinatrema; species Rhinatrema bivittatum. The sequence continues at coordinate 35,510,966 of NC_042617.1, read as the reverse complement.
TCAATCCAATTCTGTAGTCACCCAATCAAAAAAAAAAATCAGATTTGTCTGATAGGACCTTCTGCTAGGGAATCCATGCTGTCTAGGGTCCAGCAATCCTCCTGACTGTAGATAGTTCACTATCCTTTCCTTCAGCAGAGTCTCCATTAATTTTCCCACCCCCGAGGTGAGGCTAACCAGCCTGTAGTTTCCAGTGACCTCTCTGCTACCACTCTTGTGAAGCAGAACCATCACTGCTCCTGTTTCCAGGGTTCTACTGAACAGGTCATCCAGGGGATTCACCAGCACATCTCTAAGCTCCTTCAGTATTCTGAGATGAACCTCATCCAGCCCCATGGCTTTGTCCACTTTGTTTTCCTAGCTCTTCCCATACATTCTCTTCTGTAAAAGGAGTTTCATCTACCCCATCTCAATCTACATTCTTGTCAACCAGCAACAGTCCTTCTCCAGGGACTTTAGTGTACATCAAACTGAAATATTTGTTTAATATTTCCTCCATTCTTCATTCTCTCTCCACACATTGCTCCTTGTCAATTTCACTATACCACTTTGGGTCTCCCTTCTCTGATATATCTGAAAAATATTTTGTCTTCTCTTTACCTCTTTGGCAATTCTTTCTTCTGCTTGACCTTTTGCTTTCCTGATTTCTTTCTTCATCTCCTGCAGTTTTAACAGATGTTCTTCCTTGGGTTCCTTTATACTTCTTGAATGTTATTCTTGTTGCCTTAACTTTTTCAGCCACCTCCTTAGAGAACCATATTGGTTTCATTTTCCTCTTACTCTTCTTTACTTTCCTAACATATGGATTTGTTGCCTTTGTAATAGCTCCTTATAATTTGGCCCACTGTTCCACCAAACTCATTTTCTCCCAGTTCTTCCTCCAGGTACATCCCCATTTTGACAAAGTCTGTATTTGTGAAATTCAAAATTCAGGTCTGTGTGTGACTTCTCTGTATCCTTTCTGTGATATCAAATCATATCTTCTGATGATCACTAGTGCTCAGGTGAGCCCCTACTTGAACATCAGAGACATTATCTCTGATGTTCATTAGTGAGCACTAGATTAAGGATCACACCCTCCCTTGTAGATTCCACTACCATTTGTTTGAGCAGAGCACCTTGAAGGACATCTATCATCTCTACTTTTTCTAGATTCTACAGATGGATGCTCCAATCCACATCCGGTAGATTAAAATCTCCAACGAGAAATACTTCTTCCTTTCCCACCTTTTGGATGCCCCTGATCAGGTCTCTGTCCAGTTCATCCTTTTGGATTGGAGGCCTGTAGATCACGCCAGTAAAAATGGCAGCACCATCTTCTCTTTTTAGGATGGTCCATAATGCTTCTTCACCCCACATCCCTTGCAAGCCCGCGGCTTGAAAACCGGATGCTCAATTTTGCCGGCGTCCAGTTTCTGAACCCGTGGCTGTCAGCAGGTTTGAGAACCGACACCGGCAAAATTGAGCATCGGCTGTCAAACCCGCTGACAGCCACCGTTCCTGTCAAAAAGAGTCGCTAGGGACGCACCGGTGTCCTTAGCGCCTCTTTTTACCGCAGGCCCTAATTTAAATAAATTAATTTACTGAATTGCACGTGCGATTTTTACTGTATCTGCCTGAAAGATTGTAAGCCCTCTAGGAATAGGGAAATACTTACAGTACCTGAATGTAAGCCACTTTGAAATGCTGAAAAAAAAGTGCGAAAAGCGGAATATAAATCTAAATTAAAAAAAATAAATTAACCGAACTTGACTGAATGCATCACTTAACTTCTCCCTTTTCCTGGATCCGAGTGTGATGAGTTTTCCACAGCACACCTGATCAGGTCTGAAGGCACATTGGTTGGGAAACACTGACACACAGTATGCATCTCACATGTACTGCCAGCACATATCAATACACCCAAGAGCAACCCAAACCTGCCCTGGTGACTCTGCAGCCAGGCAGGTTTTCAGGATTCATAATTACACACACACACAAGGGATTTGCATAAGTTAAGTTTACATTTACTGGAGCCTAGTATAAGCGGATTTAACATGCATATTCATTGTCTATAAATCCTGAAGAATGGCTGCGGGGTCACCAGGCCAAGTTTGGCAATCTGTTTTATGACCACACTCCCCAATGTGTATCGTTTTATACGTAAAGGGTAGCATTTTCTCATTCAGACACCCAAATTCCTTCCATGGTGCAAACCAAACCCTACTCCTCCTCCCCAGCCCCCATTAAAATGTCATTTCTGCAAATGACAAGAAGTTACACACTGATTTGTATTCAACTGAATGCTTGTAGTTGGCTACAAATGCTTTTAATCTTTAAATTACAGCTTTATAACAAGGAAATGAAAAGAAAACAATGCAATCTGTTTTTGGGTGGTTAGAAAATAATAGTTGGGAAGAGTATCTGTTTGCACATAACACACGCTATTTCCCTTGAGCACATGCTTGGTGCACCTGCCAGGAAATAGGGGAGTTGTAGCCGAGTCGCCACCATCTTCAATGTCACAGCTGGTAGGACAGAAATGATTAGGCACTGTGGTGGACTCTGAAACATTTGGATTACTGTGAAGCAATGGGGGAGAGGCTGCGACCAAGGGACATGGGGATCTGAGCTGTTGAAATGATGGCTGGGAGATGGGGTTGAACATTGTTTGCCAAGGGGAGGGGGGATTGAGGTAGTTGGGTCAGAGTACGTGTGGGCACAAATGGGAGTAATAGAATTCTATTCTGTCATTTATACTAATAAATCTATAAAACAAAAAGGAAGAGCAAACTATGATTAAAATGCAAACTTTCAAGCAGGTCTGGTGGCTGACAAGTGCTGTACACTGCCATATGGAAGGTCTCAATTCAATCCCAAGTTGAATCATCCACTCCACAAGTCATCAGGGATGCAGCCATGGTCAATGCTTAAAGGTGACAACTGGTGGTCAGATTCAGGGCCCCTGATGCATGGCTGCTGGTCCAGGGCTATCACTGCAATGACTAGGTCTGTTAGGAATGAAGTGGGAAATATAAAACAGTGGGAAAATCCCTGGATAGTTGTGAATGATGGCTCATGGTGCCTGATCCCAGCCTGGTTCCAATGGAGCTGGAGCATGCAGTTTTAGGAAAGAGCAGCAAAGATGGCAGGATTAAAGGGTAGGGGGAGGTATTTCAGCAGCTTGCCTTCTAAAATTAATTGGTCAGCAATACACAGTTTCATACCTGAACCATGGAACACTTCAGCCAGATGACAATCCATCTCGCCTGGTTCTTTACAGAGCTCTATTACGTCTCTGCATGTGGTCTCTGGTGTGATTGGCACCTCGGTGACATCTTGTTCATTGTTACTGAGGTACACTGTCAGAAACATCTGAAAAAGGAAGGCCACAACCCAGTCAATTTCAAGCACTGAGCTAGTAGAAAAAAGTCATTTGATTTATATTCCACCTTTCAGCCATTTCAAAGCAGATTATATTCAGGTACAGTAGGCTTTTCCCTGTCCCCATTTGCATTTAGTGTATTTAGCTCATGCCTTCTTCAGTGGTTGCTCAAGGAGAGTTACATTCAGGTACTATAGGTATTTCCCTATCCCCAGAGGGCTTACAAGCTAAGTTTGCATCTGAGGTAATGAAATGTGACGTGTCTTGCCTAAGGTCACAAGCAGCAGCAGCTGCAGGATGTGTTCTCTCTGGCTCTCAGCATGCTGCTCTAGCCACCGGGCTACTCCCTCACTCTAATTTTTTGGAATCTTTTGGTAAGAGAGGGTAGAAATCATTAGCCCTTTCAGAACAATGCCTTTTTCATGAACAACTTTTATAAAGTGTATTAAAAGGATAAGTTAGCAGACCAAAGCCTAAGTAGAGCTCAGTGAACTTCAGCAATAATATCAGCATTGTCTCCTGCAGGGGAAATGTTCTGAAATGTGTGAAGGTTTTCACTAGTTGCAGTGCAGTTTCTTTTTGTTGTTGCTGAATTTACAGAGCTTAGACACTGGCAACGATTTTCTAGTCTCCCACATACTGCCATATAAAATTTGCTTTCTCTCTTGGGACACTAGAATCAACAAATCCTGGGAGACTGGAAATCCCAAAAAGTTTTAAGTTGCCAGGGAAGGCAACTTGCAGTGCTAATTGGCTAGAATCACTAAAACCTCATGCATGATAAAGTACAATGCAATAACTGAATTCTCATCAAATTATGTTAAAAAGCTCTTGAAAGAGTCCGCTAAAAGTAAACTGAAACCTTTTCAAGAGATGTGCATTAGAATTGAAGGAAGTGCCTAGTGGTTAAAGCAAAGGGCTACAAACCAGGGTTCAAATCCTGCTGAAGCTCCTTGTGACCTTAGGCAAGTCACTTGACCTTCAGGTACAAACTCACTGTAAGCCCTCTGGAGATAGGGAAATGCCTACAGAACCTGAATGTAATCTGCTTTGAAGTGTCAAAAGTGGAATATAGGTAGAGTTTGTGTTTTGCTGTTTACATTTCACCTCCTTTTCCATTCACTGTTTCCCCAAGTTTTGGCTTCTTTACCCTCTCTGGAGACACTTAAATCCCTCCAGCCCTTAAATTTTCGCTGTTTATTTAGCTTCTCAGGGACAGAAATCAAGAGCGCAAATAAAAAGGAAAACTGAAGAAAAAAAAAAAAGGCTAAAACCATGAAATCTATTCCCCCATTCTAAGAGTGGGTGGGGGCACTTGTGAAATTTAAGGTTTGTTCTGCAAATTCAGTTTTTCAGGGTTTCTGGTTATTAGAATGAGTACTGTGATCTAAAGAAGCGAAGCCAGCTGTAAATCTCCGAGCCTATCCTCAGCCCAAATATAACCCAAAACGAAAGTTCAGCCCCTCTGATTGTTAGCAGGAAGGTGCAATTCCAAGATACATGCAAGAAACTAGAAGGAAGTCATTTTTGGATTTTTAAAGAATGGCTCAGAGAGCAGCAGGTGTGTCTGCAAACCAACAGCATTAGGGAAACATTTCCTCTCTACCCCTTTCCAAAGTGAATAATTATCCAGATATTTGATTTCCTGGATCTGCCTCAAGACTCAGCGATATTTGGCAGTCGTATTTCTACATGATTAAACATTAGTCAACTAAAAAGAAGCAACAATTAAATGCTGAAAACAATCATTAAAATTCTACTTTATGCATATTATATATCTGTAACAAATTTAGCTAATTCAGTAATAAAAACTGGTATTCGATAACATCTGGTTGGGTTAGTACAAATATTTTACTGTCTTTTAAAAGAACTAATTGAAGTGGTGCTTCAACTATTTTGTTAGTTTATGCCAAACCTTCTAATGAATCTGATTCTAATGCTATTTCAATCAATTTTTGAGATTGCTTTACAATATATAGCCTTCAATTTGTACATCTTAAAATATTTAAAATTATAATATCATGCAATATACAGCATTTCCAGACACCTCTCAATTTCAAATCATCCTAAAGTAACCTTACCTCATCCCTCCCCAAAATGCACACACATTCAGAGTTGTATTCTTCTAAATATCCCATACTTAACCATACTCAATTCACTTTTTCTTATTTTCACCATTGGCCAAAACATCATTCAAAAACTTATTCTTAATCATTAACCATCTTTTAAATTAATTATGATATTAGAATGAAATAAGTTAGACCATACTCAATTAAAAAAAATAATAAAAATTACATTCCTAGCCATCAGTTTTTCATTTGAAATGGTGTAAATCAAACTATTCTGTTCTTGAAAATATCTACATTACTAATTTTCCAATGCCTTAATATCAGATGCTGTGCAAGGATAAATTTATGCCTATTGCCCTATATGTTTCTGGTTTATTACTACTATCTGTAAAGAGATACAAAACAAAATCAAATTTAAAAAATAAGACTAGGGGACTCAATGAAGTTACTAAGTAGAACATTCAAAACAAATAAGGGAAATCCAATTATAAAAGGTTGTATGAACTAGGGAAAGTCAGAGTATTTCTTGCTATTTGAAGGAACTCTTCTTAATCCTCAATCCCTTACCATAAGAACTGAATATACATTTTGTCTGTCATAAAATATTTGTCTGGGATATCTAAAGAAAAGTGGGAGAACAGACAGTTAAGATGATCCCATAGGTTCACTTGAACATTTATTCTTCCTAAAAATAATGAAACAATCCCATTTCTGCAATGTAAAGTCTGTCTCAAAGAAAGCATATCTATCAGATCCTGAGTTAAAAATCACATCAAATTATTTAAGTCTGGCCACATGTTGACTTCTCAATACCACCTGCATCCATAAGCTGAAAATCTTTTACCACCACCACAAATTCAGATTTAAACCAGTTTACTTTTCTAGACTGAAATTTCCCTAAAGGACTTTAATCTTCTGTATATATGCTTCAGCATGCAAAGGATTTTTCAAGACTAACAGCAGATCATCTGCATAAAATAGAAGTTTACCTCTACTAATATGCCTTCTGTTTCCTCTGATGAGCTCAAAATCAATAATGATTCTACTGCAAATGCAAACAGAAGAAAGAGGGCACCCCTGCCCAGTACAGTACCTTACGTCAGCATAAAAGAATATGAAACCACTGGGCTAATTTAATTTAATGTCATTTTGCAGGTTTATATTCCACCTTTATAACACAATGGATAAACAAGAGGGATTGTAGCAGGTAAAGCAATACCAAAAACCATAATAAAATATATATGTTCAAAATCTTATTAAATTGTTCATACAATTATTTGACAGCAGATGATTCCTTCCTGCTCTTCAATAACCTTGATGTTCAATCAACTTCAATAATCTTGATGTTAAAATATTTCATAATATTCAAATCCACAATTAAGTGAGACTGGCCTGTAAATGACAATTTAAAACTGTCATTTATTTAAGCAACTTATAACCCACACTATCTACAATTCTAGGTGAATAAGGTGAAATTTTAAAACTTACCTGTTCATTTCTTTTCCTTTTAGTCTCCCTTGCCAGCAGATGGAGACAGATGTCAAAGCTAAGACAACTGAAGGCAATTCTTTGTTTTGGTTTTCAAATCACCACCACAACCAAAACCAAATAAACTTCACTCCACGGTCATTAACCCATCAATTGGATAATCCCTACAGCAAGATCATGATTTGGCCAACTACCTTTAAAATGGGCAACAAAGAACTTGCTTCCAGTTTTTTGAACTTGTCAGACCAAGAGCTCTTGATTGCTGCAGCTTCCCTGGGTGGGCTCTGGACTGGTATGGCAGGACAAAAGGAAAGGAAATTAACTGGTACATTTAAGTTTCACCTTCCTTATTGTCCATGCCAGACCAGTGGGACATATCCAAACTCCACACAGACTGGGCAGGAGAAAGTCACAATAAGTCTTCGATTCCTGTGTCCAAGCTGGAGCCTTTCCTGATCTGCATATCCACACTGAGATACTTATAGCAAGGATTTAACGGAAACAAGAGTACTGCCCTGCCATTATCATACAGAAAGACAGGTTCCAATTCTGTCTACAATAATTCCTTTACCTTTGTTGAGTGGGCCTGACAGCTCCCTTGGGTTCCCCTGTCGGGTGGCGAGGCGGAATCAAGGTAGGAGCTGGTCGGATCTTCGCCGCTGGGTGTATGTGGGAGATCCTATGTATATATGTTTGTGTGTGACAGAGCGGGAATGTTGGAAAGCCTATGTGTAAGAAGGAGAGGTGTGTGTGAAAACCTGTGTGTGTATATGTGTATACTTGTTGGAGCAGGTAGAAGTACTAATCTCCTCGATTCCTCCTAAAATCAATGCCTTAAAAACCATTGTGCTGGAGGAGATGGTTCTGAGGGAGACTATCTGAAGTGTCATTGGAAGCCACGTATGAGTCATCCCCCAAGAGTTCACAGATGCCCTTGTCTCCACGGTCATCAACTGGTGACAGGGCCCTAGGCACTCGTCCCTGGCCAGCAGTTTAGGCACTGTTTGAACTGGCCATTTTGGCCTGGGCCCTAGTGCCACCTCCACTATCGGGAGGTGGGGGCTTTCTCCTCTGAGAAACCGGAAACTGCAACTGGATCAGCTGGTGGTGGCACTAGTGCCCCGCAGGGCGTGTAAGCCGCCCCAGGAACTGACACTGGGACTAGGTCGTTAATACACCGATAAGTACGTGCAGGGATTCCAGCAGTGGCTAAAGGAGAGATGGTGCCGGTGTTGGTGCAGTCAGTGCTCTGACACCAAGTCCTCACATTGCCCTATCCATGGCCAGCTGCACGTGCCTCTCCAATTTCCTTCTCGAAAATCACCGATTCCAGGACAGGCTGGGACCCACGAGGTGTAACCAGATCCTCTTTGGCAATTGCAGCATACCCCTGGCATCGATGGAGGACTGTCTCTCCTCAACACAGGGTCAATTCAGGGGGATCACAGCAGAAGCTGGTGCATTCCCATGCCTAGCACTGTGCATTGATGGGGACCCCGATGCCAAGATCGAGGATGATGAACCCAGCATCCCCATCAGCCAGCGACAGACGGAAATAGTGCCTCTGCCGATGTCAATAGCTCTGTATCCATCAGTGCGGCTCCAAGGTCCCTCAATGCCGATGCCTCCAATGCCAATGGATCGGTCTTCTCAGTCCCGAAGCGGCACTCCTTGTTGAACAGGATCTTACATCCCTTCAGGGTTATCTTGGTGCACTTGCTGCAATTCCGGACGTCATGCAATGCCCCAAGTCAGAGGAAACATCTATCATAGGGCTCAGTGATAGACACGGTCCTTGTATACCTGGGGCATCGCTTAAAAACAGAAGTGGACATGTCACAAAACAAAAGGGATGAGAGATCGAAAAATATATGCCGGCGATTGCTGATGGCCAGTGGACACCAAGCGCACAGTCACACTGGGGAGATCGACAGTGAAAATAAACATAGGTTTTCTAATGTTTTTGGCTATCTAGGATGCTAACAGGAGAACAGGGGGATGGGGGGGGCGTGGCATGTCAACTATGCAAGGAACGCAAAAGCAATCACTGAAAAAGCACCACAATTTGTCCTCCTTAATTCCCCCCCCTTTTTTTTTTTTTTTTACCAAATATGTGGATTTACAAATTTACTTTAAGAAAAAATCTCAAGTTTTGATAACTTTGGGCTAGACATACTGTTTCTTATCTCCTCCCCCTCCCCCTCTCCCTATATTAAGGAGACATCCATTGTAAATTTGTAAATTGTTTTCTCTGGTTATGACCTTCTTGTTTTCTCTATCCTTCCTACTGCCTTTTGGTTTACCCCCGCCCAGTTACATTCTCCTTGTTGTAATGTATTTTCCAAGCTTTCAGTTATTATGTGAACCGGTATGATGTCCCCACTAATACCGGTATATAAAAGTTTCTAAATAAATAAGTTTATAAATATATGGGGAAAATGCTTAGTACATCTAGTACAATATACACAGAGCCCAATTTTTAATACCCAGGCACAAAGTTGAACTAGGGACCTCATCCATTTTCTCCCTCCCTCCAATGGTAAATGACAAGAATGTTTCAGATATACAGATATATAAATAAAAATTTTCATGTCATGATATAAACATAGTTCAGTACAGTATGGAAATATTGCAAAATTTACATTAAGAAAGGATAAAACAAGCTGCTGGCAGATCTTCAGAGCCTTATGCCTGACACAAAAAACACAAACCACAGAACTGTGAAAATACCTAAAGAGTAGGTGAAAATAGAATGAATATTTTTCTCAAAGGCAGCTAGTTTTTCCAAAGTGGTTATAGAATGAAAATTTGTGGGGAATTTAGCTTTGAACTTTTATGATCAGTGACTACTCTAACCAATGTTTTTTTTTCTCTTTCTGAATGTATAAGATAAGCAATGGCGATGTCAGAAGTTAGATTCAAAACATTAACAGGAAGGGAGTACTCTCAGAAAAAGGTCCCTTACTTCCAGATAGCAGCTGAATTGCTTCTGCTCATGACAGAACATGTGTTAGCAGTCAGTGTTCCAGACAGTTAAGCAGAGCGCTCAAGACAAGCACGTTTGCTTATCATAAGCAGTTTTCCATACTTAGCAGGGCAGAGTTGGAAAATGATTGTTCAGAGGGATCAAAAGTTAGGCCCTGGTTTGGGATGGGCCTATTATGCACGTTTCTGTTGCTGGCACTCTCTGACAAGGCCTAGTCAGAAGTGGCTGCTGAAGCTGGGTTGGAAGATGCGGTTGAAAAGCTTGGTAAGGTCTCCTGTGGCAGTATGGTTGCTTGTACAGGAGCGGATGAAAGTGACTGCACCACTACGTTCTGGTCCTTAACCTGGGTGACAGTTTCACAAAGCTTTTCACCAAAACGTTTGTCACCTAAGCAGGGGAGGTTCGCTAGTTTTGCGTGGACATCCTCATGATTGCTACTTGCTCGAAGCCACGCCGTATGTCTAGCCCCAGTGGAGGCAGATGAGGTACATGAATCAAAGAATTTATATACTGATTGGAGAAGATACCAGACACCCTCTTCCATGTCTATATGAGGTTGTGGATGTAGTGCACTATATAGAACTGATGGATGGTAATGCAAGCATTGCACTTTGAAAAATTTTCTTGCCAAAGTAATCTAGAAGTTTGTGGGTTTTTCCAGGAGAAGAATCTGAATGAATGAGTTTTCTTCACAGCAGATTAAAACTACTACTATAGAGAGTCTGGAGGGGGCGCTATTCTGCCGTGGTCTGGATGGCTGCTTTGTCTGGAGGCTCCCGATCACCAGATCTGAAATCCACCATATTACAAGCTATTTTATCAGTATTTTGATACCAATCCCTCTGCACTGTGAGCTAAACATCAGGAGATGGAAGCAAAAAGGAAAACAGCAGATCTAAAACAGTTTTACTTCAGTAAACACGCCTCAGATTTGATGAGTGATGGCGATGAACAAGCCCAGCCGCAGGGAGAAGAACATGGAAGAACTAGGTTTGCTAACTCACAAAACGGTAGAGAAGCCACAGGCTTCCTAACTTGCATGGAGATGCGCGAATGGTTTTTAGAAATCCGCATAGATATGAAGCAGCATAAACTGGACCTATTAACTTCTATTACAGAGATTTAGTAGGATTTAGCATCCCTGGGTCTTCGCATAGATGATCTGGATATCCGCGTGGAACATGGAGAGGCGCTCAATACTCTGACTTCTCAATATAAATCTGTAATTTCTGAGTATGCAACTCTGGCAGATACAGTGAAAGATCTAGTAATTTCAGAATACGAGGAATCCCAAAAAAGGAGGAGTTTAAGGATTGCAAACGGGTGGCAGCAGCAATTTCTTATGGGCAGGATAGCATGATGTTTATTGTGATTGATCATGTCCAGGTTTTATGATGTTCCATATTTTGGGCAATATTTCAATTATATCATTCTATTGTGATGGTTCGCACTAGTATTTATTTGAGTTAATCTCTGTTATCTGATGGTGAGGGGACTGCAGTGGGTTTTCATCTGGGATCGCATCTCAGCCCCTAAAGTGGAGGGTCCCGCAGTGGTGGATAAGCGGGTCAATGCTTAGGAGGGGAAATTTCTGGGAAAGGGGGATCCGCATGGGTGTTTTTGTGATGCTGTCTCTCAGGGTTTATCCCAGAGCTATAAGTTTATTTGCTTTAAAACTTGTAAACCTGCTAGACATACATAATATGAGGAGGGATGACCTTGGTCCTGATCATGGTTATCCGGTTGGTTTCCTTTAATGTTAAGGACCTTAATTCACCCAAGAAGAGACACAAATTAGCTCAGGAACTAACCTAAAACAAGGCAGCAATTGTCTTTTTGCAGGAGACACATCAGAAAGTGCTATAAGCACTTAACGCTCAAAGGGTATCCCTATAAGCTAATGGCAGCCAGTTCACCAGGCGCCAAATACACAGGGGTGGGCATCATGCTACCTTCATTAACTCATAACTTTCAAACTACTGATCCTCGGGGAAGATACGCCCTGTTAAAACAGACTGGAGTCTGAAATGTTTACTTTAGTATCCTTGTATGCGCCCAATCAGGATCAGGCATCCTTCTTTCAATCTATTAGGGATTTATTGCAGTCCTGTGCAGAAGGATCTATTGTTCTAGCCGGAGAATTTAATTTCCCTCTGAATATCAATAAGGACGCATCTCATGCACACAGACCTGACTCATCGGGAGTGAGGAAGTTATTGTCCCTCATTTCAATGCAGTAGAGACTTGATGTTTGAAGGCAGAGATATCCACATTCTAGGGTTTACTCATTTTATTCACATGCACATGACACCTATTCACGCACGGACTACTTTTTTATTAGATAAAACTCTTCAGTCACGAGTAGATAGTGCAGATATAGGTGCCATTACATGGTCTGACCATGCACCTGTTTGGTTAGACTTACAGCTTATAGATGTGGATAAAGGATTGAGATACTGACGACTAAATGAGCCCTTGCTCAGACATACTTTTGTTAAAGATTTGGGGGGAGAGTTACACGAATATTTCCAATTACATGGATAATCTACTATCCCCAAGGGAGTTGTGTGGGAGCATTCCAAAGCAGTAGCAAGGGGCATATTAATTTCGAAAGCAGTTGCGTGTAAGAGGGACAAGGAGCAGAAACAGCTATCCCTAATGGATAAAATAACCACTTTATCCCATCAACACATGGAAAGCCAATCAATCAATCTGGGTTTATCGTAAAATTCTTTGGGCTAAAGCAGAGCTTCAGATATTAGATAAAGATACGATCGCCTTCCAGCTAAAGTCAAGCAATCCTATTATGAAGGGGGTAATAAAGCGGGTCGTACCCTGGCCAGGAAGATTAAAACAGGAGCAGCTCAGAGTTATATTGGCAAAGTTAAAGATGATGGGGGGGGGGGGGGGGGGGGAATTCATACTAAAGCAGAGGGGATTAGGAGATGTTTCACAAACGTATTCGCTTTGTTGTACAAAGCGAATGATACTATAATGGAGGCAGATATTGATTCATACTCGCAAAGTACAGTTTTGCTCACACTGGAACAAAAACAGTACCTGGACAGCCCCATTACTACTGTAGAAGTCCTTCACGTCATCAAAATTTTACAGGCAGGCAAATCCCCGGGTTTAGACGGGTTTTCTAGCGGGCACTATCGAAACCTCTCTTGCTATATTAGTGACACCTCTGACAGAGATGTTTAATTCCTTGAGGGAGAGAGGTTCTCTACCCGACCATGCCAATGTCGCAGGGATTACAGTATTGGAGAACCTAGGGAGAGACCCTGCTGTCTGTGGATCTTATAGACCCATATCCTTAATAAATTTAGATTTAAAAAGATCCTGGCCAAAGTACTTGCTGTTCGGTTAAATAATTTTCTACCACACTTAGTTCATTCTGATTAGATGGAGTTTGTCCCTCAGAGAATGGCATTGGCTAATGTGCGTAAAATTCTAGATCTAAAGTGGTGGGTTAAGCATAATCAAATTCCTGCGGTTTTATTGTCCGTGGACGCGGAAAAGGCATTCGATACAGTCCACTGGCCATTCTTATTCAAAGCATTGGAATATATGAATTTCGGACCCTTTTTCCCAAGGATAGATAATGAAACTTTATGAGCTATCCATGGACAGGGTGAAGGTAAATGTGGCCTATGGTGATAAACTACTTATAGGGAGAGGTACTAGGCAGGGAAGCCCGCTATCTCCATTATTATTCGTGATATTTTTAGAACCCTTCACTTCAATGGTCCGATTATCTCCACAGATTTTAGGTGTCCCTATTGGAGATTTGCAATATAAGATATCCTTATTTGCTGATGACATTATGTTTACCCTAACTAATCCTATCTCTCTGAGAGGGGTTACCCAAGAATTAGAGCAATTCAGCAAGGTTTCAGGCTTTAAGGTAAACTATGAAAAATCAGAGCTATTAAACCTTAATCTTGCAGACAAAGGTGCATGATATAAAGCAGCTTTTTTCATTCAAATGGGCCAAGGAGTCACTTAAATATTTGAGAATCCGACTGGATTCCCAAATATTTAATTATGAAGAATTTAATTATGAAGAATTTAATTATGATCTATATTTTAAGGCTATCCGCAGGGACCTTGAGAACTGTCAGAGAAGTACCTTTTCTTGGCTTGGCTGAATTGCGATAGTAAAGATGAATATTCTCCCACGATTGCTATACTTGTTTTCTACGATGCCCATTTTCATCCCAACGACGATACTGCGTATCTGGCAGAAAAAGATCTTTGATTTTATTTGGCGCAGCCATCCACCACGGGTAGCTCGTGCTGTTCTTTACCAACCAAAAAGATAAGGGGTGGACTTTGAGTGCCCAATCTAGCCTGGTATTACGCAGCCTCTCAGCTTCGAGCTTTAATTGATATCTACAAATGTAAATATGCGAAACAACGGGTAGCCATTGAACAAGCTATGATTGGCAGAATGCCGCTGGGAGCCTTACCGTGGCAACCACGATCTACATGGCATCTGCTTCAGTGAACTCCCTTCACTCTAATCACAACATTACGAGTGTAGAAGCATTGGAAACTGAAGTTAGTAGGACAGTGGGATTACTTTTATTCTACTTTCCTATTTTCTAATAAGCATTTCCCAGCAGGTTTACAGTCTCAGGGATTCTCTTCCTGGTCGAAAGCTGGGATACGTATTATAGGACATATGTTAGGGCTTCATGGCCTGCATTCAAGAGTAGACCTCAGTCAGACATCACATGACGATGGACGTTTTATTGCATGTGCAAATGCAACATTTTATAGCCTCTTTACAGAGATCACATACACTGCGAGAGGGTAAATCTCTAGAAAATTATTGCGATCAGGCAGATACACTTAAAGAAAATTATCAAAAAGTGTACACATTACTTATGGGGATGCCTTCTGATCGATTCTCATACACATGGAACTGGGAGCAAGATCTTGGGATTAGCTACCAGTTGGTGGATTGGGAATCTATTCAAGAGAGCATGCATACTTGCTCTCTCTCAGTCCAATTGGAGGAGACCTGTTATAAGATGATATACCGCTGGTATATTATACCTGCGAAGTTACACAGACTGTATCCCACTCATTCTGATGCCTGCTAGAGAAGGTGTGGCCTAGGGAGAACCCATTATGTCTGGTGGCACTGCGATAAGATAGCGCCCCTTTGGCAGCAAATCGCATTATGGCTATCGAGATTTATTGGGGGAGGCAATCGAGCGGAAGCTAGCCATGCTTTGCTAAACCTACCAATACCCAAATTACACAAACAGAAGATTTGCATACAGGTGTTTATAGAAGTGAGATGTGTAGTAGCTAAAGGCTGGAAATCAATTACACCACCTTCTCTCGAGCAGGTAACAGAGAAGTTGATAACCTATCACAGATTAGCTTCTCTAATGGCACTTAAGCACAATAGGGTGGCACCTTTTAAGCCAGTTTGGGACCCTTTTACTCATTTCTTGACCAGGGGGGATAGATGACGACAGCAACTCTTATAGATGCTAGTCATTCCATAAGGTGGTCCTGAGGGTCTTGAAGGGGAGTTTCTTGGGTTACATAACATTTTCTGGCTCTTACTGGAAAGACTGCTCTCTTCTCTATAGTGATATAGTCGCTCTTTAACAACTTATCAGCTTTGTGGTAAAAAAAACAAAAAAAAAACCAGACCTTGTATGTATAGCAGGTCAGTTTGTATCCCAGTCTGTATCCTAGTGCCTTTGTGATTTTCTATGGTGCATCCATGTTATGCTCCTATTTACTGAAATGGTGGTGCTGTTGTATAGCATGATAAAGGGTCGAATATCAGTTCAATCCTAGTGGACCAGAGGGAGGGGGTGGGGAAAGAGGGGAGGGAAATAAAGTTTAAGAATTTAAGCTTTTGTGAATATTCACAATGTTGATCATTTATGTTGTAAATGTTGCCTGTGTATACTTATAAACAAATCAATACAATCTTTCTTTTTTTTTGTTTTTTTAATTTAAAACAACTATAGTTTAGCGAGGCAGCTGGATGTAACCAAAGCCTGGCAATTGTAGACTGAATTTGAGGTCTAACTTCCTGGAGACTGGGATGACCAAAATTGGAGTTTCTCACATTCTCATTTGTAAAGCATTGAGAATGTTGTGCACTGGAAGGGCTGCTGGTTCGGCTGGGGGTCTTCTGTGGACATGAACTCCCAACTGCAGTACTCATTCTTTCCATAAACAGACTAAGTCAGATCCTCAGGTGATGAAGTGTAGTCCAGAAGATCTGGAAGAAAATTGAAGAGATGCCAGTAGTGTCTTCAGAGTCTAAAAGGTATTAGGTTGCTTACCCAGAATTCCAATGATAAAAGACAGCAAACCTGAAGGGGCTTACAGTTGACTCAGAGGAGGAGCCACCTGGTCTAACACCTCTGACCTGCTCAAATCCATTTCAATAGAGGAAGAACTCCTGAGCATGAGTTCCGATGATGAATGCACCCCTATAGGTGATATGATGACTGTCTGTGGTATCGCCATAGCAAGAGTGGAGAGGGAAGTTCCTTCTGTCTCCATAGTCAGAGAGGTAAAGAATCTCTGCACCATGTCTACAATTTGGTCAAGCGACTGTGTTCTCTGGCTTGACATAGGTGGCAGAATATCCTCTTCAGACACCAGAAAAGGCTCCTGCATGAGGATAGGTGGCCTGTTAGAAGGGAATGGTACTATAGAGGTCATTGGGTCCACAGTCCTCAGGGGACAACCCTCTGCCACTAGTCTTGGTGGGGGTAAGTGCCTTGGTTATTGGCAGCAGAGGCAAACTGACCCCTTCTTCCGCCAATCTAGAATTGGTTATATAGTCTTGTGATAGCAAAGCAGCTTGATAAATTAAAGTGTGAGGTAGATGCATCGATTGCTTCCATGGATCATTGGAAATGCGCATCAAGGAATCATGCAAGGTTAGCAATATTGTGTCTGTTGTATCAAAGCTGTGCCATGGGGCAATATTGCATCTGTTGCATTGGAGCTGAGCTGTGGGTTCTTGTACTGTGCATCCCAGGATCATGTATGGAGGCAACAGGCTTGCAAGGTGTTGATGCATCAAATGCATCAGTGTTTCATGCATCGAGCATCTCAATGCGCCATGTGCCACTGGTGAAAGTTGATACATGTGTCACAGATGCTGTTTGTGCAGATGATAGCTGCACTGCTGGTGCCAATGCACCACGCTTAGAATGCTTGTGTTTCTTCGACATAGGCTGCAGTGGTTCCAGTGATTGATACCACTTTGCCTTCAATGCAGGGTGGCTGGCAGAACTAGACTCCACTGCTTCAGCTTGAGTGGACAGGAGAGTTTATAATGAGCTCATGCTCAACTCCTTTCCCTGAGAGGCAGACAAGGCAGCAGTGCAGGACGAGGATCTACTGCAACCCCAGAGAGATTTATGCACATTTAAGAGCCCAAGACCTCTGCAAGCATAGGAACATCCATCAGGAGGCACATCAGTTCTTCTGGTCATGATATGGCCCAAGGCATTGATAAATCGTGGCCATCAGTGAGGAACATAACCTTACCAGATACTTTTAAAACTACTCACTGTGGTTGATTTCTTCTTTTGCCCGAACATGAGGCCACACCTCATCATTAAGGTGGTTTTCTTTTGATATTGCTGAAAAGTACTTTTGTGGGTCTACAAGGGCAATGAGGGTAACTTTAGAAGAAATTAGAAATCCTAAAATGCCTTTATCTTTAAAGAAAAAAAAAATGTAGGAGAACAGAGGTCATATCCTTGCTATGCTTGAATAAAAAGTGACTGAAGAGACTCACGAGACAACTCCCGCACATGGTCAGTAGAAGTCAAAACTACTAGTTTGGACAAATTCCATTTAGTGCTGTCAGATGAGTTACCTACATGAACATAAGAAACTGCCATGCTGGGTCAGACCAAGGGTCCATCAAGTCCAGCATCCTGTTTCCAACAGAGGCCAAACCAGGCCACAAGAACCTGGCAATTACCCAAACACTAAGAAGATCCCATGCTACTGATGCAATTAATAGCAGTGGCTATTCCCTAAGTAAAACTGATTAATAGCCATTAATGGACTTCTCCTCCAAGAACTTATCCAAACCTTTTTTGAACCCAGCTACACTAAATGCACTAACCACATCCTCTGGCAACAAATTCCAGAGCTTTATTGTGCATTGAGTGAAAAAGAATTTTCTCCGATTAGTCTTAAATGTGTTACTTGCTAACTTCATGGAATGCCCCCTAGTCCTCCTATTATTCAAAAGTGTAAATAACAGAGTCACATCTACTCATTCAAGACCTCTCATGATCTTGAAGACCTCTATCATATCCCCCCTCAGCCGTCTCTTCTCCAAGCTGAACAGCCATAACCTCTTCAGCCTTTCCTCATAGGGGAGCTGTTCCATCCCCTTTATCATTTTGGTTGCCCTTCTCTGTACTTTCTCCAGCGCAACTATATCTTTTTTGAGATGCGGCGACCAGAATTGTACACAGTATTCAAGGTGTGGTCTCACCATGGAGCGATAGATACAGAGGCATCACGACATTTTCCATTCTATTAAGAATTATCAGGAAGGGAATGGTTAACATTCTGTTTGCTTTTTTTTTTGACTGCTGCAGCACACTGAGCCGACTATTTTAAAGCATTATCCACTATGATGCCTAGATCTTTTTCCTGGGTGGTAGCTCCTAATATGTAACCTAACATCATGTAACTACAGCAAGGGTCCTTTTTCCCTATATGCAATACCTTGCACTTGTCCACATTAAACTTCATCTCCCATTTGGATGCCCAATCTTCCAGTCTTGCAAGGTCCCCCTGCAATGTATCACAGTCTGCTTGTGATTTAACTACTCTGAATAATTTTGTATCATCCGCAAATTTGATAACCTCACTCGTCGTATTCCTTTCCAGATCATTTATACATATATTGAAAAGCACCGGACCAAGTACAGATCCCTGAGGCACTTCACTGTTTACCCCCTTCCACTGAGAAAATTGACCATTCAATCCCACTCTGTTTCCTGTCCTCTAACCAGTCTGTAGTCCACGAAAGGACATCGCCTCCCATCCTATGACTCCCTAGTTTTCATAGAAGCCTCTCATGAGGGACCCCGTCAAACGGCCTCTGAAAATCCAAATACACTACATCTACCAGTTCACCTCCATCCACATGTCCATCAACCACCTCAAAAAAATGAAGCAGACTTGCTACTTTTCAACAGAAAACTGAATTGCTATCCTCAAAGTCCTCTAATTAGGGGTAGTGGACACTTAAGCAGGTCCACTAAAATGTGAATTAAAAATGTTACATTTGGAGGTCACATGATGCAGTAAGCCATGCTTTGCAGCGGCTCCAGGTGCCATCCCCCTTTTCAAGCTATTTAAGATCTTTTTTTTTGTCTACTTTGTGGGAGTAAAATATTTGAGTGCATCATCAAATAGGAACTAATATACGAAGGTGCACAAGCATTGATCATCAGTGATTATTCTTCACAAGTGGTAGCTAAGCAGTGGAAAATGGTGCCATTTTCTTAAAATTTAGCAAGCAAAAAAAGATGTAGTTCATGCTCTCCTTCCCGGCCACACTGTGGTTAGTGGGAAGGGCAATAGAAGAAATTTGTTTTGGCTACAGTAGTGAAAGCTTTCTTGGAGACCAGAGATCTGAACTGGCAGGTGCCATAACAAATGGAGCATGCCTGGCCTGGAACATTTAAATCTGCTTCTACTGTTTTCTGTGTGGTTGTTCACGTGACAACATAGGTAGACCATTGTATTATGTGAGATGCTGGACATTGAAGATGGATGCTGAAAAATATGATGCAAAACATCGATAGACCATGTTGCCCTTTACTCAAACAGATTTTCCCTAAAATGTGACGTTTGTCATGTATATCATGAAT
Source organism: Rhinatrema bivittatum (assembly GCF_901001135.1). Lineage (NCBI taxonomy): Eukaryota > Metazoa > Chordata > Amphibia > Gymnophiona > Rhinatrematidae > Rhinatrema > Rhinatrema bivittatum. Next base: position 35,491,154 of record NC_042617.1, on the reverse strand, counting down.
TCATTAAAAACAAATGAACACCTATATATGCTCATCTCAATTTTTTGTCAAGCCACCTGAAAACTAGCTTCAGAGATTTTTGCTGTACTCTGGCCACTAGGTAGCAAACTGATTTTTCGCTAATGCAGTCTTTTCTGTAATGCTAAGATTTTCCTTCCAGTATGCAGATAGTCAGAAGTTGTAACATATGGTGATGAGACCCTAACAGTACACAGCTACTTGATCAGTCACATTGTAAATAACCATACTCATATCAAAAGCAAAGCAGCTTCACTTTCAAAGGTGGGTATTCAAAAATCACATAAATAGGCCCTACATCTATAGATATAGCTGCTACATACTCTCCACTTACATATCCTTCACATTTTAAAGTCTTTAAATATCTACACATTGGCTATGTCTGCAGAGATAGCCTCATCACAAAATTAAATACTTTTAAACAGCTTTAAGATGCAATGGCAAACCAAGTATAAAGTTTCAGTAACAAATATGCAGAAAACAATGCTGCATTTTCAGGAAATTTATGTAAAAAATATAGGTCAATGCCTAACAAATCATTTCCCAATTGTCACACCTGTTGACCAACAGGTTTTTCATGTTCTATACTGTATAAGTGTAATTTAAAGGGTGGGAGGGAGTTACATGCTTAAGAAGAACCAGATCAGCAATAGGCATGGTAACAGCCAGAATATACAATTCATCCACCCTGCTTAAAAAAATGAAATGTAAGCAAGCGGTTGGGAAATCAATTTAGCTGAGACAAAAGCACAAATATAGCATGTCAATTAGCTAACTTGTCTGCCAAGTGTTTTATATTTGGCTACAAGTTTAATAGAAGCACATATACTAGAAAATCATACTTAGCACATACCTGTGGGTCTCTTCCTGAGCAACAGCCCATTTGTTTTTCTCTTTTATATTCAAGTCCAATATATACAGAAATAGGCAAGAAACAAGGAAGTGATGTAAACTAGGTGGGGTACAAGTAGAGGAAGTACTCTAGAATTGTTTGGAATTATTCTGGGTCCAAAAAAGGGCCAGCCTTTTTCCTTTTAATTGTACTACTAAGAATATAAAAATTGTCTCTTGACCGTTGCTGTGTAACAACTTCCAGTTTCTAAACAATATTAAAGTATGACTCAAAGCAAGAGCAAAAAAAAAAAACCAACCAGAACCAAGTCTGCAGAGCAGTCTGACTCAAATGTGCAGTATCACTTGCTAAAGAATAATTCTGAAAATAAGATTCTGGAAACAAAAGGAAATAAAAAGCAGTCAACTAGCCCTATCACTGGGTACAAGACAGCAATACCATGTTGGACCTCTGAATTGTTTTTCTTTTGCCATCATATCCCAATCTTCCACAGCACAGAGCTTACTTAGCCAACCAAACTATAATGCTCTGAAAGCAGGGCACCAGTTTTACATAGTGGAAAGTCATGCTCATTTCATTCATTAGTTCCAGATCACCACCAGTTATAACATTTTAGTTCTATGCCGAAACAAAGACATTGATAATGTGCCAAAATCTCAACTGGAAGCTTTCTTCAAAAGGCATCTTACTGAGGAACCATGTTTTACCCCTAGATACCACAGAATTTATTAGCATTCTCAAATGTTGCTGCCAGAGAAAATTTTATTCCAAAATTTTTGGACAGCAGCTACTGTTAATAAACTATATTTTGTACAGTAATGCCTAGGAAATGTGGAGCATTTTTACAAATAATCAAATCTGTCTTCTTGCTCAGTGCCCAGGATACAACCATTCCTTTTAAACCAAACATGCTTCTCAGCAAATATTTCTACTCTGCAATAAGGCACAAAAATGTTCAAGGCTTCCAACATCAAAACACACAAACACAAGTTACATTTCTGGTCAACAGAATTAGTATAGGACAGGGAACGGTCATGAAATAGGAGCAAATGAACCTCTGGATTCTAATCTAAATAGCTTCCAACTCTGTGTTATGAAGGTCAAATAATTACTGCTCTGTGTCTATTTACTCAGCTGCAGTGCTGTAATAATAATTACTTACCATTTATACAAGTACTATCAATGTGCATAGAACCATCATTACAAAAGGAATTAGAATAATTAGCTTTATGGAACAAACAAAAAAAAAAATGGAGGAAACACCAAAGATTTTTACAATCCAGAACAGTAATTCTCAACTCCAATCTTCATGGCCCCCAAAAGAGGTCTGGTTTTAAAGATAATGCCTCCAGAATCAAATATGTACAATGCTTAGATCAAAATAAAAAATATTTGCAACTGTATCAGGTTAATTTACATTATTTGGTTACAGAAAAATTAGAATCCTTTGGAGGCCACAAGAACCAGAGCTGCAGATCACTGATCTATTAAAATAATGAAAGGCGTGCAGTTAATACGATTTTCAATACTAATTGAGTTTCAGTTAATGCCTTTTCTGATCCAAGCATGGGATGAGCGAATGTAAGATGTACTTTCATGATAAATTGCTTGTATTGATAACTGAATTAGGAATGTACTGAATTACAGATGTATAGAACAGTAATTATGGTTGAAGCTTTAACATCTAGTATTACTGCTTAAGGTTCAAGCTTGAGTTAACTCAATCCTTATGTGCTTCAGTTAATGCAAAGTATCTGTTGACTAGGACAATCGGATAAAAAAAAAACAAAAAAAAACAACAACTAGTCCTGGGGGAATTCTGCGCTACTGCGGAGCAGAATTTGTACAGAATTCCCCCTGCTCAGAATTGCCAAATTCTGCAGAGAACGGCAGAGGAGGCCCTGGTATGCCGCGAACAGAGTGCGCGAAGATAAAGGCCACAGTGCTCCGCTCACAGCGAAGATGAAAGCCCCCGTGTGCTGCGGAGTGTGCGCTGTTTGCAGCGAAGATGAAGGCCCCCTTGTGCCACGGGACACACTCCGCTCGCGGCAAAGATAAAAGCCCTGCTGAGAGCGAATATGTGTGTGTGTGTGTGAGAGAGAGAATGAGCGGGGGGATGCCAGAGAGAGAGGGAGCCTAAATAAGGAGCTTGTGAAGGAGTGTGTATGTGTGAGAGAAATTGGGAGCTCGTGGTTATAGAAAAGGGACTGTAAGTGAGGGTGCTAGCCTGTGTGAAGGGATTGTGTATAGGTGAGTCAGAGCCTGTGTGAACGGGTGCATGAGAGAGACACAGATAGCCTGTGTGAGGATGTATGCATGAGAGAGAGAAAGGGAGCTTGTGTGGGTGTGTATGCAAGAGAAAGGGACCCTGTATGAGGGGATGTGTGTGTGAGAGAGCCTGTATGAGGGCATGTGTACTAAAGAGTGGGAGCATGTGAGTGAGGGACAGAGGGAGCCTGTGTGAGGGGCAGTATTGAGATCAAGGTCAAACTCTGGGACTGGCAATAGAATGGAAGGGGTTGAGCCTAGAGGTGGAGGGGAGAGATATTGGCAGGTGGAGGAGTTGGGGCCTGAGAGGGCAAAGTGGCCAGGGGAGTAGGGAGAGCAAGTGGAAGGGACACTCTTACAGTGAATTTCTAGGGAAATTCTGCTCAAAATATTTAAAATACTGCATCTCTAAGTAATAATTTTTGTCTGTATTAATTTAAAATGTAATTCCTTAAAGACTGTCATGTAAATTGTGTTATTTTGACCAATGTAAAGTTTACAGAATTTTAAGTTTTTGTGTGCAGAACTCCTCCAGGAATAAACTTGTTTTCAAATGGGTTGTATCAACAGATGTTAACAGAACCAAGAGCAGAGAAAGCATTCAGCTCATGTCTCAGGACTTTGCCTAAACTGTATTCTGATACTCTCTAATCACTATACAAACATACAACATGCCAGGTCTGCCCAATTTACTTCATGGTGCAGTAACAGACCCCAATCCATCTCTGGTTTTCAACTCTTGTCTTCACAATTAAGGATCCTCTGGGCTTATCCCAGGCTCTCTTCAAATTCATTGCTGTTTTTGCTCTTCTGGAAGGCAATTAAGGATCCTCTGGGCTTATTCCCAGGCTCTCTTCAAATTCATTGCTGTTTTTGCTCTTCTGGAAGGCTGTTACATTCATCTCTTTCAATCACTTGTTCTATTATTTTAACCCCTCTTTTTCCCTCTGCATATACTCCCCCTCAACAGCATACCTCAGCAATTCAAGTACCACTTGCAAGCCCCCCAAACAGACACATAGCTCCGACATCACTCTAAAGTTGCCACGGGTTACTGCAGCTGAGTAGTGGTAGACCTTTTCCATTCTCAGCCTTGGACTCTGCTGGCCCTTGAATGACTTCTGCACCACAATGCACCATAGGTCATGAGTGCTCTGATGGCTCCAGCCTGCATTTAAAACGTCCCGAGGAGAAGGTAATGTGGATATAGGGAAGACTCATGTGGCCAAAACAAAAAAGTTAGGAAAGACAAAGATCCACGAGTCATTCTTGTCCCCAATTCATCCCCAGTCTCCTCTCCTCTTGCTCCCCACCCACCCCCCATCTACTTATCCCCATCCTCACCTGTCACAACCACTCCCTCTCTCTCTGCCACCTCTCTCATTCTCCTGATCTCCTCCACTATTCATCTTCCGCCCACCCTCCCAGTACTGGGGCCTCTCTCAATCCTCTACATTCTTAACTCCCCCCCCCCCCCCCATGGGCATAATTTGAATTTATTTGAAGGGAAAGGGTTTAATACTCGTCCTGCTCCATTCCCTACATCCCCTTTGCCTGCTCTGCTCCCCATTTCCAATAGACCCGTCCTTCTCTGTTCCCTTCCCTCCACTTCCCAGCAGGTTCCTCCTCACCCCTTCTTAGCCAGCTGCCCTCCTCTGCAGGCTTAGTTCACCCGCCCCCTTCACTGATTCCTACTGCTTATCAGCAGTTAGGATTACTTTCATTGGCAAGCTCAGCTCACCTTTCAATTTGTGATTCTCCCTCCTCCACAGGCTTGGATCACTTCCCTGCTCTGCACTCCCTGAACTCAGGCACTCACTTCCTGGAACCACTCCTGTCTCCACATCCCCTGCAGCACTTCTCCCGGCACTCAAATTCCAGGTCAAGGCCAGTCCCTCCATCACTTGCACTGTCGTGAACCCTAGCAGTTCAGCAGCCCAGCTCCAGGGCCACAGCTGCATATGGTATGTTGTGCTCTCAATTTGGAAACCCCAGAGATAACTGCTACCTACTGTGGGATATAATAGAAGAATGATTTATTTTTTATTTTTGTGAACAAAGGGAACAATGTTCATCTCGATGTCCCTGCAAGTCAAGCCCTGACTGCAGCCTCTCTCAGTACTGGAGCTGTCAATCTTTAAGAGATTTTGAACCTATATTGCATGCCCCCACAACCTCCTCCCCCCTTCTTCATTCTTCCAGTAAAATTATTTACTTTGGTGATTACAGGGCTGAAAGAAGAGGGCAGATCCCACTTGCCTCTCACACTTCACCCTGCCCAGCAAGCACAAAATGTTCTAACTTTGATAAACAATTTTACAACCTCTGTGTCTAATTTGAAATTATCCTGCCTCTGCTCTGCCTCCTCATTCCTTCTTTTAAAAGCTTAGTTTCTGGTCTTCCTCATGTCATCATCATTTTTTTTCCTCTACAAGCATATCTTTCTATCATTATTTTCTTACCTCCTCCTAGCCTGCAATTCCAACTTTTCCTCACCTCTTTTTACCTCTTTCCTCCACTATAAATCACCTCTTCTTACAATCCTACCCCTTGGTTTTCCACCCCTCCCACCCCATGTCCACATAGCTCCTTTCCCAGTCCTCATCACCTTTAGCTTCTTAAGTTTCCTTCACTTAACTCCTCACCCCAGCTCTTATTACAGTCCATGTCCTGTCTCTTTCCATCAATAAGCCAGGCTGATTTAGCCATGTTCTGTAGGTGACATCCAAAAGCATTGAACGGATTTGTCTCTCCAAACTAGTAGAGCTTTTGAGCTCTACTGAGCATGTGCGGGAGTTCCCACATGCAGGCTTGCTAATGCTTCTCCTTAGTCTGTTTTGCACATGCTATGCGCTGATGTTTATCTAGTCTCTCTTTTCCTTAGTTCACAAAAAAAAAGGAACTGGAACTTGCCATGGTGGGCTAAAAGGTTGGACATCTTTGCTGCCCTTGATCTTTGTGACCGAGGTGACATTCGACCACATGCTGAACAGTTTGATTCATCGTGGTCCAGCCTAAGGCATTTATAACACAAGTTGTGGCCTTTCGCTTTGGACATGATCTACCTGCAGGGACAGGCTTTGAACCACATGTCAATTTCAATTTCTTTTTTATAGCACTGAAAAATGTTGGGGGTTACAATGAGAGCAAAAAAAAAAAAAAATAAAGACAGAATTACCATCACTCCTTCCTCATCCAGGACCATCCGAAGGTCCAGGGCTGACTCCTTGAAAAAAAGCACCTATACGTCTAGTCCGAAGCAATCCTGGTCATCAGACTAGAGCAGTCAGGTCCAGACATCAGTCCTCATCCGTACAATCATTGCACTCTGCCCCTGGGTCATCAGCAAAACCTAAGACTTCAATGAAGCATTGAGAAAAGCAACCCAGTGCACAGGGGACTAAAACTGTCAGAGCATGACATCAATATAAAGGAACATTTCCAAGGCCTACAAGAAGAGGCCTATCTCTGATCCATTGAAGGACTGAGCATCACATCGACTGATGCATCTAAGTATCCGGGCTACTCGACGCATGTACCATGACACTCCCGTGCAGTTGATGAATACTAACTCAGAGATCCACGAGGCACTCAATGCATGGAGCTCTGCCTTCAAAATCACTCGATGCCTCAAAACTCACAAAGCATGCACTATCAAAAAAGGATGGTGCAAAGTCTCAGAAAGGAAAGCAGGCAGCCTCAACGCACAGTGCATCCTTCAGCGCTAACAGACCTGCTCTTTCAAGACCACCACAGTCAGACAAACCAATCTATAGGGATTCCTCAATACACATGCTTACACAGTCATTTCCATGGACGCATTCTCAGCTAGAACTTGTCTCCGAGGAGGACCCCTCACCCATGAAGCTGTTTCCACAAACAGCATTGTTGGACAATCCCCAGGAGAATCATCCCCTTGTCATATTACCAAATCCACCAACAGAGCAATATGCTCACAAGATTCTGCTTGCTGTACTATCCATACAACAGAGGATATAGTGCATCTTGGAGAGAAGCTCAACTACACCTGCTGCCCCTTATCACTATAGCCCTTCCGTTGGCCCAACTGCTCTATCAAGAAATCACCAGACCCACTGTGCTCCATCCTCCTAATTCTCTTTCATTCCAACAATCTTAGAGGAGCCCATACTTGTCTCAGAGGAAGGTGTTTCCTCACTCACACTGGCGCAGAGATTCCAGCAAGCGATAAACTCCTACAATGCCAGTTTAGTCTCGTTTGTGCGAACACTGGAGGAACCTACCTATTCTGCCAGAATGTCCATAAGTGATGCATGGTGCCACTCCACTACCAACATCTTCATCTTCTGGACGTAATATGTCATCATGCAGTGGCCTCCTGCATCTTCATCCAGTTCTAAGGGCCTCAGCCCTCCTAGATCTCCACAATCCTTCTAGTTAAGCCACCATTCTCCAAGGAGGATCCCAGGCACTCCATCTGACTCACGTCCAGGGCTGAGGACCTCATTCCAAATTTGTGAAGAAAATGGGGAAAGCTCTCAACCTTATTTGAAAGGACCCAGACACTAGAAATGAGGTGATGAGACTTCTGAAAATTCTAGATATCCCAGCAGAACCATTGGCCTTACCAACATATGTGCTCTTTGACAAGGTCCTAATGAAGATGTGGGAAACCCCATTCTCAGGCGCAACAGCAGCCACAAAACTAGATTTGAAATTCAAGATACGGCATCATGCAGCTTCCACATAATTCAGTAGTGGTGAAAACTGCTGTGAAAAAGGCAAAGAAAACTCGGCTCCACTCGAACACCTTGCAGGGTTAAGGGTCAATGCCTCCTGGATGACTTCAGGAAAAAGGTCTTCCAGGGGTCAATATTGACTGTACGAATATCATCAGTTTTATATCATCCAGTATACCTATGAATGACCCAAAACCTGAAACCTTTTATTAGAACGGACAATGGTGAAAAGTTCTCACCACCGCCTCTCTGCGACCTGGAAGAAGCTGTTTGCTATCTGCTACAAACAGTGTAGAAATCATTTGACGCCACGGTGAACATCTGCCACATATGCTGTAGTATGTTGCTTGGCCTGGCTTAGAGCTAGTTCAATTAGAGAAGAAGATGTCAACGAGAAGCTGGCAGACCTCCCTTGTTCAGTGAAAAACAGAAAAACAATAGCTCAGACAAAGGAGCAAAATGTTGCAGTCCAGTCACTATTAACCTCTACTGACCCACATTCCTTAGCAAAAAAAATGTGTCTACAGGGTTTACCACAAGTATAGGCTGCCGCTGATGCGCCCCCCCCCCCCCCAATCAGCAACAGGTAACACTGTCTAGTGGACACCCCAGAGCGTGTAGGCAGCAAAAGCCACAGCAACAGCTGCAAGCTAAACTAGGACAAAGTTTTCGATTACGGGAGATACAGCATCCTGGGATCAAGTAGGGACAGGATTCAGGAATTTTCATCCAGTTGATCCCTGATTTTAAAAAAGAAAACAACAAAACAAAAAACACAGATGGGATCTGAAGATCATGAACAGTGACCATCAGCTCCACAAACGCAGCACAAAATCTGCATACCATCCAAACCAGCACAACTGCCATTCTTTCAACAAGTGAATCAGCTCCTGATTCAGAATGCAATCCAAAAAATACCTTCTACCTTTCACAATCAGGGATTTTATTCCCAGAATTTTCTGGTTCCAAAGACGACAGGTGGCAGTTATCCTATTCTGAATTGCCATCTCCACAGAGAAAAATTCTTGATGGCATTTTTAGGCATCATCCCTTCCCTACATACTGCATAATGACTGGACATGTTCCCTCAAACTCAAGAATGCTTATGCATATATCCCGATACACCCCTCTTGCTGGCGACACCTTTGCTTCAAAGTGGGTACCAATCACTACTATTACAAAGTTCTCCCGTTTGGACTATCTTCAGCTCCCTGAGTATTCACTAAAATGCATTGCATTGTATACGAATACCCTATGACAGGGTATTCGTATCTTCCCTTATCGGTACAACTGGCCCCTACTAGTAACACCATCAGACATGTTATAGGCACACCTCCAGATTTCCATCAATACTCTTCAATCACCCAGCTTCTTAGTGAACTTCCAGAAGTCTTGCTCCAGCCCACACAGCATCTCCAGTTTATAGAAGCCATTATAGACATTGTTGAACAATGTACATTCCTACCTATAGAAAGGGTGCACAGTTTTTGTGATGTAGCCAACACACTATTAAAGACGATGGTAATTTCAGCTCACCGAGTACTCGTACTCCTGGGACTCATGGCTGCAGCAATTCATGTCATCCCACTTATGTGCCTACACATGTAACATCCCCAATGGGGACAACGCTTGCAATGGAACAAGATGCTAGATTCACTTTGCGCAAGAGTATCTCCGACCTCCCACATGAAAGACAAAATACGCTGCTGGCTACAACTGTCTGAACTACAGGAAGGTGCTCCTCTACAGCCAGTACAGTATCAAGTAGAATTACTTGCTTTTTTCTGTCGATAAGCAGGGTTGAATTAAACTTGCTGTCTGGGGAGTCCCAAGCTTAGGGTTGTAACTGTTGATTTTTATGTATCACTCCTTGGTTTGTCTAAAAGAAAAAATTGTCTCCTCTGTGGACAGCTCTTTTATTTAATTATATTTAAGACTGCTTATTCCACTGCATGGTCTGAAGCAACAAGCTGGTCAAGGCAATAGAGGGACGTGAATGCATGAACTGATGACCATGTGGCCACCTTGCAGATGGCTTCAATGGCACATTATGCAGGTATGCTATTGAAGTGGCTGTAGCTCTCATTTGGTGAGCTCCAACTGATCCAGGCAAGGAGGAGGATGCCGATTGGTATCAGTGTCGAATCCAAGTGGAAATCCAGTTAGATGATGTTCTCTTGGTTACCACTTTCCCTAGGACATTTGGATAAGATATGAAAAGTTGTGATGATTTCCTATGCCAGAGTACATTTTTTGTAATATGCTAAAGCTTTTTTACCATCCAGAGTATGCAAGAGCTTCTCTCTTTCATTCTTGTGTGGTTGGGGAAAAAAGGTGGGAAGTGTAATGGTCTGATTCATGTGATACACCAACACCTCCTTAAGTAGAAATTTAGGATGAGTATGAAGAACCACTTTATCATGGAAGAACTGAAGAGAAGGTTCAAAATGTATTGCATTGATAACTACAAGAAACAGTACCTTCCAGCTTAAAAATTTTAAAGGGACTGATTAAATCAGTTCAAATGGATCGCTCATTAAAGATAAAGACCTTGTTTATGTCTCACGGAACTGGAGGGTTTCGTAGTGGTGGCCTAAGATGAAGAAGACCCTTCGTAAATTGTGATAAGAGTGGGTGAACTGCAATGGTTAAGTTTGCATCTCTGTGTGTAATAGGCCAGGATCGCACTAAGATGCACTCTGATAGAGGAAGTTGCTAGACCTTCCTTTGATAAATCATGCAAATAGGTCAGCAGCTGTGTTGGTGAAGCACTGAAGGGGTGACGCACATGCCAGGAACACCAGTCTGTATATCGCTTCCATCTGAAAGCATAGTTGCGACGAGTCGAAGGTTTCCTTGAATCTATTAAAAATGTCTTGTATCCGAGTTGGGAGATGGAAGCTCCTTAGACTTTTCAAACTCAACAACATCTATACTGTCAGATGGAAGGAAGACTGTAGCAGATGAATAAGCAAATTTTTCCTGAGACAGGTGCGGGTCCTGACAGAGAAGTATTGGCTTCGTTAAGGAATATTGTACAAAATACGCATACCACAGCTGCCTCAGCCAGCCGGAGCAACGAGTATCAGATAAGCTTTGTCAAGAATCATTTTCTGTATCGCACGAGAGATTAGAGGAATTGGAGGAAAAGCATACAAGAGTCCGGTCACCCATGAAATGAGGAAGCATCCAGAGCCTCCCTGTACAGATTTGGTAGAATGGAGCAAACCTTTCATACTTTCCTGTTGACTTCTTTCGCGAACAAGTCTATCCACAGCAGGCCCCACTCGAGAAAGAGATTGTCAACTGTCTGATTTATTGACCACTCATGCAGATGAAATACTCTGCTTAAGCAGTCTGCTATCATGTTTGCAAGACCCAGAATATTATTTTCCTTCAAGCAACCTGAGTGAGTGATCGATGGCCCCCTCCCCCATTCAAAATGCTTCTCTGTACAGCATTTATAAACCAGACTCTCCTTGCTCGTTTATATATTTAAAAAAAAAACAAAAACACACCATAGCTACCTGGGTGCTCATATGGATCATTAGCAATGCATTCTGAAGATATGTTTGAATGCAACCAGAGTGTTCCTTGTCGCCCTAAGCTCTAGAAGGAGTCTGATCTGGAGAGCAGACTCCTTCTGTGACCACTGACCCTGTGTCTTGTATTGCAACAGATGAGCTCCCCCAACCTTGCACAGAGGCATCGGTGGTCAGAATTAGCTGATGCAGAGGGACATGAAGAAATGCCTCTTCTGTTAAATTGTTTTCCCTGCAACCAAAGTATGTCTCTCTTCATGGAGGTTGTCATATTGATCCCAATTGTTAGCAATTTCAAATACTGTGACCACTGGCTCTTGAGATCCCATTGCAATCTTCTCATATGAAGAAGAGTGTGGAATACAACATGAACGGCCACCGCCATGTGCCCCAACAGGGTTAACATCTGACATGCCAAAACCAACGTTATTTGAAGTAAAAATTGACAGATGTCAAATCCTCTGAATCCTGTCATGCAGTAAGAAAGCCCTCATCTTGATGGAGTCTATTCTTGCTCCTATGAATTGTATGACTTGGGTGGGCTGGAGAATTGACTTTTCATAATTGATTAGAAATCCCAGACCTTCCAGGCACTGAACATTCTTCTGCAAGTCACTCTGTAGGGATCTGGAATGGGAGAAACTATTAGCCAGTCATCCAGATAAGGAAAAATTCAGATTCCTTGGCAACATAGATGAGCCAAAGCCACCGCCTGACATTTTTAGTCTTTATTGGTTTCCTATTAAATGCATGTAATTTATGATGTACTTTTATTCTGACTACCTCAATTTTGCGATGTATTTTGTAAACCATAGAATTAGAACTTGTTTCTGTGCAACGGTATATAAAAATTGTACAAATAAATAAATTTTGTGAAAACTCTGGGGACAGACGAGAGACCAAAAGGGAGAGCTATGAATTGGTAATGCCCTGTACTCGTTCTGAAACATAGGTACTGCCAACAAGAAGAGTGGATCAGGATGAGAGTATAAGCATCCTTCAGATCCAGGGAGCACATCCAATCGTTTGGTTGTATGAAAGGTAGAATTGACTTGAGAAGTCATCTTGAATTTCTCCTTTCACAGGTGTTTGTTGAGAAAGCGGCGGTCCTATTTGGGACGAAGACACCACCCCCCCCCCCAAACGCTTTCGGATGAGGAAGTAACCAGAATAGAACCCCATAGAGATGTTCTGTTCTGGAATCTATTAGCTCTTTGAAGCAACAGCTTTTGAATCTCCTGCTATAATGCTCAAGTCTGCTTGGGATCTTGGGGTAAACCTTGAAATCTAGGTGATATCCATAGCAGATAATGCAGAGAACCAACCAATCTGCTGTAATCTTCTCCCATGGAATACTGTGTTCAGTTCTGGAGACCGTATCTCCAAAGAGACAGAGACAAGATGGAGGCGGTCCAGAGAACGGCGACCAAAAAGGTGGAAGGCCTTCATTGAATGACTTATGAGGAGAGATTGAAGAATCTAAATATGTACACCCTGGAGGAAAGGAGGAGCAGAGGTGATATGATACAGACTTTCAGATACTCGAAAGGTTTTAATGATCCAAAGACAACGACAAACCATTTCCGTCGGAAAAAAATCAGCAGAACCAGGGGTCACGATTTGAAGCTCCAGGGAGGAAGACTCATAACCAATGTCAGGAAGTATTTCTTCACGGAGAGGGTGGTGGATGCCTGGAATGCCCTTCCGGAGGAAGTGGTGAAGACCAGAAGTGTGAAAGACTTCAAAGGGGCATGGGATAAACACTGTGGATCCATAAAGTCTAGAGGACGTGAATGAATGTGGAAAAAAAGATTTGCATTCACAAAAAAGCGGGGAGTAGCTTGCTTTTTATGGCAGTTGCTACCCCAAACCAAATAAGCCTGATACTTCACTTTCAATGCATATCTAGCATAGCTGTCTGCTTCAACGGCAGGGGAGAAAGACCGATACTTCACTTTCAATGCATATCCAGCATAACTCTCTGCTTCAACGGCAAGGGGAATGAAGATAAGTGGATCTATATACACAGACAGCCTACAAGGACTGAATTACATAGTCTGGGTAAACAAATAAGCATGGGTGTAGTTTGCTTATTGTGGCGGTTCCTACCCCTAACTAATTTAAGCTAAATATTTCACTTAGATGCAGCTCCAAACATTAATGCTCTCTGCATTAATGGTGGGGGTGGAAGGGAAATAGAACCAAAAGGTTACTAAGAGCCAAGAGTAACATAAGTATGAGAAAAAAAAAAGTGCAAAACTTGCTGGGCAGACTGGATGGGCCGTTTGGTCTTCTTCTGCAATCATTTCTATAAAAATGACGCAGTCAGTCTCAGACTAGATGGGTGGGCTGTGGCTGTTCCTGGCTCAAAAAGATTGTGTTGGTTTCAGCACAGATGGCTGCGCTGGTTTCTGTTGCCTGCAGTCAAGAGGGTAATTTCTCAGCTATGACTGTACACATGGTTGTTTTGTAAGAAGGCAATTGATGTGTCAAGAACTACTTATATGGTTTTCTTTGATAGTACTTATGGTACTGGGGGTAATAGCGCTTGGATGTTCCAGGAACCTCTAGAGATGTTAACAAGGATTGCGCTGTTACATTCTGTTCCTTAATTTGGGAGACCGTCTCCCTCAGTTTGTCTCCAAATAAGTTGTCCCCCAGACAGAGAAGGTTCACTGGTTGCTGGTGGACATCTTCCCTTATACTGCTAGCCTTGAGCCAAGCCATGCGTCATGCCACAATTGAGGTAGACTATGTTCTAGAGGACACATCAAAAGATTTGTATACCGCCCTAAGCAGATAACAAATACCCTTTTCAAGATCTATTAGTAGTTGAGGGATTACCTGCTCTCCCACTTCTGATCTGACAAACAGCTTCAAAAGCTGCAGGCACTCGTGAAGATACTGCACTATATAAAATTGGGGCTGTTGGATCCTAGAGGTTAACATGGGGCTTTGAAAGATTTTCTTCCCAAAGTCGTCTAGAATCTTGTGTTCTCTCCCTTGTGGAGCACTGGAGTGTAGTTTGGAATTTTGGCTTTTAGTGCAATCACTATGGATGCGTGTGACAAAGTTCACCACTCTGTAAGTGGAAGACTTCTGAAGACGGAACTTCAAATCCAATTTCCTGGATACTGGCAAAATTGAAGATGGAGTTTCCCAAGACTTTAGTAAAAGATTGTCTAGAATTGTATGAGAAGGTAAAGCAGAAGGCTCCTCAGGCAACTCTAGTATTCTTAAAATTCCGAACAATTCTGCGTGAGGATCAGGCAGCTTCCTAGCCTATTTTCCAAATCTACAGAATGAAATGCCCTCCGGGTGGGGGGGAGGGGAAGGAACAGCTCTGGAGGTTTTTCTAGAGGATCCGAAGGTATACCTGTGGAACTGAAAGGTGAGAGAGGCTGGAATCTGTTCCCTTAGTATTTCGAAGAGGGAGAGTCTGGAGGAATAAGATCCTCTCGCCATAGAGATGCCAGCTCTTACGTAAGTTTAAGATTCTTAGAATGATATGGACTCTGTGGCTTCAGTGGTGGGGACTCCCTGGCCTAAGGTGACGGGTGTGAAAAAGTAGATGGTGGCATCCAAGGATGTATAGATGAAAACAGATTTTTTATGATCATCATGATCTGTTGCATGGCTTGAGCAGATTGGCTTACTGAAGATGAAGGCCTAGGCCTTTCAGGTATTAAAGATGACAGAGATCCTCATAGAGTACTTACAGAATCAGCATGAAAAAATGGGCTTCTCTCATCCACGTTTGGAGACAAATTACCGTGTTCTTGACTTGACGAAGAGCTTATGGAGTAAGGCATGGATGGCGCTAACCATGGCTCCACTGCTAAGATGTCAAGGATTGGATTTACATGACAGCAGGCAGGTGTTGTCCGATCCTCTCTTCTTCTGAGGTGGTTTTGATGTCATTTGTTGGTCTGGCTCCTGTGGACGCTTTGACTTAGAAGTTCGCCTGTGATCTCTTGACAGGATGTTAGTATGCGACGATTGCGTCGTAGACTTCTGCGACGCCATATGGGGCCTCGGCTGTCACTAGCATCGCGTCATGGCGGTGCTAGAATGAGCTGCCTCACTGCATGTTGTTGACTGCGTCGCCCCATGGGAGATATGATTCTTTTGTGCGTCACTGCACCGTAAGCAGTCTCCTGCATCAAGCAATTCGACGCTGTCTTCATTGGGGCGTCTAACGCATCCTGCGTCGACGCATTCTGTGACTATCTGAGAAGTCGTGAAGAAGTGAGCTCTGCGAGGGCCTGCTTATTTTTTGTCTCTCTTACTTGTCTTGGTCCAAGATTCAGGATCTAAAATAGTACACGAGTGAGGACTTTGTGTGTTATGAGCTGTGCTGGTTGTAATGTCAACATGATCAGTGCGGGTACTGAAAGAGAAAGATAAGGAGAAGCTGATTCCTCTTTACTCCAAGATGGCGACTGTGACCGAGCAATCCTTGCAAGACCTTAGAGGATTTGATAAAAGATATTTCAAATAAACATTACAGCTGATTTGACTGATCAGTTGAGCAAGCTGCAATCGGCAATGGAGGAAATGTCCAAAAAAATTCATAAGCAGGCCACAAAAATATCTGATCTCGACAACAGGAACTGGTATCTGACCAACTTATAGGCCAAATGGCAGCGCTGAAGGAGGAGAATGTGGACCTTCTGAATAGACTCGAAGATCACAATAATATTTGTGTCATCGATCTTGCAGAGAGTCTGTTCTTGATGCTTATCTGATGCACTTTCTCCAAATATGGCTTCCAGAGGCACTGGGCTTGTCCTTCGAAACAGTCCATTGTCGCTGGAGAGGGCTCATAGGATTGAAGTTAGGAGGGATGGCGACATGTGACAGCCAGTAATAACTGCATAAATTCTGAACTTTGCGGGCAGGTTTAAAATAATGCAAGCATTTAAAAAATGCAAAAGTAAATTTGAATGTGATGGTCAATCTGTTATTTGGCCATTTGTCCATGAAAGTTTCAGGAGCGAGGTACAAAATGGATCTGCACGACTATTGCAAGGGAGTAAAAATCTCCCTACGATATCCTGCAAAGATGTGTGTTTGCAAATGGAAAAACTGATTTTGTCCATAAAAGATCTAGCACAAGCTTACTTGGACTCTCAGGGGAAAAGTTGTAATATTACGCGCGTGGGGTACATTTGTGCGCGCTATCCGGCACTCACAAATGTACACCCGATTTTATAACATGCACGCACTGCCACGCGCATGTTATAAAATCCGGGGTCGGTGCGCGCAAGGGGGTGCACCTTGCGCGCACTGAGCCCTAAGGGAGGCCCCTATGGCTTTCCCCGTTCCCCCCAAGGCCACTCCGAAGCGGCCTTGGAGGGAACTTTTTTTTCGGTCCGGAGCAGCCTTGGAGGGAACTTTTTTTTTTTGGTCCCCCCTCCCACCTTTCCCTCCCTTCCCCTATCTAACCCACGCCCTACCTTATTTTGTTGACTTATGCCTCTGGCAGGCGTAACTTGCACGCACCGGCTCGCCATCCCCCGGCACAGGCCACTGTGCAGGAGGATTCTAGCCCGCCCCCAGACTGCCACCTCACCCCCGGCCACACTCCTGGACTGCCCATTTTTTAAAGTCCCGGGACATAAGCGCGCTTTATGCTCCTTGCTTCGGGAGGAGGGGAGAGAGGACTGGCAATCCCGAGCGTAGGAGAACCGTCCACTTCGTTGCTACTTTTTTTTTTTTTGGGCTTTTTCGGTTTTTTCCGCTTTCGTTGCTTCGGGAGGAGGGGAGAGAGGTCTGGAGCTGCCCCAGAGACCAGCACCCATTGACGCGGCCAGGGCAGGTGAGCGGGGGCTGGGGTAAGTTTGCCGCCTACCCTTACCCCTGCCTCTAACGCAGGGGTAAGGGTAGGCGGTAAGTTAGCAGGTTAAACGCGCGGCAAAATGGCAGGGTAAAAAAGCGATAGTCGGGGCACGTTACTGTATGGGAGGGAATAGCTAATTCGATCGTTTACATCTAATATACATGCCGCGGGCGGAAGGGGTTACCCGGTGATTTAAAGAGGCGGTAAGAATCGGTTAAAGGGGATTGTGTATCGCAGGAAGGGCTAACGCGGCCGGAAAGTGAGTAGAAAGCGGGTTAGGAGCGGGGTAACCGCGGCCGTACTTTACTGTATTGACCTGAATGTTAGGTTCAATATTAGGAGCTACCACCCAAGAAAGAGATCTAGACGTCATAGTGGATAACACATTGAAATCGTCGGTTCAGTGTGCTGCGGCAGTCAAAAAAAGCAACAGAATGTTGGACATTATTAGAAAGGGAATGGTGAATAAAACGGAAAATATCATAATGCCTCTGTATCTCTCCAGGATGAGTCTGCATTTTGAATACTGTGTACAATTATGGTCTCCGCATCTCAAAAAAGATATAGTTGCAATGGAAAAGCTACAGAGAAGGGCAACCAAAATGATAAAGGGGATGGAACAGCTCCCCTATGAGGAAAGACTAAAGAGGTCAGGACTTTTCAGCTTGGAGAAGAGATGGCTGAGGGGGGATATGATAGAGGTGTTTAAAATTATGAGAAGTCTAGAACGGGTAAATGTGAATCAGTTATTTACTCTTTCGGATATAGAAAGACTAGGGGGCACTCCATGAAGTTAGCATGTGGCACATTTAAAACTAATCAGAAAAAGTTCTTTTTCACTCAACGCACAATTAAACTCTGAAATTTGTTTCCAGAGAATGTGGTTAGTGCAGTTAGTGTAGCTGGGTTTAAAAAAGGATTGGATAAGTTCTTGGAGGAAAAGTCTACTACCTGCTATTAAGTTGACTTAGAAAATAGCCACTGCTATTACGAGCATCAGTAACATGGGATAGACAGTTTTTGGGTACTTGCCAGGTACTTGTGGCCTTGTTTGGCCTCTGTTGGAAACAGGATGCTGGGCTTGATGGACCCTTGGTCTGACCCAGTATGGCATGTTCTTATGTTCTTAAAGACTAAGCACATCTGAAATCTATAATTGTCTGTTTTCTGTGGAGGGGGAAGAGGGCCAGAATTAGCTATGTTAAATTGATGCAGCCTAAAATATATGGGGGTCTTACTTTACCAGATATTAGGTTTTACAATGCTGCCTGCCAATTACATTTTTTGTGAGCATGGATTACTGCTTCCTATGTCATTTGTACCCTGACTTGTTATCTGCTAAGTCGTCTTCCCTTCTTGGTCTGCATGCTTCCGATGGTGAATTACTGAAAGGGCTCAAACAATATAGTTTGTTTAGACTTGTCCGGTTTACTTAGTGTTAAGTGCTGAGGAGATCCGGCTGCAGTGTCTGGCTTTCTACCCCTTATTGGTAAATCATAGCTCCTCCCGGGATTGAGAGGGGGATATTTCAAACTTGGAAGGAGCAGGGAATCATGGATTTTAAATCTTTTTATTGTCCTGATGATCAAAGTTTTCTTTCTTTTGAGCAACTATACGATAAATATCAGATTCCCAGAGTTCATTTCTATGGGTTTTTGCAGGCCAGTCATTTGCCAACAAAAAGGGCACACCCAGGGCTATTCCTTTCCAGTTCATTAGCAATGATCATATGTTCTATGGTGAAAAAAAAAAAATCAAATTGGTTATCTTTTTGGTATATAAAATGAATCCTGACTGCTGAAAGGCCTGGCATATTCCTGGTCTCAATTAACAGGTTTTAATGTCTCTTCCAAAGACCTGATTTGAGTATTGCACTAAAATGTCTCTGGATGCCACATTTCAGGAATTATATTTTAAATTACTGCATTGTAGCTATATTGATAGTGTTATGGCTCACAAATTTGGTAGAATTCAGTCCGACTCTTGCCCTCGATGCAGAATTGAAAGAGGTTCTTTAATTCATATACTGTTGTGCCATAAGATTTTCCCCTTTCGAGAGGTCTTTTTGTTGCTTCACAAGATTACTATGATTCGTCTGTCTTGACAGATGCTTTTTATTTTTGGGATCTTCCTTATTTAAATTACCTATCTCTAAGGGCTTTTTGAAATTTATTTATATGGCCCTACTGATAGCTTTTTTCTGTATTTTGAAAGCTTGGATTCAACCTGAGCCTTCTTCGTTTGCATCGTGGCTTGGTACCATGGCTGATTGGATGCATATAGAACAATTAGATGTGTTATTCACCCATCAAAAGCTGTCTGCTGACTACAAGCAGGCTTGGATATCTTATCTTTTGACTAAACATTTACATCAGTTGGGTTTTCAGACTCAATGGTGTTTATAATATCAGTTGCTCTGGATTGTGATGTTTTGTGCGAATGTGGATGAGTGAGTGTCTTGTTTTGTGTGGACGTTTGCATCCTTATGGCTATGTGTTAAAATGGTCTTGAGGCTTGCTGACTATTCAGTAATGTAAGATAGTTGACCTTACTATTCTTAATGTTGTCATGCTGTTCTGGCATATCTGCCCATATGTGTATTTTTGTTATGGCTTCTTGACTTGAATTTAAAAAAATAAGTCACTGATATGAAATAGTCAATTAGGTAACAAAATTGATGCACACAGCAAGCACAGTGCAAATAATATATGGCATAATATACCCATTTAACTTTTTTTTTATATATAATTTATATAAAAGGATTCAACTATTTTACAATTCTGTATCTCGTGTGTTTAGTTAGTGCTGGCTGTTTACTTTTTTTTCAATGAGCACTCTGTAGAACAGGTGTTCTCAACCGCAGTCCTCCAGGCCTGATTTTCAAGATGTCTATAATAAATACTCAGCAGATAAGGCTTCTTAAGTGTTCCAAGAATTGGGCTGATTTGCATATTTTCGTTATCCTGAAAATCACTAAGACGACTGGCATTGGGAAACTCCTACTGAGAAAAAGGGAACCTGAATGAGCCCAATGAATAAGGCAGCCTTTTGCAACAAACCCCACCAAAAAAAAAAACCGTGTAAGAACTGCTGCACCTGAAGTTAGGCTTTCAAGCTAATCAAAGGGTTTACATCTATCTTAAGGTGGAACCACATCTTACATCATCTACAAATGATTACCTGTTACCAACTGAAGAACCAGTTATGTTCTAGATGTGTGTTGAGGCGATTATTCCTGTTTGATATCAAATGGGTGCTAACAAAAAAAAAAAGACCACTGAAGTGAAAATATGAAAAGTTCTACGTAAACATTTAAAATGCAAAAATTGTCCAAAATGAAAACTGATATACACACACTTCAGTGATTTTATTTTAGTGTTAGCACCCATTTGATATCAAACAGGAATAATCCAACCTCACACATCTAGAACATAACTGGTTCTTCAGTAGATAATAGACACACACGCATAATCAATAAGTCAGAAACCTTGAAAGAAAGATGTCACCAAATCCAGAAACCTTTACTGAGAAGGCGATGCCTGGATTAACCTAACAGAAGAAGTGCAGGAAACAAACACTGACAATTTAGGAAATACAGAGGTCAGGGATACTACTAAGCAGGTTAAAAAAGTTAAATAAAAGATTGAAATATACAAACTTTCATACTTAAATCATCTACCCAGAAGAGTAAAAGAACAAGGAAGTGAACAGGACAAAATCGACTTGGACAAGAAGCAAGGCTATACTATTTAAACCAGTCAATCTTGTACAGCTAACCGCTGGGAAATTATCCTTAGCTAGATCAGTTTAGACTTGAACAACCAGACAGACTGGGGTGAACTCGGTGGTTTCTATGCGCCTTATTTACCATGCTCCCATCGCCATCACCCAACGCACACAAAATGGGTGAGGGGGGGGGGGGGGCAGTAAATCTCGCCTTAGGTTACACAAACTCTCACAGTTTTGCTGCCTAACTGTTCCAAAAAGATCTTAAACTCGCCTCTCTTTATGAAGCATGTTTTCTCGAAATTGGCACAGTTCAAGATTTATGTTCCTTGATGTTCCAAGCAAACTTGAGTTAAATTGAACACATCTTAAAATGAAGTATAGGGAAGAGGAATACCCTAATGGTTAGAGCAGTGGTAAGAGCAGTGTAAGCCCTCTGGGGATAGAGAAATACCTACAGTACCTGAATGTAAACCGGTGTGATCTCTCAATTGAGATCGAATGTCGGTATATAAAAATAATAAATAAATAAAAAGTATAATATTTGCATACTACATTACAGAAGAGAGCAAATACTATGCTAAATTCAACTACTCCGACACAACCAAAATATTAAAAATAAAGAGATGCGCGTCATCTCTTCAAGTACCTTATATAAGAGGAGCTGGGTAGACAAAGACGGGTCTTTTACCTCAAAAAGCAGCTGCCCTACACGGCAAAGGAAGGGGCTGAGGGGAAAGAGGAACGTTTACCCCACCACACTACCACGCAGCATGCGCCCATTACTCCCAGCAAGTAAGAGTAGCCACGAATTTAAATGTCCGTATTAAACTTTAGCCAACCAAATCTATCCAACACAAAGCAACCATAAAACAGGTGAGTTCCGTGCAAAGATCGGCAGGAGTCTGCGCCCATCTTACCCCGGGAAGAGCGGTGTCAGCCTGCGAGAGGCGGAAGGAGAGCGCCTCGGCTGCTGCTGCCACAACTTGTTGATATCAAGATCTCAACCTGGGCCATTTTCAAAGGAGGAAAAAAAAAAAAAAAGTGGGTCCCGATCAACTCTGGAAGCAATCTGAACCGAGGATACGGATAGATTATGGCAACTTCTGAAATACAGAACAATCCAGGTTCATTCCCCTACCCCCCCCGCGTTTCCTACAGAAAACCTGAAATTGCTAAGGGGGGCGAGCGCAGGTACGGCCACAGAGAAACCCGCGGACTTCGGACTGCACTTACCGGGATCATTTTCGCTCCGTAACGCATTTAAGCAGGATAATGCGGGATCTCTTCCAGACACTCGAACCGCCGGGAGTCGTCCCCCTCACCCCTCCTGACCCCTCTTCTACTTTCCAGGAGCGTAAGCAGGCTCGGAGGCTGGTTTTAGATGCCGACTTTGGTTTGCGGACGGTTTCCTCTTTTTTCTCCGCGGGGGGGGGGGGGGGTGTGGCTGCAATAAGGCCCTCACTACCGGGACGTGGGGAGGATTAACAGCCACAGCCGCCGGGAAGCAACTTTCATACGGGCCCCCTCCCGCGAAGGAAGCCTGCCACGATGCGCCTCGGGCCCACCGAGTCGCAACGCTCTTGCACTCGGCCAGCCTCCTCTGCTTTCCCGGGACGAAGATTTCGGTCTCCCCGCCCCCGGCTCCGCTGTGACAAGAAAAAGAACAAGGAGCTGCCGAAACTTTCCCCTCCCCCCCCCTCAACCACCGCCTGTACTCGCCCTCACACACGCACGAAGCCCAGCCCGCCGTGACGTCACCGGAAACGCTCTCTCTCCCCGCCCCCTTCGCACCGTCCGTAACCATGACGACAGGAGGTGTTCTGGCCTCGGGCCTGATTCGTGTGACCAGTTCCAATATAACCGAGGCTAGAGACTGTGCAGTTTTAGAATTGGGAAAAAAAATGGTTCCCGTCCCCCCCCCTTTACTTACTTTTTAATGAGTGATTGCCATTTAAGCGTGTTGGCTGGCAGGGTGATCAGGGTCTTGCCGGGTCCGATGTTTGTTTTTGTCCCAGCCCGGGCCATGTCACAAGCGGCCCCGCGACAGCAAAACAAACAAAAAAAAAAAACCCCACAGAAAAGCTCCTCCGATACAGCAGCTGGGAATGATGTTAGAAAATTTGTGGCACGGAGGGAAACACTGGCTGGGCGGTGCTGCAGGAAAAATAAAAATTCCCCGATGACCAGCGGGTGCCGGGGGGGGCTTTGGTTGCTGCCCCTCAATAGAGTGGTGACCAGAGGTGGTGTCTCATGGAGGGGTGAGGACCCTTGTATACAGCGAGGGGCTCTGGTTACAGCATGCGGTAGCAGGGCGGGATCTCTGGGATGAACTGAACTCTTGACAGATACTGCAAGGCGGGATTGGGGGGAGATTTCACCAGCAGCACTCACGGAGAAGAGGGGGGAATGGAGGTCCTAATGGCCGCGACACGGCCGGGAATGAGCCCGACCGTTGCGCGTGGGCTCCTCAGCACGATTTCCAAGAGATCTAGCAGATAATGCTAGGTTTAAGATGTTTAATTTTTAAATCGGAGCTCTCGTTTTGAAATTGTTTTCAGTAAGAGAAACATTTTGCTACATGCCTGCTTTAAAGTAACTTTATTTTCCATAAAAACGGTGATTAAGGCCATAGGAAAGGTAATTTTCGTATTTATTTATTTAAAATTCGTATATACCCGCATCTTCCCAGAAATTCGTTCAGTGCGGTTTTACAATGTCCAGCATTCGGAAAATGCATATAACCTCTGACAAAAAGCAAATATACAGTTAAAGCATTGTTCTTAAAAATGAAACCCTTAATCAACTGCTACATCATAAAACGTTTCCTCACACACACACCTCTTGAAAAAAAAATAGTGTCTTAAATCTGTTTTCCAAAATGCTTTACTTCTCCTCCCTCCCTTATCTTACCCGGCAGCTTATTCCATGCTGGAAACAGCTGCTCGGGAAAATGCTCAAGCCCGGAAATCAGGTATCTGCAGTAAGCGAAGAGCGCCCGAAGGCGTGCACCAAGCATTTCGTCAGGTACACGGGTTTTTTTCACTATTAGGAAGTTTAAAAGTAATTGATAGCAGCCTGAATTTCCGCCTCCATTTTACCGGAAGCCAGTGGAGGTCTCTGAATATTTTCTTGTCGTGGCAGCCACCGACAACACTCGAGCAGTAGCTTATTGAAAAAAAAAGTTGTAGAACACACTAAGATTTTCTGGGTAGGTAAATAACAGCAGGTATGTTTGGAAGGAATTTCAGTTCCTATTCTTTCAGAAATTCGAAGTCTAGGGGTTATTTTAGACTCACAATTAGCAATGAAACCACAGATTTGTCAGGTGGCCAAAGCTGCTTTTTATAAGCTTAAACTCCTTAGACCATTGAAAGTTTTTACCACATGATTTATTTTGTACAATCTCTGGTACTAAGCCATTATATGCGGGTCTACCCTATAAATACTTGCTTTCTTGATATTCAAAAATAGATTGGTTAACTGAAAAACAGTCTTTTATCAACGGAAAAACATACTGTAATCTTCTGCTGGTAAAACAGTATTCTGTTTACAAAATTGCCCACCTGATTATGTCATAAGAACATAAGAAAATGCCATACTGGGTCAGACCAAGGGTCCATCAAGCCCAGCATCCAGCTTCCAACAGTGGCCAATCCAGGCCACAAGAACCTGGCAAGTACCCAAAAACTAAGTCTATTAGAACCTGGCAAGTACCCAAAAACTAAGTCTAATGTCAGTTACTAATGTCAGTATTACTACTACTACTTTTTTATTTATTTCTTTAAAATTATTTATATCCCGCATGTAAGGGCTGGAGGGACGAGCCGTGTGGCTAGTGCTGACCGTCTTGCTGGGGAAGCGGTGGATGGTCGGGATTTGTTATTTGGAAATGGTGTATGTTATTTGCAAGGCTCGGGCCTCCCTGGTGTTTATTAAAGCTGCAGCCCTGTTAACCTAAACTATAGTCTGTGTGGTCATTGATTTGTAAAAGGACTGATGTGAGCGAGTGATGTCCTGGCTGCCCATATTACAACATGGTTCACTGGGAAACCTGTGAGAAGCACATTTGCAGAGATAATAAGAGAATGGATAAGGGTTATGGTAGTAAGTTAAGAAAAGACCTTGGTACTTTTTCACTTGGATTGTTTAACAATCTGCTTATTATCAGCCTTCCTGTAAGGCTGCTTTTAAATCCTGAGTACTTTTCTACAATAAATACAGTTCCCACAGACTCTTGTTCTTCATGCGTGTTTTGTCTTGACTAAATTGTAAGCTCCATGGAGGCTGGGGCTGTCTCTTATGGGTATCTGTACCTCACTGCACATCCCTAGAGGCACTATAGAAATCATAAGAGGTAGTAGTAATTCAAATAGTCCAAATTGTGGCAGCATGTGCTATCTTTGGCTGCCCTAGGGGTATGTCAGGATCACCACAATCGTGGCAACTGCCACTGGCTGCCTATGTAATTTTGAGCTCACTTTAAGATTCTCTCAGTTGTCGTTAGTTTGTTGCAAGTTAGCAATCCCTCCAATTTGAAAGAGAAGCTCAGCTGGTCTACTTAGGCAGGTGATCTATGATTTTCCCAATGTGCATTACCGTCTGTTCCACCTTTACTCCTGGGGGAATTCTGCGCACAAAAACTTAAAATTCTGCAAACTTTCTATTGGTCAAAATAACACAATTTACATGACAGTCCTTAAGTAATTACATTTTAATTTAATACAGATTTCTTAAAGATGCAGAATTTTAAATATTTTGAGCAAAATTTCCCTAGAAATTCACTGTAAAAGTGCCTTCCACTCGCTCTCCCTACTCCCCTGGCCACTTTGCCTTCTCAGGCCACAACTCCTCCACCTGCCAGTATCTCTCCCCTCCAACTCTAGGCTCAACCCCTTCCACTCAAGCCCCAGAGTTTGACCCCGTTCTCAGTACTGCCCCTCACACAGGCTCCCTCTGTCCCTCCCTCTCCCACACACATGCTCCCTCTCTCTAATACACATACACACACCTTCATACAGGCTCCCTCACTCTCTCGCACACACACAAACATTCCCTCATTCAGGGCCCTCTCGCATACACACCCAAACAAGCTCCCTTTCTCTTTCACACACACATCCTGACACAGGCTACCTATGTCTCTCTCTCATGCACTCCACACAGCTTTGTCTCACACATACACAATCCCTTCACACAGGCTAGCACCCTCACATACACATGATCCCTTTTTCATACACACGAGCTCCCAATCTCTCTCACACACACAATCTCTTCATATAGACTCCCTCTCTCTGAAACCCTCACTCAAGCACCCCCCCCCCTGCTCTCTTACCTCTCATGCTCTATCTCACACCTCCTGCTCTCTCTAACCCTCCCCCTCACCCACACCCCCTTCCCTCATTTAGGCTCCCTCTCTCTCTCTGAAACCCACACTCAAGCATCCCCCCTCTCTTACCTCCCATGCTCTCTCTCACACCCTCCCGCTCTCTCTCACACCCTCCCATTTCCCTCTCCTCTCTCACACACACACTCATTGGGGCCTTCCTTCTTCGCCGTGAGCGGAGCACACTCCGCGGCACACAGGGGCCTTCCATCTTAACCACGAATGGCGCTCCAGGGCCTTCATCTTCGCCATAAACGGAGCTGCGGGATGCACTCCGTTCGCAGCATGCCGGGGTCTCCTCTGCTATTCTGCACAGGGGGGGAATTCTGCGCACCACAGTAGCGCAGAATTCCCCCAGGTCTATACCTTGTACTGAGGAAATCTAGATTGCGTATCAGAGCTTTCTCAATTGTAGCTCCCTTGCTTATGGAATGAGCTCCTCAATGACATCAAAGTTGAACAGAATTCTTTTTTATTAAAAAAAAAAAAGACTTGGCTGTTACCCATGGGAGGTTAACATCAGCTAGTTGGGAGGTTGGTGGATTATGGTCCAAGGTTCTGCATTTATATGGCTTTTTTGTAGTTTTGTCTCAAATGCTGTATTTGTATTAACACTTTTTGATTTTATAGTACAACGCTTCGGATGAGCTGGATAGGGTGGGCAAGTGGTTAAGAAGTACTTTTAAGTAAATAATTCTTGATGATGTTATAGAAAAAGAAACAACACATTTCAGCAGTGTTTTGGATGTGTGTAGAGAAGGAGAGGGTGTTTAAAATGACCCCAAGGTCATGGATTGACGGGACTAGGGGAATGACAGTGTTATCTACAGAAATAGAGAAAGGGGGAAGAGGGGATGTGGGTTTTGGGGAAAAGTAAGAGTTTTGTCTTTGCCATATTGAGTTTAAGGTGGCAGTGGGATATCCAGGCAGCAATGTCAGACAGACAGACCTAGATTTGGGGCTGTATTCCTGATGAAATTTCTGGTGTAGAGAGGTAGATAAAGGAGTCGCCAGCATAAAGATGCCAAAGCTATGCAGGGCTGCTTTAGCCCCTTTAAATGGCCCTGGGCAAACTTTTGTGGATAGGTTGCCTTTTATTTTTTCCATATTGACTGCCACCCCCTTTGCTCTCCCCAACCCAGCATTCTCCTTCTCCCCCCCCCCCCCCCCCCCCCCGCAAACTTTACGTCCCAATAACCTAATGCTGCCAGCCGGCCACTGCTGCAGTTTTCCTTCTCTGTGCTAGCTGACGGGAGGGCTGCTGCATGCTGCCGCCTCCTTCTGGCCTATAAGAGCCAATGCAAGCAACACCTTTACCTTATTCCAGCCTGCACAAGTCCTTGCAAGTGTGGCATGAGAGAATCAACCTATGCGGGCTGACCTGAACGTGGTGTTAAGGGCCTTGCACTATTAGTACTGTGCACCTTAGATCAAGTGCAAGAGAACTGAGCACCTTAGATCAGTGGGTTCCCAACCTGTCCTGGAGGGCCCCAGCCAATCAGATTTTCAGGATATATCCCAAAAAGGTATACACATGACCTGTAGACACTTAAAGGAAAAGCTGCTTGTGTTTGATTGGCTTGTAGAACTTATGAAATGTAAGTTTTATATATATATTTTTTTTTATGACAGCGATCTGTGTTTCCTTACGGAAACAGAAAAAAAGGAGTCATTCCCTGCCAAGTTTTAAATTGGTGTTATTAAAACTGAAAAGCTGTGTGGATAACTTCTGTTACATTGTGGGTATTTGAAGTAAACAGAATCTTGTAAAGTGAGAATAGGGAGGGTAATGCTATAGCAGCCAGTGTAGAGCTGAAGTCTGTATATAGAATGTATCCGTAGGTTTCAGCCCAAATTTTCCCGCTTTGGAGATTATGGAGTGAACGCCCGGCACATGCATGTACATTAAAGCCTGCTTGGGAGCAGGTGTAAATGTGCCTGTCTACGTTGATGCACCTACTTTCAAAAATTGAAAGTATGGAAGCAAATGGTTTCTTCACCCCCAACTCTGCACCGGGGACGCCTCTCTGATGTTGCAAGCGCGGAGGTGCGGTCACTTGCTCTAGAGGGATGTGAGCCCTTGGACCACGGCACGGCTCAGGGAGGAGCCCCAAGACACACACCGTGGGAGGTGAGAGTGTCCAAGCACAGGCAGGAGTTGGAACAAGGCTGGACCAGGATCAAGACAGAACATTGAGGCAGGCCAGACCTCCACTGGTCCTGCACGCACAGGTGAGACCCAGCAACGCAATGCTAATCTCAAGAGTAGCCCTTTGGCCACTCGGTAGCCCTTCCAGACCCTCCACTTGGGAACGACGAGTGCGAGAGGCCAGACGGAGGCTGAAGGCAAGAACATGATGAGACATGGAACTTGGAAGACTCAGACGAGGACTCGAGGAACTTGGAAGACTCAGACGAGGATTCAGGATTCAGGCACCAGTACAGGATGAGTACAGCATCGCAGCGCGCCCTACACAGCCACCTGTGGCTGGTCGCGGACCCACACTGAAGCAGAGCAGGTTCTGGCTTGAGCCTAGGGCATGGACAGAAGCTGGAGACTTGCGCTGCAGACGTGAAGACAGGCCTTGTGCCACAAAGCGCCCTACACAGCCCCCCCATGGGCTGGTCACGGATCATAACGGTGGCACACCAGGAAAGGTGCACGAGCAGGAAACCTGGAAGCAGGACGAAGAGCCGGAGACAGGAACATCAGGACCAGGACTGGAACATAGGAACAAGGACCATCAGGAACATGGAACAGGTGACGAAGGAGCTATGATGAGGAACGAGATCAGGAACATCCAACGAAGAAGACCAGGAACATCAGGAACATCTAACGAAGAGCCATCTAGACACAAGGAGACCATGGAGGACCTTGACCAGAGAGGAGACCACAGGCAACTGCGAAGACCCGATGCAAAGGCCCAGAGGAATGGAAGCTGAGCCCTTTTATAGGGCTGGTGGAGGAACAGGCTGATGACATCATCCGTTGGGGCCACGGGGCTTTTCCTGCCGATGGCCCTTTAAAAGAAGAACAGAGGCGTGCGTGCACGCCTAGAGGAGGCAGGAGATTAATGAGGAAGTCGGCGTTGGCGATTTCCCCCCCGCCGCGAAAGAGTGAAGCTCGGCGGCAGTGGCACCAGGAGCACAAAGAGGAGTGTGCCAGCTGCGGTTCCATGCCACAAATAGGTGGAATCAGCAGTGACCTACCCTGCCACGATGCACGGCATCAGCATTCCTGCCGCACAGAAAATTCAGGCTGGCTGGCAGCTGCGGCGTCGGGCCGCAGGAGAGGGCCCAGAGGCATTGGCTGCATCCAGCCCACTCAGGAGTGGCGGAATCTGAGCCGCATCAGGAGCAGGGCCTGGCGGCATCGGGCCAGAGTGGTGTCCGGGAAGGTGAGGGAGCTGCTCGCGGGCCTGTCCCACGGCAGCAAGCACAACATCTGAAGCACAAAAATCCCTTCTGTACGTCCTCTTAAACACAAACCTCCCCGGGGTAATTTTCAAAAAGCATAAAACCATGATTCACGCGCATCAATGCTTTTGAAAATCAGGCCTATGAAAGAAAACCAGTTTACTGAAAAGGGAGAGCTGGGGGCGGGGGTCATTTTCAGAGATCCCAAACAGGCTAAAGTCTGTGGGTATGTTTTTTACCCACAGACTTTAGGAAGATTTTTCAAAGCTCATTTATGTGCATAAACCAGCTTGGAAAATTTGCGGGTATGTATGGAATACCTTACCCTGTGGTAGAAAAGCAGGTGTCATTTTGTGTGTTTGTGCGTGTGGGGATTTATGCACATATTTTCAAAAATGGAATGTAAGCGCCTGCCCCCCCCCCCCCCCAGAACACCTGTTAAATATGCGTAATGTCACACACAACTTCACGTTCTGCACAGATTTTTAAACGCACGCCCGCCGGGGTGATTTTTAAAGAGCCGCTTCTGCACATGAAACTGGGTTTGAAAATTAACCTCATGATGCTTAATTTGATTTGTTAACAGTAAGCTTAATTACCTGTTTCACTGGTCATTATAGTAAACCACAGAAACTGAAAGCTGAAAGAAAAGGGAGGGACGCTACACTGCAGAAATTAATAAACAATCTATTTATAAAAAGAACATCTTTGTACCAACCTGTTGAAGAGCTCCTGTAAAAATAAATATTTTCTCTTATTCTCCATGCACATTTAAGGGTGTCATTGAAAATATATATCTGCATCTATCTAAGAACATAAGAAATTGCCACGCTGGGTCAGACCAAGGGTCCATCAAACCCAGCATCCTGTTATGATTCCAGTCAGAAATTCCTGGAAAATATTAACATCCCCACTCTAGCCATCTTTGACTCTGGAGCATCTGTTTGTTTTTTGGATCTCACATTTGCTCAGCAACACTAAGTCCCCATATGACAGAAGAGAGTAAGCATCATAGTAAAGACCATTGACAGGTCACCCTTATCGTCAGGGCCTGTAACCAGTGAGACTGAACCTCTTGTTTTAACTACAATACATAATCATCAGGAGAATCTTCATTTTGACATTATCAAAGTGTTGCGGGAGCGCTAAGGAGCGGTCCTGATTCGGAAGAGAAAGTGTGCCCTTGGGCCGTGATTCGACACCACCCCCCCCCACCCCCCAGAGTTGTACCATGGACTAAAGACCCCGGAGGAGTGCTGAAGCAGGTGAGACGCATCCGCGCACGGGCGGACAGAATAGAGACTCAGGACCCTGACCTCTGCCGAACCCAAACGCACCAAAAGAGACCCAACAACGCAATGCTGGTCTCTTGGGTAGCCCTCTGGCTACTCGATAGTCCTTTCGGAACGGCAGGCTCAACAGGACAGACAGAGGTCGAGGATAGGCGATGACACTGGAACAAGGACGAAACATAGGCACTAGGAGACTTGGATGAGACGAAGACACTTGGAGACTTGGACGAGACATAGGCAGGACTGAAGCTCAGGATGAAGGAGGGATCCGAGGAGCACTCGAAGCAAGATCCAGCCGGAATGGGGCTCCAGAGACCAGAAACGGACACCAGGTTAGATATGGAATTACACACAGGCTGGTCATTGGAGGTGGAGTCCGGCGAGAGGGGCTAGGCTTAAAACCAGGAACCTGGAACATCCCGAGGACAAGGACATCCAAAGAGAGGAGCCAGAGGGATCTAGGACATCTGGAGATGGAACATCTGAAGACAGGATGGACGAGGATGCAGAAACCAGGAACCATGGATAAAGACAAGAGAGCTCCCACGAAGAACAGAGAGCCTTGAAGAAGTGAAGATGGACCTCAGAGCCTCCTGGAATGAAGAGCTGAAACAGAGAAAGAGTCCAGGAGCAGACTGGCTCCTTGCGAAGGCGACGAGGGACTGGCGAGGGGCCCTTTTATAGGGCTGAAGATGAGATGCCAAGATGAGGTCATCAGGTGGGGCCGCGGGGCTTTTCCCCGCACCAGACCGTGTTGCCGCCATCCCTCCATTTCTGCCGCCTGCAAGCCATCACAAACTTCCTCCACATGCTGCAGGAGGCCACTGCTGCTGCTGCTTGTCTTTGCGGCGGGAGCTGCTGCCAGGATGTGCCTTCACGGCCCTAGTGCTGCCGCCGCTGCGCCCTCCACCTAAGCGGCCCAAGTGCCGCCGTCAGGGTGTCTCTTCGCGGCAGGAAGCCGCCTCCAGGCCTGCCTTCCATCAAGGCAGGACGCTGCCACAGGTCTCTGCTTCCTGGCTCCTCTAGGCATGGGAGCGCACCTCTTCAAGATATTTAAAAGGCCAGTGGTGGGAAAAGCCCATGGCCCCAACAGATGACATCATCTCTGTATTCCTGGTTCAGTCCTATAAAAGGGCTCTGTTTCATTTCCTCAGGGCCTTCAAATCAGATTCCATGGTCGCACATGTCTCCTCCTTCTCTGGTCAAGGTCCTCCGTGGTCTGCTTCTGTCCAGATGGCTTCGTGTTCCATGTTCTTGATGTTTTTGATCTTCTCCATCTGATGTTCCTGGTCTCGTCGCTCGTTGGAGCTCCTTCGTTGTAAGTTCCAAGTCCTGATGTTCCTCGTCCAGGAGTCCAGATGTGCCTCGTCCAAGTCCTGATGTTCCAAGTCTGGTTGTTCCTAGTCCAGAGGTATCTTATGTTCCATGAACAGATGCCCTGATGTTCCTGATGTTCTATGTTCCAGTCTGGATCCTTATGAATCCAAGTTCCGAGTCCTGATCCGGATGTAACCGCTACTTCCTAGCTCTGGGTTCAAGCCTAGTCTCGCCCGCCGGACTTCGCCTCCAGTTGACCACCCTGGGAGTAAATCCATATTTGATCTGGAGTTCGTTTCCGTTCATTGGAGCTCTCTTCCGGCTGGATCCTTCAGGTCAGGAGGCCCCCCCAAGCTGGCCAAAAGTTCCGGTTCGGTCCAGCGGGGGTCCGGGAGCGGAGGCGCGGAGGAGCACGTGACATCGGCGTGACGTCGGCGTCACGTGCTCCTCCGCGCCTCCTGACCCCCCCAAGCAGGCCAAAAGTTCCGGTTCGGTCCAGCGGGGGTCCCGGAGCGACCTCCTGCCACATGACCTACCTGTCACGTGGTAGGAGCACAAGATGGCGCTGTGACCATGTGACAGGGGCTGACCAATGGCAGGGGCAGCCCCTGTGACACAGGCTATCGGCGCCGTGAGGAAATCGCAAAGGAGTTCAGGGATGGCTTCCTGACTCCCCGCTGGACCACCAGGGAGTTTTGGTAAGTCTTGGGGGGGTCAGGAGGGTGGGGGGTTTAAGTGTTTATTTAGGTTCAACGTATTCAACATAGGTATGTTGAATAAGTTGGAACTCGCGATGCGTTTCTCCTCAAACCTTTTTTTTCTCTTTTAAAAATATAAGTTGCGTTTTACATATGCGTTCAAAACGAATGCACACCCCTAGTTCCTGCTTCCACCTGGGAAGTCCTGGCTTAACCCTTGAGAAATAATGACTTCTTCAGGCCGAAGACAGCTGCATCAGACCACCCAACTTTTCCACGTACATCCCTGCTTAGACTCTGTACCTACTGTCCATACCCAGCGAAGTGGGCCGTGATACCTCCACTGCCAGCTCTTGAACATAAGAATTGCCATACTGGGTCAGACTAAGGGTCCATCAAGCCCAATCTCCTGTTTCCAACAATGGCTAATCCAGGTCACAAGTACCTGGCAAGTACCCAAACATTAAATAAATCTCAAGCTACTATTGCTTATTAATTAATAGCAGTTTATGGATTTTTCCTCTAGGAACTTATCCAAATCTTTTTTAAACCCAGTTTCACTAACTGATGTAACCACATCCTCTGGCAATGAATTCCAGAGCTTAACTATGCACTGAGTTAAAAATAATTTTCTTCGATTTGTTTTAAATGAGCTACTTGCTACCTTCATGGAGTTCCCCCCTGGTCCTTCTATTATTGGAGAAAGGAAATAACCAATTTACATTAAATGCTTTAAGTCTATTCATGATTTTGTAGACCTTTGTCATATCCCCCCTCAGTCATCTCTTCTCCAAACTGAACAGCCCTAACTTCTTTAGCCTTACCTCATAGGGCAGTCATTCCATGCCACTTATCATTTTAGTCACCCTTCTCTACACTTTTTCCAGTGCAACTATATCTTTTTTTGAGATGCGGCGACCAGAATTGCACACAGTATTCAAGATGCGGTCTCACCATGGTCTCACCAGAGGCATTAGAACATCTTCCATTTTATTTTCCATTCCCTTCTTAATAATTCCTAACATTCTGTTTGCTTTCTTGATCGCCACAGCACACTGAGCCAACTATTTCAATGTATTAAGAACATAAGAAAATGCCATACTGGGTCAGACCAAGGGTCCATCAAGCCCAGCATCCTGTTTCCAACAGTGGCCAATCCAGGCCATAAGAACATGGCAAGTACCCAAAAACTAAGTCTATTCCATGTTACCATTGCTAATGACAATGGCTATTCTCTAAGTGAACTTAATAGCAGGTAATGGACTTCTCCTCCAAGAACTTATCCAATCCTTTTTTAAACACAGCTATACTAACTGCACTAACCACATCCTCTGGCAACAAATTCCAGAGTTTAATTATGCGTTGAGTAAAAAAGAACTTTCTCCGATTAGTTTTAAATGTGCCCCATGCTAACTTCATGGAGTACCCCATAGTCTTTCTACTATCCAAAAGAGTAAATAACCGATTCACATCTACCCATTCTAGACCTCTCATGATTTTAAACATCTCTATCATATCCCCCCTCAGCTGTCTCTTCTCTAAGCTGAAAAGTCCTAACCTCTTTAGTCTTTCCTCATAGGGGAGCTGTTCCATTCCCCTTATCATTTTGGTAGCCCTTCTCTGTATCTTCTCCATCGCAATTATATCTTTTTTGAGATGCGGCGACCAGAATTTTACACAGTATTCAAGGTGCGGTCTCACCATGGAGCGATACAGAGGCATTATGATATTTTCCATTTTATTCACCATTCCCTTTCTAATAATTCCCAACATTCTGTTTGTTTTTTTGACTGCTGCAGCACACTGAACCAACGATTTCAATGTGTTATCCACTATGACGCCTAGATCTTTTTCTTGGGTTATAGCACCTAATATGGAACCCAACATTGTGTAATTATAGCATGGGTTATTTTTCCCTATATCATCACCTTGCACTTATCCACATTAAATTTCATCTGCCATTTGGATGCCCAATTTTCCAGTCTCACAAGGTCTTCCTGCAATTTATCACAATCTGCTTGTGATTTAACTACTCTGAACAATTTTGTGTCATCTGCAAATTTGATTATCTCACTCTTATGTTCTTATGTCGTATTTCTTTCCAGATCATTTATAAATATATAGAAAAGTAAGGCTCCCAATACAGATCCCTGAGGCACTCCACTGTCCACTCCCTTCCACTGAGAAAATTTTCCATTTAATCCTACTCTCTGTTTCCTGTCTTTTAGCCAGTTTGCAATCCACGAAAGGACATTGCCACCTATCCCATGACTTTTTACTTTTCCTAGAAGCCTCTCATGAGGAACTTTGTCAAACGCCTTCTGAAAATCCAAATATACTACATCTACCGGTTCACCTTTATCCCCATGTTTATTTACTCCTTCAAAAAAGTGAAGCAGATTTGTGAGGCAAGACTTGCCTTGGGTAAAGCCATGCTGACTTTGTTCCATTAAACCATGTCTTTCTATATGTTCTGTGATTTTGATGTTTAGAACACTTTCCACTATTTTTCCTGGCTCTGAAGTCAGGCTAACCGGTCTGTAGTTTCCCGGATCGCCCCTGGAGCCCTTCTTAAATATTGGGGTTACATTTGCTATCCTCCAGTCTTCAGGTACAATGGATGATTTTAATGATAGGTTACAAATTTTTACTAATAGGTCTGAAATTTAATTTTTTATTTCCTTCAGAACTCTGGGGTATACCATCCTGTCCAGGTGATTTACTACTCTTCAGTTTGTCAATCAGGTCTACCACATCTTCTAAGTTCACCGTGATTTGATTCAGTCCATCTGAATCATTACCCATGAAAACCTTTTCCATTACGGTACCTCCCCAACATCCTCTTCAGTAAACACCGAAGCAAAGAAATCATTTAATCTTTCTGCGATGGCCTTATCTTCTCTAAGTGCCCCTTTAACCCCTCGATTATCTAACAGTCCAACTGACTCCCTCGCAGGCTTTCTGCTTCGGATATATTTTAAAAAGTTTTTACTGTGAGTTGCCTCTTCAGCCAACTTCTTTTCAAATTCTCTCTTAGCCTGTCTTATCAGTGTCTTACGTTTAACTTGCAAACGTTTATGCTTTATCCTATTTTCTTCTGTTGGATCCTTCTTCCAATTTTTTAATGAAGATCTTTCAGCTAAAATAGCTTCTTTCACCTCCCTTTTAACCATGCCGGTAATCATTTTGCCTTCTTTCCACCTTTCTTAATGTGTGGAATACATCTGGACTGTGCTTCTAGAATGGTATTTTTTAACAATGACCACGCCTCTTGGACATTTTTTACTTTTGTAGCTGCTCCTTTCAGTTTTTTTCTAACAATTTTTCTCATTTTATCAAAGTTTCCCTTTTGAAAGTTTAGCACGAGAGCCTTGGATTTGCACATTGTTCCTCTTCCAGTCATTAAATCAAATTTGATCATATTATGGTCACTATTGCCAAGCGGCCCCACCACCTTTACCTCTCTCACCAAGTACTGTGCTCCACTGAGAATTAGATCTAAAATTGCTCCCTCTCTCGTCGGTTCCTGAACCAATTGCTCCATAAAGCTATCATTTATTCCATCCAGGAATGTTATCTCTCTAGCGTGTGCCGATGATACATTTACCCAATCAATATTGGGGTAATTGAAGTCTCCACCAAAAATTAGTGGGAACCAGAAAATAATTTTTAATATAGCCTAGAAGGTGTCAGCAAGCCAGATGTTGTGAAAGTTAAAAAGTAACCAACCGGTCTACTAATCATCCACCTTCAAAAAATCTTTTTAATGAAAATTTATTTTTTTAGGTTTTTTAAATTTTGTTAAAATGTCCTCAATTTTTCAAGATGAGAATACAGTGAAAGACTCTTCAACATTCATTTTCAACAAGCCCAACACGGCCCGTGTTTCACTATATAGCTTCTTCAGGGGCATGCAGTGGTATGAATAATATAGAGTCACATCACTTCTACCTAAAAACAGCGTTATCAATATTAGTACCATGTTTTGTCATAAGGATAAGAGTAAAAAGTACTTATCTGAACATAAATCACGCTACCATTCTGGAACGGACGTAGCATCTCAGTGCCTCTTCGCCAAGAACAGAGGAAACGAAGCCGAGGCTTATGCCTCTTTAAATAGGAAGTCATCAAAGGACATCATTAAAACGAGAAACTTCATTGACAGTCCTTTTGCACAGCTGGTGTCCAGTAAGCAAATTCTGATAAACACAGTAAAAAATGTCAGCATACATGTAAACACCATACCATTATCCAAGAAAAACATATAGATCAAGTTCGGTATTTAGCCCACCCGGGGCAACAGTATTGAGTTTATAAATCCATCGCTGTTCTTTCTGTAGCAAGAGTGACTCACGGTTACCACCGCGCCAATGCTCAGGAACATGATCAACAGCACAAAACAAAAGATTATCAAAATTGTGTCCAAAATCCAAGCAGTGCATCACCAATGGTTCATCTACTCTAGAGTTTTTAATGTTGGATCTGTGCTCGATCATTCGAGT
Source organism: Rhinatrema bivittatum (assembly GCF_901001135.1). Classification (NCBI taxonomy): domain Eukaryota; kingdom Metazoa; phylum Chordata; class Amphibia; order Gymnophiona; family Rhinatrematidae; genus Rhinatrema; species Rhinatrema bivittatum. Next base: position 35,453,578 of record NC_042617.1, on the reverse strand, counting down.
TTTCAAAAGGCGTTTAGTTTTTCCAACATATAATATCCCACATGGGCAGGAAATCAGGTCGATGACCATGGTAGACAAACAGGTAGTATGGTGTCTCAATTTAATCTTGTAACTAGTATTGGTAGTTAGTGAGTCTTGAACTGATATAGACCCATAGACAAAGCACAAAGTGTGCAATTATTACACGGGACGTGTGATCCTATGATCCTTGTAGAACATCATTGGCGTCTAGGGAGGCAGAGGAATTCAAATTTGAGAAGCTCTGCCGAGATGAACGGGATTACACTAAAGGATTTGTCTATCCTGGATGACTAAGTCTAACACTACTAGATCATCCAGACATGTCACATTTGACTCAAGTGGTGATGATTCATCTGGAAATGATGATATTCGTTCCCGACAATCCAGGAATGAAAATACCGGCAGTAAAACCCCTGCAACTTTTTTAGGACAAAACGCACGGGGCTCCAGGCGCCCGTACTACTGTCGACAAAACCGGTATTCGACTGTTTCATACCAGGATCAATTCAAACCTTCGGTGCGAATCACCCGATCACAACAAGCAAAGAATCTTTAGTTCTAAATTTGTCTTCGTGGGATTTGTCTGCCACACAATTGCAAGTTCTTGAACGAGGTTTGTCGTTTGTTCCAACTTCACGAGCGGACAAGTTCTCTTTGCAGGTGGCTCTGTATTGTTTTGTGAGAAATCTAAAAATTAAAATTTTTTTTGAGACACATCCACCATCATCGCTAACCTATCAACGTGGGTACCTCCAGGTCCTGAAGATCCAGCTCTAAAGGTATTTTACCAATTAGTATCAAAAGATATTTCATCGTTGGATACTACATCATCTAACCACATTTTCTTTAACTTTTCTCGTAAAGAGAAAATGGCACTTCAAGAATTGCATTCAGCTAAAGATCTGATTATAAAAATGGATGATAAAGGTGGGAAGATCTTCAAAACTGTAGCTCCTATGAAACCGAGATTGCTCGCCAATTGAGTGACAGCCATTTTTACAAACATCTGAGTTCAGATCCAACCACCTCAATACAACAAGAAATTATTGCACTGGTGAAAAGTGGCACTCAGGCTGGTTTTCTTACTACCAAAGAAGCCAAATTTTTGATAAATGACCATCCTTGGACACCAATATTCTACACATTACCTAATATTGATAAAAATCTTGACTGTCCCCCTGGACGACCAATAGTTTCCAGATGTGGATCACTGTTGGAACCTCTCTCCCATTTTATAGATCGATTTTTAGCACCTTTTGTGCCTCAAATGTCATCCTACGTAAGAGATTCATCCGACTTGAAATTGAAATTGACACTACAGGACTACAAATGGCTACTTTAGATGTTGATGCTTTGTACACTTCCATCCCTCAAGATGAAACAATAGATATAGCTTTCATTTATTTTGAGAGAAATATCAGACCACACCGCGTTCCCAGTACTTTTTTACGAGATTTGCTTGAAATTGCTTTGCCTTCAATCGCGAATTCTATCAACAAATATGTGGCACTGCCATGGGTGCAACCATGGCACCAGATTTAGCTAACCTCTACATGAATATCTTTGAGGAACGCTGGCTGATACATCCATCCTTTTGAACGCAACCTGGTTGTCTGGAAACGTTATATTGATGACGTGTTCATCTTACGGAGAGGTGACAATGATAGCTTCATATCCTTTGTATGCTGGTTAAATTCACTTAATTCACATCTGTGTTTTACAGCTGATGTACAATGGGAGTCCATTTCTTTTTTGGATATCAGGATTACTTTGACTGACGGCAAATTTATCACATCACTATACCGGAAATCAGTATGTTCTAATACTTTCTTGCATTTTGAGAGTGCTCATCCCAAGAATTTCAAACTAAATTTGCCTATGAGTCAGTTCGTTCAGTTGAGACACCTGTGCACTACTGTGGCTGATTTTGAAATATAGTCCAAACTGCTTCGTGAACGTTTTATGGCCCGTGGTTACCCTAAATCAAGTCTCCGTAAAGCCTATTTAAGAGCGAAGTTTTCACACAGAGAATGGCTTTTTCTCCCACATAGAGAAGATGATACATCTCGTCATACTTGTGTTTTGCCATATTCCTCAGATGCCTATAAGATTAGACTATCGATATCTCAAAATTGGCATGTCCTACAAATGCACGAGATTTTTCGAGTTCCTCCACGCATCACATTTTCAAGAGCAACTAATTTAAAGGATTTGTTAGTAAGATCTGATTCCTCTGCCTCCCTAGACATCAATGATGATCTACAAGGATCACACGTCCCGTGTAATAATTGCACAGTTTGTGCTTCGTCTATGTCAGTTCAAGACTCACTAACTACCAATACTGGTTACAAGACTAAATTGAGATACCATACTACCTGTTTACCTACCAAGGTCATCTACCTGATTTGCTGCCCATGTGGGCTATTATATGTTGGAAAAACTAAACGCCTTTTGAAAACTCGAATGATCGAGCACAGATCCAACATTAAAAACTCTAGAGTAGATGAACCATTGGTGATGCACTGCTTGGATTTTGGACACAATTTTGATAATCTTTTGTTTTGTGCTATTGATCATGTTCCTGAGCATTGGCGCGGTGGTAATCGTGAGTCACTCTTGCTACAGAAAGAACAGCGATGGATTTATAAACTCAATACTGTTGCCCCGGGTGGGCTAAATACCGAACTTGATCTATATATTTTTCTTGGATAATGGTATGGTGTTTACATGTATGCTTACATTTTTTACTGTGTTTATCAGAATTTGCTTACTGGACACCACCTGTGCAAAAGGACTGTCAATGAAGTTTCTCGTTTTAATGACGTCATTTGATAACTTCCTATTTAAAGAGGCATAAGCCTCGGCTTCGTTTCCTCTGTTCTTGGCGAAGAGGCACTGAGATGCTACGTCCGTTCCAGAATGGTAACCTGATTTATGTTCAGATAAGTACTTTTTACTCTTATCCTTATGACAAAACATGGTACTAATACTGATAATGCTGTTTTTAGGTAGAAGTAATGTGACTCCATATTATTCATACCACTGCATGCCCCTGAAGAAGCTATACAGCGAAACATGGGCCGGGTTGGGCTCGTTGAAAATTAATGTTGGAAGAGTCTTTCACTGTATTCTCGTCTTGAAAAATTGAGGACATTTTAACAAAATTTAAAAAACCTAAAAAAATACGTTTTCATTTAAAAGATTTTTTGAAGGTGAATGATTAGTAGATCGTTTGGTTACTTTTTAAGTTTCACAACGTCTGGCTTGCTGACACCTTCTAGGCTATATTAAAAATTATTTTCTGGTTTCCACTAATTTTTGGTGAATATATATTGTGTGGTTTACCACTGACTCTTTTTGATTTTGCTGGGTAATTGAAGTCTTCCATTATTACTGCACTACCAATTTGGTTAGCTTCCCTAATTTCTCTTAGCATTTCACTGTCCATCTCACCATCTTGACCAGGTGGACGGTAGTATACCCCTATCACTATAGTCTTCCCCGACATACAAGGGATTTCTACCCATAAAGATTCAATTTTGTATTTAGTCTCATGCAGGATGTTTATCCTGTTGAACTCTATGCCATCCTGGACATAAAGCACCACACCTCCTCCCGGGTGCTCCTCTCTGTCATTACGATATAATTTGTACCCCGTTATAGCACTGTCCCATTGGTTATCCTCTTTCCACCATGTCTCTGAGATGCCAATTAAGTCTATGTCATCATTCACTGCTATACATTCTAATTCTCCCATCTTACTTCTTAGACTTCTGGCATTAGCATACAAACATTTCAAAGTTGTTTTTTGTTTGTATTTTCATTCTGCTTTTTAATTGATAGAGATAAGTTAGAATTTTTAGCACAGGTGAGTTTTTAGTTACAGGCACTTGAACTATTTTTCTAATTATTGGAACCTCACTGTCAGGATGCCCTAATTCTAATGCATCATTAGTATCCTTTGAAGATACCTCTCTCCGAACCATGCGCTGCTGAGCGACTGTCGGCTTTCCCCTATGTTCTAGTTTAAAAGCTGCTCTATCTCTTTTTTAAAGGTTCGCGCCAGCAGTCTGGTTCCACCCTGGTTAAGGTGGAGCCCATCCCTTCGGAAGAGACTCCCCCTTCCCCAAAAGGTTCCCCAGTTCCTAACAAAACTGAATCCCTCTTCCTTGCACCATCGTTTCATCCACGCATTGAGACTCCGGAGCTCTGCCTGCCTCTGGTGACCTGCACGTGGAACAGGGAGCATTTCAGAGAATGCTACCCTGGAGGTTCTGGATTTAAGCTTTCTACCTAAGAGCCTAAATTTGGCTTCCAGAACCTCCCTCCCACATTTTCCTATGTCGGTGGTGCCCACATGTACCATGACAGCCGGCTCCTCCCCAGCACTGTCTAAAATCCTATCTAGGTGACGCGTGACGTCCGCCATCTTCGTACCAGGTAGGCATGTTACCAGGTGATCCTCACGCCAACCAGCCATCAGCTATCTACATTCCTAATAATCGAATCACCAACTACGATGGCCAACCTAACCCTTCCCTCCTGGGCAGTAGGCCTTGGGGAGATATCCTCAGTGCGAAAGGACAATGCATCACCTGGAGAGCAGGTCCTTGCTACAGGATCCTTTCCTGCTGCACCTGGTTGATGCTCTCCCATCATGAGACCTTTTTCCTCCAAGGCAGCACCAGGGCTGCCAGTCTGAAGTTGGGACTTGACTACTATGTCCCTGAAGGTCTCATCTATATACCTCTCTGTCTGCCTCAGCTCCTCCAGGTCTGCCACTCTAGCCTCCAGAGATCGGATTCGATCTCTGAGAGCCAGGAGCTCTTTGCATCGCATGCACATGTACAACTTCTCACCAGTGGGTAAAAAATCATACATGTGACACTCTATGCAAAAGACTGGGAAGCCCCCCTCTTGCTGCTGGACTGCTGCCTTCATCTCAATTTTGATCAGTTCCTAGTTAAGTTTTAGGTTGCTATGGGAGTAGGAATGTGTCTAACGTCCTTTAAATGTATTAGTGAATTCACTATGTGTCTGGTAGTGGCCTACCGGGGTCTGATCGAATTGTCAATAAAGTTTTTGTTGATTTTTTTTTTTTTTTTGTGAAAGTGGCATCTGCCTATAAATTAAGAGATGAGCTAGGGTTGGGAAATACAAACAGTCTAACTTCAGTTAGTCAGCCAGAGTGACTCACTGCTCTCTTGATTAACAAATGTTGGTACCTATTCAAACCCAATCACACTGCCTCAACACCTTTCCAAGTTGAGTAACTGAGCTTAACTATTCAACCTTTTTACTTAGGTACACACTGCTCCTAGCTTATTTCTAGCTTCTGGCTACTTTTTGGGGGGGTTTTTGGTTTTGGTTTTTTTTCAATACAAACACTCAGTTCTTTAAAAGTCTGCAGAACACTCTGTTCTGCAGACTTTTAAAAATAAACACACTACCTACTGCTACCTTATTGACTGACTATTTAAAAATACAGTCTAACTTGTTTATTCACTGCCTTTCTGACTATTAAAAGCACAAACACACTAAATAATATTCCCAAATAGTTAACTTTGCCCAAATACTTTTAAAAAAAACAATGTCCCAAGCAAAAACTTACTGATTCCTTTCAGCCACCAGCAAGGTGATCCTCTCCTCTCAGTGTTCCCACTGGAATTATTATCCACTATGACGCCTAGATCTCTTTCCTGGGTATTAACTCCTAAGATAGAACCTAACATGTGTAACTACAACAAGGGTTATTTTTCCCTATATGCACCACTTTGCAATTGTTCACGTTAAATTTAATCTGCCATTTGGAAGCCCAATCTTCCAGTCTCGCAAGGTCCTCCTGCAATTTATCACAATCTGCTTGAGATTTAATTACTCTGCATAACTTTGGGTCATCTGCAAATTTGATCACATTACTCGTCTACCTCTTTCCAGATCATTTATAAATATATTAAAAAGCAGCAGTCCATGTACAGATCCCTGAGGCACGCCACTATTTGCCTTTTCCCACTGTCAGGCCGATTCAGAAAAACGCGCGGGAGAGCAGGCAAGCACCCGCTCTCCTGGCGCGTGCACAGGCCACTCTTCTGGGCATGCGATTCAGGAGGGTGACCTATGCAAATTAGGGCACTCGGTAAAAGGAGGCTCTAGGGACACTATCATGTCCCTAGCGCCTCTTTTTGGACAGGAGGGCAGCTGTCAGCGAGTTTGACAGCCAATACTCAATTTTGCCGGTGTCGGTTCTCAAACCCGCTGACAGCCACGGGTTCGGAAAACGGACACCAGCATAATTGAGCGTCCGTCTTCCAACCCGAAGGCTGATTTTTTTAAATTTTTACTTTTTTTTTTTTTTAACTTTTGGGGCCTCTGACTTAATATCGCCATGATATTAAATCGGAGGATGCACAGAAAAGCAGTTTTTACTGCTTTTCTGTGCACTTCCCCGGCGCCGGCAGAAATTAACGCCAGCTTTTGAGCAGGCGTTAATTTCTGAAAGTAAAATGTGTGGCTTGGCTGCACATTTTACTTTCTGTATCGCGCGGGAATAACTAATAGGGCCATCAACATGCATTAGTTTCGGGGGGGGAGGGGGGGTGTTGAACATGCGTTTTCGACACGCTATTACCCCTTCGCACTGTACTGTATCGGCCTGTGTAAAAACAGAGCATTTAATCTTACTCTCTGTTTCCTGTCTTTTAACCGGCTTCCAATCCAAAAAAGGACATCTCCTCCTTTCCCATGACTTTTTAGTTTTCTTAGAAGCCTCTCATGCGGGACTTTGGACAATTGGCAGGCCTCTTACACACCCTGAAAACACTGACTGCCTGCAAACCTAAACCATCATGAATGCCTTCAGTTGCTTGCAGAACAGGATAATATATTCTAATCTACGTAGGGATTTATGCAATTCCTTCCATAATAAAATAAATAAATAAATAATGTAGAGCCCAATATAGAGAGAGCCCGATTCCTGGTATCACTTAAATGTCAAAGTTTTACTGATGGTATCAATAATAACCCCTTACCCTGAGAATATAAAGTTGGGGTAGGGTTATAAAGAGTAAATAACTTGAGGAGAAATTTATCAAGCTGCAATAGGGATATAACGTACGTTAAACAGCGTGTATCGCGAAATATAGCCTATCGTGGTGATAAGAACATAAGAAATTGCCGTGCTGGGTCAGACCAAGGGTCCATCAAGCCCAGCATTCTGTTTCCAACAGTGGCCAATCCAGGCCATAAGAACCTGGCAAGTACCCAAACACTAAGAAGATCCCATGCTACTGATGCAATTAATAGCAGTGGCTATTACCTAAGTAAACTTGATTAATAGCTGGTAATGGACTTCTCCTCCAAGAACACGCAATATTCGTGATATCATGCTTTCTATTTGCATAAAAGCCGCCCCTATTACAATTAGTTGCTTTGCATTCATTTGCATGTATAAAATCGCATAATGTGCTAATGCAGAGTAAATTCTGTGTAAATAAAACAACACAGCTGACTTAGAAATTTTTCAGGCACAATATTTTATCTACAACTTTTGTCAAAACGTTATTCTAGCGCTGGAGCACCGAGACTCTAATGGGAGTCCCAATGCTTCCCTGCTAGAATTAAAGGACCACGCGGCTCAACTTGATAACCCCCCCCTCTCCCATAAAGTTGACAGAAGGTCACCCGGTGTCTTATTAGAGCCTCCGCCTGCCCCAGGGCTGCCATTTGAGGCGACCTCACAAACAAATTATAAAAATAGATAAAATCAGGTGTTTGGTGATGCCCCGCCCCCCTGCTCAAACCCCTCCCCATTCAATCCGAACCACTTCTTGGTACAATAGCAGATCCACCTCCATTATTCAAACCCCTCACCCCCAAGAGCTGCCCCCCAGCTCCTCCTTTCCATCAATTTGAAAGGTAGGTAGGGTCCCCCCAACCCCTCAAAAAATTAACTTGGTGGGCTAATGCTCCCACCTGAATCCCCCTGACCCCCTCTACCTTTAAAAATGTCATTGGTGGACAGTGGAGGGCCAGGGCATGGCGGATTTATTTTTTTAAGTTTTTTTGCGAGCCACCTCGATTGGTGGTCCTAGGGTGGCTGGGGGAGGGGTCTAATAAGACCCCAGTGACTTTCTGACAACATTTGGCAGGGGGTCGCATTGGGCCTCATGGCCCTTTAAAGCGTTGGTGACACCCCCCCCCCCCCCCCCCCCCCCCCAATGCATCGAAGGCCACTATCACACGTTTTCTTAGCCCCAGCCACTTTCTTTTGTCTCATGGACTTTTTTTTTTTTTGGTGAAACAAAAGAACGCGGCGATGCTGCTGCTGTATTTTGTCAGGGAGGGACAAAATATCTCTATTGTGGTTTTAGCTATTTTCCATCATAAATTAAATTCCCCAGTTCCCTTATTTGGCCTAGTTTGGGTTTTTTTTGTCTTGATTATAATGTAAGATCTATAGAGAAAAGGCTCTGTTTCTTATGTGCATTTGTGAGCCTAAGGCTTCGGAGACTGAATCCTCCTCCCCGCTGGAGAGGGCAAGTCTGTGTTAGCGTGAGATGAGGGAGGTCTGGAAGAAAGTGGCCCCGGGGGCCCTCGTGTGCCCCTGCATTCCAAAAGATCCCCAAAGAAGGGGGGGTTACACGTGGGTCTACTGCGGTAAATACAGCACTACGATCGAGCCACAGACCCAGCTCAAATTTGTACTAATTTAATACAGTTTGTTAATAGAATAAGAACACAAGTTCCTCTTAAATGGCTCTCACCAGAGCATCAAATGAAGTTAATATCCTCAGAATGGAACCATAAAAATGTATGATTTTGACAGCAAACCTAATTGGGAATACTGAAACCTAATAAAGATAAAAACCTAATTTTCTGAAATGTCAAGATTCCCACTTTAATTTTACAGCTCCAGTATTAATGAAGTTGTTGCTACTGAAGTGCACCAAGACAAATGATGCTGTAAGGAAGCAATACAAAATATTGAACCAGCATTAAATTAGACAAGTCGAGCTAAGTTTAACCTTGTACAATAAGAAACAGAGAGACGGGGTCACGTGATGTGGTGAACGGGATCGGATGCGTCTGATTCTGCTCCGGTCGGCTTATCTCCCTCCCGCCTCCATCCACCCGCAGCTGTACCTTGAAAAGCCTCACTGTCTTCCCAGGGCTGTTGGTTTATGTCGATTACATCGGTTATGTCCAGATCGCCGGCTCCCATGCCTCCGAAGCTGGCGAAGCGGGACAAGGAGAAACTCAAGGGGCCTGAACCTAAAATGGCGGCCGGACACGCTGAGACGGAGAAAAGCGGTGAGCCCCAGTTAATCCTCCCGACCTCTCCGACTGTGGCGGAAATTAAAGACGTGGTACTGGCAGCCTTGGACAGTAAATTGTCCGGAATAGCTGATCAGCTTGGAGCGCTGAGGGAGGTGATTTCTGATTATGCCCCGCGTCTGTCCCAAGTGGAAAATAGAACTTCAACCCTCGAGGATGATGTAGTGGCGCTGCAGGGGAGGGTAACTAACCTCGAGCGCTTATTACAGGATCAAACTGAAAAAACGGAGGACCTTGAAAATAGAGCACGCCGCTCCAATATTCGCTGCTTAGGTTTTCCTGAAGCCATTGAAGATAATCAGCTGCGCACCGTGCTCCTAAAATGGCTGCCCGAGGTTCTGGGCCTCACAGAGTTAGCAGGTGTGCTAGAAATTGAACGGGCACACCGCATTGGTATCAAGGGTCCAGACCAGGCGAGACCGAGAGTTGTGATTATGAAAATCCTGAACTACCATCATAAAAACCTCATCATGCAAGCCGCTAGGAAAAGCGGCCCTTTACAGCTTCAAGGAACAAGTGTAAGGTTGGCACCGGATTACTCAGCTAAAGTGGCTGCTCTACGTCGCTCCTACGGCCCTGTGTGTAGCAAACTAATTGAAAAGAACATTCGTTTTTCCATGCAATTTCCAGCTAAGCTCCGGATTAATCTTAATGGGAAGTGGATTACTTATGCTACCGTGCTGGAAGCAACTAAGTTTTTGGACGCTTTAAACACATGATAGTATGATTTTCTGGACTCTGGGTGAGGCTAAGATTTCTAGGGAGGCGGGAGGGGGCTCTGAGCCGCTGATCACTCATGTATGACCTGTTTACCAGATCTTTTTAGTCTGGTAGGGCTTATTCTTGTGGGGTGGGGGTGGGGGGTGGGAAGGGAATGCGGCAAAGCACTGATATTTGTGGGACTGTTTGTGTGTACCTGTTTACTGAGTGGTACTGATCTTGTTTCATATCGTTATTATGCTACTGGGGTAGGGTTTGGTAGTTGTGGGGAGAAGCCAGGCTGGGGGCTTTTCCCTCCTCGTTCTTTGCTATTGAAATTCTTTACCAACCCTAGATCTCATGGGGAGTAAATGCAGGTTGATTTCGTGGAACGTGGATGGGCTGGGTACTCCGATTAAGAGGAAGAAAATTCTCCAACATTTGCAAAGGCTACAGGTGGGAATAGCATGTTTGCAAGAAACACACCTCACGGACATAGAAAGTAAGAAACTATGTCAAAGTTGGGCAACTGCTTGTTTTTTCTCTGCCGCCAAAAGGAAGAAGGGTGGAGTTGCAGTGCTCATTAATAAAAATGTTCCCTTTACCTTAATACAAGAGGTTAAGGACCCCGAGGGACGTTATGTAATAGTTATTGGTCTTCTGGCGGGAAAACCGGTGACTGTTTGTAACGTGTACGCACCAAATACCCCTGACAGAGGGTTCACTTCTTCCCTGCTCAGTACCTTGCTATCTCATATGCAGGGTGAGCTCCTTTTGGCTGGGGACTTTAACAGTGTTTTACAAGCTAGTCTGGATAAATCACATACCCCTAAAAGTTATAAAGTGTCCATGGATTGTGGGGTGGGAGCTTTCTGTAAACAATTAGATCTCCTTGATATATGGCGTTTATTACACCCAAGTGAGAGGGAGTATACACATGTTTCTCGTGCACATTATACTCTATCTCGGATTGACTATATCCTGATTTCTAAACCGCTTTTTAGTAGAGTGGATAAGGCGGGCATAGAATCCATTGTGATTGCGGATCATGCCCCAGTGTGGGTAGATCTCTGGCTGTCGACTTCTCTGGTGGGCAAGAAATCCTGGCGTTTCCCCGGGTCTTTAGGTACTGATAAGGGTTTCCATGCCTTCTTGAGGGGAAAATGGGAAGAATATGCTGCTAACAATGCCCAACATTCCGATAATCCCTCCTTGTACTGGGAAACGAGTAAAGCGGTAATGCGTGGGGAAGTGATAGCGTACTCTATTGCCCAACGGAAAAAATTAAACGCCACTATCTTACGTCTGGATGCTCAGCTACAGGCGGCTCAGCATACGCTAGCGAGTTCTCCCATGCCAGCCCATAAAGTAGCTTATAAGGCATGTCTTAATGCCTTGAATGCGCATCTACATTTGAGGGCGCAGAAATCTCTGACGGCCTCAGACCAATTCTTTTTCCGTTATGGAAATAAATCCAGTAAATTACTGGCGAGATTGGTTGCCATCAAGCGGAGGAAAACCTTTATTGGTAGCCTCAAAAATGCGGGGGGCTCTCATGTTTCCGCAAGCCCGGAGATATGTCAGGTGTTACGAGATTTCTACGAAGGGCTTTATAGCGAAGATAGGAAGGGGGGTAAGGCGGAGGAGGAGGCCTTTTTTCGTAATTTACAACTTCCCCAAGTTCCCGCGGAGAAGAGGGAATTTCTCAGTAGGCCAATAACCGAAGGGGAGGTGCAGGGGGTGATTCACACGAGCAAAAATCATAAATCACCGGGCCCCGATGGTTTAACGGCTGAATATTACAAAATTTTGTGTCCTTCTATCTCCAAATCATTAGCGTCCTTTTTTAATAATGCCTGGGATATTAACCATTTCCCGTCCCAGTTTAATACAGCGTTTATCACTGTTCTTCCCAAACCTGGGAAGGACCCCTACCAAGCCGCTTCCTACAGGCCCATATCACTTTTGAATTGTGACCTGAAATTATATGCACGAATAGTAGCCCAGCGGTTAAACTCTGTAATTCCTATAATAATCTCACCATATCAGGCGGGCTTTGTCAGCGGACGAGATGCTGGGGCGCATGTTATTAGACTCCTATCTGCCATAGAGTCGTCCCATCACCTACGTATTGAATCTATGGCAGTGGGATTCGATTCTGAGAAGGCATTCGACAGAGTGTCTTGGGACTATATGTTCTCTGTACTTCAGAGATTTGGTTTTCCTACCCGGATCATACAGGCCATCTCTGTTTTATACCTGCAGCCCAAATCGCATATCGTGGCGAATGATCATATCTCTGAAGCTTTTTGTGTTCATCGAGGGGTGCGCCAAGGCTGTCCCTTGTCCCCGCTGTTATATATCCTGTCCCTTGATCCCCTTCTGAGGAAATTGGCGGAGTCCCCGGAAATTCAAGGTCTTCATTACAAAACGGGTAACTTTAAAGTGGCTGCCTTCGCTGATGACATGCTAGTTTTTCTTTGTAATCCCACTGTCTCTTTAGCACATGTCTTGCATACCCAAGCTGCCTTCGGTCGTTTTGCCGGGCTTAAAGTAAATATTGACAAGTCAGAAGCCTTGGACATATTGGGGACCCTACAAGGTCACTGGCCGGGTAACTTCCCGTTGAAATGGGTTCAAGCCTCTCTAAAATATCTGGGGGTGTATATTCCTTCCTTTCCTAGTAAATTGTATGCTCTGAACGTTCTGCCCTTAAAGCAGAAAATGCTTAAAAAACTGGACATATGGCGAGGTTTACCGCTCTCCCGCTCAGGGAAAATCCTGTTATTGAAAATGATGGAAATTTCTAAATGGCTGTATTTGTTTCATATGCTGCCAGTCTGGCTTGAGAAGCGAGATCTTTATGATATAAATAGGGGTTTACGGGCTTATCTGTGGAATGGGAAACGAGCAAGAATCCCTTTGGACGTTCTTATGTTACCAAAACTGCAAGGCGGTCTTAATTGTCCAAACCTGGGCAGATATAATCAAGCCTGTTTGCTACGACATATTAAAGATTGGGTCTGCAACTCTTCTTCCCACTCTCCAATGGATCATTACAGGGCGTGGCTTGCACCTCATGCGCCAGGAGCTGTTCTTCAACTTCCGGACTCTCTTCTTCCTACCTACATAACAAGGAGCGTGGTGGTCCGTCCCTTTCGACGAATGTGGAGACTCATTAGTAAAACCCTACACATTACTGGAGGGATAACGACGAACTTACCCATTAGAGGCTGTCAATTGTTCCCACCTGGCATGACTCAACTTATTTTTCAACAATGGTCTGCGAAGGGCCTCTTGTTTCTGCAGCAACTCTTTATAGTGAAAGACGATGCCTACCAGATCCGTAGCTTTCAGGAGTTGGCTACTTGTTTTGATTTGCCGCCCAGTGACTTTTATGGATATTTACAACTGCGCCATTTTTTGGTTACTGATCTTCGGGACACTTTACACCTCTCTCAGGGTCAAGCTGTCTTGGACCTCTTGTTGGGAACTGACGGGAAGCGTTCAACCTGCTCACAATATTATTCTGCGCTGGGAGCTTGGGTACCGCGGACTTTGCTGGAAGGGGTGGTGAGCAAATGGAATAAGGTCTTACCTCAGGTGGTCGCTCTTGAAGACATTAAAACTTGTTTTAAAAGAATACCTAGAATAGTCACCAATGCCAATCTACGGGATCAGACATTTAAATTTATTCATCAAGCCTTTTATTCACAACAACAGGCTTTTCACATGGGGCTTACCTCAGACAGGACTTGTACTTGCTGTAAGTTGCCTTGCCCGGACTTTTACCACTGTTTCTGGTCTTGTGCTGTTTTGCAACGGTTTTGGATGTCATTAAGAGACCTAGTGCAACTTTTGTGGGGGACTGTTTTCCCGCTAGAGCCCTCTTTATGGCTGTTAGGCTTGTTCACAGTATCACCCTGTGCGTTAGCGGATCATCAAGTTTATCTATTTGAGAAGATTATCCTTATAGCCAGAGACTCTGTTCTGCTGCAATGGTTGAACCCCGCCCCCCAGCTTCTTTCCGTTTGGAGGACCAGATTCCATAAGCTAATGCATATGGAACTTGTGATTGCCAAAAGTACATCTGTGTCTCAATACGAGAAAACCCTGCAAGTTTGGCAAGACTATATACCGTATTTTTCGCACTATAAGACGCACCTGACCATAGGACGCACCTAGGATTTGGAGGAGGAAAATTAAGAAAAAAATTCTGTCCCCATAATGAGCTCTATCCGGAGCTCCCCTGGTGGCCGTCCATGGGATATTTTTTTGGTTTTGTTTTTTTATAGTAAGGCAGAGAACATCCACACAGGTACTTGCTGGTTTTCTCTCCCTCACAATCATACATAGGCTCTTTCACACTCACTAGTTCTCTCCCCCACTCAACTCACTGGCTCTCCCTCACGTATGCACATACCCACAGACAATTACTCACTCAGACTCTCTCCTTCATACGCACAGCTCTCTCACACCAGTTATTTTAAACTTTCATGACTGCTCCAAAGTTCTTACTCTGGACTGCAAGAGAAGTCCTCCGACGACAGAGCCCGAGCTCCCCGCCGGTCCCGGGGTGCATTTCACTGCAAGAGACGTCTTCCGACGACAGAGCCCGAGCTCCCCGCCGGTCCCGGGGTGCATCTTACTGCAAGATCGGCGTGGGCAGGTCAGTCATCATCTGTTTGAACCGCATGGGCTACGGAGGCCCTTCCAGTTCAAACAGCTCCCTGCCGGTCTGCTGTTCCCAGGGTGCATCCCACTGCGAAGGCCGGCGCGGCACAGGTCAAACGCCAGCCGTCCGAACTGGAGGGGCCTCTGGAGCCCACGCAATTCAAACAGCTGATGTCTGACCTGCGCCGCGCCGACCCTCGCAGCGAGATGCACCCCGGGAACAGCAGACCGGCAGGGAGCTCAAGTTCCGCCGGCAGAATACGACACACCCGCGTCACCATGCTGTTTGGGAGGAGTTCGGAGGGGTCGGGGAATGGCGCGCGAGAGGGAGAGACACTACATTCGCTCCATAAGACGCACCCACATTTTCCCCCCATTTTTTGGGGAAAAAAAGTGCGTCTTATGGAGCGAAAAATACGGTACATACCTTGCAGCCGGAGGATGTTTCCACACTGCCAACATAAGTTGATGTCACATGGTCCTATCTTCACTAGCCGTGGGGAGGGTACTTCTCCTTGCTTATATCACCTTGTTGGAGACAAGATAGAGTCCAGAGAGCCTGGGTCCCTTGCCGGCTCTGACCTTCTGCGTTTCATGAGACTTGGATAGTAATTACCCCAAGTGTAGAACTCTGATGGACCACCTTATGTCTGGACCTGTATTTTTCCTTGCCTTGGAACTTTTGTGCTTGTTCAATTTGTACGATTTTTTTTTTTCATGGTGTAGCATCGTGCTTTGCAAGGGAGGGTGGGTGGGGGGGGAGGAGGGCAGTTCATTTCAGTTAACACTGAGTTATGTTAAAAATTCAGACAACTGGCTAAATAATGCTCCATCTACTACATGTTATCAAGCTGTTACCGTTTCTTAGTATCTGTAGAGTGGATGTGAGTTTCTTCTGTGCGATTTGTTGTATATGCCTATTGTCTAATAAACATATTCACACAGAAACAGAGAACACAAAAGTGACTCCAGCTTCCTTGCTCATCAGATCTCTGCTAAATAACAAACCTGAGCAGCAAGTCTGATATACAGTGGGGTAGATTTTAAAAGAAGTACACACACACATGGATGAGCTGATTTTATAATCTGCGCGTGCAAGAATGGGGATAAGAACATAAGAAATTGCCATGCTGGGTCAGACCAAGGGTCCATCAAGCCCAGCATCCTGTTTCCAACAGAGGCCAAACCAGGCCACAAGAACCTGGCAATTACCCAATCACTAAGAAGATCCCATGCTACTGATGCAATTAATAGCAGTGGCTATTCCCTAAGGAGCAGATTTTCAAAGGAGTACACGCGTACCCCCCGAAAACCTGCCCCAAGTTCCCCCTGCGCGCGCCAAGCCTATGTTGAATAGGCTCGGCGGTGCGCGCAAGCCCTGGGACGCGCGTAAATCCCGGGGCTTTCCTGGGGGGCGTGGTGCTGTGGCGCGTCATTCGGGGGTGGGGCCGCGGATTTGATTCCGGCCCGGGGGCGTGGCCGAGGCCTCCAAAACGGCTCCCGGGCTGGGGAGTTACGCGCATATCTATTAAAATCCGGCGTACTTTCGTTTGCGCTTGATGGGTGAACAAAAGTACACGCAGGCGTACTTTTATAAAATCTACCCCTAAGTCAACTTGATCAATAACAGTTAATGGTCTTCTTCACCAAGAACTTATCCAAACCTTTTTTAAACCCAGCTACACTAACTGCACTAACCACATCCTCTGGCAACAAATTCCAGAGTTTAATTGTGCGCTGAGCGAAAAAGAACTTTCTCCGATTAGTTTTAAATGTGCTACTTGCTAACTTCATGGAATGCCCCCTAGTCCTTCTATTATTTGAAAGTGTAAATAACCGATTCACATCTATTCGTTCAAGACTTATGCAATTTCCACGCAGCGACGCATCCCAGCATTCCCCACCCCCACCTAACCTTCCTTCCCCTTCCCCTCTCCTCCTCTCCTCCTCTCCTCCTAAACCTAACCTACCTTACCTTTTTTTTTTTTTTAAAGTTGTGTGCTTCCCCAGCACAGCGACAAATGCCCGCTGAACCAGCTGCCTCCAGCCCCGCCCCTCCCTTCCCCGCCCCTTTATCTGGGTCCAGCACTTTGGCGTGTAACAGGGGTCCTTTGAAAATGCACGCAGTGTGCGTAACCCCGTTTTCTACGTGTGCAAGTGATTTAAAATCTGCCAGAGTATCTGTGACCCCCATCCCGGGGAGCTTACTGCACTCCCATGGGGCCATACATTTTTTTTTTTAAACTTTCAGGGCCCAGAGTGATTTTTTTTCTTTCTTGTCCCTGGGAGAGGGGTACTTTTCCTCACTGTCAGGCCGATACAGTACAGTGTGGTCCGGCGGAGCAAGGTGTTAACCCATGTTTGGACGCGCGTTTTCGACGTGTGTCCAACCCCCTGAAACTAATAGTGCCCGCAACATGCAAATGCCTATTGATGGGCCTATTAGTTATTCCCGCACAATTCAGTAAGTAAAATGTGCAGCCAAGCTGCACATTTTACTTTCAGAAATTAGCGCCTACCCAAAAGGTAGGCGCTAATTTCTGCCAGCACCGGGTAAGTGTACAGAAAAGCAGTAAAAACTGCTTTTCTGTACACCCTCCGACTTAATATCATGGCGATATTAAGTCGGAGGTCCCAAAGTAAAAAATAATTTAAAATTTAAAAAAAATGTAAAATCAGCTCGCGGGTTGAAAACCGGACGCTCAATTTTGCCGGCGTCCGGTTTCCGAACCCGTGGCTGTCAGCGGGTTTGAGAACCAATGCCGGCAAAATTGAGCGTTGGCTGTCAAACCCGCTGACAGCCGCCGCTCCTGTCAAAAAAAATAGGCGCTAGGGACGCGCTAGTGTTCCTAGCGCCTCTTTTTACCATGGGCCCTCATTTAAATACTGAATCGCGTGCACAGGAGAGTGGGCGCTCTCCCGTGACTTTTACTGAATCGGCCTGTGTGCGTGTGCTGTATGTGCCAAAGAAATACACTGGAGCCACTGGTTTAGTGTCCAAAAGTGAAATATTTTACTGGAGATAAAGCAGGTAAAGTATGGCACAAATAAATCAGTCCTCAGCACCACAGGAGCTCTTTTAGTTACAGTCTGTTTCTTCTCTGTCTGTGCTTGTGTCTCTCTGCACCAGTACAGGGGAATCTCTCACCCTCCAAGTCTAGGCTAAGCGAGATTCTCAAGTGGGCAAGGTATCCTTAGTTAGGCAGGAAAAACCCCTTCCAAACTGGCAAAAATGTTAAAGATTGTCTAATGCACAGAGAGTTCAAGGTCCTGTCTCTCCCCAGGGGTGAAGACTCCCTTTGGGTGTCCCTGAAGTTCTCAGATAATTCTTACAGTTAGGTGATGCTCTCTTGTCTTTTTCTCCTCTCAGTTGAATCCCTGATGGGAGGGCTCCTCTCAGGAACCTTCAGTTCTCAGGGTTCCTCTTCAGGCAGAAAGAGGCAGCAGAAATCTTCCTCCTGATTCTTCTAACTATAAAAAGTTCTGTTTCTCCAAAAATGAAGCTAACTCCGGAGTTGCTCCTTGTTTCGGGTCACCACCATATCTCCTTCTTCACTGAGGGTACAGAGGGCGAAGGTCTTCCCTAACTTGGGCGGCCCTGGACACAGGATTTCCCCGTGTCCTGAATCCAGTGATACCCAGGGCATCACAAGGCTCCTACCACAAAAAAAAAATGTAAAAAATCCCAAAACAAGTCAGAGGATAGCCCCAACCAGCCATCTAGTGGACTGGTAGGAACCCCCTCATGACCTTGCTTAGGATCCGCAGTCAGGGTTTGCCTGGATCCTCCAAGTAGATCTAAAAAGCAACGCAAAAAGCGCTCCTTTAGTGCCATCTAACTCTCAAAAAAAAAAAAAAAAAACCCAAAGCATTGGCCACAGTCTCTGTGTAGCGAGCTACTTAAAAAAAATAACATCCTAGGGGGCCCGGCCAATCCAGCACCCTCAAAGGGGGAGGGGCTGCATATGAATGGTACCTCCCCTCCAACCTTCACTGTCCCTAGCAAAAAAGCAGTTTTCCCAGGGCCTTAATGGTAATGGACCAGACTGTCCATTCCATGTGGAATTTCATCTGTCTCCTCAGATGTCAGGGTTGTGCTCCAGTGCCAGGAACCTGCTCATGTAAGAACGGGACTATCTAGCATGCATTTATTTTATTTATTTATTTAACGGTTTTATATACAGACGTTCGTTGGTGATATCACATCGGTGTACATTAAACGCAAAAGACGCTTGACAGAGAACATGGTAAATGGAAAAATGTATAAAACATATAATGCCTAGAACAAGGGGAAACATGCAGGACTATATATAATATTTACAAGATAACTATATAATTATTTACAAAATTAACCAGAGCAAATGTAATCTATTAGTTACAAATTAGCTACAATGTTCAGCTTCATTTTGAATGTCCACTATTTTGATTGCCTTCAGTAGTACTTCAGCTATAAGGTGGTCATTTAAAGGGCTTTATTCTGTACACTGACTACCCTCATAAATAACTGTTAAAGCACTATAAAGTGAATAATCATCTTGGTAGGAAGGACAATAATCTTTCTCATGCAATGTTCCCAAAGATAGGACAATCATTGATTGAATTCCTACCTGTCCCTCCCAAAGGGATTTTATTTTTGTCCCAACAACTTACTCCTGTTCTTTTGAGCTTCATTGAAACCAGGGCTAGGATCTTGTGCCATGAGCCTTCATTTACGAATACATGGGGATTTTCCCCTTCTGTTATGACCCCTCTCATCCCCCTTAGTCCTGTCATTGCAGTGACAGTCCTCGGGCTGGGGGCCATATCCCAGGGGCTCCTTCTAGTCCCCTGTTATCGGACAAAGTGGTGATGCCATTGTATGAGGGCTGCCCCCTGCAGCATCCCCAGCCCTGGTGAATCTGTGAAGTAGAAGACCTGAGCCGGGTATCAAACCCAGTTCCTTCCCTTTGCAGGGAGTGCACAGCATGCCACTGGTCTTGCCCCAAAGAGAGTTTCTACCAGTTGAAAGCAACATTATTTAGAAAAGAGAGAGAGAAACATCTACCTATATATCTTTTTTTAGCCTGGCAATTCTGTCCTGTTCCTTTGGGCTTCCAGCTCAATCAGAACCTGCCTCAACTGTGGCTTACCACACTGTGATCCTTTGTTTACAACTATTTATTTATTTAAAACTATATATTGCATGCTCTGAAAAATCACAGAGGTTCACAATATTAAAATATGCATAATATCACATAAAAACAATCATTGAGCAATACAAAAAAACCCCCACAAATTCAATAAAATGACATTACAATGGAAGGTGCATACTTCTACTCCAGAGGAACTTTGCTTGTCACCATTTCTGGATAAGCTGGCAAAAACACTAGCTACCGGTGTCTGGAAGGAAAAAGACCCAAGAACAGATATCTTTGGGCTTCTTCTGTTTCTCCAGCCTTCAGTGGGCTCTGCAGCCATTCTGGTGCCCAACCTCTTGCAGGTCCTGCAGATAAAGTTGTGGCAAATGCCTACTGCATGCCTCCCCCATGGCCCACGAATTAGATATGAAATACAGGGTCCATTCTTCGCTAGGATTTGGGTAGTCCAGCTGCCACACCACTCCATGGTGGTAGAGCTGGCATTGTAGTGGGCTAGGCGCACTTGAGATCGCTCCAGTACACCCCCTGGAAAAAGATCTGAAAATAGTGTTTGCTTTTGGGAAGAAGGTCTTTCAGGAATCCATGCTGAGCACCCATCTGGGTGCTCAGCATGGATTCCTGAAAGACCTTCAGCTGTGCATGGTGCAATATTTGCACGAATGCATACAGAAGTTAAAACCTTTGCTGGATTCATCAAGCCCAGAGCAAGCAGTAGAGGACATGGAAGAGTGTGAAAAACAATTGATTTGCTCCGTGTACTAAGTCTTTGATACAGTATCCATGATCTCTGCCATTGCCATTTGAACTCAAAGGCTTGCATGGTTGAGAGCAAGTGGCCTTTGGGAAGATGTACACAGCCTTCTGGCGAATGTGCCCTAATCAGGGGATAACAGTGGCTCTGATTAAGGAGCATCAATCCATCCTTCAGTTGTTATCAGCAGCAGTAGGGGAACTAAGCCACCACCAGTCCTTTTCATATAATATGAATTTTCACAAAGACATCCCTTCTGCTCTTTTTAGCACTATCTTGCCTGCCCTCTCTTCCACAGCAGCAGTCCACAGCAGAGGGAAAGATGTCCATCAAAGGCCCAGCAGCAGTCATAGCCTAAACTCAGGACCATTGCCTCTGGTGGAGGGAAAAGTGCAGGCCTTCATTCTAAAATAGCATTGGATCATGGAGTATGGCTACTGCTTATGCTTTTCTCACCCTCCTCTGACCCAATGGATTGCAGTCTTCAGCTCCGATCCTTCTCAATCTGCCCAGTTATAGCTAGAATTGGAGTTGCTACTTCAGCATCAGGTGATCAAACCTGTCCCTCCTTAAAAATGTGGCCATGGGTTCTACTCTTGATACTTCCTAATCCCCAGGAAGTCAGGGGGATTGAGGCCTATCCTGGACCTGCAAAGACTGAACAGATTGTGGTTTGGGAGAGGTTAAAGATGAGCTCCTGATCATTCTCCCTTTCATTCCACTAAGGGATTAGATGTGTGTACTGGATCTGAATGTGTATGCACACATCCCCATCCACCCTGCTTATTGGAAGTTCCTATGATTCACGGTGAAGGACATGCACTATCAGTACAAGATGCTCCCCTTTACCTCTCATCAACCCCAAAAGTGTTCACAAAATGCCTGGCAGGAGTTTACGTATTCTCTTACCTAGGCAATTGGTTAGTGATGAGCCCATCTCCAGTAGGAGTTCTAGAATGCCTCAAAGATCATTTGGTTTCTCCAATCCCTGGGTTTCCTGGTCAAAATTGTCAAGTCTAACCTGGTTCCATCTCAAAAAAGCAGTTCAAAGGAGTCTGGATAGACTTCAGGAAAAAGCATTTCTCCTCTCGACAGAGACACATTGTTCATGAGTCTAATAATGTTTCCCCTTCTACAAGATCAAATGTCAGCAAGATTGATCTTGGGACTTCTCATCTACTTGGTGGTTGCAGTGTATCTGGTTCCTCTAATTTGTCTGTACATATAGGGCCTTTTGTGGGGACTCCAAAACCAATGGATCAGAAATAATGGCTGTTATCCCACCAGATCTACATGACCCCCAAGATGAGGGCATCCCTTCAGTGGTGGATAAATTAAGAAGTTCTAGACGTGGATCTCTTGCTGTGCATCCCACCACATCAAATTTTTCTGTCTACCTAAGGGGTTATAGTCCTCTGTGGATAGTCATCAATAAATCAACCTCCTAGTGCTGCAAGCCATCCACTATGTTCTGAGAGCTTTTTCTCATCTTTTGGGAAAGAGAATCTTGTGTTATGAAAGTGGACCCCTGTTTCGAGGTAGATAGCTACCGTTGAAGGGCGAGGCCGCTCGGACTGGAGAGGCTTGATAGAAGACTTCGCCCTGGAAGCACGCAACCCCTCCCCCAGAAGGAGCCTGTAGGGGTCCGGCCACTGGGACTTAGGTGACTCCTCTGAAGACTGTAGAAAGGTCTGGATGCAGGCGCCTCCTGCAGGTCGTGGGTTCCAGACGGCTGGCGCCTCCAGCAGGTCGTAGCAGTCTGAGGACGGCATCGTAGAAGAGTCCAAAGCCGGTCCGAGGTTTGATACACAGGCGGGGTCCGAGTCCAGTCCAGGGTCTAAGCAGGAGAAGGGTCCAAAGCCGTACCAGGGTCAAGCCAGAAGAAGGGTCCAATGCCGTACCAGGATCAAGCCAGGAGAAGACACGTCCACCAGACCAGAAGTCAGCAGCCAAGAATCAATCCACGGAGCAGGGGAGCAGAACGGGACGAAGAACCAGGAACACAGGAACACACTCAGGCAGGAATCCAATACCAAGGCAAGGACTGAATGCTCAGCCCTTGCCTTAAGTACAGGAAGCCAGGGGAGGAGTTTCAGAGGGAGCCATGACTCTTCTGTCATGGCTCCTTTAAGAATACCCATCAGCTGCGTGCGCGGCTCCTAGGAGCAGAGGGGGAGAAACTAGAAATGGAGCAGGCTCCTAGGAGCAGAGGGGATAGAAACCAGAAATGGAGCAGGAATGGAGCTGAAGACCAGGAACAAAACAGGAGACTGGATGCAACAGAAACCAGGAACATGCAGGATCATGGACGAAACTCTATGAGGACTGTTGGACCTGCAAAGGTGTGTCAGGCTAGGGGTTCTTATATCCAGCTCTCAGTTTGGGACACAACTAATGCTGGTCCAGTAGGGATCCTCTGAGTCTCCTTAACACTGTTTTAGCTTCATAGTTTCTACAGGATTCTTGCTGAGCCAAAGTCCCTGTGGCTCCACTGCAAGATTTCCTTGCCTTAAACTTCCAGGCCCACAGGTTCAATTCCTGCTGTTCCTGACAAGTCTTTGATTCCTTTGGGAACCTCTCTAACTCTCATCACACAGGAGGATGACAAGCTCTGCCATCTCTGGCCCTTTCAGTGTGGATGTTGAATGCATAGTAATCTCCTCCTTATTCCTTTCCATGGAGGATGTACTGATTTCTACCAGGAAGCCTCCAACCAGAAAATCTTACAGTTTCAAATGGAAGAGATTCTTGAATTGATATAGGACTAGCCAGCTAGATCCTTTCTTTTGTGACCTGAGGGACTTGCTTCAGTATCTATTTTTCCTCTCGTTCTCAGGCCTTCAGTCACAGTTCATCATAGCGTCATTATAATATATCACCAACAGATGGAAGGGGCTCTGATCTCTCTCCACCCTTTGATTTCAAAATTCATGAAAGGACATGGCATTTCAAAGCAAGTCTCCAGTTAGTAAACCTCCAATGCTTTGGGACTTCAGTGTAGTCCTAGCTCAACTCATGAAGCCTCCTTTTCAACATCTCGAGTTGGTGAACTTGAGGTTTCTCACCTGGTATGAAGATTAAGGGCTGAATTTTAAGTGTTGCTCATGCTAAAAGGCCCATATATGCAAGTATGTGGGCTATGCATGAGTGCCCCAGATTTTAAAAGCTGCTAATCATGTGTGCATATGCGCGTGCACAAGCTAAAAAAGGGGCAGGGCCAACAGTTACGCATGTACATCCTTATTTTAAAACCGGAGGCTGCAGCATGTGGCGGCTTCTTAGCCGCGTATATTTACTACTGCTCTTGATGAGGTGTAAGTCTGCAGAAATTGCGTTTTAGGCCTAACATGACAGGGTTGAGGGGTCCAGGTCAACTGTGGGAAGTGCAGGCTGAAGATCTCAAGATAGACTGGGCAAATTGGTGGACTACTTAGTAAAATTGGGACTGTTACTTTTGCGTGAGCATGTTTTAAAATTTGCTTATCTGCACACGTTAAAGCCAACGAAATCCTAAGCAAGATATGCGAAGTACATTTGCTCAAGTAATGGCTTAAAATTAGAAGCACACTTCATATGCAGTAGGCATATTTTAAATCATGCATGCAAAACTGCATGCATGATTTAAAATTCCAGCCTACTGCATATGGGCGCCTACGCGCTTATTTTAAAGTTACCAACCCTACGTACATATATTCAAGTCATAGTTCTGTCAAAAACCATATCTTAGATCATTTAGTTGGCAGTTAATACAACAAAATCATTTCAGTCCCTCTTCATATTCTGGTTTGTGTATTCTTGAATTGCTTATGTTTGACAGTTTTTGAAATCTCCTCCTACTTAGCCACGCTCGCCTAAGCTTACTGGAACGCAGCTGCGCCAGTACTGGTCACAACCCTTTGAAGGCATCGCACTGATACTGTAAATCCCAGAATCTGCAGCAGAAAAGGGGCCAACCCGGGGGGAGGGGGAATTCGGGGATACTCAAATCTACGCCTGGTGTTTCGTCACCTCTCGTCCCGGCGCTCTGCCAGCTTCAGTAGCAGGAGTATAAAGTACGAGGACACTTGTGCGCCGTGTACTTCGCAGGCAATTTTCAAAGGGAAACTGCCCAGGCTTCGGTACGAAGAGTAAGGGCTGAATTTTAAGTGTTCCTCATGCTAAAAGGCCCATATATGCAAGTATGTGGGCTATGCATGAGTGCCGCAGATTTTAAAAACTGGCAAATGGGAATATTTACCCTTTCTGAGGGGACAATCTTCAGCCAGACCATTTTACTCAGGTAAATACTTTTTAGACATTTTTTCTCACAGTTACCACAAGCAAACTTAAACCATCCCTAAAAAGATAGTACATTTCTGGAGGCAAGCAAAGCATTTGTTGCAGGTTTCCAGTAATGCCACATGAAAAAAAATCAACTTCAGCCAAAGGAAATACTGTCTCTGGCAATGTTTGCTGCAGAATCAATTCCTATGTGCCTTGCTAGAAAACGGTAAGTTTTTTGGCTTTTCAGTCTTATGCTGCTTTTAGTTATGGAAATGTTCACATGTAGGTTCTGCCGGTATAAAACTCTCTTTTCTAAAAAAAAAAACAAAAAACCCCAATGATTATTTAAAGCCCTCTATAAATTAAATAGGTGATTTAAAATAATGGGTTTTATACCTTTCTGCTTCTCTCTGTTCCCTGTCCCACAAACAATACTGGCAGGCTTATTGACAGCCTTGACAGTAAAAGTATGATGGACCACAGCTGGTCTTGATCTATGATCTGATATTTCCCTGACCAGGGAGAATCACCTAATAAAGCAGAACGTACAAGATGAACTGCCAACCATAAAACGTTGAAAGAAAACCAGCTAAGTAGACAGGTGGAGACAGAGCCTTTTATAAAGCTAATGAATATTGATAGGTGCAAGATTTCAGGATTACTAAAGGCTTTTCTTCAGGCATTGCAATGCAAATGAGACTGAAGTTCTTTATATAGGGCAGAAGAAAGCAGTCTCAGAGTACTCAAGGAGAAGGTTCGTTAGCTTTTATTTACAAAACATTCAAAACAGCAAGGAGGTGTTATTCTGTGTACTTGTTCTAGCCGGCCCATGCAATAAACTGAGCGTTAGCATTTTTAATGCTCAGGTTACTTTTTTTTTTTTTTTAACATCCCAACGCAGTGAGCTAAATACACCGTGAGTTAAAATAAAAAAAAAAAAAACAGAAATGTAAAATGTGCATTTGGCCAAATGCACATGTTTTAACTCAGGAAAGTGGGGGAGGCATCCTAGCAGGGAGAGAAGAAAGGCAGAGCCACACATTCCTCTTCTCTGAGCGCCTGTACTTTATCGGATAAACGGTAGCCGCCTCCACCTCCACTTACCCGGATAACTATTGATCTATCCGGCTATCTGACAGTGGTAAGCTGCTGTCACTTAGCCGGATCTGTCACTTAGCCGGATAAGTCACTACTTATCCGGGTATCTGGCATAATTCGCTGCTACTTATTCAAATAAGTATTTATCCGACAAGTACTTATCTGGCTAAGTAGTGGTGACCCACACCAGATACCCAGATAAGTACTGACTTATCCAGCTAAGTGAGAGCAGCTTGCTGCTGCCATATAACCAGATAAGTGGCAGTGGCTGCTGCCATTTACATGAATAAGTCGTCATTTATCCGAAAAGTGTGTTTGGTAAATTTTGTTTTCTGTTTTTTAACCTATTTTAAATGCCAGTGCAGTAGCGCTGGAAACTTAACTCCATCTCTGACCCAGAAAGTTTCCTAGTGCTAAGAAAATGACAGCCGCTCCAACGCACTGTTCTGCACCAGGGAGTAAATACTTAATGCCCTCATTTGCATAGGATTCCATGTGAGGGAGCTAAGCAGTATTCCCATTTTAGAATGCTCATTATCAGGTCGATCCAGTAAAGTGTGCTCCGTCGGAGCGCACTGTCACCCTGCTCTGGACGCGTGTTTTCCCTTACCCCTTATTCAGTAAGGGGAGGAAAACACGCGGCCCACCCGCGGCACCTAATAGCGCCCTCAACATGCAAATGCATGTTGATGGCCCTATTAGGTATTCCCGAGCGATCCAGTAAGTAAAATGTGCAGCCAAGCCGCACATTTTACTCTAAGAAATTAGCGCCGCCCAAAGGTTGGCGCTAATTTCTTCTGGCGCCAGGGAAGTGCACAGAAAAGCAGTAAAAACTGCTTTTCTGTGCACCCTCCGACTTAATATCATAGCGATATTAAGTCGGAGGTCCCCAAAAGTAAAAAAAGTAAAAAAAAAATAAAAAAATTTTGAATTCGGCCCGCGGCTGTCGGGCTGAAAACCGGACGCTCAATTTTGCCGGCGTCCGGTTTCCGAGCCCGTGGCTGTCAGCGGGCTCGAGAACCGACGCCGGCAAAATTGAGCGTCGGCTGTCAAACCCGCTGACAGCCGCCGCTCCAGGCCAAAAGGAGGCGCTAGGGACGCGCTAGTGTCCCTAGCGCCTCCTTTTCCTCGTTTGCACCGCGTCGCCTAATTTAAATACTGGATCGCTCGCACCGGCGAGGGGCCGGTGCACGCGCCAGGAGAGCGGGCGTTAGTCCGCTCTCCCACGGACTTTACTGGATCAGGCTGTATGTGAGCGTAAAACTTCTTACTGCATCAGCAGTAAAATTCACGCTCATATACAGGCCGATTCAGTAAAGTCTGCGGGAGAGCTCCCGGCGCGCACAGGCCACTCCCCTGTGCGCGTGATGCAGTATTTAAATTAGGTCCGGCGGTAGAAACGGGCAAAAGGAGGCACTAGGGACACTAGCGCGTCCCTAGCGCCTCCTTTTGGCCCAGAGCAGCGGCTGTCAGCGGGTTTGATAGCCAACGCTCAATTTTGCCGGCGTCTGTTCTCAAGCCTGCTGACAGCTACGGGCTCGGAAACCGGACGCCGGCAAAACTGAGCGTCTGGTTTTCGACCCGACAGCCGCTGGCCGACTTCAAAATTTTTTTTTTACTTTTTTTAC
The DNA here is from genome assembly GCF_901001135.1 of Rhinatrema bivittatum. Classification (NCBI taxonomy): domain Eukaryota; kingdom Metazoa; phylum Chordata; class Amphibia; order Gymnophiona; family Rhinatrematidae; genus Rhinatrema; species Rhinatrema bivittatum. The sequence goes on along the minus strand of NC_042617.1, from coordinate 35,425,973 downwards.
CCTTCGGGACCTCCGACTTAATATCGCCATGATATTAAGTCGGAGGGTGCACAGAAAAGCATCAAACCAAATTTTCATGATTCATAGAAATTGTTCCAGAACCTCCATTGCAATCCTGTGTAACCCCCACCCCAATGTGCCCATCTTGTGGGCACGGGTAGGGTCATAAAGGAATTTGTTTCTCTTCAGAGCTGGAACCTGTCACATTCCCTCTTATTCCCAGGGCCAGATCTTTGTAAGGGGGTGGGTGGGGGGGGGAGAGATATTCCAGGGCCCACTGCCACAGGCATAAACCTTTTATACATCCTGTTTGTCCTTTCTATTCCCTTGGGGAGGGATACTCTTTTCTCAATGCTAGATGCTGCGAGCATCAATACTAAGAGACAGAAGACTCGGGTTAAGTGTCCAAAAGCAAAGGGGCGGATTTTCAGACTCCACGAATAGGCCTACTTTTGTTTGCGCTCCAGGCGCAAACAAAAGTACGCTGGATTTTAGTAGATACGCGCGGAGCCGCGCGTATCTGCTAAAAACCTGGATCGGCGCGCGCAAGGCTATCGATTCTGTATAGCCGGCGCGCGCCGAGCCGCGCAGCCTACCCCCGTTCCCTCCAAGGCCGCTCCGAAATCGGAGCGGCCTTGGAGGGAATCCTCTAACGCCCTCCCCTCACCTTCCCCTCCCTTCCTCTACCTACACCCCCCCCTTACCTTTCTCCGGGATTTACGCCTCCTGGAGGGAGAAGTAAATCCCCGCGCGCGAGCGGGCCTCCTGCGCGCCGGGCCGCGACCTGGGGGCGGGTACGGAGGGCGCGGCCACGCCCCCGGACCGCCCCGGGCCGTAGCCACGCCCCCGTACCCACCCCCAAAACGCTGCCGACACGCCCCCGAAACGCCGCAACGACCGGGCCCGCCCCCGACACGCCCCCCTCTGAGAACCCCGGGACTTACGCGAGTCCCGGGGCTCTGCGCGCGCCGGTAGGCCTATGTAAAATAGGCTCACCGGCGCGCAGGGCCCTGCTCGCCTAAATCCGCCCGGTTTTGGGCGGATTTAGGCGAGCAGGGCTCTGAAAATCCGCCCCAATATGTTTACTGATGGGTTAATCCAATGCCATAGCCAAGGGGTGGGCCTGGGCTGGCCATGGACAACCTACCTTGGTCTCAGGCCTACCCAAACAGAGCTGCCCGACACCACAACAGCACGCTGATGACCTGCCTGCGAGGATGATGACTCGCCTGCAGGGATTCCACCTCCCACAGGCACATGAGTAGAACTGCAGCGGTGCAATGATGATGTGTGTGTCGTCCCCCCCCCCCCCCCCCCCCCCGGTCACATGAGCAGCAGTGCGGCGGTACGTTCAACACCTGCCCACAAGGATTCCACCCACCATGGGCTGAAAAGGACCACAAAGGCCTGATGAAGACCGGCCCACTAGAGTACCACCTTCCAGCGGGCTGAAGACGACCACGCTGATGTGACAGTATAAGAACTATGAATGATGATGAATTCTGTTTTGGTCATGTTGAGAGAAAGTTTGTTATGCTTTAGCCAGCTGGTAACGGTAGAGAGATAAATTTGTAGATGCTCAACAATGTCTTGCCATGTATTGCTCGATGATAAGACCACACCTTGAATACTGTGTACAATTCTGGTTGCCTCATCTCAAAAAGATATAGTTGCGATGGAGAAGGTACAGAGAAGGGCGACCAAAATGATAAAGGGGATGGAGCAGCTCCCCTATGAGGAAAGGCTGAAGAGGTTAGGGCTGTTCAGCTTAGAGAAGAGACAGCTGAAGGGGGATATGATAGAGGTCTTTAAAATCATGAGTGGTCTTGAACGAGTAGATGTGAATCGGTTATTTACACTTTCGGATAATAGAAGGACAAGGGGGCACTCCATGAAGTTAGCAAGTAGCACATTTAAAATTAATCGGAGAAATTCTTTTCACTCAACTCACAATTAAGCTCTGGAATTTGTTGCCAGAGGATGTGGTTTAGTGCAGTTAGTGTGACTGGATTTAAAAAAGGTTTGGATAAGTTCATGGAGGAGAAGTCTATTAACTGCTGTTAATCAAGTTGTCTTAGAGAATAGCCACTGCTATTACTGGCATCAGTAGCATGGGATCTACTTAGTGTTTGGGTACTTGCCAGGTACTTGTAGCCTGGATTGGCCACTGTTGGAAACAGGATGCTGGGCTTGATGGACCCTTGATCTAATCCAGTATGGCAATTTCTTATGTTCTTATGTACAAAGAAATGTAACCATTTCTTTTAGCCCTTTGACATAACTATTATCATTAAGGCATTCAGTCATTCCCCATTTTAAGAAGCTTCCCTTCCCCAAAGTCACCACTCCACCGACTCACCCCAACCTTACTCATCACCCTGATATTCTTGATGCTTTCTAGTTTGGAAGCCTAGAAATAACATGAAGCACTTCCTGTATTGTAATTGCAGCTATTAACGGCTTATTATCCTCTTTCAAGATTCTGGGAAGAAAGATTCTCTCACACAATTTATTAAATCTTAGCTGCAGATCTCATGCCTCTGTTATATTTAAAGAGTGATTAAAGCTTGCAAATTCAGTACTTATATCTTCTGGGCTTGTAATTACACTCCCTTGCATTCCTCTAAGAGACACTATTGAATCCCCACGTCTTTGGGTCTTAATAAGATGACGTAACATTTTCCTCCTTTTCTTATTGTATGTATAATTTACATTTATTGTATGATAAACTGCATGTTCCACTTTCTTAAAAAAATATTCTATTTAGACTTAACTTTCATCAATTTCTAGAGCTGCAGTAAAGTGGGAAATCTACCGTGGCAAAACTCCAATCTTTTAATCTCTTTAGTTGATTTTAAAACATCTTCTTTGTGCTTTCTAATTAAAGACGAAGCTTGAACAATCAACCACCTCCAAACTGGACAACTGCTGATACCCTTCATCGATGTGGAAGATTCTTCTCATTCTGCCTGACACTATCTTGTTACACCAGAAACTTGTATTCAGGTGCCATCTCCTGGATGTTCTGAGAATTTCTTTCCAGCTAATCTGCACCTGTGCTGGAGCAGGATTCGAGTTTGCAGCAAACCCCGATTTTAGCAGCTTTGATTTTCTTATTTACGCATAAGTATTTCATACTCCACCTTTTCCTAAAGGTAGAGCCCAAGGTGAATTACATACAGTTAACAAGATAAGTAATGGATACATAGAGAGATGATATACAGACTTGAGTTAAGACTGCAAGTCAATACATGAGAAATGTGGTACATTAGGTAGGAATGAAGACGTGGGAGCACCAGGTATAAACTGCATATATATAGTTCAGAAGTAAGTCAAATAGTAGCAGTGTGAGTGATATGAAGAAGAACAGATGGATAGAGGGAGCCTGCAGGGGGCAAACCTTGTGGGATTTACAAACAGGTGGGGAGATATTAGAGAATGAGTCTCTGCTGTGGAGTCTTTGGGACATAAGATATTTTAAATATTTTTACTGCTGAGCACCACTGAGGGAGGTTTTCCATTGGGAAAAGTGGTTTATAAAAAAAAAACAACTTGGCAATAAATAAATGATCAATCCCCGAAAGTGTTTTGAAGTCGATTTTAAAACGAGTGCACGTGCGCCCATACATGCGTGTGTCAACTCGCAAGAGAGAATACGCTAGAATTTTTAATCATGCACGCACTTCTGTACATATGATTTAAAATGCGCCAATCGCACATAAGTATGCTCCTAATTTTAAGAGGTTATTCAAGCCCAGCTAGCACGTGTGTTTCTTCAATAGGACCAAGTCAGTTTTTACCCGCATATGTCAGCGAATTCTAAAACATGCTCGCGCGGGTCACATTCCCAGTTTTCCCAATTAGTTCGCCAGTTTGTCCAGTTAATAGTGAGGTCTTTCAGACCCCTCTGGTTCTTCATCCTGCATGTTGCCCAGTTGACCCGGACCCCTCACCCTGTACTATTAAGCCCTAAAACTTTAGATCTACAGACTTGCTCTTCCTCAGGAGCAGCAGTACAGATATCTAGCGTACATGAGCTGTGGGTTCCGTTTTTAAAATTCAGAATTATGCACGTAAGCCTTGATCCCGCCACAAAACGCCCATGCCCTGCCTATGCCCCGCCCCTTTTCCACCCCCTAATTCCTCACATGTGCATATTCTATGTCTTTTTAAAATCCGCATTGCTCACGTCTGGCCCACATACATGCATGTGGGGGCAGTTTTGTGTGAGCAATGCTTTTAAAATCGACCTGTTTATGTCTATCAGGAAAAAACGTATAGGGACATTCCATGTTAAGTGAACTAATTTAGAAAATCATCCACGCTTGACCTCCTTCAAATTGAATAAAATTTTGGGTGGATGTTCGCTAGGGCCTCAAACAAAACTATGCAAATTTTTTCGGCTGGATTTCTATTGGTTCCAGAGCTAGAGGCAACTGAATGAAGGTCACTCATAGAGTACTGTGCTCCGCGCAATACAAAACGACCAATTTGTCTGGGCACTGCAGTCAAACAACCCCTGTTAGGGGCCTGAAATTTTGTGGATTATTACAACATCTGGTGATAAGTTCCTATGCAAAGTTTGGAACACAGCGTGAGTTTACCTCCCTTTTTATGGGTCAGCAAAGTACGTGAAAAATTTTGCAAAAGAAATTTAAGGCCTACTTTGACTCCTCATTGCTCCTGATTGTAAACTTCAATTCAGGCAGTAACTGGATCAGTAGTCATGGCCCATGATGTACATCTAGGATTTTCACTAAGAGGCTTTGCAGCCAACTGGAAGTAAAGATATAGTTACATAAAGACATGATGTCACCTTTTTATGCTAATTTTTGGGTGGAAATATCTCTACTGTGTAGTTTTTTTTTTCTAATGTCATTTGATAGCGCACCTTTTTTGCTACTAAAGTCACCCTGTTTCATCTTGGTCTGAGCTGTGCTTTGGTCAGAATTACAGTCCCAAAGACAAGCATCATTTGCATGCGTGAATGCACTATGTTACAAAGAGCCATCTTTGGCACCCAACTGTGAAACATGCAAATGAGCTAGAGATGTGAAATTATACAGTGCAGCTCAGTTTATTGTGCTTATCACACTTAGTTTTTGACACATATTTGTTTAGACATATTTTCATAACTTAGTCATCAAAGTCAGTGCAAAACTTTGTATGCTGATTAGTTACCATGCATTGCTCAGTGGAGGTTGAGCTACTGCCAATTCAGCAAAACTGACAACCCCATCTCCTAGAGGGCCACTCCAGACAGCCAGACAAGGTACCAGCCGCAAGTTTCCAAGCTTTTATTTAAGCATGAAACAAGAAAAGGCAAGACGCTACATACGGAAATTACTTAAATTGCACATTTCACAAAAATTCATTTACAGGTAGATTTAAAAAAAAAATATGTGTGAGCCTCCATGTGCGCCTGCTACCTGGCGAGTACACATGGATGTGCGATTTTATAACATGTGCGCGCGCGCACATGTTATAAAGTCCGGGCCAGCACATGCAGGGGAGTAGATTTCTCCAGTTTATTCATGGCGACGAGATCGGACCTCCCCCAGTTCCCTCCCAGTCTGCTCCAATTAAGGAGCAGACTGGGAGGGAACTTTCCTACCCCTAACTCTATCCTTCCTGCCTCTTCCCCAACCTCTTTGAAGGCCCTACCTTTTTGGTTTTTCTTGTTTTCAAACTTACGCCAGCTCCTCAGCTAGCGTAAGTTGTGCATGCCAGCAGGCTTATGGCGCGCAATCCCCCGGCACAGCAGCAAATGGCTCCAGCTCCGCCCCTCCTCACCCCTCCCCATCATTCTCCATCTTCAGCCCATGCTGGGGCACCTCTCACCTGCCTCGGTGCTTGCCGGAGCTCCTCTGTGGCTGTATCGGGGCCCCAGAGGTACATGAAAACCCACGAGATGGGATCACTACCCACGTTTCCACAACAGTGGCCATTTGTGCACGAGCTACGCTTTTAAAATCTACCTTTTTAGGTTTTTCCCGTAGACACAAAATGGGAGAAAAGCCTTAATGAATCTGGCCCTAAGTCTGATATTAGGAGTTAGCCAAATATGTTTTTTGGCTAACTCTAACCAGCCCCAGGAGCAGGTCTAAAGTTATCCAGAAATGTGTACCCAAATAACTTTAGGTTTAGCCATCTATATTGAAAATAAATATAGCCAGTTAAATGGCGATCTTGTTTTAGAAAAAAAAAAAAATCTGCCTCGCGGACTTGGCAGCCCAATACACCCACCCCAGAAAATGTCAGAAAATTGGGCCCTACCGGCCCGAATTTCCTCACCCCACAAATTCCTCTGAACAAACTCTGTAATTCCTCTGTAATTGGTCTGGTTACACTTGGCGGCCCCTTCCCCCCACCCTCTCTCTCTGGAGGGCCTGGTGACATCTGAGGGCACTTCTGACATCTGAGTTTGGCATCCAGTAAAGACCCAGTGTTGAAAAATCCATTGACACGATATTGCTTGAATTTAACAATTTATATACAGTGCACATCAGGCTGTGAATCATCATTAATACGAGCTGAGTATTCAGTTTTGGTTCAGTTCCTGAGATAGTTTTGTTCGTTGGAATATAATTCCAACGAACAAAACTATCTGGAACAAAACTATTCTGGAACTCCCTTCCCCCCTCCCTCCGAATAGAGCTGTCACTCAACAAATTCAAGAAAGGAGTCAAAACATGGCTCTTTAAGCAGGCATACCCCGACTCATCTATTGCGTAGACCTCTCCTAAATGGACCTTTTCTAAGACTTTCCACTGCCAGCCCTCCTCCTCCCCTTTCTTTGCGCCCCTACCCCTTTACTCTTCCTGCCTTTCCATTAGTGCCTCTTACCCTCCCCCCCCCCCTGGAATTTTTCTACGCATTTTGTAACCCCTGCTTTCGCACACAATGGGGTAGATTTTCAGAGCCCTGCTCGCCTAAATCCGCCCAAAACCGGGCGGATTTAGGCGAGCAGGGCCCTGCGCGCCGGGAAGCCTATTTTACATAGGCCTCCCGGCGCGCGCAGAGCCCCGGGACTCGCGTACGTCCCGGGGTTCTCGGAGGGGGGCGTGTCGGGGGGCGGGGCCGGAGCGCGCGGCGTTGCGGGGGCGTGTCGGCAGCGTTTTGGGGGCGGGTACGGGGCGTGGCTACGGCCCGGGGGCGTGGCCGCGCCCTCCGTACCCGCCCCCAGGTCGCGGCCCGGCGCGCAGCAGGCCCGCTGGCGCGCGGGGCTTTACGTCTCCCTCCGGGAGGCGTAAATCCCCCGACAAAGGTAAGGGGGGGGTGTAGACAGGGCCGGGTGGGTGGGTTCGGTAGGGGAAGGGAGGGTAAGGTGAGGGGAGGGCAAAGGAAAGTTCCCTCCGAGGCCGCTCCGATTTCGGAGCGGCCTTGGAGGGAACGGGGGGAGGCAGCGCGGCTCGGCGCGCGCAGGCTATACAAAATCGATAGCCTTGCGCGCGCCGATCCAGGATTTTAGTGGATACGCGCGGCTCCGCGCGTATCTACTAAAATCCAGCGTACTTTTGCTTGAGTCTGATGCGCAAGCAAAAGTAGGCTGATCGCGCTTCTTTTAAAATCTACCCCAATGCTAAAGATAAAGCTGTATAATTTGTACAAAGTTACTATTCTCTTTATACCTTTTTTTCTACCCTACCTATCAGTTCTTTCATGTTCTTATATATAACCATATAGGGGCGGATTTTCAGCGCCCTGCTCGCCTAAATCCGCCCAAAACCGGGCGGATTTAGGCGAGCAGGGCCCTGCGCGCCGATAAGCCTATTTTACATAGGCCTACCGGCGCGCGCAGACCCCGGGACTCGCGTACGTCCCGGGGTTTTCGGAGGGGGGCATGTCGGGGGCGTGTCGGGGAGCGGGCCCGGTCGACGCGGCGTTTCGGGGGCGTGTTGGCCGCGTTTTGGGGGCGGGTACGGGGCGTGGCTATGGCCCGGGGGCGTGGCCGCGCCCTCCGTACCCGCCCCCAGGTCGCGGCCCGGCGCGCAGCAGGCCCGCTGGCGCGCGGGGATTTACGTCTCCCTCCGGGAGGCGTAAATCCCCCGACAACGGTAAGGGGGGGGTGTAGACAGGGCCGGGTGGGTGGGTTAGGTAGGGGAAGGGAGGGTAAGGTGAGGGGAGGGCAAAGGAAAGTTCCCTCCGAGGCCGCTCCGATTTCGGAGCGGCCTTGGAGGGAACGGGGGGAGGCAGCGCGGCTCGGCGCGCGCAGGCTATACAAAATCGATAGCCTTGCACGCGCCGATCCAGGATTTTAGTGGATACGCGCGGCTCCGCGCGTATCCACTAAAATCCAGCGTACTTTTGCTTGAGTCTGATGCGCAAGCAAAAGTAGGCTGTTCGCGCGCCTCTTAAAATCTACCCCATAATGTTTTATGTTCTTATATATAACCATATAATGTTTTTTAACTATGATATGTTATTCTGTTCATTGTATTTTCCTCCTTTTCAGTTCAATGTAAGCCGGCATGATGTGCCTTACGAATGTCGGCAAAGAAAAGCCTATAAATAAATAAATAAATTTGTTGTAGCACATGTTGTGACATTATAATATTTGCGCTAGCACGTTTTAATTGCAAAAAAAAAAAAAAAAAATTCCCTAAAAATATGATCACGGGACTCACACAGGTACATGATTAAAACCACACCTGATGTTCCCATTCTAGGGCTTTGTCTCTGCTTCACTGTTACTTTACAGGTTTGTACTGATACCAGTTTATAGAATTTTTTGGTATTTTGAGTCTATCTCTGGCTCTTTTTGTGTGACCTGAATACTCTTGCCATTTTGAGGCAGTTGAAGGTTTTGTGACCCCATGCCGGGGGGGGGGGTCCCGACTCACAGTTTTGGTAGCCGTTCCCTATCGTATTGGGCGACTGGTGACCCAGAACTTAGTTCTTTCAAGCAGTGAGGCTGGCAAGGCAGATTTGTCTACAAAAAGCACAATAATAAGTCGCCAACTGCACGAAAACTCAACGGTAAAACATTATTAGAGAGGCAAGGGGGGGCCTGCTTTTCTTTACAGAGACCCTTTTCCTTCTAGCGTCTTTTTCTGCACTGAAATGAAATCTATGAATACAACTAGAGACAAGAAGATTGCTTTTCTATATATTAATTGCCTCTGATTCCAGGGGCCTTAAGGCTAAAAATCCCTAATTATGTTGATAATTTGACAGTGTTGAGAACATGTTAATAAATACATTCTAAGTATTTATGATTAAATGGTTTGCCTGGGTATAAAGAAAGATCCAATTACATTCTTTACGGCTGGTCAAACATTTATCGTTGAACAATTATATAAATGTTTGGATCTCATGGCGCGAGATGATACTTAAAGTTAGCACTTTTGGTTTAGGAAAAAGATACTTCTCCAAGCTAAACAGCTTTTCAGACATTAACAGGGGATGAAGGGCAGAGAAGAAACTAGGAAAGAGAGCAACCTTTTCACAGCTGTGACAAGAATCTTGGCGTAGTTGCTATGGAAGACATATAAAATATGTAACAAAATTGACTGCTTCCCTTAATTTAACTTTAATTAAAAGCACACTATAACACAAACACCAATATGCTGGTGTTGCTGTAACAGTATTGGAATAAACCATCTAGTAAGACGCACCGAAATCACACTTTATTTTAGATCTAAAAGCAGATGCTGCGTTACTGCAGGAGACTCATGAAAATGTTCCGAATCTCATGCACTGAATCCCATATCTCATGGATATGGGTTTGGGGAATTTTCTTCAGCTTATATTTGTCCAAAAAATGGGGAATTGCCATCCTTACAAGAAGATGCTTTAGTTTTTGTAAGCTGAAAAGTTTTTTGCTGATTTTTAAGGATAATGCTCTGGAGCATCTTATTAATAGCATGCCATATTTTCTCCTTTACACAGATTGCCCAGATTGTTTTACTAGTGTCCATTTTCTCATGTTTAATAAGTTTGATAACATTATCATAAGAGGAGATTTTAATGTGATCTTTTACCCCACCATGGGACTGATTCAATAAGACGTGCATTGAAACGGGCGCTCATGCTGAGTGCCTGTTTTCCTAACGCACCCGCAGCCACATCCCCTGGGCGCTCGATGCAGTATTTAAACAAGGGGCTGCGTAAAAAAAGGACGTGCTGGGGAGAATTGTGCGTCCCTAGTGCTCAAACGCGTCGGGTGCCCACAATTGCAATGGGTGCTCAATATGAGCTTCCATTTTCATCCCACTTCTTCTGGCAGATTTTGCTGAGGTTGCTGGAGATGGCCATTACTAAGCACCCCTTGCTATGGGCATCTAAATTGTGCATCCAGAAAGGGGTTTTTTTGTTTTCTTTTTCAATCAAGCCAATATACATTTATTTTTCAACACTTCAAGCAGTAAATTTAAATGTCACAACGATACTATGTAGGAAGAACCACAGAGGACTACATTTTTTAATTTCTCATTTTTCAGCTTACAAAAACTAAGGCACTTGCTTGTAAGGATGGCTATTCTCCATATTTTTTTTTTTTTTGACAAATATGCCACCTCCGGGCCTGGAATTCATTTTGCCACATTAAAAAATGTGCGTTGGGAGCCTAGCGATTTTCTGCATTGGTGGGTAATAAATAATAGCCCCATTTACGTGGAATTTACATGAGATGGGCGCTGTTGGCTATGCATTTGTTTGGGCACATGTTTTGGAGGCGCTAATCTTATTGCATCATGTACTAGTCTAATACGTCCAAAGCGCACGTCCAACCGCGTGTAAACCTGTGTGCAAAGCTGGGTGCACTTTATTGCATCGCGCCTGTGGATGGCTGAGGCAAGTTGATGAATTCTTCACAGGTCAGATTAGAATTATATAGATTTATACCCAACAGGTAAGAGTCTCTAGCCTTGGCATAGGGCCCTAGCCAGTATTATTGGGCTCCTGACACAGGAAATGGAGACAGGAGGCTTCTCCCTCATGTTTCTGCAAGCTTGGGGAGCCTCCTCCCTTGAGGTGCCGGACTTCACATTTGTTCTAGGTCATGGGCTGAATGTGATACTGACACCTGCGGAACCGGACAAGGCACTAAGAAGAGTTTGCCATCTAGTCTATCTGAACCTGGGGCTGACCAGAAATGACTGTTTAACTAGGAGTTTGTTTTTTTTTTTAATAGGCAAGTTGGTGGTATTAATAATCCATAACTAAGGATTGTATATTGTGTGGTTTCTGGAAACTTACATTAAGGTTGCCCTTTATAAAAATACACATTCTGGTCTCTTCAAAACTAGCAAACTAGCATAAACACACAATCACAAGCCTTCTTCCTGTCTAGATCTATTGAGAGATGCCTGGTTCTGAAAAACCTGATCAGCTGGAATAGTTTATTCATCTGCAGCTGAAAAGGTTTAGTACAAATGTTTCTGCTTTGCAGATAGCAACCAACATGAAAGGTGTTACTTAGGACATTGCATCAGACTTTTATTCACTCACATCTCTCTGGGGGCTCTCATTTGAACATGTAGCTATTGTTAGATTTAGGAGATGAGGCATACTTGGGCAATGGGCAAACTACTCCCAGTCTTTCTCCTGGTCATAAAGAAAGTCTTCTGTTGAACATGGGCTCCCATCCTCAGATTCAGGATGAGAAAAGGGAGAGACCCATGGTGAATAACTGCTGCAACTGCTACTCTGTTCCTGGACAGAGGGAGTCTATGTGTTAACTAGCCGTTAAGCCAGTAACAACGGGCTACATTAACTTTTTTTTTCAGTCCATTTCCTTACCCCTCATTCTTCCCTCCCTCCCCTCATTCTCCCCCTCCCCCCACTCTCCTCCCCCACTCACTCTCTCCTCCCACCCCCCACTCACTCTCTCCTTCCTCCCCCCTCCCCTCAGTCACTCTCTCCCCCTCCCCTCACTCTCTCCTTCCTCCCCCCTCCCCTCAGTCACTCCCTCCCCCCTCAGCTCATTCAAAACCTCTTCGGATGGCGCAGATGGAAGATCTCCGGGGGAGGTCCGTCCCTCCCTCGCGCGCGCGCGCCACCGCTACTGCTCCTGCTCCTCGCTGCGCCATTTTTGTTACAGGCAAGCTCTGACCGACGTGCTGCCCGCACATGCGCGGTAGAGTTGCTCTCTACTGCGCATTTGCGGCACGTCTGTCAAGCTTCATTTATCTAGTAGATGCTGCATGCGCTGCTGCTCTGATAGTGAGCAGGTAAGGAGGCTCTATGACCATTAGAAATGTCCACAGACTTCTCCACACTTCTTCCCTTTTACCTTTTTCCTTAATCAATACTTTGTCTAGTTCAGGACTTATTCCTTCAACATTGCATGGCACTCAGGAAGCTACCAACTTTGGCATGGAGATGCTTGACAGTGGCATCAGTCTACTTTACAGTCATTAGCAGCTGCAGTGGAGAACTAACCACCCCCTGCCTGATACCAGGTACTTCTCTTACAAGTGCCCATTCTTCCAGGATCCCCTGGTCCTGAATATTTGGAGCAACAGGTTCAATTTTGTTTGTCAACTGCTCTTCTCATTCTATTTGAGTCAAAGGACATGAACAGGTGAGGATAAATACTCTTTAGGTAATACGTTAGGACTCTCTTACAATCCCAGGAATGAAATGCCTGCTCTCATGTGCATGAGGTCTTGGCAAGAATGTAGACAACATAATAGCTTGATTAAGGAGAAACAGATACTACTTTCAAAAGGAACTTGGGATGAGTTTGTAAAACCTCACTATTGTGAAAAAATTGTAGGTATGATAGATATGAAACCAGAGCTTGTAGTTCATTTACTTTTTATGCCAAAGTGATGGGCACATAAAACAACACTTCAAGTCCACTGTTTTCAGCAGTTCAAAAGGAGACTTCATAAGTTGAGTTGGGACTAGAGTGAAGTCCTAAAAGCACTAGTTATTTGCTGACTGGAGGTCTGAAGTATCAAAAACCTTTCTTGAATTTGGATACCAAAGAGTGAAGAGAGATCAAAGCCCCTTCCACCTTCTGGTGATCTGCTACAATGGCATTGAGATGAACCTTGACTGAAGAGGTGCTAAGATCTGAGGACCAGAGGAAAAAAAGGTACTGAAGCAAGTCCCTCAGGCTGCAAGAGAAGGAATCCAGGAGCCTGGTCCCAAACCAAGATGAAAATCTTTTTCACTTGAAACTGTAGGATCTTCAGGTTGAGAGGCCTTCCAGCCAAAATCAACACATCCTCTACCTCCTTCAGAAGAAGCAAGGAGGAGACTACTGCACATTCAACATCCATGCAAAGAGGGCTAGGAATGGAAGTTTGAGATGGCAGAGTCTGCTATGCTCCTGTGCTATGAAAGTTGGAGATATTCCCAATAGAATCAGAAGCTGAACTGATAGAACAATGAAATATGGAAACCACTTCTGTGGCCAGACTGGTGCAATTAGAATTAGCTTTGCCTTGTTCCATAGGGCCTTCTGGACATTCCTGCCAATTAAAGGAATCAGAGGATATGCACAGAGCAGAACAACATTTCAATTTAGCAGATATTGCATTCAGCAACCCCGCAGACCGTTGCTCTTATCTCCATCCTCAACGCCAACATGCACCCTCAGGCTACAATGCGGCAGGCCACCGCGCTCAAGCAAGGTTGATGCCACTTGCGGCGGGATGCTGTCAACTCATCCCGATGCCGCTCCTAAGGTGCATGCGCAATCTCCTCAGATTTAAAGGGCCTGCGGCGGGAAATTTCCCACAGTGCCCACAAGTTGACATCACAGCCCTTGCCCTATAAAAGGGTATCTTTCCTTGTATTCCATGCCTCAGCAATAGGTCCACTACTGTGAAGTAGAGCAAGTTGCCTCAACATTTCTGCCTGTGTTCCTGCGTTCCTGGTCTTCATCTCTTCTGTTCCTGATCCTTATTACCCAGTTCCTGGTCTTTATCTTCGTTCTGTGATCAGTAAGAACATAAGAACATGCCACACTGGGTCAGACCAAGGGTCCATCAAGCCCAGCATCCTGTTTCCACAGTGGCCAATACAGGCCATAAGAACCTGGCAAGTTCCCAAAAACTAAGTCTTTTCCATGCTACTGTTGCTAGTAATAGCAGTTGCTATTTTCTAAGTCAACTTAATTAATAGCAGGTAATGGGCTTCTCCAAGAACTTATCCATATCCAATCCTTTTTTAAACACAGCTACACTAACTGCACTGACCACATCCTCTGGCAACAAATTCCAGAGTTTAATTGTGCGTTGAGTGAAAAAACTTTTTCCGATTAGTTTTAAATGTGCCACATGCTAACTTTATGGAGTGCCCCATAGTCTTTCTATTATCTGAAAGAGTAAATAACTGATTCACATTAACCCGTTCTAGACCTCTCATGATTTTAAACACCTCTTCAGCTCTTTAAACAGTCTTCAGCTCTTTGTCAGGTCTTCATTTTGTGGTCAGTCTTCAGTTCTTCAGTGTCTTCTGTGTCTTGCCTGCCCACCTGTGCTGCTCCTTGCATTCCTGCCTGCCTACCCATCCCACCTTCCCTCGGACGGATCTCTGGTTCTGACTTTGGCCTGTTGATAATTAACCTCGTTTGAACTCTGCCTGCAACTGACCACTGCTTGACTCACAATTTTGCATATTGTTTGTGCGCCAAGGTTTGGAGCGGTAACAGTGCCTTTTGGCATACAAACTTGGGATGCTTAAAATTTTGTGCGCATAAAATTTGTTTCAGCAGGGATTTGGATGGACACACATCTTCAGTCTCCGGTTAAACGTACTGATGGATTAATGCCGCCAGTGGCTAAGAAACCTAAGAGCTTTTCTCTCTGTGCTGCCTGTCACATTAGGGCATCTCATCCTGAAGGGCCCTCTAACTTATGCCAGCGCTGCTTAGAGGCTCAGGGAGAATTATCTTCCTCTGATTTTACTAAGCCTGGGTCTTCCCAGCCTGATGATGACCTGGTTAAGGATTGTCAGGAGGGACGCCTGACCTTGGAACACCCTTGATGGGTTCCTCAGCAGGGGACGCCAGTTCAGTGGGCGCTGTGCACGTTATAAAATAGCCTGACTGTTACACGTGCCGAACCATTTTAGTAGCCACCCTCTGGACCGACTCCATCCTGTTTATATCCTTTTGAATGTACAGTTTCCAGAACTGTACACAGTATTCAAATTGAGATCTCATCAGGAATCTATACAGGGGCAAGATCACCTCCCTGTTTCTGCTGAGCATTCCTCTCCCTATGCAGCCAAGCATCTTTCTGGCTTTTGCAGTCTCTTTATCCACTTGTTTGTCTACCTTAAGATCATCAGATACAATTACCCCCAGATCCCACTCTTCCTTTATGCTTAGAAGAATTTTACCTCCAATACTGTACCTCCAGTGGGTTTTTGCATCCTAAATGCATTACTCTGCATTTTTTAGCATTAAATCTTAGTTGCCATACCCTAGACCATTCCTTGAACTTCGCTAGATCCCTTCTCATGTTTTCCATACCATCCTGGCTGTCACCCTGTTAGAGATTTTGGTATCATCTGCAAAAAGACAAACCTTTCCAGACAATCCTTCATCTATGTCGCTCACAAAAATGTTGAAAAGAACAGGTCCAAGAACAGGTCCCTGAGGCACACCACAAGTAACAATTCCCTCCTCACAGAAAACACCACTTACCACTACCCTTTGTTGCCTCCCACTCAGCCAGTTTCTAACCCAGTCAGTCACTCTGGTTCCATACTAAGGAATGCCCTCCCGGAAGAGTTGGTGAAGACAAGAAGAATAATGGAGTTCAAAAGGACATGGAATAAGAGCAAGCTTGCTTACCGTAAACAGTGTTTTCCATAGATAGATGAATTAGCCATGTTGTCTGGATGTCCTCCGGTCCTGTAGGTGGCGGAGCTCTCAAAGTAAAGTTCTGAGTTTTGCTGTTGTGTGTGCCTACTTGGCACCTCCCCCGCTCTCCTGAATTTCCTCAGTCCATGATTAAGCAGAGTAGTTGGTATCAAGACTGTCTGGGGAAGCGGGGGGGGGGGGGGGGGGGTGTCAGCATGGATAAGGATGCACCAAACTAGAAGTTATTACTTGTAACCTACAAATGCATTTTAATGTTAAATTAAAACCACCTAATATGTTCCTAACAAACAAGCTTAACTTACACACACAGTTTTTTTTAT
The DNA here is from genome assembly GCF_901001135.1 of Rhinatrema bivittatum. NCBI lineage: Eukaryota > Metazoa > Chordata > Amphibia > Gymnophiona > Rhinatrematidae > Rhinatrema > Rhinatrema bivittatum. Next base: position 35,409,866 of record NC_042617.1, on the reverse strand, counting down.
ACTATATTGTTACCGTTCTATGATGGCACATGGTTAATCTGTAATCTATACCACTCATATTTTTTCATTATCGTGCCTTTTTGTAAACCGTTGTGATGGTTATCCAACTCAATGACGGTATAGAAGAGTTTTTAAATAAATAAAAAAATAAATCTACGGAAAATACCGTTTACGGTAAGCAAAATTGCTCTTTTCACATAGATAAGCAAGATGAATTAGCCATGCTGTCTGGGAGTCCCCAGCTAGCAACTTGAGCAACACGGCTTGTCATATTTGTGAAGTGTTACTTCGTGCGCTCAAGATGTCGAAGAAGATCTGCAGACAGTCCTTGGTGATATAGTTGATTCAGGAGGTGCCCGCTTGTAGAATCTGTGTGCCCATGGAATCATCTATTGCTGTGAGTTTGTCCAAGCAGTAATGAGTGGTGAAGGTATGAAGTGAGGACCAGGTTGCAGCTTTGCAAATGTCCAGAATGGGCATATCACGCAGGTGGGCTATGGAAGCTGCCACAGCACGCACCTGGTGTGCTTTATGTGAAGAAGCTAAGGACTCTGAACGTTTTTGGTAGAAAAATTGAATGCAGTTCGTGATCCAGGTTGATAGAGTCCTCTACAAGTAACGCTGGAGCATTTGAGTTAAACGAGACAAAGAGTTATGATGCTGTAGTATCTGAAGCAGTTCTCTGTTTATAATAAGCAAGTGCACGCTTGCAATCCAGTGTGTGTAGTGTATGCTGTCCCCACCTCTCCCCCTGCTATAACTCTCCCTGAAACCCTACCCATTTAAGAGTTTGCTCGACCCCTAACTACCCAATCACACTATGGTCTGCTTTCCCTGTATCACCATTACGCCTGTAATACGCTCTTGCCTTCCCTGTTAATCACACTATGGACTATGGACTGTTTCTATGGACTGTTTCTCTAACCAAATTATGGTCTATATACTATCAAATTCTGTAAATAGTTTCTCAGTTACACAGTTTATCTTGTTTTTGTAAGTTACTGTATATTTTGTTCCTGTTCTATGTAAGGGCATTCCCAACTAGTTATAAGTTATATGTAAACCGATACGATGTGCAAACAGTTGTCGGTATATAAAATTCTCTAAATAAATAAATGCTCTGCCTCATTGCTATGAGGCTTTGGACAGAAGGTTGGAAGAGTTATAGATTGGTTAAGGTGGAAGGAAGAAACTACCTTGGGTAGGAAGTTAGGATGCATGCATAACGTGACTTTATCGTGGTAGAACACTAGATACGGAGAGTAGTGAATTAGCGCTTGAAGTTCGCTAACACGTCTTGCTGAAGTAAGGGCTACCAGAAAGAGTACTTTCCATGCCAGGTATCTAGGATGGCAAGTATCTAGAGGTTCAAAGAGTGGTAGCATAAGTTGTTCCAGTACAATGTTTAAGTCCCACGGTACGGGGGGGGTTACGTATCGGTGGGCGCAAACGTAAAATCCCCTTCATATATCTCGAAATTAGAGGGTGAGAGGATATTGATGTATCATTGTGTAGAGAATGATATGCTGCTATTGCACTCAGGTGGACTGAGTGAGGCTGTGGCTAGTCCTTTTTGATACAGTAGTTGAAGATACCAAGTAATTTGTCTTGAGGGCAGGTGAATGGGTCCATACCCCTGCCCGAGCACCAAGAGGTTTAACTAATCCATTTTCTTCTGTAATTTAACCTGGTGGAGGGTTTTCTGGAAGAGATCAGAATATCTTCTAGCTGAGGTGAAAGGTCTAGGCTTTGAAATAATAGCCTTTCAATCTCCACGCTGTGAGGTTCAGAGAGGAGTGAAGCTTATGTAGGAGGGATCCTCCTTCCTGGGTTAGGAGGCGAGGGCTGTTTCCCAATGGAATTGGAGTGTCCACTGATAGACGAGTCAGATATGCGTACCATGTTTGTTTGGGCCATGCTGGAGCTATCAGAATGAGGTTGGCATTGTCCATGATGCATTTCTGTACCATGCGAGAAATCAACGGTATTGGGGGGAAAGGCATACAGTAGGCCTTCCTACCAGTCTATGAGAAATGCATCCTGCGCTAGCCTTCAGGTGCTTGGATATTTCGAACAGAAGGTCTGAATCTTGCAGTTGCATTCCGTAGCGAAGAAGACAATGTGTGGCCAGCCCCAGGTTTGGAAGATTTTGAGTGCCACCTTCTGATGAAGTTCCCATTTGTGGGGATGAAATATTCTGCTCAGTTTGTTCACTCTGGTGTTGTTGATGCCAGGTAGGCAGGTGGCTGGTAGGGTAATGGACTTGTTGTTTGCCCATTCTAGGATCTTTATTGCCTTCTTGCACAGGGTCCAGGAACCTGACCCTCCTTCTTTGTTTATATAGAACATGGCCACTTGATTGTCCGTGTGGATCATGACTGTTTTGCCTTGTAATGTGAGTTTGCAAGCTCGGAGAGCGTTTTGAATTGCCCTCAGTTCTAGCAGATTTATTTGCTGCGTACATTCCCAGGCGGACCAGAGGCCCTGAGTTTGCAGGTGGGCTAGGTGAGCACCCCATCCTTTTGTTGAGGCATCTGTGGTGAGTATGATATGATGAACTGGGGGTCGCAGTGGGGCTCCCACTGTGAGAGCTGATGGTGTCAACCACCAGTCCAAGTCTTGTTTCATGCTGGGCATGATGGAGACGGGTGTAGAGAAATGGTCAGAAAATTGATTCCATTGCGTCTTCAGGCCCCACTGTAGACACCGCATGTGGAGACGTGTGTGGAGAACCACATAGATAGCTGCCGCCATATGCCCCAGAAGTGTTAAGGTCTGATAAACAGGGGCAGTGGCCGAGTGTCTTAGGTTTTGCGCGAGATTTCTCAGGTTGATTGCTCGTGTTTTGGGAAGGAATGCTCTGTCCTTTGAGGTGTCATTATGGGCTCCAATGAATTGCAAAGCTTGAGTGGGTTGCAGATTTGATTTCTCATTAGTCCCAACCCATCTAAGCATTTGATGGTGGTAATGAGGTTGGCTTGTAGAAGAAATGGGCTGGCTACTAGAAGCCAATCGTCCAGATAGGAGAATATTTGTATGCCCTTTTGTCGTAGGTGAGCTACCGCTACCGCTAGACATTTCGTGAAAACTCTGGGAGCTGAGGAGAGGCCAAATGGAAGTACTTTGTACTGAAAGTGGCGTCCCATCACCATAAAGCAAAGGTACTGCCAGGAGGCCTTGTGCATTGGTATGTGGGAGTAAACATCCTTGAGATCTATGGAACACATCCAGTCTTTGGGTTGAATTAAGGGCAGAATGGATTTGAGGGACATCATCTTGAATTTTTCCGTCGCCAAATGCTTGTTGAGCGCTCTCCAGGATAGGACGGAATCCTCCTGATTTTTATTGAATGAGGAAGTATTGGGAATAAAAACCTGTGTGATGGTGCGGCACAGGTAATTCTTGGATGCACTGCTGTTGGAGTAAGTTGTTGATCTCCAGGTGCATTTGAAGGGAATGCGTGTTTTGTTATCTGGTACTCACCAAGTGTGGCATGGGGGGGGGAAGGATCAGAAGTTGAGGAAGTAACCTTCCTTTATTATTTTTAAGACCCAGAGGTTGGTTGTGATGACTTCCCATGCAGGTAGAAAATGGGATATTCTGCCCCCAACAGGAAGTGGTAGCGGTGGTTTGGGGTTCCCGAAAAACCCTGCGATGGTTTTGGGGGGTTTGGATCTTGAGGAGTCCGAGGTTGTTTCGGAGTCCTCTGATGTTGTCTAGGTCCTTGTGGTTGCGAGGTCTGAGGGCGAGAAGAGTAGTAGTATAGAGGACATGAAGCTGGATAAGGCCTGAAGGGTCGATGCTGATATTGCAATTTGTGGTAAGATGTATAATACCGTCTGGAGGTTGAAGGGTCCGATGGAGTGGTTAGAGACTGTACTGCTAATTTTTACTCTTTTAATTGAGCCACTGTCTCCCGGAACTGGTTGTCAAACAAATTATCTGGCAAGCAGGGGAGGTTTGCTAACTTCTCATGGACATCTTCTCTGATGGCACTTGCCCTCATCCATGCAAGTCTTCTCGCTACGATGGCATTGGCTGTGGACTTCGCAGATGTCTCAAACCCTTCATATACTGTACGGATGAGATGTCTCAAACCCTCTTCCATATGGTAGAACTCTTCAGGGAGTTGCTGATCAGGAGATCCTTCCTGAAGCTTAGGTTTCAGGGCTTGTAAGCACTCAAACAGGTATTGGGTAATTGCAAACTGCTGCTGCTGGATCTTTGCAATGAGCATACCTGATTGGTATGCTCGTTTACCAAAATCATCCATATATTTGGAGTCTCAACCTGAAGGGGCATTTGAATGTAGCCTAGACTTATGGGCCTTTTGCATTGCTGACTCGACCACTACTGAGACATGAGGCAGTTGAACATGCGAATAGTAGGAAGATTGTCGCATTCGATATTTTAACTCCGATTTTCTTGAAGTGGAGGCGCCTGATAGGGGTGTTTTCCAGGCTCTTTTCATTACTGAATCCAGCACCTCATGAGATGGAAGTGCAGTTGGTTCTGCTGGAGTTTCAAAAACCTTTAATAAGCCAAGAACATCTGCTCTTGGATCCGGTAGTCGCTTGATATCACTGTTTAGTCTTTGGCCCACTTTCTCGAGGAATTTCGAATAAGTGAGGTCTTCGGGAGGCGAGACAGGTTTTGGTTGATCATCTGGGGAGTCCGAAGGGTACCCCGTTGAGGAGCCTGGTGAAGATGACAGAGGCGATTGGTCAGCCGGAGGAGGAGACGGGGATGCCGGAACCGGCCCAGGACTAGGGCTGTCTTGAGGTGACATTGGAACCTCCTGTGGTGGTTCTGGCAGGTGTCCTCCCTGATTTGCCACTGTTGCCAAATATTGTGCCAAGATTAAGGAAATTTGTGACATCGCTTGGGAGGCCAATGTCTCCTGAGGTTGTGTATCCTGTGGTGCACCTCGTGGTGGATCTTGCGGCGGCAGAATAGGAATTTCACTCCCTGAGTGCATGGTGCTAGGGAGTGATGATATCCGTGGCCTCTTATGTAAAGGCTCCTCATGGTCAGATGGTTGAGACGGTGAGGACGCATCAGGGGGAGAAGACAGAGGATCTTCATCCACAATCAAGAGAGGCGATGGCTCTTTCTGCCTCTTATGGCCAGAAATGTGTTTCTTTGGTTGTTTATGAGGCCTTTGCCTCAATGGAGTCGATGATAAAAACCGATGGTGATGAGTCAGAACTGTAGTGCTTCGATGTGTCGAAGTTTTATGTCCATGCTTTGAGCCCGAAGCATGGCTTGACTTGCCTGCGCCGGATGTGTCGGTGCATTGATGATGGTGCGTCGGAGCACTGATGCCAGTCAACTCAACGCCTGTTGATGCTGCTGCCCTCTTCGATACAGTGAATGCGTCGCCCGTGCTATGTGTCGGCACCAATGGGAGCTTCTTGGTAGTCGACGCAGTCGAAGTGGGAGGCCCCACCGAAGCAGCCCGTGGACGCACCGACGCCTTTGACGCACGAGGAGGATCGAGCCGAGTCCTCAGAGGGGGCATATGATCCTGACGCAGCCTGCTTTAATTCTTGGATCTTGGCTGCATGTTGTCTCTGTGCTCTAGGGGACTTGCGTCCACAGTCCACGCAGTTAGACTGGTTGTGTTTTGGGCCCAGGCAAATATAACAGGAGGTATGTCGGTCTGTAACAGACATTAACTTCCCGCATTGACAGAATTTGAAGCCTGGACGAGACATGTTCAGTCAGAAGTCAATGAATTTTTAAAGAAGTAGTTAAGCCTAACTAGAGGAAGAGGCAATAAGATAAAAAAAAAAAAAAGTTTTTTTTTCTTTCTTCACAGAATAGATTGTGAGGAGACCGAGAGCTCCGCGTGCTGTTAAGCTCGCGGAAAAAAATGGACTGAGGAGGCTCAGGAGAGCGGGGAAGATGCGAAGCAGGCACACACTACAGCAAGACTCAGAACTTTACTTTGAGAGCTCTGCCACCTACAGGACCGGAGGACATCCCAGACAGCACAGCTAATTCATCCTGCTTATTTATTTATTTAAGAACTTTTCTATACTGGTATTCGTGGGTACATCATATTGGTTTACAGATAACTTAACGTATTACAGAGAACAAGGGTAGGGGAAACAAGGGAACGAAAGAGGAACGTGAAAAACACAGAAAATCCCTAGTTGTTACACTCGCCTCCCATGGCAACCCCACGGTGCGGCCCTCTCACTTCTCTGCACAAGCTTCAGGCTCTAGCTCCTCGTCGCTGTCGGCAGTGGGCCGCCAGTCCCAACCTCGGACTCCCACCAGCATCTCCGGCCCTGCTCTGCTTCCCAGGACCTCCAACCAGGATTCCTCCACTCCTCGGGCCTCTCTGCAGGCCTCGCAGAGAGACACTGCAGGCACTCACGCATCAGTGAATGATTTAAAGGGCCCGCGGCGGGAAACTGGCCGTGGACCCGGATGCTGACGTCAGATCCTTCAGCATATACATACTCAGGCCGCGCTCCTCAGCGTCGCCTTTGCAACAGGTCTCCTTGGTTTCCTGTTCCTGGTTTCCGAGTGCTCGTTGCTGCAGTACTTGTTTGTTCGTGTTCCTGATTCTCCAAGTTCCCGGTTCCTGTTCCACTGTTCATCTCGACTTGTGTCTGATTGACTTCCTGGTTTTGACCACTGCTTCGCCTGACTTCGCCTACCTGCCTTCTCCAAGCCTGAACACTGCTTCGCCTGACCACGCCTGCCTTCTCCAAGCCTGACCATGCCTGACTTCTCCGTGCCTTGACCATTGCTATGTCTGACCATGCCTGCTTTCTCTATGCCTTGACCATTGCTACGTCTGACCACGCCTGCCTTCTCCGTGCCCTGACCTGACCATTGCTACATCTGACCACGCTTGTTTTCTCTGTGCCTTGAACTTTGCTACGTATGACTTCGCCTCAGACTCTTTTGAATCCAGAGATCCACATTGCTTGCTACACCTTCCAAATGCCGCCCGCTTCTACTCAAGTTTGAGAGTGATGCCTGTGTCCCTATCCTCTGGACACGGACTATTAAGGCTTCGGCCTCCCTTTGCTCAGGCACCTTCAGTATCCTCCTGTTCACTGGTGCTTGGGTTTCCGTTCCGCATCCTGACCGGGATAGGATCACGCCATCTGCTGGCTGCTGTCTCTGGGCTGAACCAGTTACTACTGATACCCAACCTCGAGGCCCGCCTAAGTCCTGCCAGCCACGGCACCTGAAGGCTCAACCCTAGGGGAACGTGGGCTGGTATAAGTGAAGCTCCAGTGGCCTCCAGCTTCAGCCCACTCCTCCTGCTGACGGTGGGGACTATGGGTTGCGTCAACCCCACCTCAGCCCAAGGATCCACCTCTTATGCAGCACTAGTGACTGGAGAATAGAAATGAAAAAAACGGGGTAGCTGGTGTATAATTTCTGCATGGGAATAACCTGCACAGAGCAGCAGTTACAAACCTAAACAGCAGGCATAGAGTTAATCTGCATGGAGCGGCATTTACAACCCCAAACAGGGGCAGATTAGATGGACTATTTGGGTAATTATCTGCTGTCATTTACTATGTTACTATCATATCTCCTTATCTCACCTTTCTCCAGGGTATACATGTTTAGTTCTTGATACCGATGGCAAAAAGTCTTCTTTTTTTCCCCGTTTCGGGGAAGAGGAATGCTTATTTTATTGGTGCTGCGGAGGATGACCTTTTTTTGGTGGCTACTAGGCTTGGGGGTGGGGGGGGGGGGGACGACAAAGACTATTTCCCTTCAGATGGTGATGACAGCTCATACATAACTTGAGCTCCATGAAGGTAAGGGCCCCTGGAGATATTATTCTGCATGCGGAATAGTTGCATCATGCTCAGGCCTCAGGCAGCAGAGACAGATGTCATAGAGTGGAGAAGCAGCCTAGTAGTTAGAGCAGCCTATGGATTCAGGCAAGCCAAGGTTCAAATCCTGCTGCTGCTCCTTGTGGAAGTCACTTCACTTTCCATCATCTCAGGTTCAAACTCAGTTTGTGAGCCCTCTGAGGACAAGGAAATAACCTTAGTGCCGAATGTAATCTGCTTTGAAGTGCCTGAAAGGCAGAATATAAATAAAAGGAAATCCACTGAAGCTATTTTGTACTTTTATTTTACACATGATTTAAAAGGTTTTCCAGATATGACAGAGGAAAGAGCTAACTCTAAGAGGAGACATAATATTTTTTTAAGGCTCACAAAAACAGAAAACAAAAACATAACCAAATAAAGTAAGCCCATTGAAAAAAGAACAAAGAGTAAACGGCAGTTGAAGTGGAGAGAGAAAGCATGTATTTTTACTCCAGTGGAGAAAATATGACTGAGGGGACTTCCGCAGCAGTGGATCCACAGGAACAGCTGCGTATAAAGACAGATGTTCTATGTCTTTTTTGAGCTCTGAGAGCATATTTCCACGACAGTGCCCATGGTGATGTCACCAACTTGTGTGGCTGAATTAGTTTATCTCTGGAACCACAACTGCCCTTTGCCAATCTTACAGCAACACTTGTGCCTCCAAGGATCTATTAAACAGATCCTTCAGCAGGTCTACCAGCACTTCCCTGAACTCCCTTACAGGCCGATACAGTAAAAGTCGCGGGAAAGCGGGCAAGCGCCCGCTCTCCTGTGCGCACGATTCAGTAAAAAAAAATATTCAAATTAGGGCCTGCGGTAAAAAGTGGCGCTAGGGACACTAGCGCGTCCCTAGCGGAGCGGCAGCTGTCAGCGAGGTTGACAGCTGACGCTCAAGTTTGCCGGGGTCGGTTCTCAAACCTGCTGACAGCCACGGATTCGGAAACTGGACGCCGGCAAAATTGAGCATCCGGTTTTCAACCCGTGAGCCGTGGGCCGATTTTACATTTTTTTTTTTTTTTTTTAACTTTTGGGACCTCCGACTTAATACTGCCATGATATTAAGTCGGAGGGAGTACAGAAAAGCAGTTTTTACTGCTTTTCTGTGCACTTTCCTGGTGCTGGCAGAAATTAACGCCTACCTTTGGGTAGGCGCTAATTTCTGAAAGTAATATGTGCGGCTTGACTGCACATTTTACTTACTGAATCGCGCGGGAATAACTAATAGGGCCATCAACATGCATTTGCATGTTGTGGGCGCTATTAGTTTCGGGGGGGTTGGACGTACGTTTTCGACGTGCTATTACCCCTTACTGAATAAGGGGTAAAGCTAGCGTGTCGAAAACGCGTGTCCAAACTCGGGTTAACAGTGTGCTCTGGTGTATCGGCCTGCATGTAACCTAGGATGTATCTCACTGAGCCCTATGGCCTTGTTCACTTGCAGATTTGTCAGTTCCACTCAAACACTCTCTTCTGTAAATGGCGTGGTATCTTATCTACTGCACTCCCATCCATACTCTGGCCAACCAGCAAAGGACCTCTTGCAATGCCCTCTTTAGTGAACACTGAACTATTTAATATTTCTTTTTCCACATCTTTCTTCACACAATGCTCCTTGTCTCCTTTCAATCTTATACCACCTCTGACCTTCCTCCTTTCTCTGATATATTTGAAAATAGTTGTGTCACCTCACTTTACCTCTTTGACAATCCTTTCTTCCACTTGAGCTTTTGCCATCCTGATATCTTTCTCAGGGCTGGTGCAAGGTTATTAGGCGCCCTAGGCGAGCCTTTTGCCTGCTGGCTCCTACCGCATTCACACCCACCGAGTGTGTGCGCTGCTTTGGGTTGCGAGCAGGATGGACACTGCTCGCAGCTTGCCGAATCTCTACTCCTCTGCCGAGAGCAGGATAGGCTCTTCTCGCGGCTCCACATGGCTGCTTTTCCCGAGGCAACTGTCTAGTTCGCATAATAGGACGCATCAGCCCTGATCTTTCTTCATCTCTTTCAACTGCTCCAGTCTTTCTTGTGTTTTTTTCTTTTTGAGACCCTTTGTACTCGTGAATGCTGATCTTTTTGCATTCATTTTTAGCCACTTCTTTGGAGAACAGTAGTTGATGCCCTTTTCTCTTACTTTTATTACAAAAATGTATTGGGTCCACTGTTGTTCCACTTCACCTATATTTTCCCAACCATCCAGCTCTTCCTTCAAGGTATTTCTCCATTTTACCAAAGTCTATATTTTTTTGTTGATTCCTTAAGAGGGACACTTAGTCCAGATAATATATTACCACTTGCAATTGAAGCAGGAATGACTGGAGAGCAACCAGTGGTGGGGGATGGAGAGCTTAAGCAGGAGACGAATATAATTATACCTTCTGATATACCTGAGGTTACTATGGGTTCAATATGGACCGCAATAAAATCCCTTGAGAAAGCTATAGTGAAGTTGTCTCAAAATATCACTAGTACACCACAAAATGTCTCTAATTTGGAAAATTCAGTTACCTTAAATAAAATTAATATAGAAAAGTCAGAAAAACGCTTAGACAAGTAGAAGCGTTTCAACAAAAATTTGTAAAAGTGGAATTGATAAATGATAAAAAGTTGGAGTACTTGGAAAACACAACAAAATACCTGAATCTTAGAGTTTTGAATTTTCCAATGATTAGATTGACATCAGCTAAGGAAATGTTTAATAGATATTTAATAAAGGTTTTGAAGATGCAACAACAAAATATGCCTGTAATCTAAAAAATCTATTATCTGCCAATAAGTCGATCGATCTCTCTGAAGCATTGGAGACAAAACCCTGACCATAGTACACAAGTCTATCCACACCCATAATTCCAACTGGCTTGACCTTCCTTTCAATGCCTCCCAGTCCACTCGAGCTACCAGATCAGCCAGCAAAGGCACACTACATGTACCTTCCCTGAAAACAGCTCATCTTTCCTCGACCCGCGACCGTGCCATCTCTATTGCTGGTCCGGCTCTCTGGAACTCCCTGCCCGTCCACATGCGCCTTGAACCATGTATGATCAAATTTAAAAAGAAACTAAAAACACTACTGTTCAACCAAGTTTATTCAGAATAGTCCCTCCATCTCTCACACCACCTCCTGGTGACCTCCCCTTTCCTTATATTAAGGAGCTAATTATATTGTAAACTGTTACTTGTTCTTGTTACTTGTTCTTGTTTGTTAAACTATTTTTCTATACTGCCTTAGGTTAACCCCCTGCCCAGTTCTCCCTCCCTGTTGATATGTATTTTCAAGCCTTTTGTTATCATGCGAACCGGTATGATGTCCCCACTAATACCGGTATATAAAAGTTTCTAAATAAATAAAGTAAATAAAATATCGGTTGACACCGAAATAAAGACAAGAGCCACATTATTTGTGACTTTTGTCTTTACAGCTGACCGAGATGCAGTTTTAAAATTGTTTTCGAAACAGCGACTACAGCTGTTCCATGGCCAAAAGATCTGGATTTATCCAGACTTGGCCAGGTCAACTCAGTTAAGAAGGAAATGTTTTTTGAATGTTAGATCTGCTGTAGAAGCAATTGATGCTAGAATGATTCTCAAATTCCAATGTAGATGTGAGATCTATCATTTAAATCATAAATATGTTTTTTATGAAGTGACTCAGCTCCAGAAGTTCTTCAGTTCTCATACCCCAGGAACCAGAGGAAATGGTTAGAAGCAAGTAGTATTAATGTATCACCCAGTGTAAAACTCTGTTTCTTGTTGAAAAAAAGGGTCTAGACCCCTATATGTTTATTAACCCTTTATTTTTCCTTGAATAGCTCGTATTTACCTGTAATAACACAGGTATAAGGATTAATGGTATTGGATTTAATTAATTTTCTCCGATGGAAAATTTTCTACTTATAATATCTGTATTTCATTTATAATGTAATGTTATCAATTTTTGGAAACTTCAATAAAATTTAAAAAAAAAGTCTACATTTTTAAAGTCCAGGACTTGCCAATTAAATACTTCAGAGATATCAATGCACAGCAATACCCCCCATTCCTGGGGACGATAGGTGGTGGCTGAGGAAACGGGATTTGGCCAGCAGAATTGGCCGCAGGGCAACCTACAGCCTTTAGTTTTTCAGAGGACCCCCAGTTCCCTTCTTTCCCATCCATTAGTCTCTGGTGCCCTCTAGGGGGCACCAGAGAAGAGAATTTCTATTTTCCTTCAAGAGAAACCAAAGTAATAATAAAGCGCACAAATTCGGAAGACTAAAACCATCTATTTTTGGAAGCCAAATGCCTTCTCATTTGTGAAGTTTTCACCATATTTACTGGAAGTAAAAGTTGACGGAAGGACTGAGTGACCTTCTCCCCTCAACTTGTCCAAAGAGAAATTGCATGGCACAAACAGAAAGCAGCTGAGAACTTAATTCTCCTTGTTTTCTAAACTAAGAAGCTCTGCCATTAACCCAAGCCTTGCCTCAGAGACCCATAACCACCACGTCCTCCTCCTCCTCCTTTCTCGGGCCTAGCGGAGGACGGAGCCCGCCCTTTAAAGTCAACGGAAGTGACGTAGAGCCGCGAGATTCCTTTCTGCAGGCGCAGTGAGAGAGAGAGAGTGAGCGATGGCGGCTGCGGTGGCCGTGGAGGAGCAGCAGCCGCGCCGGGACGAAGGAGGGCCGCTGGCCTCCGCCGCTGCGTCCCCGCGGCTCTCCCCGGCCGCCCTGGAGCAGCTCCCGCAGAACAACACGCTGGTCGGGCTGCCGATCGTGGCCATCGAGAACATCCTGAGCTTCCTGAACTATGACGAGATCAGCCAGCTGCGCCTGGTGAGCCGCGCGGGCTGACGGCCGAGCGCTCCCCTCTCGCCCCCTCCCCCCCCCCCCCGGGGGGCAGCCCCGGATTTCCCTCCTCCCGCCCGGGGGGGGGGGCAGCGGCCATAGATGGAAGCCGTGATCGCGGCCCGTTCAGCCGCTGCGAGGCGCTCCATTACTTGGTAGGGTCGGGCAGACGTGAGCAAGGGGGCTCGCTGCTTCACGTATTTTTGGAAGCATCCAAATCTGGAAGTAGTCTTATGGTTGGGAAATCTATATCGGATCAGATCTGTGTCTTTTATTATTGTTTTTCATTCAAAACCAGCACTTTTTAGAAAACAGATATTGTACCAACTATCCAGGTTTGGGTGAACTGCAGCCTAAGATCTGGGGAGAAAGTCAAATAATGTTGTGGGCACGTTTTAAGGGGGCATAGGGGTGGAATGGAGGAGAGATAATAAGCAGCTTGGAGTTTGAAAGCCAAAAAAAATGTTTTCCTTTTAATTGATCTGACGAAATAAATACGATTAGTTTGAATGTGCCTGCAGTCCTCGGCGGTACCAAATTTAATCTGCTTTGAAGCGTCACCAAAAGACGGAATATAAATAAAAACATATTGTTACATTAAAAGAAGATGTGACCATTCAAGTTTGAAAGTTGACTGTAATGTAAAAAATGTTTTTTGTTTACAAGTGTACTTTTCTAAGGAAGATGACAAGCAGCATTATATTAGACACCTAAATAGAATAAGTATAGCAACTTTATGCAGTATAATAAAGGCATACTCATAATCTAGATATATACAAAAAAGTCAACAAATACATTGTAGATGACATTTTTTATTTTATTTTAATGGAATAGGTTTGTGACTAGCATTTGAGAGCTCTTCTCCCTTCATCAGATCAGCACAAAATGAGCTGAGGATGATATTGCCTGAATATATAAATAAAATGTATAATGGATTACAGCATTTCCATTTTATATTCAAACTTGTAAAAGGATGTGAGGTGAGAACGTCTTTAAGGAAAGGGTGAGAAAATGGAGGGAGCCATTTTATAGCTAAAACATAGAAACAGAAATGTAATGGCAGAAGAAACCATATAGCCAGTCTAGTCTGCCCATTCACACTATCTGCTCAGCTCTACAATCCCTACCACATCCTCAGAGATCCCCTGTGCATGTCCCATGCTTCTTTGAATTCAGATTCTGTCATTGTCTCCATCATCCCCACTGAAAGGCTGTTCCATGCATCTATCATCTTTTTGTGAAGAAATACTTCCTTAGATTACTCCTGAGTCTACTTCCCATTTTACTCTCATGCCATGACACCTCCAGAGTTTCCATTCTGTTGAGAGGTCTACCTTCTGTGCATTGATACATTGGAGGTATTTAAATATCTTTATATTATCTTCCCATCCTGCCTTTCTTCTAGGATATACAACCTCCCCCGGTTAATGAGTTAATTGTAAAGCACTGTTGCAAATGTTCATTTTATTTAGCACAGTTGCAATGTTTCTGTTAATTGTCAACCGATGTGAGGTTACTAAACAAATATCGGTATATAAAAACTGCAAATAAATAAATATTTAGATCTTAAAGTCTGCTCCCATATGCTTTAGAACAAAGATCACTGACCATTTTAGTAGCCACTCTGGACTGACTCCATCGCGTTTATATTCCTTGAAAGTAAGGTCTCCAGAATTGTACACCGTATTCCAAATGAGATTTTGCCATGGACTTCTACAGGTGCAATGTCTCCCTCTCTTTCCCCTCCACACTCAAGCATCTTTCTGGCTTTTGCCATCACCTTAGCCACCTGCTTGGCCACCTGAAAGTTATCGGGTATGATCACCCCTAGATTCATTCTTGTTCCATGCTTAGAAGCATTTCACCCTTAGCCTGTACCACTCCTTGGTTTTGCAGCTCAGATGCATGACTGCATTTTTTTTTTTTTTTTTTTAGCATTAAATCTTAGCTGCCAGACTCTAGACCGTTCGTCAAACTTCGGTAGATCCCTCCTCCATATTTTTCACACATTTGTGCAAGTGGATATTGGTATTGTCTGCAAAAAAAAAAAAAAAAAAAGCTTTTGTTAATTCCCTCTTGTTCGATGTAAATCGATGTGATATGACTTATGTCATGAACGTCGGTATAGAAAATAAATAAAAAAGACAAACGTTTTCCAAGAGTATTGCTTACAAAAATGTAAAAAAAAAAAGGCCCAAAGACTGATCCCTGCAGCGCACCACTAGTAATGAATGTCCTTCTCACTACCCTTTGTCATTTCTCGCTCAACTGTTTTCTAACCCAGTCAGTCATTTTGGGGCCCATACCAAAGGTACTCAGTTTGTAAATTGCTCCTGTTGAACCGTTTCAAAGGCCTTAATGAACTCTAAGTGCATCTAGTACTCTTCCCAACTGTCTGGATTCTTCTAACAAAACCTACCTCTGGTAAAACCAATTCTGTCTTGGATTTTGTAATCTACTGCATTCCAGAAACCACACTTCTGTTTTTTTGCACCATTTCCATTAATTTACTTACCACAGAGGTCAGACTTCGCCTTTCTTTTGGTTTTGGGAAGAGGAACCATATCTGCCGGTCTCCAGTCCTCTGGAACTACCCTGGACTCTAAAGCATTGAAAAGATCAGCCAGTGACGCTGTTAGAACTTCTCTGAATTCTCTTAATATCCACCGATGTATCCCATCCGGCCCCATCACTTTATCTGCTTCAAGTTTAGCTAGCTCTTCACTAACACACTTTACTGGAAATTGTTTTGAAGTTTACCTCGCTTCCAATCTTATTTTTGTCTGTTTTTAATGGTCCTTTTCCTGGCCCTTCTTCAGTACAGGAAACAAAGATTTGTTAAGCAATTCTGCTTTTTCCTCATCAGCCTTCACCTCCTGAGACCCCCAAGTATGTCTTCTTTTTGGAGGAAGATAGGCAACACTATCTGGAAAAGCTAGGAAAGTAGTCAAGAGAGTGAAGATGCAAATGGAAGAAAAATAGGAAATATAGTAAAATGGGGGGCTTGTTTGAAAGATGTTAGTGATAGAAGGATATGCACAAGTGACCTTGTGAGACTTGGGAGAAGAAGAGGAAAATGTAGAGGATCTGGGTTCACCGAGGAAAGGCCAGGAGAAGGATCAAAGAGAACGAGTGTCACTAGACTGGAAGGGAGGTAAACCTCAAACGATGTTCAGAAGACTGTTAGCGAAAGGCAAGAAAAAGGTCTTAAGTTTCGTTACTTCAAAACATTCGGTTATTTAAATTTCTTGGGCTCCTAAATAGTTCTTGAATTTTCTCGTTTCCTCTCTTGATCATAAAGGTGCACTGATCGAGCCTGGAAAGACATTCCTGTACAGCAGTGTCAGCTTGTTCCTACCTGTGATGTGTTAGTTGGTCTGTAAAAGGTTGATTCTTGTGTTTTCACTACTGGTTCACTTTTGCTAACTTAGCATCCCTCTTCTACATCTGAATGTCTTTCCCATGTGGGTAACTGTAGGGTCCCTGGGATATGTGCTGGCCTGGCACAGTTTGCAGTGTGGTATCTTGATCAAGTTATTTTTTTGTGCTTTTTTTTTTCTTCAAGTTGCTCTGAAGCTTGTTTCTCACCAGTTTTAGGTTGATTGTTGGAAAGTTAAAACCGGAGGTGCAGGGAGTATTTCTTTAGGTGATTTCATCTTCCTTTGGCAGTGGTTGGAGGACTCTGATTTTTCAGTCTCTGGGTTGTAAATTACTGCAAGAGGTAACTGCTCCGTGGCTATTCTGGATACTTTTTTTTTTTTTTTTTTCTGGTAGGTTTTCTCCGAGTGTTAATTGAAGGCGACTACTTTCTTGGAGATCCTATTCTATTTGGCTCCACTAAAACAAACCGCAGTGAAAAGCCTACAGGCCCATTCTGTAAAAAGTGCGGGAGAGCCAGCGCTCCGTGTTGAACGCCCAGGCACCTTTCCTGGGCGCGCGATTCTCTATTTAAATTAGGTGTCGCGCTAAATAAGGAGGCGCTAGTGACAACTGTGCATCCCTAGCACCTCCTTATTAGCATCAGGGATGGCTGTCAGCGGGTCCGATAACGGACGCTCAATTTTACTGGTGTCGATTTTTGAACCCGCTGACAGCTACGGGTTATGAAAATGGACGCCGGCAAAATTGAGCGTCTTTTTTTTTTTTTTTTTTTAAATCCGCTGACCGGGCAGATTTTTTTTTTTTTTTAAATTTTTGGTGCTTCCGACTTAATATCACTCGGATATTAAGTCAGAGGGGGTACAGAAAAGCAGAATTTTCTGCTTTCTGTACACTTTCCCGGGTTGCTTAGATCTTAACGCCTGCCCTTGGCTTGGCCGCACATTTTCCTTTCAGTATCCCAGGCGACTAATAAGCTCATTAACATGCATTTGCATGTGATGAGCGCTGTTAGTTTTTGCGAGGTTGGCCGCGCAGTTTTGAGCCGCTCTTACCCCTTATTTTTTTTTTTGAAGAAATTAATTTATGATCCCTAAAGTCTAGATGTTTTGTTTAAATTTGAATGGTTTATAACTTTTTTTTTTTTTTTTCTTCTTTATATCAAAAGGAAATGCAAGAAGAGTCGGGACAGAAATGTTGGTTTGCATCCAGTGAGGTGTTGGTTTTTGTTTTAACCAAGTGCACCAGCTCTGAATTTTGTTTTACAGCAATATGATGTTTTTGAGATTTCATATGCAAGTCCCTTAAGCAGCAGCAAAGAGAGAGGCTTGACAAGTGCAGTGTCCTGTTACCCCCCCCCAGTGTTTGGAAGAACCCTTCTTAATGGGAGGTAGGAAGGCTGCGTACACGCCGAGGCCTTGTATGGCGTAATGTGGACGTGGCTCCTTTAAGTACCTGGGTCTAAAGCTTTTCAAGAAGAGAGAGACGCTAGATGCAATGTAAGAATCTGTACACAACAGCCACGAAGGTGCCACTTCAGCTGATTCGTTCCAGCAAGATTGTTTGGGCTGTCAAGGGCTGCATGCCAATAGCTCTTTGCCAAATTGATCTCTGTTTGTCTGCAGTGATGCAAGTATGAATTAGGTCTTTCTTTTCCATTTTGATTGAAGGGTGGAAGGAAAGGTAGCAGCTCCTCTAAAATGTACATATGTATGCTGGGATGAGTTAGACCCTTACAGATCTGGTGAACCTTACTCGGGCACTCCCTCTCTCCAGCTTACCTTGTGACACCAGCTCCAGCACAGCGCTCCTTTCTTTGGCAGTATTGGCTTTTCCCCTCAGGACCTTGTGTGATAGAATTGACACTCCCAAAATTTTGGCACTTTAGTCAACCGCCTAGCTTGACAAATGGAGGAAGCACCAGCCCTGCTTAGTCAAGTCGATTTATAAGCAACACTCTGCAGCAATATGCAACTGTAGGAAACAGATACTGTTCCAAGTAATCCACTTATAGCTAAAGCCAACCTTTTCATTTCAGCATGTAACTTGTCAGGCGTAAAAATGTTTCTTATTTTTGCTGACTCGGAGGCCAGAATGAGGTAAATATCTCTGGAAGCTCTCTGTCGGCATTCAGTTGATGTGGATTCTTGTATGGGAGAAATTGCTCACTCTGTGAGGGTCCTTCCAGAAGTGCATACATGGGTTACTTTTGCCTCACTAGAGTACATCTGATATGATTCATGAAATATTCTACCTGGGATAGAAAAGACCACAGAAGGGCAGCAAGGCCCATCTAATCTGCCCAGTTCCACTCCTGCTGCAGTGCCAGAGTCCCCAATGGATCTCCAGCTTTCCCCTCATGTCTTTATAACTCTGGTTCCTCTATGCTTATCCCAGGCTTTCTTGAATTCTGTTAATGATTTTACTCCAGCAACTCCTGTAGGAGACCATTCCATGCATCCTCCACTCTTCCCGTGAAGAAATATAGTATATTCCTCCTAAGTCTACCCCTCTAGACCCTCGTACTGTGTGACCTATTGTTCTAGAACAGTCTTTCCTCTGCAAAACATTGCTTCTTGTACATTGATCCTTTTTGAGGTATCTGTCTCTACCATATCACCTGTCCTTCCTCTCCCCTAGCATATACAGAATTTCTGGTCCTGAAATCTCATCTCTTATGTGTGGCATAGATCAGCTCCATTTTGGTAACCTTTCTCTAGACTGTCTCCATTCAGCCTATAGGCTTGCAGAGATACGGCCTCATGATTTGGACATAATCTTCTTGGGAAGGTCTTGCCAATGATTTGTATACAGGCCTTATTGCCTCCTTTTTTTTTTTTTAAACTGGCTATCCATCTCCCTGGGTACCATAGCATCGTTTTGGCCGCTGCCTTCTCGCGCAGACTCCCTATCTTGATATACCTTTGGATATAATCTTGTGGTGGCCGTCCTGGTTGCATGTCTCTTACCCTGGCCATGTATTGCTCCTTGGGGTTTCTGCACCCCAAATATATGGGTCTGTGATCCTTTTTTTTTTTTTTTCTCATTGATATTAACTGTCGAGCATTCGATCACTTCTCAAGCTTTCTTAGATCTCTTTTCATTCTCTCTACTCCCTCAGATGTATCCACTCATTTGCAGATCTTCGTCGTCTACAAAAGATAAACTTTTTTTTTTCTAACTCCCTCTGCAATGTTCCCAACTGTTGGCTAGTAGTGCTATAAATCTAATTTGCATACTGCTGGGTTGGCCGTGCTTGAATTAATTGCTAATCCTCATGAGAACTGATCTAAGAATTTTCCCCAGATGCACAACGTCGCAGCAAATTCTTGATTCATCGGGCCTGTAGTGAATTTCATGACACTGAATTCTACCCACATTTTTTGAAAGGTTCACTGTAAGTGACTTTACAGAGATGATCACTATATTGTTTATTAAACCTTTTTAGGTTTACAAATTAGAAAAGCTTCTTAAATCAGTATTGTAGCCTTTATAACCAATTCCTCTCTGGTTCCTCTATGTGGCTTTGTGTTTGCTGTAAGAATATAAGAACGGCCATGCTGGGTTAGAAAAAGGTCCATCAAGCCCAGCACTCTGTCTCTGACTGTGGCCAGTCCAGCAAATCCCCAATAGTTGATCTGTTTCTTGTTTCTCATTCCCAGGGATAAGCGCTGGCTTTCCCAAGTCTTCCTGGCTAATAACTGTTTATGGACTCTTCCTTCAGGAACTTGTCCTGCCCACTTTTGACCACATCCTCTGGCAACCGGTTCCATGGCTTCACTGAGTACCAAGTGAAAAAAATACTTTCTATGATTTGTTTTAAATCTGCCAGTTATTTTCATGGCGTGTTCCCTAGTCCTAGTGGTGTTTTGAAAGGATAAGGAATATTCATATTTACTTGTTATACCCCACTCAAGATGTTGTAAACTTCAATCTTACCCCCTCTGTTGTCTCTTCCAAGCTAAAGGGTCCCAATCTGTTTAGCCTCTCTCCATCCCCTTTATCATTTTCGTCACCCTTCTCTGTGCCTTTTCTGTGTCCACTCTATCTTTTTTGAAATGGGGGCGAACAGAACTGCACATAATACTCCAGGGGCAGTTGCATCATGAATCTATATAAAGTTGTTATATTCTCAGTTTTGTTCTCTATTCCTTTCCAAATAATTCCTAACATTGTTTGACTTTTTGACTGCCATCATGCACTAAGCATAAGATTTCAAGGTATTCACAAGGACTCTGAGACCCTTTTCCTGGCTGGTGACTCCTAACGTAGTTATAAAGTAATACTGCAAAATATATGTATGATAAATCCAGAGGGAGAGTGAGTTTTAGGGTTTTTGTGAGGTTTTTAATGAATTTTCATAGTTTTGGGTGACAGCAGCAATGTCATCGGAGAATTATTGTCCTCTTTAGAATATCCCATTCTCGAGTGAAAGTTTAGAGAAGGTGGTAATACTTCAACTCCAGGAATGTTGGTTTGGTTATTTAGATGCCCAGCAATCAAGATTTAGGGACTACTACTACTATTTATCACTTCTGTAGCGCTGCTTGACGTATACAGTGTTGTACAAAAACTATATAAGGGATAACCCCGGTCTCAGTAGAGCTTACAACTTAAGACAAAAGTGCAAAAAAACCTTTTATTTATTAAACTGGTTAAAATCAATAAGATTGTAAACGGGCTAATCAGGGGATTAAATTTAAAATCTGAGAGAAAGTGGATTTTAAGACTGGTCTTTTGAATAAGACAAAAAAGGGAGCATGAAGCACCAAATTGGGCAATCCATTCCAAGCGTACTGTGCAGCCAGGTAGAAAGCATGGATTCGGGAACTGGCGGTAGAGGAGAAGGGCATAGATAGGACTTGCCTGGTGAGCGGAGTTCACGAGGAAGGGTTGTAAGGAGATAGGAGCTGCAGAGTGAAGTACCGTAGCGCTGAAGCTGCTCTTATAGCAATAACCGATATTCTGCTGTTAGATACAGATCAGGAATTGATTCAGTTCTGTAATTATTAGATCCTAGTGAGGCTTTGATACCATCGAAGTAACTCTTATTGCAGCAGTTATCCACCATGGGAGTAGCTGATTTGTCTTTAGAATGGATGTTTATTTTTGGACCAAAAGGAGCAGTGAGTGAGGTGATCGCATTGGTAGATGACCTAAAAATATTCAGAATAATTACCGTAAAGCACAAGCCTGTTGAAGAACTACAGGTGGGCCTGACTAGAATAGGGAACTGAGCATTTAAATGGCAGATAGAATCTATGTGGACAAGCACAAAGTGACGCACATAGGGGGGAAAAAAAATCCTAACATTAGATACACAATACTGCTTTCTGTATTAGGAGTCATCCAGGAAAAGGATGTCGAATTCATTGTGGACAATGCATTGAAATCTCAGTTAAGTGTGCGTAGGTGGCTTAAAAAAAAAAGGAAATAAAATATTGGAAATGATTTGGAAAGGAATGTAGAATATAGAAACATAGAAATGACGGCAGAAAAGGACCAAATGGTCCATCCAGTCTGCCTCGCAAGCTTCTGGTAGGATCTGCCGTGCCGTGCAGGTTACCCCCGTACCTATCAATTTCCCAGACTATCAGTGAGGGTCCTTGTTGGTGGTTGAGTCCAATTCCCCGATACCTATTGCCGTTGAAGCAGACTGCAGTAAAACTGAGAATATCATGATGCTTCTGTCGATCCATGGTGAACTGCACCTGGAGTGTTGCGTGCACTTCTGGTTGTCCCATATCTTAAAAAAAATAAAAAAATGTAGAAAATTTACCGAGGCAGCAAAAAATGATACAGGGATGTGGAACGAGTCTTTTATAAAGAGAAGCTAAACAGATGAGGGCTGTGCAGCTTGGAGAAGAGTTGACAGGTGGGATATGATAAAATGTTTAGAAAATCATGCGTGGGGTGGAACAGTGATAGATTTATTTAAAATCATTTAATACCTGCTCCCTTTGAAGTTTGGGATGGGGTACGTCGTAACACACAATAAAAGAAGATAAATTGGGAACAGTTATGTATTCTTTCAAATAGTACAAATGACTAGGGGACACTTTATGGAATGAACTGGGTAGCAGATTTCAAAGAAATTGGAGGAGAAAATTTTTATTTCACGCACTGTACAATGAAGCGCCGGAATCTGTTGCTGGAGGATGTGGTAAAGGCATCTAGCGTAGCAGAATTTAAAAGCGGCTTGGATGAGTTCCTCAAATCAAAATCCATAAACAGTTAATTATTAGCCAGGTAGACTTGGGGGAAGCCACTGCTTATCCTTGGGAGTGGGTAAGAAGAAATGGACCTACTCTTTGGGATCTGGATTGGCCACAGTCAGACAGGAAGCCGGGCCTGATAGACACTTGGTCTGGCCCATCTTATGTTCTTACCATGGTGTGAATTATTTTTTTGGAATGACCCCTGTGATCACGACTCCTTGATTCTCTGTCAGCATTGTGATCCCAGTGTTTATCTGTTTCTGGGACTTGTGAATAGTTTTAGCTGTCTGTAGTGGAAACTCTTCTTCAAACAATGGAGTAAGAACCATACTGGCTTGATGTTCCAGACACGGGTTTATTACCTTCTGGCTTGTGTGATTGTGCCTTAGCTTGTCCAGTTTTTGCCTTTTATTGTGATATCTTTGTGGATTGATGTTATCTCCCTTTGCTGCTGATTACTGTGCTGCATTCATGCTTCACATGACTGGACTAGAACTACACAGGGCCTCGGACTGCCAGCACCGCTGCAGCCCAATTTGCGAACTCCATTATGGTGGACTTAGAAAGAAAGAGATTTAAAAATATATATTCAAATGCTTTCTCTTTAAAATTACAGAGGACTATTGTGGGAAGCTGTGTGCATTGTCCTCCTTTTACCCGTTTGCCTATTTTGGCCTTCTAATGTTGCCTCCCCATTCCTATAGGATCCAGAAGGGATCTCTGACTACGAAACGGCAGCAGCATTGGCAGGTTGTGGAATAATCAGAAGGGAGGGTTGAGGGTGCTGAGGCATTTTTGTCAGTGTTTCATAGACTGGGATAGGCAAAGTTCATCACTACCCCTCCCCCCTCACAGGCTCTTGCCTGCTCCGAAAAAGGGGGAGAGAGCCTCCTTGCCCCTTCCTAATTTAGACTGCACATGTGTCATACGCCCTGACTTTTAAGGGGTGCAGTAATACTCTTTCTGCCCGCCAGGCCCTAGAGCATCGCCTTCATGGGGCAGGCTTAACTAGGCTGAGGAGCAAGAGACCCAGTCCTGCCACCCGGGCCGTACCACCGCTGTAATGGGGAGTTGGTGGTTATCTTTGACGGAGGATTTTTATTTCTCTCACCTTGCTGTCTCCAGGTTTGTAAGCGAATGGATCTGGTCTGCCAGAGAATGCTGAATCAGGGATTTCTGAAGGTGGAGCGCTACCACAACTTGTGTCAGAAGCAGGTCAAAGCACAGCTCCCAAGGTAAGTACAGCCTGCAACAACTAATTCTGCGCTTCAGCGGGACCAGTAAGGTAAGTGGCTCAACAGGCTTAATGGTTTTCTTTAGGAAACGTCCTTGGTGAACAAACCTGTTCAAGGAAAGTCGATGGAAACCCCTCCCCTTTCTGATTGGCTCTTGTGCAGACGGCTGGGATTTGCCTATAAGTTCAGGCCTAGACTTGTGCTTTCTTGATGTTCTTGCAACAGGTAACTTCAAACTTCTCCCCAAAAAGGAAGAAATGTGGTTTTTTACTTGCCCTTTGAGGAAAAAATTAGGTTTGGGTTTTGGCTGGTACAAAAAACTCAAACTGCAGCCAAAAACAATTTTCATTCCTTCCTTTTTTTTTTTTTGTTTTGTTTTGTGCACCAGATTGAAAGGAAAGCTCATCCCTATGAGAGGCATTGCCAGCTTTCCTTACTACCGAAGCTTGTTCTGAAAGCTTTCAGTTTAAGAGCATTTTTAGTGCGGACTTGGATACGTTTCTTTTTCGACTTCTGCCCGTTGCCTCTCCAAGCTCTCTCCACATCTCTGTTCATTCTTGTTCAAACAAAAAGCTTGCCCGCTCTGATGAAGAAAAGGGGGCCTAGCTGGGCTGCAAGCCAAAGGAGAATCCTCCTAAAAACCTGGGGGGAGGGGGTGTTTCCTAACCCTTTTTGTTTAGTCTTGGAAAAATTCTTCATCCATTTGGCTTTGTGTTTGTCTACTAATTTTAAGAAATTGGCAAGTGACAGGATTGACTGTATTACAGTGACTCGGTATGTGACGCTGCTGTTTACACTTATTAATGGTAAGATGGTGATCGGCTCCTTTAGATGTAGGACAGTACAGAGAATGCAATGCAGTCTTGGGTTTTATACTTTTCATTACTATGAGCCAACAATATCTGCTATAGGAGATGTCCAGTGACCTCGACCCCATTCTGGGTTCTGAGAAAGCAGCTTTAAAGAGTTTGATATCTCAGGGTAGGCTCCCAAAGAAGGAAAAGAACCGTTGGCCATTCTAAATAGTGCCAGAGTAAGTTAGTGAGTTAAGTTTTGCTAGTGCAAGAAGCCGATGTAAAGTTTGACTTCCTTCTCCTTCCCACAAATCAGGAAAGGATCTCGGATCTGCCACAGTCGAGGGAGCAGCAAGACGCAGAAGATGGTAGGGGCCGCATGAGGCACCGAGAAGAGTGCATAAGCAGTGTGAGGGATCCCTTCTGGGGCTGTCTCCCTTGGTGCTGAAGAAACCAGCACTTCAATGCAGGTGCCTGCCTCCTTTATAGCACAGAAGATCCCTATGGTGCCAAGTCACTTATTCTCTCCAGACCTGCCCAGTCTGTGTGCCATTAGTCTCTCTGATGGAGAGCTTGCTGGCATGCTAGGACGCAGTCATTCTCCTCGGCCGGGGATTCTAGGATGCCTTCAATCTCATCGGAGCAGAGCTGCTTGGTGCACAAAGGCAGGCATATTTCAACCATGGAAGTAAGGGCTTTGGTACAGAGTGGCCCTGTTGGGGTCAACGATCAAACCAGGCACTGGTCAGTGAGATGCATCAGCACAGCCGGTGGGACATGCATCGGAACCTGTGGCTTCTACAGTGCAAAGGATTCCTCTGCTGTTGTGAGCCTAGCTATCTGAATTGGTGAATTTCTTTTTCCTCCTTAACCCCTGAAGACAAGAGGGAAGTTGGACCCTCTCCTGTCCAGGATGGAGGAGCTTTTCCCACACATTGGGTCCTCACAGGGTCTCACCTCGGGGACTTCTGGTGCTATGAGTGATTCCATGTCCTAAGGGGTTAGATTCACCACCTCAGAGGGAATCGCTTCATGGATCAGAAGTATGTGGGGTTTACTCACTCTGAGTTCCTTCCTGTTTCTCTCTCCTTATCAGGATCCTGATTAAGCATCTTTCTGTGGTCAGGTGAGGAATATTTTATGGGGATTTCTCCAGATCCACTGCTGCGCCTGTTTCAGCATAACATCTTTGGAAGATCTCCACTACTCTCGCTTTCTGAACAAGTTAGTGAAGATGCTTTCCATCAAGGTGAAGAAGAGCAGGTCTCAAGAATGCATATTTTTGGTTTGTTTGCAATTTTTTCAGCCTCTGAGGGATTTTGTAGCCACCCCAATACTTGTTCTCTTTAAGAATCTGTAAATGATACTGTGGCAGGCTCAAATATGTCTTCTAGCAGCCGGGAAAATTGATTGGAAGCCATAGGGTCCTGGTCTCAGTGTTTCGGTGCAGTCTGACTGCTGCACCATTCCTTTGTGGTGGAGTCTGCATTGAAATGGATGAGGCACGCCAAGGATCACTCTAATGCTCCTCTTGGAAAGTATCCAAAGGTGTTGGATGTATTTGGGAAGAAGGTCTTCTAGGTGTCCTTGCTTTGTGATCTAATTGTTGCACAGCAATCTATGGTGCCATACCTGCATGAGCGTTCCAAAACTGAAACCTTTAATGGAGTCATTGGACCTTGGGCATGCGGATTTTCAACAAGCTGTAGAAGATGCAGAGAAGTGAGAAGCATATCATCCATTCTACCTCTGAAGCCTTTAATATTGCAGCCAGAAGCTCTGTTGGAGCCAGGAGGCTTGTGTGGCTGAGTGAATGACTTCTGGGAAGATGTATTCGATCATCTAGTGCAGTCATTGTCTGCAGCAGCAGAAGACTAGTCAGCTCTTACCAGATGGCCTGGACTTTGCCTACAAGTGCCCATTTTTCCAGAGATGTCCCTTCTGTCCTTTTCAGTATCATCAAGCTTTTCCTAATCTGCCACATTAGGTGCTGGCAGAGGGCTAAGCATCAGCCAAAAATCCAACACATTTATGATGTCCTTGAGCTCTGCCGTCTCTGGTGGGGAGAAGGGTACAATCCTTCCTTCCAGAATGGGTCCGCATCATCAAGGACGAGTGGGTTCTTAAGATTATGGAATATGGATATCACTTGCATTTCTTTCACTCTACTCTCTCAGCAGACTTCAGTCTATTTCTGTCCCATCTGATGCGCAACTGCAGCTAACGTCTCTCCTTCAGCAGAAGGTGATTGAGCTTGTTCCAGTTCACTATGGTCAGGGGTCTATGCCTCAATACTTATCCCCAAGAAGTCAGGAGGATTGAGGTCTATCCTGGATTTATGGAAACTGAACAAATTGATCCAAGAGAGGTTCAAGATGAACTACAGTACTTCCATACGATTCTTCCTTTCATTCAGCCAAAGGATAGGATGTGCACTCTGGATCTGAAAAATGCTTATGCACGCATCATCATTCCCTCTGCTCATCAAACATGTTCCTCGGGTTTGTGGTGAAGTACGCACTACCAATACAAAGTACTTCCGTTTGGTCTCACAGCAGCTCGGGGTGTGTTCACAAAATGCCTTGATCATAGCTACACAGCTTCATTGGCAGGGAGTCTATATATTCCCATATTTGGACGATTCATTGGTGACTGGCCTGTCTCTGGCAAGAGTACTAGAATTCTTCAGCACAACTGTCTGGCTTTTCCAGCCTTTGGGGTTCCTAGTCTGTTTTCCAACTCACACTTGGTTCTATCCCAAAAGATACATTTCATAGGAACCTGCTTCAGGAGACAGTGTTTCATCCTGTCAGTCAGAATCTTAATAGGCCTAGTGAGGCCCTTGTATAGCAAGACTGTATGTGAACAAGGTCAATCTTTCTTCTTCTAGGTCACATGGCTGCAGCAGTGCATGTGATCTGACTCATCTGCACATGTGGGGCCTTCAATAGAGACCCTCTGAGGCCAGTATACCACTAAATCTCTGTAACCCCTAGGATGTAAGTGTCTCTTCAATGATGGATATCATCTCATGATGTGTCCTGATATATCAAGTGTCCCTGTCTGACATCTGCTCCAGGGGGTGGGGAGTGCACACCAGTGCTGCATGGACCCAAGGGATGTGGTCCCTGATAGACAGTCACCTGCAAATCAACCATCTAATGCTATGAGCCATCTGTAGGGCCCATCTGTTGGTTTCAGTTTTTATTTTTTCCTGGGAATTTATCAGTGCTTGTTACAGCCAAAATGGGAGAAATCTGTGGAAAAAGGCTCATCATTTTTGTTCTTGTTGTAATAGATAAATTCTCAGGAAAAATAAAATAAAAACACTGAAAAATGCTTTAGTAGTAAAATGAAGGTTCCTAGCCATCCATTATGCCTTAAGGACTTTCTCATTTGCTGTCAGGCAAGAGAATATTGATTCAGGTGGCCAGGTTCTGTGTAAACAAGAAAGGAACACAGGATTGTTTGCTTTCTGTGCAGAGGCCCTCTGAATCTGGTCATGAGCCAGTCATTGCAACACCCATTAGGAATCTGGAATATGTTGGCAGACTGTCTCAGCAGAGTGCTATAGCTATATATGAGTGGTCTTTGAATCTAGGAGTTGCAGATGACTTGTTGAGGCATTAGGAAATGTTGGTGATCAACACGTTTACCTTTTGAGTACAACAGGAAGCTCAAGGTTCTTCGCTATGCATCTGAGTATCTATAGGTTGGCTTCCACTGCTTTTCTGCTAGATTGGAGTGCCGATCTACTCTATATGCATTTCTGCCAATGACTTTTCAGAAGGCCCTTCAGGACAGATGAGCGTGATAATCATAGCACCAGACTGGCTGTAGCAAGTGTGATATCCATTAGAGATGTCTAACTCTCATCACACAAGAAGATGACAGACTCTGCGAACACAAAGTAGCTTCCTCCTTATACTTTTTTTTTTTTAAACGGTTTTTGAAAAATACAAACATGAGAGAGACAAAAGAAAAGAAACAAATCAAGAAATAAAACAAATATAATAGGAAAAAAATTTTCATTTCTTTATCTAAAGTAATAAGATATAGAGGGAGCCAGGCAAACAGAGGAGAAAATAAGGAAAATCATTTTAAAGTTTATAAACTGTGGAAAAGGCGAATTAGTGTAAAAGCCACTCCAAAGAATAATTGATCAGATTGATCACCCGCTTATCTTAAGTTCCTGAGAAAACATTCCCATGTCTAGAGTCCAGGAAACTCCTTAGTTGATGTGGAGCAAAGAAAATATAGATATTGGCATTCATTTTAATCAATGGTTTCGCAAAAGAAGAGCGGCACCAATACCCTGTACCTCTTGTCTCGTGAGAAAAACCTTCTGCCTTTCCTTTGCAGCCTTAGCCAAATCAGGGTAAATTCTAACTATTGTACCTAATATTAGAAAAATAATTTCTCATTATCGAGGATATATCATGCTCGATATATTAAAGTTGATCTTTCTGTAACTTTGATGTTAGATGACTCCCAGAAAAGCAGATAAGTTCTCAAAGTCCACAGCAGGTTGACAAACCAGTGCGGGATTTATGAGTAAAAATGTAAGCTTTATTGAAAGCAGGAATTTGATCTTCAGAGAGCCATAAATGTCCAAGTATTTCCTTAAAGTAACAGAGGGCAATTCACCCATTATTTTGGGAAAGTTAATTAGCCTTAGATTTAAATGTCTAAGATTATTTTTCCATATTTTCCATTCTTCTTTTGAGGAAATCTTGCTCACGAATCATCCTAGCATTCACTGCACGCACATCTTTTATTTCATCCTCCAAAGTTTGAAGAGTCCCAGTATGATCAGATAAAATTCTTTGGTGATCACATGCAAGGGAATTTAAACTCTGGGAGATAGTTTCCACCTTATTTGAATGCTTTTGCGCTGATTGGGGTGTTAGCCATCAGGTCCCATAGAACATTGAGGGTCACGATGGGCGGTTTAGATAGAATCAAAAAAGCCCGAGAAGGGGAGGACTCTCCCTCTACTGAGCCTGAAAACTCTGCCGCCTGATCCACTACAGTCAAATTCGGCCCAGGATCATACTCTCCACCGTGCTCCCACAAACAGAAGGCAACACAGACTTTGAAGCAGAGAATATGCCGGTGGTTCCCCGCACAGGCGCCACAGATGAAATCAAGTACCCATCTTCATGAAATGCCACCGGTGGTTGGGTAAAAGACTCCGGCGGGCTGAGTGACACCTTCCCAGGCAAAGGTGGGGGCTCCTCAACCCGTATCGCCAACAAGACTCAGCTCGCAGTGGTGGAGCAGTTGACACAAACTCTGGGATGATTCACTGCACGGAAAGAGGAGTCGAAGAGGGATAAACTCACACATTTCCTTTTTGGTGGCATTCCAATGGAAGAAACAGGTAAAGCAAGAACAGGGGAAAGAGCAGCACAGTCGTCAGCTTATGCCACCAACTGTGTACAATTCTGGTCGCAGCATCTCAAAAAAGATATAGTTGGGGACCATGACGTCACGAGTAGCAATGGCCGCTTAACTCTAGAGCTCCCACAGACTCCCGTACAATCAACAAACATCTACCTAATCAGCGCGTCAAATCGCACTCTAATTCTTTTGGGTATACAGATAAGTATCCCGACATGGCAACCAAAAAGAAAAACATTGATTTGCATCGCTTCTCATTCACTAAAGAAGGGAAACGCGCGCTCGATGATCACGCTGACGGCGACGCTGAGGCCCAAGATGGCGCCGATTCGTGGGCTCAAAGCCCTGATGCTTTAAAGCATGGTGCTGAGCTCCGGAATCCGACCACCCGTCAAGGGCGGAATTCCGCGAATGGTTCCCCAATATTCGCGCTGATATTAAATCCTACCATCAGGAGCTTTTGGCACACACAGGAGATGCGGGAGGATCTGACCTGTATGGGGCATCGTGTTGATGAACTAGATGGGCGCATCGATAGCCAGGCAGACCTAACGAACACCAACACAAGTGCATATGAAGCACTGCGGGCTGAGATGTCTCAGCTGGTTACCAAACTAGCTGACCTTGAAAACCGCTCTCGCCGGCGTAATCTCCGATTTCGGGGGTTTCCAGAGGCTGTGACCACTGAAAACTGTGCAGCTCTTATTCAGCAGTTTTGTCAACACATGCTCGCTACCACTCACAACTCAGAAAACTTTACTCCCCCGGAGATAAAGCTTGACCGGGCACATCGGGCTCTTAAGGCTCCACTACCCAATCGTACCAGGGACATAATAGTCTGTTTTAACGATTGTTCAGTAAAAGAAATGATAGCCACAGCAGCCAGAGCCTGCAACGCGTGGTCCTGGGAGGGAAGCACCATCGCCATTTTCCCGGATCTCTCAACAGCTACCCTGCAGAGCAGACAGTCTTTTAGAGAAATTACTACATTTCTTCGCACAAAAAATGTTAAGTATCAGTGGCTACACCCATTTGGAATCTCTTTCATGCTGGAAGGCCCAAATTACAAGGCCCTGTACCCCACTGAAGTGCTGCCCACACTTACTAAATATGGTTTCACCAGCTCCCAGGGGGCTATCTCCCCGACTACCATTCCCTGCCTGGCAGTGTGTAGGCAAAAGAAACAGTAGACTGCGCAGTCAATCTGGCAGTTCTGCAAGCAGCCAAGGTCCTGCCTGAAATTTATCAGCTTACCATCTAGGGCAATAGTGGAGATTAATTTCACTAATAATCTGTGCACCAAAAAACAGTTTTGATGCGTTGTGAGGCATTCTAGTTACTTTCCTACATAATTACCATGTTTGCAATGTTTACTTTTATATATAGCCTAATGTTTACATGTTTGTTGTATACTACGTTCTAATCTGTTGTATTCACAAATGGGAGAAGGGGGAGAGATTCACCTCCTGCGAGTGTCATTCACACCCCCCCACATAGGAAAGGGTGCAAGCTTACATGGAGGGTTCTGTAAGCTCACTTACCATAGTAGGGGATACTCTAACTCCCCAGGGGACTCATGCTATCATTATGAGGCACAAACTATATCTGTCTAACTTTTGTAACTTACAGTATTTTTCTTTTTTGGCTAAGTATGATTTTATACCCTGTCTTCAGGACGTTGGTATCAGCTTTCATACTTATTATTCTTTACCTGTCTGTGTATACACTCACTGAAGGCATGGGCAGACCCTGTTTATGGATATTGAGCAATGAGACTGGAGGTTTTTTCCTGCTTGCAGCTTTTCCAGAAAAACCTCAGTAATGACGGGTTTAAAACTTCTCTCAATTAATGCTAAAGACTTAAACTCCCCACAAAAACTATCCTTTTTCTATGAAGAATTGGGAGTCTCATCTTCAGACATAGTATTTGTCCAAGAGACTCACCTTTCAAGTAGGCATGAATGCCTTATGAAGTCTCCTAAATATACTAATCAATATTATTCTGCAAATAAACTGGTTAAGTATGCATCCTTTTTGCTTCTCAATTAGTTTTCGAATGTACCAGCTGTATTAAGGATCCAATGAACAGTCCTAGTGGTGTTTTGAAAGGATAAGTAATGTTCATATTTACTTGTTGTACCCCACTCAAGATGTTTTAAACTTCAATCTTACCCCCTCTGTTGTCTCTTCCAAGCTAAAGGGTCCCAATCTGTTTAGCCTCTCTCCATCCCCTTTATCATTTTCGTCACCCTTCTCTCTGCCTTTTCTGTGTCCACTCTGTCTTTTTTGAAATGGGGGCGAACAGAACTGCACATAATACTCCAGGTGCAGATGCATCATGAATCTATATAAAGTTGTTATATTCTCAGTTTTGTTCTCTATTCCTTTCCAAATAATTCCTAACATTGTTTGACTTTTTGACTGCCATCATGCACTCCAAGCATTTGGAGGAGAAGTCCATTACCTGCTATTAAGTTCACCTAGAGAATAGCCACTGCCATTAGCAATGGTAACATGGAATAGACTTAGTTTTTGGGTACTTGCCAGGTTCTTATGGCCTGGATTGGCCACTGTTGGAAACAGGATGCTGGGCTTGATGGACCCTTGGTCTGACCCAGTATGGCATATTCTTATGTTCTTATGTTCTTAATAAATAAATCTCTCTGAAGACATGCGTGATTTGCTTAACGCAGAAATCACAACCACAGAGATTCTCTTGACCATTAAGACTCTTAAAGTTGGCAAGGCTCCAGGACCCGATGGCCTTACGACATAATTTTATAAAGCCTTTGGACCTTTTATGGTTTCCCATATCCAAAAATACTTTACCTACACAAAGGGGGTTCCCTATTATCAGACTCGAATAAAGCAGGCATTACTATTATTGCTAAACCAGGCAGAGATCCTGCTCTATGTGCATGTTTTCGGCCCATGTCTCTGATTAATTTCGATCTTAAGTTACTTGCCAGAATCTTAGCAGATAGATTAAACTGATTCATAGCCCAAATTGTTCATCCCGACCAAGTGGGCTTTATCCCGGGCCGCATTGCTAGGGACAACTTACAGAAAATCATAAACATTCTATGGGGTATCACCCAACAATCATCAGATCATCATCTCCTGGCCATTGATGCCAAAAAGGCCTTCGATATGGTACACTGGCCTTTTCTATTTCGCATCCTTACCATTATGGATTTTGGGGCCCCATTTCAAAATTGGTTACAAGCGCTATACAACTCTCCTACAGCCTGCCTAAAAATAAACGGTCAATACTCACCTCCCTTCAAGATTCAACAGGGAACCAGACAGGGGTGTCTGCTCTCCCCAATTCTTTTTGCTATTTTCCTTGAACATCTAGCCATCCATAAACGCAACAATCCCAAAATATTCGGCTTTTCTCTCCGCTTCCAGCAATATAAATTATCGCTGTTTGCGGATGATATCTTGTTTACAGTTTAGTCATTGCTCCATTTCATCCCTCTATCTCTTTATAAGAGATTGAAATGGACCTTGCCCGCTATAGCGCTGTATCAGGCTTTAAAATCAATTGGGACAAGTCAGAGATTTTAAATATTTCTTGCCCATCCCAGTTGGTTTCTCAACTTCAGCTCTCCCACCCCTTCAAATGGGTGTCTACGAAGCTTAAGTACCTGGGGGTGTATCTTGGAAAGCAGATCTCTGATCTGTTCCAACTTAATTATACTCCCCTAATCCAGAGTCTTGATCAGGACCTAATCAGGTGGAATTCTCTTCCCTTAACTTGGCTGGGCCGTTTGGCAACATTAAAAATGAATGTACTTCCACGGTTATTGTATCTCTTTCAAACTTTGCCTATCCCTGTTAGCAATGTAACACTACAAATGTGGCAGAAGAAACTACTTCATTTTCTGTGGAAACTAGAGCAACTCTTTTTTTTTCCCAATCTAAAACCCGTGGTGGCTTAGGACTTCCTAATCTTACTTGGTACCATGCAGCTGCACAGATTCGTCCTGTCATAGATTGGCACAGGACTAATGATGTCAGACCTTGGACATTGATAGAACAGAGTTGCCTGCCAGATATGCCTCTTGTGGTTCTGAAATGGCAGCCGAGCAATACCTGGGGACCGATGTCCCCCATGCACCAGACACACCCTTAATGGATGGTGATTATGGAAACGATCGCTGGTGGGGGAGGTGGATTACTTTTATCAGTCATCTTTATTTTATAATCAGACATTTGCCCCTGGCCTTCCCAAATCAGCTTATCTCACTTGGAAATCTCAGGGTATTACGCAATCTCTCACCTCTATACTCAAGGATCCTTTATTTCTTTCACTAAGCTCCAGGAGGATTATAATCTCACCAAGGCAGAGTTCCTACCATACATGCAACTCTGACATTTTGTCCACCAGATCCACTCACGAAATCTACTATCTCATAAGAGATCCTTATTCGAGGGCTACTGTACCCACCCTGACTTGTCTAAAGGTCTGATTTCTAAAATCTACCAGCTATTGGTGGCTCGCCCGCCAAACAAACCTTCACATCTTGTGGCTTGGGAGCACGATCTGGGTAAATCGTTCTCTGAGGAAGAATGGGAATCTATTTATGCAACTTTTACAAGGTTCCATTTCGGCTCGGATTATAGAAGCTAACTACAAGCTACTTTACCGCTGGCATCTAACTCCTACCTGTCTGCATCATTTTTGTGCCTCTAATGATCCCCACTGCTGGCGAAACTGTTATCAACTGGGCACGTATTTACACCTATGGTGGGACTGTACTCTCATCCAATCATTATGGCGGTATGTTTCCAGGATCCTGTCAGAGATACTTGACTTTCCGATTCATCTCACAAAGGAACAAGCACTTCTTTGTATTTTTGAAGATACAATAACACCCCACAATCAAATTCTCATTCAACAGGTCTGTACAGCTGCTAAAATGGAAATAGTTGCAAATTGGAAGAGGCCTTTGCCTCTGACATCTTCTGAGCTGCTGAATTGTTTTCACAGGGTTTGCACTCTATTGTTTGACTGCTATTAAATACCATCACCTCGCCAAATTTTCTCCTATCTGGAAAGCATATATCTCATGGAGACGCTTGTAATTTTCTTCGTCTACTTAATTCTCCTAGCCATTTTCTATTGATTTGAACCATTCTGTATTTCACCATAGTTCTATGATATATTTTGTACCAATAATAAATAAGCACTTATTGTTTGCTGAATAGCATGATCGGGAAAGGGGGGGGGTGTGAACAATGTCTTTTGAAAATCGCTGTTTGCATGTTGGTTTGATTTGTTCCTTACTTTTAATGCTTGTACAAATGATTGTATAACAGCAGTTAAAAAAAAATAAAATATATATATATATATAGTTGCAACGGAGAAGGTACAGAGAAGGGCAACCAAAATGATAAAGGGGATGGAACAGCTCCCCTATGAGGGAAAGGCTGTTCAGCTTGGAGAAGAGACGGCTGAGGGGGGGATATGATGGAGGTCTTTAAAATCATGAGAGCTCCTTGAACCAGTTATTTACTCTTTCGGATAATAGAAGGACTAGGGGGCACGTGATGAAGTTAGCATGTTGCACATTTAAGACTAATCAGAGAAAGTTCTTTCACTCAATGCACAATTAAGCTCTGGAATTTATTGCCAGGGGATGTGGTTAGTGCAGTTAGTGTAGCTGGGTTTAAAAAAGGTTTGGATACGTTCTTGGAGGAGAAGTCCATTACCTGCTATTAATCAAGTTGACTTAGAAAATAACCACTGCTATTACTAGCAACGGTAACATGAAATAGACTTAGTTTTCGGGTACTTGCCAGGTTCTTGTAGCCTGGATTGGCCTTTGTTGGAAGCCACATGGCGGCAGCCATCCATGCAGTTCCCCACACGAGACTGCACATGCACTGTTTACAATGGGGCCTCAAAACTCAATGGGCACAGTTCCTGCAGCCCCTCAACTCCAAGGTTCAACTCACCAAACCAATGAAAGCAGACATTCAGTGGTGGCTCTCTCCCTCCAACTTATCCTCAGGAGCTCCCTTCCGGTTGCCCCTTCATCAGCTAACGCTCACAACAGATGCCTCCAGGAGAGGTTGGGGAGTCCATCTCGACGACCTCAAAACTCAGGAATTTTGGTCTCCACAAGAATCCACGTACCAAATCAATCTCCTAGAGTTTTGCGCAATCTGGAGGGCGCTTCAGACCTTCTCTTCTCAGGTCCAAGGAAAACGTCTCATGGTGTACACAGACAACCAAGTCGCCATGTTTTACATAAATAAGGAGGGTCCGGTTCATGGACACTCTGTCGGGAAGCACTCCGGATACTCCATTGGGTGAATGCAACCAATGTATCCCTCCAGGCCACCTACTTGCTGGGTCCAGATAACGTCACGGCGGATCGCAGGAGCAGAGTTTTTCACCCACATGAATTGACTTCAAATCGAGATGTGGGGCTTCCCAACAATCGACCTCTTTGCCATGAAAAGCAACTGGCAGATACGGATCTTTTGCTCCATTTCTCTCAGCAAACTTCAGTACCCCCTGGATGCCTTCCTCATCCCATGGATGACAGGCTTACTATATGCCTACCCTCCCATTCCGCTAATATCAAGGACAATTCAGAAATAGCTCCAGCGTGGCCGACACAACATGGTATGCGTATCTCATGTGACTTTTCATATGCCCACAGATTCCGCTGGAGAACCATATGCAGTTTTTAACACAGGAAGGAGGTTCCCTCCTCCATCCAATGCATCAATCCCTCCATCTGGTGGCATGGAGATTAAAAGGCAAATATTAAACCACCTTGGCCTACCTTCGCAGTTGGAAGATATCCTTATTGCATCCAGGAAGCCTTCAACCAGACGTAACTATGCTGGCAAATGGCATCGCTATCAGATGTAGTGTAAGCCATGGAACCTAGATCAGTTCTCCTCCACCGCCATCCAATTACTGGAATATCTTCATACGCTTTACCAAGCGGGTCTGACCACTACGTCAGTTTGGGTACATATCAGTGCTCTTGCAGGTTTTCATCACTCTCATAAATGCCTACCCATCTCTAACCATCCTTTGATTTCTAGATTAATGAAGGGCATGCTTCTCCTCAGACAGCTGGTGACAAAGCCACCTGTACCATGGGACCTGAACATTGTCTTGGAGTAGCTAATGCTGCCTCCCTTTGAGCCTTTAGACACAAGCCACATTAAATACCTGACATAGAAAACAGTATTCCTGGTTGCTATCACATCAGCTAGAAGGGTAAGTGAGTTACAAGCTTTAGTTCACTACTCTCCTTACTTAGAATTCTACCACGAGAATTCTCTTCGTCCTCATCCCACCTTCCTTCCCATGGTGGTCTCAGCTTTTCATCTCATTCAAACCTTCACTCTGCCCATTTTCATGCCAAGGCCTCATCACAATGATCGAGAGAAACTTCTCCACTCACTGGACTGTAAACGGGCTCTGGCTTACTATAAACAGAGGACTCAATCTCCTATAAGACCTTCTCAGTTCTTTCTTTCATTTAATCCAAATGATCCTGGTCAACCCGTCTCTAAGAAAACCATCACCAGATGGTTATCACAAAGCATTCTTTTTTGTTACAACAAACGATCAATCAAACTTCACAAGAAGCCTCAGGTGCACCAAATACGCGCCACCGCAGCATCAGTTGCCCACTTGAACAAGGTTCCATTACTGGATATCTGCAAAGAGGCAACTTGGTCCTCCAATCATACCTTCACGTCACACTATTGTCTACAACAGCAAGCGACCTCCGATGCAGCGCTGGGCACAGCAGTCTTGTCGACTCTTCAAAACCGATGAGACTGTCTACTACACTATGGGTTGCTGTCCTGACCTTCAAGACTTACCAAATGGACACAACCCGGGAGCTTGGGACTCCCAGACAGCATGGCTAATTCAGCTCTGCTATCGACAGGAAAAAAGCAAGTTTGCTTACCGTAAACGGTGTTTCCGTAGATAGGATGAATTAACCATGCAATCCCTCCCTCCTCCCTAGACAGCCCCACGAAGGACACTTAATTATTACCTCTCACTTGGCTACAAAGAAACTGAGAAGAAGAGGGGAATCGTGCGGGAAGACAACTGCGCAGCTGCACAGAGTCAAAGCTCTGTGACTCACTGAGGAAACTCCGCATACTTCTGCTTGCGTGCACTCCCAGACAGCATGGGTGATTCATCCTGCTATCTACGGAAACACCGTTTACGGTAAGCAAACTTGCTTTTTTTCAGGATTCAGTTACATTATTGGAAAAATAATTGAAAATCAGAAGCTGCTTTTCTTCATATTTGAGGGCCTTTTATGCTTATAAGCCTGCATTATCTTGACTTTCATTGTCCATAATTCAGTATTTTTGCTATTTCCAGCTGTGGATGAGCGTTTTCCTTCAAAGAGCCCACCTTATGCACTCGCTGTACAGCAATGGGCACGCCCTCCATCTCCATAAGATCTCCATTTCAGCTGCCATTTTGAGATCGGGGATTTTGCTTTTTTTTTTTTTTTTTTTCTTTCTGAATTTGAATGGTTCTAGTTGACACAAGAATTGGCTGGGATGCACCACTTCACATATTTTGTCCACTGTACAGCAAAAGATTGCCCCCTCTAGGGTTAAAGAGATTTGTGTATTCACCCAGGGGTCCAATATTTATTTAGTGCAGATTTTGTTGCCAATTATAAAAACTGGATTCTGGTCTGCTTTGCCCATGAGGTTGTACCTCCTCTTCCATTTCCATTGGTCTCTGAGGTATGGGAGACTTTTTGGAGAGTGTAGTGAGTAAGTATGATAACCCTGCTAGCTATCTACAGACTTCTAATCTGTCTACTATGAGTAAATAATTAGAAAAGGCGATATACTCTCAGTTGGTTGGGTCTTTTTTTTTTTTTTTTGAAAGATGAGGTACTGTACCCTTTTCAGTGTGGTTTGCCTAAAACCCATAGCACAGAGACCTTGCTGGTATCCATGACTAATTATCTACTGCAAGAGCTTGATAGTGGTGGGGCTGTAGGTACTGTATTTCTTGACATTTTCCTCGGCCTTTGTCTCCCAATCATTTTGGAACGTCTCTGGCACCTTGGAATCTGAGGTATTGTTTGCTTGGTTTAAATCTTACCTGGAGGCTAGAGGGCACCAGGTCTCTCTTCTATTCTATTGTATTTGGCACAAGCCAGGATACCGCAGGGATCGGTCTTATCACCGGCTCTTTCTAATGTTCGTCTGAGGCTGCTTTGTTCTGTCCTTGATCAACAAGATGTCCTGTTCTGAATTTATGCTGGTATTAAGCTATTCTTTCCAGTGAGGGATAATTTATGTCTATTTTGCAACATGTTTCCAGTAGTCTGTTAGTTATTAACTCTTGGCTATGCCAGCATTATTTCATGTGAAATGTTTCTAAAACGGAGGCAATCTGTTTTGTGAGGAATGCTGATAATTAACATTCTGGTTGGATAAATAGTTTTCCAGCACTTGGCACTGTTATCCAGTTTGAAGACTGTCTGGAATCTGGGCTTTTTATTTGACAGCTCTCTCTCCCCTAAGCCCCAGATTCAACAGATTCTCCATGCCGATTGTTATAAATTGTGAATTCTGCAGACTTCTGCACTATTGTTCGGGCCTTTCTTCTTTCTGCCTTAGACTATCTTGATTCCTTTTATGTTGGGGTCCACGTTCCCACCTTAAAACACTGTCACGTGCCTAGTCTTTAAAGCCCTAAAAGCTGATGCCCTCTTGCACTTTGTGGTCCTCGAATAAATTCTTGTTGGCTTTACTCTCCATAAAATCAGGAAACCAAGTGGTGGGCTTTCTTTCTTGTTGGTCCAGCTTGATGGAATGTGTTGCTTGATGCTTTGCAGGTTGAGGAGAACATTACTTAGGTTCTGTAAATGCTTGAAGGCTCTCTTGTTTCAAGATTTGTACCAGCTAATTTTTATTTTTTTGTGTTGGTTTCCTGTTCTGTGTATTTTGCTTTATTTGTTTTATGGTATGTGCTTTATTTGTAACTGCTGTTTTTGTTATAATCTTGTAATTTGCCTAGTACATTTGTTATAGGTGAAACATTTTTAATATTGAAATGGATAATCGTGAAAGGACTATGGTATCCTAAACCTCCGATCAGTAAGCCTCCTAGTTCCTTGAGTCCTCAGCATAGTCTTAGCTCAACTCATGAAACTTCTCTTCAACTTCTCAAGTCTGTGTATGTGAAGATTTTTACCTGGAAGATGGTTGCAGTCACTTCAGCACGAAAAGTCGGCAAATTTACAGGCTCTGGTTTTAATTTTCATCATACCTGCGTTTTTATTATTATTTTTTCCCACAAGATCATGTGCACAAAGATTGGGCTTTCTACTTCTTGAAGTGTATGATAGCCCAGGCATTTTACATGAAGAGGACTCGACTTTACAATCCAAACTTCTTGGTGGTTTGTCCTTTGGTCCAAACAAATTGGCAGTTGCTAAAAGAACTGTCCAATTGACTAGAGGCCTGTATAGCACATTATTAAATGCTCACTGGCTTACAGATAGATTTTGAGAGCTCACCCAAACACTTGTGGATTTACACTGGCTCCCAATAGAACAAAGAGTGCAATTTAAAACACTATGCACTAATCAATGACGAAAATGCCGACTGGCTAAACACTGCACTACGATTGCATGTCCCCCAGAGAAATCTCAGATCGGCCAGTAAAGCTCTACTAACCATACCCTCAGTAAAAACAGTTGACCCAAGTTAGAGAGAGAGCACTATCTTTGGCAGGGCCATTATTATGGAACACATTACCACTCGAATTAAGACTAATGAAAGATTCAAAACTCTTTAAAAAAAAAAAAAAAAAAAAAAAAAAGCTTAAAAACATGGCTCTTCAAAAAAGCCTTTCACAGTGAGGTCATTGAATAAGAACACATACACACAGCTGAAAGTCACCTAAATAAGGAAAAAAAGCAGAATTGCTTACTTTATTATTTTGCTCATAATTAAGTATTAAATTAGAAAGACAGTATAAACATATATGATTATCCTAATAATCATATAAATAGAAACCCCTACCCACTTTCCATTTAAAGTATATTATTGAACTATGTAACCGAAAATGTATTGGCACCCCAAACCGTTGTGATGGTGCATTACTAAATGACGGTATAGAAAAGTTTTTAAATAAGTTGAAAATATGAAATCCTACTTGATTGTCTGTCCACATCTTCACGTCTCCCTACAGTCTGGACAATATGTCCCAAAGAGATAGATAGTAACTTTGAACAAGTAGTTCTGGGCAGCCTGTTTACCTAATAGTCCACGCTCCACATGGGATGGGGGGAGCCAGGTTGGCCTTTAAATGATTGCTCTGCAATGCAACCCTCAGCTTGGGACTCGCATGTGTTACGCCTGATTTTAATCCTCTTTTTCAGTGGAGAAAGTCAATTTGTATGCCTGTAAATAGGTGTCACGGTGTGTGAGCCCTTGAGCTGCGGTGAGATTGATGTACCCAACTGGTGACCCAGCTGAACCCTCACCGACAGAAGGCAGAGTCGCTCGAACAGGGACCTGATCTGGGCGTCACCTATCCCAGCTTCTTCCCCCGCGCATTGAGCCTTTGGGTTGGGAGGCTGGCAGGGCTTAGGCGAGGGTCCCAGAAGCAAGCAGACAAGGTCAAGAAACAGGCTGTAGTCAGGTTCCAGGCAATGTCTGAGCACAAGAGGTTAGTCCAAGGAGGGAGAAGGTAGCTCAGAGGCAGGTGGGAGGTGAGGCTGGGCAAGGCTGTGCAGGCTGGAATTAGCAAGGCAGGAACTGGGCAGGCTGGCCTGGAAGAAGGCAGGAGCAGGCAAGCAGGCAGGATTAGGATTAGATCAACACGTACTGCAGGCGGTTAAATATGGCAGAAGAATCTGTTCCTGAGACACCGACTACACAGTGTTGAGAGGTTTACATGGCCTGGTGGGGTGACATCATCAGAAGGTGCCATGGCCAAGTTTCCGCCACAGGGCCTTTAAGAATCTGTGCTTAATAGAAGCCATGTTTAGCATCAGGCAGCAGTGTGATGTAACAGCAAAGGTGTTGGCAGTGTCCCCACCATGGCGAAGATCCAGCAGCATCCTGTGCTGAGTGAGGCTGCCCATGGCAGCCAAATGTTACAATAGGGTTCTCCTTAAGGTGAATCAGCTATACATAAATGCTCATCTGCCTCTCTGGAGAGTCAGCTAACTTGCTGAAGCTTAAGCTCAGGCAGAGACCCATGAGACAGTTACTATACACAGGAACTCCTGCACATGCTCAGTAAGACTTCTGAGCTCTGAGTTGGGTCCATGTTGGTGCTGTTTGGATGATGTCACCCAGGCATTATGGCTGGTTCATCCTGCTGTCTGCAGAGAACTCTGTTTACAGGTAAACGGACATGCTTTCTTATGTACTGTATATGGGCCATACAGCTTTAACCTATTATTGTGTTCTTCTGTTTGACATTTTTTTTTTAAATTAAAATTCTCTATGGTACTGATTGCATTTTTGCTAGGCTTGCCACTTGGGGAAACGAAATGTAGATGAAATAAATCTAATGTTTTTCATAAATACCTTTCCTATCATGCTGCAAGAAAAGAATCAAATTATCTGCAGTTTTTGAGGGTTGAAAGGAAAAGAGAACTAGTTGCTTACCTTGAGGTTAAAATCCAGTTTACTGTTCTAAATGGAATGTGATTTTTAGATTGAAATACTGTATTTCTTCAGAATCCAATGCTGCATGTCTGGAATTGCTGCTCTGACTTTAGAGAGAGATTGGGCCAGAACTGATGATAAAGTTGACTTGTTTCTCATATGGCCATGATGTATCTAGATCATGTGTGAGGGCATTCCTGTCTTGAGAAGAGAATGTGGTTTGCAGGAGTGTGTGGACAAGGGAGTTTGGTTTCTACTTAGTTTGGTCCCTAATCTTTAGAAACCGCAAGTATTCCTTAGGCTAAACGAAGGAGCAGGCCTTGGGGCCTTCCCTCTATCTCTCCGGTAGGTTCTTGAAGGACTAAAAGCCAGGTATCTCTGCTTGCATTGGAGTCCTTGAATTGATTGGAAGGCATTGCTGTTAATTAGGGGCCTGAGGCTCCCTCCTCCCCGAGCACTGAGGGCCATTTTGCTGTTACTCTCAGCTTCAGCCTGTCCAAGTCCTGGTCTCCTGCACAGCCGCACATGGGACATGCCTACTTTAAATACTGCTAATGTAGATGCCCTAAAATGATACCTCCCAGTATTTACATAACATCGGAGCTCTAAATCAGAAGTGTATTGTTACATTTGGTCAGTAGCGAGACGACCTCGTGACCGGCTGCACTCATCCTCCAGGGCCCACGATACCGCCGTTCCTGTTTTGGCGGCTCAGACCGCTGCCAGCGGGTGGTCCCCTGTTGCTGCGTCATGCCGTACCTTAGGTGCATGCAGTGCGTCAGCCTTTAAGGGCCCTCTGGCAGGAAAAGCCAGCGCCGATGCCCCGGATGTTACATGTCTGGGTATTTAAACCCAGCCGCGACTTCTTCTCTTCGCCTCAACAATGGGTCTCTTGCCATCTAAGTGGTGCCTGTTACCACTATTCCTGTCTCCTTGCTTCACCTTGTCTCTCCAGCCTGTCTCTGCCTCTTCTTCGCAGCCTGCTATGTCACTCCAGCCTGTCTCGACTCGTTCAGCCTTCTGATCTTGTCTGTCCATCTCCCTTTGCCCTTGCATTCTCCTTGGACTAATTACCTGGACCTTGACTACGCCTTACCTGCCATCTGCCTCTGACCCCAGCCTGGACAGTGACTATTCTCGCTTGCTGCTTGCCTCTGATCTTAGCCTGGACCCTGACCGCTCTTGTCCGCTGCCTGCCCTGACTCAGCCTGACCCTGGACTCTTCATCTCGCCTTACCCTGAGGGATTCTTGCATAAGTCCTGGCAGCCCTCAGAAACCAAGGGCTGGGTCTGTGGGTACAGGGGTTGGTATAGG
Organism: Rhinatrema bivittatum; assembly: GCF_901001135.1. Classification (NCBI taxonomy): domain Eukaryota; kingdom Metazoa; phylum Chordata; class Amphibia; order Gymnophiona; family Rhinatrematidae; genus Rhinatrema; species Rhinatrema bivittatum. The sequence goes on along the minus strand of NC_042617.1, from coordinate 35,366,191 downwards.
TGACAGTCTAATCCCTTCCAGGGTTCATCTGCCTGCCCAAAAGTCCCGCAGCAATGGTCAGTGTGCTCTAGTTTGTGAGCAGCGGTTTTTGATTGCTGCGTGCCATGGGGAAGCCCCTTATGAGAAAATGCGAGTTAAATGCCCCATTTCACCACAGCATCTCCAGTATTTATCAGCGAGGGAATTGGAGATCTTAAATCTGACAGGCACGCAGTAAAATCGTATTATAATCCCATACTTTTTGCATGCATATAAAAGCCGAGAAAGAGGATTGCCATACACTTAACCCATTTTTCTACTGCAATCTGATCACCCAGATCTTTGTCCCAGGCTTTGCAAGGAAGAGTATCTATATTTAAATTAGTTTAACCCTAAAAGTACTTACAACTGTCTTCCCCCCTCCCCATTGGGCAGGTGAATTTATTTATTTTTTTCAGGCTAATTGTTGCCTGTACCAAATTTACATGCTTAAGTGTTCTCAGGATGCAGCTAAACCAGGGGGTTGCAGCACTGCACAGCTACAGTTTACCTGAGTAAGTGTTCGGAGAAATCCACTGTCCTAAAGTTACCGGGGTAACTTGATCCAAATGTATTTTGTGGTGCTTTTACTCAAGATAAGTGCTGCTGAATATCTGGGCGAAGTTACATGGGAGGTAACTTGCTGCTTGTTGAATAGAAACCTCTCTATGGAGGTGACCGCCCACATGAGTCTACAAAGGCGTGCATAAGGGACACCAGTTTTCAAAGCAAACGTGCACATGTATGTTAGTTTTGCTGGGATAATTTTCAAGGCAATCTGTACACATGATTTGTGCACCAGAAACATTTCTGAAGACATTTTATGGGCATATTTATAAATATCCAAAAGTGCATAGGCCTCCAAATGCCTCTCCTGCTTAGTCTGGGCTAACTTACACGCATACAGTACATACCTGCAAAGTCTACCTACATGTATGTTGGATGGGTAAGTTTATTATAACCAGTGGTTGATGTTATCGATGGTGCTGACACGGATCCACTGTCAGAGCTCGGACGTCTTTCTGAGCACGTGCGGTGGCTTCTGTGCACTGATGCAGCCTCGTGAACTGCGCAGTCTTTCTTCATAGTTACAGACCATATGACCTATTTAGTCTGCCCATTCACTCCAACTTTACGATCCCTACCCCCTCTTCAGAGATCCCATGCTTTCTTGAATTTGGATATTGTCCTAGTCTCCAACACCTCCACTGAAAGGATGTTCCCTGCATCCACCACCCTTTCTGTAAAGAAGTATTTGCTAAGAGTACTGCTGAGTCTACCCCTTCTCACCCTCATCCCATGGCCCCTCGTTCTAGACCCCCCTTTCCATTGAAAAAGGCTCCTCTCCAGTGCATGGAAACCTTTCCTCTAAAGTTTACATGTTTAGATTTTGAAGTCTGTCCCCATATGCTTTAGAGCAAAGACGACTGATCATTTTAATAGCCACCCTCTAGAAGTACTCTAGGTTTTACTTATTTGAAAACATTTCTAATCTGCCAGTTCAGAAATATGTTCTCAGCAGAGCCCTACCGATGCATATACATGAATTAAAGGCAAATACATAGAAAATAATATTGCAATAAAATGTCAGTTAAAAGCTATAGATTACATTGTGGAAAGGCCTTGAGTGTATAAGAAAGCTTTTATATTCTTTTGAAATATGCACTAACGATTGATTGCAGTTCAGATGGAAATTTATTCCAGAGTGGGAGCAGCTACAACAAAGGATTGCAATTGTGTCCATGAGGCGGAACTGCTTTTAATAGTGGGAATCTTTAAGTAGCATCACTTGTGAGCACAATGGTTTAGTAGGGGTATTTATCAATATCTCAGCATGAATGCTCTCAGGAACAACTTGGAGAGTTTTTTTAAATACCAATATAAGAATTTTAAATTGGATTCACCAGGCAATAGGAAGCCAATGAAGGCTAGCTAGAATGGGAGTGATATGATCATAGCAGGATGTAGTGGCCTTCTGAACTAGTTGTAGAAACTTTCGCAGTGATTTTGGGAAACCTAAATAAAGCAGGTTACACTAATCGGAAGAAGAACACATACTTGCATGTCACTGTGGAAGTTGGATGGATGTAACATTGATTTCAAGCCACAAAGAAGCTTGAATTTGTAAAAGGCAGAGCCAGCAGATGCTTTTGATTTGTGTTTTTCAAAAATAATTTGGTGGATGCCTAAATCTCACCTCTGACCAATCAGGATGGTTATATCATCCTTCTGAAACATTAATTGATCAGGAATTGCAGATTGGTTGACCTTTTTGGAGCTTCAGGTTTTGCCAAATTAAACACCAGATTATTCCGGAACATTACTACTTACCAGTACTTAACATTTCTATAGCATTACTCGATGTATGCAGGGCCATACAAACGCACAAGAGACAGTCCCTGTTCAATAGAGATTACAATCTAATCATGACAAAAAAATATATAGCTTTTTAAAGCATTTATAACAGCGGAAAAAGAAGATAAATATCAATCAGTAACTGGAAAGAGTAACAATGTTATATGCATAGATATAATATCAGATGTGTAGGGAAGTAAAAAATTAACTGTAGCATATAAATATTAAAAAGAACTGTGGTCTCCAGAAATGTGTGTGGTATTCCAAATAATATCTCCTGATATATTGCTAATATTGTAAACTTTTCTTTCATCAGGTATGTTGCCTACATATATCTTTAAAAACACGCCTCAGTTATCCCATTCCCAAAAGGCTTTAGTAGATCCTTTTGGATTTTTCACATTTTCAGCCTGTATCATCCCTAACATCACTGGCAAAAATCATTGAGCCTGTAGTCCTACAGCAGCTAACTGAATGAATGTATTAACGCAATCTTTGACCATCAGCAGCATGGATTTAGGCAGGGCTTCAGAACAGAAACCTTTAATCTTCTTATCGAACTCGATTTATATGGGGGTTCAACTCAATATTGATTCTAACCACTGCATTTGATGCATTCTTCTCATTCCATTTAAAATCTTGGCATCAATGGAGCAGTATCTATCTAATTGTTTTTCTTCATATTTATGTGAAAGAATCCAGCAAGTAAGGATTGGCTCATTTTGCTGTGATCGGCATGCAGTGCCCTCTGTATCCCACAAGACTCTGCCCTCTCTGCTATTTTCTTGAATATTTACTTAGCCCCTCTTTGTCAACTTCTTGCATGAATCGCTGTGAATTATAACATTTACGCTGGCGACACATAATTTCAGACTTCACAACTCATCCTGGTCTGACACTTTTTTGCTTTGGTTTAACTCCATCAAGCATTGGTTAACTCATAATAGATTACAACTTAACATTGCATAAACTGATTATCTAATTCCCTTCATATGAGATTCCCACTTCTTTAAATTTCCAAGGACGTTTGCGCGTAGGGCAAGAAATGTAAGTATTATTTAAAAGCCTTCTTTGACTTGCAAGTCTTCTGTTTGGTTCTGCAGGTTCTAATACTCGACAGCCTAGATTATTGTAACTCCTTATACTTTTGGCTTTCAGCATGCACGATTCGTCCTTTAGCAGCTCACCTAGTTACTGGCACCCACACATGATGCTTTACTCTGGCTCCCCAATGTGTACTGTATTCAGTACAAGGTAGTAACGCTTACATTCAGCCATCTGCACAATGATACATCCATCTGGCAGAGGACCTCCCTCCAGATTTGCAAACCAGCAAGGCAACTACGCTTCTCTAATAAGAACCTGTTGGAAGTCCCTGCCCTAAGAGTGGCTAGATTAGATTAGATATCACAAGAAATTGTGCATTCGCTGACCCGAGACTCTGGAAGGCTGTAGTTAATCACGGCGAGAGTCCTGTGATTTAAAGAACTTTCAAAGGAACTTAAAACCATTCCTTTTTTAAACATGCATTTAATGGGTAATATTGTGTTATCAGTCGCGGTGTGCGGTAGATCATTAACAGAGTCCGGAAATCAGTTTTTACTTGCATGCTATGGGTTGAATTGAATGTCTGTTGTAGAATGTACTAATGACTTTGTATTTGTATGTTACTTTCTGTTTATGTATGTTATATTGTGAGCCACCTCACCAGGGATCTATACAGAGGCAATATCACCTCCCTTTTTTCTGCTGACCATTCCTCTCCCTATGCAGCCAAGCATCTTTCTGACTTTATCCACCTGTTGGGCCACCCTTAAAATCACCAAATACTGTTATCCCCAGATCCTGCTCTTCTTTAATGCTTAGAATCTCACCCCTATATATTGTTCTTCTCCCTTGTTTTTTGTTTTTGCTTCCTAAATGCATTTTTTTTTTTTTTTAGTATTATATCTTATCTGCCAGACTCCATACCATTTCTTAAGCTTTACCAGCTCATTCCTCATTTTCCACACCTTCCTGACTGTCTACCCTGTTGCAGAGTTAGGTTTTGTCCCCTTTGTGCACCCCTTCGTGCAACCCTTGTGCTTGAAAAAAAAAAAAAAAAAAAAAAAAAAAACTTTTATATTTTTCTTTTATTTAAACTGTATTCCAATTTTTTACCTTTTCTTTTCGCTTGTTAATAATTTTAATTAGAAATGTTCTTTGTATTAGACTATGGAAATTTATTTTCTGCTATTCTGTTTAATGTAAACCGGTATGATTTACATCGGATATAAGAATGTCAGTATATAAAAATAAAAATAAATAAATAACAGATTCTTGATAGTCCTTCTGCAATATGAAAATGTTGAAAAGAACCAAGATGCCACTGTGAAATCCATTTTCTTTGGAATGAGCTCCATTTACCACTACCCTTTGCCTCTCACTCAACTAGTTTCTTATCCAATGTCTTTAGGACTCATAAGAAGGGTACTCAATTTATTTCTAAGTCACGTGAAACTGAGTGTAGGACCTTGCTGAAATCCAATTACACTATATCTAATGCTCTCCCCTGATCCAACGGTTAAGGGCGCTTACCTGAGTGACGTCAGGGAGAGATCGATTTTCCATAGCTGGTCCCAAATTCTGGAATACTAGGCTAGTCTAGCTGAGGCTTGAACCAGACATTAAGATCTTCAAAAAGGGATTACAAACATGGCTATTCGGCATTGCATTTCCGCAGACAGAAAAAGGATAGCAGGAAAATAGCATAATAGTGAAGTTATTTTAATTATTTTTAATGTAGTGTAGGTATGATGTCTATTTGTTGCTATATACCTGTATTTTAATTTTCTGCGAACCGCCAAGATTGTTTATCAGATTGACAGTATACAAATAAAATAACACCTCTCTGGTCATGTAGTCAAAGAAATTAATTAAATTTGTCTTAATGAGACCTACCTCTGGTAAAAGCACACTGCCTCGAATCTTATCATCCATTGTATTCCAGAAACTGCACTGTTCTTTGTTTTATTAGCATTTCCATTAATTTGCTCTCTACAAAAGTTAGACTAATTGGCCTGAAATTCCCAGCCTTCATCTTCCTTCCACGTTTGTGACTAAGAACCATATCCGCCTGTCTCCAGTCCTCCGGAAGAAGCCTTGAAAAGGTCAGCCAGCGTTGCTGCCAGAACCACTCGGCTGTATCCCATCCTGCTCGATTGCTTTAAGTATCGCTTCTTCCTCATGCATGCACTCTTCTGAATATTGGAGGTTTACCAATATCCTGGGGTCCTACTCCAGGCCCTTCTGAACACCAAACAGAAAAATGTGTTGAGAAAAAAAAGCAGAATTACTTGTCTGCCTGTACACAGTCCTCACCTTTTCCTCAGTCTCACATTGCCACTTTTGCACTTCCTCCTATCATTAACATAGCTTAAAAGTCTTGTCCCCCTGTTATAATATTTACTATTTTTTCTTCCATTTGCCTCTTTGCTCTCCTGACTTCTTTCCCAGCTTCTCTTACCTTTTCCAGATATTGTTGCCGGTCTTCCTCTTTCTGCAGTCTCTCTTGTAACTTACAAATACTTTTTTTGTTTTTGTTTGGTTTCTTTCATACCTTTTCAGCTACTTTAGAAACCATAGCAGCCTCTCTTTCGTCTTCCTCTGTTTACATTTCTAACAAGGTTAGTTGCCGTTACAATATCTGCTTTTACTTTTTCCCCACTGCTTTTCTCCCTCCCCTAGATTTTCCCATCCAGCTAACGATTCCTGAGGTACTTCTCTCCCCCCCGCCCTCATTTTAACACAGCTAGTTTTCCTGAAGACTAGGACCTCTCCTTAAAATGAACCATCACCACCTGAGCTCTAATACTGAACCGCACCATCTTTTGACCACTGGATCTCAGATTATCCATTACAACGTCAGAAACACCGACCCCCACTTTTGGTAAACATCAGTCCCAGTATTGCCCCTTCCCCGTATGGGTTCTGTTACCAGCTCTCCCTGCAGAGAGTCCAGGATCTCTCCGCTTCTAGAAGACACCACAGCCGTGATGTCCCAGTCAACATCTGACAGGTTGAAATCCCCTACTTACCTCCCTTTTCATAGCAATTTTGGGAATATCCTCCTCCATAAAATCTTTCTTCTGTCTGAGGTAGAAGTGTGTGTGTATTCCACCAATATACATAGAGGTTCCAATCTCCTGGCCTCAGAAGCCCTGCAGTTCTGTTGCTTTAATATTTTTATATATATATATATAGCGCAAGTCCTCTTTTCTTCCTACCCTGACTTTCCTGGATAGATTGTAGCCCAGTATAACTGTATGCAAGTCATGGCTTTCTACATGATGGCCACTACATCCATGTTAGCCTCTTCCATGACTGCCTCTGGACCTGGGATACGAACCCTACTTGATTTCTCTGAATCAAATTTGGTAAACTATATCGCGCCTTTTAGCCAGTACTTTTTGTGGAAATTTTCAGGTTCGTATTCACTGGAAAGAGCTGCCTGTAAGATGCATTCTTCGTAGCTTTATCTGGAGAAAGACCAGACTATGTGCCGAAGCCTAGTTTGTATGCTAGGCACGTTTGCATCTGCGGGGAAACACGTTAAAAGTGAAACGGGTTAGGGCTCTCAGCCTGAGAGGAGATGTGAGGGGTGGGATAGGGGAGGGTAAAGAGGAAATAGCTATTTACCCTTTCCAATAGTAGCAGAGGACATTCCATTCACGTTAAAATAAATTGGAGAAAGTATTTTTTTTTTCTTTGCACAGTTAAACGGTGGAATTTGTTGCCAGAGGATGTGGAGAAAGCAGTTAGTGAAGCTCATCTTAAAGGTGTGGATAAGTTTCTGGAGGAAAAGTCCATAAACTATTAACCATGTAGACTCGGGAAAGCCACTGCTCATTTTGGTTATGGACCTATTCTTTGGGATCCTGCTGGGGACTTACTACCTAGATTGGCCATTGTGTGAGACAGGGATGCTGGAGCTTGATGGACCTTTGTTCCATCCCAGTATTGCATTTATGTTCTCATTTTAATTGAATTTCTCCTTCTAATTATATTTCCAAAGGGATAATTTTGGGTGGAGCACTACCTGAGGAGCTGGAATTGAATATTAAATGGCCCGAAGAGGAATTCAAATATGCATTTTGAATGTGAATGACAGTGACCAATATGGATAATATATATGAGTCTGATAATCAGCACTACTTATCCAGATGATAAGTGACTTATCTTGCTAAGTGAAGGCCACTGAACTACCTATAAGCTAAGTAGATAGCTGGATATTTAGTATGCGGGAAGTGGTTAGATTGGAGCAATGCTACTTATCTGGCTAATTTAGCTGGAAAAGTCATATTTGTACTTATCCTGGTTAAGTTAATCGAATAAATTAGTGTCAAAGACAGGGATATTCAGCAGCAGCATAGCTATGCTGCCGACTATCCCAAGTAAGTTAGCTGGATAAATGTTATCTGGCAAGCTTACATATCCATTTTCTTTTCAGTATCTGCCTCAAGGTATAGATGCTAAGTCCATCAAACCAGGTACGCCCTCCACTTATCTCTTACCGTTTGACAAACATCAGTATCATTAAGGAGTCTTAAGTCTCCACCTTCTGGTAGAGAGAAAATCAGACTCCCCACCACACAAATTGGCTCCGAAGAAACAAGTACACGGTGAGAAATAGTAACGCAACCCAAATCGCATCTTTCCACCCACCAAAAATCTTCGTGAATATGATTTTTGGGGGGGTGGTGAGATCTTTTTCTGAAGGATCAACTTGCTCACATATCTCACAGGCTTAATGTATTCCCATTTCTCGGAATAAATGTGAACCCTTTTCCTGTATGTGTGTCTGGATCTTGCTGAAGTTAAGCTTGAGAAGACTTAGGAAAATGAATGTTCCCTGGTTACATTTATTCCTATTTACACAAGAAAATTGAGATGCTGGATGTCATGAGAGGCTGTAATTTACGACTGAGAAATATTTCTAAGCTTCTAGCCGTTTCTGCTTTGGGAATATTTAAGATTTAACTGAACTACTAAAAAGTTCCAGAATGTTTTCCTCTGCTGTCCAAAGCTGCTTATTCTCCATCAGGCCTGCAACCCTCTCTGGATAATCTGCATTTAATTTGGGGATGAGGGGCAGGGGAGTTTGTGTGTGGTGGTTTTATTGAGAAATTTAAGCTAAAGTCGGGGTAAAACTCTCACCTTGCCCCTGAAATTTCAAGAAACCACTTTTTTTTTTTTTTTTTCCCTCAAGATCATTGCTTGACTTGATAGCTGTAGAACTTAAGAAGGAGAACCTGGGATTTTGCATTTATTATTCTGGGCCCTGGAGGCGTGAGGGACGCTGATGGATCAACAATTTGCAGCACTTCAAAAAGAAATTCTGTACAATGTCCTTTGCAACCTCTGGTATGCGGTGCTGTGAGTTATCTTCCAGAACGGTCACTTTTATTTTGGAGAGCTGCCATCTGCCTGCGGAGCACCAAAAGTGTATCGTCAGTGCGTTTTGCTGAGACTAAAGAACTCCCAGGCCCAGTACATCCAGCTTTACATTTAAAGTGTTAATGGAGTCCTTTACTGACATCAGCTACAAAGTCTGCTGGAAGCACTGTGATCTCAGCTAGAATTGATCTGTCTTGGGCTCGGAGGAGAGTTAGGGCTGTGTACTAAACCTGGCTGGTGTGCTGCAGATTCTCCTTCCCGCCGTACCATAGACAGCCAGATTATAGGACTATGACCACTAATACTGAGAGGAAAGGAAATGAGAAAATATTAAGATGGGAAACCAGAAATCCACCTATCGGGCCCCTGGTGGTAGATTTTTCAAGATAGCAAGGTGAATAACTTTCCCAGCTCAGCTTAATATTGGCAGGACTTCAGCGCTGCTTAGTATGACTCATTATAGGCAGATTATAAGTACTGTAAATAAATATATAATGCTTTAGGTACCAGTGCAGTGGCATCTTGTCAGTAAACCAGCAGTGCATTTGGACCAGAGGCGCACATGCTGGGATCGGACAGGAAGGGGGACATAGACTTCCTCATTCCTCTGAAAATGTTTTGCAGGCATCTGCTAGGTTCTATATGTTTACTTCACAATCCCAGCTATGATCATACTATCTGAAGCATTAGGACCCCAGGACCAAAGGGTATCCAGTCAGCACCCAAGCATCATCTTGCATCTGTCCCTCGTCTTGACTCCTCCCTTTACTGCTCTATCACTGCCGCAGGGGATCTCTGCAGGACCTTAATTGATCTCGCATGTGACTTGGGCCTATTGCCACTGTTGACCAGGCTCTTCTCTAGAGCCTCATCTTCATAGCTACCTCCTTCTGTAATCTTGGTTTCTTCGCACAACCGTCTGCAGCTCTGATGTGGCTAACAGCCCCCCTTCTCCCGATCCGCCTCCACTTCTTGGCAGCACAGCCCCGTTGACTTGCTCAGTGCTGGTACAGGGGGTGAGGGGAGGCTGCTATTTGGCCCATGGCATCAAAGGTGTTATACTGGCAATCTTGCAATTGCCCGCCACCTTCAGTCTCTTGATCCTCATCATTCAGGGCAGGCACTACCATTCTGTAACGAAATTTCTGTTGCATATTTCTTTTATATGTTTTAAAGACGTTTTACTAATTTAACAATTTAAAGCATTTCAGGAACAGAGGGAACTGAGAATTCACCCTACCTTTCAGCTCTCTAGCATCCCCAGGAAAGAGAATATTTTTGAATACCTTTGTTTTCCAGATGGAAGTAAAGGCCAATATCTTATACCAGTTATACTGTTCCATATGTTCTACTGTTCCATGTAAAGCTCCGCTCTCTGTTGAGCAGTTCTTCGTTTTATGTAAACCGGAGTGATTTGTAGTCCCTACAAGAACTTCGGTATATAAAAATTAAAAATAAATATAAATAAATAAATAAATCTTTAGAAAATTCAATCAAACTTGCTCTCTGATTCATGCCACTTGAATAACCTTTCCATGGTCACATTTTTGTAACTTATTTGCTTTTTATAAAACCTAGGAGTTCATCTGGATGAAAACTTAAGTATGAAAACTCATATAAGTAATATGATTAAATCTGGCTACAACAAATTAAGGATACTGAGCCGATTTGAAACCATTACTAATGACAACAGACTTCCGCACAGTATTACAAACCTTAATATTCTCTAACCTTGACTACTGCCAGGGCTTCCAGCTAGTAACATAAAACCACTACAACTACTTCAAAACGCTGCTGCAAGATGTTTAACAGGAACTATGATCATATCTCACCAATATTAATGGCACTACATTGGCTACCTATCCAGTCACGAATACACTATAAAGTATTAACAACAATATTCAACAGCATAAACCCTGACAATAATGGATTACTGGAAGTGACACTCCAAAAACACAACCCCAGTCGAACACTAAGATCTCAGAACAAAGGCCTCTTAAAAATCCCAACAATAAGACACTCATTTGACTCAAACAAGAGCTAGGCTGTTATCTGTGGCTGGACCAAAACTCTGAAACTCCTTGCCTGGAGAACTAGGAACAATATAAGAGAATTTCAAGCGAGACCTGAAACCTTGGCTCTTTTAAAAATGCCTATAACTTAGTATAGCCTTAGCATTCAGATCACCTAACTGATAAATAAGATGCTCTGAAAAATAACCCTCTGGAATCGTTCATATGTTATTACTAATCCTTTGTTATATGTGAGTTTATCTTGTATAAATTTTATCTATGAATGTTTTTATGTAAACCATTATGATCTTGTGAACTTCACGTGGAATGATGGTATATAAAACATTTAAATAAATAAAATAGATAAATGGATGTATATAATGTCTTTATATGTAGGAATTGCAAATTTCAGAGTGGATGCCATTTCCTTCTCAATTTCTAACGAAGGTTTGTTAGCATATCGCAGGTCCATCGCTCTCCTCTGGTTTATCTAAGTAGAATCTGGTCTTGGGTAAACAACCTCTCCCCGGGACATAGTACAAATTATTTTAACAGATAACCCATTAAGGCCCCTATTCATGAAGGTGCATGTTAACACGCAAAAACGCACATTACTGCTTCTTGCAGGCCCTATTATATTCGGTGGAGTCTAGTCACTAACGTGTGTGTTTTGAAGCATTAATGCTAAACGCGCCTTTGTAAATGGGACCCTGAATGAACAGTTGTGGGCTGGTTCTTAAAGTATTCAGATTTAGCAATTTCAAATGTGTTTAAAAATGTCTCAAGTTTTCCATTTGCTTCCATCAATTATTCACCACTGATATTCACCAGGTTGTCATGTATACTGTTTGCTGGTTATTTTAAGTGAATGTTATTCCAGGAATGTTTCTGCAATGTGTTGTATAAATTCCATCACCTTCCATATTATGTGATGATATGTCTGACCTCATGTTATACTCTTCATAATATTGAGTATATCCATCCATTCCCATCACAGAAGTTGTAGGTAGATCAGCTGAAAGCCCACATCCTTGTTAGACATTTTTTGTATCTACTATTGTCCTAACTCTAATCCAAAGCATTTATCAGCAGGAGAAAGTTTGAGCAAGTGTCATCCATGACATTGATACCTGCCTTGTCCCTTTTCATTAATGACAGACGGGAGTCGGAAAGGAGGAATCACTCATTGGCCCGCCATGCAGACATTCTAGCTGCGGTGGAAACCAGGCTGTCGCTTTTAAATATGACTTTCATGAAATATGTAGACTCCAATCTCTGCTGCTTCATTCCTGGAAAGGTAAGATGGGCTATTTCAGGTCCTACCTTCATGTGTTTACAGTTCTTCCAAAAATTAGCTTTTGTTCTTGTGAAAGGTGGGGTGTATAGGTTTATGCTTGCAGATTTGGCCTTCAGTCTTCCCTATCTGCATGATTTGTGTGTACTAATTTTATAGCATGAAAATACATATTACTGTCTACTTTCATAAACTCTTCTTGGATTTTAGTCACTTATTAGGATTTCTAGTTCTAATATTACATTTTCAGAGTATATTATAAGGAGCATATAGTAAGTCTTTTTTTTTTTTTTTTTTAATAGTTTAGATGTACAAAACTATAACTTTAAAATATCCTTAAACAGTGCAAAATATGTCCATGCCCATGAAAATTCTGTCATTAGCCCATACCAGTATCTTCAGTAGAACATGTCTAAGTAACTCTAAATGTTCTAGGTGATTGATGAAATCTACCGTGTGCTGAGATACGTGAACTCTACAAGGGCTCCTCAGAGAGCCCACGAGGTCCTTCAGGAACTGAGGGACATCTCATCGATGGCCATGGAGTATTTTGATGAGAAAATTGTTCCAATTCTGAAGAGGAAGTTACCTGGTTCAGATGTTTCAGGACGTCTCATAGGATCTCCTCCAGGTATGGCCCAGTCTGTTCACATTTCAGGTTGGGTGTTTTTTTTCCATGCCTCTATGCATAGAATAAATGTATACTCACCACCCTTTTTGTAAGGTCTAATAAAAGACTATTATCAATGTTCCCAACAAAGACTAAAATAAATAATAATAAAATGTGTATGTGTGTGTATATATATACACACATACCAAGTAACTATGCAATTATGAACACTTCTGTATCTTTTTAACAAAATACCTTTCACTTTATACAATCACACTTCTTTATTAAACAATTTCTTTTACACTTTTTTTTTAAAACATTGATTTTGTTCATTTCAATATATATTAAGTGCTCAAATGTCCTATCACAAGACACTTAATGGATCTAAAAATGTCCAAATATCAATGTCCAAATAAAATTGTCCAAATATCAATAACTATTGTTAAATTATAATTTATAGATGTCTCCAGCACTGAGTACACTGTCTCTGAGATTTATATGTGCTCTGCAAGTGTGCTGTGTGTAGCTGCAATTCTGCTCTGTAAATGTACTGTTAGGTTTCAAGCCATTCCAGCTGCCACATCTCGTGTCCTGTTGTTAATACAAACTCTTCTCGACAAAGGACCTCCTGTTTCACCAATGCTTGGCTTCGTCAGGAGGAAGAGATGCAAAATTTTTTTCCCATATTTCCAAAACACCTTCAGCGTTCAAACCTTTATGGACTTCCTCATACCACGGCTAGGAGATCAGATATTTATCTTCTTCTATTAACCAAACAACCTGAGCCTTCCTCTCTTGCTTCTATATCAGAGAAATGAATGTTGATTGTAAATTGTAATAGTAATTGAATAGGAATTTAACCTATAAATTTGAGTGTAATCTGCCTTGAGGCTAGCTTGGAAAAGGCAGAATGTCAAATTACATACGTGTGTGTGTGTGTATACTATCTTACCTTATATGTTCTGGGAAAGAGTCAAGGCTTGTCAAGAATGTCAAGCCTAAGGTAAGATGTCTCAAGCATAAGGGGTAGTGGTATCTTGTTCCATAATTTTGGGGCATAGCAGTTGATTGAGCAAAGTCTGGTGCAAGGTAATCTGGCTGGACCCAGAGGAGGAGAGGATAGAAGGACCATTTGGAAGGAAGAAAGCTCTCTTGAGGGAGTGTAGAAGCTGGGAGAGATACCGGGGGGGGGGGGGGGGGGGGCGATCGTGTTTACCCACCTGATGACAAAGTAAGAATTTTTAATTTCATCCTGTTTTCGACTGATAGTGTAACTGATTTAAAATTGGCCTTAGGTGGTCAGTTCCCTTGGCCCCAAAATTCCAAAAGCTGTATTTTGTAATTGGAGGCATTTGAGTTACACAATTCTCTTTTCCATGACATCACAATATAATCTGTTTGCTCCTCTATTGCAATTTATTTATTTATTTATAGGGTCTATTATTCCTTCAAATTTTGTTATCCTGTCATATATGACTGTTTGTTTGTTTGTTTTTTAATACTTTTTATATTAGTAATTTGTACTTTGCTGCTATGACTTTTGTGTTATAGGTTAGGTTTTGTATTTTTTATTTTGTTAATTTATATGAGTCGTTTTTAAGATGCTTAATTTTGGAAGGTTTTCGCTCTAGTTTTATTGCAGCTTTGAAATGGCCTTTTCACTGGATAAGGTGGAATATAAATAATACAGCACAATAAAGATAAGCGAAAGTGTCACAATTAAATCATTTGAATATTACTCATTGAAACATAGAAATTTTAATGCTAAATTATTTTACAATATTTATCACAAACTTTTAATTTAATGATATACAGATTTATTCAACAATTCTTTCAAAATATCTTTTCATAAATACAACATATACATCAATACCAAAAATCACATACCACAATCACACTTGATATTTAAAATTTAAATTAAAACCCACACATTCAGCTCATACATTCTCAAATCAATTTAAACAATATATACCCATGCACAACATCCAACCATTCTTAAAACTTGTTGCACTGGAGGTGGACCCTTGGCCTGGTGTAGGATTGGTAGGCCCTCTGGTCGAACCCAGAGAGTGTCTGCCACCAGGAGACGGTGCACACGAGGAGACAGAGGCTAACTGTAGCTTCACCAATAACAGTCCAGGGTTTCCACAGGTTGAGCCCTTGGGTACCCAGACCACCTGGACTTAGATGGGCCTCAGATGGTCTCCCGGAGAGGTAGTGGAAGGGTGTGCCCACCACAAGCAAGGGTGCGCAGCTAACACAGATAGGATGGACTAGACCCGAACTGGAAGCTCCGGAGACCTCAGGGGAGATCACAGTTCAGGAAGGGTCTCCGAGCGAGGCAGGCAGCACCTGCAGGTCTAGTCAGGTGGAAGCCTCGAGTGGATTCCCAGCAGGCTGGTCTGGTAGTCACAGTAGGCCAGAAGAGTGGGTCCGAGTGAAGCGCAAGGGTCAGAGCCAGAGTATCAGTTCAGAAGTAGTCAGCCAAAGCAAGGGTCAATACCAAGGTCAGTCCGAGTGTAGTCAAGGCAAGCGAGGGTCTGTTCCAGGCAGCAGACAGGAGAATGGTCAGGCAGGCAGAGGTCAGTCCGAAGGGGTACTACCTGGGAAAGACGCTGGAACACGGAGTAGACAAACACCACGGTGTCGACCGGATTGCCAAGGCGAAGTCCTGGGGGACAGGACCTCGCTTTTATATGAGGCTTACGTGACGTCATCGGGCTGCGCCGCGGAACTGGTTCCTGCCCTTGACCCTCTAAAGGGCCGGGCGGTCTGCGCGCCTAGGGGTGGGGCTGGTGCCGGAGAGGACGCCACACCCCAGTGTGGAGCTAGGCCCGATGTGGAGGGCCTGGGAGACACCGCCGCGGAGCGCCACGGACGGGAGGCACTTGCAGCGGGAGAGGACGGCCCGGGGCCCGACAGTGCAGGAACAAGGTGAGCAGGCCCGGACGGGATGCGCAACAAAACCTAATCACAACGAGCGATGTTAAAGTTCTTATATTCTTCTTCCACTCTCAAAGTACATCTCGGATGCTTTAATTCAAAAAGGACAATTTTTATACCAAGACAGTATTCATACAGCCCTTCCAACTTCAGTCTGCCAACATGTTGTGCATGTGTATGGATGGTTTAAACGTGATTTAAGAATCTATGAGCTGAATGAGTGGGTTATACTGCGTGGACATTTATGGAGGGTAATCAATTCATCTTTTGTAATATTAAGCAGCAATTTATTATGGGAAAACCAGGATTTAACATAATTTAAACTTAAATGTATGAGACCAAGATGAAATATAAGAAATAAAAAAAAAACTGAATATCAGCATAAATTTTATAATTAACACCAAGACATGATAGAATCCACATAATGGGGAGAAGTAAATATTGAATAGTGGCTGACTGGGCTGAGCCCTGCAGGACTCCAGTGGTCCCATCATATTAATCTGAAATATTGCTACCTAGTCTGAACTGGTAGGATTCATAACTGAAGAAATACCAAATGATTTTAAATGGACTAATAAGAGCAAGGGTGTTGAAGGCAGAGGATATATCAAAGAGAACCAAGAACATTCCACACATTTTAAATGGTTAACCATTTAAACTATTGAAATGTAAATTGATTAACTTTTTAAATAATTACATCCTTAGTCTGGTGGTTAAACCTACAATGCACAACATTGTATTGGTTACATAAAAGAAAACCAGACTTGCACTGCTGGGTCAGACCAAATCAATCGAGCCCAGCATCCTGTCTGCCAGGTCACAAGTATATGGCAGATCCTGAGCATCTGATCTGTTTCTTGTATCTCATAGACACACAGAAATGATGTCAGAAAAGGACCAAATGGTCTGCCCAGTAAGCATATGGTAGTTTGTGCTGTGCCGTGCAGGTTATCCCATGCTTATGTTTCCCAGACCATCAAAGTCTCACTCCCAGGGATGAGCACTAGCTTGCCCAAGTCTACCTGGCTAATAACTGTTTATAGACTTTTCTTTCAGGAACTTATCCAACCCTTTGTAACTCCTCTGTTAATTGCCTTGACCACATCCTCTGGCAACAGATTCCATAGCTTGATTGGGCACTGAGTGAAAAAATACTTCCTATAATTTGCTAGTTTCATGGAGTTGCCCCTAGTCCTAATGTTGTTTGAAAGGGTAAATAACCATTCCCTTTTTACCTATAAATTTCAATGCTGTCTCTTCTCGGTCATCTCATTTCCAAGCTGAACAGCCCCAATCTGCCTTTCTCCATAAAAGGGATAGAAAGGCTCCCTAATAATTTTGGTCACCCTTCTCTGTACCTTTTCTTTTTTTTTTTTTTTTTTAATTGTAAACGTTTATTGGATGATACGGCATAAACACATATAAAACAGAACATACATGTAAATACACCCACTTTCATCTCAAGTGTATATAGAAAGCAATCAACCAATTCTCCCCCCCACCCACAGAGCTTGACAAGTTCATCACTTACATTGAAGAAGACTAGAACAAATGCACGATGCAGCATTACCTAAAGCACTAGGATTTAGAAAATAAAGTATACAATAAGTACAAACAATTAAGAAAACATGTGGAAGAAAATGTAAAAAAAATGAATGAAAGGAGAAAGCACCTCCCTAAGTGACATTAGCCACGAACATCAAACCCCAAAACACCGCTCAGTCATGGGCTCGAAGCCATGTCATAAAAGGGCCCCAGGTGGCCTTGAAGGATGGCAATAGACTATGTTGTAAAGCAGTGAGACGAGCTAATCGACAATATCCATGTAAGTGTTGGATCACCAGCAAAGCTGATGGAACCTTCACTCGTTTCCAAAAGGTGGCTAACTCACGGGCCGCTCTGAACAGCTGTTGGGGGGGGGGGGGGGGAAACATTGTAAGTGCTTATTCAAATTGGATATGGGAAGGTTCAGCAAGCCATGACAAGATTCAACACTAACATTCACCTTTAGAAGTTGTGATATCCACTCCATAATTTGCTTCCAAAAAGAAACTACCTTCTCGCATTGCAACCATATATGGAAGAAAGTGCCAATACCGCCACAGTTTCTCCAGGAAATATTTGACCCTTTGAGGAATAAACGGTGCAAGTGAACTGGCATAAAGTGCCATCGATATAGCAATTTATAACGATTCTCTTGTAGACTGGCTGATATAGAGCATTTGCCAAGATACAAGAAAACCGAATCCCAGTCCTCAGTACTCAAGAGGATGCCCCAGATTAGTGTCCCAATCACACAAATGTTTAAAGGGTTCAGATAATTGGCCATTAAGAAAGTGTATAAATTTTAGAAATCAGACCATGCAAATTATCTGCTTGTTGGCAGTAGGTTTCAAATAGGGATCTGGTTTGGTGTAGGATATCTGCTCGAAATGAGGAATCTATAAAATGCTTAATTTGTGCATAAGCTAAGAAATCCACATCCCTCAGACTCTATCTCTAAAAGCATCAGCAGGCAAAAAATTCTCCTGAATGAAAAAAATGCTCAATGCAGAAGATACCCGAAGCCAGCAATTTAGTAAAGGCCTTGGATTGCAAGCCTGCTAGAAAGATAATATTGTGAAAAAGATGAGTAAGAAGAAAATAAGTCATTACCAACCAATAGTGACCGCCATTGAGACCATACTCTCGTGGTAACTTGTAATGTAAACTGAAAACATGAAAGCGGCTTCCAAAAAAATTTAGGCTGCTAGGGCATGGCAGATAAAGGCATCATACCTATTAATGCTTGTTCTAACAGAACCCATTGCTTTACAGATTTTGTCCTATGTATATCAGTCAGAGCCCTCAATTGGGAGCCACCATAATCCCAAATCAAATTGGGGACTCCAAGACCTCCCCGTAAGTTGGGTTGAAAAATAATTGGCAGAGCTACCCTTGGGGGACATTTTTTTCCAAATAAATAAAAAATCTTTTTTTGCCAAGAACGTAATATTGCAATTGAAAGAAAAATGGGAAGGGTGGAGAATAAGTAGAGAAATCTAAGTAGTATATTCATTTTGATTATAGCTATGTGACCCAGTCAAGAGAATGTGTCCCGAGACCACCTGTCCAAATCACAGTCTGTGGCCTTCAGCAGGGGGATATAGTTCAGGGCATAGAGATCAAACATGAGATCCAATATGGACTCCCAAGTATTTGTGAGCACATTTAGCCCATTTGAAGGGAAACATTTTAAGCTTATTAACCTTAGTCTCAGCCAAATTAATTTTCAGAATTTCATATTTATCAGTTGACCTTAAGACTGGAAACTACTAAATTAATCCAACTCATCAATAATACCAGCTAAAGAGTTAAAAGGGTTGGACAGAGTCAACATATCATCTGCAAAAATGAAGGACTTGGTGAAGATCATCAAATCTGATCCCAGTGACTAGTGGGGATGAATGGATCCTGGAGGTAAAAGGTTAAAAAAACAGAGCGAACAGTAAGGGGGACACTGGGCATCCCTGCCTCGTACCCCTCTCTATACCAAAGCAATCGCCATAGCCTCCATTAATCTTAACTCTGGCCTTTGGTGATTAGAAACCTAGAAATGATGGCAGAAGAAGACCAAACGGCCCATCCAGTCTGCCCAGCAAGCTTTCGCAGTTATTTTTTTCATACTTAGCTGTTACTCTTGGCCCTTATAAGTAACTTTTTGGTTCTATTTCCCTTCCACCCCCGCCATCAATATAGATAGCAGTGCTGGTGCTGCATCTAAGTGAAGTATCTTGCTAATTGTTTAGGGGTAGTAACCACCATAATAAGCAAGCTACTCCCATGCTTGTTTACCCAGCCTGTGCAATTCAGTCCTTATTGGTTGTTGTCTGAATATAGATCCTCTTTTCTTCATTTCCCCTGCCCCTGATTAATACAGGTTTTTTAACCATTGAAGGAAAAAGGGTCCTAAATGCATCTTATCTAAAGTTTTAAATAGGAAAGACCAATGGACTAGGTCAAATGCTTTTTCAGCATCAATAGATAGTAAAACAGATGGCATATGTTCCTTTTGGACCCACCAGATTAGGTCAACAATTTTGCAGACGTTATGGGCAGCCATGCAGCTTGGGACAAAGCCCACTTAGTCAAAATGCACTAGAGAAGGCAATATCTTATTCAGCCTTTCAGCTAGAACTCTTGCCAATATCTTCAAATCTAAATTTATCAGCGAAATTGGCTGGTAAGATCCGCATAACATAAGGTCTCTGCCCAGCTTAGCTATAACCCATATGCCAGCTACATTAGAATTCGCAGAGAGAGAGCCCCCCTCCCTAATATAGTTGAACATGTCAGTCAAAGAGGACACTAGAATATGGGAGTACCGCTTGTAATACCCACTAGAAAATCCATCTAATTCTGGGGATTGCCCTATTTTTAACTGCTTAATCACATAATTCAGGAGTGTTTGGGGCTATCCAGATATTGCTGTTGCTCCATAGTAATCATGGGCAAGGATACGGAGCTGAGATGGTCTTTGATTTCAGAATCAACAATATTCCCATCCTTACCATACAAGGTTGTATAAAACTATGTAAAACAGTCCCGTATACTAGAAGAAGTAGACACTGGATCTCCTGGTGAGTTTTTTAATTTTGACAATAGGTCCTTGAGTATAAAAGATTTTCAGGCACTTAGCCAAATAACGCCAAGCTTTATTTCCCCCTTCATAATAGGACTGTTTAAGTATCTTTAATTTATGGTTTAGAACTCGGGTGCCTGGAGCTCAGACTTGGCAAGAATCAGGCATTTATATATAATATGAGATTGGTTATTCATATGTAGACAGAAAAGATATCTGGGCCAAAAGAGTATTCCTATGCTTCTCTTGCTCTCGCTTATGAAAGGATGCTTGATAAATGAGAAAACCCGGTGCCATTGCTTTAGAGCACTCCCAAACTACTTCTTTAGATATCTCTGCCAAGGAATTTGTCTTGAAGTACTCCTGTAAATGCTTGCCTAGAGAGATAGACAAAGATTCATCTTTCAATAAGCTTTCATTTAATTGCCAAAAGCGGAGGCCTCTGTCCGTATCTTGTAGCTGAATATCTACCCCTACAGGTGCGTGACTGGACCAGATAATATTTCCAATTCCTGCCCCCAGCACACGATTTTACGTAGCCTTATCTATAAGAAAATAATCAATACGGGAATAAGTCCCTTGAGTGGAAGAGTAAAATGTGTAAGTGCGAGATGTGGGATAGCGCTGTCTCGAAATAGCAACAAGACTCCATTGTGACATAAGAGAGCACAGCACCCTCCACATTCCTTGTAATGAGGCAGGGGATAAGGAAGAGTTATCTAAAGACGAGGTTCTGGTAAAATTAAAATCCCCCACCCGACACCACGAAGCCTTCTGCAGGAGTCAATAAAAGATCATCATCTAGTGTCTTTAAAAAGGTTTGATCAGAATTGGGGAAATAGATAGTAAAAATATCCCTTCCCACTCTCACCTTGACCAGTAAAAACCGACCCTGAAAATCTGTCATTTGAAAAAGCAACGCATAAATTAGAGAGCAGGAAATCAAAATGCCCACCCCTGCATACCTTGTTCCCTTAGAACTAGCTGCAAGATATTTATGGGGAAAGGAAGGCAGAGACAGTAAGTGCTCGTGACACTTATGCAGGTGTGGTTCCTGGATAAGCGCAATAGCCACTTTATGATAATCAAGCTCCTGAGCCAGAAAATAGCATTTTCGAGAGGTGTTAAGCCCCTTAACATTCAGAGAAATAATATGGACCACCTTAGCATATATATTTTGATATTTTTTTCTAAGGTAATGCTTGTACATTCAGGACAGCTAAATAAGAAAAATCAGCATGCTGACACAGCAGGGAGTAAAATAAGTGAAGAGAACGAGAATCGGATGATGGAAAAAGCCCTTTATTGAAATTTGCCCAACTCTGGCCGAGTTTGGGCAGGACTTTCCCATCATCCGATTCTTGTTCTCTTCACTATTACACAGCCAACTGGATCAGCTTCCGCTTTGCTTTGTGAGTAAAATAAGGCAATAGTAAGGATGAAATGCCTCTCTCCATGTTCCCAAAAACCCTTATGAATCACCTTCCCCAAATGGCAGATCCCACTCCTCCCAGGTGACCCAAACATCTGCCAAAAATGAACTCCCAAGGAAAAACCCCTCTCCATAAACAATGGTAGAAAAGAAATGACCATCACACTTATTGTAAGCTGAACCCTCCAAGACTAATTGCTATTAGTAGCCCTTCTTAATATCGAAATAGCTAAAGAGCCAGTGTTGCAAAAAGGTAAAGGTTTATGTTTAGCAAAAAACTAATAAAGGATAGTATAGCACTATAAGAGTTCGTGGAACCTTATCTTAAATTACTCAATAACTGAGGCTTAAAGATTAATTAGATCAGCATATCCTTTGTGTATTTAATGGTTGCTTGTAGACAAATCTCCCTGTCCCCCGACACGGACGGTGTTTCGCCACAAGGACTGCCTTGGGGAGGGACAAAGGCCAAAGAGTAAAACTAGGAAGAATCAAAACAATATTCTAATAAGGAACCATAAAAATAACAAAAGACACCAACAGCACAGATAAATCAATGGCATCGAACAAGAACATGTAAATATGAATACATACAAATTGAATAACTGATGTAATGTTAAATAATAAAAATAGAAATCAAGACGAAAGTGACCATATTAAAAGGTTGGCGTTACTATAAACATGAGAAGATGTTTAATGCAATGCCAGGTAATCAGGGAATGGGTCAAATATCCAAAGAGAAAGAGAAGCAAAGTAATAAGAAGAGGAAGGGAGGAGTAGGGGAAGGGAAGGAGGAAGGGAGTGGGGTAAAGCACGGAGGGAAAAAAGAAGAAAGCATAACAGAAAGCAAGATGACAGTGCAGGAACCACAAGGAACATACAAAAGACAACATCCGAACACACAAACAGTACCGGTAGAGTTTGTAACCTGGAAGTGTGGAATATGTTGAATGTGTTGTGTAGCCCTGCGGAGGGAGTTCAGATCAACTAAAACAAAACAAAGAAACATATAAATAGCTTTTAAAAAATCTTGGAAAGAGATGGAAAAGTGAACGTGTGAAGAAAAAGTACCTTACAAACATATTAACCACGATATTAACACCAGCATCTACTTCGGGGAGGATTTCTGAAGTGAACCCGAAGGGGGAAGTGTGTGAAAAACTTTTATCTAGATAAGAGACAACAAGAAGGATGAACAGGAAGGTAAACTAAACTGCTAGGAAGGAATAAAGCTAAAAACAAGGAAAACTTACCGATTGGAAGGAAAAGTATGGTGGTTCCGCAGGGCTGCTGCCGCATCAGCATGCCAGGGTTTTAAAGGGGAAGGAGGATCAAAACCACGCGAGAAGACATGTTGTCTTTTGTATGTTCCTTGTGGTTCGTGCGCTGTCATCTTGCTTTCTGTTATGCTTTCTTCTTTTTTTTCCTCCGTGCTTTACCCCCATCCACAGGCGCATGACTTTTAGCCACTAATTGTTTTCTTCAACGCCATGTTGTGGATATATATAGCCCTATATCCAGAACATGGCATTGTAGAAAACAATTAGTGGCTAAAAGTCATGCGCCTGTGGATGAATTGTGGTCAGGAAAGATGTTAAGAGAATCCATAGAAGATTCAGAATGGAAGCACAAAGTTTTATTAAGAAAGATGAAGCAGTTACGGGTGCAATTAAAAACTTAAACCATTGATCATATAAACTATCAAACGATACAGGTGAAGCAAACTTATTTTGAGTCTGGTAACAAATTATCAAAATTTCTAGCTTGTAAATTGAAAAAACCAAATTGCTCGAGTGCATCAAGTGAAGGATCAGGAGGGACAATTGTACGAACCTAACTAGATTTTGAGGAGATTCCTGGAATTCTATCAAGATTTATATTCTGGAGATAAAGCCATAAGGGATGGGGAAATTGATAACTTAATTAGCAGAGATGGTTACCAAGCCTGGCCCTGGAACAACAGGTGACAGAATTTGTGATACAAGTGGCCATCAAGGGCTTAAAAGCTAAGTCTCCCAGGTTGGATGGGTTCACAGCCCGATTTTTATAAGCAGTTTGCAGGTCTTCTGGTACAACCCCCTAAAGGATATGTTCAACTATCTGCTTATGGAGGGATGGCTTCCACCACCTATGAAGCAGGCGGGACTAACAGTATTACAAAAGAAGGAAGAGCTAAAACTAGTTGTGGGTCTTTATAGGCCAAAATCATTATTAAATATAGATGTTAAAGTTTTAGCAAAAATTCTCATAGTTAGGTTGGCCAAGATGATGCCAGTGTTGATACATGAGGATCAATCTGGATTCATTAAGGATAGGAGGACCTCTGATAAGATCGAGTGATGCTATTTATAATATACTTAATGCTATTTAGGCAGCAAGAGAGCAATCAGCTCTCTCTTCTGCTTGCAATTGACATGGAAAAGGCCTTTGATAGGGTCTGCTAGGCATTTTTATGTATGGGGTGTTGAACGGTGGGTTTATATGATAATTTCAGCACATGGGTACAGAAATTATATGATATTCCTCAAGCATGTATTAAGGTTAGTGGTGGCTATTCTGAAGCCTTTACATTGAATAAAAGTACCAGGCAGTGGTGTTCTCTGTCCCCTCTTTGCTTTATTTATTTATTTACTTAATTTTCTATATCGATGTTGGTATTTACCTTTACACTGGTTTACAATGTTTTGTAACTAAAAATAATAAAAATACAGTAAAAATATTAAAGCAAACAAGTAAATATTACTAAAAAGAACTCAAAATTATATAAATGAATCAAATCATAAAATAAATGTTAGCAATTAGAAAAATAAATAATCACATTAAAACATACCCATTTAAAGCATAAAAATAGTTAAAAGAAAGCATCAAAATATAAAAATATGAGTTACTGGCTTAATTCTAATTGGAACGCTTGTGCAAACAGTCACTGTGCTTTCTTAAACGCTTTTTAAATCGTTCTGGAGTCTTAATTCTATGGATAACATATTCCAAAGACCTGGACCGGCTAATGAAACAGCGCTTTCCCTAACAGAGGTAAGTTTGGCAGTGGCAATAGAGGGAATTGTAAGAAGACCTTTACCTGCTGAGCGCAGGTTTTGTTGTGGAGTGTGTATGCGTATAACTGCATTCATCCAGTCCACGTGTTCTGCATAGATTGCTTTGTGTATCAAGCATAAGGTTTTAAATTTAATTCTGTACTTGACTGGTGATGGAACTGTTGGTAGAGAGACATTTTGGATATTAATGGCTAGAGGACTATAAAATGTCTTTTAAATGGGCTCCGTATAAGGTACACACAGTGGGTGATATTGAACCACTTTCTCTATGAATATTATAATCACACAGATATGTAAGAGAAAAGTACACATTTTTATTATCACAGCTTTTTAAACAGTTTTGGACATGTGTCCTAAAATACATACACTCACACACACACATTCATACTCTAAAAACTCCACACCAAATACAAGGGAATAGTGAGCCTCAAGACCCAAAGGCCTATACATCATTGTTTTTCATTAACCCAATACAAAGTCATGTGCATGAACCCCCCCCCCCCCCCCCCCCTGTGGTTTTAACCACTTACAACTTTATACCCAGCTTTTGCCCATTTTTTCATGCTGAAACATGGCTGTATAAAAATATAAGATTTTTTCAAGAGACTTTAAACAGTGCTGATTCATAAATCATTCAATATATACATGAGTGAGTGACTTTCATACCATCCCGCAAGCTTTTCTGGCGTGAACACTACTTCCTCGCGGTCTGGCTCCAGACCGCGAGGAAGTAGTGTTCACGCTCGCGAGACAATAATCAAACATAACTGAAGAACGTTTTGACATAAGTTAATACAGCCAGACAGGTTCCTGAAGCAGCACAGGACGCGAAACGTGCACGTCGAACTGTACTTGGACTGCATCTAAAACTACTTGGAAGGGTAGCACCCTCCATGGATATCTTTGAAAGGGAAGTATCTCTGCAAAAAAATTTTATTTAAAAAAGAAAAAGAGAAAAAAAGTAAAATATGCAAAACGCAAAAACATGGGTAAAATAGTGACTGATGATTAAAGATGATCCCTAATGCGGCTTGAGAGCAGATTTGCCAGAAAAGCTTGCGGGATGGTATGAAAGTCACTCACTCATGTATATATTAAATGATTTATGAATCAGCACTGTTTAAAGTCTCTTGAAAAAATCTAATAATCTAACGTATTTAGATAGTACTATTACTGAGTTCGTTGGTTTTCAAATAACGATTGAGTTTATTGAATATTATGTATAATAATATAAACCACTTCAATGTTTCTTCATCTGGCAAACTTCCCTGTATAGGTCTCTTCACTTCTAGGCAATCCTTCTTCATATTGCTGACTGCATGTTGTCACTGTGGTTTAACTCCAACAAGCGGCCTTTGTTTCACAACCATCTGCTTCCTCAGGGAGATGGTAACCACTGAGAAAACAAACCCAAATTTAGTCACCTTATAAGACATAATATATAAGACACATTTACCTTCAAAAAATGTGAGAAAAAACTTTACCAAAGAGCGTCTATAATTTGATTTGTTCCCAGGCTGTCCACATGTATCGGGTATGCCACCAAATATCTCTTAACTCTCCCAAAACCGGCTTATATCTGGGCACTGGAGATTGTTTTCACAGTAAATTTTCAAAGCCTGGAGCAATGAGCACACACAACACACGAACTAAACAAAACTCCCCATAAGACCACACCATGTTCCAACACACGAAACAATTTCCCTACTTCAGACCTTTACCATACCTTAAAGCGACATCCAAAACTTAATTTCTCATAAACAATGTCCACCTCTTAATGCTTACAACTCGGCTTGGTCAAAACTCACGACTTCACAAAAAATCGCTGTGAACGATGCTTCCTCTTGCTTTACTTTTAAAGCGTGTTTCAAGTGGCCACCGCCCTACGGCGGTAAGCTGCGAGCATCGGCGCCCCCTACGTCAGACGCATCACCATAACGTCATCACGCGCAAGTGAGCATCGCCAACATATCGAACAAGCTGAAAAATTAAGTAAAAAACCACCCCCAATATAATACCCATTCAACCTCACTCTTCCCACCAACCTCACTCTTTCCACCATCCAAACGCACACAACACTCAACTCCACCCAACGCATCCCTAACTCTTAAAGAGCGACTATGACGGGACAAATGTACGCTCCCTACATTGGACGCGTCACCATAACGTCATCACGTGCAAGCAAGCATCACCAACAACGTATCAAACAAACTAAAAATTAAATCAAAAACCATCCACAATATAATACCCATTCAACCTCACTCTTCAAAACACATTCCACCATCCAAACACACACAACACTCAACTCCATCCAACACACCCGAACTCTTGCAAGGGCAATTCCCCCAAATAACCACACATGCATTCACACCAAACCAATTTCCCCTTCTTTCCATCATCACCAATACTAACCCCCACTATGCACATATAACCACATACCACTCAATACTCACCAAAACACAATCGCCTACAACACCATACCTAAAATGCCACCATGCCCATTCCATTACCAGACCAAACCAAAAAGAACTATAGACAATGCTTATCCTACCCTACTCACCCCTGAAATAGATGCTTCACAAAAAAGCTACCCACTCAATCGCAGCATTTAACCCATGAGGTATCAAGGTCTGCCATTCGAAAATACATTTCTGCTCCCACTGAGTAAGGAGACACTGTGTGTTACCCTCAGCGTTATAACACTGCTTGATGACAAAACATTTTATGTCATCTACACTATGTATTTTCTGTAACTAATGACCTACTAACGGAGCTGACTCTTTCTTAGTATGTACACAACTCTTGTGTTCAACTATTCTTTGTCTTATAGTTCTGTTAGTATGACCAACATATACCAATGCAGAAGGACATATTATAGCAAAAACAACCCTTTCAGATGAACAAAAAAATGTCCAGGTAATATATATGGACGAGCATTGGATTTAACCCGATATTGTTGAATCTGTAACACATTAGAACAAACAGAGCAATGACCACATTGATATTGGCCACAGGAGCGAGTATCTATCATTGGTGATAAACTACTTTTCAACCTATCCTTTAAATTTTTACCCTTTTTAGTAGCAAAAATAGGTCGATCAGTAAAACCTGACAGAGGTGATAACAAAGACCAATGTTTCAATATACTTTGTTTTATAGCTGTGGTTTTGGATGAATAAGGACGTGTATAAACAATCCTAGAAATTTTCTCTCTATGCTGTACTTTCAACAAATTGTCACGATTCGCACAGAGGCCACGTTTAAACGCTTTCTTAATGAGTCGTTTGCTATAACCTCGTTCCAAAAATCTGTTGGTAAGCTCCTGTGCCTTAACCCTATATTCCTTCGTAGAGGAACACAGCCTCCTATATCTCAAAAACTGCCCACACTGTATATTCTCCTTAAGCTTTCTTGGATGAAAACATGTAGCATGAAGCAGTGTGTTTCTATCTGTGGGCTTTCTAAACACAGTAGTTTCTATGCTGCTATCACCTTTAGTGACCAACATATCCAGAAAAGCAACCGAGATGGTATCCTTAACGAAAGTAAACTGCAAATGAGTATCACTCTGATTCATATGCATTTGAAAACTCAACAACGATGCTTCATTTCCCTTCCACAAAAAAAACAAGTCATCAATATATTGCTTCCAAACCGTATTCCCTTGTATTTAGTGTGGTGTTGTTAGAGTATGAATGTGTGTGTGTGAGTGTATGTATTTTAGGACACATGTCCAAAACTGTTTAAAAAGCTGTGATAATAAAATTGTGTACTTTTCTCTTACATATGTGTGATTTTAAATGGTCTCACCATTCTATAAAATACTGAGGAGTGAAAATCTCCAGGGACAGCCAGCAGATGGCGCAAGTGAATTATTCTTCTTTGGTGCAGACAGTTTCGTCAGATCTCTAGCAATGGAGGAACACACATTTTTTTTAATACTTTATATTTATAACATTTTAACAAATATTAACAATAGGTGATAATTGTTACAAAGATAAGCAAAATGCCCAAAAAGTCAACAAAACAAAACAAAAAATGGAAAATCTCATATAATCCTCTGTAGCCCACAATATGAAAAGGGAAATCAGCAAAACAAGGAAGCTGCATAATATGATGATGATAAAAGAAATAGAATAGACAGAAAAGGCGAATCCAGGGATACTAACAAAATCCTAAATGGTAGCATTAGCAGAAAATGCAGCAATCTTTGCATCCAAAAAAGTTTTAAGTTGTATAGGGTCAAAATATGTAGCGAAGATTTTCAAATGTTACTAAGCATTTAGAAGGAAAACGAAGGAAAAAAAACACCAGCCAAGTTAAAGCAAGTCCTGCCTCATCTGTTTGAATTATTTACATCTAGCCTGTGTTTCTAATGATACATCAGGAAAAAGAAACTTTTTGGTCCACAAACAAAACATTCCTTATTCCTAAAAAAAAAAAAAAAAAGCCACATTACAGAATTATTATCAGATTTGAAGACAAAGGATACTAGCAGGGTGGCCTTAGAAGTCACTTTATCCTGTGAATTCTCTAGGAAGGCAGATAATTCCAAAGTGTATCTATTTAAGAAAAATCTAGTTAAAAGCGTATTCCATGGTACAAAACATAGAGCAGTATAACCGCTAAGTGACAATCCTAACAATGCTGTACAACAGATTATACATTCCAGCTTCGTCAGTATTGCAAAGTGTCTACATTTAAATGATCTTGTACACCATCTTGTGCTACAGTAGCTGAAACACAGTTTTTGGAAGGAAGGTAATAAATCCGGGTTAAAGCTGGTAACACTTCTGGAGAGAGCTTCAAAATCTGGCCTATACTGCTTGAACAACTCTTCAGGCCCAATCAAAGAGGTCTCCGGAAAGTTCAGCACTCTGAGATTCAAGAACCTCATTTTGTTTGCCATAATCTCCAGCCTACCATGTAAAATAAGATTGCCCTTTTCTAAGGACCAAGGCTTAACTTTCCTTCACAATCATGAGTTTTCTCAGAAATGTTTAAGATTGCTGTACCCTGTCAATATGATCTTTATTGTCTCTCATAAAAGATTTCTTTTGGAAATAGAGAGATTCATGGCGCTAAGAAATTTCCACATGGATTCCAGTCAGATTTCGCCACTTGCTTGGTGGTGACACACCTTCAAATCAGGGTTTACAGGTGGAAAGTTGGCTAGTGACGCTCCCAAAGATGACCCAGCCTCAATCGAAGCACTCAGCACTGGCAGGACATCCAACGACATCCCTTGCAGTGCTTCCTGTCCATCCTTGGAGAGGAAAGCTGCCACCCTCTGCCTCTGAACACCTATTTGCTCAGCTGATACTTCTTCCACTAGCAGCTCAACTGCTTCCAGGTTAGCCGCACTGACGGGGAGTCCCGTTCCCGGGGAAGCAGACAGGGCAGGCCGCGGAGGAACAGACTGCTCATCTGGGCTGAGAAACCTCTGCTACAGACTGGGAAGAGGCTTCCTTCTCAACCCTGGCAACAAGACGTACTGGCTTGAGAGAAAATGCAGAAAGCTCAGAGGACACACATGGGAGAATAGACTATTGAATCAAGGAAGAGTTGCATACTTGAATTGGTGGGGTATGCACACCCCACCTTTCCTCTTCTTCCACATAGCAAAATTGGAAAAATGCTGGTAGGAGCTCAGAGAATCAGTGTCTTACCTCTAGGATGCCATCTTGAATCCCCAGGAACGTGAATATTTTGTGGCTGAGGAAAATAGCTGCCATTAAAATGAATGCTTTGCCTCACCTGTGCTATTTATGTCAAATGCTTCTGATAGCAATTCCCACTGTCGTTTTTAAAAATTTCTTCTGAATCTTATTTGAAGTTTATTTGGAGATACAAACCTCCTAGGATTTCCAAAAACATTGTTCTTACCGAAAGAATGATTGGAGGGAGGAGGGGAGGGACTTGGGAGTCCCAGAAGTAGATATCTGTTATAAGGTGGTGTACCACGTAGGCCTTGGGCAGGAAAAAAAAAATGAAATCCGTGAAAAAATCGTCCACATCCATCCTCCGTCCGTCCATCTCCTTGGTCATCAACCCCTGCTTTTGTATCACTGGAGACAGCAGGGGAGGGGAATCCCTCGGCTCACGAAAAGCTGCCTGCTTCCTGCCACGTGTAGCAGTCCCACCTGCCGTGATAAAATCTCTCCCCGGAGCATCTCTGACAGGGGCCCTGGGATAGGGTAGCTCTCCTGCCAGCTGCCGCCCCCGAGGAGGGTCCCTCCCTTCCCGCAGCACATTCACTGCAAAGTTCGGCTGAGTTGAGCTGTGCGCGGCCGGCGTCACAGGCCCAACAGGATATGTTGCGCTCTGAAGACGGCGCCATTACCGAGCACACGTAGTGCGGTCTGCCTGCCTGCTGCGTCAAACTCTCCACGCCCACAGCGTAAGTCACCTCAGAAAAAAAAAAGACTGCCCCGATCTCGCAGCAGGGACCGCTTGCGTTCTTTTCTACCCCAACTACAGCAGCCTCAAATACCTTAGGCTGACGAGCCTTATACTGTGACTTTTTTTTTAAAGAAACAGCAACGCGCAAAACCAACAGAAGAAAAGATACACTTCCCTGCTGCTGGCTGAAGACATGAGGAAGAAGACCACAGGGGAAAGAGAGAACCAGGACCCCCTGTCTTTCCCACCCCTTGTGTAGTTGAAGGCACGGCTGAGAGTGAAACTGAGGGCTGAGAGTGAAAAAATGGGTTCAAATGGAGCAACACTATTTGGGGGAAAGTCCTATTCAGTTTTATTCTTTAATTTTTAAGGGGGATGCGCAACCCTAAAGTAATGTGTAATCCCTTCACAAGCTACACGATTGCAGTGTGGGAATCGACCACGGATAAGGTTTCTTCGTGGGGAAAGTACTCCCTAATGTGCCAGATTGGTATGATGAGGAATTTCCAGCAGGGAATGAAGAGATTTGCTTTAAGTGATGGGGAAACAGCTGGATTAACTCGTCTAGGCCAGTTTTTAAATTCTCAGGGCGTATTGAGCTTTGCTGCATTGAGGGAGAAATTGAATGTATTAAGGTTGACTGCATTTTTTTGCAGGTTCAACATTATATTAGATAGAGAGGGGTAAACAGGTTAATTTACTTTCTCTTTGAAAAATCTGTAAAGAGGGTTTGGCCTTTAAAGGTTATCTCAGATATATAAGGTGATTAGGGGAGGGGTAGGTGGACTGAATCATGAGCTGGACTGGGAAAGGGAACCTATCTTGCACGATTGAAGATATCTGGGAGGAGATCAGATAGTGGATAGCTGAAACATTGATAGCTGCACAATCAGCAGAAAATGTGTTTAAAGTCTACTTTCATTGGTTTTTACCCCCTCCCCCCAGACTGAAAGGGATTTACATTACCACATTAGATCAATGCAAGAGGGACTGTGGCACCTATCCAAAAATTATAAGGTATTGGGACATTACTAAATATCCAATGGACAGAGATCAGATGGTGATTTTGCTTCATGCTCTGGTGAAGGGGGTACTGTAATTTGCCAAATTAAGTCCATATATTTGAGAAAGCACATTGACAAGAGGGTGAGTGGCATCTTATAGACTAATTTATTGAAGCATTAGATTTTGAAAACAAAGTCCACTTCATCAGATGCAGATTGAAAGCAGAATAATCCACCTCTGTAAAACCTTAAGATTTGCCATACTAGGTCAGACCAAAAGTCTTCAAGCCCAGTATTCTGTTTCTAACAGTGGCCAATCCAGATCATGAGTATCTGGCAGGATCCCAAAAGGTTGATAGATTCCATGCTGCTTACCCCAGGGATAAACAATGAATTTCCTCAACTCCACTTGAATGATTTATGGACTTTTCTTCCAAGAACTTTTCCAAACCTGTTTTTAAACCCAGCTACATTAACAGCTTTTACCATATCCTCTGGCAATGAATTCCAGAATATTTTCTCCTATTCTTAATTGGATTTCCTAGCAACTTTGTCGCATGTCCCCTAGTCTTTGTACATTTGAAAATAAATAAACAGGTTCATGTTTACTCATTCCACTTCACTTATTTTATTTATTTAGCACTTTTATATACCGATTTTCCAGTAACAGAATTACTAATCAAGTCGGTTTACATTCCAAACAATAACCCTGACAAGAGGATGTCTTACAATAAACAGGTAGAATGAACTTGGAAAAAAGTAACTGGGGTTAACAACATAAAAGTAAGAGTTATGGGGCCTAATGTAGGCTGGAGATGAGAACGGGTGATGGGCATGAGGCTAGGTTTTAATATTTAATATTTTATAGATCTCTATCATATTTCCTCTGTCATCTCCTCTCCAAACTGAATATCCCTAACCTCTTTAGCCTTTCCTCATAAGAGAAATTTTGAGATGTGGCAACCAGAATTGTCCACAATACTCAGTGTGATCTCACCATGGCGCAATACAGAGGTATCTTGATATTCTCCATTCCTTTCCAAATAATTCCTAGCATTCTATTTGCCTTTTTTTTTTTTTTTTTTTTGTTGCCACCGCACACAGAGCAGAGGATTTCAACATATTCACAATGACGCCTAGGTCCTTTTCCTTGATGGTGACGTCTAATGTGGAACCTTGCATTGTGTAGCTATAATTTGGGTTGCTCTTCCCTATGTGCATCACTTTGCTCTTGTCCTCATTAAATGTCGTGCTATTTGGATACTCAGTCTCCCAGTCTTGCAAGGTTGTCTTGCAAATTCTCACAGTCTTCTTGTGCTTTAACAACTTCAAATAATTTTGCATCCTCAGCAAATTTGATCACCTCACTCATTCCATCTCTAGGTCATCTATAAATATGTTAAAAAGCAGCGGTCCCAGTTCAGATCCTTGGGACACTGCCCTATTCACCTTTCACCATAACAGCTTTATATAAGAGACTTTGGGGAATATATCAGGTGGAACAGTTAACCACCTTGCTCAGGAAACATGTTTCTTCCTGTGTTAGTTTGTTTATAATTTCAAGCCTGGGCCAAAGATCACAGTGGAACTTGGATAGCTGAGAGAGAACTCTGGGGGGAGCTGGGAGGGTGAAGTGTAATTTTACCAAGTATGCAAGCTTAGATGGGATGTTGGTGTATGTTTGAAAAACTTTAATTAAAAAAAAAAAAATTACTGGCAAGAACAAATATGGGGGTGTTGGGATCTCAATTTCCAAGGATCTGAATGCAGATGTTGGAGAAGTGAAAAAAGATGTTGTATGTGTATATAATATAGAATTATAATAAAAGTAAACACTGAGATATGCACGATTGCAATTATTGATGCTCCAAATTGTAAATGGGGTATCTTATGGTGTATGTGTGAAGTTTTGAAGGTCATGTGGTTTGGGGTGGTGATTTTAACTTTACCATTTCTCTCCCCCTCTTGATAATTCTGCAGGTGTTAGTCTGTCAATGCAGGGTGATCGGGGGTATCTAAAAATGTCTGGTAGATATTTAGCAGATGTTAAATTCAATTAGTGATTAAGTGTGTGTTGTTTTTTTCTTTCTAAACCTCATAATACTTATTCCAGGATCGATATTTTTTCCCCCTCCCCCTCTTTGGTGGACAAAATTTGTCTCAAAGGCGATGTGTATTGAAATTCTAATATCACTCGGTCTGACCAGATTTCTAGTTGAATTGACTCTTAACCATATACAAAACAATAGAGGGAGCTGTTTCTGGAGAATAAATGACTATTGAATAATGAGATTTGTCAGAGTTTGGAGATTGGCATTCAGGACTATCTTAAGTTTAAAGAAGATGGAGACAAAGGGAAGTTGATTGGTCTGTAAAAAGAGCAAACTTGTATTAATTTTCAAAAGTCTACTCAATAGAAGACTTAAAAAGAAATCTGATCCAAGTATTCTAAGAAAGTTAGAAGTGGATAGGAGTAAACTGTACTTTTTTTTTATATACGGATATTAATCATTAGCTAAACCTGACCTGTCGGTCACTTTGAACATGGTAATAAGGCAAATAAAATCCTGGGTCTGAAGTTGAGCTAAGCAGTCTCAGAATCATATCCTTTGAAGTAGAGAGGCTAGGGGAACACTTTTTGACAATACCAAAATCCAAGAGGTTTTATCAGGATCTGTATAGGAAAGATACCTTTTTCGATGAACATATTTATGCCTATTTAGAGGGGATATATTTACCAGTTATTCCTCAGGAATCACAGTTTAGGTTGAAAAAGGAAATTACAGTGTTTGAAGTTTCACAGGCAACTGATAATTTGAAGTTGAATAAGTCTGATTTAGATGGATTCTCTTCTAAACGTTAAAAGCAATTTGGAGAGATGCTTGTGGGACATCTTGTTAACATGTTAATGCATTGCTGGAAGGTGTTAGTCTTTCTCCTATGAATGTAGCTCACTGTTTTCCAACCCTCGCTTGGAGGCACACCTATTCAGTCAGGTTTTCAGGATTGCCACAGTGAAAATGATTGATACAGATTTGCATGCATTGGAGACCCAATATATGCAAATTTCTCGTAGGCATATTCATTACAGATATTCTGAAAATCTGACTGGTGTGCCTCCAGGAGAGGGTTGGGAAACCCTGATGTAGCCAGTTTTACAGTTATCCCCGAGATGGGTAAGGCTAGTAGCTTATGCAGATCCTGTTACCAGGTTTGTGAAGGGGCTTTAGCTCTAAAGATAGTAATAATAGCAGTATATGCAATTGGACTTGCAAATGAAACCAAATAATTCTTAGAGACCAGAAAACCACATACGAGGACTACAAATTACAGCACTAAAATTATAGCATATGATTGTACAGACATATAGATATTTTGTTATTCACTTGGGATCTTTAGAGAGAGGATAGGTAAACAGCAAAGTTATCCTGTTTAGTATTCTTGCAAGCAATACATTAGGACATACTGGCAGTTGGCCAGACTTCTTGTAGCTGAGATGGGCAGGGAGGTAAGGTGATCAATACCCATGCTTGCTTCAGGATGGTAATGATGGCTTTGAAGTTTCATGATCTGGGATCATATTAGCTGACAGTCATAGGTTACATATAGATGAGGGTCATATGCTGTCCTTTTCTGAAATTTCTCCCTGGTTATATAGGTGATGTATAGCTGTGTAGGAGGGGACGTACACTGGGCTACTTCTCAGAAACTCATCCACTTGGCCTTGCGGGTTGGATATGCTATGCCATCATCTTTAGCAATTGTCTGTCTCCAGTTGTTGGTGGTAGTGAAATCATACCAAATCATATAAAATAAAATCCCGAACCAACAAATATGGAAGCTGGAAAAGCTACTGAATTTGCTGACAGCAGTAAACCATGTCTGAATTGCAGACTGTACAGGCCTCCAAGGACCTGGAAAAAAACTTTGATCGTTACTCGGTGATTGAGAATGTCATACACCTTAGACACAAGACTTTTTATCTCTTCTACTTGCTCACAGTAATTTTCAAAGAGGGATTTACCCTGTCTTATAGCCAGAGCTTTCTGTTGTACAAGTAGAAAATGTTTTACTTGGGCATATTCCAGAAAGTTCAAGGTTATCATATGATAATGGTTAACAATATCATTTGATTTCATAACCTCACTATGTTGCAATAAATTATCAACTCTTATTATTCCATGTACCTTCTCTTAAATCAAGTGATTTAAGAGACTTTTAAATGGGAAAAGCCATATTATGGAAAAGATGTGAGAAATAAAAATGTTACCCACAACCCCGTGCTTCCACTGTGACCAAACTCGCAGCATTGATTTCAAGGTTATGGACAAGCTATGTAGAGAACACCAGCTGGAACAAGGTTGCCGGAGTGTCGACAGAGGCATAGGACCCTACCATACTCTGTTCCAGTATGGTCCATTGTTTTACCTCTGTGGACCTCTGCAAGTCAAGAGGTGCCTTTAATTGTGATGCTGCAAAGTACCATAAAAAAAATATGGTATTCCTAATCCACCTCTTTTTTTGGGTTGATATAAAATTGCCTGAACTACCCGATATGGTCGTCTTTTCCAAATAAAATTGAAAATTTTATTTTTCCATGAGCGCCCCCCCCACCCCACCCCGATCATACAGGCATAATATTGTGCAAGAAACAACAAGCACTGTGTTCCACCTTAAGGACTATAAAAATATAGAAAGAACTTAGCAGCCTAATCACTGCACATTAAACTGTATGTGAAAAGAAAGAGTCCAAGGTAGTAACAATTAGACTCAAAGGTAGTCCAAATAAACTGCAAAAAAAGAGAAATTCGCAATATTGATCACCCCTGATCAGACATAGCTGAGCAGGAGTTCTCAGACTGCCTGCGGAGTTTCCTGCTTCCTTTTCCAACACACTGCCATTTGGGAAAGATATCCACCTTTGTCGCTTCGGCCACCATCTTGGGGGCAGAAAAATTGAAGGAGATATTTAGCTTGCTTGAAATCATCTACTGCTTCCATCATGGTTTTCACACGAAATGTCATGCCTTTAACCACAAAGAGCAATCCAAAGAGGAAAGGCCACCTATATCGAAGGTGTGCATCTCGTAGCGCTCATGTAATTTCACGTAGTTCATAGTGCTTGCGAAGAGTGGAGGGTGCTAGGTCCTGACGGATGGAGTGACTATCCCAAGATAGTTCCATCTGCTTCCATGCCAGCTCAAAAATAAGGGAGGAAAACTGTGTAGGCACAGCACTATATCTCTGAGCCAGTTGTCAGTTTTAGAGCCAAGCTCTCTATGGGCTCTTTCAATCTTTACTTGAGAAGACTGGCTGTCATTAGACATGGCTGTGTCTCCTTGTAAAGAAAGTATGTAGGTGCATATGTTTTTCACCACTGGAGCGCACTGTTAACCCGCAATTGGACGTGCGTTTTCGACATGCTAGCTTTACCCCTTATTCAGTAAGGGGTAATAGCGCGTCGAAAACGCGTCCAACCCCCCGAACCTAATAGCGCCCGCAACATGCAAATGCATGTTGATGGTCCTATTAGGTATTCCCGCGCGATTCAGAAAGCAAAATATGCAGCCAAGCCGCACATTTTACTTTCAGAAATTAGCGCCTACCCAAAGGTAGGCGTTAATTTCTCCGGGCACCAGGAAAATGCACAGAAAAGCAGTAAAAACTGCTTTTCTGTGCACCCTCTGACTTAATATCATGGCGATATTAAGTCGGAGGTCCCAAAAGTTAAAAAAAAGTTTTGTTTTTTTTTTTTTAAATCGGCTCGCGGGTTGAAAACCGGATGCTCAATTTTGCCGGCGACCGGTTTCCGAACCCGTGGCTGTCAGCAGGTTAGAGAACAGACGCCGGCAAAATTGAGCGTTGGCTGTCAAACCCGCTGACAGCCGCCGCTCCTGTCCAGAAAGAGGTGCTAGGGACGCGCTAGTGTCCCTAAAGCCTCTTTTTGCTGTGAGCCCTCATTTGAATATAGAATTGCGCGCACAGGAGAGCAGGCATTTGCCCGCTCTCCTGCAACTTATACTGTATCAGCCCGATACTAATTAAGACAGAAAAGGACCAAATGCTCCATCCTGTCTGCCCAGCAAGCTGCACTGTGCAGGTTTCTCCCATGTTTCTCTTAAGGGTAGCATCTGACGTTCCGTGCAGTTATTCCCAAGCCTTATGATAACCCATTAAAAAATATTTACTGCTAGCAACATTTTTAGTGGGTGATGAGCCTTGAAAATTGACAGTGCTGAATTTTCAAGAGGTCACTGGAGGCCTCTGCTGGTGGGGAGTTGTCATAGCAGACTGGATCAGGGCATGGTGAGGCTGCATGGTAGGCGAAACCCTGATGGGTAGTCACTGCTTTCCATCATATTGTCTACCACCTTTCCTAAGCCCCATGTGCGGGAAGGCGAAAAAGCCCTAGGTACTTTGGCCTGCAAAAGGGCCTTAGCGCATTACAAGGAACGAATTCAGCCACATCATAAAACCTCTCAACTGGTCTAGGAGTAGCAAACACCAAACATACCTTATGTAACAGGCATTCATCCCTGCTACACCTTAGCAGGACTGCAAATAGCACTCTGTGAAGGCTCATCAGGTGAGAGGCATGGCTGCTTCCATTGCACACCTCCGAGAAGTACCTTTTGAAGATATCTGCAAAGCCGCAACTTGGTCTTCTATTCATACTTTTTGCTGTTTTAATAAACTCTCAAAGGCTGACAGTAAATTTGGATAAGCAGTTTTGCAAAATCTGATCTCTCCGTAGTAAACACTCTGTTGCAGCCATCGGTTTTAGAGTAAGAAGGCTGAATTAGCCATTACATGTGGGGATTTCCCACGCTGCTTTCTGTAGAAAGGATGAATTAGCCATGGAATACCCACCCTCCTCCCTGGAGAGTCCAACTACATAGCTAGATCAGCTGTGATATAGACTGAGGGGACTCACGAGGTAACGCCCACACGGGCACTCCTGCACATGCCTAGTAGAGCTCAAAGCTCTACTTACTTGGAGAGACGTGTCCATTCAGTGCCGCTGGATGACACATAATGGCTAATTCATCCTGCTATCTACAGAAAACAGTGACGGTAAGCAAACTTGCTTTAAATTGCTAGAATTCATTGAAGATGTATTTCTGTAGGCTCAGGATTGGGAAGTCCCTTTGAATGAATAAGGCCCAAAGCTTGGTTTGTAAAATGGGAGAAATTCAAATGGAGATGAGTGCTATGACTGTACATTTACTGTACAATAAATGGATGAGTAATGTAGTAAATCTTTCTTATTTGTATTCATTTTCTCAGATTTAATCCTAATTTTAGCTCATTTTAAATGCTCCTGAGAGAGTTTTTGGTGACTTTTTTTTTTTTTCTTTCTGTAAGGTTTGAACCCTAAAAATCTATTACCTTTCTT
Organism: Rhinatrema bivittatum; assembly: GCF_901001135.1. Lineage (NCBI taxonomy): Eukaryota > Metazoa > Chordata > Amphibia > Gymnophiona > Rhinatrematidae > Rhinatrema > Rhinatrema bivittatum. Next base: position 35,326,613 of record NC_042617.1, on the reverse strand, counting down.
CATATACTACATTGGAAAAGCTGTTGGATTTGTGCACTAGAAGAGGGAGCTAATATAGTTCCTGCTTGTGGTTTGGTCTTGTGTAACAGAGTCTGAGTCCTTATCAGAGACGTAGCGAGGGTCTCTGGTACCCTGGCAGGTCCGTACCCCCCCCCCCCCCCTTTCCAATCCACCTTGTAGAAATATTTAAGGGCAAGAAAGTTACACTAATAGAAACCCCAGAAAAGAAATGAACGTAGGATCATATTGCCGTGCTGGGTCAGGTTGAGGGTCTTTCAGGCCCAGCAACCTGTTTCCAACAGTGACCAATCCAGGATACAAACGCCTGGCAAGTACCCAAACATTAAGAGATCCATATTCAAAAGGATTTAGCCTGGTAACTCAGACATTAGGCAGGTAAATGAATATTTGGACACATCTTTTAAGTTAGGAGGCTAGAATTTAGCCAGATAAGTTAGGAATGTTCCGGGGACGTAACTGGGAGGGATTGAATTAGCCAGCTAAGTTAACCAGCTAACTCCAATATGCAGTTAACCAGATGACTTATCTGGTTAAATCTTGTCTGGTCAAATTGCTGTCCTAAAGCTAGCAGGCTAACCAATTAAGAAAGCCGGCTATATTCAGTAGTGTGGCTACATTATTGAATATGCTTCCAAAGTTAGATGGATAAGTTCTATCCGTCTAACTTTGCTATCCAGACTGTGTCTGAATATGGATCTCTAACTAGATCCCATGCTAGTAAGCAGTGGCTATTTTCTAAGTCAAACTATCTAATAGTTTATAAACTTCTCCTCCAGGAACTTGTCCAAACCTTTTTTAAACCCAGATAAGCTAACTGCCTTAACCATATCCTCTGCCAATGAATTCCAGAGCTTAATTGTGCATTGAGTGGAAAATAATTTTCTTTGATTTGTTTTAAATGTGCTACTTGCTAACGTCATAGGGTACCTCTAGTCCTTATATTGTCTGAAAGAGTAAACAACTGATTTACATTAATCCCTTCTAGTCCTCTCATGATTTTATAGACCTCTATCATATCTCCCTATCTCCCCCCCCCCCCCCCCCCATCCCATCCCCCCCAGTTGTGTCTTCTCCAAGCCTTTCCTCATAGAGGAGCCATTCCATCCCCTTTACCATTTTGGTCGCATTTCTCTGTATCTTTTTTTTAGATGCAGCAACCAGATTTGAACACACTAGTCATTGTCTGGACTCACTATGGAGTGACACACAGGCATTATGATATTATCCATTTTATTCATTACTCCCTTCTTAAGTATTCTTAACATTGTTTGTTTGACTGCTGCAGCACACTGAGCTGACTATTTTACTGTATTGTTCACTATGATGCCCAGATCTTTTTCCCTTGGTGGTAATTTCTATCATGAAACCTAACATTGTATAACTACTGCATGGGGTTTTTATTTTTCCCTTTATGCATCTCCTTGCACTGGTCCACATTAAATTTCATCTGCCATTTGGATGCTAATCTTCCAGTTTCACAAGGCCCTCCTGCAATTTATCTCCATCTGTCAGTGATTTAACTACTCTGAATAATTTTGTATCATCTGCAAATTTGATCCCCTCACTTGTCATTCCCCTTTCCAGATCATTTATAAATACATTAAAAAGCACTGGTCTAAGTACAGATCCCTGTTTACCTCTCTTCACTGAGAAAACTGACCATTTAATCCTACTCTATTTCCTATCTTTAAACCAGTTTGCAATCCACAAAAGTACGTTGCCTCCTCTCCCATGCCGTTTACATTTTTTTTTTTTTAGAAGTCTCTCAGGGGGTGCTTGTCAAACTGACAGACTGTTGTGAACAAGCTATTGGGGCAAAAGCGTCCTTCGCTGCGGACAGGCCGCCAACATTGCCCCTTCCCTCCGTGGTACTGCAAGCAAACAACATTCTCTGATAAAGAATAAGACTGAGTCAAGGACTGCGATGTTAAATTTATAAAGTCTTCCAAAATTTCCCGATTTTTCCACTTCTGACCATTAGGAGGAAAAAAAGAAGGAAAACCATTTCCAAGATGTCCTTTTTTCCAGTCCTGCCCTTGTCATGACTGCAGCCTCATGACAGCAGACAGCCTGCCCCCTGACCAAATGCAGAATAAGTGGCCACAAATTAGAAAGAGAAACATGGAGACAAAAGCTCAACTGGAAACCCCCAAAAGCCACACTCTGTCTGCAGTACAACACCAGAGAAATAATATAGACTTATATTCAGATGTACATTTCCCAAAAATGACCCAGAGAAAATAAAATTCTCCCACTTCCCATCTCAGAGAACTAGAAGCAATAGCAGTCTCAGTCTCCTACCCTCCCAGACCCCAGCAGTCGTGCTCTCTCTCCCCTCCCAGCCCCCGGCACTCTTGCCCCCCCCCAGCCACTCCCAGGCCCCAGCAGTCGTGCTCCCCCCCAGCCACTCCCAGACCTCCCAATCAGGCTCCCCAGCCTCTCTCCTCTCCCAGATCTCCCAATCAGACGCACATGCAATACAATAATGTAAGAAACAAACATCACCATTCATCATATAACAGAATCAAGAAATATAAATCCATCATAACAGAAACCATACTAATAAAAATAATCTTTCAAAAACAAATGACGAATAGAGCATCTAATAAATAAGGATAAAAACAACTTTAAACATTTCCTAAAAATCAATTAAATATTCAAAACAGCAGACATATCAAATAACACCCAATAATTAAATCTAATAAGGATAAAACATGTTTCCCTCACCATACCTGGGAACTCTTGATTTCCAGTCACCCTGAGATTGTCCTGGATTAGTGGAGGGGAGGTTGGGGATGCAGGAACAAAAAGTTTCTCTCTCTCTCTCTCTCTCCTATACACACGTTCATTCACACACATGCACTCTTCTATCCTCAGACCCTCTTCCACTTCCTCGCTCTCTCTTCTCCCCCTTTCCTTCCCTTTCACTCACTTCAGTCACTCACCCCCTTTTTCCTCACTCTCACCTTGCTTCTCTTCCAGTCACTCACCCCCTCCCTCCCCTCCTCTCTGTCACTCAACACCCTCCTTCCGCTCTCACTAACCACTTTCACCCCTTCTCTCTCAATCACAACCTACCATATGACTCTCCTGTCTCACAGTAGTCCTAGTCTTTTTCCAGTTGGCCAGGTGCAGGAAGCCGGCCAGGTATAGTGCCTAGCTCCCTCTCTCTCTCTTATAAACATGTTCTCAAACACACAAACTCCTTCTCATATGCACATGCTCCCTGTCTCTCATATGCATGTTCTCACATGCAAACTCCCTCTCTCTTATGTACACATGTTCACACAAATGCCCCCTCCCTCATAAGCAGACTCTTATACATATGCAAGCTCCCTCTCCCTCATATACACATGTTCTCATACATACAGGTAAGTCCCTTTTTCTCACACACAGGCTCTCACATAAACATTCCCTCTCATACGCATAGACTGTCTCTCACACCACCCATCGAGCTCCCATTTTCACACACACACCACCCGTCGGGCTCCCATTTTCACACACACACACACACACACACACACCACCCGTCGGGCTCCCATTTTCACACACACACACACACACACCACCTGTCGGGCTCCCTCTTCTTTCTTCCTCTGCTGGTGGGATGGGCTCCACAGGTCCCCTCTTCTTTTCACAGGACCTCCTTTTCCTTGTGGCCACTGGTGGGATGGGATCCACTGCCGGCTTTGTGGGCCTCCTCGTCTTTGGGTGCTGCCCTTTGCAGTTGCACAACAGGAACATCTGGTAGTGCTGGGCCTGCCAGCCTGCAATTCTATCTGGGTGGGCCTGCTTTTGCAGCAGGGCCTGGAGTTTTCAGAAGGTCCCGGTGCTGAAAAATAAGTTTTGAAAAAAGGCTCCTGGGGCCCCCCACACTGGTGGTCCTTATGTTTAAGGAACATGAAGTCAGACTATGGAATTACTAGGTGGCTTGAGAAGTTGAGACTCTTTAGTTGGCAGGTGCATTTTAGGACTAATTATCACAGGTCACTACTACTTACCCCTTTCACCTTGTAGCGGGAGACTTGAATTAATCCATCCCTAGGAGAACAGCCTGGCATATCATCTACCTTCATGACCTCTTGTTAAGTAAAATTATATAACTTTTTTCTCTCTCTCTCTCTCTTCTCAGTCCCAGGCCCGTCTGCAGCTCTCACAACGATGCAGCTCTTCTCCAAGCAAGGCCCCTCCAGGCAGGAGGTCACTAAACTCCAGCAGCAAGTGAAAGCGAACGGCGCGGGGCTGACTGTACTGCGGCGTGAAGTTTCCGAGTTCCGCACCAAGGTGCAGGAGCAGCAGAAGCAGCTTCAAGACCAAGATCAGAAACTGCTGGAACAGACCCAGATCATAGGAGAACAGAACGCACGCCTGGCCGAACTGGAGCGCAAGCTGCGCGAGGTCATGGAGAGCGCGGTGGAAAATCCCTCGGGCTCAGGCCAGGCGGAGGAGTCTCCCCGCAAACGGAAGAAGGCCATCAACAGCCCGGACTCTCCTAGGAAATCTAAGCGCCTTCGAAATAAAAAGTAGCCCCTTCAGGATGGGTTTATGTTACCGGAAGAGCCCACCGCTCCCTATCCCGAGCAGTTTCGCGCGGCCGGGATACTGTGGTTAGGAGCATGGGGTCCTGTTGGCTGCCAAGCTTTTTAAAACACCACTGAGACTTCCCCCCCCACCCTACCCCCCCTTACCCTTCCACTTTTGAGATAAAATTTATTTTACCCCCCTGTTTCTGTAAGGGTGGGCCTCATGCATAAACTGTATACGTTGCAATTGATTTTTACTAACCGTTCTGCTCTTATCATGGTTTTGAGGAAGGTTTTGTTTTTTTTGTTTGTTTGTTTTTTTCCCCCCCCCCTGTGCTGGTGGCATATATGTTTATAAAGTTTAAAGAAAAGTGTTTATGCAGATATGCACATTTAAAATAAGGAAGGTAAATAAATTCAGTTATGACTGACTAGAAGTGAAAACTCTAAACAGAAGATATCCTGTTCACTTGAAAGACAAAGGATCCACCACTTCAATATTCACGATCTTGTTTTAAACAAAGTTGACCTTTTTGTTACAAGTGACCTTGTCTGAAATGTCTTAAACGTAGTTGCAACTTTTTTTTTTTTTTTTTTGTATCCATGTAATGATTGATTAATGGGGAAATAACTTCTGCTCTACAGTGTTAGCTCTCTATTTTTATAGACTATGGGCCAGGAATGCGTACCCAGTCGCAACACTCCTGTTCCAGCTCCTGATGGGAGCCATCATCTGTATTTGCATGGACAGATACGCATGCAGTGTATTTCCTGAAGCAAGGGCTTTTTTTTTTATAGAAGCAGAGACCGGCAGAGGCTCCTCCGCCCTGGCTTAGTAGGTAGTTTTCAGCAGAACACCTTGCCTGCAATTAGAAGGGATGGATGGTTAACAGATAGCAGTGTCTGCCTTGCCTGTATATGGAGAGGGGCGGGGTTTTTTTCTCTTTCAGTAGCTTACATCCCCTCATAACTTGAAGGCCCAGTTTCTGATCTAATGCTGGCTTAACATTTTGCTCAAAGCCTCTGGTTTTTCTACTCTTCACCCCACCCCCTCCCTGGCCATTGTAGGCTGACTTTTGTTGTAGTGAATTGGTAGAATGCAGTAAGACCAGAGAACCAGGGTTGCACTGAAATGGCATGATCCATTCAGATTGGACCTTGAACTGAAAGTGGAGCTTTCGTCGTGGGCTCGGTTTCCCTTATCCTACTGGATCTAGGCATTCCAATCCAGTTCCTGTCCACTTGGGCGCCCACTGTTAGCATGTTGTACTGCTGCTGTTTTGGCCCATAGCTAAAGCTGTGATGCATTTGGTTTGATCAAGAGGAAAAAGTAAAGACAAGCAATTTATTTTCTTAGAATAGGGATAGTAAACCATTTCTTGTCCTTGAAATCTGCTTTATATTGCCAGCAAATATATTCCACTCATCCAGTTCATTAAAAAAAACAAAAAGAGCTTACATTTTTTTTCTTTTGCACTTAAAATTTTGCAGTTACAGGCTCAAATAAATCTTGCACTGTTTTGATTTTGTTTTTTGTTTTTTTTTAACACCCAACATTGTATAAATTGATTCCTTTACCCTAGCTCTTCTTTACCTCAAAGTTGTATATTTTTTGGCAATTTTAATGCTCTGAATTACATAAATGACTCTTAATTGCTTTTGATGGAGGTAGATGGAGTTTTAGGGTTGGCACTGAAGTGACAAGTTACTGACAGATGTGTAGTGTAATCTCCAGCGACTGAGTTGGTTCTTTGAAGAAGCACATCCAGACAACTGAGCAGTTGGAAAGTAGAATGTGAGCTTCAGTGAATATGATAGCACAGTAGAAGCCTACTGGCTCTAGTAGAATTAAAGGCTTAGTTAAAATTTAAGAAAAATTTCTGTTTTAGAAGCATTATTTGCCTTTGGCAATAGGATCTTCCCTTGCCTTCAGCTCGACACAAAAGTGTAGTTCCAGGAAATGCAATGTCTAATGATTTGGCTACTACGGTGGAGGCTAGAATTGCCAGCAAAGGCCATGTTATAAGGTTCAGACTGAGCTATTCATGGTTTTACCTCATTTCACCTATGGATTAGAAATTGCATGAGAGGTTTGCATTTCCAATAGCATCCAACCAGGACTTTCTAAGTATGACCCATACAGCAGCCTTAATGGGGGGCTCGTATACAAATTAAGCCTTGTCCACGTTTCATCCCACACCCTTTAATTTTTCATTCCTAGACTACCTGTTTATATTTTTCAAATGCTGAGCTGTTCCTGGTCTTTGATTGATTGTTTTGTAATAATGTTTAGAGGCTTATTCTTTAAAGTTTGCTGATCACATGGAACAGTTACAAAATGTTACCTGTAGTAAATACAAGTATGAGATCTACTCGTTTACTGAGAAATCCTGAAACTGGTGTATTGATCACGAGCTGCTTGAAACAGTGACAGTTTTTGTAAAGCAGGTTTTATTTTTCCAATGACCATAGTGTGTCCATGTCTTAAAGTAATGCTTTTACTTTTCAGATTTTCCTCACTACCATGGGTGCTCATATGCATGAGAAATATTTGACTACCTGGGAAGTTGTGTATGCAAATGACTCATGCATATTCATTGGAAAGCTCCTGAAAACCCAACTGGGTGGGGGGCCCGTAAAGGACTGGTTTGAGCAGCTCTTGCTCTATAGGCAATACCTCCCTCATCTGGGGTTAAAAATCAAAGTGCCAGACTTGTACCTAAGTTGCCTGCCACCGGAACTCATTAGCCTGTAATTTGTTTTTTTGTCTGAGCTTGTTCTAAAGCCATAAGAATGTTAATGGCTAGAGACACAGTGGAGGCCTGTTAGCCAGAGCTATGAATTGTCACTTTATCCCTGTCCTTTCTCTGCTGTACGAATGGCTTCACAGTGGTCAACTAACATTGGCATCACATGGATTCTTCATTTATTCATTAAAATACATGAATGTTTGTTATGCAGGGTTTTTATTTATGTAACAGGATTATTTCTTTTGCAGGTACTTAATTTTGAAAGACTGATTAATAAAAACCACCTGTAGAGACGACTATAAAATACCAAAGTGTGGGGAAAATCTTTTTCTCTTATTTTTCTGGGGAAAGGCAGTGGAGAGGAACAGAGCTGCCCTTTCTGATTTAGTGTGACTAGGATATCTGTCACAGATAAGTAAAGCAAACATATCTTGCTTCCAAATGCAACCTCGTTCCCAGTTTATTAAATGGGCATTTAATCTTGGCTACTTCAAGCTGTAAGGAAAGGTACTCTTCCTTTTTTTTTTTTTTTCCCCCCACCCCAGCGTGTGCTGCTGCTAAGTGCACTCTGTACTCCTCTACTTCAAATAAATCTTGCATCTTACCACCTAGTAGGAGGGTTACCTCGTCTATTTTAAATTTGTGAAATCATTAGTCAGGGCAACCAATACCGTAAGCTGCACAGGTTGCAACAGGTAACAAAAGTAGGGTGAGGTGGTCATCCCGAGTCCAAGCAACCAGCCTGGACTCCAGACAGCAGGGGAGACATAAAAACACCCTAAGAATGAACTACTACCTCCACCTATTATAGCAGCCTCCCTACTACCAGTGGATTTGTTTTTCGGACTCCCTTGGGTGAAAATAAGTGTGGAACACCCCCAAAGTCTATTTTAGTTTAGCTGAAACGGGAATTGGTGAGGTTGAAATACTCCTTAGTAGCTGATGCTTGCACCCATGTGCTGGGGGAGATAGTTTAGTAAAAAGGGAGGTCTTTCCTCTTGAATGTTCTAAGTAGTACTCCAGGTGTGGCCTCACTTGGTGAGGCCACACCTGGAGTACTGTGTTCAGTTCTGGAGACCGTATCTACAAAGAGACAAGGACAAGATGGAAGCGGTTCAGAGAAGGGCGACCAGGAAGGTGGAGGGTCTTCACAGGATGACATACGAGGAGAGATTGAAGAATCTAAATATGTACTCCCTGGAGGAAAGGAGGAGCAGGGGTGATATGATTCAGACTTTCAGATACTTGAAAAACTTTAATGATCCAAAGACATCAACAAACCTTTTCCATCAGAAAAAAATCAGCAGAACCAGAGGTCACGAGCTGAGGCTCCAGGGAGGAAGACTAAGAACCAATATCAAGAAGTATTTCTTCACGGAAAGGGTGGTGGATGCCTGGAATGCCCTTCCGGAGGAAGTGGTGAAGTCTAAAACTGTGAACGACTTCAAAGGGGCGTGGGATAAACACTGTGGATCCATCAAGTCTAGAGGGCGTGAATAAAGTGGAGACATTCAAACACTGCACGGAGCGGCAGTAGCCACAGCGGCATTCAAACACTGCACGGAGTGGCAGTAGCCACAGCGGCATTCAAACACTGCATGGAGCGGCAGTAGCCACAGAGGCGTTCACGGAGCGGGATGCAAGTGGCCAGTAGTTGGTGTTCCACCTTCACGGAGTGGAAGGATGGAGGGCTGCTATTTCCAAAAAAAACAAAAAATAAAAACAGGGGTGGGTAAGAGTATGGGGCCAAGGGGGTGGCCTGCTTGTTGCAGCGGTTGCTACCCCCAATTGAGCTGGATGTCACTTGGATGCAGATTCAAAGCTGCTCTCTAAATTGGGTGGAGGGGAATTAGGGCTGGAGGGTACTGGAAGCCAATAGTAACAGATGGGAGAGAGAAAAAGGGAAAAAAAAATGGATTAAGTGCGTAGCTTGCTGGGCAGACTGGATGGGCCATTTGGTCTTCTTCTGCCGTCATTTCTATGTTTCTATATAAGCTTTACATATCATGGGCCAGTTAATTTGATTTATAGAAATAAATTGATCAAGACCATAACATTCACCGAGGAACTGATGTAATAAGCTAAGCATTATAAGCAGGCGCTAAAATTCCGCAGACAGTTTCTCCATAAAAAGCAGGACGAATTTATGCACACAAGTTGGCAATTTGACTAGTGGCGCCAATGTGGAAACTTATCAAAGACCTAGAAGTCTTTCTGAGCATGTACAGCAGGTTTATGCATCTACTGCCACAGCAGTGCCCTCAGTCTTTCCTTTTTCTCTGTTGGAATAAAGATATGCTTTCAACTTCTGCAGCTATTTATTTGCTTTTGGGGGGGGGGGGGGGTTTTGAGTGCGCTCTTTTCTTTCTTTGTGAGTCTCCTAGATTTACTAATGCTGCAAGGCATAGTGAATTTGGCGGTAACGGGGGGCGGGAGGGGCGGTCCTGCGATAGCCGGCAGCGATCGCACCTCCGCAGTGCAATAGCTGCCAGCGTCACGCCAAATAACTCCACCATAAAAGGTGTAGTTATTCGGCGTGAAACTGGCAACGAAAACACAGCGTACCTTTCGCTGTCAGCGAGGTCTTCGCGGCGTCAGCCCCAGTGCCGCCCCCGACTCCTCTTCTGGGGCTGACGCCGCCCCGATCTTGGTATTGCACGCGATAAGGGACTTTTTGCATGTGAAACGTCCCTTATCGCATGTGATCTGCTTGGAAAATGACCCCCTGAGTCTTTAAGGTCTCATATGTTTTCTCAAACAATATTGGCCTGGAATCAGATACTTCATTGATGGATTATCACTCTTTTTTATACAGATTCTATGAATAAAATGTGTACACAGCTATATGAAAAACTCTTTAATATATATTTAACTCCTTTGGATCGTCTCCTTGAGCAACTCTGTTTCCTGTAAATTGTATGCAATGCCATACAATTTTTCTTTCCACTTGACTCATCTTGGTCTTCTACAGTTTGCTTTGCGTCTGTTTATCTTCAAACTATTCTAGGTTGGCTTTCTGCTAATAGATTGGTTTTGGTGAGATTTAAAGACAATGTTCTTTTCCTTGGTCCTCACCTTCCCTTTTTAATTCCTGACTCTCCACAGCTTGGTTGATACTATTCCTATCTCTCCCACAGTTCACAACCTTGATGTTTTCTAAGAAATTGCTCCATGACCTCGTAGATTAAATCAGTTGTTAAAAGCTCCTTCTACAAACTCAAGATGCTAAGACACTTGAAGTCCATTCTACAACCACATAATTTCTCTACTGTATTCCACGTTCTCATCTTCCATTGGCTACTGCAACTTTCTTTATGCTGGCCTTCCTCAAAACTCACTCCACACACTACAGATAATTCAGACTTCCGCTGCATGTCTACTCTCAGGTTCAATGATTTGTTACCACATCACACCTATATTAAAACATTTACATTGGCAACCCATTTCCTCTCGCATTAAATATAAAGTTGCCATCTCTATTCATAATCACCTTCACAACATTTCATCCCCTTGGATCAATTCCATCCTATGCATCCATACACCAGTCTGGACCCTCTATACTCATTGAGTCGGTTTTTACTAGATGTCCCTCTCCCCAAAGCTGCCTCTTTAGCATCCACATGAGCAATCCTTGTCTATATATAGTCCTATTTTTTGGAATTCCTTTCCATTATTTCCGGGTCATGCAAGATCCAAACCAATGTAAGAAACTATTAAAATCTCATTTATTTTGGAAGCATTCCAATAACACTATCCCATGTCCTCTCCTGTATATTTTGCCAAACAGACAAATGTAACTGGCTTACCCTTTCTTTCTGCTCCAATTTGCATATTTTTGTCACACAGATAATTGTATTTGTTCTCGTCTGTCCCATTTTAATGAATGTTTTTCTGTAGGTAATAAATAAATGCTTTTAAATAAATAAATACAATGCCACCTGCTTTAGTAGAACCTATTCTGGCAACACTATCAAAGTGGAATCTATCTCCCATTACACCATATCAGAGAATGGCAGAATTTCAAAAGGGGAAATCGCACATCATTATCTTCAGAATTTCCATTAGTGATTTCTGACTCTGATATTGAGTCTACGTTATCTTTAGATTCCCACTCGTAACAATCATTACATAATCTTCAGATTCTCATTTAAGCCCTTCTCTAGGCTTCAGTAGGAATAGATCACCTCTGGAGGCTCTCCTAGCATTTTTTTTTTTTACAAAAGATGTCTTTTTGACTTACAGGCAGTCCATTCACAAAAGACTTCCTAAGAGTTTGGGTTGTTTTTTTTAAAGTTTATACAAGCACTAAAGCAGTCTTTGACCATATCAGTTGACAAAACTCTTAGCAGGAGCTTCAAATGAAAATGTGGCAAACACTAATTTTCACATTTCCAGTCACAAGGAAGATTTAAATATAAAGTTCACTCCTGTCCAGACAGTGATAGGAACCACTGCCTCATTAATCAGTGGTAGAATCTGCTCTTAAAAGATCTAAGAAATAATAATAATAATAAAAACTCTAGTGCACCACCTGGTAAAAAGGCTTGACATAACATTTTTTTTCCAATATTTGCTTGTAAAATTTCAGCCCATAATTTCCAGATTGCTTTTGTAGGCTATAAAGATAATGTACAATGGAGGGATAATGCTAGCCTTTGGGCTGTAAAAAATTACAGATCTCACAGAAGCAGATGAATGTTTAAAGTATTTGATAAAATCTGCTTACGATTTGTGCAACATTACATTCAGATTTTCAGCATTGGCTAGAAAGACAAAAAGTCTAGCTTGGCTTAAGGTCTCAGGTCTTAGAGAAAACATGCATGAAAAGTTAGCTAATGCTCCCTGATCAGGAGATAACGTGTTCTGAAACAAAGGAAAAGAAACAGCAAATGCTATAAAGGCAAACTGTTATTCCTTACAAGTCCTAACAGCAGCTACTCCAAAAAAGATACCAGTCTCATTCTTATAGGATACAATATTTCTTCCCTTCTGTGAGCTAGCCTTACCCATTTCAAAGGCAATGCAGCCTGGGTACCTGATAAAGCCTCAACAACAGTAGCAACAGCTTGATGGGCCCTTGGTCTGACCTAGTATAGTAACGTAGGTTCTTAACCCACATCTGGAGCAGGAAACAGCACACAATCATCTCCAAAAACCCTCACCCACATTTTTACTACAAAGCATTGCACTTCTATTCTATCAAAGATTGGTGAGGGGAAGACTTCAGTCATCTCTCGTCACCACGGACCATTGAGTTAACAAAATAATTCATAAGAATTATCATCTAAATTTTTAAAGCTTTACCTCTTCACAAATCACCTCCTCTCCCATAAGTTTTCTCAAACCAGCTTCTCATTTTAATTGCAAGAGATTACTGCTCTTTTTTTGGCTGATGCAATAGAGCCATTTCCCACAGCAGATACTTTGGGATTAGAAAGAAGTTGGAGGGAATGATGACTGACCCTGGATTTAAGAGATCAAAATACATTTCTGAAATGAATTCCCTCAGCACCATTCTTCCTCATCTAGATGTTGGCGATTTGGCTATTTTGGATCTTGAAGGTATTTAAATGCACATCTTCCACGCTAACCACAAGAACTATCTTTTGATTTTGAATAAAAGAAGAATATTACCAATATTAAGTGTTTCTATTTGACCTGGCAGCATCTCCCCAAGCATTCACCAAATGGCCTAGTAGTGGTAGCTGCCCATGTCAGAAAGCACTATAGGGCCAATGTAATAAGACCACAGTGAAATCAACCCTTTTTTTTTCAGTGTATTTATTTATTTTTTATAGTGTACATGGCAAAAGCAGGTGCCTCCGCGGGCTTTAATAAGAGGATGGCATGCAAATGAGATATGTGCAGAAAATCCACATAAAATAAATATCCACACAGATGCGCACTGAAGGCCCTGTGCACCCAAGTTTCTACAAACCTCGATTTGCTTTGTCTTTATGAAGTATTGGGTGCAATGGCCAGAAATTAATGTTTTGGGGGGGGGGGGGCCCCCAAGGTTAACATGGGTGGGCAGTTGACATACAAATATAGGCCCTATTATTTGTACTCATCAATAAATAATGCCTTAGAGTGCTTCTGTTAATGGATCTCTAAGTAGTTTCATCATGAGTGATGCTTTAAAATATTTTCATTCTATTATTTCAAGCACTTAACCAGCATTAAAAATACCTTATTTATCTACATTTTGTAATATTTATTGCAGTTTATACACATCATGTAAAAAGTAACAGAAGTTTAACAAACATCAGATCTAATTATGTAATAAAACAAATATAAATGTATTTTTTTTATGAATCCTCTTTCCAAAAAATTCAGAGCATATCATAACTACAATAAAATAGCAATAACCATAATAATCATCATAAGAACTTAAGATTTGCAACAGGTGCAGAACAGAACTAGAACATGCAAAAAATGTTCAAATGCTGGTGCCACTTCAGTGACAGCAAAACAAACTCCCTCTAATGCCAAACACTTTGTGAAGTAAGACAAATTCCTACAAAAACAAAAAAAACAACACCTAGAATCTTCTTATGCCATGCCATACCATAACAGCAGTAACTCTCAGGACTCAAACAGCAGCAACCTTATCTACAGCTAGGCAGCAAAGGCAAGCATTACACCAAGCCCTAGAACACTAATACACTACGTAGTGGGCATACAGAACAAGCCAAACCTCTACAAATATCTACAGAGAAACTACACACTAGCCAAAATACTGCACTTCTGTCACACATGTGCAACACAGACAGACTCTTACCTAATACAGAATAAGGGACTACATATTAGAAACAAACATGCAGACAAAACTGAAATGGAAAGCCTGAGAAACCAGCCTCAGCTTCTGTGAATACTGAAGAAACAGCAACATAAAAATGTATAAGAAATGCACATTCCCAAAGACGGCATATTCCAATTGCTGAAAGTCAAAATAATTTTTTTTATCTTATTTTTCTAATTGGTTGGTCCCAGTCTCTTTGTTCCCCTTGTCTGTCTTTTCCTACTTCCTTTTTCAGGATCTCTTTTATTCTTTGTTTCTTCTCTCTCCTCTTTCTTCTTTCCTTCCTCCTTCATACATACACACACAGTTTCTGTCTTACTTGCACTCTCTGAAACACATGCTCTCTCTCACACAGGCTTCCACTTTTGCATGCTTTCTCACATACATACAGGTTCCCACTCCTACATATATATACACACAGGCTTGCACTCAAACTTGCAGTCTCCCATTCCCCCTCACAGACACACACAAGCTTTCACTCTTACGTTCTCTCTCACACACAGGTACACATTCCCACACAAACACACAGGCTCTCATGTACAGGCTCACACATACACACAGGCTCTCTCACAAGCAGGCTGCCACTCCCACACACACAGAGGCTCCCACTTTCATACTCTCACACGCAGGCTCCCACTTCCACACACATATGCTCTCACACATATACACATAACTTCTCCATTCCCACTTGTTCTCTCACATACATTTCCTAGCAGGCTCCCATTCATACCCCCACTCCACGGCAGGCTCTCTTTCTCACACCAACAGCCCCCCTCCCCCAGATAAGTTCCCATTCTCACACCAACACCCCCCTCCCCCAGGCAGGCTCCCAGGCTCATACCAACAGCTCCCCTCCCCCAGGCAGGCTCCCAGGCTCACACCAACAGCCCCCTTCCCCAGGCAGGCTGCCCATGAGGAGCATAAATGGGAGCCTGTTCTGCTGCTGCTCCTTGTGTGCTGGCCCCTGTGCTATTCAAAACTCTTGCGGCTAGCACTTCCTCTATGCTGATCTTGTGCATCGCGGGATCAGCATAGAGCACGTTATAGCTGCAAGCATTTCAATTCAATAGGGCCGGCAGCCGCGGAGGTGAACAGGCTCTCTCCAGCTGGGTTTCTCTTCTCGGCCACCAGTGGTTTGTGGTCCTCCAGCAGCCTCCCGGGCCCCATTCTGTTTCCGGCTGTGGGTGGGATTGGAGCCACTAGCGGCCTCACAGGCCACCTTCCCTTCTGTCACCGGTGGGACAGGGTCCACCAGCGGCCTCCCAGGCCACCTTCCCTCTTTAGCCACTGCTTTGCTGCTTCTCAAGCTGCTGGGCTGGGCCAACACTAAGTGGGTGAGCCACCCAGGCTCAACCGTGGCTACGCCACTGATTGTGTATAGATTGAGGAGTGAAAAATGCACATTATCCATTGTAGAGTAGGGCTGTAATGTAACAAAATTTGGAAAAAGTGAAAGAGGTCTGTATAATATCTGATGCACTGAATCTGTTAGAATGTTCAGGACAGTGCTGGGCCACATGACAGCTACAGTCCATGTAATAGCTTTTGCTCATTTTACTC
Source organism: Rhinatrema bivittatum (assembly GCF_901001135.1). Classification (NCBI taxonomy): domain Eukaryota; kingdom Metazoa; phylum Chordata; class Amphibia; order Gymnophiona; family Rhinatrematidae; genus Rhinatrema; species Rhinatrema bivittatum. The sequence continues at coordinate 35,310,957 of NC_042617.1, read as the reverse complement.
TGAGAGAAGCAGAATGACATCTCAGACACTGATACAATCAACATTTGCAATCAATATCCCACAAAATTCATCTAGCCAAAGCCTCCTTCAGTGCCTTGAAAGGGTGGGTTCAACCATCCACTCTCCTCTCTGGCCAACATTTTCACCCTCCCCAGATTCAATAAATGCTGATAAAAAGATGCCTCCCATTGCGAATGGGTAGCCCATCTCAATACTGGCTGCTCCCAAGGAACTTGGTCCATTCAAGAGACATGCTTAAACATAAACCTTCTAGAGCTTGAGAGTCTTTTTCAAGGCCCTATTATAATTCCTGTTGTCATTGAAGGGGACTGCGGTACAAATCTGAACAAACGCTGTAGTAATCATACATTACGTAAACAAGGAGAAAAACAGCCTCCTTAAAACTGTCAGGAAGCTTGAAAAAAATTGGAACTGGGAATTTCTGGTACTAAATGCCATTTATCTCCCAGGTAAGGACAATGTACTAGCAGACTCCCTGAATCAATATGAATGGTCCCGTCCCAGTACAGTTCAGTTCCTGTTTCAAGTATGGGGAACAACAAAGATAGATCTCCTAGCAGTACCATTCAACCGCAGATGCCCTTTATTATGCTCAAAGAGACAGAGCTAGAACTGTTAATCATCAGATGTGTTCTCCCTTTCATGGAGCAAGGGTCTGATGTATACATACTCCCCAATACTCTAATTTCTAAAACAATCACATTAAAAATGGAAGATGGAACGATGATTCTAATAGCCCATTTTTGCCCATGCCAAGTGTAGTTTCCATGATTTCAAAGACTAGTTCTCAACTAATTTGTCTACAAATGTTTCCATTACAGTACAATGGGACAGTACTTCATCCCAACCTTTAATCCCTAACACTCACTGCCCGGATAGTGAAAGCAGATTAATACAAGACTTGCCCTTTTCTTCAGTAGTGAAGGAAGTAATCATAGCAGTGAGAAAGCGGTCTACTTGGTGCTCTTATAATTTTCAATGGAAAAGATTTTCCACTGGATGCACGTCTCAAAAAGAAAACCCTTGTGTTCTACTTTGATATTATTATAGTATCTACCAAATCTCTCAGATGTGAACTCAAAACAAAATCTTAGTACACCTGTGTGCAAAAGGAGGTCATGTGATGCTGTGAGGGCAGCAAGATGTGAGACTCTGTTCTCTTGGGCCACGCACCCTACCACCAGCTGATATTTTACTTTTCTCCATTCAAAAAATATTTGCCCAAGAGTGGGATTACTTCCTGTCTTGGCTCGGACGTTTACCTGCCTCGGGCGATGTTGTCTCACCCAGTAAGAAAGGAGAAAGAAAAAGCAAAGCTGGGGTCTCTTAAGATGGCCCACAGCAGCCTGGAAACCGCTCGGGATGGTGCGCAGATGATGGCGGTTAGTGAACTCAGATCTGTAGTGGTCGCCGCGCTGGAGCCAGAATTAAAAAAAAACGCGGATAAACTTGATGTTTCTGTCACTCTGTCTGGATTTGAGCAATGCATGGCCAAAGCAGAGCAGCGGATCTCCGACATGCAGGATGGCCTACATGGCGTGAAAATGGATATCGCTGCCATTCAGGGGGCCCTCACAAAACAAGAAGAGCAGCTTGAAGATTTAGAAAATTGGTCTCGCAGCAATAACTTGCGGCTAGTGGATATCCCTGAATTGGTGGACGATCGCATGCTGTCTACGTTTTTGGAATCCTGGTTGCCTCATGAACTGAACCTGCCTAGCAAATATGGAGACCTGCGCATTGAACGAGTGCATCACTTGGGCCCTAGACGGGAGAATTCTGAGCATCCAAGGGTGGTAATCATTCGATTATTAAACTTTGCCCCAAAGGGAAATTCAACAAGCAATTCGTGCAGGGAAACAATTATCGTATGAAGGCAAGAAGAACCTAGTTTTTCAGGATTTCTCTTCTAAACTGTGTGCACAAGGGAGAGAATTTGCACCTCTTTGCTCCAAGCTGTTTCAACTTGGGTTATGGTCTGCTTTGCTCTACCCAGCTAAACTTAAAGTAGCCCATAAAGGCAACATAAAATGGTTCAATTCTGTGGTGGAAGCCAAAAGATTTCTTGCTGCACTAGAAGCAGAACAAGATCATATTTGAACTGAATTGGTAACTAAAGTGTTGTTTGCTCTGGGCGATTAGTCCTCAATGTTTTTGTTACCTGACCTCAGCAGGATATATATTTTTTAGCTCCTATTTTGTTAGTGAAGCTCTGACCTCCTATGACTACTCTGACTCTGGAAGATAGTTGCAGCTATCTGGATCCTTACCTTGAACCGATCAGTTCAAGCAAGCACTGGCAATATTAGACAATTGCCTCAGTTATTGGCTTTTTTTTTTCAGTTTTAACTTGGTTTGATCATCTCTTTATGTATCACTGGCGTATTATACTTGTTTTTATTTATTTTATAGGTCTCCAGCTACTAATGTTGTACTTGTTTCGAGGGAAAACATGTTCTTAAGATGGTTTGATATGTCTAAAAGTTGGGTGGCAGGGTGAGATGTTCTTAGCATTGTAGTTGACCTCTCTCCTGGATGCAGGATGTTGATGTAATGGAGAGGGGAAGGGTTGGGAAAGTGGAGGGGGGGTATAGATATAAGATGGTCTGAAGGTTTCTTACTTGTCACACAGATGTTCAATTATTATTGGGTTCTCCTGTTCTTCGCTTCTGGCAATATTACTGGGCCAAGTGGGAGCTCATGCTGGGAGGGTGCCCTCTCTTTTATTATTAAGAGGTTGCTAATATCATCTTCCCAGATACTGGGGTACATATGTCATCTGGGGGAGTGAAGATAGTATCCTGGAATGTGTGTGGAGTTAACTCAGTAATCAAGAGATCCAAGATCTTGGTGGCTCTGAATAGACAGAAAGCAGATGTGGCTTTTCTCCAGGAGACACATTTAAATGACATAGAATGAGGTCACGTGATTATGCCTGAGTGATCAGACGTGCGGCTGATCTCTCCGAGGACCCCCTTCCACAGTTAGCTGACCAAAAAGCGTTTGCAGGGGCCGAATTTCGCATACAACCAGCCGAGAGACCAGCTAAACCTACTTGGATCGAGTCTGGCTCGCGACCCACAGCTTTCTTCTCCGTATGGCATCCAAGGCAGGCAAAAGAGAAAAAAAAAAAAAGCCCCCCGAACACGCGGAAACGGACGTTGCGGCCAAGGTCATCGCTGCATTAGAAAGTAGATTTGTTCAGCTCTCCTCACAGATTGCTGGTGTTAGCACGCAGCTGGCCACAATATAAACGCAACTGCAGGGTACAGAGTAAAGAATATCGGATATAGAAGACAAAATGGAGTCCGAGGGAAGGGGGGGTGCAGGCCATTAGAGATGCTCAGGCTGCACTCCAAAACAAACTGGATGATCTTGAAAATAGGTCGAGACGTAACAATTTAAGACTTATAGGGATACCTGAAAGCATCCCCAAACAGACCTTGGCACCCGGCTGGAAAACTGGCTATCCCAATCGCTCCAAATTGACAACCTACATGGGGCTCTTTACATAGAGCGTGCACACAGGCTGGGTCCCCCTCCTCGGGAACGGCCCCACAAACCAGACCAAGAGTGGTCATACTGAGAGTTCTTAACTTTGCCCATAAAGTTCAGATACTTCGGGCTTATCGAAAAACACCCGCCCTGACTCTTGAGGGGGCAAAGATTCTCCTGTTTCAGGATTATTCAGCTTCAGTGGCGGCAGAGAGAAAGGCCTTTGCCTCAACCTGCTCACAGCTAGCTAATTTACGGATTCATGCAACCCTGCTCTTCCCTGCAAAACTTCGACTCATTCACAATGGGCAAGTTCATATTTTCACAGATGCAGCGGCGGCAAATGCATTTATTCAAGGACTACCCTCAGGTTAAATTGATAATATCACGCTGCATGCTTAACTTCTCATCTTCTTCTTTTAGAGCCCGGGGTGATGCAACTTGGGTAGCTATACAGAGTGGCTGTCCTAAATGTGGAATATGGTTGACATTTAAGTTCTTGTTGATTTTATGTTACTGGGAGGGGGGATCCGGTCCTCACAGCTCTAGTGACCCTGTGCTATTTATTAGATGATATGACAGCCTCCAGAGTTAACTTCTGGCTTCTTTGGTATGGCTTCATACATCTACTAAGGGGAAATCGAGTGGGAAGCGCACTGAGAGAGACTGAGGTTTGGGGCTGTTTCTTTCACTCTATCTTTTTTTCTTTCTATAGCATGTCAAAAACCGTGATCACTATTGTTATCCTAATGGGTGATGGTCTAAGCTGGGGGACCACAACCCATTTGCTAGTTATACCTGAACATTGTAAGATATTTTCTATGACTTTGTATCCTAATGGCTAACATACGATGTTGTGCCTGGAATGTATGTGGTATAGGCTCTGTAACGAAACGCTACAAAGTCTTATAAGCCCTGCGGCGGTGCAAAGCACAGATTGCTATGTTGCAAGAGACTAGACTGACGGATGTAGAACATGAAAAGGTAAAAAAACAATGGGTGGGGAAATCTTTCTATGCCTCCTTTACCTCGAATAAAGCCGGAGTAGCTATTTTACTACACAAAATTTCAATTACCAGGCTATCGTAGACCCAGAAGGGCGGTACCTATTCTTAGAAATAGAAATATATGGGGAAAAAACTCTTCCTGGGCAATATTTATGCTCCAAACACGTACTCCCAAGCCTTCTATAACAAGATTTTCCAACTTCTCCAAGATAACTCCCATCTTCCCCTTCTTATTGGAGAGGATTTTAATGCGGTACTAGACCCTATGAAAGACAGGCAGCCACCTAGACCAGTTTCTAAACTGGAATCCATGAGGGGCTTACCATTGCTCTGGACCTGACCCAAGCACTACCCCTCCCTTTCTCCAGAGCCCCAGTATTCCTCTCTGCTGGCCCTGACTGCTACAGATCTCCTCATTTATTCTTGTGATAGTGCTGCTGCTCCCTATTCTTCATGCAGAGTCTTGGATCCAAACTCACATGACAGCAATTCAGGCCACGCTGCTACCTAGATGCGTTTTGGAATATTTTTTAATAGTTTTGCACTGAATTAACTAAAAGAAAAAGTGCATGTGCTGCCTCTATTGTATGCAAATCTATCTCATGCATATTCATTGTGGATATCCTGAAAACCTGGCCTGTTTGTGGTGCTCAAGGACTTGAGTTGGCCACCCCTGCTTTAGAGGAATAAATGATTTACTGAGCTGGCTCAATGGCAAGTACTGTGCACTTCCATGCAGAAGGTCCCAGTTGGATTTCTGAATCAGGTCTTCTGTTCTCTGGGTCAGCCAGGGTTGAGCATGGTGCACAGGCAGCATTTACAGCCTTTAATGGAGACTTGTGATCATCAACAAGAACGACACCTATGGCAAGATTTAGAGATCTTGATACAGAGTCGCAGAAGGGACCCCGCTGCAGGGCTCCCAGCCTCAGTAAGTAGTATAATGGGTACACGATCAATCAAACTGATTGACAGGTGAGATAAGGATGACAGCAGCCAATCAGCGTTCACTTCCGGTCTAAGCCCCGCCCACGCCCCGCCCACTCCCCATAGAAGTGAATGGGGGCGTAGCCACGCCCCCTCCCGCCTCCTCCCGCCCTCGACCACGCCCCAACCACACCCCTTCCGCCACAGGCCCCACCCCTTCCGCAGCCAATCAGCATTCACTTCCGGTCTAAGCCCCGCCCACTCCCCATAGAATG